>NC_087369.1:109347788-111847788 GCF_030014295.1 Loxodonta africana
GGGATATAAGTCTGTAATTTTCTTTTTTTTGTAGTGTGTTTACCTGGTTTTGGTATCAGGGATATGATGGCTTCATAGAACGCATTCAGGAGTATTCTGTCCTTTTCTATGCGCTGAAATACCTTTAGTAGTAGTGGTGCTAACTCTTCTATGAAAGTTTGGTAGAAATCTGCAGTGAAGCTGTCCAGGCCAGGGCTTTTTTCTGTTGGGAGTTTTTCGATTACCTCTTCAATCTCTTTTTTTGTTATTCGTCTATTTAGTTGTACTACCACTGTTTGTGTTAGTTTAGTTAGGTAGTGTGTTTCCAAGAATTTGTCCATTTCTTCTAGGTTTTCAAATTTTTTAGAGTACAATTTTTCATAATAATCTGATATGATTCTTTTAATTTCAGTTGGGTCTGTTGTAATATCACCCATTTCATTTCTTATTCAGGTTATTTGCTTCCTCTCCTGTTTTTCTTTTGTTAGTTTGGCCAATGATTTATCAATTTCATTGATTTTTTTCAGAGAACCAGCTTTTGGTCTTGTTAATTCTTTCAATTGTTTTTCTGTTTTCTATTTCATTTAGTTCAGCTCTAATTTTTATTATTTGTTTTCTTCTGGTGCCTGTGGGTTTCTTTTGTTGCTCTCTTTCTATTTGTTCAAGTTGTAAAGATAATTCTTTGATTTTGGCCCTTTCTTCTTTTTGTATGTGTGCATTTATTGATATAAACTGACCTCTGTGCACTGCTTTCGCTGTGTCCCAAAGGTTCTGATAGGAAGTGTTTTCATTCTCATTGGATTCTATGAATTTCTTCCTTCCATTCTTAATGTCTTCTATAATCCCCTCTTTTTTGAGCAGAGTATTGTTCAGTTTCCAAGTGTTTGATTTATTTTCCCTGCTTTTTCTGTTATTGATTTCCACTTTTATGGCCTTGGTAATGGGATGGTCAGAGAAGATGTTTTGTAATATTTCAATGTTTTGCATTCTGCTAAGGCTTGCTTTATGACCTAATACGTGGTCTGTTCTAGAGAATGTTCAATATGCTGTAGAAAAGAAAGTATACTTGGTTGCTGTTGGGTGGAGTGTTCTGTATATGCGTATGAGGTCAAGTTGGTTTACTGTGACATTTAGATCTTCCATGTCTTTATTGAGCTTCTTTCTGGGTGTCCTGTTCTTCACCAAAAGTGATGTGTTGAAACCTCTTACTATTATTGTGGAGCTGTCTATCTCACTTTTCAATGCTGATAGAGTTTGTTTTATGTATCTTTTAGCCCTGTCATTGGGTGCATAAATATTTAATATGGTTATATCTTCCTGGTGTATTGCCCCTTTAATCATTGTATAGTGTCTTTCCTTATCTTTTATGTTGGATTTAACTTTAAAGTCAGAAATTAATATTGCCACTCCTGCTCTTTTTGATTGTTGTTTGCTATATATATTTCCATCCTTTGAGTTTTAGTTCCTTTGTGTCTCTAAGTCTAAGGCAGCATATAGATGGATCGTGTTTTTTTAATCCATTCTGCCAGTCTCTGTCTCTTTATTGGTGCATTTAGTCCTTTTACATTCAGGGTAATTATCGATACGTATGAATTTAGTGCTATCATTTTGATGTCTTTTTTTGTGTTGTTGACAGTTTCTTTTTCCCACTTAATTTTATGTGCCAAGTAGATTATATAATTTCTGAATTTAAATCTAACTTTTATTTCTTTGTATCACTGTATCTTCCTCTCTATACAGAAGATCTGTGACCACATTTCTTAGTCCCTCTTTATTGTTTAAATGCTGTCTTCTTTTACATGATAACATCCCTGTTACACTGTTTTGAGCATTTTTTTTCAAGATTTTTTTTTTTATTTCCCTGTCTGGTTTGACTTCTGATTGCTCTGTCCAGTGTTCTAGTCTTGGGTTGATACCTAATATTATTGATTTTGTAACCAAAGAACTACCTTTAATATTTCTTGAGGTTTGGTTGGGTTTTTACAAATTCCCTAAACTTCTGTTTATCTGGAAATGTCCTAATTTCCCCTTCGCATTTGAGAGACAGCTTTGCTGGATATATGATTTATGGCTGGCAATTTTTTTCTTTCAATTTTTTATATAAGTCACCCCATTCCCTTCTTTTCTGCATGGTTTCTGCTGAGTAGTCTAAGCTTATTCTTATTGGCTTTCATTTGTAGGTGACTTTTCATTTATCCCTAACTGCTCTTAAAAAATTCTCTCTTTATCTTTGGTTTTGGCAAATTTGATTATAATATGTCTTTGTGACTTTCTTTTAACATTTACCTTATGTGGAGTTTGATGAGCATCTTGGATGGATATCTTCTCATCTTTCAGGGAAGTTTTCTGCCAATAAATCTTCAACTATTCTCTTTGTATTTTCTGTTACCCCTCCCTATTCTGGTACTCCAATCACTCGTACGTTATTTCTTCATTTTTTAAAACTCTTTCATGTGATTTTTCTTCAAATATATTAGTGCCACGTGATTTATCTTCGAGTTCAGAAATTCTAGCTTCTACTTACTCATTGTGCTCCTCTGGCTTTCTATTGAGTTGTCTAATTCTGTAATTTTATTGTTAATCTTCTGAATTTCTGATTGCTGTCTATGGATTTTTCCAGCTTATTAAATTTTTCATTATGTTCCTGAATAATCTTTTTAATTTCTTCAATTGCTTTATCTGTGTGTTCCTTGGCTTGTTCTGCGTATTGCCTCATTTCCCTTCTGATGTCTTGAAGGGCTCTGTATATTAATCTTTTGTATTCTGCCCCTGGTAATTCCAGGAAGGCACGTTGATCTAGAAGATCCCTGGTTTCTTTGTTTTGAGAGCTTGTTGAGGAGATCATGGTCTGTTTCTTTATGTTACTTGGTATTGACTGTTGTCTCCAAGCCATCTATAAGTAATTGTATTTGTTTATTTTTTGTTTGCATACTGTGTCATAGCTTCTTGCTTTGTTTTGTTTTGATATACCCAAATGGGTTGCTTGAGTGAACTAGCTTCATTATTTTTGCCTTTGGAGCTCTGAGGTCCTGTCTCCAGGTGGCTAGAACTGTTATCAGGTATATCAGTCTAGGAGTCCATTCACTTTTTTTGTATGAATTCAGCTCAGGTGTCCAGGTAGCTGATCATCAAGTGTGTGGTACAGGCTCTGTCCTACAGTTTTAGAGGGGCAGGGGTGATTGTTGTAGGTACTGGTATCCGATTGCAGCAGGAGGTCATACTCTGAACAAGGCAGAGGGCTAAGAATCATCCTCCACATGACTTTGAGGAAAGCGTGTCTCTGTTCCCTAGAGGGTACAGGTGGGTGTGTTCTGCAGACAGACCATGGTCGCCCAATGTTTTTGGTTGTAAGGACTGGGAGGTACCAGTTATCCTTGGAGCCTTGTCATGGGTGGCTGGGTGACCTGAGTGGAGCCACCAGTCCATAGGCTCCTGATGTGGGTAGGTGAGGACCTTGTTTAATAGCAAAGCAATGTCAAATGTCAAACACCCACCTCTCCGCCGCACAGCTGAAATGGTTGGAGTTTCCCAACAAGGGCCTATTCTCCTGAAATAGGCCTACACAGGTCCATGCAGAGGGGAAAGGTACTCAAAGTCCACAGACCGTTTATGCCTGGAAAAGACCCACATATGTCCTGAGCTCCCCTGGTTAGCGGAGCTGGCAAATTATCTTTTTCCCCAATTGCAAACTTATTCCTTCTCCAAGGCCAGGAGGATGGCTCTAGGTGCTCAACAGGGCCTGTCTCAGGCCCAGAGAAGTCAGCTGCTGAAGCCGGCTTGGGAGCAGGTTTGCAGGGGCATGGTAAAGTATAAGCAAGTAGTTAGCTTTTGCCGAGAGTGCCGTTCTTCTCTGGTTCCAGAGGTGTGAGTACGCTTTGTGGCTGGCTGCATCTCCTTTAGTAAACTGTGGCCAAAGGCTAGTACCAACCCACCACCATTGCTCTGGAAATGGTGCCTGAGAGCTCCCCACTATTCAGGTCCGGTAACTCCTCTCAGCTTCTGAACCATCTCTTCCTTTCTGTCCCTCAGTTTATTTTCTAAGCTTGCTTTTGATGTTCAGAGCTCCTAGCTTCTCATAAACATACTCGTTTCACTTGTTTTTTCTGGTCTTTGTTGTAAAGGTGGCTCCCCGGAAGCGTCTGTCTATTCTGCCATCTTAGCTCTGCCTCCTCTTGGGCCTTTGTTTTAAGAGGGAACACAGGAAGCATTTGACTACTCCACCATCTTGGCCCCACCTGTTTGTTGATTTTCAGTTTCTATTCACAGGGATGAAGTTCAAAGAGATTTCTGACTTTATTGTTTTCTATTAATGCAAAAAAAAATTACTGTAGTAAAATAATTTTAACAATTTTTAAGTGTACAAATCAAGGACATCAATTACATTCACAGTGTTGTGCAACCATCACCACTATCCATTTACGAAAAGTTTGCCTCACCTCAAACAAAGTCAGTACCCCTTCCGGACTCCCTCCCCCTCCCCAGCCCAGGGCAAGTACTAATAAACTTTGGTCTGTATGCATTTGCCTCTTCTGGATATTTCATATAAGAGGGACAATGTAATATTTGTCGTTTTCTTTCTGACTTATTTCACTCAGCATAATATTTTCAAGGTTCATTCATGTCTAGCATGTATCAGGACTTCATTCCTCTTTATGACAGAATAATATTTTATTGCCTGTATGTACCACATTTTGTTTCTCTATTCATCTATTGACGGATTCCTGGGTTGTTTCTACCTTTTTGGCTATTGTGAATAATGCTGCAACGAACACTGGTGTGACTGTATCTGTTTGAGTCTCTACTTTCAAGCCTCTTGGCTCTATTCCTTAGGGTGGAATTACTGGGTCATACTGGTAATCCTATGTTTAACTTTTTGAGGACCTGCCAAACTGTTTTGCACAATAGCTGCAGCATTTTACATTTTACTAAATTTCCGCATACACCGTTACCCTTGCCAGGAATTTCCACCTATGACCCAGCGGTTAAGAGCTTTGCTGCTAAACAAAAGGTGAGCAGTTCGAATCCACTGCCCACTCCTTGGAAACACTCTGGGGAAGTTCTACTCTGTCCTATAAGGCTGCTATGAGTCGGTATCAACTCCATGGCAGTGGGTTTTGGCCCTTCATTGATCTGAATCTGATCCCTCCTTCCCCCCCGCCCAGGAGAGCAGCAAAGTCTACAAGAAATCACATTGGATTAAGGAACAGAAAGGTAATTAGAATCTTCCCATTTAATTTGACCTTGGGTGGGCCATTTGACTTTTTGGAGTCTCCATTTCTTTAATCTTGAAATATAACACCCACCCCCCCACAAGAAAACAGTGGCCACTAACATTTAATGAGCATTTATTTTATGAAAAGTTTTTCACATACATCATTTTGTTTAATCATCATGACAGGTTTGTATCTCAACCATTTATTGGCGATTTTTTTTGTCCCCTTTGTGTTGTTTTTTTTTTTTTTTAAAGAAATAGGAACAGGCTTATTTATTTTTCTTTCAATTTGGCAATACTCATTTTTGCTCCTCAGTTTTACAAAATGTAATAGCAAAACACTTAGGATTGTACGGCAAAGACATTCTACAGGAATACATTTTATTTTTAACACCCAAATGAACCACATACATTTGCATTCCATTAAAAATGCTTTATTGGAACCAGATACAGCATCTGGATATTTGGGAGGAAGGAGAAAAATAAGAAAGCAAATCAGGAAACTGGGAAGAAGGCCATAGGTTAGCAGGTTAATCCTTGTTTTGGAACCCTCCTTAAGGTTGTATTTTTTTTTTCTTTTACCAGTTTTTATTAAGATATGGTTCACATAACACCATTTTTAAAGTATAACTTTCATTGGGTTTTAGTACATTCACAATGTTCTGCAAACATCACCACTATCTAACTCCAGAATATTTCTATCACCCTCAAAAAGAAGCCCCGTACCGACTAGAAGTCCTTCCCAGTTCCCTCTTCCCCCATTCCAACTTTATTGTCTTTTATGGCTGAATAAAGCTCTAGTCTATGGCAGGACACATTTTATATTTTCATTCAATGGTTGATGGGCATTTGGGTTCTTTCCACTTGGTGGCTATTATGAATAATGCTGCTATGAGAATTTGTGTACAAGCTTCCCTTCATTTTTCTACACACCAATATTTTATTGAGGGGTACATTCCAAAGGAACTGAGAGAAGGGGGAAGGGGGGCATGGGCCTCTGTGACTTCCACTTGGTGGCTATTATGAATGATGCTGCTATGAGCATTTGTGTACAAGCTTCTCTCTGTTTTTACACACACCAACATTTCATTGAGGAGTACATTCCCAGGGAACTAAGAGTGAGGGGAAAGGGGGCATGAGCCCCACTGGTTTCCACTTGGGAGCTTTTATGAATAATGCTGCTATGATCATTTGTGTACAAGTGTCCCTCCATTTTTACAGGCACCAACATTTCATTGAGAAGTACATTCCCAGGGAATTGAGAGTGAAGGGATAAGAGGCATGAGCCCCAGAAGAAAGTAGAGGAAATAAAAGCAGGCCACAGCTTTGCATCCAAACAGGGCTGGCTGCTTGGACCCACAGGCCATGCCCACAGAGACTGTATAGAATCCATCTAACTGGGAACAACTTGCTGGTAGAACGAAGGGTGGACAATTCTTCTCTTGTCCGCTTTCTGTCTGTGCTGGCTTGTCTCTCGTTAGTCCCAGTGTCTCTCCTGGGCCCTTAGTCCCTTTGTTCTTCTGGCTGTGGTTCCTGGCTGCTCTGGGCACCCTCTGGTGCAGCAGAGCCTCCGTGGATCCAAGCTGGTCAATTAGAAAATGCAGGGGCTGCTTCTGGCAGTCAGTGCTGAGCGTGGTGCTCCTCTATCGGGGGCAGTAGCTTTAGGAACTTCCCAAAGTGATTTGACTGAAGAAACCATCAGTGCGATTCTGGCAGAGTAGCACAGCTGGTGGTCGAGGTCAGGAGTTGAGAAGCAGATGAACTTGAGCCATCGGGGGTGGTGCCGGAACTGGGCCCAGTGTGCTGGGTGCTCGGGCAGTGCTGGAAGGTTGCAGTCAGAGGCAGTGGTGGCTGGAGTCATCTGGGGCCTGGCTGGGCCAGAGGCTCAACTGACTCACACCCAGGCTGGCGTTGCTGCTGGCTGTTGGCTTGGAACTCCGCCGTGGCTGCTGATTGGAGCTCTTACAAGTGGCCCCTTTGGAACACTGACATGTTACCTTTGTGTGGCTTGGACTTTTCACAGCCTGATGGTAAGTTCCAAGAGGGTAAGTCCCAAGAGCAAGAATTCCAAGAGGGTGCTATCATCCCCTTATAAATATGGAAAAACTGAGGCTTAGAAAGTGTTAAGTGGGTCAGGTCACAGAACCAGCCACAAGCATGAGTGTTCTTGTCCTGACGTTGTCCCAGGATTGTGGGAAATGTGTGCAGTAGGTGCTACGCTACTGCACCCTTTTTTGAACTCAGAGCATTTATTGAGTGCTTACTGTGTTACTTTTTTTTACTGTGTACAGAGTACAGTGCTAGGCCCTTTAGAAGCATTAAGAACAAATTGGACATGGGCCCTGCCCTTTAGAAGCTTGTATCCTGATAGGTGGATTGGAAAGAGGGCTGTAGGAGAGGGCCATTGTGGGGTGGAGCTTCCTATGCTTCATACACACACTTCAGGGCCAAAACGAGAGAGGGAAGGACCCTAATGCTACTTAAAGTGTGAAAGGGCTGTAAGACACAGGGCGCTGGTGGGATTTAGAGGAAAGATCCACTTCAATGAAGGCGCATGAGTGCATGTGTTTGTGTGTGTGTGTGTGTGTGTGTAGTGTGTGGGGAGAAGCGGGGGATGCCATCTTTCTTTCTTTATCTTTGTATTCCCGCCACAACTTGAGCAGATTAATGGGTAAAGAGGCACTCAAAAATCTTAGTTGTTTTTATAGGCATTTCTGATATAATGTTAAAATTTTCTACAAATAAGGAGGTTTCTTTCAATGGGTCATAATCACTGCTGTTCTTTCAGCGTATATTTGCATACCTCCCACATGTAAGGTGCTGGGGATTCGGAGATAAATGAGATGAGAGCTTAGATGGTAAGGGTCAAATGGCCAGGTTCAGACAATAGCATGTGGGGCAGTGACAACGGAGGCAACAGGACATGAGGAGGGGGCAGGGGCATGCATGTGTCAGTTCACTTCTGCAGACCCACTCTGTACTAGGTTCTGGAGGTCCAAAGAGGAGCCACAGGGAGGCCTTTGCCCTTTTGAAGCAGCCTAGCCTAGGACAGCGTTCTCCAAGAGTTTGTGTGCCCAGGCCAGGAGCACCAGCAGCCCCTAGGACCTTGTTAGACAGGCACAGTCTCTGGCCTACCCCAGGTCCACTGGGTCAGAATCTCTGGGAGTGAGGCCCAGTGATCTGTGTTTTCCCAAGCCCTACAGGTGACTTATCACTTCAGGATGAGAAGCACTGGTCCCAGAGTTTCTCACAGCACTTCCCCATGCCCAACTTACAGGCAGAATTCTCCCCAGATGCAGTCCCCCTGTTCCATGGCTCCTGGCTCCCTTCTTCACTGTCTCTTTCACTTTTTTCTCTCTCGACCTCTAAGCTGCTTTTGTTCCCTTTACAGTATTGATTAATTTCTTCTGATCCTAAGACTCACTACCCACAATCCCCATGTGCATAGCAAAAGCCCAAGAGCTGACCTACTGTATTGGATGGGCAGAATGAAGGAAGCTGAGAAGACAAAGACAGAGCCTCTTTCTGATGGAGGAAAAGAATAGCTCAAACCTATCTCTAGCTTACCTCAAGTGGAGGGTAGAACCTAGGGTCTCCGGGAGCTCTGCCACCTGAGATTGCAGGATTTGGGATTCTGAAAGTGCCAATCATACATTGAATTACTTTTCAGGGTTTTCTTTTTTTTTAATGCACCATACACTGGTATGATTAAGCCCTGATTTTAATAGTGTTATGGGTTGATTTGGTGGTGTTCTTAGAGTGCCTTTAACGGATATGAGTTTCATTTTGAAGAAAACATAGGTTGCCAGACAAGAATCTTCTTTAACTACTAGTGCTGGTGGTTCTCCTCACTCTGTTGCACTAAAGCCGTCATCCTGAGGTATGGATGGCTGTTGACAGGACATACTGGGAATTGAATGAACTAAATCAAATTGCAATGGAAAATTTAGTGACCCTATGAGTTGTTAATTGGTTTAAAGATTTTAACTGAGATTATGAGGCAGGAATATTTGATTCTTTTTGAGCAAAAAAATACTTCCACGCAAAGATGAAAAATGTTCTACAGTCTGATTTTCTTTTTTTTTTATTGTGCGCTAAGTGAAAGTTTACAATTCAAGTCAATTTTCATACAAAAACTTATACACACATTGTTATGTGACCCTAGTTGCTCTCCCTACAATGTGACGGCACACTTCTCCCCTCCACCCTGTATTTCCGGTGTCCATTCAGCCAGCTCTTGTCCCCCTCTACCATCTCATCTCACCTCCAGACAGAAGCTGACCACTTAGTCTCGTGTGTCTACTTGAGCTAAGAAGCACACTCCTCACCAGTATCATTTTATGTCTTATAATCCAGTCCAATCTCTGTCTGAAGAGTTGGATTCGAGTGCTTGCTAGCTTTTAAGACCCCAGATGCCACTCACCAAAGTGGTATGCCAAACACTTTCTTCTTTTTTTTTAGTTGTGTTTTAAGTGAAAGTTTACAATTCAAGTTAGTCTCTCATACAAAAACTTATACACACCTTGCTATGTAACCCTAGCTGTTCTCCCCATAATGTGACAGCACACTCCTCCTCTCCACCTTGTATTCCCCGTGTCCATTCAGCCAGCTCCTGTCCCCCTCTGCCTTCCCATCTAGCCTCTAGGCAGTAGCTTCCCACATACTCTCATGTGCCTACTAGAGCCAAGAAGCTCACTCCTCACCAGTGTCGTTTTCTGTCTTATACTCCAGTCCAATCTCTGTCTGAAGAGTAGGCTTCAGGAATGGTTTCAGTCTTGGGCTAATGGAGGTTCAAGGGGCCATGACCTCTGGGGCCATTCCATTCTCAGTCAGACCATTGAGTCTGGTCTTTTAACAAGAATTTGGGGTCTGCAAAAAAAAAAAAAAAAATTTTTTTTTTTTTTTTAT
This sequence comes from Loxodonta africana, assembly GCF_030014295.1. Classification (NCBI taxonomy): domain Eukaryota; kingdom Metazoa; phylum Chordata; class Mammalia; order Proboscidea; family Elephantidae; genus Loxodonta; species Loxodonta africana. The sequence goes on from NC_087369.1 coordinate 109,357,888, forward strand.
CCCACTGTGCTCCTGCTCCATCAGGGATTCTCTGTTGTGATCCCTGTCAGGGCAGTCATCGGTGGTAGCTGGGCACTATCGAGTTCTTCCAGGCTCAGGTTGATGTAGTTTCTGGTTTATGTGGTCCTTTCTATTTTTTGGGCTCATATTTACCTTGTGTCTTTGGTTTTCTTCATTCTCCTTTGCTCCAGGTGGGTTGAGACCAATTGATGCATCTTAGATGGCAGCTTGCTACCGTTTAAGACACCAGATGCCACTCACCAAAGTGGGATGCATTTTGTTATGCCAATTGACCTAGATATCCCCAGAAACCAAGGTTCCCAGATCCCTGTCCCTGCTACTGTGGCCTTCGAAGCATTTGGTTATATTCAGAAAACATCTTAGCTTTTGGTTTAGTCCAGTTGTGCTGACCTCCCCTGTATTGTGTGGTGTCTTTCCCTTCACCTAAAATATTTCTTGTCTACTATAAAAAAAAATTTTTTTTCTTTTTTTTTTACTATCTAATTAGTGAATACCCCCTCTTCAACACTCCCTACCCTCATAACAATCAAAGAATATTTTCTTCTCTGTGTAAACTTTTTCTTGAGTTTTTATAGTTCTGTAGTCTCATACAATATTTGTCCTTTTGCAACTATTTTCACTCAGCATAATGCCTTCCAGATTCCTCCATGTTATGAGATATTTCATGGATTCATCATTATTCTTAATTGTTGTGTAGCATTCCATTTTGTAAATATACCAGAATTTATTTATTCATTCATCCGTTGATGGGCACCTTTTTGCTTCCATCTTTTTGCTATTGTAAAGAGTGCTGCAATGAATATAAAAAAAAATATAGCTGTGCATATATCTGTTCGTGCAAGGGCTCTTATATCTCTAGGATATATTCCAAGGAGTAGGATTGCTGTATCATATGGTACTTCAATTTCCACAGTGGTTGTACCAATTTACATTCCCACCAGCAGTGTATAAGTGTTTCAGTCTCTCCACAACCTCTCCAACATTTATTATTTTGTGTTTTTTTATATTAATGCTAGCCTTGTTGGGGTGAGATGGTATCTCTTTGTAGTTTTGATTTTCATTTCTCTAATGGCTAATGATTGTGACCATTTCCTCATGTATCTGTTAGCAACCTGAATGTTTTCTCTGGTGAAGTGTCTGTTCATATCCTTTGCCCATTTTTCAATTGGGTTATCTGTCTTTGTGTTGTTGAGGTTTTGTAATATCTTGCAGATTTTAGAAATTAGATGCTGATCAGATTTGTCATAGCCAAAATTTTTTTCCCAGCCTGTAGATTGTCTTTTTACTCTTTTGGTGAAGTCTTTGGATGAGCATAAGTGTCTGATTTTTAGGTGCTCCCAGTTATCTAGTTTTTCTTTTGATGTTTGTACATGCTTAGTAATGTTTTGTATACTCTTTGTGCCATGTATTAGGGCTCCTAGAGTTGTCCCTATTTTTTTTTCCATGATCTTTATTGTTTTACATTTTATATTCAGGTTCTTGATCCGTTTTGAGTTAGTTGTGCATGGTGTGAGGTATGGGTCTTGTTTCATTTTTTTGCAGATTGGTTATCTAGTTATGCCAGCACCATTTGTTAAAGAGACTGCCTTTTTCCCATTTAAAAGACTTTGGGTGTTTGTCAAATATCAGCTGCTCATAGGTGGATGGATTTATGTCTGGATCCTCGGTTCTGTTCCATTGGCGTGTATATCTGTTGTTTTACCAGTACCAGGGTGTTTTGACTACTATGGTGGTATACTAGGTTCTAAAATCAGGTATTATGAGGCCTCCCACTTTGTTCTTCTTTTTCAGTAATGCTTTACTTCTCTGGGGCCTCTTCCCTTTCAGTGTGAAGTTGGTGATTTGTTTCTCCATCTCATTAAAAAATTCCATTGGAATTTGGATCAGGATTGCATTGTATCTATAGATCGTTTTGGGTAGAATAGACATTTTCACAATGTTGAGTCTTCCTATGCATGAGCAAGGTGTGTTTTTCCAATTATGTAGGTCTTTTGGTCTCTTGCAGTAACGTCTCGTAGCTTTCTTTGTAGAGATTTTTATGTCTCTGATTAGAATTATCCCTAAGTATTTTATCTTTTTGGGTGCTATTGTAAACTGTATTCATTTGTTGTTTTCCTCTTTGATGTTCTCTTCAAAATTTTTTTTTTTTATTATTGGTATAGAGGAATCCAACTGATTTTTGTATGTTTCTCTTGTATCCTGACTTCGGTGAACTCTTCTATTACTTCCAGTAGTTTTCCTGTGTAATCTTTAGGGTTTTCTGTATATAATATCGTATCATCTGCAAATAGAGGTGCTTTTACTTCTTCCTTACCAATTTGGGTGGACTTTATTTCTTTTTCAAGACTAATTGCTCTGGGTAGAACCTCCAGCAGAATGTTGAATGAGAGTGGTGACAAAAAGCATCCTTGTCTGGCTTCTGTTCTCAAGGGGAATGCTTTTAGACTCTCTCCATTTAGGATGATGTTGGCTGTTGGCTTTGTATAAATGTCTGTTATTATGTTGAGGAATTTCTGTTCTGTTGCTATTTTGCTGAGAGTTTTTATTATGAATAGGTGTTGGGCTTTGTCAAATGCTTTTTCTGCATCAATCGATAAGATCATGTGTGTCATGGATGGAATTGTGTCCCCCCAAAATATCTGTCTACTTGGCTAGAGCATGTTTCCCTTGTATGGTTGTATGATTGTCTAACATTTTGTCTTCTGGAATGATTTCCCTATGTGTTGTAAATCCTATTGCTATGATGTAATAATACGGATTAGTGAGAGCTATGTTGATGAGGTCTACAAGATTAGATAGTGTCTTAAGACAATATCTTTTGAGATATAAAAGAGAGAAGCTAGCAGAGAGACATAGGGACCTCATACCCCAAGAAAGGAGCAGAGCTTGTCCTTTGGACCCAGAGTTCCTGTGCAGAGAAGCTCCTAGTCCAGGGGAAGATTGACAAGAAGGACCTTCCTCCAGAGCCAATGGCAAGAGAAAGCCTTCCTCTGGAGCTGACACCCTGAATTTGGACTTCTAGTCTACTAGGCTATGAGAAAATAAATTTCTCTTTGTTAAAGCCATCCACTTGTGGTATTTCTGTTACAGCAGCAGGAGATGACTAAGACAATGCAGATCTTATCTTTTATTTACGTGATGGATAACATTGATTGTTTTTCTATTGTTAAATATCCCTGCATAGCTGGTATGAATCCCCCTTGGTCACAATGAGTTACTTTTTTGATATGTTGTTGAATTTTATTGGCTAGAATTTTGTAGAGAATTTTCACATCTGAGTTCATGAGGGATATTGGTCTGTAATTTTCTTTTTTTGTGGGGTCTTTACCTGGTTTTGGTATCAGAGTTCTGCTGGCTTCATAGAATGAGTTTGGGAGTATTCTATCCTTTTCTATGCCCTGAAATACCTTTAATATAGTGGTGTTAACTCTCCTCTGAAAGTGTGGTAGAATTCCCCAGTGAAGCCGTCAGGGTCAGGGCTTTTTCTGTTGTTGTTGGGAGTTCTTTAGTACCTTTTGAATCTCTTCTCTTGTTATAGACTCTTATTTATTTGTTCTACCTCTGTTTGTGTTAGTTTAGTAGGGAGTGTGTTTCTAGAAATTTGTCCATTACCCCTAGATTTTCAAATTTGTTAGAGTACAGTTTTTCATAGTATTCTGTTATGATTCTTTTAATATCAGTTGGGTCAGTGGTGATATCGCTGATCTTATTTCTTATTTGGGTTATTTTCTTCCTCTCCTTTTTTTCTTTTGTCATTGTGGCCAATGGTTTATTGATTTTGTTGATCTTTTCAAAGAACCTGCCTTTGGTCTTGTTAAGTCTTTCAATTGTTTTTTCTGTTTTCTATTTCATTTAATTCTGCTGTATTTTTGTTGTTGTTGTTTTCTTCTTGTGCCTAAGGGCTTCTTTTGCTGCTCTCTTTCTATCTGTATGAGTTGTAGGGTTAAATCTTTGATTTTGGCCCTTTCTTTTTTTTTGGATGTGTGCATTTATTGCTATAAATTGACCTCTGAGCATTGCTGTTGCTGTGTTCCAAAGGTTCTGGTAGGAAATGTTTTCATCCTCATTTGGGTCTACAAATTTCTTTATTCTGTCCTTAATTTCATCTGTAACCCAGTAATTTTTGTGCAAGGTGTTCGATTTCCATGTGTTTGATTTTTTTTCCCTTGCTTTTTCTGTTATTGATTTCTACTTTTATGACTTTATGGTCACAAACGATGCTTTGTAATATTTCGACGTTTTGGATTCTGTTAAGGCTTGCTTTATGGCCCTATATATGGTCTATTCTGGAGAATGTTCCATGTGTGTGGGAAAAGAAAGTATATTTGGCTGCTGTTGGGTGAAGTGTTCTGTACATGTCTATGAGGTCAAGTCAGTTGATGTGGCATTTAGATCGTCCATGTCTTTAATGAACTTCTTTCTGGGTGTTCTGTCTTTCACTGAAAGAGGTGTGTTGAAGTCTCCTACTATTAATGTGGAGTTGTCTATCTTGCTTTTCAATGCTGTTAGAATTTTTTGTTTGTTTTAATGTATTTTGGAGCCCTGTTGTTGGGTGAGTAAATATTCATTATAGTTATATCCTCCTGGTGTGCTGACACCTTAATCATTATATAGTGTCTTTCCTTGTTCTTTGTGGTGGATTTTACTTTAAAATCAATATTGTCAGAAATCAATATTGCCACTCTTGCTCTTTTTTGATTATTGTTTCCTTGATTTTTTTCCATCTTTGAGTTTTAGTTTGTGTCTTTGAGTCTAAGGTGTGTCTCTTGTAGGCAGCATATAGACAGATCATGTTTTTTAATCCATTCTGCCACTGTCTTTTTAGTGGTGCATTTAGTCCATTTACATTCAGTGTAACTATTGATAGGTATAGATTTAGTGCTGTCATTTTGATGTCTTTTGTGCGTGTGCATGTTGTTGATAGTTTCTTTGTTCCACTTAATTTTCTGTGCTGAGTCGCTTGCCTTTATACATTCTCTTTTACTCTTTTTCATTGTTGCTGATTTTGTATTTGTTGAGTCTTTATGTTTTTCTGGGTTTTTATTTGTTGTGTAGTTTCCTTTGTGGTTACCTTAATATTTAAACCCTATTTTTTTTTTATTTTTCTAAGTGTAAACCAATCTTTTATTTCTTTATATCACCTTGACTTCCTCACAAGGGAGAAACATTTGACAATACGATAATCATAACTTTTTCAAAATTAGGCTTATTAAAGAAATGGAACTACATAATCTGTACATACTTATTGATTTTAGAACGTATTTGAAGGGAAATTACCACAGATTTATTTTCAACATTTATCAGTTATCTTCAAAACAATAATAAATTCTGTCTGTAAAAATAAATTAAACCTGGAACATTGCTTAATTTAAATATCTGCTGGTGGAAGAAAATCAAAAACAAAATAAAACAAGAAAGAAAAAAACAAACAAACAAGAAACAGTAACTGGGTGGATATTTGAGGATATCTGAAGAGAGAACAAGTCACTCAATTTTTTGTTAGTACTTTGGGAAAATTAGTTATTACAGAGAAGTATTTTTAAAGAATTTCACCTAAATATTTGTAAGGCATGAACTGAGACACAGAGCATCTAGTTAGCAATATGATTAATACAATCACTAATGGTAGTTATTAAAATAGAATTTATTATAGATCCATGTTGTAGATCTATATCATACCTATAATACTATTTCAGTGTATGCAAATCAATTGCCAAATACAGAGTATAAGAATTTTATTGTGCACAAGAATCGTGTATATAGCTCTGGATTGCTGCAAATCCTCATGTAATCAGGATCTTATTCTTAATCATTTATTTTATATCCTGATAATAAACACAAACAGAAATTTTAGTCCACGGTTTGGAAAACTAAGCTGCTTATTGTTCATAAAAATGTTTAAACTTTACATGCAAATTCGCTTGATTAAAAAACAAACAAACAAGAACCATGACAACATGACAAATCAAAAGCTAAAGTTCCAGAAACTCTTTCTGCTGAAAGCTATTCTCCTAGTAAGAATTTTTTTTGTACCCTCCCTGGCTGATTCTGCTAATGTAAGTTTGATGAATGATGAGAAGAAAAGTAGAAATAAAAGACTTTCAGAGTATTATAATACTGATTACTAGCTAAAACCATATGCACTTTTGGTTAAATTGTGAGCTTATAAGTAAACACCATCTTGCTAATACCTTTGGTTTTGGTAAAAAGAAATCTGACCATCCTGCTCAATCTACCTACTTAAGTGCATCTTTTGATAGATTCAGTGTATTCAGCATGGGAAACCAAATGTAGTAATTTGCTGTGCCACTGACCATATTTCCAGCTCAACAAAACACAATAACTTTGTTTGCAAATTCTTGACCACAATTCTTGTTTTCCTTACATGTGCAGAACAGTCATACCCACATACAAGCAGAATAGCATTGGATGAAATTCTTCTACATATTATTAAAAGTATTTCAACCAAAGATGATTAAATGCCTGTTAGGCATAATGCTCCTTTAACAGAGAATTTATTTAAAGATAATTTCTCTGTGCTTTTATGCTATTTATCTCTTTCATGTTTGCAGGGAAAAAAGGATTAATAATAGCAGTTGCTATTACTTATTTTGTACCTACAATATGGTAGAGAGTACTCTAAGTTCTTTGTAAAAATTAATTAATTTGTCCTTACATCACTCCTATAAGGTGTGGGGCATAGTTAACTGAACCATAGCAGCCTGACTCTAGACCATGGATCACTCTTTAAATTCAACATTGTAAATGCCTGTCTTAAACTAAAGGAAATGTGGGACCCCTTTACCTGGTCTCAGAATATACTCCATTTTCCCACATTGGCTCAGGAAAATATTTTAATTCAGATTTAATAGTACATAGTTAAGTTAAAGTTTAATATGAGAGTTTATTATTCTCTTCTGCCCTGAATTCTATAGGACTGAGTAGAAATGCTGCATAGAGTTTCGGAGGAGACCCTGGTGGATTTGAACTGCCAATCTTTTAGTAAGCAGCCTTAGGTCTTAACCACTATGCCACCACGGTTTCTGTATTCTCTGTATTTTGTAAATATTCTAACAGAATAGCTGGATAACCCTTATTTGATGAGTTATCTGGCATATGAAGATGTTTATAAAATATCATGGTGTAAGGGTCAGAAAGAAAATGCACATTCACTCAGTCAAAAAAAATACTTATTCAGCACCAAAATATACATGTTAGTGGTTGAGTATGAATCAAATGACAAAATAGATAAAAAGCCGCGACTATCGTGAAAACTATATAACCTGTTGCCTTCAAGCCGATTCTAACTCATAGTCATCCTATGAGTTGTTGTTGTTGTTAGGTGCCATCGAGTCAGTTCCAACTCATAGCGACCCTATGCACAACAGAATGAAACACTGCCCGGTCTTGTGCCATCCTCACAATCATTGTAATGCTCGAGCTCTTTGTTGCATCCACTGTGTCCATCCACCTCGTTGAGGGTCTTCCTCTTTTTCACTGACCCTGTACTTTTCCAAGCATGATGTCCCTCTCCAGGGACTGATCCCTCCTGACAACATGTCCAAAGTATGTAAGACACAGTCTCGCCATCTTTGCTTCTAAGGAGTATTCTGGTTGTACTTCTTCCAAGACAGATCTGTTTATTCTTCTGGCAGTCCATGGTATATTAAATATTCATTGCCAACGCCACAGTTCAAAGGAGTCAATTCTTTTTCAGTCTTCATTATTCAATATCCAGCTTTCGCATGCATATGATGCAATTGAAAATACCATGGCTTGGGTCAGGGACACCGTAGTCTTCAAGGTGACATCTTTGCTTTTCAACACTTTAAAGAGGCCCGTTGCAGCAGATTTGCCCAATGCAATGTGTTGTTTGATTTCTTGACTGCTGCTTCCACGGCTGTTGATTGTGGATCCAAGCAAAATGAAATCTTTGACAACTTCAATCTTTTCTCCCTTTATCTTGATGTTGCTCATTGGTCCAGTTGTGAGGATTTTTGTTTTCTTTATGTTGAGGTGCAATCCATACTGAAGGCTGTGGTCTTTGATCTTCATTAGTAAGTGCTTCAAGTTCTTTTCACTTTCAGCAAGCAAGGTTGTGTCTTCTGCATAAAGCAGGTTGTGAATGAGTCTTCCTCCAATCCCAATGCCCCGTTCTTCTTCATATAGTCCAGCTTCTCAAATTATTTGCTCAGCATACATTTTGAATAAGTATGGTGAAAGGATACAGCCCTGACGTACACCCTTCTCAAGTTTAAACCACTCAGTATCCCCGTGTTCTGTCTGAACAACTGCCTCTTCATCTATATAAAGGTTCCTCACGAGCACAATTAAGTGTTCTGGAATACCCATTTTTCACAATGTTATCCATAATTTGTTATGATCCACTCAGTCAAATGCCTTTGCATAGTTAATAAAACACAGGTAAACATCCTTCTGGTATTCTCTGCTTTCAGCCAGGATCCATCTGACATCAGCAATGACATCCCGGGTTCCATGTCCTCTTCTGAAACCAGCCTGAATTTCTGGGAGTTCCTTGTCGATATACGCTGCAGCCATTTTTGAATGACCTTCAGCAAAATTTTGCTTGTGTGTGATATTAACATTGTTCTATAATTTCCCCATTCGGTTGGATCACCTTTCTTGGGAATAGGCATAAATATGGATCTCTTCCAGTCAGTTGGCCAGGAAGCTGTCTCATAGGTTATTTCTCTTGATAGAGTCTCACATAATTCTTAGGGTTTCTTCATTTTTTTTAAATCCTTTTATTTGATTTTTCCTCAAACAAGTTAGGGTCAAGTGCTTTATTTTCAGTCTCACTAATTCTGATTTCCATTTCCTCAATTCTGCTCCTCTGTCTATTGAGTTGTCTAATTCTGAAATTTTATTGTTAATCTTCTGAATATCTGTTTACTGTCTCTCTATGTATTCTTGCAGACAATTAAATTTGTCATTATACTCTTCTCTAATCTTTTTAAGTTCCTCTAATGCTATGTGTGTGCCTTCCTTGTCTTGTTCTGCATTTGGCCCGATCTCCTTCCAGATCTCTGGAAGACTTGTGTGTATTAATCTTTTGTATTCTACCTCTGGTAGTGCCAGTAAGCTCTCTTCATCTGGAAGATTTCTTGATGCTTTGTTTTGGGAGCTTGCTGCAGGCATCATGGTCTGCCTCTTTTATGTGATTTCATATTGACTCTAATATCTTGTCTCCAAGCCATCAATAAGTTATTGTGTTTATTTATTTTATGTTTGCTTACTGTGTCCTAGCTTCTTGTTTTGTTTTGATGTGCCAAAATAGGCTGCTTGAGTGAGCTAGTTTGAAGCTCTAATATTCTGTCACCAAGTGGTTAGAGCTTTTACTAAGTATAGGAACCCAGGAGTCCACTCACTTTCCTTATACGGATTCAACTCAGGTGTCCAGATAGTTGGTCACCAACTGTATAGTGCAGGATCTCTCCTATAGTCTTAGACGAGCAGGGGTGATTGGTGTAGGCACAGGTATCTACCTGCAGTAGAGGGTCATGCATTGAGAAAGCAGGGGACTGACAACTGCCCCTGAGTGTCTGTGAGGAAAGCATGTCCCTGTTCCCTAGAGTGCCTAGGTGGAAGGGTTTTGCAGCCAGGCTATGAGCACCCAATGCTGTTGGCTGTAAGGACCAGGAGGCACCACTTAACCTTGGACCCCTGTCAAGTGTGGCTAGGTGGCGAGGGTGAAGTCACCAGTCCTCAGGCCCCTGATGTGCATAGGTAAAAAAAAAAAAAAAAGGCAGAATGGTATTAAATGTCATGAACCTGCCTCTCCACCATATAGCTGAAACAGTTGAATTTAGACTTCCGGTATATACCCTGTTGTACTGGGTTAATGAGGGCCTACACTGTTGAAATGGGCCCACACAGGTCTATGCAAGGGTGAAAGGCATTCAAAGTCCATGGGCCCCTTATGCCCATGTCAAGGCAAAGGAGGTGTTTCTGCCCTGAGTTCCCAGTTTAAGGAAGCCGGCAGATTATTCTTTCCCACTCTTTGTTAATTTTTTCCTTCTCCAAGGCCAGGAGGATGGCTCAGGGTGCATGACAGGTCATACTTCCAACCCAGAGAAAGTAGCTATCACTGAAGCCAGCTCGGGACCCAGTGGAGAGTGAGGAGGGGTCAGTTAAATGAGAGTTTTTTCTAAAGGGGTGTGTTTTTGTCAGCATGTTAGATTGGATACAAGTACTTATCTTTTGCCAACAGTGCCACATTTTGCTCATTCTGGAGGCTTGAGTGAACACTCCGCCACTCAGTCTATCCCGATGTGATATGGAAAACGTACCCTGAACACCACTGCTTGTCTCAACTTTGTCTTTGATGTTCAGGGCTCCTAGCTTGTCATATATAAACATGTCACTTGTTTTTTCAGGTCTTTGTTGAAAGAGGGACCACTGGAAGCATCTGACTACACCATCTTGGCCCCGCCTCCATTTCATTTTTGATGATTTAGAATTTTCCTAGGTTCATACTTTGTACATTCCATGTTCTGATTATTTATGGATGTTTGTAGCTGTTTCTTCTCATTTTGAGTCATGCCACATCAGCAAATGAAGGTCCCAAAGGCTTGACTCCATCCACCTCATTAAGGTGGACTTTACTTTCAGGAGGCAGCTCTTCCTCAGTAGTATTTTGAGTGCCTTTCAACCTGAGGGGCTCATCTTTCCACACTACATCAGACAATGTTCTACTGCTATTCATAAGGTTTTCACTGGCTAATGCTTTTCAGAAGTAGACTACTGGGTCCTTCTTCCTAGTCTGAGTCTGGAAACTCAGCTGAAACCTGTCCATCATGGGTGACCCTGCTGGTATCTGAATACTGGTGGCAGAGCTTCCAGATTCACAGCAACACCAATCCCCCACAGTATGACAAACAGACATGTGGGGGAATGCTCACTTACCATCCTGAAAATCCTAGGGCCCTTAAGAATTATGCTAAATCTACTCTACCTGTGCACTGTAAATGAAACAACAAAGCCTAGATGACCGCCATGTGTTTATAAAATGGTTTAATGAATGTTTTAAGCCCATTTTTGAGACCTATTGCTCAGAAAAAATTCTTTTCAAAATATTACTCATGGACAATGCACCTAGTTACCCAAGACGTCTGATGGAGATGTTCAGGGAGATTAATGTTGTTTTCATGCCTGCTTAACACAATATCCATTCTGAGCCCATGCAACAGGGAGTAATTTATTGTTTCAGTCTTATTATTTCAGAAATACTTTCTGCAAGGCTGTAGCTGCCCTAGATAGTGATTTCTCTGATGGATCTGGGCAAAGTAAATCGAAAACTTTTTGGAAAGGATTTATCATTCTAGATGCCATTAAGAACATTTGTGATTCATGGAAGGAGGTCAAAATACAGACATTTAACAGGAGTTTGGAAGAAGTTTATTCCAGCCTTCATGGATGACTTTTAGGGGTTCAAAACTTAAATTGAGAAAGTATCTGCAGATGCTGTGGAAATAGCAATAGAACTAGAAGTGGAGCCTGAAGATGTTACTGAATTGCTGCAACTTCATGATAAAATTTTAGTGGATGAGGAGTCGCTTTTTATGGATGAGCAAAGAAGGTGATTTCTTGATATGGAATCTACTCCTCGTGAAAATGTTGTGAAAGTTGTTGAAATAACAACAAAGTATTTAGAATACTACATAAACCTATTTGATAAAGCAGTGGCAGCTTTTGAGAGAATTGACTCCAATTTTGAAAGAAGTTCTACTGTGGTAAAATGCTATTAAAACAGCACCACATGCCAGAGAGAAATCTTTGTGAAAGGAAGATCAATCGATGCAGCAAACTTCATTGTTGTCTTATTTTAAGAAATTGCTACAGCCACCCCAGCCTTCAGCAACTGCTATCCCAATCATTCAGCAGCCATCACGTTCGTCAAGGCAAGACCTCCCACTAACGAAAATGCTCAGATGATATTTAATATTTTTTAGCAATAAAATATTTTTAATTAAGGTAAGCATATCATTTTTTCGACATAAAGCTAAAGCACACTTAATAGACTACAGTGTGGTGTAAATATAACTTGTATATGCACTGGCAAACCAAAAAATTCATGTGACTTGCTTTATTGCACCATTCACTTTATTGTAGTTGTCTGGAACCAAACCAACAATATCTTTGAGGTATGCCTGAACAGTTTCTTAAGGCGGCAATAAAACATCCACCAATATAGGTTATACCCTCTGCTAAAAATTAAACTTCAATAAATTAAAAATAATTTATGTACTCTTTGGCTATAATAGAATCAAACTAGAAATAAATAATAAAAGAAAAGAGTAAAATATCTAAACGTGTGGAAATTAAACAACACATTTTTTTAAATACTCCATGAATTAAAGAATTAATCTCGAAGGAAATGTAAAAAATAAAAAGAATTGAATGAAAATGAAAATACAACACATCAAAATACTCGGGATCAAAGCAAAGAAGTGCTGAGATAGAATTTATAGCATTTAAATGCTTACATTAGAAAAGAGGAAAGGACTCAAATGAATTGTCTATTTTCCTACCTCAAGAAAGTAGAAACAGAAGAGCAAAATAAACCCAAAGCGAGAAGAAGGAAGTACATACTGAAGAGTATAAATCAATGACGTTGCAAATAGCTTGTATCACTAGCGATCTTGCAGCTATTAAAAATATAAGGGGAATACTGCAAAGAAATTTACACTCATAACTAAGTAAGTTTCTAGGAATGGATCAAGATATTGAAAACCAAAAACTATCAAAATTCAACTAAGATCAAATAGATGATCGTAGTAGCCTTATAACTGTTAAATAAATTGAATTCATTGTTAAAAATCTCCTGAAAAAGAACCACAGTACCTGAAGGGTTGAAAGATAAGTTGACACTAATTTTTATATGCTTTTTACAAAAGTAGAAGAGGTGAGAACACTTTTCTACTCCTTTCATGAGACTAGCATTATGCTGATACCTAAACAAGGCAAAAAGATAAGACAAAAATAGAAAACTGTACACCAAATTTCTCATAAACTTAGACTCAAAAATTCTCAACAAAATATTTTCAAATGGAATCCAGCAATGTGTAAAAAGAATAATACAACACTACTAAGTGGAATTTATCATAGATATGCAAGGCCGGTTCAATACATAAAAATCAATGTAATTTACCATTTCAATAGGAAAAAGAAGAAAAATTATATGATAATGTCATTTGAGGCATAAAAACCATTTAACAAAACACAAAACCCATTCACAGTTTAAAAAAAAATCTCAGCAAATTAGGGATAGAGGGAAACAATCTCAACTTGATAAAGAGCATCTAAAAAACCCTACGGGGGGCATCTTATTTAATGGTTCAAAAGTAAATCAAAGATATTGCTACCATCATTTTTATTCAACACGTTACTAGAATTTGACTGAAAACAACCATGTAAAAATGTTCAACATCATTAGCCATCAGAGAAATGCAAATTAAAGCGGCAACGAAATACCACAGCATATGTATTACAAAGGCTAAAATTAAAAAATACTGATGTTTCTATGCTGGCGAGGATGTGGATAAACCCTATCAGTCTTGCTGGTGGGAATGTCAAATGGTACAGCCACCTTGGAACACAGTTTGGGAGTTTCATAAAAAACTAACAAGTAAACAAAACTAAAACCTAAACAAAAACTACCGTATGATCCAGCAACTGCAGTTCTGGATGTTTATCCAAGAGAAATTAAAATTGATGTTCACACAAAAACCTGCACACAAATATGCACAGCAGCTTTATTTGTAACAGAAACAGAAAAAGTGGAAACAGCCAAGATGCCCTTCAATGTGCGACTGGTTAAATAAGGAGTGGTACCTCCATACCATGGAACACTGCTCAACAATAAAAAGAAACAAACTATTGATACACACAACTTGGTTGAATCTCCAGGAAATTATACTTAGTGAAAAAGCAAACCCCAAAAGGACACATACTTTATGATCTCATTTACATAACATCTTGAAATGGAAAATTATAGAAATGTAGGAGAAACTAGTGGTTGTCAGGGGTTAGGCATCCGAGTGGGGGAGAGGCAGGACAAACATGGGTGCAGCCATAAGAGGGTAACAGGAGGAATCCCTGTGGTGATGGAACCATTCTGTATCCTGATTGTGTCAATGCCAATCGTTGAGATATTGAAGTACAGTTCTGCAAGATGTTACTATAAAGAGTACATGGGATCGCTCTGTATTGTTTCTTACAACTGCATGCAAATCTAAAATTATCTCCAGATGAAAAGTTTAGTTTAAAAATGCCATAGACCTAACTGAATAGGTTATGTTTAGTAAAGATCAGGTATGTGAAAGTCAGTGAAGTTGAGCAGTAGAAACTAGATGATAAGGAGATTGTGGTCTGCAAGTACAGAGAAAAAAAAAGGAACAGTATGAGTTCATGTGTTTTTTCTGATTGATGACTGTATGTGTTGGGGACAGGTGCCTTCCAAGATAAATTTATATAAGAATTGACCAGCTGAAATGAAGTAACTGCACAGTTGAAAAGACAGATGCCATTCACAGGGATGTCAAATTATCTGAATAAGATGGTAGATACATGAACAGAGATGAAGGAAATGATAGAAGTGAAGTGCCGTTTTTCATTCCAGAGAAACAAATTGGGCTTGTACATTTATCCTACTTCATTTAATTTACTGTTGTTTTTATTTTTACTCATTAATTAAGAAAATCATTCTTTTAGTTTGATTTTTAACAGTTCAAATAAGAAATATGACAAGATACATTTGATTTTTTAACACCTACGTTTCTCCTAATTTGTTTATAGCATATTCCCTGACGCTCACTTGTCTGTACGTTAGTCATACTATAGGAGCTTGTGTGTTGCTGTGATCCTGGAAGCTATACCACCAGTATTCAAATAGGAGCACGGTCACCACTGGCAGACAGGTTTCCGCTAAGCTTCCAGACTAAGACAGACGAAAAAGAAGGACCCAGCCACCTACTTCTGAAAAGAATTAGCCAGTGAAAGCCTTATGAATAGCAGTAGAACATTGTCTGATGTAGTGTGGAAAGATGAGCCCCTCAGGTTGAAAGGCACTCAAAATACTACTGAGGAAGAGCTGCCTCCTGAAAGTAAAGTCCACCTTAATGAGGTGGATGGAGTCAAGCCTTTGGGACCTTCATTTGCTGATGTAGCATGACTCAAAATGAGAAGAAACAGCTGCAAACATCCATTAATAATGGGAACATAGAATGTATGAAGTATGACTCTAGGAAAATTCTAAATCATCAAAAATGAAATGGAACACATAAGCATCAGCATCTTAGGCATTAGTGAGCTGAAATGGGCTAGTATTGGCCATTTTCAATCAGACAATCCTATGGTTTACTGTGCCAGGAATGACAACTTGAAGAGGAATGGTACAACAATGTAGAAAACAGACCAAAAAATCCTTGCCTTCATGTTGTTTACATTCTAATGCAGGAAATTTCATCATAAAATATACTTAATGACACAAGATAATATAGAATTTATGGAGAAGAGTTGTATAGGCAATATGCAATATGGGAGTTCAAAAAAAAAAAAAAAGACTGTGCACATTGAAGCTAACAGAAAACTTTGTGGAAGAAATGGGACATTATCTGGACCTTAAGTGAGGGTAAGGATTTTTTTAAGGCATACGAAATCATTTTTTTCTAGCTAGAGTTTTTAGTTAATAAACCGTCGAATTAGGAAACAGTTTCACTGAGCTTTCCAAAATTGTCCTTCGGTAGAGCACACTTAAATAATATAATCTAAATGGTTACTAATGTAGGTGAAAAAACGTCACTTTTTTTCTCCTTGTAATTATGGCTGTACTGTGAGCTCCTCAAGGGGAAGGATCTCATCTAATTCATTTGCATGCTTACTCCACCTCTACTGGCACATGGTGGGAACTTGGATATTGGTTGACAACTTTATTTTCTTCCTTGTTGAGACAGGTTTTACCAACCAGAAGCAAAGACTCTATAACAGAAAAAAATAAATTAGATCCTTGAGTCTTTCCTTATGTTCTTTCTTCTCTTCAGAATTGCCTTACTCAGAGTCCAGATCATTTATCTTTCTTATTTCAGTTCAATGTCAAAAGTATAGAAGAAATGGTTAAATCATTTCATGACATTGAACTTTTTGTTCAAAAATCTTCACATTTTTCTCTGTGGTACTAAGCAAGCATCAGGAAAATAAAAAGATCTGGCACCACAGATAGAGCAGGAAGAGAACCATAACCCTAGGCCCTCTTTTGAGGAAGACAATAAACTATCACTTGAGATTTATTCTTTCTCTAATAGCACTGCATTCCCTCTAGCCACTATTCCACAGCTCTCAATTTAGTCAAATTTAAACTTCCATCATCTGGAAAATTTCAGAATGTCTTTTGCTATGGGTTATGGGAGCTGAAAAGAACAGAAATCACCCTCATTACCATTACCTCAAACTCATGAAGCCATTGCATTGGAATGGGCTGCAAAAAGTTACCTACTTTTTCACTTCTTGCAGAATCAATCAACAGCTACTCAGTTTTTTTTTTCATAACAGATATCCAGGAGAACTGGTATTTGAACTACTCAAAAGTCACTAATGATTTGTATGGAGTTAATAAACCAAAGCTTGCTAGTAGAGTTATCTAAATCCAAAGTCAAGATAGGTCAAAATCACAAGCCCTCTCAGTGTGTTTGTTGCTTGCTGATATTTTCCTGTAACATTGTTGGAAGAGAGATTGCTAGGGTGAGGTGCATGGTGCTGAATAGATTACATCTCATTGCTTAGCATCCCGAAACCCCCAACCCTACCACCATTTTTTTTAACACTTTGCTAAAAATTAATAGACTTTTCTGGCTATTGTGGTTTTAAAAATTTATAACTATGTATATGTATTTATATAAATTAAAGTAAATAATATATATTATTATTAATAATGGTAGAAATAAAAACAGCAAAAGCAAACAGTTTCGCAAGCTAAGAATTTGTTATAAAAACAAATGATTCACGTTGATACAAAGGATACAAATGAAACAAAAACAAAACTTCCTAAACTGATAAAAGTGGAGACAAGTTGAACCTTGGCCTTAATTTTGGAAATCAAACAATTGGAAGCTTTATAGTAGGTTTGACTTTTATAAGTCCAACTGGATGCTTTTAGAATAGAAACATTTTTCTATTTCTTTCATTTTATTACCCAAGTTAATGCTCATGAAGTAGATGTGTTCTACATAGTAATAGGTCATAGAGGCATTCGTCAGAGTGCAGGAAATAGGAAAAGATAGATCGTCTAACTGCATATTTATATACCCAAGGTATATTAGAATTCGATTATGAGAATGTGGGGAAAGTGATATCATTTTTGGCTTTACAATTCTCTTTGACTTAATTTTGTATGAGTCACTGTATTTTATCTTTGACAGATAATAACCCAATCACATCTCTTTTATTATCCTGGGAGGCTTCTGGATTTGGGATATTAAAAATAGAAAAAGTATCAAAAAAAAAAAAAAAAACTGGTAAGGAGATACAAACCCCCTAACAGTTTAGCTTGTCATTTTTACCTCTTTCCTGTCTGAGACACAGAGATACAACCCTACTGCATTATCAAAAAATTAAATCAAAAATTAAAACATCAGGGAGCCTGAATGTCTGCTTCCAGTGACACAACACTTAGTCAATATCGTTTGGTTTTGCTCAGGGAGCCTATGATTCCCTGCACTTTGTAATCATCTCTGCATTAAATTACATTTAAAATAGAAAAAAGACCATATGAAGGAAATGCTTGGTAAAGTGAGCTATGTATCTTGGCACCTGTTCCTCAAGTTCTAGTCAATCTGATCATCAAGAAAATAGACATGATGCATCTTTAGTCTTTCTCACCACCCACTCTCCACCTCCACCTCTACATCCAATTAACATTTTACTATGATTTTACAGGAAACACAGGCATTATGATTAATGAAAGTAAAAAGATTTTCAATTGCACTTGGAAATAACATGTAAATGTAAAAAGTTGAACTAATCCTTAAAATAGGTTTCATAATTTTAATAGAGAAAGAAGTAAAAACAAAGTAGCAGTGCCAAGGTAAGACTTGAGTAAGTTTTAAACCTAAGGAATACTTGAACAGCATTCTTAAGTACCAAGACAGAATGATAATTTGGTTCATCCTCCATCTGAATTGTAATTATTGGTGGGACAACCAGCCAATTCCAAATAGAAGGCACTGCTGACCATTTGGAAATGAATTGGCTTTCATCTATCTATGTGTTTTACATCTATTGTCATGCCACAATGTTTTCACCAAAAGGAGTAAGAGAAATAATTCTACGACCTTTGTATCCAAAAGAAAACCTTCTCATCTTGGAATAATCAGCTTCACCACAATAAAACCAAAAAACCAAACCCGTTGCCGTTGAGTCGATTCTGACTCATAGCGACCCTATAGGACAGGGTAGAACTGCTCCATAGAGTTTCCAAGGAGCATCTGGGGGATTCAAACTGCCGACCTTTTGGTTAGCAGCCAAAGCAGTTAACCACTACACCACCAGGGATTCCACTTCACCACAATAGTGACCATGATTTCCATTATCACTCCCACTATGCTTTATTAAAACGTATCCACCTATATGAGAACATCGCTTGAATTCCTGTTTGATCATTCTGAGATCAAGGGGTAAAACTTTTCTTTTCCCCTTTGATCAAAAGGTCTTTCTGGGTGATGACTCATCTTTACGAATTTCCACTGACTAAGCACATATTTCCACTGACTAAGCAATGATATGTATGAAAGAAGAAAAAAAGCATTGCAACTATTTCATAACTACTTTTTTTTTAATCTTTATTATAAAAGAAAGAAAACGGAGTCTGCTCAATTGTACTTCAGCTGAAGAAGATGCTCTATTTTGGCATTTTCCTTCCTTCCTTTTTTCCTTCCTTTCTTCCTTCCTTCCGTATTCTGCGTTTATTGAGTGCCACCTTGATCCCAGGCACTGTGACAGGAAAAGGAGGAACAAACAACGATGAGCCAAAATAGACACAGTCAGTTTCATGTGGCTGACCATGTTGTCAGGAGAAACGACATTAATAATATTATCACAAAAATAAATATAAACTTGAAATAGGGAAAATTGCCATGAAGGAGATGAACATAGTGCTATGGGAGTATATAAAAGCAGGTATCTTATTGAGTCAGGAAGGCCACGGCAGGCAAGGTTTTCTCAAGGAAATTTCACTGGAGCTGAGAGCACACCGAGTTAAAAAAAAAAAAAAAAAGTAGTTCCAGTTAATTGAGTGAAGGAGGTGGGTGTTTCAGTAGAGTAAAAAGACCCAGTGCAGGAGAGAGCCTGACTAGAAAGGCCAGAGGAAAGTAGACCACTAAGTACAATACTAAACTAAATAGAACAGCTGGTGGAGCGTATAAAGAGGGAGAAGCATGATGAAGTTAAAATGGAGTCCAAAACAGATGTGAAACACAGAACAATGATTTAAAAACCATTTTTATAAAATCAATCCTAGTAGTTATTTCTGTAAATATTTTAACATTTGCATTTCATTATTATTGAACCATTTCTGTTATTATACATGATTATTCAAGAAATACAGTCCAGACAGTGTGAGCCATCTGTTCAACATTAAAGGCTAGGTAGATATTCCTAACTTATCAACTAAATGTTTCGTTTTCATGAACACACATTCACACACACACACACACACAAATCAATATAGGAGATGAATAAGAGGTTTTATCATTGTTTATGGTATCGTTTGTTACTTAGCTGTTCAAAATCTCTTGTTCTTATACTATCTCTATTCCAACTTTCCAGTTAAAACAATGTTAAAAAATGTATAAGTTAACAAAATATGTTTACTGTTATCTTAAACTTGCTATAATTGGTGTGAAGAAATGCAGTTGTTTATACCATTTGTATAAAAAGATAAATTAGTTTGAGGTAAAAGCATATGATAGACTTTGGAGTTGTAGGCATGTAAGACTCAAAACCTTTAATACATATTTGTAGTTTGATTCAATCTCACTTTCCAATTCCCCTGTGGAGTATTTGGGAGGACAGCTGCTAGAAGCCTCTGAGGACACTGTTTGTATTTATTCTAAGAGTTGATATGAGAGAAGACTGCAGATTGTGATAGCTTCCCTCTACTATGCACTATGTTCTAGCTGATTCATTTCATTGCATCCTCCTGGATTTGGAGGTTCACAGCCCAAATCATTCACGTTATTATAGATTGACTTGAGTATGAAGAATCTTACTTCTTAAGGGTTTATAAAAATATTTATCAATGTCAGAATTAAGTTCCAAATATCTACAAAAATTTATTCATATTGGGAAGTCATAACACTCAACTACATTTTTAAATTTGACTTAAAAATACCAAAGTGTGTCTTACGCTCATGTCACTGCTTTATTCCTTTTGACAGCTCTGTGCTTGACATGTCAATGGTTTCATAAAAAGGCCCCACAGGATGGGTATCAATTTCATTCAGATTTGGGATTACAAAATTCTGAAGGAAATGGTATGTTGATCAAAGCAAAACTGTTATTGTTGTTTGTTAGTTATCTTTGAGTTGGCTCCAACTCATGGAAGACTTTATGTACAACAGAACAAAGCATTGCCCAGTCTTGTGTCATCTTCATGATCCTAGGTAAGGTTGAGTCCATTGTGGCTATTGTGTCAATCTTTCACATTGAGGATTTCCTTCATGTTCACTGACCATCCACTTTACCAAACATGATGTCCTTTTCTAGTGACTGATATTTCCTAATGACATGTCCAAAGTAAGCAAGGCAAAGTCTCTCTATCCTCAATTATAAAGAATTATTCTGGCTGTATTTCTTCTAGCACTGATTAGTTTGTTCTTTCTGGCAATCCATGGTATAGCCAATATTCTTCAACAACAACAAAATTCAAATGTATCAATTATTCTGTCTTAATTATTCAGCTTTCACATGCGTATAAGGCTATTGAAGAGTCCATGGCTTGGTTCAGGCACACCTTAGTCACCAAAGTTACATCTTTGTTTTTGTAAAACTTTAAAGAGGTCTTTTGCTGTACATTTGCCCAATACGATATGTCTTTTGATTTATTGACTGCTGCTTCTGTTGGGGTTGATAGTTGATCCAAGTAGAATGAACTCATTGACAACTTCAATTTTTTCTCCATTTATCATGATGTTATTTATTGTTTCAGTTGTGTAGATTTTCATTATCTTCATGTTCAGATGTAATCAAAACTGAAGGCTGTACTTTTTGACATTCATCAGTAAGAGCCTCAAGTCATCTTCATTTTCAGCAAGAAAGGTTGTGTCATCGGCATATCACAGGCTGTTAATGAGCCTTCCTCCAATCCTGATGCCACATTCTTATTCATATGGTCCAGTTTCTCAGATTATTTGTTCAGCATACAAATTTAATAAGTAAGGTAAAAGGATACAACACTGCCACACACCTTTTCCAATTGGATCCACACAGTAACCGCTTGCTCTATTTGAACATCTGTCTCACGATCCACGCATAGGTTCTACATGATCACAATTAGGTGTTCTGGAATTCTCATTCTTCTTAATGTTATCCATAATTTGTAATGACCCACACAAATACGTAAACATCTTTCTGTATTCTCTGCTTCCGACCAAGATCCATCCATCAGTGATGGTATCCCTCGTTCCACATCCTCTTCCGAATCCAGCTTGAACTTTTGCAGTGCTAATCTCCTCAATGTGTTGTTCCTGGCACAGAAGACCATATGATTGTCAGAATCAAAATGGCCAATACCAGTACGTTTCAGGTCACTAATGACTAGGATATCGATCTTCAAGTATTCCATTCCATTTTTGATGAATCCCAATTTTCCTTGATTCATATGTTGTACATTCCACGTTCCCATTATTAATGGATGTTTGCAGCTGTTACTTATTATTTTGAGTTATGCCACCTCAGCAAAAGAAGGTCCTGACACTCCATTCATGCCATTAAGTTAGACTATACTTTGAGGAAGCAGCTCTTCCCCAGTTATATTTTGAATGCCTTTCAACCTGAGGGACTCATCTTCCAACACTATGTCAGACAATGTTGTGTTGTTATCCATAAGGTTTTCGTTGCTTGATTTTCAGAAGCTAATCACTAGGCCTTTCTTTCTAGTCCGTCTTAGTTTTGAAGCTCTGCTGAAACCTGTCCGTAACAGGTGACCCTACTGATATTTGAAAAATCTGTGATATAGCTTCCAGTATCATAGAAACATGGAAGCCACCACAATGCAACAAACTGACAGCCGGGTGCTGGAAAGCAGGTATAGCCACCTTTTAATCTTTGGTATAATGGTGGTGTAATGGTTAAGAGCTACAGCTGCTAACCAAAAAATTGGCAGTTCGAATCCACCAGGCACTCCTTGGAAACTCTATGAGTCAGTTATACTCTGTCCTATGGGGTCTATATGAGTCAGAATCGACTCAACGGCAATGGGTTTTATATCTATATTATATAGATATCTATATAAAATTAACTAAAGAATGCTTTTCCTTGAAACACTGTCTTCCAAACTACAGCCAAAAAAATAAGTTATGGAATAAAAAACTCTACAGGTGAGATTCAAAATATTTTCCTAGATGAATAATAAGTGGTTGCCTAGCACATATAGATGGGGATGAGACATAGAAAGTGAATGTTTAACCACAGTTTTATTTACAAAACTAGAACAGAAAGCCCCAAATGATACAGATACAACCACAAGCCAAAATGCCCTCAGTGAAAACCTTTCTGAATGAAAAAAATTTCTTTAAATCAAGGCACTTGGCTTAAAGCTTAAATATTACTCTAAATCTTCCAGGTTTCGTTGCCATAGGTATACTATAATTTCTGCTGTATGAATTTCTCTTTTCATTGTAATATCAGTCTTTTAGTTTATGGTTCTCAAGGTAAAGAAAAATTTGGACTCTTAAAGAGAGAGAAATAATGAGAAAGTTATAATTTGGGGAATATCCTTTATTTCCAGTTGATTCAGAAGTCGTGATGCTAGATGATTAGCCAGCCAGACACATTGCTTTGTGGCCTAAACACTACAGAGATGATGATATGCTGAAAAAATAATTCAGTTTGAAAATTGCTATGATTTTTATTCTTTTGATGTAAGGAAATGGTATTACTTTAGTTGTTTACACATCAGTATAATGCATTGTGTGTTTTATTTTCATTGCTTAAATATATGTAATGTATAATTTTGGTTGCTATCAAAATCTTCTCTGTATTGAGAAGCTTCAATTCTGGTGGAGAGAACACATGTTAGGCCAATACCATCAAATTTGCAATGATTATTTTTGCTCCATTTTTTTTTTTTTTAACGTAAGGAGCAATTCATGGAGGGATATTTGCCACCTACACATACAGATTCTATTTTGAAGTGTTTACATTGGATACCAGATTAGGAAACCCATGTTGACGTATTAAGAAATTTGTATCTATGGTGTAAATTTCAAAAACCACTTAAACATACATATTTTTTATGAATATGGATATACTTTGTGTTTTGGAAATATTTAATATTTCAATCAAAGTAGAAATGTTAAGATCTAAACACTTAACTCAGGAAGAGCTAGAGAACTACAATGTGAATTCTCCAAGCACTTAATACTTATACTACTTGTCATTTTACAAAAGTAAAAAACTTATCTCTGTTAGAATATAAACTCCTCGACGACAAGGAACGTATCACATTCCACTTTGAACCTAGCAATTCTTAGCAGTAAATTAATAAATATCAGCATTTAAAACTACAACCCATCCCAACCTTGCAAAGGATGACTCGTGCGTTGCTGCTTAGTTTGACACAAAACATCAACATAAGTTAAGCTAAACCTTCTTGGTTTCCTTTTGTTTATGAAGTCTGGGTTAAATTTTTCCAAGAGTATAGAAAGGGCAATAATTAATTACATATTTTAGTTTAAATATCACTTTCATGTAGCTGAGCCAAGTATAAGGAAAATAACTGAATATAACTTTTCAGATTCTGGTGGTGAGGAGTTTCATGCAGAATAAGATTGTTCTATGATGTAGGACAAAATTAACTACTCTTTTTTGCTTTAAAACTGTTCTTTTTGTTAGACCTCCTTAGTAACACACTTCTCTGACCCCTTTTCTTCCTATATTTTACCATTTGGGATGAGGGTCCTTTTTCTGACTGTTAGCCATTTTGCTATTTAATGCAAGTGTTCTTTAAGGTTTTATCCTCAATCCTGTACACTCCATTATACTCTCCCAGGATAAATTCATTCACTATCAGTGCTTTAATTACCATGAATATGCTGACAACTCAAATGTATTTATCCTCTTCCCCAAAGAGCTCTCTCTTGAGACCCAGGTGAATAAAACCAAGTGCAATCAAACTTTTTCTACTTGAATGCCCCACATACATCTCAAGGTTAATATGTCCAAAATTAATATCATCATCACAACCACTTTACCAGGCCTACGTGTTCCTGTACTTTGCATTCTTTTTAATGTTTTCACTAACTACACACACGTCAGAAACTTCAAAATTATTCCAAATATCTTTACCTCAACTACCGTATATCCAATTAAGTCAACTTCCTTCACATTGTTTATGTCTTCTTTTCCTCATTCCCAATGCCTTAGAGCAGACATTCATACTTTCTTGCCTAGATGATTGCAATCATTTCTCAACTGATCTTCCCAGCTTTAATTTTGCACCTACACGATCCAATCTTCACATGCCCATCAAAATGATCCACGTACAACTCACATATGACAATGTTATTTTCCAGCTTAAAACCCCTCAATGTCTCCTTCCATGAAACTTCTCACCTAATCCTAAATAAATAACCGATCCCCTCCTTGAAATCTCCATTATATTGATAGCACTCTGTTGTTGTGTTAGACATGTCTCTCCCCTTCACTGGACTGTGAAGGAGATTTTGCACTGCAAAAACAAAGAAACAAACAAATGGTTTTAGAAAACGAAATCAGAACATACAAAACTAGACGCTCACTCTTTACTAGCCTGATCAGATCTTCACATCAAAACAAATTAAGAGGATAATGCTCATCTTCTAGGCATAAATTCCACTTTTATTTCAGGTATTCAAATGATTCAACTAAACCATTCATTTGGCTTGAAGTGAAGATACTCTCAATCTACTCGCCTTGCTTTGAGAAACTATATGTGAGGAGAGTTTAACAAAAAATCATAAATCATTCTGGTTTATTAGCTGATCATAAATAGTGATCTTCTTAGAAACCTGTTTTAAAGGTAAACTGTAGCATACTCTCAGATTATCCCCCCCCAAATTTTAAATAGACACTATAATGTCAAACTATTTTCCTTTAAGTTTCTTAAGGTGAACACAGATTTAGTCAATATGTTGTCACTTAAAGACTTTTCATTAAACTAGAATATTTTCAAGGCAGGAAGAGTCTCTATTAATTCTAAGTGTATTAGTGTGTTATTCACCCTCAAATCCCAATTATTAGAATATGGCAGCACACTTGAAAAAAGTTTTTAAAAGAGGTTGCTTTGATTTCCCATATATCATATCCTAGTTTGCATTGTTTCTTATTTTTGGGGGGCATGTATACATGTAATAAGAACTGCATAAAGCATTTTTTCAAAGCTACACTTTACTGGAGGCATTGGTGGTTTAGTGGTGGAATACTCCTTCCATGTGGAAGACCCAGGTTCGATTCCCAGCCAATGCACCTCTACGCGGCCACCACCATCTGTCAGTGGTGGGTTACGTGCTCCTATGATACTGAACAGGTTTCAGCAGAGCTTCCAAACTAAGATGGGCTAGAAAGAAAGGCCTGGCAATCTACTGCTGAAAATCAGTCAATGAAAACCCAGTGGATCACAATGGTCCAATCCACAGCAACTGATCACGAAATGGTGCAGGACTGGGCAGCGTTTAGTTCCTCTGTGCATGTGATCACCATGAGTCCAGGACCGACTCAATGGCAGCTAACAATACCAACAAACTTTAGTAGACATTCAATAGTGCCTGGAGGAGGAGGAAAGATGGGATAAATGAAGAAAGCCCTGAAGGTAGGAAGCTTTTTGTTTTTTGTTTTGAGGTGCCTGCAGAATATCCAAATGAAGATGTCCACTGGGAAGTTGAATATACATGGGTTGGAATTCTGTAGTGAGTTCAGGGCTTCAGATAGAAACTTCGGAGTTATGAAAACCTAAGTACATACATAGACATATATGAGGTTATCAGGGAAGAGCCCATGGAGTCAAAAGAGCAGATGGTGTGAGTGGACCCTCGAATAGCATCGACATTTTAGGGGTGTCCAGGCAGAAAGAAATAGCCAGAATGGTAGAGGAAAATCAGGAGAAAAGGCTGTAATATAAGCTGAGGGAGGACAATCTCAAGAAAGGGAGAACGATCTACAGTCTCAAATATCAAAGAGAAATGAGGTAAGATAGGAAAGGAAAGTGGCTAATGCCTTAGGCAATACTGAGGCCACTGGTAGATTATGAACTCTTGTTTCAAGGGAATAGGATGGGTTATGGGGAAGCCAGATGGTTGTATGTTGGGGACAATGGTCAGTAAGTAAATGGAGGCTATAAATGTAGACTACTCTTGTGATGACTCAGTTATAAACAGAATGGCTTGACAGCTAGAGAGAGTTACATTAGTGGCACGGGAGAGAGAAGATATCTGATAGAACAAGGTCCTTAAGGAAACAGAAAAAGCAGAGGAGAGATATTAGCCTTGTGGAGAAGGGAACCCTCTTTCACTGAGTTATAAGACAAGAGAAACGGATAGGTGAATATGAAGATACATCGAAGGCAGAAAGGAAGGAAGTTGTAAAAATTGTTTTGTCATGTCCTCAATTTCCTCAGTGAAGTGAGAAGCTACGTCTTCTGCTGAGACTGAAGCAGAAGGTGCTATGTTAGGAGATTTGAAGGAAAATAAAATGTAAGTCTGGAATAGACAATGAGTAGCATTAGAAAGGAAATTGAGGGTTTCTCTAGCTTTCTAAAAAAAAAAAAAAACTAGTGACTGAGAATTACTGGACAATATTGCGTGACCATCTAAACTTGGAAACTATTAATTTTAATTATTTAACTAATAACTTCCACATGAATGGCTATGTGACACTCCTTTAGATACAGATCAAATGGTTCCTTCTCTATGAAGACCCCTCTGACCTATACAGAGTTTAACAGGCCTTCTCTGTGACCCCATTAAACCTAAAATGTAACTCCATAATTGTACTTAGAACACTGTATTGCAGTTATAGATTATTTGTGTTGCATGCTGCTCCTGTACCAGATAGTGAGCTCCTTTCAGGCATGGCTGTATTTGTGGATTCCAGTGTCTAATATTTCAATAAATGTTTCTCGAATGACTATATGAGCAATCATTAATCTTCCTGGTGCTGTGCATGTAAATATGTATATTTACAGAAAAATTTTAATATATCTTTCTCAAAATCCCATTTCTTCCACTGCTCCACCCCAAGCTCTCTGCCTCCGTAGCTTGGCTTTGTCAAAATGTGCCCAGTGCAAACACAGGGAAAGCATAATTTTGTTAGACTAAACTCAGATGTTAAATTCCTGATTAATAAACTCAGAAAAGAGCCACATATTATGAACATGAAATTACAGTACAAATGTAAATTTCTATGTAATTTTAAAATTGAAGTCTCCTAGTTTCTAACATTTTAAGATAATTCATTTACTATTATGGATGTTTCTCATCAATTTATTACAGCCCATAACTAAAAACAATAAATGCTTAATTTAAAAAATGACTTGTACTTGAAAGTTTTTTCAGAAAATATCCAACTGCAATTGTTTGTCAAACAATTAAATGTGCAAATAGAATTCTTTCAGTCTTAGGAATATGGAGCAAGTGTGATGCTCAGGCTTGCAGCCCAGTCCATGTGATTTCTTTCATTCGCTGTCATGCTGGCTGCCTGTTGGGAAAATGGGGCATGTTTTAATGATGTGTTGTATAATAAAGTTTTATCATGGAAAACATTTTAAACCAAATTAGGTCATTTATTTTTTTAATAGCAGTTTAAATCTACTCATTCACATTTTGCAGACAATAGTGCCTCCTCTCTCGCAATAATTTTGTAGTTTTTTTTTTAGCATGTGTGACTGATGTTGGGCGAATCAATTTTCAAAGATGGATTAGCAGGCTTTTCTGTAAAAACCAAGGTGATGATAGAAGATTTATTTAAAAAAGAAACCACACTGACATTTCCCAGGTTGGCAGTGATACCTACTATTTTATGCTAAGGGATTCTTTAGCAGCATAGTGATTAAAAACTTGCTTTTCATTCAAAGGGGTTGTAAATTAATTATTTACTGTACTTACCAGTCCCTTCCAGCTTGTGATATACTGCTAAATAAATATTTCATACAAATTCTACACTGAAAGTTATAAAAATAAAAGTCATTGATCTGGGATCAGATCTCAGGGGCTTCTATTAGTTTTTAAGGACATCCCCCCATCTTTTCCCCCTCCTCCCCAATATGCAGACACTTTCCTGGAAGTTCCATCAAGAATATGAATAATCCTCAATGCTCAAACATGTAACAGAGTGTATTCTTAGGACTGTATTATATGACAGGAAAGGAAGAACTTATGTACCTTGACATTTAGCTTCCTGTAATATTGTATCCTATCAAAGAACATTGCTATTTATGTTCAGGGTTTCAAATATGCTTTTGCTTATGAGGTTATCTTTGCCTTTGAAAACACTCCAGTTTGTACTCCAATGAAAAAATGCAAATCATCTGCTAGAAGATATGCATCATGCTGGTTTTAGGAGGCTAAAAAGGAAGCTTCAGTCAGAAACAAAAGAGGAGGAGGTGGATTATAAAGTTTTTTTGCTAAGAATATTGCATATGTTTAACAAAGTCTCTACTGTGTGCAAGGTTGAAGATCTCTATATTATAATGTAACAGTGATATTCTTCCTTTAAGGTACCATCTACCAGTTATTCATTCATTGAAAGAGTATTTATGAGCACCTGCTACGTGCCTGGCATTGTTATAGGCACTGGGGAGAGAGCAGTGAACAATTAGACAAAAATATCTGCCCTCAAGGAGCTTACGTAGTTGTGGCGGAAGACAGAATATAATCAAAATAAATAAGTAAATTATATGGTATTTAATTTATATCATTAATTATATAAAATTATTAGATGGTGATAAGTGTTAAGAATAAACAATGAAGTAGGCATGAAGGACGGAGGGTAGTTATAATGTTATATAGGGTGGTCATTGGAACCCTGAGGCCAATAGTGATGGAGTAAAGTGAGCAAAGGTGTTTCAGGAGTTGTGATCAGAGACGTAAGTAGTTCAGATTGTGCAGAGCTTTCTAGGACTTTTTGACCTTTACCTTTATTGAGATGGGAAGTCAGGGGATGACTAAAGGGGTAATCTGACATATCCAAAACAGCAAAAGTAAGCTATTGGAAGATATAGTAAAAGCTAGATGCAGCAAAACTTGCTATTTAAAGCATATTTCCTTGTTTTCCGGCATCGGTAGGGCCTCTACTTCATGTCAGTAAAATTGGAATCTCTGTTCATATCTCCGTTGGGACTGCCACTACCTTTTTTCTTCCCACTGCTTTTCTGTAATTGTATTTTATGGTGCATATTAGCAGGGTAGACAGATGAAATATAAATGCATACAAAATATAAATGCATAGTAACTATTAAAATTATGAATACAAACTTCATATTGATGAGTGAAATTCTCATATTACTGTAGTGTTCATTACTACGTGGCCACAAGCCTTTACAGCGTGCAACTATGTATAGAATGTAATTCAATGTCTTTACAAACTTTATTATCAGCAGTGTGGATAAGCGATGCCATAAGGTATAAAGAACCATTTTTTTTTTTCCTAGAGGGTTTAAATTTCCCTCTTTCAAAAAGGGGAAAAAAAGGAAAAAGGCCTGCCAGTTCTGAGTCATTTTAAAACATAAACATATTTATGTAAGCCCCAGAGTTAACACCACATTTAGGTAAATTGTGTTGGAAATGAAACATTGCTGATGCCAAAGAATTTCCCTTCGGTATTTGGTTACTAGGATAGTAGTGTGCACTATGACAGCTACATTTTCCCAAGAGAAACTATTCTTAAAATAAACTGTTGTATTTTTAAGGAAACACCAGGAGGGTGAAAAACATTACTGAAATACTTGAAACTATACCCTAGGATTATCTCTCCCCTCTGGTTTTCTTTATTAAGATGACTAACATTCAAAGTATTCAGATATTCTAGAGCCTGTAGAACTTTCACCTTTTTACTATTACTAAGATGGGAAGCTATTGGAGGATTTCAAGCAGAAGAATGATGTAAATACACATGAAGTGTATACTCCTGAGTTGAATTTACAAAGGTTAAGAAAGAAGAGGAAAATTGAGGCACTACTGAAGTCAACTGTTTAGAGAAAAATAGCTAAAATTGCAACAGTAGATGGAAAGAAATCTTAGGAAGGCAATCCTTATCAATAAGGTGAAATTAACCTAGTTGGAAAGACTTAAAAGAAAGAGATCCACTTTAGGGACTGATAAAGTCCTAAATAGAAACATTTTAAAGCTTATTCTCCTCAGGGGTCAGTTTTGTTACTCTATACTCTGGTTAACAAAACTCAGTATGCCAAAACTGATATCCTGTAACCTGTTGCCATGGGGTCGATTCTGACCCATACCAACCCTAGAGGACAGAGTAGAACTGCCCCATAGGGTTTCCAAGGAGCACCTGGTGGATTTGAACTGCCAACCTTTTGGTTAGCCTCCATATTACTTAACCACTGGGCCACCACTCCTGTTAAAATAGATGACTCCACCACACACTAATTAAACCCAGTGCCATCGAGTCAATTCCGACTCATAGCGACCCTATAGGACAGAGTAGAACTCCCCCGTAGAGTTTACAAGGGGCATCTGGTGGATTCAAACTGCCAACCCTTTGGTTAGCAACCCTAGCACTTAACTACTGCACCACCAGGGTTTCCTACACACTAATTAGTTACTTTAATTCAAATACTAAAGACAATTGCATCTGCAATTAATTAGTTGCATGTATACCTCCTATTTCAGGATATTCATGCAGTACCATTAGAGTGTGGTAGTTACAGATTTATGCTTTGTAGTCAAACAGATGTGCATTTGAGTCCAGACCCCAACATTTTTTTTGTGACCTTGAGCATTTCATTTAACCTATATTTTATTCAACAGTAAAACATGGATAGCAATAGGGTCCATCCCATAGGTTTGCAATTGGTATTAAGTGAAAATGTAAAGTTGCAGGCACATATAATGTTAGTCATTTTGTTATCATTATGAAGTTTCAACTCCACCACCTTGTAATATTCTGTATTGTCTTCTACCTAGGGCCCATTTAATAAACTGAAGTGTTCAAGCAGTACCTGGAACACAGTAAGTGCTATTTAAAACCCTTTCATTAGGAAATTTTTATTAAAAAAAAATTTGTTTTGATGGCATGTATTTTCAGTATTGGAATACATGCTTACCAATTGAAAGTGTTTAAATTTGGGGTTGGTAATATGTATTTTGAGAAATATGATTTGGTAATACAAAGCAACCAATAAGGCAAGGCGCCACCGATCTGTGATATGACAATATACCAATAAGAATTAAATAAAGAATTTATTGCAGGTGCCTTTCCATTAGCTTACATGTAGAATCTCTGGTTTTCCAAATATGACACAGAAAGAAAAAACAAAACAAATCCATCAGGGCTCCCTAACTATTACACAGGAAAGCCATAATTATGCTTGCAAGCCTTATGTCACAGAAATAAAGGGGAAAAAAATGCAAAAGTTTACAAAACACATCCAGGAAGCATCACCTAATAGAATGCACAACCTACGCAACAATGAGGCTCCAATACCTGTCTGCTGAGCTTCACGCATTTCAAAAAGGGACCCACCTTGGTGCTAAATGGGTTAGAACTACAATAAAATGCTACCTACGAGGTCCAGAGGCATAAATATGGTTGATATACTGTTAAACCAACAGTAACTGAAGACTTAAGTGTCTGTTAAATAAATAAAACAAGCTGCTTTGTAAGGAAAGCCTTGATGGTTGGGAAGAAACTCTGGACCAGTCTTTGTACAATATTTACATAATCAACACTGAAGAAGATAAGGGAGCTGGCTTTTTCCGTCTATCGTATTCGTCCATTTATACTTCTTTCCATGCTTCAAACCTTTTTTTTTTTTTTTTTTTTGTACTTAAGGTGAAAGTTTACAGAGCAAATTAGTTTCTCATTAAAAAATTTATACATAAATTGTTTGGCGACATTGATTGCTGTCCTGCGTTGTTTCGGCACTCTCCCTCTTTCCCTTTCTACCCTGGGTTCCTTGGTTCCATTTCTCCAGTTTTCCTCTCCCTTTCTGCCTTCTCGCCTTTGTTTTTGGGCAGATATGGCCCATTTGATCTCATATACTTGATTGATCTAAGAAGCCCTTTTTCATGTGTGTTATTATTTGTTTTATAGGCCTGCCTAATATTTGGCTGAAAGGTGAACTTTGGGAGTGTCTTCAATTCTAAGTTAGAAGGGTGTCCAGGAGCCATAGTCTCAAGGTTCCTCCAATCTCTGTCAGACAAGTATCGTCTTTTCGTGAATTTGATCTTTTGTTCTACATTTTTCTCCCGCTCTGTCCAGGACCCTCTGTTGTAATCCTATTCAGAGCAATCGGTAATGGTAGCTGGGCATCATCTAGTACTTCCAGGCTCAGGCTGGTAGAGATTGTGGTTCATGTGCTCCATTAGCCCTTTGGACTAATTGCTCTTTAGGTTTTTTCACTCTCCTTTGCTCCAGATTAGAAGAGAACTATAGTTCTATCTTACATAGCTGCTCATAAGCTTTTAAGACTCCGGACTCTACTCACCAAAGTAGGACATAGAAACACTGTCTTTAAGAACTATAATGTAGATATCCCCCGAGTATATGGTCCTTTGATTTTGAGTCTGGGATCTTCATCTCGTGACATGTTTAGTTATGTCTAAGAAGTTTCCCTGACTGTGCCACTTGTGTGCTCTATGTATTAATATATGAGTATCTACAGTCATGTGTTTAGAAATTCCCACCATCGAACCTGTATCTGCCAATGGATGTGCTCCTTTACCCCATTTCTCACCTCTTGACAAATCTATCTATTTATGTGTCCATTCATAGGTTATCGTTTGTTGCTTCTATTCTTGCAGGTCATAACAAATTATGGATAACATAACGAAGAATGGGAATCCCAGAACACTTAATTGTGCTCATGAGGAACCTTTACATAGATCAAGAGGCAGTTGTTCAGACAGAACAAGGGAATGTTGATTGGTTTAAAGTCAGGAAACGTGTGCATCGGGGTTGTATTCTTTCACCATACCTATTCAATCTGTATGCTGAGCAAATAATATGAGAAGCTGGACTCTATGAAGAAGAACGGGGCATCCAGATTGGAGGAAGACTCATTAGCAACCTGCATTATGCAGGTGACACAAACTTGCTTGCTGAAAGTGAAGAGGACTTGAAGCACTTACTAATGAAGATCAAAGACCACAGCCTTCAGTATGGATTGCACCTCAACATAAAGAAAACAAAAATCCTCACAACTGGACCAATAAGCAACAAAATGATAAACAGAGAAAAGATTGAAGTTGTCAAGGATTTCATTTTACTTGGATCCACAATCAACAGCCATGGAAGCAGCAGTCAAGAAATCAAAAGATGCATTGCATTGGGTAAATCTGCTGCAAAGGACCTCTTTAAAGTGTTGAAGAGCAAAGATGTCACCTTGAAGACTAAGGTGTACCTGGCCCAAACCATGGTATTTTCAACTGCATCATATGCATGTGAAAGCTGGACAATGAAGAAGGAAGACTGAAGAAGAATTGATGCCTTTGAATTGTGGTGTTGGCAAAGAATATTGAATGTACCATGGACTGCCAGAAGAACTAATAAATCTGTCTTGGAAGCAGTACAACCAGAATGCTCCTTATAAGCAAGGATGGTGACACTGCATTATACATATTTTGGACATGTTGTCAGGTGGGATCAGTCTCTGGAGAAGGACATCATGCTTGGCAAAGTACAAGGCCAGTGGAAAAGAGGAAGACCCTCAAGGAGGTGGACTGACACAGTGGCTGCAACAATGGGCTCAAGCGTAACAATGATTGTAAGAATGGCGCAGGACCAGGCAGTGTTTTGTTCTGTTGTGCATAGGGTCACAATGAGTCGGAGCCGACTCGACGGCACCTAACAACAACAACATTCTTGCAGGATTATCTACGCTACAGTAGTTATATATAAAAAAAAAAAAAAAAAACATTGCCATCGAGTGGATTCCGACTCATAGTGACACTTAAGGACAGCGCAGAACTGCCCCATAGGGTTTCCAAGGAGTGCCTGGTGAATTCAAACTGGGTTAGCAGCCCAACTCTTCACCACTCAGCCACTAGGGCTTCCCAGTAGTTACCATAAACCAAACCAAACCAAACCTTTTGCCTTCAACTCGATTCCAACTCATAGCGATCCTATAGGTCACAGTAGAACTGCCCCATAGGATTTCCAAGGAGCTCCTGGTGGATTCCAACTCCTGACCTTTTGGTTAGCAGCCATAGCTCTTAAACACTATGCCATCTGGGTTTCCTTTGTTCCTAGGATCCTGTCAGTGTCCCCTCTTGCATTGGTCCTGTTGTGCCAACTTCTGCCTCATTGTGTATTGCCTTTCCCTTCACCAATGTTAACATATGTCTACTATCTCTTTGGTAACTTTCTATTCCTCCCCTTCTCATCCTTGGTAATCATCAAAGAGATTTTTTTTCCCTCGTGTGTAAACGTTTTGTTGTTACTTTATAACAGTGATCTCATACAATATTTGTCTTTTGGAGACTGACTTATTTCACCCAGCATAATGGACTCCAGGTTCATCTATGTTGTGGCACGTTGTGAGATGTTTCCTGGATTCATCTTTGGTGGTTAGGGAGAAACCCTGGACTAGTCTTTGTACAATATTTACATAATCTATAATGAAGAAGTTAAGGGAGCTGTCTTTTTCTATCGATCACATTCTTCCATTTATACTGCCAGAAATTCAAGCTGGATTCAGAAGAGGATGTGGAACCAAGGATATCATTGCTGATATCAGATGGATCCTGGCTGAAAGCAGAGAATACCAGAAAGACGTTTACCTGTGTGTTCCTGACTATCCAAAGGCATTCAACTGTGTGGATCATAACAAATTATGAATAACATTGCAAAGAATGAGAAATCCAGAACACTTAACTGTGTCCATGAGGAACCTGTGCATAGATCAAGAGGCAGTCATTGGAACAGAACAAAATGACACTGCATGGTTTAAGTCAGAAAAGTTGTGCATCAGGGTTGTATCCTTTCATCATACTCATTCAATCTGTATGCTGAGCAAATAATACGAGAAGCTGGACTATATGGAGAAGAACGGGGCATCAGGATTAGAGGAAAACTCAGTAACAACCTGCATTATGCAGATGATACAGCCTTGCTTACTGAAAGTGAAGAGGACTTGAAGCACTTACTGACAAAAATCAAAGACTACAGCCTTCAGTGTGGATTGCACATCAACATAAAGAAAACAAAAATCCTCAAAATTGGACCAATAATCAACATTATGATAAAAAAAGGATTGAAGTTGTCAAGGATTTCATTTTACTTGGATCCACAATCCACAGCCATGGAAGCAGCAGTCAAGAAATCAAAAGACACATTACATTGGGCAAATCTGTTGCAAAAGACCACTTTAAAGTGTTAAAAAGCAAAGATGCCATTTTAAGTACTAAGGTGCACTTGGCCCAAGCCATCCATGATGGTTTCAATCACCTCATGATGGTTTCAATCACCTCATATGCGTGGAAAATCTGGACAATGAATAAGGAAGACCAAAGAAGAACAGGTGCCTTTGAGTTATGGTGTTGGCAAGAATTTTGAATACACCACGGGCTGCCAAAAGAAAGAACAAATCCAACTTGGAAGAAGTGCAGCCAGAATGCTCCTTAGAAGCGAGCATGACGAGACATACTTTTGACATGTTATCAGGAGGCACCAGTCCCAGGAGAAGGATATCGTGCTGATAAAGTGGATGGTCAGCAAAGGAGGGGAAACCCTCAACAAGATGGATTGACACAGTGGCTGCAATATTAAAAAAAAAAAATTGCAATATTAGGCTCAAGGATAACAATGATCATGAGGATGGAACACGATAGGGGAGTGTTCCATTCTGTTGCACATAGGGTCGTTATAAGTCAGAACTGACTCGACAACACCTGACAACAACAACGACGACATCGGTCCCCCATTGCCATTGAGTCAATTCTGACTCATAGCGACCCTGTAGGATAGAGTAGAACTGCCCTATGGGGTTTCCAAGGAGCCCAGTTTTGAGGATTTTTGTCTTCTTTATGTTGAGGTGTAATCCATACTGAAGGCTGTAGTCTTTGATTTTCATCAGTAGGTGCTTCAAGTCCTCTTCACTTTCAGCAAGCAAAGTTGTGTCATCTGCATATCTCAGGTTGTTAACGAGACTTTCTCCAATCCTGATGTCATATTCTTCTTCATACAGTCTTTTCTTGGATTATTTGCTCAGCACATAGATTGAATAAGTATGGGGAAAGGATACAACCCTGATGTACAACATTCCTGATTTTAAACCACTCAGTATCATCTTGTTCTGTTCAAACAACTGCCTCTTGGTCTATGTACAGGTTCCTCATGAGCACAATTAAGTGTTCTGGAATTCTTATTCTTCACAATGTTATTCATAATTTGCTATGATTTGCACAGTCTAATGCCTTTACATAATCAATAAAACATAGGTAAACATCTTTTTGGTATTCTCTGCTTTCAGCCAGGATTCATCTGACATCAGCAATGATATCCTTCATTCCATGTCCTCTTCTGAATTCAGCTTAAATTTCTGGCAGTTTCCTGTCAATGTACTGTGACAACAATTTTTTAAATTATCTTCAGCAACATTTACTTGAATGTGTTATTAATGATATTGTTTAATAATTTGCACATTCTGTTGGATAACCTTTCTTTGGAATGGCCACAAATATGGATCTCTTCCCATCTAATGGCCAGGGAGCTGTCTTCCACATATCTTGGCATAGACGAGTGTGCATTTCCAGGACTGCATCCATTTGTTGAAACATCTTGGTTATTACTCCATCAATTCCTGGAGCCTTGTTTTTTGCCAATGCCTTTAGTGCAGCTTGGACTTCTTCCTTCAGTACCGTTGGTTCTTGATCATATACTACTTCCTGAAATTGTTGAACATTGACCAATTCTTTTTGATACAATGACTCTGTGTATTTCTTCCATCTTCCCTTGATGCTTTCTGCATCTTCCAATATCTTGCCCATAGAATCCTTCAATATTCCAACTCGGGGTTGAATTTTCTCTTCAGTTCTTTCAGCTTGAGAAATGCCGAGTGTTTTCCTCCCTTTTGGCTTTTAACTCCAGGTCTTTGCACATTTCATTACAATACTTTACTTTGTATTCTTGAACTGCCCTTTGATATCTTCTGTTCAGCTCTTTTATATCATCATTTCTTCAATTCACTTTAGCTACTCTACATTCAAGAGCAAGTTTCAGCATCTCTTCTGACATCCATTTTGGTCTCTTCTTTCTTTCTTGTCTTTTTAATCACTTTTTGCTTTCTTTATGTATGATGTCATTGCACAACTCTTTTGGTCGTTGGTCATTAGTGTTCAGTGTGTCAAATCTCTTCTTGAGATGGCCTCTAAATTAAGGTAGGATACACTCAAGGTATACTCTGGCTCTCATAGGCTTGTTTTAATTTTCTTTAGCTTCAACTTGAACTTGCATGTTAGAGGTTGATGGTGTGTTCCACAGTCAGCCTCTGGCTTTGTGCTGACTGATGATATTGAGCTTCTCCATTGTGTCTTTCCACAGATGTAGCCAATTTGATTCCTGTGTATTCCATTTGGTGAGGTTAATGTGCATACCAACCATTTATGTTGTTTAAAAAAGGTATTTACAATGAATAAGTCATTGGTTTTGCAAAATTCTGTCCTGTAATCTCCAGTGTCGTTTCCATGACCGAGGCCATATTTTTGAACTATGAATGCTTTTTTGTTTCCAGCTTTTGCATTCTAATCACCAGTAATTATCAATGTATCTTGATTGCATGTTTGATCAATTTCAGACTGTAGAAAATGGTAAAAATCTCCAACGTCTTCATCTTCGGCATTAGAGGTTAGTCATAAATTTGAATAATAATCATATTAACTATTAGTTTTGGTAGTGCATACTAAGTGATTTTGAATAGTTTCAAAGCCTTCAGATGTTAAGCAAAGCCAGAGTGCAGATGAGAAAACGATAAAGTAATCCCCAGTAGTGATACACAAGTTAATTGAAGAAGAAGGCTGTACCTTAGATCAAGTTTTCTATTTAGATGACATAGATATTTTTTATAAGCTCATGCCTTAAAGACCTACACCACAAAGGAAGTAAAACTTGCCTCAGGATTTAAGGCTGTGAAAGATACTTATCTGGGATGTTTGGAAATGACGCTAAGCTGAGGACAATGAGCCACACATCCAAATGTGGTGCTACAACTTTCCATCTAATTTCATATTATTCAAGCACACAATTTTGCAATAACTCACAAGCTGCAATTTTTCTGAAAACCCCTTCCTCAAACAAATTTCAGATACTTTTTCAAGGTAAAATGCCATATATATTGTAGCATTTATATATTTTATTTTTTAGCCATTTAACTTGAGTAAAACATTGCTAACGTATTTATTAGATTCTTTTGAGTTTTTTCCTTTTATGCGTCACTGACAAAGTCTTGAGCATTGTACCTAACCCCATTTTTCCCAAAAACCCTGTGGATTTCACTGTGTGACTTTGGAAAACACAGTGATCTTTTGGAGAACATATATCACGTTAAGCAGAACGGACTAAACTTTAAGATCTATCCCCAGGTGAAGCCAAACAAGCCAGTAGCTCTGCGATGGGTCCAAATTATTTAGATTTCTCAAATATTTAATTTCCCTGGACTGCCCTTTGGTATTAGGTAAGCAACCTACAGTGAAGGACTTTATTAAAAGCTATCCTCTGAAATTCATTTTTTTTTAATTTATTGTGAGAATGTTGTTGAGTATGATGTCCATCACATTACACAGTATTCTATTTATGATGAACCCAGGAAAACATTTCACTCTGGCCTGAGAAGAGTTATGCTTCTCCTGAGAAACTAGCTTGTTTTTATATCATGTTTTATACTGACACTTTGAAGGAATACCTCAATAGAGCTCAAGGAATACTTCTTGAAAAATGTGATACTTAGCTGCATTTTCTTCTCCACTTTGGCTGTTAGAATACTCAAAATCAAATTTGTGAATATTTTTCACTACATTTTATATTTTCCATGTTTATTTTCCTTTTTGCCAGATTTTCTTAACCCCTACTTTTTAATATTTATTCAATCTTTTTTACTGCCTATGTATTTAAGACATGTTAAACCTATCTTGAAACAATCTGGAGTACAAATAAAATAGAATAATAACAATAATGAAGAACTGGGACTAAGGTATGAAACCGTTCTCTGAAAAAAGAAAAAAACAAACAATTTACATGAAGTTCCAAAACATAAAACAATACCAAAATGGACAGATGCATGATAAAGCAAGTAGAGTAAAATATCAAAGGAGGAATCTAGGCGGTGGAGATTCAAGTGTTAATTGTAAAGCTCTTCAATTTGCTGAATGGTTGAAATTTTTCATTAAAAAGTTGAAAAACTACTATTGTAAATTGATTTAGGGATGCGTACATATGTGTTAAAAGCATAAGGACTGCAAAGTAATAAGAAAAAAATATTAATTCAAAATAGTAGCTACTTCAAGTAAGAGGAGAAGGGGAAATATATCTATCAAGAGGTTCACAAGGAGGTGGTTTCAATAATTGTGTAATGTTTTATTTCTTAAGCTGGGTGGTGCACTAGTCTGAAGGAATTGGAAATCTTGACGGAAAAATGCAGATTGAATAGAAATGAAGTTATCATTTGGAATACATAAAGTGGAGTGAAAAGTGCTTTCCAAGTTGGGATATTTACTCGTGGAAACAATATGATTTTTCCATGAATGCATTTCTTTGATACAGTATAAATATACTACTATATGCATGTATATTTATGTCACTATCTCATTAATTTGTTTTAAAGCAAGTCTCCTGGTCTTAGTCTTAGATGAAAGGCCCTACCTAGTAAGGTAGGGAGAGAGTTAATGGAAGTAACCACCTCTTCCCCATCATTTCTCCAAAATGTTCTCCTTATATGCAGTTGGGAAATTTGAAACAAGAAAATTCTTGCTTTTTGTCCTTCTTAATAACCAGAAAAATCATTAAAATATTCTGAGCTGTGCTCACAATTATGGCTTCTCACTTGTATATTTCAGCTATAACTAATCACCAGGTTATACCTTATCTCAAAAGTTGTGTAATTGCAAACAGTCTAAATAAGTAGCCCTCTGACTAATTAACACGTTACAAGTCTATTAAGAAATCATATTTTTATAGTTTCTGCAAATGCAGGAGCAGAAGTCTGTTAGTGGAGACTAACTAATGTTAACAATCCTTGAGGTGTTTCTGAATTGACATTTTATTGGATTAGGATTGTACAAACTGTGACAAGTTGACTAAGGCTAAGACAGAAGAGACAGTAGCGTACTTTTTTTTTTCTCATTATAAGTAATTTCTGAGTATGAATAATAAAATCCTAAACCAGAGTATATAGACTTTTCAAATCATATATGTAATAGCCATTAAAGCCAGTGGGAATCATGAGTATCTTCCCTCTCCTTCCTCTCTCCGCAAATAATCGCTGTGCCAAATAACTTGAACAGGGCATAAATATAAAGATTTTTTTTCCCAAATAAATCATGTATTCTAATGTGACTAGGGGTGACTATAAAACAGAAAAACTAGGAAAGATTTGTCTTTAATAATAACAACTCTTGCAAAACCCCAGTACAGCAATCTAAATACATAAGAGATCCATTCTAATCCCTCAGCTGCCAGTTTCTTTTAAAGTTAAAAGTTCCTCACTATACTTTATGGCATTTTTTACTACGTGTAGTTAGGAACTAGATAAGACTGACTAAACTGATTTTTCTGTGATTTTTACCACTGCTGACTCAAAACAGTTTAGTCCATTTTTAAGTAATTTGAGAATATTGTAGACATTATCCAAAAGGCTAATACATGGCCAAAACTATGACCTTTGAAGCCAGTAAACAACAACAGCAAAAATTCCATTTTAAATTATTTTAAAGAATGATAAATACAAGTCTCTCATCCTCTATAAACAGAAAGGAATAGTTTTATACATGATTTTGTATACTATTCTGACAGAAAATTATTTTGTTTAACTTAGGTAACCAAATTACAGGCCAAATAATTGAATAAAACAAAAGCAAAAACTCCTGAGATACGCTTTAAGTAATTTTTGGCTTAAACGCTATTGCAAAGAATTAATTAAAAATACGTATTACAACAAAGGGTTAAAGGTTCATTGATAAATTACTAGAAATATTTTATTGCATCTGGACTACAGATGAACAACAAAAAATATGGAATAGTGCTTTGTTATTAACTGGTATTGTAATTTTCTAAATCAACTGAAATATTTTATGTAATTTATTTTTGTTGCTATTGAGGATATACACAGCAAAAAATACACAAATTGAACAATACCTACATGTACAATCCAGTGACATTGATTACATTCTTCAAGTTGTGCAACC
This sequence comes from Loxodonta africana, assembly GCF_030014295.1. NCBI lineage: Eukaryota > Metazoa > Chordata > Mammalia > Proboscidea > Elephantidae > Loxodonta > Loxodonta africana. The sequence continues at coordinate 109,399,746 of NC_087369.1, forward strand.
ATTTTCACCCTCATTTTCCAAGATGTTCTTCCCTCATTACCATAAATTCACTGTCCCCTAAACTTCCTATTTAATCTTTCTAGTTGTTGTTGTCAATTTGATCCATATAGATAGAATTTAAAAGAGCATAATACACAAACACACATTCTCTACTAGTTAAGCTAAACTGTTGTTTGGTTTTAAGAAGACTTCAGAGGATATTTTTGGTTTAAGATTTAAAGATTATCTCAGGGCAATAGTTTCAGGGGTTCATCCAACCTCTATGAATCCAGAAAGTCTGGATTCCACTAGAATTTGAAATTCTGTTCTGCATTTCTCCCTTTTGATAAGTATTCTTCTTTAGAGTCTTTGATCAAAATGTTCAGTAATGGTAGCCAGGCACCATTCAGTTCTGTTTTAAAGTACCAGTGTTTTAAAATAAATGTCCTAGACTTAAACGGAAAGATCTTCCATGTTTATGGTTGGGAAGACTTAATACTGTTAAGAAGTCAATACTACCCAATGTGATCTATAGATTCAATGCAATCCCAACCAAATTCCGACAGCCTTCTTTACAGAAATAGAAAAAGCAGTCTCAATTTTATATGGGATGGCAAGAGGCCCTGAATAGCTAAAGCAATGTTGAAAGAGACAAACAAAGTAGGAAGACTCCCAATTCCTGATTTTGAAATATATTATAATGTTACGGTAATCAAAACAGCCTGGTATTGATACAACAGACACATATACCAATGGAATAGAATTGAGCGTCAAGAAATAAACCCACACATCTATGATCAACTGTTGGGAAAAGAAGAGTCTTTTCAATAGATGATGTTGGGAAAATTGGATTTCCACACGCAGAAAAATTAAACAGGATCCATGCTTCATACTATACACAAAGGCAAATTCAAAATGGATTAAGGACCTAAATGTGCAAACTAAAACCGTAAAATTCTTAGAAGAAAATGCAAGGGCAATGCTATCAGGCCAAGCATTTAATAATGGTTATTTAATATAACAACAAAGGCACAAAGAGCAAAAGACAAAATAAGTAAACAGTACCTCAAAAATATATCCTACAAAAATCTAATAACTAAAATATATATAAAACTTCAACAACTGAACAACGAAAGGACAAATAATCCAATCAAAAATGGGCAAAAGACTTGCCTAGACATTTCACCAAAAAGGATATTCAAATGGCCACCAAACACATAAAAAAAAAAAAAATGCCTGATGTCATTAGGCATCAGAGATATGCAAGTCAAAACTACAATGAGATACCATTTCACTTCTACTAGGATGGCTAAAATAAAATAAAAAATATTTTAAAAATTTGGGAAAAAACAAAACATTGGTGATGACGTGGAGAAATTGGAACCCTTATCCATTCATGGTGAGAATATGAAATGGTACAGCCGTCATGGAAAACAGTGTGGCAATTCCTCAAAAAACTAAAAATAGAAATACCATATGACTCAGCAGTTCCACTCCTAAGGTATATACCCAAAAGACTTGAAAGCAAAGACTCAAACAGCAACTTATATACCAATGTTCCTTGCAGCACTATTCACAATGGCCAAAATGTGGAAACAACCTAAATGCCCATCAACAGATGAATGGATAAACAAAACGTGGTACATATAGACAATGGAATACTACTCATAAGCATGAGGAATGAAGTCTTAACACATGCTACTATTTGGTTAGAGCTTGAAGACATTGTACTGAGTGAAATACATCCATCAAAAAAAGACAAATATTGTATGACCTCACTTATATAAAAAGAGAAGAAAAGACAAATATTCAGTGATCAAAGTTTGCTAGTGGTTAAAAAAAAAAAAAAGTGGTTACCAGGGGCAAAAAAGAGGGCTGCGGGGTGAGGGGAGTTATTGCTTATGGAGTACTGAGTTTCTGTTTACACTAATGGAAAAATCACATCGATTAAGGGTAGGGTTGCACAGGTGATTACTCTAAGTGCTTTCAGCAAGTTGTACACCTATAAAAATTTGAATTGGCAAAAGTTGTGTGATAGACATATCTACAACAAAAAGGAAAAAAAAAAAGAGTAGCTTCTAAGGCTGTTTATGTACAACCAAACACCTCAAATTATTGAGTTCCTTGGTTTGGAGGTTTAGGGTCATGGTCTCTTGGGACATCCCAGTTAATTGGCCTAGTAATGTGTTTAGTGCTCATTGTGTAGTTCCTGGGGTCTTAATAGCTTGCAAGTGGCCATCCAAGGCACAACATTGGTCTCTACTTGCCTGGAGCGATAGAGGAAGAAGTTCAGGAATAGGAGGAGAAAATGGATGTGTGGATAATTGCCTCCAAGAGATAGGAACTTCTACCATGAAACCAGAAGAAATGAATGGTGCCCAGCTACCATTAACTAAACATTTTGATCAAAGATTCTATCAGAAAAATCCTGATCAAAAGGGGGAAAATGAAGAAAAAAACTTAAAATTCTCATGGAATTCAGATTTTCTCTAGCCATGGAGGCTGGATGAATCCCTGAAACTATTACTCTGAGATAATCTTTAAATCTTAAACCAAAAATATCCCCTGAGATCCCCTTAAAACTAAGCAATCATTAAGCTTAACTAGTAAAAAATGTCTCCCTTGAGCATTATGCTCTTTTAAGATCTATATATGTGGGATTAAGTTGACAACAACTCAAAAGATTAGATAGGAACCTTAGGGGAAAGAGTTTATGGTAATGGGGGAGGAACAACTCAGAAAAGGAGGGTGAGAATGGTTGCACAACTTGAAGAATGTAATCAATGTCACTGAAGTGTACATGTAGAAACTGTTTAATTGATGTATGTTTTGCTGTGTATATTCTCAACAACCACAAAAAATAAAATAAATGTCCTATCACATATGACTAGTGACCAGAGAATCACCTTGCACCTATGTTATCAAAAGAGGAGCATTTAAATATAGGAGGTTCACATATAAAATAATTAAAATTAAGTATTATCCCCAGAAAAACACATACGCAAGCTGTGGCAGGCAGAATAATGACCTTCTCCAAAATGTTCACTTCCTAATACCCAGAGCCTGTGAATATGTTAATTTACGTGGTGTTATGGAATACCCCCACGTATCTGTCAGTTTGTCGTACTGTGGGGGCTTGCATGTTGCTGTGATGCTGGAAGCTATGCCACTCGTATTCAGATACCAGCAGGGTCACCCATGGAGGACAGGTTTCAGCAGAGCTTCCAGACTAAGACAGACTAGGAAGAAGGACCCGGCAGTCTACTTCCGAAAAGCATTAGCCAGTGAAAAACATTAAGAATAGCATCAGGGTTGTATTCTTTCATCATACTCATTCAATCTGCATGCTGAGCAAATAATATGAGAAGTTGGACTCTATGAAGAAAAACGGGGCATCCGGATTGGAGGAAGACTTGTTAATAACCTCCGTTATGCAGGTGACACAACCTTGCTTGCTGAAAGTGAAAAGAACTTGAAGCACTTACTAATGAAGATCAAAGACCACAGCCTTCAGTATGGATTGCACCTCAACATAAAGAAAACAAAAGTCCTCACAACTGGACCAATGAGCAACATCATGATAAACAGAGAAAAGATTGAAGTTGTCAAGGATTTCATTTTACTTGGATCCACAATCAACAGCCATGGAAGCAGCAGTCAAGAAATCAAAGAACACATTGCATTGGGTAAATCTGCTGCAAAGAACCTCTTTAAAGTGAAGAGCAAAGATGTCACCTTGAAGACTAAGGTGCGCCTGACCCAAGCCATGGTATTTTCAATTGCATCATATGCATGTGAAAGCTGGACAATGAATAAGGAAGACCAAAGAAGAATCAATGCCTTTGAATTGTGGTGTTGGCGAAGAATATTGAATACACCATGCACTGCCAAAAGAACGCACAAATCTGTCTTGGAAGAAGTACAACCAGAATGCTCCTTAGAAGCAAGGTTGGCGAGACTGTGTCTACACATACTTTGGACATGTTATCAGGTGGGATCAGTCCCTGGAGAAGGACATCATGCTTGGTAAAAAAGAGGGTTGGCAAAAAAGAGGAAGACCCTCAACAGGATGGATTGACACAGTCGCTGCAACAATGGGCTCAAGTATAACAACAGTCACAAGGATGGAGCAGGACCGGACGGTGTTTCGTTCTGTGCTGCACAGGGTCTCTATGAGTTGGAACCGACTCCACTGCACCTAACAACAACAACAATATTCAGGGCAAGATCTACATTTGAAAATCAGATAAGGAAACAGCAAAATATTCAAGTCTCTAAAACTGAGATTAATGAAAGAGGAAATAATTTAAATCAAGATTTTATCAAAATATTTTAGAGGTAATCAATACCTATACAAATGTGACACTAGTGATACATCACAACATATCATGAGATTTGAGATTCTTTGTAGTAATGTTAATAAATAGGAACTGTTGAATTTTTACTATGTGCCAGGCACAAAAGTAAGAAATTTAATGCATTCTTTTATTTAAAGAACATAAAATTATTTTTCACACTGTATCAATGAGTAAACTGAGAAACATTTGATGACAACCAAAGGCAATAGTCTAGCCAGGTCTACCTTATGCCTAAGCTTACGGGTAAGTTTAGGTGATCCATATAAATTTCTATCTGTTTTCGTAGATATTGACGACATAGAGTAGTAAATTCCTGGACTAGAGTTAGAGTTGTAATTTATGAACAGAAATACAATACATCTAAATATAACTCTTGAATAGATTGAATTTATATTCTAAATAAGAAAATATTAAGAAATATGGATTTTTGATAGTCTTAGTAATAAAAATATCCATAATGTTGAGGGTGAGATTCTAGAAATTAATGTATTTCAGTAATAATTTTTAATCTTTAAGGGCTGGGCAGAACAGTTAGGGAGCAAATAATCAACCTTAAGCATATTATGAGTTAACATAGCAATCCAATTCATTTAATGAAGATCAAATTCAATCATTTTAATTAACATCTGAACTTTTTTTTAACATTCAACAGCATCCTGTTTGAACCTCAATGATACAAAGTGTAAGCTTCTGGTGGAGATATATTAGATGCAAAAATAGATAACTAACGTAAGTTTTCATATAAAGGGTGTAAATAGGTTAAGGTTTTCTTTCTGTGACACACATTTATTGAAACACATTAGTACTGTATTTAATACTATTATTATCATTATTATTACAACAATCTGACATGCATTAAATGCTTACTAAGTTTTTTTTAAGTGCTAGTGATTGTAAAATGTGTTTTACATATATTATCTCATTTAGTGCTCAAAACAACCCTGACATAAATAATACAGTTATCACGATTTTACGTATAAGAAAACTGTGGCCAAGTCTGTTTAAGATATTTTGTCTGCTAAATGCTGGAGCAAGGGCATAAAATAAGGCATTTCTCCTACGTACTTAAGCATTCCACTTTATTGTCTTAAATCAGTTTGACTAATATTTACTGTGGCCTAACATTGGCAATCCCAGGTCTAGTGGCTCTATTGTTGTTGTTGTTAGGTGCCGTCAAGTCGGTACCGATTCATAGCAACCTTATGTACAACAGAACAAAACACTGCCCAGTCCTGCACCTTCCTCACAGTTGTTGCTGTGCTTGAGCTCACTGATGCAGCCACTGTGTTGAGCTATCTCATTGAGGGTCTTCCTCTTTTTCTCTGACTCTCTATCAAGTATGAATTTCTTCTCCAGGAACTGGTGCCTCCTGACAACATATCCAAAGTACATGAGATGAAGTCTCACCATCCTCACTTCTAAGGAGCATTCTAGCTGTACTTTTTCCAATACAGATTTTTTTGTTCTTCTGGCAGTTCATGGTATACTCAATATTCTTTGCCAACATCATAATTCAAAGGCATCGATTCTTTGCTCTTCCTTATTCATTGTCCAGCTCTCACATGCACATGAAGAAATTGAAAATACCGTGGTTTGGATCAGGAGCACCTTAGTCCTCAAAGTGACATCTTTGGGTTTGAACACTTCAAAGAGGTCTTTTGCAGCAAATTTGCCCAATGCAATATGTTCTTTGATTTCTTGATTGCTGCTTCCATGAATGTTGATTGTGGATCCAAGTAAAATGAAATCCTTGACAAATTCAATCTTGTGTCCATTTATCATGCTGTTGCTTATTGATCCAGTCGAGAGCATTTTTTTTCTTTTTGTTGAGGTGTAATTCATTTTGAAGGCTGTAGCCTTTGATCTTCATCAGTAAGTGCTTCAATTCCTCTTTGTTATCAGCAAAAGTTGTGTCATCTGCGTATCTCAGGTTGTTAATGAGTCTTCCTCCGGTCCTGATGCCGCATCCTTCTTCATGTAGTCCAGCTTCTCTGCTTATTTGTTCAGCATACAGATTGAAAAAGTATGGTGAAAGGATACGACCCTGACGCACACCTTTCCTGATTTTAAACTACTCAGTGTCCCCTTTTCTGTTTGAAGGACTGCCTCGGTGTATGTACAGGTTCCACATAAGCAGAATTAAATGTTCTGAAATTCCCATTCTTCACAATGTTATCCATAATTTGTTATGACCCACACTGTCGACAAGTCTAATGGCTTTTGAAAATACAAAAGAAAGATTTAGACAACGCCCTTGTTCTCATGGATATTATAATCTGGTATATTCTTCATAATTTTCCTGAAAAAGTTTCACGAACCATTATACCACACCACCTTGAATTGACTCTTTACTCTCCTTTTCTTGCTGAAAGATATTTTGTTTTATTATGTGTCTAGTATAACTTGGCAGAAGTGAACATAGCAGAATTCAGGTTACTTTTTAGTGCACATACTTCACTGGAACATGTATATTGTTATAGTTTAATGTCTCTACTTCCATTAGTTCTCCTCCCCATGAAGAAAATATCTCTTTGAAGAGTATATCAAATTTTCCTGCTAAACATTTATTTCTGAGATAACTGAAGTCCTGTTTATGTTCTTGCCATTCCAATTAAACTTCTCTCACTAAGATGGCTAATAATAGTGTACAATTTTATCTTCATTTCTCATCTGACATAACCTCATTGCAGCATGTGACACCGCTGGCCACAGTCTCATCTGTTTAATTATCTCCTTTAGCTTCTGGGATGCTACTGTGTCTGTATTCTCCTCCTCAATATCTAAATACACATTTTTAAGATGTTATATCTTGGTTTCTCCAACTAAGATCCATAGATACTTACAGATTCCTGAACCAAGCTTCTGCTGCTCACGAGTTTTATTCCCCACTAAATCGTAAGATACCTTAGGGAAAGGACTATGTATTCTTATCCTTTTCATTCCAATTCTAATATAAGCTCTGCAGCACAGTAGGTGCTCAATAAATATTTATCAAAGATATGAATGCCAGGTAAGGAGATATCGTACAATGATAAAAATGACAGATCTATTGTCATGAAAATCCTTCAAAACTTTGCAGGAGGTTTTGGAGAATAGAATAAAATCTCAAAGACTCAAATGAAAAAAACCAGTGAGAAAGTTTCATAATAGAATATATAGATTGAAAATGTTTCATTTAGGAGATATGAATATATATATATTTTTTTCTCTACTTTGTCTTTAGAACTGTGGTAGACATTAATAATACAAATATTCAAACATATCCCCAAGCAATTTATACTGTAGCTGATGAGGCTGGATTAACCAGTGAAATAACAATAACAATATGATATAAAATTGTATACTAAACTGTGTAATATAGACTGAAAATAGTAGTTCCCTTAAAAAGGTAGATATTTGAAGATTGAAATAGGGAAGGCTCCCTAGAAACTCTGGAACTTGAAAAAGGAGGTATGCATAGAAGATCAGGGATAGAAACGGAATTTCTGGGAAGAGGGATAACATGAGTAGTTAGGGATACAAGAATGAGCAGAGAATAATAATGAAATACTATGGGTAACTGGTCTAGTTAGAATGAAGATTGTACATTGTGTGTGTATTGGGAAATGGTTTATCATTTGTACTGATCTCCTGGCACATTCAGTTTGACCCTTGTCCCAACCGGTCTTATAGCTGCATTTTATGGTCCATTATACCAGTCACCCTCTCTATGCAGACATGAATGTAATTGCCTGAGTGCAATTATTTATATCTGAAGTTATCACTTTATTTAGTGACTTTCCAATTTCTTTTTTATTTAATTGCTATTATAAGGAATCAAGTAAGTAACCAATGTAATTATTTCTCCTACAATATTAAAATGAAATGATATTCTGCCTATACATTGGACTGGATATTAGTTTCCTAAGGTTACCATGGAAACCCTGGTGGCATAGTGGTTAAGTGTTACAGCTGCTAACCAAAAGGTCGGCAGTTCGAACTCACCAGGAACTCCTTGGAAACTCTATGGGGGAGTTCTACTCTGTCCTATAGGGTCGCTATGAGTCGCAATCGACTCAGTAGCAATGGGTTTGGTTTTGGTTTTTAAGGTTACCATAGAAAAGTACCACAAAGTGAGGAGCTTAAAATGACTTATTGTTCCACAGTTTTAAAGGCTAAGAGTCTAAACTCAGGGTGTCAGTAGGGTCTTGTTAGGGAAAGGTTCTTTCTTGTTTCCTCCAGCTTTCCAGCTTGTGGCTGCAGCATAACTCCATCACATTGTTCTCTTCTCTCTGTGTCTCTCTGTCTAGCCTCTCTAATAAGGGCACCACTCAATTAGATTAGGACCCTTCCTAGTTTGGTATGACCTCAACTTCAGAGTCCCTATTTCCAAACAAGGTCACATTTAAGGTACTAGGAGTTAGGACTTCAACATACCTTTTTTAGGGACATATTTCAATCCATAACAGAATGATCCTCAGTATATTTAATAAATTTGCTGTTATTCACAGAAATTTTAAAGGTTATTTTGTAACCTCTATTGAATATGCTGCCAATTATCTTAATGATATGCATTGTATGATTAAAGGCATAGTTATATTTTTTTCTAGGCAGCAGAGATCATAACCTTATATCTCTTGCTCTGGGAAGGAAATCTACACTTGACTTTGGTGTTAACAAAGGAAAACATCAAATATTTCTCCCTCTTAGAGATGTTTTATGCTTATACTGTTTAGCAATTTGCTCCGGATTAATTACTGGTAAAATTTCACTTGGTGGATGGAAAGAATTTTTTATACTTAATTTCAAATGGAGAGACTAAAAGTCCAAAGAAGCCAGAATAACAAAAGTATGAGACTAAGTTCATTAAATAAAAGTGAAGAGAATTTTGGAAGGATTTTTTTTTTTAATAGCAAATTGTTTGCCTGAATGACAAATTTGGAATTAAAGGCACAACTCGACGTTTATTTATCTTTTTGCATGGAATACATTCGAAAGTGAAGGAGAAAGGGAGGCTCAGAGTAAAATTTCAGAAGTAAGAAAAGATGCATTTATTGTCCCATTACTTCTTTACAACTATTATTCATAGTTTACGGAAAACATAAAGAAGATGTAGAAGAATAGGGGGAGGAGGAGGAAGAATTCTCCATCAACATAGGACAAAGAAGCTAAGCCTAAGGCAATCTAATTTTCACTGTAAAAAACCCATTGCCTTCGAGTAGATTCCAACTCATAAGGACTCTGTAGGACAGAGTAGAACTGCCTCGCAGGGTATCCAAAGAGTGGCTGGTAGGTTCAAATTGCCAGTCTTTCAGTTAGCAGCTGAGCTCTTAACACCGCACAGCAGGGGTCCAATTTTCAGTGTACCATACCTAAAACAAATTTGGCACATTAAAAAGAGGAAACCAGTATTTAAATTTAATGTATCCAAATGGTTAAGGAAACATAATGCTGGACAAATCATATAAAAGAAAGCAAAAAACATCCAGTATTTCTACACTATAAATTCAATGGCTGTTGCTTCTGAAATGACATAGGGAATGTAGTTATTTTGGTATTTGTTTGATGCCATTTATAGGGTAGCCATTATTGAATAATATCTTTGATTCTATTAAATCTGACACTTGATTTTCCAAAGCTCTGAATAGTATTTCTACTTGAAATTAATTTCACTGTTATTTACTGAAAAAGGAAATTGAAAAGGAAATGCCGGTAATAACTGTACCTCAAAAAGGGAATTTACATCAGCTATTGGCTGATAAATTTAAAACTTTGAAGTAATATCCAATTTTTTCTATTACTATATTATTTTATATTATTCAAACTTATAAACAGATAACAGGAATTCACAGGGGCTACTTTACAGATCAAATTGGCAAATTATTTATCAAGATTATAATTAGCAGTGGGCATTTTGTAACTCTAAGGAGAGATATTTATTACTTAAATCACTGTCTATGATTAATTTGGTAATGATATAGATAATTTTGTACTTTAATATTTCTCAATTTTAATATATCAATTTATACTCTTTCATTTAATTTTAATAAAGGAAAATAAAACATTAAATATATCATCAGTTTGAGATGACTCTTGATCCGTGAATTACTATGATTTCACTTTTCTTTGTCTTCCATTTAATGCCCTGTTGGAAATTCTGCCAAAACCTTTTGAGTAAGTCAGTTGTATGTTTAATTACCATTCCTGCAAAGCCTTGATGAAAGAACTGGATGGTTGAAACTAATAGCTAACCAGAAGGTTGCTGTTACTTATGGATAAGATTCATTTCCAAAAAGTGGCACCAAGAGCATAATGATCAATACAGGGATATTGGGAGAGGAGGAAAAAAAGACAATAAGAGCCTCTAGCAACCTTGTCAACTTCATGAAAATTTTCTAAATCTGATACATTGTTGTTTTCAGGTAGTCAGATGAAGAGTCAAATCAACAGAGAATAAAGACACATGGTATGAAGTTTCCCAAGTACGGTCATGCTAAAGAAGGTCATGAGTATAAAAAGTCAAGTAAGTTTGTATGAGTGAAGTTAAGGGAAACAAGGTAAATCAATAGAGTCTTCATTTGACTACTCTTTCAATCATGAATGTAAACGTGTACATCTATACTCATGTGTCTACCCCTCATCTATAAAAAAATTACACAGTCTTAAATTCAGTTTTATGACTGCATTAGAAATAAACTTCAAATGTATATTTTTTTATCAACTACTTATTTTATTATAAAGCATTTAAAAATAGATTCATTTAGCATAATATAAGAGTATGGTACGAGCTTTTTCAATAACTATAGAAAATAATGAAAAAAAAACTGGCTATTGCAATAGATCAAGTTTCAGAAAATAAGGCAAGAGCTAGTTAAATTGCTTGGATAGGCGACACGTTGTAAATACTCCAGCCAATGATATAGGGAATTTCAGTGAACTTTGGCCATGCAAAGGAGCCCTGGTGACACAGTGGTTAAGTGCTCATATGCTAACTGAAATGTTGGTAGTTTGAAAGCACCAGGCGCTCCACGGGAGAAAGATGTGGCAGTCTGCTTCCATAAAGATTACAGCCTTTGAAACCTTATGGGGCAGCAGTTCTACTCTGTCCTATAGGGTCGCTATGAGTCAAAATTGACTGGATGGCAACGGGCTTGGTTTGGTTTTGGTCTTTAAGATGAAGTAATATAAGAGCACATAAATATTCTAGTTTTAACTCTGGTTCTTATTACCCTCATCAAGCCTCAATTTCCTCACCTTTAAAATAGAGACATTAAAATTCCCACCTTCCACAGAGTAGTTACGAAGATCTAGTAAAACAGAATAAAATGTGTAAAGGTATTCTGCATAGAATAATCTCTTCCATGAATGATAGCTACTTCTACTAACTTAGCAGCACTAATTACCTAAAGATTATGATTAAAACAATGGCATAGAAATTGGGTGGCTCCCAACATACTGTAGAATTTATTATGAAGTTTAAAATTTGTGTTTTATAACACTCATTTCAAGACAGAGCATCATAGCTGTGATGGTGAAGGCTGTGTGTCAACTTGGCTGAGCCATGATTCTCGTGTAGTTACTAATGATATAGTTTGGCAGTTACGTAGTGATGTAATTTGGAAGTTATGCAATGATGTAGTCATCCTCCATGATGTGATCTGATGTGATAAGCCAATCAGTTGTAAGGAGAGTTTCCTCTAGGGTGTGGCCTGCATCCAATATGTATATGGACATTTTGGCAAAGGACATTTGCTTGCTCTGGATCTTACATCTGGCTCATCATCATCTGACTTCTGGCTCTTGGAACTTGAACCAGCGACCTGCCCTTTGACCTGCCAATCTTGGGTTTATCAGCCCCTGCAGCTCCGTGAGTCAGGAGAAGCCTACAGCTTGAGGTCGGATGGACCTCTTTAGATTTTAGAAACAACATATTCTTCATTTATGTATGCTACTGCGGCCTATTTATCAAATGACTTGAAAAGTTGCTAGTTTTGAGTGGGGCCCAGAACAAGAGAAAGCTCTACAATAGGTTCAAGCTGCTGTGCAAAATGCCCTGATACTTTTATGACCATGTAACCATCTGCAGAAATGTGGACTGTAATCGTTACGAATATTTCTTCCTTGTACCTGTGCATCAAATACTTTTGTTTTCTTCACATAAAATGTAAGATGTAAACAAGCTAGTGCATTTTTGGTTGTAAGCATGTTAGTTGTAGCATGTTAGGTGAAAGTATGACTTTGTAATTTTCTTCATTTGCAGATTGTGTGTGGCTTAAGGAGATGTGTAGTACTGCCAAGTTGACAAGCAATGGACTGTGATGGTAAGGTTGTGTGTCAGCTTGGCTGGGCCATGATTCTCAGTGGTTTTGCCGTTATCTACAGATGTAGTTTGGCAGTTATGTAGTGATGTTGTTTGGCAATTATGAACTGATATAATTTGGTAGTTAAGTAATGATGTAGTCATCCTCCATGAGGTGATCTGATGTAAACAGCCAAATTGTTTTAAGGGGATTTTTCTCAGCAGTGTGGCCTGTATCCAATATATACATGAATGTTTGGCAAAGCACACTTGCTTGGTTTTGATCTTGCACATGGCTCATCTAACTTCCAATTCTTGTGGCTTAAGCCAGTGGCCTGCCGTATTGCATGCCAATTATTGGGATTTGTCATCCTCCTCAGTCTGTGAGCCAACAGTCTGACATCTGACCTGCTGATCTTGGGTTCAGCAGCCCATGTAACTCCAAGAGTCAGGAGAATTCTCTAGCCTGAAGCCTGATCCACAGACTTGTTATTTGCCAGTCTTTACGACTGCATGAGCCATTTCCTTCATATGTGTATACGTGTGTGTGTGTGTACGTATGTGTGTGTGTCACTGGTATTTCTTCTCTAGAGAACCCAGCCTAAGACAGTAGCTATTTGGAGTTCTCCTTTAGTATGTAAAAAACATGTATAACAAACTAAATGCATGCACTGTAGAGAAAGACGTAATGGGACACACATGATCTGGGCTTGTGTGTAAGGGGGTAAGGATATGTGAAAAAGGGGAAAGACATTTCCTTTTTATTTTTTGAATATTTAATTTCATCTTTAATTTGAATGTGAGCCATAGACTCTTTGTTAACATCTCTTCTTCTACTCTCCTAAATCATCCTCAAGCCTCCTCAAGCCTGGAGAAAAATTAGGGCTGAAATTAATGAGAAGAACAAGCATAAAGAAAAACCATTTCAGCTTTGTTTTTCCCATATCAGTTCATTTCAACATTTATGGCATTCCCACCAAATGCAGAAAGCTGACTTCCCTTTGTAGCTCATTCTACCAATTCAGATGTAATCATAAGTATTCAACTTTTTGCAAATTTTTTACTTAGCCTACAAATATGCACTACCTCCCAAATTACATGTAGTGTAGATAAAATAAAAATTACTATTGAAAATTGGTCTTGATTAACCAACCCCATGATAGCAACTTATTCTTTTAATAGTCAGATATTTGAAAACAAAATGGAAATTGAGACACGAGAGAAAACCTGAAATTAAAATATAAACAATATTAAGAAATACATTGTTAATGAAATAATATTACCTGATGAAGTTTTTTCATTAAGAATAATTTTCCTCTTTTACATGAACCATAGCTTGTGTTTGTTAAAAAGGTGCCACAGTAAATAATTAAAGGTGGTAACAATTATGAATGTCTGCAAAAAGGAAAATAACACTTCCATGTTCAATAGCTAAAGAGTACTTTAGGTGTAAAATCAATGGCCTTAGTGTAAATTTAAAAAGAAATACATGGCTGACTGGCACCGACACTGACCACCCAAGCCCTGGACCCCACTCCGTGCAACCTCCCAGCCCCACCCTGCCAAACACTGTGCATCTGGGCAGGCCTGGTGCAGACCTCTGGACCCCCAGACCCCACCCCACCATGGTTGCCACCAGACCCACACTGCCAACCCCAAATCATGCTGCAGAAAAAATCCATCCCTGTCCTTCCTCTCCTCCCCCACTGGACCTGGCCTGATGCACCATAGCTGGGTGACCAGCCCTGTCCCCCTGGGTAAGGTGGCGAGAACTATCATGCCCACAGAGAAGCAAGCAACAAAACATGGCCAGCCCTCCCTCCCAGACAAAACCAAAATAAACCAAAAAAGCAGGACAAAACAAACAAACCTACAATCAATAAATGAAGAAAATAAATCCTGACTGTCTCGGAGAATATCAAAACATACAAAAAAAGAAAAGAAAAGAAAAGATGCCTCCAGTAAGCAAGCAAAATAAAACACCAGATGGCCTTCTGGTAGAAGAAAAGTCACTGGAACTAACTGATAGGGAATTCAAAAGTCTAATATTCAGGGCTCTCCAAGAGATTAGGAAATAGATTAAGGAAAACACAGACAAAACTAAGGAAAAAATAACCCAAATCAGGAAAAATACAGACACAATCAGGGAAAACACAGACAAAGCAATGGAAGAATTCAGGAGAATAACACAAGAAAAAAGTGTCAAAAATAAATAAACGATTAGTAACTACACAAAAACTGCAGTTACAAATCCAAAAGATAAACAAAAAGATACCAGAAATGGACAATGCAATAGAAAGTTATAGGAAAAAAATTGAAACAATGGAAGATAGGATCCTTGGATACCACTTTGAGGAAAAAACAGAGAAAAAAATGAAGAACACCAAAGAACTATATGGGATATAGTCAAGAGCAAAAATTTGCATGTTATCAGAGTCCCAAAATAGCAGGAGAAAATGGAAAACACAGAGTAAATCATTGAAGATTTGCTGACAGAATGCTTCCCTATTATCATGAAAGATGAAAAGCTGACCTTCCCAGAAGCTTAACGAACCCCATATAGGATAGACCCCAAAAGAAAGTCACCAAGACGTATCATAATCACACTCTCAAAAACCAAAGACAAAGAAGAATCCTGACAGTAGCTCAAGAAAAACAAAAAGTCACAAAGGGGAAACAATAAGACTAAGTTCTGATTACTCAGAAGAAACAATGCAGGCAAGAAGGAAATGGGATGACATATATAAAACCTTAAAAGAAAAAAAAAACCTGTCACCCAACAATAATATATCCTGCAAAATTATTGCTGAAATTTGATGGTGAAATTAGGACATTTCCAGATAAACAGAAATTAAGGGAATATATAAAAGCCAAACCAAATTTACAAGAATTAATAAAGGGAGTCCTTCGTTTAGAGAACCAACAACATCAGATAACAACCTGAATTTAGGACACAGGATGGTATCAGCCAGACACCAATCTAGGTAATGAATTCTCAAGGATAAAACAAAACTAAAAGACTTAGGACAAGGAACCAGAGATGTCAATATATAAATGACAATAATGTTAGAACAATAGAAGAGGGAATAAACAGTGTAAGTTAGAACTTTCGTGTGAAGAGGTAGTCAATGTGATACCAAATAATAAAAAACCGATTCAAGCTTAGGAAGATAGGAGTAAATTTCAAGGTAACTACAAAGAGAGTTAATAATGTAAATGGCTTAAATGCACCCATAAAAAGACAGAGAGTGACAGAATGGATAAAAAGCATGACCCATCAATATGTTGTTTAAAAGAGACACACCTTAAAAGCAAAGACATAAATATATTAAAAATCAAAGGGTGGAAAAAAAATGCACCAAGCAAACAGCAACCAAAAAAAAAAAAAAAAAACCAGGACTGGCAACATTAATCTCAGGTAAAATAGGCTTTAAGGTAAAGTCCACCATAAAGGATAGGGAAGGACACTATATGATGATTAAAGTAATAACCCATCATGATGACACAACCGTAATAAGTATGTACGTACCAAACAATAGGACTCCAAAATACATAAAATGAACTCTTAACAGCATTGAAAAGAGAAATTGACAGTTCCACAATAATAGTAGGAGACTTCAACATACCACTCCCAGTAAAGGACAGAACTTCTGGAAAGAAACTCAACAAAGATCTAAAAGCCACAATCAACCAATTTGACATCATAGACACATATGGAACACTCCAGCCAACAGCAGCAAAGTATACATTCTTTCCATGCACATGGAACATCCTCCAGAATAGAACACATCTTAGGCCACACAGCAACCCTCAACAAAATCCAAAACATTGAGATAATACAAAGCATCTTCTCTGATCACAACTCTATAAAAGTAGAAATTAATAACAGGAAAAGCAAGCAAAAAATAAATAAATAAAAAACATGGGAACTTAATAATACTTGCTTAAAAACCATTTGGTAATAGAAGAAATCAAAGATTGAATTAAAAAATTCCTAGAATCAAATAAGAATGAAAACACATCATGTCAAAACCATTGGGACTCAACAAAGGCAGTGCTCAGAGGCCAATTTATAGCAATAGAGGCACACATCAAAAAAGAAGAAAAGAATAAGATCAAAACGTTAGCTTTACAACTTGAACAAGTAGAAAGAGAACAGCAAAAGAAGACCACAGCCAAAGGAAGAAAGGAAAAAAAATAAAAGAGCATAATAAAATGAAATATAGAGAATACAAAAACAGTGGAAAGAATCAACAAAACCAAAAGTTGATTGCTTGAAAGGGTCAACAAAATCAACAAACCATTGGCCAAATTGACAAAAGAAAAACAGGAGAGGAAGCAAATAACCCAAACAAGAAATAAAAAGGGGAACATTACAACAGACCCAACTGAAATAAAATGGATCATTACAGAGTACTATGAAAAACTGTACTTTTTTTAATAAAGTTGAAAACCTAGGGAAAATGGATAAACTTCTAGAAACACACTACCTACCTAAACTAACAAAAACTGAAATAGAAAATCTGAACAGACCCGTAATAAGAGAAGAGACCGAAAAGGTAATTAAAAAACAAAAAGCTCCCAACACAAAAAAGTCCTGGCCCAGTAGGCTTCACTGGAGAATTCTAGCCAGCTTTCAGAGACGAGTTCATACGAGTACTACTCAAATTATTTCAGAACAGAGAAAAGGAAGGGATAGTTTCAAATTCATTCTATATAGCCAGCATAACCCTGATACCAAAACCAGGCAAGGACACAACAGAAAAAGAAAATTACAGACCAATGTCTGTCATGAATATAGATGCAAAAATTCTCAGCAAAATTCTAGCCAATAGAATTCAGTATCATATCAAAATAATAATAATAATAATACACATCTACCAAGTGGGATACATAGTATGTATGCAAGGATGGCTCAAAATTACATAATCAATCAATGTAATCCATCAATAAATAAAAGAATCACATGATCATATGAATTGGCACAGAAAAGGCATTTGATGAAGTCAAACTCCCAATCCTGATTAAAAAATCTCATCAAGATAGGAATAGAAGGGAAAATCCTCAACATAACAAGAAGCATCTATATAAAACCAATGGCCAACATCATTCTCAATGGAGAGAGGCTGAAAGTATTCCCCCCGAGAACAGGAAGAAGACAAGTGTGCCCTTTATCACCACTCCTATTTAGCATTGTGCTGGAAGTCCTAGCTAGAGCAATAAGGTAAGAAGAAGAAGTAAAGAGCATCCAAATTGGTAAGGGAGAAGTAGAACTGTCCCTATTCAAAGATGATATGATACTTTATACAGAGAACCCTAAAGACTCCAGGAGTAAACTACTGGAACTAATAAAAGGATTCAGCAGAGTAGCAGGATACAAGATTAACATACAAAAATCTGTAGGACTCCTATACACCAATAAAGCAAACTACAAAAAGGAAATCAGGAAAGCCATACCATCTATAATAGTGCCTAAAAAATTAAAATACTTGGGAGTAAATCTAATCACAGACATAAAAAACCTGTACAAAGACAACTACAAAACACTATTGCAAGAAACCAAAAGAGATCTACGGAAATGGAAAAACATACCATGCTCATGGATAGGTAGACTCAACATTGTGAAAATGTCAATTCTACCCAAAGCAATCTACAAATACAGAGAAATCACAATTCCAATACAAAAAACATTCTTAAATGAGATGGAAAAACTAGTTATTAACTTTATATAGAAAGGGAAGGGGCTTCAGATAAGTAAAGCATTGTCAAAGAAGAACAAAGTAGGAATCTTCGCACTACCTGACCTCAGAACCTACTATACAGCTTCAGTAGTCAAGACAGCCTGGTACTGGTAGAATGACAGACATATTGACCAATGTAACAGAATTGAAAATCCAGGTGTAAACCCATCTACTTACAGCCACCTGCCCAAAAGCAAAAACAAGAAGGCAGGAAGGGACAGGAAAGCTGGAGGAATGGAAATGGGGAACCCGAGGTATAGAAGGGCAGAGTGTTGACACATCTCAGAGTTGGCAACAAATGTCACAAAGCAATATATGTAGTAATTGTTTAATAAGAAACTAATTTGCTCTGTAAAGTTTCACCTAAAGCACAATAAAAACACAAATAAATAAATACACGGAATAATGTAGTTTATTTTAAATTTATGTAACATATACAAGTGAAGTTGTTTATGTGTGTTATGCACGTTTAATGAAACCAAAAACCAAAACCAAACCAATTGATGTCAAGTCGATTCCAACTCATAGCAATCCTATAGGACAGAGTAGAACTATCCCATAGGGTTTCAAGGAGCACCTGGTGGATTTGGACTGCCGACCTTTTGGTTAGCAGCTGAGCTCTTAACCAATGTGCCACCAGGACACCATGCTTTTAAAAGGCTACTTAAAACATATATGAAAAAAAAATTTTTTGGCAACCCTGTGGGGCAAGTCTACTCTGTCCTATAGGGTCACCGTGAGTTGGAATTGACTTGACGACAAAGGATTTTTTAAAAGTAAGCTGGAACTCAAAAATTGACACCCTGAAATAACCACTTATACTATTTGCACACACGCACAAATACTGTGCAGTGAGAGACTAAAAGAAAAAAGACACCCAAGCTTGGTAACTTCCTAAAATCAAACAGAAACAATAATAGCATATAATATTTGTAGAGCATTTAAAAAATGCTGGCATGATTTTAAGTGTTCCATGTGAATTAATGCGATTCATACAACAAAACTATGAAATTGACTCTCATTATGTCCATTTTTGAAATGAGAAAAAGAATGCACAGCAATAATAAGTGATTTACACAAATTCACACAGCAATAATATGTTGTAGTAGGATTCAAACTGGCCATCTGTTTCCTCATCTCATTGTCTTAAAAACTAAGCTATAACTCTGCTTAAGTAAAAACATCATTCAGTGAAACATTCAATAACTGAAACATTTTTTCAATGTTTATAATAAATATAGGAATCATTCTGGGGAATTTTATAGCTATACTTTAAGCCTAGATCAAGTAATGGCTTAATATATTCAGGTAAATTATTAATCACAGGATAGTTGTCCTCTGAACTTCCCTATCAAGTTAATCTCCAAGTTTGCCTCACTTTCTGAAAATAACCAAAAGCATATCTTTTTCTCTAACAGAAAGGCCTTTAAATGAAAGGAAGCAACCTGGTTTATATGTCACTCAAGACATAGGAGGCTAATTCTTTTTTGGGGGGGTGGGAATCAGAAGCAGCTTTCAATGTTGGCAGAAACACAAAAGCCTAATGGCATAATGCCTAATTTACTTCAAATATAGATATGCTCAAGTCAGACAAGCAATAATTTATAAGATGTCACTATTTAAGAACACTAATCGTTTATTTTTCCCCTAGGCAGGGTCAGCCAAAATGTTATAGATTAAGGATACCAAACAATTTTCTAAATAATGATCCAACTCAAGGCCAAAAAGGCAAAAGAAGCGTGTGAAGTGTATTCTGCTCCATACCTAAGAAGTTTCAAAATCTTTTATACTGGTTGAGATTTAGTAACAGTTGAACAGACAAATGATCAACCAGAATAATTGGATTAATAATCATAATTACACTAGAAAATATTTTTCAATATCTTTTTATGTGCCAGGCACTCTACTAAATGCTTTACATTTGTTAACTCATTTAATCCTTACAAAAACTCTGTGAAGTACTATTCTAATCTCACTTCACAGGTGAGGAAGATACTAAAAGCATCTGCTTGTTGGCATAATGCATGGTATTTGAAAGAATATCTACAGTTTAAGAAGTTTGGAATGTGTTGCTTAGTCAGCTAAGAATTACGATCATTCTCCAGGTCATTCAGGTTTCCAAAAGGAAAGAATTTAAATGAAAAATATCTAAATCCCCAGAACCACTGAACTTGCTCTATGTCCTAACTTGGGCCTCGAATTACTCGACAGCATCCTCGTCATCCAGTCCATTAGGATGCAAGAATTCTATACCCAAAGTACATTTTGTAGTCACTAGTTTCTGTGCTGTCCTCACTAGTATTTAAAATGCTCTTGTCCAGTCTTCTCTTGTGCTCATCATATTTATCCCAGTTTTCATTTTCGTTCCCATTGCTACCATGCTGGGCAAGATCCTTTGTGAAATGGGTTCAAAATGGTGTCCCTGCCTCCAGTCTGTCCCATTTCTAATATAGCCTTTACCTCAATGAGTTAACCTTATAATTTCTTTATTCAACAGATATTCCTTGAGCACTTACTATATTCCAGGCATTGTAGATATAGTAGTGAACAAAAGAGACATGGATTCTTGCTCTCATGGAACTTGTAGTGTGAGTTTGGCACTACTCAGGAACCTAAAATGGCTCCCACTGTTTTTAAGACTATTTCAAACTCCACAACCTTTTATTTAATTACTTAAAAATATGCCCCACAAGCAATGTCACCAAATAATTTGTGTAGAAATTGTTGAATGGGAACCTGAACTAAACTGCTATATAAACCTTGACTGAAAACACAATAAAATATTATTTGAAAAAATATGGCCCTAACTATTTTTACATGTTTCTCTTTCACGACTATCCAATACAAACTCTCTAATATAATCAGGGACGTCTCATTATCCTTCAAATGTGAAATATTCACTCCCAAACCTCAGAGAGTTTCCTCCATGAGAATTTTCTTCATTGTCTTCTTCTTGATCACAAAGGACTGTTCATCACTCTTCCAGTGTCAGATCAAACCTCTTCCCTATCATAAACATTTTTCTAATTCCTCCAGCTAATATCTTTCTTCTATGAGCAGGTTTGAACTTATAATTTACGTAGTGTTTCCCTATGGCAATTGCAAAGGCCATCAAGGAACACTGAGAATACATCAGAGCATGTTTATGACTAAGTTATAACTACAACTCTTTCACCTTGGTTAGAAGAGAAGCTCTCAAAAGATTGTACTGCGTGGACATAGAGGTTCAGGTTCTTAGGCTGCAAGATGTGTTCATGGGTGCTAATTTAATTATCATGATTATATATACATACATGTGTCATTTTATATATATATATAACTTATTATGTAGAAATATTTCTTTCTAAAATATAAAAAAATATATTCTCATAAAAGAGAAAGAAGACTGCTATGAATCCATCTGCTCTGTTCACTCCATCTTTTTTTAAATAAATAATAATATAAAAAATCAGGATCTAAATTAAGAGCAGCAGAATTCTATGATGGACTCCAGTAATTCCTCCCTCCCCCCATATACATATACATGCCTTGTATAATCCCTAGGACCATAAATTTGGTTGATTTTACTTCTGAGATTAGGTAGTGTTATACGGCAGAGTAAAAATAGGGAGATTATCATGGTGGGCCTGACTTAATCACACGAGCCCTTAAAAAGAAAGAGTTTTTCTGGCTAGTCAGAGGGGAAGAAGTCAGAAATTTGAATCATGAGAGATTCAATGCATTGTTGCCGGAGGGCGTGCATCTGAGAAGGAATGCAGTGGCCTTTACTAGTTGACAGTGGGCCCCAGGTAACAACCAGCAAGGAAGTGGGGACCTCAGTCCTACAGCCACAAAGAAATTAATTCTCCCAACAACCTGAATGAACTTGAAAGCAGTTTTTCCCCCAAGCCTCCAGGCTTAGATTAGCCAAGCACTCTGATTTTAGCCTTGTGTTAGCATGAGCAGAGAACCCAGCCATGCTGTGCCAGTTTTCTGGTCTACAGAATTTTGTGCTAAAAGACAGACATTGTTTAAAGTGACTAAATTTGTAGCAATTTGGTTCTCAGCAATAGAAAACTAATACATTAAACTTTGAGGTGAAAATGAATCAGGAAATTAAGAATTCCTCTTGTTTGAAAAGTCAGCACCTGAAAAAAAAATCCTTCTACTTAAATCATGGAACATTTGTTTCTATGATGCACATATGATGTCTAAAATATTCTGCTGTGACCTCTGCTAAGAACTCTCCCTAACTCTCTTATCTGTTCAAACTTTTCGGACTTCTGAATACCTACGGAGAACTATTATTCACTTCTAAATGGAGCAGCACAGGAAATGTAAGGTAGTGGGTGTTAGCAAAGCCATACATACGGTGTGAGGATAACACAACACATTGCAATAGTGTCCATTGTCAGCATAATTCATTTCACAGTGAATCTATTATATAAATAATCTATAACAATAATGTGAAAATTTAACAGCAATTGGCCAGTTGTTATTGTACAGAAGCCACAGCTTGTAGAATTATTCACACTTAGAGCCTCTGCAATGCCTTCCATCTCTCTTTCAAATCCACAACACTCCCATGCTTGAATTGCCGTGAAGAGGAAAAGAAATAACGTAATAATCTATTGTCATTTCACATTTAATAAAATCAAACTTGGTTTTATTGGATCATTTCTATCCTTAGCTGAGTTCAATAACCATATACAGAGCCTTTGTTATTTGAGGTAAGTAAACTGAAATCATTTGTTGAAACAGCATATTATTTATGATGCTTTTAACATTTCGTTTCTTATTAGTGTTAACCCATAGGATGAGGTTTCAGGTTAACAATGTGTATTACAACCTTGCCTCACCATTTTTGAACTTCAGAATCAAATCTTGGCCATGAAACATACAGGCTACAAGCAAAAAGAAAGATGTAGTTTTGAAATATACATATATAGAGAGAGTGACAGAGAACAAAATAAAGCCTTTTAGCAAAAGTTGTTAAATTAAATACATATTTAAAAAAGCAAGTTAAATACGTGTATTTAGCTTAGCATGTTTTGCTAAAAGGCTTTATTTTCTCCTGGAGACAACAAGGTATACAAAGGAGAGTAATACGAACTTTAGTAAGTAATATAACTACAAAAAAAACCCCTATGCCTTCGAGTCAATTCCGACTCATAGTGACCCTATAGCGATTCTATAGGACAGAGTAGAACTGCCCCATAGGGTTTCCAAGAAGTAGCGAGTGGATTCAAATGGCCAACCTTTTGGTTAGCAGCCAAGCTCTGAACCACTGCACCAACATAATAATCCATATACAGTGAAATCTGTGAGAGCTGGAAGTAGACAGGGCTGCCCTTTTTCTCTGGGTCTCACAAGTTTCCCACCTTTGATAGGATGCAGTCTTACCACTTTTCTATCACTCTTTTTAATGGAAAATATTTTAGTTTTACTTTTCTGACAATGTCTTGTTATTTAATGCTGTTTTAGCAGAAATACCACAAGTGGATGGCTTCAACAAACAGAAATTTATTCTCTCACAGCCTAGTAGGTGATACGTTAGAATTCAGGGTGCCAGCTCCAGGGGAAGGCTTTCTCTCTGTATTGGCTTTGGAGTAAGGCTTTGTCATCAATCTTCCACTAGTAAAGGAGCTTTCTCAGCACAGGGACCCCGGGTCCAAAGGTTGCACTATGCTCCCGGTGCTTCTTTCTTGGTGGTATGAGGTCTCCCTGTCCCTCTGGTCTCTTCTCTCTTTTATATCTCAAAAAAGATTGGCTCAAGACACAATTCCATCCTATAGATTGAGTCCTACCTCATTAACTTAACTACCACTAATCCCACCTCATCAACATCATAGAGATAGGATTTACAACACACAGAAAAATCACATCAGATGACAAAATGGTGGACAATCACACAATACTGGGAATCATGGCCTAGCCAAATTGATACACATATTTTGGGGGGACACAATTCAATCCATGACAGACAGATTTCCACCTTACACAGGTTCTGGCTTTTATAGGTTTTACGGTATCTTAAAAAAAAAAAAAAATTTTTTTTAATAGCCAGTCAGTCACTTGTCTTCTCCATCGGTAAGTCATTATATATTATGATATTAAGAGCATTATCAGAACTCTTAGTTCTTCAAGAGATTTGGGATCTTGAGGGGTATGAAGTTGGAAGGGAAATACTGATATCTGAATTTCTACTAGAGGCCAGACACTGAATTAATGTATGTATGCATGTATATGTGTGTGTGTGTATATATATATGTGTATATCCTTATGTGGAAACCTTAGTGGCATAGTGGTTAAGAGCTTCCTCTGCTAAGCAAAAGGTCAGCAGTTCAAATCCACCAGCCACTCCTTGGAAACCCTATGGGGTTACTATTAGTCGGAATCAACTCGATGGTAATGGGTTATCCTTTTGTGATCCTCATAATAATAAAAAAGATTCTAAGAGGCTAGTGTTATTTTCACCTGTCGCTCAGACAAATTAAGTAAACTGATCATGATAACTCGGTTAATAATGGGCAGACCTAATATTCAAACTCTGGTCTGCATGCCACAAAAATCCATGCATTTTCAGAAAAAAATTGGTATTCTTTGATTAAAAAAAAAAACAGCTTGACACCTATGTACATTTAAATAAGAAATGATAATTTCCAGGTATACTTAATCTCCAAATTAAGTGCTATAAATTATAAAATAAGGAGCCCTGGTGGTGCAGTGGTTAAAAGGACTCACCTGCTAACTGAAAGGTAAGCAGTTGGAACCCACCAGCAACTCAGTGGAAGAAAGATGTGACAGTCCACTTCTGTAAAGATTTACAGCCTTGGAAACCCTTTGGGGCAGTTCTATTCTGTCCTATAGGGTCACTGTGAGTCAGAATTGACATGCCAGCTGTGGGTTTAGTTTTGGTTTTGGATGGTGTAGAAGAAGACTTTTAGAACTCATGCCTTCTAGGCAAACTTGGGTTCCAAGTAATGTCCTGAAATTGCTTAAGGGAGTAAATTAAACAAAATGCAGGAAAACAATGACTTTGATTCTTTGAAGTTTAAAAGGGCATAGGAATATAAGACCTAGGACCATGAGATTGAGTGACATAAAATAAAATGGTGATTTATATGGGGCAGTGTCCCATTGTTTGGCATGGTTTGTCCTGATCCAACCTATCATATTCTATAAATCAATTTCAGCCTTCCCCATGGTTTGACTTCATAAGCTTATGGAAGCAAACTCGATCCTCTTGCTGGGTTTCGTGGTGTGTGTCGTTTCAAGCATCTTTCAAATTAAGGAAGCATCAGATTACTTTCCATATTTTGTGTTTCTACAGAAGAACAAAATCAGCTGATTCAGGCAATACTTATTTATAACCTATTCAAAGTTGAAAAGTTTTAATCTCTAAAGCCTTAAGAGAAATTGTATAACATGAGTTCTTGCTCTATAGAAATGCCTCTAATGGATCAATAGAGACAAGATGTAATTTTTGAAAAGTCAATAAATTCCCAAATTTAATTCATAGCTCACACTCTAAGGAATTTATTCTTACCTGTAAAAGAGATCGCTCAGTTTCAGATACTTATTCTATGTCTTAGTTATCTAGTGGTGCTATAACCGAAATACAACAAGTGGGTCGCTTTAACAAACAGAAATTTATTTGCTCACAGTTTAGGAGGACAGAAATTCAAAATCAGGATGCCGACCCTAGGGGCAGGCTATCTCTGTCTGTCAGCACTGGGCAAACATTCTTGTCTGTTTCTCTTGGATCCTTGGCGATCTTCATGTGGCATGGCATCTGTCTTCCCCCATCTCTACTTGCTTTTCTGTTCTAACCTTCTCTTTTTATATCTCAAAAGTGATTACCTTAAAACACACCCTTCACTGATATCTCCTCTTAACAAAGAAAATCTGTCCTTAAATGGAATTATAACCACATGCACAGGGGTTAGAATTTACAACACATGTTTTGGGGGACTCAATTCAACACATAACATTCTAGGCCCCCCAAATTCATGTCCTTCCCACATGTAAAACACATTCACCCCATCACATCATCCTAAAAGTCTTAAATCCATTCCAAGTCCAAAATTTCATCTTCTGAATCATCTAAATCAAATATCAGTAAGACTTTAGGCAGATTCCATCCTGAGGCAAAATTCTTCCTCTTCTGTGAACCTATGAAATCTAGAATACAAATAATCTGTTTCCAAAGTACAATGGTGGAACAGGTACAAGGTAGACATTTCCATTAAAAATGGGAGAAATTGGAGAAAAAGAGGTAATGGGCACCAAGCAAGTCCAAAACCCAGCAGAAAAAATTACATTAATTCTCAAGCCTTTAAAATAATCATCTGTTCTCTGAGACCATCTGGACAATGGCCCTGTCCTCCACACTCTTGGTGTTGGCCATGCTGTCTGGGTTCTGGGTGGAGACCGCTCATCCCTGGGCTTCAGCTCCACCTTCCAGGTCCACTGGGATGGCAACTCCACTCCCCCAGCTTCAGGTTCCCCATTCTCCTAGTCCATCTGAGTGGTGATCCCACCCTTTGGTGACTGTTAGGCCTGGTTCTTCTGCCCCCTCAGCATGCCTCCACTTTGAGTGGTGGCCCTATCCTGTTGGCACAACTAAATGGCAGCCCCACACAGAGGGAAAGATCAAAGCCTACAGCCTTCAGTATGGATTACACATCAATTTAAAGAAAAAAAAAAAAAACCTTCACAACTGGACCAATAAGCAATATCATAACAAATGGAGAAAATATTGAAATTGTCCAGGATTTCATTTTACTTGGATCCACAATCAACATCAATGGAAGCAGGAGTCAAGAAATCAAACAATGTATTGCACTGGGCAAATCTGCTGCAAAAGACCTCTTTCGAGTGTTAAAAAGCAAAGATGTCACTTTAAGGACTAAGGTGCTCCTGACAAGCCATAGTATTTAAAATCACCTCATATGCATGTGAAAGCTGGACGATGAATAAGGAAGAAGAATTGACGCCTTTGAGTTGTGGTGTTGGTGAAGAATATTGAGTATACCATGGACTGCCAGAAGAACAAACAAATCTGTCTTGGAAGAAGTACAGCCAGAATGCTCCTTAGATGAGAGGACGATCTAGAGGATCATGGCACCACCCTTTGAAACTGATGCAACCTTACTTCCTCCTTCCTATGCTCTTCCCAACAGTTCTGCTGATTTCCACACTGTTCCAGGGATGGTCCTTTTCTTGGACGACAACACATGCTCCTTTGGCCTGCTGACTGCTTATAGAATTGCAAGAGGCAGACAGATTTCCTTTCTTTCCTCCAATGTCTGTCTCCCTTCAGTCTAAGCTGATTGGTGTTCTGCCGTGGTAGTTGGTTAGATCCATCAGTCACAGGTTTTATCTCTTTAACAAAAGATTGAGTCACCAAGGCTTTGGTTAGAGTTTTACAGCATGTGTCCTTAGTTTGTACGACAGAATTCTCCAAACTTTAAGTTTTGTCTTCATTTTGCAGATTTTGTTATTAAGTCCGTATCTTTTCTCTCGCATTTTAATATGAGGGGCAAGGAGAAACCATGCAGTCTCTTTAAGATCTTGCTTAGAAATGCCCTCAGCCAAATATCCAAGTTCATCACTTACAAGTTCTACCTTGCCCCAAACATTTGAACGTAACTCAGGCAAGATTTTTGCCACTGAATAAAAAGCATCACCCTTCCTCCGTGGTCCAATCACGCGTTCACCATTTTCTTTTAAAGCCTCACCAGAAGCACAGTTAATGTCCACATGTTTAGCAACATTCTGTTGACAGCGCCATATGTATTCTCTAAGGTGGTAGAGACTCGATCTATGGCTCTCCTCACTTCTTTCTGAGCCCTCATCAGAATTGCCTTTGACACCCGTAATTCCACCAAGAGTCTCTTCAGTCCAATCTAGGCTTTTACCACTAGGCACCTTAAACCTCTGCCAGCCTCCACTCATTACTCAATTCCAAAACCACTTCCACCTTTTAGGTATTTTTTAGAACAGCACCACACTCTTTGCTACAAAATTCTTAGTTTTATCTACTGCTGCTATAATAGACATAGAAGTGGGTGGCTTTGAAAAATAGAAATTTATTTCCTCATAGTTTAGAAGGCTAGAAGTTCAAAATCAGGGTGCCAGCTCTAAGGGAAGTCTTTCTCTCTCTGGGGGAAGTTTGACGTCTTTTTTTCCTTGGCTCCTTGGTGATCTTCACGTTGCGTAGCATCTGTCTGCCCCCATGCTTACTTTTTGGTCCTAATCTTCTCTTTTTGTATCTCAAATGCGATTGGCTTAAAATACACCATACAGTGGTATGGCTTCTTAACATAACAAAACCCATTCACAAACGGGATTACAGGTAGTCCCCGATTTACCATGGGGTTCCGTTTTGATGACTCCGTTGTAAATCAGTTCTGACATAAATTGAATACCTCTTTTTTTTTTGTTTTTCTTTATTACTGCCTTTTATTATCAGTATCGTTATAAAGCCAATCTTTAATTGTTGGCAAGTGAACATCTAATAATGACAACATTAGCAAATAACGCCACACTGCAACATTGTATGTAGTACATATTACTAAAGATGTACAAAAAATAAAAAGCTGATGGTTGTAAGTGAGTTTTGTTGTAACTCGATTATGTTGTAAGTCAGGGAATACCTGTATAGCGGTAGGTATAACCAAGAAAAAAAAAAACTCATTGCTGTGGAGTCTAACTCCAACTCATAGAGACCTATAGGACAGAGTAGAACTGCCCCACAGCACTGGGTTTTTGTTAAATCTTTATGGAAGCGGACTGCCACATCTTTCTCCCACAGAGCGGCTGGTGGGTTTGAACTGCCGACCTTCTGCTTAGCAGCCAAGAGCTCAACCCTGTGCCACCAGGGGCCCTTAGCTACAGCTCTAGGGGTTAGCACTTACAACACATATTTTGGGGGGACACAATTCAAGCCATATCATTCTATTTTTAAGTTCATGGAATTGTGTATGATTCTATATTTAACTTTAAATGTCTCTCTGCTATACAAAAAGTGAATGCTACAGTTAAAGGAGTACAAAAAAGGAATAATTTCTGATTGCTGAAAACTATTTTCATAGTAATAATAGGAGATCATTAAGGTCCTGTGTCAGCTCGGCTGGGCCATGATTCCAAGTGGTTTGGCAGTTATGATGTAGTTTGGCAGTCATTTAATGATGTAATCACCTCCATGATGAGATCTGACATAATGTGATCACCTCCATAATGGGATCTGCTGTGAGCAGCCAATCAGTTGAGAATTTCCTTGGAAGTGTGGCCTGCATGCAACATATGTGGACTTTCTGGTGAAGCTCACAGTCTTTTGCTTGCTCTGGATCTTGCAGCTGTCTCCTGTTATCTGACCTCCAGTTCTTGGGACTTAAGCTAGCAGCTGACCTGCTGATCTTGGGTTCACCAGCCCCTGCTGCTACTTGAGTCAGGAGAAGCCTCAAGCCTGACCCACAGACTTGGGGCTTGCCAGCCTTTACAACCACATGAGCCATTTCCTTGATATAAATCTTTCTCTTTATATATATATATACACATATACTATTACATATATAGGCACTTCACTGGTTTTGCTTCTCTAGAGAACCCAGCCTTAGACATTTGGCACCAAGAGTGGTTCTAAAGAAACAAAATTTTAAGAATGAATTTTCTAAATTGGTCCTCAAATCTCGTTAGTCTTAAAGATTTTGGTGACTCTGACTCCAGTAGTAAAGAGGGCACCACTAATCCATGGCTTGAGGTGGCAATAGAAATGTGCAAAATATCACCACCAATAAATCAGGTATTGGTGAGAGGTGAGGCTCTGGGTGATTGCGTGCTCGATACCTTTCTACAATTCTGTCATAATGAGAAGTGTAAGGAAATTGGTTGGTTGGTACTACTTTAGTTAGACAAAATGATGAAAGAAAGAGATGAGCTCAGGGCTTCAGAGTCAAAGCTTAAGCACCGCATAAATCATGTCAAAGTTTACACTTGTGCCTTGAAAGAAAGTCTTATTTCTTATAGTAAAAGAGCTGATATTGTTGAAAACTAAACCCAGAGTCTTATCATAAAAGTAGCTGAATTACAACCCCAACTGAATTCCCAAACTTGAGTGATGATCTATCAGGTTAGATCCACAGACCTACACGTGGAATGCCCTGAGGACATACCTTTTACCACAACTGTGAGGAAGAAATTTTTGAAGGGAGTGCCAGCATCCTTGAAGAATGCTGTGATTGCTATTTTAGGTAAGTCGGATTTGACAGTGGGAACTGCCCTAACTGAATAAAGACGCCTAACTCCAGGGGGGATGATTTGACTCTGTGGTGGTAAGCACAAAGTGGTGGCACCCAATCAACAAAGACAAAGTGGGCATTGTTTTCCATAATGGACAGCGGAGTCAAAGTGGTAATCAGGATAGTCTGACTCATTTGGACTTATGGGATTGACACCTTAGTCCTAGTATCCCTAGGATTGAAATATACAGGAAATCTACTTAATATTTGCTTGATCTGTACAAGTGAATGAATTCTAGGTCAAGTGAACAGCAATCTAACCAATTGCCAAAATAGAGAGTCACGGCCCCCCAATAAATTCCAATATTTGACCGAGTATACAGACTCACAACCCCTTGAACAAAAGGGAGGCTGGGTTCTCTTGAGGAAGGACTCCGCTACATTGCAAAAAATTTATACTGTTAATCTTTCTCCTTGCCTCCCCAAAAGAGTTCCACAGCCTTTTATGAGAGTGACAGTTCATTGGGGTAAATGAAATAATCAGACTTTTGGGGGATTACTGGATACAGTCCCTTACCTGACACTGATTGCTGGAGACCCAAAACGGCATTGTGGCCCACAAGTCAGAGTGGAGGCATATAAAAGTCAGGCTAGTTTTAGCTCATGCCCATCTCACAGTAGTCCAGCAGGCCCCCAAACTCATCCTGTAGTGATTTCTCCAGCTCCAGAATGCAGAAATGGAATAGGTATACTCAGCTACTAGCAGAGCCCCCATATTAGATCTCTGACAAGTGGAGCAAGGGCTATTATGGTAGGAAAAGCCAAGTGGAAGCCATCAGAACAGCCCCTACCTAAGGAAATAATAAACCAAAAGCAAAACCGTATTGCTGGATGGACTGTAGAGATTAGTGCCACCATCAAGGACTTGAAGGATGCAGGGGTAGTGATTCCCACCACATCCCCTTTCAACTCACCTATTTGGCCTGTGCAAAAAACACATGGATCTTGGAGAATGACAGTGCATTATCAAAAATTTAACCAAGCAATGACTCCAATTGTAGCTGCTGATCCAGATGTGGTTTCATTACTTAAGCAAATTAATACATCTCCCGGTACCTGGTATGCAGCTATTGATCTAGCTAATATCTTTTTCTCCATTCCCATTTCAAAGGACCACTAGAAGCAGTTTCCCTTCAGCAGAAAAGGCCAGCAATATACCTTCATGTCCTACCTCAAGGGTATATCAACTTTCCAGCTCTATGTCATAATTTAGGGTCTTTGATTGTCTTTCCATTCCAGAACACGTAACATAGGTCCATTACATTGATGATATTATGCTGGCTGGACCTAATAAGGAAGAAGTGCTGATTACTCTGGACTTATTGGTAAGACATTTGCATGCTAGAGGGTGGGAAATTGATCTATTAAAAATTCAGGTGCCTTCCTCCTCAGTGAAATTTCTAGGGGTTCAGTGGTGTGGGGCGTGTTGAGATATTCCTCCTAAAGCAAAGGATAAGTTAGTGCATCTAGCCCCTCCTACACTAAAAAGGAGGCAAAGCACCTACTGGGACTCCAGATTTTGGAGGCAAAATATCCCTCATTTGGGTGTGCTACTCCAGTGTGTTTATCAAGGGACTGAAAAAGCTGCTCATTTTGAGTGCAGCCCAAAACAAAAGAAGGCTGTACAACAGGTTCAGGCTGCCATGCAAGTGGCTCTGCCACTTGGGCCATATAATCTGGCTGGTTCAATGGTACTTGAAGTGTCAGTGGCAGGTAGAGATGCTGTTTGGAGTCTTTGTCAGGCTCCTATTGGTGAATCACAGTGCAGACTCCTAGGATTTTGGAGCAAAGCCCTGCCACCCTCTGCAGAAACAGGTTTTAGCTTCTCACTAGGCCTTAGTAGAGACTTAATGCTTAAATGAGGGTCACCAAGTAACCATGCAGCCTGAGCTGGCCATCATCAACTGGGTGTTGTCTGACTCACACAGTCATAGAGTTGGATGTGCACAGCAGCATTGCATCATTAAATGAAAGTGATATATACCAGATCAGGTCCAAATAGGACCTGAAGGCACAAGTAAGTTGCATGAGGAAGTGGCCCAAATGTCCATGGTCTCCACTCCTGTGACATTACCTGCCTTCTTCATATCTGCACCTATGGCCTCATGGGGAGTTCCTTATGATCAGTTGACTGAGGAAGAGAAAAGTTGTGCCTGGTTTAGAGATGGTTCTACACAATATGCAGTCTCCACTCAAAAGTGGACAGCGGCAGCACTGCAGCCCCTTTCTGGGACTTCCCTGAAGGAAGTTCTATCAATGGGTAGAACATCGAGCAGTGCCCCTAGTTGTTCACTGTGCTTGGGAGAAGAAATGGTCTTATGTGTGACTGCAGACTGATTCATGGGCTGTGGCCAATGGTTTGACTGGATAATTAGGGACTTGGAAGGAACATGATTGGAAAATTGGAGACAAGGAAGTATGGGGAAGAGGTATATGGAGATATACAGATAGACCTCTCTGAATGGGCCAACAAAGTGAAGATATTTGTGTCTCATACAAATGTTCACCAAAAGGTGACCTCTGCAAAGGAGAATTTTAACAATCAAGTGAAAAGGATGACACATTCTGTGGAAACCAGTCATCCTCTTTCCCCAGGCACTTCCATCGTTGTTCAGTGGCCAATGAACAAAGTAGCCATGGTGGCAGGGATGAAGGTTATGCATGGGCTCAACAACGTGGACTTCTACTCACCAAGGCTGACTTGTCTAAAGCCACTGCTGAATGCCCAATCTGTCAGCAGCAGAGACCAACACTGAGTCCCCGATATGGCACCATTCCTCAAGTTGATCAACCAGCAGCCTGATGGCATGTTGATTACATCGGACTGCTTCCTTCATGGGAAGGGCAGTGATTTCTTCTCACTGGAATAGACAGTTACTCTGGATATGGATTTGCCTTCCTGCACACAATGCTTCTGCCAAAAGTACTATCTGTGGACTTACAGAATGCCTTATGCACTGTCATGGTACCCCACACAGCATTGCCTTGGATCAAGGGACTCATCTCACAGCAAATAAATCATGCCAATGGGACCAGGCTCATGGAAAATCACTGTTTTTTACCATGTTCCCCATCATTTTGAAGCAGCTCACCTGATAGAACAATGGAATGCCCTTCTAAAGACACAATTACTGTGCCAGCTAGGTGGCAATGCCTTGTAGGGATGGGGCAATATTCTCGAGGACACTGTGTATGCTGTAAGCCAGTGTTCAATAAATGGTGCTATTTCTCCCATAGCTAGGATTCATGGGTCCAGAAATGAAGAGGTGAAAATGGGAGTAACCAGTCACAAAATTTTTGCTCCCTGCTCCTCAGACCTTATGCTCTGTGGGTCTTGAGGTCTATATTCTAAAGGAATGAATGCTCCCGCATGGAGACACATCACTGATTTCACTGAACTGGAAGTTAAGAATGCCACCCGGCCCCTTTGGACTTATGCCTCTGGATCAGCAGGCAAAGAAAGGAGTTACTATTTTGGCTGGCATGACTGATCCTGATTACCAAGAGGTAATCAATTGATATTACATAATGGAGATAAAGAAAAGTATGTATGGAATGTAGGAAATCCCTGAGTGTGTCTTTTGGTACTACCATGCCCCCTGATTAAAGTCCATGGAAAACTACAGCAACCCACTTCCGACATGACTACTAATGACCCAGACCCTTCAGGAATGAAGGTTTGGCTCACCCCACCAGGCAAAGAGCCATGACCAGCTGAGGTGCTTGGTGAGGGTAAAGGGAATATGGAATGAATGGTGGAAGAAGGTAGTTGTAAATATCAGTTATGATGACGTGATCAGTTGCAGAAATGAGGTCTGCAATTTTTATGAGTATTTCTTCCTTGTATGAGTGCATCTAATATTTTTTGCCTTCTTCACTTTTAAAATATAAGATGTAAAAAAGGCTAGTGCATTTTGGTTTTATGCCTGTTAGTTGCATCATATTAAGCTCAAGTATGACTTTATAATTGTCTTTATTCAGAGATTATGTATGATTTAGATAAAGGAATTATAAAAAGATCTAGAACTATTTTTGTTTTTTTTTTTGTTTTGTTTTCTATAGGACAAAGAAAGCCTCATTCATATTTCATAGATAATATTTAAGTCTAATATTTAACAAAAATTTAAGAGTTAGATTTGTTTAAATATAGATAAATAAAAAATAAAAACCTACGTTTTGCTTGCTTTATGTTTGTTGTTTGTTATATCCATAGAATATGACTTGTCTACTTATTTTTCATATTTTGCTTTTTTTATTTTAGATATTCAATTTATGTGGGCTTTGTTTTTTCATTTTCTATTTTAATGAGATTTTGCAACAAAAGCTACCCTGAAAATGAGATGAAATATTGCAGGTGTGTGCATCCTGGTAAGATATATTTAATAAATATGTAAATAAATCAATTTATCTCTCCCCTCAGGCAGAAAAGGTGTATGAATTTATAAGCACCACTTTAAATTCTACTGAGTGCACCCAAAGTCTTTCCAGGAGATATTGGAAAGAAAGTTTAAATTTTATGTTTGTCATACGGACATACAATATTGGCACCATCATATACAATTCCTTACTCCAAATTCAGAAACGGCATGACAGATCTGAAACCTAGCATTATTTACTGTTTCCAGTCAAGTTTCATAAAGCAGAGGAAGAGTGAATACAACCAGACTCAAAATTATAATATGCCATTCTATTCTAGTCTGACAAATGAAGTAAACACTTTATGTGAACTCTCTTCATCTGATTTCGACAGGCAGAATGATATTTGTCTAGCCTGGTAAAACTGGCAGTCTTACACACTTTGCATCATGTAAAGTATGAAAACATGCACAATTGCTTGTGAAATTTCAAAGTAAACCAAACTAAATAAGTACAATAAATATACTGAAATACTATTTGTGACTATGTCTATAAGAGAAATGTGAGGTAGGAATATGAGAAAAAATATACGAGAAGTAAATATTTTACTCCAATTTCATGCATATTTCCAACAAAGGAATTTTGAATCTTTTTCTCAAGTCTCTTTATTACTTCTCTTGTGTAAACATAGTACACATATTATACAATAATTTGTGTTTTCTGATGAGCCTGTCAATTGTCTAACTTTGATTTTCTCATTAAGTTCTCCGTGTTTTTTTTTTTTAATAGAAAATGAAGATTTGTAAATTTAAGGCTGGAAAAGAACAAAAGATATTTCACATGAAATGACATTCTATAAAGCAAAAACTTATGGATGGCCATACTGGGTCAAATTAATGATGTATCCAATCAGGTATTCTTTCTCAAAGCAAAGAATGTCTTCGATGTCACAGATGGTTTCTTGGGTATTATTTTCAAAAGACTAAGAAAAAAAAATTATATCTTTATATCTAAATGGTGCTTTAGAGTTCACAGTCTATTTACCACAACCCTATGATATAGTGACCCCAACAATAGGAGATTAAAAAAAAAAAAGCAGATGGAACTGGTAGTAATGGTTTTAATTGCCATATTATTTTATATATGAGAAAACTGAAAAAACTCATCGTACATTTTCATGGCTATATAAATGGATACCAGGCCATCAAAACCTTCTGACTCCTATTTAATTATTTTGACCACCATACATCCATGAGCATGCTAGTTTCTCTTCAAAAACCCATTTTAGAGCTATTATCCATGTAGCTATCTAAGCATTTAAACCATTTTATATGTTCTTTTTGTAGCATTTATTGAGAACAATGTAATCCATGTATTATTTTATTTACTTAGCCAAAGTTTGCTTTCACAAACATTATCCAAGTTCTGACACTCTAGTATGTTATGAAAAAATATGCATCCAAATTGGCATGATTCTGTACATTTCAACCGTAACTCGTCTCAGCTTTTATCTTTATAAAATAGTTATAATCTTTTTTGAATCAATCCCCCAAATCATTATATTAATCGATTGTACAATCAATGCCCATGACAGGAGTCAAGAAATCAAACCGTCTATTGCATTGGGCAAATCTGCCACAAAAGACCCCTGTAAAATCTTAAAAATAAGGATGTCACTCTGATGACTAAGGTGCACCTGACACAAGCCATGGTCTTCTCAATAGCCTCACATGCATGCGAAAGCTAGACAATGAATAAGGAAGACCAAAAAAGAGTTGATGCTTTTGAATTATGGTGTTGGTGAAGAATATTGACTGTATCCTTGTCTGCCAGAAGAACAAACAAACCTGTCTTGGAGGAAGTACAGCCAGAATGCTCCTTGGAAGTGAGGATAGCAACATGTTATCAGGAGGGACCAATCACTGGAGAAAGACATAATGCTTGGTAAACTTGAGGGTCAGCAAAACAAAGAGGAAGACCCTCAATGAGATGGACTGACAAAATGGCTAGAACAATGGGCTCCAACATACTTACCACTTTGGGGATAGCACAGGTTTCGTTCTGTTATACATAGGGTCACTATGAGTTGGAGGTGACTCAACTGCAAACAACAAAAACAACAAACTGATCCCCAATAAAGAATAATTGCTTTGCTTTAACCTGAAAAGCAACATTAATATCTTCTACCCAATTTAAGGTTCATATACTTCAAGAAGCAAATTCTTTTCATTAAACTTTTGGAAATTTTGGAAAAGAAGTAATTCCTTCTGTAGTGCCTATTTTAGGCTACAAAACTGGCCTGGAAAAGGCAAAATTAATAGCAGAAAGTTTCTACATGTTAAAGAATAATGCTGAAAATTACCGTGGGTGAAATGGTTATAAAACCAACCATATTAATTTTTTCAGATTAGTCTGTAAGCTATTAATAACAAATAATCCAAGCCTGTATTTAAACAAAAACCTCTTATGATATTCTCCAAATCATTGTTCTACCATTTTTATATGTAAACCATAGAGTGAAAGACTGTTGAAAGAAGCATTACTAAATGGTATCAGTTTAAACAAATAAGACATACGCACAGTTACCATCTTCCCACATCTTTGCTATCAGCTGGAAAATATACTACTATTAAAACAGGTCAACCACCCCTCTGTCAGTTTGTCATACTGTGATGGTTTGTGTGTTGCTATGATGCTAGAAGCTATGCCACTGGTATTTCGAATACGAGTAGGGTTACCCAAGGAGGACAAGTTTCAGCAGAGCTTCTAGAACAAGAAAGAATAGAAAGAAAGACCTGGCAATATACTTCTGAAAATTAGTAGAGGGTAAAGTAATGGGTAGAGCAAATGAGGAAAACCCTCAACAAGATGGACTGACACAATAGCCTCAACAATGGGCTCAAGCATATCAAAGATCACGGAGATATTACAGGACCAGATAATATTTCATTCTGATATACGTAAGGTCGCAGCAGTAGTAGCTGCTCCAACAGCAGTTAACAATAACAACCACAACATTAAAACACATAAGGTAGTAGAAGGCGAAAGTTTTAATGTTGGAAAAATATAACTGGTAAAGTTCCTGATAGCTGCTTCTATTAGAGAATTTTATTTATTATAAGTAGTTAACAGGTTCATGTTGTTAGGTGCCGTCAAGTCATTTCCAACTGATAGCGACACTATGTACAACAGAAGGAAACACTGCCCGGTCCTGTGCCATCCTCACAATCGTTGTTATGCTTCAGTCCATTGTTGCAGCCACTGTGTCAATCCATCTCATTGAGGGCCTTCCTCTTTTTCACTGACCCTCTACCCAACATGGTGTCCTTCTCCCTGATAACATATGCAAAGTATGTGAGACAAATCTTTTGCCATCCTTGCTTCTAAGAAGCATTCTGGCTGTACTTCTTCCAAGACAGATTTGTTTGTTCTTCTGGCAGTCCAAGGTATATTCAATATTCTTCACCAACACCATAATTCAAAGGCATCAATTCTTCTTTGGTCTTCCTTATTCAGTGTCCTGCTTCCTCATGCACATGAGGTGATTGAAAATACCAAGGCTTGAGTCAGGAGCACCTTAATCCTCAAAGTGACATCTTTGCTTCTTAACACTTTAAAGAAGTCTTTTGCAGCAGATTTGCCCAATGCAATTGATTTCTTGACTGCTCCTTCCATGGGTGTTGATCCAAATAAAATGAAATCTGTGACAACGTCAATCTTTTCTCCATTTATCATGATGTTGCTTATTGGTCCAGTTGTGAGGATTTTTGTTTTCTTTATGTTGAGGTGCAATCCATACTGAGGGCTACAGTCTTTGGTCTTCATCAGTATGTGCTTCAAGTCTTTCTTCACTCATTAACAACCTGTGATATGCAGATGATACAACCTTGCTTGCTGAAAGTGAAGAGGACTACAGGTTCATAGGATGTTGTTATTCATTAAGTAGCTTTTTTGGGCTTTATTATGAGCAATTAGTAAAAATTGTCAGTAAAACAATTAATCATTCAGTAATTCATTATGTCAACACTTATTGAAGTTTGTCACACTCCAAGTGCTGTGATAGGAGCTTGAAAAATCTTCAGGTAGAGATAAACATATAATGTAATAAAATTTTGTGATAAATACTGGAATAGCATAATATTTAGCAAAACACTATGGTAACACAGATACATGTGCACGAGAATCATGTAAAAGAATTGTCACAGCAGCACTGTTTATAAAAGAAACTGAATAAAACTCAAATATCCATGAACAGACACATCCATGAAAGAGTAGAGCAGAAAAATAAATTCAGATATATTCATAGAATGGAATCCTATGCAGCTACGAAAAAAAAAAAAAAAAAACTATTGTTACACAAAACAGTAGATTTTGGATGAATCTTATATGTATAATATTGAGTGAAAAAAGCCAGATACAAAAGAACACATACTATGGTACTGTTTATATATATATATATATATAATTTTAAATACACATAAATAATCTCTTTGGGGACAGAAATCAGAAATGTGGTTACCTTGAAGTAAGTAAGACAAGGTAGTAGCTGGTGGGGGGAGTGGAGAAAAGGAGGCTTCTGGAGTGCTGATAGTGTTCAATATCTTGATCTTGGTGGTTGTTATACAGGTGTTTTCACTTTGTAAAAATTCATTGAGCTGTACTCTTAATATTTGTGTTCTTTGCTACCTGCATATTACATATTGTATTTCTGTTTAAAAGTTTTAAAACTATATTGTAGATTAAAGAAAGCAAGAGGAAAGAGTTAACACATTCCTCATATGTAAAATAAAATTTTGCCAGGCACACAGTGAATGCTTAATGAAACTTAGCTATTATTATAAATTTAGGCTTTGTAGGATGAATAAAACTTCTCCTAGGAAGAAAAGCCTAGGGAAGAGCATTCAAGGCAAAGGAAACAACATGAATAAAGACATGGAGGGATGAAATTATTTGGAAAATCAAACAATGATTTCAAATTATGAGCTCTGAGTCAGAAAGCCCTAGGTTTAAGTACAGGCTCTGCCACTTACTATGTGTATATCCAAAAAAAAAGAAAATCTCACTGCCGTCAAGTCGATTCCAACCCATAGCAACCCTACAGGAGAGAGTAGAACTGCCCCATAGGGTTTCCAAGGAGTGGCTAGTGGATTCGAACTGCTGACTTTTTGGTTAGCAGCTGTATCACTTAACCACTGCACCCCTAAGGGCTCCTACTAGGTATATGACCTTAGAAAATCCACTTAGTTTAATCTCTCTAAGCATCACTTCTCTTATCTACAAAATGGAAATTACATTAGTAACTAAGTCTTATATTTGAGCCCCTCTAGTCTGTCACAAAGTCTGAACTCTAGACTGTCTTTGTTGTTGTTGTGTGCTGCCAAGTTAATTCCGACTAGTAGCAACTCGATAGCACAGAGGAGTATTGCCTCATAGGGTTTCCATGACTGTAATCTCTACAGAAGCAGACTGCCACATCTTTCTCCTGCAGAATGGCTGGTGGGTTTGAACCACAGGCCTTTCAGTTAGCAGCCAGGCACTTTAACCACTGCTTCAGCAGGGCTCCTGTATAGCCTTTACATGGGCCATTAAAAAACAAAAACAAAAACACAGTTGCCTTAAGTCGATTCCTACCCATGCTAACCCCATGTTTGTCAGAGTAGAACTGTGCTCCATAGACTTTTCAATGGCTGATTTTTCAGAATTAGATTGCTGGGCCTTTCTTTTGAGGAACTTCTGGGTGGACCCCAACTTCCAATCTTTAGGTTACCAGCTGAGCACATTAACTGCTTGCTCCACCCAGGGACTACTACTTGGGTCACAAAGTCTCTTAATTCAATTGTTCAATTACGAATCTCTGTTTGCTTAATATTATCAATTACTCACCTGGTTTGCTAAAAGTCAAAGCTACTCCTACAATTATTTTTTAAGAATTTACTATTATAATAATCCCTGCGATCGTTCATCCCATTTTCACTCCCAAGGTCTATTAATTTCTCTTTCGTTAGTTAATCTTAAGAGGAAATTAAGAATCATTTGTCTACACCTCTTCTTCTGGAAGTAATACCAGAATTCTTCACAAGTACTTGTTTCCAAGACTTTTCCTTATCCTTTTGTAGAATACTGGATATACTGGATGCAGGTTCTTCATCACAAAGAACCTTAGGGCTATAAGGATCCATTAGTAAATTCCAAATCTGTGCACCAACAGAACACTAAGAGCCCTTGCTCAAAGTGCATTAGTGATTTTATCCATGTGCTTAAAAAATAAATACTCTGTTTTTCATAAGCAACAAAAGAGATACAATATCTTGAAATAGTAAAGGTCAGCTAGTCTCAAAGACTGCCAGAAATCTTTGTCAATAAAAAAAAAAAATTGTCAATAGTTGCCTATAATTTAAAATATGTGATTTGAAATTAAATAAAAATAATTCTTTTAGTTAAAAGTGTATTTATTTTTAAATGTGGGATAATATGCTATTAAGTAATATTTCACTGATAAAGTGAATATCAAGTAAATTTTTTGCTATATAATGAGATCAAAGAGGACAGTGGTAATAGAAATAATCGTAAGTCTTGTAAAGACTAAAGGAATATTCAATTGTGAAGGAAGTTTGTGAAAACAGTGAGGGATACTACCTGCCCGGCCATAATTCTCATGTAAAAGAACCTGGAGATAAAGTAGAAATGATTGAAAACTTTGACAAAAATTGATCATGTTTAACTTGGTGTTAGGACCAGCCATGGGGAGGAATTGTTGATGGATTGGATGTGGGATGTGAAAGAAACAGAGGAGTTAGGAATGACCTTACGGTTTTTGGCATGAACAGTTGGAAACATAGAGTTGCCATTCTCTGAGATGGAGAATACTGGAGGAGAAACAAGCATGGGGAAGAAATTCAAGAGTTGAGATTGCTGTACATTTTAGGAAAAAATGAAAACGTCCATTAAATAGATAGTGTTAAGAGGATGTATCAAAGGAATTGTTGATCACTTGGAGACAAGAAAAGATTTTGAGAGTAGAGGAAGCCAAATTAACTAATTTTCTTCATTTTTGTTTTAATTACAAGATTAGTAGATGAGAGCAATGCTATAAACATTCTTTATTATCTTAACTAAAGCATAGGATAGGACAAATAAAGAAATGTGAGCTAGATAACAGGGTTAAGGGGATTCCTAATTTAGTAGATAAACTAGATTTAAAGTGTATCGTTTAATAGATTGATGACAAAATTGGAGAGAGCTCTCCAGAGGTCTGCCATAGGTCTTTGCACTTGATAATGCCCTGTTTGGTGCAAAATAATATTTGTAGATGACAAACCTGAAAGGTGTAGTAAATCTCTTAGGTGGCAGAATCAAGATTTTCAAAATGCGCAATGGAAAAATATTCATTATAATGAAAGATCGATACTAGTAAGAGTAAACTAATCAGAATAGGCTAATACATGCTATGGTAAAAAAAATCAAAATCTCATTGGCTTAACACAACAAAGTTTTGTATCTCCCTCATACTACACGTCCTTCAAGTCCTTTGGGAATCATTAATGGGGGGGAGGAGGAGTTCTGCTCCATAAAGTCCTCACTCAGGGTCACAGTCTGATAGAGTTTCCACCATCTTGACCATTGCCAGTTACTTTGGCTAGGGAGGAGGGATTATGGAACACAACACATGTGGGGTTTTTTTTGGTTTTTTGTTTTGTTTTGATCATTAGTTTTTTTTTTTTTAATTATTTTTTGTGCTTTAAGTGAAAGTTTACAAATCAAGTCAGTCTCTCACACAAAAATGTATACACACCTTGCTATACACTCCTAATTGCTCTCCCCCTAATAGGACAGCCCGATCCTTCCCTCCACTCTCTCTCCTTGTGTCCATTCGGGCAGCTCCTGGCCCGCTCTGCCCTCTCATCTCCCCTCCCGACAGGAGATGCCAACACAGTCTCGTGTGTCTACTTGATGCAAGAAGCTCATTCTTCACCAGCAATTTTTTCTATCCCATTGTCCAGTCCAATCCCTGTCTGAAGGGTTGGCTTTGGGAATGATTCCTGTCTTAGGCTAACAGAAGGTCTGGGGGCCATGACCACTGGGGTCCTTCTAGTCCTAGTCTGACCATTAAGCCTGGTCTTTTTATGAGAATTTGGGGTCTGCATCCCACTGTTCTGCTGCTCCCTCAGGGGTTCTCTGTTAACACATGTGTTTTTAAGAGCTTTTTGCCTAGAAGTGACACTCATCACTTCTGCTCACGTTTTGTTGCCTGCTCAAGGCAAGTCTCATGGCTACAGTTATTTTCAAAGAGAAGGAGAAATGCAATCTTCCATAGAGACCGGAGAGAAGAATGAGAGATACTGGTGAGTGGGACTAATGGCTTCCACAAAAATAAAATGAAATTATCTTTACCGTTGCAGTAGTTATCATTATTATTATTACCATCTTTACTCTTTGTAATGTGTTAAGGTTTTCTAAACTGTTTCATACAAATAATCTCACTTGAACCTCAGAATAACTCATATTATTATTCTTACTTTACTAATTAAGGTTAAATTTTTTTTTTCAAAGTTAAAGTAGGAATGATAATAAAGAAGTCTGTCAAGGATAATGGCATGACACAGGAGAGATATTCAGGAACTAACGGGCATGTCAGTATTCTTCACATCATATCACATATCACTCAGATAGCTAGGCAATGTGGTCCATATCATGAGAGAATAAAATGGGCTCTCTGATCATGGTTGGAGAAGATAAACTTATGCTAGAAGTATGGAAAGTGTTCTGAAAGTTCGACTAAGGAGAAAAGCACATACTCTCTACTAACTATACGTCATCGTCCAAATGTTAATTTTTTTAAACGCCACGACTGGCTGAAAATTGGTTTGGAAAGACTGACAAAATCAGAAATGCAGTTAGGTAGGGTGCAGTTAAGGCTGGTTTTTCTCAGAGCAAGATGGCCAAAATCCTCAAAATATATTATACTGGAATTAGTACAAGGAATTGATATTTTCCTAGAACATTTATATTTTAAAATTTATGTTACTTACGCTTTGGTGTCCCCACTCACAATCCTAAAGGTATTTTCCTTGATTTCATATGTAATATTCAACATTAAGTCTATTTGTGTCTGTACCATTTTTTGGTTTGTTTTATTATATAGTCCTAGCCTTATAATTGAAGCCCATCTCTCAAAGTACTCCTTAAATGGAAAAATTTTCTATTTATTTTATTTCTAATAAAGTAAAATACATAAACATTGAATGGAAATCTCATAGAAAAGATTACTCTATAAACAAAACAGTAGCAGCCCCATAGTAATAAAGTCATAGGCGTTTGTCACTTAAAAGGATATTAACCTATCTAAACACCTCTGTTCTCCTGAAAACTGCTAAAAAAAAAAAAAAAAGGAAACTTTCATCAAACTCCTCACTGTGGGTGGATTAGCAGAAAACCATGCATCTGAGTGACAGGAATTCATCCAAAAAAAGTATGAAT
Source organism: Loxodonta africana (assembly GCF_030014295.1). NCBI lineage: Eukaryota > Metazoa > Chordata > Mammalia > Proboscidea > Elephantidae > Loxodonta > Loxodonta africana. The sequence continues at coordinate 109,444,219 of NC_087369.1, forward strand.
TTTAATTTTATTTATGTAATACTCTTTCTTAAAATATTTTGCAAATATTTTATGTTACACTTTATGAAAAATTAAAACACAGCTTCTTTACCAAAGAAATGAATCCTTCTAAGTGGAGTTTTATAAATCAGATTATTGCAGCTTTAAATTTTGTCACTCTTGTTTCTGAACATGTTTGTTTCTATATTTCTATACCTTCTCCATGTCAACAGCAATTCCTAGTTTACATTTAATCCTCTATACAAAAAAAAAAAAATCCTCTATAGGTAAGCATATTTGTTACATAAAAGCAAGAGTATTAAAAGAGAGTGTGAGAAGAGGATGTAAGAAGATACCGTGGAATTGAGAAAGACATCATTAGGTATACAGATGTATAGTTTAGTTCAGAACAGGCTCTAAACAAAACTGTAAGAACTATCTACTGGTCTTTTCTACAATTCTCTCCCACAGAGAACTTCCCTCTCATTTCTTTGAAAGACATCACATAACCCCCTCACTCATCACAATCTCACTTTCCTAACAACCTACCAACTCACGCACACTGATAGCATTAAATATTACCTGCTGAGGCATAGAGGTTTAAGATAAAGCTTTTCTACTAGACGTTTGTCTCATTCATTTCTTTTCATTCATTCACGAATATGTGTTGAACATTTCTAGGTACTGTGTCAGCTATCTTGAAGACAAATACATTCATCTGATGCTGCAACTGAAGTTTGGGCAAGGTGCTCTGGAAGAGTGAGGTCAAGCCTAATGACCTAAAGTAGTGAAGAAGGTGTTCCCAGAGGAAATAAAATTAAAATGAGTCTTCAGTGATTAACAAGGGTCTCCTTAAACCTGGAAAGTCATTACTACCTAAAGCATTTGGAAATTTTCTTAATACATTCACCATTCAGAAGGTTGAAGATTGAGTTATTTTGAATGTGACAGAGAGTGGGTGAGAAAAGGGGAGGAGTTTTATAGCACACCTCAAATGATAGCACAAATGTGGGCCAATTGTGCCTACTTGAAATATAAGCCTTTTTTAAGTTAATGGGGAACGTATCTTCAGGAAGCATTGATAACAGAGTGGACTGTTATCTAGCTCTGTTCCATACCCCCTAGATAATTTAAATGGCGCAGAGTGAAATGAAACAAGAGAATAATTCCAATTTATATGAGTGTATATAACCATGAGAAGAGATAACATGGTTATTTGAACTCCAAGAAAAGTTTAAAGATAAGCAAATGTGAGGTAATACACTCCAGACCAGAAAAAGAATAACCCAAATTATTTTATTTATGCTGTGATTTAAGGCCTAAGAATAGGATCTAGGTCATTGTCAACTATGAATTACATGGAAAATAATGAAACGAAGAACATTACCTTACTCTAGTCATTCTTGTAAAATACCGTGGTTCAGATGCATCTAAACTATACTAGATTTGGCAACTGCTGATAAACAATTAGGTGCCTGGGTGGCACAAACTATTTGAGCTTGGCTACTAACCAAGAAGTTGGCAGTTTGAATACACTCAGTGGTGACATGGAAGAAATGCCTTGTGATCTATTTCTGTAACATTACAACTAATGAAAACCCCGTGTGCTAGTTAAGCTAAACTATTGTTGGGTTTTAAGAAGACTTCTGGAATATTTTTGGTTTAAGGTTTAAAGATTATCTCAGGGCAATAGTTCCAGGAGTTAGTGCAAGCTTCATGACTCCAGAAAGTTTAAGAACTATCTATACGGGATTAAATTGACAAAAGCAACTTGAAAGATTGGATAGGAACCTTAGGGGGGCAGTGAATTTATGTTAATGGAGGAGGAATAACTCAGAAAAGAGGGTGAGAATGGCTACACAACTCAAAGAATGTAATCAATGTCACTAAACGGTACATATAGAGACTATTGAATTGGTGTACATTTTGCTGTGTATATTCTCAACAACAACAAAATAAATACAATTATATTTAAAAAAGAAAACCCTATGTGCATTTCTACTCTGACACACATGGCATAGCCATGAGTCTCAATTGACTCAACGGCAACTTTTTTTGTTTTTGATTTTGTTTTTTAGTTTGTTAAAGGATTAGAAACAGAGCAGGAAATGGTCAAAAGAAGGGCATATGGAAGAATTCAAAAGATGTTGGATTTATTTTATGTAAAGTCAGACTTAAGAAAAGACCAAGAAATAAATGGAACTAAGTGTACCTTTGAAAGAGATGATGAGATAATGATGATGATGACAGCTACAATTTATTGAGCATCAGACACTTAATTAAGCATGTTACATACATACCTTACTTCACACTTACCACATGAATCGGGCATTTTAAGGTCTATTTTATAGATGAGGAAAATAGAAATACATTTTATAATCAGTGACAGCTACAAATATGAACCTCCTTTGTTATTAAGATCAATACTAAATAAAATCAAAGGTGCCATGTTCCTAACTAAATAACATTTTTAAAAGCTAGTGACCTTGGAAGCCATTATGAAATCGCTGTATTTGCATTTGGTTTTATTTGTCCCTGCATTCTGTTGCCTGGTTCCCTTGTAAAACCGTAATTAGCTTTTGTGTTTATCTCTATTGACCTGGAGGAAATAGGATATTTTGCTTTACTCTTTGGATGTGTATTATGCATAAGAGAAAATAAAATTGTACCTCATTAAAAAAAAAAAAAAGCTTGTATAAGATCTGATTTTAGTAACTGAATATAAACAAATTATTTGTATTTAAATTAAAAATGAATGAATGTGGGGGATTCTGGGAAGATGGTGACATGAGCAGGTTTAGATTATTGACCCTGCCTACGTATACACTAAGAAATACAACAAAAGACCTGTACTCTGCCATGTGGGACACTAAATTAGTGAGCAGAGAACAGTAGCAAACACCTACAGATGAACCCAAGTCAATGATGAGTCTCAAGTGGTAGGAAAACACTTCTTTCACTGTCCCCACCCTTCCTACTCCTGGCGTGGCAGACTGTTGGCTGCTGCACACTATGGCTACGCTAGAAAGCTAATGATTACAGCAAAGCCTGCTTCTGTAGCCAACACACAGCTTGACTGTGCACAGGGAAGGACTTTAAACTGTGGCTCTGAAATTAATAGGACATATCTCCCTGGTGGTCCACTTAGGGTGTTCCTGCCCGTCCCCACAGTGGAAAGATGGTGCACAGTAAAAGTTCACCCATTGCTCACCTGAGCACAAGACAGGGCCTGGACTTCTGGCTTCCAGAGAAGTGGGCCCTCACAGAGTTGGGGAGGGACTGGCAAACAAAAACCGAAGACTATACTGGCTGGAGGGTCATTCATTCAATGTGGGTTTTCTGATCAGTTTGGGAGCCACAAAAGGACAGAAATCACGGTCTGATTCAGCCCTCTCAGAGCAAAGAATGATAACCAAAGAATGAAGGCTGCGTCCCCTGGAGGAAGAATTGATTACTGTGTGTTCTCAATTCTGTTTGGGAGCCTTTGAAAGATGGAAATGGAGTTATTGTGGAGTAGGAAATAGAGTGGTAAGCAAAGTCTGAAGGCTCTGCCCACCTAAGATTTTCTTGGAGAAAGTAGTGCTGTTGAAAACACTGAATACTTGGAACAACTGAAAAATCTAACATCTTGTAAAATGCATTGATAATTACTGGTGATTGGAATATGAAAGGTGGAAACAGAGAAGAAGGATCAGTAGTTGAAAAATATGGGCTTGGTGATAGAAACGATGCCAGAGATCACATGATAAAGTTTTTCAAGACCAACGACTTCTTCACTGCAAATACCGTTTTTCACCAACACAAACGGAGACTATACATGTGGAGCTCGCCCGATGGAATACACAGGAATGAAATCCACTAAATCTGTGGAAGAAGACAATGGAAAAGCTCAATATCATCAGTCAGAACAAGGCCAGGGACCGACTGTGGAACAGATCACCTATTGTTCATATGCAAGTTCAAGCTGAAACTGAAGAAAATTAGAACAAGTCTATGAGAGCCAAAGTACAACCTTGATCACATTTCATCTGAACTGAGATAACATCTCAAGAATAGATTTGACGAGGTGAACACTAATGACTGAAAACCAGATGAGTTGTGAAACGACATCAAGGGCACCATGAAGAAAGCAAGAAGTCATTATAAGACAGGACAGAAAGAAAAGACCAAAATGGATTCAGAAGAGACCTTGAAACTTGGTCTTGAAGGTCAAGATTTCAGGGAATTGATGGAATATCAATTGAGATGTTTCAACTAATGGATGCAGCACTGGAAGTGCTCACTTGTCTATGCCAAGAAATTTGAAAGGCAGCTACCTGGCCAAATGAAGAGATCCGTATTTATGCCTATTCCCAAGAAAGGTATCCAACCAAATGTGGAAATCATTGCACAATATCATCAATATCACATGCAAGTAAAATTTTGCTGAAGGTTATTCAAAAGCAGCTGCAGCAGTGTAGTGAAAGGGACTGTCAGAAATTGAAGCCAGATTCAGAAGAGGGCATGGAACCAGGGATATCATTGCTGATGTCACATGGATCCTGGCCCAAAGCAGAAAATACCAGAAAGATGTTTACCTGTGTTTTATTGACGATGCAAAGGCATTCGACTGTGTGGATCATAACAAATTATGGATAACATTGTGAAGAATGAGAATTCCAAAACACTTAATTGTCCTAACGGGGAGCCTGTACATAGACCAAGAGGCAGTCATTCAAACAGAACAAGGGGACACTGACTGGTTTAAAGTCAGAAAAGGTGTGCACCAGGGTTGTATCCTTTAATCATACTTATGCAATCTGTATGCTAAACAAATAATCCGAGAAACTGGACTATATGAAGAAGAATGGGGCATCAGGATTGGAGGAAAACTCATTAATAAACTGTGTTATGCAGATGACACAACCTTGCTTGGTGAAAATGAAGAGGACTTGAAACACTTACTGATGAAGCTCAAAGACCACAACCTTCAGTATGGATTACACATCAACATAAAGAAAACAAAAATCCTCACAACTGGACCAATGAGCAACATCATGATAAATGGAGAAAATATTGAAGTTGTCAAGGGTTCCATTTTACTTGGATCCACAATCAACAACCATGGAAGCAGCAGTCAAGAAACCAAAAGATGCATTGCATTGGGTAAATCTGCTACAAAGGACCTGTTGAAAAGCAAAGATGTTACCTTGAAGCCCTTAGCTGTGGTGTTTTCCATCGCGTCATATGCATGCAAAAACTGGATGATGAATAAGGAAGACTGAAGAAAAACTGATGCACGCCTTTGAATTGTGGTGTTGGCAAAGAATATTGAATATACCATGGACTGCTAAAAAAAATCTGTCTCGGAAGATGTCTTAGTCATCTAGGGCTGCTATAACAGAAACACCACAAGTGGATGGCTTTAACAAAGAGAAGTTTATTCTCTCACAGTCCAGTAGGCTACAAGTCCAAATTCAGGGTGTCAGCTCCAGGGGAATGCTTTCTCTCTCTGTCGGCTCTGGAGGAAGGTCCTTGTGATGCATCAGTCTTCCATTGGTCTAGAAGCATCTCAGCGCAGGAACCTCAGGTCCAAAGGGCATGCTCTGTTCCCAGTGCTGCTTTCTTGGTGGTATGAGGTCTCCAACTCTCTGCTTGCTTCCCTTTCCTTTTATCTCTTGAGAGATAAAAGGTGGTGCAGGAGACACCCCAGGGAAACTCCCTTTATATTTGATCAGGCATGTGACCTGGTAAGGGTGTTACAGTCCCACCCTAATCCTCTTTAAGGTAAAATTACAATCACAAAATGAAGGACAACCACAGAATACTGGGAATCACGTCCTAACCAAGTTCATACACACATTTTCAGGGGGGACATAATTCAATCTATGACAGAAGAAGTACAGCAAAAGTTCTCTTTAGAAGCAAGGATGGCAAGACTACATCTCACATACTTTGGACATGTTATCAGTAGGAATCAGTCCCTGGAGAAGATAATGCTTGGTGAAGTAGAGGATCAGTGAAAAAGAGGAAGACCCTCAGCTATATGGATTGACACAGTGGCTGCAACAATGGGTTCAATCATAACAACAATCATGAAGATGGAGCAGGACTGGGCACTGTTTCGTTCTGTTGTACATAAGGTGGCTATGTAGGAATAGTAGAATTGACTCGATAGCACCTAACATCAACTACAGCAATACTTTACACCACATACAGAAACTAACTCAAAATGTATCAAAAACCTAGATGTAAGGATTGAAAGCATAGCACTCTTAAAAGAGAACATAGGGATAATGCTTTGGGACATAATTTTTAGCAATGGATTCTTACTTATTACACTGAAAGCAAGGGCAGCAGAAGGCAAAATAGATAAATGAAACTTCATCAAAATTAAAAATTTTTGATGATCAAAGGACTTAATCAACAACATTAAGAGGCAACCTACAGATTGGAAAATTTGCAGTACTATATATCTGATAAGGGTTTAATACCCAGAATAGGTAATAAAATCCTACAATGAAACAAAAAGACAAGCAACTCAATCAAAAATGGGCAAAGGTCTTGAATAGGCATTTAACCAAGAAGATATACAAATGACCAACAAGTAGAAGAGAAGATTCTCAATGTCATTATTCATTAAACCAAACCAAACCAATTGCTGTAAATTCAATTCTGACTCGTGGTGACCCCGTGTGTTTCAGAGTAAAACTGTGATCCATAGGATTTTCATGATTGTGACCCTCTAAAAGAAGATTACCAGACATTTCTTCTGAGGTGCCTCTTGGCAAGTTTGAACCGCCAACTTTTGGTTAGTAGCCCAGCACTTAACCATTTGCACCACCAAGTGGCTCCCATTAGCCATTGTTTTTGAAAGTTGCCTTCAAGTCTATTCTGACTCATGGAAACCTCATGTGTGCAGAATAGAACTACTCCATAGAATTTTCTAGGCTGTGATCTTTTGGAAGCAGGTCTCCAGACCTGTCTTCCAAGGAACCTCTGGTTGGGTTTGAAGCCAACTTTTGGATAGTAGTTGAGTGCTTAACCATTTGCTCCACCCAGGGACTCCTTCCCATTAGTCATTAAAAAAAAAAAAGTCATTAAGTAGGTGCAAATCAAAACCACAGTAATATGCCACTTCACACTCACTAGAAGGTCTATGATAAAGACAAAAAACAAGCAGAAAATAACAGGTGTTGTTGAGGATGTGGAAAAACTGGAACCCTTATCCACTGCTGGTGGGAATGTAAAATGGTACAGCCACCGTGGAAAACAATTTGACGTTTCCTCAAAAAGTTAAACTGAACTACCATACAACCCAGCAATCCAAATCTTATGTATACACCCAGAAGAAGGGAAAGTAGGAATGCAAATAGAAATTTGTACACCAATGTTCATTGCAGCACTCTTCACAATAGCCAAAAGTTGGAAACAACCTAAATGTCCATCAACAGATAAAAGGGTAAACAAATGTGGTATGTACATACAATGGTGTATTACTCTGAGAGAATTGAAGTTCTGATACATGTTACAACATGGATAACCCTTGAAAATATTATGTTGATTGAATTAAGTCAGTCATAAAAAGACAAATATTGTGTGATCCCATTTATATGAAATAGGCAAATGTAGAGAAACTAAAATTTATTAGTGGTTACCTGGGACATGTTGTTAGGAGGGATCAGTCCCTGGAGAAGGACATCGTGCTTGGCAGAGTACAGGGTCAGTGGAAAAGAGGAAGACTCTCAACGAGGTGGATTGACACAGTGGCTGCATCAATGAGCTCAAGCATAACAATGATTGTAAGGATGGCTCAGGACCGGGCAGTGTTTCATTCTGTTGTGCATAGGGTCGCTATGAGTTGGAATCGACTTGACGGCACCTAACAACAACAACAACAACCTGGGATGAGTGGGATGGGGAGCGGGGATTTTTCCTTGACAGCATACCTAGTTTCTGTTATGGTGGTGGGATAATTTGGAGAAGGATGGTGGTCATGGTTGCAAAGCATGATGAATATGATTGGTGTCACTGAGTTGTACATGTAAAGATTGCTGAATTGAAAATTTCATTTGTTATATAAATTTTTACCATAATTAAAAAGAGGTAAAGATCTTGAATAGACATTTCACCAAAGAAGTAATAGAAATTGCCAACAAGCAGATGAAAAAAATGTTCAATGTCACTAGTCATTGTTGTTAGTTACTGTCAAGTTGGCTCTAACTCATCGTGGCCTTGTGTATAACAGAATGAAATGTTGCCCAGTCCTGTGCAGTCTTCACGATCATTGGTATGTTTAAGTCCATTGAACTAGTCATCATGAAAATCAAAACCACTGTGAGGTACTACTTCACACCCAATAAGATGGCTATGATTTAAAAAATGGAAAACAGTGAATGTTGGTGAGTATGTGAAGAAATTGGAACCCTCATCTGCTGCTAATGGGAATGTAAAATGGTATAGCCTCTGTGGAAAACAGTTTGGCAGTTTCTCAAAATGCTAGACATAGACTTACCATATGATCCAGCAATTCCACTCCTGGGTATATACCCAAAAGAATTGAAAAGAAGAACTCAAACAGATATTTGCACATCAATGTTCATTGCAGTGTTATTTACAATAGTCTAAATATCCATCAACAGATGAATGGATAAACAAACTGTGGTACATACATGCTGTTACTAGATGAATGGATAAACAAACTGTGGTACATACATGCCTCTTCCTTCTGAGGCACCTCTGGGTGGACTTGAGCCTCCTACCTTTTGGTTAGCAGCTGAGAAAATTAACCATTGCACCACCCAATGAAACATTACTCAGTCATAAAGAGAAATGAAGTTATGATATATGCAACAACATGGATGAACTTCGTAAATGTGTTGAATGAAAGAAGTCAGTCACAAAAAGACGAATATTGTATGATCTCACTTATATGAAATATCTAGATTAAGCAAATGCATGGAAACAAAAGTTTTTTTAGTGGTTACCAGGAGTGGGCAGGAGGAAGGGGAAAAGGGGAAATCATTGCTTAGAGGACACTGAGCTTCTATTAAAGTTTATAGAAAAACTTGGAAAGGGATAGTGGTGAAAGTTGAACACATGGTGAATGTAATTAGTGTTACTGAATGATATATGTAAAAAATGTTGAAATGGTATATGTTTTGTTACAAATTTACCAATGTATTCACTTTTTTATTGTGGCAACTATATTTGTAACAATAAAAAAGTGAATACATTGGTAAGAGCCACTGAGCAAATATAATGAAATCAAATTGTTTTAAATGTTGTAGATAAAATGTATCTTTAATTTTTACTTCAGTACATCTAATGAACAAATCCCAAGATGACTTTTCCAGTGTTTTTTTTTCCTATTTGATTTTCCTGCTTTTCTACTTCCTGAACAAGCTTTTATATGGCACCCACAGCAATGCCTTTTTACACTGACCCAAAAAAAGAAGTTCTAAAATTATCTCTTCTTTTTAAAGTACACGAGCATATCATTCTACTGTATAACTTACCACAGACCCATCATTCCTCACATTTTTATATTTGTGATTGTGTTCTATTGCTCTGAAGTCACATAATTCAAATAAACATGAAATATTTTGGATATGTATGCATTCATTTGTATATACTTACATAAACATGAATGTTCTGTTACGATGCAGAACACTGGAACTAAGGCATTTATTTATGAGTGGAATTTTCAGGTATTTTACCTTTGTTCAACAAATATACTGAGTACTTACAATGTGCAAGGCACTGCCCAAATAAACTCTTCCTGCCTCTCTCCTCAAGAAAAAAATTCAGTTGTCCCAGGCAGGAAATGGGGATTATGTGGGATTATGAAAGCATGCTCTCCGGTCCTTGTAACACCAACACTTACTTATGAAGCCACTTGCCAGAATAGGGAGGCAATCTTTGTGAAAGCTTTTGGTCAACATTACAGCTTTAGCCAAGGTTAAAATAAAGAACGAGTATACAGGATCTGGCCTCTTATCCAAGAAAATAATCATTTCAAACTTTTTCCTTTTTAATAAAGGAAAAATATTTACTTCTGTATTCAAACTAAGTATATGCCTTATTAATAGAGAATTTAATAGAATTATCAAGCTGGATAAAGGCTTTAATTTTGGTAGAGTCTTAATAAGTATTAAATTAATTTAGGATAAGAGAGAGGGGAAGAAAAGAACTGAAACACTAATTCCAAAAATACAGTGAAAAGCTTTAAAAAAAAAAAAACTATCAATGCCTAGTCTGAAATCATGAACTATGTTTTGTAATAAATGACCAGGTACTTAATTTGGTACACATCAAAAAATCAAAAAATGTTGGTATCTGGCTTCATATATATTTATATTTTTATTTATATATAAAAATACTAGGAAAAAACTAGCTTCTCCCAAAGAATGATTTAATTTTTAATAATATAATTCATACCAAAGAGAGGGAACATAATTGATTAAATGTATGAGATAGGAGTTCAAATACCTACATATATACCTAGTTATTGCATACTTTTTTTTTTTTTTTTCATATGAAACTTTTTTATTGTGGTAAATTATACATAATGAAACATTTTCCATTTCAACAATTTTTACATGGACAATTCAGCAACATTATGTACATCATATTGTGTGACCATTACCACCATTTGTTTCCAAGTTTTTCCATCACTATTAACAGAAACTCAGTGACCTCTAAGAAATAACTCTCCCTATCCTCCTCCTTCCTACCCCTGGCAACCAATAATAAACTTTGGTCTCTATACATTTGCTTATGAAAGGCATTTCTTATAAGTGGGATGATACAATATTTGTCATTTTGTGACTTATTTCACTCAGCATAATGTTTTCAAGGTTCACCCATGTTGTAGCTTGTATCAGAACTTCATATCTCTTTACAGTTGAATGATATTCCATTGCATTAATATAGTGACGATGGCATAGGACCTGGGAGTGTTTTGTTCTATTGTACATAGGTTCTGTCGCTATGAGTCGAAACCAACTCAACAGCACTGAACAACTATAAAAAAAAAATATATATATATATATATATATGTAGTTTTGTGTGTTTATTCATTATCTGTTGATGGACATTTAGGTTGCTTCCACCTTTGGACTACTGTGAGTAGTGCTGCAATGAACATTGGTATACAAGTATCTGCTTTCAATTCTTTGGGGTTTATAACTAGGACTGGAATTATTAGGTCATATGGTATTTTTTTTTATGGTATTACCATTTTTTTTTATGGTAATTCTAGGGGCCTTGGTGGCACAGCGGTTAAGCACACAGCTACTAACCAAGTCAGCGGTCTGAACCTACCAGGCTCTCTGTGGGAGAAAGATGTGGCAGTCTGCTTCCGTAAAGATTTACGGTTTTGGAAATCCTCTGGGGTAGTTCTACTCTTTCCTATAGGGTCACTATGAGTTGGAATTGACTTGAAGGCAACAGGTTTCTCTGTTATTTTCTTTTAATGGTAATTCTATTTTTAACTTTCTGAGGAACCACCAAAATTTTTCCACAGCAGCTGTACCATTTTACATTCCCATCAGCAATGGATGGGGGTTCCAATTTTTCCACATCCTTGTCAACACTTGTTGTATTCTGTTTTTCTGACTTTAGCTATCCTAGTGGGGGTGAAGTAGTATCTCAGTGTCATTTTGATTTGCATTTCCCTAATAACTAACAGGAGCCCTGGTGGAGCAGTGGTTAAGCATTCAGTCACTAAGCAAAAGGTCGGCAGTTCAAATCCACCAGCCCTCTTTGGAAAATCTATGGGGCAGTTCTACTCTGTCCTATAGGTTCGTTATGAGTCGGAATCGACTTGATGGCAATGGATTTTTGGTTTGGTTTAATGACTAATGACACTGAGCATTTTTTCATGTACTTGTTGGACATCTGTATATCTTCCTTGGTGAGATGGCTATTCAGGTCCTTGGTAAATTCTTTTTTTTTTTTTTTTTATAATTTTTATTGTGCTTTAAGTGAAAGTTTACAAATCAAGTCAGTCTCTCACATGTAAACTTATATACACCTTACTACATACTCCCACTTACTCTCCCCCTAATGAGTCAGCCTGCTCCCTCCTTCCAGTCTCTCCTTTCATGACTATTTTGGCAGTTTCTAACCCCCTCTACCCTCTCATCTCCCCTCTAGACAGGAGATGCCAGCATAGTCTCAAGTGTCCACCTGATACAAGTAGCTCACTCCTCATCAGCATCTCTCTCCAACCCATTGTCCAGTCCAATCCATGTCTGATGAGTTGGCTTCAGGAATGGTTCCTGTCCTGGGCCAACAGAAGGTTTAGGGAGCATGACCACTGGGATTTTTCTAGTCTTAGTCAGACCATTCAGTCTGATCTTTTTATGAGGATTTGGGGTCTGCATCCCACTGTTCTCCCTTGGCAAATTTTTTAATTGGTGTTGTTAAGTTGTAGATTTATATATATTTTTTTTTCTGCATATTTTTCTCCCATTGTGTAGGTTGTTTCTTCACTTTGTTGATAAAGTCCTTTGATGCACAAGATTTTAATTTCTTTTTTATTGTATTTTAGGTGAAGATTTACAGAGCAAATTAGTTTCTCACTAAACAATACGCATATTGTTTTGGGACATTGGTTGCCAATCCCACGACATGTCAACTCTCTCCCCTTCTTGACCTTGGGTTCCCCATTACCAGCTTTTCTGTTCCCTTCTGCCTTCTTGTACCTGCCCCTGAGCTGATGTGCCCAGTTAGTCTTGTTTTGTTTTATGGGCCTTCTAATCTCTGCCTGAAGGGTGAACCTCAGGAGTGATTTCAGTACTGAATTAAAAGGGTGTCCAAGGGCCATATTCTGGGGGTTTCTCCAGTCTCTGTCAGACCAGAAAGTCTGGTCTTTTTCGTGAAATGGAATTTTGTTCTACAATTTTTTTTTTTCCACCTCTGCCTGGGACCCTCTATTCTGATCCGTCAGTGTAGTTGGTGGTACCACCACCTGGCATCATCTAGTTGTGCTAGACTTAGTCTGGTGGAGGCCATGGTAGCTGTGGCCCATTAGTCCTTTGGACTAATCTTTTCCTTGTGTCTTTGGTTTTCTTCATTCTCCCTTGCTCTAGATGGGATGGGACCAGTGGAGTATCTTAGATGGCTGCTCACAAGCTTTTAAAACCCCAGATGCTACTCACCAAAGTAGGATTTGAACATTTTCTTTATAAACTATGTTATGCCAATTGAGCTAGATGTCCCTTGAGATCATGGTCCCCAGCCCTCAGCCCAGTAATTCAGTCCCTCAGGGAGTTTGGATGTGTCTAGGAAGCTTCCATACCCTTGCTTTGGTCAAGTTTTCTGACTTACCCAGTATCGTGTACTGTCTTACCCTTCACCAAAGTTGCCATTTACCTATTGTCTATTTAGTGTTTTTTCCTCCCCACCCTTCCCCTCCCTAGTAACCATCAAAGGTTGTTTCTTTCTGTGTGTCAACCTTTTCATGAGTTTTTATAATAGTGGTCTCATACAGTATTTATTCTTTTGTGATTGACTTATTTCACTCAGCATAATGCCCTCCAGATTCATCCATGTTTTGAGATGTTTCGTGCATTCATCATTGTTCTCTATTGTTGCATAGTATTCTATTGTGTGTACCATAGTTTGTTTATCCATTCATCTTTCAGTGGGCACTCAGGTTGTTTCCATCTTTTTGGTATTGTGAATAATGCTACCATGAACATGGGTGTGTACATGTCTATTTGTTTGATGGCTCTTATTTCTCTAGGATATATTCCTAAGAGTGGGATTGCTGGATCATATGTATTTCCATTTCTAACTTTTTAAGGAACCACCATATTGTTTTCCCAAAATGGTTATACTATTTTACTTTCCCACCAGCAATGCATAAGCATTCCAAGCACCCAGCAGCCTCTCCAACTTTTGTTATTTTCCATTTTTTGATTTGTGCCAGTAATGTCAGAGTGAGATGGTATCCTATTGTGTTTTTTTTTTTTTTTTTTTTGGTAGTGATTATTGTTGTTAGTGACCCCATGTGACAGAGTAGAACTGCCCCATAGGGTTTTTTTTTTTTTTTTATAATAACTTTTATTAAGCTTCAAGTGAACGTTTACAAATCCAATCAGTCTGTCACATATAAGTTTACATACATCTCACTCCCTACTCCCACTTGCTCTCCCCGTCTTGAGTCAGCCCTTTCAGTCTCTCCTTTCTTGACAATTTTGCCGGCTTCCCTCTCTCTCTATCCTCCCATCCCCCCTCCAGACAAGAGTTGCCAACACAATCTCAAGTGTCCACCTGATATAATTAGCTCACTCTTCATCAGCATCTCTCTCCCACCCGCTGACCAGTCCCTTTCATTTCTGATGAGTTGTCTTCGGGGATGGTTCCTGTCCTGTGTCAACTGAAGGTCTGGGGAGCATGGCCGCCGGGATTCCTCCAGTCTCAGTCAGACCATTAAGTTTGGCCTTCTTATGAGAATTTGGGGTCTGCATCCCACTGATCTCCTGCTCCCTCAGGGGTCCTCTGCTGAGCTCCCTGTCAGGGCAGTCATCAATTGTGGCCGGGCACCAACTAGTTCTTCTGGTCTCAGGATGATGTAGGTCTCTGGTTCATGCGGCCCTTTCTGTCTCTTGGGCTCTTAGTTGTCATGTGGGCTTGGTGTTCTTCATTTTTCTTTGCTCCAGGTGGGTTGAGACCAATTGCTGCATCTTAGATGGCTGCTTGTTAGCATTTAAGACCCCAGACGCCACATTTCAAAGTGGGATGCAGAATGATTTCATAATAGAATTATTTTGCCAATTGACTTAGAAGTCCCTGCAAACCATGCTCCCCAGACCCCCGCGCTTGCTCCGCTGACCTTTGAAGCATTCATTTTATCCCGGAAACTTCTTTGCTTTTGGTCCAGTCCAATTGAGCTGACCTTCCATGTATTGAGTGTTGTCTTTCCCTTCACCTAAAGCAGTTCTTATCTACTGATTAATCAATAAAAAAACCCTCTCCCACCCTCCCTCCCTCCCCACCTCGTAACCACAAAAGTATGTGTTCTTCTCAGGTTTACTGTTTCTCAAGATCTTATAATAGTGGTCTTATACAATATTTGTCCTTTTGCCTCTGACTAATTTCGCTCAGCATAATGCCTTCCAGGTTCCTCCATGTTATGAAATGTTTCAGAGATTCGTCACTGTTCTTTATCGATGCGTAGTATTCCATTGTGTGAATATACCACAATTTATTTAACCATTCATCCGTTGATGGACACCTTGGTTGCTTCCAACTTTTTGCTATTGTAAACAGAGCTGCAATAAACATGGGTGTGCATGTATCTGTTTGTATGAAGGCTCTTGTATCTCTAGGGTATATTCCGAGGAGTGGGATTTCTGGGTTGTATGGTAGTTCTATTTCTAACTGTTTAAGATAACGCCAGATAGATTTCCAAAGTGGTTGTACCATTTTACATTCCCACCAGCAGTGTATGAGAGTTCCAATCTCTCCGCAGCCTCTCCAACATTTATTATTTTGTGTTTTTTGGATTAATGCCAGCCTTGCTGGTGTGAGATGGAATCTCATCGTAGTTTTAATTTGCATTTCTCTAATGGCTAATGATCGAGAGCATTTTCTCATGTATCTGTTGGCTGCCTGAATATCTTCTTTAGTGAAATGTGTGTTCATATCCTTTGCCCACTTCTTGATTGGGTTGTTTGTCTTTTTGTGGTTGAGTTTTGACAGAATCATGTAGATTTTAGAGATCAGGCGCTGGTCGGAGATGTCATAGCTGAAAATTCTTTCCCAATCTGTAGGTGGTCTTTTTCCTCTTTTGGTGAAGTCTTTAGATGAGCATAGGTGTTTGATTTTTAGGAGCTCCCAGTTATCGGGTTTCTCTTCATCATTTTTGGTAATGTTTTGTATTCTGTTTATACCTTGTATTAGGGCTCCTAGGGTTGTCCCAATTTTTTCTTCCATGATCTTTATCGTTTTAGTCTTTATGTTTAGGTCTTTGATCCACTTGGAGTTAGTTTTTGTGCATGGTGTGAGGTATGGGTCCTGTTTCATTTTTTTGCAAATGGATATCCAGTTATGCCAGCACCATTTGTTAAAAAGGCTGTCTTTTCCCCAGTTAATTGACACTGGTCCTTTGTCAAATATCAGCTGCTCATACGTGGATGGAACTATGTCTGGGTTCTCAATTCTGTTCCATTGGTCTATGTGTCTGTTGTTGTACCAATACCAGGCTGTTTTGACTACTGTGGCTGTATAATAGGTTCTGAAGTCAGGTAAGGTGAGGCCTCCCACTTTCTTCTTCTTTTTCAGTAGTGCTTTGCTTATCCGGGGCTTCTTTCCCTTCCATATGAAATTGGTGATTTGTTTCTCTATCCCCTTAAAATATGACATTGGAATTTGGATCGGAAGTGCGTTAAATGTATAGATGGCTTTTGGTAGAATAGACATTTTTACTATGTTAAGTCTTCCTATCCATGAGCAAGGTATGTTTTTCCACTTAAGTATGTCCTTTTGAATTTCTTGTAGTAGAGCTTTGTAGTTTTCTTTGTATAGGTCTTTTACATCCTTGGTAAGATTTGTTCCTAAGTATCTTATCTTCTTGGGGGCTACTGTGAATGGTATTGATTTGGTTATTTCCTCTTCGGTGTTCTTTTTGTTGATGTAGAGGAATCCAAGTGATTTTTGTATGTTTATTTTATAACCTGAGACTCTGCCAAACTCTTCTATTAGTTTCAGTAGTTTTCTGGAGGATTCCTTAGGGTTTTCTGCGCATATAATCATGTCATCTGCAAATAGTGATAACTTTACTTCTTCCTTGCCAATCCGGATACCTTTTATTTCTTTGTCTAGCCTGATTGCCCTGGCTAAGACTTCCAACACGATGTTGAATAAGAGTGGTGATAAAGGGCATCCTTGTCTGGTTCCCGTTCTCAAGGGAAATGCTTTCAGGTTCTCTCCATTTAGAGTGATATTGGCTGTTGGCTTTGCATAGATGCCCTTTATTATGTTGAGGAATTTTCCTTCAATTCCTATTTTGGTAAGAGTTTTTATCATGAATGGGTGTTGGACTTTGTCAAATGCCTTTTCTGCATCAATTGATAAGATCATGTGGTTTTTGTCTTTTGTTTTATTTATGTGATGGATTACATTAATGGTTTTTCTGATATTAAACCAGCCTTGCATACCTGGTATAAATCCCACTTGATCAGGGTGAATTATTTTTTTGATGTGTCGTTGGATTCTATTGGCTAGAATTTTGTTGAGGATTTTTGCATCAATGTTCATGAGGGATATAGGTCTATAATTTTCTTTTTTTGTAATGTCTTTACCTGGTTTTGGTATCAGGGAGATGGTGGCTTCATAGAATGAGTTGGGTAGTATTCCGTCATTTTCTATGCTTTGGAATACCTTTAGTAGTAGTGGTGTTAACTCTTCTCTGAAAATTTGGTAGAACTCTGCAGTGAAGCCGTCCGGGCCAGGACTTTTTTTTGTTGGGAGTTTTTTGATTACCGTTTCAATCTCTTTTTTTGTTATGGGTCTATTTAGTTGTTCTACTTCTGAATGTGTTAGTTTAGGTAGGTAGTGTTTTTCCAGGAATTCATCCATTTCTTCTAGGTTTTCAAATTTGTTAGAGTACAATTTTTCATAATAATCTGAAATGATTCTTTTAATTTCATTTGGTTCTGTTGTGATGTGGTCCTTCTCATTTCTTATTCGGGTTATTTGTTTCCTTTCCTGTATTTCTTTAGTCAGTCTAGCCAATGGTTTATCAATTTTGTTAATTTTTTCAAAGAACCAGCTTTTGGCTTTGTTAATTCTTTCGATTGTTTTTCTGTTCTCTAATTCATTTAGTTCAGCTCTAATTTTTATTATTTGTTTTCTTCTGGAGCCTGATGGATTCTTTTGTTGCTCACTTTCTATTTGTTCAAGTTGTAGGGACAGTTCTCTGATTTTGGCTCTTTCTTCTTTTTGTATGTGTGCATTTATGGATATAAATTGGCCTCTGAGCACTGCTTTTGCTGTGTCCCAGAGGTTTTGATAGGAAGTATTTTCATTCTCGTTGCTTTCTATGAATTTCCTTATTCCCTCCTTGATGTCTTCTATAACCCAGTCTTTTTTCAGGAGGGTATTGTTCATTTTCCAAGTATTTGATTTCTTTTCCCTCGTTTTTCTGTTATTGGTCTCTAGTTTTATTGCCTTGTGGTCTGAGAAGATGCTCTGTAATATTTCGATGTTTTGGACTCTGCAAAGGTTTGTTTTATGACCTAATATGTGGTCTATTCTAGAGAATGTTCCATGTGCGCTGGAAAAAAAAGTATATTTTGCAGCAGTTGGGTGGAGAGTTCTGTATAAGTCAATGAGGTCAAGTTGGTTGATTGTTGTAATTAGATCTTCCGTGTCTCTGTTGAGCTTCTTACTGGATGTCCTGTCCTTCTCCGAAAGTGGTGTGTTGAAGTCTCCTACTATAATTGTGGAGGTATCTATCTTGCTTTTCAGTTCTGTTAAAATTTGATTTATGTATCTTGCAGCCCTGTCATTGGGTGCGTAAATATTTAATATGGTTATGTCTTCCTGATCAATTGTCCCTTTTATCATTATATAGTGTCCTTCTTTATCCTTTGTGGTGGATTTAAGTCTAAAGTCTATTTTGTCAGAAATTAATATTGCTACTCCTCTTCTTTTTTGCTTGTTGTTTGCTTGATATACTTTTTTCCATCCTTTGAGTTTTAGTTTGTTTGTGTCTCTAAGTCTAAGGTGTGTCTCTTGTAGGCAGCATATAGATGGATCGTGTTTCTTTATCCAGTCCGTGACTCTCTGTCTCTTTATTGGTGCATTTAGTCCATTTACATTCAGCGTAATTATAGATAAATAAGTTTTTAGTGCTGTCATTTTGATGCCTTTTTATGTGTGTTGTTGACAATTTCATTTTTCCACACACTTTTTTGTGCTGAGGCGTTTTTCTTAGTAAATTGTGAGATCCTCATTTTCATAGTGTTTGACTTTATGTTAGTTGAGTCGTTACGTTTTTCTTGGTTTTTGTCTTGAGTTATAGAGTTGTTATGCCTTTTTGTGGTTACCTCATTATATACCCCTATTTTTCTAAGTAAAAACCTAACTTGTATTGTTCTATATCGCCTTGTATCACTCTCCATATGGCAGTTCAATGCCTCCTGTATTTAGTCCCTCTTTTTGATTATTGTGATCTTTTACCTATTGACTTCCATAATTCCCTGTTATGTGTATTTTTTTTTTAATTAATCTTAATTTGTTTGTTTTTGTGATTTCCCTATTTGAGTTGATATCAGGACGTTCTGTTTTGTGACCTTGTGTTGTGCTGATATCTGATATTATTGGTTCTGTGACCAAACAATATCCTTTAGTATTTCTTGTAGCTTTGGTTTGGTTTTTGCAAATTCTCTAAACTTGTGTTTGTCTGTAAATATCTTAATTTCGCCTTCATATTTCAGAGAGAGTTTTGCTGGATATATGATCCTTGGTTGGCAGTTTTTCTCCTTCAGTGTTCTCTATATGTCGTCCCATTCCCTTCTTGCCTGCATGGTTTCTGCTGAGTAGTCAGAACATATTCTTATTGATTCTCCCTTGAAGGAAACCTTTCTTTTCTCCCTGGCTGCTTTTAAAATTTTCTGTTTATCTTTGGTTTTGGTGAGTTTGATGATAATATGTCTTGGTGTTTTTCTTTTTGGATCAATCTTAAATGGGGTTCGATGAGCATCTTGGATAGATATCCTTTCGTCTTTCATGATGTCAGGGAAGTTTTCTGTCAGAAGTTCTTCAACTATTTTCTCTGTGTTTTCTGTCCCCCCTCCCTGTTCTGGGACTCCAATCACCCGCAGGTTATCCTTCTTGATAGAGTCCCACATAATTCTTAGGGTTTCTTCATTTTTTTAAATTCTTTTATCTGATTTTTTTTCAGCTATGTTGGTGTTGATTCCCTGGTCCTCCAGATGTCCCAGTCTGCATTCTAATTGCTCGAGTCTGCTCCTCTGACTTCCTAGTGTGTTGTCTAATTCTGTTATTTTATTGTTAATCTTTTGGATTTCTACATGTTGTCTCTCTAAGGATTCTTGCAACTTATTAATTTTTCCAGTATGTTCTTGAATAATCTTTTTGAGTTCTTCAACAGTTTTATCAGTGTGTTCCTTGGCTTTTTCTGCAGATATCCTAATTTCATTTGTGATATCATTAAGCATTCTGTAAATTAGTTTTTTATATTCTGTATCTGATAATTCCAAAATTGTATCTTCATTTGGGAAAGATTTTGATTCTTTTGTTTGGGGGGTTGGAGAAGCTGTCACGGTCTGCTTCTTTAAGTGGTTTGATATGGATTGTTGTCTCCGAGCCATCACTGGGAAACTAGTTTTTCCAGAAAATCCGCTAAAAAAAAAATGCAGTCAGATCCCTATCAGAGTTCTCCCTCTGGCTCAGGCTATTCAGATGTTAATGAAGCCGCCTGGGGAGGGTGGGGGAGGGAACAGAGAGATAGGAGAGTAGCACCTCAGAATATAGCCAGAGTTGCTTGTCTTGCTTGGAATGACTGTTATATCTGAGATTCCCGCGGGCGTGTCGCCTGTGTGTGCTGGCTGTGTGGAGATTGCCCCCAGGGGGTCTGGCCCGCTGGAGTCACGGTCAGATCCTCCGCTTCCAGCCACACGCCCAGCGTCAAGGCTCCCCTACTGGGACGGTGCACTCTCAACTCCAAAATCAGTCGCTGCCTCCTGGGGACTTCTCGTCCCTCCAGCCGCGTGGCCGTGCCGCCTCCGTGAACCAGGTGGGCCCCCTCCCGGGGTTAGTTCAGATGGGTGGAGTAGCTCCCCGTGCTTGTGCCGCGACCAAGTGTCCCGGCTGGAACGCTGTTCTCCCCACTCCAATACCAGTCGCTGCCTCCCGGGGACTTCTCCTACCGGCTGCATCCCACGCCGCCCGCGCGACCCGGCTGGTCCCCTTCCCGGGGTTAGTTCAGGGGGTGGAGCAACTCTCCGTGTTTATGGCGTACCTGCGAGCAGTCCAAATCCCTGCGGGACGGTTCCCCGGCTCGGATGCTGCTCTTTCTGCTCCAAGATCAGTCACTGCCTCCCGGGGACTTCTCCTACCGGCTGCGTCCCACGCCGCCCGTGGAACCGGCTGGTCCCCCTCCCGGGGTTAGTTCAGGGGGGTGGAGCAGGTCTCTGTCCTTGTGCCGTACCTGACTGGTACGCTGGCTCCAGGCTCTGGAAACTATCGCTGCTTCCCCGTATTAGTTCGTTCTCCGTCTCTAAATCCGTGTTTGTTGTTCAGAGTTCGTAGATTGTTATGTATGTGATCGATTCACTTGTTTTTCCGTGTCTTTGTTGTAAGAGGGATCCGAGGTAACGTCTGCCTAGTCCGCCATCTTGGCTCCGCCCCTTATTGCATACTTTATTTACTAAAATGATTCAACAAAAAAGTTTAAATCATAGCCCATTAAGATAATGTTATATACTTGAAAAAGGCGTTAATTAAAAAATTTCCAAGGCCCATTTTCATTATTCCTATCTTGAGACATCTTACATATTACCCCAGAGGATGTATATGGCCACAGTGATTGCACATTGCTTTGAGATTTTCCCCAAAGAATAATGATCCAGAGAGGCAAAGAGAAGGACCAAAGTAAAGCCAGGGAACAAACATTTTTTTCTCCTCTCTTACATTTGTCTAGAAATACAGAACAACATAAATAGAATTTCAGCAATAAGTAAAAATGGGACCATCTCTTGAAAAATGCCTGAGATGGCTGGGACTAGCTCCAATTTTATTCCCTTTCCCCTTCATAAAACAGATATCCTATTGGCTATAGAGACTATTTTCTCTTTTTTTCTCGTTCTGTAATCAAATGGCACAGACACAAACCTAATTTCGCCAGAAATGCAGGAAACTGGTTAAAATGTATTTTTCTCTCACTGAGGAATAAAGGATACTCAATAGATTTTAAAAGAATAATAATGTTGATTGCATATGGCACTGGAATTAAGATTAATAGCTGCAGAATACTTTACAATTTACAAAGGACTCCCATATATATGATTTGATTTCTCAGCAAACCTGTAAGGGATTTTGTATTAATCGCATTTTACAAATAAAGATACGTGAGCTCAGAATCCCTGCTTCTTACACTTAAACTGTTTTTTACTACTGCAATTTAACTTACTATATGAGGGGTACCAAAGGACAACAGTTGTAATGTTGTATATTAGACATTCAATGCGTATTTCCATAGAATCTGCTAAGTAATCAATAGAGTCTGTTATTTTTAAAACACTAATTGGTGACTTCCAATAGGAATTGAATTATCCTCTAAAGCAAAAACTACAAATAAACAGCTTTCTCTATTTTCTCAAACCCCTCTTTAAAATTTAAAGCACATGGTAAAGAATTTTCCACTAAAACACCAATCTTTTAACAATAAAAATGATTTTATTAGTCTGACATAGAAAAACATTGGGTACACCTGCTTTGGAGGAATGAGGACTCCTTTCTCCAGTATAACGGTAGTAACTGACCAAGGGACCTTCAAAAACTTCAAAGCTTGTTCACCTTCAATATTACGTTCATATCATAAAATCATGGCAGCTTTCCTAGTGCTAGTATCTGGTTTAGTAGTCAAGGGCTGTGTTTTACAATCAATCATTTTCAGGCCTTTTTTTATATCACTTCCTTTCACTTGGCCTTAGAGTCCTGAAAAAGCAAAAGTAGAATAAATCTCTCTGAGAAGGTTTCTCATAGTACAGCTGCAGTATATTTGACATACAGATACTGAGGTTACAAGAATTCTCCTTTAATCTAACAATTTTAAACTTACCCTAGTTTAGTGCCCTCATCATTTCCTTTACCAAAAAGCAGTTAGAGAGATAATATTATATTTAAGTATATCACATGCTTTTAAGCCTTTGCATACAGTCAAAAGCAAGTTTTTTATTGTCGAAAATATACACAGCATAAGATACACGAATTCAACAATTTCTACATGTACGATTTTAAATTAGAAAACACTTCTTATTTCACCATCCTCTAATTTTCTCTACCATGAAATAATTGTGTAACGACCATCGTGTACAAGGCCCCATCCTAGATGCGATGGGGTTTCAAAAGCCTTTTTACACATAGTAATGGCCTTCACAGAACTTTCAATGACTGTACAAATGCATTTACACTGACTTACTAAGGAGAGAGACAATAAAGGTGATCATTATTAATAATATTCCCTACTAAGTTTACAAATAAATGGTCAGTCCTTGTCGGTCACTTGCTTTATTCTCAAGTTAACTTTTCTTGCTATATGTCTCATGGAGTTTAATAAAGGAGCCATTTTAAGGAACTCTGAGAGCTTTTAGGAAAGGCACTTAACCTTATTATTATTTTATTAGCATCTGATTGGTATAATGCTCTCACATTTAAATTAATATATATATACACATATGTGTGTATGCATATATATATACACACACACATACACACACTTTTTACTGAAAGCTAGCTTCTCTAACTAGGGGAATTGCATGTGTAATGATCTGATCAGAAATACAGTGACAAAAAGTATTTGCATTAATTTTAAAGTGGTCACCCCTGATTGGAGTAAAGCTCCAAGTAAAAGTGGGGAGGGGGGAATCTGTCTACTGGAAAATCTAAAAAAAGGTGAATATTTCTCAGTTTATAAGGATGTTTTATTAAAATAAAAGTAATTAATACCTGGCATTTTTACAACAGGCAGATCATTGTCATACAGACTATTGCAGTGAAACAATGAAATGGGCATCAAAAAGATTTTGAAATGATTGATTGTTAAAAAAAAAAAAGATCTAGATTACTGCAACTTACAGTCCATGAGGACTTCATGATTTATAAGGTACATGCACGTGCTCCTCAAACTTGACATGGAATGGTTGCTGGAGCAAAACCTCCCTTATATCCTGATGCTGACTAGATCTACTTCTCTAGTACTGGTATAGTACTGACTACAGTGAAAATATTTCTGCTATGAGCAATATATGCATTATTAAGAAAACCTCACATTCTGTGAAATCACTCACTAAGAAGAACAGGTGTATATGGGGAAAAATACGTTAGAGCAGACCACTCAAACTCTAAGAAACATCGTGAAAAGCAAACAAAAATAAAACAATTTCAATAAAATGTAGCACTGTTAAAAAAAAAAAAAAGACATGTTAAACTCTCAATAAATGAAGAAATACAGCAGTAAATATAGGACTTTATCTTAAAAGAAAAATATGAAGATAGCTGGATGGAAGCATGTGTAGGGGGAGTTTGATATGTTGAGCTCTGGAATTAAGGCCAAAATGCACATTCTGAAGAGACATGCAATAAGTACTCCCAAGAATGAGAGTATGGACATAACAAGCCTAGAGGAAGACGGTAGTGAAGAATGGACAGTATTCTCCTGTGATTTGCCACATTTGTCTATGTTAGTGTATTTTGGTTAAGCTGCTGTTATGTGATAGCGCAAAAGGTTAATGAGCTAGAAAAAACCATACACAACTTTGACTATAATGACATGCTCTGGCCAATGAACTGTATTGATGCTTGACTTTCCACCCTGCCTTATGCTTGTTAAAGTTATTGTAGAAACATGACATAGGTTTGCCATTATGAGTCTGGAATGCCAAGCCAAGACATGAAGGACAACTGCTTAGTGGAGTTTTCTGAACCCACTGGAGATTATATGTAAGCAAAGAATAAACTTTGTCTTAAGTTACTGATTTTTTATTTTCTTTAACTTAACATAGCCTAACCTTCCTTGACTAACACCAGGACCTTACAGGAAAGCTTGAAAATGTGTTCTAAGAGAATCAGCAATGTTTTCAAAGAAGCATTTTTTCTCACAACGAAATTGTACTGTACCTTTTGAAAATTTCCAACTGTTTGCAACTTCACTGCAACTGGATATGTTGGTCAAGCACAGAACTCAGAGTACACAATACTATTAACTTCGTGGAGTCACGCAAAAATATAATTTCTTCTCCTTTTGAATATTGCCTCCGTTAGGAATTCAAGGAAATTGTTACATACTCAAATATAGTGGCTGGAATACACCCTCTCTTTCAGTGTTCCCTCTTAAATAGAGGTAGTTGTGCCTTTCACAAGGGATTGTTCTTTACTTGCTTCCAGTGGCTGGAAAGACATCTTAACTAGTCTCTATTCCTTTCACTGCCCTCCTCAATTCTAGATAAAACTCCCCTATCATCAGCTCTTTAAACTATGCTCAATCTGAGGGCCTGCCTGTATTTTGGGTGGTGGTGTCACACCTCAAAATTGTTACCTTACTTAAGAGCAGCATCTAAGCTACATCTATTGGTCCCATCCCAACCGGAGCAAAGGAGAATGATGAAAACTAAAGACACAAGGAAAATATTAGCCCAAAGGACTAAAGGACCACAAGAACCAGAGCCTCCACCAGCCTGAGCCCAGAAGAACTAGATGGTGCCCGGCTATCACCACTTTCAGCTCTAACAGGGATCACAATAGACAGTCCCAGACAGAGTGGGAGAAAAATGTAGAATAAAATTCAAATTTGAGAGATAAAACCTGACTTACTGGTCTGAACAGAGACTGGAAGAATCCCTGAGACTATGTCCCCCAGACACACTGCTAACCTAGAACTGAAAACACTCCTAAAGCTCACTTTTCAGACAAAGATTACACAGGCCTATAAAACAAATAACAACACAAGTGAGGAACGTGCTTCTAGTTCAATAAATACATGAGACCAAATGGGCAACTCCTGCCCAAAAGCAATATGAGAAGGCAGAAAGAGACAGGAACTGGACAAATGGACAGAGGGAACCTAGGGTAGAAAAGTGGAGCATGCTGTCACATTGTGGGGATTGCAACCAATGTCAGAAAATAATATGTGTATACATTTTTGAATGAGAAATTAACTTGAGCTGTAAACTTTGACATAAAGCACAATAAAATTAAAAAAAAAAGTTAACTAATAGGAATTTCATACTATTGACTATTTCAAAGTACTATTTCGAATGTTCTAGTAAATGGTTGTTTTCACTTTGCCATATAGTACACAGTGGGTAGATTAGTACAGTTTGTTTAATATTACCGAAAAGATGAAGAAGCTGACAGCAATCAATGCCGTGTATTCAATAAGGGAAGAAAAATTGGATTAGGCAAATTTAGCAACATACTGCTTCATTTTACAAAAAGTCCTACTTTCCAAGTGCAATGGCTAACATCTGCTACACCAACCCGCAATTAATTCACTATGAAAATAATCTTTTGAAACATTTTCCTCAAAGCAAAAGACGTCTTCAATCCAAAAAGTTTATTCTTCTCTCTCAATTCACTGTAATATTTTTTTTAAAAAGTCTACTATGTTCCAGGCACTATGGTAGACCTTGTGAATGCTAAGGTAAACAGATAGTTCCTGACTCTTAATAAGTAGAAGTTTAATTTTCTTTTCTGAGTCCCTTAGCACCATTTTCCTTCAAAATTGTCCTTTCACTTTCTATCTTACCTCAGTTTTCTCTCTTCATCTTCTATCAGTGTGTGTTTTTTATATTGAGGATAAATCTTGTATGGAGGCTTGAAGTGATGTACTCAAGATTGAAAGGTACCTCCATTTTGTTCACTACAGGTTTTATGATTTGGAGCCCTTTTATCCCTCTGGGCAGAATCAGTTAGTGTTAATAAGAGGAAGCATTCTGTGCTTTTGAATCAAATCCTTCTGAGAAAGATTAAGCTTATTATTATCCCACCTATAAAAATAAGATAGAAAATGTGTGGTTACGGTCACAAAGGAAGCCAGTGGCAGAAATCAGAATTAATTGCCTTCATCTCCGCTACCTAATTAACTAAGATCAAAATGGTCTGATTATTCTGTCATGTATGCACAATTTTGAGTATTTTTTGAAATTCATAAAAGCAAAAAATTGATTTTTACTTAAAGCTTACAGAAAAGTTGCCTTTTAAAAAATCTTCCATTCCTATAATAAGCTCAGCCTGTCAAATGGATACTGTATTAAAATATTACACTAACAATTTATCAGTGATCTAAATATGATGAGTTAGTGTCTAAGAATAGGGAAAAATTAATAGTCTACAAATGTATGCATTTTAAGATAAATAAATAAAATGAGGACTCACTAACACTTTACTCTCAATCTTGTATATTTAGAAAGAAATAAGTATTTGCATGTCAGAATTGGTGCAGAAACGTCTATTTCAGAATCATTCTCTTTTTTTCCTGTTAGCAGATGGATCCTACTGTTCACGTTTGAATCTGGGACATTTTAAAAGCCTGTCTTCCCATTCCATCTGACTGAGATCTTTCCAGGAGGGAAGACAAATCTACATCAAGAACAGTAAGGAAGCTTACTTTCCACCTTTCAAAACACTCTGGGATAGGGGAACAAAGCAGCAGTTAGGCAGAAACAAATTAGTTCAGGACAGGGAATATTTTCATTATTAATTCCTAAATACAAGAAAGGGGGTTTATCTCTTTATAATACGTGGAATATATGGAAGTGTTTTTTATTCATATCTTTTCATATGGCTTGTGCATGCCACCACATTAGTAGGTAAATATTTACAAGTTGAGCATCTGGCTATATAAGTCTCTCACCTCCTGAAGATAAAAACAACAAAGGTAAATACTAATGAGCAAAAGCAGAGCATATTTTACAATTGGGAGTGGAAATTACAATATCAGACCAAACATAAGATGTGTTCATTAACACTCAAGTAACCATTAAGATTACCAGAGTTTTATAACTCCTCTTCCCCCAGTGACAGTGAGTCAAAGAAGAAAACACCGTTGTACAAAGACTCAAGGACATAACCTTTCATTATGGCTGAGTAATGTTCTAGTCATTGAGGTTTGAAAGAACATCTTTTTTCTAAATGTAAAAAATAATGTTCACCATTTCTCAAGTGAATGCATTATTGTTGCTCAAAAGTACTTGACTTTTGAAGAATTCTGCTGGGTAGTATAAGTCCTACTGCAACTTAAATTTCAAGACCCTTTCCATTACATCTTAAAATAGTTGAAATTACAAAGGAAAACAAAGAAAGGATCATTTAGAGGCTTAGCTTTTTCTCGATTCTGCTAGCATTACAGTCTTGGCAAAAAGCAAAACTGATTCACTGGTTTAATTCACTTCTATGATCAGAGAGAGAAAGAGAAAGACCGGATAAAGACAAGATGAATGTGTAATGGAATGCAGAATTACCAGAAGACAATTGTCCCCATGTGTCTGCTGTCCTAATACTACTAGGCAATCTGCTTCATTTTAAATCCTAATTGTATGAATGAGATGTGTTCTAAATTGTATGTATTTGTTGCCAAATGACTGGAAATTTGTTCATTAACTATCAGGTAGAAGAAAAAACTCTCTCAGGTGCAGAAAGAAGCAATACTGTGCAGTCAGTGGAAAGAAACATTCAAATAATTATACACCCTACTGCTCCAAGTCATATTAAAATAATATGTAAACTAATGCAATACTAACACAATGATTCATAAATGGAAAATGGGCTCTATGAGCAGCTAACCTTCCAAGTTAAAAAAAATATAGTATCATTGTTTTGTTCTATAAGAGTTTAAATGCCACATATGTTTTTATTCACAGTATGCGTATTTAGAGTGCTGTGAATAATATGCTCTGTATAAACAAATACATGATAAATGTCTCATTTTTATGGGACAACTTTCACAAACACCTGAAAACAATTACAAGGAGAGAGTTTGGCACACTTGTAAAAATAATGTCTATGCTTGAGCTTTTTACATTTAGATATCTGTAATTTCCTCTTGCTTTGTAAACATATGACCACAAATCAGGCATACAAAGGTTAAAGCTATAGTTATTTACACTTTCACAGTTTTGTCTTCTAATTTTTATTATAAATCTACGATCTAAAGCCTCTTTGCTACACAAAGTGTGCTCCACAGATCATCAGCATAGGCATCACCTGGGAACTTGATAGAAATGCAGAATCTTAGGCCCCATCCCAGAAGTATTGAATAATAGTCTCTATTTTAACAAGGTCCACAGGTGATTTCTGTGCCCAAAAAAGTTTGGGAATCACTGGGCTAGAGCAGTAAGTTTGTTATAATAGAACAATGACCCTGGTTCAAAGCCTAGTTCTACTGCTGGCCTTTCTAAGGCTCAGTTTCCTCATCTACCAATAGCAACAGTAATTCTGACATGACTACCTCAGAGTTAAACTATGAATCAAATTAGTGTTTATGTGAAAATTTGATGAAATTTAACACCTGACAAGAGTTTCAAACAATATGATGGCTGATCTCCTGGGGATAAGCAATGAAAGCGTTCAAGGGTGGAGGAGTAAAGAAGAAAGAAAACAGATGGAAAGGTAAGTAATTAAATCAATATATACCAAAAAGCTAAGAGAGAGGGAAAAGGGAAGAAAAGCAACTGTATTAGAAAATAACATGTTAACTCACATAATATGCACTTTTCAAACAAATGATAGCTCTTTGTCCACTAAAAAATAACAATGACAAAAATTACAATAATAATGTGTTTAAAATACTTTCAAATGCTAAATGCAAGAGCTAAGTTACCTTTTCTTTGTGTTTGTTCCCTTTACCCAACCCAAAAACAATGTAGGAGAGTCAACACAAAGGGAGAAAAGTCAAAATGCTTCGTAAAGTTAAAAAAAAAAAAAAAAGCCTAGCAAAACAAACTATATAATTTGTCCCAGAGAATTAGTTTCCTGTGGCTGCTGTAACAAATTTTCACAAACACGATGGCTTAAACCAATAAAAATTTATTCTCATAATTCTGGAGGCCAGAAGTCTGAAATTAAGGTGTCAAAGGTGTGAGCAGGGCTACACTCTGTCAGAAGACTCTGTGAGAGAATCCACTCCTTGCCTCTGTCAATTTCTGGTAGCTCCAGGCTTTCCTTGGCTTATGGCTGCATCACTTCAATCTCTGCCTCCATGGTCACACTACCTTCTCTTGGTCTCTCTGTGTGTAATCTCCCTCTATTTCACTCTCATAAGGACACTTGTTGTTGGATTTTTGGCTCACCTAGATGATATAGGAGAAAACCAAAACAAAACAAAAAAAGCAAACCCATTGCCATAGATTCCAACTTATAGCAACCCTATAGGACAGAGTAGAACTGCCTCAAAGAGTTTCCAAGAAGCGGCTGGTGGATTCAAACTGCTGACCTTTTAGTTAACAGCCTGAACTCTTAACCACTGTACCACCAGGGTTCTGTTAAAGGAGAAGCTCCTCTCAAGATCCTTAACCTAATCACATATTTTGCCATATAAGGTAATACTGTTTTACCACATAAAATAACATTCATAGGTTCCAGGGATTAGGACCTGTGTATGTGTTTTGGTGGGTCCACCATCCAGCCCAGTACAAATAGCATATTTGATTACATCCAGCAGATTCATGTTTAATAAAATGATGAAGCATTTTTTGGTCTACTGTAATGTTGTTGTTGCTATTAGATGCTGTCCAGTTGGTTCTGACTCATAGCGACCCTATGTACAACAGAAAGAATCACTGCCTGATCCTGCACCATCCAGACGATTGTTGCTATGTTTGATACTATTGTTGCACCCACTGAGTCAATCCTTCTCACTGAGGATCTTCTTTTTTGCTGACCTTCTGCTTTACCAAGCATGAAGTCCTTCTCTAGGGATTGGTCATCCCTGACAACATGTCCAAAGTATGTGAGACAAAGTCTCAACATCCTCGGGAACTTTCTGGCTGAACTTCTTCTAAGACAGATTTGTTCATTCTTCTTGCAGTTCATGGCATACTCAATATTCTTCACCAGCGCAATAATTCAAAGGCATTACTTCTTCTTCTGTCTTCCTTATTCATTGTCCAGCTTTCGCATGCATATAACGCTATTGAAAATACCATGGCTTGGATCAGGTGCTCCTTAATCCTCAAAGCGACATCTTTGCTATTTAACAATTTAAAGAGGTCTTTTGCAGCAGATTTGCACAATGCAATGCATAGTTTGATTTCTTGACTGAGGCTTCCATGAGTGTCAATTGTGGATCCAAGTAAAATGAAATCCTTGACAACTTCAATCTTTTCTGTTTGTCATGATTTTGCTTACTGGTCTAGGAGTGAGTTTTTGTTTTCTTTATGTTGAGGTGCAATCCATACCGAAGGCTGTGGTCTTTGATCTTCATTAGTAAGTGCTTCAAGTCCTCTTTGCTTTCAGCAAGCAAGGTTGTGTCATTTGCATATCACAGATTGTTGGTGAGCGTTCCTCCAATCCTGATGCCACATTCTTCTTCATATAGCTCAGCTTCTCAGTTTATTTGCTCAGCATGTTGACTGAAAAGTATGGTGAAAGGATACAACCCTGACACACATATTTCCTGATTTTAACCACTCAGTATTCCCTTGTTCTGTTTGAATGACTTCCTCTTGGTCCATGTACAGATTCCTCATGAACAAAATTAAGTCTTCTGGAATTTCCATTCTTGGAAATATTATCCAAAATTTGTTATGATCCACACAGTCAAATGTCTTTGCACAGTCAATAAAACACAAGTACACAAACATCTTTTTGGTATTCTCTGCTTTCAGCCAAGACTCATCTAATATCAGCAATGATATCCCCTGTTCTTATGAAATAGGTGCTATTATTATTTCCATTTACAGATATTGAAACAGAGTCATGAAGTAATTAAATAACTTATCCAAGGTCACATAGCTAGTCATTTTTAGAGGCAACACTCAAACCTAGGCAGCCTGGCTCCAGAGCCCTCTCTCTCAATCAGGGTGAATGAGACTATATGTATAAAACATAAATTTGCATTTATGGGAGTTTCATAAGCTCATAATCATTTTGTTAACTGTATATGAAAAGAGCAAAAAAAAATACCTTACCCTAGTAAGGTAAGGGAAAAAAGATATAATATCTGTAAACAGTACAGTCACGCTCTGCCTAACGTCCATTCAGGCAATGCCCCACCGCATATACATCCCTGGTCCCATAAGTTTATAATAGAGTTCTGAAATCCTGATCATAGAACTGGACTTAGTGGATGTAACCAGACATAATGAACACGATAGTTTCCCACAGTCAACATGTGTATCTCATGTCTCTTGTGTACAAAGTGATTGCACTGCCAGGCATATAATAGTACAATACATATATAACCTATAATACATATGTCTTGATAGTCACAATAAAGACTTATGTTACTGGCTTATGTATGTACTGTACTGTACTTTCTATCATTATTTTAATGTGAACTTACCTTATTTACAAATAAAAAGTTCACTGTGTAACATTGTATGCTTCAACTGATAGGCAGTAGCATCTAATATCTTGTATGGCACATCTCTTCAGTGTTGTAGTGTTATCTCTCTGTTTAAATTTGCTTTGAAAATATTACCATGAAGTGCATCATGACTCACAAAAGCAGCATAACCAGTACTAGTGATAGCAGCAGCAAGAGGCAAAGGACGAGTATCAATTTGGAAGTGAAACAAAAGTTAGAGCATATAGCTAGCTTTGCTAAGCATAATATATGGTATTCTCACAATGTCCAAATGACATTACGTCTCTTTTTTTTTATCGTGGAGGTTAAGCGATGCATGACTGTACTTGAAAATTGTGGCGAGTTTTTGAAATACTGTTAAATCAGCTTCATAGATTACATGGATCTGTGTTAGACTAGATGTGGAAAAATATAATATTTGTCTAAAAATGTCCAAATAGCAATGTATTCTTAGTAATATTGACCCTTGCATAGCAATTAAGGAAACAACATCCTATACTCTCCTTGATTATTTTGACTTGGACTTCCATTTAGCACAGAAAAAACTTCAATAATATTGAGAAAAAAAATCATAAGTTGAAGAAAACTGCAGATGAGTATGTTATTAAAAAGTTGAATTCCAGGACACTGCATTTTCAGACTATGGTAGTGTAAGCAAAGACTAAGTTTTTACAGAGATCATATCAAGATATACAAGAAAAGAGTATTCCCGGAGGTTTAAGTTCACCCTCAAGAAATATATCTTGAGTAATAGAGAATAAGGCAGAAGAGAAAGGAGAGCAGAAAAGTACAGGAAAGGGACTAGAAGAGGCATACCACTGATCTAGGAAGGACTGTAGTGCCACAGAATTATCAGTCTTTAAATAGATATTATCCTTCTTTGTTCTGGATAGCATTTTACTTTGGGAAAGGTCAAAGCATTTTTAATAATTCTCTTACAACATCCTTTCTTTTGTCCCTTCTCAAGAAAATCACTCAATATATTTTCCTCCTTTACACTACAGACACTTTTTTATGTGTATTTAAGTATGACCAACTCTCTCCTATCTTAAACATTAAAAAAAAAAACCTTCAC
The DNA here is from genome assembly GCF_030014295.1 of Loxodonta africana. Classification (NCBI taxonomy): domain Eukaryota; kingdom Metazoa; phylum Chordata; class Mammalia; order Proboscidea; family Elephantidae; genus Loxodonta; species Loxodonta africana. The sequence goes on from NC_087369.1 coordinate 109,477,536, forward strand.
TTGACCTCATGTTATGAAACAAGATTTGTCCTTTATATTCTCCTCTTCCCAGAAAAAAAGTTTCCATTTGCCATCTGCCTTTCGTCACCTGCAATCACTCTTTCACTTACTGAAATGTAGCTCACCATCACCGCTACCACCAAAAGGTAATACTACTTCTTCTTCAAAGATCATATTCCCTTAGTTTCTATTACATCACTACTTTCGGTCTCATTTTTTTTTTCCTACTTCTCTCATGCCTCCTGTTTGTACTGCTTTCGAGCTCCTCTTACGGTGCCCAACCCTTAAATGTATCTGCTTTGCAAGTTTATAACCTCTTTTCTCAACCTGGAGTCCATGACCCCCAAAAGCTCATGGATAGTGTTTAGGCAGCTATAAACATAGATGAGGAAAAAATAAAACTTTATTTTCACTAAATTTCCAGCATCACAGCAACACACAAGCCACTGCAGTACCACAAATTGACAGACAAGTGATGGATAGTTAACTATTATTCAAAATTTACACACCAACCAATAATGTCAAAAATGAAGAAATTGAAGATTTTTACCAACTCCTGCAGTCAGACATTGATCAAACGTGCAATCAAGACCCACCGATAATTACTGGAGATTGGAATGCAAAACTTGAAAATAAAGAAGAATCCATAGTTAGTAAATTTGACCTTGGTGACTAAATGACCTCAGAGATCTCATTATAAGAATTTTGCCAGACCAATGACTTCTTTATTGCAAATACCTTTTTTCAACAACATAAATTGCAACGGTACACGTGGGCCTCACCAGATAGAATACACAAAAATCAAATCAACTGCATCTGTGGAAAGAGACCATGGAAAAGCCCAATACTGTCAGTCAGAACAAGGCCAGGGGCCAACTGTGGAACAGATCATCAATTGCTCATACGCAAGTTCAAGTTGAAGCTGAAGAAAATTAAAACAAGTCCCTGAGAACCAAAGTACAACCTTGAGTATATCCCATTTGAATTAAGAGGCCATCTCAAGAATAGATTTGACACATCGAACACTAATTATAGAAGACCAAAAGAGTTGTGGAATGACATCAAAGACATCATACATAAAGAAAGCAAAAGGTTATTAAAAAGACAGGAAAGAAATGGAAGACCAAATGGATGTCAGAAGAGACTTGGAAACTTGCTCTTGAACATACAGTAGCTAAAGCCAACGGAAGAAATGATGACATAAAAGAGCTGAACAGAAGATGTCAAAGGGCAGCTCGAGAAGACAAAGTAAATATTATAATGAAATGTGCCAAGGCCTGGGGTGAGAAATCCAAAAGAGAAGAACGGGCTTGGCATGTCTCAAGCTGAAAGAACTGAAGAAAAAAATTAAGCCTCGAGTTGCAATATTGAAGGATTATGGGCAAAATATTAAATGACACAGGAAGCATCAAAAGAAGATGGAAGAATACATAGCATCACTCACTGTACCAAAAAAGAATTGGCCAATGTTCGACCATTTCAGGAGGCAGGATATGATCAAGAATCAATGGTACTGAAGGAAGAAGTCCAAGCTGAACTGAAGGCACTGGCAAAAAACAAGGCTCCAGGAATTAGACAGAATTCCAACTGAAATGTTTCAACAAAGGGATTCAGAGATGAAGGTGCTCATTCACCAATGCCAAGAAATTTGGAAGACAGTTACCTGGGTAACAGACTGAAAGAGATCCATATTTGTTCCCATTCCAAAGAAAGGTAATACAAAAGAATGTGGAAATTATCAAACAATATCATTAATATCACAAGCAAGTAAAATTTTGTTGAAGATAATTCAAAAATTGCTGCAGCAGTACATTGACAGGGAACTGCCAGAAAGTCAAGCTGGATACAGAAGAGGATGTGGAAGAAGGAATATCATTACTGATGTCAGATGGATCTTGGCTAAAAGCAGAGACTACCAGAAAGATGTTTACATGTGTTTTATGAACTATGCAAAGGGATTCAACTTGTGGATCATTAAAAGTTATGGGTAATATTTTGAAGAATGGAAATTCCACAACACTTAATTGTGCTCATGGGGAACCTGTACATCGACCAAGAGGCAGTCATTCCACCAATAAGGGGCTACTGAGTGTTTTAAATCAGGAAAGGTGTGTGTCAGGGTTGTATCCTCTCACCATATTTATCCAGTCTGTATACTGAGCAAAAAATCTGATTAGCTGGACTATATGAAAAAGAACAAAACATCAGAATTGGAGTAAGACTCATTAACAACCTGTAATATGCAGATGACACAATCTTACTTGCTGAAAGTGAAGAGGAATTGAAGCATTTACTGACGAATATCAAAGACTACAGGCTTCAGTACGGGTTACACATCAACATAAACAAAAATCCTCACAACTGGACCAATAAGCAACATCATAATAAACGAAGAAAAGATTGAAATTGTCAAGGATTTCATTTTACTTGGATCCACAATCAACACCCATAGAAGCAGCAGCCAATAAATCAAAGGACTTAGAGCACTGGGCAAATCTGCTGCAAAAGGGCCCTCTAAAGTGTTAAAAAGCAAAGATGTCTCTTTGAGGACTAAGGTGTGCCTGACTCAAGTCATGGTATTTTCAATTGCCTCATTTGCATGCGAAAGCTGGACAATTTTTAAGGAAGACCAAAAAAAATTGATGTATTTGAATTATGACATTGGTGAAGAATAGTTAATATACCATTAACTACCAGAAGAAGGAACAAATCTGTCTTGGAAGACTTACAGCCAGAATGCTCCTTAGAAGCGAGGATGAGGAGACTTCGTCTTATGTACTTCGGACATGTTGTCTGGAAGGATGAGTCCCTAGGGAAGGATATCACACTTGGTAAGGTAAAGGGTCAACGAAAAAGAAGGAGACCCTCAATGAGATAAATTGACACAGTGGCTACAACACTGGGCTCAAATACAGCAAAGACTGGGAGGATGGTGCAGGACTGAACAGTGTTTCTTTCTGTTGTAGATAGGGTCTTGAGTTGGAACCAACTCAAGGGCACCTAACAACATAACAAAAACAACAAATATAATTTCGTCCATGAAGCCTTCTTTGACTTATTGATTTCTAACTCTCACCCCAGCACATATAAGCACAGGGTAGGTGGTTTTTAAATGAGCTTCCAGAACACACTGCATTCCCCACAGCATATCCCTAAGGACACTTTAGAGTGCTTATTTGACTACATCCCCAGATAGACTGTATCTCCGCCAGGAGTGCAAATGATATTTTGTGTTGAATAAGTGAATAAATGAGCACATAAATATCTTTGAAATTACTAAGCATAAACTAATAATAACATCTAACACTTACTAAAAGCCTTCTATGTGTCAGGAGCCGTTCTAAGTGCTTCATATATATTAACTCATATCCTCACAAATAACCTAAGGCACAAAGTATTCATATCCCCATCTTATAGAGGAGGAAACTGTGGCAGAGAGGGAACACAGGGCAAAATAACACAGCAAGAAAATAATGGAATTGGAATTTGCATTCATGCAATCTCATTCCAGACTCCAGGCTCTTAACTGTTCATTAAAAAATAAATAAATAGCCAACACTCACGTAGAATTTATCACACACCAGGCACTTTTCTAATTCATATACATATGTTGACCTAAATAATCTCAAAACAATCATCCAACAATTTGATAATACAGGCATAACTAGCACTGGTTTCTGGGTTTAGCGCTGGTAGTCCCTGCATTGCTAAAATTGTAGGGGAGGGCATAAAAAGAGAAGATCTTCTCTCCCAAGGGAGCTATTTATTTTTAAATAATAAAAAGGCAATTATATCAATTCACATTCGTGAAGCAATTTTATTCAAAGCATTCACACATGTAAGGTCACCTCTTTTTTCTCTGGGGCCTGATAATTTGAAATAATTACATTAGCAATATTACTTTCCAGTTTAATTTTATACTGTAAATCTGATGGTGTTTGAAATTGTGACCAATTTGAGCCCACCACAGGATACCAAGGTAACAACTTCCAAGGTAGCCCTTTAATCACATGAATGAGGGTTTCAGAGTGTTCTTATATTGCAGGTGCACCACATGTGATGAGCCAGTATAGCTCTGTAAGATGTGATGCTGAAAACTTAGCAGCTTCATGTTGAGAATCCTGATTGGGAATCAGAAGTACTGGCTTCCGTTCTCGCCTCTGACACTAACTGGGAGACTTAACTTACCTGAACCTCAGTTTTTTCACCTGTGAAATTACCATGGTGGACGAGGATATATGTAAGAATTTATAACTCTAAAAGCCTGATTCTGTAAAGCCACTAGCCACTCAAAATGCAGTTTAATTCTTTTGTAAGACCTTTTCCAGCCAGCTTGTCAACACTAATAAATGCTACCTCTTTTGTCCCTGTTGGTGAGACACATAAGATTAAAACATAATCATTATTTACCCTGTATTACAGGCTTGAGAAGTAAGGAGAACCCCATCTCTTAAACTCATAGCATTGAATAGAAACTCTTTTGAAAATATCCACATTATGTCGTGTGTGAGCAGAAAATTACCATCGTGATACCAGTAGGTAGATTGTTCACAGAGTGTTAATTATGAAGCAGTGCTAACTGAATAATACATGGCAGTTATTAAGAGATTTTCAGGAACTGATGTGCCATGACTCAACTGTCAATCAGTAATGAACTATTACACTACAGAGCCCAGGTACAAAGAATCTATAGCACCAGTGATGGGGATGTGTGATGGCTATCTGGCGCCAAAAATCATGGTCAATACTGAGGGTGAGCTAAGGTTCCTAAAGCATCTGCTGCCAGAAAGAGCCATCTGAGCAGATATAAACCACATACATCTGGTAAGCTGTTTTCATGGACCTTGAGTGCAGAGCTAATGAGGTCAGGATAAAACCTCCCCAGGAGGTCATCCTGTAAGATTTGTTCTTTCCTCTTCAGGCATTGTGTAAAATAATAGTAAATATCCAATTTCAACTGAATTACTAAACAAGAGCAGCTTACCTACCTCCTGAGTGAAGGAAACAATAGAGAAGAAAGAAAAAAATAAAAGGGCAAAAGAATCTGTTTTTAGAATTTCTTACAGGAAAATACGGTTTTAATGAATGTAAGTACAATGAAGTCAGTCATGCCATAAACTCAGGAAGCATCAAATTTACTAAGCATTTATTTTTAGCTCTAACAAGACTGAAGTGAATGCACTAAAAAATTACCATGGTAAAATATGAAGCTGAAAAAGATATCACAGTTACAGGCTTTATTTTTAACAAGAAAAAATTCCATTAACATCGACTTATAGTATTTCCCTGAAATGTAAAACATCCCAATCTTCTTAGTTAAAGGTCTTTTAACCAGCAAGGCCATGGCCTTTTAAGAAACATTTCTTAATAATGTAATTAAGGCAAATTACCATCTAGCACGGGTGGGGTATAGGAACCACAAATAGGAGTTCTGGGTTAACAGATTTTAGCAATTCAAAAATATATTCCAAAAATTCTTTTAGTTAATGCAATTTCTCTTTGCACTATTTTTATTTTCCGTAGTCTCAGTCATCATCAAAGGCATTCACACAAAAAAATACCAATTGATTAAACTGCTTCCAGAGAGCGCTCTTCATGATAAGGGAAAATAAATTAAAACAGAAAAGACAGACCGTATTAGATAAGGAATACTAGTCTTTTTGAATTGAAAGAGACCTTAGAGATCCTCCAATCACTCCTGGAAATTTTTTGAAAGGAACGATTTTGTTTTTCTGAGTAGTCTGTTCTCTAACATAACTCCAGCTGTCCAGTTAGGTAAGTCACTTCAATCAGGGATAACACAGAAGAACAGGATCGACAATAACAACAACAACAAAAAAAAAATCACTGGGAAAAAAAAATAGGTTCCTGTCAGGTAATGCAGACTTTGTAATATGAAAATGTGAGTGTGAATAAGCTGCTGACGTAATAGCCTGCAGCCATTTGGCCAAAGCATAAAGATGGCGCTGATGTTTTTACATTAGCAGATAAACCATGCTTGTTACTACAGAATTTCTACAGACAGTATTTGGAGGGACACAGTAGCAGTATTCCTGAATTACTGAACAGTAATACATGGCATAAATTTTACAATGGACAAGCCAGCTAACAGAAAGGAGATTTATTTCATGAAATCTCTCTCCTGTCAATGTATGACATCCAAGGGGAGAAACACTGAGCAAGGATTTCCACAAACCGGGCAAGACTGAAAATGTGTTCTTGCCTCTTTAGGAAAGGCTCTTAATTTCTGTCCTTGCCCTTTATGATGCTTTTTCCACCTTCTATTTTTTCGTAGTCCTTCTTACCCCAACTAGTAGGGGAAAAACAATCACAGGAAAAAATTATGTAAACTATATCATTTCTTTAATTTTTGACTGTCGATATTAACCCAAATACTTTTGATTATGATATATCCCTCTTCCCTTTCTCTCTGTTACACACACACACACACAACTACACACATGTGCATACACAGACAATTATTTCTAGGACTGAATGTCCTAGAAGGCAAATGTATTTGTATTTTTTTGTTACATATGATATTTACTACAGAGTTATGATTGCCATTTATATTTTAAAAAATGATAAATTAATAAGTAAAAGCGTTCTCCTAAAACAAAAGGAAATTCAGCCTTTTCAGGGAGATTAAATACAATGCCCACTGATACTGACCGCAGCTGTGAATATACATCTTAAAAAAGGGCTTGTTTACAGTAATTAAAAAAACAAAACAAACCCATTGCTGTGGAGTTGAACTGCCCCATAGAGTTTCCAAGGAGTGGCTGGTGGATTTGAACTGCTGACGTTTTTGGTTAGCAGCGGATCTCTTAACCACTGTGGCACCAGGGCGCCGCAGTAAATAAAGCTATAATAAATTAAAAAAAAAAAAAAACTTTTTTGTGTGCGTAGGATTAGTAAACTACACAGATCACGCCTGTACATGGACTGCCTGCTTCCCCAATACAAATTATAATAAGTAACAAAGTACATTTGAGTGTGTCTAACATTTTAGCAAGGAGTCCTGGCGGCACAGTGGTTAAGCACTCCGCTGCTAGCCGAAAGGTCTCTGGTTCCGACCCACCAGAAGCGTCATGGAAAAAAGATGTGCCTGTCTGATTCTGTAAAGATTTACACCTTTGGAAACCTTATACGGCAGTTCTACTTTATTCTACAGGGTCGCCATGAGTCAGAATTGACTCGATGGCAATGGGAGCTTTTTAACCAAGTTGAGGCAAACGCTGCACCTCTACATAAGAACACAGTGTTCTAAAGAATCAAAAGGAAGTTTTTTTTTTTTTTTTTTAGGAACTGGAAATAAGCTCCAATTAAGGAATGACAACACAACCAAAAATGGCAAATTAGAACTGACAGGTAAAAAGCTTTGCATAAAACAAATTGAGCGCATATTGAGTGTACACAGTTAATTTCCTATTATCCGTATCAGTGAATAGAGGCAATCACATAGAAAATTCACAATGGTAGGCATTGAACAAACATCAATATTCGGTTTGATGTGTCTGGAACTAGATTTCAATATGAGTATAATCTTACACAAACTTGTGAATTGGCTGTGAAAAATCTGACTTACTTCTTCTTGTGATAATTAAGTTTGGAAAACCACACAGCTTCTAAATTCTGCTTTCCATGCCATGTGGGAAATTATTGCTCAGATTGATTCAAAGTAGCCTTGAAAAGTCAACTTTCCAAACTTGCTTTTCGGGCAGTTTTCTTAGAGCAAACAGCTAAATGCTTTATCCAAAAGGCATTTTCTTCCAGATGTCTCTCGGACTGGCTAGAGAGAGAGAAAAAAAAAAAAAAAGTTACGCTTTTTAAGACATCATGGTACTTAATTAAACAGGGAACAAAATATTAGTAAGGTTTGGAAAATACTTTCTTACCCAAAACCAACTGAAGAAAAAAAATAAAATAAAAGATACTAATTCAAGATCAGGCAGATTAATAAAAAAAAGTTACAGTTAGAAAGATCCATAGGTCCTCATTTTATAGATGAAGAAAAGCGAAGGCCAGTGAATCTAAGTCCTGACCATTTCAAGTGTGGTCTGGGCCAGTAGCAGAGGGATCAGAAGTGCATAATTATAAGCCCTACCCAAGAACCACTGTATTTTAACAAAATCCCCTATTTCATATGATTTGGATGTACATCGAAGTTTGAGAAGCACTGGTTAAAAATATTTTTTTAATTGAACTTTAGGTGAAGGTTTACAGAACAAATTAGTCTCTCACCAAACAGTTAGTATACACATTGTTGTATGACATTGGTTAACAACCCCATGACGTGTCAACAGTCTCCCTTCTCAACCCTGGTTTCCCTATTATCTGCTTTCCTGTTCCCTCCTACTTTCCAGTCCTTGCCCCAGGGCTGGTGCGCCCCTTTAGTCTTGTTTTGTTCCATGGGTCTGTTCGATCTTTGGCTGAAGTGTGAACCTCAGGAGTGGCCTCATTACTGAGCTGAAATGGCATCCGGGGGCCACACTCTCAGGGTTTCTCCAGTATCTGTCAGGCCAGCAAGTCTGGTCTTTCATTTTGAGTAAGAAGCTTGCTCTACATTTTTCTCCAGCTCATTCTGGGACCCTCTATTGTGATTCCTGTCAGGACAGTCAGTGGTAGTAGCTGGGCACAATCTCGTCATACTGGACTCAGTCTGGTGGAGGCCGTGGTAGATGTGGTCCATTAGTCCTTTGGACTAATCTTTCCCTTGTGTCTTTAGTTTTCTTCATTCTTGCTTGCTCCCGAAGGGATGAGACAAGTGGAGTATCCAAGATGGCCACTCACAGGCTTTTAAGACCCCAGATGCTACTCACCAAAGTAGAATGTAGAACATTTTCTTCATAAACTTTGTTATGCAGATTGAGCTAGATGTTCCCTGAGACCATGGTCCCCACAGCCCTCAGCCCAGCAGTTCAGTCCCTCAGGGAATTTGGGTGTGTTTTTTTTTTTTTTTTTTTTTTTATGGAGCTAGCATGGCCCTTCCTTGTACAGGCTGTGCTGGCTTCCCCAGTATTGTGTACTGTCTTACCTTTCAAATTTTTTTTTTTTTACCTTTCACCAAAGTTATCGCTTATCTATTGCCTATTAAGTGTTTTTCTATCCCCACCCCTCCCCACCCTCATAACCATCAAAGATTGTTTCTTTTTGTATGTAAACCTTTTCACGAGTTTTTACAGTAGTGGTCTCACACAATATTTGTCCTTTTGTGATTGACTTATTTCACTCAGCATAATGTCCTCCAGATGCATCCGTGTTATGTGATGCTTCACAGATTCATCATTGTTCTTTAGCGTTGCATAATACTCCATCCTGTGTATGTATCACTGTTTATCCATTCATCTGTTGATGGGCATCTAGGTTGTTTCCATCTTTTTGCCATTGTGAACAATGCTGCAATGAATGTGGGTGTGCATACGTCTATTCGTGTGATGACTCTTATTTCTCTAGGATATGTTCCTAGGAGTGGGATTGCTGGATCATATGGTATTTCTATTTCTAGCTTTCTAAGGAAACGCCACATCATTTTTCAAAATGGTTGTATCAGTTTGCATTCCCACCACCAGTGCATAAGAGTTCCTATTTCCCAGCAGCCTCTCCAACATTTGTTATTTTCTGTTTTATTGATTCATACCAGTAATGCTGGAGTGAGATGGTATCTCATTGTGGTTTTGATTTGCATTTCTCTGATGGCTAGGGATCGTGAGCATTTCCTCACTTGTCGGCCACTTGAACGTCTTCTTTGGTGAGGTGTCTGTTCATATCCTTTGCCCATTTTTTAATTGGATTGTCTTTTTGTTGTAGAGATGTTAGATTTTCTTGTAGATTTTAGAGATTAGACCTTTGTCTGGTTTGTAATAGCCAAATTTTTTTTTCCCAGTCTGTAGGTTCTCTTTTTACTCTTTTGGTGAAGTCTTTTGATGAGCATAAGAGTTCAATTTTTAGAAGATCCCGGTTATCTAGCTTATCCTCTGGAGCTAGTGTGTTGTTGATTGTGATTTGTATCCTGTTAATGCGTGTATGGAAACCCTGATGGTGTAGTGGTTAAGTGCTATAGCTGCTAAACAATGGGTCGGCAGTTCGAATCCTCCGGGTGCTCCTTGGAAACTCTATGGGGCAGTTCTACTCTGTCCTATAGGGTCGCTATGGGTTGGAATCAATTCGACGGCACTGGGTTTGGTGTTTTTTTTTTTTTTTTTGGAATGCCATGTATTAGGGCCTTTTGCGTTGTTTCTACTTTTTCTTCTATGAACTTCATAGTTTTTGGCTTTATGTTTAGGCCTTTGGCCCATTTTGAGTTAGTTTTTGTATATGGTGTGAGGTATGGGTCCTGTTTCATTTTTTTGCAGATGGATATCTGCATTTGCAGATGGCGGTGGGTTTTTTTTTTTTTATTTGTGAAAAAGAATGTCTTTTTCCCATTTGATGGATTTTGAGCCCTTGTCGAAGATCAGGTGACTGTAGGCAAATGGATTTACATCTGGGTTCTCAATTCTGTTCCATTAGTCAATGTATCTGTTATTGTACCAGTACCAGGCTGTTTTGGCTAGTGTAGCTGTGTAGTAGGTTCTGAGGTCAGGTAGTTTATTCTTACAACTTTATTCTTTTTCTTCAATGGTGCTTTACTTAAACGGGGCCTCTTCCCTTTCCATATAAAGTTAACGATATGTTTTTTTCATCTTTTTAGAGAATGTTGTTTCATATTTAGATGGGGATCGCATTGTATTTGTAAATTGCTTTAGGTAGAATGGTCATTTTCACAATGCTGAGTCTACCTATCCGTGAGCATGGTATGTTTTTCCATTCATGTAGATCTCTTTTGGTTTCTTGCAGTAGTGTTTTGTAGCTTTCTTTGTATAGGTCTTTTACATCCCTGGTTAGGTTTATTCCCAAGTATTTTATTTTTTTAGGGGCTATTATAAATGGTATTGTTTTCCTGATTCTCTTTATTGTTGTATAGGATTCCAACTGATTTTTGTATGTTGATCTTGTATCCTGCTAATCTTTCTATTAGTTCCAGTAGTTTTCTGGTGGAGTCTTTTGGATTTTATACATATAATATCATATCATCTGCAAATAGGGAGAATTTAACTTCTTCATTACCAATTTGGATGCCCTTTATTTCTGCTTCTTGCTTTATTGCTCTAGATAGGACTTCCAACATGATATTAAATAGGAGTAGTGATAAAGGGCATCCTTGTCTTATTCCTGTTCTCAAGGGGAATGTTTTCAGCCTCTCTCCATAGAGAGCGATGTCGGCTGTTGGTTTTGCATAGATGCCCTTTATTATGTTGAGAAGTTTCCCTTCTATACCTATTTTATTGAGAGTTTTTATGAGGAATTGGTGTTGGACTTTGCCAAATGTTTTTTCTGTGTCGATTGAAATGATCATGTGATTCTTTTCTTTTTATTTATGTGGTGGATTACATTGATTGATTTTCTGATGTTGAACCATCCTGCATACCCACTATGAATCCTACTTGGTCATGGTGTATTATTTTTTTGATATGATGCTGAATGCTATTGGCTAGAATTTTGTCGAGAATTTTTGCATCTATATTCATGAGAGATATTGGTATGTAATTTTCTTTGTGGTGTCTTTGCCTGGTTTTGGTATCAGTGTTATGCTGGCTTTATAGAGTGAATTCAGAAGTATTGCTTCCTTTTCTATGTTCTGAAATAGTTGGAGTAGCACTGCTGTAAGCTCTTGGCTGAATCTTTGGTAGAATTTCCAGTGAATCCATCTGGGCCAGGGCTTTTTTTGATGGGTTTTTTTTTTTTTTTAATTACCTTTTCCATCTCTTCTCTTGTTATGGGTCTGTTCAGATTTTCAATGTCATTTTGTGTTAGTTTGGGTAGGTGGTGTATCTTTAGAAATTTGTCTGTTTCCTCCAGGTTTTCAAATTTGTTGAAGTGTAGTTTTTCATAATACTCTGTTATGATTCTTTTTATTTCAGTGGGGTCTGTTGTAATGTCCCTCATTTCATTTCTTATTTGGGTTATTTGCATTCTCTCCTGTTTTCTTTTGTCAATTTGGCCAGCTGTTTGTCAATTTTGTTGATCCTTTCAAAGAACCAACTTTTGGTTTTGTTGATCCTTTCTATTGTTTTTCTATTCCCTTTTTATTTCTGCTCTGATATTTATTATTTCCTTCCTTCTGGTGGCTATGGACTTCTTTTCCTGTTCTCTATTTGTTCAAGTTGTGTAACTAATGTTTTGATTTTGTCCCTTTCTTCTTTTTTGATGTGTGCATCTAGTGTTATAAATTGATCTCTGAGGACTGCCTTTGCTGTACCCCAAAGGTTTTGGTATGATGTGTTTTCATTCTCGTTTGATTCTAGGAACTTTTTGATTCCATCTTTGATTTCTTCTATTACCTAGTGGTTTTTAAGCAGGGTGTTATTCAGCTTCAATGTAATTGATTTTTTTTTTTCCTTACTCTTCCTGTTGTTAATTTCTACTTTGATGGCATTGTGGTCAGAGAAGATACTTTGTATTATCTCAATGTTTTGGATTTTGTTGAGGGTTGCTCTGTGGCCTAAGATGTGGTCTATTCTGCAGAACATTCCTTGTGCGTTGGAAAAGAATGTGTACTTTCCAGCTGTTGGGTGGAGTGTTCTATATATGTCTATGAGGTCAAGTTGGCTGATTGTGCTCTTTAGCTCTTCAGTATCTTTGTTGAGTTTCTTTCTAGATGTTCTGTCCTTTACTGAGAGTGGTGTGTTGAAGTCTCCTATTATTATTGTGGAAATGTCAATTTCTGTTTTTAGTGTTTGTTTTATGTATTTTGAAGCCTTCTCATTTGGTGCATAGATGTCAATTATGGTTAAGTCTTCATGACGGATTGTCCCTTTAATCATTATATAGTGCCCTTTTTTGTCTTTAGTGGTGGATTTTGATTTAAAGTCTACCTTATCTGAAATTAGTACTGACACTCCTGCTCTTTTTTGGTAGTTATTTGCCTGATACATTTTTTCCATCTTTTGATTTTAAATAAATTTACATCTTTGTTTCTAAGGTGTGTCTCTTGTAAACAGCATATTGATGGATCTTGTTTTTTTAACCATTCTGTCACTCTATGTCTCTTTATGGGTACATTTAGGTGTGAGTTTATTGCTGTCATTTTGTAGGGCTTTTTTTTTTTTGTGGTGCTAACTTTTTGTTTCTTCCTCTTCCTCTCCTGTGCTGAGTTCCTTTTGTTTGTGGATTTCTTTTCTCTTTGTAGATTTTGTTTTTATTGAGACTTTATGTTTTTATTGAGACTTTATGTTTTTCTTCTTTATTTTGATGAGTAGGTTTGTTAACTTTCTTTGTGGTTACCTCAAAGTTTACCCTTATCTTCCTGGATTTGAACCAGTCTATTGTTACTGGGCATCACCTTGCCTTCCTCTCCATTAGGAAGTTCTGTACCTATACCGTTTATTCCCTCTTCACACCCAGAAACCATTTCCGGCTTCCTACCTTCTTCTCTTTATTGCTCCACTACAAAGTCAGAGATAAATAAGCATAGTTTATTTTTATTCAATTAATTATCAAAAAGTTTAAAAAAAAATTCTAGTTCTTCTAGATGTAAATGATGCCTTCAGTTTGTAATGTAGCTATTTTACAGAAAGGAAACATTTTGATACCTGGTTTTGGCTCCTTTTTACTTTAGGTAATAGATGAAAAAGGGCTCTGAAGGATAAAAATTGCTAGCAATTGCAAGTATTGTTGATCACTTGAAGTCATGTCAGATTTGGGATCTTAAACTATTATGTCATTTTAGCATTTAAAAATATCCTAACTTCTCTATTCTTCTCTTTCTTTTACAAGTATTTGTGCTGGTCAAAATGGTACCAAAAGTTCAGTATACTGGCTGGGAAATCCATAACATATCTGTATCTACATCTCACTTTTTGTGCCTCTCTTGCTTTCTCACTAACTTTGATACTTAAAAGAATTATTGAGTCAGTAATCAATTACTATTAACACATCATTAACTCAAACTATAAAGTCGACCAATCTAAAAGTGCAAAAAGTTTGAGCTAGAGAACAGTTTACAAGTTGACCACCTTGTATTAGCCTACTTTTTTTTTTTTTTAATTAGAAATCCTTCTTGGCATTTCACACTGCTTTCCAAATCTTTCTTGACATCCTCTCAGCTTATATAATGCTACACTTAGTATGTCTCTTACCATTTGGACCAGTCCTTTGCTGGCTTCTCTTTAGATTCAATTTCTTTCATCAGCTCCATAAAGGTATATAGATAAATATTCTCTAGTTATTCTGTTCTTCTTTCTTCTTGTATTACCCTTCACAGATCTCATCTTGCTATATACCTTGGACAAGTTTCTTAACATCCCTGTGTCTCAGCTTCCTTCTAAGTAAAATAGGGACAATAAGGTACCTTCTGCATAAGGTTGTTTAAAGATGTTAATTAGTTCATACATATAAAGCACTTTGAACAACACCTGGCACATAGAGAATTTGTGGATGATTTCCAAATCTGTATCTCCAGCCCTTCAGGAGCTTCTCCTAAGCTCCAATCTAACATTGCCAATTGTTTATTGGACACAATCCTAAACAATGTCCTGATTTCCCCTCACACTCAACTAATACAGATGTCAACCTTTTTCACTCAGTCCAGCTCCCCATGCCCGAATTTTCCATTTCTATTGATGATATTATCATTAACTACATATCAGAACTAAAAGTCTCAGTAAACTTCTACACTTAACAGATTCACGTTTTGTCAATCCTTCCTGATTGTCTGTTTCATCAGTCACCTTTTAATGCCCATTGCCACTATGTCAGCACATGTCATTTTCTCCTCATTACTCCATTACTACAATAAGCCTCTAACAAGGCTTTCTTTCTGCATCCTCTCACACCCCAGTCTCAATTCATTATGCTTATCACTACTAAAGTAATCTCCTGAAGAGTAGCTTCATCAAATCATTCTTATACTCCACATTCTTCATTAACCCTCTACCATCTGGCACCAAAACCCTCCATAATCTGGTCTTTATTTTGATAGTCCTAACTCCTCTGAACTTGTAGCATGTGTTACCATTAATTTTGCAATTAATCACGTTTTACATTGAGAATCTCATATTACTATTATTTAAAATGTATGGGATCACATCTTAACTGTCTTGATAAAATTGTAATCTGCTTATGGACAGCTACAGAATAATATGTATGAACTGGTGTTAATTAGACTTATGCTATGCACAATAAACATTGCTGTTGTTTTTAGTTGCCATCGAGTCAGCTCCAACTCATGCCCAGCCCTGTGCCATCTTCATGATTGCTGACATGTTTAAGTCCATTGTTTCAGCCACTTGTGTCAGTTCATCTCATTGAGGGACACCTTCTCCTTCACTGATGCTCCACTTCACCAAATATGATGTCCTTTTCTAGGGATTGCTCTTTCCTCATGACATGTTCAAAACAATAAATACTAGTTTATTTTATATTGTTACCTGTTAGTTTATAGACTGAAGTAAATTCTTTTTTACTTTTTATTGTTATTGAAGTGAAATTTCACAAATCAAGTCAGTCTGTTATAGAAAAACTTATATAGACCCCTAAAAAAAGAAAAAAAAAATTTATACACTCCTAACTGCTCTCCCCTTAACAAGGCAGCACACCCTCTTCCTCCACTTTCTATTTTTGTGTCCATTCGACCAGCTTCTGACCCCCTCTGTTCTCACATCTCCCTCCAGACAGGAGATGCCAACATAGTCTCCTATGTCCAGTTGATCCAAGAAGCGTACTCCTCGCCAGCATCATCTTCCATTCCATAGTCCAGTCCAATAACTGTCTGAAGAGTTGGCTTTGGGAATGGTTCCTGTCTTGGGCTTACGGAAGGTCTCAGTCTCAGTCAGACCATTAACTCTGGTCTTTTTAAGAGAATATGGGGTCTGCATCCCACTGCTCACCTACTCCCTCAGGGTTTCTCTGTTGTATTCCCTGTCAGGGCAGTCATTGGTTGTAGCCAGGCACCATCTAGTTCTTCTGGTCTCAGGCTGATGTTGTCATTGGTTTATGTGGTCTTTTTCGTCTCTTGGGCTCATAATTACCTTGTGTTTTTTGGTGTTTTTCATTCTCCTTTGCTCCAGGTGGACTGACACCCATTGATGCATCTTAGATGGCCACTTGCTAGCATTTAAGAACCCAGAAGCCACTCTTCAAAGTGGGATGCAGAATGTTTTCTTAATAGATTTTATTCTGCCACTTGTCTTAGGTGTCCCCTGAAACCATGGTCCCCAAACCCCTGCCCCTGCTTTGCTGGCCTTCGAAAAGTTCAGTTTATTCAGGAAACTTCTTGCTTTTAGTTTAGTCCAGTTGTGCTGACCTCTCCTGTATTATGTGTTGTCTTTCCCTTCACTTAAAATAATTCTTATCTACTATCTTCAACTACGTTATCTGTGTGTTCCTTGGCTTGTTCTGCGTATTGCCTGATCTCCTTCCTAATTTCGTTCCTGATGTCTTGTAGAGTTCTGTATATTAATCTTTTGAATTCTGCATCTGGTAATTCCAGGAAGGCACCTTCATCCAGAAGATCCATTGATTCTTTGTTTTGATAGCTTGTTGAGGTGATCATAGTCTGTTTCTTTATGTGACTTGATATTGACTGTTGTTTCCAAGCTATCTGTAAGTTATTGTATTAGTTTATTTTATATTTGCTTACTGTATCCTAGCTTCTTGCTTAGTTTTGTTTTGATATGCCCAAATGGGTTGCTTGAGTGAACTAGCTTGATTATTTTCACCTTTGAAACTGATGTCCTGTCACCAGATGGCTAGAGGTGTTATCAAGTATATCAGTCTAGAAGACCATTCACTTTTCTTGTATGAATTCAGCTCAAGTGTCCAGGTAGCTGGTCATCAAGTGTGTGATACAGGCTCTGCCCTACAGTCTTAGGAAGGTAAGGGTGATTGGTGTAGGTACCGGTATCTGATTGCAGCAGGGGGTCAAGCTCTGAACAAGACAGGGGGCTGAGAATAGTCCCCCAAGTCTCTCTGAGGAAACCATGTCCCTGTTCCCTAGAGTGTACAGGTGGGTGGGTTCTGCAGACGGACCATGGGCATCAAATGCTTTTGTTTGTAAGGACTGGGAGGTACCAGTTATCCTTGGACCCCTGTCGCAGGTGACTGGGTGACCTGAGTGGAGCCACCAGTCCTTATGCCCCTGATGTGGGTAGGTGAGGACCTTGATTAATAGGCAAAGCGGTGTCAAATATCAAACGCAGCTGAAACAGTTGCAGTCTGCCAACAAGGGTCTATTCTACTGAAGTAGGCCCACACAGGTCCATGCTGGGGGAAAAAGGTATTCAAAGTCCATGGACTGTTTATGCCTGAGCAAGGGCCACTTCTTTCCTGAGCTCCCCTAGTTAGGGGAGCTGGCAAATTATCTTTTCCCCTAATTGTGAATTTATTCCTACTCCAAGGCCAGGAGGGTGGCTCAGGACGCTCAACAGGACTTATCTCAGGCCCAGGAAAACAACAGCCACTGAATCTGGCTTGGGGGTGGGGGGCGTGGTCAAATATACCAGTGACTTTTTAAAGACCACCTTATGTAGCAAACAGATGTATTTTGGTAAGACGTAATTAGTATGGTCACTAAAATTCATCCTAATATTCATTCAAAAGCAGGGACTAGACCATTTTCAGTAGGTTCTCTTTTATTGGTGGTCAGAAACTGGCTCTTGCTCTCTACTTTGAACTCTCCAGCCATATGTTAGGATTGTGTCTACAGCAAGCTGAGCCCTTCCTATACTCCAAACAAGTGGTTCTCAACCAGGGGCAATTTTGGCCCTCAGGAGACATTTGGTAATATCTGGAGATATTTCTGGATGTCACAACTGGGAGTATGAAGGGTGTTAATAGCATCTATTTGGGAAAGGTTAGGGTTGCTGCTCACCATTCTACAACGTATAGGACAGCACCCCAACAGAGCCCAAAATATCAACAGTTTTGAGTTTGAGAAACCTTTCTCTAGATGCATTGATCCTATAAGTTAGCCCCTTCTTTATTCCTAAACCTTTATAAGTTAATTTTCCTCTTCAGATTCAGCTATTTGCTTCCTACCTGCTGACTTAGCTATCCCCAAGTTATTAAGATCTATCCCATCTTTAGAAAGGAGGGATCCAATACTGACTTGGTGCCCAAATAATGGGTCTTTGTTTATTCTCAAAATATAGGTTTTTCCTTCTATTATAAATTTTGATAATGGTTTAATACTTTGTCCCATAGTCTCGAGTATCCCAGTAACTCAATGGCTAAGAGCTTATGTTACTCTTGTTAATTTTCTTTTAAGGAAAAGTCTTGCTTTCTAGCATCTCATGACTGGTTTCTGCATTTGCTATCAGACTTCCTTTGCTATTGCCTGCTTTTTGATTTTCCAATTTTATTCTTCACCTGTCTGTAGGGTGATATGCTTATCCCTGGGGTTGACATTATCATTATATTGAAAAACCCATTAAAAATAAGCATTCATCATAAAAATCCTGTCAGTTGTACTCTTGGGAATAGTTCTCTGACATAAATACTATGGTAACACAGAATGTTACAAAGAAATTCTCTTTAGGTCAAATCTCTAATAAATATGCTGAGAATTATTTAGTATCTTTATTAATATCTCAGCTTCTGTCTTAAATAATGCAGAAGTAAGTAATTGTAGCATGTAGAAAATGTAGACTGATTTCAATTACTATCTGACATTTTCTGGATTAGTATTGCTCTTTCAAAGATTTACCTATGTGGGATAAAATTGACAACAACATCTAGAAAGGTTAGATGAGAAGCTTCGGGGGCAGTGAGTTTATGCAAATCGTAGTGGAATAATTTGGAAAAGGATGGGGAGATAGGTTACACAACTTGAAGAATGTAAAATAGTCACTGAATTGTACATGTAGAATTTGTTGAAATCGTCTATCATTTGCTGTGTATATTTTCACCAAATAAATAAAATTAAAATAATGACAAATAATTACTTTGGTCTTTCAATTCAATTGTAACTAAAGGATAATTTTAGAAAGAAGAAATGGTAAGCATAAAGAAAAAACAAACCAAAGAGAGAAAAAACAAAACCAAACTCCTAAAAATTCACTAGCAAAAAGAGCTACGAATGTTTCAAGATCTCAGAAAAAAATGATTGTATGTAGATTTTCTTTGAATTCAAACATGTACAGTTTTGTTTGAGAATTACAAATAGCTTGTTTAAACCAGTTTACTGTTTTAGCTGTTGTGACTGCCCCACAGTGGTACATCTAAACATAAAAGAATAAGATGTCAGATTTTTTTCATTTTCTGTTCATAGAGAGAAAAAAGAACCATCATTTTTTTCACTGTCATATTAATAATCGATCTTTATAGACCAAAGCAAATACAACCTAAAATCACATTTCTTCAGATCACTTTTATTAAAGAGATAAAGCATCTTCTCTTAAATGTTGTTACATTTTCCCTTTCTAAAGAGTAGTTTAGATGAAACGAATGGAGGCATATGAAGCAGATAAATGAGACTGATTCAGAGAACAAGCCAGTCATTGAATCCCAGGAATAAGGAGTGATGTCTCAACAGGAATTCACGAATGATAAAAATTTCAGGGCAAGCACTTTAAATGCCTGAGTATATGAGTGTGTTATTTTAAATGCTGCCTGAGTCCATCCTGGTTGAGTGTAATAATTTATGTATTGTGGCCACTGTTTTAGAATGCATTGTAATTTAGATATAGTGAACTACTGATCACTATATAATAGGACTACTATTGCCCTTGTCATGGTAACACTTTGTTTATAATAAAATTTTATCTTTATCTGGTTGTAGTATATATGAAGTTTTCATTTTCATTCATTTCATTAGAGGTTATCATTAGGTGACAGAGTTTTGTGTTTTCTTTAAAGTGCGTTAAGTCATGAAAGACAGCAGGCTACTCCTAGACCTGTGCTCTATTTTACTATGAAACAACAAAAAACTGGAAGTTTTAAGGCATGTTCATAAGTTAAACATGTTTCTAGCCACAGCAGTTCATATTTCAGGAGTTCATAACATAGCAGCATTTTCTCAGGAAAATGAAATCTCTCAATCTGACAAAATATGAATACTGTATACTAAACTACACTAAAAAAACAAACAGGTTTTCTTTATAAGGTTTAATGTTTAACACTACTGCTGCTTTATTTCGTTTGGTTTGATTTTTCTTTTTTTAATAAACTGATGTTAAGGGTTAACTGGAATTTTTAGTTAACTTTCCAATTAATAGAGTGAACTGGAATTCTCCAAATTTCTTCTTACGTGTTGAACTACTGTGTCACTTTGATTGTGAAGACTGAAAAGCATATAAGTGCATCTAAGAAAGGGTAAAATGCAAAGTATATGTTATTTTTTAGTTGTTTAAGTCCATAGAAGAATGATGATGATGCATTTGTACTATAATCAAAAACAACTTCAGCAGTGTCCTCTCAGCCTATAATATGATGTTTCCGGTTTATTTAGAAGCATCTGTGTGATGTCACAGATTTCATAATAGTACTGCCCTCCCTTATTTCAGAGGTTATTTACTTACAAGGCTAGCAGTTTTAGTTTACAAGGTTAGGTGTCATTCCAAGCACACTGCACTGCTCAACCAAAGCGCTACTGAATGATCACCTCTTTCCGATAAGCTGGATGCCAGTTCTAAAAAATACTCAAGGACACAATTAAAAATAATACATAAAAATATGTTTATGTAAGATTTAGCACTATTCAAAGGTTTGCCATGATGTCACTGCTGATGTTCTGTGGAACAGATTAGAGGTGGAAAGGGAAGTGAAACCAGCAGGGAAAACAAGCACGAGAACAATTCTTTACCTTTGATTGAGTTTTTCAGATCAGTAGTTACACCAACAATCGTTACAATTTCACTGAAAACAACTGAACTTGAGAATCAAAAAGGAAAACCTATGAATTGTCTCCCTCAAAGACTTTCCCCTGCTGTCCTGAAGAGCTTAGGCATAAAGCCACTAGCACATAACCAAAAACTAAACCAAACCCCTTGCTGCCGAGTCTACTCTGACTCATAGCGACCCTATAGGACAGAGCAGAACTGCCCCATAGGGTTTCCAAGGAGCGCCTGGTGAATTTGAACTGCTAACCTTTTGGTTTGCAGCGGTAGCTCTTAACCACTACGCCACCAGGGCACACAGGGCACCTCTATATGCTTAAAAAAGAAAGAAAGAAAGAAACCTGTGTAAGTTTTCTATTGCTATCATAACAAATTACCACATGCTTTTTTTAGAGGCTTAAAGCAACAGCCATTTATTATCTTGTAGTTCTGTAAGTCAGACGTCTAGGGGGACTTGACTGGGTTTTCTGCTTGGGGTCTTACAAGGTGTTGGCAGGAGTGCGTTCCTTTCTAGAGGATTTGGGGAAGAATTGGCTTCCAAGTTCACTCAGGTTGTTTGCGGAATCCAGTTTCTTGTAGTTGTAGGAATGAGTTCTCTCTTCCCTTGCTGGCTGTCAGCTGAGGACTGCTCTCAGCCCCTAAAAACTACTCACATTCCTTTGCACAGGGCCTCGTCTAACTTCAAAGCCAGCAGCAGCTTGTTGAATGCCTCTTGCACTTTGGATCTTTCACTTCCCCTTCTTTGACCAACAAAAGAAAACTCTCGGCTTTAAAGGGGCACATGATTAGGTCAGGTCATCTAGATAATCTCTGTCAACTGCCTTGTGACATAATTACATCTAAAAATTCTGTTCACAATAGTACCTAGATTAGTGCTTGACTAAATAGCCAATGAAGTGAATTTTGGGGACTGGGGGCGTATTTAGAATTCTGTCTGTCATAGCACCTCTTCCTCTAAGAGTAAAAACCTCCAGGGTACCTAAAAACCTAGCTTCATTTAAATCAAATTAGCCCACATATTAATTCCTTCACCTTGGGGTCAAGGGGACTTGCTCTTATCCCTTGGCTTCTTTCTGACATTAGAACTTTTTATGCTTTGCCCAAACGTATTTATTGAAGAGATCCTATCTTCATAACGTATTTCCTCCTCACATTCCTCCAAACTCTAATATTTATTTCCCAGTGTATTTTACATTTTTAATGAGCACTTGATGATAATTATTTATTTGATAATTATCATTTGACAATAATGTGTACATAACTGTTGCTCTGGAATACATCTCTATGTCTAATTCATTTCTATCAGTGGAGGCATGTTTTCCCCAAAAGAAGTGTGCCATTCAAATATATCTTTTTCAGTAATCTCTCATTTTAATTTCAACTAAATGAAATGCCACAATCCCATAGAAGTACAGATTTTTCTAGTTCATTTTTACTACTGAAAAAGTGACTGCTGAATTGCAGTATAGACAATGGTCAATTAAGAGTATAGTCGTGCTTCTAAGGTCAGTATCTAAGATATACGAATCACGTTTCATTTTGTGTATTTGTGAAAGAAGCTCCACAGTTGAGAAAGCATCTAAGGAGATGTTAATAGTAGAAATAAATGCATGTAGAAAAGTAACTATGAAAATGCTTTTCATAGGTCTATCAGAGATTTATATAAAAAAAATTGTTTAAATAAACATACTTATTGTGTCTGAATGGCCTGGGAATGAAAAAGAACTTTATCTTTCAAGGGCAATAAACTTCCAGGGGACTGAGACTTCATTCAGAAAATGTGACAATTGAATCTCTCAACTGGGCAGAAAAGCGGGGTATTCTTCACTTGCAAGCTCTCACAGTAATTGACCAAGAAGACTACTATTTCTATGCAAATGGTTGTTGTCACTATTCGTTGCCTTGGAGTCAGCTCCAAATCATGGTGACCCTATGTACAACAGAACAAAACTTGCTCGGTCCTGCACAATTTCCACACTCATTGGTATGCTTGAGGCCATTGTTGTGGCTACTGTGTATTTGAGTGCCTTCCAACTTAGGGGACTCATCCTTCAGCACAATATCAGACAATATTCTACTGCGACCCATAGGGGTTTCATTGACTAATATTTTGAGGTATATTGCCAGGCCTTTCTTCCTAGTCTTAGTCTGGAAGCTCCACTGAAACCCGAACACCATAGGTAGGTAGGTATTTGAAATACCGGTGGCATAGTTTCCAGCATCATAGCAACACACAAGTCACCACAGTATGATAAACTGACAGATAGATGATGAATGCAAATGGTAGATGACCATAACCCCTCCTCCCACAATGAACATTCCTTTATTCCTTAGGGACACTGTAATTCATAAAAGAGCTTATCACACTCACCTCAGTGAATTAAGTCCACTGCAGTGAGGTCTTTTGGCATTCTTAGAGGAGTTAGATGATTAAAAGCACGGGTCAGGAACTCTGGCAACAATGTTTGTTTCCACTAGTTAGCATATGTCTACAAGACAAAATGCAGTTTGGTAGGAAAAACACTGACTTAAACTTAGGATATGTGAATTTTAATTCACACTCTGCCTCTAACTATAAGACTTTTTATTTAGCCCAAGTCTCAGTTTCTTCATCAGCAAAATGAGAATGTGGGCCTAGATATTTCGTATATAAGATTTTAAGAATTTTATGGTGACCACATCATGGACTTTTGAGAAGCATTTTGACAAGTGCACGTGCCACATCTGTATAAAGTGCCAATTCCTAAGAAAGCTATTTTTGGAGCAAGTGATGGTCCAAGGCAAGGCTCTGGGAGTCAGGAAAACTTAATTGTCATCCTGATTCTTCCAACAAAGTTGTATCACTTTGGTGGCTTTAATTATTTCAATCTCATTTCATCTCTAAAATTAAGCTAAAGCTTGCTTTAACCACTTAAGAGCATTATTTTCTAGGGTCATATCAGATAACAGACACGAAATTTCTTTAAAAAGTTCAAAATCATATATAAATATAAGGAATAGTATATCCTGGCAAATTTCTTTGCTGAACACTTCATTCTGCCACTAAGTAAATGGATACACCACTCATGAAGAAGTTATTTAAACTCACTGGCCCTCAGTTTTCTCAAGTATAAAATGAGG
Organism: Loxodonta africana; assembly: GCF_030014295.1. Taxonomy (NCBI): domain Eukaryota; kingdom Metazoa; phylum Chordata; class Mammalia; order Proboscidea; family Elephantidae; genus Loxodonta; species Loxodonta africana. The sequence continues at coordinate 109,501,532 of NC_087369.1, forward strand.
GTGATGGTCAAGATCAGTGATCTTTTAAAGGTATTTTTATCTTTTTTAGCAATAGAACTCCAACTTCAAACAAAGTGTTAAGTGGGACCCTAACATATAAAAAGATGGAAACAGCAATTCCGACTGTGAATGACCCAGGGCCTTGTCCACCAGCTTTATTCTCATTGCCTCACCTTAGATTCTGAGGCACTTCCATAAAGCCTTAAGACTCTGATCAATACAATGTGGAAATATCTGGACCAGACGATCCAGTTTCAAATATCTGTTTAAAATTATTACTACTGAAAAGACCTGTTCATGATTTCTATGTAGAAAATTTGTATTATTTTAGACAGGAGTAAGAAGTAAATTCAACACTTTTACAGCAAGATTTCTGTTTTGTTTTGTTTTTGAGTTCTTTGTCCTTTGATTTTCATAGTTTAAAGGAGTACAATGCCTTCCTGATTATGAAATGAGGCTTGTTGTCATAAAACGTATTTACTACTTACACTTCACTGGTTAGGGATTGAAACAGATAAATTGTTTTTCATTTAAAACTCATTATGAAACAACTACTTCTAGTGCTCTCATCATAAGGAATAGTTATTAACAGCGCAAAAAATGATTGTGAAATTTGTATAGCGCTACTGAGCAATTCCACTATAAACACTCACCAAGAAAAATGAATACTGGTATTACCAGATGCATAGAAAGATCCAGACCCCATTAGGCAGACCCATTTCAGAACACAATATTTTATTTCCTCCCAAATGATAAAAATAAGTTTGTAACCATGGAATTATATGGTGTTATGGTGATTTTCTGAAAAGGATATTGAAAATACTTGGCTATAAATGAAGTAAAATTAGGTAGTACCACTATTCAAACAAGGTATGTAATTAATGAATAAGCACCTCCTGTGCACCCAGCCCATGCACTTCATGAATTCAGAATTACACTTGATAGATGACCTGCTTTCCTATTAAACTTATGACAAAGTGTACCGCAGGAATAACCCATTTACAGCTACAAAGCGATGTTCTACTATCCAATTAGAAACATAATTTTAAAACCAACTGAAATCATATATGTATATCTGAGTCAGTTAATTTTAGAAAAGAGTATGTCTGATGGGTTAAACAAGAATGTGAAGAGAAATGACAAAGTTGGTACTACAAATTCCTTCATTATTTTTCAAAAATGACTTTGGTTAACAGAATGAAATTGTAAATGTCATTGATCTATTAAGTATATTATGTCCTGAGGAGACTTTAATAAAAATACTAAAAATAACTGTTTTATTTTCAATATTTCCTGTATTGAAAACTATTTTTTATCTTAACCAAAAGGAACAGGGATTTAAAGATGTGGCTTTAGTGCCTATGGTTGACTATCCATAGCCAAAATTGGTGTGGCAAGCCTAGCTGCCTAACAAGTCAATAATCTTCAAAGTGAAATTGTCCTATGAGAGATCACTGAGTTCATCTGCTGAATGACATATACTGAAAAATATGCTAGTTCTCTTTCATGTCAGTTACCAAAAACAACAAAAAAAAGCAACCTCTTAAAAACAAATACAAAAGAAAATTAACAAAGAAATTATGGCCAAGTAAAATGAGTTTCATTTACATCGTGACTGTGATCTGAAGCCACTTACAAAACCAAAGTATCAGTCATCTTAGGGGTGCAACTTGGCAACTACTTAACACAAGGTGACATAACACAGCAGTTTAAGGCAGGAAGTAAAAGAAACTACATATAATCGATGTTAGAAGGGGAATTTTAATTAGGCAGAATGTGATTTAGCAGAAATTGGACTTTGACCAAGTAACCGATATTGCTTCTCTTGTGCTCATGAATGTCTTGATATAGAGTCAGGTCGCGATGAGTCAGAATCGACTGGATGGCAATGGGTTTTTTTTTTTTTTCTTTTTAGAGACACTCTGGAGCCCTATTGGGGTAATGATTAAAAGCTCGGCTGCTAACCAAAAGGTAGGCAGTTTGAATCCACCAGTCGATTCTTGGAAAACCCTATGAGGCAGTTCTACTCTGAAATCTACTCAACGACAACAGGTTTAGAGACACGCTAGTCCAAAGGCCTATTTAAATCTATTAGTGTTATTTTAACCATTTTAAATACTGTGTTGTATAATTTTGGACATTAAAATAAAAGTTTAGAGACATAAAGAAGTAATTCTTAGTATAATTGAGCCTCAATTTTTCAATTGTGATATTTCTGCAATATATAAGTGGTTTTTATCTATTTTTTTATATGTTCTTTCAGTAGGACTATAAAAACAAAAAATCAAACCCAGTGCTGTCGAGTCGATTCCGACTCCTAGCGACCCTATAGGACAGAGTAGAACTGCCCCATTGAGTTTCCAAGGAGCGCCTGGCGGATTCAAACTGTTGACCCTTTGGTTAGCAGCCGTAGCACTTATCCACTATACCACCAGGGTTTCCAGTAGGACTATAAGTACCTTATAAATCATCATTTCTCAAAGTGGGTTCCATAGTGTCATAACAGTTGTTACTGATAAAAAGAAAAGAAAAAAGACTCCACAGGCAATTAATTTTGGGAAATTCTACGTGAAAAAAATTTTGAGTTATTTCTTTGCTGCAATACATCTCAGAGCCTTTAATGCTAAAATGTTATTTACAAATCTAAGGAACATACTTTCAAAAACATCATCCTAACTAAATGCCTCACTTAGTTAATGAGTAATCTGACAAGGGTTATATGGTTGTCTGAATGAAACCTTGAGGCACTTTAATAAGCAAACTGATGGATCTGCTTTAGCCCTCTTGCACTATTGGGTATTAAGATCACCAAAACAATCAGTGACCAAAACAACTTAACTGCCCAATTTAGTTGTGGTGATCCTCTAATACTATGATTGGTAGTACAACATTGATATGGCCCCTGATTCAGCACCATGTTTCAGAGGATAAAATTTATTAGATTACTTAAGTTTCCAATTTTTTGTGAGCATGCATGGGTAGTATTTTAACAATAAACCCAGTGCCCTCGAGTCGATTCCAATTCATAGCAACCCTATAGGACAGAGTAGAACTGCCCCATAGAGTTTCCAAGGAGTGGAAGATTCAAACTGCCAACCCTTTGGTTAGCAGCTGGAGCACTTAACCACTACACCACTAGGGTTTCCATTTTAACAATATCCGGTATTTTTGATCTCTATATTCTGTCCTTTTTGTGTTCCCCTTATCATTTTTTAAGGATTAAGGTGTACCTGACCCAAGCCATGTTTTCAAACTCATCCTATGCATGAGAAAGTTGGACAATGAATAAGGAAGACCAAAGAAGAACTGACACCTTTGAATTATAATGTTGGCGAAGAATATTGAATACACCATGGACTGCCAGGAGACTGAATAAATTTGTCTTGGAAGAAGTACAGCCAGAAATCTCCTTAAAAGCAAGCATGGCAAGACTTCATCTCATGTACTTTGGACATGTTATACGGAGGGACCAGTCCTTGGAAAATGACATCGTGCTTGGTAGAGGATCAGAGAAAAAGAGGAAGACCCTCAATGAGATGGACTGACACAGTGGCTGCAAACAAAGGGCTCAAGCATAACAATTATTGTGAGGATGCCCCAGGACCAGGCAGTGTTTTGTTCTGTTCATAGGGTTGCTATGAATTGGAACTGACTCGATGGCACATAACGACTACATAAACTTTTCCATTTTTTAGTACTATCAACATTGGCCAGTAGACTACTGAATGCTAATTATGCCATGCTCTGCCTGTATGACCAAGTACCAGGAAAAAAGAAAGACAATTCTTTTTCTCTACTGTCATTGTAATGTCAGGAAATGTTAGCACATTTTGGCATCCTTGCTTAATAGTCTACATCTGTTTTAACAAGCCAAGTTAAAGAACCTTATTCTTTCAAACTTAGGATTTGTCATTATTTTGAGATTCATTAGTTTAATTAGTTAGAACATTGTGCTAATGAGTCCAAGGCCATGCATTTGAGTCACATATAGGCCAGTTAATTTTGTATGGAAAAAATACTGTTTCCACCCACACTAGGCCCTTTGCCATTAGCCAAACATCTAACGAATGTCTAGTTTTTGATCATAAAGGAAAACCATCACTGCTGCTATAAAAAAAGGAGTAAGCAAGATCCTGTGCATATATAGCCAGCACACTTGTTCATCATTATTAACTAACAGTTCTTTAGCCATACTTCTAAACACATGCTTTGCTTAAAGAAACTTTCCCAAAGGGAGAAACTTAAGATTTAATCACCTTTTAACTCACAAATGCTCCATTTTAACCAATGACTGTTCGAATTGCTCATTCTCTTACACAAATACCAACATTTTTTAAGTTGAAAAATACTGTGCGCAGTACTACAACAATTATAAAATTAAGAGATTCATGGGCTATTATTATGTGCTAAAATTTAGTCTGTTTGCATTTTTATAATTCATTGTAATTTAGTCTAAATTCTGATTCTTTTTTTAGCTCAGAGCAGACTGTAAATAAGAGTGAAGACTTCACTTGAGGTAGAGAAAATCATGGCAATTGCTTCCCATCCCTTGTGGTTTAAAATAACAAAAATGTCAACTGGCCTGAAGAAAAGTTTAGAAGTTTGACTAATGCTCTTTTTGTGTGAAATATAATATACTTAACAGTTCAAAGTGGAAAAAATCTAATGCAAGAGAGGTTTGTCATCATAGAACTCAAAAGAAAGATTGATCTGATAGTTATCCACTTTATGTTCAATACAAAATTCCATTTCATTTGATTTCTCAGGAATTTCATATAGCCTTTAAATATGACAGATTATTATCTGAGAAGACATATGCCTATGACCAAAAGTTCAAAACTTGAATTCTATAATTTCCAAAATGATAAAGGCCAGTTCTAGTTTACAGAGTCCCATATGTATGGTCACAGATTGCATGTTCTCTGCAATCTTGCACTACTGGGTATTAAGATCACCAAAACAATCAGTGACCAAAAGAACTTAACTGCCCAATTTAGATGTAATGATCCTCCAATACTATGTTTGGTAGTACAACATTGATATGGCCCCTGATTCAGCCAATAAGTCTCCATGGGCGGAAAATGTAACACAGGCTTATATATCCCATGGTCCATAGAAGTGTTATTGTACTCTATCGAATGTACCATGGACAACTAGAAGAACGAGCAAATCTGTCTTGGAAGAAGTACTACCAGAATGCTCGTCAGAAGCAAGGAAGTTGAGACTTCTTCTTACATACTTTGGATATGTTATCAGGAGGGACCAGCCCCTGGAGAAGGACGTCATACTTGGTAGAGGGTCAGTGAAAAAGATGAAGAGCCTCAATGATATGGATTGAGAGGGTGGTTGCAACAAAGGGCTCAGGCATAATAGCAATTGTGAGGATGGTGTAGCACCAGGCAGTGTTTAGTTCTGTTGTACATAGGGTGGCTATGAGGTGGAATTAACTCCATGGCAGTGAGTTTGGATTTTTGGGTTTACTCAGCATATATAACTCATCGGAGCCCTGGTGGCACAGTGGTTAAGAGCTCGGCTGCTAACCAAAATGTTGGCAGTTTGTATCCACCAGCCAATCGTTGGGAACCCTATGGAGAAGTTCTACTCTGTCCTATAGGGTAGCTATAGGGTCCCTATGAGTAGAAATCGACTCCACAGCAACAGGTTTGTTTGTTTTTGCTTTTGTTTTTTTGTTATATAACTCATCAGCTAGATTTTTAAAAACATACATCAAATGAAAAAGCTATTTAAGGAAGTAATATGCATAAAAGGTGCCTTGAACATAGTAGTTGCTCAATAATCATTTATTCATTCATCAAGAAGATCAGTGAATAAATGAACTAACAAAAGAGTAAATGAATAAAATTGCTCTCTCCACCTCCCTTTTTCTTTTACCTCAGGGACTACTTTAGGTGTGTAATGAAGTTTAAATCTATTAGAGCATTAAACTATTTGTGTCAGATACTCAGTTGTTTTTATGTTCATTATCTCGTTTATTCCTTATAATGATTTTAGGTAATTTCATTTTTCAATCCTTAGCTATTAAAATTGTAATTTAGACAGTTTAAGTAACTTGTGAAATGTTCTACAGCTAGAATGCCATAGGATTCTAAATTGAGTCCAGATTTTCTAGACACCTAGGTAAAATACACCATAGCCGTTTCTGTTCTCTTCATGTACAAACATAGATTAGAGAGAAAGAGCACTCATGCGGCATGCACACATAAGAGATGACAAAATAAATTAATACTGTGTTACATAAATAACAAGCTCTAGACAAAAATGTAACATGTCAAAAATAGCTACAATTGAGTCCCTTGTTGTGTTACAATGTACAAATTTCTTCAACTTATTCCCTTTTATTTTCAGATCTATAAATTGCTCTTCATGTTTCCAGTTTTGAAATTGAGTTTGGTCTGGTCTTGGGCAGCAGCACATCAAGGTTAACATGTATGTTAATATCATGGCATAGCTATACAAGGAAGGGATAACCTCATTATGATGGGGCAAACAGGTTTGAAGAGCAAAGAAAGAGAGGTTAAATTTGAACTGCCTAGAGGTATTTTTCAATCTATTTCAAAAAGGTTCAGTGGTTGAATACACTCTTTGTAGATTTCTCCTGGAGGGTCAAAACATATTAAAGACACCAGAGGTCCTACTCTGTGTAAACTGTTTCCCATCCCTGCACATTCCTACCTCCCCCAATGCCAATATTTTTCTCTGCTGCCCCCTAAAGGATCTTACCCACAGCACATTCGCTATTACTGCCCTCTCCCCTATGATTTCCTTTTTCTATCTCAGACCCCATTGCTGAGCTCAGGTCTGGGAAGCTCAAAACAAAGAGCTTCCAGGCTTGGGGGCAGGGTTCAAGCACTGATTTGTATGTGTCCACCATTTGCTAAGAACTTCCTTCGCTTCTTTCCAGAGTCTGCAATATGGAAACCATTGAGAAGAGAAAGGCAATTTCAGGTCCTTTCTTGCTATCACTTTGAATTCTCCCTTACACTAGCCGCCACATGGGCATTTTACTTTGCTGGAGTGCTTACAGAAAGTTGAAAGAGAAGTATCAGAAAATAAGTTTAAAAAGTGATGGTAGTGAAGTTGAAGGAGAAATAAAAGTTTAAAAAAAAACTCTATGGCCTCCCTTCCCTCAGGTCCCTAAGTTTGCCTATTCCTCATGTCTTACTACCCATCTCCTCCTCTTAGACTCCACCCAAGTTACTGGCTCCCAAACATGCCTCTGGGGAAAAAGTCTACCTTCTAGTTTGTGGATCCATTTTATTAGTTGAATAGAACTCTAAGTCAAGTTAATTTTCTTGTTAAAAATTCATTGAACTATAATTTATAGTTTCTTGGTGGATCAAATCTAATGTAACATAAAGATATTTTTTATCTAACAATTTTACCTGTCTAGAATGCATCTCACCATGTTCATGTTGTTCTGTAAAGCATAACAAGTAGGCACTATATTTCAGGGAATATTTTAATTTATATTATTTTTATGAGTTTTTAACCCAGAAACCTTTGCAGAAGAAACTAGAAGGGCATCAAGTTAAAAACAAAACTTAATTTAATACAAACTTTAGAAGCATTCAATTCCCCATGAAACATTAGTTTATAACAATGGTTGACAAAATCAGTTTAATACCTGCAATGTTTCCATCATAAGTATACAATTCTTGAGATCCTTGACTAACTTTGAAGATTCACATTTCATTGTCTGTGCCACTAATTGAGACCCACTTCAAAAATGCCACACATCTTGTCTTGTAAATGCGCTTTTAAAATATAGCCTTTTCAAAAATCCACTCACGCTGTTCTCCAAATGATCTGTGTAAAAAAGGGGCAATTTTAATAATTCGTAAGACATTTTGAAACCTCTATCACTTGACAATTTTATGACAAAGTTAATCACATTCTCTGATTTTTTATTTGTAATTTTTCTATGATTGTTATATCACTGTGGTTTTTTTTTTAGAATAATTTATAATCGATGGGAGTGGAGATGTGGGTGTTAAGTAATTCTGTAGTGCTGTTCAAGAATAACAAACATCTTTGAATAATATAACATTACTTATTATTATGAACTGCAAAATGCTGACCAACATAGCCTACCCATTTCAGCATCTTCCATAGAATAAATGGTCCAAGAATGTGAAACAGTGAGGTGGAGTCACAAGTGACTTTGATATTGTAAGACAGTTTTGGAATGTTGTCCTTTTGGGACCACAAACCTAAGCCAAGTAGGTAATATTTTAGTGTCTAGGGTGCCAGGGAATAGGACTGAGTATCAGAGCCTGAGCAGTGATCCTAGCAGTGGGTACTAGAGAATGACTCAGATAAATAAGGTAGATGGCTCCTTATACAAACTAGACCACTAGGTTTGGACTTGGAGTAAAACCTGGATATGTTGGGTTCACCACAAGCACACTAAATACTGGGTTTGAAAAGACATCAAATTAAAAAAAAACCATCAGTTGGCAAAGTGGAGATTTCTGAAGGGTTTCTTGACATGACAGGATTAGGTTCAGTTTGAAGGAAACGTTCCTTTAGGGCTTAGAGCCCCAGCAATAGGACTGGAGAAGATGGAGGTTATCAATGACATTCACAGTGGAGGAAATCTAAGGTATAATATTTTATTTTCATTGTCAATTTTGTGTTACACTTCCGTTTTTCTCAAAAGAAGAGCCTTCTATGCTCCTACCCCCTTTTCATTCGCTATCCAGCCTTTCAAAAATGGTAACTACAATAGGATCAACAATGTCTCAAACTGAATCTGTGATTTCACTTTATTTAGAGGTTACTCAGGAAAGTACACTTAATAAAAAATTCATGACATCATTTCGCTTTTCCTGAAAATAAAATGAATCACCTTTCTTCACCTTATGCAAAAGGAAACTGAAAAGGAATAGTGGAGACCAGCTGCGTTTTGGCAATTGAGGAGAATCTTGGGCTTTTATATTTTATCAGTTTAAAGACAGAAGCTGACATTCAGCTAAGTTTCAGTAATAATGAAACAAAAAATGTTCAATCTTAAAAGTAAATCAGAAATCCGATGTTGATTATGTAAACGCATGTCTAACCATATAAAATGGAATGTCTGTAGTACACCAGTCATTGAAAAATTGCCCCAAATAGCCATCCATTAAAAACTTTGTTGATTAAACCACAGCCATGCTTGTTCAAAATAAAATAAAACAATTTTCCGTATGTTTCAATAAAATACACAGTATATTTGTTATTATACATTAAAAAAAAAGCTTAGTTTACAAACCATGGTGGCACAGTGGTTAAGAGCTTGGCTGCTAACCAAAAGGTTGGCAGTTCAAATCTATCAGCCACTCCTTGGAAACCCTATGGGGCTGTTCTACTCTGTCCTATAGGGTTGCTATGAATCGGAATCGACTTGCTGGCAATGGGTTTGATTTTTTTTTTTTTTGGTATAGTAAAAATAAAGAGATTTAAAAAGTTAAGAAGTACTGGAGTGGTGTGGGATTTGTCCAGGACTCATATTATTTCTTTGTTTTCATATGTGTATGTATTTCCTAAATTTAGAGCAGTAACTACTACGTATTTCCTACTTCCTGGAGAGATGGCCCTGTAGCAGTTTTGGTAAGATGGAAAGATTCATACTTTATGTTAAAAGAAACAACAAAAAATAATTCTGCTTTCCTCAGCGAGCAAAATCTCTTTGCATCTATTACCCCATGATTCCAAATCTGGACAACTCAAGCCAAAGCCTGTTCTAAGGAAACAAGAAGGACAGAGACCATAAATAGCATTCTGATTCTTTTATGTTTTAAAAGGCAGAATGATTTACCCTGCTCGTGTTTCCATCACAATACAGGCAAATGCACGCAGAGAAAAAGCCTCATCCAGTACAGTTGGCAGCTATTCATTTGTAAACAAACAAACAAACAAAAATGAAGTGCAGTAGAAGCACTTTGTTTAGTAGGAAACTGTAACCTTGAGGAAAACATCTCATACCTTCACTTGCTTAATTGCATTAATCAGAGTTCAGTGCTTCAGCAAAGTTCAGCTAAACACAGAAGGCAGTAAATATCAGGCTCGTATGAAAGGAAAGCCAGTTGCAGCTTCTGTCCACTGCAAAAGAGTAGCTGTTCACGCCTAGAACGGAAAAGAATCTTATATGGCATGATTACCAAACAACAGCTCCCCCCGCCCCCCCGCCAAAAAAAAAAAAAAAACCTGTTGCCATCCAGTCAATTCTAAATCATGGCGACCCGTATGAGAGTAGAACTGCCCCATAGGACTTCCAAGGAGCAGCTGGTGGATTCGAAGGCCAGCTTGACTTTTTGGTTAGCAGCCCAGCTCTTAATCACTGCAAACAGCCCCATTCCTACTTAATTACAGAGGTGGTTGGGGTAATGAGGAATTCCTATAGAAATTTTTCCTCCATGAAAAATCCTTTCTTTTTTTTTTTTTTTTAATCTTATCTCCCTGGGCTGCTTTTTCCTCAAAGCAGAGAATCATTTCAAATTTTTCCCAATTATTTCCCAAGCACCATGGCAAACTTCTAATATTTTATTATCTTGATAATATTGTAAAACCAGTCTCAGGAAAAAAAAATAAACTTGCAAGTCACGTCCAGGAGGGAATGGAGCAGTGTTAGTTTCATTTCACAGGCATGCCCTTTTCAAATTCTTATGATATATAGGAGCAGGGGGGGGGAAGGTGTTGGAAGATTTTATTCTTACTCCTAAGCTTTCACTAATAGCACCCTCTAGTGTTTCCAGCTGAGCTACACATTTTGTCATCAGCTAGGCACAGTATTTCTGCAGTTAAACTATTGAAAGCATAGAACTCTATAACTAACAGGCTTTCTCCACTGTTTGTATATCTTCAGCTTCTGCAGAAATTCATTTCTTCTGTTTGTACCCGCTGCAGTTTGCAATCTTATCTTTGTGACTTGAATGCCTCAACACTAGAAATGTCTACCAATTAAATGTTAAAGTGCCTGCACAAATGATGATAGCAAAAATGCTTGGAGTTGAGAAAGCGCCTTCATCTACATAATTATTTTTGTGTCTCACAATTTTGTCCCTACCCTCATCACCACGCATGTATGTTTTTCCTCATTGTTTTTAGAGAAAGAAGTAGAATGTTTTCACTTGGGGTAAAGAGAAATTAAGTCTTAACTAAGGCCTTCTCTTTAAGCAATCCCTACCCTATCAAGTTTTAGGTTATATTTTAATTTTACCTAACATCTTTATTTTCATCTCTTGTATAGTGACAACTTAATGGTAGGCACTGTGGTAACCATGTTAAAATTTTCTATCAGCCACATTAAAAATATTAAAAATAAGCAGATGAAATTGATTTTAATCATGTATTTAACTAACAAGCCAAAATATTATCATTTCAGAATGTACTCGATATAAAAATATTAATATTTTACATACTATTTGTGTGTGCGTGTGTGTGTGTGTGTGAGCATGCACAAAGTCTTCAAAATCAGGTGTTTATTTTACACTTACAGCACGTCTCATTTTAGACTAGCCAGATTTTAAGTGCTCAGCCTGTGGCTGGTGGCTATCATATTGGACAGTGCAGGTTTAGAGATTTGCCCTCAGCCCCACAGCTAGAAAGTGGCAGAGCCAGGATTCCAAATTTAGTGTAAAACTAAAGCCCTTTTCTTAAACCCTTTCTTAAATCACTGCCTCCTACTAATGCAATTGATGCTTATGGTTTAATAATAAACATGAAAAATACGGCAAACAGTGTATTCGGTCTTACAGATCTGTGGCCACTCCCTCACCTATTTTCCCAATAGCAATGACGATCTATTGATTGTAACACTAGTGCTTAACTTACAGGGCAAGTTGATATGGACAACAAAAAGATGAATGAGATTTAATGTAAAATAATTGTCACAGGATAAAAAGTGCTTGTTCTCATACATCTCATGACCTGCAGATTCTCTCTCTGCAGAGAGATTAAATGGCAAAACAAATCACAATCAGTCGGCAGGTTACTTGAACTTGATAAGAGGTGTTTAAATGCAAGTACAACTAAAATTACAGAATATTTGATTGGCACCATCAATTTCATATTAAGGATGGTTTTGTCAGTGAGATGAAAAAGTTTGTAGATAGGCACTGCCAATATTCATCTCTCTGAGTCTCCTTTTACTAGGTCCCCATTTCTGATCAACACTTCTCCATATTGACACATTATTTCTCAGATTTAATCAATTCTTACAGGCCTGGGAGACATCCTTACTCACTGAAGACTTTTAAGTCTCTTCTCTGCTGCATTATAGTTATAATACTGGAAAGTTTAACCTTTAGGGAGCTGATGTATTTCCATGGTTATGGGGTACACATTACTATAACTTCCCTTTTCTACCCTTAGCAGGACTCCGGTTCCAAGTTCCAAATTGGAACAATGAAAAAAAAAAAAATGAAATGCAATAAATGTCACAGTTCCTTCACAGCATCTCTTCCCCAAAACAAATTCCTACCGTGTCCTTTTCACTTTGAAGGACTTTTGTTAACTATAAAATTTTGGATGTAATATGCATTGTCAAAATGGGTAACTGCACAATCTGAAACCATATGCTGAGAGTCTGCATAGTGGACTAGAAATGACATAGATTTGAATTTCCCAAAGCTATTTTTTTTTTTATCATTTATAACTATATAATCTTGGGCATTTTACCAGGCCCCTCTGAGTCTCTGTTTCTCATTTATTAAAAGAAAAAAGAGGCTAATAATACCTACCTCATAGAACAGTTGTAGGGATTAACAGGACAGTGGATATAATGCAGAAGTTCCATAAAAGGCATTCAATACAGGGGAGTCCCCCTCTCTCTAAGTAAGCAGAGTCCTCATTAGTCCTTTTGGAGTTAGAACGCCTAAAGCTTTTGCCAGGTGTCCTGGTTTTTAGTTATTTCATTGCTCATTGGCGCCACCATCAGACAGAACATAGGAGAAGAGAAAATGGAAATAAAAATCTTTATTTTCAGATGTGGATTTCTGTTCATCTTATCAATAAATTGGATATCTCAGATGATTTTCTGGGTTACTTAGTTCAACTACTAGAGTCTCCTGGGTCTGTAAGTGACGTTTCTACTCTACAGAGATGATTTTATTTAAGATTATACACTAAAACTAAAAGCTGTGCTCAATATTACAGAAGAATCCAGATTAACCGTAAAGCAACCACATAGATGAATTTAGGAGTTATACACCCCTGAGTGGAAATCTTCTGAGTCTGTCTCTCTTTAGCACCGTGGCCTTGTGCAAATTACCTGCCCTTTATGAATTTGTGCTTAATAAGGAATTGTGAATAATAATATTAACCTCATGAGTCTCTCATGATGATTGCTTTAAATACCAAACAATGGACAGGAGATAGTTCTCTCCCTCTACTTTAGGTTTAAGATGAAAATCATAATAAATCAATTAACAGGTGTCTAATTCAAACATTTCAAATGATTATTAGTGCTCTGAGAGTACCTCCATAGCATGGCTTTGCCACACTGTCCTGGATCAATCAGTGATTTTATTTTCATTGAGTTCCTGCCATCCCCTATGACAGAGTTTCATCCAGTAGTGCAAACCACAAGAGTCAGAGCTGTAACTATTTGACAGCTTCTGATTCCATGAACAGGACAATGCATGCGTGGTACACTGTGAATAATGGAGGCAGAATTACAGGAGTGAAGTGCAATAGTAAAGTGTCCATCCCGACCTGGGCAAGCAAATACTGCCTTAATCTTCTGCAGACTACACTGAACTACGGTCCTGATGGTTCCCCCAGTAATGGCTTTATGTGTAAAAGAAAGCAAAAGGAAAAAAAAAATCATGTGAGGACTATTTTAACCAAGGTTTTAACCTTAAAAATAATAGAAATTGGAAACAAGGCAGTTTTGAAGATGGAGAAGGACATACTGGAAAAGGTGTCATAAAGATTTGTCCCTTCAATAAAAAAAAACTTTCCATGAAGGAGTCATTAGACGAAATCAACTTAAAATAATTCATAAATCTGTTTTTTCCCTTCTTGATGTTCTATTCCTATGCAGACACCATTTCCCCTTCCATTCAAGAGACAAAATATAAGAATGGATAATGTGCTTTTGGTACCCGAAAACATTGTCTACTTTTTCTCCTTTTATTTCAGGAAAGAGTGTCTCCTTCTTCTTCTAAAAACAAGGCAGAGCACTGGAAACAAATTTTTTGGTTAATCATGGTGTCATGATTACATACATGGAAAGTGTATTTCCTCCTTAAAATCGTACACCTTTCTCGAGAGGAATTTAGAGAATTCACCTGGCTCATTTTCCGGACTCTGGGCAAATTAAAGGACCTGCTCCTTGGAGGGAGAATCAGAGTAGAACAGCTGGGGAGGTTTTTGGCTGTTATTGTTTGTTTTTAATCCCACGCCTGGGACCAGGGAATTAGCTACTGCTGCTTGATACTTGCGACCCATCTGAGCCATAAATCAGCCAAATTGCTCCTGGTCGTTTAGTGGTTTTTGGAGACCCGAAACCCTGATGTCCGCCGGAGCGTCGCCAACTAGGCAGTCCGGAGCGCGCTGGCAAGCACCAGCCTGGCGGCTCTGGGTTGGGTTCCTCCCTCTCTTGCATTTTTCCCTACCTCAGAAACGCGCTGCCCACTCCCGCGATGCAGCCCGGTCTTCGGCCATCCCGACCCGCTGAAGCTCACTCACTCGTACTTGCTTTCTTGTATAGCCAAAACACAAGATCCCCTGTTCACCTCTCCCCCGCTCCCAGATGTACAATCTGAAAGGCCACCGAGGTACCAGACCCCGCTCACAGTTGAGAGTGATATGTGCGGACACAGCCTCTGGGCTCCAACTGTGGGCTTTGCCAGGCTCCTGCCCCTACTTCCACTAGTGTGTCTTAAGTATCCTTTGTATGAGAAAATGATGCTGCTGGAAGCTTGTGCTCTAGCTGGAGTCAGGGCGGCCAGCGGGATCTCGAGAAAAGCACACATAAGTAGAAAAACAAAACTTCTGGATGATAATTTGAATGAGTTAAACTTAAGCGGAAGCTTAGGAGGGGCTCGAGCAGGGGACTGAGGGAGCGATGCATGCCCTCGTTTTTGCTCGGAAAAGCCGGCTGCCAGAAAGCGGCGCGTTTTCCCCAGCAGCGGGTCCCACACGCGAGAGTGCAGCCAGCACGCATTCTGCCGCCTTCTTGGGGCGGCAAGCAGTAACTTCCTAAGCTTACCTCCATCTCGCCCCCGCCCTTCTCCCCTGGTTCCCAGTCAGCGGGGAAGGGCCGCCCCCGTAACGGCGGGGGATGTGGGGTGCGGGAGTGGGGACCAGAGGGGGGTACTCAGCAGTTGGTGCTGAGCCATCCCCTCCCAGCAGGCAGCCCGGGCACTGGTTCACTTTTCTCTCCCCCCCGCCCTCCACTCGCTCACCCCCCTTCCTTCCCCCCTTCTCCCCCTCTTGCTAGTCCCTCCCCCTCGCCATTGAAAAGGGCTGGCTCGGCACTGGCTCCTTGCAGTCGGCGAACTGTCAGGGCGGGAGGAGCTCTGAGCCTAGCTGAAAGCTGCGGCCCGAGCGGCAAAGCGGAAGGCAAGCGAAACAGAGTGCGCTGAGTGGCAGCGGCAGCGGCAGCGGCAGCGGCGATACAGGCGACACAAGCAGCCCAGGCACCCCGGGCGGTTCGAACAGCCTCAGAAGCCCCATCCACGACTCCAGCTGCTCCGCGGACTGCGAGCTGTGGCGGAAGAGCCCGCTACAGCAATCGCAGTCTTCGTGGAGCTAAAGCTTTTTCTCTCTTTCACCTCCCACCCCATTCTACTCAAGAGGCTTCTTTCACTGGGTGAGTATCCGGTCCGGGTGCCAGAACGGAGCGCGGTGTGTGAGGCGTGCGTCCCGCACTTAGTGCGCGGAGGTTTCCTGCTGCCTGGGGTCTTGACTGACTACCGAGTAGTTTCAGAGACCCTTCTGGTGTCCTCCCCCATCCTCATCCCCTTCTCTTACCTGAAAGTAAGAGAAAAAGCAAACCCCGGAGGTGCGCGCAGATAGAATATCTTTTTGGCCCTGCCACCGCTCGGCTTGCTTACTTTGCGAAAACTCACTTTAGTCAGTAAAGTGCCCGCTCATGAATTTTCCCGATATTGGCTATGCAAAAAAGTCTCTCCCTTTAACAGATACAGCCAGCTTCAGCGCGGCTGAAAAAAACTCTAAGATCCGGGCAGGTGCTGGAAAAAATCATGCCCCAGAGTCACAGGCTAACCTGGTGGAGTAGTCCAAACTGAGAGGGGCAATGCCCTGAGCCAAGCATTTGCCTCAGACATCGCGCGCCCGGCCCCGCGGCGCTCCTTTCTCTGGGGGTTCTGGATTTGGAGCCCTGTCGGGCCGATGCTTCCCTTCTGGGGTCCGACCTTTGGCGCAGAGCTGAGATCTAAGTGAGCCTCCAAGCGCGCAGGACCCCGGGGCATTCCTCCTGGCGCTAGTTTCCCCGCCCCTCTTTCCCGCCCTACTTCTGGGGCCGTGCTCAGCCAGCACCTGCTGGGTGTGGAGATGGAAGGTGTGGAAAATTCTGCCTATCATTAAAAACATAAATAAATAAATAAAACTTATAACCGCATAGCCTAAAAACGGCACCCTTTTCTTATAAATGACTTTCTAAGAGTGTAGTTGAAATAAAAAGGGGGTTTCTCTTTCTCTAAGGAAATGACTTTTAATCCTTCAGAAAAAAAAGCCTACCTATCCCATAATGACGCTTTCTAAGATAGAACAACAACAAAAAAAGCAAAAACAGTTCATAACGCCACGTTTTTTTTTTTTTTTAAAGCGCGTAGTCATAAAACAGCTCCTTTTCCCGAAAACGAATGCCTCTTAATAAGAGTGCCATCGGGAAAGGTGACTTTTTAAAAGCTAGTAGCTGCTAATGGGTTCTTGTCTTTAGACTTTACAAGAGCTGAGCGATAGTCTGCCCTGGGTTGGAGACACGACCTGCATACGAGCGCATAGTCGAAAATTGAGCAGCCCGCCCCCTCTTGCAAAAAAGAAAAAAAAAGGTCACTTTTTTTTAGAGCACCTTTCCTTCCACAGTGATTTAGTCCGTGCTTCCCTGCTTTGGCCGCATTTGCGGTTTGGGGTGCGGGGCGCTGGAGTGCGTGTGTGCACGCGCGCGCCTGCGGGCGGGGCCCTCGCGTCTCTGAACCGGGTGTCCTTCCAAAATGTTGGCTCAGGGGCTGGGAATCAAAATTTGCGCCACTGCGGCGCATATCCACAAAGCAAAGACGAGAGAGAAGAGTGGCTAGGACAAAATTATAAATGAAAATTAAAAAAAAAAATGCCAAGATGGCATTTTAGCCTAGCCCAGGAGCTGTTTCTGTAGGAATCGGAGTATGTTGAATAAAGTGTTTGAAAATCTGCATAGACTGGGAGACGGGCAGAAAATATGGGGAGTGGGCGATGGAATCACCGGAGCCACTAGTGTGCGCTTAGCGCTGCAGCAAGGAAACAACCTGAGGAGCGTGCGGAGCAGAATTCCGAACACCAAGATAACGTCCAAAAAGGTAGTGTGTGCTTTATGACTAAAGCGTAGACCCCTCTCCCAAGGTGAAACATGTGTGATTAAAAAAAAAAAAAAAAGTACTTGCGGGCACCTTCAGAACTTGGTAAAGAATAAATGGAATTCCACTCTTAATCTTGTTTGAAAACTCGCACAATCACTCCAGGAAGTCTCGGCCCCAGGGCTGCCCTTTCCTGTGTCTATGTGTATGTGTGTGTGGAGGGAGGTTTGAAAGCAAGCTGAAGTCATAGTATATATACATGTTTCCAGCTTTCTTGTCTTTGTCTGGTTCATCCGAGGAAGCGCGGACGGTGTGCGGGCTGTTTTGAGGACTTGACCGACAGATGGGCACGCTAAGGTCTAAAGACCACTTTCTCATTCTGCTAAATTAAGAATTGCCGCGCGTAGCCCACCAGCCGCCACCGCCACGGCGCTGCGATTGCCAGGCGGCGAGGGAGCGCCTCCACCAGCCGGGCCCGAAAACCCAGTTCTCCAGTCTCCTTCGCTCGGACAGCCCCTCCTTCTGACAATGATGTCAGTCCCGGCGAGGCACGTCTGGCCTAGAGGAGGCCGTGTGGAGGATCGGGCCGGGAGCGCGAGCGACCCTGCCCCGCGCGCTCCCTGCGCGCAGCCGCCCTTGCATCCTTTTGGCCTCCTTCCCGCGCACTCGCTCTCGGCCCCTCCTTCCAGCTCGCCCGCTCCCTAGAGGCGCGCATAGCCACCGGGGGGCGGGGCAGGCCACTGCAGGCCTGGCCTTGGCCGGTTTTGAACCCCTAGGTTCAAACCCAGATTTGAGGTCTTTCCCCGCCCTTTCCCTCCCCTTGCTACCGATTTTCTCCTCTTTTCAGCTCGCACGTTTACTGTTCACGGTGAATATACTTAGCAGCATTTTAGAGGGCAACTACTTTAGCTACAATAATAATAGTTACCATTGTTAAATTTCCGCTGTTTTCCCTCTCTCAAGTTGAGGAGGCAGGGGGATGTGAAGACCGACGCCTTTAAAATACCTTGGCTGTCTCTTTGCCTTCGACAGAGCGAGCACCCTAGAAGGTGGGGAGGATCGGCGGTGGGGGATGGGGCAGTCGAAGGCGTGTATGGGGGGAGGTCCCCTTAACTGAAGTAGGGACTGGCAACTGGGGGTTACGGAGAGAAAGGCTCTAGAAGCTGCTGCCGAAGGGGAGAGGCTACCGTGCTCTCTATGATAAGGCTGCACAGACACTTCCCGAGGCCGGCCCGCCAAATTGGGAAGATTCAGGAATAGGATTTTACAAGACGGAAGCCCGCTTCGGCGTCCCTTCTGAGCTTGCTCTTCACGGTTTAACGAGTAAACCCTTGCTTTCCAGAATTTGAGGCTAATCAGTTTCTCCTGATTGCGGGAAATGCTTTCTTTAGCTCAGGGAAAAAAGGCGCAGCGCGCAGTTGGAGAAGGTTGTATAGGGCAAGAAGGAAGGGAAGGAGGCAGGGCGTGGGGAGGCAACTGGAGCCTCAGGACTGTTACCTTCCAAAGGAAATTACATACAAAGGAGATCCCAACAAACTGCTTAGTTCCTGTATCAAGGCTTGGAGGCAGGTGGGAAATTTGGCGGAAGGGGAGCAGGAGCAAAGAATTCTTCCTTTTTGTAAATGGAATCCCCCCGCCCCCCACACACCCTTTTATGGAAGGCTTCCCTTACATGATATATCACTGGCAGCAAACTTAGTTGCTGTTCTTTTGAAATACAGGAATGAGGAGAAAACGCAGACCAAGCATAACGACACGTCCATTTTCTAGAGCTCAATCATTTGCTAAGGGTTGGAAGGAAGCTTTTTTTTTCCTTTTTGTCATCCAAATGTGATTCTGATGGATGCCCAAGCAATGTTGGATTTCGGCAGCTGGGAACCCTGGCAAAAGGGATTGCAAGTTTCACACTATTTTTTCCCTTCTTATTCATAACTTTGTTTTTTGCAAGATAGAAATTCCTGATAGCTGCTGGTGGCAGGAAGAAATCTGGTAAGGAATTTAGAAAGCGGAAAATTCTCCTTTTTCTCTATGCAAGCAGTCTACAACAGCCTTTAGCCAGGATTTATAAGATTCTTGGAGGAAGGAGGAAAGACACACGACAAGGAGACTTTATATATAAACCACTAGCTTTGAGGTACATTTATGAAATATATATGGTTGCCACATTTTCTATTGCTGTTAAAGGAAACTATTCAGAGAATAGAAAATCTGAGAGCTGATTTTCTCCAATAATCCTGTTTCATATATTTTAAAAGAGGTGCCCTACATTTATGTATTCACCAAAAGAATCTTCAAACATATTAGTCACCTACTGTGCCAGACAATGTGCTAGGTTCCAGGAATACAAAGATCGTAAGAAAACATGACCATGGTCCTTTGTGAGCAGAGGACACTCTCAAAATTATTGTACAGTGTGATAAATGCTCTAATTGAGCAAAATGGAGGGAGAAATTAATTTTTCCTAAGAGGTTAAGAAAAGATTCTTAAAGAAAGTGTCTCTCTGGCTTTGAAAAATAGGCATTCCAAGCCAAGAAGTAGACTTGGAAGGGCATGTCAGACACAGAACAATTAGATATGGAATTAAGAGGAACGTTGTGTTTTGTAGACTAGGCCATCTTTGATGGTTTTTCAAGCAGATAGTCTTAAAAAAAAAAAAAAACAGGATGACAAAATTGGGCAGTAGCTGGCAAACGGTAGGTTTTTTTTGTTGTGTTTTAAGTGAATGACTTGAGTAAAGAATGGATGCAAATAAATTTTAAAAAATTCTATAATATCAAGAAAAGGGGACAAATGAATGAAGAAGGCCTAAATTAAATCAGTCGAAGCAGGATAAAAAAAGAATGTTACTTTGGGGAAGAAAATTTTTCGTTAGTACATGATCACCTACTCACTTTTAAATCATCTCACTTTCCTCACCTAATCCTTAAAATTCCAATCTTCGGCCATTAAAAAAAAAAAAAAAAAAAGGAGACTCACTCCCCTTCAGCCATTTGCAAACGCGTGTATCTCCCTCTCCCATTTCCACACACATCCCTGTTTCATCTATGCCCTTATCCCCCCTTATCCGCTTCCACACTATCTCTCTCACCAGTTAGTGTCATTTAATCTTGGGCTTTCTCCCACATAGGCACTAGAAAGCACCTTGATCTCTCCGCTTTTCCTCCTTCACATCAGTTGTCCCACCTCCCTTTCGCTTCCTCCTCCACATTACCAACCTGGGGGTGGGCTTACTCCACTAATCCCCCCTTAGCTCCTTTCTCCCAACTACCTACCTGGGACTCTCCTCCCCTTCAGTGACCTCAAAGAAGCTACCGAAAAGGAGGAACCTCTACTTCAAACTCCATTACAGATTTGTCAAGTTTTCTGGCCAAGAAGTTTTCTTGCTGTCTGTGTGTATCTTTTGCTGTTTTATTTCAAACAAGATTTATAGTGGAATTTCTCAGATTTGTTATATTTTTTATTATGCCTACAAATGCCTGTTTTGGTTACACCCAGGGATTCAAATATTGTACGTTGGGGAGTACTTACAACTTTTCTGAATTTCTCACCGCACACTCCTGACACTGTTTCTCTGCATCCCATCCCATGCTCTTTTCCCATGGGTCATTCCTTCTGTGTTTTCGGTAAAAATTTCTTTCTTATTTTTATTCCCCTCTCTTTTTTGCTTTGTGGGATTATCATAGTGGCTTGAGTTTAAATATTTTGAGAGGATGTCTCCCTCACCCCACACACAGGATTTCAAGGCTTTTGTCAATGTGTGTTCATACCAACACACACACTTACCATCTCGATTTTCAAAGGCAAAGAAACCCTTGATTTTTACTTTATTCTTAGAAAGTTCTTTTTTTGGGGTAGAAAAAAGGCAATTCCCACATCGCCCATATCTCCACATTCAATGAGGTTGACTCAGTATCATTGGGAATTGGGGAGGGAAGAAAGAGGATGCCATAAAAATAGATGATACATTCTTTCATCATTGACATATGTAAATTTTAACTTTGGGGAAAACAAAATATATAATTTACATTTAATTGGATTGACATTATACTATAACATTCCAAATCACATGTCATTGTCTGAGCAGAGTTCTAATATCTGAAGACTTTATTGATCATTCAGTATCCAGAATGAAGAATCCTAGGTAAGATGCCTGTATGTTCCAGACTGGCTTGAAATGTTTAAATTAATGGAATCATATTGAAAAATGGTGTTATTATTCAACAGAGTTTCATCAGGAAGACAGCGTCCCTAAAAT
This sequence comes from Loxodonta africana, assembly GCF_030014295.1. NCBI lineage: Eukaryota > Metazoa > Chordata > Mammalia > Proboscidea > Elephantidae > Loxodonta > Loxodonta africana. Next base: position 109,523,309 of record NC_087369.1, read on the forward strand.
ATGGTCATCTAGGAGAAAATATCAAATGACCTATATGCCATAGTCCCTCAAGATTTCTGCCCTGTGCAACATTAGTTGTTAAGCACAGGCTTATCGCATAGAGAAAGCTATTTTACGGTGAAAAGTGTCTTGAGATTTGTTTAGATTGTAGAAAGAACGCATTCTAATTATGAAACAAAAAATATGAATTGGGAAAAGGAAGACTTTTTCAATTATGGTTTTGAATTAGAAGGGTGACACGCCAGAAATCATAAAAGCTTCTACTAAATTTTGCCCTTAAAAAAAATGTCAATTGCTGAAGGATTTAAACTGGCGCTGTTAGTGTCTCTAATGTGTTAAGTAACTAATAAGAGTGAGATCAGTAGAAAAAATTTTGAAACTAAGAGTGACAATGGCTATAGTTGTCATTTGCAGCTCAAACCTACAAGAATTATTTTTCTACCTAATCCGCTCATCTTGAATGTGTAGATTTGTGAAAACAGATGAAAGAAAAATAGAAAAGGTAAAGAAGAAATTCTGAGAAAGGGTTTTTATCTGTTCAATAAAAACTGCTTCAATAATCTAATAAATCTGTTTTGCATGACTATAATAAACTAATTTGCTGGTGGATTTTAATTAAACAATCTGAAGACTAACCTTTTTTTTACATTTTAAGTAATTGAAATGCAAATTGAGATTTGAACTGATTTTACAATTCAGTTACTATCATACTGAAATGAAAACAAAATGTTTAAGTAGTTTTCTGCCATGCTTTTTTTTGATGCATTCTTCTAGTTTAATACCTTCAGTTTGTGCAATATTCTATATTTTTATATCATTTAAAAAGGCATTATGTTATTTTAGTCTCATAAAAACTTTCAGTACAAAAAAGAAGGCATAGTTCTATCTGTTTTATGAATGTGAAAGCTGAAGCCCAGACAGGTTTAATGAGTCCCCCAAATCTTTCCAATTACTAAAACGGGAAGTCTGTATAGGGATGTTGATCTTCAGTCTCCAAACCAGGGCTTTTCCCAACTCCCGCTTTTCCTTTCTTATTTTTTTTAGTATATCTTATCAAAATTCTGAATGTAAAATAAAAAACAGTGCTTCTTGGATTAAAAAATAAAAATCTCAACGATAAATATATTCAAAAACGTTGATCAATTAATTGGCTATCTGCATTATATTTTCTTCCTAGTGTCTTTGTGCACTAACCCTGTAAAAATTATGTGATAAAATGGTAAGACTACTAAAATTTAATGGTATACACACTCAGACACACTCATACATTTTATTTTCAGAAATGATTTAGATTACGGTCCATCTAATGATACTGTAAAGTTTAAGCTTTCTTAATGTAATATTTAGTCCTATAGCCTAATTCATGTTTCTTTCAGGACATCTGTATTTTTACATATGATTTATTTTAGGGAATGCTTGCCAGTGATTTTTCAGTAGTGGTTTTCTTCTGACATGTCATCTCTGAAGCAGCCTGCCTTTGGAAATCAATTGAATGTGTGTATCGTATAAACCAAAACGGCATTAAGCTTCCAATGTGCAAATCATTGTTTTTTGGTCTTTAGGATTATAAACTCCTTTTTCTCGTGGTTTTGGGGCAGGGAATGGGAATATAGGGTAAATTTAAATTGTGTAAAGCACTAAGCATTTTGTGATTTAAATGCTATTTAGCATCTAGAAAGTGACCTTGGGCAAATAACTTCATTCTCCCTGGACTACTGTGTCCCGAAACGAAAAATGAGAGACTTGTAAATTACTTCAAGTTCTCTTCCAATGAAAAACAATTCAAGATGTTTTGCAATGAATAGTAGTCATACAAAGCATTCTTTCCTTGCCCTTGATTCTACAGGTATTACCAGTTTAACTACATTGATTCATTAATCATCAGTAACTAAAAACCTCATTTGTCCAGCATTTCAATACTCTATGTGGTGGCTGGGCTGATTGTGAAGCTTGGCCCTTAAAGAAATTAAGCAGAGTACCTTCTTAAAGAAGCTTACATTCTGACTGAGCAAAAACAATGAGCAACATCAACAAAGTAATGTATACTCACATTAAGTCAAATTCAACGAATATTTATTGACTGCTCTGTGCATTACAGTACACCAAGTATGGCCCAAGTTTTAATAGGCTCCGAAAGTGGAAGGGACCCAAGAGATCATTTTGTCCAACCCCTTCATTTTACAGATAAGAAAACTAAGGCTCCGAGATGTGAAATGAGTGCTATAGGAGCTCGGTAAGGTATAGAACGATGGCATTAATTAATTCACTTCACAATCTTACCTCTTCCGTACTCTAAAATGTATTTATAATTCCAAAAGGCCATCATATATGGCTTTTTAATTAATGTTGCTCAAGTGCAATAATAGGTTTGTATCTTATCAGAAAGTTAACTATAAGATTCGTTTATTTCTTTGGCTTTGTTAAACTGGACAGTTTCCCACTCTGACTCAGGTATAGAAAATAGTGCATTTTCTACATTTTAACGTTTTGAATTTAGATTATTAAAAGCACCTGCATTGTACACAGTATATTATAAGGCATACACTATGAAGGCCGAGTAACGGACTACAGTACCAATGCATTAAATAATATAAATATTTTAACTATTTAAAATATTTTTACTTGAAAAGCCCATTTACCTAAGTTTTCTAGAAATAGGCATTCCTTGAAGGATGGTTTTAGTTTTATAAATGCACATTTTCCTAAGGACTTAATGTATATTTCCCTGGATTTTAAAATATAATTTGGGGAGGATTTTGAGTGAATTTTCTAGAATATGATCTCTTGGCTACATCATCTTATTTTATTTTCCATGTCAGGGTGTGTGTGTGTATGTGTGTGTGTGGGAAGTATAGGTCAGGAAAAGGTAGTCAGGCAAAATATACCAAAGCAAAGCTTTTCTTTCTTTTCTGAATTACCTTAGACTGATTTATTTTACTTTGTGGCTGAGTGGAAGGAGGAAAAAAAAAAAAAGAGGAAATCAAGTGGAGATAAAATTTAGAGAATGGCCAGAGTGTTAGGTAATAGGGCCTGCATTTTAGTTTAGTCTGAAATATGCAGTCTTTGTGAAACTACCTAGGCTGCCATCCCTCTTTCAATTCTAACATTAGAAACTTGTAATTTTTTTAAAAATGTTTTTTGATAATTGTTTGCTAGTTTAACTAGGATCAGTAAATTTCAAAAATGTGACTATGTTAAATTTTTAAAAGAGACTTAAGAATAGGAAACAAACACACAAACAACAGGAAAAAACTTTTATATGGGAGCTTCCTTTATGCTCATTAGGCAGAATTTCCATTGTCTTTTCTTTTTACACTAGGGAAGAATTTGCTCAGTTTAACACTGAACTTTTAGCCTTAAGTCAGTCTCCATAGTTTTTACATCTCTCTTTGTCTTGCAGCTTTTCTTAGTCCATTAACTCAATTTTTACATTCATGAGATAAAGCAGTTACAGTAAGTATTGGCCATTTTGTAATGAGATTGAATGCAAAGCAGGATTATTTGGAGAAGGGAATTTGAATCCATTAAATGTCATACATATGCCTAAGAACTGTATACAAGAGTAAACTAATATGGGAATATAAAGCTACTCCAACAAAAAAAAAAAATTGTATAGTTGGGTAGCTATAACAGAATCAAAGCACTTTAGAATGAAATAGAGCCAATAAACGGTTTCTAATCAATCACCATCACTGCTAATGACTTGTAATTTTAAACTCCAGCTTATAGGAAGTTATATTCTATTCCTGTGCTTCTCAAACTTTAATGTGCATACCCATCACCTGGGAATCTTGTTAAAATGCAGATTATGACTCAGTAGGTTTGGAGTGAGGCCTGAAATTCAACATATTTTACAAGCTCCCTGGTGATGCAGATGCTGCTGTTCCTCAGATCACATTTTGAGGAGCAAGGGGCTAATTCATATCCTGACAGACCAGCAGGAAAAAGGTGAAGTGAGCCAAGGGTAGCCATTTTTTAAAAATATTCAATTAGGTATTTTACAAAAGGATGAAATAAAAAAAAAGTAGATATACAGTTCTTTACACTTGGATATTAAAATTGATTTTAACTTTTGGTGTAATTACATCATTTAAAACTGTAATCCGGAACAAAAGCTGATTACTTGATAATTTTACAGTCTATTCTATTTCACAGGCACTATATATTTTTATATACATGTAGGAAACCTTGGTGGCATAGTGGTTAAGAGTTCAGCTGCTAACCAAAACGTCTGCAGTTCAAATCCACCAAGTGCTCCTTGAAAACACTGTGAGGCAGTTCTACTCTGGCCTGTAGGGTCGCTATGAGGTGGAAGTGACTCAATGACAACACGGTTTTTTTATGTACATGCATTCATACTACTTTGAAAATGAAAATCGTTGACCACACAGTACCAATAGCTTACCCACATTTTAAAACTTTCCCCCAAAAGATCCAAAAGCTCTGAGCGATGTTAGTATAGATCCTTGATGGTGTTAGTTTGTAAAATATTGAAAATGAAAAATATTTTAATTTTTCAGGTTTTAGAAGAAAATGACCAATTACAATTTTCATGTATCTATTTGAAGACAGAGTCCCTGGACCTATAGAGTGGTTTTCTTCTCTAGTCTTTGAAAATACACCTTTCTTGAGGAAGTATTGTTATTTTTTTCATCAGTTTCTTTTGGTATTTTCCTTTTGGTATATTTTACAAATGATTAACGAGCTCAGCTGCTAACTGAAAGGTTGGAGGTTCCAGTCCACCCAGAGATGCCTCAGGAGAAAGGCCACACACACGTGGGGACACGAAGACTCGGAATTCACTCAATGGCGACTGGTATAGGTTTTAATTGGAAGACCTTCTTTATATTTTCTTATAAGTGTCTGACATTTGGTAGGACAACAACAACAACAAAAGAGATTTGGTAGAAGTTATTTTATATTTGCTCCCTCAACAAACATTCGTCAAAGCAGGAACACATGGTAAATTCAGCATCATGCTACGTTTTAATGCCTAGACTTTTATATTAGAATACAGCAGAGAAGCCCTTTAATCTAAGTGTGCTTTTCTCATTCATCGGAAGTCTAGGAAAACTTCCGTAGTTCCCGTTCTTTACATGCAGCTCATGTAAAAGGTTGTCAATTAAAAATTTTTAAATTAAAATTTTTTTCCCTCTTTCCTTCTTCCCCAGTGTCAAATTAAAGCAAACATACACACAATGTTGAAAGCAACTATTGACATACATTAAGTGTAAGTGCTTAAACTGTGTTTGCTGGGAAACATGATGTGCCTCTGGCAGGATTAGAAAAACAACTGAAAAAGTTGTCATTTCAAAGCTGGGATTTCATGTCTTAATTATGGTGTTGGGATTCAGAAGTTATCACCTTCCGAATGAAGCTGTGTTAGTCTTTTCTAAGCTCTGATACTTTAATATCAAAAGCAGAGCTCGTTTTGTGGCAACTTGAAGTTCCCAGTGTACTGAAGGGCCAATTGGATTAAAATGTTTTTTGTAAGTGCTAATAAACTTGGGTGTCTGCCAAAATTGCCTCGGATTTCATTACTCTTAACATTATTTAATAACAATGTTAAACATAGACTGTTTCTATGTGCCTGAGGAGCTATGAGTATAGCAACCAGAATATATTTGTTTTTGGGGGGAGACATTCCAAAATATACAAAAAAAGAAAAATACCAAAACAATAGAAACTGATGAAAAAATAAAACATCCTCAAGAAATGTATATTTTCAAAGACTAGAGATCGAAACCACTCTATAGAAAGCATAAATATCAGTTCTATGAAAACATGCACTGTTTAAAAAAATGGAATATAATTTGAAAATCAGACTATGGCATGGTTAAAACGAATTAGAAGCAAAAAAAAAAACAATTTCTTTGACTAATCTAGCAAATATTAGGAATGCTAAAAAATATTAAACAAAAGGTTCAATTAGAGTAATTTAATACAGCTACTTTTTTTTTTACATACCTTTAAATAAATTCTTTTTCCTCCTTTGGAGTCATTATGACTACATCATAATAGAAGGATTTTTTTTTTTTTTAATGAAAGGAAAATATTTTGTAACTGGAAAAAATTTTAGTAATAAATCCCATAATTTTGGTAAAAATTTTAAAGAGATTGCAGTTAAAGTTGAGCAAAATTTGCCAGAAAATAGTGCGCCATAATGTAGACTAAATGTTGAAGTACTCACAATTGCTAATAATAGGCTAAGATAGCAAAATTAGTAATATTGCTAAGAAACTGAGTAGATTATAGTCCTAAGAAAAAATAATTAGAATTCGAAGTTGAGATTAATTAGGTTCCAGGATGAAGATTGAGAACTAAAGCATCATCATTCAAATAAATGAAACATGCTTGGAAAACATGTGGTTAGGTGCCCTGGAGTCGGTTCCGACTAATAGCGGTCCTATGCACAACAGAACGAAACACTGGGCGATCCTGCGCCAGCCTCACAACTGTTTCTGTGCTTGAGTGCATTGTTGCAGCCACTGTGTCAGTCCATTTCCTTGAGGGTCTTCCTCTTTTTCGCTGACCCTGTACTTTACCAAGCATGATGTTCTTCTCCAGGGACTGATTCCTCCTGACAACATGTCCAAAGTGAGACTAGTGTCGCCATCCTTTCCTTCTAAGGAACATTCTAGTTGTGCTTTTACCAAGACAGTACATAAAAATGTCAGTATACTTTATACCTTCCTTACACTAATGGTAGCAACTATATTATGCAAGAAAAATGCTTTGGTGGTAACTGAAACTACTGAGTTTTTGAAACAAATAATTTTTTAAGTAGACTTATTATAATATTTTTCATTAAATTTAAAGATACTACCTGAAACAACATCTCTCAGTAACTATGAAAGGCACTATGACCAGGTTTAATATTTTTCAAGTGTTTTCATTTCATTTTAGGGTACTACAGATTTTATCTCATCTGAATGTCACCACAGTCCTCTGAAACAAGTTTTGTAAATATTATGCCTTTTTGACTTATGAAAAAAGAGACACAGACATGTTGTTTATTTTTGTTAAGGTCAGATATCTATTAAGTGACAGAGACAGCACTTAATCCTGGTTCTCCTGATCCCTGGAATAACATTCATTCCATCAACCAGTGTTGCATACTATTTTCTTTAAGTGTAAATACAGTTAAGGGTATATATTAAAGAAAAAATGTAAATGTATTATAATTAATCTTTAGAAGTTTTGCATTTATTCAATCCTATTATGCACAATTAGGATAACATCACTGGCCTTAGTAATTTAAAATATATGATAACTAAAATATACAGTAATACAATAGTCGTAGTAGACTAGGAAAAAAAAAAAAAAAGATGTAAACAAATTGACCAAGAGAGCGATGCTAGAATTGGATATATCTGAGAAACTTTTTTTTTTTCAAAAAAAGGAAAATTTGGTTATAATTTAAAATAGGCTCAGAAACCAGAGTCAAGTTCCTGAGAATTTCCTTCTATTTAAAGATAAAAAAAAATTTGAGAGAACAAGTCTGGAGGGACAGTGTTTGGGAGAAAAAAGAAAATTTATTATGTCTAGGCTATGAGTTGGCTTACACATAAACTGTTAAATAATAAACTAAGCTGTATTGCTCTAGATAAATTCTGGCAATGTTTGAATCCCTGACTTTGGGAGGTTTTAGGTTTCTTATTTTATTTGAATTACATTTGGGCATTTTAGTAAGATAGATTTTGTAATAGTAGTTAACAGTCAGTGGGGCGAATAGTTTTCCCTTTGGGAGATCACACTTTGTTTTCCCTTGGAAGAACTAGATTATTAGAAGGTATTACAAAAATATCTTTTGTTGTCAGAGAAACAAACCCTGTTTAGTTCCTTTAATGAATCTCATGAGGAAATTAGTAGACTTAAAAGTATAAACTATGACACATATTCTGCCAAAGTGCTACCAAATATAAAAGAAAAACACTATTCTTATTGTAAAGTTTCCTTGAAACTATAGCTCTTCTAAATAAAATTGACATTTGTGAATTTATATTTGACAAAAGACTAGTAATGAATATAATCATTTAACAATTCATGCAACCCTGTGAGTTAGGTGGAGCAGACATTTTTATCCCTCTGTTTTTGTTTTTTTTTTTTTCCTAATGGGGACTCAGGCTAGTCCAGAGTTAGGTAAATAATGGCTTGCTCAAGGTCGCAAAATTAGAACTGGGTTCAAATCCATGTGTTTTTCACTATGCCATATAAATTGAGTAATTGTGTATAACTTACCTGGGAAATATGCAGTATTTGAATTTTTTAATAAAGGAAGAGAGAGAAAGGAGATATTTCTTACATATCAAATTAAAGCTAGGGTTACTATTTCTCTTCAGAAATAGTACAGGTGATAGTTACTCAGGCTTGACTGTGAACCAGCAGTATGTGGAGATAACTAGCAATGTTTCAATGGAAATACATTAATTTGTTTGCTGTTGTGATTTTATTTCTGTTCTTTTTATTAAAGACTCCAAATGGAGAAAGTAGGGATATTTCAGTGAAATACATGTTAGTGGATACTATGTAATGTCTTCGAATTTTCAGTTTATTTAGTTTGTCTGTTTTACTTAGGAAGATCATTCTTCAGGATGTTTTGTGTTTGTGCTTAACTTGTGTTTTTTCTGAGTTAATTTAGTAAAGCACAAAATTGTTTAAATGTGAACTGTGATCTGTTACACCTACTTATAGTTTAGTTTTTCAGAAGGTTCCATTTTCCTTTTGAAGTGAATTTCCCAAGGTCACAAAAGCTACTTAGTGACAGTCTGGAATAGAATTTATGTCTTCTGTCTCCTAGTCAGTGTACTTTTCACTGTATCGTATGTCTTTTACCATAGTAATAGTGCTTGTGCAAATTAAAAAAAAATTTAATCTGTAGCGATCAAATAGCCTAAAATGTTCCAAAGTGCTGGAAGTAGTTTTTGTTATTGATTTTTGTAGTAAATACCCAATTAAAGTTTATTAACTAGCAAAATTGACGAATCTTTTCAAACAAATTAAAAACTTAAAATATGAACGTATTAACAATTTTTGTGAATAAAACTTAATTTTATAAGGCAACATTACATATTTCATAGCAACTTATCATCTTGAATGTTAGATACGTCTTTTACATGAGAATTCATGCTGCAATTTAAACTGTACTGAAAATTCACTGTAATACCATTATATTGCAACATAGATTTGTCTTGCATTATAGAATTCTATTTGGAATAAACACCGTAAGAACAATATTATAGTCATCTTAACTTTAACAGTGTGTCCCTGTTAACTTAGGCCCTCATATACATTAATGTAGAGTTTTAATATTCCATGAGCACTAACAGCAAGCCAATTTTATGAAACTTATGTTTTTCTCATTTGCAGAAAACTAAATATTTTCCCTATTTTTTATTTTAAAGGTGTTTGCTTTCCTGCTAAAAATGTCTAACACATTAGGCTTTTAATAGATGGACTGGAGTTGTGAATTTTTGCTTAGCAAACACACCTTCAAAGGTCATGCTGCTTTTCAAAATATAAATTAACAACTTTTGGTTAATTGCAAAGAAATAATCTACAAGCCAGCAACCTCAGTTATATTTTGACCCTAGTTGTATTTCTTTGAATGAAATAATGACACCTTTTTTTCCCATTATGAACAGAAAGCATTTTATTTGACATAATTTTTTTCTTTTTCTTTTCATTTCTACCAGAACCTTAGTAGCTATAGGTTATACCTATGTAAATGTGCTGCTTAGAGTGGGAGGGTGTCTAACTTAAAAGTATTTGAGAGTAAATTCTTTTAAGAAACAATTCGAATGTCTTTTATTTTTCTGAGAAATTTTGTATATATTTTTTTTAATAACTTTTGGAACTAATATAGAGATAAATTTTGAAATTTTAGCTGTGTGGTGAAAAAGTCAAGAGAAAAATCTCCTTTCAGAAGCTATTGAAGACAAACAGGTAAAGTCGTAAACTGTTAAGTGACTAAAAAAGGACAGATATGATCAATAGCATTTTCTTAGCTCTCCTTCTACAAATGGCTTGCTTGATAGGTTGATTCTCAAAACTAGCACATTCACAATAACTGAAAAATCCAGTTAATTACTTAACCAAAGATTATGGTTAAAATATAAATGTCAAAAATACTAGAAAATTACTTTTTGCCCACTTGATAATCATGATTTATAAATATTTCAGTTGGTCCAAATGAACCAAAATTGTGCTCTGTTCTTCCATTATCTATATCTTAGACATCTACATCTGAACCCCTGTAAGGTGGGAGGCATTCTAATAATTTTCATGTTATAAACATGGAAATTGAGACTTGCCCAAAGTTACATAGTTATTAAATAACAATGTTACTAATCAAATTCACAAATTCAGACCTTATTAAATTCACAGCACATATTTTTGACCACTATGGTAAATAAAAAATTTGTTTGCCTAAGATTTTGAAATATCATTTAACTATATTAATAATAACTGAGCAAATGGACATTTTATTTTCATTTCTCTTTAGATACTTTTCATGTTAGATCCATTGTTTACCTGTATTTACTGTGTTGTCGTTAATGTTGTGTGTAACTGTACTAGGGCTGTAGAAACAAAAAACTACATAGGTTAAACTGAATGTTAAGAATTTTTTTCTTCTTCAGAACATCTTAATTGTAGTGGAAATATTCACTCTATGAAGTCACCAGCCATTAACAATTCATGTATATCTTGGAAAATGTGTGAATACACACTTAATTGGTTTAATTTAAAATCTAGATTTCTCCTTTGATAATTGTATTTTTATTGCATATTACAACGCAATCGGATAGTAGGAGCCCTGCTGGCTCAGTGGTTAAGTGCTACACTGGTAAGTGAAAGGTTGGTGGTTCAAACCCACCAGCCGCTCCATGGGAAAAGACGTAGCAGTCGGCTTTGGTAAAGATTTACAGCCTTGGAAACCCTATGGGGCCAGTTCTGCTCTGTCTTGTAGGGTTGCTGTGAGTTGGAATCGACCTGACGGTAACGCAGTTTATATACCCAGTTTAAACAAATTAAAATTATAGATGACTTGGGATCTTTCTCATCAAAGGCCATTGCTTTTTTATTTCATTTTTATTAGAAACTTGACAGTTTTGATCTAGAGGCATGATGCAATTTTTATTTTTAATGGATTTGCTTGGTCAATCTCAAAATAAAAGCTTTCAGTTCTATTCTCTGTTCAAAAATCCTGACATAATTCTGGGATAGATACTGGAGGGATAAAATTCTTCACATCATTAAGTAAATAAGTAGTATTCTCTTGAACCAAAAGGGAGAATCGAATTTATTTACAATCTATCTGCATAGTACCACGTCTAGTTAAGTCAATAATTTATTTGAAGCGACCTTTCACCAAATTAACAGCGGTTTCCTTTTTAGGTGGACATTAACCTTACTGTCCAAATAACTCAGTCTATATTTCTACCTAACCCAAAGTGCCAAAACCAAAATCAAACCTGTTGCCGTCAAGCCGATTCTGACTCATGGAGACCCAAACTGTAAAAACCCAAAGTGTAGCAGTTCTTTATTCTTAATTATATTCTTAGAATTTATAAGCCAGGATGAAAAATTGTGAACCAAGGATATTGATCATAGCTTGGTCAAAAGTTAAAATATCTTCTCTTGGATTTATTTTTAAAAAATAATTACCAGTATTAGCATGCAATAATGATGCAAATGCAGCTCAAATATAGAACATAGATTAACCGCTTGAAAGAAGTACAAACAAGGAAGCCTAGCATGGTGGCATCTTGCCTAAGTAGGCTCTCTTTCTAGTAGGTAAAGATGCATTTTTTCTTACGGCGATTTTTTTAGAATCTTCGAAAAAGACAAAAAATTTTCTAAAATACAAGTACATAGGCACCCACACACACACCTTTTAAAATGTATAACATATAATGGTTTTTGAATAAGATACAGACAGAAGTTTGTCTTTAATAATGCTTAAACTGTATTTCTCTTGGTAATATTCAGTGCCCCTTTAGAATTGTAGTTTTTACAAAAAAGAACCTACGATTGTAAGGCCTCGGTGGTGTTCCTGCTATTAAGATACATTACCAACAGATGGCAGTGGTACAGTGTAAGAACTCTACTTTTTGGCATTATTCAGACAAGCATTATTTCTTCCTTTGAGATATATAATATATGAAATATCTGAAATTGTATAATATATCATAAATATGTACGTATCCAGGACAGATTTTTATAAATAAAGATTAGGCCCAACTTATTACATTTTTCTTATCGTCTATTTTTATCACCAGGTAAAACTTAATCAAAACATACTTTTCTCCAGAGGCTTAGAATACCTTATTTCTGAAATATTTCATACTTTTTATAACATTTTCTTTAACTATCTTTTGAAAAAATATTGCCAAAATTATATTTAAAATACAAATTTTAAGAGTATTCTACAATTGACTAGAGATTTGGACTAAATTGATGATCTTCTAAACAGAAATCATTCCACTTTCTGACTGATTTAAGAAAAAGACGTCTAAAACTATGATATATTAGATATTAGTATTTAGGGATAGCCATATGCAGACACATAAGCTCATATATTTTTGTTTAGACAAAATGGCAATATAATGATTGGATAAAGTTCCTAAACAGAAATTTGCAATTAGCATATGTACTAATACTGGCAAAACAAATTCGATCTTTTAAGTTTTCATCTACAAAACCAATTCCAAGTGTCTTTTTCTCCCCCCACATTAGTAGCACTTTGAGGCCTTAGTAATAATCACCCCCACATGCTGGGGTGGGGAGTTAAAAGGCCAGAGAAAGTGTACAACGTAGGGATTTTGACCTGATTTTACCTCGGTAGGGTTTTTGTCCAACACTTTACGTAACTCTTTTACGTTCCATTCCGTTTTCATTTCCTCCTACTAAAATTAGCTTCTTCCATTGAATTTTCACCACTCCTTCTTCATAAGTTTAGTTGTTGAAAGATTAAATAGTTTACTACAAGTAACTCTGTTGTCTACTTCTGCTGTTCTACATATACACACATATGCTAAAAAAATCAGTTTGAAAACCTCCTTTATTTTCCTGTTTTTGTCTCTTTCCAAAAGTAAAAACAGAAGTTATCAATCAAGAATACTGGTTTCTACAAGGCTAATATTTGCCCCACACTCTGAAATCGCCCCCTTGTTTGGCCTCAGTTGTCTTGGAGATGCACAATGAAAGAGTATATGCCCAGGAGAATAAGGCCCTGATGTTTCAGCTTGGCCTGATAAGGTAGTCATATAAGCATACAGACATTTTTTATTCACATTTTGAAAAAAGGTGATACTAGATAGATCATTTTTGCTGTAATTATAATGATTCTGTATATGTAACTTTATGTGTATGTACTCATTAGTTTTTTTTTTATCTAGCATATAAGTCAGAAATTACTTACTTTTCAAAATTAAGGCCCTTTTTGTTGCTGTCATTGACGATTGAAAGAAAAAAAACGAAGACAAAAAAACAAACTAATCATATAGTAAATGAGGTCAGTCGACCATTCAAATTAAGGTAGATGGTGGTTTACATGTTAATTTAGGAATATTTGGTTTAAATTCAAAAGTTACTCCGTTTTTGAAAAATAAGTACTTTTTTTAAAGAAAAATTCATTTCCCCATCTGGGCTTCAAAGAAAACGATTTTAATAAATACTGCTGTTACTTACTCAACTTGGCAGAGTTTATAAGAAATAGAACTTAGAGGATTTTGACAGAAGCATTTATTTTATGCCTTTGTTAGTCAAATAAAACGAGGACAATAAATTGGAACAAGATTCCTTCATTCTCAATTTATTAATAAAACGTAATTTGGGGTTCATATTGTGCCTGAATAAGGAAATTTCTTCAACATTATCTGATTTGAAATCATTTGCATAGAAATTATAGGTTAACCCTTGGTTATATACAGAGGGTGGGAAATAGCCAAGCATGATTTTTCTAGAATAAAATAAACTTTCCTTTTATTAGTGAAAGTCACATTTTACTTTCATTTGGAGTTACAGAAATACTTTACAACTTTATCTACATAGTAAATTCATAAAGATAATTACATATTTTAAAACTAGGAATATTTTGACATTAAAGATTTCCTTATAAAACCAAAATTAAAGATGATATTAACATAATTTATACAACATTAAATATTATTTCTTTCATAAAAAATGATTCATCATTGTATAAGTGGATTCATCATAGATTTTTTAAATATCAAGCACTCAAACTGTATTAAAAATGGCATTTGTTATTAGGCCTCCAGGTGTTACATATGACTAAGAATCATGGATAGACGACAACATAAGTAAAAAATGCTTAGCAGAGGCAAGAATCTGGGAGGCCAAATTACGTTAAAGAACTTTATTTAAATGAAACAAAAAAATCTGGACTCATTAAAAACGCTAATGTATTATGGTTACTTGAAGAATTGGTCATTAGAGGAATACAAAACTGAGAGTTTTCCCTACTTCCTTAAAGTGGGGGAAGATACTCATGCCGGCCTTCATAGCTTTCCTTATGATTCAAGGGCAGTGCTAACAATCATACACATGCAAATGTCATCCTGCTTGCCATATTAGAAGAGATGGAGTAAAGTGTCTATTCAAGTTGTTACTGGCAGCCTGTGTTCCACTGGGTGGAAATTTACCAAATTAAATGCAGGCGATTTTCTTCATCTAGATACCAGACAAGTGTTCTTTTTCAGGTTGTCTCTATATTTGCTTTGTTGTCTTTTCTTTACAGTTCCTTATGTTAACTCAGTATAGTGCACACAGCTTAGATTAAAATAATTCTGTTGACTAAAACACACTTTTTTAATCCTTTTTTTTTCTTCTCACAGCTACACATCCTACTCTGCTTTGCCTCTGTTGATGTTGTTAGGTGCCACCGAATTGGTTCCAACTCATAGCAACCCGTGTACAACAGAACAAAACACAGGCTGGTCCTGTGACTTCCTCATAATTGTTGAGCCCACTGTTGAAGCCACTGTGTCAGTCCATCTTTTGAAGGTCTTCGTCTTTTTCATTGACCTACTTTATCTAGCATGATGTCTGTCTCCAGAGATTGGTCCCTTCTCATAAGATGTCCAAAGTATGTGAGGTGAAGTCTAACCATCCTTGCTTTTGAGGAGCATTCTAGCTGTACTGCTTCCAAGACAGATAGTTCCTTCTTCTGGCAGTCCATGGTATATTCAATATTGTTCGCCAACACCATAATTCAAATGCATCAGTTCTTTTTCGGTCTTCCTTATTCATTGTCCAGCTTTCACATGCATGTGAGGAAATTGAAAGTACTATGGCTTAGATCCAAAAAACAAAAACCAAACCTGTTGCCGTCAAGTCGATTCCGACTCATAGCGACCCTATAGGAGAGAGTAGAACTTCCCCATAGAGTTTCCAAGGAGCACCTGGTGAATTCGAACTGCCAGTCTTTTGGTTAGCAGCCGTAGCACTTAACCACTGTGCCACCAGGGTTTCCATGGCTTAGGTCCGGTGCACCTTATTTCTCAAAGTTTTTTTTTTTTTTCTTTTTTAACACTTTAAAAAGGTCTTTTGCAGCAGATTTGGCAATGTAGTACGTCATTCCATTTCTTGACTGCTGCTTCCATGGGTGTCAATTGTGGATCCAAATAAAATGAAATCCTTGACAACTTCAGTCATTTTTTCTGTTTATCATGAAGTTGCTTATTGGTCCAGTCGTGTGGATTTTTATTTTCCTGATGTTGAGGTGTAATCCATATTGAAGCCTGTCGTCTTTGATCTTCATCACTAAGTGCTTCAAATCCTGTTCACTTTCAGCAAGCAAGGTTGTGTCATCTGCATATCAGAGTTTGTTAATGAGCTTCCTCCAATCCTGATGCCTAGTACTTTTTTGTATTGTCCAGCTTCTTGGATTATTTGCTCAGCACACAGATTAAATAAGTATGGTGAAAGGATACAACCCTGATGCACACCTTTCCTGATTTTGAACCATGCAGTATTCCCTCATTCTGTTTGAACCACTGCCTCTTGGCCTATGTACAGGTTCTTCATGAACACAATTAAATGTTCTGAAATTCCTATTCTTAACAATGCTATCCATAATTTGTTACGATCCACACAGCCGAATGCCTTTTTGCACAGTCAATAAAACACAGGCAAGCATCTTTCTGGTATTCTCTGCTTTCAGCCAAGATCCATCTGACATCAGCAATGATATCCCTCCTTCCACATCCTCTTGTGAATTTGGGCAATTTCCTGTCCATGTACTGCTGCAACCACTTTTGAATTGTTTTCAGCAGAATTTTACTTGTGTGTGATATTAATGATATTATTTGATAATTTGTACAACTTGTTGGATAACCTTTCTTTAGAATGGACACGAATATGGATCTCTTCCAGTTGGTTGGCCAGGTAGCTGTCTTCCAGATTTCTTGGCATAGATGAGTGAGTGCTTGCAATGTTGCATTCATTTATTGAAACATCTCAGTTGTTGGTCTGTCAATTCCTGGAGCCTTGTTTTTCACTGATGCCTTCAGTGCAGCTTGACCTTCTTCCTTCGGTACCATCAGTTCTTGATCATGATTATATGCTACCTCATGAAATGGTTGAATGTTGACCAATTCTTTTTGGTACAGTGACTCTGTGTATTCCTTCCATCTTCTTTTGGTGTTTCTTGTGTTGTTCAATACTTTGTCTGTAAAACCCAAACTAAACCCATTGCCATCAAGTCAATTGCCCACAGAATCCTTCAATATTGCAATTCGAAGCTTGAATTGTTTCTTCACTTCTTTCAGCTTGAGGAATGCCCAGCATGTTTTTCCCTTTTGGTTTTCTAAGTCCCGGTCTTTCAATATTTCATTGTAAAACTTTACTTTCTTTTCTTGACCTGCCCTTTGAAATATTCTGTTCAGGTCTTTTATGTTCAGGTCATTTCTTCTGTTCACTTTGGCTACTCTACATTCAGGGACAAGATTCAGTCTCTTCTGACATCCATTTTTTTGTTTTCTATCTTTCCCGTCTTTTTAATGACCTTTTGCCTCCTTTGTGTATGATGTCCTTGGTGTCGTCCCATAACTGATCTGGTCTTTGGTCATTAGTGTTCAGTGTCTCAAATCTATTCCTGAGATTTTCCCTAAATTCAGGTTGGATATACTCAAGGTTTTACTTCAGCTCTTATGGACTTGTTCTAATTTTCTTCAACTTCAACTTGAGCATGCATATGAGCAATTGACAGTCTGTTCCACATTCAGCCCCATGCCTTGTTCTGTTATTGAGATTCTTCAGTGTCTCTTTCCACAGATATAGTGAATTTGATTCTTGTGAATTATATCTGGTGAGGTACATGTGTTTAGTGGTCATTTTTGTTCTTGAAAAAAGTTATTTCGAATTAATAGATCCTTGGTTTTGCAAAGTTCTATCATGTGATCTCCAGTGTAGTTTCTATCACCAAGGCCATTTTTCCAATTACTGACCCTTCTTCTTGGTTTCCAGCTTTTGCATTCCAATTGCCAATAATTATCAGTGCCTTTTGATTGCATGTTGATCAATTTCAGACTGCAAGAGTGGTGAAAGTATTCAATTTCTTCATCTTAGGCATTAGTGATTGGTGTGTAAATTTGAATTATCTTCGTATTAACTGGTCTTCCTTGTAGGTATATTGATATTATCCTATCACTAACAGCATTGTACTTCAGGATAGATCTTGAAATGCCCTTTTTGACAATGAATGTGACACCATTCCTCTTCAATTTGTGATTCCCAGCATAGTAGACCATATGATTGTCCTATTCAAAATGACCAATACCAGCCCATTTCAGTTTACTAATGCCTAGGATATTGATTTTCAAGTGTTCTGCTTCATTTTTCACAACTTCTAATAATCCTAGATTCACACTTAGTACATTCCATCTTCTGATTATTAACAGACGTTTGCAGCTGTTTCTTCTCATTGTGAGTTGTACCACATCAACAAATGAAGATCCCACAAGCTTGACTCCATCCACGTCATTCAGATAGACTCTACTTTGATGAGGCAGCTCTTCCCCAGTCATATTTTGAGTGCCTGTCAATCTGAGGTGCTCATCTTTCAGCATTAGAGAAACCTGCCCACCGTGAGTGACCCTGCTGGTATGAAATACTGGTGGCTTAGTTTCCAGCATCACAGCAACACAGAAGTCACCACAATACAATAAAATGACACAGGAATGGTGGCTGTGCCTTTATCAACTCTCAAATAATTTCACTTATTCAAGCACTTTACTGCTCATCTCACATTAAAGTAACCTCATTAAGAAGGACCACATATTTTGATAATTTCCATGCAATTATTAATGTTCATAAGTAGGTAATGAGTTTTCCTGCACACCTTTTTTGTATATTCCACAGACTTTTGGGATTAATCTTTTCTTATTGATGCTGTGATTTATATGAAGAATTGAATATCAGTGGAAAGTCTGACTAAATACCAGGCAGATAATATGAAATTGTCTTTTTTAGGTCAAAATCAGTTGAATATCTGCAATTTCTTATGGTGTAACCTGATAACCATAGTCCAGGAAATGTACTGAAAGTTAGAAACTTTCCTGTTGATAACTCATAAATCATAGTAAGTTATCAATGGAGGTATTTGCTGAATATCCTCCTCACTTAATGTAGGTTTATTAAGACCATTACAAGAGGCTTAAGTAAAAATTAGTTTTGGAGAAATCCTTATGAATCATGGATATTTCTGGAGAAAGTGAGATTTTTAATGCTCGGACTTCTGATCTAATTTCCACATGAGTTCCCGAACAATGAAACATAGCTCTATTAAATGTCCTTAGTGAAACTTAGCCAATTATGCTACATCAATTTCAACACGATCAAGTAAATTTATTTCCCAATTCAATTACTTATTGAATGCAAGGATATTTTTTTTTCTGATAAGGTAAGCATTTGAATCAAAGGACAGTGTTTAGTTCAGTCTACAGAAGATATAGTGTTTGCAATTTAATTTGGATTATACTAACATGTGGAATGATCCCTCCATTTAATTGTTCATACCATTATCAGAAAATTTGATTCCTAAGAAAAACTTAAATCAACAAAACCATTTGTTGTCAAGGATCTTTACCATTTTGCCTACAATTACATTGTCATATAGATTAGCTTTTTACTGGGTGATCCCTCTTGATAATTTTGATGTAGATTCTAATTCCAAAACATTTTTCCTTTTAGTATAAGTGAACACATGAACATATTTTTTTCCTGATATAAAAGATAAATCTGCTTTCAAATTCTAGCTGCATACCTTAATAGCTGTGTAAACTTAGCCAAGTTACTTAAATTGTTGGATCTTCCATTTCCTTTTATGTAAATGAAAGTGATAATAATAGTACATATATCATAGAAATGCTGTATTAAAGGCACTTAACACAGTGCTTCGCATATAATAAAAACTCATTAAATGACAACCATTGATTGTGGCTCATAGTGATCCTATAGGACAAAGTACAACTGCCCCATGGAGTTTCCAGGGAGGTGAATTTGAACTACTGACCTTTTAGTTAGCAGCCGAGCTCTAAATCCCTGTGCCACCAGGGCTCCCAATAAATGATAGCTACTATTTTTAATAATTGAGCACATGCTTTGGAAACTGTATTAAGATGAAACCAACGACTGAATGTATCAAGATATCTGTCACACTAGTATTTGCAGAAACATAGATCTTTATTTCCTTTATATTTTCTTTTAGTAGGATTATGATTTACAGAAAATTGCCAGTGTGTAAATAATTTTGTCAAAAGGACTTAAAATATCCAGAGTGGAAAATTCTCCAAGTTATCAGTTTTCTTTCAATCACATATAGTGTAATTACTGATAAAGACAATTACAAAAAAAAACAAAACCTGTTGCCGTCGAGTTGATTCTGACTCATAACAACCCTATAGGACAGGGTAGAACTGTCCCATAGAGTTTCCAAGGAGCACCTGGTGGATTCAAACTGCTGACCTTTTGGTTAGCAGACAGAGCTGTTAACCAAAGTCAATAGTTTGTTAAATAGTGGAAATTTTACACTTGTTGAATTGGAGGCATTGCTGGCGACAGCAGTCAGTACAAATAAAGCATATTCTTGTCTTGACAGTTTAAGCCAATGTTAAAGTAAGAAGTTCTCCCTTCTTACCAAATGGAAGTCTTTTCAAACTTAGCAAAATTTATCTCAGTGGTTTCTTAAAAATAAAAGTTATTTTAAAGCATATTATATAACTAAAATATATCATTTTTAAGATTTTTGTGGTGATGCAGGATGGTATTTGTAATTGTGCACAAGACATGAAATGATAGTGTTGTATTTCAAATTGTTTTGGTCATTTATAATTAACCTGTGAGGAAGTAAGAAAAAATTAAGACAATTAAAAATTATCAGTAGTTCACTAGATTAAAATTTTAATTGGTTAAAGTTTATTTTTTATACAGTCTTTAGTAAATGTATTCATTAGGTTATCTGAGGAAATTCTACTTTAAAATAAGTGTTACTTCATTGTTCTCAAACAACTACTCAGTCAGTACACATATGGTTGTGGGTTTTCTTGATTTTTCTTTTTTTACCAGCAGTGATGCTTTATTTCTAAACTGATCACTTTATCTGGATAAAGAGGACATAGTTTAAAGTGTAACTATTTATTCTTTAATTGTGTATTTAAAATCATTTTAGTTTTGAACCATCAGATATTCAAGTAACCTCGATAATTGTGCATGTTTTTAAAAGATTCATATAATAATAGTAAAAAGACATACTATAAAACATCATGATAAAAGACAACCAAGAACATATTACTTAATCCTATTCAGAAAGACTAATTTTTCTAAGAGACTTTACAGAATTCTTGAGAATAATCAAGAATAACATTTTTTCACTTTTTTAACATGGTAAGTCAGAGTTTTGAAAACTGGTAAATATAACAGTAAAAATGTCAAGAAAAATATTCAATTTCCATTTATAAAAACTGAAATGACAAGAAGACTAATAAAATCCCTTACTGTCATTATTTCTAGAAGTTGCAGTTTTGCTTTGTGATATATTAAAAAAAATGATGAAAACACCAAACTTTATTGTATGGTAGACTTTTTCATGAATATAAAGGTTAATAATCAGACTTAACTTTCTATCACTGATTCTATTACTACTCATTGAATATATGTAAAAATGCTTAATGTAACACATTTAAATGGAGTACTTATTTTGCAGAATTTTAGTCCCCAAAGTAAAGAAATAGTCATAGAAGATGAATTTTTAAGACCCAGAATTTCATTTATCCCCCAAAATGCAGTTCCTTATCTATTCTTCTGGCATTCTTTAGACGCTAGGCCCTGTTGATCTCGATACTGCATGTGTGTGTGTACTTTTAAATCATTATTTGTAGTAACTTACCTCAAAAATGAATTAACATATTCTAAGGCTCTAATATTAGGATAGAAATAGTATATTCATCACAATGATATTTGTTGGTCACATGTAATATAATTAGAGCAGTTTCACACTAAAATAAGTAACCAAGATAAATAAGATATAGAGAAAAATAAATGAAATGTTTACTCCAAAAAATAGAAGGAAAACAAATTTTGACAGTATGAAAGTGACATTGGATAAGTGCATTGCCTAGGACTTTTCTTGAATAATTTAGTATATTTTATCTGAATAATTTAAAGGAGTGTAAAGTGGGGAGATCAGCAGTACTGTATCATGAAGGAGGAGAAGAAAGATTGTTATTCAGACTTGATTTAAATTGATTGCCTTTGTAATGACATGAGCTTGAGTTTTTGTGTCTATTTATAATGAGTATTCTAAGGATTTATTAACTCTCAAAAACGGGGGAAAAATATTCATGCTTTTTTCCCCTATTTCGAGGTAGGCCAAAAATAAAACTTGCTTGAAGGATAAGGGAATGAAAGTGAAGTCGTGTGTGCTAAAGCATAGCCACTTAAACAGTTTGATTTACACTAGAATTTTTTTTTTAAAGGAGATAATGGGCATTCGATATTTCTCACCTTTGACAGTTATGTCAATTCTCTTAGATATCTTAAATTCTCTAAGTGGAGATTTGTCATAGTCTCCACAGTACACCTGTTCAAAAAATTGTTGCCCACGGAAATCTCAAGATGATAAGTTTAAAGAAATGCAAATTTCAGTTACCTCACCTGTGGGAAAATTTTTTCTATTACTTTTCAGCTAATAAGGCACCCAGGTGATGGGAATTTTAATCTCACTGAAGAGCCAAATTTCCTTTTGGAAATTAAATTTGCATATGCAAATTAAAATTTGAGTTTAGGCTTAGGCACCTTGAGTAGGGATAATAGGCGATGTGGAATTTGTTACTTGACCATTGATCAAACTTACTGAGTGCTGGAGAAAAAAACAAAAACAAAAACCTTCAGAAAATTTCCTCATGTTGACAGGGGCTAGTATCTATATTCCTTGGCATTTTTTCCTTATTGATTGTTTCCACACTGTCATATCTCAAAATGTACACAAGAGCAGAGAGTAGAAAACATTTTACTCATATCTTCTGCCAAACCTGAATAAAGAGAAAAGTTTTGTATTATCACTTCAGTTTCCTCGTTTTTCTCTGCTTTTCTTCTATGTTAACAAAATCTCAAGTCAGACCTTGCAACTTCTTCTAGCCATGTGTTTGTTTGTTTGACTGTCTTTTAAAGCCCATTAGAATTACTTTTTGCTACACTGAGAAATCTTTATGAACTGCTAGTTCTTTTAAAGATTTGTAATTCGTTTTATTCCAAGTACTCAAGTAAATTCTCACAGTCTCACAGACAGAAGCCGGGATAGTTGATTATCTGAACTGGTAAAGATATGCTGACCAAACAGAGGAAAGTAACTTAAAACTGTAGCATATCACTTTATGTTAAACTTTCAATCATCTTTTAATCTTACTGCAATCTCTCTTTTTTCATACACCTGACATTTGGCATCATCTCTTGCTCTTCTATCCAGTGCACACTAACTATCCAGTATTACTAGACTCAGCTCTTGGCAGGTAGTTCATGTAGTTATGCTATACCTGAAATTTTGTCTTTTGTCTGCCAATCAGTGTTCCTACAATAAATGTGCTTAGGATTCAAAGTAATTTTTGCTTCACTTTGAACTTACAAAAGTCATCCAGCTAGCAGGGTAAAGTGGAAGAACCCAAAACATTAAGTATTGGCCATTCTAGCTTTGTTGTAACAGAATTTATCAAGGATGAAGCTGTTCTCTGAAAGGAGGTCAACTGTAGTTTATTGTATTTTGACTTCTATTCAGATCAGGTTTGTACAACTTCATCTTGAATTTTAGAGCATCTACCCTTAAATGACAAATACCCTAATGTGCCATTGAGTCAATTACTACTTAAAAGTTATTTTTGCAGGCAATTATACCATCACCATTTAGTTTGGAGTGAATTAGCTACACTGACATGTTGCATTAACAATAATCAAAAGTAATTTGAAGGGAGATAAAAATGTTTCCATCCTCATACATTTGCCACTTATGTTTTTCATTAATAATAAAATTGTGTGTGTGTGTGTGTGTGTGTTTGAGAGAGTGAGAGAGATCATAAAAGTAGTTTTTTTTCATTCACCCTATGAAATACTTCTTTGGTGGTCAAGTTCAGAGATATTTTTAATTAGGGGGGAGAAATTCCACTATTTGAGAATCTGTGTGTCAGCAAACTGTTTATCTACAATTTCTTGATTTTCATGTATCATTTTAGGAGGAAAAAAAATGCCTACATTTAAGTCAAAGTGCACCTGATGTTCATAAAATGTTAAATATAAAGAGCAACAACTTTTCAATGATCTCTTGAGATACAAATTTCTTCTTAAAAACATTAGTGGAAAAAACATACATCTGTGTTAATTATCTTTCTGGGACTCATAATTGCATAAAAGAAATGACATCCATATCTGTTACGTCTATGAATCCAGAGATGAAAGATCAGTTAAGAAAATAACTTTAACCTACTACAGGACTGGTCTTGATTAAAAGCAGAGATATAGCCATGATTATCTCCCACATTTTAACATGCCTTCAGATGGAATACATATATTTATATTAAATACTTCATTATTTAAGATCCCATTTACTTAAACCGAGAAAATTCTTTAATTCTCCATTTGCAAAGAAAGCAAAATGATTTTCTGGACAAAATAGCATTAACTTCCAGATACACAAAACAAAAACAAAAACTCAACAATGGTCTCTGTAGATAAATATTAACTTTCATTCAATTTACATAAATTTTAATAAATTTATATTCCAAAGGAATGTGTGATGGATCCGGGCATCAGTAAATCCATAACTAATATTATATATTTATGGCATGTGTTTAGCCATCCACATCACATTATTTAAAAAAAAAAAATTGCCATTGAGTTGATTCCGTCTCATAGTGACTATATAGGACGGAGTAGAACTGCCCCATAGGGTTTCCAAGGAGCGGCTTGTGGATTCGAACTGCCAACCTTTTGGCTAGCAACCAAATGCTGAAACACTGCACCACCAGGACCTCACATATAGGGATGTCTTATTCCCCAGGAAGTGTTTTAGTCATCACTTATAGATTAATAGATGATGCAATATTTGCTGAGGATTTTAGGCACTCTCCTAGGGCATGAAAAAAATTTAATAAATCTTAGGTGATCTGCACCACCCCATAAGAATCTTATACAGGAATTAAAATTCCAGTAAGTTTTTGTTTAGCTACACTGACTATAGCTACCCTGGTCTTTGTCTTTAAATATAGAGACTAAGATGGAAGTTTAGATAGATGATTAATGCTCACACTTTACTAGACATATCTTTTCAGCATATCCCATCATCATATTGGTTAGATTTGTCTTTAGTAAAATTATAACCAACATATAAAGTACCTTTGATTGCTAAAGTATTAACTCACTTCAATGAACTTTTGTAACTAAGGAGCTCAAATTTAAATATGTTCCCTTATTTAGGCTCAACATTTTCCTACAAAACCTGTTATTTCTCCTGACTTTATCTGTTCCTGACACTAACCTCAGTCACTCAGACTTAAAAAGCCTTGGGCTATTTCCTTTTCTTTATCCCCACATTCCAGACTAAACTTGAGACTTTTCTATCTTCTAATCTTTTCCCCTTCTGATCTTTCTACAGCTTTCAGTTAATTCTCAAAAACATTTAAAGAACTACTTCCTCTGTGAACCTTCCACTGATTCTATCCCAAAAGTATTTGATACTCCCATAGCCTTTTTCTCTTTCTTTTGTCACTTAGCCTATTTAGCATATTATTTGTTTTGTACTTCCTGTCTTTTCTCCCCCACCATATAAACTTACTGTAGTGATTTACACTCATAGGTTGCTTAAAAATTATATATAAACTAGATGGATGGGTGGAAAATGATGGCGTATTCTAACAAAACAAAATTTCCTTAAGTAAATTCATGCATACCCCAAAGCTAAAGACAACATATGAAATACCTCTGAACTGTGCTGTCCAATATGGTAGCTACTAGCTACATGTAGCTATATAAATTTAAATTAATTAAAATTAAAAATTCACTTCCTCAGTCGCAGTAGCCACATTTCAAGCGGTTAAAAGCCACACGTAGCTACCAAATTGGACCCTGCAAAAAGTTATGTTGTATAGGACTGCTCTAGAACTATTTGATGGTGAAAAATTTGAGAGAAACACTCTTCTCTGGAATGCTAAGAAGGTCATATCTATGAAATAATAGGTGTAGGATTTCTATTTTCTCATATTAAAAAGTATAATTTATAGCCGTTTACAACATAAACAATTATCCCACAAAGAGGAAGAGTCATATGAGTGTCATTCTAGTCACTTTTTCATTTAATCTATAATTTTTTGCAACACCAGTGATATGAAACAAAATATAACTTGAATAGGTAGGAAGTTGCCCATATTTCTACATAAAAATGTGTTAAATGCTTTTACTATATAGATCTGGCTTAATTAGAATTAAGAACACAACAGTTTAGTCTGGCTTTTCAAAATTTTAAGAGCTTCTTCGATGCTAAAAAATGGAAATACCCTTCCAGCATCCTCTGTTTTGAAAACTATTGTGGACTTTTTGTTTTTTAATCCAAGAGAGATCCATAAGGTCATATTTAAAAACACAGTCTTTATGTTCCTTGCTTTCTCTTTTTCAAAATCTAAAATTGTGCAATGCAAAAACCATTAACCTCTTCTTGATTTGTAGCCAGTACAGCAAATTGGAGGATCCTGCTGTATAATGATGGACCTCTGTCATGTGTTGTCTACTTTTTTAATTTAGATTTGTGGTTTCTTGAAATCCATCTCAAAAGTCTTTGACCAACCACAGGAAAATCCTTTTGTGAGTAAGAAGGATTCCACAGATCACATACCAGAGAGGTCTTGCCTCAGCTGCTCTCAACTTTATAGTCTTGTGACGAAGCTGACAAGCTTGGGTGAGACAATGTTTTGCTATCCTCCTTACTGAATTAGAAATTCCCCTCTAGGACATTATTAATTGATATCAAGAGGCATTGTACATGAGATTAGTTTCATGACTGAAACTAATAACGGATATCAAATTGAAATTGGTATGTAGGTAATTATGAATTCACATAATACATGACTAATATTCAAGGCATGATCATTTTTCTCAGAGTCAGGAAATAAATTCTACTATCCAATGGGGATAGTATAGTTCATATATGTATTACCTTGAATCAATGCTTTCTAATATTTGCTAAACCTGCAAATTCCCAATGCTGTGTATTAGGTTTATAAATCTATTATAATGATCTAGGGATGACGACTAATTAGTGGAAATGGTATTTTTATTTAAGCTTTTCTTAGCAGATAAGGATAGCAGAGACCTCCCATTATTTTGAATTCCTGGAATATTTTGTGCCTACATTCAGAGTCCTAGTTGATTTGCTGCTAACAGCACTTTATTTACCAGGAAATGCAGAATCATTGCATCCTTCAAACTAAAGGAGCCTTGGAGATCCAGCAGTAGAACTTGCCACCTAGTACAGCATTTGGGTTATTAAAGCCCTGTCTTTTTAGTGCATTTAATTTATTTAAGTTTGAAATGATTACATTGTACTGGAGACAAAGACATTTTTCTTCCCCTCTTTTCATTCTCCACCCCACAGCTGATTGCAGAGCACTATGAGGACTGTACCAAAGTGGGTTTTAGTTCAGATATTTCAAGGTGAGTCTTATATGCGTAAAATAACATGTAAGTCACCATTACTCTAGATCTTTTCAGGGGTACTAACTTTTTCTGAACTCCTATTTTTAGTATTTAAACTTTTTTTTCTTACAAGATTTGTTTCAAGCTTAAAATGTTAACAGTGAGAATGGATGGGGGGAAGAGGAAGATTATATTAAAATGTATTGATTAATATCATGTACGGAGATATGTTTAAAATTCTATTTAGTTACATGAAATTTGGAAACGGTGCAAAATGTCATGAGGTTTTAGTTCATTTAAAAAATCAT
The DNA here is from genome assembly GCF_030014295.1 of Loxodonta africana. Lineage (NCBI taxonomy): Eukaryota > Metazoa > Chordata > Mammalia > Proboscidea > Elephantidae > Loxodonta > Loxodonta africana. The sequence goes on from NC_087369.1 coordinate 109,550,812, forward strand.
TTAAGTTTGTAGACAAAGGGATAACGTGTCTTCCAACCATCCCTTCAGCCTTGTCACATTGCTGCTGATATAACACAGTATTTTTTTTATGTAAAAATAATGTATTTAAGCTCTTCACCACAAATTCCAATTTTTTTTTCTGTCTTCCATGTGGCAGAAGAAGGGAGTGAAATATGCACCCCCTGGCATTGCTAAAAAAAAAAAAAGAAATCTCTAGAAAGTTTTAGTCAATGCTAAATTTCTTAGGCACTTTACTCCTTGTTTAAACAACCTCTTTTACTTTTTACGTCATTATGATTACTTGACCCTATTCCCCCCAAATACTCAAATCCACATAATCTCAGTGTTGCCCAACACATCCCAGACCCTGCAAATCACCTTACTTTCCCTCTGTACTTTTCGGTCCTGCAATTCTACCAGTCACTGAAGTTATTTCCGGCAGTCATTCCACTCATTTTCTCAAATAGCTCCCAGTCTTTAGAGCTTCTATAATTCTTCCAAGTCTCTACCCAATCCTTAGGTTCCCTGTTATCTCAGTCACCCTAGTTATTCTCAATTAGCTTCCATGCATTCTTGTCCTACTTAGCAAAAAACCCAAACCCACTGCCGTCGAGTTGATTCTGACTCATAATGACCCTATGGGACCGAGTAGAACTGCCTCATAGGGTTTCTAAGGAGTAGCTGGTGGATTCAAACTGCTGACCTTTCAGTTAGCAGCCTGAGCTCTTAACCACTGCACCACCAGGGCTCCTGTCCTGGTTAGACTCTGGGAACACTTATTATTCTGTTATTGTTGTGACCATCGAGTTGAGAGTTGATTATGAGTTGTAGTGACCCTGTAAGACAGAGCAGAACAGCCCCATACATTTCCTAGGCTGTAATCTTTCTGGGAGTATATCACCAAGTCTTTTCTCTCAAGGAGGAGCGGGCGGGTTTCAACCTCCAGTCTTCTCATTAACAGCCGAGCACTTAACCATTACGCTACCAGGTCTCATTGTTTAATTACTGTATTTCCTCCTAATCCTCAAAATCATTCCTTGCCTCTCTTCAGTCATCCCTTGCCTTTTCTTAGTACCCCTGTTCTTCCCAAGTTTTATCCACAGCCTCTTCCATGTCTTCTGATCCTTCCAATTTCCCTTAGTGCCTCATAGTCTTTCCCAAATTATTCAGGCCCCTTACAGGTAACTGGAACATAATTCATCACATTAATACTATTTTTAGAAACAGCTTAAGTTTGCAAACTACCATGCATAACACAGTTTATAGTTTAATCTTTGATGGGTTAATTTAATTTTATTCATTATTGCCCCTAACATGCATATGGAATTTTACATACTTGATGTTTATACCAGGCTTGCTTCCAAAAGAATTTGAGGAAGTGGAGGGGGATTACAAAAAATGAGGAGGCATAGTCTCCGTTTTTATAGTAGTAACTTATTAAAATAACAAATTCAAATCAAAGCATGGTAATTTTTTAAAATTCAACAAGACATTCAGTTCAAAACAATATTCTACAAATTTATTAAGGGGTAAATGAAAAAGAACAGATGAGCAAGGGAACGTGCCATTTGAACGTCCCTGACACTTAGTAACTACGTAATTTGATCCCCCCGAATTAAAGTTAAAACTCATTGCTCCAAGACTTTCCTGATTGCCTTTCCTATAATTGTCGCATTTTAACTACAAGCCCTTTAAGCACTTATTTTTAATATTATCCTTCCTCTTATCCTTATTCAGGTATTCTCTATGTGATGTTTACCTGTGAAAGTTTCTTAGAAGAATGAGTTTTTAATTTCCCTGAAGCAGATGATGACCTTGGATGACCCGAGAAGATGGGGAAAATATGGGTAGAGAGTAGGGATTGGCTTGGCCAAAGAGGTCGTAGATTATAAATTAAAGAAAAAGGTAGATGTTGGAAGCAACTAATTAAGGACCTTGAATGCTAGGGTTCAGAGTTTAGATATATTTCAGTAAAGGACAAATATAGTTTTGTGTGTTTTTTGCTGTTTTGTTTTGCTTGTATATAATGCTTTACAAAATAATATTTATCTTCCAAAATCAGAAAAAATAAGAGTAGTCTATAAAATAAAGTACTGGTTGAATAGATACCGTATTTTCATTAAAAAGAAAAAAAAAAAAGCTTTTTTCTGAATTAAAAAAAAAAAAGAGTTGGAGAAACTGTCCTTATGTCAAACCTGACTCATTTTAACAGTTCCTCTGGAAAACTAGCAGCAGTAATTAGTGGAAAAATTTGAAGGCGCAAAGTTGTAGCTGTCAGCTATAACAAGTTTTAATTATATGTTTTTTATTTTAAAGTGATCAACTTTACAGAAGTCAATTTTTTTTATCATTTTCAGTAGGAAATGATGATGATATAATTAACATATTTTAGTTTGAACTATTTTAAAAATCACTTGATTATGTGAGATGTGTTTGGTTTACTATTTTGAACATAATGCTGAATTACAGGGTTTAAAGTATTATAATTATTGAATTAAAATACACCCCTCCACTTTTTCTAATTTATATTTGTTTTTAAAATTTTAAAATAACAGTTCAAAACATCCAATGAGTCAATATATGTTTCCTGGATTATCACAGGAAACTCTGGTGGTGTGGTGGTTAAGTGCTATGACTGCTAACAGTTGGCCATTTGAATCCACCAGGCACTCCTTGGAAATTTTATGGGGCAGTTTTATCAAAGGGGTAAATAGGTCAGTTTAGGTATTTGAAAACCAAGCATCATAATATCTAAAGGTAAATGTCAATGGAATATATCCTTCTTGAAAATGTTATCAAGATTTATAAAATTTTGAGGTGAAATATCAACAAAATATCCTGAAAATGGAAAACAATAATTAAAATAATGTTCTAAAACAAGCTTTACATTATAAATTCTATGAAAAAAAAAAAAAAAACATTACCAAGCTAGGAAACAACCATAAAATTTCTACCCACAGGGACAACAAAGCATATAGCCTTTAACCTTACATGTATGATTTTAAAAACAATGAAAATTATATGAAGTGCAATTGGTGAGTATAAGATATGTTGGCCTTACATATGAGATTGTAGTGCAAAATCCTTCAAAACAGTGATATTTCTCATAATTGAGATTCATTATGCAAATGATTAAAGATTTATGATTAAAGCTTATTTCAATCATAGGATAGTTTCCTTAAATGAGGAAATGAGGTCCAGAGTGATTAAATTACTTTGGCAAAGTCATGTAGCTACTTATGCGGAGAGTTGGTTGAGCTAGAATTCAAGTCTTCTATGTTTTTTCACAGCATTGGACATGCTTTTGTGACTATATAAAAAAACGAAACCCATTGCCTTCTAGTCTGTTCTGAGTCATAGTGAGCCTATAGCGACCCTATAGAACAGGGTGGAACTGCCCCACAGAGTTTCCAAGGAGCGGCTGGTGGATTTGAACTGCCAACTTTTTGGTCAGCCGAGCTGTTAACCACTGCACCACTAGGGCTCTTTTGTGACTGTAGGATATGCAAACACTTTTGTTTATTTTCTTTAGTAATAACAATAGCAACCGTTACAAACACACGCAGCACTCAGATTCTAAGTACTTGAAATAACGTTAATTCGCTTAGTCCTCACAGTAACACTAAGCGTCAGATTCTGTAATTATCGCCATTTTACACTGAGTCAGAGAGAGTTCAAATAACTGGCTAAAAAAAATCACACAGCTACTAAGTAGTAGATCTTGGATTCAAACCCAGGCAATGTGGCTTCAAAACCCATGCTGGAAAATTGTAAATAATTAAAAAAAAAATCTGCTAGGGCTTTGGGTATGGTAATGTTTTATAACTTTGATTTTTAAGTACTAGAAATGAATGGCTGTCTTGATTTCTGTGTTAAATACACTTAGCAATACCTTCTAAGGAATGGTCTTGTCACAATGTATGTGAATCCTTGAATGAATGATTCATCTAAAATCAGTATTGATCCTTAAGACAGTTTAATGAATGATGGACTCTTTCATTTAATTCTTTATATGGAGAAATTTTAATTTATTTTTAAAACTAGAAAATCAAACCAAAAGCATATTTAAACAATTGCTCTAGGAAATAGCTTTTGTGCTCTGTGTGTGTGTGTGACAGAGAGAGAGCATGGTGGAATTAGCTATAGACTAATTATTGTTTTCATGCACTTGATAACGACTATAGATGAAAAATAGATTTTACATTTTTTCATGAATGTTGCACACAACACAGAAACGGAAGTCCACTTTTTTCCAAGTTTTTTTAGTGTGTGGACTCAGTTGTTAGTTTGAAAATAATACTGAGTATAATCATCCTCTGTGAAAGAGAGAATATTTTGACATATTGACACATGAGAAAAAAATAAGTGGGTGTAAAATGAAAAGCAAATAGAGAGACATTTCTTATTGAATATGGAAAAGGTGAAAAAAGATTCTTACTGTACAAAATGTCCATATAAGTTTAATGTATGAAGCATGAAGTATTACAGTATTATAGTAAATTCCGAAAAATTTTGGTATGAAAACATTAAAATGAAATTAGATTGTCAGATCTTCTACACACTGCCTTTCTTCATTTTTAATTCAAGTAGAATTGAGAGAGAATAAAATTAAAATGGAGAAGAGCTAACTGATAGGAAATGGGAAATTTGGGGAAAAATGAGATTAGGTGCAAGGCTAAACATTGTGTAGGAAAAACTGAAAATTTCATTTCCATTTTCTAGTGCCTTAACTATAACTTTGGCTAAGTTCTTTAAACTCTGAGTAATTTTCTTTATTGACATTAATTAAAAATTTATATGAATATGTTAGTAAATAAAAACAATAAATTATCAGCATCCATTAAGACTGTATCCAGTACAGTGCAGAACTTTGAGGTCAGTGATTAAGTCTGGGCAGTAGTAGAAATATGAGAAAATACATAAACTGTAGCAGTAAATGTATATCAGTTCTCTAAGTTCAGAGAAATAAGACAGCAGTGCAGGCAGGGGTACAATAAAGAAAGATTAAGCGTGAAAGGATCATTGGATATTTTAGAAAACAGTGGTTTGCATTGTATGGTTCTACATTACAAGTACTTATTTCTAGAATGCATGCATTTTTGATATTATTAAGCCAAGATAGCGGCAAACTTACATAGTTGCCTGTTAGAATATTTGCAGTATACCCATCAGTTTCCTATAGGAAGCTCTTGAAGAATTGCTGATTTCTACCACGCATCATTTTTTTTTTTAACACGCATCATATTCTTCATATTATCCATTTAAGGACTATAATAGTGGTAAATCAGAAGAATACGATCAGTACTCCATACTTCTATCAAGCCTACCCAATATACTAAACACTATCAACTGGGTAGTTGTGTTGGTATATTACTACTTCATAATTTTAGTGTCTCAGATACAGTACATTTATTTATATAGCATTTCTCATAGGTTTTATTTGGATCATATAATGTATTACCAAAATAAATATTTTAAAGGTACTGTTTATAAAACATTTTTTTCCCAATTTATCTCAGAGGATATCAAGGAATGTGATTTATAATTTAAAATGAGAGGACATTTGACCGTTTCTCCTTGAAATAAAAATTACCAATCTCTTAAAGAAATACTTATTATCTAATAGTTTCAAGATTTAACACCGTAAAATAGTATTAATTCCTAAATGGCTTAATAATACATTTTTTTGAGCTATTTCACTTTATCTTCCCCCATTCCCACCTATGAATTGGGTACTTCAGCCATCATTTCCCTTTCCCAGGAGCACTCATAGCTCAAGATTATTGACCTCTTGATCTGAACGAGCATTGTTCAATAGAACTTTCTGTGACAATGGAAATGTTCTATATTCTATGTCATGCAATATTGCAGCCACTAGCCACATTTGCCTATTGAGCTCTTGAAATGTGCCTTGTTGGACTAAGGAATTGAATTTTAAATTAAATTGTATTCTTAATAGCCATATATGGTTAAGAACTACTATACTGGGCTCCTCAGCTCTAGATGCTCAAAGTATAAATATGACTAAAGTACAGAAAAGAGACTTCTTTTTTTCAGGGCATAATCACATTTGCTTCTAAATTTTGTTTTTGTGCCATCTATAATACTCAGTCCTGATGCAAAATATTTTTAATGTGAATAGCAATGGCCATTATTTTCCAGGTTGCCAGTTTATAGGAAGAGTTGATCCAGCATGTGACCACAATTTCCTAGAGTAACAGTTACAGAAATAGTGAAATAGTTCTGATTGTGATAGCTCACTATTCTTTCAACTCCAAAAAGGGGTTGAATGTCTTTGAAAAGAAAAAAAATTCCCAGTATTTACAATATTTCTTGTAATGATAAGAAAATTTGAAAATAACGTAATAAGTTTATCAACTGTATAAAAGCAAACCAAACCCGTTGCCAACAAGTACATTCCGACTCATAGCGACCCTATAGGACAGAGTAGAACTGCCCTATAGGGTTCCAAGGTATCGACTGTATAGAAATTGTAATTTAACTAAAATGAGACAATGGGAATTTTTCATTCATTTAGTACTCTATTTCAACTTTTGAATCATCATAATTTAAGGTGTAATTCTAAAAACAATTTTTTTTGAGGAAAAAGTTTCACAAATAATTTGAGCCCGTAGTACCTAATAATGTCTTTTATTTTCTTTCTTTTATATCTCTTTTTCAAAACCAAAGTGAAATCAAATTTCGAGAAGATGAATTTTATAATTGTTTGCAAACCTTCATAAATAAGGAAAGTTCAAACCATGTTTTTCTTAAGCAGCACAATAGCTAAATAAGTAAAAATAGGAATGGCTGGAAATACCTAAATAAAAATATCTTTTTGGTCTCTCTATATTCATCACTTGAGTATGCTTTGGTGTGGAAAATAATGGAAGTACTGCATTTTGGGACCATCTTTATAGGAGAGTAACTGCTGACCACAGGGCTTGCATTTCAACTGGTAATTTTCATTGATACTCTCTCTCCTTGTGTGCACACATACCTGCACATGCACTCATATTGACATGAAGATTTTTATTATAAATGTAAAAATATCCCATGAATATTCTACAACTGGAATTTGGCTGTTTGATAGGAGATGAAACTTGTATATTTTTGACTTTCCATTTGACGGTTACTTAACTGTTTTTTTTTAAAGTCATTGTGAAGTTAATATACTACATGATTTATAAAAACAAAGTAGCACGTAATGCTTTTTCCAATGTGCTAATCTATTACCTCGTAGAGGCGAGACTCCTTACTAGTGTTGAGAAAGCTTGGCGTATGCTGAATGAAGGGTAATAATGAAAGACATCACTTTTAATTTCTTTATGAATTTGAGTGGGTAATATGAAGTGGGAAACATAAGACAAAGGAATAAAAATTAAAGAGGAGAAACCTATAAATATTTTGAAAAAATGCAGGATTACTTCATTAATTTAAATGTTTTGTTTCCTACTAACTGGGAAAACTGTTTTCCTAAGAAAAACGTAGTGTAATTTGTAACAAAAAGCACTGCAGATGAAGATTGTACTTGAAATATACTCTTGTCAGAAAAAATTAGATCTTTTAATACAATAGAATATGTATGAGATAATGAACACACCAAGTTGTAAATCATTCTTACTGTTTCTCGGAGTCATTGCCAGTCTTAGTAATATGTTCTTGGAAAAAAAAAAAAAAAGAGTTCAAACCAGAAGAACTGAAGACCCAGAGCTTCAACAAACATTTCTTAAACACTTATTATGTATTTGGCACAATGTCCATTCATTGCTAAATTAAATATAAAAACTTTCTAATTTTCGGTTTGTATTTGAAATTACTTTCAGAGGGGAGAAATACAGTACAAAATATGGATCTATCCAATTATTTTGATTTAAAACAGATTTTTATGGGGGAGAATTATACATAAATTACTATTTTGAAGAGATAAAATAGTTATTATGTAGATCTTTACACTTGGTAAAGAGACTTCTCTTGAAAAATATTCAGTATTTACTGACTATCTTTGCAGTCTCTCAAATACAATAATATTGAAGCAGGACCCAACAGGCCTTCTCTAAAATTAGCATTTCTTTCAAATTTAACAAGTTGTTTTTGAATGCCCAAATTGAAGTTTGAATGATTAGTGTTATATTTGGAATTAAAATGTATTTGAAATAATAACCTGGTGCAGGTGTGAGGAATATTGCTAAATCAGCAAAACACTCTCTTACGTATTAAGAAGAATGAGAGAGGAAAAATAATAGAAATACCACCATTTGTAATTTATCTTTGTATGAGCAGCTTGTAAATACATTTGGATTGTATCCATTATAGATACTGTTCTTTCATGAAAACCAGTCTAAACCCTGTGCACTAACCAAGGGTAACAGTGGGCAAATACCACCTTCATTGCTGTGTCTAAGGATAAGCATGAATTCAGTCCCCAAAATGTGGGGATGGATCCAGTCCTCACCCTTCCACTTTTTCATCTCATTGTTGACCACTCACTGGGGCACTTTCTCTCCAAACCTGTTCTACCCAGAGCTGGGTGAGAGCTCACGAGTTAGACGGACATCTTTCAGACTAGCTGCCCATGTAGCCCTCCTTTAACCCTAGCCACTCAGAGCCAGGTCAGAGCTCACAAGTTAGGACACTTTCTTGTCAAATAGGCAGGCACCAAAAACTTCTGGCTCTCACTCCCCTTGTGGGTTTGTTAATTCACTGGAATGACTTGCAGAATAAACGGAGAGTATTTTTTTATACCATAATTAAGGTTACAGATTTATTACAACAGAAAAGGATATAGGTGAAGAGACACATAGGTTTAGGACTGGGAGGGGTCATTTTGAGGAGTTTTCATGCCCCTAAGAAGTGCTACCCTCTCCCATTCATGATCACCAACCAGGAAACCCCTCTGAGCCTCAGGGTTCAGGGCTCTTATTGGCCTCTGCATGTAGCCATGATAGATTACATCATGCCTCTTGAGGCTTGGTCAGCATCAGGCTCCCAGGTGGTCCATCTTGGTCTGGTCAGCCCCCACTCATTAGCCTGGGGCATTGGCATGGCTCCAAAGAACTGGGAACAAAGGCCAAGTTTTTCAGGATGATTTCACACCTCACAAAAAAGCGCATACATTTATTGCTCAAATTAAGAACAGAGTAGTAGAATTCATAAATGCTAATTCAGTTTTTTTTTAATTCAGTTTTTAAAGACAGAATTCTGCCTTATTATTTCTCTGACCCAAATGTATTATAACTGAAATTCAAAATGTGGCCTGTGTGGCTCAATTTTTTTTTTTTTTATAATTTATGTATTAATGTTATAATTTGAAATTCACAATATAATTTATTTTGGTTTTGAGTTGACACAAAACAAAAATCACATAAATAATGTTAAAATGTGTGTAAAAGAATAAAAGGAGAAGGGATAATGCTGAACTTTTAGGCTGAGCCTCCTGTTATTTAAAAAAAAAAAAAAAGAGCCAAATCCATTACCATCAAGTGGGTTCCAACTCATAGCAACCCTATAGGACAGGGTAGAGCTCCCCCATAGAGTTTCCAAGGAGCACCTGTTGGATTTGAACTGCCGACCTTTTGGTTAGCAGCCGTAGCTCTTAACCACTACTCCACCAGGGTTTCTGTTGTTAGTTGATAAACCAGCAGCGAGAATTGATTTAAAAAAGTTGGTATGTCATTTTGAGTTTCAGGGTTTATGATTTATAGTTATTGACTGTGGATTTATGTCACCCCAAAGTCAATTTACCAGGAAGAGCTTCTTTGTCTTCCTGGGTGAATGCATGCAGCTATTAAAGATGGAAGTCTCCTTATTTCTTAAAACAATAGTTTGATAGATACAATTTGCTTTCTGATAGCTAATACCTTGATTCATTTTTCACAGTATCAGCTTGGATCTTATTTTCAACCACCATTTCCAATATTCTGGTGACATATCTCATTTGTCTTTAACTGTTGATTTTATTGTATCATGATTTTGATCAAAAAGTAACTGACACAAATAAAAAATACACTGTCATTATGAGGTATGCATGTATATAGGGCAGTAATCTGATCCGAAACTTTGAGCAAATATTGCAATTAGAACTTAAGTTTAGGGAGCTGGTTATGAGTAGGCTGTATTATTAGATATTAGTGAAATATTGTTCTTTTTACATAGATAATTTAAATATTAATATATGCCATCTAATTTTTTTCTGGTTAGACCTGTATTATATATTACTCTTTCATGGGACCAAGAATTAATAAAAACTATTGCTTCTCTTTACATATCTAAAAATCAAAATAGGCTATTCAACAAATAACCAGTGAAGTCACTAATTTTTTCAAAAATGTATTTTAAGAAAACACTTTTTAACAAATTACTAGAACTGTCATGTCTGAAATTTTTGTAATTAAACAATACCTCTCCTTATTTTTTTTCTCCTTATCTCTCAATTTCTTTACCTTTATCATGCCACAGCACCTTTATCACTTCATATCTAAGTAACAGATGGTAGTAAGCCCATCATTTACTGTCTCTAAATCCCGCCCGCCCTTTTTCTGTAAGCACTTTCACTTTATACATGGGGATTTTTGTTTAGGTTACTTGTACCTTCTTAAAACCTGATCATTTTTAGAGTGTAAAATTAATGCCTAATTGATTGAAATATTTAATATATAAATTACTGCCTACAGACACTTATATATCTTGCATTAACTGTTACAAAGATTAAATGAAATAACTAATTTGAAAGCACTTAAAGCAATTAAAATGTTACACCCAATGGAAATTACTCTTTTTGCTCCAGTAAATCTAGAATTTGTTATGATAATATGGTACTTATTGACTAAGTACTTTAAAGTAATTATTAAATGCTGAAATAATCATGACTAAATTCACCCCAAGGTGATAAAAGGATATGTGATGATGAAAGAATATTATATTTTTGTCATATAGGATATTTATTCCTTGATTAATCTGTAAAGCCAGATTTTCACATCCTCCTTAAATCGTATATCAAAAATCCAGAAAAACTGATATAGAAAAAAAAAAAGAAAAAAAGATATAGAACAGCCTTTATAAATTGCCTCATAAGTGCTATTTGAGCATTGATTATTAATAAGTTTTGAAACCCTGTTAAACTGTTAGGAAGTATTAAAATGAATCAACAAACCATAAACATTTTAAAGAAGAAAGTAGCACTGATGGAAGACACTTCTCAGAGAAGCTCAGACCCAAATGTGGAAAATTAAGATGTGCACAAAAAGAAATACACTAAATGATCCATTTGGTGGAATAAAATTTAATGAAAGTATCAGTTTTATAGAGTTAAAGTAACTTATTAAATCATCCATTTTGAAATCCAAAGTTTCAAAAGATTCAGGATTTAATTATGTCAAAGTGGGCAGCCCGTGCACCCACCTGCCCAACTCTTTGAACACATTTGGTTCATCGGTTGTTCCATATTGTCTTTACTCCAAGGATGATTACTTTTCTTGCAATATCTTAGATTCCTTTGTGTCAGCCTGCATAGCCACTTATTACTTAACACATCTATGCATCAGAACAGGAACATATAAGATTATAAAATACACCATGGCTGTTTAATGGTGTATTTTTTACTTCAAGAAAAATCAATCAGATGGTGGAGAGCCAAGTGGAATTAGAATAATGGGGGCAACAACATATAGGTTATAGCTAAATTTGTGCTAGTTTAACTATTTGTTATTGTGGCATGTAAGCCAGTCTTTCGCATAGAATTATTTCAAGTACACTGCAAAGGAACCATAGCTACAATGAAGGAAAATATAACAAGAATATCAAAGAAATTATGTATGCCTTGAATTCTTCCGACCAACCATTTGAACCACTTTTGTGGTCTGAAATCTCTAGAATTGCGTAGACTCAGCTCCATACCTACTTACCTTTGATTTTAGAACTAAATTGTTCCAAAACTATAAAATGACTTGTATTTTTTACTTTCATATCTTTAGATTTTTGGAGTTTCTTATTTTGTTTTTTGCTTTTGCTCTCTCTGATTGTCATGATTCTGTCCCTTAACTATCCAACCACTAAGTGTGGAGATAAAAGGCATCACCTAAATAACACAGGCACTACTAGACCTTTTAGAAAATTTTGATTCTTTGTATCTATTTACACTGTGCTTTTTTTTTATCCATATCAATTTCCAAACTACCCCGAGATTTTAGGAGTCCAGGGAAGAGTAAAGAACTTTAAGGTTATCTTATCATTTGTTTTTGATACTGAGAAAAATAAAGCCGTATATAGATGTATGTACTAAGGAATATTTTTTCCCTGCATATCTCAGTTAAATTCATCATGCTTCCATAAAACTAAGCAGTAGCTACTAATATGTGTATTTACTAGCTAAATTGCCATACTGGTCATTTAAGGAATTAAACTCAGTATTTCCAAATAAAACCCATATAATTTCAAAGATGAGAATTTTCAAGTGGTAAATTTTTTAAGAGTAGTAATAAAAATCTGGAGATGGAGGTTATTTAAGCAAGCATGTTCACATAGTGATAGAGACTGAGTTGAATTTTTTATACACTGGCTGAACACTGGATTAAATAAATTCTGGAATATTTATATTATCAAATGTAAATTCTATGAGGGCAGAAATTTTGCCTGTTTTGTTCACTGATGTTTTCTCAATGCCTAAAACAGTATCTGGCATATGAAAGTGCTTAATAAATATTTGTTGAATAAGTGACTAAACATTAATTCAGTTCATCGGAAGCTAATTACTAATTAGTGTAATATTCCTTCTAGGTTTGCAATATTTATTTTTGCTTACGCTCTAGAAATGGTATTGTCTTTTTTCCCAATTTTTCTTTTTAACTTCCAAATGAACTTTAAGGGTTGAAAGGCATTTTAAAATGTTTTATCTGATGGCATAATTAAGTGTAGAATAGAGCAGATTTAGAATGGAATTGTAAAAGGGGGACTGTTTGGAATGAGGTCACTTTCTTAAGTCTTCCTCTTGTGTAGAGATTGCAACACGCATGCAACGTTTTTTAAAAACAATCTGTAGTATTTTTCTGTCAGTTGTAATAATGTGTAATACCTCAGGGTAAGATAAGAATAGAGTGGTAGTATTAATTCCAACTGTCATTGCACCATTTTTGTTTTTGCTTATGTTTGCATGGCATTTATAAAACCACACACTAGGCACTCAGTTTTTTCTAGATGTCCTAGATTTCACAGTGCATAAGAAACACATATATGTATGCATAGTCAGTATCAATGGAGTATTTTTATTCTCACATTCATTAAGGCGTATAAGGCCAGTAATTCACAAGAGACTGAATCTTGAGAAGGTTTCTTTATTATGTAATCCCAGTGCTCATTAATGAGCAAATGATGCTAAAAATACAATACCACAGACAATAGCTTTTTGTGTTGTTTACTAGGATAATGTTTTCAGCATTATCATTGCTCACTATGACACCTAAAATGTTTTAGAAGTGGCACCAACTGCTCAATGCAGAAAGATGTTTGGATCTGTAATGTATATTTTTTAAAATCTGTGATAAGAATTTATAAAATGAGACTTTAATGTTTACCTAGCTCATTCTTGGTTCTGTTCATGACCTGAACAATCTCAATTGTTACAACAAGTGCATTTATTATATTGTTGATTGAAAATGGGGGGGTTCTTTTTTTTTAATTTTTGTGTCTTCCTATATGTGCCTGTGGGTGGCATAAATGGTAAAGTGCTCTACTACTAGCCAAAAGGGTGGTAGTTCAGACCCACCCAGAGGGATCCAAGAAGACAGATCTGGTGATCTGCTTCTGAAAGGTTATAGCCTTGAAAACCCTATGGAACAGTTCTACCCTGTACTCATAGGGTCGCCATGAGTCCGAGTTGACTTGACTTCAACTAACAACACCATGTACATGTACATATTAAAAAAAAAGGCACATGTGCAGTTATGCAGTGGGACAATTATTTGATACACTACTATAATAAGAGCATAATATCCATATCAAGTTGTTTACATCATGTCATAAGTCCTCCTGTTTTTAGGACCATTATTACTAAAACATTGTTAACGTTATTGATTAGCAATAACTATTGAGAACTTCCTTAATTAGATACCAACACGCATTAATACTTTTCTGTAATTGATTTTTAAATGACCACCTGTTAACTGATCTTTTAAAACTGCTGAAAGTCTTCATAGCTACATTAACTGCAATTTAACTATAAAAATACAACACCTGGTAGGGTTTAGTGCAGTATGATACAAGTTTCATTTTGTGTTTGTACAGTGTGTTACCTACAAATAATATCCAGAAGTACAATAAAATGTTTCATGATACTAGAAATTAAAAATATTTGACATATCAAATGGAGAATTAAGAAAGGAAATTAAAGATTTTGCAAATTATAGGAAAATCAAAATTCCTTATTTTTGTCAGAAGAACTAGAGAACCGAAATAATTTGAGAGATTTTCAGTGTGTGAAAATCAGTAAGTGAGGGGGAGAAAATTCCAGAAAGCTTGTTTGGTTGTTTCTTGACTCACTGTTTTAACTCAGTGGGGTGTTTTTAAATGCTTTTCTTATTTTTAAACCCTATTCAGGCTGTTCTCTGTAGTTAATTTCTATGTCAGTTTGTAGATGTGAAACTGATTTGAATATGGGCTACTTTCTGCAATATGTAAGCATAGATTCTCAGATTTGGTATGTCTTCTAGTCCAGCTCTTCCACTGAATCTTTGAATGCCCTTTACCAAATCCTAAATATGTAGATCCAAACTAGTGGTCCAGCTTCTATAACAATACCGCCCAAAGATGTGGGCTTCACTACCTCCTTAAAACTTTTTTTTCTTTTTTCAGAATGCTCTAATAGGCAGTTCTTCATGTTGATCTGAAATCTACCTTCCAATAATTTATATCTATTTTTGTTACTCTCATCCAAAGAAAGAAAAACTTTAATCCCTTTTCCACATGATAGTTCTTCCCATGTTTAGGCATTTATCATATCAACCCCTCTCCTCTCCAAAAGGACTTTTGCTCCCCAATCCAAATGTTTGAGTCTCCTTTTATCTAGATTGTTTTTACATTTCGATGCTCAGAACTGAACATATCATACTGAATAAAACATTCATTGCCAATAGAAGAATTGCATCAAGATCAAGTATTACAGCAAAAAATAATGATCATATTTTTGTGATTGTTAACAAGTATCTCTTTACCTTTTCTTAACTATTGAATTAAATATTTTGAACTACTTTTATAACGTTGAACTATCTTGGTATTTTAAGATATATTATTTTGTATTTCATTAATGGTGGACACTTCTAAATTCTCTTTTTAATTACTATAGGTATCTTGCTATTATATTTCATCTTAATGTAAAAATGTATAATATTAGAGTCAACAAAAATTTGTCAGGAGTTAACATTGTTGATTGTGGTAATATTTCATTTAATGATTTTATTTTAAAGCTGAGCATTTAGTTAACATTCTTGTTTATGGTTGGTTTGTTAATCTTTTTCTTTATCTTCCTCTTTCTTCTCCTTCTCTTTCTGTCTCCTCCCCTTTTTCTACCCTTTCTTTTTTTTTCTTTGTTAGTTTTGTGTGGGCTGATACAGAGAACCGTTACAATCGTGCCTGGTATGGACTTGTTGTCCGGGACGTATATATTTGCGGTCCTGTTAGCATGCGTCGTGTTTCAGTCTGGCGCCCAGGAGAAAAACTATACAGTAAGAGAAGAAATGCCAGAAAACGTCCTGATAGGGGACTTGCTGAAAGACCTGAACTTATCACTGATCCCGCACAAGTCCTTGACATCTCCTATGCAGTTCAAGCTAGTGTACAAGACTGGGGATGTGCCACTGATTCGAATTGAAGAGGGTAGCGGTGAAATCTTCACTACTGGTGTTCGCATTGATCGTGAGAAGTTATGTGCTGGTATCTTGGTGGATGCCCATTGCTTTTACGAAGTGGAGGTTGCCGTTTTACCGGATGAAATATTTAGACTGATTAAGATACGTTTTCTGATAGAAGACATAAATGATAATGCACCATTATTCCCAACAACGGTTATCAACATATCAATTCCGGAGAATTCAGCTATAAATTCCCGATATGCTCTTCCAGCGGCCATTGATCCTGACGTAGGAATAAATGGAGTTCAAAACTACCAACTAATTAAGGTGAGTTTTTAAAATTCTCTTTATTGAAAGCATCTCATTTTTTAAGGACAAAAAAAAAATTGGATCTAAGTGTACTTCAAACATTGAGCAAAACAATCCAGTATTTCTGTTTAACCAAAGTTTAGTGGAGAAAATTGATCAATGCAATGTTTGCAGTTGTATAGAGATTATATTTATTTAATATAATAATCATTTGCAAACCTTGTTTGTTTTCTTCAACAGTTTATTATAGGCATCAGACAAATTGGTCCGCACTACTCCTTAAAAATCAATATCTTGCTCACTGTCTTAGTCTTAAGCTGCCTAGTCATGATTCTGCCATAAACACGACCTAAACAAGCAAATCTAAATGTTAAGAATGAATTCACAAACGCTTGAATCAATTTTTCTAAGTGGTTATTTTAAGTTTAAAAAAAAAACAAACTTTATCTTCCATTTGAAAAAAAAAAAGATGCCAAATTTCAGGGAGTGATTTGAATACTCTTTATTACCAGAATTTTTGGACATAGATAATGATATTTATCATGATAATTTCAAATCAGGGTAAGAGCTTTGTTTCTTGAATCATTAAAGGGACATTAAGTTTTAGCCATTCTGCTGTTAATGTTAAATATGTTCACTTTAGTACAATTCTTTGAAAAACAAAACAGTGTCCATTTACTATAAAAGGTAAGTAATCTTTTTATCAAAAAACTAATCAGTGAATTTGAAGAACATATTTTGACTTGATTTGGGTTTTGGGGGTGGGGATGGAAGAGGGAAGAATAGATGGTATATTTGGTATTCTTCAAAATATGGGCAGAGGGGTCACATTTATGAAGTGAATTTGTGTTTCTCTTTAATTACCTGCTTGGCATGTAGAGTAGAAACTCAGATTTGGGCACATGAACTAGTGCAATACACTTCAGTGATCTTGGAAAATCCAAAAGAAAACAAATATGCAGATTTAATATAGATAAGACCAGGGAGATTTTCACATTCGTATAAATATTTTCTGATTATTCATTAGCAGAGTATGATTGATACAATGACCAATGTTAAAAAATATTTAAAGAACATATAAATAAGTCTCTCTGAATTATGTCGTCTGAATGTTTTGACATGAAGGCTGTATAATACTGGAAAATTGGTCTCAACTGATGCACGTATATTGTGGGTATGTATTTGTTAAGAAATACATTCAGGACTCAAAGACAACATATCTCTTAAGCAAATTCAAGTAAAGTACAGACTTGTTTGTGAGTATGAGAAGTAGGAACAGAAGGAGAAAGAATAGTTGGTTTATAAATGACCAATGGTAGTTAAGGCCCGTGTATTGATATCACGTTATTTGATGAATGGAAAAATATGCAGGGACCAGACGACACGGATCTGAGTTTTGTGTTTAACATTGACTAGTCATACTACCTCCAGCTTAATCTCTGACCTTTAGATTCTTTGATCATAAAATAAGGATGATTACATAAATACCAGAAGGGGAGAATTGGGAAGAGTAGGCAGTAAGTGTAGGTAAGAGCCGTTGGTGGTTCAGTGGTAGAATCCTCACCTTCCATGGGGGAGATCCAGTTTCGACTCTCAGCCAAAGCACCTCATGCACAGCCACCTCGTGTCTGTCAGTGGAGGTTGGTATGTTGCTATCATGCTGAACAGATTTCAGTGGAGCTTCCAGACTAAGTCAGAGAAGGAATAACGGCCTGGTGAACTACTTCGGGAAATCAGCCAGTGAAAACCCTGTGGATAACAATGGTCAGGTCCACAACCAATCATAGGTATGGGGCAGGAACTATGAGTGTTTTGGTCCCTTGTGCATTGGGTCTCCGTGAGTCAGGACCCAACTGGATGGCAGCTAACAACAATAGAGTGGGATATAATGGTATTGAAAATTTAGGAGATGATTTAAAACATTTGACTGTTTCTAGAAATGTGAATTGCAACTAAAGGCTTATTTTAAGTAATCAATTGTATAACAAAGAAAACCATTGCCGCTGAGTCAATTCCGACTCATAACAACCCTAAAAGACAGGGTAGAACTGCCCCATAGAGTTTCCAAGGAGCTCCTGGTCAATTTGAACTGCTGACCTTTTGGTTAGTAGCCGTGGCTTTTAACCACTACGCCACCAGAGTTTCCACTGTATAGCAGAGTGGGTGTTATTTCTAAGGCAGAGTTGTCCAGTGGAACTTCCTGTAATGATGGAAGTTCTATAATAGGCGATACCCAGTTCAACATCCACTAATCACATGTAGCTATTGAACACTTGAAAAGTGGCTAGTACTACTAAGGAACTGAAATTTTTATTTTATTTAGTTTTAATTTTAATAACCACAGTGACTGTTGTGTGCCTTTGAGGTGATTCTGACTCATAACGACCCTGTATGACACAGTAAAAATGTACCATAGGTTTTCCTAACATGTGATCTTTATGGGAGCAGATCCCTAGGTCTTTTCTCTCGCTGTGCCACTGGGTGGGTTTGAACCTCCGACCTTTTGGTTAGTAGCCGAGTGCTTAACCATTGCACCGCCAGGGCTCCTCCGCATGTTACTAAAACCAAAACCAAACCCACTGCCGTTGAGTCGATTCCGACTCATAGCAACCCATAGGGCTTCCAAGGCTGTAAATCTCTACAGAAGCAGACTGCCACACCTTTGTCCAAAGGAGCCGCTGTTAGCAGTCAATTGCTTTAACCACTGCGCTATCAGGGCTCCACATGTTACTAGTGGTTATTATTATGGACAGCACAACCCAAAGAAAGAAAACAGTTTCTTTGGAAAAATAAAAATTACCAGGTAACGTAAAAATGAGACCTTACTAAATATAAATTAAATAAAAAATATAAATAAAAGTAAAATATAAATTAAAATTAGGTATTAGTAATTGGGCGTCTTCTCCCAACCATTTTGACAGATGTGTTGTTTAAAACACGGTGCTTTACTCAGGAATAATTTTGTCGTGTTTCCCTCAGGAAAGCTTAACGAATTTCCAAATAGAAATTTCTGACTTGAAAGCTTAACTAATTCAGATAAAACAAACAAACATACTGGCATAATTTTAGCTTTGTTAAAACATGTTTTCATTTGAAAGACTGTCAGCAAATGACAAAAAGACAGGCTCAGTAGAAGTCCTTAGATGAGTCTTAGAAATAGAAATGCTCAAAAATGCCTTTCTGCCTTCGAATGTGTGATAAACCTTCAGTGAACTGTGTGATGTACCTAAAGTAAAGGGGCATTTGTATGGTCCTGTGGACAAATACTGTCCTGACTGCTTGTTAAAAATAACGAGAATGGAACACAAAGCATAGCCCTGGGCATGCAGAGGGCCATGACATGGATCATGTTAACTGTGTACTTTTGACTTATAAAAAGGCCTTGTCATAAAAGTGGTATGTATGCTGGAGGAGTGGGGTTAGAAAATAAGGAAAGAAATGAAACGTGTTATGATCCATCTATAATCTTTAGTAACTTTTACAATTTAAAAGTAAGTAGGCTGTCCACAACAATTTCTTTCAAAAGACCCTTTGTCCTGCACAATAGGATGAGCTTTTAATTAACTTGCTCTTTTTTTTACTTCTGTTGAGTAGACAAGGATAGCAAAGTTGCACAGTTAGTTTATACTAACTGGGGTAATATAAAATTTATATGGATATTCAGATAGCAAATGGAGAAAAGGGAGAGATATAGAGAACATTTCTAGGAAAAATAAGTCAAATTATAGATAAATAAGGGGTCTTGCTATTGACAATTCTATATCAATTAACTGAAAATAAAAGGAGTGGTAGAAAAGATTTACTAAATTTATCCAAAATGTATATAATAAAAAGTTTCAAGAGATTTAAAACTTACCAGTATAATATTTACTTCTGAAACTTTTGACTAATTTGTGTGTGTGTGTGTGTGTGTGTGTGTGTGTGTATGGCTTTTAGGTATGCTTTATCATAAACTGGGAAAGTATTATCATTCCCTATTTTAAATATTTGGAAAGAAGTTTCAGAGAAATAATTTATTTCTCTTATGATGATATGGCTAGTAAATGAGTTGGGATCTAGAGTGGGTCTTCTGACTCATGTTCCATACCCCACAGACAGATAGATAAAGTTGAGGGCAGAGATTACAAAAGTTCATGATACAAGAGGAAGGATGTAAAAGAAGAAAAAAAAGAGAAAATGAGAAGTGAAAGAATGAAGTGATTATCAAGTGACTCTACTTGGTAAAGAAAAAGGCTCGTTAAAATAAAATATCTATGTGACCTTGGTAAGGTTAATTTTCAACTTTTCAAAAGATCAGGTTACTGTCTAAAGTGAGAAAGATTAATCTATTTGAGTTCTTGATGTTGGTTGACACTAAAAAAAAAAAAAATTCAGAAGTGAAATATCTCCCTGTGTTTCAAGTAAAATTATGCTGTTACAAGACTCCCTGCAGATATTTTTATATGATTTTCTGTCAATGTTGGGCTCTCTATCATGAAAATACATCAGTATTCAAGGGCCACTGAAGCCTTGCAATATTTGATAAAGCTTTTGGCCAGGAGCAGGAGATGACAATATCTCTTTAACTTTATTATTCAAATGGCCTGTTATTTATAAAGGTTTTTTTTTTTTTTTTCATATTCCAGGTCATGTTGGCAGGGAAGCTAACATTTTCACAAATAGAAATATCCCTCAAGAACCCAGTCTGTCTTAGGTTATATATGTAAACCCCAGGGACCTACTTCTCCCCATGGCTGGAACTCAGGGGAAATTAGTGTATGGAATGATATTACATATGTCTTCATTTTCTACTTCATCTTTCCTCATATATATCAGCAATAAAATTCTTATACTAGCCCAGTGACAGTGCACTGATTGGCTCCCTTGAGGCAGGCATGACAATGTTTCAAAGGTTGACAGTTTGTGATGATCAAGCACAAAGATCACGTTTTTCTCAGATTGGTGATCCCACATGACACCTTCACTTCTTTCAGCCAATCCCATGAGGCATCCTCATCTTTTCCATCAAACTAAAAAAAAAAAAAAAGAAAAATTAATCTGGGGAGGAGTTCTCTCACATAGTCAAGGTTTTTAGGCCCTTGTTTCTATTTTGATTAAAACAAGATGTGTTTGATCTTTGCTTTAAAAACTAAATGAGAATTAAACATTTTCCTGCTTGATCAAGAGCTGGACTTGGACTTATGAAGCTTAGGTTAGAATTAGATTTGTTTTGAAATCTGGGGCTAGAAAATCCAAGTTATGAAAATATTAGCTACAATTAGATTTAGTAATCTTGATTCCAATTGCCAAGAATGAAGTGAATTTACTATTGTGAAGAAGTAATATTTCTTTACCTTTTGTAATCGTAGCCAAAAGTGGTGTGTAACATCAAGGAGAATGAGTAAAGATTTCATTAATGTTGTTGCAGGCAGAATATGCTATTACAAAAGAATGTATCTATTTTAGAAAGCTTATTTGCCTCCAAGAGGCTCAGAAGAGTTGGGATATAGTGATTTCCTCATTTTTCATCTATAAAATGAAGGATTTGGACTCTATTACTTCAAAGTTCACCCTTTTGGCTCTGAGATTACTTGATTTGATGATGTATGAATTCTATGATATGCATATTAATGTATTTTTGAGCTGTGCTAAAAAGCAAAAGAGAAGACAATCAAATGCTAATGACGGTTAGGTCCTTGAAAGCTGGGGGTTATTATCAAAGTGCACCTCCTGTGGGGATAAATGACAACATGAAACTCATTCTCTTCCTAAATGGACCTTTATTAATGCTGTCAGATCTTATTAAAATTAGAATGTGACACTAATAGGATTAAGTAACTTTTGACTTCATTACTATTATGAGAGTCCTGGTTAATATTCATAGCTCGCTAATGCTTTAGTTAAATGCATTTGTTATTAATAGTCTCATGGAACACATATATGTTGGACAATTTAAATAGCTCGATTTTAAAAGTTATAAATTGAGATTCTGAAGAACCAGCATGTTTCCATTAATTTACTCACACCATGCCTCTTAGCCTGAGAATATAACTACAAGAAGTACCGCAAAATTCTGTTAGTTTTTATTAAATGAAGATTTATTGAACTGTTACTCCATTGTTCACTATCGAAATAATAATCATTTTGATGCTTAATTTTTGTCTGCTGAAGCAAATAATTGAGAACCTAAGATAAAAAATATATACAAAACCTACAGTTATTTCTTACAGAACTCTTTAATGGAAACATGGGATTTTGTTGCACAGATTGATTTCACTTCCATAATTCTGACCAATGTTAACAGGTTAGTAATAAATGCCCTAATGTGAATATTAGCTTGGCATAAATTTTCATTTTGTCTACACTGCTTTACATTAACTATGTAACATTCTGTGCTGTGATGGCACACTGAGTAAACGGAAGCGTGATCTTTCATTCAATTTAGATTAAAAAATGTAAAGGATTGGTAAAGCTTTTGATGTCCTTGTATCAGAAGTAATAATAAAAGCAGTAGGGTCTTTCTGGGGGGGGGAACTTTCTGATCTTGTTTAAATTTGATCTATAAAATGATTTATATAGCAGTATGCCATTATCAATACACGTGAATTTGACCAATTTTTCAAGAATTTTTTCTTTAGCAAAAAATACGAAGTGCACATGAAAAAGAGCTCTTGCTTAAAAATCAAGTACTAAAGAAATTAACATTCTTCTTCCTTCACATTTATCAGTTTACAGCCATCTTCATAATATCAATTTAGGAAGTGTGGATCATTAAATAATTCAAGGGTACAATATATCAAATAAATTGTTTGGCCACAAATTAAATTTTATTAGATCTTTCTTGCAGTATCTCTTACTTTATGAATGCAGGTACAATTACCAGAGGATGGAATACACTGAAGGAGCCCTGGTAGTGCAGTGGTTAAAACACTCAGCTGCTAACCAAAACGTTGGGTGTTCAAATGCAACAGCTGCTCAGTGGGAGGAAGATGTGGCAGCCTGCTTCTATAAAGATATACAGCCTTGGAAACCCTATGGACAGTTCTACTCTGTCCTTCAGGGTCTCTCTGAGTCCAAATCAACTCCACAGCATCGGATCGGATGGGATGTATTGGATTCACTTTAATTAAAAACATAGAGCTAAAATATCTTAACAATATTTGAAATGTCCTTTATTTACCAACTCCTGACACTGGCAATCTCTTGCTAGACTTGACTCCATCTCTAGGCTGACCCTGTGGGTAGCCTCGATAAATGAAATAATCACACACACACCTGTGTATGTGTGTCTTGTAGCATCTATGACAATGAAAAAAATAGCTGTTCATATATTTTCCATTTGCTGTGGAAGATAAGAAGTAATTGTAGACGACCAGTGATAAGAAACCTATTGCTTATTTTTTTGAATGGAGTGGAAGATTGTTTAATGATATACTGTTTTAATTGCTACGTATACACATCTCTATTTTTTTTATACTTGCAGGTAAGCTAAGAAAAAAAGTACAGAAATACAGAGAAATGATCTATTTAAAATGGTAATCATAAATTTCGATTCATGAAACAAGTAGTTTAAAAAGATGAATATTATAAAATGAAGTTTTGGGTTATTTAACCTAATTTAACTTTGATCTTGAGATTACTTTTAATCAAGAGTTTTATTTTTATTTTTTAAAACTTTTATTGTGCTTTAAGTGAAAGTTTACAAATTGAGTCAGTCTCTCATATAAAAATTTATACAAATTGAGTCAGTATCTCATACAAAAATTTATATACACCTTGCTATTCGACGGCACTGGGTGACTGGTATATACCCCTAATTTCTCTCCCCTTTATATCTGTTGTTGTACCAGTACCAGGCTGTTTTGACTACTGTGGCCCTGTAATATGTTCTAAAATCAGGTAATGTGAGGCCTACCACTTTGTTCTTCTTTCTCAGCAATGCTTTACTTATCCGGGGCCTCTTTCCTTTCCATATGAAGTTGGTGATTTATTTCGCCATCTCATTAAAAAATGTCATTGGAATTTGAATCAGAATTGCATTGTATCTGTAGATCACTTTTTGTAGAATAGACATTTTTACACTGTTAACTCTTCCTATCCATGAGCAAGGTATGTTTTTCCACTTATGTAGGTCACTTTTGGTTTCTTGCAGTAGTGTCTTGTAGTTTTCTTTGTGTAAGTCTTTTATGTTTCTGGTAAGATTTATTCCTACATATTTTATCTTCTTGGGGGCTACTGTAAATGTATTGATTTGGTGATTTCCTCCTTGATGTTCTTTTTGGTGGTGTAGAGGAATCCAACTGATTTTTGTTTGTTTATCTTGTATTCTTTGCTCTGCTGAACTCATATTAGTTTAAGTAATTTTCCTGAGGATTCTTTAGGGTTTTTTGTGTATAAGATCATGTTTCTTATTTGGGTTATTTGCCTCCTCACCTGTTTTTCTTTTTTCGGTTTGGCCAATGGTTTTTCAATTTTGTTAATTTTTTCAAGGAACCAGCTTTTGGTCTTAACTCTTTCAATTGTTTTTCTGTTTCATTTAATTCTGCTCTAATTTTTATTATTTGCTTTCTTGTAGTGCCTGAGGGTTTCTTTTGTTGCTCTTTTTCTATTTTTTCAAATTGTGGGGATAATTCTTTGATTTTGGCCCTTTCTTCTTTTTGTATGTGTGCATTTATTGATATAAATTGACCTCTGAGCGCTGCTTTCACTGTGTCCCAAAGGTTCTGATAGGAAGAATTTTCACTCTCACTGGATTCTGCGAATTTCTTTATTCCAGCCTTGATGTCTTCTGTAACCCAGTTGTTTTTGAGCAGCATATTGCACAGTTTCCTAGTGCTTGATTTCTTTTCCCTGCTTTTTCTGTTATTGATTTCTACTTTTATGGCCTTACGGTCAGAGAAGATGCTTTGTAATATTTTGATGTTTTGGATTCTGCTAAGGCTTGCTTTATGGCCAAATGTGTGGTCTATTCTAGAGAATGATCCATGTGCACTAGAAAAGAAAGTATACTTTGCTGCTGCTGGATGGAGTGTTCTGTATATGTCTATGAGGTCAAGTTGGTTGATTGTGGCATTTAGATCTTCCGTGTCTTCACTGAGCTTCTTTCTGGATGTCCTGTCCTTCACCAAAAGTTGTGTGTTGAAGTCCCCTACTATAATTGTGGAGCTGCCTATCTCACTTTTCAGTGCTTTTAGAGTTTACCTATCTTGCAGCCCTGTCATTGGGTGCATAAATATTTAATATGGTTATATCCTCCTGGTATATTGTCCCTTTAATTATTATATAGTGTCCTTCCTTATCTTTTGTGGTGGATTTAACTTTAAAGTCTATTTTGTTGGAAATCAATACTGCCACTCCTGCTCTTTTTTGATTGTTGTTTGCTTGATATATTTTTTCCATCCTTTGAGTTTTAGCTTGTGTCTCTAAGTCTAAGGTGTGTCTCTTGTAGGCAGCATATAGATGGATCGTGTTTTTTATCCATTCTGCCAATCGCTGTCTCTTTATTGGTGCATTTAGTCCATTTACATAGATAGGTGCGAGTTTAGTGCTGTCATTTTGTTGTCTTTTTTTGTGTGTTGTTGACAGTTTCTTTTTCCCACTAAATTTTTTGTGCTAAGTGACTTATATATTCTCTTTTCCTCTTATTTGTTGTTGTTGATTTTGTTTCTGCTGAGTCTATTTTTTTCTTGTATTTTATTTTGATGAGTAAGATAGTTTCCTTTGTGGTTACCTTAATAATTACACCTATTTTTCTAAGTTTAAACCTAACCTTTATGTCTTTATATCACCTTGTTTTTCTCTGCATATGAAAGACATATGACTACATTTCTTAGTGCCTTTTTATTATTTCAGCGTTGTCTTCCTTTCCATAATAACATCGCTGTTTCTCTGTTGTGAGCATTTTTTTTTTATCTTGAATTATTTTTTGATTTCCCGGTCTGGGTTGACATCTGATGACTCTGTCCAGTGTTCTAGTATTGGGTTGATACCTGAAATTATTGATCTTCAAACCAAAGAACTCCCTTTAGTATTTCTTGTAGTTTTGGTTGGTTTTTATGAATTCTCTAAACTTCTGTTTATCTGGAAATGTCCTTACTTCACCTTCGTATTTGAGAGACGGTTTTGCTGGGATGTATGATCTTGGCTGGCAGTTTTTTTCCTTCAGTGCTCTATATAAGTCATCTCATTGCCTTCTTGCCTGCATGATTTCTGCCGAGTAGTCTGAGCTTATTCGTATTGACTCCCCTTTGTACGTGACTTTTCGTTTATCTCTAGCTGCTCTTAAAATTCTCTCTTTGTCTTTGGTTTTGGCAAGTTTGATTATAATATGTCCTGGTGACTTTCTTTTTAAAATGTACCTTATGTGGAGTTCGATGAGCATCTTGAATAGCTATCTTCTCATCTTTCATGATATCAGTGAAGTTTTCTGCCAATAAATCTCCAGCAATTCTCTCTGTATTTTCTGTTGTTCCTCCCTGTTGCAGTACTCCAGTCACTCCTAGGTTATTTCTCTTGTTAGAGTCCCACATGATCCTTAATGTATCTTCATATTTTAAAATTCTTTTATCTGATTTTTCTTCAAATATATTCATGCCAAGTGTTTTATCTTCAATCTCACCAATTCTGCCTTTCACTTGCTCAATTCTGCTCCTCTGACTTTCCATTGCGTTTTCTAATTCTGTAATTTTATTGTTAATCTTCTGAATTTTTGATTGCTGTCTCTCTAAGAATTCTTGCAGCTTATGAATTTTTCATTATGTTCTTGAATAACCTTTTTAATTTCTTCTACTACTTTATCTGTGTGTTCGTTGGCTTGTTCTGCATATTTCCTGATCTCCTTCCTAATTTTGTTACTGATGTCTTGAAGAGTTCTGTGTATTAATCCTTTGAATTATGCATCCATTAATTCCAGGAAGGCACCTTCATCCGAAGATCCATTGATTGTGTGTTTTGATATAGCTTGTTGAGGCGATCATGGTCTGTTTCTTTGTGTGACTTGGTTTGACTCTTGTCTCCGAGCCATCTATAAGTTATTGTATTAGTTTATTTTATGTTTGATTACTGTATCCTAGCTTCTTGCTTTGTTTGGTTTTGATATGCCCAAATGCTTGTTTGAGTGAGCTAGCTTGATTATTTTCACCTTTGAAGCTCTGACGTCCTGTCACCAGATGGCTAGAGCTGTTATCAGGTATATCAGTCTAGGAGTCCATTCACTTTTCTTGTATGAATTCAGCTCAGGTGTCCAGGGAGCTACTCATCAAGTGTGTGGTACAGGCTCTGTCCTTCAGTCTTAGAGGGGCAGGGGTGATTGGTGTAGGTACCGGTATCTGGTTGTAGCAGGGAGTCAGGCTTTGTAACAAGGCAGGGGGCTGAGAACTGTTCCCTGAATGTCTGTGAGAAAAGTGTTTCCCTATTCCCTATAGCATACAGGTTGGTGGGTTCTGCAGATGGACCATGGGCCCCTAGTGCTTTTGTTTGTAAGGATTGGGAGGTGCCAGTTATCCTTGGACCCCTGTCGCGGGTGGCTGCGTGACCTGAGTGGAACCACGAGTCCCTGGTCCCGTGATGTGGGTAGGTGAGGACCCGATTTAATAGGCAGAGTGGTGTCAAATACCAAACACCCACCTCTTCACCACACAGCTGAAATGGTTGCAGTCTGCCAACAAAGGTCTGTTCTCCTGAAACAGGCCCACATGGGTTCATGCAGGGGGGAAAGGTATTCAAAGTCCATAGACCTTTTATGGCTGGACAGTAGCCACTTCTGTCCTGAACTCCCCTGGTTAGTGGAGATGGTGAATTATCTTTTCCCCCAATTGTGAATTTATTCTTACTCCAAGGCTGGGAGGATGGCTCCAGGTGCTCAACACGGCCTATCTCAGGCCTGGGGAAAGCAATGGCCACTGAATCCAGTTTGGGGGCTGGGGCCATGGTAAAATATATGTGAGTACTTAGCTTTTGCCGATAGCGCCGTTATTTTTTGGTTCCGGAGGTGTGAGTAGGGTATGCAGCTGCCTGCTTCTCCCTGAGGAAACTGCGGCTGAATACTACCACCAGCCCCCACAGCCGCTCCTAGGAATTGTTCCTTAGGGATCCAGGTGATTCAGGTCAGGTAACGCGTCTGTGCTTCTGAACCATCCCTCCCTCTCCGTGCCGCTGAGTCCATTTTCTAAGTTTGCCTTTGATGTTCAGGGCTTCTAGCTTGTCATAAATATAATCGTTTCACTAGTTTTTTCGGGTGTTTGTTGTAAGAGACTTATTCTGACTCATAAGGATCTATAGGTCGCTATGAGTCAGCATCGACTTGACGACACTGGGTTGGTTTTTTTGGTGTTGTTGTAAGAGGGATCGCAGACAGTGTCTGGCTATTCCACCATCTTGGCCCTGACTCCAGTAGTTTTATATAAAGCATTGTCATTGAACATTTCTCATCCTAGTGCTTATTTTGTATAATGAAGTCTGTTACTTTAACCTTCTCTGATACAATGAAGTAAAATTCTAATGAATTGAAAGCTCCTATACTAAATGTTGTCTTAGTTGTAACAGTAACTAACTACTAACTGGTATCTTAGTCTAATTCCAATAATCCATATTTAACACAAACCTAATGAGTGCCTAATGTAGAAAGTCTTGAGGGATAAAAATGTTTGAAAAAGATTCACTATCTCCAAAGAGCTTAATAATAAGTATCCTAGGAAGTATGTGTTTTCAGTAATGATAGTAAGGAGAAAAACATTTATTAGATAAAAAGAAAATTTTATTTTGAATTGGCCTTGCTGCCTTTAAGAGTATAGAATTATTTTAAGTCTTTGTAGTCTCAGAAAAAGTTAAAATATCTAAATCTACTTTTAGTGGATTTCCACCCACATAATAGCTTTTAATAGCTTTATTAAATTATGTTATAGTTTGTTTCTGTTGTTGTTAGGTGCCATTGGACTCAGAGTGACCTACGTAGAATAGAATGAAACACTGCCCAGTTCTGTAGTATTCTTATAATTGCTGTTAAGCTTGAGCCCGTTGTTGCAGCCACTGTGCCATTCCATCTCCTCGAGGGTCTTCCTCTCTTTTGTTGACCCTTTTCTTGACCAAGCATGATGTCCTTCTCCAGGGACTGGTCCCTTCTTATAACATGTTCAAAGTATGTGAGACAAAGTCTCATCACCCTTGCCTCTAAGGAGCATTCTGGCTGTACTTCTTCCGAGACGGATTTTTTTCTTTCTTTTGGCAGTCCATGGTATATTCAGTATTCTTTGCCAGCACTTTAATTCAAAGGCATCAATTCTTCTTCAGACTTCCTCATCCATTTTCCAGCTTTCGAATGCATATGAGGCAATTGAAAACACCATAGCTTGGGTCAGGCACACCTTAGTCTTCCACGTGACATTTTTGCTTTTTAACACTTTAAAGAAGTATTTTGCAGTAGCTTTGTCCAATGCAATATGCCATTCGATTTCTTGACTGCTGTTTCCATGGGCGTTGCTGATTGTGGGTCTAAGTAAAATGAAATATTTGACAACTTCAGTCTTTTCTCCATTTATCATGATGTGCAGTTGTGAGAATTTTTGTTTTCTTTATGTTGAGGTGTAATTCGTAGTGAAGACTGTAGCCTTTGATATTCATCAGTAAGTACTTCAAGTACTCTTCACTTTCAGCAGGCAAGGTTGTGCCATCTGCATAACACAAGTTGTTGATGAATCTTCCTCCAGTCCTGATGTCCCGTTCTTCACATAGTTCAGTTTCTCATAGTATTGCTCAGCATACAGATTGAATAATTGTGATGAAAGGATACAGCCCTGATGCACACCTTTCTTGAGTTTAAACCACTTAGTATCCCCTTGTTCTGT
The DNA here is from genome assembly GCF_030014295.1 of Loxodonta africana. Taxonomy (NCBI): domain Eukaryota; kingdom Metazoa; phylum Chordata; class Mammalia; order Proboscidea; family Elephantidae; genus Loxodonta; species Loxodonta africana. The sequence continues at coordinate 109,580,780 of NC_087369.1, forward strand.
CTGAATGATTGTCTCTTGGTCTAAGTATAGGCTCCTCATGAGCACAGTTGTGTTCTGGAATTCCCGTTGTCCAAGACAGGTTCTGCCCTCTTGTCCTTACCCTAATCCTTGTGGACATTGAATTCCCAAAAAGGATATGACTCTTTCCTACTATTAAATTCCAAGGCCAAAGGGAGGTGAGGACTGTAGTGGGGTTGGCAGGTGGCCTCACTTTCTCAGGTGATTCCTTGGGGAGGTAGGGGGAAGGGATTTATTTCCCCAGCAAGATGGGGTCCTGAAGGTGAGCCAGGGAGAGAGTACATCTTCAGGAGCCGCAGGCGTGGACCAGGGGCTGCAGTGCCTTGGATGTCTGGGATGTCCAAGTATGGAGCCAGTGCAGGGGAACTTGGTTTTTGTTACTAAGTCTGCAATAATGGCAGTAATTCTTTTAATCCACATTTATCTGAAAAATCATTTGAGGTTGAAGTTGGAAATAAAAATTTTTTGTATTGATGATAATTCCACACAAGAAGTTGTAATTACATGATTCTATTAATTCTAAAACTCTTTATCTATGCCTCCAATTCCTCTCCTATATAATGGAGAATATTAAAATTGTCCATATCTAACAAGCAAAGACACTGTAAGAATTAATGAAATAAGAAAAATCTATAATTTTTGGCCAAATTCCTTGAAGAAGTATTCTATAAGCCATATGTATTGGTTTTACTCTAGCTTAAGATTCATTATCGTCTTCCCCAATTTTTAAAAAGTCTGATGCTTTATACTCCTTAAGAGGCTTGTTTTACAACCAAAACTTTGTTTTTCATACATATTTTATGTACACATACAGAGAAAAAATATGACAGCATTATTCTCTTTCTCAATCAATGCCACTGGCTCCACATTTATTTCTGGACGTAGTTCAATTTGAAAAGAAAAATCTTCCATTGACTTTCTTTAGGTTATCTTTTGAATCAACTGTCTCCTTTTCTTCATTTGTCTTTGCATCCTGGCCCTCCATATAACCATGATACCACTAATATGTATATACAACTTCTACCATCTGGAATTGCTTTATTTACATCTCAATCATATGCCATTTAAAAAATTTCTTTACACTGAAAACTTTTAATTTTCCTATCCCTTTTCTCATAAAAAAAACTCATAAGTCAATCACAATTACCTTTGTAGTAGATTTTCTAGGAGAGATATAACGTATTTTAATTTTCAATCACACTAAATTAAATAGGTTTTAAATGTAATTTTTCAATAGCATATTAAAGTCCAAGCAGGAGATTTACTGGAACAAACTTTTCATGGATATCAGTATGTTTTCTTGATTTATGATGAGGTCAAGATGTCCTCTGAGGACAGTAGATAGGTTAGAAGTATCCATTTAAAGTAGTTTGGCCCAGGAAAATAAAACAGAACAAATATTCTGAATCCTAAAGACAGTGGGACATGGAGAGTTTTGCTGTCAGTAGTGAAAATAATGATGTAAATCGTTACCAGGAGAATAAAGTTATGCAAAAATTTTAGAACAACAGTTTAATGGATTATAAATAAATTAAGTATAGAAATTTATAGATTACTTTTTGTTAGACATGAAGTTTGTTTACTGAATGATTACATGGATGGATATGACAGTGTATATAGATAGCAAAAAGCTGAAAAATATAATCATGTTTAGTTACAAACTAATGAATATTCAATTAACTCCCAGAAATTCAACTACCCTCAATAAATATAAAATGAAGGTTACTTTCTTCAGTTTAATACACAATAATTTTTTAATGTTCTAAGGTTTATCATTTCATTTTCTTCTTCATTGATTGATCTCACACTGCTTTTTCTCTGAGGACTCAAGTATTTAACAAATTTTGCATGGTTCAGGAGTCATTTAAATCTTGCAGTTTTAATGTTGGGAATGGCATTCCTAAGGGACCAGCTACAGATAACCATACCATTTTCTTAAACACTATCTCACCCTATCGAATGTATCATTACCTTACATTCTAAAACCTGTCTAGAACTATTCAGATTGAAGAAATAACAATGACCACCCTATCATTTTTTAATTGTTATGAAAATATGCACAACAAAGCATATATCCGTTCAACAATTTCTATATGGATAATCCAGTGACATGGATTACATTCTTCAAGTTGTGCAACCATTCTCGCTATCCTTTTCCAAATTATTCTAACATCATTAACATACATTCACTGCACCCTAAGTAAAAACTCCCTCTTTCTTCTTCAGTCCTACTCCTGGTGGTTGTCATTAGGTGGCCTCGTGCCTACTCCAACTCATAGGGATTCCATGCATAACAGAAGGAAATGTTCCCCGGTCCCGGTCCTGTGTCATCCTCACAATCATTACTATGTTTGAGCCCAGTGTGGCAGCCGCTGTGTCAATCCATCTCGTTAAAGGTCTTTCTCGTTTTAGTTGACTCTCTGTTTTACCAGGCACAGTGTCCTTCTCCAGGGATCGATCCCTCCTCCAAAGCATATAAGATGAAGTCTCAACATCCTCTCTTCTAAGGAGCATTCTGGCTGTACTTCCTCCAAGACAGATTTGTTCATTCTTCTGGTTTTTCTGACAGTCCACGGTATATTCAGTATTCTTTGCCAGTACCATAACACAAATACATCAGTTCTTCTTTGGTCTTCCTTATTCATTGTCCAGCTTTCACATGTGTATGAGATGATTGAAAATACCATGATTTGGGACAGGTGCACCTTAGTCCTTGAAGTGATATCTTTGCTTTTTAACAATGTTAAGAGGTCTTTTGCAGATTTCCCCAATGCAACACTTTGATTTCTTGACTGCTGCTTCCATGGGCATTGATTGTGGATCCAAGTAAAACAACATCCTTGACAATGTCAGTATTTTCTCCATTTATCATGATGTTGCTTATTTGTCCAATTTTGAGGGTTTTTTTTTTTTTGTATGTTGAGTTATAATCCAAATAAAGGCTTTTATCTTCATCAGTAAATGCTTCAAGTCATCTTCACTTTTGCCAAGCAAGGTCATGTCCTCTACATATCGCAAGTTGCTAATGAGTGTACCTCCAGTTCTGATGCTGAGTTCTTCTTCATATAGTCCTGCTTCTTGGATTATTTGTCTCAGCATACATATTGAATAAGTATGGTGATAGGATACAACCTTGCCTCACCCTTTTTGCGATATTAAACCACACAGTATTCCCTTGTTCTGTTCGAAAGACTGCCTGTTGATCTATGCACACGCTCCACTTGAGCACAATTAAGTTTTCCGGAATTCCCATTTTTCCTAATGTTATCCATAAATCCCACCCCTGGCAACAGCTAATAATTTTTGGTTTTTATATATCTGCTTATTTTGTGACTTAGTTATTTCACTCAGCATAATATTTTCTAGGTTCATCCATGTTGTGAGATACATCAGGACTTTATTCTTCTTTATGTTTGAATAAATTCCATTGTATTGCTATGCCATATTCTGTTTATCCATTTTTCAGTTGATGGGCATTTTGATTGTTTCCACCTTTTGGCTATTGTGAATAGTGCTGGAGTGAACAGTGGTGTACATGTGTCTGTTCACGTTGCTGTTGAGTTCTTTTGGATATATATGTAAGAAAAAAAAATTTTTTTTTTTTTTTTTATGGTAGTTCTTGGAATTGACTCAATGGCAGTGAGTTTAGTGAGTGAGTATGGTAGTTCAATGTTAAACTTTTGGAGGAATTGACAAAATGTTTTCTGCAGTGCTGTACCATTTTATATTCCCACCAGCAGTGAATGAGGGTTTTCAGTTTCTCCACAACCTTACCAAAACCTAATGTTTTCCTTTTTTTTGATCGTTGCCATTCTAATGGGGGTGAGATCATATCTCATTGTGCTTTTGATTTGCATCTCCCTAATGTATCCTATTATATTTAATCCTTTGTAACCACAGTAATGATATGGAATACACCTTTAACTAGAAGTACTTGTGGGCCTGAAAAAGCTAAAGTTTCCTCATTGGTGATGGGATACATGGCACTTAGCTGGGTGGCACAAACGGTTAAGCACTGGACTACTAGCCAAAAGGCTGATGGTTCAAACCCACCTAGAGGCACCTCAGAAGACAGGCCTGGTGATCTCTTTATGAAAGATTACAGCCTTGAAAACACTATAGAGCATTTCTAATCTGTACACATGGGATGGCCATGTGTACAAATCTGGGACTGGTTTCCCATTACCCTTTCAGGACGCCATCCACAAGCTCAGGAGTTCACATGACATTCTTACTTTCTGACCTGCTGGCTCCCACTGTCTCTTTGGGTTCAATAATTTGCTGGATAACAACCAACAGAAACAGTAATAGTTGGACTGTTGTTGGCTGACTTCTCTATAGGGTGAACAAATTTATCCACCTGTAGCACTTAGGATTCGTAACATTTCTTAGAAATCTGTTTTCTCCAGAAATCTTGCCATGCGTTTTCAGGCATGTTTAGGTGTCTGGAATTTTGGCTTAGTCCTTCATCTGACGTTTAGGACTAAATATCAAACTGGTATAATGAAAGGATTTTTTATAGCTAGAACTCTCACATACACAACTAGTTTACTTGTGACATAATCAGATTAATAGAACTAAGGTATTAATCTCCCTAACTCTTAGAAATTGGATTTTTATTATTTATTTAATAGACAAGCCTTCTTGAGCTATACTTGTCTACAGAAATACATTTATCCTATGGGGAATTTAAGTAATATAAAGTTATTTGTAATCTTTCTTCACTTGTTTTGTGGCTATTTTGCAGATAGTAGTCTCATGTGCAGACTGGAAGTTTGAGGCAAAATTTGACTCCTTTCTGAGTTAGTGTTCTACCAACAGAATAGTGACTGGCCTTATTTGGGTATTACTGAGTGTAAAAATGGCACTTTACCCAATAATCTCCTCATTTTACAAGGAAACTATGGAATTTGTTGCAACAATTATTTTTCTATTCTTTTTGTTTCACCTAAAGGAATAGTGTCTTAATTAAATATCTGTATACATATAGCTATAATTAAACATGAACTAAGGAACTGTGATGGTACAGTGGTTAAGCACTGAACTGGTAATTAAAAAGTCAACAGTTCAAAGCTACCAGCAGCTCCATGGGAGAAAGATGTGTCACTGTGCTCCCATAAAGATTACAGCCTTAGAAACTCTATGGGGCATGTAGTTCTACTTTGTCCTATAGAGTCGCTATGAGTAAGAATCGACTCAATGGCAGTGGGGAAAACATAAACTATCTTCTATAACCTCAACGGTTATCCCACAGTCCATCCCTGCTTTGCCTTACAGTTTACTGACAGTAGTTGCATCTCTGCTTCTCTTAAACTTTTTGTTATTTTAATGAGTTAGTGATAGTTGATTCACCCATATTTGCAGAGCATTACCACAGTAAGTGTGCAGCATGAATCCAACCCCCAAAACGTAGAAATTGATACAGTCCTCACCTTTCCACTTCTCCATCCTTATTGTCATTTGCCTTGGTGGCACTCTATCTCTCTCTGGTTCTGGCACCTGGAGCTAGGTCAGAGCAGACAATTTACAAGGATGCTGTCCGTCAGATTGTCAGATAGGCAGGCACAAGCCACAGTTATAGGGAGTCTACATGAGACCTCAACTTTCTAAACTACTGCCTACAAATTTGGGGCTGGCTTCCTACTACTCCTTCAGGATGCCAGCCACAAGTTCAGGAGTCCATATTACACCCTTACGTTATGACATTCTGGCTCCCACTGCCCCTTTGGGTTCAATTAATTTGCTGAAATCACTCTCAGAACTTACAGAGTGTATACCACACTCACTTCTACAGAGTGAAAACCTCACATAAGATGAGGTCTTGGAGATTTCCCAGCACAAAACTTACATGTCCCAAGGGATGCAGCACCCTCCTGAGAGCAGATGTTCTCATCAACCAGGAAGCTCTCTGAGCCTTCATGTTTAGGGCTTTTATGGGCCAGTTCTGCATGATAGGTAAATCATCCCTCCTGAGGCTAGTTGATATCAGCCTCCCAAGTGACTCTTTTCTGGTCTGGCCAGCCTCCACTCACCAGCATAAATTCTTAGATGTGCCCTGCAAATCCCCTACCAAGACACCGCAATAACTCTAAGGGTTATTTTCAGAAGCCAAGGACAAAGGCCACTGTACTTAGGTTAAAACTAGGTCCTTTACCCTGCAATGAGTTATTGACACTTCCTTTTACTGACAACAGCTTTTGTGTTTTGTGCTACAGTGTGTTTTAGAGAGGGTTTTGTTGTTTGTTTTGGTTTATTTTCACACATATAACTAACTGTATAACTCTGTGCTATTTCACACGGTTAGCAATGGCTGTTTCTCAAATAACTGGGTTTGTTCTCCTAGTTACAGTTACCTGTTGTTGTTTGAAAAGGTAGTTGCTTAGGCAGTATTTATAGCTATTTTAAGTATTGCTTTTTCGAACTGGTTTGCCACAGGGACAAGTGACAAATGCTTTGACCGTACAGTTCAGATTCAATTTGTAGCTTAAAGAAAGAATTATCATTGTATGCTTTGTATATATCTTTGTGTTTAATTTTCACCTCTATTTCATCTTCATCTGATCTTCTGTTATCTATATGCATTGTATAAAATGAGGGCGAACATAAAATTTATCCTCCAAATCAGGACTATTTTAAAAATGAAAGGGGTCCCTCTTTATAATTAAACAGGGACACCCAGAATATATAGTCACAATATGTAAAACTTGAGAAATTTAGACTAGCTCATTCTTGGTAATTTTACACTTATCATTTTTGAAGGTCTAGTCTACCTTGAGTGAGAGAGCTACCATTTCTTGCATAATATCAGTGATGCTAAATATTACTTGCACAGCCTCAACGTGCACTCTCCCTTTATTTTAGCTGAACAACCCTCAAGCTAAGTTAACCCAAATGGCAAAATATTAGCTTGTGAAGAATTTTCTGGCAGCAGACATGCTGTCATCAAATCTATATAGGGCGAATCCTTTTCTGAGATGGCATCATTCATCTTATATAGTGTTTGCTATAGGGTCGCTATGAGTTGGAATTGACTCAACGGCACTGGGTTTGGGTTTTGGTTTGGGTAAAGTTGAATAGGCAAGAACATGGTATGGAAAGCAGATGTAATATAATTGCATTAAGAATTATTTTACCTTTAGACATAAGTTTTCTATTTTCTTCATCATTATGGAAATACAGTAAGACCTGCAAAAGCCTGTGTAAGGCAGAAACCTGTCAGAGAAGGAAAACTCAAATTTTTTCCAGTAAGATGAGTGATGGAAAAGTGGTAAGACCGTACCCTGTCAAAGACGGAAAACTTTCCAGACCCAGGAAAAAAAAAAAGAAGGCGGTTGCATTGAGTTCCGACTCTCACAGGTTTCACTGTATATGTGGCTATCTGACCTTTAACTTCCATGCACTGATGCACAAAAAGTAGAAGGGATTATACTTCTGCCCAAGGTCCTAAACAATTAAATTTTAAGAAGCTAAATATGTTTCTCCTTCTTTGCACATTTTCCCCCTGAATAGCTATTTATATGGAGGCAATTTGCTCATGGCCTGAAGAGAGGATGAGCTAGAAAACCTCTTGAGCATCTTTCCAAGATAGAAATTAGGTTGTAGATCCAAGAGCTTTGAGTAGTTTCTTGAGCATCTTTCCAAGATAGAAATTAGGTTGTAGATCCAAGAGCTTTGAGTAGTTTCTTTAGGAGAATAGTTATTTTATCTCTATGAAAATACTCTTCAAATATACTTCCAACAGAACAGTTTATATTTTACCGCATTTTACTGTTTGAGGATAAAAAAACACTATAATGAAGAATCAAATTTGTACGCTGTTGGTTGTTTTTCCATTCATCAAGATTAGACTTTCTGGAGCTATGGAAGCTGGGTGAACCTCTGAAACTGTTGCTCTGAGGTAATCTTTAAACCTTAAACCAAAAATATCCCCTGAAGTCTTCTTAAAACCAAATAATAATTTATTTGGACTAGTAAAGAATACCTGTTTTGAGCATTGTGCTCTTTCAAGATCTATCTACATAGGATCAAAGTGACAACAGCAACAAAAAGATTAATAGGAACTTAGAAGGCAGTGAGTTCATGTTAATGGTGGAGGAACAACTCAGAAAAGGAGAGTGAAAATGGGTTTACAACTTGAAGAATGTAATCTATGTCACTGAACTGTACATGTAGAAATTGTTGAATTGACATATGTTTTTCTGTATGCACTCCTGACAACAACAACAAAATTTAAAAACAAAATGATACTGAGATTCCAGGAAGTACGGTTGGGGCACTGACCATGTCAGCCACAGTAGATTAGTGTTGTTGTTATAGTTATTCTACTTTTGTAAAAACAAACAAATAAATCCTATGCAATAGTAGGAAGAAGAAAAAAAAGAATATAATCAATGTCAGTGAGCAATATGTGTAGAAATTGTTGAAAGGGAAACTGTTTTGCTGTGCACACTTTCACCAAAAATATAATAAAATATTTTTAAAAATTACAAAATATGCAAAACATGATATTACCACAAACATTTAATATTTTTCTTCTTTTAGAAAAAATATTGTGGCAAAGTAGCTCTATTAATAAGCTTGCCATATTAACAATTTTTCAAAATACAATTCAGTGACTTTAATACATTCACCATATTATGCTACCATCACCACTATTTCTGAAAGAATTTCATCCCCCATTAAATTGTATTTTCCTTAATATGTTGCGATTTTCTCCATGGAATTCAAATAGATTTTTCATTCAGGGTTTTGGATATTTAAAAAAAAATACTATGTGTCTTTTAATGATAACTTAAACACCTGTGTCTTATTTTGGTAAAGCTCATCATTTTCCTTGAAGCTTTACCAAAATGAAATTCTACATCTGTTGCCTAATTGAAGCAGATATGATGTAGATTTCTATTTTCATAACAACTGTGTGTATCAGGATCACTGATATTTTATATGACATTATTCATGAAAAGTGAAGAAATTAAATGAATTAATAAACACATTCTAAGTGTGTTTTCACTCTCATCTGTCGATTTGTTTACTGTGCTGGCTTGCGTCTTGCTGTGATGCTGGAAGCTATGCTACCAGTATTTCAAATACCAGCAGGGCCACCCATGGTGGGCAGGTTTCAGCAGAGCTTCCAGACTAAGACAGACAAGGAAGAAGGACCTGGTGGTCTGCTTCTGAAAAAATTGGCCAGTGAAAACCTTATGAATAGCAGCAGAACACTGTTTGATATAGTGCTGGAAGATGAGCCCCTCAGGTTGTAAACCAAAAAATAAAAAACCAAACCCGCTGCCATCGAGTTGATTCTGACTCATAGGAAGGCACTCAGAACACCACTGGGGAAGAGCCGTGTCCTCAAAGTATAGTCGACCATAATGACCTAGATGAAGTAAAGCTTTGGGGACCTTCATTTGCTGATGTGGCATGACTCAAAATGAGAAGAAACAGCTGCAAACATCCATTAATAATTGGAACATGGAATGTACAAAGTATGAATCTGAGAAAATTGGAAGTCATCAAAAATGAAATGGAACGCATAAAGATTGATATTCTAGGCATTAGTGAGCTGAAATGACAAGTTATTGGCCATTTTGAATCCGAAAAACATATGGAAACCCTGGTGGCATAGTGGTTAAGAGCTGGCAGCTCAAAGGTTGGCAGCTCAAATCCACCAGGCACTCCTTGGAAACTCTATGGGGCAGTTCTTCTCTGTCCTATAGGGTCACTGTCTTGAAGGATCGCTATGAGTCAGGACCGACTCAATGGCAACGGGTTTGGTTTACTATGCCAGGAATGGCAAATTGAAAAGGAATGGCTTTGCATTTGTCTTAAAAAAGAACATTTCAAGATCTATCCTGAAGTACAATGCTGTTACTGATAAAGATAATATTCATACATCTACAAGGAAGACCAGTTAATGCAATGATTATTCAAATTTACTCACCAACCACTAAGGCCAAAGATGAAGAAATTGAAGATTATTATCAACTTCTACAGTCTGAAGTTGATCAAACACGCAGTTAAGATGCATTGATAATTACTTGTGGTTGGAATAGAAGATTGGAAACGAAGGATAGAAATGACGCCAGAGATAGCATGATAGGATTTTGCAAGACCAATGAGTTCTTCATGCCAATACCTTTTTTCAACAACATAAATGGTGACTATACATGTGGACCTCACTGGATGGAAGACACAAGAATCAAATTGATCACATCTGTGGAAAGAGACGATGGAGAAGTTTGGTATCATCAGTCATAACAAGGCCAGGGTCCCACTGTGGAACACATCATCAATTGCTCATATTCAAGTTCAAGTTGAAACTGAAGAAAATTAGAACAAGTCCATGACAGCCAACATATGACTTTGAGTGTATCCCACCTGAATTTAGAGACCATCTGAAGAATAGATTAAACACATTGTACACTAATGACTGAAGACCCAGCTAGTTGTGGAATACATCAAGGACATCATACATGAATGTCATGGATTGAATTGTGTCCCCCCAAAATATCTATCATCTTAGCTGAGCCATGAGTCCCAGTATTGTGTGATTGTCCACAATTTTATGTGATTTCCCTGTGTGTTGTAAATCCTATCATTATGATGTAATAAGATGGATTAGTGGCAGTTACATTGATGAGGTCTACAGTATTAGGTAGTGTCTTAAGCTGATCTCTTTTGAGATATAAAAGAGAGAAGCGAGCAAAGAGATATCGGAACCTCACACCACCACAAAAGCAGTGCTGGGAGCAGAGTCTGTCCTTTGGATCTGAGGTTCCTGCACTGAGATGCTCCCAGACCAAGGGAAGACTCATGCATCGCAAAGACCTTCCTCCAGAGCCAACAGAGAGAGAAAACCTTCCCCTGGAGCTGACACTCTGAATTTGGACTTGTGACATATTCAACTGTGAGAGAATAAACTCCTCTTTGTTAGAGCCATCCAGTTGTGGTATTTCTGTTATAGTACCACTAGATGACTAAGTCAATGAAGAAAGCAAAGTCATTAAAAAGACAGGAAAGAAAGAAAAGACCAAAATGAATGCAGGAGAAACTCTGAAACTTGCTCTTCAACTTACACTAGCTAAATTGAATGAAAGAAATGATGAAGTAAAAGAGCTGAACAGATTTCAAAGGGCAGCTAGAGAAGACAAAGCAAATAATTATAATAAAATGTGCCAAAACCTGGAGTTAGAAAACCAGAAGGGAAGAATATGCCTGGCATTTCTCAAGCTGAAAGAATGGAAGAAAAATATCAAGCCTTGAGTTGAAATTTTGAAGGATTTTATGGGCAAAATATTTGAATGATTCAGGAAGTACCAAAGGAAGATGAAAGGAATACACAGAGTCGCTGTACCAAGAAGAATTGGTCGACATTCAGCCATTTCAGGAGGTAGCATATGGTCAAGAACCAATGATATTGAAGGAAGAGGTCCAAGCTGCACTGAAGGTATTGGTGAAAAACAAGTCTCCAGGAACTGGCGGGGTACCAATTGAGGTGTTTCAACAAACAGGTACAGTGCTGGAGGGGCTTACTCATTTATGCCAAGAAATTTGGAAGAAAGCTACCTGGACAACTTACTGGAAGAGATTCTTATTTGTGCCCATTTCAAAGAAAAGTGATTCAACAGAATGTGGAGATTATCAAACAATATTATTAATATCACACAAAAGTAAAATTTTGCTGAAGATCATTCAAAAGTGGTTGCAGCAGTACATTGACAGGGAACTGCCAGAAATTCAAGCTGGATTCAGAAGAGGATGTGGAACGAAGGGTATCATTGCTGATGTCAGGTGGATCTTGTCTGAAAGCAGAGTATACCAGAAAGATGTTTATCTGTGTTTTATTGAATATGCAAAGGCATTTGATGGTATGGATCATAACAAATTATGGATAACATTGTGAAGAATGGGAATTCCAGAACACTTAAATGTGCTCATGCGGGACCTGTACATAGACCAAGAGGTAGTCGCTCTAACAGAACAAGGGAAAACTGTGTGGTTTAAAAACAGGAAAGGTGTGGTTCACAGTTGAATCCTTTCACCATATTTTTTCAATCTGTATACTAAGCAAATAATCCAAGAAGGTGAACAATATGAAGAATAATGTGGTATCAGGATTGGAGGAAGACTCATTAATAACCTTTGATATGCAAATGACACAACCTTGCTTGAGGAAAATGAGGAAGACTTGAACCACTTACTGGTAAAGATTAAAGACTACAGCCTTCAGTATGGAATGCACCTCAACGTAAAGAAAACAAATCCTCACAACTGGACCAATAAGCAACATAATGATAAATGGAGAAAATGTTGAGGTGGACAAGTATTTCATTTTACTTGGATCCACAATCCATGCCCATGAAAGCAGTAGTCAAGAAATCAAAGGATGTATATTGCATTGAGCTAATCTGCTGTAGGAAACCCTACTGTAGTGGTTAAGAGGTATGGTTGCTAACCAAAATGCCGGCAGTTCCAATCCACCAGGTACTCCTTGGAAACCCTATGGTGCAGTTCTACTCTGTCCTATAGGGCTGCTATGAGTTGGAATCGACTCGACGGCAATGTTTTTTTTTTAAATCTGCTGCGAAGGACCTCTTTTAAGTGTTCAAAAGCAAAGATGTCACATTGATGACTAAGGTGTGCCTGACCCAAGCTATGTTGTAGCCTGTTGCCTCGTATACATGCGAAAGCCAGACAATAAGGAAGATGAAAGAAGAATTGATGCATTTGAATTATGGTGTTGGTGAAGAAAATTGAATATACCGTGGACGGCCGAAGAAGGAACAAATCTGTCTTGAAGTACAACCGGAATGCTTCTTAGAAGCAAGAATGGCAAGACTTCGTCTCATGCACTTTGGACATGTTATCAGGAGGAAATAATCCCTGGAGAAAGATATCATGCTTGGTAAAGTAGAGGTTCATCAAAAAAAGAGGAAGGCTCTCAAGGATATGGATTGACACAGTGGCTGCAACAAGGCTTAAACTTAACCATTGTGAGGATGGTGCAGGATCTGTTTTACACAGGGTCCTGTGAGTAGGAAGCAACTTGAAAGCACCTAACAACAAGTGTGCTTATTTTGAAACTTGCCTTTAATTCTTAGTGATAGCTTCAATATTTAACATAAAAAAAATTTTTTTAGTTACTAATAAAAATAATTGAATTAAATTCAAGTAAGTATCCAGCAAATGGAATTAATAGAAATTGCTACAAATTCAAATAATTCCTGGTGATAATGAAAATCAATCTAGATGCAATAGGTGGAATAGAGTTTAATAGTACACATTCAACTTTAGTGTAATGATGTTATAAAATTCAAATTGCTTATTATTAGGTTCTTTAATTTTATATGAGTTAAATGCTTTTCTTCCACTTCTTGGCAGTTTTACAAATCATAAACTTTAATTGGAGAAAAATGTCTTTTTCAGAAATTAAACTCAGTATTTACTAAATATTTACCAACCCATTGCCAATCGTAGGATTTCTGTTTCCCAGAACTATATATTGAAATATTGTCAAACTTTTGAGAAATTTATTTTATTAGAGTTTGGTAATAAAAATATACCTTCAAAATATAGCACCTGAGTGACACTTTAATATCCAGGCTTCTCTGTATGTGGTATTATGTGGAAGAAAGTAGTTTAGTATTATAACTATACAGTTTCATGTAATTCATTAGTTCAAAACCATAACCAATACTTGGTTATTCAGTAGTTTATAATCAAATTTGAGTGAATCATATCCCTCCCCATTACATGTTATATTCTTTCAGAATACTTTTAAATGCTTCCTAGAAATTTTCTGTTTCATCGGATGTATATTAAGATTCCCAGAAAACTTTTTTTTAATTCAGAATTATTCATGAAATTGAATTAGCTCACATCTCCATTAGATGTGTTTTCTTTTAGTAATAAACTCTGCTCTTAGTTTAAATCAGTGTTGTTGCATCCTTATTCTTGGTTTCCATTACTCATAGAGTAAAAAAAAATATTCTAAGATGAAAACTTAAAGCAAATATATGTGTTTATTTAGAACAATAGAGATACTTTTTAGGAAGTTTCAAATTGGACTTTGTAGATACCACAAACCTCAGTGCAATAGACATCGTAGATAAAGAGATTCCTCTTTTAAACCATTTATTTTGATGCACCTATATTTCTTTTCAAAATGTTTTGGCAGTCTTATTTATGTTTCCGTAAGCCATTTTTCATACAACTGTTGACTTCTTCCTGAGGCTGTGATAACATATAGAAGCTGTGAACACCTACATTTTAACTCCTGCTTTAATTCTGAGAGGGAAAATAAAAATATTGGCTTTGACAGATAAGGTTTTTAGATTAACTTTTGGTAAGATAAAAAATAATTGCTGCATTGCCTAATATCATCCTTTAATTGTTGCTGTTAGTTGCCTTTGAGTTTGTTCTGACTCATGGTGACCCCATGTACTTCAGAAAGAAATGTTGCTCAGTCCTGTACCATCTTCTCCATCCTTGGTATGCTGGAGTACACCCTTGCAGCCATTGTGTATTTTGGGTTCCTTCCAACCTAGGGGGCTGGCTCATCTTCCAGCACTGTGTTGGACAATATTCTGTTGTGATCCATATGGTTTTCATTGGTTAATTTTCAGAAGTAGATTGGCAGGCTTCCTAGTCTGTTTTAGCCTGGAAGCTTCACTGAAATTTGTCCACCATGTGTGATCTTGCTAGTATTTGAAATAAACTGTGTCATAGCTTCCACTATCATAACAACATGCAAGCCACCACAGAATGACAAACTGGCAGATGAGTGATAGCCTTTAATCCTGATAACTTATTAATGCTTAAAAAAGTTTTTTCTTTAACCATTGTTGTTGTCGTATGCCCTCAAGTCGATTCTAACTCATAGCGACCACATAGGACATTATAGAACTCCCCCATAGGATTTCCTAGGTTGTAATCTTTATGGGAGCAGATTGCCAGGTCTTTTCTCCCATTGAGCTATTGGTGGGTTCCAACCTCCGACCTTTGCTGTTGCCCAGTGCTTAACTATTGTGCCTCCAGTACTCCTTCCTTCAATCACAATAAATTATTATGGCTACAAAACACTATTTTCAGAACATTTCATTCTAAAAAATCTTTTCACGATGTGTGATTTTACACATATATATTTTCTTATTAAATTTGTATCTGTTTTTGCTTTCCCTTTTAAACCATGACGTGTAACTGCACTCAGATCGAAAATAGCTTTGTTTATTTATGACATTAAATTAGTAAGCTTCATTTAATGTAGGTCATAAAAAAGGAAACTTCTTGTTAGGTCCTGCTGCGTCGCTTCCCACTCATAGCGACCTTATGTATAACAGAACAAAACATTGCCCTGTCCTATTCCATCCTCACAATCTTTGCTGTGTTTGAGACAAAAGAGGAGATTAAATTACCAAAAATATTCCAATTAAAAAGATAACTAAATTAAAAATTCTCTTCTGTCAACTCTGTAATGTTGAAGCATTTATTCTATAACCCTTAACTGTCAAGAATGTCACATCTTTTGACATTTATGACAGCTCTTTTAGTAGAATAAGGGAGAAGTATTGTTATAATAGGTAAGGAGGAATTAAATCAGGGTCCTAGCAGATTATAAAATGGTGATAATTCTGCTATCATGCTGTTGATTTTTCCTGCACTGTTTGCTGGATTATCCATTATTACTCCAAATAATGCAAATTAATTAAGATATTTAGAAAGCCATGGAAAATTTTCAATATTTTATCAAATACCTATGTTTACTGATTGTACATCAGTAAATCACTAAACAATGCATGGAAGTCTAACAGTTATATTAGAATACTATGAAAATGTCCTGAAAAACCACTAGTATTTCTATGATATTGCCATAGATCAAATATATTTTTATTTTAGCAATAATCACCAATGTTAGATTTAAACTTATGTAAATATAAAAAGAGTTGGACATTTATTCATATCAGATAGTAGCATGTCTTAAAATGTATGCATGTTATTGTTGTTGTTGTTAGGTGCCATCAAGTTGGTTCCGACTCATAGCAACCCTATGCACAACAGAACGAAACACTGCCCGGTACTGCGCCCCTCACAATTGTTGCTGTGCTTGAGCCCATTGTTGCAGCCACTGTGTCAGTCCATCTTGTTAAGGGTCTTCCTCTTTTTCGCTGGCCCTCAATTTTACCAAGCATGATGTCCTTCTCCAGGGACTAATCCCTGCTAATAACATGCCCAAAGTATGTGAGACATAGTCTCGCCATTCTTGCTTCCGATGAGCATTCTCGTTGTACTTCCAAGATAGATTTGTTTGTTCTACTGGCAGTCCATGGTATACTCAATATTCTTCTCCAGCACCACAATTCAAAGGCATCAGTTCTTCCTCAGTTCCTCGTTCATTGTCCAGCTTTCACGTGCATATGAGGCACCTGAAAATACCATGGCTTATGTCAGGTGTACCTTAGTCCTCAAGGTGACATTTTTGCCCCAGCAGTTTACAGATGTCTTTTGCAGCCAATTTGCCCAATGCAATGCATCTTTTGATTTCTTGACTGCTGCTTCCATGGGTGTTGATTGTGGATCGAAGTAAAATGAAAGCTTTGACAACTTCAATCTTTTCTCCATTTATCATGATGTTGCTTATTGGTCCAGTTATGAGGATTTTTGTTTTCTTTATGTTGAGGTGGAATCCATACTGAAGGCTGTGGTCTTTATCTTTTTCAGTAAGTACTTCAAGCCTTCTTCACTTTCAGCAAGCAAGGTTGTATAATCTGCATAACGCAGGTTGTTAGTGAGTCTTTCTCCAATCCTGATACCCCATTCTTCTTCATATAGGCCAGCTTCTTGGATTATGTGCTCAGCGTATAGATTGAATAAAAAACTACCTGTTGCCGTCAAGTCGATTACGATTCATAACGACCCTACAGGGACCCTACAGGACAGAGTAGAACTGCCATATAGCATTTCCAAGGAGTGCCTGGTGAATTCAAATGGCCAGACTTTCGGTTAGCAGCCATAGCACTTAACCACTATGCCACCAGGGTTTCCACAGATTGAATAGGTATGGTGAAAGGACACAACCCTGACACACACCTTTCCTGACTTTAAATGACTCAGTATCCCCTTGTTCTGTCTGAATAACTGCCTCTTGATCTATGTACAGGTTCCTCATGAGCACAATTAAGTGTTCTGGAATTCACATTCTCCACAATGTTATCCATAGTTTGTCATGATCCTCACAGTCGAATGCCTTAGCATGTCAATAAAACACAGGTAAACATCTTTCTGGTATTCTCTGCTTTCAGCCAGGATCAGTCTGACATCAGCAGTGATATCCCTGGTTCCATGTCCTCATCTAATTCTGGCTTGAATTTCTTGCAGTTCCTTGTTGATATGCTGTATACTCTTTCCCATATTTTTTAGTTTTTCTTTGTCTATGGATTTAGCTCTGATTGAATAAAAACTTCTCTTGGAACTGTCTCTGAATTTGATTTTTAAATTCTAGTTGAAAACCAAAGGTCAGTTGAAGAAATCAAGTTTTCTGCAGGTCTATAGACAGGTGATCTCATCATTAGCCTAATTGGATTCATTTAAATCCAGATACCCTGTTTTAAAGGTACATTGATTTGTATCACATCTAATTTTCAGCTATTGTATAAACCTATGAATGGTTTAAACAGTGCCTCACTGGTCACAGATAGGAATTGGATTGCTGCTGTTTTGGCCTAGCATACAAGTAAACTAAGTAAAGCTTCTCTTCTTAGAAGTGTTTAGTCAGTTATATTTTCAAAAAATTAAAGAAGAAAAAAAAATTAGTTGCTATTTATTAGTGGTTTTAGTGTTTATGAGTCAGAATCGACTCGAAGGCACTGGGGTTGGGTTATACACAAATATGTGCCTTTATAGTCAGCTTATTGCCCTAAAAAGTGATGTTTGTTTAAATGATTCAGATGCACGAATGGTATTTCTTTGCATATATATTTCTCAGTGTCTTTTCTAATTTTTTTTTGCTGAATCCTAGAGCAATAAGTTGCTATACCAATTTCAGAGTAAAACTTTGCATTTAGATACCATTTAGTTTTTTTTCTCCTAGTATTCGTAATTTTTTTTGTGTTGGCCCAGGGTTTCTAAACCTTAGCACTACTGACATTTGTGGGCCAGATAATTTTTTTTTTTTTTTGATGCGGGCTTCTTGTGATTTGTAGGTTTAGCAGCATCCTTGGCTTCTACCCACTAGATTCCAGTAACATCCTCCTGCCTAATTGTGACAAGCACAAAGTCTCTAGACTTTGCCAAATGTTCCTGGGGAGACATTTGATAGTTCTGGTAGAAACCTACTGCTCTAGCCCATCCTTGTACACCCTGGTTTGGTAAGAGCAGATTTGGACTTTTAGAGAGAGGTTTCAGTAACCTCGAGGACAAATGAAGTTGTTCCTGAAATCACACCAAACGTGTAAGTGATAAGCCTTTCAAGTTAAGGAAATGCTTTGAGTATATTTAAACAATAAATGCAGTTTGAACAAGTTCTTAACCTTAAGGGTCATAGATGGAATAGTATTAGCACATGTAACAAGTCCGTTAATAGGAGGTGATTCTATAAATTAACAGTGTTGTTTTAAGCTTGCAAAAAATATTGATAATAAATTTTTTAAAAATAGTAAATATTATTATAATAAAAATATTACGATAATAAAAATTTAAATTTTAGAGATTACTTTGTTATGTATGTAACTGCAGAGGAAAACTATGCTAGATGATAGGGCAGAATAGCTTGAGAGATGGTTTGCTTTCACGTGGAAATAAGGATTTTAACAATTATATAGGTATTGCAATGTTTATTCTCTTTTAATATATATCAAGAACACATTTATTATTGATACTAGCAATAAATTGTCATTCACTTTATGAATTGAATATTTTTGTAAACTAAATATATGTGATCTTTGCCAACCAAATTTCCACTCTTAACAATTAAAATTTCCTGCTTGTACTTTAATATACTATTGAAAAATTGTATTTAAAACCTATTTAATTTAGTATGATTAAAAATCAAAAATTAAAATGTGTTATTACATATCTCTCCTGCAAAATCTACTGCAAAGATAGTCACAGATTGACTTACAAGAAAAGGAATAGGAAAATTAAAAGTTTCCAGTGTGAAAAAAGAAAACACATGAGAGGAAATTTAATTTTTTAAATGGCATATGAATGAGATGTAAATAAAACTTGGAAGGAAAATTTATATTTATGAGTATATTTGTTTGCATATGTGTTATAAATGATTACAGTTTAGCCAGTAAAGAAAGGTTTATTTTTTCATTAGTAAAATAATTGTTTTTCTGATTTTGATTCCATGGTGGTATAAGAATTTGTAGTAATGTTGAAATAGTAAACTTTGAAAAATATCATTTGTTATTTGTTTATATAAATAAGAAATGATAAAAAATTAACATCTAGAATTAGGCAAATTTAAAAATTCATTGAAGAGACTATATGAATGGAATGGAAACAATTGATATTGGTGTATGATAGCACTAATATGACTATCTTATTAAAAGAAGCATTCAATAAGCTAATTTTTATTTATGGGTTCATTTATAAAGATGTTCTTAGCACTTGAAATAAATATATTTTATTTTAGTATAGTGAGACATTAAAAATGTTAATGACCATATGTCCATAACCCTTTATATCAAACATGCTATTAGTCATTGAGAATTTCTCTGCTTCAGTGAGCAACGCTGGGGCCAGTTTGGTTAAGCTAGTCACCACTGGGTGGGACTGTAAAGAACTGGTAATTGAATGTGAAGGGAAATTTTAGATGTTGGATTGTTTTATGTAGTTGTTGTCATACAGACAGCATAAAAGTACTGGTTCTGCATTTTGAGATATCACTTTAATTAATACTGGAGAAATTTCATGGGCATTACTATTCTCTGGGTGGAGGTTAGATAATTTAGTGGATTGATACCCTGAATAAAGAGTGTTTTTCAGTGCACCTGGGGAAAAATTTTTTTACTAGTAGTCTGAAAATATCATTACATCTCCTAATTCAAACTGCATCCAAATGTAATTTAAATCACACCTAGAATCAGTATTTGCTGCTATTAAATACTTATTGTATATCTGAGTAGGGTAAGACTTATTAAATACATAAACAGTAATTGTGATTATAGAACATTGATGACTTTTCTTCCTATGAAGGAGTTGCTTTAAGAAGATATGATTTTTAAAGATTTTTAGTGGAAGGTGGTGTTAAAACTATTTATTACTTGCATAAGTGAGTGCAGAACTCAAATTCTATTAAGAAAAAAAAAACAGACCATTAAGTCTGTTTTTTTTTTTTAAAATAGAATTTGAGTTCTGCACTCACTTATGCAAGTAATAAATCTAGATAACAGTGACTTAAGTATTTTAGTGTTTCAAAAGTGAATATAAAAACTTTATTTTGATTTGTTAGTCCCATGAGTTTATGTGAAAGATACCTATCTTGGCCTATGGACGTGGTCAGGAGCTGACATTTGTCCCGAAGAGGTAGTGCCCTCAGAGGATGAATGTGACTGCAAAGATCATGATGATGATGAGGAGGGTAATGGTAATGATGGTATTATTGATGGTGAAGATAATTGATTTTCTGGCAATGATCAGTTTTTTTTTTTTATTGTGTATTCTTTAATGATACTCATGAATAGCTTAACGTCAGAGACATCTGGACTTCACCTCTCCATCTTTCTAAAAATATAGACAGTAATTAAGAGTGAGAAATAATCTCAAAAAAAAGGACATGGTATTTCCTGTGTGACAGAATCCGAAAATAATTGGGCAGATGAGCATGAGTTCCGCTTTCACCGAAATTAAAGCAGGAAAGCATAGGTGAGGGGTTAGGCTCTGTTAACAACTTGAGCTGTACCCATGGGATCACAGCCAACTTGGTAGGCCATGGATTATGAAAATAACTGATTATAAAGCCTTACCTGAAGCTTTCTCTCATTTAGTGGACAAGGCACTCTTCTCTCTTTATATGACCTACTGTTGTTTACCTTGAACTTTTTTCTATTTCCGTGCATGCCATCTCCCACATTTTTTTCCTGGTCTTACCTCCAGCAAAGAAGAAGTGTACATTTGAATTAAAATCCAGATTGCAAAAAGTTACCATCAGTATTCACAATCCTTCGCCTGCACTGGGGAAAAGTACTCTATTGGTCTGTTTGAAACATGCATGGGTAAAAAAAGTTCCAAGTTTACCATTTCTCCATCCTTGCCCTTCCCACTGGGGAGATTTGACTATTTCCAAATTTAACATGTTTGTTGTCATGTGCCATTGAGTTGGTTCTAACCCATAGTGACCCTATGTACAACAGAATGAAATACTGCCTGGTCCTGCACCGTCCTCAAAATCCTTGTCCTAGCAGATTATAAAATGGTGATAATTCTGCTATCATACTGTTGATTTTTCCTGCACCGTCCACTGGATTATCCATTATTAGTCAATATAATGCAAATTAATTAAGATATTTAGGGAGCCATGGAAAATTTTCAATATTTTATCAAATACCTATGTTTACTGACTATACGTCAGTAAATCACTAAACAATGGATGAAAGTCTAACAACTATATTAGACTATTATAACTATTATAACCACTGCTATTTCTATGATATTGCCATACACCAAATGCATTTTTATTTTAGCAATAATCACCAATGTTAGATTTAAACTTATATAAATATAGAGTTGAACATTTATTCATATCAAATAAGTAGCATGATGTCTTAAAATGCATGTATGCATGTTGTGTTGTTAGGTGCCATTGAGTCGGCTTCAACTCATAGTGACCCTATGCGCGACAGAACAAAACACTGCCTGATCCTGCACCATTCTCACAACTGTTGCTGTGTTTGAGCCCATCATTGCAGCCACTGTGTCAGTCCATCTCATGGAGGGTCTTCTCTTTTTTGCTGACCCTCTATCAGGCATGATGTCCTTCTCCAGGAACTGATTCCTCCTGATAACATGTGCAAGGTGTATAAGATGTAATCTCACTATCCTTGCTTCTAAGGAGCATTCTGCTTGTACTTCTTCCAAGACAGATTTTTTTCCTTGTTCTGGCACTCCATGGTATATTCAATATTCTATAGCGTAATTCAAAGGTGTCAATTCTCCTTCAGTCTTCCTTATTCATTGCCCAGGTTTCCAATGTGTATGAGAGAATTGAAAATGTCCTGGCCTGGCTTCCTCCGTGGGCGTTGATTGTGGATCTAAGTAAAATGAAATCCTTGACAACTTCAATATTTTCTCCATTTATCGTGATGTTGCTTATTGGTCTAGTTATGAGGACTTACGTTTTCTTTATGTTGTGGTGCAATCCACACTAAAAGCTGTAGCCTTTGATCTTCATCAGTAAGTGCTTCAAGTCCTCTTCACTTTCAGCAAGCAAAGTTGAGTCATCTGCGTATTGCACGTTGTTAATGAGTTTTCCACCAAACTTGATGCCACACTCTTCTTCATATTGTTCAGCTTCTTAGATCATATGCTTAGCATACAGATTGCATTGCTACGGTGAAAGAATACAATCCTGACACACACCTTTCCCGATTTAATCCAGACAGCATCCCTTTGTTATGTGAAAATGACTGCCTCTTGGTCTATGTACAGGTTCCCGATGAACACAGTTAAGTGTTCTGGAATTTCCATTCTTTGCAATGTTATCTATAATTTGTTATGATCCACATAGTTGAATTACTTTGCATAGTCAATAAAACACAGGTAAACATCTTTCTGGTATTCTCTGCTTTCAGCCAGGATCATCTGACATCAGCAATGATATCCCTGGTTCCATGTCCTGTTCTCAGTCTGGCCTGAACTTCTGGTAGTTCCATGTCCGTGTATTGCTGCAACCGTTTTTGAATGATCTTTAGCAAAATTTTACTGGTGTGTTATATTAATGATATTGTTGGATAGTTACTGCATTCTCTTTGGTCACCTTTCTTTGAAATGGGCACTAATGTGGATCTCTTCCAGTTCGTCGGACAGGTAGCTGTCTTGCAAATTCTTGGCATAAATGAGTGAGCACCTCCAGTGCCTCTGCATCCATTTGTTGAAACATCTCAGTTACGATTCTATCAATTCCTGAAGGCTTGCTTTTAGCCAATGCCTTCAGTGCAGCTTGGACTTCTTCCTTCAGGACCGTTGATTCTTGGTCATACGCTACCTCCTGAAATGGTTGAACTTTGACCAGTTCTTTTCGATACAATGACTCTGTATTTCTTCCATCTTCTTTTGATGCTTCCTGCATCATTCCTCTCTGTTGGTTTTCTAACTCCAGGTCTTTGCACATTTCATTTTAATACTTTGTTTCTCGAGCTGCCCTTTGAAATCTTCTGTTAAGGTCTTTTACTTCATCATTTCTTCCATTCACTTTAGCTACTCTATGTTTAAGAGCAGGTTTCAGTCTCTTCTGACATCCATTTTGGTCTCTTCTTTCTTTCCTGTCTTTTTAATGACCTTTTTCTTTCTTCATGTATGATGTTCTTGATGTCATCCCTCACCTCATCTGGTCTTCTGTCATTAGTGTTCAGTGTGTCAAATCTATTCTTGACATGGTCTCCAGATTCAGGTGGGTTGTGCTCAATTTTGTGCATTGTTTCTTGTGAACCTGTTTTAATTTTCTTCAGTTTCAAATTGAACTTGCATAGGACAATTGGTGGTCTGCTCCGTAGATGCCTGTGGCCTTGTTTTAACTTATGATATTGAGCTTTTCCATTGTCTCTTTGCACAGATGAAGTTGATTTGATTCCTGTGTTTTCCGTCCTGTGAGGTCCACGTGTATAGTCGTCATTTATGTTGTTGATAAAAAGGTATTTGCAATGAATAATCGTTGGTCTTGCAGAATTCTATTATGTGATATCTGGCATCATTTCTATCACTAAGCCCATATTTTCCAACTATGGATCCTTCTTTGTTTCCAACTTTCACCTTGCAGTCACCGGTAATTATCAATTCATAATTGATAATTGCACATTTGATCAACTTCAGACTGCAGAAATTGGTAAAAATCTTCAATTTCATCATCTTTGGCCTTAGTGGTTGGTGTGTAAATTTGAATAATAGTCTTATTAATTGGTAGTTATAGTTAAGATTGGGTGTTAACTTGGCTGGGCAATGATTCTCAGTGGTTTGGCAGTTATGGTATCATTTGGTAGCTATGTAATGATGTAATAACCTCCATAATTAGATCTGATATAATATAATCAACTCCATGTTGAGATCTGGTATGAACAGCCATTCAATTGTAAGGGAGTTTCCTTGGGGATGCGGCCTTCATTCAATATATGTGGACTTTCTGGCAATGCTTAAAGGGCTTTGGCTTGCTCTGGATCCTGCAGCTGGCTCCAGTCCATCTGACCCTCATTTCTTGGGACTTGAGCTAGCAGCTTACCTGACAATGTTGGAATTTGCTGGCCTCTGCAGCCTGTGAGCCAGAGGTCTGCTGTCTGACCTGTCAGTCTTAGGTTCACCAGCCCCTGCAGCTACATGAGTCAGGAGAAGCCTCCAGCTTGACCCATGGACTTATGGCTTTCCAGCCTCTATGACCACCTCAGCCACTTCCTCTCTCTCTATATATATATAAATACATACACACACGCAATTCACTGGTTTTACTTCTCTGGAGAACCCAGCCTAAGACACTGGTCTTCCTTGAAGGCATATGGGTACTATTCTGTCACTTGCAGTGTTATATTTCCAGATAGACCTTGAAATGTTCTTTTTGATGATGAATGTGATACCATTACTTTTCGATTTGTCATTTCCGGCATAGTAGATCATATGATTGCCTGATTCAAAATGGCCAATACCAGTCCAATTCAGCTCACTAATGCCTAGGATATCAATCTTTATGCATTCCATTTCATTTTTGATGACATCCAATTTTCCTAGATTCATACTTAGTACATTGTAAATGCTGGTTATTGTTGGGTATTTACAGTTGTTGGTTCTCGTTTTGAGTTATGTCACATCAGCAAATTAAGGTCCCAAAAGCTTGACTCTATCATTAAGGTCAGCTCTTCTTTGAGGAGGCAGTCTTCTCTAGTCGTATTTTGAGTGCCTTCCAACCTGAGGGTCTCTTCTTTTGGCACTATGTTAGACTTTGGTCCATTGCTATTCATAAGGGATTCACTGGCTAATTTTTTTCAGAAGTAGACCACCAGGTCCTTCTTCCTAGTATGTCTTAGTCTGGAAGCTCCGCTGACAAATGTTTACCATAGGTGACCCTGCTGACAGTTGAAATACTGGTGGCATAGCTTCCAGCAGCACAACATGTAAGCCAACACAGTACAGCAAACTGACAGATGAGAGGTGGACTCACAGTTGTGTGGCGGTATGTTTAGGACTGCTTTTTCTTTTTTTGTACTTTTAGCTTTTTATTTATTTATTTTGATTTTGATGTTTTTTATTGTGCTTTAAGTGAAAGTTTACAATTCAAGTCAGTTTCTCATACAAAAACCTATGCACACATTGTTATGTGACCTTAGTTGCTCTCCCTATAATGTGACAGCACACTCTTCCTCTCCACCCTGTATTTCCCGTGTCTAGTAAACCAGTTCCTGTCCCCATGTGCCTTCTCATCTCACCTCCGGACAGGAGCTGCCCACTTAGTCTCATGTATCTACTTGAGCTTAGAGGCATATTTCTCACCAGTATCATTTTATGTCTAGTCCAGTCTAATCTTTGTCTGAAGAGTTGGCTTCAGGAATGCTTTTACTTTTGGGCTAACAGAGAGTCTGGGGGCCATGTCCTCTGGGGTCCTTCCAGTCTCAGTCAGACCATTAAGTCTGGTTTTTTTTTTTTTTTTAAATAGAATTTGAGTTCTGCACCTCACTTTTCTCCTGCTCCATCAGGGACTCTCTGTTGTATTCTCTGTCAGAGTGGTCTTTTGTGTTAGCCGGGCAGCATCTAGTTCTTCTGGTCTCAAGAGTCACTGGTTTCTGTGGCCCTTTCTGTCTCTTGGGCTCATATTTTCCTTGTGTCTTTGGTATTCTTCATTCTCCTTTGCTCCAGGTGGGTTGGGACCAATCGATGCATCTTGGATGGCCACTTGCTAGCTTTTAAGAACCAGACGCCACTCGCCAAAGTGGGATGCAGAACATTTTCTTAATAAACTTTGTTATGCCAGTTGACCTAGATGTCCCCCGAAACCATGGTCCCTAGACCCCTGCCCCTGCCACTCTGTCCCTCGCAGTCTTTGGTTGTATTCAGGAAACTTCTTAGCTTTTGGTTTAGTCCAGTTGAGCTGACTTCCCCTGGTGGATTTGAATTGCCGACCTTTTGGTTAGCAGCCAAGCTCTTAACCACTGTGCCACCAGGGCTCCGTAATTTAAATAATACCACAATATTAAATATGTAAGAAATAATTGTTATTCTCCCTACTAGTTCTAGGCATCCTGTAGGAACCCAAGACACATTTTAGTGGAATCAAAGTTAAATTTATCATGTTGTTGTGTGCTGTTGAGTTGATTCCAACTCATAGCGACCCTATGAGTGCCCATTATATTTGTGCTCTGAATAGTTAAGTTTATCTCCCTAGAACTTTCTAAAATAAAATAAGTAAAATAAAATAGTGGCCTTATCCATTTGAAGGTATGTTCTTGTGTTTCTCTGGCTTGAAGGTATATCAGTCACGAACAGTTAGGAAAAAAAAAAAAAAGGAAACTTAAAAAAAAAAATCAGGTTGATTCTTAAGAAATCAAACAGTGGTAGAAACTCAGATATAAATTTTTAGTCTTTCCCCCAGCATTCCTTGAACAACAGAGTAAACATTTTTACTTAAATCAGTTTTGGAATCCAGTCTCTTTGGAACTACTTTCAGCACTTACTGCCACTCTGTACATTTTCTGGGCAACTGTACCAGATTTATGGCTCTGGAAGTGCAGTGTTATTTATTACCTTCCAATAGGCAGCAGAGTGGTGTCTTGCAAATGCGTATGTCAAAAATGTTAAAGTTTAGTACAGTGGCTCAGTTAATTCTTTCCCAGAACAATTGGAAAAACATACAGCTTTTTATTTGGCATTTTCTTTATTCTTTTCTTTTTTTTCAAAAGCAAAATACTTCTCTTGGCAGTTTTCATGTTCAACACCAACTTTCATTTCTTTGATTCTGTAAATCCCTACAAAAATTAAAGTCTCAGATGGGCTTAACATCTTGCTTATTTCAGCAGCTTTTGTCATGGGCTTACAACCACAAAGATTATTTTTTGAATTCAGGAAAAAATATCACTCACAAATGAAATAAAAAGTCTTTTGCCTTACATGATGTTATTACCCAGTCCATACATTTTTCTTGACCCCGAATTGGCTATTTTGTGTACTTGAGATCAGTGCAGTTTAAGGTGTCAGAATACAAAATCTACATGATGTGTGTGTATGATTCTTATACCCAGTTTATGTTATATGTCGTTTTCTCCTCTGAGTTTAAAAAAAAAATTATCATTTGTTTGTACACATGTGTATTTGACACACTTAGAGTTTTGTGTTTTATACCTAATGCACTGGCCACATACCACATTTAGTATTTGCCATCATTTCTTCTGAAAATAAAGGTTTACAACTAGGTTGTAAAATTTTGCTAGGGATTGACACTTTGGCTTAACTGAAAAAAAGTAGTTTCATAAAATAATTACAAAATGATTTTTAGACAGTTTTATTAAAGGAAAAGTAAAATAAAAAAATTTAAATTAACAATTACAGGGTATTCCTGTGTCTACACAGCCTGTGAATTAGAAATAAGAACAACCAAACTCTGCTCTTCTGTTATCTTTTAACATAGGAACTATCCTTTTAATTGTTGGATTTATTCATTTAACAGCTGCTTATTGAATGTTTATACATGCTAGGTGCTGTCTCTTTAGAGAGTGTACGTATAAACAAAGCTTCTTACCATCTTACGCCACACTCAAATCCATCCGTGTATTGTTTTTGTCAGTTGCTGTTGAGTTGGCTCTGACTCGTGGCGACCTTATGTATAACAGGAGGAAACATTACCTATTTCTGCGCCATATTCATGATCCTTGGTATGTTTGAGTCCATTGCTGTGGTTACATCAGTGTATTAGGCTGAAGTAAATTACAAAGAGATACACACATATGAATGATAGCTAGTGATCTCACCAAAGACCAAAGAACGTTTGGAAGAGATATCTAAGGTTTTGCTCAGGTGAAGTTTTTGTCTCTATAGATAAAAAAAAAAGGGGGGAAATAATTTAGGTAGGTTTGGAATTCAAAATACTACAGTTCAATTGTCCCAAACTTTTTACTTCGTTTTGTATATGGGGCATGTCTGTGCTAAAGTTGGGGAGATAATGAATTACAGAGGCATGCATCTTTATTTCTTCCTTTCCTCTTTACCACTGTTTTCATATCATGGTCAAATATCTGGCAGAGGGCTTCAGTTTTTTTCATTGCCCCTGTGGGTGTGAATGTAAATTCGGCTAACTGCCAAGAGTAGGACTATCGTGGGGTCCGTGTGTTAGTCATTCTTTATTCTTGAAGAAGAGGCTGAGGAACAACCTTGAAATAGTCATTCAGTGACTATTCTGGCATCACACATTGGCACAAAACAAATAATCTGGCTAAAACTTCGTTGAAAAGTATTTATATATGACATATAGGCAACTCCTGTTCAAATTCGTTGGAAAATATGAATTTAAAAAGATAAACTAGCAAGCCATTTGTAGAATTCTAAATATCTAGGTGTGTGTATTGGGGGGAATTATGCTAGGCAATCCCCTGGCTGAACATAGAGTTTTGTTTTGTTTTTTGACAGGAAAATATTATGACATCTTAGAACATACAGTTCAATAGAAATTTTTGCAGTAATGGAAATGTTCTATATCTATACTATCCAGTGCAGTAGCCACTAGCCACATGTAGCTTGAAATGTGGCTAGTGCAACTAAGGAACTGAATATTTAGGTTTATCCAATTTTATTTAATTTATATTTGAATAGCCTTTTATGGCTAATGCCTGTCATGTGGGACAGCGCAGTCACAGAATGTAGATGAGCAATAGGGGAATTATCCATTAGCTGCTATGTTTATTTAATTATCGTCTTGAACATTAAAAAAAAATTAAGATTACTGTCACTTTACATAAACTGATTAAAAGACAGTGAAATGTTGTTCTTGGATTTTTTTCAACTGATATAAATTTGTCTTTATTTGCTGGTCGGATTCAAAATTCAGGCAAATACATAGAAGCTAGAAACTAAATGTATAAACATGAAATACATAAACATAAGTACATAAAATAAAACTAGCATAGTCATTTTTTCTTAGATGCATTAGAGTCATGAATCGGGTAACTGGTTCTGAAACTCAAGAACTTTAGAAGAGCATTTACTTGTTCCTTTCTAATTACATAGTAATATTATAGTAATATCATTATTATATAAGGGGAAACTAGACTGCATAATAGTATAGTTTATATATATAATATTTTAATATATATGCTAATACTCATTACTATAAGTATATATATATAAGTATGTACATTATATATTTACATATGTAATTTTGTAACAATATTATTAATAATAATAAGGAGATGGCACTGGGTTTTATAATACATGAACCTCTAATAATACCTTTTAACATCCACTCACAGCTCTTATTAAAATGTAATTATTCTTTTATAAAAAAAAACTTTTATCATATATGCCTGTTAATATCAATACCATCAATTAATACTGTGATCATCAATGATTTTCTCCCATGCTAGCTAAGATTTCATTTCCATTAGGGTAGGGACTATATTTACTCACTGCCATATCCTCAATGTCTAGGAGAATGCTGTGACCATATTAGTTGCTCAATTTTGGCATGCCAGGAATTAACAGAGTAATATTAAGTGCCATGAATTTTTTACGAAGTAGAATTTATAAACTATTTTTTCTACCCATGAATGAGATATTCTATATTTGAACTTTCCTAAAAGCTTTTTGGTATATTACTGCAAAAATAAAATTATTAGTAATCACTAAGTTAATTTAGATAAAATTATAATAGTAAATATGGTTTATTTATATTTAATAGCACTCTCATTAAATTATAATTTTTATTTGTAAAATATGCAGTTTAAGAAATAGTATATTTAAATTTGATAATTTTCACATTTGTCAATAGATGTAACAAAATGTTTCCCTTGCTTATATAATTTATCCAAAGAAAATCCAGATTTTTGCTCATTTATATGAATTAAAATGTGAATAGGATGCTTTTTTTTAGTTATATGAATTAAAAACTAGATAACCAATATACATTGAAATTTATATTTTAAAAAATCACATTGTAGAAAGCCAATTATCTTAATTTATATTTCTGATATGCCACCTTAAATTTCGTAATAAGCATCTATGTCTTCCACCAGGGCGTATTACAGAAACCCTGGTGGCATAGTGGTTAAGAGCTACAGCTGCGGACCATAAAGGTCAGCAGTTCGAATCCACCAGCCTCTCTTTTGAAACCCAATGGGGCAGTTCTACTCTGTCCTATAGGGTCACTGTAAGTCGGAATTTGACTTGACGGCAATGAATTTGGTTTGGTTGGTGGTTTAACCTTTAGGATGGAGCCCTGGTGGTGCAGTAGTTAAGAGCTATGGCTGCTAACCAAAAGGTTGGCAGTTTGAATCCACCAGCTGCTCCTTGGAAACCCTATGAGGCAGTTGTACTTTTTCCTATAGGATTACTATGAGCTGGAATCGATTTAATGGCAACGGTTTTTTCTTTTTTTTAATCTTTAGGATCTTATTTTAGACAGTGGTATGTCAAAACTACAAACAAAAAATTCAGGTGTTATCTTGTTCTTTTATGATAGAGCATATGCATGCAAGATCGATAACTGGTCCTTGCTGTGTCAGCAGCTTTTCTGTCTACAAATATATTGGGGAATTAACTCACACGCATATTCACAAAACATTCATGTAATAGGAAGAGGAATCCGAAGGTCCTCTTCTGATATATTCTTCACAACCTCCAGTACCTTATCTTACTCTTTTCTGTCAAAATCTTATAACTGTCACTGTGTAGGACTGACTCCTCCTGAGAGCCAGTCAACAGTATTCCTCAGTCAACTTGCAGGATCAGTTTATCTGTGTAGAACCCATCTTATTGGAGTTCGGAGAAGGACTTTTTAAAATTTTTTTTCCCCAAAATACCCATATTGTGACCTCATGGGCATAAAGAGAAAATACATGTTGTCCTAAGCTATACTTTCCTATTTGACATTTCAGCACACCAGTTTCAAAAAGTAAATTAACTTTGTGTTGTTACTCCAAAATAATTTCATTTTTAATGTCTTGTTCTTATAGGAAAAAATGAAAATTCTGTATATTTTATGCAGGTTTATATTCTAATTACAGAATGTATTTCTTCCCTCTGAAAAAAATTTCAATTGTATTTATTAGATATTATACACATGTTAGGGAAACCCTGGTGGTGTAGTGGTTAAATGCTATGGTTGCTAACCAAAGGGTCAGCAGTTCAAATCTGCCAGGTGCTCCTTGGAAACTTTATGGGGCAGTTCTACTCTGTCTTATAGGGTCACTACGAGTCGTAATAGACTCGACGGCACTGGGTTTGGTTTTTGTTTGGTTTATACACATGTTAATGCCTTGGATGGTTATTTCATACTCAATTTTTATTTTTGGTGTTGCGAAAGTATCCTAGCCAACTGAAATCTACAGTAACAATTTAATTCATTTGGTGTAACCATAAATTACTCCACTTATTATAATTCACTTACAGCTTCATTTATCACATGAAATTTAGTGACAATTATTTTTTATATTCTATGTACTCCTTCCTTTTGAACACTTTAATAATTTAAATAAATGAGTTACATTTATTACTATAAAATGCTATAGCCTGAAATGTTACAGACAATCTTCTAGCACAACCTTCTAATTTTACAAATGCCTAGAGAAATTAGGCAGCTTGCTTGTGGTTACAATATTAGTTATAGGCAGAGCTGGAACTTAGAGCCCAAGTCTTCTGGTATCTATTTTTGAGCTGATTCTACTATATTATAGAGTTTAAAGACATTGAAAATTGATCTCATTACATAATTACATACGTTAAAATATTTTTCATTCCATGTTTTCCAGGGTCAAGGTGTATTTGGGCTTGATGTCATTGAAACACCAGAAGGACAGAAGATGCCACAACTAATCGTTCAAAAGGAGTTAGATAGGGAAGAGAAGGATACATATGTAATGAAAGTAAAGGTTGAAGATGGCGGCTTTCCTCGAAGATCCAGTACTGCTATTTTGCAAGTAAGTGTAGCTGATACAAACGACAACCACCCAGTCTTCAAGGAGAATGAGATTGAAGTCAGTATACCAGAAAATGCTCCTGTAGGTACTTCAGTGACACAGCTCCATGCCACAGATGCCGACATAGGTGAAAATGCCAGGATTCACTTCTTTTTCAGCAATCTAGTCTCTAACATGGCCAAGAGACTGTTTCACCTCAACGACACTACTGGACTTATCACAATCAAAGAACCACTGGATAGGGAAGAATCACCGAACCACAAATTACTTGTTTTGGCAAGTGATGGTGGATCGATGCCAGCAAGAGCAATGGTGCTGGTAAATGTTACAGATGTCAATGACAATGTACCATCAATTGATATAAGATACATCATCAATCCAATCAATGGCACTGTGGTTCTTTCAGAAAATGCTCCATTCAACACCAAAATTGCTCTTATAACTGTAACAGATAAGGATGCTGACCATAATGGAAGGGTGACATGCTTCACAGATCATGAAGTCCCTTTCAGATTAAGGCCAGTGTTCAGTAATCAGTTCCTCCTGGAGACGGCTTCACATCTCGACTATGAGTCCACAAGAGAATACGCCATTAAATTACTGGCCGCAGATGCTGGCAAACCTCCTTTGAATCAATCATCCATGCTCCTCGTCAAAGTGAAAGATGAAAACGACAATGCTCCGGTTTTCACCCAGCCTTTCATAAGTCTTTCTGTTCCTGAGAATAATTCTCCTGGCACCCAGCTAACAAAAATAAGTGCAACAGATGCAGACAGTGGGCGTAATGCTGAGATCAGTTACCTGCTAGGTGTTGATGCTCCGTCTGAATTCGACCTAGATCATCGTACAGGCATCCTGACTGCAGTGAAGAAACTGGATAGGGAAAAGCAGGAAAAATATTCTTTCACAGTTCTGGCAAAAGATAATGGGATACCACCCTTGATGACCAATGCCACAGTCTTAGTGACCGTTCTTGATCAGAATGACAACAGCCCAGTTTTCACTCACAACGAGTATAACTTCTATGTCCCTGAAAGCCTTCCAAGACATGGCACAGTAGGACTAATCACTGTAACTGATCTTGATTATGGAGAAAATTCTGCAGTCACTCTCTCGATTTTAGATGTGAATGATGATTTCTCTATTGATCCACAAACTGGTGTCATCCGACCAAATATTTCGTTTGATAGAGAAAAACAAGAATCTTACACTTT
This sequence comes from Loxodonta africana, assembly GCF_030014295.1. Taxonomy (NCBI): domain Eukaryota; kingdom Metazoa; phylum Chordata; class Mammalia; order Proboscidea; family Elephantidae; genus Loxodonta; species Loxodonta africana. The sequence continues at coordinate 109,614,327 of NC_087369.1, forward strand.
CCATGTAAAGGCTGAGGATGCTGGTAGGGTATCACGTTCTTCGACAGCCAAAGTGACGATAAATGTGGTCGACGTTAATGATAACAAACCAGTTTTTGTTGTCCCTCCTACCAACTACACTTATGAATTGGTTCTACCATCCACTAATCCAGAAACAGTGGTCTTCAAGGTAGTTGCTGTTGACAATGATACTGGTACGAATGCAGAGCTTCGTTACAGCATTGTGGGAGGAAATACAAAAGGTCTGTTTATAATTGATGAAACAACAGGCAACATTACACTGAAGGAGAAATGTGTTGCTGCAGATCTTGGTTTACACAGACTGGTAGTCAAAGCTAATGACTTAGGACAACCTGATTCTCTCTTCAATATTATAATTGTTAATCTATTCGTGAATGAGTCAGTGACCAATGCTACACTGATTTATGAACTGGTGCGCAAGAGCATTGAAAATCCTGAGACCGAAAATATTGAGACAACTCAGGCACCCTCACCAAGCACTGACTATGTCAAGATCATGGTTGCTATCGTTGCTGGCACCATAACTGTGGTTCTAGTACTTCTCATCGCTGCTGTGGTGAGATGTCGCCAGTCCCCACACCTTAAGGCTGCCCAGAAAAACAAGCAGAATTCAGAATGGGTTACTCCAAACCCAGAAAATAGGCAGATGATAATGATGAAGAAGAAGAAGAAGAAGAAGAAGCATGCCCCTAAGAACCTGCTGCTTAACTTTGTCACTATTGAAGAAGCTAAGACAGATGATGCTGACACTGATGGAAACAGCATCACACTAGACCTTCCCATTGAGCTAGAAGACCAAGCCATGGGCACCTACAGCTGGGGCACAACACCTACTACTTTTAAGCCTGATAGCCCTGATTTGGCCCAGCACTACAAATCTGCCTCTCCACAGCCTGCCTTCCAGATCCAGCCTGAAACTCCCCTGAATTCGAAGCACCACATCATCCAGGAACTGCCTCTTGATAACACCTTTGTGGCCTGTGATTCCATTTCCAAGTGTTCCTCCAGCAGTTCTGATCCCTACAGCGTTTCTGAGTGCAGCTATTCAGTGACAACCTTTAAGGCCCCTGTGTCTGTTCACGTCAGACCGGTAGGTAATTCAAATTTCTAACTGAGCTTTCTAACTTTATTTTTTATTATTTTCATTTGAAGTAGGGCTTTATACAATCTGTTGAGTTGAAAACCTGAACCTGTTGCTGTCCAGTGGATTCTGACTCATAGTGCTCCCATAGCGACCCTATAGGACTGAGTAGAACTGCTGCATAGGGTTTCCAAGGAGCGGCTGGTTGATTCGAACTACTGACCTTTTGGTTAGTAGCCGAGCTCTTAACCACTGCCACACACACACACACACACACACACACACACACAGAGAGAGAGAGAGAGAGAAAAGATCATATTTTGCAGAATTATCCAAATAGATATATGGATTCATTTAAGTTTGGTAGAAAATCAGAATAAAATGACTAATGATTTAGGAAAATTGGGTGTAGAATGATGATTATAATAGGGGGAATTTTGTCTGTAGATGGCAGTATGATGCTTCTTCCTAGAGAATATACTGGAAACACTCTAAACCAATGTAAAGTTAGAACACTGTCCTCAGTCAATACTGTTGTGTGCGAGAGTTTCAGAACAGTCTGGGCTAGGTACATCTCAGTAAACCTGTTCAAAATCTGATGAGCATCTCTTAATACTAATGATGTTGAGAATTCCAGATGCACATGGGAAAATCTGTGTATACCCAAGGTGTCTAAATAGCACCAAGAGATCTGCTTCCTCCCCACCCTTGCCAGCCATGGCCAGACACACATACAGAAAAAAAAAAAAAAAAGTCATTTTCAGGTTAGGAACTCACCATTATTCCTGTGTGTAAAATCTATCTTAATTCGCACAATATAACAAGAATGGAGTTAGAAAAATGAGGATACGTGCTTCTCACTCTCATTTTCAAGCCAGAGAATGAAATATATATGAGAACCTTATTTTAGATATCCATTTAAATATTTGCATATTTATACAAGATACTTAGAACCCTTCCGTAGACATTCTTAAGAGATAATAAGTTTTGAAAAATGAAATATGTTTGCTTTTTTATAATGGGCATGAAGGAAAATAAGATGCAAATTAAGATGGAAGAAATTTGTGCAGAATAATTTAAGACCCAATAAATTTATGAAAGCAAGAATTTGCATAGTGGCTTTTTATCTGTATTCCATAGGGAAGATGAAAAAAAAAACTACAAATTCATAAGTAAATTATTTAAGTTTGCTTCTTTCCTTGACAAAGTCAAGTGATACAGTCCATCTACAGTTTTTTCTCTTGAAATCATGCCATATATTGACTTTATTATTTTGTATATGTCTTAATCTCAGTTTCAGTGAGTAAAGGCTTTTGAAAACCTAGTCAGGCTTAACAAAATGGTAGCAGTGTGAAAGTCAAAATAGGCTTCCTCTCACAAAAAGTTAGAGATAGTATATAAGTCTATTGGGTTCAAGACAGCAATGAAAATAATTTACCACAGGTTTGGAAATGGCTTTAAGAAACAAGGTCATTCAAAGATATGCACAGTTAAATAACACAATAGTATTAACCTACTTTGTTAAACACACAATGCAGGTAAGTTCCTTATTCAGTTGTGAGTGGATTTTTGTTACAGTGGGTCCACAGTTATGCTGTTGCAGATGGCAAAATAGAAACATCGTATTTGTGTGTGGGGGTTTCTTTTATGCTTTGAGTGAGTTTACAGGGCAATGGTTATTTCCCGAATTTGGATGAACCCCATGTTTCCCTGCCTAGGTGGATCTTAGATAAGTGACACACATAATAGATGCCTAACATCTCATGGTGTGTTTTTGTTTATATTTAGCTATTTGAAACAGCACTCAATTATATAATTCTTGTCATTATTATGCATTTCAGAAACATTTCTCAACCGAAAAGTATCCTTTATGATGAACACTTTATGTGTGTTGTGTATCCCAATAGCACTTTTTCCAGGGCTCAATTTGTGATTAGTTTTAAAAGAGTATTCAAAGAGTGGGGTTTGTGAATTACATCTGAAGATCATCATTTTTAATATACTGGTTCAGAAAGTCAGTTAAAAGAGCAAATTCTGGTTTCAGCTGCTTTCAAAAGCCTGGAGAAGTTTTATGAGCTAGACATTTTTACTGAAGTATATGAATATACAGTAAGCAAGGCACAGATGAAGAAAAAAAAGTGTTTGATAACTATTTTCCTGTTTTAGTTTTTTCATATTCTATAAATTAAAATTCAATAAAGTTGATAACTTTTCATGATGGCATTTTATATTCTTTAGCTAAGAAACTTTGTCCTAAACAGAGGACAAATGGCTTCACGAATTAGGAAAAATATGGAAAAAGTAAATGCTAATATGAATAAATTGGTCATTATTAGTTTTTATTAGCTTAAAGGGCTATCCTAGAATCAGTGAGTTCTGAGATGACTTACTGAATTTTTTCACATCTTGAAAAATCGCGAAATAGTAGATCGTATGTCATTGGTTCACAGTTGTTTCATATTCATTACTAAGTACCTTCTAAAAATGAATTGGAGAACTTAAGCAGACTAATGTGATACTAAAAATAATTTGAATCTTCATATTTTGTGCTACATTTGCAATGTTCTTCACCCTTTCTATATACTCTTCCACTTGTGATCAATTCCAAAAGAGGCATCTTATATTCACTGACTTTGCAGAATGCAAAAAGATAAGCACTGAAAAAGAAACTATATATTTAAAAATTCAGGTACAGTTGGTGTCTTCTTTTTAAAAAAACATACAAAATGGGAGAAAATATCTGCCAATACAATATAAAATCGTTGTTCCTTAAAAGAATTCTGTGACATTGGGAGAAAATATTAGTTACTAGAAGGCAGAAATAGTCCAGTGAATTTTATACAAAGTAAGGAATGTATTTTCCAAAAGACGGTTTAGAATGCTGTTTACATTTAGTTCATTACCCATCAGAATAAAAATACAGGCAGTCCGCAGGTTACTAACAAGATCCGTTCCTGTGTCTTTAAGTTGAATTTGTAGGTAAGTTGGAAAAGGTGCATATAGTTCTTATTTAGCCTTACAGTACTTTAGTGCAAGAAAAGGCCCACAGCCTTTTCCCTGATTTAAAAGCTGCACGTGCAGCTGGTGAAGGTGATTGTGAGGAAGAATTTGTTGCGAGTAGGGGCGGTCAGTTCAATGGTTTCAAAGTGAGGGCAAATTTACATAATATTAAAGGGCAAGTACAAGTTGTCCTTAAGTCCGAAGTTCATAACCCGAGGACTGCCTGTGTAAAAGTGGAGAAATAAATTGGTTTTAAGTAGGCTGTAAGAGTTAGGGGGATTTATCAGAAATTTCATGTTTTAGAAAGGGAAAATACTTTCTAGGGATTTTTTTTTTTTTCTGACTAGTGTTCTTAAAAAAAATGGAACATTTATTACATACGTTGATGTTAGCACTGCATATATTGCATAAAGCCACCTATACCTGGGAAATATGATGCTTTTCTTTGGTATAAATTTCTATACTTATTCTGGAAGGCATTTTTGTACGTATTGTAGTAGAAATGAGAAACATAAGATTTAAGAAGATGAATCTATAGATTACCTTCTATGAACACCTTCAGTGTTTCAGAGCAAGCAGATAGCATTTGGTTGGTATGATGCTAGAAATACCATAAATATAAATAACTACTTTAGAATAAATTTTGGTAATTTAATATAAAATAGATATACTGCCAAAAACACGTCTTGCTTATCACAGTAATCCTATTAAACTATTATGAAGATTATACACATGAAAAATAGAGAAGAGAATAAAATTGAAAGTACAATTTGTTTAAAGTACCATTTTTGAGAGTCTTTTATGTACCAGACACTGTCTTAGGCATATATTTGAGGTAGTTCATTAAAAAAAAAAAATCCTAACAAATTACCGTGATTGGAGTTGGAATAGTCTTGTAATTGCAGAAATGAGGTATATAGAATAGTGGAAATTTGGGACGTTTATAAGACAATTCATTGATGTAACCATGGTATAGGTGTTATGTCTGGATCCCAAACGGTAACAGCAGACTGAGTTAGCTTAGAATAGGATTGACATTCACCACAGTTAAATTTAGTAGCATTGATTCTATGCATCTATCATTTGGTAATGTGAATTTTAGCCATGTAGCATGCTAGGCAATTAAGACTCCTAGAGTACAATCATTGATTTTGATAACATGTTATTTTTCTTGTCCTAGACTGATTCCAGGACATCAACTATTGAAATCTGCAGTGAGATATAACTTTCTAGGAACAACATAATTATATTCCCCTTCCAAAAAATTCCAATGATTTGTGATTTCAAAATTTGGCTAAGATTTGGTAATCTGAATTTCCCGGTGTAAAAGCAAGCAAAACAAAACAACTTTAAGAAGGATTTCCCATTGAATCTCATACTTACTTTAGCTGGTATCTGGAAATGAAAATTTAAAATTTATGGAAGAAACAGTGCAGTGAAATAGCAGCTTTATCATGCTGTTTCTGTTTGCTTGCTCTGAATGGCAACAACTGTGATGTGTTGTAATACGTCCTGGTGCCCACACTGATGGTTAATACATCAAACATGAAAGATGGAATTACTTGCCCTGTCTGATTGCTGAAGAGTTAAACACCATCTCCGGGGGTTTGGAAGTGAAGCTGAACTATCCAAGCTACCCTTCTGAAAGGTATCTAGGGCAAGATATTTTTTTAAGACCAAAATAAATAAATATAAGCCAAAAAACTTTAATTCATTTTTATGAAAATGTTAACTAATATAGTGTTGTTGAAAAATCACTTTAATTAGCCATCACTCTGTTTAATATGTGGATTATATAAAATAATCTAATTGGGTTCTTCCGTTGATTATAATCTTATTCCACTACTTTCATCATTAAAAATTATTTTTGTTGTAATCATGTTTTTTTTTAAATAAATACTGAAAGAGAAAACATTTTTTTCTATTTATACCTATCAAAAGGAGAATGTAAAGTTCTTTATACTCCCTGATATTTTGAAAAAGATACTGATATTTCTTGTATTGTGAAATACAGCTTCAGTCATTTTAGAGTAGAAACAAGAGTTTAGGTAAGATTTTTTTTTTAAAGATTATATCTTAATTTTGAAACTGCCTAAGATACTAGAGTCTCATCTAAATACATCTATTTTATTTCTCTGGCATTAAATTCGTGAGCATATTTCATTGTTTTGAGTAAGTTGCCACTTAAAATTAACTTTTCACGGTGTGTCACTTAGCTCATTTCCTACACAAATGAGTAAATTTCTTGAATTGGGTGTACATTGTATTTTACTTAGCACAGAATGACATGTTCCAATTTTACACTATTACCCTTAGGCTGTTTATGCCTTACATGACTAACAGAATTAAAAAAAAATCATGATTTCTTGAGACGAGAAGGGAGTATAAATGACCCTCATAATTATGGCATAAAGGTTATGTTCCCTGGCTTTTGATTCAAATACTTAATTGTGTGTCATTTTACTTTAAAATGTGAATAAGATTTGGCCTATTATGTGTATGTGCATTAAAACTAGTGTATTATTTGAAGTGTTCTTTGATGTAAAGGTATTTAGAAGAGGTTTATGTTTTATTTAGCACTGCAAATTAGTGTAATTCTTGGATATTTGATGTTTAGGTAATATTTTAAATAGGTTGATGTTAAAACTTAGTGTTTCTGTGGACTAAATAGAGAATCCCTCGTACCTCCAAGGATGTAGAGTTCCTTGAACATACTTGCTATCTGGCTCTTTAAACACTAGTTAGTTGATTGTATTGACTGTGAATGGGAACTATTTTTAATGGTAATGGAAAATGTCACATAAGTTAGAATATTGTATTAAAAAATTATTGTATTACATACTTATAAATTACTGTGTAGAAAAATGCTTAAAATTAAAATTTACCTTTGTACAAGTTATTTATATAGAACCACTAAACAATTCCTCCCAATTTCTTCTTGATAAATATTTAACTCAGATCACTCTAAAGTAAGTCAGAATCTAACCAACTTCTTAGACTCTTGGAGACACTACCTTGCAAGTATCAAGATGTACTAATAGTAGGGGGTTCTGAAATCCATAGTCTCAATTTAATTGTGAATAAAGTGGTAATGCCCAAGAGAAGGAATCAGCACTTCAAATACTCCCTAATACACTACCATGGCTTCATCACCATTTGAGTATATAATTTTTATATAGATGCATTATTAATATGAGTGTGTCATGACAACCCTGATGTCTCCTTTTCTGACTGTTCAGTGAACTAAGGGACAGCACCTCATTTTTTTTTTTTTTTTTGCCTCGGTGATCCTTGCTTTGAAGACTATAATAAGAAAAACTCCCAATTACTCCTTTGTATTTTTTTATACATGAAAATGATAATGTCTTGAAATAGTTATCCAGAATCTCTTAATGCATCCTCACTAGTTTTATGAGTGTTATCTTTGCAGAGGATGGAAATAAGAAACTTTATTTTTAAAGCTGCAAGGGTTTACATCTTTCAGGATGCAGATTTTGTGAGAAGAGTACATCTAACTTGTTTTCTATCCTGCTCTCTGAGCTAAAGCTTGCAGTAAACAAACTACGTTGATGATGTCAACACCAAAGTAGTTCCTCTTCTTGTTACAGTGAACATAAATATCAATATAAACAATGATTATTTAGATTTAACCATATTTAAAATTAAGCCATACATGAAAATACATTCTGCTTTTGTGTATTGAATTCCATTGATCTATCCCTCACCTATGCTTGACGGAATAATGTTACCATTTGAGAAAAAGACAAGAAGGCATTGAAACTAGTTTCCCACAAAAGCTAGAGAGGAGATAAGTAAGGAATTTTCCTAATTAGTTTCTTCTTATCAGTTGATTTAGTGACACCTTTAATTTAACTGTTGTTATTATTACGTGTTTCTCTTAGAAGGTATCAGATACCTCCCTACCTCTTGTGTTGGCGTTAGTGATATCCTGGAGTATTCTCAATGATGTTCTCTCTGATTCTTGTTTGCGTCAGTGAACAGGGAAAGACAAAAGGAAGGCAAATATAAAAATGAGTCAATATAGGTAAGACAAGGAAGCCTTTAGTGAATTTACAGAGGATTTTATCTATGGCATCATGTGTAGACTACTAATTGATGAGCCACAATATATTGTGTACTGCAGGCAGCCAAAGAAATATTTTGTTTTGATTAAAATCCAGAGTGCATAAATAGAAAACAGATTTGTGACATTCCCTCCTTTTACTTTAAATATAAAAGTGCTTTAATTTTTAAAAGTAAATACTTGAGCCATTACATTTCTTAAATTATTTTCATTTTCAATGGTTTGTATTTAAAAAAGATGAAAAAATTTTAATTCTATCCATTAATTAATATTTTATGTATATAGCTTCCATTTTCTCTGTTAACCACCCCGTCCACATTATCAAGGTGAACACATACAGTTTAGAATTTTCAAGTCAAAATTAGATTAAATCAGTCAACCACTATTTTGTATAAAATTTAGTAAGGTTTTAATTTCTACACAAAATAATACTGACTTGTTTTACTGTTTTGTTGCCTGCATTCTTCACTGTTTAATTAGATTTTGTAATTGTGTATCTAGCTAGGAGTGGTGTGAAGCCTGTCTTGACAGAAATGCTAGAGGACAAGCAAATCTTAAGAGACCGCTTACGAATTTAAGCCACACTTTGTAAATGCTTCCTATAGGTGCTCTTGTGTAATAGACATGTTCTCTTAGATTTTGTGAAGCTTAGTTTTTGTTTGTCTATTTAACATATTATTTAGAGGTAGGTTTCGAACATATTCAAAGGTGCTGTGATATTATAAAGTTGTATGTGTTGTATATAATTACTGCTTTTTAAAAGAACTGTGCAAGTTGTCTTTTCATGCATTATGGGTATTCATACATGACACCTGTGGCTGAATGTGGTATTTAGAATTAGGATTAAACTTTTTAAATTTTACAGTAGTCATAGGCTTTTATTTTCATCACACATATAATACACATCCATCCTAGAAAATTTAGAAAATCATAGGTAGATTTTAGGTGAAGAATTTTTAAATGATTTGGTTTGATTTAAAGCTAAATCAATAAGCTCTTTTTAACTCAGTAATTCTGTTTGAAGGCTGTATAACCTTTGGAAGTGGTGCATTTTAAAATTACAGCATTATCCTGTTCTTTTTATATTATGAACTATCCACCCAGAAATTTTTACGTGTTGGTAATTGATTGATTTATTATGCATATTTTTATGTTTATAGATGTAAGATTGGAGAAATTCATGTAATATTATAGCTTGATTAGTTGATAGTATAATATGGAGGCATGCTATGTATTTCAACCATGAGGCTGCCTTCCCTCAATGAAAACATCAAGGCTTGATGAAAAAGCTTTCTCAGTTAAAAAAAGAAAAAGAAGCCATCTAAATTTCTGTCAAAATTTCCTAACAAATAATGAAGACATTTAATTATTTTCAAGAATTCTTATACCCAACACTTTTATCTTCTTCACATTCTAGATACTCTCAATTGAAAATTGCATTAAATTTCTCTTTTTAAGTGATTAATTATATTTCATTTTCTACACATACACAAGTACTATTCAAGGAGAAAAAAGACTTTTTTGTCAAGTGAAAAATCACAGGCAGATAGTTAAATTTATGTAATAATGCAAATGAAGCATTTCAGTGGATTTTCTAGAAATACATTTTTTTCTTATCCTGGAGCCTTGCAGGAAACCCTGGTGGTGTAGTGATTAAGTGCTACGGCTGTTAACCAAGAGGTCGGCAGTTCGAATCCGCCAGGGGCTCCTCGGAAACTCTACGGGGCAGTTCTACTCTGTCCCATAGGGTAGCTGTGAGTTGGGATTGACTCGACAGCAGTGGGTCTTTTTTTTGTGTGTGTGGAGCCTTACAATTATGAGTTATTTATTGATTTACTTCATAAAATGTTATTCTCTTTGAAATGCAGTTAACTTTTAGGACATTTTCATTCTTTTTGTTCAATACTTGGCAGAAACATTAGATAACAGAAGAATGCTTTCATTAAATACTCAGAGAAAAGTTTAAATAATCCTATTTTTCCTTTATTCAATGATAGTTAAAAATAATCAAATATGTAATTCTGGTGAAAGATAATAATTTTCAAAATTCATAAATTAAACTTTAAAATGCCTTTACTTGTTTTATCATGTAACAGTTCTAACTTTAATTACAAAATAAATGCAGATCACCAGGATGCTAATGATACATTACTGAGAGAATTGATCATAAACACTGTTAACTACACGAAAATATTTCCAATAATTCAAACATGCACTTCAACTAGTTATTCTGTGCCACAAATAAACCTTGTTGTAATTAAAATTATAAAACAAATTCGATCAACTTTTTTTGCCATGTAAACACAAACATAGTCATATACAAGGTTGGAACAGATACATAGAAATAAAAATGCATGGACTCTGGAAAACTAGTTTGTGAGCCCCTATACGAGAGACTTTATTTCATTATGATTTGTATTCATTTGATCATCTGTAATTCAAATCTATGTGTATTAGGTGCCTTTTTTTGCAGAACATTGTATACATTATTTCTGATGTTCAGACTGCATAATTACATTTTTTTCACACAACCAGTTATTTAAGGGAAGGGACTGAGTTCTCTTCCAGATAGGTATCATGGCTGTGTCTATATAATATCAAAATACCTGGAGGCAAAATACGTTTTCACTCATCAGGGAGATATTTTGTCTATCTGACAAAATTGTCTGACTTTACAGAGGCACAGGTTTTGTCTAATACTACAGAATAATATTATAATAGTTTCATTTTAGATAGATAAAAGTTTGACATCCTATATAATGTTATCATTACCTGAATCTAGAGATAAAAAAACACACAGTGCTACAAATATTTATATATATATGTGCTGTACATGCATCTATTTCCAAATGCACAGGAATTATAGAAATGATGGAGGACATACAATTAAGTCTATTTAGGTGTAAGAATTGAAGGATCAATATACCAAACTCCTGTCCGGAAGTTAATATACCTAATTTTGTTAAGGAGAAAATTCATTTTAATGTGATGTACAAGAAATTCAAATATGGTGGGATTAAAAAGTTGGATTCAGTGTGTGTGCATATTTGGTTTATCTAATTTCTAGTAGAATTAAATGATATAAATTACATAATTTAAACTGCAACCTAAAGACAGCTAGTTCAAAGACTGTGCTTTTACGTTTATAGTGTTATTGTCTCTTTTTAAATTGTGATGCCTCAACTCAAAACTTTAATTATCCTGTATCCTTTATATCATCCTCTATACCTGATTTTGTTTAGTAAAATTGCTGTCATGTTCAGTGCATTCTGAATATGTGCTTACATATTTTTTTCCTTTTAATCAAAGTATTTTGGCTGTAATGTAACTGTAGTACTTTTCTTTATCAAGTTTCCCTGTTTTCTGAATGATCAGAAATCCAGTAACATCAAAACACATACGAAAAAAAATTAAATTGCTTTTTCCTATCTAAGCAGTAGAGTAGATTCTATTTCTCTTGCACGCGCGCGCACACACACACACAACGAGGATAATTCTCCTTTACTAACAACCAATTTCTGCTCAGTTGGTATAACAAATATGTGTCTTACAAAGCCCATCAAAACAAGCTCTTTTGTTTTTCATTAGTCCCTTACTTAATTTGAATACCTATGAAAACAAAACAGAGATAAGGCATTAGTTCTTGGTTAGTGCTCTATACAGTGTCAGATTTGCAGTTTCATATGTCTGAAATTTTGTGGGTTTCATTTGTTTATATTTCCATCAAAAGGCAATGAGATAGAGTTACCAGAATCACATAATACAAACACACATACACATGTGTGTAGATACATACACACACCTTTTTGTAAACAGTTCAATGTTGACAATGAATTACCGTAAATTTTGGGAATATTTATGAAGATAGATCCCGTTTTTAGATTGGGAAATGTGTACAATTTATTATCCATTCTCATTTTGAGTGGCATCAGCACTAAGAACAGCAGTGGAAGGAGCTCTGTAACATTAAAATTGTGAAGATTTAACATGTAAGGATATTCACAACAGTTTTCAAATCTTGTTTTTGTTTTGTAAGACGTAGCTGTAATTAAAAAAAAAAAAGAATAAGTAGGTTTTTGTGTGGATATATTAGAATGAATATTATAGAACTTTTTCAACTGGAATATGTGTAGATACTAACAACTGGTTGTATTTGATGTGATTTCAGTGAATAAAATGTGTGCAATCTGTGTAAAGTGAAATGCCTATAATAAAGTTGTTTCTGTATTGCAAGAATATATCTTCTGATATTTTTTGAAGCGCTTGTTGTTAGCAGAGGTTACCAATTTCTTTAATGCCATCAATGATACTAAAATAATTTTTAACACCTCAACATCCTACAATTCTGTGTGGTATAACTCATTATCTGGCATACTGTGTCAACCAGAACTTTATAGATTAGCACTTCTGTTCACCAACATTGTGACTTAACTGATACTTTTCAATTATTCCAAAGCAATCAAGCAAGTAGAAGTGAATCATATTTACTAAAGTTTTAATTTTGTGCGTTTTGTTGTACTCAAATTCTTTGATTATTGGGGATGTGGTATCTTTTATTATTATTTATGTATTTGATAAAACATGCTAGATAATGGATTTACCACGGATTTAAAAGAGATTTGTCAAATATTTCTCAAAGACTTGATATGAGAAAGGCAATGTGGAGAATGATGGTGGTTAAGTTGAAGGATGGGGTGTAGGGGAGTGGGGAGGTGGGAAAATTGAGGTTCTTCCTTCGTTCCTATTAGTGTACACCACTACCCCCCATGAGTTTAACTGAAAGTATGTTAAAAAATTATTTCACTTTTTCAATGTAGAAAATCCCTGAGTATACCAGGTTTTAAAAAAAAGAAAAATAAACAAGAAAAAGTAACAAGATAAAAAACATCAGTTTTTATCATAACAATTATGAGTGTGTGCGAGAGAGAGAGACAGAGAACATGACTAGCGAAGTAGCTTGCGTGGATTAGGTACTCATTTCAAATTTCATGAAATCTGAACCCTTTGCTTCTGAGCAGGCATGTAACCTAAAACGTTTTAGGAAGCATCTTAATCGACACTTCCTTCTCCTCAGTCACATTGAGGCAGCAACCAAATCCTGTTGATCTGACCTCTAAAATATCTCTCACACTTTCCCCTTTGGTCAGTTCCTTAGTTCAGATCATCGTTATCAGTTTACCTGTTCCACTGGTAACAGGTTGCCTGCTTCTAATTTTCATCTGCCCAATCCATTTTCTACCCTGTAACCAAATACTATGTCTAAAACACAATTTTGATCAAGTGAAGCCTATGACTGAAAAGCTTCCAAGTCCTTCCCCATTGTAGATAGAATAAATCCTCCATTACTGTATTTTTCAAGGGCCTTTCAATCTTAACCAGGTCAACTTTTTCACCCTTAGCTTCTACCACTCCGTGCGCCCAAGTTTTTGTCGCACCTTGTACCCTGACCATGCCATGTACTAGAAGCCTCCATAATTTTTCACAATTCACCAGAATTAATTGAGCACTTGCTTTGGTTAAGACAATTCTTTGCAGACTATAAAATAAGTAGATCCAGTTTAGTGAAGTAGAAGTGCATAATAAGACTGCAAATAATTTTAATTCCTGTAAGAATACAGCAAAATGCTACCTGTGATTTTATTTAAAATATATATGTATATATAAGCTTGTATGATATCCTTTTCTCCCGTATCTTTCATGCTTCTTAGCATTAACCTCACCTAATTCTTGTAAAATAAAACCCTCCAAATAAACAACTACATCATTTAACTTTTCAAACATTAGTTTCAGGAAATTATTTCTAGAAAAATCCTGTTATATCATTTTATCTCATTAACTACAGCAAAATTTTAAAGCCTTTTTTTCCCTGCTATTTTGATCAAAACGTATTGAAGAAAAACAACCCATTTGTTCATCGGAATATAACCCATGAAAAAGAGACTAGGGAACCTGCTTGAGATGTATATGTGTATATATATCTATATATAGATATATACGTATGTGTATATATATATATAATGTATGTATGTACATATTGTATATATAATTTTAAAGAATGTTACTTCTTGGCACACATATTGAAAGCAAATATACCACTTGCTTCCTGGAAATAGATGAGGTAAAAATAAACCACATAGCTCTTAAGTTAGTCCTTTTTTTTTTCCTTTTGTCCTTATTCTGACAGAAAAAATCTTTCTAAATTGCATGCAAGGAAGCGTCTTCAGAAATTGTAGTTCCATTTTGGCTAGTTTCTTTTTCATATCTTTGCTAGACAGCCTTATATCAGAATGCTGGAATACCCACATTATTATAAGACATTTCCACAGTGCCAGTTGTTTTACAAAAATTATCACTTATTTCACTTCTTATTGTTATGTGAATGATCACCAACATAGGTAGGGAAATGTTTCTTTAGCTCAGTTAAAATTATGAAGACATTTCCAACAGCCATGGTAAAATAAAAACTACTATTAACATTCTTAGAATAAAAGTTAGTGGCTATTTTCTTCAGTGCATATACCTTGAGATTATAAGACCATTATAAAGGGGTAATAAAGTGGAAGCTTGCATATAAAGACAAGGTTAAGGCCTCAAGAACATGAAAAATATAGCAAGAGTAGTACATTACCACATTTCTAGTGAACAGACTTTCCCCTCATGTTTGTATGGTGCTTTATATTTTTCCAAGTGGAAGGATTAGTATTAATAAAATTTACCCCCTCTTTTCCTTTTTTTAATCTGATAGAGTCAAGGAATACTTTTCATTCTGATTTATTTCTTAGAAACAATTCTAGCTAAAATGAATGTAACTAAAAAAAAACACCTTAAGTTAAGCTGATTCTGCCTTAACTCTTCCTACAACTAACTTCGTACTTTTGTGTGAAATTTCAAATTTCGTGGTGCATTTGGTTTCATGAAGAAAATACCATATCCCTTCTGATATAAAATCCTGAGAAGATTCTGAAAATAGACTTGTCAAATTTCCTTTCTTTAGGTTGGTCTGGTGTGTGGAATGTTTTAGAACCCCAGATTGACTGCAATATATGGACATGGGAAATATTGGGCTCACTAACTGATAAAGCCGTGTGCTGTTAACACATAAAGAAAACATGCTGTAAGTCAGGCTTCCATATCCAATTGCTGTCAATTCCATAGGGTGAAATAAAAGTCTTGATCACCTAGACACTTTCTGGATGAGGTGACATCTTTTACCCTGGAATACAGGACTTTGACCATCCTGCCCTTATAATACATTGTTATAAGTCTTAGTAATCTCTCTCTGATGTCCTTCAGTCAAATCACCTGAATTCTAATTCCCTGAGTAGTGATCACTGTACTCATCACAATGTAGATATGTAAACTTTACCCAGATCACCCGCTATTCTGAAAATACACCTTTCACATGGAAAGAAGTATAGTTTGCATAGCTAAAGCAACAAAGTAGTTGTATATTATACTCCTGAGGTCTCCCCTTGATCAACAGAATCGTATAATCCAGAAAGATTTCCGTACAGTTTTAGTTTGCATACAGACTTATGCATACATATGTATGTATATTTTTGTTTTGGATTTGGAGAGACATTTTACTTGAATTATTGAGAACACTATTTTTCTGGTTATATTCCACTGACCAATCTAATTCCCAGGCATGTAGTGCTTACTATAATCTTTATGAGATTGATTGTTTCACCTGTGACCTGCTTCTATTTTAGAGATGGAATGGAACTATAGAGATTATGTAGTGTCCCATCTGCCCGTTATTTGACGAATGATGGAACCAAGGCCCAGAGAGAGAACTGACCTTTATTGATCACCTGTATTATATCAGGATCCCTGGTGGCAAAGTGGTTAAGAGCTTGGCTGCTAACCAAAAGGTCAGCAGTTCCAGTCCACCAGCTGCTCCTTGAAAACCTTATGGAGCAGTTCTACTCTGTCCTGTAGAGTCGCTATGAGTCGGAATTGACTGGATAGCAGTAGGTTTGGTTTTTGTGGTTATATTATATCAGGCGGACTGCTGGGCACTTTACATATGTTAGTTCTGTATCTCGGATAGGTTACACAGGTAGTTAGTGGTTAGTTTCAGTTGACTCTCAAGTTCTCCTTCAGTTATGCCCAAATCATGTGTTTGATTATGGCTCCCAAATCTTCAGACTTGAAGTTCAGAGACCCTTCACTTTTCCATTTTTCTATTAAATTTGTTATCTGCTTTATAAATCAACATCTATTTCAAGTAGATACCCTAGTCGTCTTTTTCCATTCCTAGACTCATTCTCATCTATGCAAACTCAAGGGGATAATTCTGTACACGGCTCTTTTTATTAGATGTTCATAAGGTGGGCAAGTACCATGTTCATTCTGGAAGATACTACTGTTAACAGATATGCTGGGCATAATTTCCTGTGAACAGGCAGAATTTTTCTGCAAATGGGAAAGATACAAATAGCATGAACAACAAATTCACTCTTCTTCCATCTGCCCACATTCCCAATACATGATCCCCAGAACAAATCTCCAACATAGTGGCTATTCAAGAAATGTTTAATTGTGTTGAATTTTCTGCAGATAGAATGTTGAGAGCCCCCTCTCCCTCTGTTCTGCCTTTGCAACGTTTAAAACATATAGAGATGCTAATGTCCTGCAGTTTCAGAAACCACAAGATGAGTTTGAGAAAAGTATATATGTGTATCACTAAATACAAATGTAAAATAATTTATACATCAATTCATTATAAAAGGAACATTTTAATATATTCAGTATAACTATGAATTTCTAACTAGCCCAATTAGACACATTGGCAATAGCCAGAAATTTATATCAAATATAGTCACCAGATACCTATAAAAAGTCTTGAAAATCACTGATACCAAGTACAATATGAATTTTCACTTCAGTCATTTAAAATTACCAACTTCTATTACATAGGAGAAATTAGAAGAATTTTTTTTTTCTTCTGGATTGCACTGCTTAATTTAGCCAATCGATTGTAGAATTTGGAACATTATTTTTTAACAGTATCTGGCAATCTGCTTCTGTAAATATTACAGCCTTAGAAAGCCCTGTGGGGCATTTTTACTCGCCGTATAGGGCTACTATGAGTCAGAATCAACTCAGCAGGATTGGTTTGGTTTTTAACATATACTAGGAGTCCCCAGAGTCTTGGTGGCACAGTGGCTAAGAGTTTGGCTGCTAACCAAAAGGTCAGCAGTTTGAATCCACCAGCCAGTCCTTGGAAATCCCGTGGAGCAGTTCTACTCTTTCCCATAGCGCTGCTTTGAGTCAGAATCGACTTGATGGCAATGAGTTCAAGGAATCCCTCAGTGATGGAAACCTTATGGGGCAGTTCTACTCTGTCCTATAGGGTCGCTATGAATCTGAATCGACCTGACAGCAGTAGGTTTGTTTTTTTTCTTTTTTTGGTTTTGTGTGGTGCAAACAGCACACTCAGCTTAAAAGTTGGAGGTTTGAGTAAACCCAGAAGCACCACAAAAGAAAGGCCTAGCAATCTACTTTAAAAAAAAAATCAGCCATTGCAAACCTTGTGGAGCGCAGTTCTCCTCTGACACACATGAGGTTGCCATGAGTTGGAACTGCTGTCATAACAACTGGTTTTTAAATATATACCAAACCATATTATCCATCACAATTGATTTCAAATGAGAAAGATTCAGCAATTATTTAGGATGCTATATTAATTCCTTATGGCCACTCATGGAACTTATATCAGATGCCTATGCTACATTAATTCCTGAAAATAAACAGAAAAGAGAAGGAAGGGAGAGAAGAATAGTTTGAAGAAAATATTGTGAGTGACCACTAGGTGCCAGGCATAGTAAGTACTAGGCACACTGGGGCAGCAATGTGTAGTGGGATGTGGTTGTACTTCAGACTCAGACCTGGTTTTTAATCCTGTATGTAGAGGTTTTAGGTATATGGTTTTTAACTTCTCAGAACCTCAGAATCTTTATCTTTCCAGTGGCATAAAAATGTCCAGTTTAACAGGACTAAATGATAATCTATAAAATTTCCATAGCACAGTATATGGCATAAAGTAGATAGTCGATAAGTCCTTTTTCACACTGATTAACTCGTCCGACTTCTTAACATCTCTGTGAGCTGCTGGATTTTATTAATATTATAATTATATATTTCAACAAACAAAAAAACTGTATTTCAGAGAGCTCCACTAATTTAGCCAAGTCCAATTTAACTTAAATATTTGTTAAATTAAACCATTAAACATTTATTTAATTGAACAATTAAATTTGAGCATTTAATTTCAATGTGCTTTCTCCTACACCACAGCTGTCTCAAATCAAAAACATAGGCAATCTTATTGTCACTAAACTGCTTAAAGTTCACCCACATGGTGGCTTTACCTCTTGAACCCTGCAGTGTGTGTTCTTTATAGGAGCCTGAGTAGAAATATTGAGTATTGCTCCAAGCAGTAACGTTAACTTTAAAACCCTTTCCATTGTAGGGGGATGAATTTTTAAATATAGATGTTGGAAAAAAAGTTTTGTGTTCTAATGATTGTGAAAATTATTAACAAGGCTGATTTAGTGTTAGAATCATAAAATGTCAGATGGAGCAAATAAGACTCAGAATGTTAATTTGCCCAAGGTCATACAGAGTGATTTGCTCAAGGTCGTACAGGTAGATTTTAAAAGAATAAGGTAATAAGTGTTCGTCTCCAGACTCCGAGTTCATATTCTTGACCACTTTATACACAACCATTTTTATTGCCCCTATTTGGTCTGTGACAACTTTGTGTCCTGAATAATATCTGTACAAAGTGTCATTAAACAGTATTAAAATTAGAGAAAAAAGTGGAGCTAACCAAAATATAACTATTATAGGAATTAGACTACAATTGAGGTTAAGCATTCCCATTAAGTAAACCTTATGTGACATTGGTAGATCACTTACCCTCTCTGAGACTCGACTTCATTTGTAAAATGAAGATAATTTTCTTAAGCTTACGTGGGTTGATCAGAGCCTCAAATGTGGTGATTTTTCAGAAAGCATTTTAGAAAATGAGAGCTCCATAAAAAAAAACCTAGAAACGATAATTGTTATCAATACTATGTAACTATACACACTTCTTAATTTGTTTTTATTTTGGTGATAGAATACACAGCCAAGGATATACCATGTCAACAGTTTCTACATGCACAGTTCAGTGCTGTTGGTTGTATTCTCCCTGTGTTCTACAATCAACAGTTTCCTCTCAAAAAAGACACTGAAAATGACTGGTTCTTGATTACAAATACCTTACTAATATTTCAAGGAAGCACCCGAAATGACCAAGTTTTGATCATATGGGGAAGACTGGGAGACTTCTCTGTCTCGAAAACGCGCTTTCTATTCATGAACTAAATTTATATCAAGTATTTCTTAGAATAGGTCATAAGCATATTGAGCCACACACCTTTCAACATGGGTTTTGTAGGGCACTTAATTAAAGAAAGGATCCCTGGTGGCACCGTGGGTAAGTGCTTTGCTGCTAACTGTAAAGGTCGGCGGTTTGAACCCACCAGCCACTCCATGGGAGAAAGATGTGGTAGTCTGCTTCTGTAAAGATTTACAGCCTTCGAAACCCTATAGGATCGCTATGAGTTTTAATCGACTTTATGGCAATGAGTTTTTTTTTTTGTTTTTTTTTTTTTTTGCTTTAAGAAAGCTGAGTCAGCTTTCAGAGGCAAGTAAGGGCCATTTTAGAAATGATAGCTATAATGACTCTTTTCACAAAAGGAAGGAAAAAAAGGTGAAAACTTTTCTTGTGTGACTATTCTGTGTCAGGCACACTGGCACGGTAGGACATGGATCAGCCTCAGAATCAGATGGTTTGGATTCTAATTCTGATTTGTAATCTTTAGCTGTTGGGTTTGCATAAAACTAGTTAAGCATTCTGAGCCTTCAGATCTTCACACACAAAAAAGTCAAGTTCATAAATAAGATAATCTATAAAATGTGCCTCACGCATAATAGGCACTTAATAAGCACCCTGGTAGTGTAGTGGTTAAGATTTTGGCTGCTAACCAAAACGTCAGCAGTTCAAATCCACCAGCTGCACCTTGGAAACCCTATGGGGCAGTTCTACTCTGTCCTATAGGGTCGCTATGAATTGGAATTGACTTCACGACAGTGGGTGTTGGGTTGGTTGCCTTCATCGCCAGTTATCTCAATTACACTACCCAACTACCCAGCAAGGGAGATATTATTAGCATCATTCCCATGTCAAAAACTAAATTAGGAGGCTGAGTTTCATAAGGAAACCCTGGTGGCGTAGTGGTTAAGTGCTATGGCTGCTAACCAAAAGGTCGGCAGTTCGAATCTGCCAGGTGCTCCTTGGAAACTCTACAGGACAGTTCTATTCTGTCTTATAGGGTCGCTATGAGTCAGAATCGACTTGATGGCAGTGGGTTTGGTTTTTTTTTTTTTTTTTGGTTTGATTTTCATAAAGTTTCAGCCAGGTGCTTAAGCTTAGGCAACTAGTAAAGTGGCTCGTCTGGAATTTTACCTAGTTTGGCCTCATTTCTGAGTCCTTCCCTGTTCACCATTCTGCCTCAGTCATAGGACCCAAATTGCGTCACTTCAAAAGTAGTTTACAAACTCAGAAAACCCAAGTTGCTATGCATGACACTTGTCAAAGAGAAAATCTCGTAATCTGTTAGGAGTGAAAGAATAGGAATTTTATTGAGGAATAATACAGCTTAAGCTGGGTGGTTGTTGTTATCAGGTGCTGTTGATTCCGACTCATAGCTACCCTGTGTACAACAGAATGAAAACTTTGCCCTGTCCTGCACCATCCTTCACAATCGTTGTTGTGTTTAAGCCCATTGTTGCAGCCACTGTGTCAATCCATCTCATTGAGGGTCTTCCTCTTTTTCGCTGACCCTCTACTTTACCAAACATGATATCCTTCTTCAGGGACTGATTCCTCCAGCAACACAACAACATGCAAGCCCCCACAGTACAAAAAACTGACAGACCTGTGGGGGGATCTGGGTAGTGCTAAGTAAAAATACAAAACACTCCACTGTCCCTATCAAGTTAAAGGTTTTTATCCATAGAGAACAAAGGAAAGGTAGGGGATTAATAATTGATTTAGCTTCAACTTTGGAGTCTGAAATGTAAAGGTCGGCCATTTGGCTTGGGGTAAATTTTACTCCCTAGGTGAGTGGCCCTAGCTGATTTGGTTATATAAATTCTTCTTAGGAACAAATTGTTTACATCCTGAACTTTTGCTTCCTGGGAGTGAGTGTCGATACCACCATTACTGTTCTGAGAAGAGTTCCTCCATGTTTGAAAATTTCCAACTGTATATTTCCCCCTTTTAATCAGGTCTCCACTAGGGGGCAATGATGAGCCACAATAGAGTAACTTTTCTTCTGCAAGGACTTTGTTTTCCTGAGGAGCCTCGGCTGAAGAATAATATATATATTTTTTATTTCATCTTGCTGAATAAATAGACCTCATCTTCAGGGTGAGTGGGTTTTATGGGGAGCATCTTGATGGACAAGGCCCACATATGAGGAACATTTCTCAGTCAGGACAGAATGATAGAGATCAAGATGAAACATACCCAGGGAGACAAAAGGGAGGTGATTAAACACAATCATTGGTCAAAGCTTGTAAAACCAGCATGCTTTATGTGAAGGGCCAAATGGTTTTAAAGTTCAGCATTTCATGGATAGAATGCATTGAACCAAAGCGAAACAGCATTTTATAATTACAGTAATACAAATGATGAGGAATATAAAGATTCCAAAATAAAGTAGCAATTTTTTTCACCATCCACCCTAAGAAGAAAACAAATTACTTTTAATATCAGTTAAGGAAGGAACGGGATTGTTAAGGTGAGATACTACATATTGGATATGATTAATATACAGTGTAATATTAGCACTATTGTCAGGAATATAGGCACAGCAATCAGATTTTATTATAGCACAGGTACCTCCTTGGGCTGCAGTGGGAATGTCAAGGCCCATTCAATTTTGGAATGCTACTTTTGTCATCATTGCTATTTTGGTATTGATCTCTTGAAGCCCACAGACACTGTCATTTAGGGAAATTTGTATGTATTTGGAGACTATTTCTACATGTACCATAACATCCTCAAGTCCTATCTCAGGTAAGAATACTGTGGCTAAATGACCAAGCCAGAACACTGATTAAGACCATCAAGTTCTTAATTTGAGTAGATTAGCTGATGAAGGAGGTTCAGTTAAAGTATGCCTTTGACTCCATCACACACCCAGAGTGCATCTTCCAATCTAGCCTGGTGGGAGCCAGGGCCAAAGGTTGGTCCACATAGTAAAAAGGTGCCAGTAGGGGCTACCTGTAGGTACCTGAGCATGGTAGCTAGTTGGTGGTGAACCAATCAGTAGCTTATGAGGTTATAACTGATGTACATTCAGACATTGGATGCCATCCAATAGGTCTAGTGATGGCTGGGTTATTCATCTGGGTGTGGTTAGATTGTTCCCAGCAAAGGGAGTAACCTGACTTAACCTCCTCCCTTGGAGAGTTAACCAGGCGAATCTGTTCCACAGTTGTTGATATGGACCTATAATATGAGGAGTACTATTTATGGGTTTGGAAGACTGTTCAACTAGCTCTTCTTGGGAGGCTTTAGTAAAGTAAGGGTTGTGTTAATACTAAATGTTAAGTAATGGCCTGAGTTTTGTTTAGATCCTAAAAGAGGCCTTTTATCAATGGGAAATCTAGTAATAGTGACTTCCTGTGGCAATAAACTATTTCTCCATTATTCATGTATCCATAGATCAAGAGCAACCCAATCATATCCCTGTAGTGGAGATACCCAACAGGGAAGGCCAGGCTGACTTGAGGTTGGGAGGGCACCACATATCCAACAATTGACGCCTTTTGAATTGGTGAGGATAAGCATCTGCCCAATCTGGGAAAACGTTAGTAGAGGCATGACTGTAACAAAAGTAAAAAAAGGACAAAGAGGTTCATTTTCAGGCCTGGTCCAGTGTCTTGGGTCAGCCGTCTGCTTCAGATGTTATCTGTTTCTTCTGGCCAAAGGGACATTTAAATGTAACCTTCAATTCTCCAGTGGATTGGCTAGTCCAAAGAGAAGTCTTAGCCTTTTTTAACCGTGACAGATTTATCCAAGGTTTTATTCCCTATAATTTGGCTGCACATGATTAGTGAGGACTAAATATAGTCCCTTCCAATGAGGTTCTAATGAGTATTTTATTTGGTGTCTCTTCCAATATACATATTCTCCTGGGGCAATGTTAGGAAGACTTTGGGAGTCTGCTTTCTATTCATCAAAGGCTTTTCTAGCCTGAGAAAGATATTCTTTAGAATAGGTTGAACGATGTTAGGGTCAGTGCAGGCAACATGAGGAAAGACCATGGTTCTTCCAGTAATTATTTCATAGGGGGTAGGTTTGTGAAATCCGAATGGTGTGAACCTCAGATTTAAAAGCACTAAGGGAAATACCTTAGTCCAGGATAAATTTAAAGTTTCACAAATCTTTGCTATATGTGTTTTTTTTTTTATTCCATTAGTTCTGTCTACTAGACCAAAATACTGAGGAAAATAGGGACAGTGTAGCCTTTGATAAATGGGAAAAACTCTACACAGGTCTTGGATGACTTGACTGGTGAAATGAGTTCCCTGATTACTACAAAGAGTTTTTGATGCTCCCTGGGTAGATATGATGTTTTCAATAAGTTTCTTTGCTACAAAGGCTGAAGTAGCACAACATCAGGGGAACCCTTCTACCAAATGTGAAAACCTGCAAATCACTACTAATACATATTTATAATCATTTGAGAGTGGAAGCTGAATAAAGTCTAACTTTACCATTCAAGCATAGGCACAGAAAGTGAAGGGTATTCGTCCAGGTAGGACTTCAAGGTGTTTTCCTGGTTTGTAGCTAGGGCAAATAGTGCAAAGGGTGGCAACATGTTTGGCAGCCTAGAAAATTTTTTCCCGCCAATATGACCTTAAGGTCTCAATCATTTTATCTTGTCCCATGTGGGAACCTTCATGTAAGGCTTGCATTATGGGAACATGTAGGAAGTTGGGTAAGACAGTTTTCTTATTAGGCCCAGTCCACAGCTTAGTGGCAGAATCTTCATAATAAAACCTGCCTTTTTCTGTGCCTTAATTTCATCTATTTGGGCTAATTGTTGGTGTTTTAAAAGTTTTTACAAAGTTAATTCATGATGGTTGGAGTCATCAGCAGACAAATTTGGAGAGTTCTTGTCTTTATTTATCATAAGCATAGAATTAATTTGAGAGGCAGTTTGTTTGGCTGCTATATCAGCAAGATTAAAAAAAAAAAAAAAACCGTTGCCGTTGAGTCAATTCTGACTCATAGCGACCCTATAGGTGAGAGTAGAACTGCCCTGTAGAGTTGCCAAGGAGAGCTTGGTAGATTCAAACTGCCGACCTTTTGGATAGCAGCCATAGCACTTTACTACTATGCCACCAGGGTTTCCATCAGCAAGGTTATTTCCTCAGTTTGGGGTACTCCTTTAGGTTGGTAAGCTTGTATTTTTATCACAGCAATTTCAGCGGGAAGTAATAGAATGTCTAGAAAGCCCACTACTGAAGCTCCATTTTTTATGGCATTTCTGGAAGAGATTAAATATTCTCTTCATATCTAGAACATGGAAAATCATATGCAGTTCAAAAACAATATCTACTCTCCATAAAAATGGAAACATATTTGCCTGAAGCAATTCTATAAGCTCTAGTGAGGGCAAATAATTTGGCTCGTCCTGAAGTGGCTTCAGAGAGAGCCTGACTGTCTTAGTCATCGTGCTTCCGTAACAGAAATACCACAAGTAGATGGCTTTAACAAAGAGAAATTTATCTTCTTACAGTCTAGTAGGTTACAAGTCCAAATTCAGGGCATCAGCTCCAGGGGAAGGCTTTCTGTCTCTGTTGGCTCTGGTGGAAGGTCCTTGTCCTCAGTCTTCCCCTGGTCGAGGAGCTTCTTGGGTGCAGGGACCCTGTGTCCAAAGGATGCGCTCTGCTTCTGGTGCTGCTTTCTTGGTGGTATAAGGTCCCCAACCCTCTGTTTGCTTTCCTTTCCTTTAATCTCTTGAGAGATAAAAGGAGGTGCAGGCCACACCCCAGGGAAACTCCTTTTATCTTAGATCAGGGAGGTGACTTGAGTAAGGGTTGTGTTACAATACCACTCTAATCCTCTCAACATAAAATTACAATCACAAAATGGAGGACAACCACACAATACTGGGAATCATGGCCTAACCGAGTTGATACACATGTTTTTTGGGGGACATAATTCAACCCATGACACTGACTTTCAGTGTCTTCAGTAGAAGTTATAACAGAGTATGCTGCTGGATAGTGAGGACTAGTAGGATTAGGTTTTGAATAGGAGCCACCCACAAACAAAACAAAATCAGGATTAAAGCGGTCTCTTTTAAGTCTTTCCAAGGCTTCGCTCAGTCAAATCTAGCCATTCATGTGTAAGATAGTTGTTCTCAGTTGTTGGGAAAAGAGTAGCAGAGTGTAAATAGGCAATGAAATGTAGTTTAATGTTAAATGCAGACAGAAGGGGAACTTCAGAGGAGGTGAGCCTGCTGGCAGAAAGATGTGTCAAGGCAAAGTTAAGTAAGTCAGGCACAGCATGGGGCACATAAAAAAAAAAAAAACCTGTTGTGGTTGAGTTGATTCTGATTCATAACAACGCTATAGGACAGAGTAGAACTTCCCCATAGGGTTTCCAAGGAGTGACTGGTGGATTTGAACTGCCAACCTTTTGATTAGCAGGCAGGCTCTTAACCACTACGTCACCAGGGCTCCATGGGGAGTGTATACATCTAAAAATTTCCCAGCAGCACATCTGCTGTGGTTTCCACTTGTTGAGCAGTAGCAGCCACAGCCGTAAGGCAGGGAGGGTATCGTCTGGTTACAGGGTCAAGCTGTAGGCTATAATAACCTATAGGTTTATGTTTTCTTCCATGTTTTCGAGTTAGTATGCCTAAAGTGTTTTCAGATATTTCATGTACAGATAGGGAACTATGGCCCCTTGATCTTCTGGTGCAATTTGGAATGAATTTGACAAATTTTAAGTATTTTATAAAGGTTGAGCCAACAAAGAAAAAAATTGAATCCAGGTTCGTCACTAGCTGCAGGGTCCTAGAAAACTCCATGACTGTTTGTTTTGGGTATAGGAAAGACAAGAAAATCTTCTATTTAGAATCAATAAAGATGCCTTCTGCAGAAATTAGGTGGCCCAAAAATTTAACAGAAGGATGAGCTAATTGACATTTTTCATTGGAAACCTTATGTCCACCAGCAACCAGATGTTTTAATAAAGCTACTCTGTCATCAAGGCAGACCTGCTGGGAGGTTGAGCAGCTAGTAAATCATCAATGTATTGCAGCAATATGGATTTGTTTGTAAACTGTAAAGGCTTCAAATGCACATGCAGAATCTGATAAAAAAAATAAGCAAGAGATTCAGTAAATCCTTGGGGCATTACTGTTCAGGTATTTTGTTGATTTTCCCAGGTAAAAGCAAACAAATACTGACTTTCAGAATGCACAGGAATACTGAAAAAGTTGCAGCAAAGATCCCTGACCAAAAAATAAATTGCATCTGAAGGGACATTGGAAAGTAATAAATGAGGATTAGGGACTATTGGGAATCTAGGAATAACAATATAGTTGATTGCACACAAATCTTGAACAAATCTCCAGCCCCTATTAGTCTTGTTTGTTTATTTTTTTTTAACTGGAAGAACAGGAGTATTACAGGGGCTGGTACAAGACACAAGTAAAGAAATTTTGTATGATGGGAGGTAGCTTTTGCTTCTCATTTGAGTGGATAGGGAGAATTTTTGGCAGAGGTCAAAATAAATCTATTTAAAATATAATCTTCTTAGCTGACAAAACTCAATCTACATCTGCGGATGTGGTGGCCCATAGGACTACAGGACTTAGGGAAAAGATGTCATAAGGGAGAGGGCTAGGTTGAGTTGCATTTTGGAGAGGCATGACAAGCACTTGCATATGGCAAATGGCTTCTTCTTCCTGAATATTGTCTAATTTAGGGCCTGTCTGTTTTGACTTAGGGATATCAGGCATACTCAGTAATATTTCTCCCTTTTCATTAAATTGTAAGTGGCAATTTCATTTGGATAAAAGATCTCTTTCCGAATAGATTCAAAGTGTGTCAGAACTGTGCAGAAAAGGGTGTCAATCTTTTATAGGGCCAAGAGATATTGGAACAGGTTGGGAATGAATCAGTGTTTGTTCCTGATTGGCAACTCCCAATACTTTTGAGGTTAGTACTCTGGCACAGGTGGGGTTAATAGCAGAGAGGGTGGCTCTAGTGTCAATTGAAAATTGGCAAGGTTCTCCAAATATACAAAGTGGTTTTTCCTTGCCGATTAAAAGCCACCCCCAGAAAAGTCTCTGTTTTGTCCCTGGAGCACTTTCATCAAATAGTAAGATTTGTGTGTGTGTGTGTGTGTGTGTGTGTGTGTGTGTGTGTGTGTGAGAGTGAGAGTGTGTGTGTGTGTGTGTGTGTGTGGGGTTAAGTCAGTCTTTTGGAAACCTTGAGCTTAGTGGTTAAGAGCTACAGCTGCTAACCAAAAGATTGCCAGTTTGAATTCACCAGGCACTCCTTGGAAATCCTGTGGGGCAGTTCTACTCTGTCCTATAGGGTCGCTATGAGTCAGAATCAACTTGACGGCAATGGGTTTGATTTTTGGTTTGGTAAGTCAGTCTTATTTTTTAACTTATAGTGTTCATTTTTTCAGTGAGATTTTTGCAATAGTGACAAATACCACCCTTTGTTCTATTGGAAGGTTTAGCATTTTTTCTTTTGACTGGGAGATTGTTATTGTTGCAATTGAAGTACCATTAATTTACTAGCCTTAGAAACTCTTTTGGCTTCAAGAGCCGAATGTTTGTAAGCCAAGCTGATTGGCTTGACAGTAGGAGCTGTCTCCCAGTCTAATCGATGTTGCTTTATTGAGGCTGTGATCTCAGGTTTAAGACTGGATATGATAACAACATTAAAAGCTCTGGAGGCTCCATGTGCAGTCAGCATGAGTCCAGAGTGTTTGGAAAACCTCTGGAGCTGCCGAGTCTGATAATCATAAAAAAAACTCTCATCTTTATGTTGTTTACAAGAGTGAATTTTAGTCCAGTCAACTAGTGGAGAAAGGCTTTTGGGATACCTTCTCACAATTTTTTACTCATGAACTGGGAGTCTTCCAACATCTTGGTGCCCCTTTTATCAATTTTTAAGGCTAAATTGTCCTTGGGGGTCTTTTCATTCTGTCTGTTCTAGCCATAATCAGCCTTCCAATAATCATTTAAATAAGCTAATATAAGTTGGGGAGTCCAGGCTGGTAGGTTTCAACAAAGATTTTAAATTCTTCAGAAAATTTGTAGGAGTCTTCACAAAGTTTAGGAAAATCTCCTACAATGCTATGTAATTCTGAATGTGTCCATAGGGCAAAAGTGATATGAGGGGAATCTTCAGCATCAGTGCTGGCATGAATTTTAAAGGGCATTTCAGGCAAGTGTTTATTTGCAGGTTTTTTAGGGAAAAAGGAAAGTTCAGATAAAGTGTTATCAGAGGAGTAGGAAGACAAAGAAAGGTATAAAGAGGCAGCAGCCTGCAGGGGAACAGAAGGGATGGGAGCTGAAATTGGACATTGTAATTCTTTATTCTGCTTAGTTAATTTAGAGACAGTGTCTTGCAGGGAAGCAATTTTACTGTCTTGATGTCTTTTAGAGACCTTAATTTACCAATCAAAATATGCATCCCACTGGGACTGTTTAGGTTCTCTAACTTACTGTGCAGAAAAGTTAGAGAGATCAAAAGAACCCCAAAGTTGCCATTGGTTTTCCAAACTGTCTTGAGGGAGGTTATGTAAGACAGATAAAAACATGCATGACAAGAGACCATAATGCCTCTTCAAGTAGTGAGCAGAAGTCCAAGAAGGTGGCTCCAAATCTGTAGACACGGCGTTTCATATTTTATAATGACAGTTAAAACAAACAAACCTTTACTTGCTAAAACAAAAACAAATTCACAATAAAAGCAGGAGAGATATGAACAAAAGGGAGCAGAACTCAGATTTGAGGGTTTTTGTTTTTTTACCTTAAGTGATTCCCAAGAATTTGCAGATGTGGAGAGCCCAATGTGGCTCGGCAGGTACCATGCCCATGTCTGGATTACTCAGGGATTGTCTAAGATAATGCATCTTCGAAATTCTGCTTCTGACACCAGAAATGTCAAAGAAGAAAATCTCACTAGGAGTGAAAGAAAAGGAGTTTTATTGAAGAATAATACAGCTTGAGCTGGGCAGTGCTAAGTAAAAATACATAGTAGTCCACTGTCTCTAATGAGTTAGAGGTTTTTATGCCTAGAGCACAAAGGAAAGGTGGGTTTAATGACTGATTCAGCTTCATCTTTGGAGTAGTTCGAAATGTTAAAGTCAGCCATTGGGCTAGGTGAGTGGCCCTTGCCTCTTTGGATATGCACATTCTTCCTAGGAACAAATTGTTTTCATCCTGACACATTCATCCCAGGAACAAATTGTTTATATCCTGACCTTTGCTTCCCAGGAGTGCATGTTGATCCTGCCATTCCTGTTCTGAGATGAGTATCTCCATATTTGAAATTTTCCATCTGTGTATTAAATATATACTTAATTACATTTTTCACATTCTTTTTCTTTACACGTAGGGCAATAGGGTATGTTAGGACTGTATTTTCTGAAACACAGTAAATGACTTCAGAGGAAAAAGTTTATAATGATAATGAATCTGACTTAATATGCGATTTTGATATTAGCCATTTTCTCTATCATCTTTGAAATCAAAAACACTTTTTTTTCAAATTACATGGATGATTATCTTCCAAAGGGTTGCTCTAGTTAAAATAGGTGTCCCAAGATGAAACATTAAGACACTTTAAATTTGCCTGTGGTTTTGTTTAGATTCTTTGATTATAGTCACCTATGATTTTATTGAACCTAGGGCCAGATAGATGCAAATTTATCTGCCAGAGTTGGGTGACATCTCTCCATTTATCCATCCCTGTGAAGTTCAGTCAGTTTGCTGGTCAGAAACTGGTTATCATATAACTTCACAATAATATATATGTTTTCAATATACCAGAACCCAGTGCCGTCGAGTCGATTCTGACTCATGTTTTCAATATAAGTAGTAGTATTAGAAGATAGGTTAAACATAATTAGAATCCTATAATAGAAACCAAATTGCCTAACACAAATATTTTGAAACATGAAATTAAATTATGTATCATCTAGAATCTGTTAAGCAATTTTTCAATTAAAGTTTTATTTCCATGACATCTGTAATGCTAATCAAGATATGTACCAATTTAGCAAACCAAATCATGCATCTATAAAATTTTAAATGAATAATTTATAGATTTTCAGCTCATGAGCACAATTATTTTATCTCCACTACCTTAATTTTTTCTAGTTATAAAAGTTCATGATAGAAAATTTAGAAAATATAGGAATAGAACAGTGTTAGAAATAGGAGTTATTTTATATTCCTGCCACTCGAACGTAAACCCTTTTAGCATTTTGGTAAATAGCCTTATAAATTTTTATAAGCACAAATTTATAAATTTAAACTTGCATATAATTTAAAATGAGAAAATTCTAGGAATACCTTAATGTTATGTATAATTCTGTTAACTTCTTTATTTAAAAATTAAGTCATTCAAAGGTGGTTTCAGAACTGAAAGCAAATTATTTATGCTTTTACATTGTACACTCATAAAAAATAAATATTTATGGCAACCTCATATTAGTCAGAGTAGAACTGTTGCTCCATAGAGTTTTCAATGGCTGATTTTTCAAAAGTAGATCACCAGGCCTTTCTTCCCAGGTGCCTCTAGGTAGACTCAAATCTCCAGCCTTTCAGTTAACAGTTGGATATGTTAATCATTTGCACCACCCAGGCACTCCTAAATGCAACTCACTATAGGGTTAATTGCCCTTTTCAGTATGAAAAGAGAAACCACTGTGGAGTAGAATAGAGTGGGAAAGATTCATGGAAGAGATTTAATATGATTTGGTCTTTAAAGTAGGATTTAGGAAAACGGAGAGGAAGGAAAGTTCAAGTTGGTATGAATGGAATGAGCTAATGCACATGTCATATTTTTATAACAGGGATTTTAGCCACATTAGATATAAATTGAGAAAAATATGTTGTTAGGGCCATATTATGGTCAATGTTGGGCAGGCAATAAACACCAGTGTATAGAAATTTTTATATTTATTTTTGGCATACTGTTTCTCATATATCCTCCTCAAATGGAAGAATTACATTTACTATCTAAACTGCCTCAGTTCCCATTCACTCCTCAAAATATTGTAATCTTTTTACTTGTATATGCTCACTAGCCACATTCCTCATGTGGTTAGCAGTGGCCTCCTATTTGCCGAACTCAATGGATATATTTCAGTTGTGTTCCTTTCTTCTGCATTTGACACTTTTTTTCATCCATCCTCTCCTTTTGAAGGTCTGTTTTCTCAGCTTCCACGATATTCCTTTCTAGCTTCACTTCTCCCTTCTGACATTTCCGTGTATTTTGTGTATGTAGGTATTTCTTCGTCTGTCCATGACATGAATGTTGGTTTATCTTGGAATTTTGTCCTTAGCCTACTGTTCTCTTTATTCTCTTCCTGTTGTTTCATATATGGCCTATATTCTGATTAGTTCTAATTTCCATAGATAGTCTTAAAAGCTCTCCTGAGATTTTCACCGATATATCAAACTTTCCTACGAAAATCTCCCCCTCAACAATCTACATAACCTCAAACTCAGCAAGGCCCAGATGGGACTGCTTCCCTTTAACCCCCTTTACTCAAACTTGGCTCATCATAACAACTGCTGAAGTTACTGTTCATTCAAATTACTCAAGTTAGAAAGCTGGGCAACATCCTATGTTTTCTTCTCCCCCACCCCCATTTCAATAATTAAACAATTCATTCTGACTTTAGTTTTGAAATATTGTTAAAAATGAGAATAATAGCAGATAATATTTTTTAAAAAATTTGCTATGTTGCAGACATGATTCCAAGAACTTCAAGAGCATTATCTAATCCCCATTTCACTTTTAGGGACAATGCAACTTAGAGAGGTTCAGCACCTTGCCCCATCCCACATAAATAATCATCAGTAAATTTAGCATTTAAATAAAAATATTTTACTTCCAGATTCCATACTCTTACACACAATGCTATCTTTATTGGAAGCGGCTCTTGCTTCCTATATCTACTCCACTGCCCTATTTTGGTCTTCTTCATCTTTCACATGGACAATTGCAATAGTTGCTTTGTTTGCATTCTTCATATCTACTCTGGTTAAACTGAAACCAATGTCAGCACAGCCAGTAGAATGTTATATTTCAATCATTAACATTATTTCATTTCCCTGCTTGAATTGCTTCATTATATCTTCATAATTTTCAGGATAGATACTCAAATTTCTTAGCATGGCATACAAAGTGTTCTTTGATGTGGCTTATGCTTACCTTTTCAGCCTTTGTACACACCCATCCCTGGGTCATATTTTATGCTGCAGAGATATCAAATTGCTGACAGCTTTCTAGTACGCAACAAGGTGATTTTAGTTTCTGATAATTCAGTTAAGTTTTTAATAGTGGGGTTCTGCTGTTTGTCATTCTATTTACATGATTAATTTCTACTGATTCTTTGTGACTCAGCTCAGGCTCTTCTATGAAACCTTTCCTGACCAACCTCTTACCATGATCACATGAAACTCCATTTCAAAATTACTGTTGCTTTAAATGCCTTATTAGCCTCATTAGATTTGAGCTCTTTGAGAGAATGATTGTTGTCTTTCCAACTTAAGCATAGTCCTGGGAAATCATATATATATATATATATATATATATATATATATATATATACACACACACACTCATACATACATACATATGTAAAAACCATTGCGCTCAAGTTGATTCTGACTCATAGCAACCCTATAGGACAGAGTAGAACTGTCCTATAGGATTTCCAATGAGTGGCTGGTGGTTTCGAACTGCTGACCTTTTGGTTGACAGCCATAGCTCTTAACCACTGCATCACCAGGGCTCCCTATATCCCTATATCTACATACATATATATGTATTAAATATGAAAGATATACTTGAGTAGGCAAATAATATGATGAAAACATTCAAAGCTCATAATGGAAGATGGAAGGTGACTTTGAAGGTAGGGAAATCAGCTAGGAGAATGTTACATTAAGACCAAAATAAGAGGTAAGGGCCACAGCTGAGGTGGTAGAGGTAGGAATTGAAAATAAGGACTGATGAATGAGATGTGGAGGAACAAAAATAATAACGTGAATCATATGATTCCAAAATTTGAAGACAGCTGGGTTGAGATTACCAATTGGAGTTTGAGCTAAGATAATTAAGAGTGTACATTCTGAAAAGAACTGGTAGTTGAGGATATGGAGTACAAATGCGGGTGGATTTTCCATGTAAAGATGGGGAAACTCTAATTTCTTTTAACTATTGGGAAAAGAAAAGGTGTGAAGATGGTGAAGAAGATGGTGAATGAGAAAGCCGTTATAAGTAAATGGTTATTTAGCACAGATTTTACATAGGACAGAAATATATTCAGAAGTTAAAGCCAGCACTACAACTACATATTTTATCACTATATTGTTTAGTGGAAGCAATCCAACTATGATTGATTGATCAATGAGCAGTTTCTTCAAATAACATTGTTTTCACATGATATAGCCCACAATTAACTTACACTTGTTGGTAAATGACCTTTTTATGACTATAAAACAGTATGCATTAACTGTAGAAAGTTTGAAAAACACAGATGAATAAATAAAGAAAAAGTCACTTGCAATCCTAACAACTTAATGATTATAACTATTGTTACAGTAGCACATATTCTTCCCATCTTTTTTCTATGCATGTGCTACATTGATTGTTTTGTTTTTACACTCTAGGGATCGTCATTTTCCTATTTTATTCATTACTCTTCTAAAACATGATTTTTGATGCCTGTCTAATATTCCCTAATACATTTAGTCATTCAATATTACTCTATGTTTTCATTTTTATGCTATTATAAATAACACTATAATGAGCCTTCCTTAAATATAAATCTCTATATGTACTGAAGAAAGAGCCAACATCATAATTCACAGAAAAACACTAGAGGAGATTCTATCAACATATGTAATATGCTAGAATTACCAATATTTGTTTAAAAAGTGTTTTGGGCATTCTATTAAAAACAATAGTACAAAGAAAAATGAATACATATCAAAAGGGTGAATACAGTGCTAATATTATTTGTTGGTAACAATGATCTTCTACCTAGAGAATTCAAGAGCAACTTCTGCTAATATAAAGAGAAACAGCTTTTAGCAGTAGGAAAGTCAGTAATTCCATTTGTAGAAATTTATTTTCATGGATAAATAAATGCAAAGTATGTGACTACATTTTAAAAAGGGTTTTATATACCTTCCCATCAGTTATCAATTGCTTTAAAAGATAACATAATACTATTATAAATACTTTTCTCAGTTTTTGAAACAATAGCTACTTTTGTACATAAAATAGTTTTTACAGGGAAACTCAATTACAAGGTTAAGATTTACTAATTTTATCTACTTAATTATATTTAAAATTACAACTGGAAAATAATGCATAATTGATAAATAGTATTTTTTTCATTTTCAAGACAGAATGGTATTTTCACTTTCCTTTTTATAGGTTTTTCTGTGTGAACTCTACACATTTTATGGTATAAAATGACACATCAAGTAATTTTCTCCAGATTTTTAACTTATATTTCTAAAAGACGAACTTAATTCTGCCTTAGTGTATGGTTCTTAGTGTGCCATGGTACAATTCAGAAAAGAAAAAGAAAAGTCTGCTGATTTTCTCTTGAATTCATATCATCTTAGAAATTGAAAATAATTCTTTTTCTGCATAATTTCTACATAAATTAAGCATATTTACAACTTATGAGTTCATATTTTCCAAACATGGAACTAATCAAGGGTCACATACGTACTTCAAAACTGCTCCTTCAGAGAAGTCGGTAGAAGAAAGTAGCATACAGAATGCAGTTTCCAATGTATGTTCACTATCTTTACATTTTAGGACCATATTTAAAGTAAAGACTAACATATTCAAGACTAGAAAAGGTATAATACAGTTAACTTATACAGTCAGTAATGTGATAGAAGAGGCATTTTTAACTCACAAATATCTCCAGAAGTTGATATTAACTTACTGTGTATTTATAGAGATAACTTTAAATAGTATTTTAAATAAAACTCAGTACGTTGATGTATTTGTTTTCAATGGTGGGCATGGGCAGTTAAATTATCTAACACATTGGAATATATTAAAGATTCTTTAGCATTTCCTCATTTTCATTTTACTTAAGAGTTTTAAAGGACGTCAACCTCTCCTTCTATTAGAATGGGGCAAAACAGCTGAATCATCAGTGGCCCAGTATACTAACCACTTTGATAGAAGTGGCCTTTTATTTTATCGCTGTCCAGACCAGTGGTTTACAACACTGTCTGTGCATTAAAATTGCATGTAGAGGTCAGAATCTATCCCATGAGATTCTGATAAAGTAGTTCCTAGTGGAAGCCTAGCCATTTTCATTTTTTATCAGCTAAACAGGTAATTTGGATGTGCAAACAGGGTTAATAATCACTGAGCACACACCATACATACATCCATTGAATGAGTTCTCATTCAAATATTTGAAGCATGGATCATTATTAAGTTGATTCACTAGATCGAAATTTTCAAAGTCAGAAATAATGTCTTCATTAGCTCTTTATCCCTAATAACTAGCTCAGTACTAGCTCAGTGTTCAGTACATAGTAAAAAAAAATAGTAGGCACTTAAAAACATTTTACGTATATATGTATTAGTTAACTCATTCATTTATTAAATGTATTCATAGGCACTCACTAGATCAATGAAGAAATATGCCATCAATTAGATTCATAGAAAGTGCCAAAAATGCTTGTGAAATTCCTGTTTAAAAATCGAACAAAAAATTACTTTTGGAATGAATATTAACATTGCTCTTTTATTGTCCTTTTTTTCTAAGAAGGACACGCTCCTTGAAGAAAGCCAAGAATGTTGCTAGAAAACCATTTTCACCATTAAGATGCTAATGGATACAATGTTCATTGTCCAACGATTAAACTTCAGATCACACGGCTAAGTCAATTCTGTCTTTAAAATATAGCGGTATGGCAAGTGGGAGTATAACAATCATGTGTACTACATTACTGTTTTCACTAATAGAATTCTAAAACATGAGCACGTGTTGCACTGCTTTTAGTAGTTTTATAAATAGTTGATTTTTAGATAGAACTATAGTAAATCAAAGCATAGTGGTTACGAGCTCAGCTGCTAACCAAAAGGTTGGCAGTTCAAATCTAACAGCCACTCCTTGGAAAACCGACGGGGCAGTTCTACTCTGTCCTGTAGGGTTTCTATGTATGAGCTGGAACCAACTCAAAGGCACCTAACAACAACAACATGATAAATCTGATATTTATATTTTATTTGCTGAATACCTTCTGAATTTTTATTACTTCCCCTAAGAGCAACCATTGGTATACACATGCACACAGAGATGCACTCAACCCTCATCACACACACATACACACACATCTTCACCTAAATTCACTGTAACAGACAAATATGGGTTTTCAGGTTGCCATGGTCTTAGGCAGCACTGGTGATTTTCAGTTCATTTTTTTTTAAATCAAATATATTGCCAACATAAAAGACAGCCTTATACACTTCAGTATTTCTTTACCAGTTTCTCAAACAATCACACATAGTTATGTGCTTCTAAAACAAACCCTATAAAACATTCAAGTTAGAATAGAAAATAGCACAATATAAAGCCATTTCATTCCTTTGAGAAGAGGAAGTTTTGCATGGGTCTATAACAAGGGGGCCCTGGTGGCACAGTGGTTAAGAGCTCACCCGCTAACCAAGAGGTCAGCAGTTTGAATCCACTAGCTGCTTCTTGGAAACGCTATGGGACAATTCTACTCTGTCTTACAGGGTCACTGTGAGTTGGAACTGGTTATTCAAAACAAGCTATTCCGAATGGTTGGATTCAGTGTTTTTTTTTTTTAATTAACTTTTATTAAGCTTCAAGTGAACATTTACCATTCCAATCAGTCTGTCACATGTAAGTTTACATACATCTTACTCCCTTCTCCCACTTGCTCTCCCCCTATTGAGTCAGCCCCTTCAGTCTCTCGTTTCGTGCCAATTTTGCCGTCTTCCCTCTCTCTCTATCTTCCCATCCCCTCTCCAGTCACGAGTTGCCAACACACTCTCCCGTGTCCACCTGATTTAATTAGCTCACTCTTCATCAGCATCTCTCCCCCCCCCCCCAGCTGACCAGTCCCTTTCATGTCTGATGAGTTGTCTTCGGGGATGGTTCCTGTCCTGTGCCAACAGAAGGTCTGGGGAGCATTGCCACCGGGATTCCTCTAGTCGCAGTCAGACCATTAAGTATGGTCTTTTTATGAGAATTTGGGGTCTGCATCCCACTGATCTCCGGCTCCCTCAGGAGTTCTCTGTTGTGCTCCCTGACAGGGCAGTCATCGATTGTGGCCGGGCACCAACTAGTTCTTCTGGTCTCAGGATGATGTAGGTCTCTGGTTCATGTGGCCCTTTCTGTCTCTTGGGTTCTTAGTTGTTGTGTGACCTTGATGTTCTTCATTTTCCTTTGCTCCAGGTGGGTTGAGACCAATTGATGTATCTTAGATAGCCGCTTGTTAGCATTTAAGACCCCAGACGCCACATTTCAAAGTGGGATGCAGAATGTTTTCATAACAGAATTATTTTGCCAATTGACTTAGAAGTCCCCTCAAACCATGTTCCCCAGACCCCAGCCCATGCTCCGCTGACCTTTGAAGCTTTCATTTTATCCCAGAAACCTCTTTGCTTTTAGTCCAGTCCAATTGGGCTGACCTTCCTTGTATTGAGTGTTGTCTTTCCCCTCACCCAAAGCAGTTCTTATCTACTGATTGATCAATAAAAAACCCTCTCCCTCCCTCCCTCCCTCCCTCCCCGCCTCGTAACCACAAAAGTATGTGTTCTTCTCAGTTTTTTCTATTTCTCAAGATCTTATAATAGTGGTCTTATACATTATTTGTCCTTTTGCCTCTGACTCATTTCGCTCAGCATAATGCCTTCCAGATTCCCCCATGTTATGAAATGTTTCAGAGATTCGTCACTGTTCTTTATCGATGTGTAGTGTTCCATTGTGTGAATATACCACAATTTATTTACCCATTCATCCGTTGACGGACACCTTGGTTGCTTCCAACTTTTTGCTATTGTAAACAGAGCTGCAATAAACATGGGTGTGCATATATCTGTTTGTGTGAAGGCTCTTGTTTCTCTAGGGTATATTCCGAGGAGTGGGATTTCTGGGTTGTATGGTAGTTCTATTTCTAACTGTTTAAGATAATGCCAGATGGATTTCCAAAGTGGTTGTACCATTTTACATTCCCACCAGCATTGTATGAGAGTTCCAATCTCTCCGCAGCCTCTCCAACATTTATTATTTTGTGTTTTTTGGATTAATGCCAGTCTAGTTGGTGTGAGATGGAGTCTCATCGGAGTTTTAATTTGCATTTCTTTAATGGCTAATGATCGGGAGC
The DNA here is from genome assembly GCF_030014295.1 of Loxodonta africana. Lineage (NCBI taxonomy): Eukaryota > Metazoa > Chordata > Mammalia > Proboscidea > Elephantidae > Loxodonta > Loxodonta africana. The sequence goes on from NC_087369.1 coordinate 109,653,259, forward strand.
ATTTTCTCATGTGTCTGTTCGCTGCCTGAATATCTTCTTTAGTGAAATGTGTGTTCATATCCTTTGCCCACTTCTCGATTGGGTTGTTTGTCTTTTTGTGGCTGAGTTTTGACAGAATCATGTAGATTTTAGAGATCAGGCGCTGGTCTGAGATGTCATAGCTGAATATTCTTTCCCAGTCTGTAGGTGGTCTTTTTACTCTTTTGGTGAAGTGTTTAGATGAGCATAGGTGTTTGATTTTTAGGAGCTCCCACTTATCGGGTTTCTCTTCATCATTTTTGGTAATGTTTTGTATTCTGTTTATGCCCTGTATTAGGGCTCCTAGGGTTGTCCCTATTTTTTCTTCCATGATCTTTATCGTTTTAGTCTTTATGTTTAGGTCTTTGATCCACTTGGAGTTAGTTTTTGTGCATGGTGTGAGGTATGGGTCCTGTTTCATTCTTTTGCAAATGGATATCCAGTTATGCCAGCACCATTTGTTAAAAAGACTATTATTTCCCCAATTAACTGACACTGGTCCTTTGTCAAATATCAGCTGCTCATAAATGGATGGATTTATATCTGGATTCTCAATTCTGTTCCATTGGTCTATGTGCCTGTTGTTGTACCAGTACCAGGCTGTTTTGACTACTGTAGCTGTATAATAGGTTCTGAAATCAGGTAGAGTGAGGCCTCCCACTTTCTTCTTCTTTTTCAGTAATGCTTTGCTTATCCGGGGCTTCTTTCCCTTCTGTATGAAATTGGTGATTTGTTTCTCTATCCCCTTAAAATATGACATTGGAATTTGATCGGGAGTGCGTTATATGTATAGATGGCTTTTGGTAGAATAGACATTTTTACTATGTTAAGTCTTCCTATCCATGAGCAGGGTATGTTTTTCCACTTAAGTATGTCCTTTTGAATTTCTTGTAGTAGAGCTTTGTAGTTTTCTTTGTATAGGTCTTTTACGTCCTTGGTAATATTTATTCCTAAGTATTTTATCTTCTTGGGGGCTACTGTGAATGGTATTGATTTGGTGATTTCCTCTTCGGTGTTCTTTTTGTTGATGTAGAGGAATCCAAGTGATTTTTGTATGTTTATTTTATAACCTGAGACTCTGCCAAACTCTTAGTTTCAGTAGTTTTCTGGAGGATTCCTTAGGGTTTTCCGTGTATACGATCATGTCATCTGCAAATAGTGATAGCTTTACTTCTTCCTTGCCAATCCGGATACCCTTTATTTCTTTGTCTAGCCTAATTGCCCTGGCTAGGACTTCAAGTACGATGTTGAATAAGAGCGGTGATAAAGGGCATCCTTGTCTGGTTCCCGTTCTCAAGGGAAATGCTTTCAGGTTCTCTCCATTTAGAGTGATATTGGCTGTTGGCTTTGCATAGATGCCCTTTATTATGTTGAGGAATTTTCCTTCAATTCCTATTTTGGTAAGAGTTTTTATCATAAATGGGTGTTGAACTTCGTCAAATGCCTTTTCTGCATCTATTGATGAGATCATGTGGTTTTTATCTTTTGTTTTATTTATGTGATGGATTACATTAATAGTTTTTCTGATATTAAACCAGCCTTGCATACCTGGTATAAATCCCACTTGGTCAGGGTGAATTATTTTTTTGATGTGTTGTTGGATTCTATTGGCTAGAATTTTGTTGAGGATTTTTGCATCTATGTTCATCAGGGATATAGGTCTATAATTTTCTTTTTTTGTAATGTCTTTACCTGATTTTGGTATCAGGGAGATGGTAGCTTCAAAGAATGAGTTGGGTAGTATTCCGTCTTTTTCTATGCTTTGAAATACCTTCAGTAGTAGTGGTGTTAAGTCTTCTCTGAAGATTTGGTAGAACTCTGCAGTGAAGCCGTCTGGGCCAGGGCATTTTTTTGTTGGAAGTGTTTTGATTACCGTTTCAATCTCTTTTTTTGTTATGGGTCTATTTAGTTGTTCTACTTCTGAATGTGTTAGTTTAGGTAGGTAGTGTTTTTCCAAGAATTTATCCATTTCTTCTAGGTTTTCAAATTTGTTAGAGTACAATTTTTCGTAGTAATCTGAAATGATTCTTTTAATTTCATTTGGCTCTGTTGTGATGTGGTCCTTCTCGTTTCTTATTCAGGTTATTTGTTTCCTTTCCTGTTTTTCTTTAGTCAGTCTAGCTAATGCTTTATCAATTTTGTTAATTTTTTCAAAGAACCAGCTTTTGGCTTTGTTAATTCTTTCAATTGTTTTTCTGTTCTCTAATTCATTTAGTTCAGCTCTAATTTTTATTATTTGTTTTCTTCTGGTGCCTGATGGGTTCTTTTGTTGCTCACTTTCTATTTGTTCAAGTTGTAGGGACAGTTCTCTGATTTTGGCTCTTTCTTCTTTTTGTATGTGTGCATTTATCAATATAAATTGGCCTCTGAGCACTGCTTTTGCTGTGTCCCAGAGGTTTTGATAGGAAGTATTTTCATTCTCGTTGCTTTCTAAGAATTTCCTTATTCCCTCCTTGATGTCTTCTATAACCCAGTCTTTTTTCAGGAGGGTATTGTTCATTTTCCAAGTATTTGATTTCTTTTCCCTAGTTTTTCTGTTATTGATTTCTAGTTTCATTGCCTTGTGGTCTGAGAAGATGCTTTGTAATATTTCGATGTTTTGGACTCTGCAAAGATTTGTTTTATGACCTGATATGTGGTCTATTCTAGAGAATGTTCCATATGCACTAGAAAAAAAAGTATATTTTGCAGCAGTTGGGTGGAGAGTTCTGTATAAGTCAATGAGGTCAAGTTGGTTGATTGTTTTAAGTAGGTCTTCCGTGTCTCTATTGAGCTTCTTACTGGATGTCCTGTCCTTCTCCGAAAGTGGTGTGTTGAAGTCTCCTACTATAAATGTGGAGGTGTCTATCTCACTTTTCAATTCTGTTAAAATTTGATTTATGTATCTTGCAGCCCTGTCATTGGGTGCATAAATATTTAATATGGTTATGTCTTCCTGATCAATTGTCCCTTTTATCATTATATAGTGTCCTTCTTTATCCTTTGTGGTGGATTTAAGTCTAAAGTCTATTTTGTCAGAAATTAATATTGCTACTCCTCTTCTTTTTTTGCTTATTGTTTGCTTGATATATTTTTTTCCATCCTTTGAGTTTTAGTTTGTTTGTGTCTCTAAGTCTAAGGTGTGTCTCTTGTAGGCAGCATATAGATGGATCGTGTTTCTTTATCCAGTCCGTGACTCTCTGTCTCTTTATTGGTGCATTTAGTCCATTTACATTCAGCGTGATTATAGATAAATAAGTTTTTAGTGCTGTCATTTTGATGCCTTTTCATGTGTGTTGTTGGCCATTTCATTTTTCCACATAGTTTTTTGTGCTGAGACGTTTTTCTTAGTAGATTGTGAGATCCTCATTTTCATAATGTTTAACTTTATGTTAGTTGAGTCGTTACGTTTTTCTTGGCTTTTTTCTTGAGTTATGGAGTTGATATTCCTTTTTGTGGTTACCTTATTATTTACTCCTATTTTTCTAAGTAAAAACCTAACTTGTATCGTTCTATATCGCCTTGTATCACTCTCCATCTGGCAGTTCAATGCCTCCTATATTTAGTCCCTCTTTTTGATTATTGTGATCTTTTATCTATTGATTTCCATGATTCCCTGTTATGTGTATTATTTTGTTTCTTTCTTTATTTTTTAGAATTAATCTTAGTTTGTTTGTTTTTGTGCTTTCCCTATTTGAGTTGATATCAGGACGTTCTGTTTTGTGACCTTGTATTGTGCTGGTACCTGGTATTATTGGTCATCTGACCAAACAATCTCCTTTAGCATTTCTTGTAGCCTTGGTTGGGTTTTTGCAAATTCTCTAAACTTGTGTTTATCTGTAAATATCTTAATTTCTCCTTCATATTTCAGAGAGAGTTTTGCTGGATATATGATCCTTGGTTGGCAGTTTTTCTCCTTCAGTGCTCTGTATACGTCGTCCCATTCCCTTCTTGCCTGCATCGTTTCTGCTGAGTAGTCTGAACTTATTCTTATTGATTCTCCCTTGAAGGAAACCTTTCTTTTCTCCCTGGCTGCTTTTAAAATTTTCTGTTTATCTTTGGTTTTGGCAAGTTTGATGATAATATGTCTTGGTGTTTTTCTTTTTGGATCAATCTTAAATGGGGTTCGATGAGCATCTTGGATAGATATCCTTTCGTCTTTCATGATGTCAGGGAAGTTTTCTGTCAGGAGTTTTTCGACTATTTTCTCTGTGTTTTCTGTCCCCCTCCCTGTTCTGGGACTCCAATCACTCGCAAGTTATCCTTCTTGATAGAGTCCCACATGATTCTTAGGGTTTCTTCATTTTTTTTAATTCTTTTATCTGATTTTTTTTCAGCTATGTTGGTGTTGATTCCCTAGTCCTCCAGATGTCCCAGTTTACATTCTAATTGCTCGAGTCTGCTCCTCTGACTTCCTATTGCGTTGTCTAATTCTGTAATTTTATTGTTAATCTTTTGGATTTCTACATGCTATCTCTCTATGGATTCTTGCAACTTATTAATTTTTCCACTATGTTCTTGAATAATCTTTTTGAGTTCTTCAACAGTTTTATCAGTGTGTTCCTTGGCTTTTTCTGCAGTTAGCCTAATTTCATTTGTGATGTCTTTAAGCATTCTGTAAATTAGTTTTTTATATTCTGTATCTGATAATTCCAGGATTGTATCTTCATTTGGGAAGGATTTTGATTCTTTTGTTTGGGAGGTTGGAGAAGCTGTCATGGTCTGCTTCTTTATGTGGTTTGATATGGACTGCCGTCTCCGAGCCATCACTGGGAAACTAGTTTTTCCAGAAAATCCGCTAAAAAAAAAATGCAGTCAGATCCCTATCAGAGTTCTCCCTCTGGCTCCAGGTATTCGGATGTTAATGGAGCCGCCTGGGGAGGGTGGGGGAGGGATCAGAGCGCTAGAAGTGTAGCACCTCAGAATATAGCCAGAGTTGTTTCTCTTACTTGGAATGACTCTTATATCTGAGATTTCCGCGGGGCGTGTCGCCTATATGTACTGGGTGTGTGGAGATTGCCCCCCGGGGGGTCTGGCCCGCTGGCGTCACGGTCAGATCCTCCGCTGTCAGCCCCACCCCCAAGGTTAAGGCTCCCCTACTGGGACGGTGCACTCCCGTCTCCAAAATCCGTCGCTGCCTCCCAGGGGCTCCCCGTCCCTCCAGCCACGTCACGTGCCGTTCCCATGAACCGGGTGCGACTGCGCGTCCAGGCTGGGACGCCGCTCTCCCTGCTCCAAGACCAGCCACTGCCTCTCAGGGACTTCTCCCTCCGGCGTGCCACGCCGCTCTCGCGAACAGTGTGGGCGCCTCCCGCACGAACGACTGGACCCCCCCCAGGGGTCAATTCAGGGAAATGTAGGTGGTCCCCAGGCTCGCGCCCCGCCCGCTTCCCGCCAAACTCCCGGCGGGACGGCTCCCCAGCTGGGACGCTGCTCTCCCCAGGCCAAGACCAGTCACTGCCTCCCGGGGACTTCTCCCACCAGCTGTACTGCCACGCCGCCTGCGCCAACCGGCTGGGCTCACTCCCGGGATGATTTCGGGGGCTAGGGCTGGGCCCCTTGTCTGTGCTGTCTGCCCCCCTGGGCTCTGCCCCAACTCGGGCTCCGAAGGTCACCTGCCTGGTGCGCTGGCTCCTGGCTCTGAAAACAATCACTGTCTCCCCGTATTTGTTCGTTCTCCGTCTCTAAATCTGTGTTTGTTGTTCAGAGTTCGTAGATTGTTATGTATGTGATCAATTCACTTGTTTTTCCGAGTCTTTGTTGCAAGAGGGATCCGCAGTAGCGCCCACCTAGTCCGCCATATTGGCCCCACCTCCCTGGATTCAGTGTTTTTATCCAGATTAAAGCTGATTGGAAATTTGATTGCTCTCTGTTAGCCAAATGCTTTGTTGAAAAAAAATGTTTAACATAACGTAATTAAAGAAAAGTATTAAACTATTTTGAAAAATTAGATGATGCTATTATCTACACCAACGTTGTGAAAACATGGATTTCTCCTTCCTGAGCCTCTGCTTCTGGCAGAGATTATTCACATTTGATAGCTCATATGTTGTTAATATTCTTCAGTTTCCCAAACACTCCCAATCATGAGGGACCCAGCTTAATGCACTCAGTGGAAAACACATTAAATAAAAACATGTAATTTCATATGTTGAAATAAATTTTGCAGTGTTTTAAAAATGCCTCACTGATAAAATGAACAACGGTGCAGGCCCTTAAGCTTTGCTAACTTCAAAGGTGGTCAGTTCAGGCTAAATTTTGAATTTAGAAATCTTTTTATACCTCATTATGTTTAGACTCTTACCTGTTATTGTCTGATAAATAGTTGGAAAATTCAGCTAAAGAGAAACCCTTGGAAATTGTTAAGTCACATCAGAGTCCTAGTTCGTCTGTAAAGATGGCACATTGTATGATTAGATTGCTAGTTCTAAGGCAATTTTACTTTTCAGCCCTGCCTGTTTTATAACTCCTGTTTTAGGCTTGTTGAAGGTCATTGGTCAATAATACCAGGTCATTTAAGAAAGTTTTATTAATATATCCTCTCTTGAATATACGTTTTTTGCAGTGTCAGTTGGTGAAATAAAGTGTTCTGTCTAATCCGAAAAGACTTCTGATGACCATAATCATTTTTCTATTTGTGGTTCCCTATTTTTTTTTTTTTTATGGGTATCAACATGCTAAGATTTCACCTAATGTGAAGCAAAGAAAATAACACTATGTTTCCCTTGTTGGGACTTATCAATTCCCAGTAAAGTTACTTAAGGTGGCGAGAGAAGAAATTAGAAGTTGCAAAGGGTTGATACTAATATTAATTTATGATATAATTTCTTTTATAGGCCCAATCAAAATGCCTTGCCATTTGAACTTGGTCATTTGCATATGCAATGAAATATTATCTTAAGAATGTCCCAGCTGTCATGAGTAGATACATTTATCCACATATTAAATAAGTGCTTAATTCTTTATACGATTACTCACTAAAACAAAAAGAAACAAAAACAATTTTCTCCAGTTTTAGATATATAACATTTGACTTCTTAAAATATGTTATATCCTAATCCTGGCATCTGCAAACCTCAAAGAAGACATTACATGATGATTTGCGAGTATAGAAAAATATTCAAGAAGAAAATTTTTATGTCAGATCAAATTTATCAGTATCATTGCCTAGTTTGAAAAGTTCAGTGGTGTCAAATGCACATTTTGTTTTCTGTGACAGTATCTGACCTTTATTTAAAATGTCACTCTCACCTCATCCCCCAAATCATAATTACTTGGTTCAACCAATGATTTATAAAACAGTTTGGCTATTTTTTTTTCCACATCACTCATTACTATGAGATAAAATGCACTAAACTCTATTAAATAGTTCAATATTTTCTTCATAGAACTTTTACTAATTTGCAACCTATTTCAGGAAATAAAAAAACAGAACAAAACTAGAATAATTTGGATGCTTTTGATGCTATAATTTCTGTCATATTCCAAAAATTTTAGATTTATAAAAGTTAATTATCTGAACTTCAAGCACAGCTTTTCTTAAGTCTGTACCTTTTCAGAATGTTTATTTGGGAATAAAATCACAAAATGGCAAAAGTTCTGTGAAGCTAATCCAAGCTGATAAGTGTTAGGCCATTTTCTTATTGCTTCTACATATGCCTGGCCATTTCAATAATTAGATTTGGTTAACTCAGCTTCCCAGGTAGAGGGATAAATCTTTTCTCCCGTTATTTTTAGCAAAAAATAAATGCTCCATGATGCTAAAGAAAGTATTTGGTGGGCATACTTATTGGTACTTTAGGTACCAATAAGTATGCCCACCAAATACTTTCTTTTTTCAAATATGATATTGCATTTTTGCCTTCTTTCTCAAATATTAAAAATGCATACATGATCATTTTATACATTTACAACTCTCATTCATCATAGCACCTGTTGCAAAATTAAATAATATAAAACTCAGTTAACGTACATTACAGGGCTGGGGATAGATTGAGGTAAGGCAGGTGAAGAGGGCGCAAAATTGAAGGAGGCACTCATTCTCAGTGTCATGAAAGTGCACTGATAGAAAAACCTCCTTAAGTTTTGTGCCCTAGGTGCCTTGTTTGCCTCTGCAGTCCCGGCCCTGGTAAATTGAAGTAGACATTTGCAAATCTGATTGTTTTTATTGCTTCAATTAAAAATAGTTTTAATCTTATCGGGGCAAATACACTTGAAACAACAAAATGAGTACTGTAGAGCAGTATTCTTAATTTATATAATCAATAGACTCGACAAAAAGTATACCACTGTATTCATGTGTACCAAGCACCGAAATACAGATACATATAAAAGTAGAAAGCATTTTCTGAAAAAATAACTATTTATAATTATAAAAATGAAACCCCTCTGTGTCATGGTCTGTGAAAGTGGAAATTTCTGATCTTAAAGGTGAACTCAGAGCCTGAACAAACTGAATAAATTAAAATGATTTGTAGCCAAAGAGTATAGAAGATCAATAGGTCAGATTGAAGTTCCACTGATTGAAAGTTACAGGGGCATTCTCCTTATAATCTCATGCATCATTTTAATGTTATAATTATTAGAAATGTTATAATTCCAGAGGAGGAATCAGATTTAAAGTTGAGAGGAAAAAAATCTTATTATATGTAAGCAAAGACAGTTTATTGGGCCTATCTCTAAAATAATATAGAAAGTAGAAGGGACATCACATATCCTCTAACGAAAGCACACTAGAAATAACATTCATGATAGAGCAGTCAAATTTCCTGACTGCTAACTAGAAAAGTGATTTTTCTAAGACACTATCCTGCCTTCTCAAGCCATATCACTTAATTTGCTTTTATTTTACCAATGTTAATTGCAAGAAGCATATATATATGCGCAAGTATACACACACTACGCCCAATAGCTTGGTATTTGAACACATCCTGAAGGCTTACATAAGTTTTTCCATTTTATTTGGCTGTATAATTCTAATATAGTTTTTTGTTATGCCTGATAAATTGTTCAGAACAAACACTTGCTAACTCTAGCAAATGACAGATTTTGGAGTCACATCAGCAGTTTATCTCTTCCTTAATAGGATTACTAAAACTCCATTCAGTTGATATGGTGTTATTTTTAAAGCTCATTTAGGTGCACCCCAAAATAAGAGATTTTATATTTGTTTCTGAAATTTGCAAACACATAGGGACTTTTGCATGTTCATTAAATGTGAAATAACAAAACAAGCTAAGTCTGAGTAATTAAGCTTATCTCTAAAGGTTGTTTTTAAATAATTAGTTGAATGTATGTGTAGAAAAGCTATTATGGACACCAAAATATTCTAGACCTATGGAAAATGGGGAGCCTAATCAGTTTACTACCAAGGCTAAAAGGAAAGTGGTTTCAGTTAATGTTTGGAGATGTGTAACCATAATATCCACATCAGTACACCTGATAACTCAGTAATTTGTGTTAATTTCCTGCCAAACTTTTGAGTTTTGTGGTATTAACTTTTAAAATAATTAGAGTTTTGTCTTGCAGGATTCACAGATGGTTAGCAATAGAGGAATACAATTTATATATACTAGGTGGAATGTGAAGAATAAAGAGTGAAACACATCATTTCACATTTGTTGACCTCTCTGACTCAGTTTCCTCATCTGTAAAATGGGGGTTGTATTAGTTTTTGTGGCTATGTAATAAATTACCACTAATTTAGCAGCTGAACACAATACTCATTTATTATCTCATAATTCTGTAGGTCCAATGTTCAGGCAAGCTTGACTAGGTTCTCTCCTTAAAATCGCACAAGACCAAAATCAAGATTTCAGGCAGGCTGAGCTTTTATCTGGAGTCTCTGAGGAGAACCCACTTCCAAGCTCCATTAGATTGTTGGTAAATTTTAGTTCCTGGTAGTTCTAAGACTGAGGTTCTCATTTTCTTGCTGCCAGTCAACCAGGGACCACTCTTACTTTCTAGACGCCACCTCTCTCATGTTGAATCACTCTCGCAGTTGGAATCTCTCTGACTTCCTTTTCAGCCATCATCCAGTGAAAAATCTCTGCTTTTAAAGGGGGTTGCTAAGAGTCAGAATCCACTCAATGGCAAGGGGTTGGGTTTTTTTATGATTAGATTAATACACGTTTCCCTCCAGTAGATTCTGACCCATAGCGACCCTAGAGGACAGAGAAGAACTGCCTCATAGGGTTTACAAGGAGTGGCTGGTGGATTTGAACTGCCAAATTTTGGGTTAGCAGCCCTATCACACAACCACTGAACCACTAGGGCTCCATAATTAAATTAGACCCACCCATATAATTCTTTTTGATTCACTTGAAATCAACTGATTAGTAACCTTAATTGCATCTAAAAATTTCCTTTTGCCATATAATATAACGTAATGACAGGGATAGCATTTGATCATAGTCACAGTCCCAGAGTTTAGGGAAGGAGATCTGGAGGGAGGATGTTTGAGAATTGTGCCTGCCACAAAGGGGTTAGATGAAAATGATTTCTGCAGTTGTTAATATTCTGATTCTAATCAAACTGGTCTCTGGAAGTAAAGTGGATTCTGAATAATTTATTGCATTTACCATTACTTTTCAAAGGCTTCCCGTTGTATTTTTATCTCAGACGAAGAAATGTATAAATATATACGCAAAATTCTGTATTTTCTGCCTCAGTTAATTAGGTTAATAAGAGATAGAGTCCAACAGATATCTACAAGAGTTACGAACAATATCTACTGTACCCCATTATTAATGAACAGCAATTTCAGCCTTATCCAAAAAAATATGGCCCTCTATTCACACTACAAAATAATTGGTCTAGGAAGGAATGAAAGGAGAAAATGAGAAGTGTATTGTTTGCATTAGGCATGGTTTAGACATGTTAATCTATGGAGTCTCCTACATTTTCTCTTACATTTTTCTATATGTTCAGCATATACCAAATAGTAGGTTGAATGAATAATGTTTGTCAGTGGGATACTAAATAAACTTCCTTATGTTTCTAAGCATCTAGTTTTTTGTAATATGAACAACAAAAGGTAGCTTGCATATGTTTTCTAGTATGTATTACTTAGGCAGAGCAAAGAATTATGTATTGGCAAAGAGATTTGCAACACTTGATTATTTATGAAATATGAATTTCTTTGTGAACACTAATCAAAAATTATTTTAAATTATATTAGATGAATAAATTTTATCATGGATTTGGGAACATTTACTTCACTTTATCCAGTTCTATTGTTATCTAGCATTTCTGTTAGAGAAATCTGCTATTTAATTTAATAACAGTTTTCTTTTATTCTGATATTTATTTTAAAGTTTTTTTTGCTAAATCTTTCTGTCACTTTCACTTAGAGTATTATATTTAAGTCTCATTAAACAGGTAAAAAGAAATTACAGTATTATTTGAAAATGATTTTACAGGCTTTAGATTTTTATAAATTTAACCTCTGTATTTATCATATTTCTTAACCTACCAAGAAGATTGTAACAGAAAAACCACTATTAAAATAATGCAATTAAATATTCTGAAGAAGTAATATTAAAGAATGTTTACACTTAACTGAGAATAATTTGTGGATTATGAATTTTTAGATAGTTATATCTCTTCTGGTTTTGTGAAAAATTTCATACCATTGACTACTTAATGTGCAAAATGATATGGAAAATGCAATACATTGTGGGACTATTTCACTTAGCAATGTAACCAGACTTTTAAACCTTTCAGTCAAATGATGTAGACATTGTCAGTGGTTAAAACTGATCATTCTTCAGAACTAGATGGTGTTTGCCTACCACCACTGACCATTCCAATCAGGGCCACAATAGATGGACTCTGTGGTAGAATAGGAGAAAAATGTGGAGCAAAACTTCAAATTTCTAAAAACAAAACAAAACAAAAAACACTGCAAATTGGGTCAAAAAATAATGAATGTCACCCACAAATACTGTGCTCTTTTACTTTAAAAACAAAGATGAGAATGTAAGAGGGCAGGGAAACTAGATCAATGGAAAAGGGACAACCAGAATGGAAATAATGAGAATGTTCACACATTGTGAAGAATGTAACCAATGCAACTGAGCAACTTGTATAGAAATTGTTGAATGGGATCCCAAACTGCTATAAACCTTCACTGAAACCACAATAAAATGTTATTTAAAAAGAAATTTCCCCTTCTCAAAATGACCCCAAAATATTTATGGCACTTTAAAATTTCCACATCTCTGTTGGTTTGGTAACTTTCTAGATATGAATATATCCCACAAAAAGAATAGTACAAATCTCTTCACTGGTCATGAATATTCTGTTGGATTAAAAATTACTCAAATGATTATGGGTCATTCAAAAACAGCAAAGGTATTCTTTGATGATCTTTTATATACCATGTACTGCACTGGGTTCTTGGAATACAAAGATGTATAAATTGTGGTCCCCACAAGTTGCGTTGACAGATCAGTAAACAGTTCTAAGATGTAAGATCCATTAGCTCAAGGCATTTTTCTCTTACATATAGGGACTTTATAAATATTTGGTAGCTTTTTCTGTTCAGTTGATTTGAGTATGTTTTTGAAAATTCATTTAGCTTATTTTGATAGCAAAAGGAAAGGTAAGGATATTTAGATGCCACAAATCTTATGAATAAAGCTCTAAAACTAAACTGTAAAAAAAAACTGTAGGTTAGAATTTCATAAAATGAAACTAAAAGGCATTGATAGAACAAATTTTGTAGCACCCTTTGTAAATTAAACTGAAAATATAGCAAATATGGTCATAGAAGAAAAGATTATAATTTTATGAAATATGTAGTTACAATAATCATTTTTGAATATAACCAAATAGCTAGAATTTAGGCCTCCCGATGTGTAAATGTGCATTTTTAAGAAGAGCTATTTTTAACTGGTGAAATATCAAACAACATACTCAAATATATTTTTCAATCATCACAGAAACAAATTATGCAAAAAAAATATGTATTCAAAATTTTAGTCACTTATCCTCTATGTTTTCTAAAGGGTTTCATCACTACTAATAGTTGACAAGATGAATTTCTTGAGAGCAATCAAATATATAAAATCAGGCCAATGATACTTATTTTAATCTTGGTTTGCCACAGTTTGTTCTGTCACACTTTTAAATATTATTGAAGTTGTTTTTCAGTAAAATTAGTGCCTTTATAGAAATTCCTGAAATTAACACTGAAATAAAACCATTACTGAGTTAAATGTAGGAAGTAAACTATGATCCTTAGTTTAAGATATTAAAAATTATGTGAATTATTTACACTTGAGTCTAAAACATGACAGTCGTACAGATGTAGATTTTTATGAAGAAAGAAAGCTAATTTGAGATATCTACATACATGTTTACTTTTCACAAGACATGTTTGTTTATTTAATTTTACTTCAATTATAGAAATTTAATTACAAACTTAATGAGTTTCTGATATGTTTGAAGTAATGATAAAAAATAATAACTGTTGGTGGCAAAGGTTTCTCCCAATCAGCTTCATATTCTCCAAGGTCCAAGTTCTGTTGATTCTAACTCCAAAATTGATCACATGTTCCCATGATCAGTGCCACCATCTTCATTCAGGCCTTGATTACAGGCAGCCCCCAGGTTAGGAACTTCTGACTTACAACCAACTTTTACTTGCCCTTTAATGTTACCTAAATTTGTCCTCACTTTGAAACCATTGAACTAACCTCTACTGGCAACAAATTAATCGGAATCACCTTCACTTGCTACATATGCAGCTTTTAAATAATTGAAAAGGCTCAAAGCTAAATCTGAACCATTATGCACCTATTACTGACTTACAAATTCAAATTAACAGCGGAGTTAGGAATGGATCTCACGCATAACTCGGGGACTTCCTATATCTTATTTCTTTTGCTGTTGTTAATTTTTTTAATTGAAATAAATTATACACTACAATTACCTATCACCATAATTATTAAAATGATTTCTTAAATGGTTTTCCTGTTTCCAGGTTTCAGACTAGCCAACCAATTGGTGTTAGATTCATCTTCCTGTAGTCATGTTCTGATAATTTAATCTCCTATTCCAAACTTTCCATCATTTAATATAGAAGGCTCAGACTTCCTCATCTTGCATTTAAGGTCTTCTATGATCTTTTTTTTTTTTTTTATGATCTGGTTCCAACATGAAATTCCCAACTCATTTCTCAATATTGCTCTGCCTTATATAATATACAATCTAACTATAATAGATGCAGCCTGTAGAGTATATTCAACTTACAAAATGCACAACAAACACCTGTTGCCATGGAGTCGATTCCGACTCAAAGCTACTCTAGGAGGCAACACATTTATTTTAAAACTATGTTTTTTATTCATAAAATCTTGGTACATTGTACAATAACCCAGAACCCCAGTGCTGTCGAGTCAATTCCGACTCATAGCGACATTGTACAATAAAGGGGGAAAAAAAAAAAAAGAAACCTGACTGTCTTCAAGTCGATGCCAACTCATAGTGATCGTGTAGGACGGAGTAGATCTGCCCCACAGGGTCTCCAAGGCTGTAAATCTTTAATGAAATAGACTGCCACATCTTTCTCTGGCAGAGCAGCTGGTGGGTTCAAATTGCAGACCTTTCCTTTAGCAGCCAAGGACTTGAACCACTGTGTCACCAGGGCTCACATTTTACAATAATGGAGCTAAATTATATGATATAAGCTTATGCAACTATCTCTTATGAAATGCGTGTATTGCTATATATAAATTAAATTATAATTATATAAAGTATTCTACTAAACTCATATTAATCTGGGAAAGTAGTGTACCATTAGTAAATTAATATTTATATAAAAAACCCAACGTATTTTCTAATTTTTTAAAATAATTTTTATTGTGCTTTAAGTGAAAGTTTACAAATCAAGTCAGTCTCTCACACAAAAACCCATATACACCTTGCTACATACTCCCAATTACTCTCCCCCTAATGAGACAGCCCGTTCCCTCCCTCCACTCTCTTTTCTATCCATTTCGCCAACTTCTAACCCCCTCCACCCTCTCATCTCCCCTCCAGGCAGGGGATACCAACATAGTCTCAAGTGTCCACCAGATCCAAGAAGCTCACTCCTCACCAGCATCCCTCTCCAACCCATTGTCCAGTCCAATCCATGTCTGAAGAGTTGGCTTTGGGAATGGTTCCTGTCCTGGGCCAACAGAAGGTCTGGGGGCCATGACCAACAAGGTCATTCCAATCTCAGTCAGACCATTAAGTCTGGTCTTTTTATGAGAATTTGGGGTCTGCATCCCACTGCTCTCCTGCTCCCTCAGGGGTTCTCTGTTGTGTTCCCTGTCACGGCAGTCATCGGTTGTAGCTGGGCACCATCTAGTTCTTCTGGTCTCAGGCTGATGGAGTCTCTGGTTCATGTGGCTCTTTCTGTTTCTTGGGCTTGTAATTACCTTGTGTCCTTGGTGTTCTTCATTCTCCTTTGATCCAGGTGGGTTGAGACTCATTGATGCATCTTAGATGGCCACTTGCTAGTATTTAAGACCCCAGACACCACTCTTTGAAGTGGGATGCAGAATGTTTTCTTAATAGATTTTATTATGCCAATTGACTTAGATGTCCCCTGAAACCTTTCTAAAATTCTTGATGTTCATGTATTTCTGTCAGTAAACATACAAACTTTTGTTAGTCTACTACTGTAAAACACAGAGAACTGAAGTCATTATCAAGATATTTCTAGCAAGTTAAAGACCTAACTTTATGTTCTTTTTTGTTAGTAGAGGATTGAAATCAAAATTAGTGTGCCTTGTTGTCTTACGTTTTTACTGTTCGAGTTTTTTTTTTTTTTTTTAAGAATTCTTAGATGTATTAACAAATAAAAAAGACACAAAGAATCAAATACAAAGTTTGTTCCTAAACTTATATTGTGGTGTGGTGGTGAGGGAGGGGGAGGTGGAATCTATTGAATATTTTTAAGCATTAAACTTTGTCCCAGAGACTTGGTCATCAAAAAACAAACAAAAAAAACAAGTGTTACCATTTAATCTCGAATTAAATGCCTTGTAGTGTTAAACAAAAATTTCTGACAAAAAAATAAATTTTAGAGTTTATTTAATTTCGGAAAGGATTAATGAACTGGCGGCAGTCTCAGTGAGATATGTTCCACTGGACAGAGTGAAGCCGGGAGTTTTTATAAAAGATAAAAAGGGAAGAGAGAGAAACAAAGCACCTTTCATATATTTTGATATAGCATCAGGTAAAAGCAGAATGTAAAGAACACCCCAAAATTTAAATATATTTAATAAAAGCTTATTGGAGCCCTAAAAAAATTTTTTTTTTTTTTTTTAGTGGTGCAGTAGTTAAGTGTTTGGCTGCTAACCAAAGGGTTGGCAGTTCGAATCTACTAGCTGCTACTTGGAAACCCTACTGGGCAGTTCTACTCTGTCCTGTAGGGTTGCTATGAGTCGGAATCGACTCAATGGCAGTGGGTTTGGTTTTGGTTTTGTTTAATGTCTGAACTAAAAATTCTGAGCATGCAGGCAAAAACATTTGTGCATACCAAATGAGATAAACCAAAACTCGAAACTCGTAGCCATGGAGTTGATTTCGACTCATAGTGACTGTACGGGACAGAGTGGAACTGTCCCATAGGGTTTCCAAGGAGGACGGGTGGATTCGAACTGCTGATCTTTTGGATAGCAACCAAGCTCCTAACCACTACGCTACCAGGGTTCCAATGAGATCAAAGGAAATAGAAATTTCAAATGGGGGGTGAGAAGGACCGAAGTGGAATCGTCCAAGCTTCTTTAACTCTTTTTAAGAGCTTTTTAATTCCACCAAGACTGGAAAATAAAATACAAATGTAACACTAGAAAGAACGTGCCTGAATATATCTGATTAATTCTAAGACATATTTGAAGCTAAATTTGTTGCTTTATTCATTCATAGTTGTAATTAATCAGGATACTGGCTTTGACCTCTCTACTCTGACTTTTGTCTTGCTATTTTTGTTTGGAAACCCTGGTGGTGTAGTGGTTAAGTGCTGGAGCTGCTAACCAATGGTTCAGCAGTTCAAATCCGCCAGGCGCTCCTTGGAAATCCTATGGAGCAGTTCTACTCTGTCCTATAGGGTCGCTATGAGTCGGAATCGACTTAACGGCAACGAGTTTGGATTTTGATGTTTACTGTATTTTAGTCACATTTTAATCTTCCCAAGGAATTTAATACTTGGTAATAATCAGTCTTTAGCCTCTTTACAATGGTGTGTGTATATGTGTGTGTGTGAGCACATGTGCATGCCTGTCCCCGAGATTGAGGTGGAGAGTTGAGAGAAGTGTCATAGTTATTGTTCTTATAATGATTACTGTTTCCTGAAATCTCAGTGTACATAGCATTGTACTTGCCCTTAAGTGGGAAGTTGTACATTAAAAAAAAAAAAAAAGAAAGGAAGAATGAGAGCATTGAATTTAGAGCCTCTTAAGATTGATTTTAGTTTTGACTCTGCCACTGACACCGCTGTGTATTTAGTCAAGTCATTTAATGCCTTAGCCTGAGTTTCCTTTCTTGGAACGAATATTTGCCATAACATTTCTCTGTATCGTGATCTTGAAGAGAGATTATATATGGTGAAAGTATTTTACATTTACTGGATGGTAGTGCTAGTGGAATGCCACGTATAATTAATTGAAATTCCATTTCAAATGCTTGTGTAAACCCCTTTTTTTTTCCTTCAAAAAGCAAGGATATATTCTAATCTCCCAAGAAGAATATAAGTTTATTTGGCACCTAAACATTGGCAGATATGAGGATGAAAATATTTAGGTAACGGTATTTATTATTTAAGTGGGGAGCAAGATGTAGTTGATTAAAAGGCATTCTATTGGATCTGAAATCTCTCAGGGGAATATTATGATGGGCATGTTTATTGCAAAGTTGTTTCTTTTTTTCACATTTTGTGCTAATGGTGGATTTTCCACTTTTAATTAAGGAAAGTTCTTAATCACATCAGGAAATTTTGGCTTTATTATCTTAGTTATCTAGTGCTGCAGTAACAGAAATACCACAAGTAGGTGGCTTTATCGAACAGAAATTTATTTCCTCACAGTTTAGGAGGCTAGATGTTTGAATTCAGAGTGCCGGCTCTAAGGGAAGGCTTTCTGTCTGTGTCAGCTCTAGAGGAAGGTCCTTGTCTATTCAGCTTCTGCTCCTGGGCAACCTTAATGTAGCTTGGCGTCTCTCTTCCCCAATCTCCGCTTCCTTAAACTCCTCCTTTTGTATTTTTAAGAGATTGATTGAAGACACACTGTACACTAGTCCTATCTCATAAACATAACAAAGAAAGCCCATTCCCAAATGAAATTATAACCACAGGTATAGAGGTTAGGATTTACAATATATATTTTGGGGGGACACAATTCAATCCGTAACACTTAAATTTCATGGATAATAAAACCAATTGTTATGCATTCATGTATGAAGTAGGGCTTTTTAAATTTATCACGGGCTCATGATAAATGCCTTCCTCAGACAGCCCCTGGTGTTCTGGCCCTCTCTCTGTTTTAAAATATTATGAAGAATTCAAATCTACAGGAACAGAATTTAGGACAATACAGACTTAAGAGAAGTTCGTGTACCAGCAGTATTTCCCACTGGGGCAGTCTAGATAGGATACAACCCACGGGGGAGGATACAAACTCTGCAGGGAGCCTGGAAAAATGAAAGGCATGAAATTAGGGAATACAAACGAACAAATTACTTTTAAATTCAGTAGGGGTCTGTAATTCTACACTGCTTAGGTGCAGATGAAAACTACTCAGGTCAGAATCAAGTCATTTCAGTAAGAGATGGCACTATAAATAATGAGCTGTTCTCTGGTGAGTCAGTCACTACCAATTGCCTGTTTAAAATGTCAGAGCTGTCAAGGTCACTTGGCGTTCAACTGATGGCAGCACTGACCCAGTGTCACTTACACATCGTCTGTAAATTAAATTTGAAGCCTCAAAAAAAGGGTTATCTTCGTTTCTAGAGACAATATTTGAATCAATAATGTTTTGGGCACTGCAGTGAAAGAGTCATGTGTAACTTCAAGTTTATAAGCTGTAGACAATTGTCCATTAAAGCAATTACATTAATACAGACTTTTTGAAATCAGTATCAAGGCAGACTAAAAATATTTGTATATTTTTTCCCCCTCATTTTGTCCTCACCATAGATTTTGGAAATTTTTTTTCAAATGCACTTTAAACTCCACAACCAGGACTTAAACAGTAAAGATCCAAGAAAAGAGAACACTAACAGGAAGAGAAAGAAAAAGAAAGAAGTTTTTTTTTTTAATAATATTTTATCGAGTTTTGGTGAAAGTTTACACAACAAATTAGGTTCCCATTTAACAATTTCCACACGAATTGTTCGGTGACATTAGTTACGTTTATCACAATGTGTCAACAGTCTCTAATTAGGTTCAGTTTGTTCCCTTTCCAGTACTCTAGTTTCCCTGCTCCCTTATCTTCTCATCTTTGCTTTTGAGTAATTGTTGACCTTTTGGTCTCATACTGATGGTTTTTAAGTAGGGCACTGATCTTACAGGTAAGATCCTTTATTTTGTGTGCCACTCTGCTGTTTCACTAAAGGGTGATCTCAGGGGATAGACTCAGTTCTAGGTTTAAAGACTGTCTGAGAGTGATAAAGTCTCAGGGAATTATCTGTTTTCTACTATTCCAGTTTGCCTGGCTTTTTTTCTTTTAATAAGAATTTGAGTTCTGCTCCATGTTTTTCTCCCATTCTATTGGAGACTCGACTGCAATGGGTTATTTTGGTATAGATACTGGAGGTACCAGTCCCTGGAGAAAGACGTCATGCTTCATAAAGTAGAAGTCAGCGAAAAAGAGGAAGACCCTCCATGAGGTGGATTGACACAGTGGCTGCAGCAGTGAGCTGAAACATAGCAATGTTTGTAAGGATTACGCTGGACCTGGCAGTGTTTCCTTCTGTTTTACAAAGGGTCATTGCAATGAGTCGGAACTGAGTTGATGGCACCTAATAGCAACAACAACATAGATACTTCTGTCTGTTCTCAACTATGTGCACACCTGTCCCTGCTCGTATACCAGTTTGCCTGTACCAATCCATTTGTGCTCAGAGAGTTGTTTTTACTTTGATTATGCTGTACTTATTACATCCACATTGAGTGCCACTTTCCCCATCACACACACACACACAAACACAAGTCTCTGTGATTTAAAGCATACTTTCCACCTCCCTCCTCTCCCTGGTAACCACCAATGAACATTGGTGTCTATGTCTTTATATATTCTTATTTTCTTATAAAAGAGGGATAATTCAATATTTGTCCTTATATGCTTGACTTATTTCACTTAGCATTATGCCCTCCAGGTCCATTCTTGTTATAATATGTTTTGCTGACTCATCATTTTTCTTTAAGGTTGCATAGTACTCATTGTATGTGTGTACCACAATTTGCTTATTCATTCATCCCTTGGTGATCACTTCGGTTGTTTCCATTTATTTGCTATTGTGAATAAAGCAGCAATGAACATAGGTGTGCATGTATCTGTTAGTGTCATTATTTCTAGGTTTCTAGGATATTCACCTTGTAATGGGATTGCTGGATCATAGGGTAGTTCTATTTCTAGTATTTTTTAGAAAGTGCCATACCATTTTCCACAGTGGTCGTGCCATTCTACAGTCCCACCAGCAATGGATAAGGGTTCCAATCTCCCCACATCCTCACAAACACTTGTTATCTGGCTTTTTTTTTTTTTTAAATCAGAGCCATTTTAGGCGGGGTAAGATGATTAAAAAAAAATTTAAGATGATAATCTGATTGTAGTTTTGATTTGCATCTCTCTTATGGCTAATGATCCTGAACATCTTTTCATATGTTTCTTGACTGCATGGATGTCCTCTTTGGTGAAGGTTCTGTTCATGTCCTTTGACCATTTTGTGATTGGGCTGTTTATCTTTTTGTTGTTGAGTTGTTGCAGTTTTCTATAGATTTTAGAGATTAGATTTTTATAGGATAAGTCATTTCATAGATTTTTTCCCCAGCCTGTAGGTTGTCTATTTACTCTTTTCATAAAGTATTTTGATAAGAATAAGTTTTTATTTTTATGAGGTCCCATTAATCTATTTTGTCTTCTTCTATTTTTGCATTTATTGTAATGTTTGTTATTGTATTTTTACAAAAGATTAGGTCCCGTAGTTTTCCGCCATGTTTTCTCCCAGAAATTTTATGGTTTTACGTTTAACATTTAGGTCTTTGATCCATTTTGAGTTAGTTTTTCATATGGTGTGATGTATGGGTCCTGTTTCATTTTTCTGCAGGTGGATATGTAGTTTTGCCAGCACCATTTATTAAAGTGACTATTTCTGCCCCACTTTGACCTCTTGTGACAATCAGTTGTCTATAGATGACTGAGTTTAATTCTGAGTTTTTGATTCTATTCTGCTGGCCTATGTGTGTATCGTTGAACCAATGCCAGTCTGTTTTGATTGTAGTGGCTGTATAGTATGTTTTTATATCAGAGAGTGTGAGGCCTCCTGTTTTGTTCTGTTTCTTCAGTGTTGCTTTGGCTCTTTGGGGTTTCTTTCCTGTCCATACAAAGTTAGTCATTAGTTTTTGCATTGTAGTAAAGAATGCTGTTGGTATTTGTATTGGGATTGCATGGTATCTGTAGATCACTTTAGGTAGAATTGACACTTTCACTATATTAAATCTTCCAATCTATGAGCACAGAATATCTTTTCATTATTTTTTTGTAGTCTTTTATAGTAGTGTTTTATAATTTTCCTTGTATAAGTCTTTTATGTTCCTAATTAGGTTAAATCGTAGGTATTTTATGATTTAGGGCTATTGTAAATGGTATTGTTCTCTTAATTTCTTTCTCGGAATACTCTTTCTTAGTGTAGAGGAACTCACCTGATTTTTGCATATTGGTTTTGTACTCTACAAATTTACTAAATCCTTCTATTAGTTCCAGATGTTTTCTTGTGGAATATTTAGTCTTCTATGTATAGGATCATGTCATCTGAAAATAGAGATAGTTTTGCTTCCTCCTTTCCTATTTGGATACATTTTATTTCTCTTGTTTGTCTTATTGCTCTCACTAGGACTTCCAGTACAGTGTTGAATAAGAGTAGTGGTAATGTGTATCCTTGTCTCGTTTGCATTCTCAAAGGGAAGGCTCTCAGCATTTCTCTGTCCATTATAATTTTGGCTGTTGGTTTTGCATATATACCCTTAATTATAGAGAAATTTCCCTTCTATTCCTATTTTGCTGACAGTTTTTTTCAGGAAAGGGTGTTGAATTTTATCAAATGCCTTTTCTTCCTCAAATGGTATGATCGTTCGCGTCTTTTCCTTTGTTTTATTTATGTGGTGGATTACATTGATGATTTTCTACTGTTGAGCCAACCTTGTAATTCTTGTATGAATCCTACTTGATCATGGTGTATGATTTCTTTTTTTATATGTTGCTGAAGTCTGATGGCTAGAATTTTGTTGAAATATTTTGCATCTGTGTTTATGATGAGGAATATTGATCTATAATTCTCTTTTTCTTTCCTTTTTTTTTTTTTGTGATGTCTTTGCCTGGTTTAAGTATTAGGGTTGTGCTGGCTTCATAGAAAGAATTTGGTAGTGTTCCTTGCTCTTTTATGTTTTTGCAAAGATTGAGGAGAATTGGTGTCAACTCTTCTCTGAATTTGTGGTTGAATTCTCTAGTGTAGCCATCTGGTCCTGGGCTTCTTTTTGTTGGCAGTTTTTTTTTTTTTTTTAATGACATCTTCAGTCTGTTCTTTTGTAATGAGTCTGTTTAAATTTTTTACCTCTGTGTTAGTTTGTTTAGGTAGAGTGTTTCTAGGAATTTGTCCATATCATGTAGGGTTTTAAATTTGTTGGAGTCCAATTTTTCATTGTAATCAGTTATGATCTTTATCTCTGTTGGATTGGTTGTAATGTCACCAAATTCATTTCTTAATTGGGTTATTTGCTTCTTCCATTTTTTTCTTTTGTCAGTCTAGCCAGTGCTTTGTCCATTTTATTGATCCTTTCAAAGAATCAGCTTCTGGTTTTGTTGATTCTATTTTTTTTATTTTGTTTATTTCTGCTCTGATCTTTATTATTTCCCCTTTTCTGGTAGTTTTAGCTTCTTTTGCTCTTTGTTTTCTATTTGTTGAAAGTGTCATTTTAAGTTAATGATTTTGGATCTTCTTTTTTTTTATGTAGGCATTTATTTCTATAAATTTTCCCTGACCACTGCATTTTCTGTGTTTCAAGCATTTTGATATGTTGTGTTTTCATTTTGATTTGATTCTAGGAATTTTTAAATTTCACTTTTGATTTCTTCTATGATCCAATAGTTTTTTAGTAGTGTATTATTTAGTTTTCATGTATTTTTTTTTTTTTCCTTATTCTTTCTGTTGTTGATTTCTATCTTCCTACTGTTATGGTCAGAGAAGATGCTTTGCATGATTTTAATCTTTTTTAAAATTGTTGAGACATGCTTTGTGTCCCAGCATATGGTCTATTCTGGAAGATGATCCATGTGTGCTGGAGAAGACTGGGTATTTTTCTGATGCTGGTGGGGGGGATGTTCTATATATGTCCGTTAGGTCCATTTGGCCTATGGTTTTATTTAAGTTCTTGATGTCCTTAGTGATCTTCTTTTTAGGGATGTTCTGTCTGTAATTGAAAGTGGTGTGTTGAAGTCCCCCACTATTATTGTGGAGTGGCCTATTTCTCTTTTCATATTAGTCAGTATTTGTTTCATATATTTTGGTGCATTGCTGTTAGGTGCATATGTAATTGTTATGTCTTCTTGCTGGATTGACCCTTTTATTATTACGTAATGTCCTTCCTTATCCCTTGTAATAGACTTTGATTTAAAGTCTATTTTATCTGATATCAGTATGGCCATCCCTGTTTTTGTTTAATGGTGGTGGAATATTTTTCTCCATCCTTTTATTTTCAGCCTGTTTCTGTCTTTAAGACTCAAGTGTGTTTCTTGTAGACAGTAAAAGAATGAATCATGTTTTTTCCCCCCCCCAATTCTGCTACTCTCTGCATTTTGCATGTGGTGTTTACACGATTTACACTATTTTCTTTTAAGGTTATAACTGAAAATGAAGTTTCTACCTCATTCGTTTTCCTATTTGTTTTTATATCTTTTTTTTTTTAAATTCTGATTTTTCTGTTTTTGTTTGTATTTGGGTGCTTTCTTGTGATGAGTTTTTTTGCTAACTTCCTTCTTCTGAACATTTCTTCTTGGTGATTTCTTAGTGGTTACCACATATGTTACATTACACTACTTACAAGTGCAACAACATTTACCATATGAACAACAGTTAACATACAACCTTAACATAATAAATCTATTTCTGATGTGCTTCTCCCTCCCGCATTTATCTTAGAGTGTCTCCATTAACATCAATACACAATCTATATTTGATAAGTTTACTTTGTATTTATTTCTTACAAACTTGATGTATTGTTTGCAGGAATCAAGTATTCAGTTTATTCCCTGAAAATATCATATACTTGGTCCTTATTATTGCCCCTGTTGTGTTTTTTTGGAGCTCTCTCTTTCTTATTTTTTTTTCCCTGTGTATAAAAAAAATTTTTTTTTTTGGTATAGATACAACTATTTACATAATGTTCTTTCCTTTCCATTAAAAGTACCCCCCTTGAGTAATACTTGCAGAACTGATCCTGTGGTGGCAAATTCCCAGAGCTTCTGATTGTTTGGGATGTCTTGATTTCTCCCTTGTTTTTGAATGACAGCTTTGCTGGGTAAAAAAATTCTTGGTTGGCTGTTGTTTTCTTTCAGTATTTTATAGATGTTACTCCATTGTCTATTTCTGGGGAGAAATCCACAGCAGTGAGTTTGGTATCTTCTCCTGAGAAAAACTAGATCCCACTGTTATACTTAGTTTTTTTTTTTTTTTCCACTGTTGATTCAGCTCTGGATGCTTGATCTCTGGAATTCAATACACATGCAAGGGACAAGGAGTATTTAGTGATCACAGACACTGTGGAAAAGGTGGGGAGCTCTCTATGTCTTTCCCTCACTGGCACCCCTACACAGGTTCACCCACGGTGTCCCCCTGTGGGCTATTTCCTTCTGTGTCACCCTATCAGTCTGAAGTATTCCCCTCACCATGCTGCCCTTTGCTGTTCCTCCTGGGCCTCATGCCCATTCTTCCTGGGCCTCAGTGAGATTCAACAGCACTCTGTCACAGTGCCATGGTAAAACACCTCCACCTCCCGATTGCACGGCCCAAGGATTCCCTTGGCCAAAATGTGCCACCTTAAAAAAAAACTGGTCTTTAGCTTCCTCAGATTAGCTCCTGTTCTGAGTTCCCTGCTTTGGGTGTTACCGAGCCTCATCTCAGAATGGCTGTAATGAGCGAGTGCTCCCAATGTTAGTGGGTAGGTTTTCCCAGCTTCTGTGTCATCCGTGCTCCTCCTCTCCATGCTTCTGGACTCACCCTGAATCAATAACATCTCAGCTGCCATCCAAAGTTCTGTGATCTCAGACTGTGCTTGTTTTTATCCATTGTCTAGTGAGTTAGTTACTGGGGGAGTAAATGGGAGACTCCACTCACTTCACCATCTTGTTCTGCCTCCTCTGAAGTTTAGTTTTGATAAAAGTATATCTAATTATGAGTATTAAGGGAATGTGAGAATGTTTCCTCTGAAAGAGCTTGATTTCTCAATCCTTGTGACTTGTCTTAAATTTACTTTCAAGTAATTTCAAATGGATAGGTGATGGGAACCTAGCTTGTTGAAAACTTGCTAGGTTACATATTCAACAAGCCTGATGGACTGTTTTGATTATTTTTGCCCTTTACATAGTAAGTGTAAAGTAACACTAATTAAAAGCTTTTCTACTGAATAATCCATGTATGCTACCTTCCAACATTTAGCTTAAGGGGCCTACATTGACAAAAGTGCATTTTATTCCCTTTGCTTAATTTCTTTAGTGGGACTTCTCTTTGACTTTGTGGGAACATTTAGATTTTCCTCCAGAGCATGTTAGAGCACAGACCGATTAGCAGAGCATTTGAGTAACCACAGCTCAGGGATAATGGGAATGAGTCCTATAGCACTGTGCAAGCACCAGAGCCATTTATAGATGTTCTGTGCAATGGTGGGTAAAATAGGGATGCACTGTATTGTCCCACAGGCATTTTCTCTAGAGCCCTCTACAAATCCCTTCTATGCTAAATAATTCAAATATATATTTTGCATTCAGTAAACAATTGAAAACATAAAGGCAATGAAGAAAAAAAATAGCCTTGCTTTTAAAAAGGAAGGCTAATATTTAAGATCATCTTGAATTGCCTATTGAATTCCTGGTGGTATGGGTAAATGCAGAGAAATCTTGCACTCAATAAAAAAAAAATCAAGTTTTTTGTCTTTGTTGTTGTTATAATTTGCTTTGTAGTATATTTTTGAAAATTTAGACCTTTTGTACTACATTTGGTATTTACATGAACACAACAGAGGAATGAGAAAAAATATATTTGCTTAGAAAAAAATACCTGAATTTAGCTTGCTTTCTTCTTAATTTTTCTACCACTAACAATAATTCCTCAGTAACCATGTTCATAATTTCAAAAATGCTAAGTCTTAGGAAATCTTGGAATTATATGGATTCTTTTTTACCTGATCGTTAACAGACCTATACTTTTAGGTAAATCTCAATTGAGATCCATCTTAGGCAGTTAGACTAACTAGTTTGTAATTTCATATTCTGAATGCTTACAGGCAGCACACACTTGAAAAGCTCTAGATCTACAAATGCTTTTGACCAGGTGGATTTCTAGACAGAGTCAAAGTATCACCCAAAAATCTACTAATCAAATTTGCTGCAGAGGCTCCAGTGATACTTGGTCTGTGAATGAATTTTCTGTTTACAACCTCATGCCCAAAGCATCTCTCTCCTTAGAAGTATTTAATCTCTCCCCCTATTTTTGGAAGATGGAACCAAATAATATCTCAGCCATTTTATGACTCTGTTTTCTATCATATAAGAATGATCTTTGTCTTAGTTCATATTTAGCATTACACATACCCAAAAAAAAAAACCACATACATGTATTAAATTTCCATTTTTAGTGAGACTTTGTTCTATAACATAGTTAGAAGTTATAGAAAGTGTCAATATCTATTATTAATGTTGGCAATTAATTTTTATTAGACATTTTAATAGTTTTATTATAACTCAGTAATAATAGCTTATATAGCACTTAACTGTGTGCCAGGCACTGTTATAAGCACTTGACATATATTAGCTCATTTAGCTGCAAAACAATGCTGTGAGTTTGGTAATATGAATTCCATTTCACAGAGGTATAGAATGGTTAAATGACTTGTTGAAGATGACACAATTACCAAGTGCACAGCTGAGATTTAAACCCAATCAGTCTAGCTTTAGAGTCTGTGCTCTTTGACACTTGTAGGACTAATTCTTAAGTTACTTAAGATGAAAGAATCTTTGGTCTCTCTTGTAAATAACTTTCAAAGCTTTAATGACATTTGCAACATATCACCTTTCCTTTAGCAAAAGCAAGTGACCTAAAGTATTTCTTAATAACCCTTAAAGCAGAGTCAGAGGACCTAAAATTTCACATAGGCTAAAAATTAGTTATTTCTGGGAATACTAACTCAGAAGATACATTTTTCTTGAATTAACAAAAATTGAAAACAAATTCACATTTTTTGGACTTCAACGTAAAAAATACACACATATGTACTGTGCTACGTAGAATAATGGTCCTCCAAAGATGTCTGCATCCTAATCCCTGGAAACTGAAATGTTATTTTTCAAAGAAAAGGGAATTAAGCTTGTCGATGGAATTATTATTGCTAATCAGCTGTTCTTAAAATAGGAGCATTACCCTAAATTATCCATGTAGGCCCAATTTAATCGTAAGATTTCCTAAATATGGAAGATGAAAACAGAGGAGGTCAAAATAACGGTATGTGAGGACTTGACCAGCTGCTGCTGGCTTGAAGAGGGAGGAAAGGTGCTACAAGCCAAGGAATGTGGGTGGCCTCTAGAAGCTGGAATGCGGTTCTCTCTTAGATCCTCCAGAAAGGAACACAGCCCTGACAACATCTTGATTTTAGCCCAGTGAGACTCATTTCTGACTTCGAACCTCCAGACCTGTAAGATAATAAATTTATATTTTTTAGGCCACTAAGTTAGTACTGGAAACCCTGGTGGTGTAGTGGTTAGTGCTACGGCTGCTAACCAAGAGGTCAGCAGTTCGAATCCTCCAGGTGCTCCTTGGAAAATCTATTGGGCAGTTTTACTCTGTCCTATAGGGTTTTTATAGGGTCGCTATGAGTTGGAATCGACTCGATGGCAGTGGGTTTGGGTTTTTGGGTTTTTTAAATTAGTAGTAACTTGTTACAGCCAAGATAGGAAACTCATAGACACACATACAACACATTGAAAATTTAGTTGCAGTTGAAAACTATATCTTTCCCTGTTTCCTAATTCCTACGCATAGTTTATTTCCTTGCTAATTTTTTGACTTTTAATCTCTTATAGCTCTCTCATCCTTGCATCAACCTAGAATCTACTGATGTTTATGTGTGTGTGGGTGGGGGGGACCTCAATGGCACTATAAGTTTGCTGATTGTGGGAGATGAGCGAGTATGAACCTTCCGTTTAGCTGGTTTTAAACATACTATGTCCTCTTGGCCTCGTGAGCCATTGTGTGTGTGCATCTAGTAGTACGTTATATAGACCTCACTCTATGCTGCAAACCAATATTAGATAAGAAATAAAGATTAGTATAGAAGTTGGAGACTCAAAACTATTATCTAAACATATGCAAGACAACTGATTTTTTTAAAACATGCCACTTAAGGCTTTAAATACTATGAAACTTATTAGGGAGTATAGTTTTGAAGAAGAAACTACAATATTAAGTCAACAAGACAAACAGTATAAAAATACAGAAAACTGACATTAGTCATAAATTATATTTCCATTGAAATATCTACCAATCTATGACCTATTTAGCCATCTTTCTCTCCCATTGTTTTTGGACAAGAACAGACTTTTATGTCTCACTAAAGATTATTAATTGACATTCCTTGGTGTTAAGTACTATCTATAAAGAACACTTATTTCATTAAAAAAAAAAAAAGTCAAGAAGATAGTTATGGGATGTTTAAAAGCACTTGATTCCCCAAGTTCTCAGTGAACGATTCATCATTAAAGTTAAATATTATCCTTAGAGTAGTTTGGCAAACCACACTATTCTTTCTAACAGGGAGCATTCTCAGGACAGACCAACAAAATGCAGCCAGAGCTTTAGTGCAACCGTTTCAGGAAGTCCATGGCTTTATAAGACTTAAAGTAGTTGGCAGAGTTAGCTTACCTTTAACTGGATTTTCCCTTTTACTTCAAAGTATACTGATAACTTGGTATAGGGAAAAATGTTGGTGACACATTGTCCTAGTGTGTGTTTGCTTTTTTTTTTTCTATTTAGTGGAGACACCTACAATACTGAACAGAATCTGTATTGTAGTACACATTCTATTACTATTGTAAAGGTATCGCCACGTTTGGTGAGGTCACTATTTGATCCTGGCTTTTCTGTCTGTTGTTATATAGAACAGTCAATTGATTGAAAATAAGTGGATGCATTTTGCATAAATACCCATCTATTCCATATGTAATTCCTATTGAAGTGAAGTGAAGAAAATAAATATTTTGACATGTGGGAAGCATAGTTTATTCTAAGCTTGCCTGTGGGAAAATGTGGCACCAGAGCAGAGTTGAGAGGGTTAAAAAAAAAGGGGGGTATTTGGACTGAGGGAGCTAGAAAGATAATAGAGGTGGTATAATTCAATGCTAGATAATGAGTGTCGTTAAAGAGAGGATGCGAATATGATTTAATGCTAAATAGTGAGTGTTGGTAAAGAGAGGGTGATAGACATATTGAATCACACACACACATACACAGGTCATATATTTGCCCTGAGTGCTGTTCAGTGTAAGACAATACTTTTGTGTAATGCTTAGCAAAATAGTGAAAACATAGTCAAAATGAGTTTAGGCTTTTGTCATTGGCAGTTAGTACACGTGATAAATTTACCATCTAACAATCTGAATAAGAACAAAAACCCAGTGCCGTCAAGTTGATTATGCTGTAAAGATTATCAGGGTCAAGCTTATGAAGACTCAAATGTCTTTGAATGAACCATGATAACAAGGTAAATTAAAGATATTTCTTTTGTCTGAAACTGAGAACTGACTAATGCCCTTAGATATTTTTTAATAAAATGTTAAAAAAGAGATGTGCGATTTAGTAACCCCTTTGTATGTGTAAGGAGTCCTGGTGGCACAGTGGTTAAAGCGGTGGACAGCTAACCGAAAGGTCGGCAGTTGGAAACCACCAGTGGCTCCATGGAAGAAAGATGTGGCAGTTTGGTTCTGTAGAGATTTACAGCCTTGGGAACCCTATGGGGTCAATAGGAGTCAGAATTGACTCAATGGCAGTGGGTTTGGGTTTTTTTTTTTTTTTTGGTTTGTATGTGTAGACTATGAGAATAATGGCAACATTTTTCACTTTTACATTACTGTCGAGTTAATTCCATTAAAAACCTGTTGCTGCTGAGTCGAATTATAAATGTATTAAAGTTGTGCAGGGCAAGAAAAGGAAATTTAAGAAGGCACTGATAATTTTTTGGCAGAATTTTGTTTGTAAAACAACCTAAACATGTCATTTGAAGTAAGTTTGGTAAAATATTTGAATGCAGTGAAACTAGTAAAAATAACCACATGTCTTTTATTACTTCATACATTTGTTCTTCCAGCCCTTTTTAAAATGTTCCTATACTTAATGCTGTTTTAGCCATGATTTTGTGTAAATTTTAATTATATGTATAAAGAGTAGCTTTCATTTATCTATTAAATAAAATCATGTATAAATTGTTACTATAGAGGAATGCATTTAGGGAGTTTAGTCTGTATTAAACTTACATTACAGATATAAACCTGTTACATTTTAGGGGAAGAAAATGAATGTTTGGGAATTAAATAGGAACTGGGAAGCATTAGAGGTGCCCCACTAATATTTTAGGTAAAAACTTGCAAGGAAAGACTAATTAGGGTTCCTGCTAAATGTGGAGCTGTCATATGCATTTGTTTCTATCAATTTTATCTCTTACTTTGCTTCTTTATACTTCTGTATAAGAACCATATTTGACTTCCTAAGAAAAACTTTAGATTTACTAGTTATTAGCATTTTAATGTATTGCCATTAATATTGCTGTAATCAAGGGAGCCTTTCTGGACCTTAGTTTCCTTGTCTGTCAAATAATAAAGATAAACGTACTGCCATGTAAGATTACTTCCAGCTCAATAATGTTGTGATTTTTGCTCCACAAGTACTTTCTTCTTAATTTTTTTCTGATATATAAACAATTATAACTAATATTTACAAAGAACTTGCTAGGTATCATAGTCATCTAGTGCTGCTATAACAGAAATACCACAAGTGGATAGCTTTAACAAAGAGAAGTTTATTCTCTCACAGTCTTGTAGGCTAGAAGCCCGAATTCAGGCACCGGCTCCAGGGGAATGCTTTCTCTGTTGGCTCTAAACGAAGGTCCTTGTCATCAGTCTTGCCTTGGTCTGGGAGCATCTCAGCGTGGGAACCTCAGGTTCCCATGTCTCTCTGCTCACTTCTTTCTTTTATATCTCAAAAGAAATTGGCTTAAGACACTATCTAACCTTATAGATCTCATCAATACAACTGCCACTAATCCATCTTATTAACATTGTAGGGACAGGATTTACAACACATAGGAAGATCTCATCAAATGACAAAATGGTGGACAATCACACAACACTGGGAATCATGGCCAAACCAAGTTGACACATATTTTGGGGGGACACAATTCTATCCATGACACTGTGTCAGACACTTTTCTAAGTGTTCTATATATGTTAATGCATTTTATTCTCATAATAATTGTATAATATGGAATCCACTGTCATCCCCTTCTACAGATAGGAAAGAAGGAAGAGTTTAAATAATTTGTTCATGGTCTCGGAACTAGTAAGTGGTAAATAGTCCAGGCATTTTGGCTCTACACACCACCACCACCCAGTGCTGTCGACTCCGACTCATAGCGACCCTATAGGATAGAGTAGAACTGCCCCACAGAGTTTCCAAGGAGCGCCTGGCAGATTCGAACTGCCAACCCTTTGGTTAGCAGCTGTAGCACTTAACCACTACACCGCCAGGGTTTCCATTTTTGGCTCTAGAGAAGAGGCTTTTAACCATTAAGCATTCTGCATTTCAAAGGGGAATTAAAAAAAATGATTATGATGTAACTGATGTTCTAAACAAATTACAAGGCAGAGATTTTAGATTTACAAAGCTAGAAGGGCCTTTTAGTCTAATTCTTTCACTTTATCAGTGAGTTACCTGAGGAAACCAGAGAAGTTAAATGACTTAATCAAAGTTCATGCAGCAAACTTAAATATCTGTCATAACTTTTCCAAAAATCTCTCCCATTGCAGAAGACCAGGGGCAGCTAGGGAAGCAGAATTTTTAAAAAATATATACTGAGAGAGGTAATATAACACCTACTGAATCTGTTTCCAGGTTCTGATCTGCTACGTAATTAGGTATTTGCTTAGACAAGAGTAAGCTTCATAATGCACAGGGGTGTGAAGGAAGAAAGATTGTACTTGGGGCCCCACAGTTTACTGGGAGGGTATTAGTAATCTGTCCAGTGCTACTGTCTACTTAGACAGTCTAATTTATAGCCTAAATAAATAGCCAGATAAAAGTATATATTGTTTCTTCATCTATTTCTCAGTTAAAAAAAAAATGTTGAGACAAACAACCACCTAGCCTGGAAATTAAGTTTCAAGGTTTATTTTAGTGATTCCTCTTTTCTGTACTCACTACTGACAGCAGGCTGTGAATATGTTCTTGACTGCTGCAGTGAGTATCACTTCCCTCACTATGCATATAAAAAAGACTAAACTATTTGTCATGTGGTTTCATAAAATACACAACTGTCTCAAACTTGGCTCTTTTGGTTTGTATTATTCTCAGGCACCCATGAGGAGCATCATTTATTCATATACATTATGCAATGAGTGATTGCTTTCAATACAGAAGATAGTAAGAGGGCTATTTTTAAATTTATCAGACATGGTAAGATATACCATTACAAATTATTACTGTAAAAACAAGACACAAATTTAGAGTCAAAATCAAATCCAAATATTGATGTGAGAGGAAGGAAATAGGGATTTATTACATTTACTAAACTTTAATTTTAGCAGGACTTTAACCAGACAGTACACTTTCAGACACCCTCAAGTTGTAATTTGACAATTAGTGGTTTGGTGTGTGAGTAAATGTCTTTATAGAAGGGAAATGAATGGTTAGTATCTCCTAGCTGAGAATGTGAATGTCAGGGGTATGAGTTCATAATGAATGATACATGCCCTGAAAATGATGTGTGTTGTTTTATTTTCAAGTACTGCAATCCCCTCTAATATCATTGTAATTCACATTTTCAATTTAAGGAATTCACTGCTCCAGGATATCACAGAATTAATCAAATGCCTTGAGTATATTAGGAGAACAAATTAGTTACATAGGCATATGAACAAAACCTAAATAGGAACAACTGAATCAAATCCTTACATATAGTATGTATACATAATTTTTTTTGTTTCAATAAGCCTTTATATATAAATGTTTTAAAGAAACTTGAATTTGTTTTTTATGACTTAGAGTCCTTACCCCCCACACGTCTGTCTGTTTGTTGTACTGTGGGGGCTTGGGTGTTGCTGTGATGCTGAAAGCTATGCCAGTGGTATTCAAACACCAGCAGGGTGACCTGTGGCAGTCAGGTTTCAGCTGAGCTTCCAGACTGAGACAGACTAGGAAGAAGAACTTGGCAGTCTATTTCTGAAAGGAATTAGCTAGTGAAAACCTTATGAATAGCGGGGAACACTGATATAGTGCTGGAAGATGAGTCCCTCAGGTTGGAAGGTTGCATTATGCAGATGACACAATCTTGCTTGCTGAAAGTGAAGAGAACTTGAAGCACTTACTAATGAAGATCAAAGGCTGCAGTCTTCAGTATGGATTACACCTCAACATAAACAAAATAAAAATCCTCACAACTGGACCAATAAGCACATCATGATAAATGGAAAAAAGATTGACAATGTCAAGGATTTCATTTTACCTGGATCCACGATCAACACCCATGGAAGCAGCAGTCAAGAAATGAAAAGACGCATGGCATTGGGCAAATGTGCTGCAAAAGATCTCTTTAAAGTGTTAAAAAGCAATGAGGTTACCTTGAGGACTAAGGTGCGACCTTAGTCATGGTGTTTTAAGTGCCTCTTATGTATGCTAAAGCTGGAGGATGCATAAGGAAGACCAAAGAAGAATTGCACCTTTGAATTGTGGTGTTGGCGAAGAATGTTGAATATATCATGGACTTCCAAAAGAAAGAGCAAATCTGTCTTGGAAGATGTACAGCCAGAATGCTCCTTAGAAGCAAGGATGGCAAACTACGTCTCACATACTTTGGTCATGTTATCAGGAGGGATCAGTCCTTGGTAAAGCAGTGGGTCAGTGAAAGGAGGACCCTTAACTAGATGGATTGACCCAGTGGCTGCAAAAATGGGCTCAAGCATAACAAGGATCATAAGAATGGTGTAGGACCTGGCAGTGTTTCTTTCTCTTATGCATAGGGTCACTATGAGCCAGAACCGACTCGGCGGCACCTAACAACAACAACAAAAATCCTTAAAAATAATAAACTGAATCTGATCAAATGGTGCCTGGCCTAGATGGTAACGAGCAGTCTGTTTTTTGTACGGGTAAGTACATCCGGAATATAAGATGAAATAATAAATCCTATTTAGCTATTATTTTTCTGAAAAGTGAAATGATCTGCTCTTCATATATTTAGTAAAATCACTGCAACCACTTTGGCAGTAGGTGTGAATTATTTGGCCCCTATTATAGCAAATGTATTACATTAAAAGTCCATGTGATGGGCATGAATATAGAAATTCTAAGGAGTAAGTAAGAGGATAAATAAGGTTTATAAAGTTCTTGCTATCAACCAGGTATTGTTCTAAGCACTTGGACATATAGAACTTTTCACCCCTTACAAGAGTCTGATGAAATACATTCCCTTTTACCCCCATTTTCTAGATAAGGAAACTGAAGCACAGAAATGTTAATATCACCAACCTAGGAAGTAGCGGAGCTAGCATTCAAGCATAGACAGTCTGGCTTTGGAAATTCTGTTTTGACTATCTTTATTGAGCACCGTGCCACACTGTACAGAAAAGCAGATAGCATTCTTAAAATTGCATTTTTTTTAAAGCATTTAGGTTTTTTTTCTTTGAGTAGATACTAGATTTTATTCATTCTTTATTATTGTAATTTAGATGAAGGTTAACAGAACAAACTAGCTTCTCATTAAACAGTTAGTACACATATTGTTTTGTGACATTGATTACCCACCCCACAACACGTCAGCACTCTCCCTTCTTGACCTTGGGTTCCCTATTACCAGCTTTCCTGTCCCCTCCTGCCTTCTAGTCCTTGCCCCTGGGCTGGTGTGCCTGTTTAGTCTCGTTTTGTTTTATGGCCCGTCTAATCTGGCTGAAGGGCAAATCTCAGAAGTGACTTCATTACTAAGCTAAAAGGGTGTCTGGGGGCCATAGTCTCGGAGTTTCTCCGGTCTCTGTCAGGCCAGTAAGTCTGGTCTTTTTTTTGTGTGTGTGTGAGTTAGAATTTTGGTCTACATTTTTTTTTTTCTCCAGCTCTGTCCGGGAGCCTCTATTGTGATCCCTACCAGAGCAATCGGTGGTGGTAGCTGGGCACCATCTAGTTGTACTAAACTCAGTCTGGTGGAGGCTGTGGTAGTTGTGGTCCATTAGTCCTTTGGACTAATCTTTCACTTGTGTCTTTAGTTTTCTTCATTCTTTTCTTGCTCCCAACAGAGTGAGACCAGTGGAGTCTCTTAGATTTAAAAGCATTTAGTTTTGTTGTTAACTTAGGTGGCATCAAATCAGCTGACTCATAGCTACCCTGCATAAAACAGAATGAAACATTGCCCAGTCTTGACCCATCCTCACAATTGTTGCAGCCACTGTGTTAATCCAACAACCTTTAGAAATGCTATTAAAAGTGGGAATCTGGGGGCAATAATGAAATTAACCTCATAGCAGAGAAAGCATAAAGGAAAGGAAATATGATTTAGCATCTTATGTTTACCCAAGTTTTTGAATGTTTAATAACTTTAATTATCTAAACAGATTCCAATAGACTATATGAAAAGTTATAGTCAACTCTGATGCTCAGAAAATTGGTTAGTTTTTAGTACTGTTTTACTTCGAACAGTGTTATACAAATTCACAATATGTTGGTGATTATGTGTTCTTCAGATACTTGGCAGGCTGACAAGCGCTCCTTGAGAACAGTGGTGTGATTTATTTAGAAAAGAGGAAGTTAGAAATAACAGAAAGCAAGTTGAAGTCCATAAATAGGGAAAAAACTGATTAATAATATATTAGCAGATACAGATGATATCTCAGAAAGGCAATAAAAAAAAAATAGGCCCAAGTATGCAAAAGTTTCTTCTGGCAATAAACTCTCTTTTAAAGGTGCTAGATCCAGCCCAAGTGTCTGTAGGTAAGTCTGAAATATAGGATATTTATTGGATTAAAATGTTAGAAAAAATTTGGTGGAATAGGTAAAAATCCATCTTACATGTAAAAAAGTCCAAAATCCAGAAGCATACTTGATAATACTGATCAATTAAGCATTCTGTCTCTCTCTCTTTGTATGTATAAACAATTAGTAAAAGAATAAAAGACAAGAACCTCACCTCTCCTAATTCTGTGAAATAACAGATTACCCAAGGCAACAGGAAAAGATATTTGTCAAAAAAGTAGGGGCAAAAAAACAAAATTTGCGAGAAAACATTTATTTTATTCCTTAATCAGAAAGTAAAGGAGACTATGGGTCCAATATGTGGTCACTGAAAGTGAGAAGTGGAGTCAGTAGCCCTAAATTACCAGATTCAGCATAGCTGCTAACCCTGCCACATGCTCCAGTTAATTTAGGTCTTAGTTTTTCGTAAAATCTCCATTTTTACTTGGAAGTGAATTTGATCACTTAATTTGCCCCAGATTCTGGAAGGCATGGTGAGTAAGCATTAAAGGTGGCCTAGTGTCCTCTCAGAGTGTAAATTTTAGCGTGGTTATAGGGTTCAGACTTGAAGTCTAAGAATTAAATGTATATGTAGGTGGGGAAGTGCTGTGTGGCCACTTACATTGTTAATCTTATAGACTTAGAGCCCTAAATATATAACATTCAAAACCCCAAGTAATCCCAGAGGAAATATTTAGAAACTGTTCAGGAA
Organism: Loxodonta africana; assembly: GCF_030014295.1. Lineage (NCBI taxonomy): Eukaryota > Metazoa > Chordata > Mammalia > Proboscidea > Elephantidae > Loxodonta > Loxodonta africana. The sequence continues at coordinate 109,690,703 of NC_087369.1, forward strand.
GGGGCATTATCTGGACTTAGTCTTTGAGGGTTCATTACAGGTAAATTTTTCATTTTTTTTCCTCCTCCATGTTTTTATGGGTAGGTGTGTGTTGTGTGTGTGCGTGTTTTTTTTGTGTGTGTGTTTGTGTGTATTTACATAATATATAATCATGAATTAACTGCCAACATAAGTTTGCATGAAAGGAAAACCTTTTTGAAACTTTTCAGCTTGTTCCAACTAACTTTTATATAATAAGAGGCAGTAAAGCTATGTGCCTTTTGGGCTGCCAGAAAAAGATTCTGAAAGACAGAATTAATTATGTTGAATACAGTCTGCTAATGTACTAGGAGTAATTAGTAGTAACCTATGAGTGGAGTTTACAGAGACAGATTTTATGTCATTAGAAGGCAGAATTTTCTAATACAATGGAATGAACTGTCTAATGCGTTAGTAAGATTCCCAACGCTGGAATTTAAAAAGCAAAAGATAGATGACCACTTACAGAGGATTCTGTTGAAGGGGTTGTACTGCATGAATTATAAGACAACTTCCACCTCTCACTTTTTGTAATATTGTGATTTATGTAAACACTCCTGGCTGCAAAAGAAACACAGAATTTTAGATGTACATTATCCAGTCACTCCTCAAGGGTTCAATTTCAGCCACAGATGTTTAAAAGAAAATGTTCCCTTGGCCAATGAGTCAAATTGAACCCCATTGAGAAGATGTATTTCAGAGAGTTAAAAATTCTCTATTCAGCAGAAAAATAAACAATTTTATTGTTATTATAGTGTGTTCCTGACAAAAAGCTAAACCAAACAAAAATTGTTGGCATGGAATACTATATATGTGCATATAAAGAAAGGAAAAGAAAAGAAAATCATGTGCCCCTTTGTGATCATTGGAAACCCTGGTGGCGTAGTGGTTAAATGCTACAACTGCTAACCAAAAGATCTGTAGTTTGAAGCCACCAGGCACTCCTTGGAAGCTCTATGGGGCGGTTCTTCTCTGTTCTGTAGGGCTGATATGGGTTGGAATTGACTCACGGGCAACGATTTTGGGTTTTTTGGGTTTTGTGATCCTTGGAGGGAGAATGGGGAGAAAGAAATGAAGAGATGGTAAAGGAGAGGGGAAGGGAGAAGAGTGTGGAGAGAGAAGGGTGAAAATAGGGAGGAAACACAGTAAAGTGAAGTCAAAGAGAGGTGTGTGGAGAGATAGAAAGAGGGAAGGGAGTGATAGGGAGGGGATTTAATAAGAAATAGTGAAGTGGAGAGAGAAGTTGGGAGAGATTTGGAACGAGAGAGAGAATCAGGAGTAAGAGAAAGGGGGAAAGCAAAGAGAAAGGGAGGGAGAGAACAGAGATAAAAAGAGAGGGCAGGGAAAAGAGGGAAACTGAGGTATGTAAAGACATGTGTTGGGGAGAGAGAGAATTTCTACTGAAACATTTTCAGTAATATCTGATAATCATCCTATGCGAAGCTCATGGTTTAGTATATTTTAAGAAGGAAGTTCAGGCTGTACCTGTGCTCTTGCTCTCTCTCTTTTTGCCTCTCTCTCTTTCCCACTCCTTCCCTCTCCACAAACGTTAGAGGAGTATATGTCTCTGGAATTCAAACCTTGATCACTTCACCTTTGAATGGAAAATCCTCCTTAGGTCACCCAATATCGATATACATTTTCTGCAGATGCCATGAAAATTATTTGATTATGAAAAACATTATTTTACTATTTGACTTCCTAAATATCATTGTTTGGATTTTAAGATTATTTTAGGATAATCAGGGTAGGCCTTGATTTGCCTATTTTGAAAATCTCCCCTAACTGGTAAAAGCAGATTCATGTTTTGCAAAGCTATTCCTACTTCTTAATTCCTGATTAGCGCACCAGTGGAAAGACTGCAGTGATTAACAAGTCAAGATGTATTCAGGAAGTTTGGACACACCCAGAGAAAATTATCTCCCACTCCTTGGAAACCTTTTGGGCCAGTTCTACTTTGTCCTATAGGGTCGCTATAAGTTGGAATTGACTCGAAGGCAACAGGTTTGGTTTTGGTCTGCTACTATTAACCTTGGGAAAGAGAATAGTCTTTTTAAAATAATGAACTACCCTTAATAAAATATCAGAGGCAGGCAGTTTTTATGTATAATATTACTTCATGTTAATGGATTTTTGTTTTTATATATTTAATTCAAATGCCTACAATACATTGTTTCAACCTTCACGATGTCACACAGTACTCTATGCAACTATTTGATAGATATTTCCACATTTGATGCATTTTAAAGCAAATTTCTTTTACTAAGAAAAAGATCCAGGTTATATGCAAAAAACAATTTTAATATAAACTAGTAATCCTGATATATTTAGATGTATTTATTATTAAAATATACACTAGTTTCCTGGTTTGTTGATAAAAATCAATGCATATTTATGAACTGCTTAGGTAGTAAGCAATTGTTTCTAAATTTGTCAGTGAATAAGAATTGCTGAATGGGATACTTGGTGTGAATAAGTGAATATTTTAGGTGTCAGACATGCCTAAGAAAATCTCATTTTGCATGAAATCAGTGTTAAATTCTCCCCCTCAAAAAAGTTTCTGGTGAGAAAGTAGTAACAATCATAAGATGTGAAAAATAAACACAAATCACAAAAAGCCCAGGTTTTCAATATAGGCATTCTTTTTAAAAAATTTCTTAATAAAGACATTCTTAATGGCCTTTTTGTTAAATGTGCTTTAGGGAAAGGAGATAGCAAAGTTGTACTTAAGGATATCTCTTCATCCAAAGAAACTTTCCAAGTTTCTTAATTACAACAACAGTAGAACTAACTTCCCAGACACCCAGACATTATTCTTAAAAGTTGACTAAATATTTCACCTCAATTATATAAGTATTTTGTTTTCAAAATGAGCTTTCTCACTTTATCTTGGCTGTTTTCATTTGTCATTGTCCCTAAACATGGGAATGTTGTTGCAGAAGAATTTTCACATCTCAAATGATAAGACCCATTGATTAGGGACATTCAAATTTTACCAGCACCAGGGGAAAACTTGGTTCCTTCCGGCTTGAGTTAGGATAGCACCCACAATTAAAAATATCTGTCAACTGTTGTTACGCTCCAGTTTTAACGTTTTAAAAAAGACAGTCAGCTCTTTTTGAGAGAACAGTGTTTGTTTTCTTATCCTGAGACTTATAAGTCACCTGTTTTTGCTAAAATTAGAAATTCTTGGCACAACACTCTACTGTTAAAAAAAAAAAAAAAGCTAGATAATTTTTCTTCTTCTTCTCTTTTTTTTTTTTTTTTTGGCTGTACTGAGGTTTATAGACATTAGTTCCGGGATGTCTTCTGTGTCTCTCTGGGATACTCTAGAATGTACCAAGGAGATCTTATCCAGTCAGTTCTTCAAAACTATATGTAAACAGTTTAAATTAAACTTTAAGTTATTATATAATTTCAACATTTTATTTTGGAGTATACTAATTCACTTGTCTATGCCAAGAAATATGGAAGACAGCTTCCTGGCCAAATGACTGGAAGAGATCCATATTTATGCCTATCCTCAAGAAAGGTGATCCAACCAAATGCGGAAATTATAGGACAATATCATTAATATCACACACAAGCAAAATTTTGCTGAAGATAGTTCAAAAGTGGCTGCAGTAGCATATCGACAGGGAACTGCCGGAAACTCAGGCCGGTTTCAGAAGAGGACGTGGAACCAGGGGTATTATTGCTGATGTCAAATGGATCCTGGCTGAAAGCAGAGAATACCAGAAGGATGTTTACCTGTGTTTTATTGACTGCACAAAGGCATTCGACTGTGTGGATCACGACAAATTATGGATAACATTGCGAAGAATGGGAATTCCAGAACACTTAATTGTGCTCATGAGGAGCCTTTACATAGATCAAGAGGCAGTTGTTTAGACAGAACAAGGGGATACTGCATGGTTTAAAGTCAGGATAGGTGTGCGTTGGGGTTGTATCCTTTCTCCATACCTATTCAATCTGTATGCCGAGCAAATAATCCGAGAAGCTGGACTATATGAAGAACGGGGCATCAGGATTGGAGGAAGACTTATTAACAACCTGCATTATGCAGATGACACAACCTCGCTTGCTGAAAGTGAAGGGGACTTGAAGAACTTACTGAAGAAGATCAAAAGCTACAGTTTTCAGTATGAATTATACCTCAACATAAGGAAAACAAAAATCCTCATACCTGGATCAATAAACAACATCATGATAAATGGATAAAAGATTGAAGTAGTCAAGGATTTCATTTTACTTGGATCCACGATCAACAACCATGGAAGCAGCAGTCAAGAAATCAAAAGACGCATTGCGTTGGGTAAATCTGCTGCAAAGGACCTGTTCAAAGTGTTGAGGAGCAAAGATGTCACCTTGAAGACTAAGGTGTGCCAGACCCAAGCCATGGTATTTTCAGTTGCCTGATATGCATGTGAAAGCTGGACAACGAATAAGGAAGACCGAAGAATTGATGCTTTTAAATTGTGGTGTTGGCGAAGAACATTGAGTATACTATGGACTGCCAAAAGAAAGAACAAATCTTTCTTGCAAGAAGTAAAAACAGAATGCTTCATAGAAGCAAGGATGGGGAGACTGCATCTTACATACTTTGGACATGTTTTCAGGAGGGATCAGTCCCTGGAGAAGGACATCATCCTTGGAAAAGTGCAGGGTCAGGGGAAAAGAGGAAGACCCTCAATGAGGTGGACTGACACAGTGGCTGGAACAATGAGCTCAAGCATAACAACGATTGTAATGGCTCAGGACCGGGCAGTGTTTGGTTCTGTTGTGCATAGGGTCGCTATGAGTCAGAACCGACTCGACGACATCTAACAACAACAACAACAATTCTATTAATCCTTTACCCAAAATGCTGGTAACTTTGTTGTATCTATCAATTTTTTGGTGTTTATATGCCTGATAAGCAGGCAATTATAACTGAAGATACCTCAATTTATTTTTTCTCAGTGAAAGGCTTTTGTTGTTGTTGTGTTTCTTCTCTATTGAATTGAAGGAAGCTTGAGTTTTGATTTTTGCCATTCAAGAGTCCTAGACAATTTACAGAAATTTAACAGGAATCCCACTGTAGACTTGTTATTAAATTTAAACTAAAATAACTCATCCCATGAAAATAATCCATCCCCAAACTGGACAATTAACAGGTGTCAGTTTTTGAGCAGTTAGAACAGTTAATTTTTTAAGCTGCAACTCAGCGAGTCACAAGAATGCAATTCAATGAACACAGGTTAGGAAGATCAGAAATTTGAAAAGGAAAAATATTTTTCAATGTATGCTAATTCAGGTAGAAAATATTTCAGCAAAATGTGTTATCCTAATTGTATATTAATCTAAGAAACTTTTTTTTAAAAAAAAGCAGTTTGTTTCAAAAGATAAAGTATGCAAATGAGAGAATATTGGAACATGTTTTTATTTTGTCAAAGTAAAGAAGTAAAAGAAATATATTTTACTGGAGAAGACCTAGTACAACAAGCTTAAAGAGGTGGTAAAGGGACATCATGAAATAAGAGTTTGGAGAAAATATTACAGTGTTCAGTTTTCGTATACAGCTGAATTGTTTTCTTATAATCTATAATTTTGTATAATTCCTTACACTGAAATTTCCCCAATTTATATTGTTGCTTATACAGAGTGTAAATTATTTTCTCTGAATTTATATTCTATTTTTATACATGTTGCTGTTAAAAAAAAATTAGCATAGCTCGCTTACAAAAATACCTCGAGGTAGACTGGGGGGTGTGATTGGCGAACAAAGGTAGAAAACAGTTGTTAATAGAGTAAGCAACTTAATTCAAAGTCACATTTTGCAAAAACGAACAAACAAACAAAAAAAAACCATTGCCATTGAATTGATTCTGACTCATAGCAACCATATAGGACAGAGTAGAACTTCCTCATGGGTTTTCCAAGGACCGACTAGTGGATTTGAACTGCCAACTTTTTTGTTAGCAGCTGAACTCTTAACCACTGTGCTACCAGGGCTCCCACATTCTGCAAAGGAATCCCTTGTATTAAACTGAAATTGCCTGCAAGATTCTGGATTGAAATACTGCATAACTGATTAAGTAACTGCCCCTTACCATAAATCTTTCTTTGTAAAACTGTATACAGATTTTGTGGATGGAAGCAGGTTTAGGCTCACTGACTATTCATCCAACTGCCCATATACATAATGAGAACAAAGGCAGTAGAATGAAGTATAAATTCAGTAGGTAGCATTCATTCCTGAATTTATTTTCTATTACCAATGAGCTTCTGTTATTTTAATGATTCAGAATTAAATCTCCATAGTGATCCAGTGCTGAAAATATCTACCAAACCTTGCCACATTTTTGTTACTGTGCCTTTTGGAGGGAATATTAGTTTCTTTGCCCTATCCAGTTAACTTATGTTCTTCAAGTTATGTCAGAGCCAGGAGAGGGTGAGATATTTCAGCATGTTGGAATCTGCTAGGTGATATTTGTCTTTCAGTACTCCCAGATCAATAGTGTCTAAAGAATTGGAAAACAGTGAATGTAGAGTTAAACTATATTTGGTAGGGCTCCAAGATGAAAATTTTATTCACTCGAGTAAGATTAGCCTTCCTACCATTTAGCTGATGCATGCAGATATTGATGCACATTTGACCCCTTACACTTATCTCAAACTCCTCATTCCCTCCTCTCTAAAACTATCTCTTTTTGAAATCAAAACTATAGCCTGCCCTTTATATAATGTAGTTTCAGTAACATTGGGAATGGTTCCTTGCCTAAAGTGATTTTTCTGAGTTTCCTCTAGTGTGAAGATTATATTTGCTAGTGTTTGTTTTGGCTTTTGAGAGTCCTGAAAGGAATGGTTTATGGTAGGTTAATGATTTAAGTTCAGAGATAGGCTAACATTTTGTACCATTTTAGCATTAATCCATACATGAGGAAAGTTCATCACTTACTGCACCAAAGAATTATTATGAAAGCAATAGGTTTTAACTTATGGATGAGCTTAACATTTTTACCTTTTCATTTTTTAGTATATTTGATGAAGATGCTTATTACCTTCTCATTTTGTAAGATTTAAATATGCTTAAATATGTTATATCTTACTGTAATTCTTTAGATTACCATATTTTTACACAAATAACGCATACCTTCTTTGCTTTGCTGTTGCTAACCAAGCCCTCTCTGTCTGAGGTATTTTCATAAGCAGGGCTATGGTAATTTTTTTTACAGATTGCTGTTAAAAAAAAAAAAAAGCATAGCATGTTTACAAAAATACCTGGCAGGAGGAGGGCACGGTTGGCAGACAGACGTAAAAGTCATGCTTTATTTGTGTAAAAAAATGGTAAGTAGCTTAATTCAAAGTCATATTTGTAAAGGAATCATTTTTATTAAACTATAATTGACTGCAGGATTCTGATTGTAATACTACGTAATTGACTAAGCAATTGCCCTTTAATATAAATCTTCCTTTGTAAAACTATATACAGATTTTGTGGGTGGGGGGCAGATTTAGACTCATTGACTATTCATTCAATGGCCCACATACACAATGAGAGCAAAGACCGTAGAATGAGCATTTTCTATATGTGCATGACTCAGTATACATAACCATTTTTCCTTTTAAATAATAACACACACCACTTCTGTGCTACTGTATTTTCAGAAAAGCATAGTAGGTTTTTTTTTTTTTTAATTTCTTAGCTAGTATATGAAGTTCTTTAAAGCATTTTCTCCTTAACTTTCTTATGCTGTTTGTAAAATGAAGAGCCCTGGTGGTGCAGCAGTCAAATGCTAACTGAGAGGTTGGCAGTTCAAGCCCACTCAGTGGCTTTGCAGGAGAAACACCTGGCTAGCTGCTTCCATAAGATGGAAGAAAACTATATGGGGCAGTTCTACTCTGTCACATCAGGTCGCTATGAGTCAGAATCGACTGGATGGCACCCAACAATTACAACAATTTGTAAAATGAACATGTCTAGAAATAAAGTTAGATTTTTTTTTTTAGTGTATCAAACATAGGGTCAAACGTTAAATATCCAGAGGTTATGCATTATGAAAAAAGTGAAAGATTATTTAATTCTGATGATTGCAGTAAAATTTGGCAGGTCTAGCTATTGGCTGCTTGTGAAATGAGTGCTATCAGTTTTACTAGTTCATTTTACCCAAGTTTTTATGGATCTTAAAAAAAGCTAATATTAGAAAATATATTTGGTAATCATGTGTCACTTTCAATCATCTATAATCTAATAATTTCTAGTTATGATTCTGACATGCATAGCCTTTGCTATAGAGAAGTAGTGATTAGATTTATTAGCTAGATCTCATTAGTTTAAAACATCATTACAGTGTTTCTTTTTGTCTTCAGTGATTGTACAAGACTCCCTGTCATTTATAAGTGTAGTTTCAACATACGGTGTTGTTTTCGGCCACTTTTCTCTTCTTTATCAATTGCTTTTAATTAAGCTCAATTTTCTCAGGCAAACATGCCCTGTATATTTCATCCAATTAAATTAAATTCATTATGGCTGTTTGTATAGTAGGGTCAATAAAGTGACCGTTAATTTTAAATCAATCATTTCATGCTTTGTAATTTTTCCCGCATTGAGAAAACTAGTAATAGAACATGGCATAATGCCATATTTCCAAAAGAGGGGGAATATGCTTAAATAAATATAGTCTGGAATCTAAAGTTGCTACAACTTTCCTTTAATATCCGGAAGCTGGAGGAGTCAAAGTAGCCTGAAACATCTAAACTGGAAACTATGTGTTTTCACAAGGTCAACCTTCAGAAGCATACTTGTGGATATTAAAACTACTTGAAAATTTGTTCTTCCACCCAAGATGAAGTAACAGGGATGAGATTTACCTGGCCACCTGAAACAACAACCACAACAAAAAGAGAGAATATATGAAACAACATTTTTCAAGATTGTGAACAACAGGCAATGAAGGACAGTGATTCCAGAGAGGAAAAAAAAATAAGGCAAACTCTATAATTGCTCCAGTATACGACCTTGAGTTTCCAGGGCATGGCTAAGGGAGAGGTAACTTAGGTGGAGCCTAGCAAACTCCCTGAGTTGAAAAGGTGGAGATGAGAATCCAGGGAGAATAAGGTGGGTGGAGTTTCCAGGACAGAGTACTGAAGAGAAAAGAGCTGCACAGAGAGAAAACCTTGGGGATCATCAGCAGAAAGTCCTCCTTGAATATTCAGCAGTTTACTGATTAGTATACATGTGTGAAGAAACTATCTGAGGTCAGTGAAAAAACATCCAATAGTATCAGAGAACATTTCCTGGTGTTTACACAGAATTGGGAATGTGCCTTTTCCCACAGCCAGACTGGATAAACTCATATTTCTGGAGCATTGAACGGAAACCCTCGTGGTGTAGCAGTTAAGAGCTACAGCTGCTAACCAAAAGGTCAGCAGTTCAAATCTACCAGGCGCTCCTTGGAAACTCAATGAGGCAGTTCTACTCTGTCTTATAGGGTCGCTATGAGTCAGAATCGACTTGATGGCAGCGGGTTTAGTTTGGTTTGGTTTGAATAGAATACTCAGGAATATCTTGCCTCTGGGTGGCACAAATGGTTTGTGCTTGACTACTAACTCAGCAGTGACGCAGAAGGAAAAACCTGGTGATCTGCTTCCGTAAAGATTATAGCCAAGAAAACCTTACGAAGTAGTTCTACTCAGTAGCACGTAGGATCACCATGAGTCAGAACGGACTTGAAGGCAAAGGTTTTGGTAGTTGGGAATAATTAGCCCTAGGTGGAGCAGTACTCCAAACCTACCCAACAAATAATAAAAGCAAGAACTGAAAGGATCAAACTGTTTTCAGTTAACTTGAATGCATCCCATAAAAAGCTTAAGAATATTTATAGGAATAGAAAACATATCCAGAAGCCAATAAAGTAAAAATTCAAAATGAATGGCATCCAAACAAAGATTACCAGTGATACAAAGAAGCAGGGAAAATTTACCCATGAAGAGGGAAATAATCAACCAATAGAAACTGACCTAAAACTGACACAGTTGTTAGAATTAGTATCTGAGGGTATTTTAGATAGTTATTATAATTTTATTCTATATGTTCAAAAAGTTAGACAGAGATATGGATGATACCAAAAATTCAAAGCAAAATTCTAGAGATGAAACCTACAATGTATGACATGAAAAATACCTAGGATGGAATTAACGTTAGATTAGACATTAAAGAAGAAAAGATTAATGAATATGAGTATTTTACATTACAAAAAATCCAAAATTAAACAGAAAAAAAATTAAAATAATGAAAAGAGTAATTGAGCTGTGGGACTTCTAGCAGTCTTATATACATGAAGCTGGAGTCCAAGAAGAAGAAGTGGAGCAGGGGAAGGCAGAAAAAATATTTGAATTAATAATGGCCAAAATTTTTCCAATTTTCGTGGCAACTATGAACACTTAGGAGCCCTGGTGGGCCAGTGGTTAAGAGCTTAGGCTGCTAACCGAAAGGTCGGCAGTTCGACTCCACCAGCCGCCGCTTGGAAACCCTATGGGGTAGTTCTACTCTGTCCTATAGGGTCACTGTGAGTCAGAATCGACTCAGTGGCAACAGGTTTGGGTTTTTTTTAATGAACCCACAGGGTCAAGAGGTTAATGAGCACCAAGCACATGAAACATGAAGAAAACTACACTAAGGCTCAACATAGTCACATTATTCTAAATCAGTGATAAAGAAAAAAAAAATCCTAAAAGCAACCAGAGAAACAAGGCACATTATGTACAGAGGCACAAAGAGATGACAGTTAATTTGTAGTCTGAAACAATGCAACTGAGAAGATAGTGGCACAACAAAGAAAAAAACAAAACTGTCAACTTAAAATTTTATATTCAGAAAAATATCTTTTAAAATGAAAGGCAAAATAAAAACATTTCTGGTATACAAAAGTTAAAAGAGTTTATCCATAACAGACTTGCATTACAAGAAATGTTAAAAGAAGTCATTCAGACAGAAGGAAGTAATACCAGATAGAAGTGTGGATCTACACACGGAAGAACATCAGAAATGGTAGTTACAGGGTAAATACACAAGATATTTTATTATTTAATTCTTTTTTTTTTAAGCAACTTGACAGTTTATAAAAAAATAATAACATATTTTTGGATTTATAACATGTATAAGGAAAATGTATTACAATAACTTAAAGGCTAGGAGAGGAGAAATGCCAAGTTAAAGCCACCACGAGATGCCATTACACACCAATTCAAATGGCAAAAATTAAAGACTGACGATACTGACAAAAGATCAACTATAGTGTTGAAGAGGATATGGTGGAATTGGTACATTCATGTACTGCTGGTGGAAATGCCAAATGGAACAACCATTTTGATAAACAGTTTGGCAGTTTCTTGAACTGTGGAATATGACCTATCCATTCCATCCTTAGGTATTTACCCAAAATAAATGAAAGTTTATAGCTATGCAAAGATTTGCCCATGAATGTTCATAGAAACTTTATTTATAATAGTAAAAAACTGGAAAGAACCCAAAATGTCAATCAACCAGTGGACAAACACACATTGATGTATCCATACAATGGAATACTACTCAGCAATAAAAGGAGTATATTAATTATTCAGGTACAACATGGATGAATCCCTAAATAACTATGCTGGGTGAAATAATCAAGATTAAAAAAAGAGTACATTTTGTTTGGTTCCGTTTATGTAAAATTCTAGAAAAAACAGACTAATCTAAACTGACAGAAAACAAATCAGTGGTTGCTTGTGCAGTGGGGTTGTTGGCAGCAGCAGGTGCCTTTTGAGGTGATGGATATGTTCAGTATGTTAATTGTGGTGATCGTTTTAAGAGTGTATGCTTATTTTAAAAATTATCAAATTATGCAGTTTAAATATGTGCAATTCATTGTATGTCAATTATACTTCAATAAAGTTGTTATAAACAAGCCTTTATAAAATTAGTAGATTAATAACCAAAAAAAAAAAACCAAGCCCAGTGCCGTTGAGTCAATTCCGACTCATAGCGACCCTATAGGACAGAGTAGAACTGCCCCATAGAGTTTCCCAGGAGCGCCTGGCGAATTCGAACTGCCGACCCTTTGGTTAACAGCCAAAGCACTTAACCACTACGCCACCAGGTTTTCCAGTAGATTAATGTAGCTCACTAAAACCACACTATTAAATAACTTTTCAGTTGGACAACAAAAAATTTTTTTTTCCTTAAAAAAATTTATTTTCCTAAATGATATGATTTTAATATATTCTTCTGTATTATGTCATTTACTTGATGATACTTGCTGAAAGATTGAAAATTGGTTTAAAAAAATAAAGGTTTAGTTTTTGACTTTTTTGTTGAAATTATATTAGATGCATAACATAGATATACTAAAATGTATTTTTGTAACTCTTGTATTAATAGCTAATGATGCAATTTTTAATCTATCATTTAGTATTTCATATCTGATATTTGAAAAGAGTATAACAGTACAAACAGATTTAAGAGAAAACACATAACCACGGTATTTCACATTTCTTTCATACCGAAAAAATAAACAACGACAACAAGCCACATGCTTATTTCCGGTTTTTGATATACCCGTTAACATATCTGACATCCTCAGTGAGAACCATTTGTAATTTCACCTTAGCTGGCTTAAATTTTTCTCCTTTCATCACTGCATGTACCAAAGCTGTATCACTTTCTGGATTTTTTTTCTTTCTTGTTAAGTGTTTAGTAACAGGCCTACAACAGTTTTGTCATTTTAATACACAATTAGAACATCTTTGATCACATCATGATAGAATTAGGGTTAACTACACCACACACCAAGAGGAAACTGACACTAATGTGTGAAGTGAATAGAGTGAGTGAATTTAATTGATAAGATGTACTTACAAAAAAAATTAGTTTGAAATTCTAATAGGAAGAGTATGGAGCACTGTTAGATTTCATTGAAGTTGTTTATGCTCCACAAAAAAGCTAGCTACATCAAGACTGCTATGATAAAAGGTAATGGTCTGTAGCATATCAAAAATTGTTAAAAATGCTTGAACATAAATTCACACAAAGGGTATATTCTTTAAAAATATCTGTATTTAAACATCTTTAAAAAAATTGTTGTTAAGTGCTCTCGAGTCGCTTTTGGACTCACAGCAACCCCATGTGACACAGTAGAACTACCCCATAGGGTTTTCCAGGCTGTAATCATTCTGGGAGCAGATCGCCCATCTTTTTCCTGCGGAGCCTCTGGGTGGCTTTTAACCACCAATCTTTTGGTTTGCAACAGAGTGCTTAAGTGTTGTGCCATCAGGCCTCCCTTTAAAAAATTAAGACACATAAAATACGTGAATCATTATGTAACATCGAATAATATATTTTTTAAATTTTATTGTGGTTTAGGTGAAAGCTTACATAGAAAATTAGTTTCCCATTCAATAATCCATATACAAATTTTTCCATGACATTGGTCGCAAGCCTCAAAACGTGTCAGCGCTCCCCACATCAAATAATCTTATAATATTTCCTCATTTTTTTCTTGGATTTTTATACACTGGCTCTGTCTGTTAAAAATAGATGGTAGGTGAAATATTCTTACTGCATACAAATTAAAATTGTTTATTTTAATTGTCCTCTCAAAATCACTTAATAATGATCAAATCATTTTGTATGGGTTTACTTTAGAAATGGGCTTACGCATTTAATGAAAGTATGACATATGAAACTAGGATATTTATCATTTATCATAATATTATCATTAAAAAAAAAAAAAGCAAACCTGTTGCTGCCAAGTCGATTCCAAACCACAGCAACCCTATAGGAGAGACTAGAACTGCCCTATAGAATTTCCAAGGAGCACCTGGTGGATTCGAACTGCCAACCTTTAGGTTAGCAGCTGTAGCACTTAACCACTACACCATCAGGGTTTCCAATATTATCATTAGTCGACAGAAAATAATCCCTTTGTAGAAATTATTTTAAAAGCATTTAATACTATCAAAAATAAAGTTTTCAAAACACAAATCAAGTAAATCAGTCCGGTAAATGTGGTCCCATCAATAATTAGATCGAAACCATCATATGACACTTAGCACTATAAGATTATATTAAAATCCCTCTTCTTTGAAACCCTTTATATTAACTAACTAGAAATAGCAGCTGTCTCTCTTATTTTTTTCTAAGCTTTCATAGAGTTCATGTACGTCTTTCTAAATGCCAAAATGATGTTGCTGTTTTCATATATGTTGGAAATAATCAAATTCTTAAAAATATGCTGTTCCTATGGATAATTAATCTCTGGAAGTTTAGATTAAGAAAATCTAAGTGACAAGATAAAAAGCTATAAGAAATTATTAGTTTTATTCCTATTTATAATTCTGCAGGACTAAGTCTTTAAGCCGAATCCCTAGAATATGCAGGTAAATATTGTGACAGTACTGGAGAGTCATGTCAATTTGTTTTATTAGTACTATCATGTGCTGGCAGTCAAGACTGAAAGACTAAGATTTTACATTGCGGAGGAGGAACTGATTTAGGGTAGGGTTGCACGACTGATTATTGTAATTGCTGTCAATAAGTTGTACACCTGTAAAAAGTTGAATTGGCAGAAGTTGTGTGATACATATACAATTTCCAAAAAAAAAAAAAAAAAACTGCTGAGGCTGCTTATGTACAACCAAACAGCTCATGGGATTTGGTTCTTTTTTGATTCCTTGGTTTGGAAGTTTAGAGTCATGGTTTCATGAAAAGTCCCAGTTAATTGGTCTAATAACATGTTTAGTGCTTCTCTTCTACCTCCTAGTTCACAGTGTAGTGCCTGGGGTTTTAAAAGCTTGCAAATGGCCACCTAAGGCACAACTATTGGTCTCTAGTCACCTGGAGCAACAGAGGAAGAAGGAGATCAGGAATAGAAGGAGGAGGTGGAATGTGTGGCTATTTGCCTCCATGAACAACTGTCTCATTTGCCATGACACCAGAAGAACTGAGTGGGGCCCAGCTATTATTACTGAACATTTTGATTAAAAATTCTATGGAAGAATCCTGATCAAAAGGGATAAAATGTAGAACAGAATTACAAATCCTCATGGATTCCAGACTCCTGGAGCCATGAAGGTTGGATGAACTTATGAAACTATTGCCCTGAGATAATCTTTAAACCTTAAACCAAAAATATCCCTTGAAGGGTTAGAAAGGTTGCACAACTCAAAAAAGTAATCAGTGTCACTGAATTGTAAATGTAGAAACTGTTGAATCGGTGCATGTTTTGCTGTGCTTACTCTCAATAACACCAACGAAATAATTAAAATTTAGAAATAAAAAATAATAACCCTGGCCTTTACAATTAAAGTGATAACAACTCTAAATTAAACTTCTAAATTACCAGGAGCTCTTCGATCCCCAAACTACAAAGGCTAGTTTCGTTGTACAAGATGAATTAGGTGTACAATGTCCTTTGAAATATGGGGGTAGAGTACAGGAATGGCATTGGTTTTAGCCTTGGAAGGACGCGATTCTCTTTATTATTTTAAACATCTGTTTATGTGAGAAGACAAGTACGTTATTAATGAATCTTTGAGAATTTTAAGGCAAAAGAATGTATTATCCGCTGTCCTAAAAATGCAGCCTGTTTACACCATCCTATGATAAATAGGATACATTCAAGATAATGGCAAAAGTACACTTTTGTTACAAAGAAAGAATTATATTAGCCTTTTACAAAAACTAAAACTTCTCTTCTAAACATAGGCAATACGTAAAACACTAACGTCCTTATACTTGTACAATGATACCGAACCCATAAGCCACTTTGAAACTGCCACATGTGTCCAAACCCACGTTAGATATTTCTTAACCCTCACCCTCAATTCTGTTCCTAGTTGAGTCCTCAGATTTCAAGTTGGCATATAGTATGAATCAATTATTTAGGAACTAACAAGACAATTTTTAGTAAGTAGGTGGTATACCTACAAAATCTTTTAAATTGGAACACAGAACAAATAGAAGGGATAAAGAAGATTATATACATACTAAACCCTCTCCATTGTGAAATTGATTAGTATGGACATTTTTACTTAAACTAGTCTGTTTTATACTGATCATTTCATATCAATATCCCTTTTAATATAGATATTGTTACCCCCGTTTTACAGAATAGGGGCACAAATTGGTGAAATTTCTTGCCTAGAGTCACATATGTAGGAGGCATTTTGGAAGTTCACATCTAATTTACTTTGCTTCAATTAGATATTAAGTTCTACTTCTGTTCTACATGCCGATTTATGGGGATATTAAAATTTCTATGTTAAACTTTATTCTACGAAAATATTGATGCCAAGGTCTCGGTAACATAATCTTGTTTATAATACATCGTTTTTGAATTGCAAAAATTTGGAATCCCACAAGGTTAAGAAAAAGATGTATTTTAGTGTCAGCTTTGTCAATGAAGAAAAAAAAAACTTTGTCACCTCTGCTTGATGTATGGAGTACGTCTTTTGATTCAAACCTGTTTCCTTGTTCTAGTTCTTGATTTTTAAAATACTTACCTAAGATAAGCTTGTGATATCTTTATCTTTCATGATGCATGGGATGAAGCAATGTAGTTTTTTTTTTTTTAATTTAACAGTAATTAGCATGTTTTTCTGACTTTTGTTCTCTTTGCCACTATATACGGTTTTCATCCTTTTCCTTCTTTTGCTTTTATCCAGTCTGTTTAAAATTCTTACATATTTATAGAGATCAATAAGGTATACTTGTAGGTGTTTAAGTTAAAATAGCCTAGGTTAAAATTTCTGAAGACACCCCAATGTCATCTCCTACTTACTGTGCATGTATGTTTTTCTACCTGAATACATTTTTTAATTATCGTGGTAGAGATAATGTAAATTATCTTTGAAACACCTAATCACAGATGTTCTTAGAGAATGATAAAGCCCAGGTACTTGCACCAATAAATAAATAAAAAACCCATTGCTGTTGAGTCAATTCTGATTTCTAGCAACCCCGTAGGAGAAAGTAGAACTATACCACAGAGTTTCCAAGTCTGTAATCTTTATGGAAGAAGACTGCCACATCTTTCTCCTGCAGAGTGGCTGGTGGCTTCGAACCACCAACCTTTCGGTTAGCAGCCGAGCACTGAACCACTGGGCCGCCAGGGCTCCTCTAGGTACATGGACGTGCAAAGCTAATTTTGGGTGGTGGTCAACCAGGGGATGCAGTTACCATAATAAGTGTACTCTCAAAGAATTCCCCCCAAAGGCCCTTTTACTCTTGCTGGGACCCACTACAAAATTTTTTGATGATGTCTACATGCACTTGCACATGTGGGTGGGTGTGAGAGAGGGGTGTAGCAGTCTAAAAAAACTGTGATACTTGATCCTCAGAAATGATTGTTTTCAACCTCACCCAGGTGAAATCTTGATGTAAATGAGATTCAAGGAACTTCAGATAAGAAGCAATTTAAAAATAGGAAGGGTGGAAGTCATCCATTCTCTCCATTCACACTTAAGGAACACATTTCCGCTTGCAAGATGTGTTTTGCATAAATACACTCTACAAGAATGCCATCATTTTTAGGATACACTTAGTAGTTGGAGGAAGTTTTCATGTTTGAAACTCCTATAGTTTATATGGTTATTCTAGACACAACTGCTGTAATTTTGCAGCTCATTTCATATTTTTAATCTATAGCCCAAGTTAGAGCTTTGAAAAGAAAAAAATGTAGGGAAGAGAGGATGTCTATGAAGACTTTTATCAAGATAACTACACAGCTGGGTTCCGTGTCAGCAATTCCTTTCTCTATCACTTTCTTGGGGGTATATAGACTGAGTTTGCCCGAGGCCTTGGCTTGGGGAATGTGCAAAAATCAGTGAATCTCGTCATTATTAATTGGCTGATTGGCATGTAGGATACGGCTGCCTCAAATCACATTCTGTCTAGATACACACTTCTAGTAACTTGGGGAATCTGCTGGTATCCTCCTGATTACCTGCACTTCTGGATATCAGAAAGCAGTCTCATTTCCGTTTCTAAAATCAGACCCAACCACTAGGTGAAATTCCTTCTAGGCATTGTTAGGAGACATTCCAGTCTCCCAGGTCTCCTTCTTAATCTAGGTTCATGAAATGTTTTAAATTTTACTATATGGCATCTTTTGTTTTAAGCTGTCCTAGAAGCAAACCTGAGGTACTTGCTCTGTTTATACTTCATTCTCATGTAAACAGTCTTATTCTTAACAGTTTTAATTAGCTTCCATATGCTGTGCTTTAACTAAGAGTTTTTGATTTTTATGATAATATTAAAAGAATCTGAGACCAGCATTATCACTCAAAAATGTTACACAGTAAAATTCGCAAGACAAAGTAAAAGAAAAGGAAAAAGCTGTATTTAAAAAATACTTGACAATTCTACCAACACATTACTATCAACTCCATGTTACGTTGCAGCCCAAAGAAAAGCAATGGAACTCATGCAGTTTATCTTGGAGGGCCAGGGACTGTGGATTTGGGGATAACTGATGGCATGTGCAAAATAAATACAGAACTCCACAGTTGCCTCTGACAATGCACCTGGGATTTGGAATTCAATAAATTAGATGCTATGGCTACACCCCCTATGACTCACACTGAGATGTTGCATATCAGTAGGGTATGTGAAGACATATTACTAGTCATCACTTTGTAGCTCAGCACTTTCCATGTTATTGGGACACTGAGAACAGATTGTTAGGGAATTGGCCCAGCAGTTGAACATTAAGGTGAATGGAGGGACTGTTATCTTTGGAGATTGATTTTGTCGGGGAAGATTCTTACAAGGATGAGTTAAAACAATAGTAATTTAACAAGCACAGAAGATGACTGAAAGAGCTGCTTTCAGTTTGTAATTACTCAGATTAAAATTACCAAACATTTTTTAGAGAGGTAGATGTAAGGGGGGGGGGGGCTTACTGTAGAAAATACTGCTGTATATAAATAAATGGAATAACTCTGAGTTAAAAAAATTATATATATATATATATATATATATAAGCCAGTGCTGTTGAGTTGATTCCAACTCATAGCGACCCTATAGGACAGAGTAGAACTGCCCCACAGGGTTTCCAAGGAACGCCTGGTGGATTCGAACTGTTGACCCTTTGGTTAGCAGCTGTAGCGCTTAACCACTATGGCACCAGGGTTTCCATATATATATATATATATTTTTTTTTATATATATATATGGCATAGGCAAAAAAAGCATTTGGAACTTGACTGGATCTTAACACTGTAAAAAATAGATTATTGAGGAGGAAAAAATAAAAACAACCTTTACAAGCAGTTTTGTGAGGTGGAAAAGTACTGTAAAAGGGGGTCAAGTGCTAAGGCTTCAAAAACCCAATTGTGCATTTGAAATCTGGGTAACTGTGAGTAATCATTCAGCTTCTAGGACTCAGTTTTTTCTCTCCTATAAAATGAATTTAAAAACACATGATTTTAAAAATCCATCCAAACATATTTAATGGTGAAATATTTGAAAATGTAATAAGCAGCAAATATAATTATTTGATTAATTGGAATTATAAATTTTCAGGGAAGGAAGAAATCAGCAAAGGCCAGAGTGATTGGGAGTATTTTAGGGAAGAGGTGGAATTTACACTACGTGGATCACAGTTGCATAAAAAATTGGCTGAGTTCGTCAGAGGTAGACAGTAAAACAGGGATAAGAAGGGAGACTTTAGTTGGGGTAACAGCTTGAGTGATGAGGAAAAGTATAATGCGTATGGGCCTATTTAGAAGGAAAGGGAGTGGTATGTGTGTTGGCCACTAAAGAGTCCAGCTTGACAAAAGTAAGCCAAAGAATCCTTTTGCCATCAAGTCGATTCTGACTCATAGCAAACCTATAGCAAACCTATAGTAAAAATAGTAGTGGGTGAAAAATGACAAATCAGACGGGATTACACAATTTAGAGATTAATGCTAGCATGTTGAATTCTCACAAAATATTCTTGAAGATCTAAATATGTTTTATTATTTCAAAATATATTTGAAGATGCAAACTATTTTTTAAATATGCAATTGTGACGTGAAATATAGATAGTTCTGTTCTTACCACGGGGTTCCGTTCTGGTGACTTTGCCCTAAGTCTGTTCTAACATGAGTCTAATACATCTTTTTTTTTAGTTTTCATTTTTATTGCATTTTATTATCAGTATCTTTATAAATCCAGTCTTTGAGCAACTGCAAGTATCTGAGAATAACATCAGATTCTACAACATTGTGTGAAGTACATATTATTTTTAAAGATAAACCAAACCCACTGCAATCGAGTCTATTCCGACTCATAGTGACCCTATAGGACAGAGTAGAACTACCGCATAGGATTTTCAAGACTGAAAATCCTTAAGGAAGCCAACTGCCCCATCTTTCTCTTGCGGAGCAGCTAGTGGGATCTAACTGCTGACTTTTGGTTAGCAGCTGAGTGCTTAATGGCTGTGCCACCAGAGCTCCTTCATTACTAACAACAATAAGATGTACAAAAAAATGACAGTAGAATATTTTAATAAGTCTGGGACTACTTGCGTTTTGCTCCCTCCATGAGTATGCAAAGGAGCCCTGGTGGTGCCGTGGTTAAGCGCTCTGCTGCTCACCAGGAGGTCGGTGGCTGGAAACCACCAGCCACTCTGCTGGAGAAAGATCTGGCAGTTTGCTTCAGTAAAGAACACAGCCTTGGAAACCCCATGGGGCAGTTCTACTCTGCCCTGTAAGGTGCTATGAATGGAAATCAACTTGATAGTACTCAACATTAGTATGTAAGTTCCATGAGGGCAGTGATTATTGTCTGTTTTGTTCCTTCTGTATTCTCAGCATTCAGAATAGTGTCTGGAATATGAGTACATATTGCCCATGTTAAATTTTGTTTTAATGATTTAAAATTTGTTCTTATATCTTGAAAATGAAATCTTGTACATTAAAGGAGCCTTGAAAAGTAATTCCCACGTATAAAGATGTATTAAATATACAATTGTTAAGAGTAACCTTATTAGTTTGTCAAAGGCAGAGCTAGACATTTTTGTAGCTTTTTAGCTGAAGGCATTTATGACTACAACCTAAACCCCTTGCCATCCAATCTCTTCTGACTTATAGTGACGCAATAGGACAGAGTAGAACTGCCCCATAGGGGTTTGAAGGCTGTAATTTTTACGGAAGCTGACTGCCACATCTTTTTCCTGTGGAACAGCTGGTGGGTTCGAACCACCGACTTTTTGGTTAGCTTCCAAGCGCTTAAGCATTGCACCACCAGGGCTTCTTAGATATAACCTAAGTCTTAGTAAATAATGAATCTTCATTTCTCAGGCAGAAATGGTAACTAGCCATCCATGGTTTATTATTTTACTCTCGGGGTACTGTGTTAAATGTGAGTGTACCTAAATATAAAATAACCCCTGCCACTAGAGTGAAAGCCATTTGAAAGTCAGAAAACTACAACTGCTGTTGGCTATGGAACACTGTGTTAGAACACTGTTTGAAGCAGCTTAAAACAGCAGGACAGCAGTTCTACAGACAGTAACAGAATTTGTGTGAACTTAATTTTCTGCAGGCTGGGAGAAGTAGACTATCTGTTCTTTCATGTGATTTTTAAAGTCATAATTCTAACATTTAAGCATTCATAGTAGATGTAGAAATTGTTTGCAGAAGAAAAGGGCTGACTTTCTTTGGACACAAATTAGCATCATAGAGGGTTACTAAATTTGGACATTCTATGTATTGAATTTCCATTTTAATGAAATGTTATTTGTGTTGACTATTTTCCTCCTTGGTGCATAAAATATTCCATTGTCTGTAATTCATTTTTATCAAGACACAATTTTCAATGATATTAATATGACTTGTGACAACTTCGTATTTGTTTTTTCATAATTGTTTCAGTCCAACAACCACATAATAAATAGTAAATTAATATGCATGACTTTTATCTCATTGAATTAATAAAACCATGAAGCAAATTACATTTTCTGGTGATTCTCAGTTAAGGATTCACAAATTTCTTACAATTTCATTAGTAATCCTCTAGCAGTCTTGGTTGGAAGAAAAGCTTCTAGTTGCTCTTTCAGGAGATGCCTGCTGAAACTGTAATGGAAGTTGTAGAAGTAAAGCCTAGACCTCCTCATTGGTATTGCTGCTACTAGGGCAGTACAGAGACAGTGCCATGGCAGAGGCCTAACTTGGGTATGGCAGGTATGGCACGTATTGAAACAGCCCTGGACGTGTGGCATCACTGAGCAGTTTCTATTAACCTGGTATGGCCAGCGGCGTAGCTATGGAAAAGGGCGCCTATGGCAAGCACTGAAATTGCGCCCCGTCCAAACTTCTGACACCCCTCTTTTATATAACTTTACCATAATATCAGCTCAAAAATACAAGTCAAGCTTGTTAATCTTTTAATTAAGACATTACGGTGCTTCAGGAAGGACGTTGGGCCTTACTGGGTCAACAGAAATTGCTCAGTGGTGTCACGCACCCAAGGCCAGTGCAATACTGTAGATAGGCCGCTGCATGGGTGTTGTAACTCCCGATAGACACCTGGTTTTCCCATACCTTCTACGAGTGTAATAGTCATCAGAGCCAGATGCCAAAACGACAACAAAAAAACTCCCTTAAGTATCCCATCTACATTCCCTACCTCTCTGCCTCTCCTCTCCACTTTCAAAATGTGATTTATAGGTAAATGGGATTCATGGAAATTCACTTTGTAGCAAACTTTTCTGAATGTCTATCCCATATTAAAGAATTAGTGTGCTGGAAGTATACTTGAGAAGGATTATTGTTTCCACTTTTAGGAATACCTATACCATAGATAGATATGGTAAATTTGTTGAAGATTAGGTTTTATTTGATAAGATATGGATTATTATTCAATATTGCCTACAATTTAGAAGTAAAAACACTTGAGTTGTACTTTGGGATATAGTGTTTGAGGGAAGTTGAATAAAAGCGCCTTTAAAATTTACTTTTTAAGTATTTAAATTCAGCAACATTGCTATTTTTCGATTTAGTCGTTTTCTTCGGTCAGTTGCTGTTTGTCAACTTGAAGAACTATAAAACTGCCAAAAAGTGAATAAAATTAAGACACAATGACTCTTTAGATGCATTATTTGTATCACTATAGTGGAAGGAATAAAAACATGTTTGCTCTAAGACATATCCACCAATAGAGAATCTAATCATAATCTAAATTGAAGACATGCAGAGGGATCTTGAAGAGGTATCAGATTGAATAATTTATCTAAAGTAAAAATAAGATGGCAGATCTGTTAAAAGCATAATTGCCAGGATACCTGAGTTACTCTTTTTTGTTGCCCTTTTCACTTCAGAACAAGTTGGCATAGGAGGAAAAAAAGATCAGAAACTCAGTCACCATCAGTAACTTCCTATTATTGCTAATTTTCCTTAGAGGTCTAACCACAAATATGAATTGCCTTCTGCCTTGATATTTAGATCTTGTTCCTTCCTGCATTTTTAGTATTGCGTGAATATGTTTTATTATTGGACAAGTCCTAACAGCAATGTATCCAGATCTTTTTCTATTGCTTAATACTCTATAGACTGGCAAACAGGTAAGGTCAGGTTGCTACAGTGCTGGTATTTGGGAGTGCGGTCTAGAAATTAGGTTGTTTCTTATGAAGTTCTATTATGTGGCTTTGATAATATAAGTCATCCCTATATCTACAAGAACATAAAATGAATGTTTAGTATATGCATGGATGGAGGCATTGTATTAAAGCTAGCAGTGTTAGGAACACTAGTTTTCAGTCTTGACATATGTGTTGATATTAATAATGAAAAATATTATATATAAATGCTAATAAGATGGATCTCAGTCAAAAGTGGCATTGTTCCAATTTAATGGATAATGGACTTTATTAGCTATTGATGGCATCCATGGCAATAATAATGAATTTGTAAGGTATGTTTATTTTCTCCCTGAAATGATTTAGGGAAGTTCAAATTAATTTTTTGTAAAAAATTTTAAAACTTTAAAATATTTACTTTTGTTGTTAATAGGTTGACTGTAAAGTCATCATGGCCTTGCCCAATAGACTCTTTAATTATATTGCAAGGTTTCATCCATCTGTTTAGATAGAAAATGATTATGCCATTTTATATTAATAATATCATGTTTTGAAAACATTATTATGGCTGAAAATCATGGTAGTTATACTATAGAGCATCATACTTATTGAATTTAAATAATATTTTTTGCCTTGTTTTTCTTTTTGAATCTGCTCCTGCTGAAGTGTGGTTTTCTCTCCTGGACTTTGCTCCATCAGTAAGACTTGCATGTACTGTGTTTCAAGTACTGACAGATTGTACTAGATTGTATTCCATCCCTTATCAGTGCTTCTCTGGCCTAGCAACATGCAACGTGAGATTACTTGTAATGACTAGGGTGTAGGTTTAGACCCTTAGTATCCTCAGCAACAGTAGACAGCTCATAAAAACAGAAGTAGATAAAGGCAGAACTAAGTAGAACTGCTTTCACTTAGTTTACATGGTGCCAAATCTTGCTGTCATTTTTGGGTTGCTGAGTTTCTTTCTTATAGATATTTTTGCGTACTGATGACAGATAACTAATTGGAAGTACTCTTAACATTTTAACTTTGCATGACAAAAAGTAAATATTCTATTTACTTTTGTTTTCAGTAGCTTTAAGTACATGCAGTTATTTTAAATAACAGAGGATGACCTTCAATTTATTGCAAATAGAGGGAATGAACAAGGACACAAAGTTATGACAATCCTCTATTTTAACGAGTGATAATATGAGTGAGAGATAATATAAAATGAAAGAGAGTGAATGGGAAAGAAGAATACAGAAAGATGTGCAAAATTATAGTGGCTCCAAAGATTATTGTTTACCGCCTTTGTATGATGTGTAAGGTTCATTTAAGGATGCAGAAGAGTACAAAAGTTCATTCACACAAGACACAATTTATCATTCTTATATGTCAAACATGCTGATGGGCCCTTGCAAACTCACTTTTTGCCACTTTCTTCCTTTTCCTTTGCATTCATAGCCCAAATAAGTATTAAGAGACCCTGCATATTAGATGTGCAATTCACAACTATGGCTTTGCTGACAGCAGGCATTAAGTGGAGTACCTTCTAGACACACTTGTGAGTTAATTTATAGTTGAGTAAACAGAGAATTTAGGACTACTTCATTTCATTGTCCTTATTTAAACAGATCAATGTCTAACTTTTTAAAAAATGATGTTAGTAGTAACTCAGTACTTCACTTTCCTAAGTGTGCTCATGCTTTCTTTTTTCCTTAAAAACCCTGAGAGGAAATATTATTCTGATTTTAGTGATGAGAAACTGTATACTCGGAGATTGTTTTTACATTTGCACCCAGGTAATTAGGAACAATGGTAGAAATTGAACAATCTTTTGACTGTAATCCATTTGTTTTTTAACCTTTAAATTACAAAGTAAATCAGAATGTGGAGTAGTACAGTAGACTGAAAAAGCCCACCGTGAAATATGAAGTGGTTTAAGAAATAATTCTTCACTCTAATAGAAAACCTTAGCATATATTTAAAAAAATCTGCTAACACAAGAAACTGTTCGCAATGATTTTTTTGTGGTGAGTGTGTTTCAGATAGGGGGTTTACTTTTCTTTATATTTCTTACCGTGCTGTTTTAATTTTTATTCAATAGGCTTATATCATTTATATCATTACCTGTTTATACTCAGTCTATCTGCACTATAACCAGTAAAATAACAATAGAAATACCTAAGATTTGTATATAGAATTTTCTCCTTTCAAAATACCACCACATCTGTTTATTTTTTCTTTACTTTATCATCACATTTAACAGCTAATGAAACAGAGTAAAATCAACTAAAGAGGATCACCCAAGGTCTCACAGCTAGTTTGTGTACAGTACAGATGTCAGGCTCCTGATTTTAGGCCAGAGCTCTTTTCACAGAAAACATTATCTTTTACATTTTTTTCTAAACCCCATCTTTTGCAGTCTTAGCTTAATTGTCCTGAAGCTGATCAAAACCCAAACCCAGTGCCGTCGATTCGATTCCGACTCATAGCGTCCCTTTAGAACAGAGTAGAACTGCCCCATAGAGTTTCCGAGGAGTGCCTGGTGGATTCGTACTGCTGACCTCTTGGTTACCAGCCATAGCATTTAACCACTGTGCCACCAGGGTTTCCCCTGAAGCTGATAGGAATTTGTAATAATATGTTTCAGGCATGCTTAACTGATTACCATTTCAGGTTGTTAGCAAATGCCCTGATGACATGAAAAATGTGTGCACCTCTTAGGAAGTCTCATTTTCAATTCCAAAAGAACTTATCGATTTGGAAGGATCTAGTTCACCATGCCACTGAAATATTATAATAAAGCATTGTGATTTATGACACTATGTTGTTATAAGTCTAAAAACTAGGTGACCTAGTTCAGTTGTACTTTGTGTATTCAGATATAACATAGATGTATAACATGAAATTATTAACTTTAATTAATGTTGGTTGAATTTGATGCAGCTTAGAGCTAAAAAAAGGGCATGTCTCCACTTTTCATGGCTCTTTAAAAATATGAAATCTTCAGTTTCAACAATGAACTTTCACATTCTCATTGAAATATAAGCAGAAAGGATGTATATTTTCTTCCCCCCATTCCCTTCCATTTGCATAAAGATTGTAGTTGCTGGCAGACACAGAATGTTTAACTATTCAGTGATACATCTTTTAATTAAAATACAATACACCACGATTATATACTGCCAGATCTTCCATTATTACCCAAAGGAAAGTAGTTGATAAAAAAAAGGAAGGCTGGGTAATAAAGTGGCCACCTCAGAAAGTATACCTTAATTATATGAACATTTTGTTGACTTTGGAGAGGAGCCGTTTGCAAGCCCAATAGCAATATTTACAAATATATCCACATGTGAAAGCAGCTTTCCCTGTAACAATTTACACTGCAAAATTAGTATTCAAACAAGACTTTGCTCATTTGATGTGCATTTCTTGGAAAATAGTGTATTGTTAGATATAAAGTTGTTGTGATTGTTTTAAAAGGTAGCATCATGTTATTAAAAGCCAAGGCACAATGCTTAGATATCACGAAGCATCCAGGTAGTAAGCATAATCAATCAAAGAAGAGTTTTTCTCTTTGGTAGCACGGTGTGGTGGTAAGAGTATAGGCTGGAATCCTGATTCTTCCAGTTCCTTCTGTGTAATCTGGGATGATTTATTCAATCACACTGAGGCTCAGTTTCCTCTTCTGTAAAGTAGGTATAATAACACCTATCTTGCGTGGTTTTAGTGAAAGTTAGCAATGCAGTAAAGTTCATTTTGTTTAGTAGGCACTCAGTAAAGATAGTTCTGATTATTCTTCTGCTTTTCAAAAGCATCAAGTGCCATAAAACATGATGCAGTGGGGGAAAAACCAAAAAAAACTTTGGATCCGAAATCAGCATAATGAAAGAAGTTGTCTAATTCATAAGTGCAGTTGAGAATGCCTTTTAGAGCCTGTATAGGCTTTGGGGCGAAAAAATGAGGATATGAATCCTAGGTCTTTTTCCTAATCTGTTGTGTGGTCCTAGGTGATTTGCTGTGGCTCAATTTCCTTATATATAAAACTGAGCTATAACAATACCTACTTAATTGAGAGTAAAATGATATGATGTGTTGAAGTTACCAAGCATACTGTTTGATCCCATACATTTCCGATGACTGTTACCTTAACTTCCTCAATGGGTTGTGAAGTCCAAGTGCAAGTGTAGGTGTAAGGCATTGTAAACTGTAAAGTGTCATGCAAATACTACTTACTAGTACCATAATTTAAACTTCATTGCAGTTTTTATCGATTTGTTCTCTTAGGACAAACGGGTAAGGGAAAAAAATAAAGCATAACTACCTGTTCTTATTTTTATTATTTAAGAAAGCATTGGAAACCCTGGTGGCATAGTGGTTAAGTGCTAACCAAAGGGTTGGCCGTTCGAATCCGCCAGGCACTCCGTGGAAACTCTGTGGGACAGTTCTACTCTGTCCTATAAGGTCACTATGAGTCGGAATCGACTCAACGGCACTGGATCTTTTGGGTTTTAAGAAAGCATTAAAGAAACAGTAAGACAAGACATATAATTCAAGTAAGCAAAGAAAGCTTTCTTTTCTTTTTGATTTCGCACTGGGGGAATTTTTCTTGATTGTTTTCTTCAAAGGGAGCAGAGGATTCATTTATGAAAGCCAGGGGTCATGATTATTAAAAAAGAAGAAATTGAACAATTTCACATACTTCAGTAAAACAAAACAATTAAATTAAGCCTACTCAGTTCATCTTGGAGTTTTAGAAAGGTTGGAAAAATCATTTGACTTCTATTGTTAAGGGGGACTCTATAGACATTTATATTTGTACGAATGTTACTCAGTTTTCAGCGTGTGAATAAGGTCTAAACCAGGAAGATTTTCAGTTACACAGACAATGAATTCAGTCTTAAAGATAAATTGTTCACTGAAGTTACCAAAATAAACCCGTTGCCGTCGAGTAGATTCTGACTCATCACTGAAGGTAAGGCGGCTGAATTTCTGCTATAAGTAGCCATATAATCATGAGAGCTTTACCTCTAATGATACCACAGCTGTTTCTTCTTGAAAACAGTTACTTCACCTTTAGTGAGCAATTTGTCTTTTAGACTTGATGCATTAGCCTCTTATGTGACAGGCTTTTTGCCTGTTCTGTAAAATAGTTGGCAGAAATCTGACAGTGAACAGAAACTGTCAAACAAGCCCTTGATATTTCTCCGAGGAGTTGATCTGTTCAATTTTAAGCTTGAAAGTTTAAGTGAGACTGGAAAATAAAAACTTGTTTTACTGTTTCGAAGATCATTTTTCTTATATTATTCTATATTCACTGTAGAGAAACAGTTGTCTACATGTAAGACCTACTTAAAGGTCAAATCAACAGGTACCTTGCAAAGGTTCTGTACTGGTAGTATTTCCCATTTGTATCATCACTTATTTCGTCTCAATTTCAGAGCAGTAGAAACTTTTTTTTTAATAAACTTTTATTAAGCTTCAAGTGAACATTTACAATTCCAATCAGTCTGTCACATGTAGGTTTACATACATCTTACTCCCTTCTCCCACTTGCCCTCCCCCTATTGAGTCAGCCCTTTCAGTCTCTCGTTTTGTGCCAATTTTGCCATCTTCCCTCTCTCTCTATCTTCCCATTCCCCCTCCAGTCAAGAGTTGCCAACACACTCTCAAGTGTCCACCTGATTTAATTAGCTCACTCTTCATCAGCATCTCTCTCCCCCCCGCTGACCAGTCCCTTTCATGTCTGATGAGTTGTCTTCGGGGATGGTTCCTGTCCTGTGCCAACAGAAGGTCTGGGGAGCATTGCCACCGGGATTCCTCTAGTCCCAGTCAGACCGTTAAGTATGGTCTTTTTATGAGAATTTGGGGTCTGCATCCCACTGATCTCCGGCTCCCTCAGGAGTTCTCTGTTGTGCTCCCTGACAGGGCAGTCATCGATTGTGGCCGGGCACCAACTAGTTCTTCTGGTCTCAGGATGATGTAGGTCTCTGGTTCATGTGGCCCTTTCTGTCTCTTGGGTTCTTAGTTGTTGTGTGAACTTGGTGTTCTTCATTTTCCTTTGCTCCAGGTGGGTTGAGACCAATTGATGTAACTTAGATAGCCGCTTGTTAGCATTTAAGACCCCAGACGCCACATTTCAAAGTGGGATGCAGAATGATTTCATAATAGAATTATTTTGCCAATTAACTTAGAAGTCCCCTCAAACCATGTTCCCCAGACCCCCGCCCCTGCTCCGCTGACCTTTGAAGCATTCATTTTATCCCAGAAACCTCTTTGCTTTTAGTCCAGTCCAATTGGGCTGACCTTCCTTGTATTGAGTGTTGTCTTTCCCCTCACCCAAAGCAGTTCTTATCTACTGATTGATCAATAAAAAACCCTCTCCCTCCCTCCCTCTCTCCCCCCCTCGTAACCACAAAAGTATGTGTTCTTCTCCGTTTTTTCTATTTCTCAAGATCTTATAATAGTGGTCTTATACAATATTTGTCCTTTTGCCTCTGACTCATTTCGCTCAGCATAATGCCTTCCAGATTCCTCCATGTTATGAAATGTTTCAGAGATTCGTCACTGTTCTTTATCGATGCATAGTGTTCCATTGTGTGAATATACCACAATTTATTTACCCATTCATCCGTTGACGGACATCTTGGTTGCTTCCAGCTTTTTGCTATTGTAAACAGAGCTGCAATAAACATGGGTGTGCATATATCTGTTTGTGTGAAGGCTCTTGTATCTCTAGGGTATATTCCGAGGAGTGGGATTTCTGGGTTGTATGGTAGTTCTATTTCTAACTGTTTAAGATAACGCCAGATGGATTTCCAAAGTGATTGTACCATTTTACATTCCCACCAGCAGTGTATGAGAGTTCCAATCTCTCCGCAGCCTCTCCAACATTTATTATTTTGTGTTTTTTGGATTAATGCCAGTCTAGTTGGTGTGAGATGGAATCTCATCGTAGTTTTAATTTGCGTTTCTCTAATGGCTAATGATCGGGAGCATTTTCTCATGTGTCTGTTGGCTGCCTGAATATCTTCTTTAGTGAAATGTGTGTTCATATCCTTTGCCCACTTCTCGATTGGGTTGTTTGTCTTTTTGTGGTTGAGTTTTCACAGAATCATGTAGATTTTAGAGACCAGGCGCTGGTCTGAGATGTCATAGCTGAATATTCTTTCCCAGTCTGAAGGTGGTCTTTTTACTCTTTTGGTGAAGTCTTTAGATGAGCATAGGTGTTTGATTTTTAGGAGCTCCCAGTTATCTGGTTTCTCTTCATCATTTTTGGTAATGTTTTGTATTCTGTTTATGCCCTGTATTAGGGCTCCTAGGGTTGTCCCTATTTTTTCTTCCATGATCTTTATCGTTTTAGTCTTTATGTTTAGGTCTTTGATCCACTTGGAGTTAGTTTTTGTGCATGGTGTGAGGTATGGGTCCTGTTTCATTCTTTTGCAAATGGATATCCAGTTATGCCAGCACCATTTGTTAAAAAGACTATCTTTTCCCCAATTAACTGACACTGGTCCTTTGTCAAATATCAGCTGCTCATACGTGGATGGATTTATATCTGGGTTCTCAATTCTGTTCCATTGGTCTATGTGCCTGTTGTTGTACCAGTACCAGGCTGTTTTGACTACTGTAGCTGTATAATAGGTTCTGAAATCAGGCAGAGTGAGGCCTCCCACTTTCTTCTTCTTTTTCAGTAATGCTTTGCTTATCCGGGGCTTCTTTCCCTTCCATATGAAATTGGTGATTTGTTTCTCTATCCCCTTAAAATATGACATTGGAATTTGGATCGGGAGTGCGTTATATGTATAGATGGCTTTTGGTAGAATAGACATTTTTACTATGTTAAGTCTTCCTATCCATGAGCAGGGTATGTTTTTCCACTTAAGTATGTCCTTTTGAATTTCTTGTAGTAGAGCTTTGTAGTTTTCTTTGTATAGGTCTTTTACATCCTTGGTAAGATTTATTCCTAAGTATTTTATCTTCTTGGGGGCTACTGTGAATGGTATTGATTTGGTGATTTCCTCTTCGGTGTTCTTTTTGTTGATGTAGAGGAATCCAAGTGATTTTTGTATGTTTATTTTATAACCTGAGACTCTGCCAAACTCTTCTATTAGTTTCAGTAGTTTTCTGGAGGATTCCTTAGGGTTTTCTGTGTATACGATCATGTCATCTGCAAATAGTGATAGCTCCTTGCCAATCCGGATACCCTTTATTTCTTTGTCTAGCCTAATTGCCCTGGCTAGGACTTCAAGTACGATGTTGAATAAGAGCGGTGATAAAGGGCATCCTTGTCTGGTTCCCGTTCTCAAGGGAAATGCTTTCAGGTTCTCTCCATTTAGAGTGATATTGGCTGTTGGCTTTGCATAGATGCCCTTTATTATGTTGAGGAATTTTCCTTCAATTCCTATTTTGGTAAGAGTTTTTATCATGAATGGGTGTTGAACTTTGTCAAATGCCTTTTCTGCATCTATTGATAAGATCATGTGGTTTTTATCTTTTGTTTTATTTATGTGATGGATTACATTAATAGTTTTTCTGATATTAAACCAGCCTTGCATACCTGGTATAAATCCCACTTGATCAGGGTGAATTATTTTTTTGATGTGTTGTTGGATTCTATTGGCTAGAATTTTGTTGAGGATTTTTGCATCTATGTTCATGAGGGATATAGGTCTATAATTTTCTTTTTTTGTAATGTCTTTACCTGGTTTTGGTATCAGGGAGATGGTAGCTTCATAGAATGAGTTGGGTAGTATTCCGTCTTTTTCTATGCTTTGAAATACCTTCAGTAGTAGTGGTGTTAAGTCTTCTCTGAAGATTTGGTAGAACTCTGCAGTGAAGCCGTCCGGGCCAGGGCTTTTTTTTTGTTGGAAGTTTTTTGATTACCGTTTCAATCTCTTTTTTTGTTATGGGTCTATTTAGTTGTTCTACTTCTGAATGTGTTAGTTTAGGTAGGTAGTGTTTTTCCAAGAATTTATCCATTTCTTCTAGGTTTTCAAATTTGTTAGAGTACAATTTTTCGTAGTAATCTGAAATGATTCTTTTAATTTCATTTGGCTCTGTTGTGATGTGGTCCTTCTCGTTTCTTATTTGGGTTATTTGTTTCCTTTCCTGTTTTTCTTTAGTCAGTCTAGCCAATGGTTTATGAATTTTGTTAATTTTTTCAAAGAACCAGCTTTTGGCTTTGTTAACTCTTTCAATTGTTTTTCTGTTCTCTAATTCATTTAGTTCAGCTCTAATTTTTATTATTTGTTTTCTTCTGGTGCCTGATGGGTTCTTTTGTTGCTCACTTTCTATTTGTTCAAGTTGTCGAGACAGTTCTCTGCTTTTGGCTCTTTCTTCTTTTTGTATGTGTGCATTTATCGATATAAATTGGCCTCTGAGCACTGCTTTTGCTGTGTCCCAGAGGTTTTGATAGGAAGTATTTTCATTCTCGTTGCTTTCTAAGAATTTCCTTATTCCCTCCTTGATGTCTTCTATAACCCAGTCTTTTTTCAGGAGGGTATTGTTCATTTTCCAAGTATTTGATTTCTTTTCCCTAGTTTTTCTGTTATTGATTTCTAGTTTCATTGCCTTGTGGTCTGAGAAGATGCTTTGTAATATTTCAATGTTTTGGAATCTGCAAAGGTTTGTTTTATGACCTAATATGTGGTCTATTCTAGAGAATGTTCCATGTGCACTAGAAAAAAAAGTATATTTTGCAGCAGTTGGGTGGAGAGTTCTGTATAAGTCAATGAGGTCAAGTTGGTTGATTGTTGTAAGTAGGTCTTCCGTGTCTCTATTGAGCTTCTTACTGGATGTCCTGTCCTTCTCCGAAAGTAGTGTGTTGAAGTCTCCTACTATAAATGTGGAGGTGTCTATCTCAGTTTTCAATTCTGTTAAAATTTGATTTATGTATCTTGTAGCCCTGTCATTAGGTGCGTGAATATTTAATATGGTTATGTCTTCCTGATCAATTGTCCCTTTTATCATTATATAGTGTCCTTCTTTATCCTTTGTGGTGGATTTAAGTCTAAAGTCTATTTTGTCAGAAATTAATATTGCTACTCCTCTTCTTTTTTCCTTATTGTTTGCTTGATATATTTTTTTCCATCCTTTGAGTTTTAGTTTGTTTGTGTCTCTAAGTCTAAGGTGTGTCTCTTGTAGGCAACATATAGATGGATCGTGTTTCTTTATCCAGTCCGTGACTCTCTGTCTCTTTATTGGTGCATTTAGTCCATTTACATTCAGCGTGATTATAGATAAATAAGTTTTTAGTGCTGTCATTTTGATGCCTTTTCATGTGTGTTGTTGGCCATTTCATTTTTCCACATAGTTTTTTGTGCTGAGACGTTTTTGTTAGTAGATTGTGAGATCCTCATTTTCATAATGTTTAACTTTATGTTAGTTGAGTCGTTACGTTTTTCTTGGCTTTTTTCTTGAGTCATGGAGTTGATATTCCTTTTTGTGGTTACCTTATTATTTACTCCTATTTTTCTAAGTAAAAACCTAACTTGTATCGTTCTATATCGCCTTGTATCACTGTCCATCTGGCAGTTGAATGCCTCCTATATTTAGTCCCTCTTTTTGATTATTGTGATCTTTTATCTATTGATTTCCATGATTCCCTGTTATGTGTATTATTTTGTTTCTTTCTTTATTTTTTAGAATTAATCTTAGTTTGTTTGTTTTTGTGCTTTCCCTATTTGAGTTGATATCAGGACGTTCTGTTTTGTGACCTTGTATTGTGCTGGTACCTGGTATTATTCGTCATCTGACCAAACAATCTCCTTTAGCATTTCTTGTAGCCTTGGTTTGGTTTTTGCAAATTCTCCAAACTTGTGTTTATCTGTAAATATCTTAATTTCTCCTTCATATTTCAGAGAGAGTTTTGCTGGATATATGATCCTTGGTTGGCAGTTTTTCTCCTTCAGTGCTCTGTATATGTCGTCCCATTCCCTTCTTGCCTGCATGGTTTCTGCTGAGTAGTCTGAACTTATTCTTATTGATTCTCCCTTGAAGGAAACCTTTCTTTTCTCCCTGGCTGCTTTTAAAATTTTCTGTTTGTCTTTGGTTTTGGCAAGTTTGATGATAATATGTCTTGGTGTTTTTCTCTTTGGATCAATCTTAAATGGGGTTCGATGAGCATCTTGGATAGATATCCTTTCGTCTTTCATGATGTCAGGGAAGTTTTGTGTCAGGAGTTCTTCAACTATTTTCTCTGTGTTTTCTGTCCCCCCTCCCTGTTCTGGGACTCCAGTCACTCCCAAGTTATCCTTCTTGATAGAGTCCCACATGATTCTTAGGGTTTCTTCATTTTTTTTAATTCTTTTATCGGATTTTTTTTCAGCTATGTTGGTGTTGATTCCCTGGTCCTCCAGATGTCCCAGTTTACATTCTAATTGCTCGAGTCTGCTCCTCTGACTTCCTATTGCGTTGTCTAATTCTGTAATTTTATTGTTAATCTTTTGGATTTCTACATGCTGTCTCTCTATGGATTCTTGCAACTTACTAATTTTTCCACTATGTTCTTGAATAATCTTTTTGAGTTCTTCAACAGTGTGTTCCTTGGCTTTTTCTGCAGTTAGCCTAATTTCATTTGTGATGTCTTTAAGCATTCTGTAAATTAGTTTTTTATATTCTGTATCTGATAATTCCAGGATTGTATCTTCATTTGGGAAGGATTTTGATTCTTTTGTTTGGGAGGTTGGAGAAGCTGTCATGGTCTGCTTCTTTATGTGGTGTGATATGGACTGCTGTCTCCGAGCCATCACTGGCAAACTAGTTTTTCCAGAAAATCCGCTAAAAAAAAAATGCAGTCAGATCCGTATCAGAGTTCTCCCTCTGGCTCAGGCTTTTCGGACGTTAATGGAGCCCCCTGGGGAGGGTGGGGGAGGGATCAGAGAGGTAGGAGTGTAGCACCTCAGAATATAGCCAGAGTTGTTTGTCTTACTTGAAATGACTCTTATATCTGAGATTTCCACGGGGCGCGTCGCCTATATGTACTGGGTGTGTGGAGATTGCCCACCGGGGGGTCTGGCCCCCTGGCGTCAGGGTCAGATCCTCCTCTGTCAGCCCCACCCCCAAGGTTAAGGCTCCCCTACTGGGACGGTGCACTCCCGTCTCCAAAATCCGTCGCTGCCTCCCGGGGGCTCCCCGTCCCTCCAGCCGCATCGCGTGCCACTCCCACGAACCGGGTGTGACTTCTATTCCCAGCTGGGACGCCGCTGTCCCTGCTCCAAGACCAGCCACTGCCTCCCGGGGACTTCTCCCTCCGGTGCGCCACGGCGCTCACGCGAACTGGTTGGGCGCCTCCCGCACAAACGACTGGACCCCCCCCGGGGTCAATTCAGGGAAATGTAGTTGGTCCCCAAGCTCGTGCCCCTCCTGCTTCCCACCAAACTCCCGGCGGGACGGCTCCCCGGCTGGGACGCTGCTCTCCCCACGCCAAGACCTGTCACTGCCTCCCGGGGACTTCTCCCACCGGCTGCGCCGCCACGCCACCCACGCCAACCGGCTGGGCTCGCTCCCCGGATGAGTTTGGGGGCTAGGGCTGGGCCCCTTGTCTGTGCCGTCTGCCCCCCGGGCTCTGCCCCAACTCGGGCTCCGAAGGTCACCTGCCTGGTGCGCTGGCTCCTGGCTCTGAAAACAATCGCTGTTTCCCCGTATTTGTTCGTTCTCCATCTCTAAATCTGTGTTTGTTGTTCAGAGTTCGTAGATTGTTATGTATGTGATTGATTCACTTGTTTTTCTGAGTCTTTGTTGCAAGAGGGATCCGCGGTAGTTTCCACCTAGTCCGCCATCTTGGCCCCGCTGCCAGAAACTTTTTACAAATATTAAATAAAAAGTTTTTTCAATAATATGAGAAAATAATTATCAGAAACATTAAAAATGAAAATGGATGATATTGATTAATTACAGATCAATCTTATAGCCAGTCATTCTTACCTATTTATGGTTCATTTGGATATCTATATGTTGATTACCTTAAGCAATATATAGGTGACAAATTCTTATTGAAGAAAGACGATATATTTTGTATTAAGTGACAGTGTTTGCAAAGCTTGACTCTTCTCATGGTGACTCTATATGCTACCGAGTAGAACTGCTTCATAGAGTTTTCTTGGCTGTAATATTTACGGAAGAAGTTTTTTAGGGCTTTCTTGCATGGTACTATGCACTTAACGTGTTACTTTCAATTTTCTTCTTATTGATAATTGTGTAAAATATCAGTACTACAAATTAAATTAAAGCACCCTGAAAAATTGTCATGTCTGATAATTTAATAAACTAAAAGCAATATTTACTGAGTGCTAACTACATTCCAGATGTTCTCCTAAGTGCTTGAGATGATATACCAGGAAAAAGAACAACAACAACAACTAAGATGCCTATCCTAATGGCACTTACAATCTAGCAGGGGGACACAAAATATTAAGTGATAATTAGATGGGTAAATTACAGAGACCATTAGAAATGATAATCTCTGTGGAGCAGAGTAAATGGGATTAGGAGTACCAGGGTGTGTGGTGGTGGTGGTAGTGCAGGTGATCAGAGTTTGACTCATTGAGAAGGTGGTATTTCAGCAAAAATGGAATGTGATGAGTTTGTCAAGCACACATCTAGAAGAATTTTCTGGGCAGAGGTAATAATTAGGCCCTTACATGAAAGCATGTCAGGTATGTTCAAGAAACAGTAAAAGGCCAGTGTGGCTGTATCGGCTTGAACTAGGGGAGAATGCTTCAAGAGGATATGGGCGATGGTGATCATGGCAGGGGAGTTCTCTTGAAGGGCCTTGTAAGAGGCCACTGTAAGGATAATGGCTTAACTCAGAATAAAATGGGAAGCCACAGCAAGATTTGCCCAGCAGCTTGAAATGATTTTACTTGGGTTTTGAAAGGATCACTCTGGCTATTATGTTGAAACTAGTGTATAGGGGGCATGGATGCAAGCAATAAGATCTATTGCAGTAATTGCCAAGAGAGAGAATGGTGGCTTGGAATGGAATGGGAGCAGTAAAGGTAATGAAAAGTGGACAAATTCTATATTTATTCAAAAAAATTTCCTGATGAATTAAGAATCTAGGTTTGAGAAAAATAGAGATGTCAAGATGACACCAAGAGTTATGACTTCAGTAACTGAAAATATAGTTACTATCAACAGCTTGAATCCACCAGCCGCTCCTTGGAAACCATATGGGGGGCAGCTCTACTCTGTCCTGTAGGTTCACTATAAGTTGGAATCAACTCGAAGGCAAAAGTATCAACTGAGATGAGAAAGAATACAAAGGGGCATGTTTGAGAGATCAAGAGTTCAGTTTTGGAAATTTTGAGTTGTCTGTTAGACATCCATATGGAAATGTTGAGTGGGCACAGTCTGGAGTTCTGGAGAGAGGTCTGGGCTGGAGATAGAAATTTGGTAGTTGACAGTATATTGCTGTTAGTTAAAGGCGTGATACTGGATATCACCAAAGGAGTGAGCGTGTAGATTCAGAAAGGAATAAGCGTTAGAATACTCCAACTTTAGGAAATCTAGAAGAAGAGCAGCAACTAGTCAAGGAGAGTAAGGAATGGCTACCAAAGTAACAGGAAAACCCAAACGTGTGGCGTCAGGGAATCCAGGTGAAAGATGTGTATCAAGGACGAGGGAGTGATAACTGGGTTAAATGCTTCTGATATTTTCAAGTAAGATGAGGAGGGAGATTGACCAGTGATAAACTAGTTTATTGACCTGTGGAAAGCAATATGACCACCCAAGTGAAAGAAGATACTTTAAAACCATTAATAATAGATGACTTAGGACTCAGGAGTCACTATCTTATACCCCCCCCCCAAAAAAAATTTAAGAAATGTGAAAGCTGTTGGGAGGTATGTAGTCTCCTACAGGCCACAGACTCCATCATCTCCCATTATCTTAAATTTGGGATCTTAACATATTTAACATATTTGCCTGGCTCCTGAAAGATTTTGAGTTTTTAACCCGTGGTTATTAGGTATACTTTTGCTTTGGCACAGGCAAAGTAACCAGATACAGTTTTGAAGGTATAGCTATTTCCATCATTACAGACATAAAAGACCCTGATTTTTAGCTTGGCGTATTTGAACTTTTCATCTAAATCTATGTTCCTCTTCAAGGCCACAAAAATTTTCTCTTTTTGCAAGGACATTGTATGATGAATTGTTTGTTAGAAGGAGTGATTGGTTTGTAATTTTGCCTTCTCTCATTTGTCTGCACAGAAGATGGACCTGAACACAGAGATTAAATGTCTTGCTTAATGTCACACAGAAAATGGACAGTTGTAATATGATAAAGGCTCTAAATTTTCTTCCAGCCTTTTTTTTTTTTGTCATTGGTAGTCATTTTTGAAACCAGGAAATGTGCATAAACGTGTGAGATTTGCATAGGTTGCTTTTTATCACATGTAGTAGTTTCTAAGGTTGTATTTATACATGTTACTTCAGTAATAATTTATGATCAGGTTAGCTTAAGTGAAGAAAAGCCATATTAATGCTCTGCTTCGGTTTTGAGATAACTATCTGTATTCAATTCATTATTCTTATTATTCATTAGAATTCCTGTTTTGTCCAGAGATTATTCGGCCCTTAGAATCAAGTCTATGCTTCCCTATTTATGTTTCCCTCACTTCAAGTCTAAGTAGACACCATGTCTGCAAATTTTCCTACCATACTATGGTCATAGATAATATGTCTATTTAGATGTAGATTGCAGAAGTAAGAAGATTATTTTTATTGACGTAGATTAGAATTTTAATTGAAAATCATTTTCAATTATCAAGTCATTTTTTGCCTCTGTCACTGCTATAAAGAGTCCCCTCCTCCCACCCAGCATAATCCAGCCACTGTTAACCACAGACAAATAACTGTATAAAGTAAACCAGCTTTTGACTAAGGCTAGGCTATTTTCTTTGTTACCAAGGTCAAACTGTAGTTTAAATATGTTTAAAAGCAGCATTGGCTTATACCTTTCAGTATCTATGCACAATTTTTATCCAATGGTAGTATGTAAGGGCCAAATATTTCTTTCTTGCTTTCTCCTTAGCCTTTACTGGATGGAGTCAGTGAACACATCTTTTGGCATTTTTAGTGATTATTTTGATTTCCTAGTGCTTCAGGAAAAGCTGCAAGTGTCCCATTAGCCACTCAAATATAAATGGAATTTATCTCCTCTTTTTTATTCCTCATGTCTCCATTCCATAATTCAAAACTTCATCATTCTTTTTCTTAGATATGGTTAACAAACTGGCATTTCTAAATCAAATTCTGGCCTAAGTGATGTTTGGCCAACAAAGTTTGTTTACTTATATATTTATTTGAATTTAATGCCCTGTAGTGGGATGGGGGTTAGTGTCACACTTTTGAGTTCTTTGCTGGGCCTTTGAAAGCATTTGGATTTGTAATCCTTACCTACACTACTGTAACACAGCCTTCTAATTGGTTTTCCTCCCTTCATCCCTTCAGTCCCCCTTGTCAAATTAACCCTCCACATTGTTCCCAAAGATAGCATTCTAACAACCACTTCTGATCATATAACCCTTTTTTTTTATAAATCCTGTTGGATTCCCTGTTACTTGCAGGGTAAGATCTAAACTCTAACATGGTGGACAAGAACTTTCATTATATGGTTCCAATCTGTTTTTTCTGCTCACTTCACTTCCACTTTTTCTTGACCTCCTGTCTCCACAGCATACACTGTGAGCCCCAGCTGAGCACACTACACCTAGTCCCTTTAGCCTGAGTGTTCTTTAGTGTCCCTGCCTTTTATGTGTGCTTTTCTCTACCTATACTCCCTTTGACTTTGTTCTCCATCTGAAAAATT
The DNA here is from genome assembly GCF_030014295.1 of Loxodonta africana. Lineage (NCBI taxonomy): Eukaryota > Metazoa > Chordata > Mammalia > Proboscidea > Elephantidae > Loxodonta > Loxodonta africana. The sequence continues at coordinate 109,731,106 of NC_087369.1, forward strand.
CCTATTCTTCTACTAAGCTCCAAATCATATAATAATTCCTGTGTGAAGAGTTTCTTGAGTCTCCTTGGCAGTTAATTCTTTTCCTGGGATACCAATAACGCTTTCCACATAGCTTTATCATAAGACCTATCACAATGCGTTTTAACATTTAAGTGTTTCACTTGCTATACAGGAAACACTGATCGCGAGGGTGGAGCTAATTCATTTTTGTTTCTCCAGCATCCAACACCGTGTCTGCCTCATAATGAGGAGGGGAGGACAAGGGATGTTTCTTGAATACATGAAACAGAGATCTATTTACCCTTAATTGTGTTCTGTCTGTAGCTGCTGTCCCCCTGCTGGTCTGCCTGATCCTCAGTCTCTTCCTCTTGTTACTTCTCAAACTTCATCTTGACACTGTGCTCATTCATCTTACCCATGACCTCTGATTGTAGAGATGGTGATAAAGACAGGCGCCAGGGCTCTGTGATTGATTATGTGTAGACATTGCAGTTTGGTTTGGCACCAGCATCAATGACAGCGGCTGCTATCATTTTTCTGTTTCCAGGATTTCTTCCAATATCCCGAGGCATAGTCTAATTCTAGAGATACCTCTGATGATTTGAGGCTTATGGTATATATAATTCAGTGCTTCGTATCTATATTCATTATACAATATGAGCCTTCCATAAGGGCAGTTTTGTCAGTTTAAAATTTAACCACAAATCAAAGAAATTGAGTTTTCTATATATCTGAATGCATTATTGTGAAACAACTTTAATGGCATCCAGATAAAATTTAGATTGAAAACATAGTTGTACCGATTGTATCTTTTACATGTCTGTGTAACAAACAGGAATAGGGTATGAGTTGTGAATGAATAACCGTAATAAAACTCAGTAGGTTTATTCTTGAGAGTGAGATTACACAAATTTTGAAACAGCAAGGTATGTAATATGAAACTAACGAAGTTAACCTTCTGGGGTTTAAATTAACATGTGACAATTTGCATTGCTTAAAATATTAAAGGCAACTTAGTACTTTTCAAAAGGGTAAGTGCAAGACAAAGAATAATGATAGACTGTTACTTTTTATATTGTCTTCTTTAGTATATTTTCATTTCTCCATCTTATCAACAACCTTCATATTATATTATTTTTAACCAATGTTCTTAGTCATCTAGTGCTGCTATAACAGAAATACCACAAGTGGATGGCTTTAAGAAAGAGAAATTTATTTCTTCACAGTAAACTAGGCTAAAAGTCCAAAATCAGGGCGTCAGCTCTAGGGGAAGGCTTTCTCTCTCTGTAGGCCTTGTTATCAATCTTCCCCCGGACTAGGAGCTTCTCTGCACAGGGACCCCAGGTCCAAAGGACGTGCTCTGCTCCTGGCACCACTTTCTTGGTGGTATGAGGTCCCCAACTCTCTGCTTGCTTCCCTTTTCTTTTATCTCTTGTAAGATAAAAGGTGGTGCAGGCCACACCCCAGGGAAAGTCTCTTTACGTTGGATCAGGGATCTGACCTTACTAAGGGTGTTACAATCCCACCCTATACCTCTTTAACATGAAATTACAATCACAAAATGGAGGACATCCACACAATACTGGGAATCATGGCCCAGCTAAACTGATACACACATTTCTGGGAGGACATAATTCAATCCACGACAACCAAGAAAACAGATTATATAATTTTATTGAAAAGAAAACAGAAGCTCAGATAATCTAAATAATTTATCCAAAGACATACAACTAGTTAATAACAAGATTGGGACTAAAATCCGGGTTCCCTCACTCTCAGACTGGGGATCTTTACCACATTGTATGCTATTTTCCCTCATTTGTCTTTCTTCTTGTCAGAATGTGTGCAGTTTTATTTGTTACATAGAAAAGATGCTTTGTGTCTCTGTAAAGTTATTACAAATTGTGTGGAACAACAGTCATCATAGTTGTTCCTACAAATAATTGAAATAGAAAATATTGAAAATGCTTGAATAGCCTTATCTTCACTGCCAATAGAAGAACAACAAAATGGTAATTACTGAATAGCAAAACAGTCATTTAACAACCAATATAATTGTCAAATGCTCTAAAGGCAAACATTTAAAAAAGCAATGGATTAATATAATTTTCCAAATTCTAACTCATCACACATAAACTGAAGGCTCAATATTCAATGGTTTGATGATTACATCAGAAACTGGGGAGGCACTGAAGAGATTAGCAAATGGTATATTTTATCCTGGATTGCCCTGGTTTAAAATTAGCAAAAAATGTGCTTGCTCTCTAATTTCTGAGAAGTAAAGACAGCTGTGGCTGTTTACCCTAAGTTTAGAACAAAATTGTATTGAATGAAAGCAAAAAGTGGAGTAGAAATTTTAGCATGTTAAAAGCTGAAGGCTCTAGCCTGAACTAGCAGTAGTTATCTTCTTAAAATATCTAAATGCCCCTGAGTCAGGCCATTTCTTCTTTCTGAACCAGGGCTTCGAACCGGTTCTTTCCGGTTCAATCATGGCCTAGGAAGTGAAACCAGAACAGAATTTGGGAGAACTGAGATAGTGGCGCAGTAGTTAAGAGCTTGGCTGTTATCCAAAAGGTCTGCAGTTCGAATCCACTAGCTGCTCCTTGGAAACCATATGGGGCAGGTCTACTCTGTCTCATAAGGTCGTTGTGAGTCGGAATCGACTCCAAAGCATCGGGTTTGTTTGTTCCTTTGTTTTGGTTGGAATGGTAACCAGAACTGGAAAAATTACAGATCAAGCCCTGCTAGAAATAACGTTCCTCTCAGACAACAAGGGCAGTGTATGTGTTGCATAACAGCCAAATCTCTTGCCGTGGAAACTTGGCACAGAGTGGGAAGAGTGGTGCCGCGCTCAAAGATGCCTGGCGGACGACCACCCGTTTTGAATGTGCACAGCTCTCCAAGGTCCTGATAGTAATCCAGTCTCACACATCAGGCTCCTGAAAGGGCTCGCTATGCCTCTTCTGAGCCTCCCATTCCAGGTCTTTCACCCATAATTTTTTCCTTTCCAGTTACCAGTTCCAGATCACCCAATTTGCAAAAATTTAGTCTCTTCCGATTTTCTTGGTTGGCTTTGACTGAACTGGTTTGAACAGGCTTGAAGCACTGTTCTGCACTGCTCTCTATCCACTTCTCCACCAGTGACATGTGATTCTTCTTTCAAAGCAAAGGATAAATCTAGCCCGAAGTAGGAATGTTTCCTTGACCAAGTACACCTCATTTGAGGGATTTTGTGAGAGTGTTCAAGCTTCCTTCTAGCTGTAAAATTATATCTGTTAATGGTTATCTCAGGAAAGCAATTTTTAAAAACGACAATGAAAACCTGGGGACTTTATAGAGTATGTTGTGTTGCTTTCATCGAGGATATGTGGTAAAATGATAAAAGCTGCAGTGTTACTTCCTTGTATTCAAAAGGAAGGAAAAAGGGAAGAAAAGTTGAAATTGGTTATTTATTCAGTAAACACCATTGCTTGCCTACTATGGTTGAAACTCTGTGGTAGACTCTGGGTATATAGTGGATGACATTTATTCCCTGTCCTCAAGAAGCTCACAGTATTAATCTTAAATTCAGTAAATGTTCAATAGCTAATTCTACAGTGCTATATAACTGTCGGAAACTCTGGTGGTGTAGTGGTCAAGAGGTATGGCTGCTAACCAAAAGGTCGGCAGTTTGAATCCACCAGGCTCTCCTTGGAAACTCTATGGGCAGTTCTACTGTGTCCTATGAGTCGGAATCGACTCGATGGCAATGGGGTTTTTTTTTTTGTTGTTGGTTATATAACTGACAGGTTATGTTTATTACACTTCTCTACACTTTCACTTACTGAATAAAGAATTGAATAAGGGGAAAATGAAGCAGAACCAAGTTTCCTCAAACTGTAGTCCTGATCACTATCTCAACTAATTCTATTCTTCTAATTCTTCTTCTGGAAACCCTGGTGGCGTAGTGGTTAAGTGCTATGGCTGCTAACCAAAGGGTCAGCAGTTTGAATCCGCCAGGCGCTCCTTGGAAACTCTATGGGGCAGTTCTACTCTGTCCTATAGGGTCGCTATGAGTCGGAATCGACTTGAAGGCACTGGGTTTGGTTTTTTTTGGATTTTTAATTCTTCTTCTTATTTATTTATTGTGATCCAAGAGAATCTTGACTTGTCCTTGTGATAATCAAATATTCAACAGAGACCTATAGTCGTGGTTTGGAAATCTACAATGTTGCACGAGGCAGTATAAGAACATGGGTGGCTACGTGATACATCTTACCCTGCCTGCTGTTATTGCACAAAATGATTCATTAATTAAAAATAATTTGGAATCAGAAATTATAGGTTCTATTTCTGGACCTACCACTTAACCCTTATTTTGATATGTAATAAGTCACTTGAACCATTTATACCATCAATAAAACCAATTTAATAAAATAAATAATATAAATGCATGTGAAAGATCCATACTGTATATTTTAAACCACAGACAAAAGAATCGTAGAAAAATTGCTTATAACCTACTTATGGAAAATATTATATAAATATGTGGATTGTATTCTTTTTGCACTATTAACATTTCAACTTAACTTTGAAGTCTCTAATTTGAGTTGAATATTACCAATCATCCCAACCTATCACTTTTTATTTCATATGGAAATTTCTTTTCCTTTTTAAAAATTTTTCTGTGATTTTAGAACTACAACATGTATGTCTAGTCTTCTATAAGTCGGTGATGTTCTGCAATCTGAGGATGGATATAGTAGTACTTTAAAATCAGGGGGAAATTTAAAGTAAGGTGAAATCCATGTGTCATGGTTGTCCTAATTTTTACTGTACCCACTGCCCTCAAGTCGATTCTGACCCATAGCGACCCTATAGGACAGAGTAGAACTGCCCCATATGGTTTCTGAGGACCACCTGGGGGATTCAAACTGCTGACCTTTTGGTTAGCAGCTGTAGCTCTTAACCACTATACCACCAGGATTTCCATTTTTACTCTATTACCTTATCAAGATAAAATGCTTTATTAATCCCTTAATCGTTAGAATCATTTTTTCCTTTTTGAATAAATGCTCTGCTAGGTTTTAGTTTCCATGACTACATATTTATTAATTTTTACACATTTAATTTATTTTAAAATATATACAATATTTTGTGATGTCATGCTTTTTGCATATTTTTTATTCTTATTGTGTCTTTAACCAAGTTAATGATGCTTCTTTTCATCTATCTAATGACTCTCAAAAGTTTTTGGGGCAACAGTAGGGCTGTTTGTTGTGGTTGCTGACTGTTTACTAGGATAAATTGTTTTCTCTCTCTTTCTGTCTTGGCAATTTTTGAACTCCGAGCTAATTTTCAGAGGTGGTTTATATATAGGAATCCTGTTCTGCCTGGACTGAATGTACATCCTTCTAAACAAGTTTTGTTTGTACTTTTTCCAGGAACCCAGGAGTATTTGCTGCTTGGGACTAATTTTTACTTTAAATTTTTAGTTTGGGTCTCCTTTTTAGACTATATGAGTAGTATAAACTCAGATTACAACTTGTTCAAAAGTAGATCTGTGGTTATAAATTCTCAGGAGACTTTTTTACCCCCCCCCAGAGGCTAGACTAAAATAAGCGCTGTTCCTTGTAATCTCGCTGTTGTAATGGGTAATTTTTCAAGAAATTTAGTCTATGTATAACTCTTTAAATGTACTGGTTTTATTCAGGAGTTCCCACCTCATGTGAATCTAAGACGGAGCCTCATGCCACTTCTTTGGTTTGAGAACCTGTAAATCCTGTCCCTTCCAACATCACAACCAGTGGAGCCCAAGTGTCAGTTCCTTATTTTTGTTTGTTTTGTTTTTATCCTCTAAATAGGGAGCCCTGGTGGTGCAGTGATTAAACACTGGCCTCCTAACCGAAAGGTAGACGGTTGAAACCTACCAGATGCTCTCCAGGAGAAAGATGTGTCAGTACGCTCCCATAAAGATTACAGCCTTGGAAACCCTATGGGGCAGTTCTTATTCTGCGATAGGGTCTCTATGAGTTGGAATTGACTCAACCAACAGCAGTGGTTTTGATTTTGGTTTAGTGTCTTCTAAGTATTGCTTTCCTTTTCCTGTGATCTTAGCAATTCATTTAAAAGGTTGTTGTTATATTCTACCAAGAAATTCTATGAGTTTTGTAGTGGATTTTTCAGGTGACTTATTCTGCTGTCTTGCCAGAAATGGAAGTCTTCTGAGTTCTACATTCTTACAAATTTTATTTGTGATATACAGGGAAGAACAATACAACCCATTTTTATCCTCCCCTGGAGTGTTTGCCTTATTCAGAGAACATTGCCACACTACAACAGAAACTTAGAAATTTCTCCGGAATTTTTGTTTATTTTGCTTATATCTGGGCTTAACTTTTAAATGCATCCTTATTGTCTTCTTTGCTGTCTTCCAAGCTCACAGTTACCATTGCAGAAGAAGAGAGTACTCTTCATCAAACCTCTATAAAGAAGTCACATCTAGCTTGAAGTCTATTTTATAGGGAATATAAATTAATTCAGGATAAAAATAAGCTAAATGCCAGTACAGAAATTTGCCTGTTTTAAATGCATCTTTTTTAAGAGCCTGAAATGTCTGGTAGGGAAGCATAATTCTTTCACCAAAGGGTTTCATGAAGCACAGATGTTTTTCAGCCTCCCACAGGGATATATGCAACCACAGTGAGGACAGCAGATGCCTCTTCTCCCACTTTCTTATCTGGCTCCATTCCTAAGGAATCTATTTCTTTCAGTGATTAGCTCAAATAAGCTTTCTCAGCACAGTTAACCTCAGCCTCTTCTTGAAAATAGGTTTTAGGGGATGAGGTAAGAGGAAATACACCAATTCCCCTAAAAATTCTGGCAGCTCCAACTGTTAATTTTTCTTTGGATGCCATTTGATGTACCCACCAAAAACATAAATATCTAAGAATTTAAATTATTTTAGGGAAATAAATATAATGTAGATTTAACTAATTGAATCATAAATATGCTAAATTTATGTTAAATTATGTATGAATCAACCATTTAAAAACTATATTCATTATGTATGACATTGGAACTATGTCAATGTCAATGTGTAGATACTGAATTATATTTGTGTCTGTATTTGTTTTTTTATTGGTGCTGTAACAAATTATCATCAATTTAGTAGCTTATAACAACAAAAGTATATTATTTTATAATTCTGTAGGTTAGATGTCTTGCACAGGTCTCACTGGGCTAAAACCAAGGTGTCAGCAGGCCTGCATTTCTTTCTGGAGTCTCTAGGGGAGAATGCATTTCCTTGTCTTTTCCAGAGTCTAGAAGCTGCTCTCACTTCTTGGCTCATGGCCTACTTTTTCCATCTTCAAATCCAGCAACTCTGCATCTCTCTGGCCCTTGTTCCTTCCTCACATCTCCCTCTAACTGCAGTCAGGAAAAATTTTTCTTTTTTAAGCACAAGTGGGATTAGACTGACCCCAGACAGATAATCCAAGTTAAGCTCCCCAAGTCAAGACAATTTAATGACATCTGCAAAGTCCTTTTCCCATATAAGGTAACATACTCATATGTTCCAAGGATTAGAATGTGGACATTTTGGGGACCATAATTCTGCCTTACCACAACGTATACAATTAAGTCTTGTTCTCAGCCTTCTTAAAGTTTCCATGAGCAAATGAACTGGCAATGTAGTCAATCCAATTCAGTCATTAATATCATCATAATAAAAATTTAACTGAAATATTTTAGATATAACCAGAATTAAAATGAAAACCATCTCATTAAAACAATATTTTGAACATCCAGCAATTATTTATTGAGCACATAAGATGTGTCTGACAAGTTAGTTATTAATCAAATAAGTTTAAACTGGGTTAGATGGTATTAGAATTGATGAGTGTCTAAAGTTTACCTTATATCTAGATTACAATGGGCAAGTATTTGTATATTCTAAATCTAATATTTATGTTAAAATTTTCCAGTCTCTCAGGGGGGTAGATTTTTTAAGCTTATAAAAATTGATTTTGATTACAAATTGTTCATACTATTCACTATGAATATTTTACATTATATAAAGAAAAGAAAAAAATCACATAATTTTTTATTGTGGCAAATGTATATGTAATAAAACATTTGCCATTTCAACATTCTTGAAATATGCAATTCACTGACGTTGTGTCCATCTTGTTGTGCAACCATCGCTATAATCCATTTTCATATATAGCCCCATCACCCTGAACAGAAAGAAGCTCTGTGTCCCCTAAACAATAAGTCTTCCTTTCTCCCTCCCTCACACTCTCCTCTGAAGACCACTAATAAACTTAGGTCTGTATAAACTTCCTTATTCTAAATGTTTCATATAAGTGAGATCGGCCAACATTTGTCCTTTTGTAAGTGACTTATTTCACTCAGCATGATGTTTTCAAGGTTCACCCATGTTGTAGCATGTATCAGGCTTTACTAAATATTAATAATTTTATACTAAAACTCATTCTAATTTTAAGAAATAAAATACAGAATAATCCATGAAAAAATCAGAGACACAAGGTAAACGCAACAAATTAAATATTAACATAACGTGGCATGTTTTTGTACTTCAAAAATGCATAGAATTTGTGATAAATGACAATTTTATGAGTTAATCTAGTATATAATTCTTCATTCAGAACTGGACATTATGTACTGAAATAAAATGTTGGAGCACACTGTCAATAATTCAGTTTTTTTTGTATGTGTAAGGTTTCATCAATTTAATAAAGCATTTAAGAATTAAATAGCTTGCATTTCAATGAGGTTTCAGAATGGAAACATTTTTGAAACATCCTTATGGTCTATAATAAACTCTCACAATGAAAAAGATAATTTCCTTTGGAGAGAAACCACATCTTGTTTATCTTTGTGTCTCCCATGGTGGGATGGTGAGTTTGTTGTTGTTGCTGTTTAATTTATGAGCTGTGAAGATATCAAAGCCAATTCTTTTTTAGAAGTTAAAATTTTAAAACACAGAGGAAAAAACTTGGAATAGAATCCCACTGTTAGCATACTTCTTTTGAGTAGCGATAATGTAAGAAATAGCACCATTGTTATAGTAGTAGATTAATATTCTGAGAAAGCTATTTCCTTTCCCTTCCCTTTTCTCTCTTTTACCTTCTGTCCTCTTTCTTATCATTTCCCTCTTTCCATTTCTCTTTGCTTTTTTTTTTTTTGCTCTTCTCTCTCTCCCTCACTTAGCCCTCTACCCTTCCCCTCGTATTGAAACCATTCAAAATCTGCTACTAGAAAATGCTTACTTAGCATGTCTTAAAACATATGCATTCATGACACATAGCATTAATATGTTTTTCCCCTTTACTTGACTGTGAGAATGTGTTGTCTTGGCCTTTCTTTTTTCCAGATTCTTGCAGACAATTTACGTCACTCTCTCTTCTACAAATAATCACATAGTAATTATAGTAGTCAATTTACATGCAGTAATTTTTTTTTTAATCACATTAGCTGTGATAATTATTTCACCTGAACCTGTATTTGTTTCAAAAGGAAGAACCAATAATTCTCAAGTGGGCAAAAGTGTGAAGCTGATTGTATGTTCAAGTGATCGGAGATTAGGTAGCATTTGATTAAATGAACTATTTGGAGCTTTTGCAATTACTTTTGATCTGCAAAATAGAAGGTACTTATAATAAATCTAAATTAGAAAATCATATCTGTTTTACCTTTGAAGCTGTTTTTGTTTTTCTTGGGGGAATTCACATAATACAGAAACTTCATATACCTCCAAGTGTCCCTGTGTCAAATTTTTTAAAGATGTTAGTCAACCTAGTCACTTCAGTAAAATGGTCAGTGTAACTTACTTTTTTATTATTTTATTTTTGTAATTAAGGTGTTTGCCATTTTCTTCTACACCATTTTAAGTTGGGGGTATGTATTCAAGAATAAGTACGAGAGAAGGCAAACTTGATGGATTAATGAGAACCAACAGTAATAAAGTATGATTGCTTCTTAAAGCTTGGTTGTAATAGGATGATTAGGGTCTTTGTGAGGAAAAGTTAGTATTATATGGACAGGTAGTTTTGAACCCACAGAGCTTTAGTTTAAAATCAGAATCCTTAGTCACCTTGGTAACTTATCTTTACCTAAGTCTCTATGTAGTTTCTTTGGTGGTAAGAAAGAATTTTTTATATTCACTTATCGAGATTAATTCTGTAAAATATACCTGTTGAGAAAGGACATCACCTTATTTTTTTTAATCTTATATATTTTAAAATATAAAATTGTCACTGTAAATCTTTATGTGACTGTCGGGGGCCTGTTCCACAGTCTCTTCTGTGAATGAAACCTTTCTATGTTCAGTTTCATTGGCAGAGAAAATCATTCCTTTTTTTGATGCTCCCATAACAATTTGTCCATACCTCTTTTAAGGTACTTATCACCCTGTACTGTAATTTATATGTTTATATTTATATTTGTCTTACTCTATTTTGAACAACTTCTCAACAGTAACTATGAAATTCATTTCTGTAACCTCTGCCTACTACAGCTCCTGACAAACAATAAATGTCTTTGAAGTGAAAGAATTGTATCAGCATTACTCAGATATTGCTTTGTGCCTGAACCATAAATAGGCTTTCAATATTTTTTGAATGACTTAAAATGTATGTGAAGATGGAATGACTTCAAATAATATGTAATAAATTCTACTAAGTATAAGCAGTGTGAACTATACTCACAGATGCCAAGTAGAAATAAGATTCACTTCAATTTACATTTTTCTAATTGAATCTGTCTCCTTTCCCTGCCCTCCCCCGTCCCCATCTCAAATTGACCAAGAATACTATGATTCCCTATGCAGTAGAAATGGGGGTCTGCTTGAATTCCAAACCCAAGAAGTGACATTTGATATTTCCACTATAACCTTTGCTGTTGGCTGTTGAACACTGGTCCTATAAATATAGTCTGGTAAATGGCACAGACCGTTGCTACTATGGTATACTATAGATCCAGATCACATCACAAGCTCTTAGGGTTATTTTCCCAAGAGAATGGTTATACTACTCAATGCTTATAAGCTCAGCTATCCAAGGGTACCCATTCTTGGGCTTTCAAGGACTCACTTCTTGGTTCAGGTATACATCCATTTCCCAGGGGACCAGCGGGCTCAAGGGTCAGGTTTGGTTTTTGTGTCTGTTACCTCATGGACCCAGATTCACAAGGGCTTTCACTCTCTAGAAGTCTACTCCTAGGCATTTCAAAATGTAGAGGGCCTGATTAGACTTCGTTTCCTTAGACAGTAGTGTTTCTCATACCTCCTTCAGAGGGAAGATGCCTTCTGTGGTGCTATTAGGCCCCTAAGAAAGTCCAGTTTACTTCCCAGTTGTGATTCTAATGTTGCTTACACTTCTTTAAAAAAAAAAAAAGCTAAAAAAAATCTATTCTTACCAATTTCCCAACATCTCTTGTTAAAGAAAAAGAAACAATCCAGGATATACATTTAATACCAGGTGGAAGGTAGTAGAGTAACCCTCTCTAGTAGGTCCCCTAAATACAGCTGGAAAAACAATGGTTGCATATCTAATAAATTTGTGAAGTTCTGATTTCATAATGCATAATAGCATATTCAAGATTCTGAGAATTTCTGGTGAAAATTGATTTAGCCATTTTTACTCAGCTTCTTGAATATATAGTTTTTTTTTTTCTTACGTATTGGGGATATTTTCAGCTATTATTTTTTCAGATTCTTTTTCAGCCCTGCCTTCTTTATTCTTTCCATCCAGGATTATGATGACATGAATGTGAGACCTTTTGTTATAGTCCTACAGGTCCCTGCTGCTCTGTTCAATTAATTTCCAGTCTTTTTTTCTTTTCAACTTGGGTAAATTTAATTCATCTGTCTTCAAGTTCACTGACTGTTTCCTCTGACCCCTCCTTTATGGTGTTGAAACAATCTGTTGAGCCTTTTTTTTTTTTTTCAGTTATTGTATTTTTCAGTTCTAAAGTTTACATTTGGCTCTCCTTTTTTATTTCAGCTGCTTTTCTTGCCTTTACCCACTATGCTTTTCAGTGGACACTTCTTTGCTATTACAGGTTACTCTGGTCCTCAGGCCCATCAGCCACCATATTGCTTCTCTTTGCTTCTTCCCACACAGACCTTGTCAACATGCGTGCCTTGTGATTGTTGGTGGTTTTTCCTCAACAATTTGCATTTTGAAAATTAGGGGGATACCTTGTCACCTGGTTTCATTTTAATATTTTCCCTGGATTTTTGATTTTGCTATCAAGTTGCTTGGAATTTTTCTGTGGGAATTCTGGGAGTTTGAAAAGCAGGAACCACCACCACCATCTTCCCAGAATCATTTTTTTATGCTTACTCTGTACTCACAGGCTGAGATGGATTATCTCCCTTTCACCTCATAACAACTCTATGAGGCAAATATAATTATTATCTCAGAAAATTGAGGCTAAAAGAGTTTAAGTAACATAGCTAGTAAATGGTGGAGCAACGTCTTATTTTAGGTCTGGTCGACTTTAAAGCCTATGCTTTTAGCTATTATATATACTGTTTCTCTGTTTGTGTAAATGGGGATCTATTTTGGGATAAGGCTTGGGAGAAATAATTTATGTTTGTTTATTAATCAATTCATGCATCCATCAAACATCTAATGACCACTCATGATACAGTAGATATTGGGCTTTGTCCTGGGGATGCAAGGGTGAAATATAGTAGTAAGGTCTTTGTTGTTAAGAAGCAATAGAAATCAGTCAATCAGGAGATGACACTGGCCACATAAGTCATACCATATTCACTTCCAGGTAAAACTAAGCATTTTGCAAACAGCTTAGATCTGTTTGCAAAGGTGAACATACTGAAAACACCAAGGTAACATTTGTTGAATTTTAAAATTGTTTTAGATTAACAAGTTTGCCAAATCTGTGCTCTTGTTAATTAGTTTCACAATGTGATGTGTGAACAGTAGACTAGTTCATACATTATGGAAAGTAATTTTGAATATATATTTCCTAGTACTTTTAACATCCAAACAGAAATTTGAACAGTATATCCTCTATTAACTTTTTGCTCACCCTATAAGTGCTGTGATTTATTTCAAAGATTAAAGAATAGTTGTTGTTTCTAATCACCTTTTTACAGATGGAAAGCTACAGGTTAAATGAATATTGTAAATATTTTTTAAAATCTTAAAGCTATGAATTCTCCTAAAATTCAGATTAAATTCTTGACTTTTCTCTTCCCTTCTTTGAGAAGAAGTGGGGTGGGGATGCCACAACATTGGAGTTGTGTTCCTGTAAAGTGATAAATGTAGAGATGATAAAATTAGAAAAACCTAATTTTCCTCAGGACCTGAAAATCTGCAGGAAGGCTGAGAAAACTGCTTAACAAGGCTGCTTTTAGGGAATTATAAAGAAGTGGGCCTGTTAAGATCTTCTTCCCTTCCCCTTGCCTGCAGGATTAATGCTTTTTTTCTGGTAAATTGCTTGAGTTTATTTACATTTATTATTAATGTGGAGAATAAAATTTTCTGTTACTGTGCTTCTTCAGTGTAAACCAGTCCTCTACGGTACTTTGCCAAGTATTCTCCAATGATTTTTTCCTTTAGTTTTTCTCAGTGAAGCTGACAGAAAAAGAATCTGTTATACCCGTAACTATCTCATCTATCTTTATATGAAAAATTTTGATTTAAGATATTAGGTTAAATTTAATTGGCCTTTCAATACTGAGGGCCTGCCTAAAAATACTAATCACTATTAGTCAAATAAAAAACATGAATTAAAGTTGTGGAATGCCCTAGAACACTTTGTAAGTTTATAAGAGATAAGACAAAATTACAAACAGATTGGCATTTTAAACACTAAAATTTAAACAGATATCTATCAGGAGAAAAATGGATAAGATGAGAAAGCTTTTTCATAAAAGACTGAGATCTCTATACCCTAAGTATAACTTGGTCTAGGAGCTGATGCCTTTTCTAATTTTAACATCCTTAGAGTATAAACAGAAATACTGCATTGATATGCCTTGTTCTTGTCCTTGTTAGGTGCTGTTGAGTGGGTCCTGACTCATCACAACATTTATGTACAACAGATTTAAACACTGCCTTGTCCTATGCCATCCTCAAAACCTTTGCTATGCTTGAGCTCATCCTTGCAGCCACTGTGTCAATCCATCTCGTTAAGGGTCTCCCTCTCTTTCCCTGACCCTCTACTTTATCAAGCGTGATATTCTTCTCAAGGGACTGGTCCCTCCTGATAACATCTCTGATAACATCTCCAAAGTACATGAGATGAAGTTTCACCATCCTTGCCTCCAAGGAACATTCTGGCTGTAGGTCTTCCAAGAAGATTTGTTGCAGTCCATGGTATATATAATATTCATCACCAACACCATGATTCAAATGCATAAATTTTTCTCTGGTCTTCCTAATTCATTGTCCACCTTTCACATGCATATGAAGCACGTTAGTCCTTAAAGTGATATCTTTGCTTTTTAACACTTTAAAGAGATCTTTTGCAGCAGATTTGCCCAGTGCAATGTGTCATTTGATTTCTTGAGTGCTGCTTCCATGGGTGTTGATTGTGGATCCAAGTAAAATGAAATCCTTGACAACTTTAATCTTTTCTCTATTCATCGTGGTGTTGCTTATTGGTCCAGTTGTGAGGGTTTTTGTTTTCTTTATGTTGAAGTGCAATCCACACTGAAGGCTGTAGCCTTTGATCTTCATCAGTAAGTGCTTCAAGTCCTCTTCGCTTTCAGCAGGCAAGGTTGTGCATATCGCAGTTTGCTAATGAGTCTTCCTCCAATCCTGATGCCCTGTTCTTCTTCATATAGTCCAGCTTCTCAAATTATTTGCTTGGCATAGAGATTGAATAAGTAAGGTGAAAGGATGCAACCACGGTGCACACCTTTCTTGACTTTAAACTACGGAGTATCCCTTTGGTCTGCTCCAACGCCTGCCTTTTGGTTTATGTACAGTTTCCTCATGAGCACAATTTAGTGTTCTGTAATTCCCATTCTTTGCAATGTTATTGATAATTTATAGTCAAATGCCTTGGCAAAGTAAATAAAACATAGGCAAACATCTATCTGGTATTCTCTGCCTTCAGCCAAGGTCCATCAGACATCAGCTATGATATACCTTGTTCCATGTCCTCTTCTGAATCCAGCTTTAATTTCAGGCAGTTCTCTATCCATGTAATGTGGCAACCTCTTTTGAATTATCTTCAGTAAAATTTTACTTGAGTGTGATATTAATGATACTGTTCAATAAGTTCTTCATTTTTGGGGGGTCACCTTTCTTTGGAATGGGCAAAATATCAATCTCTTTCAGTCAATTGGCCAGGTAGCTGTCTTCCAAATTTCTTGGCATAGACAAGTGAGCACCTCCAGCTATGCATCAGTTTGTTGAAATATCTCCATTGGTATTCTGTCAATTTCTTGAGGCTTGTTTTTCACCAATGCCTTCAGTGCAGCTTAGATGTCTTCCTTCAATATCATCGGTTTTTGATCACATGCTACCTCTTGAAATTATTGAACATTGACCAGTTCTTTTTAATATAGTGACTGTATTCGTTCCATCTCCTTTTGATACATCCTGTGTAGTACTTCAATATTTTGTCCAGAGAATCCTTCAGTATTGCAACTAGAGGCTTGAATTTTTTCTGCAATTCTTCCAGCTTGAGAAATTCTGAGCCTGTTCTTCCCTTTTTGTTTTCTAATGCCAGGCCTTTGCACATGTCATTATAATACTTCACTTTGTCCTCGTGAGCTGCCCTTTGAAATCTTCTTTTCAGCTCTTTTATTTCATCATTTTTTTTCCATTTACTTTAATATTCAAGAGCAAGTTTCAGAGTCTCTTCTGACATCCATTTTGGACTTTTCTTTCTTTCCTGTCTTTTTAATGACCTTTTCCTTTATGTATGGTGTCGTTGATGTCATCTCACAACTTGTCTGGTCTTCAGCCATTAGTGTTCACTGTGTCAAATTTATTCTTGAGATGGTCTCTATATTCAGATGGGATGTACTCAGGGACGTATTTTGGCCCCTGTGGATTTTTTTTTTTCTTCAGCTTCAGTTTGCACTTACATATGAGTAAATGATGGTCGGTTCTGCAGTCGCCCCCTGGCCTTGTTCTGATTGATGATATTGAGCTTCCCCACTGTCTGTTTCCACAGATACAGTCAATTTAATTTCTGTGTATTACACCCGGTGAGGTGCAAGTGTAGAGTCTCCATTTATGTTGTTGAAAAATGTATTTCAAGTGAATAAGTCGTCAGTCTTGCAAAATTCTATCATGTGATCCCTGATATCATTTATATCACCAAGGTCATATTTTCCAACTATCAGTCCTTCTCTGTTTCCAATTTTTGCATTCTAATCACCAGTAATTATCAATGCGTCTTGAGTACAATCAGTTTAGAACTGTAAAAGGTGGTAAAAACCTTCTATTTCTTCATCTTATCATTAGTGGTTGGTGTGTAGTTTGAATAATAGTTTTATTAATGGTTTTCCTTGTAGGCGTATAGATATTGTCCTATCACTGTGTCATACGTCTGGATATATATATATATATATATACACATATACATATATATATTTAATATGTCTTAGGACTGTCCATTTAAACCTATGTCCCGGCATGTCCCAGTCTTCCTCAAACAGTTCTGCTTTACTCCTTTTTTTCACCATACCCTTGGGTATATCATTGGTCTTGGACAATAGTTTCTCAGTTTAAATAATATTTTTTCACCACACATAAGATGTATTTAAGATACAGAATCAGTGCAAATTCACGTGCATTATGTCATATTAACACAAGATTCTTAAAACTTCCAATCATGCAAGAAAGTGGTCTTAACGAGATACAGTGTGTTCCTCCCAAACTCTCCACACCAAACAACTAACTTTCTCCATTACCTGCTTATCAGGATTGCCTATACAAAAGACTGACAATACGGAGTAGAAAAATAGTGGAGTGTGTGCATGTGTGTCTGATTATTGCGTACTTGCTTACTACATGCATTTACTGCATTGACTGATACATCGTTTATGCATACGCAATAGCCAAAAGGTGGAAGCAACCCAAATGCTCATTAACTCATGAATGGATAAACAAAATGCTAATCAGAAAGTAAAATGAAATCCTGATACATGCTACAACATGGATGAACCTTGAAAACCTTACGCTAAATGAAGGAAACCAGTCAAAAAAGTACACATACTGTATGATTCCATTTATATAAGATATCCAGAATAGGCAAATCCATAGACACAGAAAGCAGATTAGAGGATGTAACTAATCTTGTTAGTAGAGCAATTTTCTCTTTATTGTTGTTTGCTGTAATTACACAGGGGCTTAGGGAAGGAAGGAATGGGAGTGACTGCTTAATAGGTTGTTGCTGTTGTTAGTTGCTATCCAGTTGACCGAGACGATGACCTTATGTATAAAGGAATGAAAAGTTACCCTGTCCTGTGCCATCTTCATGATCACTGGTATGTTTGGACTCATCTTCTAGCACTATATTGGACAATATTTCAGCTAAATAGGTACTGATTTCCTTTTGTGGTGAGGAAAAAGTTCTGGAACTAGATTGTGGTGATGGTTATACAACATTGTGAATTTACTTAATGCCACTGAATTGAACCATTTAAAATGCTTAGAATGGTAGCTTTATGTTACTTGTAATTTGATCTCAATTAACATTTTTTTTATATGTATATTGTATCCCCACACGTCTGTCAGTTTGTCATACTATGGTGGCTTCCATGTTGCTGTGATGCTGGAAGCTATGCCACCAGTATTAAAATACCAGCAGGGTCACTAATGGTGGGCAGGTTTCAGCTGAGCTTCCAGACTAAGATAGTCTAAGAAGGACATGGCAGTCTACATGTGAAAAAAGTTAGGCAGTAAAAACTTTATGAATAGCAGCAGAACATTGTCTGATATTGTGCTGGATGATGAGTACCTCAGGTTGGAAGGCACTCAAAATACTACTGGGGAAGAGATGCCTCCTCAAAGTAGAGTCAAAGTAGACTCAAAATAAGAACAGCTACAAACATCCATTAATAATCAGAATGTGGAATGTATGAAGTATGAATCTAGGAAAATAGGAAATTGTCAAAAGTGAAATGGAATACACTAACAGTGACACCATATGCATTAATGAGCTGAAATGGACTGGTATTGGCCATTTTGAATGGGATAATCATATGTTCTACTATGCCAGGAATGACAAATTGAATAGGAATGGTGTTGCATTCATCATCCAAAAGAATATTTTAAGATCTATCCTTAAGTACAACACTGTCAGTGATACGATAATATCCGTGTGCTTACAAGGAAGATCAGTTAATACAAGTATTATTCAAATTTATACACCAACCACAAAGGCCAAAGAAGAAGGAATTGAAGATTTTACCAACTTTTGCAGTTCAAACTGATCAAACTTGCAATCACGGTGCACTGATAATTCCTGGCTATTGGAATGGGAAAGTTGGAAACAGGAAGGATAGGTAGTTGGAAAATTTGGCCTTGGTGATAGAAATTATGCCAGAGATCACGTGATAGAATTTTGAAGACCAGCAGCTTCTTCCTTGGTATGGGTGAAATACTGAATGACACAGGAAGCTTCAAATGAAGATGGAAGGAATACACAGAGTCACCGCACCAAAAAGAATTGGTCGACGTTCAGTCATTTCAGGGGATAGCATATGATCAAGAACTGATGGTAGTAAAGGAAGAAGTCCAAGTTGCCCTGAAGACATTGGCAAAAAAACAAGGTCCATGAATTAACAGAATACCAGTTGTGATGTTTCAACAAACTGACATAGCACTGGAAGTGCTCACTTATTTATGCCAAGAAATTTGGAAGACAGCTACTTGGCAAACTGAGTGGAATAGATGAAGTATGAATCTAGGAATTTATGCCTATTCCAAAGAAAGATGATCCAACATAATGCGGAAATTATTTAACAATATCATCTGCAAGTAAAATTTTGTTGAAGATCATTCAAAAGTGATTGCAGCAGCTCATTGACAGCGAACTGCCAGAAATTCAAGCCAGATTCAGAATGCAAAGGCATTTGATTGTGTGGATCATAACAGATTATGGACAACATTGCGAAGAATGGGAATTCGAGAACACTTAATTGTGCTCATGAGGAACCTGTTCACAGACCAAGAGGCAGTCATTTGAACAGAGCAAGGGGATACTGCCTGGTTTAGAGTGAAGAATCCTGTGCATCAGAGTTGTATCCTTTGCCCATACTTGTTCAATCTGTATGCAGAGCAAATAATCCAAAAACCTGGAATATATAAAGAAGAATAGGGCATTAGGATTGGAGGAAGACTCATTAACAACTTGCATTATTCAGTCGACACAACTTCACTTGCTGAAAGTGAAGAGGACTTGCAGCACTTAGTGATGAAGATAAAAAACCAAAGCCTTTGGTATGGATTACAACTGAACTTAAAACAAAAACCCTCACAACTGGACCAATAAGCAACATCAGGATGAATGGAGAATAGATTGAAGTTGTCAGGGATTTCATTTTACTTGTGTCCACAATCAACGCCCGTGGAAGCAGCAGTCAAGAAATCAAATGACGCATTGCATGGGGGAAATCTGCTGCAAAAGACCTCTTTAAAGTGTTGAAAAGCAAAAACATCACTTTTAAGGACTGAGGTGTGCCTTACCCAAGCCATGGCGTTTTCCATCACCTCATATTCATGTGAAAGCTGGAAAATGAATAAGCAAGATAGCAGAAGAATTGAAGCCTTTGAATTGTGGCATTGGCAAAGAATATTGAATATATCATGGACTGCCAGAAGAACAAACAAATCTATCTTGGAAGAAGTGCAGCCAGAATGCTCGTTAGAAGTGAGGAAAGAGAGACTTTGTCTCACATAACTTGGGCATATTATCAGGAGGGATCAGTCCCTGGAGAAGGACATCGTGCTTGGTAAAGTAGAGGGTCATCAAAAAAGAGGAAGACCCTCAAAGAGATGGATTGACGTAGTGGTTGCAACAATGGGTTCAAGCATAACAACGACTATGATGAGGACAGCACAGGACCAGGCAGTGATTCGTTCCATTGTGCATAGGGTCTCTATAAGTCGGAACTGACTCTAGGGCACCTAGCAACAATAACAACATACTGTTTACTTGCTATATACACTGTGGCATTTTAGAATGGAAACTCCTAAGTGGCAGAGACATATTGTATCTCAATTTTTCTTCAAGTATGAAAAAATGTGTGGTTTAAATATTTTTTGTGATTATTTTGTTTTTTTCTTTTTTTTTCTTATTATTGTTTCTGTATGGCTAGAATATTACATTATTTATTAATATTGTGAAAGTCTGATTCAGTTCAGCTACATCTTAACTCTATAACCTTACCCTATCCATGCTAAGCATTCCTCTATGCTTTATATTATACTATTTTGTGCTTATATATATGCATATACGTATATATATATATTTGTATTGTGATTTTATTATTTCATATATGTAATTTTTTTCTCTCCAACCAAATTATAAGTTCTCAAGGAGTAGGTTTTGTATGTTAAATTTTTCTACATTACTATCATGCTGAAGCATTTAATAGAGATATTCAGTAATTTGTTGCCTGATAAGTAACATGTTTCTGTAAAAGTGTAATGTAATAACACTTCAGTGAACTGGCATGCTGGCAAGTAAGGTATCTTGATTAATGGACATTCCTTGTAAGGGTTTGATCATTTTATGAAATGTAATCTTTCAGGTGGAATATCCCTGTGTAGAATATAGAAATTGCCATTAAGACACTCAAATCTGTTCATTTGTTTGTTTACACTATTAATTATTTTTGGACAACTATGTTTCTCAAGAAACTTCATTCAGATCAGTATGCTTGGAAAGAGACCACATAAAAATATTCAAAATTGTTACTAAAAATGTTACATAAACAGCATAAAGCTTTAAAGAAAAAAAATTTCCTTCAAAATTCATATGATTTAGGAGATTAAAGAGAGTAGAGCTTCATAAAAAATTGCAGCTTCAAAGTTTTGCTTAAGTAAAAAGCTAGCACTGGTTATACCAGAAAATGGAGAGATTGGGAGGTATTTTTTCTTGTTTATCCCTACCGAAGCTGCATATTCTTGAATTAAGGCTATAGGAATAGCTGCCCACTCCCAAAAGTTCAGGGTAAGCAGGTTTAAAGTGATGGTGTTAATATAGAAATCTAATGGAGGGAAAAATGGTCTAAATTCGTCTTTGTTTCTGTTAGCTAGCAAAATAACCCTATGATGATAACTGAAGAACTAGTTTTTCTCTGTGTAGGTCTTTAGGTAAGGCGTAAAAACATGAGGCACCTGGCATGCAAATGGGTTCTTATCCACACCAGGTAAGAGAGTAATAATTGTATCTGACCAGGGTTATATCATATATTGACTACCCTGGAAACCCCAGGGTTTCTATCCTTTATGCTTAGGCACTGGGGGAAAAAAACAAAAACAGAACAAATAAATCCAAAACAAAAAAGCAGACTAATCCCACAAAGAATTCATGGAACAAATAATTTATTTTATACAAATATTAATGAAATGTGAACACAGTAGATAGAGCTGTGATTTCCGGGTAGCCAGCAATTTGCTATGTGCTCCTTTTTTATAATTACATTTAAAAAAACTAAGTTTTTTCCCATTATTAAGGTTGGATATGGTTATTATTGTATTTCCCTTCAAAAGTAGTATTCTAGCTCAATTTTACTAGCTTCCAGATAAGAATAATGGAAATACTGAAATATAATTGTTGCTTGCTGTAATTACACAGGGTAGTTTGTGGCCAAGTTATAAAATTATTAAGGGCATAACTTCAAGTTTTTGAACTTAAACCTAAATGTACTAAACAGCAACAAAATGGTATAGAATAGGGCCACCTTTAACAAAACCTTGGGAATAGTGAAAACACGCAACTTCTTCCAGATGACAAATCAAGACAATGCCATCATGCTAAGAATAAAGTGGAATGCTTTTACTAATTGTTTTTTTTAGCTCAATTTTTCTTATTTATTTTGCTCCTATCTTAACATCAATAGTTCTGATGTAGCGCTGTTTTTAATCCTTGATTACAATCTTTTGCACCAAAGTTACATGATTATATTCTACAACATATAATTCATTATATATTTTAAATTAAACAATTCCTTATTTAAAAAATAGTTTTTGCTCTCACAAGTAATATTATGGAATATTTTATATAAGTTATGTTTTAAGAGCTATCATTTTACAAGACATTTTAATAATATTTTCAAGTTTTCAGACTATCATATTTCTTCCATACCTATTTAAAATGGTACAAACTGTATTTTGTGATGAGAATAGTTGATACATCATAAAAGATCTTCCCATCAATCTTTTATGATGTATCAAAAAAATAAATAAGAATTATGATGCAATTAAAATGAATTCTCATATATTGCAGTGTTTTAAATATTATAATATCCTGAAATGTTTTACAAAAGAATGCTATGGTAGAAATATGTGTCACTAAAGTGATGAAAAATAAAAGTTACATTTACTCAAAATAAGCAAATATCTACTTATAAGAAACTGTTCAGAGGAAAGGAAATATTTTTTGCCAATTTTCAATTTCAATTAAAATGGACAGCATATAAGTTGCATAATTCCCCAAATATAAATTTGCCTTCAGACTGTGAACACTGAAAACATGTTATCTGATGGTGTATCTGGAGGTGATCAGGAAACCCTGGTGGCATACTGGTTAAGAGCTAAGGCTGCTAACCAAAAGGTCAGCAGTTCAAATCAACCAGAAGCTCCTTGGAAACCCTATGGTGCAGTTCTACCCTGTCCGATAGGGTCGCTATGAGTCGGAATTGAGTCAACAGCAATGGGTTTGGTTTTTGGGTTTGGGGGTGATCATTAAGATATCCTAGATGATTGAATCTGCTGTTTCCCTTCTTTGTGCTTATGGACACATCTAAAAACATGTTTTTTTTTTTTTTGCCCAAAAAATATCATAAATTTATCATAATGCTGACTGATATGTAGATACTGTTTCTACTCTCCCAGAGAGTTCTTTCACTATCTCATTGTTTGTGATCTATGAGCTTTTCTCTGCGTGCAAGCAGTTTGGTTTTATGTGTTGAAAATATTTGATAAAATAACTCTTCAAGATTGATATGTACAGATATTATCTGTTTTTTTTTAATTTTTTTTTATGAATACTAGGGAATTCCCTAATTAGTGAAAAGGCAAATGTCACTTTTTATCTAGGGATCCTGGGTTCACAGTATATCAGTTGACCCACTTAATATAAAATGTGCTTCAATTTGGAGAAGGCAAATATTTCTGAAAACAAATGAGATCTAACTTGCTTGGGCAACTTAGAAAATACAGTTTATGGCCTTAACAATCTGAAGAATGTGTAAACTCTGTTGTCATTGTTGTTGTTAGGTGCCGTCAAGTCGGTTGCAACTCATAGCGACCCCATGAACAAGAGAACGAAACACTGCCCAGTCCTGTGCCATCCTTACGATTGTTGTTATGCTTGAGCACATTGTTGCAGTCATTGTGTCAATCCATCTCATTGAGGGACTTCCTCTTTTCTGCTGACCCTGTACTTTATGAGGCAGGATGTCCTTCTCCAGGAACTGGTCACTCCTGACAACATGTCCAAAGTATGTAAGACGCAATCTCACCATCCTTGCTTCTAAGGAGCATTCTGGTTGTACTTCTTCCAAGACAGATTTGTTCACTCTTTTGGCAGTCCATGGTATATTCAATATTCTTCGCCACCATCACAATTCAAAGGTGTCAGTTTATCTTCAGTTTTCCTTATTCATTGTCCAGCTTTCGCGTGCACATGATGTGATTGAAAATACCATGGCTTGGGTCAGGCGCATCTTAGTCTTCAAGGTGACATCTTTGCTCTTCAACACTTTCAAGAGGTCTTTTGCAGCAGATTTACCCAATGCAATGGGTCTTTTGATTTCTTGACCGCTGCTTCCATGGGTGTTGA
Source organism: Loxodonta africana (assembly GCF_030014295.1). Taxonomy (NCBI): domain Eukaryota; kingdom Metazoa; phylum Chordata; class Mammalia; order Proboscidea; family Elephantidae; genus Loxodonta; species Loxodonta africana. The sequence continues at coordinate 109,755,115 of NC_087369.1, forward strand.
TTGTGGATCAAGTAACATGAAATCCTTGACAACTTCAATCTTTTCTCCGTTTATCATAATGGTGCTCATTGGTCCAGTTGTGAGGATTTTTGTTTTCTTTATGTTGAGGTGCAATCCAAACTGAAGGCTGTGGTCTTTGATCTTCCTCAGTAAGCGCTACAAGTTCTCTTCACTTTCAGCAAGCAAGATTGTGTCATCTGCATAATGCAGGTTGTTAATGAGTCTTCCTCCAATCCTGATGCCCTGTTCTTCTTCACATAGTCCAGCTTCTCATATTATTTGCTCAGCATACAGATTGAATAGGTGTGGTGAAAGAATACAACCCTGATGCACGCCTTTCCTGACTTTAAACCAATCAGTATCCCCTTGTTCTCTCTGAACAACTGGCTCTTGATCTGCGTAAAGGTTCCTCATGAGCACAATTAAGTGTTCTGTAATTCCCATTCTTCGCAGTGTTATCCATAGTTTGTTATGATCCACACAGTCGAATGCCTTTTCATAGTCAATAAAACACAGGTAAACATCCTTCCGGTATTCTCTGCTTTCAGCCAGGATCCATCTGACATCAGCAATGATATCCCTTGTTCTGCGTCCTCTTCTGAATCTGGCCTGAATTTCTGGTAGTTCCCTGTTGATACTCTGCTGCAGCTGCTTTTGAATAATCTTCAGCGAAATTTTGCTTTCGTGTGATATTAATGAAAACCAAACCCAAACCAAACCCAGTGCCGTCGAGTTGATTCCAACTATAACGACCCTATAGGACAGAGTAGAACTGCCCCATAGAGTTTCCAAGGAGCGCCTGGCAGATTTGAACTGCTGACCCTTTGGTTAGCAGCCACAGCACTTAACCACTACACCACCAGGGTTTCCGATAGTAATGATATCTCTCGATAATTTCCACATTTGGTTGGATCACCTTTCTTGGGAATAGGCGTCAACATGGATCTCTTCCAGTCACTTGGCCAGAGAGCTGTCTTCCATATTTCTTGGCATAGACGAGTGAGCAGTTCCAGCACTGCATCCGCTTGTAAACTGTACATAACAAAAACTGTTTTCTTAGAATTTACTCACATGATATCATTGCCCACTTACCACCCTTCGGCATAACTGCTTAATGTATAATAAGCTAAATAGATAGATGATAGATAGATATACTGATAGAGATTTATTGATTAAAAGCAGGAAGAATAACACTACTTTGTTTTAGCGTCAGTACCAGAAGGGAACCTGGCATTCATTTAGTCAGTCCCATACTCTTACAGATGAAGCCACTGAAACCCAGAGAAAAATGACTTACCTGAAGTCTGATATCTCATTAGTAGTATAGCCTGCCGTAGAATCTAGGTCTGCTGACTCCTAGGCCAATACTTTCTCTATAAGTCCTAATACATTTTTAAGTCACCCTAGTAAGTTTTTTGATATCTTGGTTCTTACCATAGCTGAAATAAAACAAAAAGTCAATCCTAACATATTTGGACATTGCAATAACATAATAGGTAAATCTAACACATATCCATTGTACTCTAAAAACTTTAGACACATCTTGATTCTTCACGCTATATAAAAGCAATGAAGTGGTGGTGAATATAAGAACATCTGTGTGTTTATAAAGGACATGTTATTTTTGTTTAATGTGGTAATGTTTTGATATACTGCAGAGTACCTCATCTTTGGATGACAGGAAAATGGCACCTGGTTTTACCATAGAAGACATCTTACTAGGGAAATTATAGCTGTGAATATATGATACTTCCTTAAATGGACAAAGAGAAGTTATCCCATATGTAAAATTGTTCTTCACATCTGTGCTGCTTTAGGAACCATGTTCTCTTTGTAATTGACTTCTAGCAAAAAACAAAACAAAAACAAAAAGAAACCCATTCCTGTCAAGTCCATTCTGACTCATAGTGACCCTATGGGGCAGAGTAGAACTGTCGGGTAGGGTTTCCAGGGCTATAATCTTTATAGAAGTAGGCTGCCACATCTTTCCCCCATGGAGTGGCTGGTGGGTTCTTACCACCAAACTTTCGGTTAGCAGCTGAGCGCTTTAACCACTGTGCACACCAGAATCCTAATTGGATTCTACAAGAAGTTTTATTTATTTTTTTAATTGTAAAATAAAATGTCAAAAACTGAATTTGTACAAAATGCTTTAAAATAATTGCAATGAGGATTTCAAAAACACCTATCGCAAGTGCAGCCTTCTTGAAAGTATAAATATATATGAGTATTTGAAGAGGGCTTGCTACAATCACCACGTTAAGATAAATAGTTAAATTATTGTGTGCCTTACTTATCAAAGCCCTGCCTAAAATCATTGGTGAACTTATGAGTGTATACCTGGTACAGGTTCATATTCCCAGAGTCCCACTGGGAAAATTCCTATTTAACAAACAAACAAAAAAATTAGATTGCATATCTTTGATCGTGATTAATGATATAGTCCCAGTGGAGGAAAATGCTTTGAATTTAGTAAAATATTATATCTCTTCTATTTAATGATAACTAATTCATCGACCAAAAAAAAAAAGAAAAAGAAAAGAAATCCTGTGGATTTATCAAAAATACATTTCCTTCCTTTAGTGGTCGTTAAGGCAAAATAGTAGATATACTTTACCAGGTTATAAAATGTATGAATCTGAAGAGCCATAACAAGCAGCTACGTGGTTAGGCTGAGGCAACTAGATTCTTTAGTAGCTGTCTGATATCTGCTTCTCTCATTCTTACTATTTGCTGCCAGAGCTGATGGGGAGGGAAAAGGATTTCTCATAGAAATTACTGGAGAAGGATCATCTGAAACCATTATATGTTGGTTGATTTTCAGCCCCAAGTAATATTGAAGTTTGTCTTCCTACACAATAAAAATTGTGTAAATCTGTTTTGGTTTAAAAATAATAATTTAAGAAGGTAGTTATTAAAAAAAATCAATGTTAAACATCTTAAATAGAATTATAATTAATATTATATATCACTAGGTAGGAAACCCTGGTGTCGTAGTGGTTAAGAGTTTGACTGCTAACTAAAAGGTCGGCAGTTTGAATCCAGCAGGTGCTCTTTGGAAACCCTATGGGGCAGTTCTACCCTGTCCTATAGGGTCGCTATGAGTGAGAACCAGCTAGACAGCATTGGGCTTTTTTTTTTTTTTAATCACTAAGTAGGGCATTATTATAAAGGTAGTGTTACCATTTTTTAAAACAAACCTATCAGAATGTATAGAGTTAAAAATGCCGTTGCTTTCTTAGCAGTTACCTTGGAAAACAATTTCAAATAAAATACTTCAAAAATGTTTTGAACAATAGTAGCCTCCTTGTGAGTAACGAATATAGTCTCTCAAGATAAATTCTTATAAATGAATGATATTCTTTCACATATATGGTCTGATGTTGTTATTTGTTGTCAAGCAGGCTCTAATGCATAGTGACCCCATGGACAACATAACAGAATATTGCTCAACCATGCACTATCTTCACAATACTTGATATGCTCATTGTTGTTGACACTATGTATTTTGAGTGCCTTCAAACATAGGTGGCTCATCTTCCACCATTACGTAGGACAACACTCTGTCGTGATCCATGGAGTGTTCATTGGCCAATTTTCTGAAGTAAATGACTTCTAGTCTGTGTTAGCCTGAAATCTCCACTGAAACCTGTCCACCATGGTTGACCCTGCTGGTATTTAAAATTCTGGTGGCAGAGCTTGCAGCATCACAGCAAGGTGTGAGCCACCACAGTATGACAAACTGACAGCAGGGTGGTGGATATGTTCTGATAATCAAACAACAACAACAAAAACAAAACCATTCTGACTCACGTTCTGAGAGGTTTGTTAAAAAACAGTTTTATTAATGTTTAGCCATGTGACTAATGTTTAGCAACAATTAGTATCTAATTTTGTGTGGGGGGCATGTGTGCACATATGCACACACACACACACACACACACACAACACACGCATGACTTTATTTTCTGCCGTGTCGGATATGGAGAGAGGAAGATCATTGTCTGATTTTTAGTTCCACCATACCTATACTCATAATCTCATACGTGCAGGAAACAATGTGGTGCCATAGATCAGGAGTTGGCAAACTACGGCTAGTGGGCTACATTTAGCCTGCTGCCTCTTTTGTGCAGCCTGCAGATAAGATTCTGTTTTTCATTTTTAAAAAAAGGTTGAAAACAATCCAAAGAAGAATATTATATGATATGTGAAATTATATGAAATTTAAATTTCTTTGTCCACCAAGTTTTATCGGAACACCGTTTGTCTACGTATTGCCTCTGGCTGCTTTCACACCACGACGGCAGATTGAGTAGATGCAACAGATTCTAGACAGCCTAAAATATTTACTGTCTTGCCAACCCCTGCAGTAAATCAGCCACTGAGGAATAAACGTGAGGGTAAGAGAAAAAACGCACTAACCCCAGGAATCAAGGAACACTCGTTATCCAGTTTTGAGAGAAAATTATATGAGTTTGACAAGTGGTATAAATTGAGCAAAATAGTATCTTCTATACCTTAAGATGGTGAGGAAGAATAATTTTCAAATTGTAGATATTAATTCACAGTGAGCATGTGTTTTCTGAGTAGTGTGGTTCTTAAATCAAACATTACACGGGGTAGAGCATGGGTAGAAAGAAGACAAGGCAGGTTATGATTCCATCCTATTGCCAGATTTCTTCTCCATCCTTCATTAAAGTGTAGAAGATACATCTGCTTCAAGATGGGCACGGTGGTCTTATTCCCTCTTGAGAGGCGATTCAATTTTAGGCACAGGGAAGAACATGACCACTCTAAAACCACAAGGGAATACATCCTGGGCTCAAAGGGGAAAATTGTATCTGATTGGAATTTAGCCACTGTCTGTTCAGCCTTTGCTCTTTCTTTCATCAAAATGTTACTGTGATGAGCACATATTCTATACAAGAATCAGCGTTATACATTGTCATTCTAGTGACTAGGTCTAATCTTGAGGAATATGTTCTAATTTTCTTTCTTGTACTAAAATCTTCAGTGTGTGTATTGTATGTGTATGTATATATAGTATATACACGTGTATACATACGTGTGTATCTATTTGCGTATTATATTTACGCATCAATGTGTCTCGGTGACAGTGTCATTGCCATAACAACATAATGATTACTGGTATGATCTAATAAAATTTAGCTTTCTTATTTTCTTGGAACACAATTACCAGGGAGCTTGTTGATTTGTATAAAGAAGCTCCTAGTTGGTATCTAAATGCCCTCACAGTAGCTAAACTTCCACCTACTCACTGTACAGAAACCAAATAATACAGAACATAAGGGACCAAAGCAATTTTCACTGATTGCTTCTTATTTGAAGGATAGGAGATATGCAGAACAAGTTAATAGCCCCAGGGATGGTGTGTATTATGGCCAAGAAAGACAGAAATGCGACTCATAAATTAGGTTTATTAGATCTTGTATATGGTATAGAAAGAGAGGCTTGAAAGTGATACCATATCGCTTCTGTTTTCATTCATCCATGAATATTAGATTTATCAATTATGCTTAGTGGTTAGTCCATGCATGAAAGAGCCATTATAATACACATATAATCCTATAATATAGCTGAAGAAGTATAGTTAAATATCTGATACTCTCTTGTATAAACCAAACTAATAATCCAGAGGGAGCTGAACTTGGCATTCAATGTTTCAGCTAGGATATGAGATCTAAGTTTTTAAAATAAATTTGTATGTGACCGTTGCAGTGTCGTTGCATTGAAGGAAAATTCACTTTACTATATAATTTTCTTACCATCTGAATTATGAATATCTTATTTTTAATGCTTTTTATTAAAAATATATTTATAGGCCTTTCCATTTCTAACTTTATTTTCTCTCTTAAAATTTGTCATAAATGAGTCCTGACTGTGCTTTTTTTTAATTAAATTTCTTAAGTACTTGCACTAGCTTTCCCCACATTTCCCCTTTCCCCCTCTAAGTTCAGAGTTTCCTAAATATTATTATTTATCTCACACTGTCTAGTGTAAAATGCTCTCTGCACAGTCAGTGCCATCCAAAGCTTATTAACTAATTAAGAGAAACAAAAATACGAACCCATTGCCCTCCAGCAGATTTCAACTCATAGTGACCATATACAGCAGAATAGAACTGCCCCATAGGGTTCCCAAGTAGCAGCTGGTGGATATGAACTGCCGACCTTTTGATTAGTAGCCAAACACTTAACTACTGCACCACCAGGGCTCCAAAAGAAACAAAAGTGCAAAAATTTATGTAGAGATCACACATTGAGAGAACACTCTGAAAATTTGCTAAAATGTATCAACACAAACTTCTCCAAAGTATACCCATGGGTATCATTAAAACAAAACAAAAAACGTTGCTTTCAAGTGGATTCTGACTCATAGCGACCCTACAGGACAGAGTATAACTGCCCTATATTATTCCCAAAGCTGTAATCTTTACGGAAGCAGACTGCCACAAATTTCTCCCATGGAGGGGCTGGTGGGTTCAAACAGCTGATGTTTCTTTCAGTTAGCAGCCAAGCACTTAACCACTGTGCCACCCGGGCTCTTTACGGTTATCATTGCATACCTTGTACTCTGTAAAATAGTGACATTAAAGAATAGGGCATATTTGCAATTTTGTGATCCTCATTGTTCAGCTTCTTACTTGTGAACTTAAGTCAGAAGTAGAATTTATTAACCAGCGATTTCATACCACCTTCACTCTTTTTATCTTCGTCTGAGCCAACTTTAATTCCTCACCTGAATTATTGCAGTAGTCTCTTTTATAGTTCCCTTGCTTTCATACTTGCCTTCCCATGCTCTAGTCTCAACACAGCAGCCAGAGAGATTCTGTTAAAAAGGTAGCCAGTGAATTTCTTTGTTCAAATCTCCGATCGTTCCCCTTTTCATTTAGATTAAAACCCAAGGCTCTTACAGTGGCCTACAAAAACAAAAAACAAAACAAAAAATATATTGCCAAAGTGCTGATTCCCGATTCCTACACATAGCATCCCTATAGGACAGAGTAGAACTGTCCCAAGGCCGTAATCTTTACGGAAGCAGCAGGCTGCCACATCTTTCTCCAGTGGAGTGACTGGTGGGTTTGAACCGCTGACCTTTCGCTTAGCAGCGGACTGTTTAACCACTGCACCACCAGGGCTCCAGTAGTCTACAAGGCCTTAAAAAAATCTTCAGTTTACTAATGTAAACTCACTCTTCTATTTAATCTCATCTCCTACTACTTTCTTCCCCACTCAAAGTAGCCTTTTTGCTCTCATCTATGAATTTTCATTTATAATTTATTTTCCCATTTCCTTTTTAAAATCCTTAGAAGCTGACATAGTCATAAATTGCGTTCTACTTGGTTGTCCTATGAATAGTTTTTCTAGGACTCAACAAGCATAATATTTGGAGGCCAAATAGGCAGCAATAACAACACCAACAAGATGTCTTTGCTCCCTTTCTGAAATTCTTTGCTTAAACTACAAATTATGCCGGGTTGGAATGGAGAATCAATGAGCCATTGTGAGCAACCTGCACACACTGTTGGTTTTGACATTTTCTTTTCTTTTTGGTTGGTCAGAAGGGTACTGTTGAAAATTACTGCTTCAGTGCCTGAAAGAGTTAATTTAGCTTCCAAAAATGCTTATTATACTCCCAGGCAGTAATTTATGCACTAGGAGACTCTGGTTCTATTTTTTGGTAAAATGCACATCTGCTACAGGACAGGATAGGGACAGCTGTTGATTAAAAGAGACTTCAGTGTCTTTGCGCCTTAGGAGAGAGTTATCAGAGCAATTTTACTCATTAGAAAGTGCTTAAAGATTATATTCACAGTCCAATGTGCCTTTTCTCATCCCATCTTACAGATAGTTTTTTTTTTTTTTAAATAAATGAACATAAATTGCTGTTGTTGTTGTTAGGTGCCGTTGAGTCGGCTCTGACTCATCGAGACCCTATGCACAACAGAACGAAATACCGCCTGGTCTTGCACCATCCTTACAATTCTTGTTACGCTTGAGCTCATTGTTGCAGCCACTGTGTCAATCCACCTAGTTAAGGGTCTTACTCTTTTCTGCTGGCCCTGTACTTTACCAAGCATGAGGTCCTTCTCCAGGGACTGATCCCTCCTGAAAAAATGTCCAAAGTAGGTAAGACACAGTCTCGCCCTCCTTGCTTCTAAGGAGCATTCTGGTTGTACGCCTTCTGAGACAGATTTGTTTGTTCTTTTGGCAGTCCATGGTATAGTCAATATTCTTGACCATAGCCACAATTCAAAGACGTCAATTCTTCTTTGGTCTTCCTTATTCATTGTCCAGCTTTCACATGCATATGATGCCATTGAAAATACCATGGCTTGGGTCAGGTGCACCTTAGTCTTCAAGGGGACATCTTTGCTTTTCAACACTTCAAAGAGGTCCTTTGCAGCAGATTTACCCAATGCAATGCGTCCTTTGATTTCTTGACTGGTGCTTCCATGGCTGTTAATTGTGGATCAAGTAAAATTAAATCCTTGATAACTTCAATCTTTTCTCCATTTATCATGATGTTGCTCGTTGGTCCAGTTGTAAAGATTCTTGTTTTCTTTATGTTGAGGTGCAATCCATACCGATGGCTGTGGTCTTTGATCTTCATTAGTAAGTGCTTCAAGTCTTTTCATTTTCAGCAAGCAAGGTTGTGTCATCTGCATAACACAGGTTGCTAATGAGTCTGCCTCCAATCCTGAGGCTCTGTCCTTCTTCATATACTCCAGCTTCTCGGACTATTTGCTCCATACAGATTCAATAGGTATGGTAAGAGGATACAACCCTGACCCACACCTTTCCTGACTTTAAATGACTCAGTATTCCCTTGTTCTGTCCGAACAACTGCCTCTTGATCTATGTACAGGTTCCTCATGAGCACAATTAAGGATTCTGGAATTCCCATTCTTCGCAATGTTATCCGTCATTTTTTATGATCCACACAGTCTAATGCCTTTGCATAGTCAATAAAACATAGGTAAACATCCTTCTGGTATTCTCTACTTTCAGCCAGGATCCATATGACATCAGCAATGATACCCCTGGTTCCACGTCCTCCTGTGAAACCAGCCTGAATTTCTGGTAGTTCTCTGTCAATATACTGCTGCAGCTGTTTTTGAATGATCTTTAGCAAAAGTTTCCTTGCGTGTGGTATTAATGATATTGTTCTATAATTTCCGCATTTGGTTGGATCACTTTTCTTGGGAATAGGCATAAATATGGATCTCTTCCAGGTAGTTGGCCAGGAAGCTGTCTTCCATATTTCCTGGTATAGACGAGTGAGCACCTCCAGCGCTACATCCATTTGTTGAAACATCGTAGTTGATATTCCATCCATTCCTGGAGTCTTGTTTTTTCGCCAGTGCCTTCAGAGCAGCTTATACTTCTTCCTTCGGTACCATCGGTTCCTGATCATATGCTACCTCTTGAAATGGTTGAACATCGACTAATTATTTTTGGTATAATGACTCTGTGTATTCCTTTCATCTTCTTTTGATACTTCCAGCATTTTTTAAGATTTTCCCCATAGAATCCATCACTATTGCAACTCGAGGCTTGAATTTTTTCTTCAGTTCTTTCAGCTTGAGAAATGCCGAGCATGTTCTTCCCTTTTGGTTTTCTATCTCCAGCCCTTTGCACATGTCATTATAATACTTTGTCTTCTCGATCCGCCCTTTGAAATCTTCCGTTCAGCTCTTTTACTTCATCAATTCTTCCTTTTGCTTTTGCTGCCCAGCATTCGTGAGCAAGTTCCAGTCTCCTCTGACATCCATCTTGTTCTTTTCTTTCTTTCCTGTCTTTTCAATGACCTCTTGCTTTCTTCATGTATGATGTCCTTGATGTCATTCCACAACTCCTCTGTTCTTTGGTCACTAGTGTTCAATGAGTCAAGTCTACTCTTGAGATTGCCTCTAAATTCAGGTGGGATATACTCAAGGTCATATTTTGGCTCTGGTGGACTTGCTCTGATTTTCTTCAGATTTGTTTGTTCATTTCAAACTGGGGTCCAGATTGATATTGGAAAAACATGCCAATAAGGTACAAAGACGTACAATATGCAGATCTTAGCCTTCTAGTAAAGCTCTATTTCTAAATAGTAACTGAGATTGTTTATACCTTTGTAGTTTATACTTTTATAATATTTTCTGGTGAGATAGATATTTTACCAAAGAAATTCTGAAAAGGAGAGAAACATTTTCTGCTTCAGTAATTTCAGAAATTTCCCCATTTAAAAAAACAAAACAAAACTATTGTTAGGTATTTTGAATGTTTTAGGAATTACAGTAAAGCCTGCAAAAGCTGGAATCTGTCAGAAAAGGGAAACTCGAATATTTTCCACTAAAATGAAGGATTGTTGTTGTTAGATGCCGTCTAGTTAGTTCCAATTCATACCAGAACAAAATACTGCCTGGTCCGGCTCCATCCTTACAATCATTGCTATGTTTGAACCCATTGTAGCAGCCACTGTGTCAATCCATGTCATTAAGTGTCTTCCTCTTTTTCAGTGACCCTCTACTGAGCATGATCTCCTTGTCCAGGGACTGGTCCCTCCTGATAACATGTACAGGGGCTGGTTATCCAATAAGCAAGATAAGCATGGGCTTACGTGTGTGTAGTTACTAATCTGTGATGAACAATTTCATATGGGTTTCACCACACCACATGCGAGTGAAACCCATGTGAAATTGGGCAAGTAAAACCCATGTGAAATTAGTAAGCAATCACAAGTAAGCCTGTGCTTACCCTGCTTACAAGGTCATCTGCCCTTGTTACCTAAAAAAACCTGAAAATTTACGAGGTCATCTGCCCTTGTTAGGGATGATAAATTTGAAAAGAGGCTTTGATTCTGTATGAAGGTGCTGTGTGGTTGGGAAAGAGAGAGCTTTCAGCCATACCTAGAAGCAGAATCTTTGGTATGGTGAAAAAATGTGAAATTGTTCACTACAGATTAGTAAATAAGCACGAGTAAGTGTCTTTTTTGGTGATTCTCTAATTTACCAAGCATGATGTCCTTCTCCAGGGATTGATCCCTTCTGATGACATGTAAGACAAAGCCTCACTCTCCTTGCTTCTAAACAGCATTCTGGTTGTACTTCTTCCAACGCGGATTTTTTTTTTTTGGCAGTTCATGGTATATTCAATATTCTCTTCACCAACACCACAATTCAAATGCATCAGTTCTTCTTACATCTTCCTTATAAAAAAAAGTAGCCAGTGAAAACAAATGATAGAAAGTAGTAAGACTGCACCCTGTCAAAGGCAGAAAACTTAAGACCCAGAAAAACAAAGCAGTTCTGTAAATTTCCAGTTCTCACAGGTTTCACAGTACCATTTAACATATTGGTTATTTTTTAAAATTTCAGTAAATCGGCACATGAAAGGAAAGAGAAATAGTGCTGTATAGTTTTAATTTGGCCGTTTCTCTTTAAACAAAACAAGGAATTATTATGCTTTTATAATATGACACTTTGAAAGGCATATATGTTTGTATAATAGACTGCAAATTATAAAGCCTAGTTACAATTGTTTTATTTTAAATTACCAAATTGATACTGTTTTGTGGTAACAGTTTTTCTTTCTCGGGGCCTTAATGCTTTGCCTTATGGTAATTCAGTGCAAACCAGAACAATATACAATAGTTATACAAAAATGCAGGTTTTAGAAATCATATCTAGGATACCTGATTTTCCCTAAATGTTCACATTAAAAAAAAAAAGGCAATATAAGGTTATATTTTTTGGTAGTTAGATCAGAAAAGAAGTAAATAATTCTAGATTACACTATTTGAATTTCAAATGGTTTTAACACACCATGTATAATTCTGCAGAGGCAAAATGATGAATGAGTACCACATAGATAGCTACTATTACAGTTTAAATAATCTCTTTGCTCATTTTGATTCCACAGTGTGTGAGACATGTGATTATTAATATATCAATTGTAAATTGTGATGAAATCTTAATGTAAATAGGATAACTAAATAAAATTTATCTTAATTACAGTATTTTGTGATAAGAACGTAGGTACAAATATTTCCCACACAGTTCATTAAAGTTTAATGGTCAAAATTAAGAAACACTAAATTTTAAAGTATTAACTAAAAATAAACTCTGGAGGATGCTATGATGTTTTTCAGTGAAAAATCGGAAATCTTAGTCTTGAATAAATTATCAACTAAAAACATTTACTTATTTTAAAGTAATGCATAAATGTTAGTGCAAAATTGATCTGTATGCATGTATCTTTCCAAATATTTCTGTAAATCAAATATCATATGACAGATTAAAACACATACTTAAAAAGATGTTTAATTTCTGAGTATACTTGGTATTGTTTTTTCCTTAATGAACACTAGTAAGTGGGCTTTTATGGTAACATACATACATCAATTTTTTTTTCAATAAACCACAGTTTGCTATTAATTGCCCTTTTCCAAATACACACAAATGAGTTTTCAAAGAAAACTTTAGCGCAGAAAACTACAAAGTTGTTGCTCATTTTTTAAGAACACAGTTCAGTGATTTTCACTGTTTAATATACTATTGTAGTGACCTACAAAAAGTTAAGTATTTTCATGTATTAGATTTATTCTGTGATTGTTATTGAAGAATGAATGATATCCTAGCTTTCTTATATATTAATATGTATGTGGTTGAAAAGTGAGGGAGAGCACTATTTTTCAGAAATTAAATGTTGCCTTTTTTAGTACATCAGCATGTAAGAACACCAGCACTTAAAAATAGCAGTAATTTCTTTAATATATTTTACTTCTATTGGTTTCATTTCAATTGAAGTTGCCTTGCAGTTTCTGCAATTAGTGGTTATTGCTCTATTTTTTTCCCTGTCAGTGCAAATGAGTAGTTGTTGGGTAAAATTTAGAAGACTGGGCTGTAAATCATTGAATCTCTGCATAAAAATCTCTAGCAGATTGTCAGGGTTGTTGTCCCATAAGGCCTTTAATTTCTAAAATATTTCAAAGCTTGTGTTTAGGGATGAACATTTTTGCACAATAGATATACTGGTATTCTCCTAGTCCTTCATCAGAATGCTAACTGATCTTTTGCTTTCAAGCGTTCATGGGCCATTGGTCCATAGTGATGAAGCTAAAACCTGGACGTAGAAAAAGGACATGAATATATGCAGAAATGATAACCCCTTAGCAGCTATGATTTATAAGCAAATGTTCAGAGTATATAAAAAAATTTACAAGAATAGCAAGTTGTCAATTTATCAGTCAAAATGACTGATCATCCCCATGTAAGTCCAATCATACAGAAATCCTAATAAAAATTTGATTTTGACTTTAAATGATTTGAGCTTCACTAACAAACATACTATCATAGGCATGACTTTCTGCAGGTTTAAAATAGCAGCATGAGCATATTATAATCTTCCATTTATAGATGGTTGATAGAGTTAATAAGAAAAATCCTGACTATAATCTTAAAAGTGAAATACTTAGTGAACTATTTGTTCAACTTGTCAATTCCCTGTAAGTATGTTGTTGAAATTCCTAAGGACATATTCTAGTTGCCTGGCAATGGATTGTGGTGAAATTCATTTAAAGTTCATTGAACATGGGAAGGATGTAATTTATTCAAATCCCCCACTTACTAAATCTGGATTTGACTTTTTTAAATATTTATTTTTTTCCACCTAATGAAATGGACTTGAAAAGAATTAGCAAAATCTCTGTAGAATTGTGACAGAGTAATTCCAGTGTTGTCTATAAAAGTTTTCACCGACAGGAGCTGAAGGCTGAATTAAGATAAATATATTTATTGTTGTTTAGAGGATTTGTTCTGTTTTGATTTTTCTTTCCAGAAAGTGATTCTGTTTTAAATGCTTTATAATCTTGCCAACACCTCCCTTTCCAGATAAATAATGAGATCATGTATCCACGCATTTAATGGGTACATACAGTAATAAAAAGTTTTACAGATGGGCTCCTGGATTTCTTAATAGTTAATCACATAGGTAGTAGAAGGCAGAATTTTTCCATGGACTTATATTGAAGCTATCTCAAGTAAGCATAGGTTTTTGAAGTATAAATTATATGACAGTTTTAAATGTGTAAAAATTTTTCACCTGAGACTGTTTTTACACACCTGATACTTTTAGATTCCTCCTTTTTTTTTTTAATTCTCTATATGTAGGTTATCCACATGCTCACAGCCATGTTTGTATAGATTCTGCAATTTCAGCTCTTTGGTCTTAGGTGTGATCCTTAATATCTGTGGTCAAGACCAAGCACATGCGTTCTTGTTAGTAAGAAAAGTCTTTGACTTAGTAAAGACTTAACTACTAAATTGTTTTCTGTTTAATGGAAGTGCAATGGAGCTAAAATTCAAAGCAGTAGGTGTGAAAATGAATTGTTTGGGAGACTCTTTTAATTGCATCCAATAATGTGCATGATATGTAACCAAATCTATGAAGCCATATTAGCCCTCTCACATTCATGATTTCTTTCACTGAATTATGGAAGAAGTTCTTAGTGAGAAAACCAAATAATTAGCAATTAAGAGAAAGATAGTCTTTAAATTAAATCTTGTTAAAACCAATAATTCTATTTTAAAATGACAACACAGGTTGTTTTCTCTCTCCTGTGCTAATAAATGAAATAGGCATAAATGTAGACTTCAAGAAGTTCAAGGTGTCCTAGAAGCTCCGGGAGATATAAAGATGAATTTACATCCAGTTTCTGCTTTTAGGGACCACATAGCCAAATTAGGGCAGATAAGAAATATAGGCAGATAATTATATTTCAAGGGAGAAACTGATTGATTCCAGAAAGGAGATAGAGAGCCTGAGCCATGGGAAGTCAGAGAAAGGAGAGATCTATTCAGGCAGGAGAAGGATTCCTAGTGCAGGTGGCACATTGTTGAAAGAATTAGACATGTGAGTCAGCAGGAAGAGGGTGTTCCGTAATTAAGAAAAGAATAATTAAAGGCATAAACATGGCAAGTCTCTGGTGTACACTGATGTACATTGGAAAGTTCAGTTTCCATGGGACAAATGTATGAGACAGAGTAGCTGGAAGGAAACTTGAAAGGTTAAGTTTAAGTCTTGAATGCCAGATACAGGAGCTCTGTTGATATTTAAAATTTGGGGGCTGGAGAGTCAGAACTACACTTCAGGAATTTTTTTTTTTTTCTGGCAGGGGCACCAAAAAAATAATCTGACTCTAATATACTTTACTCTATTTGTAACCACTGATTCTAAAGATATCCTGACAGTGGCATGCTGGAGCAGGCCAGTACTCACTTGTGTGAGCCGACTGTATGCATCTCTTCTAAGTCTATACAGTGATATCATGTTGTTAGCTTGAAATCAGCCATGGTGGGATTATTATACCATCAAAAAAACCAAAAAACCCAGTGCCGTAGGAGTTGATAAATGTTACAAAGCAGGATTTTTTTTTTTTTTTTGCCCTTTCTGAGAGCTGGTTGTTAAATATTAACCAGCATACCACTGAATGTACAATGTTAATGTTTACTTATTATTTTTAAATGTGGAGGCTTGAATGTTGCCGTGATGCTTGGAGCTATGCCTCCAGTGTTGCAAGTGCCAGCAGGGCCACTCATGGTGCACAGGCTTCAGTGGAGCTTCTAGACTAAGAATAGGAAGAAGGTCCTGGTGATCTCCTTAAAAAAAAAAAGAAAAGCCAGTGAAAACCTTATGAATAGCAGCAGAATATTGTCTGACATAGTTCCGGAAGATGAGACCCTCAGGTTTGAAGGCACTCAAAATACCGCTGGGGAGGAGCTGCCTTCTCAAATAACCTTCTCAAATAAAGTCTACCTTAATAACATGAATGGAGTTAAGCTTTCGGGACCTTAATTTGCTGATGTGATATGGCTCAAAACAAGAAAAAACAGCTGCAAACATCCATTAATAATCAGAATGTGGGATGTATGAAGTATGAATCTAAGAAAATTGGAAGTTGTCAAAAATGAAATGGAACACATAAAGATCAGTATCCTAGGCATTAGTGAGCTGAAGTGGAATCCTACTGGCCATTTTGAATCAGACAATCATATGGCCTACTAAGCTGGGAATGACAAATTGAAGAATGATGGCATTGCATTCAACATCAAAAAGAACAGTTCAAGATCTATCCTGAAGTACAGTGCTGTCATATCCATATGCCTACAAGAAAGATCAATTAATATTACTATTATTCAAATTTTTGCACCCAACTGCTAATGCCAAAGACAAGGAAATTGAAGATTTTTACCAACATCAGCATTCTGAAATTGATCAAACATGCAATCAAAATGCATTGATAATTACTGGTGATTAGAATGCAAAATTGGAAACAAAGAAGGATCAGTAGTTGGAAAATACAACCTTGGTGATAGAAACTACACTGCAGATCCCATGACAGAATTTTGCAAGACCAACAACTTATTCATTGCAAATACCTTTTTTCATCAACATTAAGGGTGATGATAATGCACATGGACCTCACCAGACAGAAAACACAGGAACCGAATCAACTACACCTGTGGAAGGAGACCCTGGAGAAGCTCAATATCATCAGTCAGAACAAGGCCAGGGGCCAATTGCAGAACAGACCATCAATTGCTCACATGCAAGTTCAAGTTGAAACTGAAGAAAATTTTAAAAAGTATACAAGAATGAAAATATGACTGAGAATATCACACCTGAATTTGGAGACCATCTTAAGAATAGATTTGACGCATTGAACACTAACAATGGAAGACCAGAGAAGTTATGGGAATACATCAAGGACATCATACTTGAAGAAAACAAATGGTCACTAAAAAGACAGGAAAGAAAGAAAAGACCAAAATGGATGTCAGAAAGACTCTGAAACTTGTTCTTGAACGTAGAATAGTTAAAATGAATGGAGGAAATGTTGAGGTAAAAGAGCTGAATAGAACATTTGAAAGGGCTGCTTGAGAAGAGAAAGTAATGTATTATAATGACATGTGCAAAGACCTGGAAATAGAAACTCAAAGGGTAAGAACATGCTTAGCATTTCTCAAGCTGAAGGAACTGAAGCAAAAATTCAGGCCTCGAGTAGCAATTTTTAAGGATTCTATAGGCAAAATATTGAATGACCGGGATGTATCAAAAGAAGATGGAAAGAATACAGAGTTACTGCACCAAAAAGAATTGGTCAACTTGCAACCAATTCAGGAGTCAGCATATCATCAAGAACTCATGGTATTGAAGGAAGAAGACTAAGCTGCACTGAAGGCATTGGCAAAAAACAAGGCTCCAGGAATTGACAGAATACTAACTGAGATGTTTCAACAAGCAGATGCAGCACTGGAGTAGCTTACTAGTCTATGCCAAGAAATTTGGAAGACAGCTACCTGGCCAACCCACTGGAAGAGATCCATATTTGTGCTCATTCCAAAGAAAGGTGATCCAACAGAACGCAGAAATCACTGAACAATACCATTAATATCACATGCAAGTAAAATTTTGCTGAAGATAATCCAAAAATTGTTCTAGCAGTACATGGACTGGGAACTGCCAGAAATTCCAGCCATGTTTAGAAGAGGATGTGGAACTTGAAAGCAGAAAATACCAGAAAGATGTTTACCTGTGTTTTATTGACTGTGCAAAACCATTAAACTGTGTGGATCAAAACAAATTATGGTTAACATTAAGAAGAATGGGAATTCCAGAACACTTAATTGTGCTCGTAAGGATCCTGTACATAGACTAGAAGACACATTTTTGAACAGAACAATGGGATACTGCACAATTTAAAATCAAGAAAGGTGGTACGTCTGGGCTGTATCCCTTCACCATACTTATTCAATCTGTATGCTAAGCAAATTATCTGAGATGCTGGACTATATGAAGAAGGACAGGGCATCAAGATTGGAAGGAGACTCATTAAAAACCTTCAATATGCAGATGACACAACCTTGCTTGCTGAAAGTGAAGAGGACTTGAAGCACTTTCTGCTGAAGGTCAAAGACTACAGCCTTCAGTATGGGTTACACCTCAACATAAAGAACACAAAAATCCCTACTACTGGACCAGTAAGCAACAATCACGATAAATGGAGAAAATATTGAAATTGTCAAGGATTTCATTTTATTTGAACCCACAATCGATGCCCACGGAAGCAACTAAGCCATGATATTTTCAATCACCTCATATGCATGCGAAAGGTGGACAATGGATAAGGAAGATCGAAGAAAAATTGATGCCTTTGAATTATCATGTTAGCAAAGAATATGGACTGCCACAAGAATAAGCAACTCTGTCTTGAAAGAAGTACAGCCATAGAACTCTTTGGAAGAGAGGTTGACAAGACTTTATCTCATGTACTTTGGACATGTTATTAGGAGGGACCAGTCCCTGGAGAAGGACATCAATGCTTGATAAAGTAGAGGGTCAGTGAAAAGGAGGGAGAGTCTCAGCTATACGGATTGACACAGTGGCTGCAAAAATGGGCTCATACAGCAACAATTGTGAGGAAGGCCCATGACCAGGCAGCATTTCATTTTGTTGTGCGTAGGGTTGCCATGAGTTGGAACTGACTAGATAGTGCCTAACAAGAACAAGAACAGACTTAATTCTCATTTGTACTTGCAAATTGATAACAGACTTTGAAGAGAAAATGAGGGTGTTATCATCGTTGCTTTATTATAAAAGGAAGATGATAATTTACCGAACACATTGAATTTTGTCCTCTAAGAAATCAAATACCTTGAGAAACTTAAACTTTGCAAAGAAAAAATTTCTTGGAAGCATTAATGAAAAGTATTATATATATATTTGATGTTATTTGTACTTACGTAGATTCTTTTGGTTTGTTGCTTTGGACATACCATCTTGGTTGAATGAAACACGGTAAGCACCACAGTGGTATCAAGGGAAATAAGCAATATTTCTTGTCTGAGAAAATCAAATGAGCAACATAAATGCCTGGGGCATTACTAGAAAGACTATGCAAATACTTTATTACTTTACTTAAAATAACATCATATTTTTAGAAGATATTTTTTGCAATTATTTTTAGCTAATCATGTACATTAGTATTAGAAATACAAAACAAATATTTTTTTTCTTGATTCAAGACTCTTATTAAGTATACAACTAAGTGTAGTTGTAACCAATACATTTTTTCATGGGATTAAGTGGTGCTGCCCTTGCACTTAAAATTTATTATACAACTTTCTCTATGAGCTCACAAAATTAAATTAAAATAAAACAATAAATAAAGAAGGAAAAACTATAAATACTGTTCTATACATGCATAGAAGCAAAAAATAAAATCCAAAGCAGAAAATAAGAAACATTTCTTCACAGTAGTAAGATATCTTTGTCATGATATCATACATCTGAATGATGTTTTAATACATATTATCTCCTTTGCAAGTTATGTACTCTGTTAAAATGTGAAGCATAAGAATATATAAAAATATGCTAAATTGGTTATAATAATACTACTATACACTTTATATGTGAATATAATTTCTTTTGCAATTCAGTTTTCTCCTTGTTTCTTATATTCTTTGAAACTTAAACATGTTGGCTCTCTGTCCTCCCTGTGAATAACATGGAAAAACTAGAATTGTACCTCAGCTCTTCCCTTTGTCTTGCTTGATTGATTGTGTTCTGTAGATATAGGCTGAGTCACTACTGAGCTTCTGAATTTATACAACTTCTTTTTGCTGTTTCTAATAATCAGTACGTTTAAGATGATTCTGGTCTTTACGTGCTTTAACTTTGGCTCTTAGCTGTATTTTCACTTTTGTTTTCTGGGATATGATGCTAGTGTGTTGCATATTGAAAGCTGATGTGTGACGTAGTGCTGCCTAAATAGAGTATAGATAGATAGATGATAGGTAGATAGACAGACAGACAGGCAGACAGGCAGGCAGACAGACAGGCAAAGAGGCAGATAGATAGATGGTTGGATATGGCTGAAATTTCCAGGTAATTTATACCAAAAACCAATCCAAACCCATTGCCATCGAGTTGATTCCCACTCATAGCGACCCTACAGGACAGAGTAGAACTGTCCCATAGGGTTTCCAAGGATCTACTGGTGGATTCAAACTGCTGACCTTTTGGTTAGCAGCTGAGCTCTTAACCACTATGCCCCCAGGGCTCCAGGTAACTTATAGAGGAATGAATATCATTTTCTATTTTTGTTTGTTTGTTTCTAAGAAATCAGAGTAAATAATTTCTCCCATCAACTTGTCTTTCAGACGCAAGTTTGAAATTCATCCTGGTAAAAAGAACAGAGACAGATTTTGGGGAGTCTAATTTAGGAACATGCCCACAATGTACTTTCAAGCAATGAAAAAAGTTTTAGCATCCCAGAAAAAGCAAACATTATCCAGCTCAATGAATTGTCAAAATCAAAGTAGATACATGCACAGTAGCGACTTGGGATTACCTACTCCCTTTACGGATGCACCTTAAGTGTGATGGAGAAATTTACAGCCTTCAGATTTAGGGAAAGGAAAAGAATATTTGCTGACTACTTTCATCAGGTCAGCCTAAAGCAGTGTTATTCGTATCAATATCATAGATTCTTACCTAGTAAAATGTCTTAAAATGCAGGACTTTTATGATTCAGAAGAAATAACTAATAGTCTAACATAGTGTTTGGAGGAGTCATAAAATCATCTAAAGACACATCGTTTCAAAACACAAATAATTATTGCTTACCAAGTAATATGAAGCTTTAGTTTTCAAGAAAAATACCATTCTTTCTCTTCCCCAATACCTACTTTGTGACTTTGGCCATGTTCTAAGTATCCTTTTTCTCAGGTTCTTATTCATTAAGACTTTGACAGTAAGAGCAGGATACAGCTAAGAGTAAACGAGAAAAACAAAACAACCTCTTTTTGCAGACTAAGCTCTCTTGTTTCAATGACTGAATTCGAGACATTTAAATTTTATAAACCTGATAAATCACTACAAAACAATTCAAATTTTAGTTATATTAATTACTGAAAAAAGAATCTTTATCCTTTTTTAATAGTTACTTATCCAGAGAAGTTAAAGTTGCAAGATGTTAGAATTTTAAACTGAAAATATGATTATTTTAGGTGAAACTTAACACCTTTTCAGTTAAAAGTTTTATGTTTAAAATAGCTACTAGAAAATAAATTCATTCTGTGGCACTGGCAGTTCCTGATTTTACATTGAGCGAAAAAGTTTTAAAGGATCTCCTGTGAAATTAAAGGAGGTTCACATTATTTGAATTTCAGTACAGTAGGGTAGTAAATATAAGTCAGAAAAGTATGATTGTAAACCCCTCATATGTAAAGCCTATGATATATATCTTTATGTATTCCCAATACTAGGATAGTGCCTAGCAGACATAGTAAGCAATTAACAAATGTTTTGATTGCAAATAAACTCTCCATTGCATGTTGGAAGTTGATTTAATTCCTTTGCAATTTCTGGTCCAGGTTACACAGGAACCCAATGTGGTACCAAGCTGAATCAAGGCTGCTGATTCACATATCAATGCAATAAATATTTGCTGGAAGGATTGCATAATATATTGCCCTCTTTTTGTCTGTTTGTGTCGATCCCATTGTCTTAGTTAATGCTGTAACATAAACACCACAAGTGAGTGGCTTTAAACAACAGAAATTAATTTTCTTACAGTTCTGGAGGCCAACTTTCTAAATCGGGTTCTTGGCCATGTTGAATCCCTACTTCTCAGTAGCCCCAAATGTTCCTTGGTTCTTTGGCATTTCTTGGCTTGTAGATGATCCTCACATGGAGTTGGTCTTCTCCTATATGTGTATGTCTCTGTGTCTATTCGGGTCTTTTATAACTCAGAAATGATTACGATTAACATCCACCCTACTTGATATGACCTCATTAACATAACAAAATTAAAAACTCTGTTTCCAAACAGGATCACATCCACAGATACAAGGGTCAGGAAAGCAACAAATATGTTTGGGGGACATAATTCAGTCCACGTTGTTGTTGTTAGGTGCCGTTGAGTCGGTTCTGACTCATAGCGACCGTATGCACAACAGAATGAAACACTGCCCGGTCCTGAGCCATCCTTACAATCGTTGTTATGCTTGAGCTCATTGTTGCAGCCACTGTCAGTCCACCTAGTTGAGGGTCTTCCTCTTTTCTGCTGACCCTGTACTTTGCCAAGCATGATGTCCTTTTCCAGGGACTGACCCCTCCTGATAACATGTCCAAAGTATGTAAGATGCAGTCTCACCATCCTTGCCTCTAAGGAGCATTCTGGTTGTACATCTTCCAATACAGATTCGTTCTTTCTTTTGGCAATACATGGTATATTCAATATTCTTCACCAAAACCACAATTCAAAGGCGTCAGTTCTTCGGTCTTCCTTATTCATTGCTCAGCTTTCACATGCATATGATGCGATTGAGAATACCATGGCTTGGGTCAGTTGCACCTTAGTCTTCAGGGTGACATCTTTGCTTTTTAACGCTTCAAAGATTCAGTCCATTAAATGATTTTTTTTATTGATTTAAGAAATGTTCAAACAATTTTATTTTATTTTAGATGAAGGTTTACAGAGCAAATTAGTTTTCTTTTTTTTTTAATTTTTATTAAGCTTCAAGTGAACATTTACCATTCCAATCAGTCTGTCACATGTAAGTTTACATACATCTTACTCCCTTCTCCCACTTGCTCTCCCCCTACTGAGTCACCCCTTTCAGTCTCTCGTTTCGTGGCAATTTTGCCATCTTCCCTCTCTCTCTATCTTCCCATCCCCCCTCCAGTCAAGAGCTGCCAACACACTCTCCCGTGTCCACCTGATTTAATTAGCTCACTCTTCATCAGCATCTCTCTCCCCCCCACTGACCAGTCCTTTTCATGCCTGATGATTTGTCTTCGGGGATGGTTCCTGTCCTGTGCCATCAGAAGGTCTGGGGAGCATTGTCTCTGGGATTCCTCTAGTCGCAATCATACCATTAGGTGTGGCCTTTTAGTGAGAATTTGGGGTCTGTATCCCATTGGCCTCCTGCTCCCTCAGGAGTTGTCTGTTGTGCTCCCTGTCAGGGCAGACATCGATTGTGGCCGGGCACCAACTAGTTCTTCTGGTCTCAGGATAATGTAGGTCTCTGGTTCATGTGGCCCTTTCTGTCTCTTGGGTTCTTAGTTGTCGTGTGACCTTGGTGTTCTTCCTTTGCCTTTGCTCCAGGTGGGTTGAGACCAATTAATGTATTTTAGATGGCCGCTTGTTGGCATTTAGGACCCCAGGCGCCACAATTCAAAGTGGGATGCAGAGTGTTTTCATAATAGAATTGTTTTGCCCATTGACTTAGAAGTCCCCTCAAACCAAGTTCCCCAGACCCCAGCCCCTGCTTCGCTGACCTTTGAAGCTTTCATTTTATCCCGGAAACCTCTTTACTTTTAATCCAGTCCAATTAGGCTGACCTTCCTTGTTTTGAGTGTTGTCTTTCCCTTCACCCAAAGCAGTTCTTATCTACTGATTGATCAATAAAAAGCCCTCTCCCTCCCTCCCTCCCTCCCCGCTTTGTAACCACATAAGTATGTGTTCTTCTCCGATTTTTCTATTTCTCAAGATCTTATAATAGTGGTCTTATACAGTATTTGTCCTTTTGCAACTGACTCATTTCGCTCAGCATAATGCCTTCCAGATTCTTCCATGTTATGAAATGTTTCAGAGATTCGTCACTGTTCTTTATCGATGCGTAGTATTCCATTGTGTGAATATACCACAATTTATTTACCCATTCGTCCGTTGATGGACATCTTGGTTGCTTCCAGCTTTTTGCTATTGTAAACAGAGCTGCAATAAACATGGGTGTGCATATATCTGTTTGTGTGAAGGCTCTTGTATCTTTAGGGTATATTCCGAGGAGTGGGATTTCTGGGTTGTATGGTAGTTCTATTTCTAACTGTTTAAGATAATGCCAGATGGATTTCCAAAGTGGTTGTACCATTTTACAATCCCACCAGCAGTGTATGAGAGTTCCAATCTCTCCGCAGCCTCTCCAACATTTATTATTTTGTGTTTTTTGAATTAATGCCAGTCTAGTTGGTGTGAGATGGAATCTCATCGTAGTTTTAATTTGCATTTCTCTAATGGCTAATGATCGAGAGCATTTTCTCAGGTATCTGTTAGCTGCCTGAATATCTTCCTTAGTGAAATGTGTGTTCATATCCTTTGCCCACTTCTTGATTGGGTTGTTTGTCTTTTTGTGGTTGAGTTTTGACAGAATCATGTGGATTTTACAGATCAGGTGCTGGTCTGAGATGTCATAGCTGAATATTCTTTCCCAGTCTGTAGGTGGTCTTTTTACTCTTTTGGTGAAGTGTTTAGATGAGCATAGGTGTTTGATTTTTAGGAGCTCCCACTTATCGGGTTTCTCTTCATCATTTTTGGTAATGTTTTGTATTCTGTTTATGCCCTGTATTAGGGCTCCTAGGGTAGATCCTATTTTTTCTTCCATGATTTTTATCGTTTGAGTCTTTATGTTTAGGTCTTTGATCTACTTGGAGTTAGTTTTTGTGCATGGTGTGAGGTATGGGTCCTGTTTCATTCTTTTGCAAATGGATATCCAGTTATGCCAGCACCATTTGTTAAAAAGACTATTATTTCCCCAATTGACTGACACTGGTCCTTTGTCAAATATCAGCTGCTCATACGTGGATGGATTTATATCTGGATTCTCAATTCTGTTCCATTGGTCTATGTGCCTGTTGTTGTACCAGTACCAGGCTGTTTTGACTACTGTAGCTATATAATAGGTTCTGAAATCAGGTAAGGTGAGGCCTCCCACTTTCTTCTTCTTTTTCAGTAATGTTTTGCTTATCCGGGGGTTCTTTCCTTTCCATATGAAATTAGTGATTTGTTTCTCTATTCCCTTAAAGTATGACATTGGTATTTGGATTGGAAGTGCGTTATATTTATAAATGGCTTTTGGTAGAATAGACATTTTTACCATGTTAAGTCTTCCTATCCATGAGCAGGGTATGTTTTTCCACTTAAGTATGTCCTTTTGAATATCTTGTAGCAGAGTTTTATAGTTTTCTTTGTATAGGTCTTTTACATCCTTGGTAAGATTTATTCCTAAGTATTTTATCTTCTTGGGGGCTACTGTGAATGGTATTGATTTGGTGATTTCCTCTTCGGTGTTCTTTTTGTTGATGTAGAGGAATCCAAGTGATTTTTGTATGTTTATTTTATATCCTGAGACTCTTCCAAACTCTTTTATTAGTTTCAGTAGTTTTCTGGAGGATTCCTTAGGGTTTTCTGTGTATACGATCATGTCATCTGCAAATAGTGATAACTTTACTTCCTCCTTACCAATCTGGATACCCTTTATTTCTTTGTCTAGCCTAATTGCCCTGGCTAGGACTTCAAGTACGATGTTGAATAAGAGCGGTGATAAAGGGCATCCTTGTCTGGTTCCCGTTCTCAAGGGAAATGCTTTCAGGTTCTCTCCATTTAGAGTGATATTGGCTGTTGGCTTTGCATATATGCCCTTTATTATGTTGAGGAATTTTCCTTCAATTCCTATTTTGGTTAGAGTTTTTATCATAAATGCGTGTTGAACTTTGTCAAATGCCTTTTCTGCATCTATTGATAAGATCATGTGGTTTTTATCTTTTGTTTTATTTATGTGATGGATTACATTAATGGTTTTTCTGATATTAAACCAGCCTTGCATACCTGGTATAAATCCCACTTGATCAGGGTGTATTATTTTTTTGATGTGTTGTTGGATTCTATTGGCTAGAATTTTGTTGAGGATTTTTGCATCTATGTTCATGAGGGATATAGGTCTAAAATTTTCTTTTTTTGTAATGTCTTTACCTGGTTTTGGTATCAGGGAGATGGTAGCTTCATAGAATGAGTTGGGTAGTATTCCGTCTTTTTCTATACTTTGAAATACCTTCAATAGTAATGGTGTTAAGTCTTCTCTGAACGTTTGGTAGAACTCTGCAGTGAAGCCATCTGGGCCAGGACTTTTTTTTGTTGGAAGTTTTTTGATTACCGTTTCAATCTCTTTTTTTGTTATGGGTCTATTTAGTTGTTCTGCTTCTGAATGTGTTAGTTTAGGTAGGTAGTATTGTTCCAAGAATTTATCCATTTCTTCTAGGTTTTCAAATTTGTTAGAGTACAATTTTATGTAGTAATCTGATATGATTCTTTTGATTTCATTTGGTTCTGTTGTGATGTGGTCCTTTTCGTTTCTTATTCGGGTTATTTGTTTCCTTTCCTGTTTTTCTTTAGTCAGTCTAGCCAATGGTTTATCAATTTTGTTAATTTTTTCAAAGAACCAGCTTTTGGCTTTGTTAATTCTTTCAATTGTTTTTCTGTTCTCTAATTCATTTAGTTCAGCTCTAATTTTTAGTATTTGTTTTCTTCTGGTGCCTGATGGGTTCTTTTGTTGCTCACTTTCTATTTGTTCAAGTTGTCGGGACAGTTCTCTGATTTTGTCTCTTTCTTCTTTTTGTATGTGTGCATTTATCGATATAAATTGGCCTCTGAGCACTGCTTTTGCTGTGTCCCAGAGGTTTTGATAGGAAGTATTTTCATTCTCGTTGCTTTGTATGAATTTCCTTATTCCCTCCTTGATGTCTTCTATAACCCAGTCTTTTTTCAGGAGGGTATTGTTCATTTTCCAAGTATTTGATTTCTTTTCCCTAGTTTTTTTGTTATTGATTTCTAGCTTCGTTGCCTTGTGGTCTGAGAAGATGCTTTGTAATATTTCAATGTTTTGGATTCTGGAAAGATTTGTTTTATGACCTAATATGTGGTCTATTCTAGAGAATGTTCCATGTGCACTAGAAAAAAAAGTATATTTTGCAGCAGTTGGGTGGAGAGTTCTGTATAAGTCTATGAGGTCAAGTTGGTTGGTTGTTGTAAGTAGGTCTTCCGTGTCTCTATTGAGCTTCTTACTGGATGTCCTGTCCTTCTCCGAAAGTGGTGTGTTGAAGTCTCCTACTATATATGTGGAGGTGTCTATCTCACTTTTCAATTCTGTTAAAATTTGATTTATGTATTTTGCAGCACTGTCATTAGGTGCGTAAATATTTAATATGGTTATGTCTTCCTGATCAATTGTCCCTTTTATCATTATATAGTGTCCTTCTTTATCCTTTGTGGTGGATTTAAGTCTAAAGTCTATTTTGTCAGAAATTAATATTGCTACTCCTCTTCTTTTTTGCTTATTGTTTGCTTGATATATTTTTTTCCATCCTTTGAGTTTTAGTTTGTTTGTGTCTCTAAGTCTAAGGTGTGTCTCTTGTAGGCAGCATATAGATGGATCGTATTTCTTTATCCAGTCCGTGACTCTCTGTCTCTTTATTGGTGCATTTAGTCCATTTACATTCAGCGTAATTATAGATAAGTAAGTTTTTAGTGCTGTCATTTTGATGCCTTTTCGTGTGTGTTGGTGGCCATTTCATTTTTCCACATAGTTTTTTGTGCTGAGACGTTTTTGTTAGTAGATTGTGAGATCCTCATTTTCATAATGTTTAACTTTGTGTTTATTGAGTCGTTACGTTTTTCTTGGCTTTTTTCTTGAGTTATGGAATTGATATTCCTTTTTGTGGTTACCTTTTTATTTACCCCTATTTTTCTGAATAAAAACCTAACTTGTATCCTTCTATATCGCCTTGTATCACTCTCCATCTGGCAGTTCAATGCCTCCTATATTTAGTCCCTCTTTTTGATTATTGTGATCGTTTATCTATTGATTTCCATGATTTCCTGTTGTGTGTATTATTTTGTTTATTTATTTATTTTTTAGAATTAGCCTTAATTTGTTTGTTTTTGTGCTTTCCCTATTTGAGTTGCTTTGATATCAGGACGTTCTGTTTTGTGACCTTGTATTGTGCTGGTATCTGATATTATTGGTTTTCTGCACAATCTCCTTTAGCATTTCTTGCAGCCTTGGTTTAGTTTTTGCAAATTCTCTAAACTTGTGTTTATCTGTAAATATCTTAATTTCTCCTTCATATTTCAGAGAGAGTTTTGCTGGATATATGATCCTTGGTTGGCAGTTTTTCTCGTTCAGTGCTCTGTATACATTGTCCCATTCCCTTCTTGCCTGCATGGTTTCTGCTGAGTAGTCTGAACTTATTCTTATTGATTCTCCCTTGAAGGAAACCTTTCTTTTCTCTCTGGCTGCTTTTAAAATTTTCTGTTTGTCTTTGGTTTTGGCAAGTTTGATGATAATATGTCTTGGTGTTTTTCTTTTTGGATCAGTCTTAAATGGGGTTCCATGAGCATCTTGGGTAGATATCCTTTCGTCTTTCATGATGTCAGGGAAGTTTTGTGTCAGGATTTCTTCAACTATTTTCTCTGTGTTTTCTGTCCCCCCTCCCTGTTCTGGGACTCCAATCACTCGCAAGTTATCCTTCTTGATAGAGTCCCACATGATTCTTAGGGTTTCTTCATTTTTTTTAATTCTTTTATCTGATTTTTTTTCAGCTATGTTGGTGTTGTTTCCCTGGTCCTCCAGATGTCCCAGTCTACATTCTAATTGCTCGAGTCTGCTCCTCTGACTTTCTATTGTGTTGTGAAATTCTGTAATTTTATTGTTAATCTTTTGGATTTCTACATGCTGTCTCTCTATGGATTCTTGCAACTTGTTAATTTTTCCACTATGTTCTTGAATAATCTTTTTGAGTTCTTCAACAGTTTTATCAGTGTGTTCCTTGGCTTTTTCTGCATTTATCCTAATTTCATTTGTGATATCTTTAAGCATTCTGTAAATTAGTTTTTTATATTCTGTATCTGATAATTCCAGGATTGTATCTTCATTTGGGAAAGATTTTGATTCTTTTGTTTGGGGGGTTAGAGAAGCTGTCATTGTCTGTTTCTTTATGTGGTTTGATATGGACTGCTGTCCCCGAGCCATCACTGGGAAACTAGATTTTCCAAGTAGTCGGCTGGTACGCTGGCTCCTGGTTCTGAAAACGGTCGCTGTCTGCCCGTATTTGTTCGTTTTCTGTCTCTAAGTCTGTGCTTATTGTTCAGAGTTCGTAGATTGTTATGTATGTGATCGATTCCCTTGTTTTTCCGAGTCTTTGTTGCAAGAGGGATCCGCGGTAGCGTCCACCTAGTCCGCCATCTTGGCCCCACCCTCAAATTAGTTTTTTTTATTAAACAATTGATACACATATTGTTTTGTGACGTTGGTTGCCAACCCCACGACAAGTCAACGCTCCCCTTCTTGACCTTCAGTTCCCCGTTAGCAGCTTTCCTGCCCCTCCTGCTTTCTTGTCCTTGTCCCTGAGCCGGTGTGCCCATTTAGTCTCATTTTATTTTATGGAATTGTCTAATCTTTGGCTGAAGGGTGAACCTCAGGAGTGACTTCACTACTGAGTTGAAAGGGTGTCCAGGGGGAAACGTTTAAAATTTTATTCATATAAATAACACATTTTTATGGCATGACAATTAGCATTCCACAAATTCCATAGAACTAAATGATGAGATAGAGGTTTGATGCATGGAGGGAAGACAGAGAGATGGATGGATGGATGGATGGATGGATGGATGGATGGATGGATGGATGGATGGATGGATGGATGGGTGGGTGGGTGGGTGGTTGGGTGGGTGGGTGGATGGATGGATGGATGAACAGAAATGTAGTACAGAATATAGTTCTGGAAGTATTATTAACCCATTTCATCCCAAGTACTAAACCATTATGATACCTTCCACTTCTTCCCCTTGCCTCCATCAGCATATGATAAAATTCTCTGCCCTAATATCTCTCTTTTCTGATTCTCCAGTATTGGTTTACAACTGGCATTGCCTCTCTTCATAATGGAAAATCAAATAATTAAAACTAGTTTTAAAGCTTCAATGTTCTAAAGTACTGCTATTTCAAAAGAGAAAACTTTTCTCTATGTTTCTATTATAATAAATGAGCCAGCAATGCTTTCAAATACAGTAGGATATAAATTCCAGGCTGATGCAATATGTTAATTACCTACATATTAATTAAGAGTTTTTTTGTTTATGTTCAGAGACATAAAATTTCATAAATCATTGAGATGCTTGTGCATGTGTGGACGACATTTTAATTTTTATGGTACTAAAAACTTTTTTTTTTTTTAAAAACAATACAAGAGAAAATATACAAATTCACTTTCCTTTATATACCTGCATAAAAAGACTTGAGAGTTTATGGGATTTCATTCCTAACATTGTGTTATGGCAGTCTCTGTAAATCCCCAAGGCATCAGTTGGCTCTGCAGTAAGGTTTTCTAAAGCTAAAGGAGTAACAAAAAAGTGAAATCTTGTTTCCACTCTCTCCAATTTGCTGCTTAATCATTCTTATCCCTTTAGTAACATAGAGGAGTTGGAATGAATGTCCCAGCCTCCATTTCTCCTGCCTTAGTAAACCTGCATATTTGATTAGTATGATTCTACACGTGGGTTGGAATTTAGATTCCATATGATTAAAGAAACTAAAGTAGGCACATTATTTTTCAAAACTTTTGAATTTGCAGAAAATACCAAAAGTTAATCCGTATGTGTTCAATTATTAAATTATTTTTATATTTAAGTGAGTTTTGTTGGAATGGGATAGGGATTGGTGATACTAACCAGTGAAGTGGTTTGTTTTAAAAAGGATATATAAAATTGTGTTGATTTTCAAGTCTGCATTGAATGATTTGTTTTAAAGCATTATAAACAGGAAAGGAATAAAAATCATGTTAAAGATATTATTAAATTTTGAAAAAATCTATTAAAAAACCAGTATGTTATGTATAGCCCAGTTATAATTCTCTGTTTTTTTGTTTGTTTTTGTTTTGTTTTTTTGTCTCTCTCTGTCAATTTAGTTCTGGATATTTGCTAAGGGTAATTACCCAGAGTAGAAACTAAACTCCAGATACACGTATTCCACTAAATTCCAATTAATCTGGTAGGTGTAGATTTGCCTAAATTTTAATCAATCCATATTTTTCTTTCAGTACCATAGCAACCAATACATGTTAACATAATCGATTTTTCAGATATACTGTGATGTGTTTGAACTTTGCTATAATTATCATTTTGATTTTCTAAAAATTTATAATTTTCCCTGGAGTGTCTAATTTTATTTTCTCTGTCCAGATTCCCTAAGGTACATGCTATTGAAGCTTTATGAAATAAGAAATTTTTATTCTCTACTACTGAATTTTTTGTTTGAATTAAATTCAGAAAATAAAATTTTAAGATAAAGTCATATTTTTACTGCTGGAATTAGATGTAGAAACAAAGTGATCAGTGTTTAGGTCCATGTTTTCAAGAAAATGAAGCCCCTGATTTAGTTTAGAAAAAACTTTAGCTAATCCTTTTACTGTAAAATTTTTAAACAACTTCTTTCCTTCCTCTTCCTCATTATTTCTTTCTTCTTTAGCCAATTACGTGCTGCAACATTGTATGTAGTATATATTACTAATGAGAAGATGTACAAAAATAAATAAAACAGATGGTTGTAATCAGAATGCTTCGTAAGTAGGGTACTACCTGTAAGTGCTTCAAATCATCTTCATTTTCAGCAAGAAAGGTAGTATCACTTGAATGTCACAGGTTGTTAATGAGTCTTTCTCCAATCTTGATGCCCTGTTCTTCTTCATATAGTCCAGTTTCTTGGATTATTTGCTCAGCATACAGACTGAATATATGGCGAAAGTGTACAACCCTGATGCACACCTTTCCTGATTTTAAACCATGAAGTATCCCCTCGTTCTGTTTGAACGACTACCTCTTGATCCATGTACAGGTCTCGTAGGAGCACAATTAGGTGTTCTGGAATTCCTGTTCTTCATTAATGTTATCCATAATTTGTTATGATCTGCACAGTTGGACACATTTGCATAGTCTATAAAACACAGGTAAACATCTTTCTGGTTTTCTCTACTTTCAGCCAAGATCATCTGACATCGACATCCCTCATTCTACGTCCTCTTCTGCATCCAGCTTGAACTCCTAGCAGTTTCCTGTTGATGTACAACTGCAGTCATTTTTTAATTACCTTCAGCAAAATTTTACTTGCATGTGGTAATAATGATAATGTTTGATAGTTTTCTCATTCTGTTGGATCACCTTTCTTTGGAATGGACACAAATATGGATCTCCTCCAGTTGGTTGGCCAGGTAGTTTTCTTCCACATTTTTTGGCATAGATGTGTGAGCATCTCCACCACTGCAACCGTTCGTTGAAACAATGCAACTGGTATTCCATCGATTCCTGGAGCCTTGTTTTTTCACCAGTGCTTTCGATGCAGCTTGGACTTCTTCCTTCAGTACCATCGCTTTTTGTTTATATGCTACTTCCTGAAATGGATGAAGGTCAACCAATTCTTTTTGATACAGTTCCTCTCTGTATTCCTTCCATCTTCTTTTGATGCTTCCTGTGTCGTTCAATATTTTCCTGTAAAATCCTTCAATGTTGCAACTCAGTTGTTTCAGGCTGAGAAATGCTGAGCATGGTCTTCCCTTTTGGTTTTCTAACTCCAGGTCTTTTCACATTTCATTTTAATACTTTGTCTTCGCAAGTTGCCCTTTGAAATCTTCTGTATGGCTCCTTTACTTTCTCATTTCTTCCTTTTGCTTTAGCTACTCTAGCCTCAAGAGCAAGTTTCAGAGTCTCTTCTGACATCCATTTTGGTCTTTTCTTGCTTTCCTGCCTTTTTAAGGACCTTTTACTTTCGTCATGTATGATGTCCTTGATATCATTCCACTACTTGTCTGGTCTTGTGTCATTAGTGCCCGATGTGTCAAATCCCTTGAAATGATCTCTAAATTCAGGTGGGATAGTCTCATGGTCATATTTTGGCCTCGTGGACTTGTTTTCATTTTCTTCAGTTTCAACTTCAACTTGCACATGAGTAATTGGTAGTCTGTACTATAGTCGGCCCCTGGTCTTGTTCTGAATGATGATATTGAGCTTTTCCATAGTCTCTTTCCACAGATGTAGTTGGTTTGATTCCTGTGTATTCCACCTGACGAGGTCTATATGTATAGTCTCCATTTATGTTGTTGAAAAAAGGTATTTGTAATAGTCGTTGGTTTTGCAAACTTCTATCATATGATCTTTGGTCTTCTTTCAAATACCAAGGCCATGTTTTCCAACTACTGATCCTTCTTTTTTATTTCAACTTCTGCATTCCAATTACCAGTAATTATCAATGCATCCTGATTGCATGTTTGATCAATTGCAGACTGCAGAAGTTGCTAAAAATCTTCAAATTTTTCATCTTTGGCTTTAGTGGTTGGTGCGTAATTTTGAAAAATAGTGGTTGTCTTAGTCATCTAGTGTTGCTATAACAGAAATACCACAAGTGGATGGCTTTAACAAAGAGAAATTCATTTCTTCATAGTAAAGGAGGTTAAAAGTCCAAATTCAGGGCATCAGCTCCAGGGGAAAGCTTTCTCTCTCTTTTGGCCTTCTCATCTATCTCCCCACCAGACTAGAAGTTTCTCTGCACAAGGACCCCAGGTCCAAAGGCTGTGCTCCACTCCTGGCACTGCTTTCTTTGTGGTATGAGTGCCCCCCCCCCCCCGCTGGCTTTCCTTTCCTTTTTCTCTTGAGAGATAAAATGTGGTACAGGCCACACCCCAGGGAAGCTCCCTTTACATTGACTGAATCATGGATGTGACCTGGGTAAGGGTGTTACAATCCCACCCTAATCCTCTTTAACATAAAATTGCAATCACAAAATGGAGGACAACCACACAATACTGGGAATCATGGCCTAACCAAGTTGACACATATTTTGAGGGGACACAATTCAATCCATGACAGTCATATTAACAGGTCTTTCTTGTAGGCATATGGTTGTTAACCTATTTCTGATTGCTGTTTTACTTCAGGAAAGATCTGGATATATTCTTTTTAAGGATGTATGCAACTCCATTCTTCTTCAATTTGTTGTCCCCATTACAGAAGACCATATGATTGTTAGATTCAAAATGATCAATGCCGGTCCATTCCAACTCACTAACATCTAGGCTGTCAAACCCTAAGTGTTCCGCTTCATTTTTGAAGATAACCAATTTTCCTTGATTCATAATTCGTACATTCCATGTTCTGATTGCTAAAGGATGTTTGCAGCAGTTTCTTCTCATTTTGAGTCGTGCCACATCAACAAATGAA
This sequence comes from Loxodonta africana, assembly GCF_030014295.1. Lineage (NCBI taxonomy): Eukaryota > Metazoa > Chordata > Mammalia > Proboscidea > Elephantidae > Loxodonta > Loxodonta africana. The sequence goes on from NC_087369.1 coordinate 109,789,228, forward strand.
GGTCCTGAAAGGCTTTACTCCACTCACACCATTAATGTCAACTCTACTTTGAAGAGGCAGTTCTTCCTCAGTTGTATTTTGAGTGCCTTCTGACCTGAGAGGCTTATCTTGCAGTACTATATTGGACAATGCTCTGTTGTGATCTATAGGGTTTTCATTAACTAATTTTCAGAAGTAGATCACCAAACCCTTCTTCCTAGTCTGTGGTAGTTTGGAACCTCTGCTAAAAGCTGTCCAACCATGGGTGACCCTTATGGCATAGCTTTCATCATCTTAGCAACATGCGAGGCACCACAGTACTACAAACTGATAAAGTTCTCCATAGTTGTCATTATTCCATCCTAAAAGAAAAATCAGTTACCTAGCGAAGTGTCTAATAAGCTTAAACAGTAATCCACTCACTCATTTATTTCTTAAGTTCCATAATGGACTGTCTTCTAACATAGAAAAAATAAAACATTTTCAACTTATATTCCAGTTTCTCCTCTAGTCGCCAAGACTGAATATTTCTTTTGAAGGATAAAGGGGATGAGATTAGTGGCAGAACACTCACTCATTACCATTATTAACGAGCCTTATCCTAGTTTTAAATGATTTATGGGTCGAAATGTGTAAAGGTGATGACCAAATATGTACAGCCATGTAGAGAAATGGCAACAAAGTTAACCAAAAGTTAAACATAGAATAGTTTTTTCTTTTTAATTCATTTGTTTGCTTGCTTTTTTTTTTTTTACAAAGAGGCAGTGTGGCATATGGGAACCTGGATTTTATCTCTCTCAATTTTATCTCTATCAATTAGTGACTGTATAATTCTTGGGGGAAAAATTCTGTAGCCTCAATTAATCTCATTTGTAAAAGGTGTTTCAGAAGCCATAAAATTCCATAAAACATTAATTCGAATAAAGCATATTTGAAATATATATTTACTCTTTAGCATACATTCAAGGGAAGAGAGAATAGTAAACTACAGAAAATCTACCCCCGTGGGGTTAGGATCTTAACCTTATTCTCTATGACAGGATTCTGTGTCACTTAGTGGTGATACAGACTGACTATAAACTATGGCTTCCACTTAGTTGGTACAAAAAAGAAGCCTCATTAAAAATAACAGAGATCAGTCCTGAAATCTGATTTAAAAAAGAGGATTTACAGACTATCTCTTTTTTTTTTTTCTATCATTATGAGTGCCTATGTGCTCCCATGTAATTCTTCCCATAGATAGGTATTCATATTTTCTGTTAATGTTGGAGGATTTCTTAAATAAATTCTCATATAGCAGAATACTGTCATACTTTTAATGGAAGTTTTCTATATAATTTGATACAAGATACTGTCTTAGTTATCTAGTGCTGCTATAAGAGAAGTACTACAAGTAGATGGCTTTAACAAAGAGAAATTCATTGTCACATAGTCTAAGAGGCTAGAAGTCCAAATTCAGGGTGTCAGTTCCAGGGGAAGGCTTTCTCTCTCTCTGTTGGCTCTGGAAGAAGGTCCTCATCATCAATCTTTCCGGGTTGAGGAGCTTCTTAGCACAGGGATCCCTGGTCCAAAGGACACACTGTTGTTTCTTGGTTCTATAAGGTCCCCATGCCTCTGCTCCCCTCTCTCTTTTTTATCTCATAAGAGATTGCCTTAAAAGGGTCCTCATGCTTCTCCTCCCCTCTCTCTTTTTTATCTCATAAGAGATTGCCTTAAAAGGGACCTAATCTTGTAGATTGAGTCCTGCCCTATTACCATAACTGCCTCTAATCCTGCCTCACTAACATCATAGAGGTAGAATTTACAACACATAGAATAATCACATCAGATGACAAAATGGTGGATGATCACACAATACTGGGAATAGTGGCCTAGCCAAAGTGATACACATTTTGGGGGGACACAATACAATCCGTGACAGATACCATACGATGTTTCAAAAACACTGTAGTAAATTTGATAGTCTTTAGCATTGGGCATCTAACATTGAAGCAAATTTTACTTCGACATTTGGAAACTGTGTTATCTTAGTATCTAACAGATATTTTTAGATATCTTTCAATTTACACCAAGCTTCATTTTATCATTGAATTGGGACTAAAATTTCCCAAAACTACAAATAAAATAAATGAGATAAAAAACATTAATGATGCTTAGCTTACTTATCAAAATACCAACATGGTACAACCTTTGCACTACAAATTGGTTTTTAAATTCTGAGTTTACTTTCTGTTTGCCATGCATTCAACTTGATCTTACATAGGATAGCTTGTTTTCATAGTTATACATCCATGTACCTGGAAGATTTGATTTATCACTTATCTCTCTAAATAAGTGAACTTGATAAACATACTGGTACTCTTTAGAGAATAGACATTTTGCTCATTATATTGTGGATTCAATTCTGAAGCCAGCTATTTTGGCATTGCAGTTGAAATTATTTATTTTAATCATGCTGTTAATAGATGATTTCACAGACACCATGCAGTAAAATTACAAAGTAGACTTATTCTGCGTTAATGCTTCCCGTATCTATGTTGGCCTTAGCAGTTCAGTGTCAGTCTTGAATACTCAAGTCTTGGAATATGACTTTGCAGTGATCCATCTCCACTTCTCTCAGGCCTACTCACTGTAGCAGTCCTCTAGCACCTCATGGCCTCTGTTTTTATCAGTGCCTCACAGGGGAAAGTTTGATGGTGGGAGACTACGAGTGTTCTATAAATCATTTTTAGAATATATTTTGTAAACCTACCTATATGGGTCATTGGAACTTGCACACACTATGACTAAATTGAGTACATATACATAAACACATACATGTGTGTATGTGTGTGTGTTTAATTGTGGAATTAAAATATGCCTAATTAGATTCGATACATGAGTAGCATTCAGAGTGTTTACAAAGTGACTATAGCCAAATTTTAATGTGCTAATAAGACATAACTTTATAATATATTTTAGACCAAGTAAGAGCTGTTATCTACCATGAGTTTGTCAGTTTGTCATACTGTGGTGGTTTGCCTATTACTGTGATTCTCAGAGCTATGTCACCAGTATTTCAAATGCCAGTAGGGTCCCTCATGGTGGACAGGTTTCAGCAGAGCTTCCAGACTAAGACAGACTGGGAAGAAGGACCTGGCAATGTACTTGTGAAAAAATGGGCCAGTGAAACCCTTATGAATAGCAGCAGAATATTGTCTGATCCAGTACTGGAAGATGAGACCATCTCAGAAATAGACCTGAGGCATTGAACACTAATGACAAAAGACCAGATGAGTTGTGCCATGACATCATGGACATCATACATGAAATGTTAAAGGATCCTATGGGCAAAATACTGGACACAGGAAGCATCAAAAGAAGATGGAAGGAATACACAGAGTCACTGTACCAAAAGGAATTGGTCAGCTTTCAGTCATTTCATGTGGTAGACTATGATCAAGAACCGATGGTATTGAAAGAAGTCCAAGCTTCACTGAACACATTGGCAAAAAACAAGGCTCCACAAATTGACCGACTGAGATTTTTAAACAAATGCATACAATGCCATAAATGCTCACTGGTCTATGTCAAGAAATATGGAAGAGAGCTACCTCGTCAACCAACAGGAAGAGATCCATATTTGTCCCCATTTCAAAGAAAAGTGATCCAACAGAATGCAGAAATTACTGAAAAATATCACTAATATCACACTCAAGTAAAATTTTGCTGACAATAAATCAAAAATGGTTGCAGCGGTACATTGACAGGGAACTGCCAGAAATTCAAGCTGGATTCAGCAGACGATGGGGAATGAAAAATGCCATTGTTCATGTCAGATGGATCTAGGCTGAAAGCAGAGAATACCAGAAAGATGTTTAGCTGCGTTTTATTGACTATGCAAAGGCATTCGACTGTGTGGATCAGAACAAATTATGGATAACATGGCAAAGAATGGGAATTTTACAACACTTAATTGTGCTCATGAGGAACCTTTACATAGACCAAGAAGCAGTTTGAACAGCACAAAGGGATACTGCCTGGTTTAAAATCAGGAAAGGGGTGAATCAGGGTTGTATCCTTTCACCATACTTATTCTATTTGTATTCTGAGCAAATAATCTGAGAAGCTGGACTATATGAAGAAGAACATGACATCAGGATTAGAGGAAGATCCATTAACAAACAACCTCTGATGTATGGATGACACAATCTTGCTTGCTAAAAGTGAAGAGGACTTGAAGCTCTCAGTGATGAAGATCAATGTGATTATACACAACTAAGGACTTGCCTTGATCCCATTAGACTCTTCTGTTTTTTTTCCTAGGTACAGATTGTCGCAGGCATTAAAATTGCATCCATGAAAAGAAGTTTGCCTCTAAAAAACATAGATTAGTTTATGGAACTAAATGTGGATTAATTATGTGGTGCTTTGAGATAATTTCACCTATAATCTGGTTAACACCCATGAAAAAATACTAAACATGATTTAAAATAAAATTTTCAGCTTTTATTCTATGTGTCCTAAAGTAAAATTGAAAGATTCCCATATGGGTTGGAATATTTTCTCTGTCTCTGATGACTTTCTACTTCTCTGGTCATTTTATTTATAAGCTTTTTTTTTTTTGTTAACTTTTATTGAGCTTCAAGTGAACGTTTACAAATCAAGTCAGACTGTCACATATAAGTTTATATACACCTTACTCTGTACTCCCACTTGCTCTCCCCCTAATGAGTCAGCCCTTCCAGTCTCTCCTTTCGTGACAATTTTGCCAGCTTCCAACTCTCTCTATCCTCCCATCCCCCCTCCAGACAGGAGATGCCAACGCACTCTCAAGTGTCCACCTGATATAATTAGCTCACTCTTCATCAGCATCTCTCTCCTACCCACTGTCCAGTCCCTTTCATGTCTGATGAGTTGTCTTCGGGAATGGTTCCTGTCCTGTGCCAACAGAAGGTTTGGGGACCATGACCGCCGGGATTCCTCTAGTCTCAGTCAGACCATTAAGTATGGTCTTTTTATGAGAATTTATATTTATATTATATTTATAAGCTTTTTAGAAATTTATTTTCTTTTATTAATAACTTTATTTAGATATAATTTACATAAAATAAATACAACAATTTTAATTGCCCTGTTCAATGTGTTTTGATGGACATGCACACTTGTGTAACCATCATCACAATCAAGTTACAGAACATTTCCTTTTCAGCAAATAGTTCCTTCATGCCTCTTTGCAGTCAGTTTTCTCCCTTACCTGTCCCAGGGCAACTACTGATCTGCTTTCTGTCAGCATAGGTTAGTTTAGTCTATTTAGAATTTCGTATAAGTGGAATCACAAAGTAATTATAGCTTTATGATTGCATGATAATTAAGGGACTTATTCGTTCTAAATTGAACTGTGCCTTAATGTTTATAGAGGGAGATTACTTTAGAGGTTTAGTAATAATGTGAAATCCTAATAGCTGAGGATGTTTGACATTTTAAATTGCGTTTTTAGGCAGTGTATGGAATTCTAGTACCGCTACTCTATAACAAAGACTGAGGATTTCATGTAAAGTAAATGTCTATTTATACTTCCAAACTGAGTAATCTTTGCTTTGTGTTGAAGGCTCTGTAGCAGAAACACGTTTTCTGTAAATAGCCATGTAGCAATTCATGGCACTAAAGGATAGAAAATATTTTTAGACTTCCTCTGTCTGTTGTTACACTTAAGTACTAAAATGGAAAAATTGAGTAAATTATGTATTCAGATAAAAACATTGATAGGCTATGAATTTTCAAGAGCTATTTTTTTTATACTACACATTTATTTAAAGTTCAGTGTAAGCATAGTTATTAATAAATGAACATGATATCATGGGAGATGTGGAGGAGACTTAGTAAGTGGGAATTTTCTTAAAAGGATTAAGTTTGACCTGAGGATTGAGGACTAAATCATAGACATTCCGTAGGTCTATTGAATATATTATTTCTTCCCCTCCCCATTCATTAATATCACGACTGATAATAGATATACTATATATATTCATATTATATAAAAAAAAGTCTTTCTTAAAAATTACCTCTTTTTTTCTTGTATTCCATGAATGTATTGGCAGTGGCCATGCTGAAAGTTAAAATATTGTGAAGTACTTAACTTGCCTTTTTTACTTGGAAGTGCATTAGTATTTTAAATAAAAAGGCTGTTAATTCAATCCATCTAAGTCAGATTTGCCTTCCTAGAGCAAATAGCTTTAAGTCCGTAAGTCCAACTTCTTGAGCAGCTGGTTTAATGGTTCTCAAGCCTGGCTGCACAATAGAATTGCCAGGGCAGCTTTTATAAAATAATGATGCCCAGGTCTCACAGCCAGATATTCTGATTTCTAGTTCTGGAGTGGGCCTGAGCATTGGTACTTTTCAAAAGCTCCCTAGGTGATTCAAATGTATAGCCAGAATTGAGGACCCGTGTACTAGATCATCCTTAGGTATCTTAAAAATTTTTTGATTGTAAGGTTGTTCTTCAGTTAGTTGAGGAAAAAACATGTCTTAATTTCTCAAATAATACAAAATGTGGGGGAAGGAAGAGACTATACTTGAGACCCTTGCCTTTGTGCCTACAACGATGGTCCTCAACTTTAGCTGCACGTTAGAACCTTCTGGAGAGCATTAATAAGACAGTGATGGTCCCCTGGTGATTCTAATATGTAGCCACAGTTGAAAATCACTGAGCTAGTCACTAGGAGAAGCACCAATGGCCTTTCTTTTGCCACTTGGTGGGTTTAGAGTAAAACCCAGAGAAAGTAATTCATATTCCCTCTATTCCTTATATCTCTATTTCTATGTTATAGAATGAATTCGTAGTAGTGAAAACCAGAAATCTTGGATATAAGTTATCTTAGACAATTTATTTAGCCTTTCTGAGCCTCAGTTCCATATATATATATTTTTTTTTGGTATCAGGAAGAGATAATCTTGATGTGATAGAAAATTAAAATATTTCCAGTAACACCGTTGAAAGATTTAGTATTATCAGGTTACATTTTAGACTAATTTAAAAAATATTTAATAGAGAAGAAACATCCTAAGATGGGTTGTGTTGCTCAAAAATATTAAATATGCATTGATGCCTCTCTGTACCCTGTTGGCACAGTGGTTAAGAGTTATGACTGCTAACCAAAAGGTTGGCAGTTCAAATCCACCAGCTTCTCCTTGGAAACCCTATGGGGCATCACACTTCCTGAAGCCTTAGAGAGTCTACCATATACCCATCATGCCATCAAGAGGCCATAAAGAAAGACTCCTTTCTTCACTCTGCCATTTCCCCGCTACATATGTTGCAGGAAACCATTTAACAGAACCTAAGATTAATGGGGAATCCTGGTGGTGCAGTGGTTAAGAGCTTGTCTGCAAACCAAAAAAGATGATTAGTTTGAATCCACCAGCCACCCTTTGGAAACCCCATGGGGCAGTTTTACTCTGTCCTATAGGGTCACTGTGAGTTGGAATCTACTCAGTGGCAATGGGTTTTGACACCTCTCTAAGGCCAGGGTTCTAGCCCGTGATCCATCGTTTGCCATACCTGTGAACAATTCGTTTAACCTCTCTGGACTTCTTTGGTTTTCAGGATTAAAATAATAAACTTTTCTGCCTTTGTCAGGAGTTTGTTCTTAGCCCAAAATTCAATTAAGCATGTGAAGAGGTATCCCTGTATCTTTAATATTATTATTACTAAATAAAATCCTGAACATTCTAGAAACTATTTTTCCTCTTCCTCAAATTCAGAAGCATATCTGAATATTTACTCAAGAATAGAAAACTTCTTAATTGTCTTAAAATTGCTGATTATGAACTCAGTTCCATAATGGATGCATTTAATTTAGTATACACCTGCACTGAAAAAGAGTAATCAGTAGAAACTAATGTAAGCTTACTGTTCTCAGAGAAATACATTGACCTCCATTTCCTCTAATATCATCCCCGTGATTACCTATATTAGTCATTCTCCCATGGAATAGACAAGATTTCTCTAATGCTAATTAGTACAATTACCACTACAAACCTGAGTGCCACTGCTGTGAACCAAACTTGTTTGCTTTTCCAAGCATTATAAATGTAATGGCTACTTTAACCATGATTTATATGTTTGGATTTTGAACCTGTAAAGGCGCATTAAAATTATAGCTGTTGCAATCTCCATGCTTCATTTAAAATTTATCATATATGTATTTAAAAAGAAGTCTGCAGTGTCTAAGAAGACTAACTAACAGCTATAGATATTAGAGTGACATAAAGAATTGTCTTATATATAGTCAGAAATGCTTAAGGGCAATGGTTAAAATTTACAGACCCCAGTTTACTGCAAATTCTCTGGTCTTAAATGTTCTTTGACTTTTAAAAATGCCATCACTGATGTGTGCTAAATCATCAGAAATTTTTCAGAAATAAAATTTAAGCCATACAGGAATAGTAATACACAACCAGATAGACTCTGCGTTTCTGACATCAGTAATGTTGGCAACATTTTTCTTTTAAAAAATTGTGTAAAGTGATCATTTTACTTTGAGCCAGTGCTGAAAATGAGACAGACATTTCTCATTTCATATCTAGTACAATGAGTGGACAGCTGACTGTTAGAAGTGTTGAGGATAAAATAGGCTATATTAGCCATGAAACGCTTCTTATTTTCTAATTATCAATGAACCTAGAGGCAATTACAGGCGAACCTGAGGTGATGAAACAGTAATGGACTTGTTTTTATGAACAAATGTATGAAAGATTATGGGATCATCAAGTAGCTGATGGTTATTTTCCAGGTCTTCAGGGGTGAGTTTTTTAGGTGCGGTAAGAGCCTAGATGAGGTAAGCAACCTCGTTAGTGAAGCAACAGTTAATCAAGATATTCCAAGTTAGGTGTATGGGAGGGTTGTTTTGTAGAGAAAACATTTGGATGGTAGAATACTAGGAGATCGTACCTAGTTTGGAATTGTGGCAGATGAGTGGACAAGTGTAATGTAGAGCTATACAGCTAGGATAAAACAAACAAACAAAAAACATTGCCTATGAGTTGATTCTGACTCATACTGACCCTTACAGTGATACAGTAAATGTGCCCCCTAGGGTTTCCTGTGAATGGCTGGTGGATTCGAACTCCTGACTTTTGGTTAGGAACCATAGCTCGTAACCACTGTGCCACCAGGGCTCCAGCTGAGGTAAAAGTAGGCTTTTAATATGTATGGGACAACTTTAAGGGGCTGGGCAACTACTTCATATGTCTGTAATAGAATACAGTTTGATGCTCACTGGGTTTAATTAATTTAAGTAATTAATTTTCCTTTTGATGAGTTATTTATACCTATTCAATGAAAGCTGCGTTATTTCCATTAAATATGTTTCCCAAAACATGATATTATAATAACTTGGATTAGAAACACCGGCAGAGCATGTTACAAGTGAAATACTGATTCAGGTGGCTGTTGGATCCACAGCAGAAAACACTTATCTCTTGTTCCTTTTTGCAACAGTGCTACTTTGTATCACTGACTTTCTCTTGTTTCAATTAGCTATAATACTTCTGTAGTGAAATGTTTTTTAAAAGCAAACTTTGACATTGGGCATTGAAAGAAAACAGAAATAATGGTAATTTTTTCTGTATTCCCATAAAATGAAGTTAAGCTGATGTCAGATTAAAAGTTATGATTTAGTTACAGATAGTAAAACTTGTGGCAGTGAAGTTTAATTGTTTTTTTTTTCAGGAAATTTAAATAAATGTATTTATATATGAAACGGAAGAGGAAAAACAAACCTCTATGTTTTCAATTGTACACACAGATCTAGTTTTAAAAAACTATTAAAAATTTTTTATCTTTAATAATAGAATAACTTTTTAAGTGTGTTTCAGTAGATATTCCCAACTACCTGTAGATATTTTAGGTTATGTGAACAAAATAGTTATATTTATTCACCTATTGAACACTCCATTTAGTTTATTGGAAAACATATCTCTTTGTATGAAACTGCAGGTAAAAAAATTTTTTTTTTACAGAGTCGTAAATCAGGTATAGAAACAAAGCAATAGAACATATATTCCATTTCTAACAGTCAATATTTTTTTCATATAATGCTCCATCGAGAATTTTTCCAACCCAATATTTAATTCATAAGTAACAAATCATGTATTAATTTGAAAAGGTGTTAATTGCAGCTAAAATCATATATTTTTTCTTTTTTTAATTTTTATTGCTTTAAGTGAAGGTTTACAAATCAAGTCAGCCTCTCATACAAAAATTTATGTACACCTTGCTGTATACTCCTAGTTGCTCTCCGCCTAATGAGACAACACACTCCTTCTCTCCACCCTGTATTCCCCGTGTCCGGTCAGCCAGCTTCTGTCCCCCTCTGCCTTCTCATCTCCTCTCCAGACAGGAGCTGCCCACATAGTCTCATGTGTCTACTTGATTCGAAAACCTCACTCCTCATCAGGATCATTTTCTACCCCATAGTCCAGTCCAATCCCTGTCTGAAGTAAAATCATAATTTTATTTTCTGTATTTAGAAAAGTTACTTTTATTTTGTCGTTTCTTGTTTTGTTTTCTTAATATCATTCCATCACCCTCAATTCTATCTACCCTGGGGTTAAAATCAATGTGTGTCTGACATCACAGTGGTAGTATTTACCCAGGTTAGCAGCCTTCCTAAATCTTGTCTCTCTAAATATCCATTCAAAGAATATAGAGCATATAGGTAAAGATCACTATAAGTAATGACACATAAACATGTTACATAGTATATTCATAAAAAAGTAAAGATACTTCCATTTTAGGTAATAATTGTCCTAAGGGTTTTTTTTTTTTTCCTTTAGGTAATAATGGACGCTAAATTCAAGGATCCTTGAGATGATTTCTCTTATTTATATGTAGGTTTCATAGAGGCCTAAGTTGGAATTAATGTAATAACTAAAAATCCACTGCTGTTGAGTCGATTCTGACTCATAGCAACCCTATAGAACGGAGTAGAACTGCCCCATAGAGTATTCCAAGGAGCACCTGGCGGATTCGAATTGCTGACCTCTTGGTTAGCAGCCGTAGCACTTAACCACTACGCCACCAGGGTTTACAATGTAATAACTAGCCGTTTTATATCCCTAGTTCAGTGGGTCCCAGAGTTTAATGTACAGAAAAATCAGCTGGAATGCTTGTAACTGTAGATTACAAGGCTCCACACCCAAGTACAGAAATTTGGGAGGTCAGAGGTATAGGTTAGGAAACTGCATTTTTAACCAGTATCTCAGCACCTTTAGATGCAGGTGGGTCTTAGACTCTGCTTGGGGAAGCACTGACTTAGGTTATGCCTACCCTTGGTGAACACTTTGTATAGGGTTCCTATTTGAATGAATGAGTCGTATATATCTCTGCGTGTGTTGAAACAAAGCAACAGAATAAGCTTTTGTAAAATGACTCAGACAAAATTATTTCTTTTTTTCTTTTTAATACTTTGAGCAACCTTCAGTTCATTCAAAGGTATTTTGGCTTCCTGAGATTAAAATACTTTGTCTGTTCCAGGGTCATTTTGTTGTTGTTGTTGAATTCACCCAGATCCATGAAATGGACTTATACGAATTGGAAAATTTCAGCCACATATTTATTCTTAATTAATAATCACACAAATTCGTAAGAGTAGCCCTCACTTTCTTTCTTCACAAATGGATAAATTGAGCTTAAGAATGATCAATTTCTCCAGGAAATGCATTTAGTAAGCACAAACTGAGCCCTCAAATATATGTTTTGGACCATACCTCTCTTTCTGGCCGTTGTACTAGGCAGTAGTGTACAAAGACATAGCTGATAAGAAGTTCATAATCTGAAGCTGTTGGAAGGTGTGGGGTATTTCTTATTTGTATGCCATGCCTTTTTCTGGAAATGAAGAAATTGCAAAACTGTAGTGAAATTAATTCATTTGATAGACATGCATATGCACCATCCTGTTACTGCAGTTATTTCTCTGAATGGGCATAAAAAAAAAAAAAAGGCATAGAAGATGTTAAAAAGACTTGGTGATAAAAGATGAAAAAGAAGAGAAAGGAATCCTATGCAAGGAAATATGTTAGCCTCTAGCCTAAACATTGTTACAGTGACAGCAGGTTTATGGTCTCTCAAAAAAGCATGCATCATTTTACTTGAATTCTTTTCCTAACATTTTGCCTGTGTCCAAGAGAAAACGAATGAGAGACCACAGCAATTGTTTGTAATTGTCATGATCAAATGAAGATGAGCCAAACTTCAAGATCATTACCAGTGCAATGTAGTGAGAAGTCGATGTTTATCACCCAGAAAGGGAAGCCAAGACTCAGCTATCGTTTGTTCGGGAAAGTTTCCAGTAAGGTCTGTGATCGATTAAGTGGTTGCTGTGTTGGATTTTACTAAAATCAGACTTTGATGCTCACGTTGTGGAACAGATGTGTTAAAAGGGTTGGAAAAGAAACAGCGTGATAAAGGCAGAATAGCACCAAAAGGGAAAAATAACTGAAGCTCCATTGCCTTTGTGGGACTGAGGTTTCCCTCATTAAATATGCAAAATCCTCAAATTACATTATTTCAGTAAAACCCAATTTGAATCATTTATTTTTATTGACATTTGGCTTTTTTGTTTCCTGCCAGATAACGCAATATTCTGAGCTTAATACATAAATACAATAAAATTGACATCTGCCCAGCTGGGTTTACTCAAAATTTCTGGATCCTCAATTTTTTTATTTTCTGACACAAAAACTACCCAAAACGCTTTGCCCATTCAAATAATCTCTTAGACACTAAGTTATATCTAGTGTACTAGAAGTGTATGCTAAAAATCATTTAGGAGATATGTACTTATTTAATAAACAAAGTTCTTTTCATTTGAAATATTAGAAACAGTTTCATAAAATTACTTTGTGTTCCGTAACACTGAGGTTGAAAACAACAGGTTTATCGTCTTTCATTCTTCTTGCTAATATACATGTTTATACGCATCATTCATACGATGAAACTATTTAGCACCTGCCATGGGCCAGTGGTTAAGAGCTAAGGCTGCTAAATAAAAGGTCAGCATTTCGGATCTAGCAGCTGCTCCTTGGAAACCGTATGGGGCAGTTCTGTTCTGTTCTGTCCTACAGGGTCTCTATGAGTTGGAATTGACAAGACAGCAGTCGATTTGGTACTGTGGTTTATGGGCCAGGCATAGTGTTAGGTGCAAGGGAACAAAACTGAAAAAGACAAAAATAGTACTGGCCCTCATCAATTTTATATTCTCTTGTAGGCAGCTTTTTTGAAATATCTACAGTCAATAAGAGCTCTCATCTTTAATTTTGATATTATATGTTCTAATATGAATAACATATTACAATAATACAAGAGTCTTTTCCTGCCATATATAGCCAGTTACATCTGGTTGATATTATGGCCTGAAAACTTACTGTGCCACTTTCTTTGGTGAGTATATGCATATCTTAACACATATCAACAGTTCTTCCACATGCCGGAAATTAAATTTGAGATAATATTATTTTAAATCATAATCTGGTTCCTTTGAAGACAAAGAGGTTAGCTAGCCTCACGATCACACTTAGTTTTTTTTAAATAATTTTTATTGTGCTTTAAGTGAAAGTTTACAAATCAAGTCAGTCTGTCACATATAAGCTTATATACACCTTACTCCATACTCCCACTTACTCTCCCCCTAATGAGTCAGCCCGCTCCCTCCTTCCAGTCTCTCCTTTCGTGATGATTTTGCCAGTTTCTAACCGTCTCTACCCTCCCATCTCCCCTCCAGACAGGAGATGCCAACACAGTCTCAAGTGTCCACCTGATACAAGTAGCTCACTCTTCCTCAGCATCTCTCTCCAACCCATTGTCCACTCCCTTCCATGTCTGATGAGTTGTCTTCAGGAATGGTTCCTGTCCTGGGCCAACAGAAGGTTTGGGGACCATGACCGCCGAGATTCCTCTAGTCTCAGTCAGACCATTAAGTCTGGTCTTTTTATGAGAATTTGGGGTCTGCATCCCACTGTTCTCCTGCTCCCTCAGGGGTTCTCTGTTGTGCTCCCTGTCAGAGTGGTCATTGGTTGTGACCGGGCACCATCTAGTTCTTCTGGACTCAGGATGATGTAAGTCTCTAGTTCATGTGGCCCTTTCTGTCTCTTGGGCTCATAGTTATCGTGTGACCTTGGTGTTCTTCATTCTCCTTTGATCCAGGTGTGTTGAGACCAATTGATGCATCTTAGATGGCCGCTTGTTAGCATTTAAAATCCCAGATGCCACACTTCAAAGTGGGATGCAGAATGTTTTCTTAATAGAATTATTTTGCCAATTGACTTAGAAGTCCCCTTAAGCCATAGTCCCCAAACCCCCGCCCTTGCTCGAAGCATTCAGTTTATCCCGGAAACTTCTTTGCTTTTGGTCCAGTCCATTTGAGCTGACCTTCCGTGTATTGAGTATTGTCCTTCCCTTCACCTAAAGTGGTTCTTATCTACTAACTAATCAGTAAATAGCCCTCTCTCACCCTCCCTCCTTTCCCCCCCAACCACAAAAGTATGTGTTCTTCTCAGTTTACACTATTTCTCAAGATCTTATAATAGTGGTCTTATACAATATTTGTCCTTTTGCCTCTGACTAATTTCACTCACCATAATGCCTTCCAGGTTCCTCCATGTTATGAAATGTTTCACAGATTCCTCACTGTTCTTTATCGATGCGTAGTATTCCATCGTGTGAATATACTATAATTTATTTACCCATTCATCCGTTGATGGACACCTTGGTTGCTTCCAGCTTTTTGCTGTTGTAAACAGAGCTGCAATAAACATGGGTGTGCATATATCTGTTCGTGATCACACTTAATTTTGAATTTTTTCCATAGCCTTCACATGGTACCTCCAATATGCAGGTAATTAGTGCATACCTGTAGCATATACAGGAGTCAGTACAGTGCAATTGAAGGAACATCTGAGCAGAAATGAAACAAAAAAATTAATTCTATCTTTAACTCTATTGTTGAATCAACATGCATTGTGTCCACTTCCTAGGATTTGATTTCCTTAACTGTGATTTTAGCGGTGTTCCCTTTATGAAATTTATTGTCCTTTATCTCCATCAATATATATTGACAATGTTCCCTTAAAAATATTTGAATTAAGGTATTTCTGGTTGTTTCCATAGCATGACCTTATTCCTTTTTGCCCTTTCATAGTAAATGTTTTGGAAAGGAAAGAAAGAAGGAAGGAAGGAAAGAAGGAAGAAAGAGAGGGAGAGAGAGAGGGAGGGAGGGAGGGAGGGACAGAGGAAGGAAGGAAAGGAAAGAGGCATCGAGTAAAAACAAACTAGGCACACAAATCTCACTTTAGTATATAGCACATAAACTCCTGAAAAGTAAGAAATATATAGGGATATTTCTGTGCTATTTTCTTGAGGGAACTTAAAGGTTGGAACTAAATGCTTCCAGTTTAACAAATTCTGGAATAGCTTTATCTCTGTTTGGATTTTGGGCCTCTAAAACCCTAAGTGATCATTTAACAATTTCTTCATTATTGTAATAAAAAAGACTAAATTGTTATTTATGATCATATATAAACTGTCGTATCTTGAGTGTCTCAGTGGGAAAATGAGTGCTTTTAAAATGTTGTTATTGCTCTTAGCTTTAGCAAGATTCTTGTTCCTGGAAACAAAGTGGAGTAGTATTTCCCTGTGGACTGAGTAGATTATTCAGACTATTTTGGCTCTCTCCTGCACAAGTTTAAAATTTTTTTAATATTCTCATCTGATGCTTGAGCAGAAAAAAAAAACATGTGTATACATATGTACATTGCTATGCTTACATCTTAATTTATTTTAATGTTTGTGATAATTATAGTCACTTATGAATAAATTTGTTTACTGATTTCCTGAGAATTGAACTGCAGGATTTTTTTTTCTTTTAAAATGAAGATACTGGAAGACTTGGCATCTTTACAGTATTTCAGTTTAAGCATTCCAAAGGATCTGCTCATGTTGCAAAGTATTTATAAAATATTTTAGCTAATGTAATTAAATCCCAGTAGTACAGAAAGCTTAGATTCTTCATTTTTCTTCTTCTGTTTTTACTTGTGTAGAAAATATGTGCGTATTGAACTGCTTTTACTCTACTTTTTGAAATACAACATTAGATATGTGTTTACAAATCTGCTTGATTAAGGTAGGTTTTCTTGTTGTAGTATCAAATTGCTTCCTCAGAAACTGTAATTCATATTATTGTCTGACCATCTGTGAGGTGCAGAAGGCAATTTGGCCCTTTTTTTCTTATCCCTGAGAACCCTGAAGACAGAGGCCCACCTGGGGGCCTGGTACTGACTAAGCCTCATGAGGCATGATGTAATTTATCATGGCCGCATGATCAGGCCAATAATGGGTTTGAAAGATGAAGGCTCAGTGGAGCTTCTGGGCTGGTGACCATGCGGAGGAAACTGTAATGCATTCGTTGTTGAGACATGGTAATTCTGCACTGAGACCACTCCTAGACCTGGAACTGTGCATCATTTTTATCCTTTTATGTTATATAAAAGTTAATATTGCAGGTATAGTGTATCCCGTGAGCTCCAAGAGCCAGCAAATTATTGGACACAAAGGAGCAGGGGGAGCTGGCCAGCCTGAAGTGGCTAGAGTCATTTGGACTCCTGGGCTTGTGGCTGGTTCCCTGAGAGGTTAGAGAAAAACCCTAGATTTTGTACCAACTGATCTGAATTGAACTGAGCCATATGGACCATCGAGCTTGTAACCAGTACCTAGCCCCAGGTGGCTGAGAGTGAAAGAAAGAGAAGGGCTGTGTAGGCACCTGGAGTCTGAAGTGAACAGGGAAGAAAAGCTGAGATTTCCATAGAACATAGCTGGCATTTAGAGTGAGATTTGTTATTCACCACACAATTTGGCATCAGAGGCGAGTGATCTTAGTTCCCCTGGGCTGGTTTGCATAATTGACACTGTGAGCAGGGACCTTGACAGTGCAAACCATATTACATGGATGGGCACTAATTATTGCTCAATGATTTTGCAAAGGATATCATGGTAAACAGAATAATGCTCCCTTCCCCCAAAGATGTCTGCATTCTAATGTCTGCAGTCTGTGAATTTGTTCAGTTACATGGTAAAGGAAAATTAAGATTGAAAATTGAAGATGGAATTAAGGCTGACCTTAAAACAGGGAAAATATCATGGTTTATCTGAGTGGACCCAATGTAATCATAAGGGTCTTTAATAGTAGTAGAGGAAGGTGGAAGAAGGAGAACTAGAGAGATGGCAGCATGAGAAGGACCTGGGCCAATGCTGCTGGCTTTGAATATGGAAGGAGGCCACAAGCCAAGGAATGCAGGTGACCTCTAGAAGCTGGAAAAGGCAAGAAAATGGATTCACCCCTAGAGTCTCCAGAAAGGAATGCAGCCTTACTGATACCTTGATTTTATTCCAGTAAGATCCATTTCAGATATATAGCCTCCAGAACTGATAATAGATTTGCGTTATTTTAAGCCACTAAATTTGTAATAACAATACACAATTACTAGTGATGTCTTCAAATCATGACTTGATATTTTTTGCTGTTGTTGGTGTTGTTTTAGTCAAAATTTATGTAATTAACTTGGTATTAAAAGAGTCAAATGAGAACAACATTTTTAGCTGAAAAAATGTTCCTGTTCAGTACCATTTGTCAACTTGGGGTAAATTGAGATACTAAAGAGTGCCCCTTGAATTGTATAATTTTCAGGTTCCAGAAACCTTCTTGAATACCTTATCAGGAAACTTATCTGTATAGCATTAAGAGAGTAAGTGAAGGACAGAGATTGATTTTGACCAGAAAACCCTCAACAAAATGAAACACTTGTGTCTCAAGTATACTTGTACATGTTCGCCTCCCAAGACATATTTACTGGTTTGTGGGTGCACATGATAATGATATATGAGGAATAAGATGGAGATAGGCAACTGGTACCAAATACACAATTCATTTAGTGTTAATCAATCAAACACTATGTGGCTAATCATATGGACTATATGAGAGATCTGTGCCTCACTTCAAGTTCACTAACCCCATTAAAACCCATTCGTTGCCATCCAGTGGATTCCAACTTATAGCGACCCTATAGGAAGGAGTATAAGTGCCCCCATAGGGTTTCTAAGGCTGTAATCTTTACAGAAGTGGACTGGCACATCTTTCTCCCATGGAGCAGCTGGTGGGTTTGAACTGCTGACCTTTCAGCTTGCAGCCGAGATCTTACCCACTGTGCCACCAGGGCTCCTTCACTGGTAAATTGCAATGTAATTGAGAAGATAAAACTTACACAAACAAATCATCATCAGTATAATACATATATAATTAAGTGCTAATGTGTGTGGTACTGGAAATTAGAGAACGGCATAATAACTTACAGCTTTATCTGAGCCAATAACACACACAAATACCCATGCACACAATTAAATGGTGGCTTCATAGAAGAGGAGCAACCTGCATTTGATCTCAAGGGGTCACTCACGGGATGACTATCGTTTAATTATTATTTAATTGGTGGCTATTTAATTTGAGGCAGTGGCTCAAATAACAGCATAAGAGATGAAAAACATAAGTTGTCTTACAAACGATAAAGGCTTGACTAGAAAAAATAAAAATACCTGATAGGCTGAGTACCTTTCATCACTTATTCCATTTTATCATTGCAACAATCTTTTGAGGCAGACACTATTTATTATCTTTGGCTCACTGAGGGGAAACTGAGAATGATTTAACAATTTGCCCAAGGTCACAGATGTAGTGGGTGGCAAGGCCAGGACTGAAACTCAGGACTGTCTGACCCACAGTCTCTGCTCTTATGCACTTGAAAAGTTGTGATGTTGAGGGAAAATAAGATTGGACAAGTTTCAAACACTTTTCAAAGACTTCATCTAGTTTATAGGTAAGCATACCTACAAACGAAGCATATATTTGTATATATACATACCTAACCTTTGAGAAATAATTTCTTCAGCTGCTGAAACTTCCAGTCCCAAACAAGCTTCTGTATGTCTTTGACATATATATGTAGATTGCTGAGGCATGTGTTAACATCAGAAATAACTTGTCTTGGTGTCACGGAAATGAATTTAATAGTGTAATAGGCTTTGTTCTTGTCACAATAATAATAGGGTACTTCAAAATATGTGAAATTATAGGTTAAAAAACAAAAACCCAGTGCCGTCGAGTCGATTCCGACTCATAGCGACCCTATAGGACAGAGTAGAACTGCCCCATAGAGTTTCCGAGGAGCACCTGGCGGATTCGAACTGCCGACCTCTTGGTTAGCAGCCGTAGTGTTGTGTTAAATACTTAGTAAGTATAGGGTCGCTGTGGGTCGGAATCGACTCGATGGCACTGGCTTTGGTTTTTTGCTTTTTAAGTCATACTAAAAAGATGGAAAGTGTGCTTAGGGGTTTTGCTTTTTTAAGAAATAAATGTCAATCAGAGATGCTTAAGGAAATGGCCAGGTAAAGAATTGGAGCCATTTGACTGCATTTGAAATCTAGTACATGTCTAAGAGCCTATAAAAATCTGAATTATTATTTATGGATTAATATGAACTTCTTCAGAACAGTATAACAAGTGTCATTAAGCCTAATAATTGATCACAGATGCCTTAACTGGTAATGCAATGTACTATCAATCTCAGGTTGAAAATACCTTGAAGAAAAAATATTTGGACAATTACCAGCTTTTCTTTTATAGAGACTTTTAATTTTGACTTTCTAAATTTTGCTTCACTCATCTTAAACAAAATGGGTGTTAATTTAACAGATATTCAAGTTTTATTAACATACTTTTTGCAGGATTTAAAAAGATGCAGTTGGGATATCGTGTTTGGCATATATAACTATAAGCGTATGGAGATTCATGTGTGTTGGATTAGAGCTTGTGAAATAATAAAAGAAAGAGATATATTAGATGCTAGAAGTCGCGTGAATTATTTGGAAGCACTAGTGTTAATTTGTAAATGAAAAAGGAACCCTCCACCAGTTTTCTGTATGTATTTCCATGGACTAGCAAATCGCTTTGCAAAAACGAAACCTGATTAAAAAAAAAAAAAAAATTTTGTTTGTTTTAAATCAGTAAGTTTTGTAAAGCAAGCAAATACAACTACTGTATTTATAGTAAGGTAGTTGATATTCACCATCAAGATTTACTAATTTCAGAGTACTCTGGACCGCCAGTGTTTTGTCTTGATTTTAAAATCAGGGCATTTGTTGTTCACTAGTATGGCCTTGGGAAATGGGCTTCACAATTCAAGTAATTTAATTTCCTCATCTAGAGAGTGAGGCAGGTCCTTAAAGTTTTATCTAGTGTATTTCTCCCTCTAAAATTCTAAGGTCCTTTTACTTTGGTGACATTGGCTAATACCAAGTTATTGTGCATTTGCAAGAAAATGATAAAACGCTGTTGGCTGTGTTTGACAAGTGGACACATGTATTTATGTTCGTAAAAACTGATACTTTTTTCAGAGTTTTTATGTTGACAGATATTATGAACTAGAAATAATTGTAAGAAGAAATTAGGGAAAAATAAGAGATCCATAGCTATTTAGGATATTCAGTTTTTACATGCTAAGTTACATAAAACTTTATATTACCAAGTAATTTTAAAGGAATACAGATTTAAAATGTGTTATCATGTCAGAACCACAGCAGCTTGGATGACAGGGCCATAGTTATGGTTGAAGACCTAAATCATATTAACACTATGAATGATCTTAGGTAACACTGCAATGTGCAATATTAGAAATGGGTAGTTTGGCAGGAATAATACATTTATCTAGGAAATATATGGTTGGATGGAACTGTGTCAGAGCTGGCAGGAATCACCAGAAATTTATGTAAAACATGGGTATTGTCAGTTTACTGTATTTTATTTTATTTATTATTTAATTTTACTAAGTGCTGAAAGTGTGTCTCATAAAAGCCTGCTGAAATGACATCTTGGCTCATTCCACTGGTTAAGAGAGGTATACTTAAATGTAAAAAGCTGCACCTAAACATAAGCTGTTTGGCCATTTCAAAACAGTGCAGAATAAACCCAAACAATAAGTTGAAATGAATCTACAAAATTGCCACATCAAGGAATTCTTCATTTTGCAAATAAGGCTAAATAATATTTTCTTGGCATTGTTTTAGATTTCAGAAAAATTATAGCACTTTGTTTATTTTAAATATGAGATGAACTTTTGTATAAAAGTCATGTAAACTACAAACTAGAATATGTGCAAATTTTAAGTATACAATTTCCTTGCACAACACTATTTCTTATATCCACTCCAAGGAAGATTAAAAAAGAAAAAAAAAAACACCTTTGAAAGTTCATCTTATGATTATTTTGGATTGTGTTACACTTTACGTTCTTTTTAAACTCATAAGGCTTCCTTTTCAAACCCAAATTAAATTGTTTTACTTAACGAATAAACCAGTTGGTGTTGAGTCATTTCCGACTCGTGGAGACCTCATGTGTGTCACAGTAGAACTGTGCCCCGTAGGATTTTCAGAGGCTAATTTTTTGGAAGTAGATACCTAGGCCTTTCTTCGAAGGCCCCTTTGGGGCTCAAATCTCTAACCTTTTGGTTAGTAACCCAGTGTGTTAACCGTTTGCACCACCCAGGGATTTAATTTACTGAATAAGTGGAAAAAAAATTTTTTTAATGAATAATTTTTTTTTAATGAATAATAATAAAAAAAATAGCCTCGGCTAATTTCAAAATCTGAATAGGTAACAACCATTTCTTTACAAAAGGCAGCTTTGCAGAGGAAAAGAGTATTTGGTAGAAAATCTGCCATTTGAATAGATTATTTATACAGCTTACTACGACACTTTTGGTAAGATACGTTTTTATTTTAATCAAAATAGTCTAGCTTTTTGGAGAACTTGGAAGAGTTCAGTTAACAGAGACTGAATTAATTTCTGAAGTTCTCTCTTCATTAAAATATTCTAATATTAAGTACCATTTCCAAGAGATCAAAGGTTTTGACTTAAATAATTTATTTACATATAAAACTGAAAGAGATTTGATTATAGTAATAAGAAAACTCTGGGACTATAACAAGCAGTAATTGCTCCTCTAGAGGATCACAAGCACTTGGTTGCACCACCCTAGCTGGACCACCTCTTGATCGTAGAAGGCTTTTAAAAGAGTGGCTATTATATAATGGCACAAAGGTGGAATTAGTTACATCATTTCTTGGAGCTGTAGTTTTGATTACAAATGACCTTAGGTTACTTCCTTTAAGCCCATTTAAGTCAAATTTTCATTTGGTCATAGGTTTCCTCATTGATATAAGATAAATGTTATTTGCTACGTGTAGCTCTAATTGGTTGGAGTTAAAATTAACCTTTCCTTAGGCACTGCAGGCTCAATTTCAAAATCCCTCTCCCTGTCCACCTCCTCTTGCGCTAGAAATTCATTCTCTAAAAATCTCTTCTTCCTTGGTTGTCAGAAATATAAATTAAAAAAAAGAAAAGAAAAAGCCACCCACATGCCATGGATGCTGTATTCTTACCCTGGAATTCTGCCATTACTTAACAGTATGTGCTCAGCTATGTTAAATCTCTTACAATTCCCACCCTCATGTTGTAGAAGGGGGAAAAAATAGTCCAAAGAACTTCCACCATCTGTCATATTGAGACTTTGAAAATTAAAGAAGGACTGTTAAGTTATGGTCAGACATGTTTTCTTCCCAAATAGCACCTATGCAAGAAAAAAAAAAAAACATACCACAGCAATTGAGCTATCACTTAGAGATATCAAAAGAGAAATACTGTTGCAGGGGATATGCAATGCCTGTGCTGTCCAATAAGGTAGCTAGTAGCTATGTGCAGATATTAGGCACTTAAAATGCAGCTGGTCTGAATTGAGATTTTTTTTTGTGAATGTAAAATACATACCCGATTTTGATCACTTGGATGGAAAAATGAATAAAATGATACTTTTTATATTTATTGCATGTCATAATGAGAATATTTTGGAGATATTGGATTAAATAAAATGCATTATTAAAATGAATTTTACCTGTTCTTTTTTTTTTAATAGCAATTGCATATTTCTTGCCTTATATTTTTGTTGAACAGGGCTCTTCTATACCAAAAGTAGTAAAGAAAATTTTGTGTGAAGGTTGCTTGATTCTAACACATTTGGCTTTCTTGTTTCTTGTGGTATAGCTAATCAAATATATAACTCCAAAGGCATATACCATTTATGAATTTTAATATTAAATATTAATATGAATTTACTAATATCATAAAATAGATGCAAGTAAACATTAGATATGCTTTTAAGAGTTCACGAACTTGAAACTTAATTGGACTTCTTCCTGCTCTTCAGCATATCTTTGAAGTGAGATTATTATTTTTTGGGCCACGAAAATGTGATTGACTAATCAAAAATAATGTTTATGAAAAGTTTATTAACTGATGATAAGAAACTATTTAAACCTCAGAGCGGTAAGTAAACTGTACGATATAGGTTATATCAACAAACAATGCTAAATGGAGGAATGATGTATTTTCAATAAAAAATATATAGTTTTTGTTATAGAGGACATATTCACTCACTCTTTATATTTCATATTTCCCTCCGTTCAAAAGTATAAAACTTTTTTAGGTGTTCCCAAAATATAGGAAAGGCAACCTCACACATTTCTTTATTTAAATCAACTAAGTATTGTGACTGACAGATTTGCACATGATTCATACCTCATCAATTTATGGCAATTATTTTCAAATACTTGCTGAACTCCTCCTCAGTTTAATGTTGGAATTATAAGTGAGCTAGAAAAAAAAATAATTGTATATCAAATATAGTTTTACTCTCCAAGCATGTACTAACAATGGCAAATAATGGTTTATGCTGAATAATTAATGGCAGTTAAAAAATGTTGATCTGTATTCATTTAGTTAGTTTGAAAATTTCTTAGTTGTTTAATAAGCAGTTTTACTGGCAAATAAGGCCTTGATTTCTTGGATTCTTTAAAAGCCTCAGTGATTTTGAGTGTGAGCTTTCCAGTTTGACTACATTCTTGGAAATCTGAAGTTATTTTAACTATATTAAGTAGAAATAAATAAAGAAAAGCATATTATTATCAAAACCACATTTAGCGTGAATAAATTAAATGAATTTAATAACTTTACATACCTATAGAATCTTTAGACTTTATAATTCTCAGCAACATATTTTTTCTCTGGAAGTATTTTTCAATTCTGTTGTTACAGATGTTTGTTCTAATTTTTATTATCAATAAATTAAAAAAACTGTAACAATTATGTCAGTGTTTTCTATCAAGTATCAAATATTCCTCCTTTGAGGAATTCTTCCTTTTTTAATACTTTGATCCCATGTCCTGGGAAATCATTAGGGACTCATATGCACATCTGTTCATTTAGTTAGTCCTTGAATTATGTGACAAATATCATTTTAAATAAGTAGAAAATGGGTTATAAGAAAAGGAGTTACTTTCGCTTATTGCAGTTCCCTAAAATTATGCTTTAAAGCTCAAAGACACTTTTGATTTATTAACTAGTGTGAGATTGGAGGAGCCAACCTACGTCTGGGAAATATCTTATAGATCCAAATCAGAACACCAAAGTAGAGAGAGAGTAACTGACTGGATTTCCCTAGTGCCAAAGTATGTTTCTCACTGAAAAGAGTGGAAATTCCCCCAACATCTACTTAAATTATTTTATTTCCCCAATTCTGCCAGAATTGGGCTTTTTTCCCTCTACTCTCTTAGGACTATTTATGTTGAAGAGACACTCATCAATTTTGGAGATCTTTGTAGTGTTCTGCAAGGTCTTACCATCTTAAAGTAATGCATTCATGTATTAGTCTCCTAATAATATTTTCACATCATTATACACAGATGCCAGAAGAGAAGAAATTAATAAAACAAAACAAAATAAAGCAAAACAAAACCCAAGACATGTTATTTTATTGAGGTAAAAAGAATGGAGAATGAAACAACCCTTGGGATGAGCGAGCATCTCATCTGAACATCTGAAGATAATTTCTTGTTACTTGGCAAATGCAACAATTCTTTCACATATCTAAAGGTATGTTATAAGGAATGTTCATAAGAAGCATAAATAAATTGATTTTCTAATTTTATATGTTGACAATAAAGTGCTTGCAGCACAATTTTAAACTGCGATATAACTAGACACATGATACAAGAGAAAACAACATGCTTTAATATAAAGAGAATTATAACATCCATTCAGTAAACTTGAATAACATGTACTTTCCCTAAATAATGAACACTTTAAATACTATATATTAATTTTATTTCTAAACAGCCTAATCTGGGGAGATATTATATCGTTTTTGTATCACATAGTCATATATAGTTATATGCTACCGATGTCATTAATAGTTTAATTAATTTGAAAATAATTTAATCAACTTTTTATGGTCTCTTGAGCTTAGCTTATGCTAAATAAAAGTCCACATTCTATACTTCTTTTGGGGCATGGGGCCCACACTACCCTTAGTAAATTGTTCTGTTAAGCCTTTTCCTGTTTGTTTAAAAGGTGATTTCTGTGGCAGCAGTTGATTTAACATTTGATTAAATGAACAATGACAGACTGCACAGAGATGGATTCATCATCTTAATGATAGTGGGTTGAGTCTTTTTCGATTTGCTCTCTTTTTTTAAAAATGAGCATCTCCCTTAACTTTATTGCATTCAGCCTTTTCATTTTTTGAAAGAGTGCAGACCAGCAACCTATCCATTGTAAATACATTTTTTTCAACGACATAAATGGCTATTATACACATGGACTTCACCAGACACAAGACAAAGGAGTCAAATCAACTACATCTCTGGAAAGAGAAGACAGAGAAGTTCAATATCATCAGTCAGAACAAGGCCAGGGGCTGACTGCTGAATAGACCATCAATTGCTCATATGCAATTTCAAGGAGAAAAAAGCTGAAGAAAATTAAAACAAGTCTATGAGAGCCAAAGTACACACTTGAGTATATCCCACCTGAATTCAGAGATCATCTCGAGAATAGATTTTACTCATTGAACACTAATGACTGGAGACAAGATGAGTTGTGGAATGACATCAAGGACATCAGACATGAAGAGAGAAAAAGGTCATTGAAAAGACAGGAAAGAAAGAAAAGATCAAAATGGATGTCAGAAGAGACACTGAAACTTGCTCTTGAATGTTGAGTAGCTAAAGCAAATGAAAGAAATGATGAAGTAAAAGAGCTGAACAGAAGATTTCACCGAGTGGCTAGAGAAGACAAAATAAAGTATTACAATGAAATATGCAAAGACATGGAGTTAGGAAACCAAAAAGAAAGAACATGCTCAACATTTCTCAAGCCGAAAGAACTGCAGAAAAAATTCAAGCCTCAGGTTGCAATAGTGAAGGATTCTATGGGCAAAATGTTGAATGATGCAGATAGCATCAAAAGAAGATGGAAGGAATACACAGAGTCACTGTACCAAAAAGAGTTGGTTGACTTACAACCATTTCGGGAAATAGCATATGACCAAGAAACAATGGTACTGAAGGAAGAAATACAAGCTGCACTGAAGGCACTGGCGAAAAGTAAGGCTTCAGGAGTTGATGAAATACAAATTGAGATATTTCACCAAACACATGCAAGACTGGAAGCACTCACTTTTCTATGGTAAGAAACTTGGAAGGCAGCTACCTGACCAACTGCCTGGAAGAGGTTCATATTCATGCCCGTTGCAAAGAAAGGTGATCCAACAGGATGCAGAAATTACCAAACAATATCATTATATCACATAAAAGTAAAATCTTGCTGAAGATAATTAAAAAATGATTGCAGCACTACATCAACAGGGAACAACCAGAAATTTAAGCCAGATTCAGAAGAGAATGTGGAATGAGGGATACCATTGCTGTGTCAGATAGATCTCGGCTAAATCAGATACTATCAGAAAGATGTTTACCTGTGTTTGACTGTCTATGCAAATACATCCCACTGTGTGGATCAAAACAACTTATGGATAACGTTGTAAAGAATGGGGATTCTAGGACATTTAATTGTGCTCTTGTGGAACCTGAATACAGATCTAGAGGCAGTCATTTGAACAGAACAAAGGGATGCCGTGTGGCTTAAAATCAGGAAAGGTGTGCTTCAGGACTGTACCCTTTCACCATACTTATTCATTCTGTATGCTGAGCAAGCAGAGACAGTGGTATATATGAAGAAGAATGAGGTATCAGAGTTGGAGGAAGACTCATTAACAACCTGTGATACACAGGTATCACAACCTTGCTTGCTGGAAGTGAAGAGGACTTGAAGCACTTACTGATGAAGATCAAAGACCACAGCCTTCATAATGGATCATGCCTCAACATAAAGAAAACAAAAATCCTCACAACTGGACCAATAAGCAACATCATGATAAATGGAGAAAACGTTGAAGTTGTCAAGGATTTCATTTTACTTGTATCCACAATCAATGCCCAGGGAAGCAACAGTCCAGAAATTAAATGACATATTACATTGGGCATATCTCCTGAAAAAGACCTCTTTGAAGTGTTAAAAAGATGTCGTCTTGAGGACTGGGTACACCTGACTCAAGCCATGGTATTTTCAGTCGCTTCTTATAGATGCAAAAGCCAGACAATGAATAAAGAAGACCTAAGAACAATTGGTGCATTCTAAATATGGTGTTGGTGAGGAAAATTGCATATACTATGGACTACCAGAAAAAAAAAAAAAAAGCCAGAAGATGGAACAAATCTGTTGTGGAAGAAGTACAGACAGAATGCTCCTTAGAATCAAGGGTGGTGAGATTTTGTCTCACATTCTTTGGGCATGTTATCAGGAGGGGTCCCTGGAGGACATCATGCTTAGTAAAGTAGAAGGTCACTGAAAAACAGGAAGACCCTCAAGGAAATGAAATGACACAGTAGCTGTAACAATTGGCTCAAATATAGCAATGACTGTGAGGATGGCGCAGGACCAGGCAGTGTTTTGTTCTGTTGTACATAGGGTCTCTATGAGTTGCAGCCAACTTTATATGGCAGCAACACTATAAATATGCTACTGATGATAGTGTTGGCTAAGTCACATAGCTACATCATTTAATCTTTCTACGGCCTGTTTTTTGAACCACAATTTGAAAGAATAGACTCTGTTCACGAGGAATTATGATTGTATGGCATTGCTAAAAGGTGTAGATGGTAGAAATATCAGGATTTGCCATTGCACACATAAAAAGCAGTACAAGCAATTGAATACTTTGAGATAGAGCTAAGATACATTTCTACCTTTTTATTGAGGACATGATAGGCTAATTATAATGCATTTTTTCAGACTTCTGAATAATAGCAAGCTCTTAAATAAGAAGGGAAGCATGTTAGAAGCCCCTTGCAAAAGTGGTTTCCAAATGGTCTTAGAGTAAATGGATTATTTAGGTCTTTAATCTCATCAGTAGTGTAGACAGATTTCTGCCTTTTCTAAATACCTAGACAAATGGTGGTTTTGATTTATCTGTATTCCAACTTTTCCTTCAAAGATAATTGTTCCCTAATTTAAAATGGTAATATAAAGAAATATTGATGTGCATTTTAATGAAAATGAAAATTCAGAGAAATAGTGACATAAATGAATCAGACCTAGGAAAGTGGAGGCTAGGTCTTCAAGTTTTTCAAATGTAATCCTTACTGAAAAATGGGCAAAGCCTTGAGACAGACTTAAGAACCCTGAAGTAGGAAATACATAAAAAGCTGTTTTAATTGCTAATGCATTTGTATTAACAGGGCAATCTATGACAATTGTGCTATCAATAATTACTGAGACATGGTTAAAGAATAGACATAGCAAGAAGAGATGATATTGCCAGCCAAATGGAGGTCCGGTAATTGTCTGCAGTATCAAACTCTCAAGTATAATGACTTTTGAAGGCTGAGGTTTATGAGAGCAGTTCATTATGCATTTCAAACAAAGCATTATTTTGCTATTGTTCTTCCATCGACTGGAGTAGTAAGCACTGCAGCTGAAATTGTGCCCAAGGGAACCTATGTCTACCAGTTGGTTAACCTTGTGACATTCCACTAAAAAGCACCAGGTTCTTCTGAAATACATAATTCATGAACATCTCTGATTGTTTAGCATTGATCAGCACTTGAATAAATTGAGTTGCTATCATATTAATATAAGTAGTAGTGCTTTAGTGAATTTTTTCTCTTATTTTCTTTTCTACAGTCCATCAAGTGGTTGAGGCACTTCTAGTTCTTAAAACAGGAAGTCAGTTTAGGAGACTGCAGAACTGTGAATCCAACTATAAAGATAGCAGAAGGCTGGGAAGTACATCCTTATAACTGTTTGCACATTCCATTTAAACTGTAAAATTATGCTGCCAGTATGGATTTGTTCTCAGACTTCTTGTCTTCTGTGTTGTCAGATATGTCTATCTTGGCATTTTTCAACTCTATACATAATTATTCTTAAGTCTAGGTAGGTTTATGTGGTTATATAATTGCCCAATATGTCAGCAGGCAAGGGACTGTAATTTTTATCCTCCAGTACCTGACAGGGTAATGCACTAAAGCAACCAGTCTTTCTCTAAGGAGCAAAAATGGATATAATAGTGATCTCTATGTATATAGAAAAACATTACTATTGTGTTGTAAGGGGATAAATTTTCATACAAGCTGAAGATTGAGAATAGGAATTCATTTGAGAATGTGCTTTGATACATAGATATTTCATTGCTTTTGTCTTTTGGCATACTTTGCATCTTTTAAAAGAGATAAGCATTTTAGCAAGAGAGAAAACATTATTAATTTTTTAGGTAATTTTACCTACAGTTTGAACTATTAGAGAAATTTAATATAATGTAAATGTGAGGTGGGCCATATTTAAATAGACCATTTAACATATGGACAAGCGAGTTCCCCAATGGTGGTAGGAATCCCACCAGTGAAACTACCCTTATTCTTGGGACGAAAGTCCCCCTGGTAAGAAGTCAAATGGCACAAGTGTCTCATATGATTTCCTACTTAATCACTGTTCCTTCTAGGGACTCATCCATGACCACTCGGCCATTCCACTCTCAATTCCTTAGGAATATATGTGTATGAAAAGCACCAACCTGGGAGAATTAGTTGCAGATTTGCCACTCAGAATGGTGAATATCTAGTGGAGCAGAAAGGAGGTATAGGACATCCAATTAATCAGAGAAAGTGATTCAATTTTCCAGTGTATCAGCATTTGTAGGCCAAATATATAGTGATATGAAAGAGATTGACTTTCTAAAAATTAAAAAAAAAAAGTTTTGATCCAGTGAAATAAAATGTTCACATTCTTCATTTAATTAGATTATTACCTGGTATAATAAAGACTTACTACACATTTGCCTAGACTCATGACTTCATTTTTGTTCTAAATCTACCTGTTTTTATGAACATGTATTATATATGAACTTTTTATTCATAAAGCTTTATTCCATTCAATTTACTTGTTATTCAAAAATACTCAGCATATTTATTTAACATCCCACACACATTGTTTCAAATAACAGAAAAAGATAATAACATATTATCAATCCTCGTCTTGAAAAATGCATTTATAAAATAGAATAAGTAAAACCAAATTTAATTTTCATTCTAGAATCTGTTTCCAAGTGATATTTGAAATGAAAATTTAATTTGGAGCCTTAATATCTTGTAAAAAATGTTATGTCTTTTGATACATATGTGTTAATCAGCTTTAATTGATTATTTCTATCCTTGAGGATATAAAGTTATATGTGAGTATAAGCCCACACTTACCTCTTTCTAAAGGAATAGAGAAAAGATTGAGGTGTGGCAATACGTCTTATAGAAAACCCTGGTGGCGTAGTGGTTAAGTGCTATGGCTGCCAACCAAAGGGTTGGCAGTTTGAATCCGCCAGGCACTCCTCGGAAACTCTATGGGGCAGTTCTACTCTGCCTTACAGGGTCGCTATGAGTTGGAATTGACTCGACAGCACTGGTTTTTTTTTTTTTTAATATGTCTTATTTTCCCCTCATTTTATAGTCTAAGACAATGTGAGACTCCTGTTCTAACATCCAACTGCTCTATCATCTCCATTACTAGGTTATCTGCCAATGGGATGACCATACATTCCAATTCTCCTAGCTTCTAGTAATTCTGCATTTAGAGCAGTTTGATTTTTGCCGGCGGAGTTCACCGGGACAATATGCCATGCCATCATGAATACCTCCTGGCTTGGGGGGAAACATTTAATGCTGTTTAAAACATATTTGGAGAACATTTTAAAATGAGATTGTCATAGTAATTTCTACAATCCAGAGTTTATAAAATAACGCCCCTTTGATTTAAGTTGAATGCTTAAGATGTCACACACACACAAACACACACACACAAACTCACATTGCTATCAATACTTAAATTACATTAAGATACTATATCTAAGAGCAAAGCTTTTTCATTGCAATGTGCATGGTAACATTTTCAGTATTACCTGATGAAGACAGAGTAAGGACTGAATTCTTTGCGGGATTTCATACAAATGAAAATTCAAAGTCAAATCCTGAGTCTGTCCTTAAGAGTCACTTAGTTGGTATCTTTCCAATTTTTTTTTTTTAACTCATAGAAATATCTCAGTCATTCATGTTTTGGTAAAAACTAATGCATTTGCCCTTCCAGTGCCTATGATCGGTCAGGCTTTTTCTGTGTCTCATGTTCTTTTTTTCTTTACTGGCTTTTCTCTTCTCAGCTTAATTTTATGAAAGGTTGAACTATATGTATTGAGAATTCCATTCCTAAATACAAAAAGAAAAGTTTTTAATCATCAATATTAATTTTTATTTTCTTCAGAATATTCTCGGCTGTTGTTTAGAAGTACATACCCCTGAATAAGTTATACCTTTTCATGTATATTTAATAAAATATAAATATTTCACCCGGGCATTATTGTGGTACATCCAAAGGTTATTACAGTTTCTATATAAATGCCCTTTATATATGTCTTTGAATATTGATTGACCTATACAAATTACAATTGATTTATTTACCTTGATACATCTATTTAACATTGAAAAATTATATAAGGGCCACCTCTTCACATTTCATCCTCACAGTGTAATTTTTGTGGGGTTTTTCATCTAGAATTAGATCATGAGTGATCCCTATAAGCCTAAATTAAATCTAATTCAAAGCTTAAAATGATGAAAAATTTGAATCAAGTGATTACTTGGCACTTCCTCCTATCTAAGTTTGAAATTTAAATGTTCCATAATATAAAAAGATGTGCCACTTAAAGCTCCTGCCCTACACATCAGTGGTAATGACCTTGTATTTTTTAATAATTAAATTTGTAGACATAGTGAAAATGCTTCATGGATATTGACAAGCCAGAACTCTTCACATTGGGAAATGTTGCCTTTTCCTGTAAAATCTTAGAAATGTAAAAATATTTTCTGAATGGCAATGAATCTTGACTCAAAATTACTTTTTGTTATTCAATTTCCTGGGCAAAGAAGGCTGTTTAGTGCTTTTAGACTGATTATTTTGCAAAATTAAAGAAAAAATGTAGGCGTTCCACCTTTTCTGGCAAGTTCTTGAAAGAGATATTACAATGAAAAAATTATAAAATCACAAATAATAGAATTAGTCACCTACATGTATTATCATGAAGGAGAAAGATGTGGTTGTCTGCTTCGGTAAAGATTTACAAACTTGGAAACCCAATGGGGCAGTTATACCCTGCCCTATAAGATCTGTATGAGTTGAAATCAACTCGAGGGCGGTGGATTTTTTTTTTTTTTTGTGTGTGTGTGTGTGTGTGTGGTATGTATTATCACAGAGGGTATCAACGAATAGAAATTTTCCTTACAAATATGTTGAAAAAATGATAAGGTAGTAAATCAACCTACATTGGAATTTAGGATGTCAAGGAAATATTCATGGACTGAAGAAGTGAATGCCCATTCTGAATGATATTTGAAGATCCCGTTCACCTTTACAGGAGCCCTGGTGTGTAGTGGTTAGGAGCTCGGCTGCTAACCAAAAGGTCAGTAGTTTGAATCCACCAGCCACTCTTTGGAAAACCTGTGGGGCAGTTCTACTCTGTCTTACAGGGCCATTATGAATTGGAATCTACTTGATGACAGTGGGTTTTTTTTTTTTTTAAAGTTCACCTTTATGAGCTTATACGGGGGTACTTTGAATGCATGGGACACAGTAATCACATGCTGCCAGGGAGACTATGTAAGAGGACTAAATGAGCAGCTAGGCTTACATATAGTTTAGATAGAGTGCAGAGCATGAGATTATGACATTTGAATAAATAT
The DNA here is from genome assembly GCF_030014295.1 of Loxodonta africana. Lineage (NCBI taxonomy): Eukaryota > Metazoa > Chordata > Mammalia > Proboscidea > Elephantidae > Loxodonta > Loxodonta africana. The sequence continues at coordinate 109,822,517 of NC_087369.1, forward strand.
ATGGGAAAAGTTGGAGAAGTTGGAATTAATGTGGGAACTGAACCTAATGGATTTGACAAACACGTGTCCAATCTCTAGTATACAGAAATGTTTGCCTTCTGGTAATATTATAGTTAATAAAAAGGGATAAAATATTGATAGTTTTACTTACGTGTCTCAACAAGTTTATTTTCTACTCTCAGAAAACAAAATTTCTTTCACTGTACCCTTCCACCAACACCAAAAAAAATTTGTTTTTCATTTCCTCTGAGCCCTCACATGTCTAATGATGGCGTGTTTTCATGTTGAAAATTTATTATTCCTAAAATTTATACTCAGATAAGGTATATAAAAGTATACAAAGCAATAATTTATAATTAGATAAATAGCATTGAGATTGACAAAAATCCACAAAATTTCAAGAACATTAATTTTATTTATTTATGTACATATATATAGATATGTTGTTGTTCTCGTTAGGTGCTGTTGAGTTGCTACCTACTTGTAGTGACCCTATGTGCAACAGGAGGAAATGCTGTCCAGTCTTGCACCATTATCACAACTATTGCTATGTTTGAGCCCAGTGTTGAAGTCCTTGTGTTAATTCATCTCTTTGAGGAGCTTCCTCTTTTTTGCTGACCCTCTATTTTACCAAGCATGTTACCCTTCTCCAGGGACTGGTCCTTCCTGATAACATGTCCAAAGTACAAGAGAGGAAGTCTCCATCCTTGCTTCTAAGGAGCATTCTAGTTATACTTCTTCCAAGACGGATTTGTTCGATCTTCTGGCTATCCATGGTATATTCACTATTCTTCATCAACAGCATAATTCAAAGGCACCAATTCTCCTTTGATCGTCCTTATTAACTGCCCAGATTTCACATGTGTATGAGGCGATTGAAAATACCATGGCTTGGGTCAGGGGTACCTTAGTCCTCAAAATGACATCTTTGCTTTTTAACACTTGAAATAGATCTTTTTCAGCAGATTTGCCCAATACAATGCATTGTTTGATTTCTTGACTGCTTCTTCCAAGGCTGTTGATTGTGGATCCAAGTAATATGAAATCTTTGACAACTTCAATCTTTTCTCCTTTTATCATGATGTTGCTTTTTGGTCCAGTTGTGAGGATTTTTGTTTTCTTTATGTTAAAGTGTAATCCACACTGAAGTCCGTAGTCTTTGTTTTTCATCAGTAAGTGTTTCAAGTCCTCTTCACTTTCAGCAAGCAAATTTGTGTCATCTACATATCACAGGTTGTCAATGAGTCTTCCTCCAGTCCTGATGCCAAGTTCTTCATATAGTCCAACTTCTCGGATTATTTGCTAAGCATATGGTGAAAAGGATACAATGCTGACACAGACCTTTTCTAATTTTAAGCCAAGCAGAATCCCCTTGTTCTGTTCAAACAAGTGTCTCTTGGTCTATGTACAAGTTCTGCATGAGCACAATTAGGTGTTCTGGAATTCCCATTCTTCACAGTGTTATCCATAACTTATTGTGATCCTCAGACTTGACTGCCTTTCTGGTATTCTTTGCTTTCAGCCAAGATCCATCTGATATCATAGGGATATTTATTTATGTGTGTATATCAAATATCAAAATAGCAAATGTTGTCTCATTAATCCTAAGGATATACTCGCCCCACCCTTTTGATCCAGAATTTCCTGACTTACAATACACTATTCAAAGTAGATAAAACTACATTTCATGTTGTGAGGTTATGTGCTCATAACTTGAGCCTTGAGCACAGAATCAAATTAGGGTAAGCTTAGATGCAATTCCAATTATGAGTAAGCACTCAGTGCACCTGTCTCTAAAGCACGATAAAAGCCAAAAACCAAACCTGTTGCCATCGAGTCGATTCTGACTCACAGTAACCCTACAGGACAGAGTAGAACTGCCCCATAAGGTTTCCAAGGAACGCCTGGTAAATTTGAACTACCAACCTTTTGGTTAGCAGCCGAATGCTTAACCACTGTTCCACCAGGGCTCGAAAGCAGGATACCTAGATCTAATAAATGATTGCTATTTCATACAACCTTATTTCTATTTTGTTTTCAATAAATATGAACTCTTATTTAAATAAACATGTAGTTAGCTATTTAAGCCAAAAGCCTAAACTGAAACACAATGCTTGAAATTGCTAAGCATTTTTTCTTTCCTCGGACACTGGCCAGAATCTCATCCGTGGTTAAAGCGCAGGCGCGATTCTGGAAATGTATTGCCAGAAATCAACAGAGCTGGCTGCAGTTGACCAGGGAAGCTCCAAAGGCTCTCTTTTATTTATTCATTACAAATACATATGGGTCTGTGTGTTCCTAAAAGTGTAATGCCATACCGTATTGGCCACATCAAGCGTGTTTACATAGGACTACCTCGTTCATATTTATTTTAACGAAAACGTCTCTAAAAATTGCTTTCCTAGCTTAATCATTTTTTTATTGGCTTTCTTTGTCATTTATCTGTTAAAATTTTTCTTTGACAACTTGGCTGGATAACTGCTTTGCATTATTATTAATTCCATGTGTACAGTTGTTTAGAACTTGTACTGAAAGTCTGTATTTGCTTGGAACTGAATCCAATTAGGAAATATAAATGACACTTCTTCTCAGCTTGGCAGAAACTGTGAGAGACGAATGAATTATTGCCAAAAGCTTATTGCGGTGTCTTCTTTTCAGTATGCTCTCTTCGAACTTCATAGCAGTAAATGCAGAAGAATCTCATGTATCAAACTTATAGCAAGCTGTGAGCCAGGTGTCTTCCATCGCAGGTCATATGTTGAGCTACGTTAATCATTTTAATGTTTTGAATAAAATTCCCCCCAAATGAGGGATTTTAACCTCAGCAAAAGTGTGGTTGCTTATAAGTTCTTTTTTCCCTCCCACTTCTGAATCCTGTGTTACATTTGCCTGGAGTAACTCTGGGGAAAGAATAAGGCATAGTGTATAGTACATAGAGGGTAGGCAATAAGTGTTTTGGACAGACTTAGATTGTTAGCATGTTGAAAGCATGTGCCAGAGGCATTCTTTTATACAAAACTCAAGCATTTAGTACATTACTATGTAACCTGTTTTCAGTCAGTGAAAAACTGTTTATTATTTACACACTAATAAAATGGTTCAGGGACTTGTATTACCTTTTATAGTCATTGGAGCCAATTGTAATGTGAACTATGTTATGACGCTCAGGTGAAAAGAAGTGCTCTGATCTATAATTTTTCTGAAAATCAACTCCAAGTTTCAAGTAGGCAAGGGGGAATGATGGCTGAATTCAGCACATTAATTCAAATTCTAGTTAGAGCAAATTTGGCTTATTTAATTTCCACCATATTGATAGGACTACCAAGCACAACATTTAGCAGAATGTGTAGTTTGTATAAAAAAGTATACTTCCCCTTAAATGGGCATGTTTTCCCAGGTTTTTCATTTTTTTCTCTTTATTTGTTGTGGTTTTGAATATGTATTGTGCTCAAATCGTTTAAAAATCAAAACTAGGTAACAAACCCTACTTCCACTCCTGTCCATGTTTATCCCACTTATCCCCATCTCCATATGTCATAACTTTCACTAAATTCCTGTGTAGGTTTCCAGAGTTTGTTTCATTTTATTTTATTTTGGTTAGTATATGTATAATAAAGTATATGTATAACAAAGCATTTGCCATTTCAACATTACTTGTACAATCCAGTGACATTAATTGGGTTCATGCTGTTGTGCAATAATCACCACAGTTTCTAAACTTTTCCATCACCTTTAACAGTCACCCATTGTCCCATAAGCAGTGATTCTGACTTTCTGAATCCCTCTCACTCCTAGTAACCACTAATAAACTTTGGTCTCCACACAATTCATAATCAAGGTATTTCATGTAAGTGGAATCATATAATGTTTGTCCTTTTGTGACTGATTTATTACAGTCAGCCTAATGTTTTCACATTCATCCATGTTGTAGCATGTATCAGGACTCATTTATCTTTAAGGCTGAGTAATATTCCAATGTATGTATGTACCACATTTTGTTTATCTATTCATCTGTTGGTGGACATTTAGGTTGTTTCTACTTTGGTGATTGTGAGGAGTGCTGCAATGAACATTGGTATGTACTTGAATCTGTTTGCATTACTGCTTATAGTTCTTTTCGGTATGTACTTAGGGATGGAGTTGTTGGATTATATGGTAATTTTGTGCTTATCTTTTTAAGGAGCCACCAAATTGTTTTCCACAGTGACTGTACCATTGTAAAATCCCACCAGCAATAGATTAAATTTCAATTCTGCATATTCTCACCTGCTATTTTCCATTTTCTATTTTTCTGATCACAGTCATCCTAGTGAGGATGAAGGGGTCTCTCATGGTTTTAATTTCCATTTCCCTAATAACTAATGACACTGAATGTCATTTCACGTGGTTGTTAGCCATTTATTTTTTCTTTGGTGAAATGTCTATTCAAGTACTTGGCCCATTTTTTGACACAGTTGTTTCTTTTTTTGTTGTTGTAGGATTTATTTACATATGATGGATATTAAACCCTTATCAGATACAGGGTTTGCAAAATTTTTATCCCAATTCCAGAGTTTCTTTATGTAGCTATAAGCAAATATGCATAGAATGTGCCATGATTGTTATAAATGTCTTTGCTGTTGTTAGGTGCCATCGAGTCGGTACCTATTCATAGAAATCCTATGCATACACAACAGAACGAAACACTGCCCAGTCCTGTCCCATCTTCCCATTGTTGGAGCCACTTTGTCAGTCCACCTCGCTGAGGGACTTCCTCTTATTCGCTGACCCTCTACTTTACCAAGCATGATGCCATTCTCCAGGGATTGATTGCTCGTGATAACGTGTCCAAAGTATGTGAAACATAGCCTCGGCATCCTTGCCTCTAAGGATCATTCTGGTTATACTTCGTCCAAGGCAGATTTGTTCATTCTTTTGGCAGTCCATGGTATAGTCAATGTTCTTTACCAACACCACAATTCAAAGGCATCGATTCTTCTTCGGTCTTCCTTATTCATTGTCCAGTTTTCACATGCGTATGACACGATTGAAAATACTTTGATCAGGTGCATCTTAGTCTTCAAGATGATATCAGTGCTTTTCAACACTTTAAAGAGGTCTTTGCAGCCGATTTGCCCAATGCAATGTGTCCTTTGATTTCTTGACTGCCGCTCCCATGGATGTTGATTGTGGATGCAAGCAAAATGAAGTCCCTGACAACCTCAATCTTTTCTCCATTTATCATGATGTTGCTTATTGGTCCAGTTGTGAGGATTTTTGTTTTCTTTATGTTGAGGTGTAATCCATTATGAAGACTGTGGTCGTTGATCTTCATCAGTAAGTGCTACAATTCTGCTTCACTTTCAGCAAGCAAGGTTGTGTCATTTGCATAACGCAGGTTGTTAATGAGTCTTCCTCCAATCCTGACACCCCATTCTTCTTCATATAGCCCAGCTTCTCGAATTATTTGCTCAGCATACAGATTGAATAGGCATGGTGAAAGGATACAACCCTGATGCACACCTTTCCTGACTTTAAACCATGCAGTTTCCCCTTGTTCTGTTCAAACGAGTGCCTCTTGCTCCATGTACAGATTCCTCATAAGCACAATTAAGTGTTCTGGAATTCCCATTCTTCGCAATGTTATCCATAATTTTTTGTGATCCACACAGTCGAATGTCTTAGCACAGTCAATAAAACACAGGTAAACATCTTTCTGGTATTCTCTGCTTTCAGCCAGAATCCATCCAACATCAGCAATGATATCCCTGGTTCCACGTCCTCTTCTAAACCCTGCTTGAATTTCTGGCAGTTCCCTGTCAATATACTACTGTAGCCGCTTTTGAGTGATTTTCAGCAAAATTTTGCTTGCATGTGATATTAATGATATTGTTCGATAATTTCCACATTCGGTTGGGTCATCTTTCTTGGGAATAGGCATAAATATGGATCTCTTCCAGTCAGTTGGCCACGCTGCTGTCTTCCAAATTTCTTGGCATAGATGAGTGAGTACTTCCAGCTCTGCTTCTGTTTGTTAAAACACCTCATTTGGTATTCTGTCAATTCCAGGAGCCCTGTTTTTCACCAATGCCTTCAGTGCAGCTTGGACTTCTTCCTTCAGTTCCATTGGTTTCTGATCATATGTTACCTCCTGAAATGGCTGAACATCAACCAGTTCTTTTTGGTATAGTGATTCTGTGTATTCCTTCCATCTTCTTTTGTTGTTTCCTGCATCGTTTCATATTTTCCCTGTAGAATCCTTCTGTATTGCAACTCGAGGTTTGAATTTTTTCTTTAGTTCTTTCAGCTTGAGAAATGCCGAGTGTGTTCTTCCCTTTTGTTTTCTATGTTCAGGTCTTTGCACATGTCATCATGATACTTCACTTTGTCCTCTTGAGCCTCCCTTTGAAATCTTCTGCTCATCTCTTTTACGTCATCATTTTTTTCCTTTTGCTTTAGGTACTCAACTTTTAAGAGCAAGTTTCAGAGTCTCCTCTGACATCCATTTAGGTCTTTCATTTCTCTCCTGTCTTTTTAATGACCTCTTGCTTTCTTCATGGATGATGTCCTTCGTGTCATTCCACAACTCATCTGGTTTTCGGTCATTAGTGTTCAATGCATCAAATCTATTCTTGATATGGTTTCTAAATTCAAGTGGGATATACTCGTGGTCATACTTTGGCTCCCGTGGACTTGAAATTTTCTTCAATTTCAAGTTGAACTTGCATATGAGTAATTTATGGTCTGATTCACAATCGGATCCTGGCCTTGTTCTGACTGATGATATTGAGCTTTTCCATTGTCTCTTTCCACAGATGTAGTCAATTTGATTCCTGTGTATTCCATCTGGTGAGGTCCATGTGTAAAAAAAAAAAACAAATGAAAAAAGGTATTTGCACTGAAGAGGTCATTGGTTTTCCAGAATTCAATCAAGTGATCTCGGACATCTTTTCTTTCACCAAGAACATATTTCCAACTATTGATCCTTCTTCTTTGTTTCCAACTTCCACATTCCAATCTCACCAGTAATTATCAGTGCATCTTGATTGCATGTTCAAACAATTTCAGACTGCAGAAGTTGGTAAAAGTCTTTAATTTCTTCATCTTTGGCATTAGTCATTGGTGCATAAATTTGAATAGTAGTCATATTAACTGGCCTTCCTGGTAGGCATATGGATATTATCTTATCACTGACGGTATTGTACTTCCGGATCGACTTTGAAATTTTTTTTTTGACATTGAATGCAATGCCATTCCTTTTCAAATTGTTGTTCCTGTCATAGTAGATGATATGATTATCCAATTCAGAATGACCAATACCAGTCCATAACAGCTCACTAATGCCTAGGACATCAATCTTTCTGTGTTCCATTTCATTTTTGATGATTTCCTCTTTTCCTAGATTCATACTTTGTACATTCCAGGTTCTGATTATTAATGGATGTTTGCAGCTGTTTCTTCACATTTTGAGTTGTGCCACATCAGCAAATGTAAATCTCCAAAGCTTAACGCCATCCACGTCATTAAGGTCAACTCTACTTTGAGGAGGCAGCTCTTCCCCAGTCGTGTTTTAAGTGCCTGCCAACCTGAGGGGCTCATCTTCCGGCACTCTATCAGACAATGTTCCACTGCTATTCGTAAGGTTTTCACTGGCTAATGCTTTTCAGAAGTAGACTGCAAGGTCATTTTTCCTAGTCTGTCTTAGTCTGGAAGCTCAGCTGAAACCTGTCCACGATGTGTGACCCTGCTGGTATTTGAATACCGGTGGCATAGCTTCCAACATCACAGCAACATACAAGCCACCACGGTACTGCAAACTGTCAGCTGACCTTCCAGATAAGACCCCCACGCGTCTGTTAGTTGTTATAAGTAAAAAAAAAAAATTTAATTTAATTTTTTTATTATTTTTTTTTATAAGTAGTCCCCAATAAATAAATACTGAAAGCTATTTACAATTTTAAAATGTAAACAGTGCTGCAATGAATAATGTTACACATGTGTCATTTACATATATTCCTAGAAGTGTGATTGCTGGGTAAAATGACCTTTCTAATCGATTTATCTAGTTCCAGGAAAATGTTTCTGTTTATTGGAATCACTCCAAACTTAATATTAATGTAGAAAGAATTGTCATCTTTATGAGGTTGTGCCTTCCTATTTGGGAATATACAGTGTCTTTCATTTTTCCATTCCACATTTGTGTCTAGAAGTATTTCAAAGATTTCTCTACGACCGCACATATCTTGCTGTGTTTATTTCTAGGTATTTTACTTATTTATATCACTCTTGCTATTGTAAGAGCCCTTCCATTCTTAGCATATTAAGTATTGCCCATATAAGAAATATGAAGATATTGAGCAGAATTGGATGTGTTGCTGTTGTTGTTAGGTTTCGACTCATAGCTTCCCTATGTACGACAGAATGAAATACTGCCTAGTCCTGAGCCATCCTCACAATCATTGCTATGCTTGAGCCCAATGTTGCAGCCACTGTGTCAGTCCATCTCATTGAGGGTCTCCCTCTTTTTCGCTGACCCTCTACTTTACCAAGCATGATACCTTTCTCTAGGGACTGGTCCCTCCTGATGTCATGTCCAACCTACATGAGAGGAAGTCTCACCATCCTCCCTTCTAAGGACCATTCTGGCTGTACTTCTTTCAAGAAAGATTTGTACCTTCTTCTGACAGTCCATGGTATATTCAGTATTCTTCGCCAACACCACAATTCAAAGGCATCAATTTTTCTTCGGTGTTCCTTACTCATGGCCCAGCTTTAGCATGTGTATGAGGCAATTGAAAATACCATGGCTTGAATCAGGTATACCTTAGTCCTCAAGGTGACATTTTTTTTTTTTTAACACTTTAAAGAGGTCTTTTGCAGCAAATTTGCATAATGCAATAAGTTGTTTGATTTCTTGACTGCTGCTTCCATGGGTGTTGATTGTGGATCCAAGTAAAATGAAATCCTTGACAATTTCAATCTTTTCGCCATTTATTATGAAGTTGCTTATTCTTTCAGTTGTGAGGATTTTTGTTTTTATGTTGAAGTGTAATCAAGACTGAAGGCTGTAGTCTTTGGTCTTTATCAATAACAGCTTCAAGTCCTCTTTGCTTTAAGCAAGCAAGGTTGTATCATCTGCATATCACAGATTGTTAACGAGTCTTCCTCCAATCCTGATGCCACATTCTTTTTCATATAATCCAGCTTCTCGATTATTTAATCAAATTGGATGTAGCACACAGTATACATTTGTATCAAATGCATGTTAATCCAAAAATTTATTTGTATGAATATTCAATGAATAATTATTGATCTTACTAAGTTTATGATGCCCAGTACATGACTATTACTCAAATACCTGCTGATACAGATATACACTATCATGAAAATTTTCAAATTGGAGAAAATAAAAGACATTTTGTGATTTAGTGACTTATTAAAAAAAATTCAAATACTGAATTACCTCTTTAATTAACAAGATGTCACTTATATTTTGTAAGCTGTTTTCTGGGATTTAGCTGTCTGACACCCTTTGATATTAATGGGATCCATTGTCTACATATCCATGAGCAGCTTGGAAATTTAATATGTGTGTCAGACAGTCATGTCACAGCTGCAGTATTTTTCATAGTTTTCTTTATTCATTTCATTTCTCTCTGTTGTATATTTTTATCATATAATAGTAATATTAAGCACTATTGATTTTTAAAGCACTTTCGAAAGGTTAACTAATAAAATCTAACACCTGTACAAAGGAGGTAAATAGTTTTAATCTCCTTTTAGCTGAAGGAGGACAACGGAGTGAGAGCCAGCAATTCATTAAAATTAAAAGAAGAGGTGGTTATTGGAACAGCAGTCCTGTTGGTTTTAGACAAAGATCAGGTCAGAAGTAAAATTTTGATGAAGAAAATTCCTGGAAGGGCCTTGCAATGTGTAGCACCCCTTTTGCTCTGAGCCACCTAGCCTACAAGCTACCCTGGATATCCTTTATCTGCTGTGGTTACCTTGTCTCTTTCCTATATCTCTTTCCCAGCCCTTGTAGAACAACTCAAGACCTCTCCAGTTATTTGAGTGGGTATGAAAAAATTTTAAATGTTTAAAAAATGCATATCATTTTACATTATAAATTGCATTTTGAACTTTATTTTATTTGTTCACAACAAATCTTGTTCCACAAAAGATTGGAAGTATGGGTAGTCTTAATAATATAACAATTTCAGGAGAAGGGAGAAGATGGTAGGCAGACTGAATGATATGAAGGCAAAACTCAATTAAGATATGGGATAATTGAGACATAATCTATAGATAGGTAGATAGGTAGAATAACGTAATACTAGATTTAAAAAGCGTAACTTGCTTGAGCTAGCAACCAGTATAATATGCATAGAAAATTACTAGTGCAATTAACTTATCAGTGTTATCTGATAGTTTGCAAAATATCCTGTGTGTAAGCAATATGAACTGATTTTAAAAAATGACTAGTTCTGATGTTAGGATGCAGAGTTCTTTGATAAGTCCAATGAATAAAAAGTACCTAATACGTAACAACAACAATGCTGAAGGAGTCCTGAACATTGCTTAGTTTGTAAGCATCAAGCAGTCCAACACCTGTTTCTGAAAATACCCCTGGTTCAAAATACAGATTTTCTCAAAAGGTCTACATCAGTACAAAAGTAAATATATGATGTAATTACTTTACTAGTTTATTCCTCTTTTGTTCATTAAAATGGTACAATGACAATAGGCTTGCAAGTGATGTCAGCCGCTTTGGACTTATGATTCTGTCAGGAGGGTTTAATGTTGTGATAAGGAAAAAAAAAACAAAAAACTAGTATTTTCAAGTCTGACTGCCTGGGGAAGACACTGTACTTCAAATCAGTATGTATCAATTGTGAATATTAAGAAGGAAAATGAATTTAATAATTTCAATAGAGGCTTAGAAAAAGCATAAGACACTATCATTCTGAGGTTAATTATCTTCTGTGTTGAGTTTTACCTTCCATAATTCAAAATGATAAAAATTTTCACTCAGTCTATCAATACAGATTAACGTTTCACCATTATGGTATGAATGTAATGCAGAGTGCTCTGTTTCCCATTGTGACCTTTACCACAAAACTGCTTTTTCATAGCAGACTGTGGGAGGAAATACTTTTTAAATAGAATTCCAATAATGCATTTGTAAACACAAACTCTTATCCTTTGAACTGCTAAGTGTTAACCTTACTATGGAACATGTTATTCCTTGTGTTTTTGAATAAGTAATAAGAGGTAGGGATAGAGAATAAAAATGCATCGATAATTATGGTTAGCATTAAATAAGGTTAGTCTAAAATGTGTATTTCAAAACAGTGAATAACAGTATATAAAATGTTTTATTGTCATTGGAAAATTTATATTTTTACGTTATTCTATGAAGATCCATTTGTCGAAGAAGACACTGTATAATTCACCTGTTGGTCCAGAGAGCTGCAAAGCTTCTTAGCCGTTAGTCTTTTCTAAAAGCTAGTTTGCACTTGAAAGATATATTTTTCTACGTTGATTAGTTCCTAAATATAAATCAGTTATGTGTTTAGAAAAGTTTTAATTTAAAACACACTTTAGAGCTTTTGGGTAAAACAAGCTAGAAGTGCTGAAAAAGTTTTCGCTTATTGAGAACTAAGAGAATTTTTCCTATAGCCTGAATAACTAGTAGGAATAAGTAAATCTTAGTATCTTTCACAAAGAAAAGAAAAATCAAATCCTAGATTAAGATTTTCCGGTATGAATGAGAGGATAGACTAGATAGCTAAAAAATCAAAGAGAAAATTTTGAATTTAAGACACCTTATTCGAGACAACTCCAAGCATTCCTGTCAGCCTCTATTTTATTTTCTTACTGGGACCCTAACATCAAGATAACCTTTCTTAAAATACGTTAATCTGTAAAGCCAGCCAGCATCTGGGGTATTCTGGGCCTTTGATAGCTCCGCAAACACAAATATTTTCACCTGGAGAGAGCTTCTAAATCCTAAGACTTTGTGGCAAAATAAAGATTATTATGAGTCTGGTGTAGTTTAATCTGTACCAGTGATATTTTATTACTAGTATTCTCTGTAGGTTTGGAGAATATGAAAACAAGCTCTATATTAGCCGTAAACTTTCTGAGCTGGCTTTTAAGCACTTAAGACATTCTTTTTTTTTAAATTCTGTTTCAACTACTTAGAAAGTTAGCATGTCTGTTCCCAAGACATAGGAGCATATTATTTAGAATAACATTTAGAATAACAATAATAAAAATGCATCTACCGAGAAATTTCATGTCCTGCCTTAATGTTTCTTGTTATTAATAAGAAAGGAATTTCTTGTGAAAATGTAGTTGTCTCTCTATTAGAAACTCTGTTCATATGAGCTTTATCTACTAGTCCCAAAACAAAAATTTAATGCCACAGGGTGGAAGCAAATTTCCTCAAGTTAGAATTAATAATATGTATAGTTCTTTTTACTTTTAAGATAACCAAGCCAGTTGCCATCGAGTTGATTGTGACTCATGGGGACGCCAAGTGTTTCATGGAAGAACTGTGATCCATGGGATTTTCAAGGAATGAAGCAGATTGCCAGGTTTTCTTCTGAGGTGTTTTTCGGTCTGGTTTACTATTGTCTGCTAACATAAATGTTGACCTTCGAACCTAGCCAGTGGATCTATGGAAGAATAGGCCTGGTGACCTGCTTCCATAAAAGATTACAGCCAAAAAAAACCCTATGGAACCTTTCTACTCTGTAACACATGGGTTCACCATGAACCTCGGGCTGACTTGAAGGCAGCTAATAACAACAATAAATATTTATCCAGTGTCCTTTGGTCAGGGAATCACTTAGTTGATAATGCCCTAGAGGTCAGGGTTTTACAAAGGAAAAAAAAAATTCTGAAAGACAAAATAATTTTTACAAATCACATACTTAGTTAATGGCAGAATTGGGCTAAAACTTGTCTTGTAACCCCAAATCTAATGGCCATTTCACTAAACTGAACTGATTATCAATCACTCAATAAATCATTACAGGGAACTAAAAAGAAAAAAATAGATATAAGCTATAATCATTGCTCTTATGGATCTTATAATATAGTGAGAGAGATATATATCAGATGACAACTACCCATGGTCAAAAGAGCCGTAACCTGTACTTTTGTCCAGAAGACAGAGACATCATGGTGTAGTTCTGGGGTTGAGAGAGGCTTAAAAAACAGTTAGTATCTGGGGTAGGGTGAGGATGTCATAGGAAATGATATTTTATCCTATAGTTATCAATTATTTAAATTTTTTTTCTGTTAAAAATTTTGAAATAAATCATTTCCTAAAAAGTTTTTAAAAAGTTTGGATTTTTGAATTTTCTCGTAATGGAAAATGGAAGTAAATTAAAAATATTAATGATTTTGATGATATAATTGCTACTTACTGCCATTTGTGCAGAATAATTTGAATAAATATGTATATTTTTAGCTAAAGAGATTTATAATAATGCTTTCATATGCCATTTTGATATCATTGTGTTGTTTATTTATCTTGTTTAAAAATTATTCATTTCTCTCTTTTATGTCATTATGATTTGTTGAGTAATTATAAATGAGTTTATGATTAAGACAATCTTAGTCATTTGTTAAGCCATTTTCTCTTTTTACTGGAACATATGAGTTCTAATTGCAATTAATAGTTAAAGTTGAACATTTGGGGGTTACTTGATGAATTACTCAAGTTGTTTTAGTGTAAATTATTTAACTCTATGGAAGATATCAATTTATACTTTGTCTTTTATGTGCAAGGGTTAACAGTGGTTATAGATGATTTTTGTCCCAAACATTTATTCAACTTCTCTGCACAAGAACCTGTAATGACAGTCTGTAGCTTAAAGAGACATATTCAAACTATTTGCAAATCTTAAATGTTTGAGGAAGACTGGTGAATGTTTGTGGGTTAGGTGTAGAAAAAGGGAATTATACTTTAAGCACAATTGCTGCACTTTTATCTATTTTCTGTATTTTGGCTTTGGTTCTGCTTAAGTTTCTAGTAAAAATGTAGGGAAGTCTTTTGCAAAGTTTCAACTTTTAAAATAAAAAAAAAAAATCACTTGCCTAAAGAATGAAGATCAAAATCATTCAAAATTTTCCACATTTAATTATACTTTCTGCTGCTTCTTCTACTATGCAAATGCTTTGTCTCATGCAAGCTTATTTCCTGGACATGGTCTCAATGTACCTTGTGGTTTTCTTGCTGCCTGCCTTTGCATGGACTTGTCGTCTCCATCTAGGAAGCTCTCCTTTCCTGTTCTCCACCCCCACACCCTTACCAAAACGTTACCCTTCCTTTCAAGTTTAGATTTACATTAAATTTTCTCCTTGAAGTCTTCTAAATCATAATACCTGGAAATGATCTCTCTGTTCTCTGAACTCCAATGCCATTTACCACTTACTCTTTTCCACTGCTTTATATTATCCTTGTATATGTAGACTAGATTAAAAATTCCTTGATTAGGTACTCAATAAATAAGTGTTGAATGAAGAAGAAGAAAAAAAAAAAACAAGTGAGGCATTCATGGGTTACAAATTCTGCAAGAATAATAAAGTTTTGTTTTTATTGTTCTTCTAGTTGCAAGCAATAATAAAACAATGAAAATATGTGTTTATCAAGAAAGTTTTCTACTAAATACCATGTAAAATTATAACTCTGGGAGACTATAGTGCACCTATAGTCTCAGACTCAAAGATTTTCTCTGAGTGATAGTCACCTATAATTTAAAAATTAAAAATATATTACTCTGCAGAAATATGTTCTGTAAGAATTGTAGATGTATGTGTTTTAATTAGCTCTTCAACATGTAGCTTTTTAACACTTAGAATGCTCTACTTGAAGTAGATTTTTTATTTCTCTTGAGACTTTTCCTAAATCCACGATTAATCCTTTAAGACATGGGTCTGGTATTCATATATAATCTTAAGTGTATTTTTTCCTTATAGCCTATAACATTTGATTTACTTTAAAAATATTTTTCATTTTAAAATTGACCTATGATGGCATCTAGAATAAATTATTGAACCCAACAGAGAATCAAGAAACAAAAAGAGACAGTTCTTTCTACCATCTGTTTGGATTATCCCATTGATCCGTTCTAACTTTAATAGCAATGGATGCCAAAATCAATATTAATTAATTAGCATTAATGCAGTTATAAACAGATATATTGGAAAGCTACAGAAAAGTGAATTCTTAGAAGATCATTCTTGGTATTTCTTCATTTGGCAAATTTATTTTATAATTAAAATGATCAATATTATGAGGATCAGTGTTGTATAGTAGAAGGAACACTAAGGATTAGGAAACCTGGGTAGGGATTAGCTGTATGACTTTTGGAACATGTATTCCCTTCTCTGCTCCTCAACCTGTCTCTTCTGTCACAGGGGGTTTGGAACTTGTTCATTTCTGGAAGAGTTCTTCCAGTTCAACGATTTTATGTCTTTAGAGTTATGAAAGGCAGGGGAAAATCCTCAAAAATTAATACCATGTTTATACACCTATTATCCAGAGGAACAAATGCAAAAGGTTCTGTATGTACTAGTGGAAGTTGTTCTTTGAAATTCAGGATGTTACTTCTTCATGCAATGCATGAAAAGGTTATAGATTAACTTTTGTTAAATAAAGAAAATAAAAAACACTTTTCAGCCTAGAGTTTGATTTCTGTGGCAGCAGAAGTTCTTCCATGTATTAAATAGAGGAAAAAATGCCTCAGAAATATATTTTAAGAGAGCTTTTATATTAAATTTCAGAGGAAAGATTCAACATCTCTGGTAACCCCCGGGTCCCTTCAATGAAGTGCTCTAGTTTATACATCAAAGTGAGAATAAGCATGCTGAAACACAAGGCCAGAAGAAACAACTCAATGTTTCTACCAAAATGTAGTTCAGCAGTTATACAGTTCGTGAAACGCTCATTAACAGGCAGAGGCAATATGCACTGAGTATACAGATTCACCTTTGCATATTAATGAGCAATGTGTAATAACATTTATGACTCTTGCTGTTCCACATGCAGGGAACATTGAGATTAGAGCTGGGATATATAAATGTCAAATGGATTTATGGTCATGCATACTGCTGTTTTAAAACAGTAGTCTCTTAACAGCCACAAATGTCCCATTTATATGCAGGTACTTGGCACCTACCTTATTTCTTGAGCCACAGATTACTTCTGCTATAGATTTCCAACCTACGACACAGAACTACCACCAACAGTTTTATGAAGCCATTTGCCCTTCAGAAATAATATGATTTTGGTTTTCCTGCCATAATAATGAACATTATCCTAATGTTTCAAAAAAAGAAAAAAAAACTTTTATTTAAAGAGGGGCAAACCTAGAAGTCAGGAAAAATAAATCCAGCTAACATGTCACTAAACAAGACTCTAAGTGCTGAAATTAAAATATAGTTTTCTGCTTTACTAGCAGCATGAGATCTCTTCAATATAAAATTTCCAAACCCACAAGAAGGGAAGAGAGTGGAATAAACACATTTATTCATTCATTCCAAAGCATCCTTAAATACTTCAAAACCAGAAAACAATGACATCAATGTCTCAGCTGCTTTCTCACCCATTTCTAGGATGCCTTGTCTGAATAGCCCACCCTCACAGCCTTCTCCACGTGGACTTTAGAATATGAATTCAATATATATCTTTTAAAATTAATAGTTATATGAACATTTTCTTTCAAATTTGTCACATTGCAGATTTTACTATATTTTTGTATTCAAACTAGGCATGCATATGTATTGTTTTGATTGTAATACACTCTTGAGATTATCTGATAAATCATGGGAAAAAAAATAGATATTAGAACCAGAACTTGTTAGCAACAAACTACCTATGTGGCATAACTTTTTGGAATACAGTATTGGGTATAGATATTCCACAACAAACAGTAGTACTTTATTAGAATAGATATGAAATTATAAAAATGAGGAGGGAATTTTGAGAGGCCTTAAGCAATTCAATAATTTCCCAAAACAAAGTGAACTGATTAGTAGTAGAGCTTTTTGTTTTCCGTTATTATTTCATTATTTTCAAATAAACTTCTTTACAAAATACGTGTATGTAAGCCAAGTTGAATAACCAGCACACTGCTTGGTGTTATGGATTGAATTGTGTCCCCCAAAAATGTGTGTCATCTTGGCTGGGACATGATTCCTAGTATTGTGTGGCTGTCCACCATTTTGTGACCTGATGTGATTATTCTATGTGTTATAAATTCTAACCTCTATGATGTTAATAAAGCAGGATTAGAGGCAGTTATGTTAATGAGGCAGGACTCAATCTACAGGATTGGGTTGTATCTTGAGTCAATCTCTTTTGAGATATAAAAGAAAGAAGTGAGCGGAGAGACAGAGGGACCTCGTAACACCAAGAAAAAAAAACGCTGGGAGCAGAGTGGTCCTTTAGACCCAGGGTCCCTGCGCGAAGAAACTCCTTGACCAGGAAAAGATTGATGACAAGGACCTTCCCCCAGAATCAACACAGAGAGAAAGCCTTCCCCTGGAGATAGTGCCCTGAATTCAGACTACTAGCCTCCTAGACTGTGAGAGAGTAAATTTATTTGTTAAAGGCAATCACTTCTGGTATTTCTGTTACAGCAACACTAGGTAATTAAGACACTTGGTAAATACTGGGTGCCCTTAAATGTATATTAAAAATTTAAGATATATTTCTGCATTTTCTATATTTATTTTATATATTTCTTAGTTTAGCTGTGAAGGGAAAACATGTTTTTTTAATATTTTGAAAAATTAAAGGAGTGGCTTTTTCATGATAGAGTATTTGTTTTCTTGTACTTTTTGAGATAAGAAATAGCTTTGTGGTTTTGATAACGTATTGCCAGCTATATTAACGTGATATATCAGAACTGCTTCAAAACACACTATCAGAATGGAGTAAGATGAAAAGGGGCAGGAAACATATGCTGTAATACTTTTTAAAAAATAAGGAATCCCTTCGCCCATACTATGTAGTAAAGATATTGACTTGTAGAATGGCGCCATTTGTTAACTTTTCTAAGATGTAGTTAGCTGCCCGTTGAGTCAGCCCTTAGTTCATGGCAACCACATGCACAACAGAAAAAAATGCTGCCCTGTTCAGTACCATCCCCACAGTCGATTGGGGAGTGGACCGTTGTGATCCATAGGCTAATTTTCAGAAGTACAGGGCTAGGCATTTCTTCCTTGTTCATCTTAGTCTGCAAGCTCCTCTGAAACTTGTTTAGCATCATAGAAACACACAAACCCCCACTGACAGATGAGTGATGGCTGCACTTGAGGTGTATTGGCTGGGAATTGGACCAGTGGAAGGCAAAATTCTGTCACTGAACCACCAATACCCCCTTCTAAGATGTAGGGGTAAATATAGAGATAAGCTTAGTTAAAATAAAGATTAAGAATAGGTAGAATTTCATTTTTGATTAAGTAATTTTATATGTTAATTATCAAATTCATATTTTACACTTTTTGATTATAAGCCTTATATTTTTACTGTGACACTGTAGACCAGAGTCATGCCTTTTACACTCATGAATGAAGGCAGATCCGTACACATGATTTATTGTGGAAAAGGTCTTAAGTCTTTCACACAGTGACCATTATAACGATGACTGTTATTAGGTGCCATCGAGTTGGTTTCGACTCATAGCAAGTCCATGTGACAAAGTAGAACTGCCTCGTTGGGTTTTCTAGGTTATAATCCTTATGGGGAGCCCAGGTGGTGTAGTGATTAAGAGCTCAGCTGCTAACCAAAAGGTCAGCAGTTCGATTTCACCAGCCACTCTTTGGAAACCCTATGAGGCAGTTCTGCTCTGTCCTATAGGGTCTCTATGAGTCAGAATTGACTTGACAGCAATGGGTTTGGTTTTCAGTTTTGGTAATCTTTACAGAAGCAGATGGTCAGGTCGTTCTCCCACAGAACCACTGGGTGGATTCAAACCACCTACCTTTCAGTTTGAGCTGAACTACTAAGTGTTGCACTACCAAAACCAAAAATCAAACCCGTTGCTGTCCAGTTAATTCTGACTCATAGTGACCATATAGGCCAGAGTAAAACTGCCCCATTAGGGTTTCCAAGGCTGTAATCTTTATGGAAGCAGATCAGCACAACTTTCTCCTGCAGAGCAGCTTGTAGTTTCAAACCATCAACCTTTCAGTAAGCATTTGAGTGCTTAACCACTGTGCAACCAGGGCTCCTTAAGAAACCAAAAACCCATTCCCGTCATGTTGATTCTGACTCAGCGATCCTATAAGACAGTAGAACTGCCCCATAGGGTTTCCAAGGCTGCAATCCTTATGGAAGCAGACTTCCACATCTTATTCCTGCAGAGCAGCTAGTAGTTTCAAACTGCCAACTTTTCGGGAAGCATCCGAATCACTAACCACTGTGCAACCAGGGCTCCCTAATAAACCAAAAACCCACTGTCGTCGAGTTGATTCTGACTCATAGCCATCCTATAAGAGACAGTAGAACTGCCCCATAGGGTTTCCAAGGAGCAGCTGGTGGATTCAAACTGCCATCCTTTTGGTTAGCAGCCAAACAGGGGCTCCTTGATAGGAGGCAAAATAAAATTTATTTCAACATGGTTTTATCTTTTAAAGCATACTTTTTTTTAAGGCTGAACAAAATTAATAACATAGGATCTTCATAAACATTAACTGTAGTGTGTGCATACTGGCTTCTGAAATCCTTTAATCACTCAGGAGTTTTTTTTTAGCATTACTTAAAAAATACATTTCAGGAAGGTAGCACACACTCGAGTGTTGAATTTCTTTGTCTGTTCTAATCTCTTATTAACTTAAATGGCCAGATTTTGTTTTCTTGATAGCGTAAAGCCTGTAGCATGGGCCAATAACAAATGCATCTATCAATTTTTAGGACGAGTATCTGTGTGATGTATTTTTACTTTTAGTAACATGATACTTATTTTCAAACGTGTCTCCTAAAAATATTTTTTTAATTAACCTTGAAACTCCCATTAAGTAATTAATGTCTATAAACATATTCTGTCAAGTCAGTAGGGGGCCATTTTTTGCCTTACACTATCAAAGCACATTTTCCCCAGTGTACTGTGTGTCATCTGTGCCACAGTGTTTCTCTTATCACTTGGACCTCTTTAGGAAAAATTGAGTAGTTGGGGAAAAATATAATTTCTTTACTCACACCAGGATAAGATCAGTTTTTCCCAATTCTTTATTGGTTTTACTTTTTCCCTCATATTTGTCATTAAAAGTTTAGAAATAAAAGATATCTGAACATTTTTCCCTCATGGGAGTTATATGTATTAGAAGGAAATGATATTTTTCTCAATTTAGCTTGTATAGATATGCTTACCTTTTTTTAATAAAGAGCAAAAATACAGTAGTATATAGCTTAATCATCTACCCCCTCTTCCCTTCTAGCAAAACAAGATAAAGACATTTTAAAAAAATGTCAAATTGACAAACAAATGAAAATATCTGAATGGAACTAGAAAGACAACCTACGGTGTCCATCTTCAAAGGTCAAATATAAAAAAATCAGACAGCTCTTGAAAAACCAAATTCCGTTAGAATAGTAACTACAGCATTTCTGGTATCCCTGAAATAAGTATTATGGGAGGATTTGGGGAATAATTTTTGAAACTATTGAACAGTGAACTGCTTGGTTTTTTTCTTGGCTACTAGTTTCAAAATGGCATTCATGATGAGAAGTCTCCAGTTCATAATCCTCTTGTTTCTTTCTTTTGTACTTAAGATGTCTATTGCATTTGTGAACCTTGCTAGAAATTCTGCTACAAAGAAAAGAACTGAAAGGAATCAACGAATATCACATTAAATGGTGGTGTAGTGAGAATGAAGGACAAGTGATACTCTTGAGTAATTAATTTTTACATTTAAGAACATTTGTAATCTCAAAGTATCGCCCTTCATTCACCCTATGCTTTAACCAGTTGAACGACTTATTGTTCCTGGAACGCGAGCAACGTTATCCTGCATCTACGTTGGGGGGGGGAGGGATTTTTTTCTCACCTGAAATCCCTTCGCTCCCTCCTCCACCCACCCCCTGTATGTTGACATGTACATTTTTCTTTTTCCTTTAATGCCAAATCAACATCCTCTACCAGTTAGTCTCCTTTGATTTTCCCCAGCTCCATGAATATTCCTTGCCTTCTCTGACCTACCACAGCATGTTGTTGCTGTTACTCTGCTTATCACAATCCAATAATTTTTGTGCGTATCATCTCCTTAAATAGACTGTAAGCTCTTTGTGGGCAGGAACCACACAATTTACCATTGTCACAACATCTACTCAAGCTGTAATTGTTGAAGTTTCTCAGGGCTCAGTGCTAAGATGCCATCTACTTCTTCTCTGTTATTTTTTCCTTGATGATCATATCCATTCTAATGGCACTAAATACCATCTATAGGGTCGCTATGATTTGGAATCAATTGGATGGCAATGGGTTTGGTATTTTTGGTTTATATGCTGATGAGTCTCCACCTTTAAATGTGTGTATTTAACTACTTACCTCCTAGGCATTTTAAATTCTAACAGATCACAGGCATTTTAAATTCTAGCCACCTCCCTGTTGTACCAAACCTACACTTTCTTCACCATGCCTTTCTATATAACTGGTACCAACATCAACTCAACCCAATTTCTCCCACCACTACAACTTCTACTCAATCCATCACCAAGCCCTGTTTATTCTGCCTCAAAATTTTATGCCTTATTCATCAAGTTCTCTCTGTCTCTACTGCTACCACACTATTCCTAATCATCGCCCATCTGCCACACGCTATTGTACCAGTCTTCTATGTGGTCTCTCCAGCTTTCAGTCTTACAATCTTCAGTTACATTCTCCTCAGAACAGCTAGCGTGATATTGAAAAACATGAATCAGACCATAAAAACTTTTCAATGCATTTAGAATAAAATTAAAATCCTTTCCATGACCTACAATATCCTACATGATGTGATTCTTATCTATCACTAATCTCATTTCATTTTACTTTTCTCCTCCCTTTTGTGTTTTTATTATGTAAGGTAAGCGCTTTCCCACCTCAGTGTCTTTGCCCTTGCTCTGATTTCTGCCTAGGACACTGCAGCACCCACTCATTCTTCTTATCCTTTAGGTTTAAGCTTAAAAGTCACTTTCTCAGAGATGCTATCCATAACACTACCCTTCGCTGTCAAGTCGATTCCGACTCATAGTGACCCTATAGGAACAGAGTGGAACTGTCTCATAGGATTTCCAAGGCTGTAATCTTTACAAAAGTAGACTGTTGCATCTTTCTCCTGTGGAGTGGCTGGTGGGTTCGAACAGTGACCTTCCAGTTAGCAGCCTAACCCCTAACCACTGTGCAACAAGGTCTACTTATCCGTAGCACTATTATCTATTAAAATGATTCTGTATTTTTACCTCATTTTTTTTCTTTTATTGCATGTCTTATACTTTGTAATTATGATGTACTTCAGAGGCAACAAGCTTAACTTGACAGGGGCCAGACAGATAAATAGGTGAAGTGGGCCTGGTATAAAACCGTATGAGTGGTGAGGATTGGGAGTGAACTAAAAAAACAGACTATTTGAAAATACAGCCCTAATGTTGGAAATATTCAGTTTTTCAAGAAAGAACAATCTAAATATTTATGTGAATATTCTAGATATTTACATGTTATAAATCAATTAATATTTGTAAAACATTGTGTGGACCAAATAAAACATGTCTGATGACCATATTTGCCCTAGTCCTCCAATGTGTGAACTCTGATCCATTTATCCACTTATTTATCTGTTTGTTGCCTATTTTACCTACTAGACTGTGAGCTCCATGAGGGTCAGGGAATATGTCTGTATTGTTCATCAAGGCATCTCCAGTGCCTAACAAGTGTCTGACACATAATGTGAACTCACTAAATATTTAGCACATAATTAATAAGTTTATATTTTATATACATATTATTTAATAATGTTTTTGGATTGAATTATTAAAAAACAAATCAATTAATTTTAATTTTTTATGCTTAAAAAGAACAATGCAGTAGAGGCAGCCAATATTTAGTTGCATGCTTCCATGATAGATGGCGCTACTCAAATATAAAAAATATATTAACATGATAATGTTTAAATTTGATGTCTTCAAAATAAGCAAAAGCAAGACTGTGCCCTTTTAGACAAAACAGTGGAGCTAGTAGCATTGCAATGACATATGCAACCAAAAAAGTTATTCATATTGGTCGTTTGAGTTTTACATTTCTATATAAGTCTCAAATAGTTGTCACTGCCACAAGCATACAGTTTAATATTGAGTGTAAAGGGGTAAGTAGGTTTGTTTGTCATTATTACACAACGAATGAGTATAAATAATGGGACTGGCTTTGATGACTTATTGAAATCAATCTCATTGCTTATTAGCCACATTGTATAACAGTATACAACAGTGGTTTTTGCAAGCACCTTAAATGGAGCTTTCCTGAAAAGAGCTAAACTCTTACTAACCTCTGATAAGCGCCTGCTTTTTACAAAGGGTGTTATAAGAAGCTCATGGTTATAGGACATTTGCTAATTTTTTAAGTGAGCTTGTATATAAACTGATCTCTCTGAATTAGTTCAGGAAGGTAACTAATTCTTAGCAATTTAAGACAAATAGCAGCTTTCTAAACACATCTAATTTTATCCTCCTACTGTTCTGAAAATAAACTTACACTTCATTAAACGCATCGTAATAGTCACAGATGTTTTAATTAAACATTGAAAATATTTTCTCTTTTGATTTAGAAGAGAATTTTTCATCAGAATGAAGAATGTATATACACACACACCCCCACACACACTCAACATATGGAAATTAGATTGGATTTTGAGGCGAAAAATAAGTTTAGTGTGTGAGAGAGTCTAATTGAAGACATAATATTTTAAAATTGATGCTTTAAGAGGAATATATACTTCTGCTTTTGTTTGGAATATGTTTAAAAAAAGATTCATTGCTAATGATGTCAGTATCTCAAGCAAGGGAAGTTGAGTTTTGTTGAAAAATAGCAAAATTTTTATTAAATACATCATTTTATTTGGTTCTAATCCAAGATAATTGTTTCCTTTTTAATTTTATTCTTTCTACATGGGAGTGTCTGATACGGAAATGTTCATATTTGATTGAAAAATCATCCCATATAATTGGTGAAAACTTTTGAAGGATGATGTGGAAAAACGACATATATGAATCTAATTATTATTACTGCCAGTAAACACATATGTTTTATCTGACCACCAAGCCACTAAGTATATTATTAAAATGTATAGTTATTAAATTCCATGTTATAAATATTAATTAGTATCTATATTATGCCATGCAATTTACTGGTGTTTTTATTTTCCTCTATATAGAGGTTGATAACAAATTACTTTTATAAAATGAAAGAACTTTGAATTCCCAATTCCTGGATTCAGCTGTTCCATTCCCTCCACTGTTGAATTAGATTAATTACATTTACAGCATTTGGTTATAATTATACTGTAATCGTATTTGTAAGTTGAATCACCAGTCTTAAATCTTTTTGAAATAGTGCAAGCTTTAAATTTAAATGTTACATGCTCCCTCCCATAGTCACGCCCCCTCCTTTAAGACATTTTGTTGTTGTTCGTTACTCTAACCGTGTATAAAATATCAAGTCAATAAAGAACTACCGGTTTTGTGTTACTGTTATGGTGATTGTCGGATCAGGTTAGACTCCGGTAAAAGTAGAGATCAAGTTATTAGAAAATAATAGCCAAAAGAGTTACGTGGCCTAAGGAGAGAATATGTTGATCAGAAATAGACTGATTCTACATTTAATGTGTGAGTGTTTGGAAGTAAAGTCACTATTCTTCAAACCCCTGCATCAATGAATCTATCAAATAATTTGTTATAGTTAATTATTAGGAATCTGGAAAAAATTTGAAAAACTACTAAACACTATATAAATGTAAAACTTTACTCTGGTGGGAGTATTAGCTAAGTAGTATTTACAGAAATAGAAAGTAATAATACATCTACTTTCTCTGAATTCATTCTTTTTAGAGTTTCACTAAGTCAGCAACATATGTGGTGAAGAAATAGTATTCTAGGAATTGTGCGTGCCTTGCACAGAGAAGGAGAACAGATAACAGTAGGACCTTTAGCTGCAATATCTTATAAAAGTATTAACTTTATGAGATGATTCCTGGTTTATTAGAAAGTATTTATTCTGATAAATATTAGTATTAAAAATAATTTAACAAAAGGTAGAATAAGTATGTACCAAAATTATGTTCATTTCACATTTTTTAATGCAATGAATTGTTATTAATAGAAAGGAGATTTTTACAGTAGAAATAAATCAGAATTAGAAGAACTGAATGTTCTGAATGTATGTTATGGGTTGAATTGTGTCCCCCAAAATATGTGTCAACTTAGCTAGGCCATGATACCTGGTAGTGTGTGGTTGTCCTCCATTTTGTGATCTCATGTAATTATCCCAGGTGTTGTAAATCCTAACCTCTATGATGTTAATCAGGCAGGGTTATAGTCAGTTATGTTAATGACGCAGGAAACAATCTACAGGATTAGGTTGAACCTTGAGTCAATCCCTTTTGAGATATAAAAGAGAGAAGTGAGCAGAGAGAGGGACCTCGTGCCACCAAGAAAGGAGCATTGGGAGCAGAGTGCATCCTGTGGACCCTGGGGTCCCTGCACTGAGAAGCTCATAGACCAGGGAAAGATTGATGACCAGGACCTTCCCCCAGAACCAAAAGAGAGAGAAATTTTTATGTATAACAGAACACAATTTTACCGAGCCATGGCCCACCTTCACAGTCTTTGCCATGTTTAAGCTCGTTAAAACAACTGTGCCAGTCTATCTCATTGGAGGTCTTCTTATTTTCAATGACCCTCTAATTTGCTAAATTAATGTCCTACTCTACGGATTGGTTCCTACTGATAACGTTATGGCCAAAGTACTTGAGACAAAGTCTCACCCTTCTCGCTTCTGAGGAACACTCTGGCTATACTTATTCTGAGACAGATTTGTTCATTCTTCTGGCAGCCCAGGTGTATTTGATATTCTTCACCAACACTATAGTTCAAATGCATCCATTCTTCTTCAATCTTCCTTTTTTATTGTCCAGCTTTCACACGCATATAAGGCGATTGACAACACCATGGCTTGGGTCAGGTGCAACTTAGTCTTTAAAATGACATCTTTGCTTTTTAACACTTTAAAGAGTCTTTTTGCAGCAGATTTACCCAATGCAATGTGTGGTTGATTTCTTGACTACTGCTTCCTTGGGCGTTATTGTGGATCCAAGTAAAATGAAATTCTTGACAACTTCAGTCTTTTCTCCAGTTATCATGATGCTGCTTATTGGTCCAGTTGTGAGGATTTTGTTTTCTTTATGTTGAGGTGTAATCCATACTGAAGGCTGTAGTCTTTGATCTTCATCAGTAAGTGCTTCAAGCCTTCTTCACTTTCAGCAAGCAAGGTTGTGTCATCTGCATATCACAGGTTGCTAATGAGTCTTCCTCCAATCCAGACGAATACTGCACTCCATTTATAGTGCATATTTCAAATTACCATATTTTTTACACAAATAACATGCACTTTCTACGTTTGTTTTCCAGCTGCATCTTCCCCCTTGCAAGGTATTTTAATAATCACCACTATGCCATTTTTTCTTCACATGTTCCTGACAAACAAACATATAAGGTTGCATGTAATGCCTTAACATGAATTTATAAGGTTATTTTGTAATGTTAGAGTGTAACAATTTTAGGAGTAATTTAACTCATTTATCTCTGTATATATTTTTCAATTTATGATTTGATTTTTCTAGTATTATATCTGTGTAATATTGGAAAATTAGACCCAAATTTTAAAGACTGATAATCTCTTCATTAAATAAATATGTTGCACCACACTTAGATAATTCTTCCTTTGTATTATTATTGTAAAGCATTTCCCATATTACTGCTATGCTCTCATTTCTTATTAAAATCCCTTTAATTAATGTGTACTCTAAATCACCTTTTAGGATCTTCTTACTAGCTCAGTAAGAAAAAAAAGTATGATTTTCCATGTTTTAAGAAACTGTTATTATTGAACCAGTTTTCATATTTTAAGAAAAAATTTCCTTGGGATAGATCACATTTATCTGTGCATCATATTAATTATAATTAGCATACCTGGTACTTTGTGATCAGAATATGTATTTTTTATGTTGATGAAATCTACATTGAATCCTATTGTTTGATATAGTCAACGTTCTCTTTGTGGTGCAGTAGATATAATGAGCTAGGAAATCAACATTAACTCATTTAGTGTACAGGTTCCCTAATACTAATTATACAATCTAAATATCTGTAGAAACATGCAAAAGAAACATATACATCTGCTGTATGTTGGAATGCAGTCTCCTATGCTATTGTAAATAAACAGATTTCACCTTTTTTTTTTACAAGAATTAGTTCTTTAAGACAAGGACATTTTCTACTTTGTTTACCTTAAATCTCCAGGGACAGGCAGAGTTCCTGGAGCATGGTAGGTATTCCTAAAGATTTTTTCAACAAATGAATGATTGCATTGTTTTCATGGAGAGCTGGGAAACTTTATTGTAGCTTCAAAAACAATAGCCGTAGGACTGAAGAATTCAAGATTTTTTTTTTTTTTTGGATTTTAGAGATAAACCGATGATAATAGAGTTTTTATAAAGCATTATCTTAGAATATTTTTCATGCTTTTATGAACTTCCTGGACAAATTTAATTCATGGGTACAAAATACTTTTTCATTTAATGGAATGCCTTGATAATATTAAAAACAATACACACCCAAATCATAACGTATACTTGAATTGATCTTACTGAGTTTTCATCTGGAGAAAATAATGTTTGAATGTCTTAGATCACCCCATTTTAAAAAAATCAGTAGTTGTTATCCTACTATGTTACCTTGGCTTAATATTTATTGAATTTAAAAATATGTTCAGTGTTCATTTTACCTTTCAAAGTCTTAAGTTTAGGTTAAAATTTTGATGGATTTGAATGTTCAATCAAGGAGAAAGCAAAAATAAAGAAAGATTAAGGAGTATTGACTTACAAAAGACATAGTAAGGGATATAAACTTCCTCTTGATTTTCATTTTCCATGAGAAAATATCCTAGTGTGACATGGAATAATTTTTATTTCTTTGATTTGCAGCTTTCATCACAGTTCACTCTGAAGAATTAATAGGAAAAGTAGATTCCTTTCATATTAAGAATTCGTATCTTTTCCAATTAATGACCTAAAATGTCTGACATTTCCTAATATTTGAAAAGCAAATACTTGTTTAGGAGCAAAACAACACAAATTCAATATTTATTACTTTAGTCTGAGGGGTTATTAAGAAGAAAAACATTTTCTTAATTTTAATTTCATGTAAAATAATTCCATAAAAAATGACATTGCATGAAAAGAATATAATCATATCGAGTAGATTTTTGACTTTAAAAATCATGGTAATTCACTTAAATATGTCTAATGCCATTATGCTGACACTTTCTGACTTTTCCTACAAATTCTGGATGATTGTTTATATTTTGCCTGAATGTTCACATTAATCTTGATTAAAATTTAGATGCTTTTTGAAAATTTATTTTGAAGCTTTTCAAGGATACATGGTATTATAGGCAGCTGTCCCTGGTGGTGTAGTAGTTAAGTTCTACAGCTGCTAACCAATGGATCAGCAGTTCAAATCCTCCAGGCGCTCCTTGGAAACTCTGTGGGGCAGTTCTTCTCTGTCTTACAGGGTCTCTATGAGTCGGAATCAACTCGACGGCACAGGGTTTTTGTTTTCGGTGAAGTTTTGTGCTCTTTATTTGGCTGAATTTTTATTTTTATTAGAATCACACATCTTAAGATACAAGGGCATTGCAAATACCAAAACCAAACCCTTTGCTGATGAGTCGATTGCAACTCATAGCGACCCTATAGGACAAAGTAGAACTGCCCCATAGTGTTTCCAAGGAGTGCCTGGTGGATTCAAACTGCCAACCTTTTGTTTAGCAGCCGTCGCTCTTAACCTCTACCCCACCAGAGTTTCCAAGTGCTCTGTAAATATAGATGGACATAACTGTTTTAAGAGAGGTACAGAATATACATTCTGGAAATGGATGATGCTTTCTTCAAAATAGAACTAATTGCTCTTTTTCAGAAAAATGAACAACAAAAAAAAGGAAAACGTACGTTTTCTTAGAGGAAGAGACTTGTGTAGATATTACAAAGAAATAAATATTTGGAAATAAAAATAAAATACCTGAGAATGTTTACATTGTATTAAAATATGGTTGCCTGCTTGGATTTTGGCTTGCTATTTTAAAATGAACTAAAGCTTTTTCACTAAATTTTAATTCAAAAAGAATTATTTTGATGCTTTCCGTTTTCAGTATTGGAATGCATGCTTACTAATTGAGTGTGTTTATATTTTTGTTTGGTAATATGGATTTTGAGAAATATGATCTTGTAATACAAGCCACCAATAATGTGAGCGGCATTGTGTTGCCACCGATCCGTGGTATGACAATACAGCAATAAGAACTAAACGGTTAGTTTATTTCAAGTGCCTTTCCATTAGGTTACATGGGGGAAACTCTGGTTTTCCAAATATGACTCAGAAAAAGCAAAAGAAACCCATCAGGGCTCCCTAACTATGACATAGGAAAGCCATAATTATGCTTGCAAGACTTATCTCTCAGAATTAAAGGAACAAAGGCAAAAGTTTACAAAACTAACACACCCAGGAAGCGTCATCTATAGAATGCTCAACCTTCACAACTATGAGGCCCCAACTCAGGTCTGTTGATCTTCATGCATTTCAAAAAGACCCACCTTAAGGCTAAATGTGTTAAAAAAAAAAAATTAGAACCGGAATAATGCCTTACCTATGAGGTCCAGAAGCGTAAAAAGTGGTTTGTATACCATTTTGGAGCACTGGTGGCACAGTGGTTAAGCATTTGGCTGCTAACCAAAAGGTCAGCAGTTTGAATCCACTAGCTACTCCTTGGAAACCCTATGGGACTGTTCTACTCTGTCTTGCAGGGTCACTATGAGTAGAAACCAACTCAATGGCAATGAGTTTGTTTTTTTTGGTTTGGTATGCCGTTACACCCATAGTAACGAAAGAGCTAATAAGACAGCCAATGTAATGTATTTTATTGCGGAATTTGTTGTGTTTTGGTCTTCCCTGAATGCAGAGTTTAGTCTCCTGTCTTGAATGTTGTCTAACAAAAACGGATATTAACATCATTCATTGTCTCATCACATTCAATTTGTCACAAGGAATGCCTAATTCAGTGCATTAATCCTATGCAATGGAGCCAAGAATGAATAATTTCTTCAAGAACAGTATTAGTCCTCTTTACTATATGGGCTATGATTGTGTTGTACAGTGAAAGGTCCCGTGAGCAGGGCTTAATTTTTTTTTGCAATGAAGGCTGTACATTTTATTAATATTCAGTTTTTCCATTCCAGTAAAGGTAACACAAGTGCTTGTGCAAGAGTAGTGTTTCTATTTTAATATAAATATTAATTTGAACCCTGCCCCCCAAAATGTTATGTGTGCCCTTGGAGAATGTAGTAGACTAATAAAATTCGGAAGAAACTATATATTGTCCCATAGCTCCATGAATATGTACATACATATATATATATATTTTAATGATGAAATACACAAAATCAACTGGAGTATTGGTTTTTCTGTATAGTAATTCCAATGACAATTTTAATCTTGGTGAAGAAAATCTGTGCTATCAGTCTTTGGTAATGAGAAAAGAATAATAAAGCCGAGAACACATACATTGTAGTTTGAAAATGACGTATGTAAAAAATGTCATTTCATCCAAACAGAAATATTTGGGAGCAAGTAATAGTTTGTTTACTTGTATTTATTCAGTCAGTAATTGGTTTTCATTTACAAAGTACAAGCACATGGCAAAGAAGTCTTCTTATATGCTCAAATTAAGATACTAGAATGTTAATTAGTCCCACATTAGCTGTTGTCTTAGTCATCTAGTGCTGCTATAACAGAAATACCTACAAGTGGATGGCTTTAACAAAAAGAAATTTATTTTCTCAGAGTCTAGTAGGATACAGGCCCAAATTCAGAGCATCAGCTTCAGGGAAAGGCTTTCTCTGTTGGCTCTGGAGGAAGCTGCTTGTCATCAATCTTCCGGTGGTCTATGAGCTTCTCTGCACAGGAACCAAAGCGGTTGCAGCAGTACATTGACAGGGAACTGCCAGAAATTCAAGCCAGGTTCAGAAGATGATTTGGAACAAGGGATATCATTGCTGGTGTCAGATGGATCTTGGCTGAAAACAGAAAATACCAGAAAAATATTTACCTGTGTTTTATTGACTATGAAAAGGCTTTCGACTGTGTGGATCATAAGAAATTATGGATAACATTGAGAAGAATGGGAATTTCCCGAACACTTAACTTTGCTCACAAGGAACCTGTACATAGACTAAGAGACAGTCGTTCCATCAGAACAAGGGGATACTGTGTGGTTTAAATTCAGGAAAGGTGTGCATCAGGGTTGTATACTTCCACCATACTTATTCAATCTGTATGCTGAGCAAAATATTCTGGGAAGCTGGACTATATGAGCAAATAATTAATGAACAAATAAATGATGAGAAAATAACCCAAGAAGCTGGACTACGTCAAAAAGAATGGATATCAGGATTGGAGGAAGACTCATTAAAAACCTGCAAAATGGAAATGATACAACCTTGCTTGCTGTAAGTCAAGAGGACTTGAAGCAGTTACTGATGAATATCAAAGACCACAGCCTTCAGTATGGATTGCACCTCAACATAAAGAAAACAAAAATCCTCACAACATGACCAATAAGCAACATCACGATAAAGAGAGAAAATTTTGAAGTTGTGAAGGATTTTGTTTTACTTGGATCCAAGGTCAACACCCATGGAAGCAAAAAACAACAACCGAAGCAGCAGTCCAGAAGTCAAAAGACATATTACATTATACAAATCTGTTGCAAAATACCTCTTTAAAGTGTTAAAAAGCGAAGATGTTACTTTGAGGACTAAGGTTAGCCTGACCCAAGCCATGGTATTTTCAGCCCCCTCATATGCTTGTGAAAGCTGGACAATGAAAATGGAAGACCTAGAGAAGATTTGCTGCCTTTGAATTATGGTTTTGGTGAAGAATATTGAATATACCATGAACTGGCAGAAAGGAAAAAAATCTGTCTTGGAAGAAGTATAGCCATTAGACAGATGCAAATCAAAACTACAGCGAGATACTGTTTCACGTCTGCAAAAATGGCACTAAAAAAAAAAGAAAAGAATAAATGCCAGTGAGGTTGTGGAGTGATTAGAACTCTTATAAACTGCTGGTGGGATTGTAAAATGATATAACCACTGTGGAAAATGGTATGGCACTTCCTCAAAAAGATTGAAATAGAAATACTTTATGATCCAGCAATCCCACTCCTAGTATCTCTTAGTTATCTAGTGCTGTTATAATAGAAATACTGCAAGTGGATGGCTTTAACAAACAGAAGTTTATTGTCTCACAGTTTCGAAGGTTAAAAGTCTTAATTCAGGGTGCCACCTTCAGGGAAAGGCATTCTCTCTATGTGGGCTCTGGGGAAAGACCTTTGTCATCAATCTTCCCCTGTCTAGGGGCTTCTCAGCACAGGGATCCTGGGTGCAAAGGACGTGCTCTGCTCCTGGCACTGCTTTCTTGGTGGTGTGAAGTCCCCCTGTCTCTCTGCTTACTTCTCTCTTTTATATCTCAAAGGAGATTGAGTTAAGGTACAACCTAATCTTGTAGATTGAGTCCTGCCTCATTGACATAACTGCCTCTAATCCTACCTCATTAACATCATAGGAGTAGGATTTAAAACACATAGGAAATCACATCAGATGACAAAATGGACAATCACACAATACTGGGAATCATGGACAAGCCAAGTTGACATACATTTTGAGGGGACACAATTTAATCCATAACAGTATATATTCTAGAGATATAAGAGTGGTGACATGAATAGACATATACACACTTATGATCATTGTAGCATTATTCACAATAGCTAAAAATGGAAAAAAACCTAAGTGCCCATGAGAGGATGAAAGGATTAACAAATTGTGGTATATAGGTACAATGAAATACTATGCAACTGTAAAGAATAATGAGGAGTCCGTAAAACATCTTATAACATGGATGAATCTGGAGGACTGTGTGATGAGTGAAGTAAGTTAATAACCAAAGGACAAATATTGTATGGTATCACTTTTATATAAAGTCAAGAATAAGTATACACACAGAAAGCAACGTTCTTTGATGAATACCAGGGATGGGAAGAGGAGGGAGAGGAGCCACTTTTGGTGATGGGAAAGGCAATACCCAATATGGGTGATGTCTGAACAACTTGACCAACGTAAATGAAGACGCTAAGAAGTACTCAAGAATAAGGGGCAATTTTGGTAAATGCTATACAACGTATACAACTTTACAACAACCAAAAAAATATGAGTGTGTTTACAGAGGTAGGTACGTATGCATATATGTATATAGGAAGGCATATGTGGTAACATGCATGTGAATGTGTAGGTGTATCTGTAGGCATATGTATATAGATGTTTGTGTGTACTGCGTATATATTCATATATGTAATAAAGCAGATAGGGGCACAGTTCAGATACTTTCTAGATATATCCAAACACCTTTTGGAGTTGGTTTACTGGGTTAAAAGGCTTAGGACCATGGTCTCATGGAATAACTCAGTCAACTGGCATAACATAGTTCATAAAGATAATGTTCTACATCCTAGTTTGGTGAGTAGTGTCTGGGGTCTTAAAAGCTTGTGAGCCGCCATCTAAGATACAACTATTGGTCTCTGCTCCTCATGATCAAAAGAGAATGAAGGAAACTGAAGGCTTAGAGAAGAAAATAGTCCACAGGACTAATAGCCCACAGAACCACAGCCTTTTCTAGCCTGAGAAAAGAAGATACTAGATGGTGCCTGGCTACCACTACGACCATTCTGACCATGGACAC
Source organism: Loxodonta africana (assembly GCF_030014295.1). Classification (NCBI taxonomy): domain Eukaryota; kingdom Metazoa; phylum Chordata; class Mammalia; order Proboscidea; family Elephantidae; genus Loxodonta; species Loxodonta africana. Next base: position 109,856,613 of record NC_087369.1, read on the forward strand.
AATGAAAGGTCCTGGATAGAATGGGAGAAAAATGTTCAATAAATTTCAGATGCCTGAAAAAGGCTAGACCTACTGAACCAATAGAGGCTAGAGGAACCCCCGAGACAATTGCCCTCAGATACCCTTTAACTTGGAACCTTTCAGAGGAATAATAGATAGGCTTAGAAAATAAACAATATCACCTGTGAGTAATGTGCTCCCTTAGAAAATCAACTATATGAGACCAAATGGTCAACATTTCCCCAAAAGCAAAAATAAGGTAGGGAAGCCCGATCAATGGAAACAGAACAAACAGAATGGAAATAATGAGAATGTTGATGCGTTGTGAAACTTGTTTCCAATGTCACAGAACGATTTGTATAAAAATCGTTAAACGGGAACCTTATTTTCACCTAAAACACAATAAAATATTTTTTTAAAAAATGATTATGTCAGCTGTTTATTAGACCACACAAAAAAGATAAATATGTCAACAAGTTAGGGATTAATCATTTAAAAGCATAAATGCGAAGTAAAAAAAAGAAAAACCCCAAACCAAACACATTGCCATCGAGTCAATTCCGACTCATAGCAACCCTATAGGACAGAGTAGGACTGCCCCATAGAGTTTCCAAGGAGCACCTGGTGGATTCAAACAGCTGACCTTTTGGTCATCAGCTATAGCTCTTTACCACTACACCACCAGGGTTTCCACAAAAGCAAAGTACTTATTTTATTTCCACGTTTGCAAGTCATTACATTAATAGTCTATCGAATAAAAAAGTATTGATGATTTTATAAAAAAGTTAAAGTTCGGAAAATTTCAAAAGAAAGCCCATTTTTTTGTTCAAATTCATTCTTTTGAAATTCTTCAAAATGAACATTCCAATATCCAATGTCTGTATGCTTAGACAAAACAATAAAACAGAATGAGTGGGCATATTTAAAGTTCTTACGTGACCCTCTGCTCACTGCACTTCAGGTCAGAGAAATCCAGGTACATAGCAAGTCACTGTCAATTTTAACCAAAAATATGCAAATGATAGATTCTGGTGAAAAACCCTGAAACTTAGCTAAAAAAAGGCATTTTAATTCTTTGATTCAAAGAGATATATCAATAAAAACATACTGATTTCTAAATTAAAAATAAAATAACTAGTTGCCCTTTTTTTAAACTATGGAAAGACTGAAACAAAACATTTTTTTTTCATTAAAGAAAAAATCACTTAAGAAGGATAACTTGTTATCTATGTTGAAAAATGTCTGCAGTGGCAAAGATCAATCTTAGGTGATGTTAATGCTTGCTAAATCCAGCGTTGTCCTGATTTCCAGCAGGAAATGAAGAATACAGGTTTCTCATAAGATGCCCTAAAATAAGAAAATTATTTCTCCCATCATTTAGCATACAAACTCCTTTTTCTGTAACAGCTTTGAGACATAAATCACATACTATACTACTCCCCTATCTAAAGTGAACAACATAATGTTTTTTAGCATATTCACAGAATTGTGCAGCCATCACCACAATAAATTTTAGGATGTTTTCATCACCCACAAAACACCACACCTATTAGCAGTCAGCCTCCAACCCTCCCACCTCCGCGCCCCCCGGCCACCAATGATCTACTTTCTCTCTCTCTATATGTGCCTATTCTAAATATTTCATGTAAATGAACCATACAGTCTATGATCTTTTGTCACTGGCTTCTTCCACTTAGCGTAATATTTTAGGAAAGCTTTTTTAATGGCATGCTATAAAAATTGGAATAGCCTCAGTTTTACTTTAGCATTAGAATATGTTTTCGTTTCCATAATTGTTGCAACATAAGCACTTGGGGTAAAATATCCTTTAATATGTGCATTGAGAATATAATATGAAGTGTCCCATTGCCACAGAGCGGAATCCGACTCATAACGACCCTATATCGAGTTCAGATTATAATATAATCTCCAATATTGAAATAGCCTAGACTATCAATTTTTTTTTTTTTATCAGAGCACACTCCAAACACTAGTTCTTGTAGTAGCCTTGGAGACCCTGGTAGCATACTGGTTGAGAGCTACAGCTGCTGACCAAAAGATCGGCAGTTTGAATCCACCAGGTGTTCCTTGGAAACTCTCTGGGGCAGTTCTACCCTGTCCTATAGGATTGCTATGAGTCGGAATCGAATCCACAGCAACAGGTTTTTTTTTTTTTGGTTTTACTAGCCTTGGCTTAAAGAAGTGTTCCACATTTCTCAATCCTCAATTTAAATAAGCATTCTATATAATTACAACCTATAAGGGGCAAAAAATTTTAGTATTATAAGAAAGCCCAAATATTTAGTGTAATACTAATCTGTATAATTAGCATCTTTATTTAATTTTATGCATAATTCTTAAACAGTATTTATATTAAAAAAATAATTATCTGGGGATTTCAACTTCCTAATACTTTTAGGACAGTGTGCAAAAAGATCTCAGGGTTAAGCCTATCATCGACGCTATTTTCTTTACCAACAACTTTGCTAAGCTTCTTACACATGCACAACACATTTGAATTTTTTTGGACGGGGGAGAATGTTCAATCTGGATGCAAAAGTTTTGCTAATTGTTAATGGCAGTAGCAAGGCTTGTGTCCTTGAAAATGCATTCACATAGAGATTATTTTCACCTCACATCTTTGTTTGGTAATGTAGATAAGCAAATGGAGAGTTTGGAATTTCATGAAAATTCAGCTTAGCTTTTCCAATATCTGGTATTGGGATTATCTACAGATAATATTTGGTACTTTTTGAAAATAAAGTCAAATATATTTAAAAAGTCTTTTATATCTGAATAACAGTGGCTATAGGCAGGTGGTTACTCAAATAAAACCTGTAGTGTTTCTCTATGAACTATTTCTCCATGAGACAAGAATAAGTAATCTTTATCAGAAAGATTGTTTATCTGTGCACTGTAACTATGAGAACCATTTCACAAACTTCTTGATAATTTTTAATAGTTAATAATTTAAAGGAATACAATCTACACTTTCATCACTAACATGCTGTTGTAGTCTCTATGATCTATCAATAAAGGGACACTTTATGTTCCATCCAGTTATTCTCATTTATTGTAACCTAACGTGTTTATAGGAAACCCTGGTGGCATAGTGGTTACGTGCTGCAGCTGCTAACCTAAAGGTCGGCAGTTCAAATCTGCCAGGTGCTCTTTGGAAACTCTATGGGGCAGTTCTACTCTTTCCTATAGGGTCGCTGTGAGTCAGAATCCACTCGACGGCAATGGGTTTGTTTTTTAATGTGTTTATAGAACTACTTTTAGGAAAAGATGAAAATTATCTTCTGCTTATGTTCCTCTACTCCTTTTATATTTTCTTTTATCTCAGAGAGAAAATATGAAATGGAATAATCAGGATGAATATATATTGAAAAGAAAATGACTTGTAAAATATGGATCTAAATGCAAGTTTTAATATTTCTAAATATGTTTTCAAAATTAGAATTTTGAAATGTACAAGACAGATATATATGCACATGCATATTTAACCATATAACTGTGTATGTGTGCATATATTGGAATCCCTGGGTGGTACAAAAGTTCTTGGCTATTCACCAAAAGGTTGGAGATTTTAGGCCACCCAGAGGTGCCTGGGAATAAAGATCTGGTAGTCCACATGTGAAAAATCAGCCATTAAAAACCCTATGGAGCACAGTTCTACTCTAACACATACATGGGGTTGCCATGAGTCAGAATCAACTTGATGACAACTGGGCTGGGCTGAAGCATATATTAAACATGAAGAGATATTTATGAGTTCAATGGTTTTTCTAAAAGCTATTTTATCAGCATTAATTTTAGTTCAACATCTAAGTAGACTGTTAATTTAATCTCTGTTCAAAAGCATATTTAAATGTTGTTTACAATGCTGTGTTATATACTTATATAGAGTATGGTTACCATTACGTATGGATATTTGTGAGGGGCTATACTAGCCCTAGGTAACGCAGATAACATAGAGGTTAAGAGCTACAACTGCTAACCGAAAGGTTGGCAGTTTGAATCCACCAGGCGCTCCTTGGAAACCATATGGGGCGGTTCTACTTTGTTCTGTAGGGTCACTGTGAGCCAGAATCAACTCCACAGCTACGAGGTTTTTTTTTTTTTTTGATACTAGCCCTGAGTTCTGGTTGTGCAGTGGTTAAGCACTCGGTTGCTAACTGAAAGGTTGGCAATTGGAACCAATCGGGCCCTGTGCTTGTTGGAGAAAGATGTGGCGGTCTGCTTCTATAAAGATTACAAGCCTCGGAAACCCTATGAGGTAGTTCTCTGTCCTATAGGGCCACTATGAGTCCAAACTGACTCCACAGCAATGGGTTTTTTTTTTAATACTAGCCTTACATTTTATTTAGGAGAGAACCACTAAAGAAGATCTGTTTTTCAAACCTCTTGTGTAATTTACCCAAGAGCAGTAAATGAAAATAGAACTATATAAACACAAATTATATTGTGCTTTTAGACCACTTTTTTCCTTAATCTTTAATGAAAGTCCTTTTATACTGTTTTTCCTGTGCTAAAAACAAGAGCATTTTGAGATTTCTTGAGAAGCTTGTGAAGTAAAATAAAACAAAGCAAAACAAAAAACTTACATATAAATTTTCAAAAAAAAATGTTTTTTTCCCAAATTATTTTTGCCTTGAATTTCTATCTTCCCAACTCCCTTATGAGTAAGGATTATAAAAAAAAGTCATCTCTGTGCTGTAAAGATTAATTGTCCTAAAAAATAAAAAAAGCTTATTCAGTGTTAGGATGTATGTAGCTGTGTCATCCCCCTCACTTAGCATTCAGTCTAAGAGGTACCTGAGAGGATTTATGTGAAATGAAAATATGCTTGTAAATATGCATCTCGCTTTTTATAGTTACAGAGAAAAGGCTGGCAAATGCATACTAAATCTATAAGAATAGTCTACATAGGGAATATATTTTTATTCATTATTACTCTATCATTAATTTTACATGAGGATGGGCAGGGTCATTATGTTTCGTGTCTGTATACAATGCCATCTTCTATAGGATTTTTACAGTTATTATTCAAAGAAAGAGAAACAGGTGGAAAGTAGAGAACTACACTGGTAGAACATGACGAATTACTTAGCTTATCAAAACACACAAACAAGTAGCAAAACAAGAAAATATTCAGTTAAGATGTTGTCCAAGCTTAATTTAACCTAGACAGAGACAGTGCTTTTAATTTTAAAAAGTGAAGTTATAAGCTACATTAAAGAGGAAGCTTTCCCTTCCCCATTTTTAATTCCATATTGTTTGTAAGCTGCTTAATGTAATAATAATAATAAAAAGACCATTTAAACCTAATGCTTGTTTTCAAATACCATTTTTTCTGCCCTAAATATATTACCATTTTATATTTATAGTACAGCCATATGCTTTAGTTACGTTAACAATGCCTATTTTTTATTCATTTTGACTGCATTTTTTGCAATATATTTGTTGTCTATATAAAAGTATGTTTGTCAAGTTATAGGACAGAGATAGGTGTTCTAACCGAACCCAACAGACTTAATTTCCAACAATAGCTCTATGTTTACAGCTATGCTTCTATTGCTTGTAATTTGAATATTCCTTTTGTCCTAATATTGTATCTGAGTTTTAAGGTGTGGCTATTCACTCCATAAAAGTATAGATTATTGTTAAATGCTGTTTTATGTGTGACATTGTTTGGATAAATTTTATCAGACCAAGCAGATTGTTACAGTTTATAACATTATAAATTAAACTCAAGCTGTATATGGTTGAGAAAATTTTAGAGATTGTCTCAAATTTGCCAGGTAATTGTAAAACATCCCTGCCCTACTATGGCCATGTAGACATGGTATATTAGATAATCAAGTAACTCAACATTTTGTAGGTCAAATGCAGAGAAAGAGATTGAAAGAGCTCATTCCTACTACTTAAATAACCAAAATACAAATTGGTAACCAAAGATTCCATAGCTTTAACTTTTAGTACTTAAATGAAACACGTGGGCATAGGTTGTTTGTGAGTTAGGCACACACACTCATACCTTAACCTTCAAAATGCTTAATCTATTTTACAAATACAGATATTTTCTTTTGTTCCCCCCAGCCCTGCAGTGAATTATTGGACTACCCAACATCCTTATTCCCCCCAACCACAAAAAAAAAAAAAAAAAACAAGAAAGAAGCCAAACCCTTTCCCTCTGAGTCCATTGTGACTCACAGCGATCCTATTTTGACAGTTCACATAGGATGGTACCAATCTTTATCAACAGAATTTTATCCTAAATACGCAAATATATAAATACATATATATATATGCATTTTAAAATGCTGCCCCATTTCTTGTTTTTCCCACTCTTTTCAGTTAATTCTTCAGAATTTTTACATCTTTTGCTTTGCCTCCCTTTATCTCATGTGCCAAATATTTGGTAAAAATATGATATATTCATGCTATAAATAATTTCTAATATTACATATTATACATTGATTTTATGGCTTCATTTAAGATCACGGCTGAATATTTTGAGAGCCATATAGGAATTTTAATACCCATGTATGCCTGTCTTTGCTTTTCTCAGATAAGCAATCATTTGTGCTAATTGTTTGTATAATTTTAAAACTCTCATCCAAAAAACGCCTTCTAATTTTATGAGCATTTTAAAATTATTATTCCAATGATAGAAGAAAATTCAGTCAGCATCACTATAGAAATTTTTTAAAGCAAAAAACTGGATTTCTGAGTGAGATCACACTGCTCCCAAGATGCAAATTATATACTGACAATGAAAACAATTATGTTACATGAATATATCTATTAAATTTGTAATTTTCTGTTCCAATACCAGTATTTTAACAGTAATGCTAGTGGAATTATATGGCAAACTTCAAAGAGGCCATTTCATTTGCCAAAGATTTTACCTTTCTGTAGTAGGAAAAGAAAGCCAGTTTCTTAGAATTTTTTTTTCAGAAGGCAATAGAATTTGAATCTATTATTTGTTATTTTATTAATTAATTTTCTCGAGAGCATATTTTTGAGCATCATTTTCATGTAATAACACAGGAGTGATATGTTAGCTTTTTGCTTTTGAAATGATGTCAGACAAAAATTAGTATAAATGCTACTGCTTATAAATTATTTTTTTTTTAATTTTTTAGTGTTTTAAAAAGTGCATGTTCGCATGGAAAATAGCAGGTAAAACTTAAAAATAGAGAGGAACTCCGTACCAAGCCTTATAATTTATTAATCAATGTTAGCTGTATGTATATACCCATGCATTTATAATTATATGCACCAGTCTATACATGTGGAATTTCTAGATGTTTATATAAAAAAAGAATATTAATTCATTTTTTTATTTGACAATATACATTGTACAATTAAATTGCTTATCATCGTTATGCATGCACAAAACAAGCTAAATTCATGTCTAGATTTTCCTTGCGCTAAAAAGGTCTATCTCCCAGACTTCTCATAATATAGAAAGAGGTGCCTAAAGGAGCCAAATGAAGTAGAAAATTGATTTGAAGGCAGTGCTTGACTGTGCTGTGAGCTTGCTTGCAGTTCAATCACTATTTCCAAATTTTTCCACAGTGGGTTTTAATATGGTAAAGTGATGATCAAGAACTCAATAAAAAAAATCACAAAGTCATAGAATCTCCAAGTGGAAATGTACCTTGGTGGCAGTAATATCTAATCTCTATTTGAAATGCAAACCCTTGCTACAACATCCTTGTCATTATACTCACACCAGTTCTGGATTTTTCTCATGCATTCCAATAAGCATGAAGTTCAATAACTCTCATTGTCGGAAAGTTCAGCTTTAGAATGAAACAAAATTGTATTTCTTGTAATATGTAGACGTAGAAAGATAATTGCCTCAACTAGAACAGAATTATCTCCACTCCTTTTATAGGCCAGTACACCAAAATCCACAAAGGTGTGACTACTTCGCCAGTCAAAGGTAGAACAATATAGATTAGGTTGAAATGCCCAAATAAACCAATTAATCGGAGGAAAGAAAAGGAGAAGAAAAATTATAGGATAAATACTTTACAGAGCTCATGTCTGGAATTGCTGTTGTTTTATTAGTTCTACACCTTAATAAATATGTAGTATTTAAAAATACCATTAAAATCATACTTACCTTTGGCTGCTATTCCATTTTCGTTATTTGTCAAGCTTGCCCTTTAGTATTTTCAGACAGCATCACCCAACTCTAACTTCCTGATCTGCCCTCCTGATCTGTCCGCCTCCCTTACAACAGTTTGTGATTGTCGTGATTACAGCTAGGTTTTTGTAACAATATTTTTTAACTCTGAATTTTTTTCTTTGTTCTTCATGGAATTGGTGGGGAAGCAAGAAGCAACACTGTTAATAAAAACAAAAAATTAATATGTACTGGAAATTCAAGGACTGATAGCTTCCTATGTATGACTTTGACCAATTGATTTAAAAGTTTAATCTTTGAACTAGATCTACAGAATTGGTTGTTACATAGACACAATCTAAAGGATATGGAATCATTGGATTGTATGTAAACATATTTAGGGAACTGTCAAACAATGGTGCTACGGTACTGAACATTTATTCTGCTAACCACTATTGATTAATTTATTTCTATTGTTCTATCTCTTAAAAACTGTTGCATAATCACCATAGTGTCAGTTTGGGCAATGGACTTGGCTTTCAAATGAATACAACCTGTAGACAGTGAGATGATTGTGCAAAGTAAACAAGCTGCTTGTGTGTAACTCAAATACATATACAACGGCTCCATTTTTTAATTCATTAAGTGTAAACAAAGGGAATCAGAAAAATGTGAGGACGGCCCTGTAACAGACTAAAAAGAGTTGAAACTTTACAAGATGTGTTGCTGTGGTCACTTGACAAGTATTTATCAGCCCAAATAGCTACAGCTGTTTTTTGTTTTTGTTTTTGTTTTTTAATTTTGTTTTGTTCTGGTCTGTGAGCTGGACACTATAGGTCAGAATGTAGGCTTCGTGGAACTTATCTGACAGTGCAAGTAAAAGCAGCATTCTCTAGAGACTTAAAAATGTACTAGCAAAGATTTTTGTATCAAACAAGATGTCTTTGCCTTATAAACTGTGCATGTAGAAGATGGTTAAATGAGTTTATTAAAAAAAACAATATGAATGTGACTGGATAAAAAAAATTATGCATTTTGATCAGAGGTGGCAGATAGAAACTTTATTTCACATTGTCAGTCGTAGTGCTATTAAAACTTTGTTGTTGTTGTTACGTGCTGTCGAGTCGGTTCCAACTCATAGCGACACTATGTACCACAGAAGGAAACACTGCCCGGTCCTGTGCCATGCTCACAATTGTTGTTATGCTTGAGCCCACTGTTGCAGCCACTGTGTCAAAAAAAAAAAAAAAAAAAACAGGACTAAAACTTAGTGGCTAAGAATGTCTACACTTGCAAGAACTGAAAATTTACAAATATATAAATAGAATAATGAACTAGTCTTAGTCTTATTTAGTAGACTATTATTATAAAAACACATTAATTTCCTTGAGAATTAGAGACTTCAAAGTCAGGTTTAATTTTATATACTTCCATAATTTCCCACTCTTTCACTGGACTTTTGAGTACATTTTATAATGTCTTTTCAGTAGTTTTATAATCTCGAGAACGATGTTTCAGTTCTGCTTGCTTAGAAACTATTTTTCAAATAGAAATGTCAAGCTGTTCCAAAGTCTTGTTTTTCTAATGTATAATATACCCATTTGGAGAATGCAGAAGTATTAAATTGTTGCACTGCCTCTGGTCTAGTGCCTTGCAGATATGCTTTGCACATAACAGACAACCCTGGAATATTTTTTTTTTATCATCAAAATCGTAAGACCTAGGATACATTCTATAGAACTGTCATGAGTAATATTTTTCCATAAACATCACATTTAGAGGGTGTTTTAGCATACTCTTCTGCCTGTGATGAAGAATAGGCCAATAAAAACTGCACTATTATTTTGAAATTTAATTTCGACAACTGAGAATCCCTAGACATTCCAGTCAGGTACAGCAATCTTCTCTTTCAACCTGGGAGTCTATTAAATGGGAAGACTCTGCAACTGCATATAATTGGCTGTTTTTTTCGGGGTGGGGACAGTGTACAACCCTTATAAATGTGCAACTTCTGCTATAGCTAAGAGTCAAAATGCCCTTCGAAATAAAATGAGCAAGATGGAACACTGGTGTTTCTGACATTAATTAATGTCTTTGTTTTCTTGAAATGTGTCTTCCTTTTTCCAGCAAAACCAGATTAAGCATTTTTGGGGGAATTTTGGGATAGCTGGCACTGCATAAGGAGCTATGAGTCGGAATCGACTCGAGGGCACTGGGGTTGGGTTAAGAAGTCCAAGTTGTAGAATTCCCCTGTTAATTCTTAGTTTGATGACAAAATACACCCCTAAACTCATAAAAGACCTATTTACTGTACCTATAAATGCCACATAGAATTTGAGTTATGGATAATTTGGGGGTTAAAATATAACTGCAGTAATATATACCGCAGAGAATGGAGCTAATAGATGTTAGAAAATATGATATAGTGGTTCATTTCGATTTTTCTTAAATGAGAAAGAGGTAGATGGTTATCAGCAGAGGCTTTGTTACTATTATTTTTTAAGACGAGAAGGAGAAAATTGGAATGTGGAATGGTTGATTTTTGAAGAGTTTAACAAAAACCATAAGCAGAAGCAAATTCTAGAATGGGACCGTTGAGCTACTTTAGGTGTACAGTAATTATTCATATTTTTAAATAAAGATACAACCTCACGAACTCATTCCTCCGATTTGATTACAGCCTCTGATTGCAGTGTTTTCTCAATATTTGCCAAATGTGTGATTTCATGCTATGTCCTCATATAAACCACAAAAATGTCAGCTAAAAAAAAAACACATTTCAAATCCTTGAGTAGCTGGTATGATGCAATTGTGAACATACTTGGAACATATCAGCATCTTGTCCCAGAATATTTAACTTACTCTGGCATAAAATACTTTTTTCTCTGGGAAAATGCTATTTAGGGTCTTGTATTTCATATTATGCAGATACATTTTCTTACATGCATATTTATATACTAGCAAATTTCTGAATTTAGCCTATGAAAAGGCCAAATTTGCATTTCTTCATTTTTTTTTCTCATTGATCCGAACTGGTTTCATTCCACTACACCAGTATGTTATCACACATTATGACCAATCTGAAGGCTTGTTAAAAAGATTGCTGACCAGCCCCAAAGTTTCTGATACAATAGGGTGGTGTCCAAGGATGTGCATTTCTAACAGGTTCCTAGGTGACTCTGAGGCTGCTGCTTTGGGGATGATACTTTGAGAATTCCTGTAGTAGACTGTAAACTACCAGATGGCGGGGTTCTTACATTTCTTTTTACCATTTTATCTCCAGAGCTCAGCAGCAAGCATGTAAAACCCATTGCCATCGAGTCTATTCCTACTCATAACAACCCTATAGGACAAAGCAAAACTGCCCCACAGGGTTTCCGAGGAGCCCCTGGTGGATTCAAACTGCCAACCTTTTGGTTAGCAGCCATAGCTCTTAACCACTACACCACTTAGAAGTCCCAAATTTTCCATCTGAAAGGAGAGAGTAAATATTTGGGGATTTTCAAAGGATTATTTTTAAACTTTTTCAAAAATCAGTCCCCAGGGCCATATTCTTTTCAGAGAAAACTCTAATGTGTATTTGAAAGGGATCCTTTGGCATTGTTTTGACTTTGAGCCAGCAAAGCTTGACAGTCCTTTGAAAAGTGATTGAAGGGGTATGGAAAAGAAAAAGGAGGGATTTTCTTTGTAAACCCTGCTATTGTTTAATCAATTAGCAAATTAGCCAAGTGTTCTCTAGTATTTGCAATTTCTAGCAGGGAACTTGATCACAGTTTAAATTCTTCCATCAATAACTCTAATTAATTTGTTATACACATATGTATTAATGAATTATCAAGTTTGCCAAGTACAAATGGACAACTTTGGAGCAAAACACTGCAGAAGTGTCAGACTCGTAACTAAAATCAATGATTCTCATTTTCTACTCTCATTTACAGATGGAACAAATAAAATTTTTAACTTTTGCAATACTCAATGGATCATAGAAGATTTTAGATAAGCACTGGTACAGGTGTTTTCATAAGTCAATGGTCTAGAATAGTATAGTTGTGCAATCCTTTCAACTAAATTCTAAGCTCTGTGTCTGTTTTACTAGTGGCACCTAACATTATTACTGCACATAGTAAACCAAACCAAACCAAACCAAACCAAACCAAACCAAACCAAACCAAACCAAACCAAACCCACTGCCGTGGAGTCGATTCCAACTCATAGAGACCCTACAGGGCAGAGTAGAACTGCACCATAGAGTTTCCAAGAAGTGCCTGGCAGATTCGAACTGCCGACTTTTGATTAGCAGCCGTAGCACTTAACACTACGCTACCAGGGTTTCTGCACATAGTAAGTGTCCTAATACAATTCAGGGTCTTTAGGACAGCAAGGGATGTTAAACACATCTAGGGTGGGGCCTGAGTATGGTACTGAAGCCACTAGTCATATGTGGCTATTGAGCACTTTCAATGAAGGCAGTCTAAACAGAGATGTGTAAAATATACCCTGGATTTCATAGGTTTGCTGTTGTTGTTAGGTACCGTGGAGTCGGTTCCGACTAATAGTGACCCATTTGTACAACAGAAAGAAGCACTGCCTAGTCCTGCACCATCCTCACAGTCATTGTTATGCTTGAGTCCATTGTTGCAGCCACTCTGTCAATACATCTCATTGAGTGTCTGCCTCTTTTTCACTGACCTTCTTCACCAAGCATGATGTCCTTCTCCAGAGATCGGTCCCTCCTGATAACACGTACAAAGTGAGACAAAGTCTTGTCATCCTTGCTCCTAAGGAGCATTCTGGTTGTACCTCTTCCAAGACAGATTTGTTCATTCTTTTGGCAGATCATGGTATATTCAATATTCTTCGCCAACACCACAATTCAAAGGTGTCAATTCTCCTTCGGTCTTCCTTATTCATTGTCCAGCTTTCACAAGCATATGATGCCATTGAAAATACCATGGCTTGGGTCGGGTGCATCTTAGCCTCCAAGGTGACATCTTGGCTTTTTGACACTTTAAAGAGGTCTTCTGCTGAAGATTTGCCCAGTGCAATGCATTTTTTAATTTCTTGACTGCTGCTTTCATGAGTGTTGATTGTGGATCCAAGTAAAATGAAATCCTTGACAACTTCAGTCTTTTCCCCGTTTAACATGATGTTGCTTAGTGATCCAGTTGTGAGGATTTTTGTTTTCTTTATGTTGAGGTATAATCCATACTGAGGGCTGTGGTCTTTGATCTTCATCAGTAGTAAGTGCTTCAAGTCCTCTTTACTTCCAGCAAGCAAGGCTGTGTCATCTGCATAATGCAGGTTGTTAATGAGTCTTCCTCATCTTCATTCTTCTTCATATATTCCAGCTTTTTGGATTATTTGCTCATTGAGATATTTTACATTCTTTTCTCTTTTTTTTTTGGTACTAAATCTATGAATTATTTTTTTAGCAAATAATCAAAAAATAATTCAAAGATTTAGTACCAAAAAAAGAATGTAAAATATCTCAATAATTTTTATGTTGACTAGATGTTGAAATTAGAATATTTTGAATATATTGAGTAAAATAAAATGTACTATTGAGATTAATTTCACCTTTTTCTTTTTATCATATGGTTACTAAAAAATGTAAAAATGCATGTATGACTTGCATTTGTGGTTCATATTATATAGCTATTGGGCAGTGCTGGTCTAAAAGTAGAAGCAAAGTGACTTGTCCGAGGTGATAAAACAGAAATGAAGGGAAGACTAGGAGGAAAATCTTGTATATTGGGAAAGCTTTCTTTTGTAATTCTTAAATAGGTATTTAGTTGGCATAAAAAAAATCAAACTCAAACCCATTGCCATTGAGTAGATTATGACTCATATCAACCTTATAGGACAGCGTAGAACTGCACCATAGATTTTCCAAGGAGCGGCTGGTGGATTGAAACTGCTGACCTTTTGGTTAGCATCCGAGCTCTTAACCACTATAGGTGAGTGCAAGAAAAAAAAGAGATTTGAAGAAATGACAGGAATTAGAAAATAGATGTGGAGCCAGGTATGGGCTGGTGCCTAGAAAGATCAAGGCAATCATCACTGGTAGAAACAAACACTCATCCCAAAAAGGCAATTAAGGTGAATAGGTGATTTTAAAAATATAAATCTATGAAGTTCAATTTACTTAAAAAATATTCAATCTAGCATCTAAATAGCTGCTATAGCAAAGCTACATAAATGACTAAATGATAATAAAATTTGGGATATTATATACTTTGAATCTGACACTTTTTATTGTGGTAAATGTATATGAAACAAAACATTTCAACATGTACAGCTTAGTGAAATTAATTGTGAACATCATATTGTGCGACCATCACCATTACCCTTTTCCATCACCACTAATAATTTTAGGACTGTATATATAAAAAAAAAGCAGGTACTACATATTTCATATAAGTGGAATCATGTAATATATGTCCTTTCGTGGCTGAATTATTTGTTTCAGCATGGTGTTTTTAAGGTTTATTCATGTTGTAGCATGTATTAGGACTTCATTTCTCTTTATGGTTGAGTAATATTCCAATGTACATATGCACCACATTGTCTTTACCATTCAGCTGCTGATAGACGTTTAGGCTATTTCCATCTTTTGGCTATTGTGAATAGTGATGCAGTGTACATTGCTGTACATAGATTTTTTATGTGTTTCTGCTTTCAATTCTATTGGATATATATCTTAAGTGGAATTGCTGGATCATATGGTATTTGTATGTTTAATTTTTTGAGGAAATGCTAGACTGTTTTCCAGTGTAGCTGTACCATTTTACAACCCGTCTGTCTTAGTTATCTAGTGCTGCTATAACATAAATACCACAAGTGGGTTACTTTAACAAACAGAACTTTATTCTCTCATGCTAATAGGCTAGAAGTCTAAATTCAGGCCACTAGCTCCAGGGGAAGGTTTTCTCTGTCAGCTCTGGAGGAAGGCCCTTGTCATCAATCTTTCCCTGGTCGAGGGGCTTCTCAGGCTCAGGGACTCTGGGTCCAAAAGACACACTCTGCCCCTGTCACTACTTTTTTGGTGGTATGAGGTTCCCCTGTCTCTGCTTGTTTCTTTCTCTTATATCTCAAAAGAGATCAATTTAAGACACAGCCTAATCTTGTAGATTGAGTTCTGCCTCATTAACATAACTGCCTCTAATCCTGCCTTGTTAACATCATAGAGGTAGAATTTACAACGCATAGGAAAATCATATCAGATGACAAAATGGTGGACAATCACACAATCCTGGGAATCATGGACTAGCCAAATTGACACTTTTTTGGGGGGAGGGAGACACAATTCAATCCACAACACCCTCCTTGACACTTTTGTCAAGAATCAGTTGATTTTGTATGTGTAGGTGTATCTCTGGACTCTCTTTTTATTGTATTGGTCTGTGTGTCTGTCATATTTCTTAATCAACTCTTCTGATTAACACAGGTTTATAGTAGGTCCTGAGTTTAAAGAGTTGAAATCAGGTGGGGTTCATAATTTAACTTTTTTCTTCATTTTAAAAAATCCTTGGTTATTTATATTTCAATATAAATTTTAGAATCAGCTTGTCTGCTTTTATAAAAATGCTTTCTTCAGAATTTTGAGCTTTCTAATCCATGAACATAGGCTACCTTTCCATCTATTTAGGCCTATTTAACTTCTCTCGGCAATATTTTGTAGTATTTAGTGCAGAGGAAACTTAGATTTATTTGTAATATATTTCATGTTGTTTGACATTACCATGTAATTTTTTAAATTTCATGCTCCAATTGTTTGCTGACAGCATATAAGAATATAAGAATGTGTGTAAATCTTGTATCGTGCAAACTTGTTAAATTTATTTATTAATTCTAACAGCTGTAGGTTCTCTGGAACTTTTTTATGGAAGCAATCATATAATTTGTTGATAGGAATGTTTTAATTTCTTTCTGTTCTTTACACATTTATTTATTTACTTTTTGGCTTGTTTATTGCTATATTCTAATTCTTATAACTTCCAGAACAATGTCAAATATAAGTGACATGAGTGGGCATTCTTGCTTTATTCCCAATCTCAGAAGGAAAGCATTCAGACTTTCACAATTAAGTATGATTTTAGCTGTAGGTTTTTGTTGATGCCGTTTTCAGGTTTAGGGAGTTTCTTAACATTCTTAGTTTGCTGAGAGGTTTTTCTTTTTTTTTAACTCATGCTGTTTCTACATATATGGACATGATAACGTATTTCTTCTTTATTCTGCTAGTATAGTATAGTTATTTTCTAATATAATTTCTTTTTCACACTGAAATTACCTGTTTATTATCAATCTTAATTCTAGTATTCTCTTCCAGAGATAGTAAGTTGACAACAAAGCTTCACTTTGGTATTTATTAGGGTGTTATTTTTATGTTTAACTAATTTCATCGTATTTGTAGACCTGACTAATGAAATAAAAAGTGCTTCACCTTTACAAGCAAATTGTTTTTATGTACATTCTGCTTCCTTGGCAGGTGTACATAAACAAGCAAATCTAAGAGTTCATTTCTGTTTTAAAAATACATTCTTTTTTAACTCTTTAAATTTCTAAATAACTATTTCTCTGAAAGCTTAAGACAGTTTAAATATAGCAAGTACTAATTGCGGTTCCTTAGCATTATAGACTAATCTATGAGTCGGAATCGACTCTAAGGCAATGATGACTGAATGAGCATTATAGAACTGAAAGTTTAGAGGATAAATGGCATAAAAGGAAAGCAAAATGTACCACAATGACATAACAGGAAGAAGTAAGAAAAGCATTCACATCAGGGAAACAGAATATATTTGTGTAGATGTACTCTAACACCACACCTATGTTTGTTTGGCACATATGTCTTTGATTCTGACATTCCAACTTTTGGATGGGCATCATGCCATACCAACAGATGTGTTGATTATGTAGACCTGCCAAGGAAGCAGAATGTACATAAAACAATAAAGAATTCATGCTGGTAGTTAAGTGTGGAAGTTCCTTAACTAACATAAGCGTGCATATATTTATATTTGAATATTTCCATCAAATACTGAAGTCAGAAAACACAAAATCATTTTATGCCAGTAATTGATTAAGGTATGTCTTTTTGGGGGTGTATATTTAATATTATCTAGACAGTTCAGTCAAAGAATTTAATTTTTATAATTTTCAATTGTAGTTCAAAGTAGGAGACACTTTTTCCAAAAGGTTTTTATATACAAGAGTTGGTTTATATTTGCTTATATAGCTTCAGTTACACTTCATGAACACTTCATGACTACTTAGAACACTAAAATGTCTCGAGCAATGGAAGGAAAGTCATAAAGACAAATTGTTTTAAAATTGCACTTCAAGCTTTTATTTCAGTGACCTTTGCTTATTTAAAATATTTTAATGCTCTATACGTTTAGACACTATATTACATACCTTCACAAAACAGATAGGATGATCTTATAAAGCCCACTTTAGACAGACAAATCTTTCTTGAAATTTAATTAAAAAAGCCTAAAAAGTATAAAAATTCATTGTGTCTTTTTTGATATTAACAGTAGCATTGCTACTACTTCTGAGACTTAGTGAACTTTTAAAAACAGAATTTGCCCCTAGAGGATATATTTTCTAGGGGCAAATTAGAAACTATATCAGAAAGTCTGATATTTGATATACAGTAGGATGCATCTGTGTGGTTCTTCTACGTGCAATCTTAACTAAATTTCATGAGTCATGAACCAAATCCGACTGGAATAAAATGTCATTCCTATCATCGTCTGTGATGCCATTTTGTATGATGTATATACAAGAAGTTAATTCTAAGTTAATTCTACAGAACAGAACCTCATCTAACTTTGTTAGCTGCCTGAAAATGATAATTATTTGTCAGTGGTTTTTTTTTTTTTTTTTTTTTGTGGTACCTTTTTTTACCAAACTGACAGTGGATTACAGCCTTGGAAACCCTATGGGGCAATTCTACCCTGTCCTATAGGGTTGCTATGAGTCGGAATTGACTGGATGGCAATGGGTTTATATGTTTTTCTGATTTTGTATTGTTTTAATTATTTAAGAGATTTCTTCCCATTTAGCACAACTGGGAGGTATAGAAGGTTCAGATGTGTATTGGGATGGTAATCATGGCAGGGACTACAAGAATTCTTGGGAACTATAATAATTCTAGTATTAAAAAATCTAGGACTAAATCTAAAAGCCATATATTTTAAAAACCAGCACTAATTTTTCAAGAAACAAAAGACATTGCATAAGTAATGATAAAAACTAAATGCTCTTATCTAGAAAGCCATTTTATTAAAGATTTCTTTATTCTTTTATGATGAAAACAAATAACAAAGGAGAATAAAAGTACTATTAGCAACAAACAACAAAAAAGCTAGTAGTCATACAGGGAGAAAACACTAAAAATTAAGGACTGAGGAAATTTAAAATGAAGCCAAAACTCAAAACCAAACCCGTTGCCTTCAAGTCGATTCTGACTCATTGTGACCCTATAGGATAGAGTAGAACTGCCCCAAAGAGTTTCCAAGGAGCATCTGGTGGATTTGAACTGCTGAACTTTTGGTTAGCAGCCATAGCACTTAACCACTACACCACCAGGGTTTCCATTTAAAATGAAAGGGCCACATAAATGAGCTGTATAACTATAAATATACCACAAAATAGTTAGATGGAGAAAACTACGTAAGAGCTGTACAGTAAATTTCAGTTATTCAGTTTTGATGAATGAACTCTGCTGCAACTTGCTGTATATTTTTACAAGAAAATCCATTTACCTATCTATTGATGGAAAAGTAGGAAACTTAACCACCGATTTTCTCAGGTTTCTTTTCAGTATTTATCAACTGTAATTTAAAATTGTATTCAAATATTTTAAGTGATTTAAGATACTCTGGGTTAAGATATTTAAGACATTCTTATATGTAATCTCTCTTATCCCATGCTTAAATGGCAGCCTCTCAATGAGGCCTTCGCTGACCATCTTATTTAAAATTGCAACTCCCTCCCCGAATCTACAACTCTCCTCATATTTTTTTTCATAGCATCATCACCTTCTAATTTATTATATAATTTACCATTTTTTAATGTTTACCTATTTTAAATTTTGTTATGGAATATTTTAAACAAATACATATAGAAATATTATATTAAACCCCTAGGTATCCATCATTCAGCTTCTACAATTATCATAGTCTGTTCATGCTGATTTTTAAAATAAATATTTTTTGGTCACGCTATCATGTTAGCATTGCTTGCTCAAGAAAAGTTATCCCCCAAGACTAATATGCTCTTTACTCTAAATCAGTCCTGAAACCAAACTAAAATCCTGGGGGTAATTTACAAATTTAAAATTCATGTGTTACATTCCATCCCATCATTAAAATCAGTGTGAGGGCAGTCATTTCTCTACTCCCGGCACCTAGTACAGAGCTTGGCCTATAATAGGTGCTCAATAAATATTTCTTGAGTGAAGCAATATAACCTATAATTTGTTCTCATATTTTAGCATAGTATTCTCTCCCCGTTACTGTGGCGGTGAACTCATACAGTTTAATTGAACTTGTTTATTATTTAGGCTCTGGTTATGCTTTTGCATATATGTGAATTTGAATGTTTGAAATTGCACAAAGAAGCAGTTCCCACTCACGAAATAAATGTCCTAACACATCTTTTGTATAAAAAGCCAGAAGATAGCAGTGGCACTTACATACAACTTCTGCTATGAGGAATTTAAAATGACCTCCATAAGAAGGATTTGAATACACCTTAAATTAATCAAGACAAATGTTTCATTTAGCTGATGTATCACCACTTCCAAAAATCTGTGACTAGAATACAAAATCAAACAGTTGCAGTATGTTCTATGTCAATTCATACATACACTCATTTAGGAAACCATCAGCGCACTCTCTTGAACCTGAAACTCAGAGAGGTCTTCTGCCCGATATTTTTCAGGGGAGCCGTCCAATAAAGCATTTCCCTGGTGTGTAGGATTGTGGTTTTTATGAACTTCCTCCCTCACCTTAAACTTATCAAATGCGTATCTTCTACTATTCCTCTGGTGATCATGGTAGATGCTGGTTTAATTGTACTGTCAACAACTTAGAAATAGTGTATTTTTTTTCTGTGTAGAATTAATATCATTTGCCATTAATTATTTTGTGAAAGTGTGAGTGGAGCATGTAGAGCAAGTTTATGGCAAAAGCCCAGAATTATTGGTCTATTCACCAAACAAAGATGACAAAGGTGTAAAAGGTAGTTGTTACAATACATGTTCAGCTGCTGTAATATAACTATTTTAAAGCATACCAGGATATCATTTAAAATGAAGGGGCTTCTGGCAATATGCTTGTTTCTGTTAAAATTATATTTACATTAAAAAAGAAATAAATAATTGTTGCTGGACTGAAATGTTCACTTTTAAAATTTTTCTTGATCATAATCAGCACTTACTCAGAAACTCAATTAAGACTTGAATAAATTTTACTCTTACTAGGTTTGTACTTTCATCATACCTATTTTCTTATAGCATTTTCATTGTGATAATCTAAATAAATATTCGAATAATATTAATACTAAAAAGAAAAAGAAAAAACGTTGCCATCAAGTTGATTCCGACTCAGAGTGACCCTATAGGACAGCATAGAACTGTCCCATAGGGTTTCCCAGGAGTGGCTGGTGGATTCAAGTTGCCAACCATTTGGTTGGCAGCCACAGCTCTTAAGCACTGCACCACCAGGGCTCCAATATTAATAAAAAAATAAAATTAATAACAGTAGTTAATTATGTTCTTTGTAACATGGAAAATAATACCTTCTGTGTTAAAAGCCAGTCCATTAAAGTTTTTCTGTTGTACAGAATATCAAGTATACTTTTCATTGTTTGTAATTTTAAAATTCTAAAATACTTTAAATTCAAAGAAAACACATTTATGAAATAATTGACTTTGTTCACTTTATTTGTCTTTGTTATTACTATCTTGGATTTTAACAATGCTCAAATGTTAACACACTCTAGTCTTTCCTCTAAAATAGATCATTTTAATATTTAGCCACTACACTTGCTTTGTTCACCTTCATTGTTCTGCACTGAGTGTCTCTGAGATTTTTTTCTTTTTTCTTTTTTTTTTTGTTGTACTTTAAATGAAGGTTTACAAAACAAACTAGTTTCTCATCGAACAGTACACACATTGTTCTATGACACTGGTTAGCAACTCCACGACATGTCAACACTCTCCCTTCTCAACCTTGGGTTCCCTGTTACCAGCTTTCCTGTTCCCTCCTGCCTTCCTGTCCCTGACCCAGGGCTGGTGCGCCCTTTTAGTCTTGTTTTGTTCCGTGGGCCTGTTCAATCTTTGGCTGGAGGGTGAACCTCAGGAGTGGCCTCATTAAGGAGCTGAAAGGGTGTTGGGAGTCACATTCTCTGGGTTTCTCCAGTCTGTCAGGCCAGCAAGTCTTGCCTTCTTTTTCAGTTAGAATTTTGTTCTACGTTTTTCTTCAGCTCTGTCCAGAACCCTCTATTGTGATCTCTGTTAGAGCAGTCAGTGGTGGTAGTTGGGCACCATCTGGTTATACTGGACTTAGTCTGATGGAGGCCGTGGTAGATGCGGTCCATTAGTCCTTTGGACTATTCTTTCCCTTGTATCTTTAGTTTTCTTCTTTCTTCCTTGCTCCCCAAGGGGTGAGACTAATAGAGTATCCTAGATGGCCGCTCATAGGCTTTTAAGACCCCAAACGCTACTCACCAAAGTAGAATGTAGAACAATTTCTTTATAAACTATGTTATGTCAATTGAGCTAGATATTCCCCGAGACCATGGTCCTCACAGCCCTCAGCCCAGCATTTGGTCTCTCAGGGAGTGTGGATGTGTCTATGGAGCTACCATGAAACTTACCTTGAACAGATTGTGCAGGCTTCCCCACTACCATGTACTGTCTTACCCTTCACCAAAGTTTCCACTTATCTATTGTCTATTAAGTGTTTTTCCATCCGCATCCCTCCCCTCCCTCGTAACCATTAAAGATTGTTTCTTTTTTGTGTGTAAACATTTTCATGAGTATTTACAGTAGTGGTCTCACACAATATTTGTCCTTTTGTGATTGACTTGTTTCACTCAGCATAATGCCCTCCAGATTCATCTATGTTATGAGATTTTGAAGATAAAATCAAGTGCACATTAGGAAAATAACTTAATAGCCCAGAGATTTTATAGACTTTATCAAGTTAGCATGTTAATAACCAAATTCTTGTTCTTTTAATTTGTAAATATAAAAAACCCCAGAAACTTTAGCAGAGATTTAAGCTAAATAATATTTGGAAGCAGATGAGGTAATAGTGAATAAATGGATAAAGTTTGGATATCCCAGGTAAAGGATCAATAAGTAGGTAGAATCTCAGTCTGTTCTATTTTCAAATGTTGATATAAAAGAGTTTGCTTTGCTCTTTCTCATGTGACCATTGCAAAAGATGCAACATGAATTTAATGAAAACAAAAATCCTACGTAGTAAAGAAAAAATCACATTTATGCATTCTTTTAAGAATAAGCTCATTAAACTATTGAAAAGTTTTCATACTTTATTGGACAACAGTCAGTATAGTTAGTGGGCTCAAACTCCTTAGAGGGGTTTTGCTATTAATGAGAATAAAAAACAGAAGTGCCTGTACATTCTATAGTATAAAAAGGAATTTTCCAGAACAAATACAAAGGGATTTGGTGGAGAACTCAATTAAACCCATTTGCAGAAAAAGTTAGGAAATTTGTTTTAGTATTTTATAACCTCAAAATAATCTAAAGTTTTGGTCATTTTACAGTTAAAAAAAATTATCATCTAAACAGAATGTACTTTATAAATGTAAATGAATTATTTTAATCTAAAGAGGAAACTTTAATGAATTGTGTAGCCATCTTTAAATCTTCTGAAATTTAACCAAGTGAGAAGTAATGTTTTCCAAATTGAACTCCATAATATCATGAGGAAAAGTTTTTATTTGAGATTATTGTCTGGTTTACAAATACCCTGCAGTGGTATCTCCTTCTTTCTCAAAGTTAGAAATACCATTTATGGCACTGTCATTCTGGCTACTCAAATAAAGAACCAGATTGCTGTTTCCTTATTATTGTTGTTTGTTTTGTTTTGGCTTACTAAAGCAAGACTTTATTATTGAACCATACTGATTAAAAAAAGGTACAGTTTAGCTTATATCAAGGGAAAAGTTAAAATTAATCAGGGAGGAACATACCAGCATCTAAAAAACTGCTGTTATGAAAGATCTAAGGTAACTCTTTTTCCTTCGTCTTTTGTAGTAATTATAAGTAATAATATTTTTCTGTACATTGTTTAGTTAGAAATGGCCTGAGATATGCCATCAATGACATTTATATATGAATGTTCTTGAATACAAGAATTGAAGGGCATAAGTGTGAAAATGTATATAAAAGAAATGAAAATGTGCATAAGAATTAAAACACGGACAATGCTTAAAAAAATACAAATACATTTTAGCACAAAGAATTTTTGAATTAAAAAAATGGCCTTTGTTATAATTCTAATGGAAGAATTCCATACATAGTATGATGCTTGATAAATAAATTAGTATCATGATTGTATTGCAGTATTGAGTAATTGGCTGGATTCAAATCAAGGAATAACTAAAAAACATCATATATGGGTTTAAAACCCCAAAACCACTGCTGTCGAGTCAATTCTGACTCATAGAGACCCTATACAATTATAATGAAGATCATTTATATATTGAATACGAAGAGTCTACTTGGTAGGACAATGTAAAATCTTTGTAATTTAAAGATGTTCTGATGAGCAGCCCTCTCTGTATATTTTGAAAGCTGAAAATGAGAGATCATGATCTGCCCTTCTATTTCATTGATATTATTGATAATGACCATGGACCCCCTCAAATAAAACAGCCTCTGCAATACACTTAATGTACTCTTTAGGCATCTTGCCTATGGGATTTTTAGCTCTGTAGAAGGCATTTGTCATTACCAAACTTATCTTTTATTCGCTCTCCACTGGGAACTGGCTCTAGCTCTATAACATATGAAATGCTCCACTTAAACAGAATTAGGCAACACAAGTGCAAAGAGATTCAGTTCAAGAGGCTATTGGCTTTGTTGTAAAGTGTCATGGACATACCCTAATTATAATACAGCTCTACATTGCTTCTGATGTTCTGTAATTAGGACCAGTGATATATCTTCTTGATTTTAAAGCAATTTAGAAATGGTCCATGTTCAGATTTGAGTAACTACGTGCACTGTAATTGCTTTGGTAATGTGTCTGTGTTATATTTGAATGTTTAAGGATGGCATTCCGGCTAATGAAAAATCATTGTTTGCCCTTTTGTAGTTCTAACCTTGCCTGTTATAAATGCAGCAGCCATAGCAGGAAATAATTTTCCTGAAATTTCTATAAGTATCATGTGACCATTATCAGATATACGGGATTTGCAAGAAAAATTTGTCCAAAAAAGTGAAATTGATAAAGACACATAATTTGCATTACATAAAATCTTGAATGGTCAACACTGACCAAAGGACATTTACCTCCTTCTTTTAGTTAGTATACTGGTAGGATTTGTGAATATTAATACTCCTATTGTGTAAAATTATGAAAACCAGTCCTAAATAATGTATACCTAGTGAATAAATGGTAATTTAGGTATTTAAATATAAATTGAATTTGTAATTATTTCTTCGTGTATCATCCATTTCTGTTTTTTACACTTCTGAAGCTAATCACTGTGTTATGTTTTATTTCACCATATAATAGTGAAATGTTATCTCACCAATTTAAAAGAGAAAAACATTGTTCTTATAAGAATATATTAGTACTAATCAGACTAATGTTCCAAAAATGCATGCACTGCACTTTTATTCTCTTTGTCAGTGCAATTCTTGTATGAATGTATTGTAATATTAAAAAAATTATATTATACATGTAGTTTGATGTTATTTCTAATATGTAATAATTTTGAATAGGTAAAACATTGACTATGTCTTTTCATATCAGAAAATGATTTCCCATATTGTCAATCTTTTATTTAAAATATTAGATTTTCCACAGAGCTCACAAATCCTGTAACTTTCACATGGAGTTCTTGTTGTATTTCACATGGAGCTCTTGCTAATAATTCCCACCACAATTATGTGAGCAGCACCAGTATAGTAAAACAAAGTGTCAAGCAGAAATTTTTAAATATCAGAAAATCTTTTGACCACATAGAATTTCCTGTAACATTTCTATTATAAGAAATTCATCCTTGACAAAAGAGGCAATTAGTTTGCTGAATGACAACAGGAAATGTCACCAATGACTGTAAGCTGATGATTCTATTCATTATCATGTTGGCAACCCTCCTTATTATGAACATTAAAATTATCACTTTCCTGTCATTTAAAACCTACACCTGCATTTCTCTTTGCTGAAACATCCTAACTTCAGTTGTGTACTGCAGTTTTACCTGATAATTTTTGCTTCCTGTTCCTCACTCAATATGAAGTGCTATACTAATCCTTAAAGTATGCTTTAAAAAATATCCTCTTAAAAATATCAAATGGAAATTATAATTGCTGGCAGTGAGTCTTCTTTGAAGAACTTTTAAAATAGACATTGAAAGTATAATTGAACAGTTTCAGTCTATTCAGGAAAATAAATAACCTATGGGCTATCAAGCCATAGAATTATTAAGGGAAATATGTATTCACGTTTCAGGTGAAAATAGCCATCTACTAGCAATTTATTTTAGTCAAGTTTTCTCCCTCAATAGAGAATAGTAAGTGTTCATCCTACAGGCAAATATCTAATGATTTTTTTTTCAGGGAATTATTTGGATCTTGGAAAAGTTAAAATCAAAATTTACGTTCTAGATTTTTGCCTCTTATTCATGTTTGTCTCTGTAACTCATTTCCTATGTTGCTTTATGATGAAAGCAAAAACCATGTCAGAAAATATTATTTGAACTTTTCTGTACTTTTCAGTACATGTAGTCCCTAATTTATGACATATTCCAGTTACGAGGAACAGCTCTTATGTACTACAATGTTGCAGCACGTAATTTACTGTTATCATTCTCATGCCAAACCCTAAAGACAAAGAAAGATCAGATTTATAAAGATACTGATAGTAAAAGGCAATAATAGTGAAAACTAAAAAAAAAAAAAAAATCAGGTATTTGACTTATGTCAGAATTGACTTAAAACAGAGTCATGGGAACAGAACCCAGTGGTAAGTTGGGTACTACCTGTAGTATATTATTTTGGCCATCTTGTTAAATTACTGGAGAGATCTCGCTGCCTGTTTTATGTGTTACTTTGGGGTTTCTTACCATAATTTCTACTTGTCTTAAAGGTAGGACAATTAGGAAAATTTGGAAATTCAGTAATGGGAATGGTGATATCACTATACTTTGTTAATGTGCTTAAGTGAAATTGTTCACTGTTTAATGGAAAATGTGTAAATACATATATCATGTTTTCTGATTGTGATTATTGAAGAAAGAGTCCAAGTTAGGGCCTGCAAGGGTAAGAACTAGTTCTGACTATGGTGCCAGGATTGACTGCTGCCTCACTTTGCTGACAAATTTAGACAGCACTATTATAAAAAAAAAAAAAAAAAAAAAAAAAAAAACCCTGATGGCATAGTGGTTAAGAGTTTGGCTGCTAACCAAAAGGTGGGCAGTTTGAATCCACCAGGCACCCCTTGGAAACCTTATGGGGAAGTTCTACTCTGTCCTATATAGGGTCACTATGAGTCAGAATTGACTGCAATGAGTTTGGTTTTTTTGGGGGGTGGGTATAATCTCATAAAGGAGCCCTGGTGGCACAGTGGTTAAGCACTCGGCTGCTAACCAAAAGGTGAGCAGTTCAAACCTACCAGCCACTATGAGGGAGAATGATGTGGCAGTCTGCTGCCATAAATATTACAGTCTTGGAAACCCTATGGGGCAGTTCTACTCTGTCTTACAAAAACCAAAACCATTGCCTTTGAGTCGATTCTTGCTCATACCGACTCTGTTCTATATGGTTGCTGTAAATCAGAGTCGACTTGATGGCAGTGGATTTAGTTTTGGTATAATCCCTTAAAAAATATAAAAGTAAAAATGGCAAAAAGTGAATTAACAAGCATTTGAATGTGCTCTTTTGTTGAGGTTGCAAGGACAAAGAATCAGTTTTCCATTATTTACCACAAAATTATTGACTCGTACAGTTGAAAGTTATTTAAAAGATCATCTTTCCAATAATTTCATTTTAAAGGTGAGAAAAAGTAGTCTCAGAGAGATGAAGTAACTTTCTCAAGTTCATACAGTTGGATAGACGAATTAGAAGTAGAATGACAGTTCTATTGTGTTCAGTGTACTTTCTGGGTATTACGAAATCAGCCTTGGAACTAGCTTTGCAGCATGAGGATTCTCCCTCAAGTTTTCTCAAAGTTTGCTGATAGTGCCTCGCCTAAAATATGCATATGAGTTTGTGTATTTTATAAAACTATTCTTTGGATAACATGGCATGCCATTTTGAAGTATTCTTTTCCTAAATAAAGTCCAGAAAACAATGTCCTTTATTCTCTTCTTCGGGCTGATAATGGTCTATATAAAACTACTTTCTCAAGATAAATGGAAGGTAAAAAGGCTTCTTAGACATCATCGTTTATGGGAAAGGTATTTTTTGTACAGATAAAAACTGAGCATGTTGAAACCCACTTGGAAAGTTGTAAGGCAGCTAATGTATACAGTGATAGAATTGAGGAAGCCACACTGCAATCTCTTTTCCCAACCTTAATCTTGTCCTTACATCTCTCTTCTTCCTATTAGAGGAAGGTAGTTACATTCACTTCTAAACTTGGCTTAATGCCTTTGAGCCCTGAGAATTAGAGAAGTCAACTGAACGTCATAACTCTCAAGTGACTTCCCCCCCACCAAATACATACAACAAATAATAGTAGAGCTAAGAGTGAAGTTCAGAAGAGTCCTTACTCTACTGATTGTTTTCATCCACATGCCTGGAATATGTAAGACAAGAGAAGTCAATTCTATAGACGAAGAGTTAGTGCTGTACTTTTTTTCAAGTTTCAGTTGAAATGGTAACTATTATTAACTGGTTTTCCCTTGCCCCCAGTATATTTTCGGGGCCAGTGAACATAGTAAAAGTCTATAACATTCAGTTCCCTAGAATTAGCCTAGCCATTTTCTTGAGTAATTGGGTGGTTTCACTACAAATGGAGGTAAAAGTATTTATTAGTATAACTTCTTTCTCCTCTTCTTGAGGCAATGAGATTATTATAGCTGTTCCTTATTCCAGTTACAGAAACATTTATTGAGTGATTACTATAGGCCAGGACTGTGTTAGACGTTAAGTTCGATAAATTCCCATCATCTAGCACTGTATGTGGCGCATAATAAATCGGATTTTTTTAAAAATGAAACAGTGATACAGTATAACACAGTCTCTGCCTTCAAGGACCTCATGGTCTAGTGAGGGAGAAAAAGCGCCTAAATATAATTAATATTCATTGTTATAACCACTTACTACAGCACTAGGGAATGAACAGAGGGCAGTGCAAGCACAAATGTCGTAGAAATTTCTTAGGCTCAAGAAATTCATACAAAGTGCTTTTCTACTTATTCTGTGGTAACTATCACATTAAATACTGTTAGAGATATTTTACATGAAGACATTAGCATACAACTAAAATAAAAATACTTCTCTATATATATTTGATCACAATAAACTTAGAAGCCACCTCACTTTTTAACCAAAAGTTGTATTTATCATTGTCTCAAAATATTTAGGGCTAAGATGAATAAACTATTTCACTATCTTCTCCTACCTAATATTAAAGTTAAATTTAATGGAGATATTAATTTTATGAATATTTTATAATGTATCTATGCTTTTATATCCAAACAGCATTATATGGGTAAAACATATGTGTATGAATTATGCATCAACGGAAGTTTTAGTTCTGTGGTTGATGAATATAAAGAAAGTCTAAGATTACTAAAGGAGAACTCAAATAAAAGTGGCGACATGTATGAAAATAAAGTAGTCCTGTGATAGAATCAATTCTCAAGCCTTGTTACAAAAAACAAAAACAAAAAAACTCATTGCCGTTAAGTCAATTCCCACTCATAGCGACACTATAGGACAGAGTAGAACTGCTTCACAGGGTTTCCAAGGAGGGGTTGGTGGATTCAGCTGCCAAACTGTTTGGTTAGTAGCCAAGCTCTTAACCACTGCACCACCAGGGCTCCAGCCTTGTTCCACAGTGAGGGAAATTAAAGTTTTCAAATGTAAAGTTGAAAGGATTTAAAAGTCATCACCTGTTTACTCAACACCTAGATTCTACCATTAATATTCCACTATAAAACCTGATATCTTGGTATATTTTCTGGTCTAAAGGAGCTTTCTCATACTAATGCTCATTTCTGATAGTCAGAGCAGATATTCTGCTCATTTTACAAATAAGGACACTGAGGTTCAGAGCTAGTTACTATTTCAGTGCCCAACATAGTTCTTTACAGTGTTATTTCTCAACCTTGCCTGGACTTGTTATTTGCCCCAAAACTTTAAAAAATTCTGAGCCTGGGCCCCACACTAAGAAATTTTGATATAATTGTTCTGAGAGACTGCTGGGGTATTGGAATTTTTAAAAGCTCCCTAGGGGATTCTAATGTTCACTCAAGGTTTAGAATTCCTGTGTAAATGCTCACTAAATAAATAAATGCATACATGTATATACATAAATAAAAGAGAAAAAACGAGTTGTTGAATGAATTCTGAATTTTAGTTTTTCTGTTTTTTCTAATAGCTTTACTGAGATATACTTACATTCCATACAATTCATTTAAAATGTACAATTTAATGGTTTTTAGTATATTCACAGAGTTGAACAACCATTACCACAATCAATTCTAGAACATATTCATCACCCCCCACAGAACTCTGATTCATTAGCAGTGAATCCCCATTTGCTTCCAACCCCTCCAGGCCTAGGAAACCGCTAATCTATTTTCTGTGTCTATAGATTTGCCTATTCTGGACATTTCATATATCTCTAACCATACATTATGTAGTCTTTTGAGTCTGGCTTCTTTCACTTAACTTAATGTGTTTAAGGTTTATCTATGTTTTAGTGTGTATCAGCTCAGTACTTCATTCTTCCTATGACTGAATAATATCCTATTGTATAGATATACTAATTTGTTTTTTTACCCATTCACCTGTTGACAGACATTTGGATTATTTCCACTTTGTAACTATAATGAATAATCCTTCTATGAACATTCATTCATGCATGCACGTTTGTGTGAACACATATGCATTTTTTAATTTCTCTTGAACATTTAACTAGGAGCGAATTTATGGGTCATATGATAACTCTATGTTTAATCTTTTGAAGAACTGCTAAATTGTTTTCCAAAGCAGCGGAACCATTGTGCTTTTTCACTGACAATGTATGAAGGTTCTGATTTCTTCACATCCTCGTCAGCACTTGTTATTATCTCTTTTTGATTATAGCTTGTGGTTTTAAATATATACATATATATTAAAAAAAAAAAACCTTGCTGTCGAGTCAATTCCAACTCATAGCAACCCTAGGACGGAGTAAAACTGCCCTATGGGGTTGCCAAGGAGCAGATGGTGGGTTCGAACTGCCGACCTTTTAGTTAGCAGCTGTAGCTCTTAACTACTGTGTCACTGGGGCTCCATTGTATATACGTTGTGGTTTCTAATTTGCATTTACCTGATGGCTAAGGATGTTGAGCATCTTTTAATGCACTTTTCGATCACTTGTTTATCATCTTTGAAAAGATACCTATTCATATTTTTGCTTGATTTTTAATTAAATTTCTAGTCACTTAACTTTTAAGAGTCATGATATATTTTATATAGGTTCAAAATGAATTCTTTTTTTTTTTTTTTTTTACAATTTTAGGAATGAAGTTGGTGGCCATAATTATATGGAATTTGACTGAAATATTTTTCAATGATCATACAGTGTGGAAATTTCACAGTCACTGAACACTGTGTGATTATTCCTGAAGCATTTAAGGCAAATCTTCTTAAAATTATGGCTACCAACTCCATTCCTAAAATTGTTTTTCTATAAAATGTCCAAATAATTGATACATTTTTATTTAAATTATTCAGAAAACTGAGTTGGTACATTAAAATTCAAAGTTTTCATAGCATTTTTAATTTTTACCTATACAAGGTGGCAAGCAGAAATTGTCCTCTTATCTTAGTCTTCCATAACCAAACAGGATTTCTCAAATTGTCTTTCCCGGCTTTAGATTGCAATTAAAGAACTACTCTACTTAATAATTCCATGAAAGACATTGTCCTTTCTTTTCAGAGTTTCAGAAACTTTAAGCAATGCAAGCTATTGACTTTGATGTTGGATTGCTTTTAGATGACATATTCTGAGAGTCTAGGACTGATTTCAGTTAGGTATATACTTGCTGCAGTGATAAATGCTTGCTCAGTTATGGGTAAGCCCCTACTATGTGGCTTTTTGGAGCTCTGGTGGCACAGTGGTTAAGAGTTCGGCTGCTAACCAAAAGGTCAGCAGTTCAAATCCACCAGCTGGTCCTTGGAAACCCTACAGGGCAGTTCTACTCTGTCCTACCTGATCTCCATGAGTCAGAATTGACTCGATGGCAATTTTTTTTTTATATGGTTTTTTAGAATAAAAAAGATGAAAGGGTCATTTATTGTTTGCTTGTTTGAGGCAGCATTGCTTTAAATTTCCGCTTGTAGTTTCTGAATGTTAAAAGTAGTTAGCTATATAATCTGACAAGGCATATAATACCATTTAGCTTCTCCTTGAACATAAACAGCCAGAACTGACCAGGTCACACATTAATAATGACTTCATCCTCCTCAAAGGAAATAGTTTTCTAGAAAAAGGAATATAGTTACTCTACTTCCCCACTGGTTTGACGTGAACGATTTATTTTTTCCTGGCGAGTCCGATTTTAAAACCTGTGAGGGCCAAATGCATTTTGTAATTCTATCTTTAAAAATGTAATCAGAAACAGAAATCAGGAAACCAATTGCTCACCGAAACAAGAAATTTTGATAAAATGAGAATAAAGATCAGAATACCTATCAGGGAAAAGGACAGATAAAATGGTTCACAGACTCTTGGAGGGAAATCGGGGCAAAGAAGAAGCTACTTTCAGTGTTAATGTCAAAGTTGATCATCAGAACAGGAGGCTACAGAGAAGACCGTTTTTAAAAAGAATAATCAAAACAAACTGATAAAACCCACTTTTAAATCAGCAAAAAGGGAGAAAAGAGTAAAAGGTGAAAATATTGCTGCTTGGCTTAGAGGAGAATGCAATGACCTTATGTGAGACTCTCCTGACTTTGAGTTCACACTATTTCAAAGAGGCTACAAAAATCACTTCCACGGCTTATTGATTAAACTGATCAACAAAGAAAGGCTGAATATTGAGAGTCCCTGATTTCAGTTTTTGGTAGGTTCTGGATATCAACGGTACATATATGTCAGAATCACACAATGTAGAGAATCAAATGCTAGATCAAGAGTTAAGACATAGTTGGAAATACATATTTGAGAAGATTACATGCTGAAACCAAGAAAGAGTTTCTTTTAAAAGGGGGATCTAGTTGCCTAGAAGTGACAGCTTGTGATATGCTCCAAGATGTATGTTGTTTATAACATATCTATCCGTAAATCATGTATCTTTCTACCTATATTTCTGAGGCCTCTGGAATACAGAAAGATAAATTCTGAAACTATCACAAAGTGCATCTTACTACTTGATGTTAAAATCTAGAGCCTTAACCATTTTTTGTTCCCCAAAGTACGCAAAATGTTAACTTTATAGCTTTTTATACTTCAGTAATGAAAAATGATGGTTTCCCAGCAGCTATTAAACGTGGTTAGCCACAACAGAGTAATCCTGAGGAAATTAGTTCCGGCATAAAAGCATCTAAAATATACAAAACTTTTAAAATCTCAGTTAATCATTCAGGGAAGAAGAAAGGTGCATATTGTATATCTGCAGTTTCGCTGCAAAGCTGCCACAGCCTAACGTAAAGTTCAATTTACAGTAAAAAAAAGAAGTCTGATTTTGCAAGAAACCCATAAAGTAGAAGCCATAGTCATGGATGAGTAAATAAATAGCCTTAGGATCCAATGTTAGGCACTTTTAGTTAAGCATTTTTAACTTTTTGAAGCAGATATGAATGATACATGTAAATTATTGCTTACCATAAAAGACATTCTCTCCCGAAAAAGACACATAGACATACAAAAATGTACATACAATACTTAGGTGTTCACATAATTCTGTGATATCCTGAAAATCCCCAAATAAGAAATTTCTGTTCTACAAACACATTAAGGCAAATTATTAAGATTGATTTCCTCATTTAGGAAAATACTACAATTTTTCCATTTAACAGTCAAGGTAACTGTCTTAAAACCACAGAAGAAGTTAGTGACAAAAACGAAACCAGAACCCAAATGCCAGATTTTTATTTAATCTTTTCCATTATAGCACAGGGCCCCATCATGAGCTAAGCAAAAGGAAGCAAAGTGAACATGAACTACTGCCATCTGGCCTCATCACTGGAGTGTTAACTTTTTTCTAAAAATTTAGGATACATCTAGAAATTGATTTCACAGATTGGGTCTGGACAAAAACTACAAAATTTGGAGATAGTTTTGATTTCTTCTTATCCACTGTAATGGATTTCACTAGGGCTTTAAACCCCCCACTGAAAATTCCATCAGAATTTAATGGATTAGTCAAATCACAGGCTTGTAGATATTCCTGGACAATGTGCTGAATTGCTTGAAAAGTATAGCTTGCTTAATCTTCCAAGTTTAACTTCCTTTCATTCCTACAGCACCTGCCAATTCATGCATTCATTCAGTGTACAATATAGTAGGGGATATTGTTCCAATAATGTGAATCAGGTTCAACATGCAGAGCATTTGTTAATTTTGAAAATTAACCTTTATATCCTAAAACCATATGCAGCTCTCCAAATCCAAGCTGTCTACTAATGAAATAAATCATTTAAAATATTCAGTGCCTCCTTTGTACAAGGATATCTCTTCACAAATAAACATATAAAAATAAACTTCCCGGAATGGTATAAACACACACGTGCAATATTTAAGACCAAACTCATCCAGATCTTAGGAGGGAAAAAAAAAAAAACTTCCTTTTACCTGGGAGTGGAAGAAGAGAAAAATTTCGCATATGTGGAGATATTACAATATCGCTACCTTTGTTAACAGCTTCTTCCAGGTTCTTTAAACCTTAGAAAAGGTTCCAGCACTTTCATTTGAAAACTGAATAATGTCTGGATTTTGCAGTTTGTTGTAAACGGAACGGTGAATACTAGTCAAGAAAACAGAATGGCTCTAGATGTTCAGTTTGTGTTCATTATTTTATGCTTTAGATACTCTGGAGCTGTAGAATCATATCTAGCTACAGGTGTATCTTAAGAATTAATATATATATATTTATTCTAAATCATATTCTTTTGATATTATTCTGTATTATTTAAAGGGATGACTAACAATATGTCTCCATACTTAAACATTTTGGAAGGTGGCTGAATAGTATGGTGAATTCAGGAAATTTGGAAAATGTGCATATAGAAATACATCATCTATAAATTGACTGTTTACTCTGCTCAAAATTCACCAGATAATTTCTCAGTTTTTCACTTTCCATAACGTATCTTCCAAGGTTTCTCTGTTCTAAGACTGATGCAATAATTCCTACGTATTTAAGCTTTCATGTATTAATTTAAGTAATGCATTTTATCACTCACTACATGTCAAACCAATCATGAATATGGCACAGAACCCGGCAACGTTTCGTTCTGTTATACATGAGATGTGCTATGAGTCAGAGCCAACTCGACGGCAACTAACAACATGTCAAACAAAATTCACTATCATTAAAAATAAAGATTAAAAAGAAAAAAAATTACTTGAAATCTGTTTCAGAGACTACTTCAGGATTAAAGGAAACATTTTGCAGAAGATAGATAGGGACACTGAGGAAACCCTGGTGGTGTAGTGATTAAGAGCTACGGCTGTTAACCAAAGGGTCAGCAGTTCAAATCTGCCAGGTGCTCCTTGGAAACTCTATGGGGCAGTTTTAGGGTCACTATGAGTCAGAATCGACTTGACGGCAGTGGGTTAGATAGGGACATTATTCATTGCCATTATCAATACTACCCACATATATGAATTCAAGTGAAATGTTTCCAAATAATTATGTTTTTCATTGGCTTTTCCCAGCATGTAGGCTAACCCAGAGGTTTATGGAGTTAACTCTTTCAGATCACTAGTTTCCTAAGGAATAATAACTCTTGCTCCTCTGTATCTACAAAGTAAGGCAGAAGAATAAAACAATTGACTAATTCTGGCCAAAAAATACTATTCAGTTCAATTTAAAAACAACAGAAGCAGAAGCTGGTTATTTTATCTTAAGCTATCTGTGTTATTACTTTACTTTTCTGTTTGACTTTGTATATGTGAACAAGTCCAACAGAGACAAGTTAAAGCATCGGCATTAACATCTCAGAAAGCAGCATACTTCAAGTTGCCTTCTTTTCCAAAACATTTTCACTTTCTTTTCATGATATTTTATATATCCATCACTAAGACTGATGCAAACATTTGAAAATTTTAACTCACCTGAATTTAAAAAAATGGACATAAATCATATTACCCCTGGCCACATGAACATGTGTATAAAAAAGCCACAAGTTTAAACTGCTTAGTATATATTGGAATGATGTGGACAAAGAAAGATGATAAAATAAACATAACTAAGCTTCATTAAAAGACTTTGGTATTAAAAAATGTTACAGTTTCTTATCAGTAAAGTGTTTATTACTTTGTTCATAGTTTGCTTAATGGAAATAGTGTTAACAATGAATTCCGTGCCTGTATCATGGTATCCTTTTGAGTTTATTCAGAAGAGAATTAGAGATGATACAGTTGTAGGAAACTTGAAAATGTTTGTGGAGAACCTGACAGGACATCTTGTACTCCCTCCCATTAAGTTTTTATTCTCACCGCTGCACTGAAGTAGCAGTTGCCAAGATCAATATTTACCACCGTGTTACTATAGCTAGTGATCAGTTATAAGTTCTTATCTTACTTGACCTATCTGCGGCATTTGGACTACATTCTTCAGTTAGCTTCTTGGACCTCAACCTCTATTGTTTCTCTAACTCCAAAGCCATTCATTCTCAGCTTCCTTTGCTGGGTCCTCCTCATCCTCCTGGCCTCCAAGCATTGTAGCGCCACAGAGCTCAGTCCTTTGACCACTGCTTTATCTTGTCTCACTCTCTTGCTTAACTAATCCATTCCCATGGCTTTAAATACCATCTATATGCTGATGACTCCTAAAGTTATACGTTCAGCTCATACCTTTCTCCTCAGCTTTACCAACTTGCTCAAAACTTAACTCCTGATTCCCTTCCTCCAAACGTGCTCTCCCTCAGTCCTCACCATCTCATTTGTTATTGAAAAAAATGTGTACCTCCAATCATTCAACAAATTCTGTAGGCTTTACCTTCAAACTTACAGAACACAGCCAGTTAACAGGTGTTTTGGTGTCCTATATTTTTGCTGTAACAAATTACTACAAAGTGGCTTAAAACCATGCAAATGTATTATCTTACATTTCTGGAGGTCAGAAGCCCAAAATGAGTCACCACATTAAATTTATTCCATTAAAAATTCAACCCTATATGGTAAGCAGAATAATGGTCTCCCAAAAATGTTGACATCTTAATACCATAGCCTGGGAATATGTTATGGGGCAAAACTCAATGTGTTGGCAGAGCTACATTCCTTCTGGAGCCTCTAAGGGAAAATCCGTTTCCTTGCTTTTTCCAGTTTCTAGAGGCTGCCCACATTCCTTGGCTCATGGCCACATCATTCCCACTTCTACTCATACTACTCTTATCTCCTTCTTTGAGTCTTCTTCCTCCGTTATTCCTTTTTAAGGCCCGTTGTGATAACAATGGCCCCACCCGTATAATCCAGGATATCTCAGAACGTTCAAATCATTAATTTAGCCACATCTGTAAATTCTCTTTTGCTATGTATGGCGACATATTCACAGGCTGTGGAATTAAGACATCAACATTTTCTGGAGACCATTATTCTGCCAACCATATTAATGGAATAAATTTAGTGTGGTAACAGGAAACTGTGTCAAAATCTAAGCAAATCGTAAAACCATTGCCAAGCTAATATATGAGTCAGAATATGAGAAAAACATATGCATTAAAGTAGAATTTTGTGTGTGTGTTTTATAGTTCTTCCCAGTACTGCTGAAAGAATGGCTGCAGACTAGTCTGGAAGTTCCCATTTTCTTTAAAAAAAAAAAAAACTTGTTGTCGTTGAGTCAATTCCTACTCATAGCTACCCTATAAGACAGAGTAGAACTGCCCCATAGGGTTTCCAAGGAGCGAGCTGGTGGATTCAAACTGCCAACTGTTTGGTTAGCAGCTGAGCTCTTAACCACTACAGCACCAGGGCTCACATTTTCTTATTTGCAAAGAAATAAATGGAAAATTTCCAAAAATTTAATTTAAAACCTCGCCAGGTCTTTATTGAATACCCAAACTCATTTGTTTCTAGCCAGAGGTGAAGATTCAAGTGACTTTTATCTGCTCTATACCTTGACTAATCCTGAATATAAACATGATGGTATTTGTTCTTCTCTTTGTTATCATAGATCTGAAAATCCTTTGTACTGATTATTATACTCAGTAAAAATAGGAAGCTAAAGATGAGGTACTTGGATGAACTGTCTAGGAAGAGCAAAACTTACACGTGAGAACTGATTACATAAAATTCTTGAAAAGCCCAGGAGGCCAGACATCTACTTGAGACAATTCTCACCTCCTTACAAGGGTGAGTTTTATACTGATATTTACCCATTGCAGAGAGTAGGAATCCCTATAATCTCTGTGGCAGAGGTCAAAAAAACTGTGACTGATACTGTAAATGGAGTGATTGGGGAAAGAAAGAGACAGAACTGAGTGTCCTGTGAGTTTCTCCTGTCTACCTCTTTCTTATTTCTGGGTTCTTGCCTCATTGGCCTGCCTAGTCTCCACATTTTCTTTCTTTCTTTCTTTCTTTCTTTCTTTCTTTCTTTCTTTCTTTCTTTCTTTCTTTCTTTCTTTCTTTCTTTCTTTCTTTCTTTCTTTCTTTCTTTCTTTCTTTCTTTCTTTCTTTCTTTCTTTCTTTCTTTCTTTCTTTCTTTCTTTCTTTCTTTCTTTCTTTCTTTCTTTCTTTCTTTCTTTCTTTCTTTCTTTCTTCCTTCCTTCCTTCCTTCCTTCCTTCCTTCCTTCCTTCCTTCCTTCCTTCCTTCCTCCCTTCCTTCCTCCCTCCCTCCCTCCCTCCCTCCCTCCCTCCCTCCCTCCCTCCCTCCCTCCCTCCCTCCCTCCCTCCCTCCCTCCCTCCCTCCCTCCCTCTCCCTCCCTCCCTCCCTCCCTCCCTCCCTTCCTTCCTTCCTTCCTTCCTTCCTTTTCTGCTTTAGATAAAGGTTTACAAAACAAAACCAGTTTTTCATTAAACAGTTAGTACACATATTGTTCTATGACATTGGTTAACAACCCCACGACCTGTCAACACTCTCCCTTCTCAACCTTAGGTTCCCTGTGACCAGCTTTCCTGTCCCCTTCTGCCTTCTAGTCCTTGCCCCAGGGTTGGTGTGCCCCTTTAGTCTCGTTTTGTTTTATGGGCCTGTCTAATCTTTGGCTGAAGGGTGAACCTCAGGAGTAACTTCATTACTGAGCTGAAAGAGTGCCCTGGGGCCATACTCTCCTCAGGGTTTCTCTAGTCTCTGTCAGACCAGCAAGTCTGATCTTTCTTTTTGAGTTGGAATTTTGTTCTACATTTTTCTCCAGCTCTGTCCAGAACCCTCTATTGTGATCCCTGTCAGAGCAGTCAGTGATGGTAGCTGGGTACCATCTAGTTGTGCTGGATTCAGCCTGGTGGAGGCCATGGTAGATGTGGTAGCCTAATCATTGAGTTAATACATTAGGTCTCCAAAAGTGCAACTTCAGCTTGAGAGAAAGTGGCATAATCAGGCATTAACACTTTAGGACTCATTACTAAAAAAAATGAGCCTCTATTCACTAACCAAGGCTCTAAGAAAACAACGCACTGAGAAGATCAACTTGACGTAATAGTAGGAACAGGAAATTTACCAAGTTGTAGACCTGATGACGGAGAACAAGACCAAATGGGGTACTGTGATGAAGCAGATTCTGGGGCAGCCATTTAAGCAGTTTTTGTCACGATTAGAAGAAAATTATATATAATATTGCAAATGGAGTGGGCATTGCCTATGCACTGTTTCCTTTATTTCACTCATTTTTTTTTTTTAAATTTGGCTATAAGAGAGAGTGAATGATGAGTTGAGACTGAAAGGAATTTTGGAGGATATTAGCGGTCTTAAGAAGATAAGTTATCAGGCATTTTTGCAAGTTTCTATTCTTTCTGACAACTTACTAAGACATCTACATTCATTAAGTTTACACGTGAAATGATCTCAAAGATTATTCCAAAGGCATTGATTTTGTGGCATTTTAAGGGAGAAACTTGTACAATGGAAGGTCTTTCTTTGCGGTAATATGTGTCTTATGGCAATCACAGATTTATATGATTTTTACCATGATTAACTGTATTTGAAGTATAAATTGGTATGTTGTAGTTGTTGTTAGGCGAAGTGGAGTTGATTTCAACTCATAACAACCCCATGTGACAGAATAGAACTGTCCTTGTAGGGTTTTCTAGACTGTAATCTTTATGGAAGCAGATTACAAGTCTTTTCTCCCACTGGGTGTGTTTGAACCACCTACCTTTGAGTTAGCAGCCAATCACTTAATGGTTATGCCACTGCCCTATAGGGTTTCCAAAGAGGAGCTGGTGGATTCAAACTGCTGACAATTTGGTTAGCACCAAGCTCTTAACCACTGTGTCACCAGGGCTTCCCCACGGCTCCTAGTCAAATTTGATTAATATAAAGTCATAAATCTAAGAAAATTTTAATCTAGCATAATAAAATTATATGATACGTGGATAATCTTAGAATTTGGTGTTTATTGATTAAATTATCTGAGCATTTGGCATAAAAGAGTAATATGCATTAAGGTTCTATAGGGATGGTACTGGGAAATAGGAATATTTATAATTTAAAAACACCACTATAC
The DNA here is from genome assembly GCF_030014295.1 of Loxodonta africana. Lineage (NCBI taxonomy): Eukaryota > Metazoa > Chordata > Mammalia > Proboscidea > Elephantidae > Loxodonta > Loxodonta africana. The sequence continues at coordinate 109,897,013 of NC_087369.1, forward strand.
TTTCATTTACTATTTGAACATATATATATTTTTTTTTTAATGCAGTTGCTCAGATAACAATGATTAAATTTTATCAGCCTATCACATGATGAACATCTTCATTACAGGCATTATCTTTAAAATTCTTTATATTGACCCTGTGTAATTCTGTTGCAAATCCCTAAGCTACTATGAGAACAAAGCCCAGTTCTCATAGGAGCAACAAAGGCCCCTCTTTGACCATGTTTATGTTGCTAAATAATTCAGTATAAATGGGATCTTTGAAGAACTCAGAGGATTTTCAAGGCAGCAACTGCCCAGGACAAATTTCTTTGAGACAAAAATCTAGTGAGATTTTATTTTTACATAATGTGTGAATCTCGCCTGGAATTGAAAGTATAGATTTCTTTAAACTTCTTAAATTCATTCACCAAATACTCAGGGTTAGTATGAAATGCTGTTTTGTCCCTTCTGACATGAATCTTGACGTGTCATATTTTGGAAACTCTGGTGGCATAGTGGTTAAGAGTTATGTTAACCAAAGGTTGGCAGTTCGAATCTACCAGGCGTTCCTTGGAAACACTATGGGGCAATTCTATCCTGTACTATAGGGTTGCTATGAGTCGGAATCGACTTGATAGCAACGAGTTTGTTTTTTTGTTGTTGTTGTTTGTATTAGAATACTGTTCTTTTCCCCCATCTAACCCTCCTAAATTCAATAGATAATTGTTCAGGATTGGGATGCAACTACAGAGGTCACATTTTTTTACCTGCATTTTTTTCTAGTTATGCATTAGGCAGATAGCTTCTCTCTTTTCCTACTCATTGTAATTATTATTTTCCCATTCTTACTTATTTGGATTTACTTTCTATTACACTTTTCAGTCACCAACCCCCCCATGTTCTTAACTGATTATTGTAGATCGTAGACCAATTCAGGTGAAAATGTTTTCTTGGCATATTACTTCAGATTCCTAGAAGGACCTCTTGAGGAATAAGAAACTTCATGGTTATATGAGGGCTTTAATATAATCATAATGCATTTTCTGGTGGTTCTTAATGAAAGGAAATTAAATTCAATGGTAGCTTAGTCTAGTATATTTTTTAACTGTAGAAATCATCTCAATTCAGTTCATTACTAGTTTATTGATACAAACCTAAACATTGCAGTATGTATGTTTAGTAAGCAAAGCTATAAATGTTTTTAAAATAGTGAATTAATAAGGTTCTAAGTATTGAAAACTAATTTCAATTACTATTTTAAATAGTATGTCTACATAGATAATTTTTAATCATTTAGTATTGAATTTACATTTACAAAGCCCAGTTCTCATAGTAGCAACGAAGGCCCCTGTATGACCATGTTTTTGTTGCTAAATAATTCAATATAAATGGGATCTTTGAAGAACTCAGAGGATTTTCAAGATAGCAATCTCCCAGACAAATTTCTCTTAGACAAAAATACAGTGAGACTTTGTTTTTATATATAATGTGTGAATCTTGATTAAAATTGAAAGCATAGGTTCTCTAAATTTCTTAAATTCATTCACCAAATACTCAAGGTTGGAATGAAATACCGTTTTGCCGGTTATGATATGAATCTTGAAGTAAGTCATATTTTATGAAATGAAATAGGACTATTCCCTCTCCCTGTTACACACTTAAACATAATGCCTGTATCTTGATGTGAGGAAACAAAGGACCTATAATTCTTTAATTCTTGACTTTTAATGGATTTTTGGAAAAAGAAAGTTAACGCATAATTGTTATAGCCACCAGCTCTTTGATAAAACTTTTTGCACATATTTTGTGTTCACTCTGAAAATCATAGAAAATAAAATAATACACGATAGCATTCTCTGTTTAAACAATCAGTGTCAGAGTTTCATTCTTATATCTGAATGATGGCAAGTTAGAGTAGACAGAGATGATACAATTATAACTCATTGTAATTGTAGACATGCCTTAATGTTTTGGTATTACCAAACCTAATATGAGTATGAAATTGAAAGAGAGATTTTTCATTTTACTTAATCATTAGGAAGGCTTCCTGCAAGCAAGATTACAGACTAATGTTAGTGAAAAAGACATCATTTTTTGTGTGTTCTAGAGAATTTGAAAGGTTAATCCATCTTTTATCATAGATTGGTAGGATAATCTTGGTACTATTGATGTACAGTAGATCCTCTTTATGATGGCATCCAGTTGATATACAGTAGAATTCCTTTATGACCTTTTTTGATGGAGATAAGCATGATGCTGATAAACCAAACTGTCTTCCGTATATCATGCTTTCATTGCAGTAAGTAGTTAAATCTTTAGAAATCTACCTTTATCTACAGTATATCTGTCTTCATGAATAATAGGGATATTATAGTTTTTGATTGATTATAATCACATTTAATATTCTGGGCAGAAATTAGGCCAAAATATTTCTCTACTTTTCTTTTCAAATTCAAAGTAATACTTTTATTTCAAATAGATCATTCCTACAATATGTTGTAAATTATCATGTGTTTTTCCTTAAAGAGGTTTGTGCCTGGAAATGTTTCCTAGTGACTGATACACTTTTAAAAGTGAGCAATAAACCCATGAATTAATTGTACTTTCATATTTCTTACAAAAATTCAGTAAAGAATATTTATATAAAAGCCTCCCTGGGGTTTGGGGACTATGGCTTCAGGGGACATCTAAGTCAATTGGTGATATGAATTCTACTAAGAAAACATTCTGCATCCCACTTTGAAGTGTGGCATCTGGGGTCTTAAATGCTAACAAGCGGCCATCTAAGATGCATCAATTGGTCTCAACCCACCTGGACCAAAGGAGAATGAAGAACACCAAGGTCACAAGGTAATTATGAGCCCAAGAGACAGAAAGGGCCACATGAACTAGAGACTTACATCATCCTGAGACCAGAATAACTAGATGGTGCCTAGCCACAACTGATGACTGCCTTGACAGGAAGCACAACAGACAACTCCTGAGGGAGCAGGAGAACAGTAGGATGCAGACCCCAAATTCTCATAAAAAGACCAAACTTAATGGTCTGACTGAGACTAGAAGAATCCCGGCGGTCATGGTCCCCAAACCTTCTGTTGGCCCAGGACAGGAACCATTCCAGAACACAACTCATCAGACATGGATTGGACTGGACAATGGGTTGGAGAGAGATGCTGATGAAGAGTGAGCTACTTGTATCAGGTGGACACTTGAGACTATGTTGATATCTCCTGTCTGAAGGGGAGATGGGAGGGTAGAGGGGGTTAGAAACTGGCAAAATGGTCACAAAAGGAGTGACTGGAATGAGGGAGCAGGCTGACTCATTAGGGGGAGAGTAAGTGGGAGTATGTAGTAAGTTGTATATAAGTTTACATGTGAGAGACTGACTTGATTTGTAAACTTTCAGTTAAAGCACAATAAAAATCATTTTAAAAAAAAAAGCCGCCCTATATTAAGCTGCTGAATAACCAATTGCTCTCGTTCATCTGAGCTTGTTTATCTCCTATTGGAGAGAAAAAAAGTATTTTGATGCAATGGCTTAACACTACTCTTAACCTGCTCTACCAATTCATAAAATCTAAGAAAATGTTTAGCTATTAATTATGAATTATGAGTTTAGAAGTTTTTAATGCTTTCATAGCCACTTTCAAACACTTAGAAATCATTTGAGAGATTAGCCCAGGCACTACTTACATATTTTTTTCTTTAGGAATTTATGATAACAGCAATGACAATAATTATTTTGAAAATGAGGGCTACATGAAGCTTAAAGCGGTGGGTGTGTGTCTTCATTTGGAGCTAAAATTTTGGTAGTTATTAATTTGAAACATCTGTGTCTATAGTGTGGAGTAATTTTCAGCTGTTTCCTGAGAGGTGAAAGCAAGAAATAATTTAGTGAGTAAGCAAACATAAATTGTTCTTTTAATGTGTTAGACATGATTCACTGATATTTCCTGATAAAATGTGATATTTATACTATGGAAGTTCTAATGATCTGATGCTTAATAAGAAGCTGATGATTATATAACTCTTCTACTGAATATCTGAGGCTCATACATTTTCATTATTAGGCACATTTCTTAGTAGGCTTTCAGTAGGAATATAGAAATATGGAAATACTGTAGTTTTGTGTAGTTACTCTTTTGGTCTCTGGTGTATAGATAAAGTATACTTAAATTATAAAAAAAAATGGGAAAACGTCTTCTCCTTCAAATAAAACTGATAAACTGGAACTAAATGAAAATTACCTGAGAAATAAATATACTTTATTTTTATTCCACTAATGTCTATGACAGATATAATCTCTCCCAAATGCTCCAGGGCAGTTTGACTCATGGAAGTACATGATCTCTGGGTCTTACTGTCTAGATTTGGGAGCTTGTCAGGATCAGACCTCTTCACAGGAACATTAAGAAAAAGCTTTTGGCATATGAACATTTCTACATGTTCGGTTAAGCTTTTTGAAAAGCATTGTTCTTCTATGGATGACCTCTTTGCACAGAATGATAGCTTTATCCTTTTCCACATCATTATGTTTTCAGGGGGAAAATCCTGCTGTGCTACATCATAATAACATGTAATCTCCTTGCTCAGTTTAGCTGAGATTTTTGGAGCCTCTGTTCATAGAAGCTGTTCTTTAAAGCTTGATCTATAATTTTGCAGAATCACCCTAGCAGAAGGGCAAGAGGCTTTAGAAGAGTGATACAACTATTAAAACTCTTAAATGAAGATTAGTTTCAAGTTTTACAATCCACTACCAAACCATCTGTCAAACCTCATGTCAGGTTTTGTTAAACCTCTGAGCTCTCTAAGTGTTAATTCATCCCCCTTCTATAACATCCTCTCTTCCCTAAACACACACACACACACACACACTTTTGCTTGTTGATGATTAAAAGATCTAATTAAGTGCTCCAAGCTTGTTGATTTTTCCACCTAGTGATCTGTTGCCCTTAAAGACAATTTCAAAATAGCTGCTTGCCTTTTGCAGATTCATTGGAATCCTTCTGGATTCCACCATTTTCCCCTTAGCCGACACTACATCAAGAAGGAAGACCGGCACTTTTCTGGTTGATACCAAACCACTTCAGAGAGACTCAGGCCAGTCTGGCAAATATTGGACAAACCTATGAAATAACTCAACACTGTTTTTTTTCTTAAGCCTTCACCATTTCAGCTGTGATGATGGCAGTTATCTTAAGAAAAGTTAAATATAGGTTTAAAATAAACTTCAGTTTATATTACACTGGTGTTAATCTTTTCCCCACCATTCTGTCCACCACTATCAGATTTTGCTTTCCATTTAGAAATTCATGCCTTTTGACACCAATTTACAGGAGCCCTGGTGATACAGTGATTAAGGCTCAGCTAAAAACCAAAAAGTTGGAGATTCAAACCTGCCAGCCACTCCTTGGGAAAAGCTGTAGCAGTCGGCTTCTGTAAAGGTTTACAGCTATGGAAACCCTATGGGGCAGTTCTGCTCTGTCCTATAAGGTCAATATGAGTCAGAATAGACTGGATGGCAACATGTTTGGTTTTCTGACACCAATTTGAAAGTAAAAAACAAAACCACATAAAACCCAAAACAACAGACAAACAATAAAGGGTGATCAACAGGGTCCTGTCTGTGCTAGACATAGGTTTGCATGTCCCTTTAATTCTGACAAATGCATGCCACTTACCCTGTACACCGGAAATATTAGTAAATTATGTATTTTCAGTTCTGGATTCATTTCCAAAAAAACATGATGTAAATTCAATTTGTGAGTTCGTAGGGGGATAACTGTACCTGATGTAACTTATTATGAAAGCTTAGTGTTGTCGTATTTCTTCAAGCGTGTAATCTATACACTGCTTTTAGAAAACAGAGTATCTTAAGGATACTTGAAAGTTTAAACTGAATACTAAGTATCAAGCTCCATTTTTAAGCCTTTTCAATCCAACTCTTCTCCTTCTACCTCTTTCCAAAAGCCCTAATTCATGTCTAAACAAATTTAGATACATTTTATAATCTTTTAACTAGGCAATTAATTTAAACTTTGAGTAGTGGATTTGAGCTTTAGGTCTATTTTTATTTCTCTTTAGTATGAACATTCATAAATATGATTAGTAATAATTCTCAAATTTTGAAGATTTCAGGAACTCTCTAGTTTTATAAACCAACTTTTTCTTCAGAACATCAACTATTCACAAAAGTTTTTACATAAGAGTAAATTATAATAAAAATAGGTTGCTTTCAATATGAGCTTATGTAATAATTATAAAAATTAAAGAGTAATTAATGTCTGCCTTCCCTTTTCTCTCCACCCTCACCTATCACAGTATGGTGGTATTTATGATAAAAAACAAACAAACAAACAAAAACTTTGCATTGAGTCGGTTCCCACTCCTAGTGACCCTATAGGGTTAACTTTTATTTTAAATATATACCAAAAATCTTATGTATGTAATTGGAATTTCCTGTGTCAAAATTTTTGAGATGCCATGTAATATTTTATTGATGAGAATTGGGACTCATTTGTGAATGAGGAGAGAAGGCTTTGGGGTCATCAACATGTCCCATCACTCTCATGGCTGCTCAGCGCCTCTGTCTTGTCCTGAAATGATCATTTCACTTAGGCAGGAGAGAGAGAGGAGAGAGTGTGTGTGTGAATATGTGTGTATGTGTGTGAGAGAAAGAGAAGTAGAGAGGTAGGCAGAGAAAGATGGCTAGATGGTTTCTTCTGCATGTTATTAGGGAAAATGTAGCCATAATAGTGCAAGGGCATGGGACAATTATAAAGTGCCAAGAGGCTTATTTTAGCCATTCAATATAATGCAATAATCCTACCATTCTCATGTTATACTCATTTCACAGTTGATGAAACTAAGATTAAGTTTAAATAAATTGACACAGGATGTAAAAGTAGTAAGATGTAAAGCCAGATGCAGATTCCAAAGGCCATGTTCTGTCCATTGGTGTACCATATTGCTGAGTAAATTTTAATCTCTTTTAAATACCTTTCTCTTGCTCCTTATATATGGCCTGCCACCTCTTGAATTACAAGATGAAAAGATATGCCAGGAGGACCTTAAGAAACATTGAGAAGGGTAGGAATTAACAAAGGACTTTTCCTATTCCAAAAAATCTCTGACACATATTCACTGTAATTGTAAAATGTGCCCTGAAATTTATTATAAAAATTAAAAGTTGATATTTTGCCATAGTACTGTATAGTATTGCTGGACATTATTTCTATAGTAAGGATCTAGATTTCTTATAAGGAAATGAATAAAAATATATTAAAGCTTATAAGTGTAATCATTAAAAGCATCACCCACATAGTTAGATGTCCGTAGACACATGCCATTGTGCTAGATAATACATAGGACTCTCAAAAAAAAAAAAAATCTCATCCCTGCCCCCCAGAAGGGGTTGTGTAGGATGATATGCTGATTGGAAAAAAAATTTTTCTTATTCTGTCAAAAACATAGCAATAAAATAACAATAATTCATTAGTCCTACTCACTTGTAGTCTTTGGTAGCTAAAATAAAGTGATGGCTGTAACAATTCAGAATATCACATTTTTGTAAAACATGAGATTCTTGGTGTGCATATGATTACTCAAAAAATGGCAGCATACTTAAATTTCTTGGGGAAAACCTGCTCCATTTGAGAAAGTAATGCAATAGCTGAATACAGCTTGTCTGGGTTCTCTTTTCATTAAATTTTGAGGAAACAATAATGTAATGTTGAGACCGTAATCAGAAATATCATGATCTTATTCTGAATGCAATTTCCTTCCCGTTAGGTTTGGGTAACAATAAAATTTCCGAGTGGGAGAATAAAGGATGCCTTCCACACTTCTTAAACCATCACAGAAGCAGTCTGGGTTTACAGTCACTTTGGGATTAGACAGGTTAAAGTTTGCAGTTAATGTGTCAAGTTGCTAAACTTCATAATTTGTAAGACATGGTTCAGAAAACATAGAGTTTAATTTGAGAAGGACAGTAAGAAGGACAAGCCAGATTTAGAATGTTGGATCACATTATCTTGCTTCATAAGCCTTTTTTGCAAAGCAGTTATATTTTGGGAAGTGAATTTCACTCTTTTAGGTCACTTGTAACAGCGTCTCCGTCTTTTCCTGAAAGACTAAATTCTTGGAAGCTGGAAATATTTTCCCATTTAAAAGCTAATTGACTGAATAAAAAATTGCCTTAAAACTTTCTTTCTTTTTGCCTTAGACTGCCCCCCCCAAAAAATTGGGGAGATTTAATAGAGTTATGGGCCTTTACTTTGAACAAATGCTTGTTTGAGTCGGCCTCCCCCACCTCTTCTATAAATAAAAGCATTTGAGAAGGTGATATATAATTTTTGTAAGCCATAAAATTTTTGGAGTCTGAGAAGTGAGGTGATATAAATGAACACATTTTCTCTCATGCACCTTGATTTCTTTAGACCAACAGGGCATCACTGTAAAATAATGTATTAGTGCTTAAAAGAGCTAATGCAATTTTAAACAATGTCCAATTCTCTTCCAAAGTTTAATGTATGAACTAGGAATATCTGACTAAGGAATAATAAGAAGATCCAATATCTATCCCTCCTTTTCATGGAAGTATTATTTTTTTATTGTTAGCAATAATGGCAGTGACACTTCTCAAAACTCTGAGATCAGTGGTAAAACACTTCTTTTCAGCAGTGTGCACTGTCTTAATGTGAACTGGATTAAAATGAGACTCAAATCTGTAAAGACTGTGATTATTATAAAGCACTTTAATCTTTTCTTGACAGTTTGACATCTAATTCCATAAAAGGCAAGATTCAGTTTGGTTCAGTACCGGGTGCATGTAAGGAAACAGAAATGCACGTCTGTGTTTTATTTCTCATGTGTCACTGATGAATTATATCTCATTTTAATAATAAAAAGTAAAGCATAAATGTATTTGAGCATTAATATTTCCTGGAATTGCCGTTTCTCTTACTTGCATTATATTTAAACTTCAGCAGTTCTATATTGGAGTTGTTAGGCAAACTCCTAGTTATTAGCCTTATAACTGTAAGGTTTTGGTGAAAAGGAGTAATGGGAAGAACATTGGCCGAGGTAGGAGTATTATTTTACATTTAAGTCACTTTTTACAAAACAAATTTTAGTAAACTTTCCCCAATATTTGAATTTTGAAGCATACAAAAAACAGAGGTGTTTAATTACTGTGATGGTTAATGTTATGTGTCAACTTTATTAGGCCCTGATTCTCAGTAGTATGTAATTATCCTCAATTTTGTGATCTGATGTAAGTATCCTCCATTTTGTGATCTCCTATGCGTAACATAATATGATCATCTATGCGATATTATTTTCTGACATCAGCCAATCATTTGTAAAGGGAGTTTCTTCAGGTGTGTGGCCTGCACCTAATATCTATCTCTATCTCTATCATCTATATCTATATCTTTATCATCTATCTCTATCTCTATATCTATATCATCTATATCTATGGATGTTCTGAAAAGGCTCACTTGCTTGCTCTGGGTCCTACATCGGGCTTGTCATCACCTGACCTCTGGTTCTGGGACCTGAGCCAGCAGCCTGCTTTATTGCCTGCTGATCTTGTGGTTTGTCAGCCTCTACAACTTGTGATCAGGCAGTCTGCTGTTTCACCTACTGATCCTGGGTTCATCAGCCCCTGCGGCTGTGTGAATCAGGAGATGCCTGATGCCTGACCCATGGACACCAGCCTCTACAACTGCATGAGCCATTTCCTTGATATAAACCTCTCTCTCTCTCTCTGTGTATATATATATATATTATACACACACACACACTCTACACCGGTTTTGCTTCTCTAGAGAACCCAATCTAAGACATTTGGTACCGAGAATGCTTCTAGAGAAACAAAATTGTAAGGATGAGTTTTCTAAATTGTTTCTCAAGTATGACTATTCTTAAAGGCCCTGATGACTCTGCCTCCAGTAGTAAAGAGGGTGCTGCTAATCCATGGTGTCAGGCGGCAATATTAACAGGAAAATATCACCACCAATAGATCGAGTGAGTATTGGTGTATTGGTGAGAAGTGAGGGACTGGGTGATTTCATGTTTAATGCTTTTCTACATTTTTGTCAGAAACAGAAACATAAGGAAGCTGGTTGGTTGGTCCTGCTTTCACTAGACAAAGTGGTGAATGAAAGAGGAACCCCAGGCTTCAGAGGCAAGGCTCAAGTATCACATAAAAGACCGGAAAGTTGCCACTTGTGCCCTGAAAGAAAGCCTTATTTCTTGTAGTAATAGAGCTGAATTTTCCCAAAACCAAACCCAGTCTTATTGTAAAAGTGGCTGAATTAAAATGCCAGTTGAATTCCCAATGTCGAATGGTATCTGAAGATAAATGAAGGCATTGATTGGGAAGAAATGGGATCTTGAAGCTTGAGATGGGGACACATGGGCAGATAATCAGGAAGCTTGGGACACTGTGGCACTAAATTCCATTGAATCACTCCTGCCAACAGATTCAGCCCTCTTACTCCCATCCGAAGGGATTGGTCCATCTTTGTGGGCTAAGCCACCCTCCACAGGAAAGCCATTATCCCTTCCACCACTATCTCATGAAATTAACCCATTGTCTGAGATATCACCTAAGGCAGCTCCTGGGGCATTCCCTGTGGCATTGCCTGAGGTAGATGCCTTATAAGACACTGCTGAAATGATCCTAGGACCCACCCCCACCACTCATTTTTTCTCATTTTTTTTAAGACCTATAACTAGACTTAAGTCTCCCTGAGCCCTAAAAGGTAAAGTGCAAAGTGTGACTCAGAAGGAAGTATGCTACACTCCAAAAGAACTGCTTTACTTTTCTAATATGTACAAACAGAAACATGGGAAATATGTATGGAAATGGCTATTAAGGATGTCGAATAATGGTGCAAGGAACATGAAGTTGGATCAGTCTGATTTTATTGATATGGGCCCATTAAGCACAGATTCTTCATTCAATATTTCAGCTTGAGATGTTGGGAAAGAACCTAATAGTTTATATGGTTTGTTAACTAAAGTATGGATTACATGGTGACCTACAATAAATCAAGTTGAAGTACCAGACCTGCCTTGGTATACTGTAGAAGAAGGTATCCAAAGTCTTAGGGAAATTGGCATGTCAGAGTGGATTTGTCAAGTTAGACCCGCAAATCCACACATAGAGTACCTAGAGGAAACACCTTTTACTACAACAATGAAGAACAAATTTGCAAAGGGAGCCCCCGAATCCCTGAAGACTGCTGTGACTGTTATTTTATTTAAGTCAGATTTGACAGTGGGAACTGCCATAACTGAATTAAGACACCTACTTACAATGGGGCTGATTGGGCCCTTGATGGTAGAAGCCAAAAGGTGGCAATCAGTCAACAAAGATAAGGGGGATCTGGTTACCATAATGGACACCAGAGCTACTTGTTTTAAATTTTGACAGTGCTGGAGAATATGAAGCAGCTTGGTATTATGATTCAAACAATGTTACTTTTCATCAAAATTACTGCAGTATTAGTTTCTCATATAAGTACTGTTTTGCCTTGTGATTTTAGGTTGATTTGACTAAGAGGCATTATCAAGTTTTCAGCAAAAACTAGTTTCCAAAGCCATTCAGAGTTTGATAATGGTGGCTGAGGATGGTTCTTCTCATTTAGAAAAATTTAAATTTTGGACCCAAGGGGGAAAAAAAAAATCACAGTAAAACTTTGCCATTGCTATGCCAACTGCTTGTGCAGTAGGACGAGTCAGCTTGTATTTCTGACAAAAATTCACAAAACTGACAATGGTTCTTTCCACAATTGTGAATGAAGTTCATTGTTAACCATAATGGTTCAAGAATACATAATAGATTCAAATATTTTTCTCATAGTACCTGCTAATGAGTAATACAATAAATAACTGTAGGCCTTGAACATCTTACATTTTGACAAATTTTGTAAATTTGTCTAACTAAGCTGTTTTCTCCTCCACACTGTTATAATACTTCTTAGCAGATTCTACTTCAGGTTGTACTGAATTAGTGTTTTCTTAAATTCTTTGAACATATTCTCAATTGTAGTTGTTCTATGAAGTCTATAACAGTTAGACTATTCATAGAGTCTTTCATAGAGTGAATTCTGTCACTTCAAACTCAGCATTGCCTCTTCAAATAAATAAAAACTAAGCAGTGTTGGTAACATCTGTCAGCTCATCGAGAGACAAAGAAAATCACTCAAAACCATTTTCTTAGTTTTTTTTTTTTTAATTCACTATTGATGTTGTTCTCAATTGTTTCAAGTGTTTGGGTACAATCCATGTGAGAAAGCTAATAGGCTTAAGTTTATCTTCTCTGGACACCTTTCTTTCGCTGTTGCAATCAAACATGATTTAATTAACTCACCATTGGTAAAGGGTCTTCTTTACTTGACTAACAGGTGAGTCTCAGAAATTTACTTTGGTCACAGTGTCGTTTTGGTTTTTTATTTCTGTGAAGAAATTCTTCTGTGATGAGATACTCCATTTGAAATTTCTAATGTTTCTGTTTCTTTCCTGTGAGTTGGAATATTGTGATGAGTGGTGTCTGATAAAGTTGACGTGCACTGTATTCTTTTTTCTGTTGTTACAACTATAGTGTCGTTATACAGCAAACACAATGCTTTGCCATTTAATTCAATCACCAAATTATCCATACTCCACTGTGCCTTAAACGTGCAACATTCCAAGTCTGATTTTCTTTTCTTTCTTGTTTTGACAAAATGGGTATTCACTTGTAATTAAATAAATAAAATAAAATTTTGGAGTATAATAATACATTTTTCACTTGAAACCGTATCCAGCAATAACTGCATCACTGCAGCACATGGAACAGCAGGGTGAATTCATGAGAGCGTGACATAAGGTCTCTGTCACAACCACTCAACTCTTCTTTTGTAGTACAAAAGCTTCCAGCAGTCACTGAGTTGAGTTCTCTCAGCTTCCTTGAAAAATTTCTCCCTTTCATAGACCAAAGAACATTTTGCCAAATTCTTTACCTCATATGCTAAAAGTAGTCATTAAAGAATGTGTAAGTATACTTTCAACTGTTTCAAAACAACAGAACATACTCCATGTCCTGAGGTAAACTAAATGAACACAGACATCTTTTCAAGACTTTGATAATTATTCTGGGTTGGTAGGTCAGCATCTGTGGATCACTTCATAAATCCCTTAGCATTTATAACATCTATTAAATATTTATGTACGATAGAGTAAATGTGTGTGATGTGGTGACACACACAGGATAGATGGTGAATTAGCAAATATAGCTCGTGAAGCCATTCAGTTTCAAAGGCATTGGACTGAAATTTTCCATCCTAAATTTCAGCCATTTGAGTATTGTAAGTTGTCCTTCACAATTCCATTTATGTGTTTAATGGAACACTTAAATGTGACACTGGAATGTAAACTCCATGAGAAAAGGTTTTTTTTGTTTGTTTCTGTTTTTTCTCTCTTTTGTATCTCCAGCACCTAGACCTGTGCTTGGCACAGGGTAAGCACTCAGTAAATATTTGAAGAGTTAATGAATAAGTAAACTCTGATGTCTATAAAGAGATAATTTACAATAGTATTTTAAATACCTGTGTGCAATGCATACTTAGATTTTACACCATATTTTTTTATTTTAACAAACTACTTAAAAAATTCTTCTGTATTTTTTCTTTTACAGACAATGAAGGAGGTTGTGCGATCTCACACCCCCATGAAAGAATCCACCACTGTGGAGATCTGGACTCATCCTCAGCCACAGGTATGAAGGCAAATATTTCTCATAATTCCTCCAATTTCCTTTTAATTGAATTTTATGAATGTTTAAGAACAATTCTTAAGTAGTGCTTTTCAGTGTGTGCTATTCAGATGGTTTTGTGCCAGATTCTATTGTTGAACATATGACAGTAAGTATATATTTTTCCCTGGTGTGGGCTAAAATTGGAAACCCTGGTGACATAATGGTTAAGAGTTCAGCTGCTAACCAAAAGGTCGGCAGTTCAAATCCACCAGGTGCTCCTTGGAAACCCGATGGGGCAGTTCTATTCTATCCTATAGGGTCACTATGAGTCAGAATTGGCTTGATGGCAACGGGTTTGGTGGGCTAATATTAGTGGAATTTGTTTCTTTGGTGGGTCAGGTCCACACATTCCTCTTCTAAATGGTTGTCCATTCCACCAATGTTTAAACCTTGTTCTGAAATCATGGACTGAAAAAACATTGAGAACTGCTGCTGTATAATTTGATTTAACTTTAAGGTTTAACATTATATAAGACTTTTTGTTTATATAATTAGGCAAAGTTAACTAAAACCTCACTAAAGCACATTCATTCAGGGGGAAGACAGCCTGAATGAAAAAAAAAATCATTTGTACAGTGTTTTTAAAGAATGATTGTTCATTTCAATCAAGACAGCTTAAAAGATGGCTTAACAAATCCATTCGAATGTGTTTTCCTAGTAGAGGCTTTAAAGGGACTTTTAAAACTAGAGACCAGTGTCTAAACACTGGCTTCTTGGTTTTGTATGGCAGGGTAACTTACTGTTGTTAATAAGCTAAAGATCCTGAATCTGACACTTTGGGTGTCAAATTAACAGGCATAAACAGTTCTCTATCTAGTTATTTTCAAATATCTTATTGGTTACAAGGGAAATACATTAAGAAAATGTGGATAAATAAAATGTCAATCTATAGTATTAGGAAAGCAGCCCAAATGGAATGGAAGGAGCATCGTAATTGTCTATTATACGTTATTTCATATGTGCTTCTGGGAAGGTTAGGATGGACTGTGAAACCGCATGTTCAGTGATAATAATAGTACACAAAATTTTGCAGTGTTAATTTACACTCTCTGTGAAAAAAATTTTTTTTTTGTGAAGACATGTTTAATTAAATAAAGGTATATTGTAACCCAACATCTGTCCAAATTGTCATAAGTTTGAAATTATTCAATTGTGATTTAGTGAAGTTTTGCCAGATTCCAAATTCTGGCTTTCATATATTGCATACAAGTCATCTTTGATTCAGTCTCAAGAAAATTGGTAAGCGTGTAGAATGCAAGGTGAATTTAATATAATAACCCCATCTACCTCTGTATTTAAGAAGCATCTTGGAATATTACTATCAGTGTATCGATTCTTTAATTAAGAAGTCTTCAGAATAGTAGTTCTGAGGAAAACTAAACAGTTTTTTAAATGTATACCTTAAGGTCCAACAATTTGACCTACCAATATGACTTAATGTACAACTGGAACAAATTGAAATGCGGCACTGTTTCTCCACTAATATAAAGGTATTCTATAAGCAATAATTTATCTAGCCATGTAGTTACTGTTGTATTCTATTAAGTGGAGTGTAATATCATTGTTTTTGTTGTTAGGTCCTGTCGAGTCGGTTCTGACTCATAGCGACCCTATATACAACAGAACAAAGCACTGAGTGGTCTTGCACCACCTCACAGTCATTACTATATTTGAGCCCATTGTTGTAGCCACTACGTCAATCCATCTTTTTGAATGTCTTCTTTTTTGCTGACCCTCTACCATACCAAGCATGATGTCCTTCTCCAGGGACTGGTCCCTATGAATAACATGTCCAAAGTACATGAGACATGGTGCTTCCAAGGAGCATTTTGGCTGTACTTCTTCCAAGAGAGACTCATTCTTCCTTCTGGCAGTCCATGCTACACTCCCACGCTAATCCTCTCAACCTGAAATTACAAATCACAAAATGGAGTATAGCCACACGATACTGGGAACAGTGTCCTAACCAAATTGATATACACATTTTTTTTGGGGGGGGGAAGTAATTCAATGCATGATAGTATCACTACTCACAGGTAAAGATAGGGAATTTTCACCCTTGTTTTTGATTAAAAAATTATGCTTTCCTGTGAAAAGTTTAAAGAAAGTATTTTTTTCATTAATAAGCTTTTAGGGTTCCTCACGAAATATCTCACCTTTAGCAAGATACTCAATATTCATTTGAGGGATGTAAAAAACCGGTCTGAAAACAGAAACCACTGAAGCTGGCATGGAAATGAAATATTAAATATTTTTGTTCCTCCACTGAAATATTTAAGCTATTTGATAATGCCTCCTCAACCATCCACGTGACACCTAGTCAAAATTCATGATACAGATAATGACTTTGAGGATTTATAAAATAAAAATGGCCATATGTTACAACAGTTTCCCGTAAACCAGAATCATTCCTATTTGTAAAAACAAACTATTCCACTAATTAATGTCATGAAATCATAGGTTAACTTATTCTTTAGGTGAAGAAAATAAAAAGGAAGGTGTCTATCTCTTTAGAATTAAAAATAGCATTTTTATTAGAATCTTTAGAAAGTGTTTAGATATGCAACTATAGTACATATCTTGAGGTTTTAAGTTAGATTTTTAAAAATTAACATGATATTTTATCAACAAATGAAATAATTCAAATCACCGAGAGTACCTTTTGAATGTGCAGGGGACAGTGGAGAAATCAACATTGACTGAAGTCATAAACATAAACATCCTAGCATCTGTGCAATATTGAGAGGAAATAGAAAACTACTCAAAAATGGTTGTTGACCAGCTTTTCACATGCTGTGTACATATGCCCATTGGCATGGAGCTCTTGTTTTACTGTAATTCAGTATTTTGTAATCACTGATATTTTCCCCTTCCATGATAAGCGCTCCTCCCGCACCTTCTCTGCTCCTTGATTCTTAGATATTACAATGATCAATGAGCCAGCAACCTTAAAACTGTATAATACTCTGCCAAAAAATTGAAATAGAATAAACTGGTATATTACTTGGGGACTTTTCATGATTTTCCATGACTTTCAATGGTAACTGAATTGCTGGTGACAGAATCTTCTACAAAGATGACAGCCTGATTATGAATACAGCTAATATCTTGGCCACCATTGTATTTCATTAAATACAGATATCTACAGCATTCACTGGGACATTTATATATTATGTCATGTCTTATATTCATTGAGAAATAAATAGCTGAGAACAACAGTACTGGACAACTGCTGTAGATTATTTGGAAGAGGCATGGATCTATTGCCTAATTTTAATTCCCCCAAATGTTAATGCCCATAGCTAGTGGCTCATAGAGGAGCCTTGGTGGAGTAGTGGTTAAGAACTTGGCTGCAAATCAAAAGGTCGGCAGTTCAAATCCACTAGAGGCTCCTTGGAAACTATGGGCACAGTTCAACTCTGTCCTATAGGGTCACTATGAGCCAGAATTGACTCCACGGCAATGGGTTTAGTGGCTCATATGTCTCCCACAAAGAATGTGATTGACCTCTGGTACAGAAAGTAAATAAAATAGTGGAAACAGTGTGAGCTGACGTAAGATAAAAGGAAAGTAGAAAGAACGATTACTTGGGACAGATGATGGATGTCAACTGTACTAAGAAATTGATTTATTTTATTAAACAAAAAAAATATATAAACATACACTGTACCAGGTACTCTGTTAAGCGACTAAAAATATTAACTCATTTAAATCTTGAAAGGGAGATGAGGGGGCAGGGGGTTTAGAAGCTGGCGGGATGGACATGAAAAGAGAGAGTGGAGGGAAGGAGAGGGCTGTCTCATTGGGGGAGAGCAATTAGGAGTATATATATAGCAAGGTGTATATAAATTTTTGTATGAAAGACTGACTTGATTCGTAAACTTTCACTTAAAGCACAATAAAAATTAAAAAAAATGTTAACTCATTGAAATCTTATTACAAACCTAGGAATGTTACTAAATTCATTATTAGTCTTAGCTCTATTTTATAGATGGGGAAACTGGGGGCATAGAGAAGTGCTAGTAAGTATCAAAGACAGGATGTAAACTGCCTGGGTTTGGCTCTAAATCTCATCCTCTTAATTATGTGATAACGTCTCGCTAAATATCAACAGCAAGAATGAAAGTTCATTCTTGGGGCAAGAAATAATTTTGAAGGAGACTCTAATTTGAAACTAATGTAATTCTATATTCAGCTAGGAGAAGACCTGCATGTATATATATATGGAAAATGAAGATGACCCCTTTATGATACTGGAGTGAAAAAAAGAAAACATATGGACCATACAGAACACTAGGTTTTGAAATAATCAGAAAAATGCTGTTTAGAAATGTTAAATTTACTATGATAATCCTTAATGAAAATCTTCCTGCAAGATGAGAAAGGCTAATTAACAGTGATAAAATGTGAGAATTCCCCCAGTTTAAAAGAATTACCTTGTAATCTTGGGATAATGGCTAACAGGATTACTAATTTGATAAGTTAACAGTAACTGCATTTGATGAAGGAATTGGTATGCTAATTTTATATTTTATCACAGTACAGTTAAGAAACCCACAGGGGTTTGGCTAATCAGTTTTTATGAAGTAAAACCGGCTCTTACAATTCCTTCATTGCTCGAAATGGTCTGCAATTGTTGACAGAGCCACACAAGGTTGAGCTTATTTTTTGGTTGTTTTTAATTGAACAATCCCCCAAAAAGGTTTATATGCTCAGGCTAGGACTGATACCAGAGACTTCGCTTCTCTTGCAAGGAATAAAAATAGGTAATTTAAGAAAACAACCATGCTAAAGTATGAGTAATTGAATCATTGAATGTTAAGACTACTCTTAGGAAGAATTTTGCATTGATTTCAATATGTCTACACACGGGGAGGAAACCACGGTGGCAGAGTGGTTAAGTGCTACAGCTGCTAACCAAAAGGTCAGCAGTTCGAATCTGCCAGGTGCTCCTTGGAAACTCTATAGGGCAGTTCTACTCTGTCCTATACGGTTGCTATGAGTCGGAATCGACTTGATGGCACTGGGTTTGGCTTTTTTGGTTTGTATGCATGGGAAAAGCTGCAATGCTTCTTCATCGTCAACACAGGTATCTTGAGAAAAATTCATTGGAGTCCTGAAACCACACAACGGTTTCCAAAGACCATATTACCATTAACTCCCTTTAGGTGCCACTCTCAGTTTCACATCAGATACTACTTTTGATAATGCTTTTAAGATACACACTTATTTAAAAAAAAAAAAAAAAGGCTTTTTTGAACCACACACTTCATAATTCATGTTTTCCTCAAAGCCCAAAGCACTTATCTTTTGGCTGGAAGTTCAGGATGTGGTTTTTGTTATAGTTTGTCTATGTGTTGCATGGAAAAACGTGTGTTCAGTAGGAATGTGAGCTAACTGTTATCGTAGAATGATTTGAGATCAGAATTTTTCCAAAGTAGGATGTGGGGCAACTTTCATTTTATTTTCATTTTCAGGGGCTATGTTGTGCAGGGTCTTAAATACCAAATCAAGTTTAAAAATAAAACACCACAGGAACACTAATTAAAAAAAAATCAACATGCCCTGGTGTGTCATTGTTTAAAAGTCTGAAGTTTTTTTGTGTTTTTGTTTTGGTTTGTTTTTTAGGCATTACGTAAAATCTCAACCTTATTCTCATCCTAATTTTCTGACCAAAGTCCTAAGCTTTAGCCTCTGTCCTTGACCTTTGGTGCTCTGAATACTTTACTTTTGGTCATTAATAACTTTTATCTTTAAGTGACTAAAAAAGTATCATACTTGGAGTTCCACAGTAATTATCTCTTTTACTTCATTCTTATAGAAGTTGTGTTGCGATGCAGATATTAATATCCCATTTTCTTAGTTGAGGCAACTGAGGCTCAGAGAAATTAAATAATGGGCCTAAGATTGCCCAGCGGGCAATTGTTAAATTGGGGGATTCAAACATACATGCATTAACTCTGAAGTCCATGATCTTTTCCCAACCGTACATAACCTCTCATTCTTTGTATATTCGTAGAGAATGCCTGCTCAATGAATGTGCATCCCAGGTGTGACCCGACATCCTCCAGATTCCCATAACATGTTAATAAATGTTGGCAGTGTAGCAGATGGGTGCCATGTCCACAGATAAAGGCCTTGTGGGCACTCACAGCAGATAAATACAAACCGCAACAGATGGGGCAGTTCTTCTGGAGCAAGTGGACTATAAAATATTGACAAAGAACTTTGATAAAAAAAAAGTTGCTAACTATGATGCTAATATTGACTACTTCTTAGATTTTTAAAGCAGAAAATGTAGAATTTAAACACCAATTTAATATGATAGCAATTCAAATGAATGAAATACAGATGCTCAGTTATCAAAATATAAGGAAGAAACCATATAAATTGTTTCTTTACATAGAGTTTTGGATTATGACTCAACTTGTCCTTGAGTCCTCTTGCAATGTCTAGAGCCCAAGGACAACAGCATATGTTTAGTAGTCAAGATGAAACCTCGTGAATGACATTGATTTCATAGTGCTAAAAGCTGGTCTCTGGATTTACTATATTTCATGTGTGCTCACTAATAAAGCATGTAGTTCAACGTAGGCCACTTGAGAGAGGAGTAAACACCAGAAATAGGTGGGGCTAGACCTAGGGGTGGTGGTGTCTCTGGGTGGTGCAAACAGTTAATGCGCTTGGCAGCTAACCAAAAGGTTGGAGATTCGAGTCCACCCAGAGTTTGCTCTGGAGAAAGGCCTGGTGATCTACTTCTGAAAAATCAGCCATTGGACACCCAGTGGAGCACAATTCTGCTCTGACACACATGGGCTCTTCATGAGTTGGAATTGACTCAACTGCAAGTCATAGAGATAGGGGCACCGTTCAGGCTATAGGTATGATCCTCAAAGGACAGTTGCCAGCAGAACAAGTTAGATTGCCCAAGGGAAGATAGACTAAAATTGGACTAACTTTCAGAAGCCAAAGTTCCTAATCTAGTGGAAGGGGTTCTGTAGAAAAGATGCTTAGGTAGTACTAATGATCAGCAGCAGTGTTTGGTTCTCTTTGTAGTAAGAACCCAGCCGATGGCTCTTTTATTAACTGTGCATGTAGCCTGGGGCGAGTAACATTACTTGAATTTGTTCCCACATCTGTTAAATGGGGCTAATTATATCGTTCTCATATAGTCTCACATATTTCTATGAGAGCATAACGTTTTTAAAGTATGCACTTTAAAAACATTATGGTGATTACTCAATATCTAGGCATTAAATTTCTCTCCCTCTAATTTTTTTTAATCCCATCTAAAAATTGGATGATAAAACAGGAAAAAGATAAATTTCAGGTATATAAACCGGGCAAATGGAATGCGCATTAGAAAAGATGTACGTTCAGATGTCTGTGGCCCACACCAGTACATTAAATTGTGCATATCTCACTTAGGCAACGAGACTGGGCATTTTAAAGTACTGTCAGGTATGGTCTAGATTGGCTCAACCACTAGGTGGGGTTGGTCTTCACCTCCTGCAATTAAGCAGGCTGAGATTCTGCAGAAGTATCCGTAGAGAAAAACTAGATAAATGCCAGAGACATCAATGCCCTACCTTTTTGTTAATTTTGAGAGAAATTAATCCCGAAGGAAAAAAGGTTTATGTATCAGTTTCTTAGATCAGCATGGAATTTATATGTTAAAAATACTTTATTTTGGCTGATCTGGAACTATGATAAAAATTAAAAGAAACACCGGGTGACTGCTCAGATCCATATTAGCAAATATGTAAGGTCTTTAACTACTTTAATCAAAGCCTGCTGATGTAATCTAGCGCTAAGTTAAAAACATGAAAATAAAAACAAATCTCATCAAAATCTCATCTTCAGCCTTATTATTTAACCTAATGATTATTCCAGTTGTTGATTTCCAGCCTTACTGGGGAGCAAATTGTTGTCCCCCTTAGATCTTTTTTGTTTGTTTGTTTTTGAAAGATTATACAATGTCAGGGAGCGCCTTGGTGTGATATGGAAATATCTTACCCAATGTTTTTGGCAGATAACACAATCTGAGTACTGGATCTGTCATTCTAGGACTTGTTGCTCTAGAACACATCCCATCTTACATGTAACAATATCACATTGCTCTATTTAATGTTAGTGCCCAAACTTCAGAGAAGAAATGCTAGAACAATTTAGCAGGTCGCATGCCTCTGAGACTTTAAAGATTTTCCTCTTTTGTTTTGTGTTGTGTTTTCCTGGACTTTGCAGTAGATAATCCTTCTCCCCTGCTGTAGTTTCCTGCTGTTAATTCCCATTAACAAACATTGTGGACCATCCTGATCCCTCTGCAGTTGTCAATCCTTCTCTATGATGTAGAGCGCCCCCCTTTTTTTTTTCGGTTTAGTGAAGTGAATGAGAATATGTTGGACTTTCCATTCATAATGAAACTGTCACCAAGTTTCTGCAAAGCAGAACACTGGTTAGGTTTGAGTTATATTAGAAATAATTCACAAGAATGAACTTTAGAATGTATTTCATCTGTACATTCATTACAGTAAGACTGCAAAAAACATATCTCTGGAATGCTGCTGTAAGACTCCAGCTTGTCGCCCCTCTCCTAGATTTCTATCAGTCCTTTCTCAAACAGCTTCTACAGTAAAACCTGTGAAAGCCAGAACCTGTGTAAGGTGGAAATCTGTTAGAGAAGGAAAGCGCAAATATTTTCCACTAATAGAGAGCTATAGAAAAGTGGTAGGACTGCACCCTATCAAAGGTGGGAAACTTGCGAGCCCTATTAAAAAAAGGCAGTCCTTTTGAGTTCCAGCTCTCACAGGTTTCACTGTATATTTTTCACCCTAAATGGTAACACTAATTATGGATTATCCCAGTGTCAAAAATCTTCAGTTGTTTCCTATTGCTTATTAAATGAAGTCTAGTTATATTCACACCGCTTCTTGTTTGGGCCTACACATTTCTTTCTGGTCTCAGCACCTGCTATATTTTAAATACATGCTTATGTTCCAACAAAACTGGGCTTTTTGCTCTTCCTTTAATGTTCTTCTCTGTATGTTCATTTATATATATGTCTCCCTCCCTAAACAATGTACTTTCCTTTTCTCCACCTGGCTTCATACTCATTTTTTTTAAGGTAGCATTTGACATCTTACTATAATATTAGTTCCTTGAAAGCAAGGATGGTTTTAAACTCATGACTCCACACCTAGCATACTACCTTGTACTGGCTATGTGTTCTTTAGTGCCAAATACAGCATTCTTCTCTCACCTAAGCACCTAGGCACTGGTATTTGCCTCTACTCTCTTTTTTTTTTTTTTTAAAGAGGCTTGTGCTACCACGGACTAGCTATGTAATCTTGCACAAACTCTTTCAGTGTGCACCCCGCCCCAGGTATTTTAGTTAAGGGCGCTATGCTAATTTTTTTAACTGCAACTAGTGGAAGAGAATTGGCTTGTTGGTGCTTGTGAGGGTGATGGGGGGGGAGGGCGTGGTTGGCAAACAAACACAGTGTGAGAGCTTTATTTGCATAAAATACAGTAATAATTATACGTATTTCCTTGAGAATTGATGTGGATTAAGTTACCTAACGAATATAAAGTACTTGGCACAATGTCTGACATAAAAAATGTTCAATAAATGTCAGTTACATTGTGTGTTTCCAAGGAGCAGCTGGTGAATTCAAATTGCCAACCTTTTGGTTAGCAGCCGAGCTCTTAACCACTGTGTCACCAGGACCCCTATATATACATACATTCACATACATATACATTTATATACACACACACACACATATACATATATATGTATACATTACATTGAGGCAGTTCTACTCTGTCCTATACGGTTGGAACCAACTCAATGGCAACAGAGTTATGTTATAGAGACAAATATGTATGTCTTATATATGTATATATATATATATATGCTAAATTTTATATGTCTGCTGTTTTTATCGAATTCTTTATTGAATTTATTGATTTCTTAACCACAAATCCTTTTTTTTAATAACTCAAAGCAGTTTTATTTATTCTTTTATCCATTCTTTTTCAAAAAAGTACAAGCTGCTCTGTCTCAAAACCTATGTCACCTCACAGATAGGTTTCCATCTTTATTTTAAAGTCTCCAAACAGGAAGATTACTTACCTTCTAAAGTAACTAACTCATTGAACTATGTCTGTTTTTTGACCATGTATGTACGGCTTAACAGAACAAGAGAACCAAGAAGCAAGAGAACCAAAGCAAAGCCATCTACTGTCACTGCTGTCCTCCAAAATGCCATCACCGTTCTTGGCACATACAGGCTAAATGTGAAACACAATCAAATGCTTCTTGGTGGCCACAATAACTGACCTCCTTATTAAAGATACATTTGAAAAATCAACTGTAACTAACTTGTACAAGACTGTTAAGTGATCTCAAAATATTCCAAAAAAACACTACTTTTGGGTGGGATACTCCTTGGGTACATATTAATATGTGAACTACTTTTATATTCTATTTACATAAATGGGTAGCTGCTTGCTAGGCGTGAATACTAAAGTTACAAAGATAGGAGATTTAGTGATCTGCCTTACCTCCTTAATGTATATGTGATATGTACCACAAGAGGGACAAGTGAAAAATCATTTACCCATTTTCCTTTGTATGTACAAGAAACGAGTTCCTATAAGGAGGTGTCTTAAGTATTCTGAAGTAAAAAATAACAACTGTAGCACCTCCACACCTACTCTCTCATGACCATAAGGCACCCTGAAAAGCATTTAACCATGGTATATTAAGAGTTAGGGCAAGATGGTTATTCAGTCACACATCTGTACTGAGTCTCCTTTGAGGCAAAACCAAAACCCACTGCTGTCGAGTCGATTGCTACTCATAGCGACCTTATAGGCCTGAGTAGAACTGCCCCACAGAGTTTCCAAGGACCGCCTGGCGGATTTGAACTGCTGAACTCTTGGTTAGCAGCTGTAGCACTTAACCGCTATGCCACCAGGGTGCTTATTTCGGCTGATGCCACTGAAGACAACACTGAGCTAATTCTAGCCAGTCTTCTACTTGATACCTTAAGGAGAGGTAGTAGAGATTGTTTATGGGAGAATGATGATAAAAATATATTTGCAGACTTTTTCAATCCTAGAAGTTGTCTCGCATATTTATACATGTGAAGAGAAGAAAATAATTAAACAGTAAATGCAGCAGCCTCTCACATGTCATACTTAATTACTGAACATGTACTCTAGGCATTGTTTATCTTGACTTGCCTAAAATGGTTATTTCTGGACAAATTGGTGTACTTTGAGAATTTTGTGGGTGTCCTCCATCAACCCAATAGCCCTTTTTCCTCTCCTCCCTTACATCACCTCTTAGTATATGGCACTGTTGTCAATATGTAGTATAGAAACACATCGAGCTTATGTTGATATTATTTCTATTGCAACAACTTTTGAAAGCTCCATTGTTAGTTTGAAGGGGAGTTTTGCAACATGTCAAAATGCAAATTTGTTCAATATTCTAATGGAAATGTCTTTGAGAGTTAGCTTTTCTGAGGCCATATAATTTACACCTGTACAAAATACATTTTGCTAAATAAATTATTTGTGTCATATGCCCCACTCTCTTTGCTGTTCTAATGTTTTCCAGAGAAAGCTGCTTGTACACTTTGTACCTTGCTCAATTGTCATTTAACATAAGAATTAAAAAAAAAAAAAAAAAACTTTATTGAGGGTTTAGCTTGTTCTAAGTACCGGTGCAAATATTGGAAATTTAATCATGAAAAAAAGTAAAAATATAGGCTCTGTCCTGCAGTATCTCAGTCTAGTGAAAAAGAATATTGTACCAACCACTAATCATAACACAATATACGTATAAATAGATGTTAAGTGGTTTTACAAGTAACACACTATGATCATGCCAAAATGATTGCATCTGAATGACGGTGGCAATCAGGAAAGATTTCAAGCTGGTAATGGCACTGGAGCTGGGATTAAGAGATAAGAATGGTTAAGAGTGAAGTTGGGCTTAATTTGATAACATTTGTTGAAGAAGAAGAAAAAAAAAAGCACAGTGATTTTTTACTAAGCAGATCTTCAATCAGTGGGAAAAGCTATTATTTCCCAGACTCAGTGATAGTGGTAGAGTTGGAAACCAGATCTCCTGTTTTTCATTAAGTTTACTTTCTACACATTTTTCTCTTCAAGAGACTATGCCCCCATTAACAGAGTTGCCTTAGTATCTGTAGGAAAAATTGTAAATTGTGCTGAAACAATTTTAGGTTGAAGATGATCACCTGGAGAACTTCCATTTTGGGGAAAAAGTGCAAGGAAGAAATAGATTAATTATCAAAAAACATTCCTGATTGTCTGGCAATGAAATGTTAGTTGAACCCAAAATTCAGAATAGTTCAAAATAATCTTTTGGGACTAGTTAAACATAACAACACACCTTGTGTCTCTCATAATCTTTTGATTCTGAGCTTTTATAGTGGAAATACATTAAGAGTTTCAGAGATAAAGAGGCCACCAAAAATAAGCTCTCCAGTGGCCTGGTTTTTATTTAATACTTAGAAGAAATTTTTGAAGTAGATAAGGAAATGCCCCCATTAATCTATACTGTGAATATAATTTAGTGACACATTTAGTTTTAATAGTGAAGAGATTAAAGTGTACTTCAGCAAGTTTGCAAGTGATTGTGTATATTGTCTTCTCTTTCACACACACAGACCCACCTGTAATATCAATTTACCTCCAAGGAGTGCATTTATAACTCCTGCATTTCAATTTTACTCTTTGGCTTTCCCCCAGCTTTCCTTTACCTCTTTTATTTCATTGCCAGATGTAACACCTGATCCTTGCATTTATCCTATGAAATATGTTAGTTTTAACTCCCTCTTCTGGATTTTTTTTTTTCCTGGCGTTGCTTAGTGTGTCAAGATCTGCAAATGTGATGCTAATTTCAATAAATTTCAGTCAATTGTATTCACCCAGTTTTATTTTTTGTTCAGAAATATATTCTCTAAGATGTTGAGATAAGGCTCCTCATTTTGCCTAACAGTCTTAAAGCTGGTGTATTTCCTGACATAAATTATTTAATTTTTGCCACAAACAAACCTATGCTTTACGTTCACTGGAATAAAAGCTCTTTATGTTTACTTAGTCTGTTTTACATGTTTTTGAACATGATTTAAAAGTCACACACCATATTCTTTAGGAGAAATACCATTCAAATATAAAAAGTATTTTTTTGTGGTCCTTTTCAGACAAAGATTAGACAGGCCTATAAAACAAAAAGTAATGCCTGTGAGGAACATACTTCTTAGTTCAAATATACGAGACTAAATGGGCAAATTCTGTCTAACAGCAAGACAAGAAGGCAGGAAGGGATAGTAGCCAGACAAAAGAACACGGGGAGCCTGGGCAGGAAGAAGGAGCATGCTGTCACATTGTGAGGATTACAACCAAGGTCAAAAAACAATATGTGTATAAATTTTTGAATGAGAAATTAACTTGAACTCTAAACTTTTACCTAAAGCACAATAAAATAAAAAATAGAAATAAATTAAAAAATTAAAATGCTATCTATAGTTCAAGTTGTTTCGTTTCTGAGCTTATGTATTTCTTGGGAAAACGATTTGTGTAGGTGTGTGGGGGCTTTAGTGATTCAGATAAGAGCTTCACTTTCATTCTTATATGTTCATGGACACTATAGTGTAGACCCTATAAAGACATGGTAGCTGTCTATAGAAAAAGCATATAAACTGTTCCAATTTATAAAACCAAACAAGCATTTCCATTTAATAATGAATATGAAGAGTATTGCTCTATAAAAAATGAAAAATATATGTAAATACTTAAAAAAAAAAAAAAACTTTGTCCCTGAAGGCAGTTGTAGCAAAATAGCAAAAATTATATCATAATAATATAAAACAGAAATTGACTTAAAAGAGACAGGAAAAAAAACTATGGCATACCTTCTCTTGGATACTCTTCAATTCATTAACCTTCCAGTTTTTTCATTCTGTCTTTAAGGAAATGTAATCTTAGTAACATACAGCCAAAATATATTGATCTAGATTTTTGTTTTCTGATGCCTCCTGGTTAGTTGGACATTGAAAGGTGTGTTAAAAAGTCTACCAGATCATACTCCATTACCCTATGATACTCAGCAATAACTGTCTATTGTCTAATTGAATAATATAGTGACCTGAAAGAAATTAATATTTCCCATGTTCTCTAACCTATACTGAGGAAATTATTGAAGTCTTGGCAAGACAGAGAAAATCAGTGATTAAATGATTGGGGCTAAGGAAATGTATAAGAAAATGAATCACTCTTATTAGTTATTTAGTTACGGTACTAGTCTTAAAATAATATACGGGTGTGTTATAGGTAACCAACATGATATGTTTTCTGACCTCTGGTATTCCCTTTTACATAGTAAAGCTCCTATATGGCTCAAGCCATAATAGATGGGTTAAAAGAAGCTTGTTAATATGCATTAGAGACGAGGAAATTTACTCTAGTGATACTACAATTTAATTTGTACAGAGAAGTTAAATAGTCGACCCTTAATCTAAAACTCATGAGGTTGAACTGTTTTTCAAAGGAGAAGCCACTAAATTATGTATTAAAGGAGAAGCCAAGAGGGCACAATAATATTGAGAGGAGACAGTAACTAAAGGAGTAGTTTATGTTGCCCCAATGTGGAGGACCAAGAATTTTTTTTCCCCCTATTAGTGGATCTCTAATTATTCTTTTTTTTTTTTTTTTTGAGGTAAAGCTATTTAATAGAAAAAAGAATAAATTTACACTTGACCGCTAGAGGCAGTGAGCTTCACAAAACAAAAATAACGGAGGTCGACATAGAACCTAAGAATCCTAGCATGAAATCAGACCCCCATAACTGACACTTCTATTGAATCATTCGACCTTTTATACAATGCCTAAGAAATTTGAGGACTTGCTTTTCTCTTTGGTTCTTAACAGGATTGGTACAACCGGCTAACCTTGTGCATACTGAGCATCAGATCAAGTAACTTTAAAGTTTCTTAAGAATTAGACAGGGATTTAGCAGAGAAAGGACTTCCCTGAGTTTCTTTCTTTCTTCTTTTCTAAATATTTCAAAATGAGAAGCTGATGGTTGAAGTCATATTCGAATGGGAACACCAGAGACTGCTTTTGAACTGCCAAAAGAAAAATGGACAGAGGCAGAGAGAATACAGTGTTTCCCTAGGGTCTGCCTGTGTAATTCCATCTACATTCAAATTTGGAAGAAAAAATTCTGCATTTTTTCCCTCTCCATGGACCTCAGTTTCACTTTAGGGAGGCGGTATAACATAGTACTTAAAAGCATGAGCTTTGTATACGGGCAGATCTGGGTTTGAGTCATAGTTCAGCCCTCACTAACTATACAAAAATGGAAAAAAAAACTACTTAGTTTCTCTAAGTGGCAGTTTTCTCATCAGTAAAATGGAGAAAATAATAGTGTTTGCTGCCTAGAAATGCTGGAAGGATTAAAGTCAATAGTGCATGTAAAGCAATTAGGCCAGTGCTGGGTAGTGTTGTGGGATATAGTAGACTCTTTGAGTCTACTTTTTAACATTTAAGAAGGGACATTATCTGGACCGTTTTGCACTATTTATCTTCTAGGACAAGCAATAGTTTTTTGATTTTTGATTTTTTCCTCTCACTGGAAAATGGCCCTTAACGCCTTCATTATTTGAGACCTTATAATTCCTTACAGACATCTGACCCAAAGCAATTTGTCAGATTATCCAACGTACATTTTATAGGCTAGAGGGTATGCAGAGATTCAATGCCCACTTCTTTCTTCCAATGAACCTATACCTTGGATGAGGAGAAATGATGCGCATAAAAAAACACAAGTCTTGTTTAATTAAGTGCTAAATTGTACAATATAGACTTTAGGTACTCCGGGAGTTAAAGACAGTTGAGGCTGATGTGGACTATAGTGTCCACACAGGTCTGTGCAAAAGATAAGATTTGAACTGGACCTTCAGAAATGGGTTTGATTTGGATGGAAAAAAAGAATAACGAGTGCATTCTGTAGAGCTGGAAAGTGGGGAATTTGTCAGCAGCATGAGCAGAAAAGGCTTAGCAGGTGAAATAAAAATATCATTTGTGGGGGTGGGAATAGCAATCAGATTATAAGGACAACATACAACAGCCATCAGGTCTCCCCTCATATGCCTAGGTCTCATTTTTCTTCCTAGACAATTCCCAAAGATGAGTGAGTGGTGGGATTGCTTGCCACAGAAGAGTTTAAATTTGTTTTCTTTCCTGCTAAGTGATTCTGAAATATAAATGCTAACACCTAGAGAGTTGAGCTTTCAGCTTACTGTGTGATTCCATAAGGGAGCCATTAATAATGTCAGAATGCATTAACAGCCTAGAGAGGAGAAAAACTCTAGACTTGAAACTTGCATGACAGCACCTGAAATAAATTGTTAGCTAATATCAGAGGAGTGGCAGGGCTGACATGAGTTTTGTCTGGGTATAATTATATCATAACTTTTGCTATTTATATTAAGTCATTAACCATTCAGGCCATTGGCAGGTCTAAAATAAGATTTTAATATTTATTCTGGATAAATTGAAATCAACACAAAAAAGGAAGGTTGCAAGTCAGCTTATTTATTTCTTCGAGCATGCTCCACGTTAGTTACTATGCAGCCTAGGCCCAGATACAGTCAGTAAGTAAAATTATGTAATTTTGGCTTAAAATCTCATTTTATTGAATAACAATTTTCTGGCCACCCTTAATAAAAGGCTTCTATGAAAAAAAAATGTCTAATGAGATACAGTTTATAATATCTTATAAAAGTGAATTGAAGACATTTTCAAGTTTAGAAACCCAGAAATGTTGATGACTGTATTGCTTTGAACTAATGTACTGTGGATTACATTGGGTAATTAAGTCAATGGAAGGCAATCACTGGAAATTTCAGTAATCCTAAAGTCAGATGATATCTCTTCTTCGTAGGGCAAAAATATTAGTCATATGCTGAAATAGATTTATGCTAAACAAATAATTTGAAAACATTTTTAAGTGTAAAGATATTTCTTTTAGAATACCAATGTGCAAGAAACGTGCACTCTGTTTCTTGCTCTAATTTGTACACAAAACAAAATAAAAAAAAACTGTTGCCATCAAGTTGATTCCAACTCATGACAACCCCATTTGTTATACAGTCGAAGTGCCACTTTGGGTTTTTTTGGCTGTAATCTTTACAAAAGCAGGGCGTCAGGCCTTTCTTCTGTGGCATCACTGGGCTGGTTGAAACCATAACCTTTAGGTTAGTACTGGAGTACAAAACATTTGTGCCACCCAGGGACCTTTAATTTGTATGCCAAATAAAATAAAAACATAAACTGAAGACAGTTTGAATATTTATACTTACAGTGTTCCCTTAACTCGAGTTGTTTTCTCATTGTCTTATTTATGTTTCGTATATCTCAGTTTTGTTCTGGGTTTCCATTTATGAATATGAGTGTACACATCTCTCATATTGAAATACAGGTGCCTTTCTCTGCACAGAAGTCCTCTTCATTTGGTGAATATGGATGTTGCTAGAGCGACCAATGAAGTTGGTGTACTGGGATATTGTTCCTTTACTTTTCAGTGACAAAAAGATAACAGGAATGGGTTGCTGCACAACTTGCCAGTGGCATAGACAAATGTTTTGCCACTGTCAGCAAATATTCCAGAGAAGCAGTATGCTGCAGGGAAGTTCATTTCGATTCTCCATTGCCAGCCATACCACAGGAGAATATGGCAGTGCAGAAAGGCCATGAAGTACATTCATCTCTGTTTCAAGGCCTTCTTATTTTCTGTCTGACATAACCATAGAATATAGTCTAGAGGTACAGACTGTGGCAACAGGGAATTAACAGTGAAATCACTGCAATTCTTCACTAACGTCTGTGAGTACAGAGAGCAGCTTTAGGCAGTTTTCAATAGATACTTTACTTTCTGGTAGAGAATTTGTCTGTATAACATACATAAGTTCATCCAGAGTAGAAATAGAAAGAGTACTCTAAATTCTCTTCATTTAGCCTGTCTTAGTAGAGAAGAGCTTTTTTTTTTTTTTTGATTTGTTTTCCAAAATGTGCCCATTTTGAGATACCAGTAAAGAATCAGGAATAAGCTGTTTTTTTGTTTGTTTGCTGTTGTTTGTTTGTTTTTTAAGATTTACTGCTAACTGAAAGTGGAAGCTAGCAGGGGAAAATTTCAATCATTTTTAACTCTATTTTGTGTTCTTGTGTATAAGATTTGATATTCTATAGCTGAGGAGCTAAAAGAAAAAATTGCCAGTTTATTGGGAAGAAGGGCCATCCTTGAAAACTTTCATTGTTTTTTTCCCTTATTTAAATATATATATATAATAATAGAAGTAGAAATGTCAGTAGGAGGTTAGTTGGTGAACTAGGAATGATTCCATTCTGGTATAGGTATACTTGCCAGGGAAGTAAAGGCTTCAGAAGATTATTGTTTGTAATAGACATACAAATAAAAAAGTAAATAAAATAAAAACTATTGCCATCAAGTTGATTCCAACTCATAGTGACCCTATAGGACAGAGCAGAACTGCCCCATAGAGTTTCCAAGCAGCGGTTGTTGGACTAGAACTGCCAACCTTTTGGTTAGCAGCTGAGCTCCTAACCACTGAGCCGCCAGTGCTCTAATAGACCTACCCACAGAGCCTTTAATATGCTTGTGTTTGCCCTTTGCATCTGTATAAAGATGTAATAATATACTGGTAGGATAAAATACATAGTTTCTGTTCTTTAGTCATTTATACTCAGTTGAATGAGAATTTCAAAAGTACAAAAAAAATCATCTGGCATATGAGCATGCGTGTAAAATAAGAGATAATTCGCAGATGTCAATTTAAAGTTCTTATGGATGTAAGGCTAGTAAGGCACTTCTACTCAAGGACACCATTTGATCATGGGATGTCCCAATCCATACTGCTGTACTGCCGAAGGCTTATGGGGGAACCCTGGGCAATCTCTAAGTACATCTTTAGGCTAGAGAGAATATAGAAGACTCATTTCATTCCAATGTGACTATACAAAGCAACTTTCATTTTAGATTGGATTTGGCAATTTAGGGAACTATTCAGAATGAGGGTGCACACAGGGCTCCAGGATTTTATATCAGTTCTATGAGAAAAGATAGATGGATACATTCAGGATGTCCCCATTCTTTGACTGTGATAAATGTTAATGTCCTTATTGTTGGATGAATTTTGTGCTTACTACTTATTTGTGACCAAATTTCTCTAGTTTTAGATGAATGATGCTATAGTACAGACTTATAGCAGCATATGTTATAAAACCTATGCTTCAAAATAATGTAATATAGTGGTTTGTGGCAACAGAGACAAAGAGGGGCATTAAAAAAAAAAATGTGAGGCAAAACTCTAAAACAAGAACCCTGTGTAGTCTAATGCTCAACAAGATAATATTGTCAGGTACTAAACTGAACCACTAGATGGTGCACTCTGCAATAATGTTGATTTCATGTTTTCCCAAATTTTGAGAAATACCCCAAATACCCTGCATATGCGAACTTCTAAATGTCCCTTCTAAAAATTGATAGAAATATGCAATCTATGTCTTACCTAGTAACTCTCTAAGGCTAGTACATGCGTCTCTTATCAGCAATTAACATGATTATGTTGCCTCTGGGCGAACTACACTTGTGTGCAGGTGCACACATGCTGTCACATTTATTTTTCAGATCGTATGAATGACGGTGAATCCAAAGGAGACAATATAATTTAGAAACTGACAACTAGGAGATAAGTTACTAGTATTGACATTTATGTCCACCCTAGGTATAGTCAAATAAGTAGTAAAATTCGACTCCACTCGGACCCCTCGCCGGTCCCTACTGCTTACTTCTTTTGATTCTCTGCATCGTGAATCCCACTTAATGCCTTCTAGTGCCTTATTCAATTACACCCTTTCAGGTCAGTAACTCGTATTCTGGATGGCTCATTATATTTGGTAATAGTACACTACTTAATAGCCTCTGACCTCATTGATTACATTTATTTTCCTCCTCATTGTCATACTCAGTACCTAGTAGCACACAGTTCTTTCCCTTTTGTTTAATGAAACAGAGATTATTACTTCACAATTTAGTTAAGATTAATTGAATACCCAACTTCTCATAAATTGCATGAACAATATGCCATAGTTCTAGCAGACAGTAACTTGGGTGTTTCACTTTGTGCTTTAGTTTTCATAGAAGGTCAGAGCTAAATCCATTGCTTAAATACAACATTAAAACACCTAAGAGTTATGCTAGTATATATTTTCCAGCTCTTGGTGTTGTCTTAATTTACCCTATTTTATTGTATGAGCCTGCTTCAGATCATTGTTGGAACTAAGTGGACTTATACTGTGTGCAGGTGCATGTGAGTTCTAGCTCACAGAAGAAAATTTTCACTTTCATTATGGAGTTATGGATTTTTTACTTTGCACCAATATAATGTGAAATCTACCTTAAAGCTATGAATATTTTTTTTTGTAATCCACAAAGTAATTACATTATCCACAAGAATTCCAAGTGTGTTTGCAACTTAACTAGTAAAGGCCACTGTGGACCTTTGATGTGAGAATAGCGGTGATTCAGTTATACCTTTATTATGTCTTTTTTACAGCATACTTGATTTTTTTTTTTTTTTTTGCAGAATGTACTGATTAAAAAAAAGTCCTCCAAAGGACAGGTAACTCCAAGTTTATGACTGTATGAAGACATAGTGATTTCAATTTTCTGTGGCAGTACAGGCATGGTTTAAGCAGCTTGACTTTAATAGAATAATATGTATCTCCAGACCTTATATCTGAGGATGTTGTCAAGTGGTCAGGACAATTCAGATAATCCAATAATATTGTTTCAATTATTGTCTAAAATGGGAGAGGCACTTGCTACTCTTCTAGAAAGATAATGTTCTTTTGCAATACATCTTTTTTTTAATTAACGTAAACTTTACAGAGTTGAATAGCACTTTCTTCCTTTTCGCCTGCCTATAACATTTAAAAAAAAAGTCTTTTTTTATAACATTTATAACATGTCAATAGTTATATTAAACTAAAAGATACCTAAAAAGAGAAGGCTATGACTAGTCAGAGCATGCAGATGAAGTGATAACTATAAGCTATAGCTTTGATGGGAAGGTCTGGGGCAGCAGTTGCCAGGGTGGGAAATAAAGAAGTTTTCACAAACAAACATACTAACTGCTGAGTTATGAATTATTAAGGCATGACTATGTATACTGAAATGCAAATTTTAAACCAATGATATCAAATCTAATATACAAGGTAGTTTTAGCATGCATCTTAATATTGGCTTTCAAGAAAACCATCTTTAGACTCTCTTGTCGCAGAACTTTTTGCACTTCATGAAAAAGCACGCAAATTACATAGAACGTCACCTTGTTTTAATGAAAGAATCAATGACATAAAAGATTATTGTACTTGCATTCTAGTTCCAGATCATTTTGGTTTTCTTTTCCCTCCCGGCTGTGAGCATTTACATGTGCAGCAAACTGAGACTTTCTTAAGTGGACCATGGACAAGCCAATACATTTTATTAAAGTTTTCAAAAGGAAGAGATTTGATCATCAATAAAGTCAGGATCTTTATTAAGATAAATAAAATTTTTTTATCTTAATAATGTGCATTAAAAATAATAAAATAATTTATTTTCCCATGTGTCGTTTCAATTGTAAAGGACAAAGAAAATTATTTACATTTATATGATTTCTCCAAAGTAAACTTTAATTTATTTGTCCAGAACCTTCAGAAGCATGTATTTTTAATTTTATTTAGAGGATTTTTGTATGAATGTGATGAAAAAGGAAAAGAAATATAAACACAAAGTATTTTTCTTTCTTTTGACATAGCTATATCACAATCCATGAATCCAGTAGCTTGCTTATATAGATGATTCTTATATTTATTCTTGGATTTTCAGAAGTCAGCCTGAGCTCCCCGAGGCTTTGCATGGTTGGGTTGTGCTGAATTCTAGCTGTCGTGTTCGTGTTACGATTTCAACAACAATATTAATTCTTACCATTTATGTAAGGGTTTTTATAAATGGAACTTGTTTATCTTAACTTAATGCAAATCTCTTCTTATAAATCTGGTGTCATGTAAATAATAATGATAAGAAATAGAATATAACTAAAATAAGCTTGAAATCATTTTCTCATTTTAACAAAGGAGTTCTGATTTTGCTTATTGTAGTTAGTGTTACCTCTGAAAGTTTTCTGCAGATGGATTTGTTTATTTTCTCACTATTCCTGGAGAAAATGGCAATGTTAGTTTGCAACTCTAAAGCTTTGATAAAGTCTGCAGAACAACACTCTACCATTCAAAGCTGCCTTTTTTATTTTCTTCTTCCTTAAGGGAGAGGAAAAAAGAGTAAGAGGTCAGTTTTTTTTAAAGAACCAATTTGGAAGCCTACGTGGGATCATGCTGAGAGGAATTCGGCTTTGCACTTGCTTGAACTGCAACTCAAAATCAAATGATTGTTGATCAAACAATAGTTTGCAATGCACCTCAGGGTAGGTTGTCACCTCTCATGTACAACCATGAGTAGAATTTTTTTTTTCATCTGGAAACGTTGCCACTTATAGTTGTACTGATATTAAAAGAAAAGATTGTACTGGCTTGGATGACCCTCAACCAACTTCCAGCACAATAGCATCTACCATATTTCCACATGTCAAAATAATTGTAATTTCTCTATTTTTGAGGCACTAAGAAGCTAGCAACTGAATTAAATATATTCTATGCAAAGGCATTTGACTGTGCAGATCATAAAAAAGCTATGGATAACATTGTGAAGAACGGAAATTCCAGAACACTTCATTGTGCTCATGCAGAATATGTACATAGACCAAGAAGCAGTCGTTTGAAAAGCACGAGGGGATACTGCGTGGTTTTAAATCAGGAAAGTTGTGTGTCAGGATTGTATGCATTCACCATACTTACTCAGTCTCTATGCTGAGCAAATAATATGAGAAGCTGGCTATATGAAGAAGAATAAGGCATCAGGACTGGAGGGAGACTCATTAACAACCTGCACTATGCAGAAGACACAGCCTTGCTTGATGTAAGTACAGAGGACTTGAAGCACTTACACCTCAACGTAAAGAAAACAAAAATCCTCATAACTGGAAAAATAAGCAACATTGTGATAAATGAAGAAAATACTGAAGTTATCAAGGATTTCATTTTACTTGGATCCACAATCAATACCCTTGGAAGCAGCAGTCAAAAAATTAAATAACATATAGCACTGGGCAAATCTCATGCAAAAGACCTCCTTGAAGGGTTAAAAAGAAAAGATGTCACTTCGAGGACTAAGGTGCACCTGACCCAAGCCATGGTATTTTCAATTGCTTCATGTGCATGTGAATGCCGGACAAGGAATAAGGAAGACTGAAGAAAAATGGATACATCTGATATATTGTGTTGGGGAAAAATATTGACTAAATCCATGGACTTCAAGAAGAATGAACAAATCTATCATGAAAGAATAGCCAGAATGCTCCTTAGAAGGGAGGTTGGTGAGACTTTGTCTTGTGTACTTTGGACATGTTATCAGGAGTGACCATCCCTGGAGAGGTACTCCATGCTTGATAAAGTAGAGGGTCAGTGAAAAAGAGAAAAATCCTCAATGAGATATACTGATCCAGTGGCTGCAACAATAGACTCAAACATAGCAACTATTGTGAGCTGGCAGTGTTTAGTTTTATTTTACATAGGGTCACTATGAGTCTGAACTGACTCCACAATACCTGACAAGAACAACAGCAATGTTTCACAATTTAATCAAAGAAATCTGGGACTTTAGCTTTGTCAAAAAAATACATTTTAAATAGATTTAAGTAATGTAACTATGTTGAACATCTGAAGATCAAACAATGAATGCACCAAGGGGATTAATCAAGGTAAGGCATGGTCAGTTCCTATCTGAAAAATCAAATCCAGACCCAATACCTAAATAGTATTAATAAATGGTATTTGATACTCTAACTTTTTTTAATGAAAAATAATTTTGGAAATGACCTACACTTATATGCACTCTGGGAAGCCAAATCATAATACAACACTAAATCCTAATTCCTTTTTATATTTTCCTTAATTCGGTTTTAAAAATTGTACCCTTCGTCTTACCCTTCTAATCAGTTCCTCTTATCACTCATTCGTCACCGTGAGAAAGTTACTTATCTTCTTCGTACTAGTTAATCATAATCTCTGTATGATTTAGTCAATTCATCTGTAATATGGTATAATAAGAGTATCCACCACAGAAGTGTATTTTGAAAATTTAATAAGATGTAATACTTCAGCATAATATCAGGCACATAGTAAGTTCTCAATAAAAATATAGCTCCAATTACTTATAATGATATTTCCTTATATTTTTGCTGTAGTCCAATTTTCAATACAAGGATATCTAAAAGCTCCACAGCAGTGATTCTTTTCAGTCTTCGGTTCTGGTATTTGTTGTTGTTGCTATGCCCTTTGGTTTCTGGACCCATATTTAATGAAACATAATGGATAAAGTCCATCATCTAAAAAATCTTTAGTGCCAAAGCATGAATAAAACAAGTCAGCAACTTGTCTGTTCAGAATAACATGTGGATAATTATACCAGCTTCATAGCAGTGATGAGTCTACCTATTGATGATATTAATCTGCAATAGAGTGCATATTCCTACTTACACATTTGCATATTCTTTTCCATCTGAAAGAAAGCAAGTTAATCTCAGTATTTTTTCATGGACAGCTCAGAGGCTACGAAAAGTGCCTTTTCTACAACAATATTAACTTCCACACCTTTGCAAGAAAACAAAGCTCACCCAAAATATTATGCTAATGAGAGTCGTGGGGTGTTTGAAAAATTTTCAAAGATTTTTAAAAACTAAAATACATTAAAAAGCACACCTTGTATCTTGAAAACTTTGGCATTTCTGGCATATAATATTAAAATAAAGGCCAGTAATTTTAATGTGTGTGCATGTGCGTGTGTGTGTATATATGTGTACGTGAAAGTTTGCACATGAGTGTACAATGAGTATCTTACATAGACATCTAATTGTCGAGTACCATATTT
Source organism: Loxodonta africana (assembly GCF_030014295.1). Taxonomy (NCBI): domain Eukaryota; kingdom Metazoa; phylum Chordata; class Mammalia; order Proboscidea; family Elephantidae; genus Loxodonta; species Loxodonta africana. The sequence goes on from NC_087369.1 coordinate 109,935,949, forward strand.
ATATAACATTGTCATTTGTGGACAGAATCATATGCGATATGCATTATGAATGCTGGTAAGCAACTCAACTTTTGATTTCAAACACATCTACATTGAAGTTCTATTTCAGCTATTTACATGGTGGCCAACTTGGGATGAGTAGCTTAACTTCTCTGAGCTACAATTTCTTCATTTATATAAAACAAAAACTAAACAAACCCGTTGCCATCGAGTCCATTCCGACTCATAGCTGACCCTATAGGACGGAGTAGAGCTGCCCCATATGGTTTCCAAGAAGCTCCTGGTGGATTCAAACTGCCAACCTTTTGGTTAGCAGCTGAAGATGTTAATCACTACGTCACCAGAATTTCCTCATTTATATAGTGGGAGTAAAAAAGAAAGAAAAAAAAATCTCTTAGAGTGATTCAGAGATTAAAGGAGATAATACATATATTGCAAGGGTTTATGATAATGTCTGACAATTAGTACTAAAAAAAGTCTGTTGCCATCAAGTTGATTCGGACTCAGGGTCACCCTATAGGACTGGGTACAACTGCCCCATAGGGTTTCCATGGAGCCGCTGGTAGATTCCAACTGCCAACCTTTTGGTTAGCAGCTGTAGTTCTTTAACCACTGGGCCATGCAGCCTTGGTGGCACAGTGGTTAAGAGCTTCACTGCTCCCCAAAAGGCTGGCAGTTCGAATTCACCAGCCTCTCCTTGGAAACCCTACACGGCAGTTCTACTCTGTCCTATAGAGTGGCTATGAGTCGGAGCTGATCCTATGGCAACGAGTTTTTATGTATAGTGCCTAATACATAGTGAGTGCTCAATAAGTTTATAAATATTGCCCATGTCTTGCACACCATAGGTAGAGACTTACATGTCTAATGTGTGACTGTTGAATCACATGTACTCAAAACATAGCACCCCAGTCATTATTCCAGAACAATAAATTAGCCTGTTTGCTTTTGATATTTTCTTTCTATCCATATGTTAACTCTCTGCTTTTGAAAAATACGCTTTATTTATTTTACTTTTACTCATTTCACTTCATCAGATATCGTCTGCCTTTGTTTCCATTCATCAATCATTCATCTTCATTTACTCTCTAAATGTGTCCCATCTATTGGAATTTGGAATACAAGTTTATGAAATGAGTGAACCGTTCCTTAAATATTGATCCAAGAAGGGATGATGTGGAGTCTGTATTGTTGTGTTTAATATGTAATCTGTTGCCCAAAAAGAATTCTGTCCATCAATTGACATTTGCCCATCTCTTTTCTCGTTTAGTTAATTCACGCATAGGTTATAGTTTTAGAGTCCACTAGGTATAGATTTAGCACTGATAGAAATGGTCAGCATTAGTCAGATGCCAAGTTCAAAACCCACCCTACAGAGGAATAAACTGGTTTCAAATGGTAATCACATATGCTTTGTAATATCTGTGGAACACTTTATTTTTATCAGTTTTTGTGTACCTAACTGTAAAAATTAAATTAAGAGTAATGATATACAGGAACTTCAACTGAAATAATTTTCCTATGTAAGACTTTTTAAAAGATTGTCATTGAGACACGCAACTCTGTATTACTGAGAATGCACATTACTCTCATTCTAGACAGGTTGGGAGATTGATGTGCCAACCTTTAGCTCATACATTAACTGACCCAACTGTCTGATTGAACATTGTAATGTAACCCAGAGCACTTTATTGCTACTTCATCATGCACCATACGCTGCTGTTATTTATTATCGTCCATTGCACGTTTCTACACCCTCTGGCACATGCTCAGATGAATTACACCTAAGATTAGTAAATAGGACCTTTTATTTTTCCACTGCTACCAAAGCTTATTGTTGTAAAAATTAACAATCCATTTTTTTTCAATATTACACTTTTGTGTTTTCCTTTTATCTCAAAATTAAATTATGAAAATGTTCAAACATACAAGAAAGCTGAAATAATTTTACACCAAATATTGTATACACATTTTTTAGTTTTTGATTGCTACCTAATACATTTCTTAGTTGGTTAAAAAAACACAAATTTATCTTCTTACAGTTTCTGTAAGTCAGAAGCTCAGTCACAGCCTAGCTAGATTCTCTGCTCATGACCTCACTGGGCTGAAATCAAGTCATTCACCAGGGCTGTGATTCTAATCTGAGATTCAGGGATCTCTTTAAAGCATACTGCTTTTTGTGTATGTGTGTGTGTTTGTTTTGTAAAATTAATTTCCTTGTAGTTATAGGACTAAAGTCTCTGTTTACCCTCAAACTGTTGGCTGAGGACCACTTTCCACTCCTAGAGGCTTCCCACAGTTCCTTGCCACATGGCCTTAGACATAAGCAGTTCACAGCATGATGCTTGCTTTCTTTCAGGCCATCTGGAATGCATCTCTCTGACTTTCTTTCCTTTGACCAGTCAGAGAAAACTCTGTTTTTAAAGGGCTCACATTATTAGGGGACTTAACCAGGAGACTTCATATTTATAGGCCACAATGAAAGGAAAGGGGATTGTACAAGGGCAAGGGTCATTGGTAGTCATCTTACAATTCTACCTTCTGCATTTATTCTGCCAGCAATACTTATTACAGTGCCCCTGAGGTATGATTAGACACACCATAGAATCTACCCCATAGAATTTACCCATCTCCTCTTAATATTTTAATTAATCATTTTTTTATAAATATATATGTAACAAAAAGTTGTCATTTCAGAATTCTTCACATATACAATTCTGGCACATTAATTATGCTTATCATGATGTTCAACCATCACTATTATCTAGTTTGAAATTTTCCCATCACCCTGAACTCAGTCTGCCCTTAGCAATCAATCCTCTCTTCCCCAGTCTACTGTCTGCCCTTGGTAACTGCAAATACACTTTGGCCTACATACACTTGCCTATTCTAGATCTTTCATATAAGTGGGATCATACAATTCCTGTCCTTTTGTGCCTGACTTATTTCACTCAGCATAATGTTTTCAAGGTTCATTTATGTTTTAGCATGTATTAGGACTTCATTGCTCTTTATGGTTGAGTAATATTCAGCTGTATGTGTGTACCATATTTTGTTTATCCATTCATCTGTTGATGGACATTTATTCTGTTTCCACCTTTTCGTTATTGTGAATAGTGCTTCAGTGAACATTTGTGTACAAGTAACTATTTGCATTCCTGTTTTCAATTCTTTTGAGTATATACCTAGGAGTGGAATTGCTGGGTCATTTGATAATTCTTCTTATAGGATAATATCCATACACCTACAAGGAAGACCAGTTAATAATGACAATTATGCAAATTTAGGCACCTACCACTAATGCCAAAGATAAGGAAATTGAAGATTTTGACCAACTTCTGTAGTCTGAAATTGATCAAACATGCAATCAAGATGCATTGATAATTATTGGTGTTCAGAATATGAAAGTTGGAAACAAAGAAGAATCTGTTGTTAGAAAATATGGCCTTGGTAAAAGAAATGACTCCAGAGATCTCATGATAGAATTTTGCATTGAAAACCAATGACTTATTGACTGCGAATACCTTTTTTCAACAACAGAATCAGTGACTATACACATGAACCTCACTGGATAGAATACATAGAAATCAAATAGAGTATGGAGAAACTCATTATCAGCAGTCAGAACAAGGCCATGGGCCAACTGCAAAAAAGACCATTAATTGCTCATATGAAAGTTCAAGATGAAGCTGAAGAAAACTAAAACAAGTCTGCAAGTACCAAAATACAACCTTTACTGTATCCCACCTGAATTTGGAGATCGTCTCAAGAATAGATTTCATGTGTTTAATAAAATGACTGAACACCAAACAAGTTGTGGGATGATATCAAGGACGTTATACGAGAAGAAAGAAAAAGGTCAATAAAAAGGCAGGAAAGAAAGAAATGATAAAATGGATGTCAGAAGAGACTCTGAAACTTGCTCTTGAATGTAGAGTAGCTAAAGTGAATGGAAAAAATGATGAAGTAGAACAGCTGAACAGAAGATTTCAAAGGGTAGCTTGAGAAGACAAACTAAAGTATCATAAAGAAATGTGCAAAGACCTGGAGTTAAAAAACCAAAAGTGAAGAACATGCTCGGCATTACTCAAACTGAAAGAACTGAACAAAAATTTCAAGCATCAAGTTGCAATTTTGAAGGATTCTATATGCAAAGTATTAAATGACATAGAAAGCATCAAAAGACGATAGAAATCACCAAATCAATACCATTTATAGTAGCCCCTGAGAAGATAAAATACTTAGGAATAAATCTTACCAGAGACATAAAAAAACCTATACAAAGAAAACTACAGTACACTTCTGCAACAAACCAAAAGAGACCTACATAAGTGGAAAAACATACCTTGCTCATGGATAGGAAGGCTTAACATTGTAAAAATATCTATTCTACCAAAAGCCGTCTATAGATACAATGCAATTCTGATCCAAATTCCAAAGGCATTTTTTAATGAGATGGAGAAACAAATCACCAACACCATAAGAAAGGGCAAAAGACCCCAGATAAGTAAAGCATTACTGAAAAAGAAGATCAAAGTGGGAGACCTACTCTACTTGATTTTAGAACCTATTATACTGCCACAGTAGTCAAAACAGCCTGGTACTGGTACAACAATAGATACATAGACCAATGGAACAGAATTGAGAATCCAGACATAAATCCATCCACATATGAGCAGCTGATATTTGACAAGGCCCAAAGTTAGTTAAATGGGGAAAAGGCAGTCTTTTTAACAAATGGTACTGGTATAACTGGATATCCATCTGCACAAAAAAATGAAACAAGACCCATACCTCACTCCACGCACAAAAACTAACTCAAAATGGATCAAAGACCTAAATATAAGATCTAAAACGATAAAGATCATGGAAGAAAAAATAAGGACAATGCTAGGAGCCCTAATACATGGCATAAACAGTATACAAAACATTACTAACAATGAAGAAGAGAAACTAGATAACTGGGAGTTCCTAACAATCAAACACCTATGCTCATCCAAAGACTTCACCAAAAGAGTAAAAAGATTACCTACACAGTCAGGGAAAAAGTTTTTAGCTGTGACATTTCCGATCAGCGCCTGATCTCTAAGATCTACACAATTCTGCTAAAACTCAACTACAAAAAGACAAATAACCCAATTAAAAAATGGGCAAAAGGTATGAACAGGCACTTCACTAAAGAAGACATTCAGGCTGATACAGATACATGAGGAAATGCTCACGATCATTAGCCACTAGAGAAATGCAAATCAAAACTACAGTGAGATTTTATCTCACTCCAAGAAGGCTGGCATTAATCCAAAAAGCACGTAAAAATAAATGTTGAAGAGGTAGTGGAGAGGCTGGAACACTTATACACTGCTGGTGGGAATGTAAAATGGCACAATCACTTTGGAAATCGATTTGGCGCTTCCTTAAAAAGCTAGAAATACAACTACCATATGATCCAGCAATCCCATTCCTTGAAATATATCCTAGAGAAATAAGAGCCTTTACATGAACAGATACATGCACACCCATGTTCCTTGCTGCACTCTTTACAATAGCAAAAAGATGGAATTAACCAAGGTGCCCGTTAATGAATGAATGGATAAATAAATTATGTTATATTCACACAATGGAATACTATGCATTGATAAAGAACAATGATGAATCCGTGAAATATTTCCTAACATGGAGGAATCTGGAAGGCATTAGGTGAATGAAATCAGTCAGTTTCAAAAGGACAAATATTGTATGAGACTACTATCATAAGAACTCAAAAAATAGTTTAACAGAGAAGAAAATATTCTTTGATTGTTACAAGAGGGGGAGGGAAGGAAGGAGGGAGAGGGGTATTCACTAATCAGATAGTAGTTAAGTTTTATTTTAGGTGAAGGGAAAGACAATACACAATACAGGAGAGGTCAACGCAATTGGATTCAACCAAAAGCAAAGATGTTTCCTGAATAAACTGAATGCTTCAAAGGCCAGCATAGCAGGGGTGGGGTTTTAGAACCATGGTTTCAGGGGACATCTAAGTTAATTGGCATTATAAAATCTATTAAGAAAACATTCTGCATCCCACTTTGGAGGGTGGCTTCTGAGGTCTTAAGCGCTAGCAAGCGGCCATCTAAGATGCATCAATTGGTCTCAAACAACCTGGAGCAAGGAAGAATGCAGAACACCAAAGACCCAAGGTAATTATGAGCCTACGAGACAGAAAGAACCACAGAAACCAGAGACTACATCAGCCTGAGACCAGAAGAATTAGATGGTGCCCAGCCACAAACGATGACTGCCCTGACAGGGAACACAACAGAGAACCCCTGAGGGAGCAGGAGGACAGTGGGATGCAGACCCCAAATTCTCATAAAAAGACCAGACTTAATGGTCATACTGGGACTAGAAGGACCCCAGAGGCCATTGTCCCCAGACCTTCTGTTAGCCCAAGACATGAACCATTCCCAAAGCCAACTCTTCAGACAGGGATTGGACTGGAATATGGGATGGAAAAGGATACTGGTGAAGAACGAGCTTATTGGATCAAGTAGGCACACGAGACTATGTGGCATCCTCTGTCTTGAGGGGAGATGACAGGGCAGAAGGGGCCAGAAGCTACCCGAATGGACACGAGGAGAGAGAGTGGAGGGAAGAACTGTGCTATCTCACTAGAGGGAGAACAATTAGGAGTGTATAGCAAGGTGTATGTAAATTCTTGTATGAGAGGCTGACCTGATTTGTAAACTTTCACTTTAAGCACAATAAAAATTAATTTAAAATAAAGAAAAGATGATGTAAGTATACCAAAGTGTACATAGAGTCACTGTACCAAAAAAGTATTGGTTGAAGTCCAGCCATTTCAGTAGGTAGCATATGATCAAGAACTGATTGATAGTACTGAAGGAAGAAATTGAAGCTGCACTGAAGGCATTGGCAAAAAAACAAGGCTCAAAGAATTGACTAAATACCAATTGAGATGTTTCAACAAATGAATGAAACACTGGAAGTGCTCACTCCTCTATGCTAAGAAATTTGGAAGACAGCCAGCCGGCCAATCAACTGGAAGAGATCCATATTTGTGACCATTCCAAAGAAAGGTGATCCAACAGAATAGGGAAATTAGGAAATAATATCATTTATAACAAGTAAATTTTTGCTAAAGATAATTCAAAAATGTTTGCAGCAGTACACCCACAGGGAACTGCCAGAAATTCAAGCCAGACTAGAAGAGGATGTGGAATGAGGGATATCATTGCTAATGACAAATGGATCTTGGTTGGAAGCAGAGAATACCAGAAGAATGTTTACTTGTCTTTTATTGACTACGCAAAGGCGTTCAACTGTGTGGATCATAACTAATAATGAAAAAACATTGCAAAGAATGGAAATTCAAGAACACTTAACTTGTGCTCACGTGGAACCTGAACATAGACCAAGAGGCGGTCATTCGAACAGATCAAGGGGATACTGTGTGGTTTAAAATAAGGAAATGTGTGCGTCAGGGTTGTATCATTTTACCATACTTACTCAAACTGTATGCTTAGGAAATAATCCAAGAAGCTGGACTATATGAAGAAGCATCAGGATTGGAGAAAAACTCATTAACAACCTGCAGTGCAGATGACACAACCTTGCTTGCTGAAAGCAAAGAAGACTTGAAGCACTCACTGATGAAGATCAAAGACTTCAGCCTTCAGTATGGATTACACCTCAGGATGAAGAAAACAAAATTCCTCACAACTAGATCAATGAGCAACATTATGATAAATGGAGAAAAGATTGATGCTGTTAAGGATTTCATTTTACATGGATCCAAATCCATGCCCGTGGAAGCAGTAGTCAAGAAATCAAAAGACGTAGTGCATTGGGCAAATCTGCTGCTGCTGCTGCTGCTGCAAAAAGCCTTTGAAGTGTTGAAAAGCAAAGGTTTCACTTTAAAAGCTAAGGCGCACCTGACTCAAGACATGATATTTTCAATTGCCTCATATACACACAAATGCTGGACAATGAATAAGGAAGACTGGAGAAAAATTGATTCCTTTGAATTATGGTGTTGGTGAACAATATTGACTATACCTTGGACTTCCAAATGAACAAGCAATTCTGTCTTGGACGAAGTACTGCTGGAGTGCTCCTTGGAAGCAAGAATGATGAGACTTTGTCTCATGTAGTTTGGACATGTTATCAGGAGGGACCAGTACCTGGAGAAGGACATCATGCTTGGTAAAGTAGAGGGTCAGCGAAAAAGAGGAAGACCCTCAATGAGATGGATTGACCTGCAGTGCCTGCAACAATGGGCTAAAACAGCAAGGATTTTCAGGATAGTGCAGGACTGGGCAGTGTTAAGTTCTGTTGTACATAGGGTCGCTGTGAGTAGGAACTGATTTGATGGCATCTATAAAAAAAAATTTTTTTTTATAACAACAACAACAGCATGGTAATTTTATGTTTAACTTTTTGAGGGACTGCCCAACTCTTTTCCACAGCAGCTGCACCATTTTACAACCCCAGAAAAAACATTTATGAGGGTTACAATTTCTTCACATCCTCACCAAAATCTGTTGTTTCCTGTTTGTGTTTGTTTTTTTTTTTAGTCATAGCCATCTTAGTGGGTGTGAAGTGATATCTCATTGTGGTTTTGATTTGCAATTCCCTAATGACTAATGATGTCCACCATCTTTTCATGTGCTTTTTTGGCCATTTTTATTTCTTCTTTGGTGAAAAGCTCTAGTCAGAGCCATTAGGCAAAAAAAAAAAAAAAAAAAAGTAATAAAAGGTATCCCAATAAGGAAGAAAGAAGTAAAACTATTCCTTTTCACAAATGGCAGGATCCTATACATAGAAGACTCCAAATAATCCACAAGATAATTTTTAGAGCTAATAAAAGAATTCGGCAAATTGGCAGGATCCAAGGTCAACACATAAAATTTGTTAGGTTTTTATACATCAGCAATTAGAAATCTGAAGAGAAGTTGAAGGAACAATTCCATTTACAGCAGTATCTAAAAAAATAAAATACCTAGAAATAATTTTAACCAAGAAAGCGAAAGCCTAGTGCACTAAAAGCTATAAACCATTACTGAAAGACCGAAATTCATGGAAGAGAAATCGGTGATTTCTTGGTGGAATTCTCAACTCTATGCAGGAGACCCAGGTTTGATTCCCAGCCCGTGCACCTTACGCACAGCCACCACTAATCAGTCAGTGGAGGCTCGTGTGTTGCTATGATGCTGAACGGGTTTCAGCAGAATTTCCAGACTAAAATGGACTAGGAATAAAGACTTGACTACCTACTTACCAAAGGGTCGGCAGTTCGAATCCGCCAGGTGCTCCTTGGAGACTCTATTGGGCAGGTCTACTCTGTCCTATAGGGTCTCTATGAGTCGGAATCGACTCGACGGCACTGGGTTTTTGTCTGGGTACCTACTTAATCAGCCATTGAAAACCCTATGGACCACAACAGTCCAATCCAAAACTGATCCTATGGATAGTAAAGTGCCAAGCAGCATTTCTTTTTGTTGTATGTGGGATTGCCATGAGTCAGGAGCTTACTCTACAGCAGCTAACAACATCAACAAATAAATGGAAGGATATTCCAGGGTCATGGACTGGATGACTTAATACTGTTAAATTGTCAATACTACATAAAGCGATCTATACATTCAACACAATTCCCATCAAAATCTCAACAGCCTTCTTTGTAGAAAGGGAAAAGCCAATTGTCAGATTTATATGGGATGGCAAAGGGCCCTGAATAGCCAAATCAATCTTGAAAACTATGGAGAAAAAAAAAAAATTAAAGGAAGACTCATAATTCCTCATCTCAAAACATTACAAAGCTACGGTAATCAAAAGAGTCTGCTCCTTCTCCAGGGACTGATCCCTCCTGACAACATGTCCAAAGTATGTAAGATGCAGTCTCACCATCCTTGCTTCTAAGGAGCATTCTGGCTGCACTTCTTCCAAGACAGATTTGTTCGTTCTTTTGGCAGTCCATGGTATATTCAATATTCTTCGCCAACACCACAATCCAAAGGTGTCAACTCTTTTTCGGTCTTCCTTATTCATTGCCCAGCTTTCACATGCATATGATGTGATTGAAAATACTATGGCTTGGGTCAGGCGCACCTTAGTCTTCAGGGTGACATCTTTGCTCTTCAACACTTCAAAGAGGTTCTTTGCAGCAGATTTACCCAATGCGATGTGTCTTTTGATTTCTTGACTGCTGCTTCCATGGCTGTTGATTGTGGACCCAAGTAAAATAAAGTCCTTGACAACTTCAATCTTTTCTCCGTTTATCATGATGTTACTCATTGGTCCAGTTGTGAGGATTTTTGTTTTCTTTATGTTGAGGTGCAATCCATACTGAAGGCTGTGATCTTTGATCTTCATTAGTAAGTGCTTCAAGGCCTCTTCACTTTCAGCAAGCAAGGTTGTGTCATCTGCATAATGCAGGTTGTTAATGAGTCTTCCTCCAATCCTGATGCTCCGTTCTTCATATAGTCCAGCTTCTTGTATTATATCCTCAGCCTACAGATTGAATAGGTATGGTGAAAGAATACAACCCTGGCACACACCTTTCCTGACTTTAAGCCAATCAGTATCCCCTTGTTCTGTCCGAACAACTGCCTCTTGCTCTATGTAAAGGTTCCGTATGAGCCCAATTAAGTGTTCTGGAATTCCCATTCTTCCCAATGTTATCCATAGTTTGTTACGATCCACACAGTCGAATGCCTTTGCATAGTCAATGAAACACAGGTAACCGTCCTTCTGGTATTCTCTGCTTTCAGCCAGGATCCATCCGACATCAGCAATGATATACCTGGTTCCACGCCCTCTTCTGAAACCAGACTGAATTTCTGGCAGTTCCCTGTCGATATACTGCTGCAGTTGTTTTTGAGTGTATATACATTTTATTAATGGCATTAGCCAGTTACTCTGCCTCAGAAGAATGTTGCTTACTATACATTCATATGATGAAACCGAGGGACTGATATTAAAATAGTAGTGATAAAGTTGCACTGATTTTAATGGTATGCATTTCCATATAAATGAAAGAGTGGTTCCAAATAAATTTCATAATATTTTGAAGAAAATTATTATAAATTAAGGTCACCTTGCACGATGTAATAAAGAAGACCTGTTAGCTCTGATGTTTATGGAGGACAAACACAAATGAGTATGATTCTTAAAAAACTGTGGAGATACATATTTCTTTTTCCTTAAGCAATTTATTAAATAAAATTAGAAAAAATAGAATGGATGCATCAGGAAAGAAATGGTGTGCAGTGATTTATGAAAAATAAAATATTCTTCTCAATATCTCATCTTGTCACTTATGACACACATGAAAGGTGCAGTACAATGGCACCAAATACAATCTTTCCTAATATGAAATCTTTCCAGTTTCTTGTTTAGATCTTATTTCATTTTCCACTTTTTATTTTATTTTACGCATTGTTATTTCTTTCACGCCACTGAGAATTTTTTTTTAAATGAAAACACGAAAAACTAGAATTTTGTGCAAAGTTTAAAAAGTGGCCATCTCTTTCAGTGGGCTTCTCTTGCAACAGACAATGTTTATAGACAATATATTTCATCCCAGACAAGGCTACTTTTTGGACTAATAAAGATTTTGCTTATTCTTGATTAGTTTCTTTAGAACTCAAGAAGGCTTTGTTTTTTAAATTGACATTCTTATTGAAATAATTCTAGGTTTACGTGAAGTTGTAAGGAATAATATGGAGAGATCCCCTGTACCCTTTATCTGGTTTTCCCAAATGTTAACATCTTGCAACACAGCCAGGATATTCACATCAATACAGTCCATCAAATGTATTCAGCTTTTTGCAGGTTTACCTGTGCTCATTTGTGTGTGTGTGTGTTTAGTGATGTACAGTTTTACCACAGGTGTATGTTGGTGTATCTACCACCACAGCCAAGATACTGAAAAGACCCATCACCAAAAGGATCCCTTCTTACGGCACTTTCATAACTACATTTGCCTCCCTTTCACCTCCCATCCCCATGACTAACCTCCAGCAATCTTCATTTCTACAGTTTTGTCACTTCAATAATGTATATTAATGAAATCATACAGTATGTAACCTTTTTGGATTGACATTTTCACTCAGCATAATTACCTGGACCCTTATTCAAATTGTGTGTAGCAATTGTCCATTCTTTATTTCTAAGACGTATTCCATGGTATGGATATACCATAGTTTGTTTAATCATTCACCTTTTGAAGGACATTTAGGCAGTTTCCCATTTTTTGCTATTATAACAAAGCTTCTTTGTACATTTATGTGCAGGTCTTTGTGTAAACATAAGTTTTAATTCCTCTGGGGTAAATGTCCAAAAGTGTAATTGCTAGCTAGTGTGGCAATTGCATGCTTAGTTTTGTAAGAAACTGTCAAACTGGTGTGGCTGTACCATTTTAATTCCCAACAGCAATGTATCAATGATTCAGTTTTTCTGAAACCTCTCCAGCATTTGATGTTGACACTGTCTTGTTTTAGCTATTGTGAAAAGTGTGTAGTAACATCTCATTGTTGTTTTAATTTGCATTTTTCTAAGGGACTACTGATGTTGAACATCTTTTCATGTGTCTACTTTCTCTTTAGTGAAATGGTTTTACATGGCTTTTGCCAATTTTCTAAATGATTTTTTTCTTTTAATATTGCATTTTAAGAGCTCTTCATATATTCTAGATCTGTGAATTGCAGATACTTTCAACCAGCCTGTAGCTTGTCTTTTCATCCTCTTATCTCACTGTATGTTTAATGTACCTTTTCTAATGACTGATGATATTGAATATATTTTCATGTTATTATTTGCCATTCGAACATATATAATATATACATGGTGAGGAGTCTTTTCAATTTTTTGGCATTTTCTTTTATTGTGGTAAAATATACATAATATACAATTTACTATTTTAACCATTTTAAAGTTTACCATTCCGGTGACATTTAGTATATTTAGTATATTCACTATCTTGTTCCAGAATTTTTTTTCCACTCTAAGAGGAAGCCTCTTACCCATTAAGCAGTTACTACACATTCTCCCCACCCTAGGCACTGATAACCACTAATCTGATTTCTGTCTCGTTAGATTTGCCTATTCTGAATATGTTACATAAATGGAATGAGACAATATGTGACCTTTTATGTCTGACTTCTTTTACTTACAAGTTTTCAAGATTCATCTATGTTTTAATCTATGTCAGCCTTCATTCCTTGTTATAGCTGATTAATATTCCATTGCATAGATATACTACATTATGTTTACCCATCCATCAGTTTATGGGAATTTAGTTTGCTTCTCCCTACAATTCTTTTATATATATATATTTTTTATATTGTACATTTAATTCTGTAATCAATTTTGAGATAATTTTGTATAAGGTGTGAGATTTAGATTGGGTTCATTTTTTTTTTAACCTATAGATGTACATTGCTCCAGAAACATTTATTGAAAAGGCTTCTCTTTCGCCATTGAATTATTTTTGTACCTTTTCCAAAAATCAGTAAGTCTATTTCTGAGATGGCTATTCAGTTCTAATATCTATAAATCTATCCCTCTGCTAATACCTCAATGCCTTGATTACTGTAGCTACAAAATAGTCCATAATACCTGGTAAAGTGATTACACTTGCTTTAATATTATTTTTTAAAAAATTTGTTTTAGCTATTCTAGAGCCTGTGTCTTTCTATATAAATTTTAGAATAAGCTTATCGATATATTTAAAAACCTAGCTGAGAATTGGATAGGGAATGCATTAAACCTTTATAACAATTTGGGGATAATTGAAAGCTTTACTATGTTGAGGCTTCTAATCCATGAACATTTTATACCTCTCCATTTATTTAGGCCTTCTTTGATTTCTTTCATCAGAATTTTGTGTTTTTCAGCATATGGATCTTGCATGTGTTTTGTATGATGTATACCTAAGTATTTTATTATCTTTTAAAATATTGTAAATGGCATTGTATTTTTAATTTCAGTTTACACATGTTGTTAGTATATAGAAATCCAATTGTGTGCTTGTGTGTGTGCGTGTGTGTGTTGATCTTGTGTCCTGTGGTATCGCTAAACTCATTCATTAGTTCTAGGAATTTTTTTTATTTTTGTTTTAGTAAATTCCTTGGATTTTTTAAGTAGACAATTACGTGCTCTCCAAATTAAGGTAGTTCTACATTTTCCTATACAAAATGTATGCTTTTTATCTCATTTTCTTGCCTTATTGCAGAGCTAAAACTTCCAGTAAAATATTGAATAAGATTGGTGGACATTCTTGCTTTATTTCTGATCATAGGGGAATAGCATCCAATTTTTCCCTGTTAAATATAGTGTTAGCTACATGTTTTTTGTAGATACTGTTTATCACATAAAGGTAGTTTTCCACTATTCTTAACTTGCTGAGAGTTTTTATCATGAGTAGTCAATGAATTTCTGTCAAATGTTTTTTTCTGTATCAGTTAAAAGGATCATATGACATTTCTTCTTTAGTCTACAGATACAATGAATTACACTGATTCATTTTTGAATGTTGAATTATCCCTACATACATGGAATGAATCCATCTTCATGGTGCATACTTCTTCTTATACATTGTCAGATTCTGTTTAATATTTTGTTGTGAATTTTTGCATTTAATTTTATGAGAGATACTGATCTCTAGTTTTCTTTTATTTTATTGTCTTTGTCTGGTGTTGATAACAGGATAATGATAACCTTATAAAATAAACTGGAGTGGCATCAGCAAAATGGAGTAGACAACCCCAAAGTCCTGTATTTCCACAGAAACATCAAAAACTAGTGGACATTGCTTGAAAATATTGTAAGGTGGTTGAAAAACCCTCAGGCCCCTGAGGCAAAACACTGTGATTGAAACATATAATAGACAGCCTACAGCCAGGAAGGAAAAGCCAGGGATAGAGTTTGTTTAGTAAATTAGGGCATTCAAAGACACTCATGTATACTGGGTAGTTTAGAAGAGCACACACATGTCCAAGACAAGGAACCATGCTCATAAAATACCTGGAGATCTTAACACTCAGGAATGGCTGATGTATTACCTTAGTTCAAGAGGAAAGTAAAGGATGAGGATGATTGTAATTACAATGGAAACCTTGGTCGTATAGTGGTTAAGTGCTATAGCTGCTAACCGAAGGGTCGGCAGTTCGAATCTGCCAGGTGCTCCTTGGAAACTCTTTGGGGCAGTTCTACTCTGTCCTATATGGTCACTATGAGTCAGAATCAACTTGACAGCATGGGGTAAGTGTTAAAGGAGTGCCCCAGCAAACAGTTGAGCTGCAAAAACTGAGACAGATCTTGTTGTTGTTACTACATTTTGTTTTTTAAACTCCTGGCATTCAAGGAAATCTCAGTAAAAACGCTGGCTGAACACAAGCTATGTCTTCATCAGTCCAGAACAGTAAATCCTGGGGAGAAGGATAATCGTATTTCCAATATTATCATTATATAATTTTCAAATGTACAGTTTTCAACAAAAAATGTAAAGCACACAAAGAAGCAGGAAAAATTGTCCATTCAAATAAATAAATAAAGTGACAGAAAACACCTCTGAGGAAGCACAGGCATTGAACTTACTGAACAAAAACACTAAATCAATTGTCTTAAATATATGTTCAAGAAGACAAAGTAAAATATTATAATGAAATGTGCAAAGACCTGGAGTTAAGAAACCAAATGTGAAGACCATGTTCTGCATTTCTCAAGTTGAAAGAACTATAGAAAAAAATTGAGTTGCAATTTTGAAGGATTCTACACGCAAAATATTGAATGACACAGAGCATCAAAAGCAAATGGAAGGAATACAAAGAGTCAGTGTACCAAAAATAATTAGCTGACATTCAACCATTTCAGGCTGTAGCATGTGATCAAGAACTGATGGCATTGAAAGAAAAAGTCCAAACTCCACTAAAGGCACTGGTGAAAGGCTAGGCTCCAGGAATTGAAGGAATATCAACTGAGATGTTTCAGCAAATGGATGCAGCAGTAGATTTGCTCACTCATCTATGCCAAGAAATTTGGAAGTTAGCAACCTGGCCAGCCAATTGGAAGGGATACATATTTGTGCCCATTCCAAAGAAAGGTGATCCAACAGAATGTGGAAATTATCAAACAATATTATTTACATTACACACAGGTAAAATTTTGCTGAAGATATTTGAAAAAATGGTTGTAGTGGTACATCTACAGGGAACTGCCAGAAATTCAAGCCAGATTCAGAAGAGGATGTGGAATAAAGGATATCATTGCTGATGTCAGGTGGATCCTGGCTGAAAACAGAAAATACCAGAAAGACGTTTACCTGTGTTTTATTGACTACGCAAAGGCATTCGACTGTGTGGATCGTAACAAATTATGGATAACGTTGCAAAAAATGGGAATTCCAGAACACTTGTGTTCATGAGGAACCTGTATATAGATCAAGAGGCAGTAGTTCCAACAAAACAAGGGGATACTGCATGGTTTAAGGTCAGGAAAGGTGTGAGTCAGGGTTGTATCCTTTCAACCATATTTATGCAATCTGTATGCTGAGCAAATAATACAAGAAGCTGGACTATATGAAGAAGAACAGGGCATCAAGATTTGAGGAAGACTCATTAACAACCTGCTTTATGCAGATGACACAACCTTGCTTGCTGAAAGTGAAGAGGCCTTGAAGCACTTACTAATGAAGATCAAAGACCACATCCTTCAGGATGGATTACACCTCAGCATAAAGAAAACAAAAATCCTCACAACTGAACCAATAACCAACATCATGATAAATGGAGAAAAGTTTGAAGTTCTCAAGGATTTCATTTTACTTGCATACACAATCAACACCCCTGGAAGCAGCAGTCAAGAAATCAAAGGACACGTTGCATTGGGCAAATCTGCTGCAAAAGACCTCTTTAAAGTGTTAAAAAAAAAAAAAAAGTACAGGGTCAGCGAAAAAGGGGAAGACCCTTAACAAGATGGATTGGGACAGTGGCTGCAATGGTGGGCTCAAGCATAACAATTGTTGGCATGGTGCAGGATAGGGCAGTGTTTCATTCTGTTGTACATAGGGTTGCTATGAGTCTGAACCGACTAGACAGCACCTAACATTAACGTAACAACAATAATAAATTTACTACACAATCAACCCCCACGGAAGCAGCAGTCAAGAAATCAATTGACATTTTGCATTGGGCAAATCTGTTGCAAAAGACCTCTTTAAAGTGTTAAAAAGCAAAGATGTCACTTTGAGGACTAAGTTGTGCCTGACCCAAGCCATGGTATTTTCAGTTGCCTTATATGCACACGAAAGCTGGACAACGAAGAAGGAAGACAGGTAAGAATCAATGCCTTTGAATTATGGTGTCGGTGAAGAATATTGACTATACCATGGACTTCCAGAAGAACAAACAAATCTGTCTTGGAAGAAATACAGCCAGAATGCTCCTTAGAAGCGAGGGTGGTGAAACTTTGTTTCACATACTTTGGACATGCTGTCAGGAGTTACCAGTCCCTGGAGAAGGTCATCATGCTTGGTAAAGTAGAGGGTCAGACAAAAAGAGGAAGACCCTTGATGAGATGGATTTACACAGTGGCTGCAAAAATGGGCTCAAACAAATAATGTTTGTGAGGATGGCACAGAACCAGGCAGTATTCCGTTCCGTTGTACGTAGGGTGACTATGAGTAGAGCTGAATTGATGGCACCTAACAAGAACAACAAAAATTTAACCAAATAGATGGAAAACTTGTACCTGAAGACTACAAAATATTGCTGAAAGAAATTAAGGAAGTCCTAAATGAATGGAAAGACATCCCATGTTCATGTATTAGAAGACTTAATATTGTTAAGATGCCAATATTATCTAAAATGATATATGGATTTAATCCAATCCCTATCAAAATCTCAATGACATTTTTTTTTCAGAAAGGAAAAAGCTGATTCTCAAATTAATGTGAAATTACAAGGGGCTCTGAATAAACAAAACATTCTTGAAAAAAAAATTGAGTGTCCACAGTTCCTGATTTGAAAACTTACTAGAAATAAGATAAATGGAATAGAACTGAGAGCCCAGAAATAAACTCTCACATCTCTAGTTAATTGATTTTTGGCAAGGATGCCAAGATCAACTAATGGGGAAAGAACAGTCTCTTCAACAGATGGTGCTTGGAAATCTGAATATCCACATGCAAATGAATGAAGTTGAACCCTTACCTTAAACCACACACAAAAAATTAACTGAAAATGGATTAAATATTCAAATTTAAGAGTGAAAACTATGTAACTCGGGGCAAAACTGCATGGTCTTGGTGTTGGTTTCTTAAATATGACACCAAAAGCACAAGCAACAAAAGGAATAAAATAGAGAAATCATACTTTATTAATTAAAAACTTTTGTGATTTAAAGGGTACCATGAAGAAAGTGAAAAGACACTTGCCTCCCATAGGATGGAAGACAATATTTTCAAATAATATATTTCATAAAGATTTAATATCCAGAATATACAGAGAAATTGACAATAGTTAATATGACCAAAAAAAGGCAAGGCAACAAATAAAAATTAGATAAATTGGACTTTATTAAAATTAAAAACTTTTGTGTATCAAAGGACATTATGGGGAAAATGAAAAGAAAGCCCACAGAATGGGAGAAACTTTATCTGTAAATCATATAGCTAATAAGGGTTTGTTTGTTTGTTTTTAGTCTGGAATATATAAAAAACTCCAACAACTAAATGGTAAAAAAACTAACTAACTAACTAAAGAATGGGCAAAGCAACCGAATAGGCATTTTTCCAAAGAAGATGTACAAATGGCCAATAAGCTCATGGAAAGATGTTTAACATCAATAGTCAATGGGGAGATGTAAATATAAGTGAAAACCACAGTGAGATACCACGTCACAGGTACTCACATGGCTATACTCAACAAAGTGGAAAATAAAAAGTGTTAAAGAGGTTTGGAGAAATTGGAATATTTGTATATTGCTGGTGTGGTGTAACATGGTGAGCAACTGTGAAATATAGTTTTATGGTTCCTCAAAAAGTTAAATATAAAATTACCATAAAAATTACCATATGACTCACCAATTCCACTCCCAGGTATATATTCAAAAGAATTGAAAACTAGATCTTAAAGAGATACTTGTATGCCAGTTTTCATAGTTGCGTTATTCACAATAGTCAAAAGATGTAACAATTTAAGTGTCCAACAGCAAAAAAAAATGGGTAAACAAAATGACATATAAACATACAAGAGAATATTAATTATATTTAAAAAGGATGAAGGCCTCATACACGGTACAACATGGATGAATCTTGAAAATAGTATGCTAATGAAGTAAGGAATATACAGAAGGACACAAATTATATGTTTCCACTAATATGAAATATATACACGCCCAAAATGCCCATTGCCGTCGAGTCAATTCTTACTCCTAGTGACCCTATAGGACAGAGTAGAACTGCCCCATAGGGTTTCCAAGGAGCTGCTAGTGGATTTGAACTGCCAACATTTTGCTTAGCAGCCTGACCTCTTAACCACTGTGCCACCAGGGCTTCTTGACGTACAGTAATCCTCCTCTTATCCAAGGTTTCTCTTTCCATGGTTTCAGTTACCCACTGTAATTTTTAAACTAGCAGAACTTCCCCCTTTACTTGACTCTTGTTTTTACACATATTGACTAATTTCAAGGAAATATGCCTACATTAGTTTCTACTCATTTTAACCATAAATTATTTAGAGAAACAATAGAACAGTTCTGACAGTTTTATGTTTAGTATGCTACAACTTGGAAATCTATTTTCGTGGTAAACAAAAGAATCAGTTGCAACTTACCCAGGAACAAGACAGATGATATTAGGATCGAGCTCTTGGAGATTATCAGCCTTGACTGCTTGAAATTCTCTTTTTCTCTCTCTTGGAGGAAAAGAAAACAACTAAGTTTCCCATAACAGTGAAAGGAAAAAAAAAAAAAAAAGAAAAAGAAGTCTTGATGCTCAGAGATTGATTTTTCCTTCAACTCAAATTAAACCAAATAATGTTTGAACATTTCTAATGGCTTACTTTTGTTCTGGCTTGTTGTACCAAGGGTTGTCCCTGTAGCCCATTTTTAAGCTTTTCTATGTCTATAGCACTAGTTATAAAATATTTTGCTTTCTGCTGTTCTTTGCTTACAATGATTAAATCCTAGCCTGGTGATGAATGTGTATAAATGGTAGCAATTACAATTTCTTTAATCACTTAATAATTTGAGTGCATGGCTCAAATCAAACTTTAGACAACTATTCAAAGGAATATACCAAATTTTCTATTAATCACTGCATCCTTAGTACTGACAAGGCCTATTTCTAACAATAGATCTAATCATTTCAAGATGAGCCACAATTAGAATGAATATGATAAAGAGCTCATCATCTAGGCCAAGATTTTGATCCCATGAGTCCAGGAGAGAAACCTCTGTTTCACTACTGGTTTAACATTAAGGGCCATGCATTAAGTTGTGTGGCTCTGGAGATTTATAAATGTTTAAAGCCTTTAATAAACTTAGCTTTTTACTTTTGAACTGTAGTCACTAGCTGAATAAAACGTTTGATATTTTTTAAAACTGGGACTCTATTTGTATGCCCCAGGCAAACTACCTCAGTATTGTAGCTTTCTATAATTCATTTTCATGAGGTATTGATTCACTTGGAACCCCAAAGAAAAAGTTTCCCCACTCACAAACTTTTAGTAACACTCAAGGCACTTTTGCACATATCAGTAGCTAATGTATTCAGGATATTTGTAAGCTTCTTTCTTGCTCGTCATAGTGTTTTGAAGGTTTCATATTGTGCATGGTTGAAATAATGGTGTTGTAACAATAACAGCAAGCATTTATTGAGTGTTCACTGCATGGCCAACAGTGTGCTTTACTGTATTAACACATTTAACCCTCACATCCATCTATCGTATGTTGTTGTTAAGTGCTGTCGAGTCGGTTCCGACTCATAGCGACCCTATGCACAACAGAACGAAACACTGCCTGATCCTGCGCCAACCTCACAATCGTTGTTATGCTTGAACCCGTTGTTGCAGCCATTGTGTCAATCCACTTCGTTGAGGGTCTTCCTCTTTTCCGCTGACCCTGTACTTTGCCAAGCATGATGTCCTTCCCCAGGGACTGATCCCTGCTGACAACATGTCCAAAGTATGTAAGGCGCAGTCTCGCCACCCTTGCTTCTAAGGAGTATGCTGGTTGTACTTTTTCCAAGATAGATTTATTCGTTCTTCTGGCAGTCCGTGGTATATTGACTACACCATGGACTGCCACTCTATCGTATAATTACTATTAATATCAATGTTTTACAAATGGGAAGACTCAAGCGCAGAGTAGTCAGAGTAGTTAAGCAACTTGTCCTTTTCCAAGGTCATACAGATAAATACATGGTGGAGCTGGATTTTGAGCCACACATTCTAGTCTTAGAGCCCATGGTCTTAAGTACTATTCCTATTTCATAGTAGGTGCTCAATAAATATTTGACTTATAAAATTCTATAGTTAGGACTCCAAAGAATCACAACTCTCTCATTTTTTTCCAAAAAATATCAATAATAAATAACCAATAATAAAAATAAACAGGTCCAGAATACAGAGCTCCGCTGAGAATAAATTCAGCTGGAGAGATAAATGGAACCATTGGCTGCTTTATGTTGAACTGGAAGCAGAAAATAGCAACTTCATCTTGGTAAACTTAAAAAAAAAAGGAAAATCTACATGATAGACTCATAAAGCAGTAAAAAAATGTACAAGCTTAAAATATTTTAGATACTTTAAGAGCTAAATACTGAAAAGATACCTGAGGCGAGTGAGCCTCTAGGGGAATGAAATAGCTTTTTTAAATAAAGCTCAGACCCTACCTTATGCAGTTTTAATGTAAGCGTTTGATAATTTAAGACTTCATGGAACACTCAAGAGAAGTGCTTTTATTTCTGTATTATGGAAATCTGGCAGCATCATAGGTATTGGAGTTGAGCTGTGGTAAATAACGTTATGTCTTTAATTAATAATTGTATTTCTGCTAAAGCTGTAGCTAAATGATTAGAAATTATCATCTAGGAGAGAAAATTATATAAGAATGCTTCTATTAATGAAGAAAATCTGCCAGACTACTTTGATATCACACATATTGTCTTTATTACTTTATGGAGACCATATAAGCTCCTCGAGGGCAAAGGTGGTTATGCGTATCTTGGCATTCACTGTAGTTTTAGTACTTGACCTTAGACTGAATGAATAAATCAATGAATGAAAGAGTTAGACATGGCTTAGGAGACAAGAATTTATTCTAGGATGTAGATTTCCAACTTTGTCACAGTGGGTAGTTCTTCCTACACTGAAGGAGAACAAGATTTTGGATCCTTGACCCTTTCTTCACACAGGGAATATTCTCTTTACATATGATCCATCTGAATCAAGCTGATGGCAACTGAACCCAAAGGAAACTAAAATGTAAAATAGGAAAATTTGACAATTGTACAATTTACTAGATTACCTGAATTATAGAAAAATAAACTGATTAATACTCAACGCTCCAGATTATTACTTGCATGTGTGAAAACACTGACTAACCCAAAGTTGTTTTTGTTGGGTATGGTTGAATCTATTTTCAACTCATAAAGTCCTCATGTAACAGTAGAACTGCCCTACAGGGTTTTCCAGGCTGTAATCATTATGGGACAAGATTGCTAGGTCCTACAGAGCCACTATAGGGGTTCAAACTGCCAACCTTTCAGTTAGCAGTCAAGTACTTAATCATTGCAGCACCAGGGTTTCTTGAATATCCCAATAGTTAATATAAACACTATTGCCAATTTTTGAGGTAAAGCTAACTTAGATCAATTCACTAAAATAAATACAAATGTAACCGCCTAACATTAATATCAATGCAAATAGCTAGTTTGTAGTGATACATCTGAATGTTCTTTCTCTAGCATAGATGATAATTTAGTAAGGAAATGAAGTGCTATACAGGTTTACATAATATTCATATATTTATTTTTATTAATGTATATTTTAAAATATTTTTCTGGATATAATTTATTTATTGTTAGAAATTTGGACACATGGGACATTAACTCTCAATAGTATAATATTTATATTTTATGTATTTATATCTAAGGTGTACAGCAGGCCATGCTGAAAAAGAATGTTGACATCCTGGTTAACAGTCTGTGTAAATTTTGACAAATAGCATAAACTTCTTTGTGCCTCAGTTTCCACAAATTTAAATATTACAATGATGAAATATTTTAGAAATTAAATCAGATAATGTATATTAAATATCTAAAATGAGTGTCAAACTCAGTGAAACTCAGTGGGCACTTAAAAATAGCAGATGCCAAAAATAGTTGGGGGAAGGAGGACAAGGAAGAAAGGAGGAGTGGGGAAGAAGATTTTATTTGAGTCTCAATAGCCTCAAAAGGTAGAGGGCTAAGTGTTGTTTTTGTTATCTTCATTTTACAGATTAGTAAACTGAGATTCAGATAGACCAAGTGACTTACTCAGTGTCGTACAGCACCTTGCTGATATGAATTGTAGTTTAATAGCATTTTATTGGCATGCCCATTATTACGCTTAAAATGTTATATTGTAATTATTTGTTTCCACATCTGGTTTTCCTACCAAACTATAAGGTCCTTCAAGGCAAAGATCTTATCTTGTTCATTTCTCTATGACCTAGAAACTTTGTACACAGTAGCAAACAGGCTTTTGATAAATGGTTCACAAATGAACAAGTGATCTAGAACTAGAACCTATACCTTGTTACTAAAAACATGATACTATTTCCACTTTACCATCCTTACTTATAATCATTCCAGTTGTGCAGAAATTTGCATATAACACAAAATACAGTGATTAGTGCCTAATAATTTTTCAATGAATTTCTGGCATGGTGAATTGGTTAACTAATGGAGTGACACATTTTTTTTTCCAGTCTTTTCCTGAGTTGGAAGTGTATCTTTTTGGCTATTAGGCTTCATTTGCAGTAATAATATCAAGACAGACTTAATTAAACCTCACAATTCTAGAAACAATGAATTCAACTGGATAAAATAGAAGGGATTCATATTGACTTTAATTTTTCTTAGATGATTTCAAATAAAATTCCACAGAAAAGGCATTGAAAATGAAAGTTCAGCATGTAATTGTTAGATAAGTTTGAAATAGGGGAGACTCTATCAGTAAGGACTCAGGAAAACTATGTGATAATCTCAGAAGAGATTATTTTTCTGACCTAGGAAATGAACAACAGATGGTATCAGGTATCAGACTCTTAATTATAACAACTTCACAGCCTGTTACAAGATTGGAAATATTAGGTTGAAACTAAAGTTTTCAGGATAATTAAAAAATAATGCATATATAATCTAAATTCAAGTCTATCAGAAATTTACACATGTAAAAAAAAAACATGTAACTGGTATTTATTTAGAATGCTTTCACTTGAATGAGATGAATGCTAAGAAACTAGTAATACTATTCTCATTTTTATCGTTGTAAAAATATATATAACATTTGCCAGTTTAGCATCTGTCATGCGTACAATTCAGTGACAGCAATTACATCAGTCATATTGTGCAGCCATCAACAGTATCTTTTACCAAATTTTACATCACCACAAACAAACTCATTGCTTCCAAAACAATGATTCTCCTTTTCCCCCCTCTCTCCCATACCTGGTAACCACTGTTAAACTCTGATCTCTACACATTTTACTATTTTAGGTATGTCATATAAGTGATATCATACAATATTTGCCATTTTGTGATTGAATTATTTCATTTAGCATGTTTTCAAGGTTCGTCCATGTTGTGGCAAGTGTCAGGACCTCGAGAAATATTCCATTGCATGTATACAACACAGTTTTTTAAATCCGTTCATCTTCTGATGGGCATTTAATTTGTTTCCACTTTTTGACTATTGTGAATGGCATTGCAGCTGACATTGGTGTACATGTGTGTGGTGAAATGAGTTCCTTTATGTGGTCTTTTGCTTTGGTTCTTTGGAAAAACAGCTTGGGAGATTTTTTCCCCTAAACTTAGAAAGTTACCTTTACCCTAGCTCTTTGGAGAAAGAGCCCTGGTGGTGCAGTGGTTAAGCACTTGGTTGCTAACTAAAAGGTTGATGGTTAGAACCTTCCCAGTGACTCTGCAGGAGAAAGGCCTGGCAATCTGCTTCTGTAAGGATTACAGCCTAGAGAACCCTGTAGGGGAGTTGTACTCTGTCACATGGGATGGCTATGAGTCGAAATTGATTCCACGGCACCTAACAACAAAAACAGTTCTTTGGAGAAGCAACTTGGGGGGCGTTGCCAGATTGTTTTCTATCCCAGACAGTTTGTTACAAGGGATTCCCCAGGTTGATTGGCATTTCCTGGGTAAGCTGTAAGTAACTTACTGGTTTAACATTTTTGGTCTGGCCCTGGCTGCAGTCTAATCTGTGATTGGTCTCTTTTGTGCACTTTGCAGGGATTGGTTGATTTACTATGCGAATATTGACTTGAAAATCCACCCAATAGGACTGAGTGACTTGCAGTCCACCGAGGGGACTGGTAGATTCATGGTCTTGCTGGGAAGGCCAAGCCTTGAAATTGACAAGGAGTTTGCCTATATAAGCCATCTACCCCAAGGAGGTTTTTCAGAGAAGAGAAAAGCAGAGGGGGAGAAGGCGAGGAACCTCCTAAAAAAGATGCAATATGGGTCACGGGCTGTAACAGTGAATACCTGGATGGGGCCCTGTGGCAGAGTCGGCGGTGACAGCAGAAAGCTGCTGCTAAGGAGGCAGTTAAGAGAACTGAGCAAGCCATTACACTGACTATGAGCTGGGCCAGTTATCGGCAGAGATTCCGACAGCAGGGATGCCAAAGGCAGAGAGGTCTGCACGGCGGAGAGGAGGGTGTGCTTGGCCAAAAGCGGGTGTAGCACAGCGGATAGAAGGGCTTGCTTGCTTGCACGGCCAAGAGAAGGACCTGCTAGCGTGGCTGAGAAGGGCCTGAGAGAGCTGTCCAGCTTGGAAGTTGTCCTGCACTGAAGAACATAAGAATGTGCTCTCCACCTTGGGGGAACATTCTAAACCTCACCTATGTGCTTTCTGATCCTAATCCCGAGTTGTTCATGTCGCTTCCAATTTGATCTTGATTCCAAGTTACAGCCTGTTACTGCCCTGTAAACCACATGACTGTGAATTCTGTGTGGTTACTGCAAGGAATTATTGAACCCAGCGGAGTAGAGAGTTCTGTGCGGGTAAGGAATGGTGTCCAAAATGGTGAAGAAGTTGGATAGTGGATATATGTCTGACACCCACCTCATAGGAACCAACTCTGTGCTGATCCTGATTCTTTTCATTCATGAATTTAGGTGACTCCTTATGCTGTTAGATTACAATGTGTCTGTCTGCATAACTGTTTTCAAGTCTATTGGGTATATACCTAAATACCCTTGTGTCTATCTGGTTTCGTATAAAGGTAAGCACATAGTTGGCTTTTTAACTTTTAGCTATTACAACTGATACATTTTGCTACACTGTATTCTAATGTGAAAAAGCAGGGATTCAGAGAATTAAGCAGTTTGGCAGCTAGTGCAGTTTAAAAAATGCTTTATTTCTAGTAAATAAGAAAGATTATTTGTATTCCATGTTTATTCTCATAATTTTAGTGCTCTGATGTTCATTTTGCAAACATCTTACAAGCTTTAATAGACACAATGCAACATTCTCAGTCAGATTTTCACATTTAACAAGGAAGGCACGTGTTAAGATGATCCGTAATTGAAACTGATATAGGAGATAATTGCATATGCCCTCAGCAACAAAGGTATCTTTATGCAAAACTCAAACAATTAAAAATGAAACATTGTTTCAACTGACACACAATATTTTTAGAAAGCAGATGTGTCTGTCACATTGCTTTTGTTACTGTCATAGTATAAGGATGTTTCAGGGCAAGAGTAGGATTTTGAATCAGCCAAAAGGATTATGCTGGAACAAGGTGAAATTGTGCTCTGAGTCAACCCTGGCTCCTGGTAAGCTGAGGATTTGGCATCATACATAACATTCTGCTTGTATGTCGTTTTGATAATATTTTGTTCTTGTTTAGCTTTTATTACATCTAACGTAGCATCAATCTTGAATAAAACAATTTTCATTTAATTTGACTCTCATTCTACTATTCTATATAATATCTGCATGTTACAATTCCAAGATGTATAACCCATAAAACAATTAAGGTACATTCAGTCCAGTACTCTTAATTTCTCTACCCCTTGTCATATAAGCGCAATGTCACTGTCCCATGATATCTTATTTCTTTCTCCAATTGTCTTTTCTTTCAGGGTTTAACAGTGATATATGGTTTTCTGGATTTTAATAAATAATAATTTGATAATCATTTTTAAATGACATTCGTTTTAACATAAGGAATTTTATCATTTAACATATGCATTTTAAATGATGGGTAAATTTGTCCAGGAAATTTGTATCAGGAAATGGATAACATTCAACCCTCTGAAATGGATGATCTTGGCAATTTGCTGCCCGATATTTTAATCCCAGGAAGTAGTCCATCCTGCATAATTTTATTAATCTAACTAAAATAATTTTGGACATCAGTATATAGGTTTTTTTTTTTTTAATTTTGGACAGGAATACAGTCTTTAATTCCAAGTTAATTGGTACAAAATAAATTACCATTAATAATAGCTAACACACAAAGAAAGAAGAGTCAAAAACAAAGAATTATAGATATGAGTATGCAAAATCAAGATGATGTAAGAACAAGCATGTTAATCATTTCAGTTAGTAGTGATCACATTAAAGTTTCCTTTAAGAAGATAAGGACTATCTTGTGGTTTTCAGAGACTGCAGATGTTCCCCTACAGAATAGGACTCAGTACTTTTAGGTGGGGACATTGAGTGAAAATAACGTGCACATTTTACCACCACCTTCCCAAGGTGACCACATGACTATGTTCTGGCCAGGGTACGTGAATGAAAGTGATGGATAAAATTCTGATTTAAGTTCTCAAAAGTAAATATGTGTCTCTACTTTATGCCCTTTCTTTTCCCTTGTTTCTGATATAATAATGTAGTGCGAACTCTCTGGGACTGGACAAAGAAAGGCAAGACCCCAGAGATAGTTAGGAAAAACAAGAGAGGGATTCTAACATATGGTGAGAATAACAGCACCTTTTTACGCTTGTACTGAAAGTTTAGGTGAGACATAGGTAGTTCTATCTTACATAAGTCACAGCTTTTTGGGGCCTGTATTCCAGCATCTGAAACTATATCCTAAATTAGCCTTTGCGCTCTAAGGTATTTATTCAAAATGAATTAAAGCATGTATCCCTAGTAAAACTTGTACACAACTGTTCATAGCAGCTTTATTTGTGATAGTTAACAGCTGAAAACAACCTAATGTGCGTCAGCAGATGAATTAATAAACAAAGTGGACTATTACTCAATAATAAAAATAAATGAACTATTAATACACACAGCAACATGGATGAATCTCAGAATAATTATGAGAAGTGGAAGAAGCCCGACAAAAATATTTTAAACTATATGATACCATTTATATAAAATTCTAATGCAAACTAATATAATAGTGATAGAAAACAGAGTAAGTACCTCCAGTGGAAGGAGGGGTTTAGGAACGGTGAGCGGATTAAAATGGGGCACAAAGATACTTTTGGATGTGATGTGTATATTGATTATCTTGACGTGAAGATGGTTTGTTGGTTGTCTACATATGTCAAACCCATCAAATTGTACATGGTATATACAGGCAGCTTATTGTACGCCCATAATATCTCAATGAAGCAATTAAAAAATAACAGCTAACACATATCTTTCTTACAAATGCCAGCAACTATTAAAACCACTTAAATTACTCGTTTAACCCTCATCACAATTCCTCTGAAGTAGGCAGTATTTTTTCCCTATTCTACAGATGACAAAACTAAAGCAAAGGGGCAAAAAGATACTGCCTAAAGTCACTGAGGTAGTAAATGGTAGAACCAGGGTTTGAACCCAGGTAGTTCAGCTTCAGAATTTGTACTTTTCACCAAGATTCATGACTAAATATTACACACTGACTCTAATTACCTATAATCATATAATTAAAGAATAGAGAGAGGCATGTACCTGGCATTTTTATTCAGTCAATAAATATTTACTGGTGGTCTGCTATGTGCCAGGCACATTTTTGGGTATTGAGGCTATAGAAGTAATCCAAAATGACAAAGCTCCTGCTGCCATGGAGCTTACATTCTAGAACATGGACTTTAGAATCCAGTACAGTAGGGTGTAAATCTAAGCTCTTCCTCTTTCAAGGAGAGTGATTAAGTAAGTTACTTATCTTTTTTAAGCCACATTTTCCTTTTCTATAGAATGGGAGTGATAATTTCACTGTAAAAATGAAATGGGATGGTATTTGAAAAACATTTAGTACAATGCCTCATACTTAATAGCTAGGATGGCAATAGTGGTGGTAGTGAGATGGTTAACAGTGGTGTTGCCATCATTGTCACAATCATTATCACCATCGTCAGAATCAATTAATGTAGTCAGCGTCTGGGACTCAGTGTAGGAGGAAGATACAGCACTCTAAAGCTTGCTTAAATGAGATGCTATAGCTACCTGTGGAACCAGGACTGACACCTCAGTATTTTGATTTAAAATGTCATGTTCTCTTTGTTGTTGCTGTTGTGTGCTGTCGAGTCGATTCCAACTCATAGCGACCCTATAGGACAGAGTAGAACTGCAGTGTAAATACTATCTATGAAATTTTGATACCAGCCTCAATTTTAGAAAAGGTGGAATAAGGTGATAGAAAGCCCTAGATGCATTCGCATAGATTCGTTCTTTAGAAATGATGTTTTACTTTTTCAAAAAGAAATAAATTATAAACAAACATGTTGAGAAAGCAGATAACGATGATGATGTTGATGATGATGATGATTAGACCAGTGTATTTCTTTTAAGGGCTAGAGCTCTCTAAGTTGATAACACAATAGAGGTCTTAAGTAGGATGCCATATATGTCAGTTAACAGAATGAAGTAAACTGGGTGATGGTCATTATCTAGAATTTAAACCAAGTAAAAATTAATTGGTCTTAAAGTGACATTTTTTCTCAATATAGAATCTGTGCACACAATTTTTAAATGCAGATTAGGGGTGTATTCCACATGGTATAGCATTAGAAAGCTGACTTCACAGGCTTCTAGTTTGTTATGTTGCAAACACACACACACACATAGACACAGATATGAACCTCCTTCCCCAGTTTCACTCATCCACTAAATAAGTATTTATTGAGGACCTACTATGTGTTTACAATGGTAAAAAAAAATTTTCTTTGAAAATGCTGTTCAAGAAAGATACCATCATATTAACACTTGCAAGCGTGCATAACACTGCCAGTGTCATTCTGATAAGTGCTTTAAAGCATTGACTGTTATTGAACATCTCAAGTTGATTTTGCTCTTAGTCCAGCTGGCAAAATTTATTTGTAATTGGTGCTTTATTGGGTAAGACCTGTAGTCAAGGTTTTATAATAAATCAGTGCTCACCAAGTGCATTGTCTACCTGTACACATCTGTTCTACTTCTTTCCTAATCAGCAGGCAGAGTAGCGATTTAGGATAAGCTCCAATGTCTTTTTACTTTAGTGTGTTTCTCCTTTCTGTTACTTGTGTGCAAAGATGTGGCCTCCTGACTTCCTACTCTAGTTTTGTTCCCTTTACTCTCTCATACTCTACCTTAGTGGTCAGAAATGACTAATACTGGTGTTCAAGAGGACATTCTCTGTGTAAGCAGCAAAAATACACGGGAATATACAACTTGCAATCAAAATGAAGATAACATCTGTACTTTACATAGGAAGGAGAAAGAAAGGGGGTGTTGTAAACTTGGAGAAGGGGGTAAAAAAGGAATTAGGATTTCCCAGAGAGACTGCACAAAAGCAACACTCTTTTAGGTTATTGATCTCTCCCTTACCCTTTGAAGATTTATTCACACCAGGAAGTTAATAAGGACATATGAAAATACATGATTTATGTATATTATGGAAAAATCTGAGCCAATAAGTATTCAGATGGGTTAACTTTTCTCCCCCTTCTGGCTATATATAACTTAGCTTGAACAATGTCTTAGTTATCTAACGCTGTTATAACAGAAATATCACAAGGGATGGCTTTAAGAATCAGAAGTTTATTCTTTCACAGTTTAGGGGGCTAGAAGTCCAAATTCAGGGTGCCAGCTTCAGCAGAAGGCTTTCTCTCTCCATTGGCTTTAGGGGAAGGCCTTTGTCATCAATCTTCCCCTGGTCTGGGAGCTTCTCGGCACAGGGACCCCGGGTCCAAAGGGTGCACTCTGCTCCCGGCTCTTCTTTGTTGGTGGTAGGAGGCCCCTCCCCTCTCTATTCAACTCTCTCTTTCATACCTCAAAAGAGATTGACTCAAGATGCAACCTAATCTTGTAGATTGAGTCCTGATGCATTAATATAACTGCCTCTAATCCTACCTCATTGACATCATAGAACTTAGGATTTAGAACACATAGGATAATTATGTCAGATCACAAAATGGTGGGCAACCACACAATACTGGGAATTGTGGTCTAGCCAAGTTGACACACATTTTGGGGGGGAACACAATGCAATCCATAACAAACAACAGTTTTGTTGATTTAATGCTGGTCATTTTGGGACCAGTTTTTAAATAAGGAAATAAAAATCCATACCTCTATTAAAGTAGAAATTGCTTTTAGAATGCTTTTTTCCCCCTTCTATCATTGATTTTTAAAATACATTTTTAGCATCAAATCTGGTATCAGTTTGCCAACTTACTTGTATGCCTGCCAATATATTCCTGTGATGTTTCTTAATTCTAATCTAATGCTGGCCTAATTGTCATGCAACAAGACCCACTCATGGTGACAGATTGTGTTGTGTCTGTGGGGTGTGGATAAATGCAAAGACTATCATATTAATATTTCTCACAGGATCTATTTTAAGCTTTTCTCAATAGAAATTCTCAAATAAGGGTAAAATAGTGCAGCACAGGCAAAGCTCTTCATTAAAATATATAATTTAGGTAGATGACCACATATATTTTGGCATTGTCCTTTTTTGTTGGGTGAAGATGGAGGATGTGCTCACCTTAACATGTTGGTTAGCCTTAAATCTTGACTAGATGATTAACATTACAACAATTCACTATATAATTTATCAAGATAGATACAACGAACATTTCTGTGACTTCAGTAGTTCACTGAGGATTTTAATGGTATTAGATTGTTCAGTGATAAAAGGGTAAAAATATAACTAAAATCTCTCATATTTTTGCAGATGACCTCTAATAGTGCAAATATAAAAAGATCTATTTTAGTTCTGCAAAGCAGAGAATGGTAGTTTTTAATGTTGTATCCTTAGATATGGACAAAGTTTTTTTTTTTTTAATTTTATGAGTTTGTTTATTTGGGAAAGTTAAATTTATTATTATTCATAATAAAAGAGATGGAAAACCAGAATACTGATTGTTCAAGGCATTAAAGAGCCGAGGACACTTTCTTGGAAGAGTCTATTCAAACCATTATCCTCAGGCAATGTCTTCACAGACAAGTTGAATTCTAACATTGAGCCATTGGCAGTTGACTTTGATCAATGAAGACAGACAATATGAAAATCTTGGGCTAAAAATAAATAACCAAAATGGAAAGACAAAAAGCACACTTTGATTTTCTAGGATAATAGATTTGTGCCTATACAGATAAAACCATAATTCCACTTTTGAAGAATCAAATTTTATTAAAACGACAAAAATAAAATAAAACAAAAAAAACTCTCTTGGTCTAGGAATAAACCATTAAATAAAAAATATAGAACATTCATCCTCTTACTACATTAAATGTATCTCTCTTTGTATTAACCCTTATTTCAAAACAACCCCTAACCTCATCACCAATTTTCTGTGATTATTTGAGAAAGCTCTCACAGTTACTTTTGCATAACTGTAGAGAGGACAGGAAACAGACCAAATTTGGGGGGAAAGCACTTTTAGGAGCAACATTAGATGGAAATGTAAACATTTCATCTATTTACCATATGGTGTACCCATCCTATACAAAGGAGAATGAATCAAAAATGCCAAATGGCCTAAACGTTTCTGGGATCTTAATTTTAATTTAACCTGTTTTCTGACGGTGGATGAGGCAAAAATAGAAGTCATAAATAAATGTGAACAAAAGGGCTTCACCAGGATGGCTGAAAAAAGATTTGATTGCATAGGGTTAAATTAAGATGCTCCTAAGAACCATCAAAATTATTGTTTTAACATTTAGAGATAGTACCTCAATGCCATATAGATATGTCTTATGTTTACTCTTAATTGATGAATTTCCAAGCAGTCTAGTTCTTCTTACTTTGATTAAGAAATAAAGGCCCTCATTTAAAAATAAGCAATACCATAGTATTGAATTGAAAGGGTTCCTTTTCTTGGCCAGTGCTTATGTGAGCCAAGTATATAACAATTCATCGATTCTGACTAAAGTTTTTATATGGCTCCTCATATGGTTGCAAACCCCCTCCCCGCCCCCAAGAAAAAAAAAATTGCCATCAAGTCAATTCTCACTCATAGAAAC
This sequence comes from Loxodonta africana, assembly GCF_030014295.1. Lineage (NCBI taxonomy): Eukaryota > Metazoa > Chordata > Mammalia > Proboscidea > Elephantidae > Loxodonta > Loxodonta africana. Next base: position 109,969,623 of record NC_087369.1, read on the forward strand.
CCTATAGGACAGGGTAGAACTGCCCCATAGGGTTTCCAAGGAGCAGCTGGTGGATTTGAACAGCTAACCTTTTAGGTAGAAGCCATAGCTCCCCATAGCTCTTAACGTCTATGCCACCAGAGCTCCATATGGTTGCAAGAAATTTACAGTGTTGTCATATCCCACTTCTGAAATCCCTGAAGAATGGAAGAGATTAATGCCACTTCAGCAGAGGAACAAAATTGTGTCCTATGGCACTGGGGGTCTGGACATGCTTTTAAAAAAATGTATTTGAAATAACCAAATTGAAGCTGATTTTTCTTTTTGTTTTTTCCCTTGCCTTCGTTTTATCCCAAATCAGCGGAAATCTGAGGGGAAAAAGCCAGGAAAGGTAAGATTGTGAATTTCAAAGAAAATTGATTTTTTTAAATGTTATGTTTTTTTTTATTAAATTTCTGAAACTACAGTAGTTATTCCATTGAGTTAAAACTGTAAATATTTAGCATGATATACGTTATGGTTCCGCCTTAAAAGAGCTTCACGCTGAGCTGTCTCCACATATTTTATCACTTAAACAGTCCTGGAAGCAATTTTCAAGTCTGATTTTATTTTATTTTTCACCAGCACTTTCTTTTCCCACTGTGCCAAAACAACATACTGCTGACAGCATCATTTTGTGAATCTTCTGGTAATACAGTTACTTTATGATGAATTTTTTGCAATAAAAAAACGACCATTTTGGTGTCAATTCACAATTTAGCAGTGTCAGCAAAAGTTGCTTAATATGAACCATGAAGATCTCTGATAAAGTCCCAGGGAAGAACCCTGTAACTAAACTAAATAGGTTAATTGGCAAAACGATGTTCTCAGAGAAATTGGGCGTTAGAATGTCATCTTCCAAACTGAAAAATTTTAAAAATTCCGTTCAAATATATATGAACAGTCCAGTTTTCTTGAAGTTGTTTTTCAACTATTAAAAAAAAAAAAACTCACACATGCTGTTAAATTATAAGCACCTCACTAGTTAAGTTGCACTACCTCTAAAAATAAAGTTACTAAAGTTTTCCTGCTGTTCACTGGCAATTTTTTCCTAGCATCTATGCCATGGTTTCCTCACCATATTTTAAGGTTGAAAGAAATGAGTTTCACTTACAAGCTTCTGATGAAAGATGTTTTAGAAATTAAATTCAGGAAGCCTTAAACTCTATCCATATTAGAAGTCAAAGTATTACCATTACTGTATGCTAGGTTAGATGTGAAAGGGGTGAACCATCCTATTTTAGTTTGAGGGTTCAAAATTTGCTTTTGAAAAGGAACTCGCTAAAGAGTGGTCTGGGCTATGCCAGGAAGTAATCTGTTAGCCTTGGATGTCTTTATCGAGTGTAAGAATTGCCTGAAAAGGGCATCTGACTAAAATGCCAAAGTGATGTTTGAGAGATAAACTAAAATTTATGTTTGAGAGATAAACTAGAGTAAGAGTATCAGAGAGTTTTAAATCAATACATCTTTCTGCGAGTTTTCAAATGCCTGTCAGAGAGTCAGCTCCTCCCAGAAGACAAAAGGTCACAGAAGAATTCTCCAGTTAACAGTGGGAAAGAAAGGAAGCAGGGGAAGTAAAATGTCACTGGCTACTAATGTATAGTATGTGGAATTACACACACACACACACACAGACACATATATATATATATATATATATATATATATATATATATATATATATATTTTGAGGGCAGTGGTGGTTCAGTGGTAGAATTCTCCCCTTCTGTGTAGAGGACCCAGGTTCAATTCCTGGCCAGTGTGCCTCATGCACAGTCACCACTCGTCTGTCAGTGGAGACTTTATTGCTACAATGCTGAACAGGTTTCAGTGCAGCTTCTGAACTGAGATGTACTAGGAAGAAAGTCCTGGTAATCTGCTTTGGAAAATTAGACAATGAAAACCCTATGCATTTTCACAATGGTGACATCCGTACTGCACACAGTTAAGTGCCTGGCTACTAATTGAAAGATTGGCGGTTTGGACCCATCCAGAGGCACCTAGGAAGAAAGGCCTGGTGATCTGCTTCCAAAAGGTTAAAGCCATGAAAATCCTATGGAGCCCAGTTCTACTCTGAAACACATAGGATTGCTATGAATCAGAACTGACTTGACAGCAACTGGTTTGGTTTTTAAAGAGTCTCTGGGTGGTACAAATGGTTAAATGCTCAACTACTAGCCTAAAGGTTGGCAGTTCAAAACCACCAAGAGGTGCCTCAGAAGACAGACGTGGCAATCTGCCTCCTGAAATGTCACAACCTTGAAAACCCTGTGGATCAATTCTGCTCTGCAAATATGGGGTCTTCAAGAGTCAGAATCAACTCAATGGCACCTATCGACAACAACATAGCCCATCTGCAACCGATCATGTGGATGGTACAGGACCGGACAGCAATTTGTTCCATTGGAATTATGGTCTTAGTGAATTGCTTACCAGCTAAATGGCTGCTAACAACAACATACAGTTAGATGATAGATACATAATTAGATAGATAGATGATAGAGATAGATAGATAGATAGACAGACATATAGATAGATAGACAGACAGACAGACAGACAGATAGAGATAGATGATAGATAGAGAGAGAGAGAGAGAGAGAGAGAGAGAAGTCCCGCAAACTTTAGGTTTTCTGACATTCCCAACCATTATGGCAAATTTAGCAAAAGACCTGTTGCTCAGTTATTTAAAAGTTCAAATTTTGAAGAACAGAAGTACTGGCAAATTTTATCCAGCATAGTTACCCTGTAAAGAGGAGATCATCTTTCTTTTAAAAACTTAGGACTCTGTATTCTTCACTTTGCGTTGAACCCATGTCCCTATTCAGAAAACTGTTTTATCACTTCATTAAATATACACCTAGATGTCCCCAGACACCCTGCTAAATCAGAACTGAAACCATTCCTGAAGCCCACTTTTCAAAGATTAGACAGGCCTGTAAAACAAGGAAAACATGTGAGGAACATACTGCCTGGATCAATCAACTATACGAGACCAAATGGACAACTCCTGACCAAAAGCAAGACTAGAAGGCAGGAAGGGACAGGAACTGGATGAATGGACTTAGGGAATGTAGAGTGGAAAGGGGGGGGGTGTTGTCACATTATGGGGATTGCAACCAATGTCACAAAACAATATGTGTATACAATTTTGAATGAGAAATTAACTTCAGCTGTACACTTTCACCTAAAGCACAATAAAATTTAAAGAGGAATAAATAAATATACACCTAGGAAATGAAATTTTAACATAAATTTAAACAGGAAATTTTAAAGCATCAATTTAATCACAGTATAAGGGCCAATGGAAAATGAGACTTGGTGAAAGACATTATTTGCTTTCTTCCATTCTCTTTCTAAACCAAAATAAGCATGATAAAGATACCTACTAATGTTGTGCTTATTCTGTTCTATGAACTGTATGCACATATTTAAACCTCACAATGGCCACTTAAGCTATTTTACAGATGAGGAAACTATGGCACCAAACCAAAAAACCAAACCCACTGCCGTGGAGTCGATTCAGACTCATAGCGACCGTATAGGACAGAGTAGAACTGCCCTATAGAGTTTCCAAGGAGCGCCTGGTGGATTGAACTGCCGACCCTTTGGTTAGCAGCTGTAGCACTTAACCACTATACCACCAGGGTTTCCAACTATGGCACAGAGAGCTTAAATGACTTGCTTAAGGTTACAGAGCTCATAAGTAGAAGAGACAGGGTTTGATTCCAAACAGTCTGCCTCAGAATACCCCAAAAAACAAACCAAACCCACTGCCTTTGAGTTGATACCAACTCATAGCGACCCTGTAGGACAGAGTAGAGCTGCCCCATAGAGTTTCCAAGAAGCACCTGGCAAATATGAACTGCCAACCTCTTGGTTAACAGCTGTAGCACTTAACCACTACGCCACCAGGAACCCACTGCCGTCGAGTTGATTCCGACTCATAGCGACCCTATAAGACAGAGTAAAACTGCCCCATAGAGTTCCCAAGGTGTGCTTGGCGGATTCAAACTGCCGACCTCTTGGTTAGCAGCCGTAGCACTTGACCACTATGCCACCGGGGTTTCCAAAAATTCAAACCCCTTGCCATCGAGTTAATTCCGACTCATAGTGACCCTATAGGACGGAGTAGAACTGCCCCCATAGAATTTCCAAGGAGCACCTGGTAGATTCAAACTGCCAACTCTTTGTTAGCAGCCATGCCACTTAACCACTACGTCGCCAGGGTTTTTGTCTCAGAATATCTCCTGTAAAAAAGAAAAGAAAAACTTGCACTCTTAAAACAAATACATCTTTAGATCTCAAAATAATTGTATTTGTTGAATTTTAGAGGGAAGTTTAAATATATTTTAATGTTGTAAGGTGCTAGAAGTGTTTCTGAAAGAGTTGTTGAGTTTTTTATTTTTACTTCTGTCAACTCTGATGATGCTGTATAGACTCATCATCAAGCTGTTTTCACTAGTCTCTGCACATTCTGTACCTAGCCTGATATAATATGGTGAGCATATACCATGGAGGTGAAGTCTATCCTCCGATGCCCTTTATTTTTGGTTCATTGCTTTTATGTATACCTTTTGAAGGGTATTTTGGGTATTAAATTCAAGAAGCTATAAACCTTAAATATATTAGGTGTCAGAATATTCATTAACTTTGGATTTATTGCAAATGTTTCCATAAAAAGTTGAATTAATCTCTTGAACTCATGAACTTCATCTATTTAGGTTTTTTTTTTTTTTTAATGAATTATAAAATAGAGCTTTTATGTTCAGTTTAATTCAGGGTAAGTGAAGAAAATGAAGATCCTACATTTTTAAAAAAAATTAAGGCAACATATTATCTTTCCTAAGAATGAAATACCTATATTATATTTTAGATACTAAAACATCAAAAAGTGGAAGATTTCTCAAGGACTGTGCCTGTTTAAATTGAAATGATTTCAGAGGCCTCACCAAACAAATCCTATTTATAGATTCCAAATAGGAGGTTTAAGTTACAGAGGTAGACATTTTATTCTACTCTCTTCTGAAAGATTACATTTCACAGAGAAGCGAGTGGCGAACAGCGGAATAAAAACAAATGCCATACTCCACGGTTCATTCTTTCTTGTGGCTAATAGCTAATTTGGGGGAAAAGAACACATTTCAACACATAGTCACCTGTGATTGAATAGATTAGTGTGAACAATATTTTCCACTAAAAGAGAGTGCAATTTTTTAAAAACTGGTTAATATTTTTAAAATATTATTTTTAATAATATAAATCATTATATTAGCACAGACTGGTTTGTAGATTCCATGTACTGGCTCTCCCTTAGTTAGCATTAAGCTGAAAATTTTCTTGTAGACGTTTTCCTTAAACATCCCTCCCCCTCTTTGGTTAAGCCTGAGAGCAAACTGCCCTCAGGGTTTGAGCAAATGGCCAGCTTTGTTAAAGAGTATGTTCACCAAAGTACTAAACTGAAAATGGCAGAAACAGAACTGACTGAGATTCTCAAAGGAGTATATACCTTATTTTTTCATATTTGCCTGGGGTGAATTTACAAAGTAACTTCTTTTAGACTAGGTTAGTGGGTAACAGAAAAAGCAGCTACAGTGGCAATGCATGTAAAAGCCATTCTCTGCCCTTGGCCTACCCGCTTCCAGAATCTTGTCATTTGGGTAGTCATTTGCTTCAAAGCTACATGAGGAAGAGAGGAGCAATGAGAATGTTCCAGTGCCCATGTTGCTGGTGTCCCCAAGGTATTTCTTCATCCCCTATTGTATTCAACAATCTAGAAATATTTGGAAGTTCTTTCTTCAGAAAAAAAAGTATTCTTCTAGCATCGTATTTTAAGAGTTTGTATATGGTATGGTGCATTGAGATATATTATTTAATGTTACCTTCAAATTAGCCTAATTTTAATGGTATGCTTTGGAGGAGATATACCCATATGTTTTGGTTTTAGTGAAAGATTATTTTCATGTATTACTTTTTGGAGTGTTATGATGTAGCAAATGCGTGAAGCAAAATCTGTGTCCATTATAAATGCCGTATCTTCTATACTAACCTCTTTTCCCTACCATGTAGTTCAGTATTAGTAATAAGAGAAAATTAAATCACACTAAGAGTTCTAATTTAGCATTACCACACCTACAAGGAAACCCATCTTTATTCGTCCTACATATGATCCATAGATATGCCCTTTGTAAAAACATAATACTACAGGCACACTACAATAACTTTTTTTAAGTGTCTTAACGGCTTCTTATTTTGCTTCAAGATAAATCGTTTATTTATTCAACTCAATTGGTAGAGATTATAAATTTGGTCAGTGGAAAAAAGTGGCAAATAATCTGAAGAACACCTCTGCTTTAATCTTTTTGATTCCTCTTCCATGCTTACAGACTTATGCTTACATCTCACATTCAGTGTTACAACTGTTAATTGCAGCAATTGTCATAAACATCCATTTTGTCTTACATCATTGCGTATTATTTTTGTTGATTCTGTGGCTCTTCTATGTGCATTCCTGGATGCTATTTTCATGTGAATATAATTTTTAACATGGTGTCCCTTTTTATGATAACTTTAAAAAAATTTTTTGCCTTATGCTATCTTACCTACTTAACTTGAGTTTTTCCTTTAATAGGTCCTCCAGTTAACTCAGTGCCTCTCCATTTTACCTCTTTCATAAAATTTCTTCCTGGCTACATTTATCTCCCTGTCTTATCATTGCCATCCTTGGCTTTTCACCCTGTTTACAGTGCCAATCTCCAACTATAGAGTACTCTTACATATTGTATTCTCCACAGGACACTTATCACTATTTGGGGAAAAAAAAGCAGAAAATTGTACAGAAGATTTAACTTTTTATACATTAATGGCATTAAGCTTCAGTTGGGCTGTAGATATTGTTGAGAAATCTTTTTCTTATTCTGTCATTAACTTTCTATTCCATGCCTTGCGAATGACTGTCTAACCTTTTTTAACCATCTTCAAATTTCTTTCCCAATCTCCAGCCCTGGATTATCGCAAATTATTTTAAGTCCTACGATCAAATCTGCCAGGCACTCCTTGGAAATTCTATGGGGCAGCTCTACTCTGCCCTATAGGATCGCTGTGAGTCCTAATGGACTCGAAAGCAAAGAGTTTTTTTTTTCCTTTTTAATAATAAAATAGAAACCATACTTGTAACTCCATATATTTCTGAGTTCCTTTCTAGTCTCTCATTTATTCCCTCGCGACTTTGAAACATCTAGTTTTTTAGTCTCTTTTTATGTGCTATTTTCTTTTTACCTTTAAAAGTATGAAAATGCCATTTCTCAAGGAAAAAAATGTAATAACACAACTACCTTTAAGTTGGCTATTCTCTTTAGATATTGCTGTAATTTACTACTAAATTGAGGAAATGATCTCCTCCTATTGACTGCATCATCTCACTACACATTCCTAGATGTAATATGACTATTCTTTCCCTTCCAATTAAAATAGACCTCTTTCGTCAGTTGCCTAAAATTTTCTGCATGCTACATGTAGACTTTTCTGTTACATTTGACATTTGAACCAGAGCTCCTCTTTCATTTTTTTTTAAGAAACCTCCATAAACCCTTCTGTGATCTCTCCAAACCACTGGAACACATTCTCACTTTAAACTTTTTTTTTGTCAGAACCACCCATTTCTACACATAAGTATCATGTTCACACCTGGGTTGAGAGTTCATGTTGATTAAATACACATTTCATCTGTATCTCCTCAATAGCTAGCACAATAATAGCATATTTCACTTTCTATAAACACATAGTACATTTGTCTTATTTTTAATTTCTTCACTTTGATAAGAAGAGTCTAACAGAACTGACTTAATGAAAAGAAAACTTATTTCCAATTTTTGAGAATAAAACATGGAATTCTCTGGCAATATAATAGCAAATTCTGATTATACCGGGATTTAAAATTTCCCTTTCAGGGTCCTTGATCTTCAGGTGAAACGGAAAGGAATATATGTAATAAATGAGGAACTATGCCCTAATTAAAGTTGTAATATTGCTTTTCAGTGTATATAGAACTTTTCTGAGAAAGTCAATGTTGAAAGTCATTTTCTTTTTTTTATATTATTTTATTGTTGTTGAGAATATACACAGCAAAACCTACACCAATTCAACAGTTTCTGCATGTACAATTTAGTGACATTGATTACATTCTTCAAGTTGTGTAACCATTCTCACCCTCCTTTTCTGAGTTGTTCCTCCCACATCAACATGAATTCACTGCCCTCTAAGATTCCTATCTAATCTTTCAATTTGCTGTTGTCAATTTGATTCATCTAAATAGTTCTTAAATGAGCGTAATGCTCAAGGCAGATATTTTTTACCAGTTAAGTTCAGTTTTAAGAAGCCATCAGGAGATATTTTTAGTTTAGGCTTTAACAGTTATCTTAGGGCAATCGTTTCAGGGGTTCTTCCAACCGTTATGGCTCCAGGAAATCTGGCGTCCATGAGAATTTGAAATTCATTTCTGCGTTTTCCCCTCTTTGAGCAGGGTTCTTCTATGGAGTCTTTGATCAAAATATTCAGTAATGGTAGCCAAGCACCATCCAGTTCTTCTGGTCTCATGGCAAAGGAGGCAGTTGTTCATGGAGGCAATTAGCCACACGTTCCATATCCTCCTACTACTGACCCTCCCTCGTCTGTTGTTCCAGGCATACAGAGACCAGTTGTTGTGCCTTGGATGGCCGCTTACAAACTTTTAAGACCTACTATGCATCGAACTAGGAGGTAGAATAGAGGCACTAAACATGTTATTAGCCAATTAACTGGGATGCCCCAGGAAACCATGACCCTAAACCTCCAAACTAAGAAACTAAATCCCATGAGGTGTTTTTTGTACATAAGCAGCCTCAGTAGCTACTGTATTTTAAGCAAATAATGCGTGCCTTCTCAGTTTGTTTGCCAACTGTGCCCTCCCCCTGAGAGGTATTTTTGTAAGTGCGCTTTGCTAATTTTTTTAAAAGCAACATGTAAAAAAAATTGGCATAGTGGCACTTACAAAAGCACCTCACAGAGGGAGGGCATGGTTGGCAAACAGACATAGAAGGTACATGTCATTTGTCTAAAAATACCATACTCTCATTTTTTTTGGTCATTGTTGTAAATATATCTATCACACAGCTTTTTGCAGATGTACAACTTACTGACAGCAATTACAATAATCGGCTGTGCAATGCTACCCTTAATCAGTGCAATATTTTCATCACCATTTACCCCACTTTTTTTCCTCCCTTCTGCCTCTGGTAACCACTAATAAACTTTGTTCTCTCTGCATTTGTTTTTTCTTGTCTTTTTATACAGGTGAAGTTATACACTATTTGTCCTTTTGTGATTGAATTATTTCACTTGGCATAATGTCTTCCAGCTCCATCCATACTTGTAGCATGTGTTAAGACTTCATTGCTCCTACTGGCTGAGTAGTGGTATTTCATTGTATGTATATATCAGATTTTGTTTATCCAATCATCTGTTGATGGGCATTTAGGTTGTTTCCACCTTTTGGCAACTGTGAATACTGCAGCATTGAACATTGTTGTATAAGTCTCTGTTTGAGTCTCTGCATTCAAGTCTTTTGGGTAGGCCTAGGAGTGAAATTGCTGGATCGTATGGTAATTTTATTTTTCATTTTTTGAGGAACGGCCACACTGTTTTCCACAATGGCTGTACCATTTTGCATTCCCACCACCATTAATGGGGTCAGGGTTCCAATTTCCACACATTTTCTCTGACTTTTTTTTTTTATCTTAGCCATCCTAAAAAGTGAAATGGTATCTCGTTGTGGCTTTGATTTGCACCTCTCTGATGGCTAATGAAGCTAGGCATCTTTTCATGTGTCTGGTGGCCATTTGAATGTCCTCTTTGATGGAATGTCTATTCAAGTTTTTGCCCGTTTTATGATTGGGTTATTTGTCTTTTTGTTTTTAAGATGTCCAAATTTATATATATTTTGCTTATTAGGTTCTTGTTGCATAAATGGTTTCAGAAGATATTCTACCAGCCAGTTGCTTGTCTTTTCACTTTTTTTTTTTTTTTGGTAAAGTCTTTTGAGGAACAAAGGTTTTTAGTTTTTATAGGTCCCATTTATTTCTTTTGTCTTTTGCTGTTTGTATTAGATATTAATTATTAGATAATCCGTTGTTAAAAACTAGTCCTTACAGTTTTGTCTCTTCTTTTTCTTCTAAGAATTTTATGGTTTTCTTTTGCACATTTAGGTTCTTAATCCATTTTGAATTTGTTTTTGTGTATGGTGTGAGGTGTGGATTCTGCTTATTTTGTGCATGTGGAAATTCAATGTCCCCAACACCACTTGTTGAAGAGACTCTCCTTTCCTCATTGAATGGATTTAACATCCTTGTCAAAAATCAGTTGACCATAGAAGTCTGGGTTTATATCTGGACTCTCAATTCTATTCCATTGGCCTATGTGTCTACTGTTACACCAGTACCAGGCTGTTTTGATTACCGAAGCTGTGTAGTATGTTTTTAAAATCAGGAAGTGTGAGTCCTCCTGCTTTGTTCTTCTCTTTCAGCATTGCTTTACCTGTTCACGGCCTCTTGCCATTCCATACAATATTGAGGATTGGTTTTTCTATTTCTGAAAGAAGACTGTTGGAACTCTGATCAGGATTGTGTTGAATCTATAGATCACTTTGGGTAGTACTGAGTTCTTAACAATATTAAGTCTTCCAATCCATGAACATGGAACATCTTTCCATTTATTTAAGTCTTCTTTAATCTCTTTCAGAAGTGTTTTATAGGTTTTTTTTGGTTTTGTTTTTTTGTATAAGTCCTTCACATCCCTGGTTAGATTTATTCCTAGTTATTTTATCCTCTTAGATGCTATTGTAAATGGAATTGTTTCCCTAAATTCCCTTACCGAATTCTCATTGCCGGTGCATAGAAATGCAACTGATTTTTGTTTGTTGAATTTGTACCCTGCAACTTTGCTAAATTTCTCTAAAAGCTCTAGAAGTTTTCTTGTGGACTCTTTGAGTTTTTCTACATAGCAGATTATATCATTTGTGAATAGAGATAATTTTATTTTTTCTTTTCCAATCTGGATACTTAAACTTTGATGCTCTGAATATTTTTTCAAGTATGTTTCTACAAGATCCCAGTTTGGTGAACTGTCCAATTGGAACTCTTTATCTCTTTTAAAATATTTTTTTCTTAGGTTTTATGCAAAAGGGGGGAGGGAGGCTACAAGGTCACATCTTCATCCTTTTTTCTCATTTCTTACCGAAAACTCTAAACTTCACATCAAAATGTTCTAAACCTTCCAATATCAAACCCATCAATTGTATCTCTGAGAAACAGATGTTTCCACTCTGTGTGTAGCATAATACTAAGGATGTACTGAAATTAAATCATCAATAATCATTTAAGCTGTACGCCCTATTCCTAACGTACGGGAGATAATAGATAGCGACACCTTAAGTAAAATAAGTCAAGGTTTTAAGTGGTTTTGAAAATATGTTTTATTCAAAGCAATAGAAAAGGGGAAAGCATTATAAAAAGGTTTATTTTAATAGCACTGTAACATATACAAAATATGCCATTCCAAGGTGTTTTGCTTTACCATTGTGTTAGGTGTAGTTACAAATTTAGCTTTTCGCATATGTGCTCTTTCCATTGTCACAGAATGGACCATTTTCCACTTTTTTTTTCCCTTAGCAACTATTGGCAGTCATTGCTTCATTCAATACCATTTAATTTGATCTGTAACTTAGAAGCCTTGTCTGGTGCTATCTATGACTAATTCAGCAACTGATACATTGAAATTTGATACTCTAAACTATGAAGCTCTGATAATAATTTATATCTCTGATCTCAACAAACAATTGAAATAATTGTAATTCCAAAGATTTTCATATAAGAAACAGTAATATTGATACCTTCACTGCTAAATTAATGACAACTTTCAAATAAAAAATCCTCCTATTTTAGGATAACAAATAGTTTTAATTTCACCTTAATTCATACCTTTTGATTTCTGAAAGTAACTAGTAAGGGAAGCTTTCCTAGGGGATTTAGTGAAAACTGTTTTCTAATAAAGTTTGCTAATAGCTTTGATATAAAGATATCTGCTTACTCTGTCCTTTAGAATACTAGATTAACAAACCATGCTTATTTAATCAAACCATACGTTTTTCTTCATGGCTCAACTAAGGATTAATTACTCTATGGCCTATTGCTCTCATGTCACCAGTAGGAGACAGTCTTTTTCAGTACCTATTTGGAGCAAATGGTTTGCTCTCAACTACTAACCTAAAAGTTGGTGATTTGAACCCACCCAGTAGTGCCATGGAAGAAACACGTAGTGCTATGCCTCCCTAAAGATTAAACCAAAACCAAACTTATTACCACAGAGTAGATTATAGCTAATTAAACCCTATGGTAACACATGGAGTTGTCATGAATTGGAATCTACTTGATAGCAATGGGTCATATTCATATGCACTTACCATGCTTTTTTGCAGTGATGTTAGATTTTCCTAGTAGTCTAGTATTTATGATTTTGTAAGCTTTATAGTAAAAACAGGAGACCTAGGTGATGCAGTAGTTAAGCACTCGGCTGCTAACTGGAAGGTTGTTGGTTAGAACTCACCAGCCTCTCCACAGGAGGAAGATGTGGCAGTCTGCTTCCATAAAGATTTACAGCCTTGGAAACCCTATGGGGCAGTCTTATTCTGTCCTATAGGGTCACTAGGAGTCAGAATCAACGCAACAGCAAGGGATTTGGTTTGATTTCGGGTTACAGTAATAACACAACTAGGATTTTCATTGGGTCATTCAAGCATCACAAAACATTTCAGTATCTTAAAGACAATTTATTACATATGTTCTGTCCCTTAAACATTGTGTTGAGGACAAAAGCAAGCATGCATTAATTTCCGGAGAAATGGTATATGTAGATTGGACTTACGGAGTTGGATGAAGTTTCATAATACGTGACTGTATTGATTCAAGTATTTTGTTTGCTTCTATGGAAAAATATCTAGATTTAAGAGTGTAATAGAGTCCTCAGCAGTAGTGGTTTAGAGGTGCTTCTTTCTTGCCAAGTGGTATTTATATTGGAAATTTGACAGGTTTTCTTCTGAACACGTGTTTCCACAATACATTTAGCAGGAGTTGAGAGGTCAGATATTGAGAAATTTATGAATAATAATTACAATTTTAAAATGTCATATCTTATGTCTATTAGGTTAGATACATTGCCTTTAGCAACTTCTTTGTATTCATTTAGTTCCTAATGGTTAAGTACTCGACTACTAAAAGGTTGGCAATTCAAATCTACTCAGAGGCGCCTCAGAAGACAAGGTCTGGCAATCTGCTTCCAAAATGTCACAGTCTTGAAAACCCTATGAAGCGGTTCTACTCTGCACACATGGGGTTGCCATGAGTTGGAGTTGACTTGACAGCAATTAACAAAAATAACACCTCATACATTTCCGTGTCATCATACATTAAAACTTTTAAGTTGGTTACATCTTCCACTGAACTCCTAGGTAACTCACGGGTGGCATTTTACCAAAGGGAGTGTAAATATATTAGTCAAGCCTGTAGCCCAATCCTTGAGGATCACAATGAATCTATTCTTGCTCAGTTACCTAAATTATTTTGTGGCTGCTTAAAAAGAACTTGCTAGGATTATTTTATCCTTTGAATTAGAGATATTAAAGTGGTAAATTCTACAGTATATGTTGTGATACAAAGAATTAATAATTCAAGACGTTTTATAAGTTCCTGTAACCTATGCCTAGCACAGCCCTTGAAACCTAGTAAATATTTAATGCAAATCTGTTGCCATTTATTTGACAAATACATATGTGATGATGTCTTTGTATCAGATCCTACACTTGGTGATAAGGATATCAAAGAAATGAGACAGGCTGTTTGACCTCAAGTGACCCACTGTCCAGTGAGAAAAACAGATATGGAAACAGCAATTTCAGTCTGTTATAACTAGCTTAGTTCATTATGATAACCTATTACAGAACTTTCTTCTTGAATAAGGCTAAATCTCACTTACACATACTGAGATTCTTAATTGGGCTTGCTCGTTTAAAGGTAAGACCATCAATAAATGCATTCATGGTTGTTAAAAATAGATTTCCTTCTTATAATCTTATTTATCTAAATTTGGTCTTCATAGCTTATGTCAATTATATAAGCCATTGCATTTTTATTCTGTTGTAGTGTCATCCTTTATCCCATTATATTTGACTCCTCTTGCCCTAAAGTATTTATTGGATACTCTTTAACAGCTTGTTTTATTATTTATGAATGAGAGCTATTGTTATCCAAATATACTTTAAACATTAAGAGTTGGGTTTTCTCCTTGAACCGCATAATACTTCCAACAATGCATCTCTTGACTATTGTAACCTATTACCCTCCTTATTTTAGTGAAAATAAGACGTGTAGTAGAGCAAGTCTTAAATACTGACCTTCAATCTTTTCCACAGTAAGCAATTGTGAATGTAAGGTTGTAAATCTCTAGCATTAAAGGAACTCTCTCTGAGATCTGTTTCATACTCTGTAATAAAGGTGATTGCTGGGAATTGTTTGTTGTTTAACTCCAGAACAGGTTGTATATCATTTTTATTGATGATAAGATACTATCTACGTAATGCCTATGTAAAGTTGACTGGGTGTAAAATTGATTTAAAACATTATGCTTCAGATTAGCCATAAAGATACCAGTGGCTATTGCAAATCAGGAAATCCCATGCATCTCTGAGCAAAGAAGCCATCTGCGAAAGAAAAAAAAAAAAAAAAAAAAACACAATTCAATGCAGAAACCAGTGCAGTTATATGTATTAAACAAAAACTCCTAGTGGGAAGGGTTTTTGGCTTTTTGGATTCTGTAAAATAAGTAGATAGCAAATACTCATTTAGTCCAGTTCCTTCTTCATGCCTTATACTCATCAGTTAATATGGCTCACTACACAGTGATTCGCAAATGGAGAGGAAATTTTAGCAGTGATTCATAGTTCTGTCTGTACATTAGAATCACCTAGAACCTTTGAAAATTTGCAGTGCCCAGTTTGCATCCCAGACCAATTATAAAAAAATTTCTGGGGTTGGACCTACTCATTGATATTTCCTAAGATCCCTAGGTATTTCTAATGCACTGCCAAATTTGAGGACTACCTTGTTCAATTCTTACTGCCTTTAATTTGGATTTTGTGAATTTATTTGTTTGTGTGGCAAAATCTTAGTATAAAATTCAAAATTTCACTGAAAGAAAATTAGATTTGTTCTCTTTTTATGAGTTTTAGTAAAATGCTTCCATAATTTTATGCTGATTGTAAAATATAGTTAACGATATGGGACCACTGCCACAGAAAGGGCAAGCAATGACCAGGAACGTGATCACTTGCCAATGAAGTTAATTGACCCAACTGAAAATATGCATATGTCACTTTGAATGATGTTAAATCTTTTGAAAGGCAGCACATACCTTCAATATGTTTAAGCAATCCCTGGTAAACATAGCCAAATTAGGTAATTTTCCCCCCAATCTTATAAATTAGAATTTAAAAGATACTATAATGATTTTAGGAGTCCCTGGGTGATGCTAATGCTTAAACACTCGACACCAACTGAAACGTTGGTTGCTTGAACCCACTCAGAGGTGTCTCAGGAGAAAGGCCTGGTGATCTGCTTCCAAAAGATCACAGCCATGAAATTCCTATGAACCACAGTTCTAGTCTGCAACAGCTGAAGTCGCCATGAGTTGGAAATGAGTTGATGGCGATTTTTTTTTTTTTGGCTTGATAATGACTTTAGCAGACTAGATTTCAAGAAGACTGTTGCTGTTACTTTGTCAGTTACCTTTGAGTAGGTTCCTACTCGTGGCGACCCTGTGTGTGCTGAGTAGAACTGCACTCAGTAGGGTTTTCAATGGCTGTGATCTTTATGAAGTACATCGCCAGGCCTATCTTCTGAGGCACTTATGGGTGAGTTCAAACTGCCAGCCATTTGGCTAGTACTCAAGCACTTAACTATTTGAGTTACTCAGGGACTAGAGGCTCAGTAGTGATAATAAAGTGTATATTTATGTTGATATAAATACCAACCATAATATACATAATATTCCCTATTTTATTCTTATTGTGTTAGGTATTGAAATAGTGTTGCTTCTGGAGACCCTCCCAATTCGACATAATAGCATATTAAATATTCTCATTTGAAATCCACCAACATACAAAAGCTAAATAATTTTTCCCTTCTTTCTGTGGCTGTATTTTAGGACTGCTAGGTAAATGAAAACTTTGTTGGACAGGAAAGACTGCAGGAAAATGATCAGAGTAGAAAAGAGCCAGCTATAATTTGGAGCACAAATGGATGATGGGGGTGAATTGAAGAAAGTGTTAACAAGATAAATACATAGGAACTAGGTGGCAAAGTAATATTGGGCATCCCAGAGATAAAGCTCTGCAGACTGAAGGTATATCTGAGTACTGTTTGATCCATTTACAAAATGTGCAGAAAGCCAAGATTTTTATATTAGTTGGACCTGAAGAGTGTGAACTGTGAATCCTTTATTATATTTTATCCTGCATTCATTATTCAAGGTTCAGCTACCAAGAAATCTTTGTAAGTTTAAATATGAACAGCACCTTATAAATCCTTGGTATATTGTGTATAGCATATTAGAAGGCTGCATGGTTTTTTTTAGGTATAGAATCTTTTTAAATAAGAGTTGTTATGTACCCAGCACACACTATTTAATATGTAAAATCTTCTTACATGACACTTAACAGTGCATTGGGTTGTTACAACTTTCCATTATTAATGCTTTTTCTAGCAGAGAATATCATTTCTATTTTAGAATCCTTGTTGATATTTTAATAGCAAAACACCAGACACTCAACCACACTGGGGTACTTTATACCATCCAATAACCACTTTTAACTTAATACCTAGTGTAGCTTATTCTCATCAGCCCTCTCAAAAGAAAGCTAACAATGTAATTTATTTTACATCCTATGTGCTTTTGGTTATGTTTGCTTTATCATATGCTTTAACTTTAGATAAGAGTATTCTCCATGGATGGAATCTATAGTGTCATAGGCATGACATCCTATCATTGCTTTGTAAATCCACACTGTACCCTCACTATTTGGCATTACCTCATCTTGTTTTATTTAAAATAGATGAAAACTTTTGTTAATAAAGTATGTTATATATCCTTATATTAAATGTCTTAAGGTTCTCTAGAGAAAAAAGAACCAGTGATATATATATCAAATGTATACATGTATGTATATATATATATATATAATACATAACCAAAAAACCAAACCCGTTGCCATCGGGTCGTTAAACCAAAAAAAAAAAAAAAAAACACTGCCGTCAAGTCGATTACGACTCATAGCGACCCTATAGTTCTATAGTTATTGCTGTTGGAAACCCTGGTGGCATAGTGGTTAAGAGCTACAGCTGCTGACCGAAAAGTCGGCAGTTTGAATCCACCAGGTGCTCTTCGGAAACCCTATGGGGCAGTTCTACTTTGTCCTGTAGGACAGGACGTCGGAATCGACTCAACGGGCATTTTTTGTTGTTGTTGTTAGTTGCCATCTGGTCAGCTTTGACTCATGTCAACCTTATGTATAACAGAACAAAATGTGGCCTGATCCCATGTCGTCTTTAAGATTGCTGGTATGTTTGACAACATTGTTGTGGCTATTGTGTCAATCCATCTCACTGAGGGTTTCCTTTGTTTTCACAGAAAAAAATTTTTTTTTTTTATCTACTTTGTTGTTTGTTGTTGCTAGATGCTATTGAGTTGGCTCCGACCCATAGGGACCCCATACATAGCAGAACAGAATGTCGCCTGGTCAGCTCCACTTTTCCAAGCATAATTTTCTAGTGATCGGTCTTTCCTGAGGACATGTCCAAAGTAATCAAGCCAAAGTCTTGCCATCTTTGCACATGTGTGTGAGCACACACACACATGTGTATGTACATATATATATAAAGAGAGAGAAATTTACTTTAATGAATTGACTTACACAATTGTGGGGATGGCAAGTTCAAAATATGTAGGTCAGGTGACAGGCTGGAGATTCCTACTGGCTCCTGTGATTGTGACAGGGATTGGCAAATCCAAAATCCTTAGATCAGGTGTACAAGCTAGAGACTCCTTCATGCTTGTGTCTCAAGATCCTTTGATCAGGCAACAGAAAGAGTGAAAAATGAACAAGAGTAAAAAAAAGAATTCTCCCAAAATATCGATTTATACTCTGGAGACATACCCTAGGGAAACCCATCCTTTCAATTGATTGGTTGATCAGATTACATTATATTACGTTATGGTATTCAATATACTCTACCCAAGGCAAACTGTTTTAATCACATGTAACTACTACATGACAGAAACTAGACTAGTGTTTGGCCAAACAACTGGAACCATAGCATATCTATGTGCACACATAAAATTAACCATCACACAAAGCATTTTTTGAAATCTGATGGGTTACTGTGTAGGAGATTAGATTCTGGGAAGAAAGGAATATTATTTAAGTTTAGAATAGCTCACCTCCAATGTAAAATTTCTCCTTTGGAGTGATGTGATTTGACAATGCCTGTGCAACTTTTCAATGGAGGTCCTAGCTTTACTTCAACAAAGTGCCCAAGGGTCTACTTTTAAAGTTTTCTTACATCAGAAACACCATCCAGACATTGGCTTTTGAAGAACTATCACAACTTAGTTCACCAAACACCTTTCTGGACATAAATGGACCCATATTTCCTTAAATCAAGAGGAAGGAAACTCATATATAATAGGATAATTTGTTAGTTAGGAGTTACAAATCCACTGGGAATCCATACCTCTAAGATATTAGAGACAATACCACTTGTCTTAAATTCTGCTTTAGTTTATTAACACAAATCTGTTTTTCTTCCTAAAATGAAAAATCAGCCTACTACAATACACTGCTATTTTCTGTTTCAATTCAATGTATTGGATTTCTATCTAGCTTTCTTTATTTTGGGTTATGTTTTTGCATACATTATTACATTTCCATTAATGTGCCAATAAAGGACATTGAAATGATCCACAGCAATTAAACAGAAATAAAATTTCTAAAACTATATATAATTCCAAACTTAGATAACTTGCCGCTTTCAAAAGGAACTTCACTATACATATGTGTGTGTGTGTGTGTTTGTGTATAATAGTTTTAAGGCTAAACATAACCTAGATATTTATGTTTATCTGGTAGGAAATATGTAAAGTAAAAGCAGACATAATTTGAATGTAATTGTTACATTTTGAAATTATTTAAATTAACAGAGATTAATGAAAATGTATCTATTGTCATAGAAAGTAATGAGTACACCCACATGTTGTAGTGAAAACATTTTCAATATAGATTTAAATATACAAATCATCATACTCTTTGCCTATGAATATAAATACAGCCATGGACCAGTCTGACCTTTCTGAGTGTTTTTTTTTTAATTAGCCTTTTTTAGAGCAGTTTTTGGTTTACATAAAAATTGCACAGAAGTACTACTCTCATATACTCCCTCCCTTCCCCAGACTTCCCACACAGCTTCTCCTATGAATAACATCTTGCATTACTCTAATGCATTTGCTACAATTGATGAATTGCTACTGATACATTATGATTAACTGAAGTCCATAGTTTACATTAGGGTTCACTCTTTGTGTTGTACAGTTCTGCAGGTTTTGAAAAATGCTTAATGTCATGTCTACTTCATTATTGCCCTAAAATGAATAGTTTCACTGCCCTAAAAATGATCCTTGTTTCACCTACTCATCCCTCCCCATAAACCACAGGCAAGCAGTGATCTTTTTACTGTCTCCATATTTTTACCTTTTCCAGAATGTCATGTAGTTGAAATTATATAGCATGTAGCCCTTTCAGACTGGCTTCTTTTACTTAACAATATTCATTTAAGGTCATTAATAGGACATTTCTTTTTACTGCTGAATAACAGTCTCATGTATAGATGTATCACAGTGTGTTCATCCATTCACCTATTGTAGGAATCTTAGTTGCTTCCAGTTTTTGGCAATTATGAATAAAGCTGCTATAATTTGTGTGCAGGTTTTGTGTGGACATAAATTTTCATCTTACTTGGATAAATACCTAGGAGGGTGATTGCTGCATTACATGGCAAGCTTATGTTTAAATTTGGACCCGTAAGCAATTGCCATCGAGTTGATTCTGACTCATGGCAGCCCAATGGAACAGAGTAGAACTGCCTCATAGAGTTTCCAAGGAGCTCCTGGTGGATTTGAACTGCTGATCTTTTGATTAGCAGCCATAGCTCTTAACCACTACGCCACCGGGGCTTCCTTATCTTTGGAAGAACCTACCAAAGTGTTTTCCAAAGCGACCATTCTATTTTTCCACCAGCAATGAATGAAAGTTTTTTTTTGACTCCACAGCATTGACAACATTTGGTGTTTTCAGTGTTTTCGACTTTATTATAATAGGTGTAAAGTTGTATCTCAGTGTTGTTTTAATCTGCAATTGCCTAATGATGCATGATTTTGATCATCTTTTCAAATGCTTATTTGCTGTCTATATATCTTCTTTGGTGAGGTGTCCAGATCTTTTGTACATATCGTACTTGGGTTGTTTGCTTTCTTTTTGTTGAGATTCAGATGTTCTTTGTATATTTTGGATACAAGTTCTTTAAATGTGTTTTACAAATGTTTTTTCAAAATATGTGGCTTGTTTTTCATGTTCTTAACAGTGTATTTTGCAGAGCAAAGGCTTTCAATTTTAAAGAAGTCCAAATTATTATTATTTTTTTTTTCATGTATCGTGATTTTCATGTGGTATCTAAATTTCATTGTCAAACCTAAGGGCACCTAGATTTTTTCCTATATTTTGCAATTTTTATAGTTTCATGTTTTACTTTTGGGTCTATAATCCATTCCAAGTTTTTTTTTTAAATATGTCAAGTACAGATTCTTTTTTTCTGCATGTGATTGGTGAGTTTCTACAGCACTATTTGTTGAAAAGACT
The DNA here is from genome assembly GCF_030014295.1 of Loxodonta africana. Taxonomy (NCBI): domain Eukaryota; kingdom Metazoa; phylum Chordata; class Mammalia; order Proboscidea; family Elephantidae; genus Loxodonta; species Loxodonta africana. Next base: position 109,990,687 of record NC_087369.1, read on the forward strand.
ACCCTTTTGCTATTGAATTGCGTTTGTCCCTTTATCAAAGATCAGTTGACTGCTTGTGTGGGTCTATTTCTGGCCTCTCTATTCTTTCGTCAATGTCACACTGTGTTGATCACTGTAGTTTTACAGTAAGTGTTAAAGTTGAATAGCATCAGTCCTCAGATTTTGTTCTTCTCTATTACTTTAGGTATACTGAGGTCTTTTGTCTTTCCATATAAAATTTAGAATCAATTTGTCAATATCCACAAAATAACTGGGATTTTGATTGGGATTGTGTTGGCTCTATAGATCAAGTTAGGAAGAATTGACATCTTGATAATATTGAGTCGTCACCTCCATGAACATGATATACCTTTCCATTTATTTAGATTTCTTTGATTTATGTCACCAGAGCTTTGTAATTTTTCTCATATAGGCCTTGTACAGGCATAGCTTATTTTATTGCATTTTGCTTTATTGGGCTTTGCAGATGTTGTGCTCTTTACAAATTGAAGATTTTCTGCAACTCTGCATCAAGCAAGTTTATCAATACCGTTTTTCCAACAGTATGTGCTCCCTCAGTGTTTCTGTGTCACATTTTGGTAATTTTTGCAGTATTTCAAACTTTTCCATTATTGTGTTATCTATTATGGTGATCTGTGATCAGTGATATTTGATATTACTTTCATAATTGTTGTGGGAAGCCACAGACTGGGTCCATATAAGACTGCAAACTTAACTGATAAATGTTGTGCGTGTTCTGACTGCTCCACCAACTGGCTGTTCCCCGACTCTCTCCTTCTCCTTGGGCCTCCTTATTCCCTGAAACACGACAGAAGCTGCAGCAAGTTATCCAGAAGATCTAGCTAAGATAATTGACGAATGTGGCTACACTAAAACTGCCTTATATTGGAAGAAGAATCCATCTTAGACTTTCATAGCTAGAGAGGAGAAGTCCATGCCTGGCTTCAAAGCTTCAAAGGACAGGCTGACTCTCTTGCTAGGGGCTAATGCAGCTGGTGACTTTAAGCTGAAGCCAATGCTCATTTACTATTCTAAAAATCCTAAGGCCCTTAAGATTTATGCTAAATCTACTCTGCCTGTGCTCTATAAATGGAACAACAAAGCCTGAATGAGAGCACATCTGTTTACAACATGGTGTACTGAATATTTTAAGCCCACTGTTGAGACCTGCTGCTCAGAAAAAAAGATTCTTTTCAAAATATTACTGCTCATTGACAATGCACCTGATCATCCAAGAGCTCTGATGGATATGTACAAGGAGAATAATATTTTTAGGCCTGCTAACATAACATCCTTTCTGAAGCCCATGAACGCAGGAGTAATTTTGACTTTCAAGACTTATTATTTAAGAAATATATTTTGCAAGGGGTCAGGTTTTTTTTTTTTTTTAATGGATTATAGCTGTCATAGATAGTGATTCCTCTGATAGATCTGGGAAAAGTAAATTGAAAACTTTCTGGAAATTATTCACCATTGTAGATGCCATCAAGTACATTCATGATTCATGGGAGAAGGTCAAAATATCAACATGAACAGGAGTTTGGAAGAAGTTGATTCCATCCCTCATGGATGACTTTGAAGGGTTCAAGACTTCAGTGGAGGAAGTAACTGCAGATGTGGTAGAAATAGCAAGAGAACTGGAATTATAAATGAAGCCTGAAGGTGTGACTGAATTCTACAATGTCATGATGAAACTTTCACTAGTAAGGAGTTGCTTCTTATGGATGAGCAAAGAAAGTGGTTTCTTGAGATGAAATCTACTCCTGGTGAAGATGCTGTGAATATTGTTGAAATGACAACAAAGAATTTAGAATATTACATAAACTTAGTTGACAAAGCAGGAGCAGGGTGTGAGAAAATTGACTCCAATTTTGAAAGAAGGTCTACTGTAGGTAAAATGCTATCAAACAGAATCATGTGCTACAGAGAAATCATTTGTGAAAGGAAGAGTCAAATTATGTGACAAAATTCATTGCTGTTTTACTTTAAGAAAGTGCCACAGCCACCTCATCCTTCAGCAACTACCACCTCAATCAGTCAGCAGTGATCAACATCAAGGCAAGACCCTCCACCAGCAAAAAGATTTTGACTCACTGAAGGCTCAGATGAGGGTTAGCCTTTTTAAGCACTAAAGTACTTTTTAATTAAGGTATGTATTTTTTTTAAGACATAATGCTATTGTACACTTAATAGGCTATAGTATAGCTTAGACACAACTCTTACATGCACTGGGAAACCAAAAACTTCTTGTGACTCATTTTATTGGGATAATCACTTTGGTTTGGAAGAGAGCATCATATGCATCATCGCCTCATATGCATGAGAAAGCTGGTCTATGAATAAGAAAGATTGAAGAGGAATTGACATTTTTGAATTGTGGTGTTGGCAAAGAAAATAAATATACCATGGACTTCCAAAAGAATGAGAAAATCTGTCTTGGCAGAAGTACAACCAGAATGCTCCTTAGAAGGAAGCATGGCAAAACTATGTCTCATATACTTTGGACATGTTATCAGAAGGGATCAGTCCCTGGAGAAGGACACCATGCTTGGTAAAGAAGTGGGTTAGCGAAAAAGAGAAAGACCCTCGACAAGACGGATTGACACTGTGGCGGCAACAATGGGCTCAAGCATAGCAATGATTGTGAGGATGGTGCAGGACTGGGTGGTTTTCATTCTGTTATGCATGGGGTCACTATGAGTCAGAACTGACTCAATGGCACCTAACAACAGCAACAACAATGCCTAGGATATCAATCTTTGTGTCCCTTTTCATTTTTGAGGGTTTCCAATTTTCCTAGGTTCACACTTCGTGCATTCCACATTCCTATTATTAATGGATGTTTGCAGCTGTATCTTCTCATTTTAAGGCATGCTGTATCAGCAAATCAAGGTCCCGAAAGCTTGACTCCATCTAAGTCATTAAGGTTAACTCTACTTTGAGGAGGAAGCTCTTCCCCAATCATCTTTTGAGTGCCTTCCAACCTGTGGGGCTTATCTTCCAGCACTATGTCAAACAATTATGCTGTTATTCATAAGGTTTTCACTGGTTAATTTTTTTTTCAAAAATAGACTGCCAGGTCCTTCTTCCTAGTCTGTCTTAGTCTGGAAGCTCTGCTGAAACCTGTCCACCATGGGTAACCCTGCTGATATTTGAAATACTGTTGACATAGCTTCCAGCATCACAGCAACATGCAAGCCACCACAGTGTGACAAACTGACAGATAATTGGTGGCTTGTATTAACAGCAACTCACCAAAAAAAAAAAAAATCAATGAAGCATATATGGAACCGAATGTGTGTAAGTCTGAGTCAAACTATTATACATTGTAAATTTCCATGCAGTTTTTAAACAGTGAAGTATTCTAACAAAACAAAAACATCAACAAAAATTTTATGCTAATACCTACTGTAAAGTTTATCCTGTTATACTTTACTAGAATAAAGGCCATAAAATAACAATATTTTAAGCCACCATAAAACACCAGGATTGAGGATAATTTTGAGAATGTGGGAAACCAAGGACAATTTTTGCTGAGAGGCAGGGCTACTTTTTTGTAGTAGCTTTTAAAGCAGCTGAAATTGTTTGTGCACAAGAATATTTCTATTGCTTACGTAGTACAGCTTTTTTATGTTTGAACAGGATATGTTCTAATGCAATATATTTTTATTTCTGAGGATAATCTGCTGCCAACTCTCAATGGTTTGTTGCAGAAACCTGTCTAAAAATGATCTGAATCTCTGGGGTCTAGTGTATAAAATGCTATAGCTTCACATCTGGGACTGCATTTCAAATTTCATCTGAAGGGCTTGATGAGATATACCAAACTACCTAAAAATAATTTGGGTAGCTAGTGAACTGTGGTATCTTGAGGCCCATAGACACTGAAAGTACTTTCTTTGCTTTTCTCCCCTGCTTTTCACTCCAAATATTTGCAGATTATGTACATTAAAACTATAATGATATTGCAATGAATACACAAGCGCAGATGGTTTTGTCATGATGAAAAACGATATGTATTTACTGCCAGTTTATTATTATTATTATTATTGTTGTTATTAGGATATCAATATGCAAAGCAATGCAAATGTCGTAACAAATACTATGGTGCTAGTATCACATTGTTCTAAGTATGGATTTTCTGAGAGAATGCAACATAATTTAATAAAAATTATAAGTCAATTTATGTATATAATAATGTATCCTTATACTTTAAATTGGAGTTTTGTTAGAGAACTAAAATTTAAAACAAGGAAATGTGCTAACATAAACTGCCTCTTTTCTCTTTATATATATGGAATATCCATTAGCAAAAAAAATTCAATACATCTTCATCAAACTGAGGTGAGTTTTACTACTTTAGCCCACAAAAAATTCTTTACCATTGGTGAACAAAAATATTCCATCCTTCACAGAAGACTCAGAATTATCCACTAATTGAGGGGTGTTGATAGTCAGCAGAAAGTCCACTTGACATTTTGAAAAATAAAGTGGGAAGTTAGGCAACGTTCCTCTTAATGCATTAAATCGAATTCAAAAAGTAAAAATACAATACTGTTTAAGCTGAAGTTTTAATTGATTATTCTTCTCTAATAATTATAATTTGATTATGATTAATGTAACTTTTCTCATTAATTAGATCTATAAATAAAACAAAAGGAAAAGCAAATGGATATAGTACAGATAAGCAAACCAAAAAAAAAAAAAAAAACCCGTTGCTCTCCAGTCGATTCAGACTCACAGCAACCCTATACGACAGGGTAGAGCTACCACACAGGGTTTCCAAGGAGCATCTGGTGGATTAGAACTGCCGACATTTTGGTTAGCAGCCGTAGCCCTTAACTACTATGCCACCAGGCTGGATAGTACAGATAGACTTCCTTAAAAGAGGCCATTTGTTTCATTCTGAATTAAATGGGCTTCTGTACTTTCAAATGGATGCTTAGACAAAGCTCTACTAAAGGATCTTACTAGCTTTCAGTTCCTTAAAAGAAAACTTATTTATTTTGTATTGCTTATTGAAATATGAAAAAAAGAACAAAGTAGCAACAACAGAACAAATGGAGTGGAATTATATGGAAAGAAGTGGTTATAATCTACAAATATAGCCCCTCCCCCCCAAAAGGCCTCACATCTAAAAGCATGATAGTATTTTAGATAATCTATTTTTTTTAACAAGGTATTTTTCTAGTTCATGAAATGAGGATAACAATAATACTTACCTCATTGGGTTGTTGTGAGGATTAAGTGTATGTTAAATAAGGTAATACATCTAAAATTAATTATAGCAGTGCCTGGCACATACGAGCGCTATGTAAGTTTTAGCTATTATCAACATTATTAGTGGTAATAAGTATGATGTACTGTGGGTACTGGGTTACTGAAGTACATTGTATTTATATGACTTTAAAACAGCAGATGCCAAACTGCTTTGCTTTTTACTGGAACTGATTGTCAGCCAAAAACAGAATGTGAAAATAATGCTTCTGTCCCACCTTTCCCAACATCCCTCCTTTTCAGTATTCATCGTCTGCATTACGTGTCCCTGTTCCAATGCTTGGAAACCCTGGTGGAGTAGGGGTCAAGAGCTAAGGCTGCTGGCCAAAAGGTTGGAAGTTCGAATCCACCAGGCACTCCTTGGAAACTCTGTGGGGTGGTTCTACTCTGTCCTTACAGTGTCTCTGAGAGCCGGAATCCACTCGATGACAATGGGTTCAGTTATTCCAACACTTAATATCCTCATTCAGTCATTCGCCAGCATGGATGCTTGTGTTGTACTGTCCCACATGATTCATCATTATTTGGACAGTATCCTGGAATCTAGAATTTTTATCCCCTCTCTCTTCTATAAAACTTTCCTAGATCAGCATTTTATTACCTAATAACTTAGTTCTCTAGGCTCTGCTCCCTACCTAATGAACTGACATCTAGCTGATTCTACTAAAATAAATCCAAGCTATTCGATTTAATGTATTACTACTCTTTGAAATACATTTTCTTTTTGAGAGGGAGATAGCAGAGACCAGTCAGTGATGCAGTGGTTAACAGCTCAGCTGCTAACTAAAAATCGGCAGTTGGAATCCACCAGCTACTCCTTGGAAACAATATGGTGGCTGGTCTACTCTGTCCTATAGGTTCGCTATGAGTCAGAATAAACTGGACAGCAATGAGTTTGGTTCTTTTTTGGTTTTTGTGGGAATTCTATCCCTGTTGCAAGAAGGTCTGAGATACTTTGCCTTTTCAGTAGACAATGGGAAATTAGACCTACAGGAAGGAAAGTTCTACCCATTTATGAAAGCATTTTCTTAATTCATTGGAAGATATTAAAGTCACTTACAAATTTTGAGTTAGTTATTCCTTCTAAGGCTGTTTAGATAAATTCCAGGCTTTAAAAAAAATATTTATTTTTACCATTAATCAAGGCAACTGTCATTTATTTATACATGCTGTTATTTGCATCAGTTAAATTTTATTCTCAGTTCAGAAAAATTCAAGTTACAGTAAATGTATTAAACAGCTCTGCAGTTTATTTTGTTTTATGAGTTCGATCCTAGAGTTTAATCTTTATGTGTTTTTTTTCAAAAGCATAGACTCGTTTTTTATAGCCTCAGCAAATAATCCAGTCTGAATTTCTAAATTAAAGGGAGTATCATGCTAATAAATACATTTCCTTAATCTTACAAACTATCAATTGATGACAATTTCTATATATAAAAGAGAAATTAACAGAATGCTGTATTGCAAGGAGATCATTCTAACTTGATCCCACCAAATTTTCTATTTATTTTGAAACCACAAAAAGTCAAGTAAAATCCTGAAAAATTGTTTCAATAATAGATTTTGTATTTCTCTTTTGGTGGATTTTGTACTGAAATTATCAAATAGATTTAACTTTTAATCTTAATGGGCTTCGATTTTTATAGCTGCTCTGTAGCCACTAAATAATTCAGTTCTATTTACTGGAATTTCTTCAAGATTTATTACTGGTTTTTATTCATATGATTAAAAATCATATTAAAATACAAATGAATAATATGTACATCTATTTATAAATGATTACAGTGAAACTGTTATCTGAATTTCAGATCACCTGTATAAAATAATTTGAAGTCATATATCTGCCATCTCATCAACAAGTGCAATAAAGAGTGCCAAAGTTAAATGGTTATTCATTATTCTTTATGGTGGAAATGAGACTCAGACTTTCCAAGCTGGTGTAGCAAGTGCTAAAACATAGCTTATGAAACATCATAAAATTAAATAACTGTATTTCCTTGACTTAAGTAATAGTTTCATTTATGTCATTTTTCACTTTTTATAAATGTTTATGTACTGAGGAATATGAAAAAATGTACTGAATATTGAAATGGTAAATGTTATTTTAATTCATTTTACTAAATTAAGAGTTGAGAACTCATGGGTTAGAGCAAAAGGTAAAATAAATTTGTGAATATAAATTGAAATATAAATATAAACAATTGCTACAACTAGGTAAGTTACCTAGGTTTGCCTAAAAAATACAAGCCTGTCTTATAACGTGTAAACTCTGTAATTCCAAGGACTGTCTAGTACAAGAGCATAATTTAATACACCAAAGCCTATTCACTTCTTTCTTTTTGCAAATTTATACACATCCTAATTCTTTATATGAAAAGACACATAGAAAAATCTGTTAGCTTACCTAATAAGATTGCCTGGCAGTTTCAAAATCTTTTAAGTGTTCCTGAAGCACACTTCATACTAACATGGTTTTAAAAGAACAAGGCTATAGTCAAGATTATAAAACATTTGTCTAAAACACTTGTTTATATAAGGGTCAATAACAGAGATGACATTTAAAACTGCCGTTAACTATTTTTGTAAGCTGAAGTGTTAATTGATTATTTTCTCTGACAGTTACAATTCGATTATGATTAATGTAACTGTTCTCATTTGTTTGATATGTAATAAAATGATTAATGAGACAAATTAGTGAGTGATAATAACATCTGCATTTTTTATTTACTTTCCGTTTTCACGCATTTATCTCAGACATGAAATCTGCTAATTTTTATATAACAGTGGTTACTTTTTTCACCATGATTTGATAGGGGTCAGAACTAGTACACCACTGCCCTAGATTTACTCGGTGGCTAAAACACGTTGTCAAAGCTATGCGATGTTATAACCACCTGGCTCCATAAGCATATGTTTTCACTTTCGTTCAGATTCCACTTCCTAAATGACACATCTGATTATTTCAGAACTATGACGGACAGTCATAGTAAGGATACTTCCAGTGATTTTATGAAAAGCATATTAATGTTTTGACTTGTGTAAAAATTGCATTTTCTATTTGCAAAAATAAAAAATCGAGGATTTGAGAAAATTGTCCTCCTGTGCCACTATGTTTGTGTGAAAATAGGTTAATATTTTGCATAACATGACTAGCCAGTGACATGACTAAGGGTTCGAGTATTTTCAAAGTATTTCAATATATCTGAGTGTAGTTGTTGGATCTTTTTCATCAGCCACATTACTTGAGAATGCAGTTAACATATAGTAGTTCCATTTGTATATTAACAAGAATAATATTCCACAGTGCATTTATTAATTATACTATTTATACATTTACAGCATCAATGCAATTTACGTAGAAGGTGTAATTGTCGGATGAAAGATGAACCGGCAAAGTAATTTTCATATATTAAAACATACTGTTATAACACTGCGTTTTCAAAGACTTTTACTTATGGAATAACAAAAATATCTCTTTGAGGAGGAGATGAAAATGTGTGTGTGTGTGTGTGTGTTTGAGGAGGAGTTATTTCCTGTGACCTATATGCATGCATGATAGCTTAAAATAATTAAAAATAGTCTTAGGAAAAAAATGGAATGCTCCATTTTGTTAGACTCACAGAAGTTTTGGCCCTCCTGCCCTTGTACAGGGATGTCACAGAAGTATACTCCCCATTTGTAACCTTTCAGGTTCACTAAACTGTAAGTCTATGCATGCAACCAATATAGGATAAAAATGGCTTGGGGTCTTAACATAGGAAAACAAACTACCTAAGTATTCTGTTGCTTCATAATATATTAATATATCAAGGGTAATTTGTTTTTGAACAAATTCCATGAACTGTTACCAGAATTTTGTGTTTTTCTTTTTCATGTTTGGAAATGAATCAAATTGTGTTTATATGCCTGAATGCACAGAGGTGAAAAATTCCATCTCGGAAAAAAAATGCATCAGCAACATGATTTCTGACTTTTGCAAATTCTTTTAAATCATGATTTAGTCTGTTGTATGGCATTTTTTTTTTATGGCATTATGAAAATATAAATTGCTGAAAATAGTGTATATGAGACTTTATAGAATATCAACAACATTTTTTGAGGCATCAAAATATAGCTTTTTAAGTTAAAAGCAGTGTGAACTTAGATAAATTCAGCCTCCTTTTCTTCAGCCATATTCATCTCTTTGAAAGTCGAGCCACACAGCACTGTTTATTTCTGTGAATAGGAAAGAGTTAGGAGAGGAGAAAGCTCTGAAGTCATGCATTCAACAGTGCTATTCCTCAGCTATTGAAAGGTACAGCTGTGGATGTCTGCTTTTTTCTCATGCTGTTTTGGACTGGCTCACTACATCAGAGAGTGTTGATTTTGTACAGAAAGGTTGATGTTTTTCAGCAGTGAGAAAGGAGGGAGTTCTGGTTGGTCTAAATTAATAATTATAATATATGCCATCCTTTGAGGATCATTTGTCAAACCAGTGGAATATAATACAGACTAGCTGACACTAAAACCAGAGCAAATATAATATAAACATTTTTCTAATGGCTCGGAAGGCCCATATGTATCTCAGTGATTGAGGGGAATCATTATGAACAACAATCATCCCTCTACTGGCAAAGTGGAGAAATAGTGGTTAATAGAGATATGTAGTAGACAGAATGGTAGGCAAGCAGCAATTTAAAGTTCTTCCAAAAGTGCTGGTAAATTTCTCTTCTTTAGTTCCATTTTCAGAATGTAGTTCCTGAGGGATAAACAGGCAGCAAAGCTTCATCATGGAAAAAGACCATGGTATTTTAGAGTCAGACAAAGGCCAGAGGTGAGAGTATCGTCTTTTCTAACATTTCCAACCTGAGAGCCAGGGAAGGGACTGCTTGTTACATAATGGAAGAAAATCACTTCATGAAAAAGAAATCTAGTCTTCAACCTATCATTTCCATACCTTCACTCAGCACCCTCATCCCTGCCATCCCCCTTTCCCAACCCCTTTCCTGGATGTCTGATTGGGGAATATGAGAAAAAAGAAGACTTTCCATCTCTGGTCTTTGTATGACTCTAAAATATCATCATCTTTGATGAAGTTTTGCTGCTTGCTCTTCCCTCAGAACTGAAAAATGGAACTAAGGAAGAAACTTTTGCCAGTACTTTTGAATCAAATATATAGTAAACACTGCTTGCCTACAATTCTGTCTACTGCAAATCTCCATTAACCTCACTTCCTCCAGTAGACTTACTGCGACGTCTGGATTTGGATTGTAGATGTAAGAAGAGATAGTGAGCTTGTCAGCTAAACTAAATTTCAGACTTTTGTAGTATTGTGGGTTAAGTGATAAGGGTGGGAATGGGCCTGTAAAGAACACTGTCAATTTAAGGCTCCTATTTTTTTTTTCTTTCCTTGGATCCCCTTCCTCCTCAGATTTGTCTTCTCTTTCCTTCTCATTCCAGTTTCCCTTTAAAAGTAGTATATCTTTCTTTACTTTTCCCATCTTCCTTTTCTCCCTCCCTCTCTTCTTTCCTCAACAAGAGAAAATACTCACATGACTATTTTTTTTTTTAAGTTTTCTCTTGTAGATACTGGATTCATTATGAATAAGAGTAATGTTTTTTTTTAGGGAGAGAAACACAAAAGAATAAGAAAGGCAACACAAAAGTAGGTTTATCCTAGTAAAGACAGGGAAAAAAAAACCACATGGAAACCATATTCTATCACAGGGATAAGTAGTAAATTTAGTAGTAGAGTAAAAGTGTTAAACTTTTAACGGAAGTTGCCAGAAATATACCTGAGATATCATACGTGCTCTGTCATGCTGTATATAATTGATAATGGGAAATGTGTCAAAAATAAAATCTATACTATAAACTGTCGTGCTGTATATAATTGATAATGGGAAATGTGTCAAAAATAAAATCATAATAGCATTTCATTATTACTTTCAATAGGGTTATGACACAACCTGGGGAATTTTTGACAAAGTAGGCTTTTTGTCTTCAGTGCATCCTCCCTTTAGTGTCCCTGATGCTTTCATGCAATTGCTCTGGGTTCACATATAACTTTCTTAGGATCATCTCTTCATATGCCAGGCATGACCCATAAAAGAGCTTTTTGTGTCTCCCCAAATTTTTACCTGTATTCTCCTGTCTGTGCTCCATCCTTGGTCCTTACTCTCTACCCTGAAAAACTTGTAACTGAGGTACAACGCTAAAGAAAAAATGAGCCTCCTTAACTTATCCTTTAGTAATAACATATTTAATTTTTTTCAACTATTCATAACTATGTTTTGGATATCTCACTCAAATTAAATATGTGGCTGAAATTTTGGAATTATAGCCAAGAAAGAGAGATGATAGTCCAGAGCAGTCAAGTTTACAATATCGCTATTTTGTGTGAGTGTGCTTAAATGGGAGTTATGGTGCTACGGCAAATGGTTTCCTCACAAATAGATAAATGCCCCTCAAAATCATAGAAAATATGTTTCTTTGGTACACAAATGGCTGCTAATTGGTATTCCACCAGTTTCTCAATAGTTTGAAAGATATATCTCCTTTTATGATATAAATTTGATCTCGTCTTCATCTCTACTGTCGCTCTTATTTTTAAACTGAAATTGTAATTACATATTGATAGACACATAGTTCATTTCTCTGACTACTTCTAGAGGTAGATGATCAATTTTCAGTAAGGTAAGATGAGAGAAAGTGATTGCTTTAATTCTGATTGGCAAAAATAATCAAGACTGGCCGGCTGTTGTAGTCACAGCTGTAGGAGACCAGTTTACCCTTCAATAAACTTTCCAGCCCTGTCATAAATATTTTGAAATGGGTTATTTCCAGTTGACTTTTGATGTGCATTCTTGTTAGAAAAATACAGAAAATTCCAAGATACTTTGAATAACATCATTTACCTACCTAAGGAATAGCCAATAGTTTTTAAACTTTAAAAAATGATACCTAATACTAAATTTCTGATTTTCAGTATGAAACCTCAAATGCAGAACTTATTGCATGTTCACAAATCCAGCTGTTTTCTTCAAATTCAATGTCCTGCTGTTGTTGTTGTTAGCTGACATCGAGTCGGTTCCGGCTCATAGTGACCTTACGTACTACAGAAAAAAACACTGCCCAGTCCTGCACCATCCTCACACTCCCTGCTGTGCTTGAGCCCATTGTTGCAGCCACTGTGTCAATCCATCTCACCGAGGGTCTTCCTCTCTTTCGTTGACCCTACACCTTACCAAGCATGATGTCCTTGTACAGGCACTGGTCCCTCCTGATAACATGTCCAAAGTAAGTGAGACAAAAGTCTTGTCATTCTCACTTCCAAGGAGCGCTCTGGCTGTACTTCTCCAAGACAGACTTATTTGTTCTTCTGGCAGTCCATGGTATATTCAATATTCTTTGCCAACACTGTATTTCAAAGACATCAGTTTTTCGTTGGTCTTGCTTATTCATTGTTCACCTCTCGCATGCATATGAGGTGACTGAAAACACCATGGCTTGGGTCAGGTGCACCTTAGTTCTTAAAGTGACATCATTGCTTTTTAACACTTTAAAGAGGTCTTTTGCAGCAGATTTGCCCAATGCAATATGTTCTTTGATTTCTTCACTGCTGCTTCCTTGGGCATTGATTGTGAATCCAAGTAAAATGAAATCCTTGACAACTTCTGTTTTTCTCCATTTATCATGATGTTGCTTGTTGGTTGGATTGTGAGGATTTTTGTTTTCTTTGTCAATGTTCTAGTCCTACATTATTTTAGTCTACTGTGTTTAGCAGTATAATTAACTTTGAAAGCTCAAAGGGGAGGGGCATAAGTAATATCAGAATGAAAAATTAAGAATAGCTTTATAGTGATTCTAAATTCTTACTTCCTCACAAAGAAGAAGAAAAATTGTGTTTGAGTACTTCATGGTGCACTTGCTACAAAGAGGGACAGTATGTCATTGTAAGCAATTGCATATCTGATGTGATTCATCTTGTTCCTGTGCTGAGTATCAGCTGATACAGAGATGTTCTTACAAAAACAGATTATGAACTGTGACAAAGTCTGTTCACTTCAAGGAGTGTTCATTTCCCTGAAGGATAGTTATCACAATTATGTAAGAGAAAGATTTTCTTCCCAAAGCATAAAGCTGGTAGATAATTTAGAGATCATTGGCTCCATCTACATTATTTTACAGATGAGGAAACTAATACCTGGGAACGAGAGGTGACAGGTGGTTCACATCAGAAGCAAAACTAAAACTAAAATCTATTGAATGGCAGCTCAATGGTGTTTCCTGTGAGGAATACGGTACAAAGTTATGACAGAGGCCAGGTTTGTCTATGGTTCTGTCCTATCTACCCACTTTATAATGGTCTTTACATCTTGTGAAAGGAGCCCAGGTGATGCAATGGGTATCTGCTTGGCTAATAACTGAAAAATTAGTGATTTGAACCCACCCAGAGGCTCTATGGGAGAAAAACCAGGTGAACTGCTCCTGTAAAGACTATAGCCTAGAAAACCCTATGGAGCAGTTCTACTGTGTCAGCTGGGGTCACTAAGAGTCAGAATTAACTCAGCGGCATCCAATAACAACAACACCTTAAGGAATTCTGGCTGTTTAATTCTCTTCATTATGTCATTATGATCCTAAAATTCAAATGTATGCTTAATTTTTCCCCATTCGGGAGGAATCACACTACTCAGGGATTGCTGTTAATTCAATAGCTTTTTTGGAAGAAAGGCTTTCTAATAGCTATAGCTGTTGTTGTTGTGTGCCATCGAGTCAATTCTGACTCATAGCAAACCAATAGGACAGAGTAGAACTGCCCCATAGGGTTTCCAAGGAGTGGCTGCTGAATTTGAACCGCAAACATTTTAGTTAGCAGCCTGAGCCCTTAGCCACTTTGCCACCAGTGTTAGTCATTGGTATAGGACACTGTGCGTATGGAAGGGTAGAAGTTTGATCAGTTTTTCATCCTATATTCCTCTAACATATCACTTATGTATCCACTACCGTCTATATCCAAAAATGGTTCAGCGGTACAATAGAGAACTGCCAGAAATTCAAGCCAGATTTAGAAGAGGAGGTGGAATGAACGGTATCATTGCTGATGTCAGATGGATCTTGGCTGAAAACAGAGAATACCAGAAAGATGTTTAGCTGTGTTTTATCGACTATGCAAAGGCATTCAACTGTGTGGATCATAATAAATTATGAATAACATTGTGAAGAATGGGAATTCTAGAACACTTAGTTGTGTTCACGCAGAACCTATACATAGACCAAGACGGAACCCTTAAAACAGAATGAGGGCATACTTCTTGGTTTAAAATCGGGATAGGTGTGTGTCAGGGTAGTATTTTTTCACAATACTTATTCAGTCTGTATGCTGAGCAAATAATCCGAGAATCTGGACTATATGAAGGAGAAAGTGGTATCAGGATTGGAGGAAGACTCATTAACAACCTTCGATATGCAGGTAACACAACCTTGCTTGCTAAAAGTGAAGAACAATTGAAGTACCTACTGATGAAGATCAAAGACTACAGCCTTCAGTATGGATTACATCTCAACATAAAGAAAACAAATACCCTCACAACTGGACCAATAAGCAACATCATGATAAAGGGAGAAAATATAGAAGTTGTCAAGGATTTCGTTATAATTGGATCCACAATCAATGCCCATGGAAGCAGCGGTCAAGAAGTTAAATGACGTATTACATTGGGAAATCTGCTGCAAAAAATCACTTTAAAGTGTTATAACACAAAGATGTCACTTTGAGGACTAAGGTACGCCTGATCCAAGCCATGGTATTTTCAGTCGCCTCATATGTATGCAAACTTTGGACAATGAATAAAGAAGACTGGAGAAAAATGACACCTTTTAATTATGGTGTCAGTGAGGACTACTGAGTATACCATGGACTGCCAGAAGAATGAACATGTCCCTCTTGGAGGAAGTACAGCCAGAGGCTCCTTGAAAGTGAGGATGGCTCAAGGCTTTTGTCTCACTTACTTTGGATATGTTATCAAGAGGAACAAATCCCTGGAGAAGGACATCATACTTGATTAGGTAAAGGGCCATCGGAAAAGAGGAAGCTCCTCAACAAGATGGGTTGACACAGCAGCTGCGACAATTGTTTTGCACATATTGTTTTGTGACATTGGTTGCCAGTCCCCTGACCTGTCAACACTCTCCCCCTCTTGACCATGGGCTCAAACATAGCAAAGACTGTGAGAATGTTGCAGGACTGGGCACTGTTTTGTTTTATTGTATGCAGTGTTGCTATGAGTCAAAATGGGCTCAATGGCCCCCACCAACAACATCAACCCTGGAGAATATTTGGAAAATAACATTGAATAGAAAGAATGTCAAAGTAAGGCATATCATTTTGGTTAAGTATTAGTAGATGGCCATACATTCCCCCCAAAATGAACTATTCTATATAATATTGGGACTAGTTAAAGCATAATATTCTTATAAAAATATATAGCTTAATCTTTCTGGATGGTGGGTTACAAAGAATTATTTACAGTTTAGAGCTAAGGAAGTGGCTGATCTTGCTGGATCAATGAGTAAACACTTCTCAGATTGTGCTGCAGAAAATAATAGGCTTCGTTTTTGTAAAAGTTATGTTACATGCCATAATAGTTAACAAGTAACTTTTTATCAAAGATAAAGATCTTATAAATTTCAAATATCTTTAATGGGTTTCATTTTTCTGGGGCATTTTACCTGTATACTGTTCTTTAAATGCTATCACTCTCATTTTATTTCAACTTGTGCAGTCTTCTCATGGAAGTCATTTCTATGCACTACTTGCCAGGTCAGAGGCAGGCTTCCCCTTTTTCTGCGTCAGTTGAAAAATTCAGGGATCTCTTAAAGTTAAACACATTAAAAAAACCAAACCAAACCCAATGCCACCGAGTCGATTCTGACTCATAGCGACCCTGTAAACACATAAAGGATGATCTAAAAAATGCATCTCTAGGTAGTCAAGGGAAACCGTAGCCTTCTGGAGCAACAACTTTTTTTTTTTAATTGTACTTTAGATAAAGGCTTACAGAACAAACTAGCTTCTCATTAAACAATTAATGTACATATTGTTTTGTGACATTGGTTGCCAATCCCCTGACCTGTCAGCACTCTACCTTTCTTGACCATGGGTTTCTTATTACTAGCTTTCCTGTCCTCTCCTGCCTTCTCATCCTTGCTCCTGGGCTGGTGTGCCCATTTAGTCTCATTTTGATTTATGGGCCTGCCTAATCTTTGGTTGAAGGATGAACTTCAGGAGTGACTTCATTACTGAGCTAAAATGGTGTCTGAGTGCCATACTCTGGGGGCTTCTCTAGTCTCTGTCAGATCAGTAAGTCTGGTCTTTTGTGTGTGTGTGTGTGAGTTTGGATTTTGTTCTACATTTTTCTCCAGCTCTATCCAGGACCCTATATTGTGATCCCTGTAAGAACAGTTGGTGATGGTAGCCAGGCACCACTTAATTGTGCTGGACTAAAGCTGGTGGAGGTTGCAGTAACTGTGGTCCACTAGTCCTTTGGACTAATCTTTCCCTTATGTTTTTGGTTTTCTTCATTCTCCCTTGCTCCAGATGGGGTGAGACCAGTGGAGTATCTTAAATGGCCACTCACAAGTTTTCAAGACCCCAGACACTACTCACTGAAGTAGAATGTAGTACGTTTTCTTTATAAACTGTGTTATGCCAGTTGAGCTAGAAGTTCCCCGATACCATGGCCCCCACAGCCCTCAGCCCAGTAATCTGGTCCCTCGGGGAGTTTGGATATGTCTAAAAGCAACAACTTCTTGACAACAAGAAAAAGAAGGTCAAGAAGAAAATGTTAAAGGAAGCTAGTGTCTCCTTCCTCTAGCTGTGTAATATTTTACTGTTGGTGCACTACCAGTGGTGTACTAGGGTATTGCACTGGTCTTGGGTGCATGGCACCACTGAGCAGTTTCTATTAACCTGATATGGCCCAATGTCCTTCCTCAAGCATGGTAGAGTGTTATATAAAAGATTAATGAGCTTGACTTGTATATATGAGCTGATATCATTGTAAAGTTATGTAAAAGAGGGGTGTCGGATGTTTGGACAGGGGCACAATTTCAGTGCTTGCCATAGGCGCCATTTTCCATAGATACACAGCTGGCGGTACTGGCCACACACACATAATGACACATAGTGTCTACGGGGAATGATAGGCAAGGAAGACAAATGCTTTATTATTTATTGGTTTTCAAACAACTGAAAAGTAGAAGAAAGAGAATTGCAGCGGGAATACAGCATGAATTGTATACTTAATTCCTTCAATTTGTTGACCTCAGTAAAATACAAAGTGATTTGAACTAAGAGTAATTAACATGAGAGAGCCTGCCTAATGAAACACAGAGAGGATCATATTTGTTTCAGGAATCAATAACAGCCAGTGACTGAAGATCATAATGGAACCATTCAGGAAAACAAAGAGCCTATTTCTAAGGTAGTTGTCATGCTGTACATGTGTTTATCTGTGCTGAGCATTTCAAATTTATCCCCTGAAAGAAAAGAAAGAGAAAATACGTGATAAATGTTGAGAAACCTAATACTTAATTTGTTAAGCTTCCAATACTATAATCACAGCTAGTGCATTTCTCTGCTATGTCTGCAATAGCCATTACCAAATAATTTTAGGGAGCAAATATATTAAAATTAGCTTTTCTTATGAGGAAGCGTGAACAATTGTTTGGTTTCTTATACCATGGTTATCATATTTCATGGCTAAATATTCTTAGGAAAAACATTATATGTTCACTCGCCCAGAAAAAGAAAAAAGCATATTTGTTACATTCCATAAATTTCTGGAAACATCTATTGGATTTCTCAATATCTGTAACTGGGTAAAGAATGACCGAAGCTGTAATTGGCTGTGAGCGTGCACCATCTAACAGTCTTCATTTCATAAAAAAATTCTTCCATGGAAAATAAAGTGAGGAGAGATTATGTACCAGGCAGTTCTCAGTGACAATAAAATGTCATTTTTGATGCCAAGTTTAAGAAAATATTGTGCAAATGGGGTGCCATACAACACAGATTTTTTTTCATTTTAATATAATAGTCCATTGTTACTAAAAGTAAAATACAACTTTAAATAAAATTTAATGAGGAACTTTGGGATTGTAATGGAAAAAATCACCTTTCTAAACATAAGATTCCATTTTTATTCTGGTTATATTATGGGCTTAATATTTTGTTTTATTGTTTTACGTATGGATGTATCTATGTATGAATTTTGTTCTAAGGTTCAGAGTCCTCTAACTGGCTTGTTCTTGTTACCTTCAGTAGTTATACAAGGAAAGGCATTATGCTTGTTTTAGAAATGGGGAAATCAAGATCCAGTGGTTAATTTGTTTTTCTTGATCTGTACAATTCCAGCCCATAAATGAGTTGATAATTTACTTAGTAACCCTTGCCCTAAAATATTTATTTTGTGAATTAATTAATGAGTGAAACGGAATCAGGCAGTACCTTTGAGCCTTTAATAGTTTATTACCCTGATGGAACTACAACCACTTTAGATAGGATAGGACTAAATCACACCGGAAGCATTAAACTCGTAACAAGAATTTTTGCATAAAATGTATATGAATACATTGCGTGATACCTTTGTTGATACATTATAGTATAGTTGTTTATGCATTAGCACACAGTATGATTATAACTACAAAAATACTAAAATGTTATTGGTATCAGAGTTAATTGGCCAAACCAAACAGGGTACCTGCTGGTAGATTAGATGTACAAAGCATAGAATATTAGGATGAATCCCCTGTAATTAATAACATAACCTGAAAGTTATTTGGGAGGCTACATCCCTGCTATAAGTTTGTTTTCGTTGTGACTTACTTAGATATGAAAATGAAAACACAAGCAAACAAACAAAAAAGACAAAATGGGTAAATGAGACTTCATCAAATTTAAAACTTCTGTTCATCAAAGGCCTTTGTCAACAAAGTGAGGAGACAACTTGGAGAATGGAGAAAATAATTGGGAACCATATACCTGATAAGGGTTTAGTATCCAGAATTAAAAAAAAAAAATCTTAGCAACAAAAAGACAAACAACTCAATTAAAAAACAGAGAAAAGCACTTGAATTAACATTTTAATGTCATTAATCATTAGGGAAATTCAAATCAAAAAACCACAGTGAGATGCCATATCACACCCACTAAAATCAAAACTAGTTGCCATTGAGTGGATTCCAACTCATGGAGGCCCCGGGAATGTCAGAGCAGAACTGTTTTCCATCGGGTTTTGAGTGGTTGATTTTTTAGAAACAGATCACCAGGCCTTTCTTCTGAAGCACCTCTGGGTGGGCTCAAACCTCCAATATTTTGATTTGTAACTGAATGCGTTAACCGCTGTACCACCCATGGACTCCTTACATCCTCTAGGAGGGCTAATGTCAGGAAAATGGGAAACAGCAAGTGCTGGAGAGGATAACCCTCATACATTGATGCTGGTACTGTAAAATGTTATAACCACTGTGGAAAACGGTTTGGTGGTTCCTCAGAAAGAATTACTTTATGATCCAGCAATTCGACTCCTATATATATACCCAAAATAACTGAAAACAGGAACATAGATACTTGAACACCAAATCCTTGCAGCACTATTCACAATAGCCAAATGATGGAAACAGCCTAAATGTTCATCAGCAGATAAATGGATAGACAAACTGTGGTACAATGGAATATTACTCAGCCATAAAAGGAAATGATGTCCTGCTACATGCTACAACATGAATGAACCTGGGAAACATTATGCTGAGTGAAATAAGTCAGTCACAAAATAACAAAAATTGTACAATCTCATTTACATAAAATGACAATACTAGGCAAATGTACAGAGACTAAGATTTATTCGTGGTTATCAGGGATGCTAGAGAAGGGAATAAGAGAATGCATTACTTATGGGCACAGAGCATCTGTTAAGGGTGATAGAATAATTTGGGGAAATAAAAGTGATGGATGCATAACATGATAAATATAATTATTGTCATGAAATTGTACATGTAAAAAATGCTGAAATGACAAATGTTTTGGTTTACATATATATAAAACCATGGTTAGTGCTCAGGTGCTAACTGAAAGGTAGAAGGTTCGAACCCACCAGCGGCTCCCCGGGAGAAAAGACGTGTTGACTTGCTCCCGTAAAGATTACAGGCTAGCCCTGACGGGGAACATAACAGAGAATCCCTGAAGGAGCAGGAGAGCAGCGGGATACAGACCTCAAATTCTTGTAAAAAGACCAGACTTAACGGTCTGACTGAGACTAGAAGGATCCTGGTGCTCATGGCCCCCAGACCTTCTGTTACCCCAAGACAGGGACTATTTCCAAAGCCAACTCTTCAGACAGGGATTGGACTGGACTATGGATAGAAAATGATACTGGTGAGGAGTGAGCTTCTTGGATTTAGTAGACACATGAGACTATGTGGGCAGCTCCTATCTGGAGGGGAGGTGAGAGGGCACAGGAGATCAGAAGATGGCTGAATGGACACGAAAATAGAGGGTGGAGAGAAGAAATGTGCTGTCTCATTAGGGGGAGACCAACTAGGAGTATATATATATAAAACAGTGCCGTGGAGTGGCTGGCAGGTTCAAACTGCCAACCTGCAGGTTAGCAACTGAGCACTTAACCACCGCACCACCAGGGCTCCTTTATTGGTGAAGACGACACCATTATTATCATAAATTTTGCACAATGCAGCATATCACATTGTAAAAGGTAAGGGAGCCACAGAAATTTTGAAGTTTTCTCTTTCTGTTTCAGCTGTTTGAAACCATACTCTGGAAGCCAAAATTTGTTAATTTAATTGGAATAAATAGATAAATGTAGTTTTATGAATGGCCAAGAAAACTTTTTTACAACCAAAAATAGAGAAAATATCATGAATAGTAACTTAAACTTTGTAAATAATAAAAGCAAACAAAATACAATACAGGAAGAAAAAGGTAAAACAAACACTGAAGTGCAAGAAATCATAGAAATAAGAAAGCATAAAACAAAATGATTGAAATGAGTCCAAAAGTTAAATACCTAGTATTATTTATATTTGTTATATCTAAAAGCAAACAAAAGCTAAATGAAGTATAGGTTCCCCTATGCTTTTTCAAAGCTTTGTGAAATCTAATTCATATAATATGCAATTCATCCATTTAAAATGTACATTTCAATGCTTATAAGTGCTTTTTATATTTGTTATATCTGAAAGCAAAGAAAAACTAAATGAATTGAAGAATAATTTGCCATTTTTTTTAGTTTTGTGAGATATAATTAACAACATACAATTCACTCGTTTAAAATGTGCAATTCATTGGCTTTTAATGAATTCACAGACATGTGCAACCATAACCATAGTCAAGTTTAGGACATTTTCATCATGTCAGAAAGAACACCCCTCCCAAAAGAAGCCCTGTACCTTTAGCTATCGCCCACAACCCTTCTCCCAGCCCTAAGCAACCACTAAAGTACTTTCCGTAGATCATCTATAGATTTGGCTATATGGGATATTGCATATAAAAGTAAGCATCTAAAAGTTGGATGTAAAAAAAAAATTATGCAACAAAAATTGGCTCTGGCTTCTTTCACTTAGCATAATTTTTCAAAATTCATCCATGTTTGAGCATATATCACTCCTTCATTCCTTTCTATGGCTGAAAGTGTTTCCATTGCATTGCTATACCATATTTTGTTTATTCATTTGTATGTTGATAGACATTTAGTTTGTTTCTGCCTTTTGGTTATTATGAATAATGCTGCTATAAACATATGTTACAGGTTTTTTTGAAAATATGTTTTCATTTCCCTTGGGTATATACCTAAGGGTGGAATTGTTAGGCCATAAGGTAATTGTTATGTTTAATAGGTCGAGGAACTGCCACGCTGCTTTCCAAAGCAATTTCACCATTTTATATTCCCATGCACAATGAATGAGGTTCCAATTTTTCCATTCCTTGTTTACATTTATTATTGTCTGACTTTTTTATTCCAGCCACCTTAGTGAATGTGAAGTGGTATCTCATTGTGCTTTTGGTTTGCATTTCCTGGTTAAGAGCTAGGCTTCAAACCAAAAGGTCAGCAGTTCGAATCCACCAGCCACTCCTTGGAAACCCTGTGGGGCAGTTCTACTCTGTCCTACAAAGTTCGCTATGAGTTGGAATCGACTTGACGGCAATGGGAATGACAAATGATACTGAGTATCTTTTCATGTGTTTATTGATCGTTTGTGTATCTTCTTTGAATAAATGTCTATTCAGATTCCTTGCTAATTTTCAAGTTGGATTTTCTTTTATTAAGTTTAACAGTTTTTTATAAGTCCCTTGTGAGAAATAATTTGCAAATATTTTTTACCATTCTATGGGTTGCTTTTTTACTTTCTTGATAGTTTTGTTTGAAGCACAATTTTTTTTTTTAATTTTAATGAAGTACAATTTATTTTTCTTTAGTTATTTGGGCTTTTGAGGTCATATCCAAGGATTCATTGTCAAATCCAAAGTCATAAAGATCTACCCCTATGTTTACTTCTAGGAGTTTTATAGTTTCAACTCTTTGATCCATTTTAAGTGAACTTTTGCACATGGTGTGAGGAAAGTAAGTGTTCAGCTTCACTTTGCATAGGGGGGTGTTCCAGCACCATTTGTTGAAAAGACGATTTTTTCCCCGTTGAATGATCTTGGCACAGTTGTCTGAAATTTATTGACCGTTAATAGGTTTATTTCTGGACTCCTCATTTGAGTCCTTTGAACCTCATAGCTATCCTTATGCCAGTATCACACTGTTTTAATTAGTGTTGCATTGTGTTAAGTTTTGAAGTGGCAAGTGCGAGTCCTCCATCTTTCTTTTTTTTTCTCAAGTTGTTTTAACTATTCTAGATTCCTTGCGATTCCTTATCTTTGCTCCTGTAAACAGTGCTGCAGTGAACATGAGTGTGCATGTATCTGTTCATGCGAAGGCTCTTATTTCTCTAGGATATATTCCAAGGAGTGGGATTACTGAACTGTATGGCAGTTCATTTCTAGCTTTTTAAGGAAACGCCAAATTGACTTCCAAAGTGGTTGTACCATTTTATATTCCTACCAGCCGTGTATAAGTGTTCCAGTCTCTCCACAACCTCTCCAACATTTATTATTTTGTGTTTTTTGGATTAATGCTATCCTGGTTGGGGTGAGATGGTATCTCATTGTAGTTTTAATTTGCATTTCTCTAATGGCTAATGATTGTGAGCATTTCCTCATGTACCTTTTAGCTACCTGAATGTCTTCTTTGATGAAGTGCCTGTTCATATCCTTGTCCATTTTTTAATTGGATTGTCTTTTTTTTGTACAGGTTTTGCAATATCTTGTAGGTTTTAGAGTTTAGACTCTGATTGGACCCATTATAGCCAATTTCCCCCCCCAGTCCTTAGGTTGACTTTTTACTCTTTCGGTGAAGTCTTTTGATGAGCATCGGTGTTATATTTTTAGGAGCTCCCAGTTATCTAGTTTATATTCTGGTGTTTTGGTATCATTAGTAACATTTCACATTCTGGTTATGCCATGTATTATGGCTCCTAGCATTGCCCCTATTTTTTCTTCTGTGATCTTTATCATTTTAGATTTTATATTTAGGTCTTTGATCCATTTTGAATTAGTTTTTGTGCATGGTGTGAGGTATCGGTCTTGATTCATTTTTTTGCAGGTGGATATCCAGTTATGTCACCACCATTTTTTAAAGAGACTTTCTTTCCCCCAGTTACCAGACTTTGTGCCTTTGTCAAGCATGAGCTGCTCACAGGTGGATGAATTTATGTCTAGATTCTCAATCCTGTCCCATTGGTCTATGTTATCTGTTGCTGTACGAGTACCAGGTTGTTTTGACTACTGTGGCAGTGTAATAGGTTCTATAATTAGGTAGTGTGAGGCCTCCCACTTTGTTCTTCTTTTTCGGTAATGCTTTATTTATTTGGGGCCTCTTCTTTTAATTTCAGTTGGGTCTGTTGTGATATCACCTATCTCATTTCTTATTTGGGTTATTTGTTTCCTCTTCTGTTTTTCTTTTGTCAGTTTGGCCAATGGTTTATCGATTTGGTTGATCTTTTCAAAGAACCAGCTTTTGGTCTTGTTAACTCTTTCGATTGTTTTTCTATTACTTATTTCATTCAACTGTGCTCAAATTTTTATTATTTGCTTTCTTCTGGTGCCTAAGGGCTTCTTTTTTTAATGCTCTCTTTCTATTTATTCAAGGCGTAGGGACAATTCTTTGATTTTGGCCCTTCTTGGATGTGTGCACATATTGGTATAAATTGACCTCTGAGCACTGCTTTTGCTGTGTTCCAAAGGTTCTGGTAGGATGTGTTTTCATTCTCATTTGATTCTGTGAATTTCTTTATTCTATCCTTAATTTCTTCTTCAACACAGTAGTTTTTGAGCAAGGTGTTGTTTAGAGTCCATGTGTTTGATTTTTTTTTTTCCTTGCTTTTTCTGTTATTGATTTCTACTTTTATGGCTTTATGGTCAGAAAAGATGCTTTGTAATATTTCAATGCTTTGGATTCTGTTAAGGCTTGCTTTATGGCCTAATACATGGTCTATTCTGGAGAATGTTCCATGTGCATTGGAAAAGAAAATATACCTGGCTGCTGTTGGGTGGCGTGGTTTGTATATGTCTATGAGATCAAGTTGGTTGATTGTGGCATTTAGATCTTCTTTGTCTTTATTGAGCTTCTTTCTTGGTGTTGTGCCCTTCACCAAAAGCGGTGCATTGAAGTCTCCTACTGTTATCGTGGAGATGTCTATTTCTCCTTTCAATGCTGTTAGAGTTCGTGTTATGTATTTTGGAGCCCTGTCATTGGGTAGGTAAATATTTACTATGGTTATGTCCTCTTGGTGTATTGACTCTTTAATCATTATATAGTGCTTTTCCTTATCCTTTGTGGTGGATTTTACTTTAAAGTCTATTTTGTCAGAGATTTTTATTGCCAATCCTGCTTTTTTTTTATTGTTGTTTTCTTTGATATATATTTTTCCATCCTTTGAGTTTCAGTTTGCTTGTGTCTTTAAGTCTAAGGTGTGTTTCTTGTAGGCAGCATACAAACGGATCATTTTTTTTTAAATCCATTCTGCCACTCTCTGTTTATTGGTGCATTTAGCCCATTTACAGTCACTGTAATTATTGATAGGTTTGAGTTTAGTGCTGTCATTTTGATGTATTCTTTTGTGTGTTGTTGACAGTTTCTTTGCTCCACTTAATTTTCTGTACGGAGTCGTTTTTCTTTATGTATTTTCTTTTCATCCTTTTCATTGTTGTTGGTTTTGTATTTGCTGAGTCTTCATGTTTTTCTTGTTTTTTATTTTGATGTGTAGGATTGTTAGTTTCCTTTGTGGTTACCTTAATATTTACTTCTGTGTTTCTAAGTTTAAACCAATCTTTTTAAAATATATTTCTTGACTTCCTCTCCATATGAAAAATCTATGACTACATTATTTAGTACCTCCTTTTTGTTTTAATATTGTTATCTTTTACTTACTGATGTCTGTTTCCCTATTTTTAGTGTTTTAACATTGATTTTTTTGTGACTTCCTTACCTGGGTTGATATCTGGTTGTTCTGTCCTGTGTTCTAGTCTTAGGTTGTTATCTGATGTTATTGCTTTTCTAACCAAAGGACACCCTTTAGCATTTCTTGTAATTTTGATTTGGTTTTTGCAAATTCCCTAAACTTTGGCTTATCTGGAAATGCCCTAATTTTGCCATCATATTTGAGAGACAGTTTTGCTGGATATGTAATTCTTGGCTGGCAATTTCTTTTTCCTTCAAGCCTTTATATATGTTACAGTAGGATGTTCTTGATAGTATATATGTTGAAATAATTTAAAGAAATCTTATCTGGTAAATGCTGTAATTAGTAGCTCTATGTCTTAAGTACTGGCCCCATTTTGTGCTTCAGTCTATGAACGTATTTGCATCTATTTTGCATCTGCAAGCATGTGTACAAATGTTTCTCAGGTTACCAGATGTTTAAGAAGCAGTATTCATCAAACCTCTAAAAGAGTAAAATTTCTTTCCCATTTTTATGATCATTTTGCATATTAATTTCCATACTAAGAAGATGCTTTGTTTTCCCATGAATAATACAACTAACACTAATGTTTGCCATTACAATCCAAAACAGTCCCTTGTAGTCCCATTGATATTGGTGTTTTATAATCATGCCTTACAAGATAAACAGTGCTTTAATGGGTCCAGATATTTATTACCATGCAACATGTATTCTGAATGACTAAGTTGAGATGTTTCATGTTATGAGTATGAGAACTCTTTACTCCTAGTGGAATGGGAAATTCTGTTAACAGTGAGGTTTAGAGAAAATAAGCAGGTAGAATATTTAAAGGTAAATCATAAAAGCACTGTTTTATTCCTGTTATATTTTGGTTATATCTATCCAGGATCGTCCAGGTTGGCTAGCTATATTGATAATGTTAATCACATACCTTCAAAATTCTTTCTTCACCTTTCACAATTTATCTGTAGATTTAGTTTTGACCAATATAACAAAGTAAAACCCATTTTTACTGAAGATTTTACAGTATTCATTTGAAGGAATACAAGGGTCTACTTTTAGTGTGAGATATAAAAAAAGGTGATCATTGGATACCTTCAAATCTATAGTATTAAGCAGAAAGAGGAGCTTATTCAAATTAATAAAACATTAAATTGACAAAATGCTGAATGGGTATATTTATTTTTAATTGATATGTATTTGTGACATTGGAAAAGAATGATCTAATGGTAGAAACATGCTGCTTATGTTGTCTATATCCAAATTAGATATGTTCTTTTACATGTGGTGCAATTCAGTCCAAGTGAAATAAAGAGAGCACATTACGTAAGGAAAACATTACCCTTAGATAACATATTGTCAGAACTGGGAAAGTCCTTAGGGGCTGTCTAGTCCACCTGCCCCACTCCCATTCTTCAGATGATGAAAATAAGATTCAGATAACAAAATGTCTTATTGTTATAAATGGGACTGCCATTCTCATTTTAAACTCTTATTAACCTATCCAATATTCTCTCCATTCTACTATACTATCCCTTATGCTTAAAAATTATAATAATCTTTGATCAAAGAGCAATAAAATAAAGCTTCTATATCGAGCCACTACTTCTAGTGATTTTGAGATGAAAATAGGATGATGTTGAATTGAGATAAACATAGAATAGTTACGGCTTCCCAGTCATCTTAATTATGACTGAAACGAATATAATACTGCAGCAATTTTTTTCTTTTATGTTTCCTAAGACATGTTACGTTTGTAAATGGAAATATTTTAATGCAATTTGTAGCATCCATGTCTGTCTACATCCAGCCAGTTGAATCAGTTTTATTGTCGATTTTGTATATTTTAATAAGGTTTCACAAAAAAGTCACTTAACAGCTGATTATATCAGATTCTCAGCAAAAAAAAAAAAAAAAAAAAAATCCTGAATAAAGCTCCAGGAAGAGCTGGCACAATGCCTCATGTTACTAATACAGTTAAATGTGATTGACACAGTACATTAAAACTAGCCACTACCCTTATTTTCTTGCTTTTCAGGTGCACTTATCCATAGTAACAAAAATTGCTCCAAAAACTTTTGGACTAGCATAAAATGGGTGGCAATGGTAATGGATAGACTTTTGTGGTTTGTTTTTAAATTATTTGCAAGGTTATTGGAAAGCATGTTTTGCTTTCTTGTCAGTAGTTCAAAAACTTTGTATCTAGTGTTCATTTGGAAAACAGTAGAATGAAGGGCATTCAGAGTTGGGGAGAGAAGTGATTCCACACCCTTATAAAGAAACTACTCAAAATAACAGCTAAATATTATCTTTGCAGGCCACTTTTATTTAAATGTAAAACAATAAAGACATGTTATTCAGAATGCTTGCATTTCAGTCCCTAAAGAAGTAGGCTTTGGGTTGAGACATTTGGAAGCAGAGTTTTATAGCTATTTGGAGGGAAAAATATTCTGAGAAGAGTGAGCTAGAAAGAGACTGCAGTCAACATCTCACATTCCAGAACATACATAAATAACTTGCAATATCAAATTGGCATCTATGATTAGCATCCAAGCATGGCATCTTGTCAGGGTACAGTACTGCTGGTTAGGTCTTTCAGTGCTAATAAAGACAAAACTATGTATATGAATGCAGGCAGCTAACAATTGAAGATAATTTACAAATGCACAAATAAGCGTGGAAAATTTGATCATTTTCAATGTGTGATTTTCTATTAATGATTCTTTAGATAATGTATTCATGGGTTATAATAACAGATTTTACCAAACTAGCTAATACAAAAAAAAAAAATTTGCCGTCAAGTCAATTCTGACTCATAGCGACCCTATCAGACAGAGTAGAACTGCCCCATAGGGTTTCTAAGGAAGGGGTGGTGGATTTGAACTGTTGACCTTTTGGTTAGCAGCCATATCATTCAACCACTGTGCCACCTGGGCTCCAAACTAGCTAGCAAAAGCAAGAAATTCAAAAATGGAAATCTGTAAGTCCTGCAATGTCTAAAATAAAATGGAACTTTTCATTCACTAAGAAAACAAAAGAAAGTGTTTGCTAACAGGGCCCTCTCTGCCAGGGACATTTCCCCAAGCCAATGATAGCTGGGACAAAACGCAGCTACTTGTATAGGAACAATTTTCTATCTAACGCAAATCTAAATCAGCTTTCTGCTGCTGAAGATAGATGTTACTTGATTGTACAGATTTATACTTTTAAAAAAAAAATAATAATAATAAAGAAAAATCTGGCTCAGTCTCCAGATACTCCAGTTTCTACTACCCCTTTTTTCACTCTAATCATCAATCCTGCTTTCATACTTTGATTCCCTGCCATTTTTTCATCACCCAGTTCACTATGGTGCTGCCTTTGTTGTGCCCTTTCTTTCAGTTAACTACTCTCTACCACTTTTTTTTAATAACTGAATCCTCTACGCCCCTCTCCATCATTTCCAATATTCTCTCATGTTTGGCTCTTCTGTTCAGGTTGAAATTGCAGACAACTAAAAAGGTCAAACTGGGAAAGTTATGTTTAAATAAGTTTGGTAATAGGAACTTCCAATTTTATGAACATCATCACATTCTAAAATCTCTCCTTCCATTTTTTTTTTTTTGGAAACCCACATCTCCACTTTATTTTGTGTTGACTTCATTTTTTCCCTCTGAATCAAAATACTTTATTTATTCCAGCCATTCCCTGTCTAGTATGAAGGAAAAGCAAAAATAATGAGAAATGTTATCTATTCAGGAATATACGAATCCCTCTCTGATAAACATATTTACAGAATTTTGAAAAATAGTTAACATTTAGTTTTTGTTTTTTGTAATATCTAGCCTATTGTGGATTTCAGTTGTAAGTCTTAATTCACCTGAAAGTCTGAGTGAAATAATTTTAGCAGTTTGATGAATAAAAGGGCACTAGATTAATGGAAATGAGCCAAATAATGAATTCTGTAGGCTCTGAGTTTTCTGTATAGCCCAATTAATTTTATCTATATTGACTTTTACCTCAACTAAACTTGCAGTTTATCTAATTGTATTAGATGAAAACTGGATGGGGAATAAACTTGAAAATTGTGGAAATGTAAAATAGGGATTATACCTATCTTTCAAAGTTTTCAAAAATGATAAGATAATCTGTAAAAATTACCAGAGATACAGTAGGTACTCAGTTAAGGATGGACTCTTTTCTGCTTTCTAATCAGTTTTATTTTTTGCCTTGAAATCATTCCAGAGTAGAATGAATCTTCTAAAAATAGTGGTTTTCTACTTTAGTTAATTGTTAATATGTTCTAAGTGGTGCCTAATATTTGCATTTAATAGTTCTTGCCATGTTTTTCTGATACCTTTTATAATCTTATTTGATGTGCCATCAGCAGAGGGAATAATTGTTTGTATATTTAGTTCTTTAAAAAAAGAGAAAAAAATTAAGCCCTAGCACTCAATTATACCAAATTGGAATTGTTCAGTTAAAATAATTAGCCACCGTATTTGATATTTGGGAATGAAAATAAATTCTCAAGGAAGGCATACATTAAAATTTTATTTATATTATCTCACATGACATCTCTCTCATTACTACCAGTGTATTTGCTTCTTCTGCTCTAGAACGTAAGCAGTTACACTGTACGTGGAACATTTTCATCCTGAACATTACTTTATACTTTTAACATGGGAACTCCGTCTTTTAACTACTGGGCTTTTTTGTTTGTTTGTTACTATCGGACTTTTTTGAAGTGGATTTGAAATATATAGTCCTTTTCTCATTGTATATAACAGTATAGATAAGATACATGGAAGATCATATGCTATTAGGAAGCAAAAGGCTGAATATTAATAGTTTTTCCATAAAAGAAAATATTTTTATTTTCATTTTCAGCACAGAAAAGTTAGTTATTATTGCTGGAAAAAAAGGCAACAAAATGCTATCTTTGAAAAATAGGTAAACATATTGTGTAAATTAGATCATTTGAACATTGTCAAGTATACTGTTGGTTTTAAATTACTCGTTTAAATTGCACTGACTTACACATGCCCAGTGGTGTTCTTTGCATGGTCTTATTAAATATCCCAACAGAGAACACTGGGTTGTTTTTGTAAATTTTGCTCAATATCTAACACACTAAGATATTCAATAAATCTCAATTATGTAGAAAGCACTATGAGTGTTTACCAGTCTGTGAAGATTTAAAAGTGCAGCGTTTGGGAAATAGGGTAAATTAATATTTCTTTGAAAGCCTCTGTATTTCAATATGTCTAAATTTGAACACTTTATAATATGCTGTGATTGGAGTTTACATTTATTTTCCTTTCATATACCAGCGTGAATTTCTCCAATTTTTATGTATATGCCTATGGTAAGTGCATGCCACAAGAAGAGTGCAATCAATATGTACACCCCCCAGAGTGCCCTGAGCAATTTGAATCACTAAACACCTTTCAAATCTTTGAACTTTTATAGATAAGCATGGGTGTATAGTGATATTACCTGTACACTGTATGCCTTACTGAAATACTCAACAACATTTTTTTTTACTCCAGATCGACATACTGTGATGTGAAGTGAAGGACTAGTGTTTGTCTGGTAAATTTTAATCAGTAGAGAGACAGTTTAGAGATTTCAAACTCTATTTTCCTATCATCTGTTTGTTTGTTTTGTTTATGAGATAGATTGCTTACTTAAATATTAACTGGAGTCATGCGAATAATTTCAGATCCACAGAACTAGTCTCAGAAGAGCGAACTTAAGCCATAACTTCCATGTGAAAAGTGATTGAATCCTTTAATTGCAGAGCATTGTTCTTCACTTATTGTTGCTGTGTCTTCTTGACCAAAACCAAGGGGAGAGTTGAGAAAATTATGCAATTAATACAAGTATCATAACCAAAACAAGAATGCACTATTTTTTATTGAAATGGACTTGGCAAATTAATACAAAATAAACGTTTCTTTTATTGATAGAATAAGTTATTAATGGCCTCATAAACTCCAATGAAGAATTGAACCCCATATACTTTAATCAGCAAATTTTCTGAACACCTGTCTTGTCTGGAACTACACTAGATGTTGAAGATTAGAAATGAATAGGGCATGACAATTGCTTTAGACAAACTCACAGTCTTGTGTGGGAGGAAGGCAAATAAGCCATAGATAATAAAACAGCACACTGAATGTTTTACCTAAAATTATTTACCAAGTGCTAAGCAAGTAATGCTCTGAGAATGACTATAACTGGGAAAATCATGCCTATATAAGTTGGATTGGAAGAATATTTAGGCATTATTTAGGAAGAGAAGCAAAGGGAAGGCCATTATAGACAAAAACTAATAGTGGAGATATAACAGCGCATGGCTCACTCTGAAATTTGTAAGAATTTTGTTTTAGCAGGAGTTGAAGTCATATACCAATGTACATGGTGAGTATGGGGGGGTGAGGAAAGGAGCAATATGTTTTCCTTGTGGCATCTCTGGGATGAAATCTGGGTAGGTAAACTAGAAATATATGAATCCACCCAACCCAGTGCCATCGAGTTGATTCCGACCCATAGCGACCCTATAAGACAGAGTAGAACTGCCCCATAGAGTTTCCAAGGAGCGCCTGGCAGATTTGAACCGCTGACCCTTTGTTTAGCAGCCGTAGCACTTAACCACTACACCACAGAAATATATGAATAGTTAAACAAAAGAAAAAAAAAAGATATGTATGATGACATTTAATTTCACTATAATGGAGTAGGTTGGGATGTCTTTTGATAAGGAAAAGGTTATAGATTGTTGTGCAAAAGGCTCTTCATGAGTGCAAGAGAGTTAAATATTTTGTATTTAGCAAGTAATCATTAGACAAATATGCGTGACTCATTTGCTCATTTAGTTGGTATCTGGGGAGATAGTAGGGAGAGATGAAGACAGAAAACCATTATCTCTGTCTCTGTCTCTCTCCCCTTCCCCCTCACACAAACACACACACAGACACAAACAGATAAACACATATACTGTTTGAGGAAGTGGCTTCTCAGGTCTATAAACACCCTTAGTTTTGAAATGATCCTTTGACTTGCTCTAGAATAATTACCTTTAATTCTAAGCCATATTTATAGAAATTGTAACTTGAACATCATGCACTTTGGCAATATCTTAAAGACTTTTACTCACTTCCGGCCATATAAAACCAAATAAATATTCTAATTATGATTTATTATACTTTTTTTCTGCTGACACATTGTATGAAACTAGTTTGTACAAACCCATCATAAAAATGGGTTTGTACATAAGATGCAGAGAAATTTAGCAATTGCTCTAAATAGAACAGTAACAAAATATGATTAATCAGTTAGCCAAAATGTATTTTTCAAGTGCAGTTCCCAAATTAGCTTCTTCTTTACATCCAAGACAATTTAAAATATGATGTAATGCCTTTCTCTTCTTAAAATAATGTGAAACTTCTCATAGGTATATTTTCAATTATGCACCCAAATAATTCATCCAGCTTAGAAATTTAAACACTATTAGAGAATTTTAGTATCATTATGAAAGACTCTGTTATGAAAACAGTGATGCAATCTCTTTTTTCTGTTACTGATTTACTATTTTCTTTAATTTGGGACACTTGGCGAAAAAAAGTCACTAGGGTTAAAACTTATCTGACAGTAACATCAGAGAGAATTCTGAGAAAAATGAAGTTACTTTGTATTTCAAGTTCTAAGAAATTTAGAGCTGGTAGATTTTGCAAATTCTTCTACCTCTTCTTCTGCTAATCTTTCTTAATTTTTAATCTTACAATATCTCTGTGGTCACTAAAGAACCAGTCTCTGATAGGCATTTATTTTACGTGCACATCTATATTGAAAAGCTTGATTTAGGCCTTTATTGCCAAAAATGGCATTCCATTTTAATTCAACTCTATTTTAATTTCAAAAAGCACATTTCAAAGACAGGCAAACACAGACTATCAGAAAAAATTGCAATCAAGGAGGGAAAAGTAGAAAGTCATCTGTAAAACTGTTCATTTTTAAATGTCGAATTTAGAGTGGAAATAGGACAGGGACAAGAGTGAAAAAATTTATGGGAAAGAATATCACTTGTTTTGAATTTTTTTTTCCATCAAGAGCTACATTTGCATGATATTTTGATGAAGACATACTGATAGACAAAGATAGCATCTTTAGAGGCTCCTTATTCATCCTCTTTTAATCTGTAAAGTATTGTTCCACATTCCTACCACATAATTTTAATTCATTCCACAAATTTCCTTCAAGAGTCCAAAAACTACACACTATGCAAATATGGACATATTTGTTAAAACAATTGTTATTTTTGAAAGTCTCTTTCTTTCTCCCCATCTCTCGCTCCTAATACTATTCCTCCATTCACAATATACGTTAAAATCAGAGCGGGGCAAAAAATTGACAAAAATTATAGAGAATATTTTCCAGTAGTCTGTAATAAAGCTTGACTGTTTCTCAGCTGAAATGATTGACTGGATACAAAAGCAGAGAATTATCATCTACAGAATATTTTGAACAAATATTTAAAATCCTTAGCAAATTTAAGCTGTTCCATAAGATTTTTTTTTTTAACTCCTAATACTTTAGTGTAAAAGGCAGCTTACCCAACAAACAAACAAACCCGACTCATGGCGACCCTCTCACAAATTTGGAGTTAGGAATACCTGAGGTTAGATCCTGGATGCCCTATCTACTAGCTGTTTGAAATTTAGCAAGTGACATAACTTGTCTAAAACTCATTTGTCCCAACTGTAAATGGGGGGAAATTATGGTAAATATCTCCTAGGGTTACTGTTAACTTTAAATGTAATAATAAACATAAAAGACCTCGACACACAAGAATTCTTATTAAATGTTTGTTATTTTTATTAATTATTAATAATAGTATTAATAATAGAATAGTAGTAGTAGTGCAAAATAACAGTAGTGTATCACCTCTGAAAATGTAGGATTGCCATTAACAGATTTTTGGCCTTCCTTAGCTTCTTTCATGCTTGAGTTCACAGTATAAAATTACTTTTGTAATGCCATGTTCTTTTGATCATAAGAAAAATTTAGGGCAATCAAACTTACATCATAATTCCTGTGGATAATTGTGTCTTTGAATAAAATTATTCTATCAAAATACACCATCTGTACAGATATGTCTTCCTCATGTTTTTTATTGCCTCTCTGCATTTCAAAATTGATCTGTTTTTATCCTCTGATTTGAGATTTGTCATGTTCTTGAAAATTCCATATTTTGTTGCTAAACTTGGTTTCTCCATGTTTTTTGACAGTTGCCAACCAGCAAACCTTGCCTGTGCTATTCAACAATCAAAAACCATATGTAAACACAAAGACAAAAATAGAATTAGTCAGTAGAAAGCAGTTTCACTCAGAAATTTCTTTTCTCTATGATTGCATAGCCAAACTCAAAGTTTGTCTTTTGAAATATAGGGGTTGGGTAGCTGAGTTGTGTAATGAGGAAAATATAGCCCCAAACTGTGTAAATTTTTTTTTCCTCTTGCAAGAAAGTGTTTATTCTTGGATTTGTGTGAGTTCAGTGTTTGACATCATTTTCCTGGGTGTAGGTCGGAACCTTTATTATTTCAAAGCACCTTAGCTCAGGAATGTGTTGGCTTACTGTCTGATCACCAAAAATCTCAGCAGGCCTTCCACTATCCCTCTAATTATAAGAAATTGGCTCTTCAAAAACAAAATGAAAAGAATCACATTCAAGATGAAGGCAAATAATTCTGTAATTGTCACTTTTTCATCAGTTTTACAAATCAGTGAAGGGGAGTGAAACTTTTATTATCCACAGGTAGATGTAGTTAGATAGTTGCCATTGAGTAGACACCGACTCAAAGCAACCTTATCTACAATAGAACAAAATGGTACCTGGTCGTGCATCATCCTCACAATTGCCTGCATGTTTGAGTCCATCGTTGCATCTATAATGCAAATCCATCTCACCAAGGGTCTCCCTCACTGGCCCTCTACTGCATCAAACATGATGCTTTTCCCCAGAAATTGCTACCTTCTGATGATGGGTCCAAAGCAAGTAAGTCCGACAATGTTCTGTTGTGATCCATAAGATTTTCATTCGCTAATTTTCAGGAATAGGTCACCAGGCCTTTCTTCCTAGTCTGTCTCAGTCTGGAAGCTCTGATGAAACCAGTCGCCCTGGGGTGACCCTGTTGATATCTAAAATACTATCATAGCAACATAAAAGCAACCACAGTACTAAAAACTGACAGACGGTTGGTGATGCCATATACTAAACAAAACCAAAAACCAAACCCCTTGTCCTTGAGTCGATTCTGACTCATAGCGACCCTGTAGGACAGAGTAGAACTGCCCCCATAGAGTTTCCAAGGAATGGCTGGTGAATTCATAATGCAAGAAATATAGGAAAAAGTTGGACTTAATTTTGGAGGGGTTGTTATAGTCCTAGGGCTTTATGGACTCTTTATATCGTATTTACTTTCATTTGATCAAGTTTCTAATCATCCTAGTACAAACGTGAATGAACCATCACATGAAAAGGTAGCTCTAAAAATAGTTCTTGACAAAGAAAAGTTTTACAAGAGGTATTTCCAAGGTAACAATACTTAATTCAATTGCAATCACAATACTATTAATAGTATTACTATTAATACACTAATACACCCTCTTGCAAGGAGAATATTGTTACTCTAAGAACAAAATAATGACAAAGACTAGGGAAAAACAGCTTGAAATAAAAAAAAAAAACAGCTTGAAATCAAAGAGCTATAGCAAAACTCAAATAATGAAACCCACGATTATTAATATTCTATAAAACCTGGTGGCATAGTGGTTGAGAGCTATGGCTGCTAAGCAAAAGGTCGGCAGTTCAAATCCACCGGGCATTCCTTGGAAACTCTGTGGGGCAGTTCTACTCTGTCCTATAGGCTCGCTATGAGTTGGGATCGACTCGATGGCAATGGGTTTGGTTTTTTTTTTTTTCTTAATTGTAACAAAATTTCAACTCTCTTTTCACGATGTTATGGCCTTTAGATGTGTCAAATAGGTTGTGTTTCCTCTCTCAGGATTCAGATTACCCATTCATTGGAACCACCAGGAAGAACTATTAACTTGAAATCGATGATACATTTATAGCTACTTTGTTTTGTTTAGTTGCTGAGTAATGACACTATCTTTTCTAGATTATTTGCTTGCTTAAGCCAGAAACTTACCAATTAACAAAGAAGTGCATTGTGATAAACAAATACTTTGTAAAGGTTTCATGTGGGGAACAAGCCTATTTTTTTCCATTTAATGCAATTGCTATGCTTTTCTGAACAGAAAATATTAAAGCTTTTGATGGAGAAGGGAAATAAGGTATAGACTCGATTAAAAATATGATACCTTATAGAAAGTAAATGGAAAAACTATCATGCTGTGATATATCTCCTGATTTTATACTATTTAGATAGGCTGGTATTCAGATCAGGAGGAGAGGTAACTGCGGGGCTTGACCTTTACCTTCCACACCATAAACTGAATAAAGATGGGATAAATCCAAAGGTGCATTCTTCATCTTGGATTTCATACATGTCTCTTTACTGGTGGGCTGGTGAGCCCATGAATATGAGTTTCCTGTGCTTGTTTGGGGTCTATCCCATTTCTCTGAACTTTGAAATACTAACATTCTACTAAGAACACAGATGTGTGCCTCTGGGGAATGGATGTTATTTATGACACCTTAAAATTTTCTCTCGCTGTTATATTTGTCATCATCAGACTCACCCTGCTTTTAAAAAGTGTCAAATCCATTTATGTTGAATAATGTAGATTTATCTTAATTTCAATAATAGAAATTAAATGGGATTGTTTTATACATTTTTCAGTTTCCCCAGGCATTAATAACATACTTACTGTCAATCCAAGGCAAAGGATACTAAATATAAAATTCAATCAGTATTCCAGAGTGTAATTTTTGCTTGTGATTTAATCCTAGGTAATATATTCTGTATTTAGTTAAAATTACCTTGAGAAAGTGATTAATGTATTTCTGCATTCTGCTGGTAGATTAGGGTGGAACTGGCGTGGGGAGGGAAACTCTTGTCTTACAAATGGCATAAGCATAAACAAAATTCGTGTACTTTCTCTGATGAGTAGGAGTGTGACAGTTTTGGTTCACTTAAGTATTTTGACAAGCTGTGCTAAAATCACTGATGCCTGCTCTACCTTGTTGGCTAAAGTGCTCAGGTCATGCATGAGGCTACTCAAGTGCCCATCATCTTCTGTGTAATCCTAACAACCTGTTGCTGGAAGGCAGTAAGTTAATGTGGTGGTGTCCACAGTATTTATAAATCAACATGGAAATCCCTTTTTGCAGTGTCAATAGAGTGAATAATCTGACTTCCTAAGTCAGATAAATTGACCTTCAGTTACATCTTTGGAGTTTCACAACACTCTGTAGTGTTATTGAAATAACTCAATGGCATTCATATTTTTTCTTTAAATACCTTCAGGTAACACACAAGGTAAATATAGACTGTACTAAGTGAAGTTTATATAAAATTTATTGCTGAGTTAAGCTATTGACAGAGATAAGGTAAAAATGTAGTACATAATAGTATCATTCATCACCGTGACTTTGAGTGCCATTATTAGCATCTGCAGTTGTTTGAGACAAAAGGATATCCAGTGGGAAAGGACAGAAAAACTGAGTAACCAAGGTTTTTAGGGATGGTCTGCACACTTTCAAACTTGGTCACACTGTGTGGCTAAGAATTCTAGAAGGAATGAATCTCACTCATGTTCACAACACACGTTCCCTGATCTTAAATTAAATAAATGAAAACAGAAGGTAAATGATAGAAAATAGCCAATGACTCTTGTCTCATGAAAATTACACATAACTTTTTAAAAAGCAGTAAGTAACTATGATGAATGGCTTGTCAAACATAATAGTAAAATACTCTCTCTACACAGAATACTTCTAACACTTAGAAATACAAACACTTTAAAATAAATTTTAAGAAATTGATTATTCCAATTTAAGCAGTAAAATTTATTTTAAGTGATGTTTTCAACTACGTGAGAGAAAAAGAAACTTACTTTTTTCTCATATTGCTCCAATTTCTTCCCTAAATAGTCTAGGAAACAGATTGTAACTGTGGCCTAGGTGGCCTTACAACTATGGCAAATGTCACAATCAGTACAACCCTGACTTATACATTGGTTCCACAGACAAATCTTGTCTGTGCTTCCAATACATCCTTTAATCTAAGACCTATCCCCATGATACCTCCTGGTTGCCCAAACCGTCTCATATTAGTTTCACTCATTGTGCAAGGCTTTTCAAGAGTTCCACTTCCTTATTGAAACTATCCTGCCCCTATTCCTTCTCTCTGAAGTTGACTATTGATCTGAGAAAATAATGCTGCACTGTTAAGGGCGGATGCTAGAATAACATGTTATCCCTTTCAGATATCAGTGTGTTAAAATACGTAAAAGGGATGAATGTTCTCTTTATCTAGTTATATGTAACAAATCGATTCAAAACAAAGTGGCTTAAAATGATATCAATTATTTTATTATCTCTCATAGTATCTATGGGTCAAGAATTAAGGAAAAGCTTGGCAGAGCTTCCGTGGCATGGGGTCTCTCGTTTGGTTGCAGTCAGAAGTTGGCCCAGCTAAAACAGCAGGTGACTGAAAAAGCTGGGGACTCACAGGGCACTGCTCTCTTTATGCAGTTTCTGGGGACCTTCCAAACAGTCTCTTCATCTGGACTATTTTGGGGTCTTTGCAGCATGGCAGCCTCAGGGCAATCAGATTGCTTACCAAAGGGCTGAAGGCTCCAGTGGTCAGCATTCACGGAGAATAAAGTGGAGGTCCATGACATTTTTATTACCCTATATTAGAAGTCATATAGTATCATTTCTGCTCTACTCTGTTAGTAGAGACAGACCAAAGTCCATCCAGGTTCAAGGAGAGGGAACATGAGATTCAATCTTCTGATGGTAGAGTGGCAAGGTTCTAGAAAAATCTATACATTAGGAGATAATATTGTAGCCACCCTTGGAAAATACAATCTGCCACGATGAGTAATGCAGGGAATTGAATGACCTTTATAATGTTTACTCTCTAGCATGTTATTTCCAGTTATATTTAGTAAATGTCTATCAATATATAATGGAAAATAAAATGATAGAAGAGCTGACTGAATACCATTTAAAACCCCTTTCAAGACCCAATTATTTTCTGCTTTGAAGTTTTGTTGATACCATGTGTTTTCATTAATGGAAGCATGGTAAATCACTGCGTGTTGTTGAATTTTCGATAGGCAGTATGAATTTTTTTTGCCCCCTCCCTCAAGCCTACCCTTAGAGACCAGAAAGCAAATATTGTCCCACTAATTCTACCCTCCAGACCCTCCTAAGTCCATTGGAACATATGTGTCCCCCCAAATTTTTCAAAATTTCTGTTTTTCCTACCAAAAATGCACACACTTCATGTAACACTCTGTAGAAATAGTAATTTGTGGCACATGCCTGTTTTTTTTTTTTTCCAGTTTCAAAGAGTCATAAAGGCCCCTGCCTTGCTGCAGCATGCACAGTCAGTAGAAAAGCAGCTTCCTAATGAACTTGAGAGACAGAAATGTTGGTAGGCGACCATATATCCCACCAGTCATGAAAAGGTTAAGAATTTTTGTTTTCGTTTTCCCCATTATTCCCCTAAGAATACTACTTACAAAAATATATAATGTTATTCATTTTTGCCATATTTAATGAAGTTTATTGTTGCCTATATCAGTATTAGAAAAGTCAGAGTACTTTTGACAAATACAAGAAAATTTTGTGGAAATGATTAGAAATGTCAAGTTATCATCTCACAATTTAGAAATCTAAGACAGGGAGGAATTGTAAAGCTCTAAGACAGGGAGGAATTGTAAAGCTCATTCTTATAAGAAATCCCTCATTAGTCTTCTCAGGTATTTGTTTTAATGATCTGAAAAACTAGAGTATGCATATACCATGTATATTCAGTCCTTAATTATGTGCATTCAAAGAAATAATTACAGAAATAGAGAGATCGCCATTAAACCTGAAAAATCTTACATTAGAAGGTCAAAGAATAAACTCAGTAGCCCATGAATATTGTGAATGTTTGCATTATATCAAATTTTGAAAACACCTGTACTGAATAACCTTGTGTTGATTCATTGTGAGGGTTTTGTGTGTGTGTGTGTGTGTGTGTGCGCGCGCACCTGTGCTCAATTGCCCTCAAAATTTATCATTTGTCACCTTCACTTGTGTAGTTCAGTTGACTGCACATGAAGTTATATTCTGTAGCTTTAAGGGGGTTTATTAAAAACTCATAAAAGGCTTCCATTTTATTACCTGCAAGGCTCCCATGTACTTTTTGCTACTTGAAATATGTGATGTAAGAATTTATCATTTTCATTCTGAAAAGAAAGAACTGATTTCACCATTTTACTTTGAGTCTTGGCTGCTTTTTATCCTGGCTTTTTCAGAATCACATTTTTGAAGACATTTCAAACTGTCCATATAGTTTGCACTTGACATTGGTATACATTGTGAGATTTCTATTTGACTTGGACATATCATAAAAGATGATTTAGTCCCCCTTGGGAGACATTTTCTCCAACAGAAAGACCTCTTTGGAGCAACTAAGGGATAGTAATTAAGATGTAAATAAGGTTAGGCTCTGTGAAAGTTCATTCTTCAGAAATATAACATGTAGTCTCAGAGGCACAACTTAGAGAATTCTGAATATGAAATACATTACTAAGAATGCTGTTTTAAAATATTTCAAAAACCCAAATACTTAAGTTAATAACTATATTTAAAGAAAAACAAGTAATAAAATCATTTGAAATTTGCACCCCTTGCCAAGTTTAAGTAATAGGGAGTAAAAAAAAAAAACAAAAGACAAATGTATGACACAATGTAGATATTAATTATAATTATAATGCTACAAGAGTAGTGATGCCTAAAAGATGGAAAACAAACAAAGTGATTTCTCCAATTGACCTAGCTTACTACTGGGATAAAGTTTCCAGTCTGTGGTGCAAGAAGACAGAAATCAGTTGGAGCCTGGTGGGCTCTTTTGGTTGACTCTTTCTGGAGGTGGAAGTCCAGAGAGGCCAAGGTGGCTAAGGTCCCAAGTCAGTACTTAGAGGAAAACTTATGACATAAAATTCTCATAAGAGAAGAAAGGTATTAAATTAAGTCTCTAAGCTTCTACCTTAAGAAATTAGAGAAGAGCAAAATAAAACCAAAGTAAGCAGAAGAAAGGAAAGAAAAATCAGAGTACATATCAATGAAATGAAAAACATAAAAACAATCAAACCAAAAGATGGTTCTTTGAGGAGATCAATAAAATTAATAAACCTCCAGCTAGACCGATGGAAAATAAAAAAGAGAAGATACAAATTACCAATATCAGGAATGAGAGAGGTGACATCACTACAAATCCTATACCAAACCAAACCCACTGCCGCCGAGTCGATTCCGGCTCATAGCGACCCTATAGGACAGAGTAGAACTGCCCCATAGAGTTTCCAAAGAGCATCTGGCGGATTCAAACTGCTGACCTTTTGGTTAGCAGCCATAGCACTTAACCACTAAGCCACCAGGGTTTCCACAAATTCTATATATATTAAAAAAGGAAAATGGAATATTAATATTTCCACTTTTATATTTGGCAATTTTGATTAAATATAAAAATTACTTGGAAAAAAACTACCAGAGATCACTCAAAAAGAAATGGAATATCTGAATAGCCCTATATCAGTTAAAGAAATTGAATTTATACTTAAAATGAATCTTCCCCAAAAGAATAGCCAGCCTGGATGGTTTCACTGGTAATTCTACCAAATATTTAAGGACAAAGTAAGACCAATTTTATACAAGCTCTGAGAAAATTGAAGAGGCACAAATATATCCCAACTTACTCTTTGATCAGGAAACCCTGGTGGTGTAGTGGTTAAGTGCTACAGCTGCTAACCAAGAGGTCAGCAGTTTGAATCCGCCGGGCACTCCTTGGAAATTGTATGGTGCAGTTCTACTCTGTCCTATCGGGTCGCTATGAGTCGGAATCGACTTGACAGCAATGGGCTTGGTTTTTGGTTTTTTATTCTTTGATCAGAGTTACTCTGATACCAGAAACAGATATTAGAAGAAAATTTGCACACCAATATCCATGAACATAGATGCAAAAATTCTCAACAAAAGTTTAGCAAACGAAATAGAGTATATAAAAAAGGCAATAACTCCCGAACGAGTGGAGTTTATCCTCTTGTAAACAAGTGGAATTTATCCCACTTGTTTTAACATTCAAAAATCAAAATTGTTTTAACATTCAAAAATCAATGTAATTCACCATATTAACAGACTAAAAATCGAAAAACATATGAACTTCTCAATAGATGCAAAAAAAGCATATGACAATATCTAGACTTCATTCCTTATAGAAACTCTCAGCAAAGTAGGACTAGAAAGGAAGTTTTTCCACCTAATAAAGGGCATCTATTATGAAGAACCTACAGGTCACATCATACTAATAGTGAAAGACTGAGTCATTATTCTTAGGAAAAGAAACAAGGTGCGAATGTCTGTTCTTACCACTTCTATTCAACATCTTTCTGAAGATATTAGGAAGTGCTATATGGTAAGAAAAAGAAATAAAATGAATCTGTATTGGAAAGGATGAAGTAAATTGTCTTTCTTCACCATGACATGGCTGTTGTAAGCTCTGCCTATCTGCATTGCTCACAGGGACAGGCTGTGCCTCAAACTTTCAGATAGCCATTAGACTGCTAGGAATGAGACATATACACTTACTGGCATGAATCATTCTTTGGGTGCTATGTTCATCTGTGCTCTAGTCAGACACACGAGACACACAGAGTACTGGCAAAGTGAAAGTCATTGCTATTATTTATAGAAAAAGAACGGTAAACAATAGCAATAGATTCACAAAAAGGGAAATGCTTACCTTTCCCCAAATTACCCATATCCATTCCTATGTTGCTGGGCAGGTGTGCTGTGGTTCAGGCCAGATGCCGTGTTCACATCACCACTGTCTCAGGCTACCACCAGGCTGTTCAGGGGGACTGCCCAGCTCCTGAGGATTCTGCTCTGTTTCTGGGCCTTGTTAACCTCTGCTACCAACTCCTGCCATGCTACCAGGGCCTCCAGGGCTCTCTTGCTGCCACACGAATTGGGTTTGTGATGCCCTGGGTGGGGTTAAGGTGTGCAGTCCCTGCAGGGGGCACACTCAGTCCTCCTTGACCTGCACAAGCAAGTGTTACAGTTCTTTTAACTCCGCTGGCAGCCCTCCTGTCCAAAGATATCCAGCTCTGCTCTGCTGTAGGGAGACTCCAGCTTATGATCCTCCAAGGCAACCACTGCACAGGGCACACTCAAGCCTCTGCTCTGCACAGGCAAGTGTTATAGCTCCTTTAGCTCTGCTAGTAAGCCTCCTGCCTGAAGGTGTTCAGCTCTCCCTCTGAGAGCTGGCAAGCCCACTGTAGCTGCCTTCTCCATGGGCCCAAGCCCACCACAGCCACCTCTTTCCATGGGCCAGCATGCCCACTGCTACTGTCTCTCACAATTTT
This sequence comes from Loxodonta africana, assembly GCF_030014295.1. Lineage (NCBI taxonomy): Eukaryota > Metazoa > Chordata > Mammalia > Proboscidea > Elephantidae > Loxodonta > Loxodonta africana. The sequence goes on from NC_087369.1 coordinate 110,035,123, forward strand.
GCATCATCTTCAGTGTTACTGCTCTTTCTTCTGGATCTAGGACGTTCTCAGCACAGGGACGCCCTCCACTCCAGACTCTTCTTGGTGGTAGTGATGTCCCCCGAACTTCTGCGAGAGTGGCCCTTATAAAAGTATACTTGTCAATTTTAAGTCACGGCCCTCCCACCAGGACCACAAACTAACCCATCCCCTCTAAACTCCAAAAACCCAGTGCCGTCGAGTCGATTCTGACTCATAGCGACCCTATAGGACAGAGTAGAACTGCCCCACAGAGTTTCCAAGGAGCAACTGGCGGATTTGAACTGCCGACCTCTTGGTTAGCAGCTGTAGCTGGTAGACCACAAATCACTCAGTTTGCATAGTAATTGACTAATCCCTCTGTGAACTGTAAATCACTCAATTTGCATCGTAAACTGAACAATCCCTTGCAAGATTGTGGCCCAGTCAATCATTTTAGGGTAGTTAGAAGACCATGGCTAGAAAGACCATATAAAAGCAATTCAAGGCACTGCAGTTGTCTATGTAGAATATCCTATAGAATCTACACTAAAGCTGCTAGATCTAACAAGTAACTTCACTAAACCTGTAGGATATGAGGTCATATACAAATGCCAATTGCATTTCTATATACTAGTAGTGAATAAAAAATAAATAAATTTTTCTTAAAAATCAGTTTCACATTGACATATGAAATACTTAGGGATAAACTGGACAAAGGAAGTGCAAGACCTGTATCCTAAAAACTACAAAAGTTTGAAGAGGGTAATTAAAGAAGACATAAATAAATGGAGAGTCCAATACGTTTATGAATTGAAAGCCTCGATATTGTTATGATGTCAAATCCCCAGATGATTTATAGTTTCTCTGCAATCCCAATAAAAAAACCCAGTAGGCTTTTGTTTTTTAGAAATTGACAAGCTCATTCAAAGTTCATAAGGAAACGCAAGGGACCTAGAATAGTATAAAATTCTTTGAAAAAGAAGAACGGTATTGGAAGAATTACAATACCTGAGTTCAAGACATATTAAAGCTACAGTAATTAATACAGCATGGTTGTCAATAAAATAGATAAAATTATCCATGGAATTTAATAGAAAGTTCAGAAATAGGCCCACACAGTATATAATCAACTTATTTTTGACAAAGGTACACAAACAATTCAGTGGAGAATTATAGTCTTGTTAATACATGATGTTGGAACATTTAGATATATACATGAGAAGAAATGAACTTTAATCCATATCTCACACCATATACAAATATACAAAAATGAACTCAAAATAGATCATAGACTTAAAGGTAAAACCTGTGTCTTGGTCATCTATCTAGTCCTGCTATAACAGAAATATCACAAGTGGATGGCTTTAACAAAGAAAAGTTTATTTCCTCACAATAAAGTAAACTAAAAGTCCAAATTCAGGGCATCAGCTCCAGGGGAAGCCTTTCTTCTTCTGCAGGCCTTCTCATCAATCTTCCCCCAGACTAGGAGCTTATCTATGCAGAGACCCTGGGTCCAAAGGGCGTGCTCTTCTCCCAGCACTGCTTTCTTGGTATTATGGGGTCCCCTACTCTCTGCTTGCTTCCCTTTCCTTTTATCTCTTGTAAGATAAAAAGTGGTGCAGGACACACACCAGGAAAACTCCCTTTACACTGGATCAGGTATGCATCTTAGTAAGGTTGTTACAATCCCACCCTAATCACCTAAAACTTAAATTTATAATCCCAAAATGGAGGATAACCACACAATACTGGGAATCATGACCTAACCAAGTTGACACATGTTTTGGGGGGACATAGTTCAATCTATGACAACCAGAAACTATAAAACTTCTAAAATAAAACAAATCAGAAAATCTTTCTAACCTTGGGTTATACAATAATTTCTTACTTATACGCAACACCCCCCCCAAAAAGGATAAATTGGACTTCATCAAAATTAAGAATTTCAACTTTTTGAAAGACACTATTAAGAGTATGACAAGGCAAGCCACAGACAGAGAAAATATTTTCAAATTTTGTATCTGGTTAAGTAGTTGCACACAGAATATATAAAGAACTGTCAAATGACAGAAAACAAATAAGAACACATGCAACCTAATAACAATGGACAATAAAAAGTGGACACTTGACCAAAGAAGATATATGGATGGTAAATAAGTAAAAGATGCATGTGCCGGTCATCAGAGAAATGGAAAAAAAAAAATTTAGAATACTTAAAAATTAAAAACAAAGTTTACACTTGTCCTTAACAAGCCTTGGTGAAGCTGGGGAGGAACTGGAACTCTCAAATATTGCTGGTGGGAATGTAATTGAACAAATACTTTGGAAAATAATTTAGCAATATCTTAAAATGTTAAACATACACACTCTTGCTATACGACCTAGTCATTTCACTTTTAGTCATTTGCCCAAGAGAAGTAAAATTATAGGTCCATGAGATGACTTACATAGAAATGTTCATTGAAGCTTTATTTATGATAGCCAAAATCTGGAACTATCCCAAATTTCCATCAATAGGAGAATGGATGCATCAATTGTGATAAATCAACACAATAGACTACAGCTCCTCAATAGAAAGTAACAAACTATTAATACACACACAAAAGAATAGGTGATTTGCAAATAATGCTCCTGATTGGAAGAAGCCAGAAAAAGAGCATGAATCCATTTATGTAAAACTCTATGAAATGCACTCTCACAAGAGTCAAAATGTTGAAACAATCTGAATGTCCATCCGCAGATTAATGGATAAGCAAAATGTGGTACATATGTTCAATGAAATACTGCTCAGCCAATAGGAGAAATGAAATATTAATTTCATCCTTGCTTAATTCAGTGTTCCATAAATAATAGGCATTCAAATAAATAGCATTATATGGCACGTATTAATTATAATACATGCCATAAAAAACCCAGGGTTTACTATTTACAACTTGAAGTCTACAATTACAGACTCTGTTAAAAAAAATGTACTTACAGTGAAACCACTTCCATTCATTAATTGTTAAATATCTAAGACCTAAGTTCACTTAAATAAATTTAATTAAATTTATTCAATTTAAATTTCTTAAATAAAACGGCATTAATATTCAATGCAATGAGATTTATATAAACAAGAAAAATGAGGAAAGGAAATAAATACTTTTCTAACCAGTATTTCACTACTTCTGACAAAGGCATCATTTACTGGTATTACAGGGCAGCTTCACTCTAACAATAAGAACACTCGGGTTGTACCGCTTTTGACTTCTTAAAACCTTTTGCATGAGTGCATGCGTGTGTGTTTGTGTCGACACGTGTGTGCATCTCTGGGAGCCTGCGAGCACAGATCACTTACTTAGTTTTGGGTGACAATTTGCCCACTGTGGTTAAGTACTTTCTAAGGACATCATGCTTGACAAAGTACAGGGTCAGCGAAAAAGAGGAAGACCCTCAATGAGGTAGATCGACACAGTGGCTGCAACAATGGACTCAAGCATAACAATGATTGTGAGGATGGCGCAGGACCGGGCAGTGTTTCCTTCTGTTGTGCATAGGGTCGCTATGGGTCAGGACCGACTCGACGGCACCTAACAACAACAACATTGTAAACAAGGTTTACACATGTCATAAGAAGCACATAAGACATAAGATGTAGGATCTCTGGGTTTCTAATTTGAGCTCGAGTGTGTTTCTTAAAGTACTGTTGTCATCACTCTTGATATATGTTGTCTTTTAGTGAAGAAAAGTAAATCAGTAAAAACAGTTATTGGCTTTGATTTATAAATATGTCCTGACAAGTTCTGGAGCTAAATGCTATAATTTATCCTTATCCTTTGCTTTTACAAAATATTGTGTCTCTTAATGAATTGGCAATGATTTGGGTTAGTAAACCAGTGATTTTCAAACTGTGGTGTCTGGACCAGCAGCAGTAAGAGCAACATCACCTAAGAACTGCTTAGAAATGTACATCTCAGGCCACACCTCAGGCCTACTGAATCAGAAACTTCAGGAGTTGGCCTCAAAAATCAATGTTTTACCAAGTCCTCTAGGTTATTCTGATGCACGTAAGTTGAGAGTCACTGGGTTAGACAAAGTGGAAATTTAACAACTTGGGTTTATGTGTAGGCATTCAGAAGGACTTAGCCAATAAAAACTGCTGCCGTATTAAATCCCAGGGTACAAAACAGCGAGCGTAGAAGAACCTACGCAACATCTATGTAGGAGGCAGAAGAGGATATTAGTTTAGTGCCTTTGCTCTTGCTTGAAGCTGCTAGAATTTAATGCCCAGCCTCACTCGCCATGAATTAGTGAAAAGAACTTACTTAACACGTCTGTGACTTAGTTTCCATCTCTGCAAACTGAGGGTGACACTAGTATCTGCTGACTAGCATTTTTGTGAGAATTAAATGAGCAAATATACATATGAAATATTTGAATTTCAGGGGATTAAAATCCTTAGGTTTTACATGAAAGGACTTTTTTTTTTACTTTTTGCTTTTTGTGCCTTACGTTACTTAGTTCACAATCATTATCTGTTATATAATGAGTTATGGAATGATTAAATTGTTCCCACCTGTTTGAGAAAGCATTTTGTACTGAGCAACCAATGTTTTATCCAGGGCTTCTGAACAGGTTCATTCTGGTTCCAATTCCTGCTGAGAATTTGCATTTCTAACAAGCTTCCGGCTGAGAATTTGCATATCAACCCCAGATATACTGAATCATACATTTTAACAAGATCTCCGGGTGATTCTTCTGTGTAACTTCCTGGGAAGTTGTTAGAAATGAAAATTCTCAGCAGGATCTGGAACCGAAATGAACCAATTCAAAGCCCTGGTTTTATCAAGCATTTCATTTCCAGAATATTCCTTTCGAAAGAATATTTCACTGCTTAGAAAGTCATTTGAAATGAATTTCCTGGTATAAGGCTAAATGTAAATACATAGATGAAGATACTGAAAGAAATCACTTTGAGACCTTTCGTGGGGGAATGGTAGGCATAGAGCAGCTTTCGTATTTGAATAGAGGTGCTGCAAGCACAGGTCACTTGTTTAGTTTCAGGTGACAATTTGCCACTGTAGTTAAATACTTTCGATTCCTAAATACAAATTTAACATTTATAAATTATCTTTGATATTTCTAGAAAGTAAATTTCAATTAAATAAGACATGTTTATTAGCATATTTAATGACAGAAAAACCGTAAAATAATTTACTTTTATAGAAAGCCAGCATAGAATTATCATCTATGTTGAAAATTTTAGATGGGTTTTTATATTTCTGCTTCTGTGATTCAACTGCATTAGAAAGTTTCAATTGGCATCTGAGGCTCTAGAAATGGCATTTGTTACAGAATATTTTGTTCTGTCTCTCAGGGTAAGGGGCTTAAGGTCAATCAGTTTCAGTCAAGGAGAAAGTGAAATTCACTCTTTCTGTTCCTCACATGCTATAGCCCCCTCTTTTTATCAATTGAAGGACAAGAAATTATTTTCCCAACATTGGGTACATTGATTGTATGTAAAATCAATTTTTCAAAGCCCAAGGCATAGAAATAACTATTTTCAATTCTAGATGAGCACCAAAGTCCATATTTTAGACCTCGGGTGATTCTTGATCCAACATGACAGCTGGTGTTTCTATTTGGTTCACTTGTAAGTAGCTTCTTATGTTTAAATCATACTTGCATCTATAATCAGAAATCTGAAAGTAATGTGCTCCAGGCTTTGATTCCTGTAAGTTGTCTGAAAATAAGTGAAAATCAAGGCATTTGTAGAAAATAGAAATTTATTCATCTTGAACGGGGTTTGCATGCATAAGCATGTTTTCCAATCCCATTGTTGAACTAGAAGGAACTGAATGATAACAAATCTTAAGAGTGAAAATGAGCTTCTCTCTAATCTGCAAGTATCAGATCAATAACACTCCATCTGTTAATGGAGCAGACCAACACTCTTGAGTTTTCCAAAGTGTGTGAAAATCACGCTTAAAATGAGTAACAGAAAGCATCTACTAGGAACATTGTGCAGAAAAGTTTCTTTAAATGTACTTTGTTGGTAACACTGGAACTGTACTATAATGAAGTCATTTGTAGCTAGCCAGTACCTTGTAAATGTTTATATATGTGGAGGTATATGTGTGTTGATAGCTAGATACGGAGTGTGGAGATATGTCTATAAAATGTTCAAATTAGTGATTACTATTTGACAGTTAATATCTAAAATTCTTTCTATTTAATATCAGTAAGTTTTGACTTAATTGGTCTACTTTGTGTAGTGGGTAGTATACAAGTAAGACTAGAGCCCCCGAGTGGACCAGTAGTGGTCATATTACCAAAGCTATTATTATTTGGAAATTAACTAGGAAGCTGCATTTTAAAGGCTGTAGGTGACACCTACCACAAGAGAGCAACTCCAGAAGTTCTCTTAGTAGTTTTGTTTATGGTTATTTCATAACAGTTGTAAGGAAGCTGCCACCTAAATATGTCACAACTTTATAACAGTTACAATAAGAAAAATGATTTTTAAAAATTAAAATATGCTTCATTTATTATTTCTAACATGCAGAGGAGGTCCATTTTCAAATATGTGGTATGACATGGATGAACCTAGTAAACCTTACGCTGAGTGAAAATAAGTCAGCCACAAGGGACAAAGATTGTATGATTCCACTTATATGAAATATTTAAGATAGGCAAATGATAGAGGTCCAAGATTGTTAGGGTTTAAGAGAGGGTGGGAGGGAGGGGAAAAGGGGGACTCACTGCTTTAGGGCACACTGAGCTTCTGGTGGAGCAATGGTTAAATTCTGGGCTGCTAATCGAAAGGGTGGAACTGGTTGGGTAATCAAAAGGTCAGTGGTTTGAACCCATCAGTCACTCTGCGGGAGAAAAGATGTGACAGTCTATTTCCATAAAGATTACAACCTCGGAAACTCTATGAGGCAGTTCTATTCTGTACTATAGGGTCACTGTAAGTCAGGATCGACTCAACGGCAACAGGTGGTGGGGGGTGTGAGCTCCTGTTAAAGGTGATAAGAAAATTTGGAGGGGATAATGTTAATGATTAAACCACAAGACAGCATAACTAACGTCACTGAAGGAGCCCAGTGGCACAATTGTGAAAGTGCTCAGCTGCGAACCAGAAGGTCGCCGTTCACAGGAGAAAGACGTGGCAGCCTACTTCTATAAAGATTACAGCTTTGGAAACCCTATGGGGCAGTTCCACTCTGTCGTATAGGGTTGCTATGAGTCGGAATCGACTGATAGCAAACAATACAAACACGACTAAATCGTACATGTGAAGAATGTTGAAATGGCAAACAATTCGTTACATATATATATATACCACAATATAAAAAGAACATGCATACACAAATTACTTGGAAACTAAGGTACGTTCAAGGTCATAATAAAACAAAATCCTGAGATATTTGTGAGATTTAATTGTAATACTGAAATAGATATTATTTATTACAGAAATATTATTGGTACTCAATGATTCTGAAAATAAATGTATAGAACAAACTTGTCTTATATGTATGATAAATATATCCCAGGGCTTTCAATAATTAATAATTGATTATTCATATTATCTCGACCTGTAAATATCAACAACTAAATTCTGAAGGATATGCAAACTTTTACATTTGGATTTAATAACATTCTTCCAATATGTTCTTTGTTAAGGTTTTTTCTTTTTTGCTTAAGCTATAAATTCGCTGATTTTTACCATGTATGTCGCAGTTAAAATGTACACTTCGCAATTACTCTACCTCAAATTCATTCAGGTTTTTCAAATTTCCAAACATTTATCACATTTATGAGATACACAGGGCACGGACAACTTCACTAACATGTTTCGCTTTTGCTGTCTAATACGTCTTCACTGCTGATTGTCTTCTATTAAGATTTTGAGGCAACTAGTTCATGCAAAAGTATTCAACATAAGTTGTTTTAAGAACATTGTCCCAGAGATTGAGATCTCATTAACTTAAGCCTACCAAACAACTCATACAACACACTTTTGAATTCAGTGCCTTACTATTTATGTATGGAGGGGTTGATAGGCCCATAATATTTGAAGTTCCATCCCAAGTGACAGTGAGTTTCTATACAAATAAATGGAGGTGTCAAGGTACTACTCAGCCTTTGCACAAATGAGTTTGATCCTGTTCAAACGATACATATTTGGCAGTACATAGTGGAAGCCTCTATGATCTTTAAATGGCTGAAAAGTGACTAGAGATGCCTACAACACTGAGACTTCATCTGTGACAAAGATGCAGTTTCTAATCTTGGTATTCCTAGGTAGGAAATTTGCATTTAGTACGTGGGAAGCTCTCACCAGGCTGTCTAACATCTGATGCCTTGTTCTACTTCTGACATGCTGATTAATTCCACAAGTTGTCTGTGAAGCACCAGTCCTGTGCCTTGTGCAGGATAGATACTAAGCCAAATGTAAGTTCTCATTCCCTATGGGGACTTAACAGACGTCTTATAGTTCCAGCTAATAGATTTTCAGAGAAAGAACTGCATTGCTCTCTTTAACATCGCTGGCAAAGAAATGCTGACATTCATAGATCATTCATTCAGCAAGCATTTATTGAATGTCCTCCATGCACTCACTCTGCTGGACCCTGGAGATACAAAGATGAATAAGACAAAGTCCCAGCTGGAGTAAAGTACATAATCAATCAAGAAGTCAGACGTGAAAATCTGAAGGTGTAATTCAATGTAAGTAAGTTGCATAATTCCCAGTTTTTCCCACTGCCATCAAGTTGATTCTGACTCATAGTGACCCTATAGGACAGAATAGAACTGCCCTGTAGAGTTTCCAAGGAGCATCTGGCGGATTCAAACTGCTGACCTTTTGCTTAGCAGCCGTAGCACTTAACCACTACGCCACCAGGGTTTCCAATTGCATAATGGAGATATGTATTATCCTGAGTGCCTAGCTGATACCAGAAGTGAAAGCAAGTAAATCTGAGTAGAGTAGCAGAGTAGACTTAGAGTAATTAGAATAGAGTAGTAATTAGAGAAGTAGAGTAAGTAGAGTAGATTTCCTGGAGATTAATTGATATAACAAGTCCTGATTCCAGAGAGATCATCTTCTGGGTTTCTTAAAGTTCTTAAATAAGGGTAAATGTATAAAAGGTGATTTACTGTGGCCAAAAATAAGAGTATCTATATCCACCATTTATAGAGCATTTACTGTGTAGTAGGTACCATGCTAAGGAATGCAGGGATAATTATAAGCATACAAACAAATAAAAATTACTTTACAACATGAATATATGAATTAAAAAAAATGTATATGTGTCCAAAGAGAGGAAGAAAGTGAGGCATAAAGAGTCCAGAACACTTGTCTAAGGACACACAGCTAATAAGTATTTGAGCCTCCAATTCAATTCCTTGATTAGATTCCAAAACCCTTGCTTTTTTGACCTCAATATTTTTTTGTATTATATAACCCATTCTTCAGTCTATATTTCCATACCCAGTAACTACATGTATTTTTGCCTATACAGCTTTCTTAGAACTTTTTTTCTTAAATGGAAAGCCTATATTCACTCAAAGAAGGCAAAATTCAAGTTTCTAAGGCCCTTACTCAAATTCACACCACCTTTTCAAATAATGCAATAAACCAGGTTGACAACCTTTTCGCATAGCATCTTGTTCTTCAAATAACTACCATAGTAACTTATTTTGCGTATAAATTTCTTGCTTCTCAAATGACTAAAGTTAATAAATTAGCCTCTGCTGTTATAGAGAATTTGGGCTGCATTCTGTATTGATCAGCTAAATCCATGCTACAATAGTAGAGAGCCGAATTTGCAGCTGTGAAGGTCTGTCACAATGTTCCTTTCATTTAATTGAATATTTTGGACATGGTGACAGAAAAGTCTATATAAAAACAAGTGTGAACAGTTTTAAATAGAAAACCTGTAGTTAATTTTCTCTTTCATAATCAAACTCATCAGATTGCACATCAATAAAGTAAGTTCTTTACCAAGTGTTGGAAACAATCCATCACACAGTACTGTTTTCCTGCTGTGGATTATTGTTGTGTTTTGAACCAACTACCTATTACTATATTTTAAAGCTAATTATACTTCCTTAATGAGACCATCGACCCTCATTTTAGACAACATAATATTGATCTTCAGGTGGCTTAGAAACAGACAAGCATAGTAAATGCTTGTAAACAACCAATAGCCAATCAGATCAAATTGTAATTTGTAGTGCTACGAATTACTCTGCTATAAGTGGCTGACCCATGTTGGTTGATGTCCTGAAGCCCAGGTGTAAAAACTAATTTTGAAGTGTTTGATTTGTTTTTTCTTTATTCAAAATGTCTGATGGACTGATCAAGCTACAAATTTGAATTTATTTACCTTAATAAGGAATTCAAAAGAAACTGGAAAAAGTACTCAATGATAATTATATTATTCCCTTTATCTTTGCTAATAGATTATTGGTTTTATTCTGTGCTATTTGAAGTAGCTGATCTCAAACATTTTCAAGATATAACGCTGGCCAAATGTGAGATTCTTTCTTTAATAAATGGAGTGTTTTATTTAATCAAGATCCTGATGAAGACTCTATTGGATAAAGTTGCCTTGGGGCTTGCGATATCATGCCAGTCCTGGCCTGGGAGGCTGGTTTAAAAATCTCAGCTCCCCTTCCCTGGCCAGTTCAGACCCCAGCTGCCAGGGCAGCCATTTCTCTCTCATCTCCATTTACACAGGGCTAGGTCAGCGGGCAATGGCCCCTTCTGTTTCTTATGTCAAAAACCTAAATGCTCAGAGAAACACCAAAAATTAGTGTGACAGAATTATTTATTTTGAGTACATACTATTTGAATCGGGCAGCGTCAACATGAAAGTATCAGGAAGGCACTCCAAAGGAAGAAAAAAAATAGGTTGGGTCCAGGCAGGGTAGCCTTCTTAGGATCTTTGTAATTCTCCAGGAGAGTTCAATGACTAAATCAAAAGGATCTTCAGCAAGCTGCTTACTAGGCTATTGTTGACTTGAAGGTGACTTCAGGAAAATAGTTCCTTAAAGGCTCAAGGCTCAAAAAGACACCCAAGGGCAAACGGCCTCAGTGGGTCACCCCAACTCCATGGACCCAGAAATCTGGGTTCCAGGAGAATTAAAATTGTTACTCACTTCAGTCTGATAATCTGTTGAAACAACTTGCAAACTTCAGGGAAAGGACTATCTTTAATTTAGAGGGAAAAAAGATATGAACACAGAGTGAGGGCCAGGAGGGGTCTTAGTAGTGTCAAGGCTCATCTAACTTCAGGGAGAATGAGAATCAGCATCAGCATCAGCATCAGCCAAAGCTGATTCCTATGAGGTGGATATCAGGCATACTTCTGCTCTCAAACCTTTTTACCAATTCTGACACCGGCTGTCCTCCCTACGACATTCTCTACTTCTCTGCCGGATTGGGTAATTAATTCTAATGGTCACACAGAACTCAGAGACCATACTCACAGTTAGATGACTCATTAGGGAAATAACATGGGATCAGGATTAACTTGGAAGTGACAGGAACAGTATCAATATCAGGCAGTACACGGGCAAGGTCTGGAAGCCTCCCCCACTGTGAAGAGCATATCTCTCCCTTTTTCAGTGTAGGACAACTCTCTATCTCTCTCTCAGCTGTGCATGCCCCTGAGAATAGGCCTCCTCTTGGCCCCCTCAGGACAGATCTCCTCTTGATCCCCTCAGGATAGGCCTCCTCTTGGACCCTGCCCTGCTCGGGCAAGTGTTACAGCTCTTTAACTCTGCCAACAAGTGCCCAGTGGCATCTCACTCCGCCAGCAAACCTACTGCCTGAAGTCTCAGATCTCTTGTTCCATGGATTGGCTAGCCCCTTTAGCTTCACTGACAAGTACCTAAGTTACCCCAGTCTGCCAGCAAGCCTCTTGTCCAAAGACACTCAGCTATCTTTTTCTGTGGGTAAGCAGGCCCACTGTAGCCACCTTATTCTGTGCACCAGGAAGCCCACAGTGCTGTCTTGCACTAATCTCCTGGTTCTGCTGCCGTTGCTGCAGTGTTACAGTTCTCTCTCTGTCACTTCTCAACCTCTGTGGGATGGCTGCTTATAAAGGAATGTGGCTTAAATCTATTGTGCAGATTTTACACACCTCATTTGCAAAATAACTGACCAGTCCCCTTACTGGACTAATTTGGCCAATCCCCTCGCAAGTGTCTTCATCTTTTTGCACAATAACTGACATTTTCCACCAGGAGGGACTGGCTTTTTTCTTGGGCAAAAGTAGCAAGCTTCTCCAAAGGACTAGGACAACTGTAACAACTTCTCAGGGCCCAGGGGATAATCTCCCAAGCTGTTTTCTTTTTCTCTTTTTTTTCACAGAACCAAGGTAAAAGACCACGTAAAGAAACTCATTTCACCACAGTCAGGATGGCCCTCAATCACAGGCCTCAGGAGTGGTCCTGCAGTCAGGAACCAGACCAAAGTCCAAATTGTTTACTGCAAAGGGGCTCCACACTTCACAAGGCTAAACACCTTTTTTTGAAACTCAAATAGCTATCTCATTGTAAATGTGTAATAGATAACATTCAGACAAAATCCACCTTGAAGATGAGTTTGCACCAAGGCCATTTGGAAGACCAAGCCTTAAGGTCAGATTAATTTTAGAATTCATTCTGGAAATTCTGTCTGACTATTGAGGGTTGAATATAATGGAATTTAGCACAAATCAGTTGAACACTAATGATACAAACTTTTAGGTTCTACCGTTTTAGAAACCAGTCAAAATCACGTAGAAATTCAGACTCACTTTCCGAAAGCATTTTCACCTCACATTTCAGTAAGATAAGTAAGCTTACAGTTAAGGGTGGGAAAAAGAGGCAATAATTGTAGTGACACTTTAAATTTATTTCAGAATCACTCATATTCAGCATGAACATTATGGAACATACATGAAGTATTTTATCTAAGGCTGTATTTCTAGGTTTTTTTTTTTTTCATGTAGTATTATAACAGCAAAATGACTTTTTGACTTTAGAGAAAAAGAGAATCACATTAAATAAGATTTCTAGTGCCACCAATCTGCTCTAACTTTAAATTATTATCCAGTGGATCTCAGTTCAATGTTTAAAAAATCCCATTTGTGCATTTAGTTAAAAAAAAATTAAATAGTTTTAATCAATAAACCTGGGAAAATAACACTGAAAAATTAATACCCAAGTCAACAGAATTCAGTAGTATTTGTTGAGCATCTAATTATACATTCTATATACAATGAATTCTTTCCTATGTTTAGTGTTGACAACGTGAATGTAATTTAGAGTTTGTGATCTCATCTACATGAGAAAACTTTGCTTTGTGTATTCTGGCTCTAAATGATTTTGTAAGCTCCTTGAGAGCTGCTTACATGGCTTTTTTTTTTTTTTTCCTTGTGTACCAATTATTTGGCTTCTTAAGTTTTAGGATGCCATTTTTCACATAGTAGGGTTTCAATAAATGAATAATTTCTGACTTACAGAATATGAGGCCAATGAATGATGATGTTTCAGGGTTATGTCCATTTGACCTTTTCCTCATGCCTCTGGAAGCAAACTAATGATATTATTTAATAAATGATGAGGCAACAAGGAAGAAAGAAAGTGCCATTAACTTTATTTTATAAACCAATTAACAATATGGCTATTATATCATTTTCTCAAAGCCATATAGTAAGTCAAGACACATGAGAAGCATAAACTATTTCTTCTTCTCTGTCCCAGTGCTACCTTATAGTAGGCTGCTGTTCTGTTCCACTGGTTGGGTTGGGGGAGTAAGGGATATGTCAAAGCAACTTGATATGTAGTGCTAAACATTTGTAAAAATAAAATCTTAGTATCCACATTTACCAGAATTGTAATATAGAATTGTATTATGGAAATGTTATTGACCATAAGGAATAACTTCTATGTATGCTGTAAATACATCACTGTCTTAGTCATTTAGCGCTGCTGTAATAGAAATACCACAAGTGGATGGCTTTAACAAAAAAGAAGCTTATTCTCTCAGAGTCCAGTAGGCTAGAAGTCCATATTCGGGGCGTCAACTCCAAGGGAAGCCTTTCTCTCTCTGTTGGCTCTGGAGGAAAGTCCTCATCATCAGTTTTCCCTTGGTCTGAGAGCTACTCAGCACAGGAACCTCAGGTCTAAAGGGTGCACCATGATCCCAGCACAGTTTTCTTGGTGGTATGAGGTCCCCAACTCTCTGCTTTTTTACCCTTCCTTTTATCTCGTGTAAGATAAAATGTGGTGCAGGCCACACCCCAGGGAAACTCCCTTTACATTAGATCAGGGATGTGGCCCAAGCAAGAGTGTTACATCTCACCCTAATCCTCTTTAAACACAGGCAGAGATTATGATTTATAAAACATAGGAAAATCACAAAATGGAGGACAACCACACATGGCTTAACCAAGTTGACACATTTGGGGGGGGCACAATTCAATCCATTAAAATCAGCAAGGCAGAATAAGCTTATGTCATTTGACAGGGAAATAAAATGGATTCATTTGTCCAGAACGTTATGTTTATAAGCTATTCCTAAATTCTCTCTTAAAGTTTACATAATAAATTCAATTTTGAATAAGAAATGGAGAAAAGGCTAATGACAGAGTTACAGTAATGAATGCTGACATTAACGATGTTAAATGGAAAGAAAAAATAAAATAATAATATATATCTGGGAAAAGAGTCCACAATCTGTCTACTATCCCTTCAAGAAGCAGAAATAGAACAATTTCCTCCTACAGCTTGTTACTAGCTAATATGATGAAGAGGTGGAAATGTTTGCCCTTCATCATTCATTTTTTTTCCACTTCACTTGTCTTCCTTCCTTCCATTGATTCATCCATATATCTCTAGGTGCTTAGTAATTCTGTTCCACTTGGTTTGGTTTTTAGTTTTTTGAAGGATAGGAAGCTTATAAATCTTATTAACCAACCAATAAGCATTATGGAGATTCAAGTATATAGTTTTAATGGAAAGAGAGTTGAAGAGGATGGAAATAAACATGTGACTTTTTAATTTGGTGCATGATTTTCCCATTGTATCTAGGTTTTTAGTAATATGACTGAATTTATCAATAGCTACTATCACATACAAACGAGGCACATAAACATAAACATATCATCAGAAACAGTTTACCAGTGACTACAGAGAAGATGGTTAATAGTACTTTTACACAGAAACATTGGTTTAAAAATAATAAATGTTGGCAGAGTTACAAAGATAAAACCACAGAAAAAGTCACTTAGAATTTGAAGGTTTATAACGCATTCTCCCACTGCCCTCAATTATACACTTATAACTATGTCCACACACAAACAATCAGAATCTTAAAAGATTATAGAATTTTTTTAAAGAATGCCTTAAAGAAACTTTATTAAATCTGCAGTTCTGTTAATTTATCTTTTAAAATTCATATTTACTTCTAATAACTGTAGTAATTTCAGAAATAGAATTCGCAAACAAAATATAATGGCTTTATAAAGTAAGCTCATTAGTATTAATAGTTAGGTCTTCTTTCCCACATTATAGGGATTCTACAAGTCATTTATGTCATCTACATCTGTCCTTTGGAGTCATTCTGGAACTTGCCAAAATAAAGTAATTCATTATTTTCCAGAGTAAGTGAACACAGTAGACTCAGTATTTGTAGCTAGTTAATCAATCATGAGCACATATCAGAACAGTATCAAAAAGGTTAGTATCAGTAGTATTTTTTTTCTGATAAATGGAAACAAACAAACAAACCCATTGCCATCAAGTCAATTCCAACTCATAGAGACCATGTAGGACAGAGGAGAACTGCCTCAGAGGGTTTCCAAGGAGCGGCTGGTGGATTTGAACTGCTGACCTTTTAGTTAACAGCCATAGCTCTTAACCACTGAGCCACCAGGGCTCCAGGCTTTTACTATTAAAAAATTCTTCCAGCCTCCACCGATTACCCAATTCCAAAACCACAGTATATACTCTTTTGTCTGGCATTGCTCACTCAGCATAACTATTTTGTGATTCATACATGTTGTTCTATGTATCAGTAGTTCAATAATCAGTAGTTATTGCTGAATAGTATTTCGTTTTATTGATATATCACAATCTCTGTCCAATCAACTGTTAGTGAACATTTGCATTGTCCAGTTTTAGGCTATTATAAATAAATCTGCTATGAATCAGTATGTAAAATCTTTGTGTGGGCATATATACTTTTGGTTCTTTATATGGCTGGTACATATGGTAGGTGTATGTTTCACTTTTAAAGATAATTCCAAACTACTTTCCAAAGTGGTTGTACCAGGTTATATATCCATTATCATTGTTCGAGAGTTCTATTAGGTGGGGGATTTAAGAGTAGCTTCCTGGTAGGTCTCACTGAAACTGTGTTCGGCTGATGGATTCGAACTGCGAACGTTTTGGTTAGCAGCCAACACTTAACCACTGGGCCGCCAGGTAAGTGACTATCTTCTAATGTGTGAGCAACTAATATATCAAAAATATGAAATCTAAGGCAAAAACGTATTTGAAGGCTATCTTTAATGTAAAATTTTATAGTTTTGAATTTCCAGCTCCGGGTTTTCGATCTGTTTATTTAATTTAGACAACAAATATTGATGGGATTCTTGCATGTGCATTAAAAACTGCCAATGCTATATTGGCAATGAATCTATCAACTCATATGACAGATTCAAGATTAGGTTCTTATAACTTTAGTGACATTTTGAAATAGACCATTTTTGTTGTGGGGCAAAGAAAGAGGAAAAACAAAGGTCATAGAATTCTTATCAAGCAGTTATGTTGTTCTGTAAAATAGAAACGTCTGTTTAATGTCAGTGAACAACCCAGATGAGGGTTCATGGGTTATTTGTCAGAGCAATGCATCTATGCCTCATTTTACATCTCAAGGTTTGTAATTCTTTAATCTTTGCAATAATAGAATGCTCAGTCACTTACTGTGTGGATCCTCTGTGCAAAATCAGTTATTTCCCTTTTCTAAGCCTCACTCCTCATCATAATACGAATAAAATCTGAACAGATTCAAGAATCAAAAGCCTTGCCTAAATTTCTCCTGAGAAAATAAGGCTTTGTATTAAAAATTTACCAGTAACACATAGAATTTTCTGTTTAGTTGAAACATAAACATATATAGTAGACTACAATCAACATTTAGCAATAAGTGCTCGTGTATCTTGGCTTCTTACAAAAAAATTATATATTCCAATAAGATATTTCTGTTCAATTTGCTTACCTGACGTTCTTTAATTCATTCTGGTCAGAAGGGCCTATCTTGAGTCCATCTTCATAGTGACAGGCTTTGAGATTTAGTTATTATATAAACCAACAATTGATGCTTTGTCACAATTTTTAACATACACTTTTCTACAGCTACTCAAACTTTAAGGAGATAATTTGTAGCATACTTTTCCCTAGAAAATATTTTGTGTAGCTTCAAATAACATTTGATTTTTCTAATTGGTTTTGTGCTCATTTTCTATTAATTATGGGGAAGAAGGGCTAAATTGTATTAAATAACTTTTCAAATTATTCACTTAAATTATCTCCTTATATTAGATGTCTTTTGTGCTAAAATAAATATTTGTGTCTTTAGATTTGCTTAAATTACCTTCCACATCCTTAAGTATATATTGAATTACAGCTGTACCTTGCTATATAAAATACAGTTTGCACATGTTTGCATATCTGTGCTTGTGTCCAAGCTCAGGCATAAACCATACACTAAAAAAAAAAAACTACTAGTGATAAATGTCAAGTTAGTCAACAATCATATAAATAACCCATTCATATGCAAGCAACCCATTAAGTAATTTAAAAAATGAAGCAAAATCAGATGTCATTAATCATTCAAGGAGGCTGTGGCACAGTGGTTAAGCATTCAGCCGCTAACCAAAAGCTCAGCAGTTCGAATCCACCAGCCGCTCCTTGAAAACCCTATGGGGTAGTTCTACTCTATCCTATAGGTAGTTCTACTCTACTCTATCCTATGGGGTAGTTCTACTCTATCCTATAGGGTCGCTATGAATCAGATTCGACTCGATGGCAATGGGTTTTAATAGGTATACATTCAAAGAGTTTGACTTAAAGAAATATTTGATGTTCAACCATGGTATTAATAGTTAATAAGGAGATCTTTTTCCTCTTTGGATGCTTTTAAATCTTCTAATACAATAAAATTATGACAGAGACAAACAAATAAATAATCTGGAGAAAATAAAGAGTACTTGAAATCATAATCCAAAGCCTGAGAGACTTCTGGGTAGAAATCAATTCCTTAAGTATGCCTGCCTGTTAAAGAAAGCATCTGACCTTCAGGGCTGCTCTAAACCATGTATATCCAGGTTTATATCACCAATGCAATTTGACACAACACATTCCCATCACTTGCAGCTGAGAGTCCCGGACCCCTAGATGACATGGTATCAAAGCTGTAGCCTCCTTTATGACTTCACAGGTCCTACTTTTCTTTTATAATCTGGTTATGGGCAAAGTGGATATTCTTTTATAAGAGAAGACCCTTTGTAGTTTATGCTCATTATCTATACTGCAACATAAACATAGTAGATTCCACAGAAATATTTATTTATTTGCAAATCAAAGATAATCTATATTTTTTGATGTCTGTCAGTAACATGGAAACCCTGGTGGTGTAGAGGTTAAGAGCTACGGCTGCTAACCAAAAGGTCTGCAGTTTGAATCCATCAGGTGCTCCTTGGAAACCCTATGGGACAGTTCTACTCGATCCTTCAGGGTCGCTATGAGTCAGAATTGACTTGATGGCAATGGTATAAGTAGCATAATTTGGGGACTTAATACTATCCTTGATGACAAACAGTTGTTATTTTGTTATAAACCATAGGGAATACATGAAACAAGAAGCCATTATACATAATAGCCTAGCCAAAGAGATTTAAAAAACAGAATAAAGGCTGATGTCCCTCAGAGCCCCATTTTCACTGTCTGGAGCCATTAGCTTTCTTGTTAGGGTAATTTATAAAACCCCCTACTTTAGAGGAAGGCAACAAAACAAAATTCTGGCATTTATGTGTTCATTTGCATACCACTCTCAACTGGTTTCCTCAAGCTTAAGCAAAGAAATTGCTTAAGTAATTGAAGCTGTCTTGTCCTTTTTACCTCTGAAAACCTCTGTTGCTGGAGCAGCAGGATACCAGGAATCAGTGATTCAGTTCCTGGCTTTCTCACAAAAACAAAATGAAATAAATATAAAATGCAAAATAAATATATATTGTAAACCAAGGGCTCTTCTAAGCTAGTAAATAGAAACAGAACTCTAATCCTGGTATATTTGACTCCACAATCCCAGGATCTCAACAAATAAGCTATATTATTTTCTCTACTGTAACTTTCCAAAGGAAACCCTGGTGGCGTAGTGGTTAAGAGCTACGGCTGCTAACCAAAAGGTTGGCAGTTTGAATCCACCAGGTGCTCCTTGGAACCCCTATGGGGCAGTTCTACTCTGTCCTTTAGGGTCGCTATGAGTCAGAGTTGACTGGAGGGCAACTTTTTTTTTTGTTAACCTTCCAAAATCAGAGTCCAGGGATTGAGCCCATTAATCTATGAGCTGTTTTAACACTTACAGAAATCAAACCCATGAAAAGAGTAATGAACATATAAAATATGGAACTCTGGTCATAATTTTTTTTTGTTTTGTTTTTTGGTCATAATTAGCACCATTGATTCTGGCAGTAGTCAAACACTTATGCATAGTTGTAATCTGAAGCATTTTTTTTTCTATAAAGGACTCTGTCTGAGCATCTGGCATGTGGAGATTAGTCCATCATTCCAGTGTAGTGCATGTGGCTATAGCTGGTAGAGCTCATATGATCTCAAACATTGCAACTTTTTGCCTAGATTTGGTGAAATGGACATTGATACATATATTTAAATGATTAAAGCCATTGTTTGTGCCTATTCATTAATCCTTAGATGAAGTATACAACCTAAATAATGAAGAGTTCTCATTTGGAAATTTAAATTTTAAACATGAAAAAGGATCTAAATCTTGTTAATTTTCTACATGTCTAACAAAACATGTTTAAATTCTTATGAAACCATGGCGAATCTAAGGCAATTTAATAAGACTCTCTATGGGAATAATAAAATATATAAATCCTTGAAGTTCATCTAACTACTTACTTTATAGTAAATGAATTTTTAACTTGCATTAACATAAGAATGATCTCCTTGATTCTAGCCTTGTCCTCTCCAGTCTATTCTCAATAAAGCTGCCACACCAATCTTTTAAAAATCAAAGTCAGATCAGGTAACTCTTCTGCTCACAACCCTCCAATGGCTTCCTTTCCCTCTCAGAAGAAAATTTAAATACTTTATCCCGACCTGCAACTCTTTGCTCCCCCTTCCATTCCTTCTCTGATATCCTTTCCTACTATTCCCTCCTTACCTCACTCAGATCAAGCTACACTGGTCTCCTCACCTTGAACAAACAAACCGTGATTTCAGGACTTTTGCATATTGTATTCACATTTCACAAAATGTTTTGTGTTCCCCGCAACCCAGATAAATGTATGACTATACTTATGGTAGTTAGAATAATGGTCCCCCAAAGATGTTTGAGTCCTAAACCCTGGAGCTTGTAAATATGTCATTTTACATGGCATAAGGGAATTTGCAGATGTGATTATGGTTGTGGACCTTGAGATGAGTGGAAACAATCTAGTCATGTGAATCCTTAAAGCAGGAAACCTTTCTCAGGCTTCAGTCAGAAGGAGACATAGGGATGGAAGAGGGGTCAGAGAGATGAAAAGCATTACTGGCTTTGAAGATGGAAGAATGGGCCATGAACCAAGGAATGTGGCAGGTTCTAGAAGCAAAGACATGGATTCTTTCTAAGAGCCACCAGAAAAGAACTTAACCTTTCTGAAATCTTGATTTTATCCCAGTGACAAGGATGCCAGGATTCTGATCTAACAGAGCTGTAAAAAAAAAAAAAAAAATTGCATTGTTTTAAGCCACCTTGCTTGTGGTAATTTTTTTTGAACAGCAAAAGGAAACTGTTACTCTTACCTCTTTCAAGTCTTCACTAAAAAATATTGCTTTTAAATAAGAAGCTTTCTGCTTATCCTACTTTAAATTTTCACCACCTGAAATTCCTTACATCCTTCCCTGTTCTAATTTTTTTTATATAGCACTTGTCAGTAACTATTGTTTATCTATAACTGGTATAATGTACCCATCAAAAGGTATACTGAAGTCCTAAACCCTGCATCCATGAATGTGACCTTGTCAGAGGGAAATGAAGTTGTTATTTGCAGATGAGTAGGGTGGATCTTAATCCTAATACCTTTTGAGCAGTGTTTTATAAATGAGGACAGACACAGAAACATAGTCACACACACAAGGGGATGACAACATGTGAAGGTATATCTACAATCCAATAAATGCCCATGGCTACAGAATCTTAAAGAGATAAGGAAGGATCTGCACCTAGAGCTGACAGAAAGAGAGGTGACACCCTGAATTAGAACTTCCAGCCGTCAGAACTGTGAGAAAATAAATTTATTTTCTTTAAAGCCACACATTTTGTGGTATTTTGTTATGGTCTTGCTAGGAAATTAAGGACAATATTAAAGTTGATAACAACATAGATATATGTACATCTTTTTTTTTTAATACCTATATTCATTATTTATCTTCCTCCACTAGAATATTAGTTCTACCCCCAGGTATTCTTATTTCTTTTGTTTACTGATGTATCTCCCCTGTGTATAACAGTTTCTAACAAAGAGTAGATGCTGAATAAACACTTGTTGAATTAATAACAATAAACTTTTTATGCATTTCTAATTGATGACAGTAGCCCTGGTGGCATAGTGTTTAAGAGCTCAGCTGCTAACCAAAAGGTCGGCAGTTCAAATCTATCAGCCACTACTTGGAAACCCTCTCCTTTGCCCTATAGGGTCGCTATGAGTCAGAATCAACTTGACAGCAAAGAGTTTTTTTTTTTTGTTGTTGTTAGTTTGTTTTAATTGATGACTAAGTCAACTTGATAAGAAAACTTGAAAATGGACTCCCAGTAGATAATGGAAGACTGGAGCAAGAGGATAGTACAAACAGTCGCAAGCTCCTATCAATCCCACAGAAACACCAAAAAAAAAAAAAAAACTGGCAAAACTAAATTTTTCAAAATTCTGGAAACTATTCAAAGGGGTACAGCAACTACATAAATGCTGGATCAAGAAACTGGTAGCATAAAAATGGAAGAAAAGGTCTGGGTCTTCTATGTTCTGAGCCCATTCCCTCCCCAGCTCAGTGTAGGTATCTTAACAAGGCACTAGCCTGTACTGCCAGAGAGGGAGCCTACCCTCTGGCTCTAGATAGAGAATAACTGACTTAAGAGCAAAATATTGTGTGTACCTGTTTTAACCTGACTTGAGGCCACCTGAAGGAATAAAGCAAGGTGCACATCTTGGTTTGGCTTGTTTCAGAGCTCAGGCAGGGCTGAGGGGCAGTGGGAAATGGCCTAAGACTGGAAGCATCTTTAGCTGCCTGGGGCTAAAGAGTTCTGTTAAGGCATACAATAGGTGCCTAAGACTGGAAGTAGAGCTTGGGATAGACTGTCTCTTGGAAAATAAGGTTTTCAAAAGGACAGTGAATAGAGAGGAACTGATAAAGCCACTCACATACTGAGAGAAAGACAAATGCTTAGAAATTACCAGAGAAGATCCTATGATTTCCCCTGGTTAATCCCTAGCCTCAGCGCAGGACAAGATAAGTGCTGAAGGACAGTCCTGTCACAGAGTCAATTTGCAATTACTGGGAGAGGGTTTTCTCCCCTTGTGTTCTAGGAAATAAGCAGTTCACTAGTGGAACACAAGCTGGGAAACAGAGACATCAGTGTCCACACAGGTGCTGAAATAAAGTCTTCACAAACATAGTTAGGAGATGTCACTAAACAAATGGACGTCTATAGCTTATGAAAATTTAAAACACACGAACAAAAAAAAAAGGAAAGAAAAAATACAGCAAACCCTGGGGAAGGGTAAAAATTTGATTTCCAAGAGTTACCAAATTATAATATCCAAAGGTCTGGGTTTCAACAAAAAAATCACAAGAAACAGGAAAGGATGACTCATTCAAAAGATCAAAATAAAGTGACTGAAACCATCCCAATGGAAGCTCAGTTAATGAATTTACTAGACAGAGACTTCAAAACAACAGGATTAAATATGCTCAGAGAGCCAAAGGGAAACATGGAAAAGGAACTAAAGGATCAGAAAAATGATACAGAAAAAAAAGAGAATATCAATAAAGAGATGTAGATTATAAAAAGAAATGAAAGAAATAGTCAAGCTGAAAAGTACAATAAGTGACATGAAAAATTCACTGGAAAGATTGAACAACACATTTGAGCTGGCACAAGAAAGAATAATAAAACTTGAAGATAAGAAAATTGAAATTATCAGGTCTGAGAAGCAAAAGGAAACCCTGGTGGCTTAGTGGTTAAGAGCTACTGCTGCTAACCAAAAGTTTGGCATTTCGAATCCACCAGGTACTCCTTGGAAACTCTATGGGGGCAGTTCTACTCTCTCCTATAGGGTCGCTATGAGTCTGAATTGACTTGAAGACAATGGGTTTGGTTTTTTGAGAAGGAAAAACAAAAAGAATGAAAAAAAAAAAAAGTGAACAGAGCCTAAGAAAATTGTAGAACATCATCAAGGGGACCAGCATACACATTATGGGAGTTCCAGAAGAACAGAGAGAGAGAAACAGCAGGAAGAATATTTAAAGAAATTACTAAAAACTTCCCAAATTTGATAAAATACATGAATCTACACATCCAACAAAGCTACTGAACTCCAAGTAGGATAAACCTAAAGAGATACACTGAGACACATTATAATCAAACTGTTGAAAAATAAAGATAAAGAGAAAATCTTGAAAGCATTGCAAGAGAGCCGAATTATCACAAAGGAATTTTCAATAAGATTAAGCATCGATTTCTACTCAGAAACCATGGAGGCCAGAAAGCAGTAGGATGACATATTTGTAGTGCTTAAAGAAAAGACGTATCAACCAACAATTCTATATCCAGCAAAACTTTCCTTCAAAATGAGAGTGAAATTAAGGCTCTCCCAGATAAACAAAATCTGAGAGACTTTGTTATCATGAGATTTTCCCCAGGAAAAAAGCTAGAGAGTCCTTCAGGTTAAAATGAGAAGACACTAGAGAGTAATCCAAAGTCATGTGAACAAAAGATCTCCAGTGAAGATTACTTCATGAGCAAATAGAAAAGTTAGTTTTATGGTATTTTTATGTTGTATTTTTACTTATTATGTCCTTGGCTATTGAAATTACAAATACATAAGAATAATTATACATATATATTATTGCTCACACAATATATAAACATGTTATTTGTGACAACAATAACATAAAAGGGTAGTAGCAGTATACATTTTTTCTAAGTTGGTATCAATTTACACTATGTTGTTGTAATTTTAGAATATTAAATGAAACCCCCATGGGAAAAACTACAAAAAAAAATCTAAAAATGAATACTCAAAAGGAAAAGAGAATGGAGTCAGAATGCTTCAGGAAAAAAATCAATTAAACACAAAATAGGCAGTATTAAAGGAAATGAGGGGGGAAAAAGGTATAAAACTTACAGAAATAAAAAGCAAAATAGCAGAAGTAACTCTTTTCTTATTGTTAATTGCTTTTGATGTAGATTAAACCCTTCAATGAAAAGGCAGAGATCCAAAGAATGAATAACAAAATGACTGTTTACAAGAGACCCAGTTTAGATACAAAGACACTAATAGATTGAAAGTGAGAGAGTGAGAAAAATATATTACGTGAAAATACTAACCAAAAAAGCTGGGGCAACAATTTTAGTATCAGACAAAATAGACTTTAATGCAAAATCTGTTACAAGAAGCAAAGAAGGACATTTCATAATGATGAAAGGCTAAGTTCATTAAGAAGACACAACAATTATAAATATATATGCAGCCTCAAAATATAGGAAGTAAACTCTGATAGATTTGAAGGAAGAAATAGACAGTTTTACAATAATAGTTGGAGACATCAGTGCATCACTTTCAATAATGGAAGTGCCATCTAGACAGAGGATCAATAAGGAAATAGAGGACCTGAACAACACTGAAAACCAACTAGACCTAACAGACATATGGAGAACACACTACCCAACAGCAGCAGAATATATATTTTCCGGCTCATACAGATTACTTTTTAGGATAGACTATATGTTAGATCACAAAACAAGTGTCGATAGTTTAAAAAAAGATAGAAATCAAGCAAAGTTTCTTTTTGGACCACAATGGAATGAAACTAAAAATCAGTAACAGAAGACTGGAAATTTCATAATTATATAGAAATTAAGCAACAGAGTGAAAAAATCAATGGTTCAAAAAAGAAATCACAATGGAAATTAAAAAATAATTCAAGATGAACAAAAATGAAAGCAAAACATACCAAAATTTATGGAATGCAGCAAATGCAATGCACAAGGGGAAATTCATAGCTGTTGTCTTAGCCATCTAGTGCTGCTATAACAGAAATACCACAAATGGAAGGCTTTAACAAAGAGAAGTTTATTTTCTCACAGTCCGGTAGGCTGGAAGTATGAATTCATGGCTCCAGTTCCAGGCGAAGGCTTTCTCTCTCTGTCAGCTCTGGAGGAAGGTCCTTGTCACTCAGTCTTCTCTTGGTCTGGGAGCATTTCAATGCAGGAACCTCAGGTCCAAAGGACAAGCTCTCCTCCCGGCACTGCTTTCTTGGTGGTATGATGTTCCCATGTCTCTCTGCTCCCGTCTCTCTTTTATATCTCAAAAGAGATTGGCTTAAGACACTATCTAATCCTGTAGATCTCATCAATATAGCTGCTGCTAATCCAGTTATTTAATCCAGTTATTACATCATAGTGTTGGGATTTACAGCATATAGAGAAATCACATCAGATGATAAAATGGTAGACAATCATACAATCATATAAGGGAATCATGACCTAGACAAGTTGACAGATTTTTGGGGGGACATAATTCAATCCCTGACAGCTGTAAAGACCTACGTTAAAAAAGAAGAAATATTTCAAATAAATAAACTAACTACTCCATGAGAAACTAGAAAAAGAAGAACATGCCAAGCTCAAAGGTACCAGAAGGAAGGAAATACTAAAGGTTAGAGAAGAAATAAATGAAGTAGAGAATAGAGACACAGTAGAGAAAAGTCAATGAAAACAAAGTTGGTTCCTTGAAAATAACAATAAAATTAGGAAAACTTTAGTTAATCTGGCAAGGAAAAAAATAGATAAAACACAATAATGAAAATAAGAAATGGAAGTGAGGATATTATTGACTCTAAAGAAATAATAAGAATTATAAGGGAATAATATGAATACTTGTATGCCAACAAACTGGGTGACCTAGATTTAATGGAGAAATTCTTAGGAACATACCAACTATTTAAATTGATTCTAGAAGAAGTAGAAAATCCCCAAAGACCAATAACAAATTAAGAAATTAAATGAGTAATCAAAAGCCTCCCAACAAAGAAAAGTCTAGGACTAGATGGCTTAACTGGGGAATTCTACCAAATATTTGAAGAAAAATTGACACCAACCCATCTCAGACTCTTCCAAAAAATTGAAGAGGAAGCCAGGATTACTTTGATGTGAAAGACAGACAAAGACATCACAAGGAAAGAAACCTACAGATTAATGTCCTTTATGAACATAGACGCCAAAATCTTTAACATGGACTAGCAAATCAAATCCAACAGTATGTTAAAAGGATTATACACTGTGACTAAATGGGACTTATCCCAGGAACGCAAGCGTGGTTCAGCATAAGAAAATCAATGTAATACACTGCATAAAGAGAACAAAGGAAAAGAACCACATGGTTATTTCAATTGACAAAAAAAAAGGTATTTGCCAAAATCCAACACCCTTTCATGATAAAAGTACTCAACAAACCAGGAATATAAAGGAAATCCCTCAACATGATACAGGACATTTATGAAAAAGCCACATCTAACATTATACTCAATGCTGAAAGTCTGAAAAATTTCCCCCTAAGAACAGGAACAGGACAAGGATACGTGCATTCATCACTGCTATTAAGCATTTTACTGGAAGTACTAGACAGAGCAATTAAACCAAAAAACCAGACCCAGTGCCTCAAGTTGGTTCCGACTCATAGCGACCCTATAGGACAGAGTAGAACTGCCCCATAGGGTTTCTTAGGAGTGGCTGATGGATTCGAACTGCTGACCTTTGGGTGAGCAGCCAAGCTCTTAATAACTGTGCCACCAAGGCTCCTGGTGAAAGAAAAGGGTTCAACTATCTCTATTCACAGGAGAAATGATTCTATATATAGAAAATCCTAAAGAATCCACAAGACAGCAGTCATAGCTAATAAAGAAATTCAGCATAACTGCATAGTTCAACAGTTGTGTTCTGTACACCAGCAATGAACAAGCTGAAAAGAAAATTAAGAAAACAATTTTATCTATAATAGCATTGTCATGATTGAATTATGTCCCCCCAAAATGTGTATGTCAATTGGGCTGGACCATGATTCCCGGTATTATGTGATTTTCCTATATGTTGTAAGTCCTGCCTCTAGGATGTTAATGAGGGAGAATGGGCGGCAGTTGTGTTAGTGAGGCAGGACTCAGTCTACAAGATTCGATTGTGCCTTGAGGCAATCTCTTGAGATATAAAAGAGAGAAGCGAGCAGAGAGATAGGGAGACCTCATATCACCAAGAAAGAAGCACCAGGAGCAGAGTGCATCCTTTAGACCCGGGGTTCCTCTGCAGAGAAGCTCCTAGTCTAGGGGAAGATTGATGAGAAAGACCTTCCTCCAGAACCGACACAGAGAGAAAGCCTTTCCCTGGAGCTGACATCCTGAATTTGGGCTTTGGCCTACTTTACTCTGAGAAAATAAACTTCTCTTTGTTAAAGCCATCCACTTGTGGTATTTCTGTTATAGCAGCACTAGATAACTAAGACAAACACCTAAAAGAATGAAATACCTATGAATATATTTAACCTGTGAGGTGAAAACTTGTGCACTGAAAAATATAAAATGCTGTTGAAAGAAATTAAAGAAGACCTAAATAAATGGAAAGACATCCATGTTCATGGATTCGTAGACTTAATCTTGTTACGATGTCACTACTACCCAAAGTGACCTACAGAGTCAGCACAATCCCTATCAAAATTCCAACAGCCATTTTTACAGAAGTGGAAAAGCCAATCCTCAAATTTATCTGGAATTACGAGGGGAACTGAATAGCCAAAACAATGGTGAAAAAGAGTAAGGTTGGAGACTCACACTTCCAAGTTTCAAAATGTGCTATACAACTACAGTAATTACAACAGTTTGGTACTGGTATGAGGACAGACGTATAGACCAATAGAATAAAATTGAGTGACCATAAATAAAACCGTACATGTATGATGAATTGATTTTCAAAGAGGATGCCAAGTCATTTCTCAGTGGAGAATTAATAATCTCTTCAATACAAGTTTCTGTGACAACTGGCTATCCACATGCAAAAGAGTGAAGTTGGACCCATACATCACACCATAGATGAAAATTAATTCAAAAAGGAACAATGACCTAGCTATAAGAACTAAAATTATAAAATTTTTGTAAGAATGCATAGAGATAATGCCTTGAGACCTAGCTTTCAACAACAGGCATTTCTTCCTAGTCTTAGTCTAGAGGTATCAGTGAAACTTATTCCCCCTGCTGATATTTGAAATACTGGTAGCATAGATTTCAGCAGATGGCTATTATTAGAAAAATGAAAAAAACAAGTGTTGGGAGAATGTGGAGATATTAAAACCTTGTGTTGCTGGTGAGAATGTAAAATGGTACATCAGCTGTGGAAAATATTTTTGTGGTTCCTCAAAAAGTTAAATATTTAATTACTGTAGGACCCTAAGTATATACCCGAAAGACAGGAAACTGGGGACTCAAACAGATACTTGTACAGCAATGTTCATTGCAGCACTACTCAAAATAGCCAAAATATGGAAATAACCCAAGTGTCCATCAACAGATGAATGGATAAACAAAATGTGATATATATATATATATATATGGAGCCCTGGTGGCAAAGTGGTTAAGAGCTTGGCTGCTAACCAACAGGTCGGCAGTTCAAATCTACCAGCAGCTCCTTGGAAACCCTATAGGGCAGTTCTGTCAGTTCTACTCTGTCGCTATGAATTGGAACAGACTCGATGGCACATAACAACAACAACAAATATATATATATTTATATAATATGAATGTCATATATATAATAGGATATTATTCAATCATAAATAGAAATGTATTTCTCATATATGCTACAACCTGGATGAACCTTGAAAAAATTACGCCATGTGAAATAAGTCAGATACAAAAAGACAATTTTTGTATCATCTTGTTTATACAACCCCATTGCCGTCGAGTTGATTCTGACTAATAGTGACCCTATAGGACAGAGTAGAACAGCCCCATAGGGTTTCCAAGGATTGGCTGGTGGATTCAAACTGCTGACCTCTTGGTTAGCAGCTGAGCTCATAATCAGTATAGGGTCGCTATGAGCCAGAATCTATGCCAACGGGTTGTTGTTGTTGTTGTTTTTACATGAAATATCTAGAGAAGGTAAATGCATAGAGAAAAAAGTTTATTAGTGTTTACCTGGGGCTTGTGGGAGGGGAGATGGGGAGTTATTGCTTAAGAAGTACTGAGTGTCTGGGATGTGGAAAAACTTTTGGAAATTGATTGTGGTGATGGTTGCACAACATTGTGAATGTAATTAACATCACTGAATTGTACACTTAAAGATTGTTAAAATGACAACTTTTTATCTTATATGTATTTTATCACCATAAAATTTTAAGAAGTAGTTTGTGAAAATATTGGAACCAAGCCCTTTTCTACCTAACGAGTATAATTTATTTGGCTCTATAATGGTTTTATTAACGTCCAAAAGATTCACTATCTCTTTCCTAACTTTGGAGAAAAAGTGTACTTACACATAAATGCCTATAAACCAAACCCAGTGCCGTCAAATTGATTCCAACTCACAGCTACCCTACAGACCCTACAGGACAGAGTAGAACTGCCCCATAGGGTTTCCAAGGAGGGCTTGGCGGATTTGAACTGCCAACCCTTTGGTTAGCAGCCATAGCACTTAACCACTACACCACCAGGGTTTCCTAAATCCCTGTAGACCTACATTTATAATTGCAATAAAAAGGAAGCAGAAAAGCTTATGTGTATAAAACTTGTAGGCCTGTGACCATTATTCTGTTCGTAAAGTTACTTATATGTCATTTGACTTCAAAACATATAAATTCCACCCATATCATCCATTATTCTTTTCTTTAAAAAAAAAAAAAAATTTTTTTTTTTTTTTTTAGCCAGGAAATATTTGTGCATTGATAGACAATAGAAATTAGCAGTTTGCTCTAGTTTTCACTGCTGGCTGATTTTGAACTTATGTAAACTACTTTGCAATTCAAAGGGGAGGAAAGAACATGAGAGTTGATTTCAAACTTCTGAGTAACCTCTGTTCATCAAGATGTTTACTTACTGTGATCACAGGTCCATTGTTCTTCGGTCCTAAAACACAATAATCTATAATCAGGTACATCTGTTTCAAGAACGAAAATTATCTCTATTTTACAAGAGTAACTTCTTTTCAATTGAATTCTACCCCCTCCTAAAGCTCTTTTGTTTTGGTTCACAAGTAAATAATTTCAAATTTTTTTGTCATCACTATAAATTGCCCAAGAATAACTGAGACTTCGTTTAACTGAAACACATTCAAATTTAACTTCATGTTAACTAAATGATACTCAATTTCATTTAAAAATATTTTGTATCAGTTGAATCTATGGAGTACATTTAAAAGTGAATTTTTCTTCCATTTCTTTAGCTATCTTTAAAATTCAAATTGAATAATTTTATAAGATCTATGACTTTGTTATACATAATTTTATCTTCACTGCTATCAATGTTATTTATAGTATAATAATAATTATGTTTACGTTCGAGTAGAGTACACAGGGCTTGGGCCAAATTTTCCAACGCTCATTAAACACTGCCTGTTTATTTACTGAAAGTACCATATGACTCATAGTTGAAGTGAAAGGCACTTTTTCTCTACCCCCTTAATAAATCTCCACTGTGCCTGATTTCTCCCTTCACCCAGGCGAATCCATCTGAAATTTTGCTTCTGTGGTGTTGGTTACAGGAGAAGTTCATTCACCCAAATTTAGTAGTGCATCAACTGTTGTCCTACTGAAAGAGTGTTAAGATCATCATTTCATCCCTAGAACTTGCCTATAAAGCATCATATAGGTTATGGAGAAGAGTTGTGGTGTGTTTATATAGAAACATTTGTTATTCCCGAACAGTGGAGAATTGCAGGTGGTAACTCAATCTGACCAGTGACCACGCCATCAAATGGGGAGGAAGTTATTCCCAGTTGCCCTACAACTGACAGCTTAATTTTATTACCATCACGATGTTCCACTTTACACAGTAAAAATTTCTAATGTTCATGCTCCAGCTAATGACCTTGCATCCTAAATTAATTATGGCTTGTGCAAAGAGTTAGCCTCTTCATATAAAAGCCATAAAGTTTGAGAGAAGGGAATATTGCAAAGAAAAGATTTATTTACCAAAGGAGAAAACTGATGCCAAGTGTGGCTTGAATTATCTGGATTTAAATTAACTAGAACTGGAACAATTTTTACTCCATTAAACCCCCTTTATTATTTACTACATCTTGAAAATTTTACTAGGATGAAGTTTTCAATGTAGGATTTTTTTTTTTCATTGTTAAGGCAAGTGTTGCTGTTGACGTATATATTGTAGTTGTTAAGTCCCATCAAGTTGATTTCAACTCATAGTGACCCCATGTGGCAGAGTAGAACTCCCTCACAGGGTTTTCTAGGCTGTAGTCTTTGTAATCAAGCGGAAAATAAGAAAATAAGATGGTTGAAATCTGCTGAAGTTGTACTAAAGGCACCAAGGAAAATTCTCAAACATTAGTAGGTACTCAGTGAAGGAAAGGAGTTTAGTAAGATAAATTTATAAAAACCTTGATAAATATGAAGGTTAATCAATGAAGCAGTGAAAATTGTCTTCTTATGTAGCTTATAAACTAGCACTAAAGACCAATCTGAAGTAAATAGTAAAATGCCCTGAGCAAAAAAAAAAAAAAAAATCCTATTGCTGTCTAGTCAATTCTGACTCATTGCAACCCTATAGAGTAAAACTTGCCCATAGCGTTTCCAAGGAACAGCTGGTGGATTCCATGGTTGGCAGCCTAGCTCTTATCCACTGCGCCACCAATAGCATCATTGAAATAAGCAGTCTCCCTCTATGATAGTCTGTAATTAGACTTTTAATTAATTAGTAATATTTATTGATTTTGCTTTCCAAAAAGAACTGCTATTCTTATAATCTTTCTCTCTTCTGGCAACTGATAAAATCTAAGGCTGATTACTTTTCAGAAAGAAATGTTGTTGAAGTACATTCGCTTCTGTTAAAGCAAAAAGCGAATAAACAAAAAAATCTCTTAACTGTATCTGAAGTCTACAAATAAAAAGTAAACTTTCAAGTTGCATTATATTATTATTAAATAATGCTATATTATTAAAACATTGTGAGTGGTTTCTTCATTTATTAATTATAGTTTATATTACTGTAAATTTCTCATAGCCCTTGAATTTTTTACAAATTCTATATAATCTAATGTAGGCATGCAATGTTTTATATGCAGCTCATAAATATCTGGTTTTGATCACGACCAAGAACTAGCAGCCTAAGGATTCACTTGGAAAGTTATGAAAGGAGTATAGATTTATATTGCAATATATTTATGCACATTTATAACTGCTGTCATCTGAGAGGAACCCTGGTGGTGCAGCGGTTAAGAGCTACGGCTGCTAACAAAAAGGTTAGCAGTTCAACTCCACTGGCCTCTCCTTGGAAACTCTATGGGGCAGTTCTACTCTGTCCTATAGGGTCGCTATGAGTGGGAATGACTCCATGACAATGGCTTTGGGTCCTCAGAGAAATGTGCTGTGATCTTGAGACTGTGTAAATATACTGTTTGACAAATCTCCTATAATTGTGAATTAAAAAAAAAAACACTTTAAATGTGGCCTTAAATATACCCAAGTATTGGAGCCCTGGTGGCGCAGTGGTTAAACGCTCAGCTGCTAATCAAAGGTCAGCAGTTCGAATCCACCAGCTGCTCCTTGGAAATCTTATGGGGAAGTTCTACTCTGTCCTATAGGGTCGCTATGAGTTGGAATCAAATTGATGGCAACAGGGTTGGGTTTTTTGTTTTTTTTTTTTAATTGTCTTCTATAGTCTCATATTTCACCGGGCCAAGCAAAGCACACAGAGAATGAAAAAACTCTGTGAAAGCACTCCTGTTGTCTCTTTTGATTAGACCACCAGGAGCGCCTTCTGTGTCAGTGCTCCTGGTAAACGTTTCAACTTTTATTCCCTGGAGGGAACCGTAGGAGATAATCTGGAGAGGAAAGCAAAAGTTGTAAAATTTCTTCTCTGCTTCTTTGATGCACTAGGAGTTCATTTACTTTATTCACAGGCGGCCTTGTTTTGCCTGCAAAGAAGGTACAATTTATATAGCTTCATAAAAAGGACCTATTAACAACATTAAAATGTTTCATGTCTCTAAAAATGTGGTATGTAATTACCTAATACTGAATTCTTAAAGAAGGAAAAAAATAATAATACCAATTTTAACTGTAATATTGCCTGGATATATCTCATATAAATTCCATTAAAGTAACTATTTATCCCAAGCTTTAAAACTATTATGTGATTCGTTGTTCAAAATATTTTCCCTATAGTTACAAGATAACTGAGAGTAGAATCACTTTTTAATAATCAAATTAAAAACCAATGGACTTGCCTGTTGATACATTAAGCAGCAAATGCAGCAAGAATATAATAGCATAAGTGAAAGTAGAAAACAAGTTTGATGGGGGGGATGTTGCTTTTAACAAACGAGGTAACAGGACCTGGTTTTGTTTGTTGTTTACCATTTGGCCATTTATCCATAATCTCTGGGTAAGGAAATTAAATAGCATAAACCATATTTCTTTCAACCCTAACAAGCAAACATAGCCTAACTATTAAGGAATGGGGTCTTTGAATTAGTCTTTGGCCATATCAGTTCTCACAGTTATCTACTTAAACTGAATGTAATCTTAACATAGAGGCTGCAATTATCCATAGATGGTCTACGGGCGATTCAGGGTCCATAACAAAGATTGTCTTTGTGAGAGTCAGCAGAGTTAAACTGCTATATGTAGTATAAGTGGAAACCCTGGTGGCATAGTGGTTAAGTGTTACGGTTGCTAACTAAAAGGTCAGCAGTTTGAATCCACCAGGCGCTCCTTGGAAATTCTGTGGGGCAATTCTATTCTGTCCTATAGGGTCGCTATGAAACGGAATCAACTCGACGGCAACGGGTTTGGTTTTGGTTTGCAGGGAATGTGGCTTCTAAGTGACAGTGAAAATGCAGTAAATACTGAGTGTCAAAAGCAGGTGACTCAGGTAGGAGCCAAGTTTGAAAACCTACTTCAATTCCCAGTGGAGAACAGTCAGGTTTATGCTGATTGAATCACAGAAAGCTTCATATGTTAGATATCACCCAAAACAGAGAGTGTAGGCCATTAGTTACAATTCCAGGTTGCTCCTGTGCTTTATTCTAAAAATACAGTTGAATGTAATTACCATAATAGAGAATCAGGAGTAATCTTTTTAAAAATGGATACTGATGTCCTAATATTCTCTTTACCATTAACTGCTACAGTTGATGACGTATGTAATTCTTTATCTCAGTTGTGAAAAAAAAACCCTTGTGCTTCTTTTACCCTGCGTTAATCTCATTGATTATAAATCTGTTTTTGTTTTATTAGTGTTCCAGTCTCCTATCTGTTTTTGTTTTGTTTTGTTTTAGACAAGAGAATTGAAGATGTTGAAAGTTAGTTTTCAGAGATGTATATTCTTTCTTTCTTTTTTTTTTTCAACCCACAGCTAGATTTATGGTCACACTCAGTGACTGTAGGAATGAAGCAAGGGGTCTGGAGGATGGAGAAAGGGAGAAAATCGGCACGTATTTAGAGTGTGAATGAACAAGAATTGGTGATGTATATGGGGACAAGGAAAGGAAATTACCAGGGCTGTACAACAAGAAATACATTAGAAGGATCAAGTTTGAAAGAAGGGCAATATGGGATTTGCTTTTGGATATGAGGTTTTTGAAATGACTATAAGCAGTCTGTTGGAGAATTCCAGTAGGTAGTTAGAAAAAAAAAAAAAAGTGTAAATCTCAGGAGAGACATCTGACGAGTCAGACGGTAGAGATTTGGAAATCACTGGATACCGGTGGTAATTGAAATTGTGGGTTATAGAAAGATTCTAGAGCCTCTTACATACATAATTCATTCATGTATTAAACAAATTATTTCGAGTGCCTACTGGGTGCCATGGAGCCCTGGTGATGCAGTGGTTAAGAGCTTGGCTGCTAACCAAAAGGTCAGCAGTTTGAATCCACCAGCTGCTCCTTGGAAGGCAACGGATTTGGTTTGCTTTAGTTTACTGGGTGCCACACACTTAATAGTGAGAAGAGAATAACATTCATGTTATTGAAAACACAAAGATGTTGAAGGTGCTCATTCATTTAATGTAGGAACTGTATCTTTGACCATTTCTAGATCCTTTTAGGTCTTAGATTTACATTTTTCAGGCTCTTATGAAAAAATATTGCAATATTTTTGGTAAGTTGTTCAATGTTGTTTGCTTTGCTACATTTTGTTCTGACACAGGAATTTACATATTTGGATATTTCAGTGTCTTTCCACAATAATCCATGGCTTATATTGTGACTTAAAGGAGCTCAATATTTCTCTTACCTCTAAAGGACCAACAACACATCCTTGGGATCCATGGCATTAGAAAATCCTATACCTATATGCTCACAGCTGGAGACAAAAAATATGATCCTGGGCAAACAGAATGGCATTTTATCCCACTTGCATTGGTTCCCCCTGTTTTCTTCTAGAATCTAAGATCTAGAGTTTCTTATATCTGTTTATTATAAATTCTGTTCATAGGGGCCCTGCTATTAGTCTTATAGGAAGCTTATTCTTCAGGGAGTATAAACTTACTAAAGCAAGGGCATTTATTGATATAGTCATTAATTCTCGCTAACATACAGTTCTTCAGCGTTAAGATCTGATTCATATAAAAAGCTGTCATCAGAAGATAGTTGCAATGTACATTTTCCCTAGAAACTGATTGTGATACATTGTTCAATGGTGGTGCCTCATGTCTGGGACAGTCATTGCTATGTTTCTTCTCATCTAATTTGTGTTCCTTTATACTGACTGCCCACCAGACAGCTTTGGGGATGGAGGAGAATGAACATATAATTGTGTGTGTGTGTGTGTGTGTGTGTGTGTGTGTGAGACCTATCTTCACCTTTTGGTGTGTTCAAAAGGCTTGAGTATTTGTGATACTACTAATATAGTAAAATTTGGTATCTTGTTATTTAAACTTATTGATCACAAGGAAAAAAACATTGTGAGAACCAATTGTAATTAAAATTCTATAGGACTCTACATTAGTTTAGAACATCTAAATAGATTTCTCACAATAATTAAGAATAAATGTATCCTTTGGTTCATATACACCATAAACAGCTTTAATTGTTATATTCGATTTCTTATACAGACTCTAGCAATGTGGGGAAAAGCCCTAGGAATCTGCTTCCATTACGATTACGGTCAAGACAACTGGATGGGTCAGTTCTACTCTGTTACATGGGGTCCTATGAGCCTAAATAGACTCAATGGCACAAAAAGCAACAACAACAAAAAAAAAAACACAGAATCGTTCTATTATATATAGACTAACATAGATAAAACATTATATTGTAGATAGAATCATTTGATGTTCCTGTTAACTTTCTAGATGTTTCTTAAAACACAATAGTAATCCATTTAAAAAAATTTAGTTGTTCAGGTCCTCCTCAGTGCTTTGTACCCAGCGGGTACTTAATTCTTTTTAAAAGTTAAGTAATCTGCAAGAGCAAACAAGCCTATATGTCTAAGCATAAATCTCTCTCTCAATCGAGTTTCATTGCTAGAGTCCTTATTTTTTCACATCTAAGGAACTCTTTTTTACAAATTATCTGAATTTGAAAGATCTGAAGTGTAAAGCTCCATATTGATTCAAATTGTTTTCTTTTTTTAAAAGTGCTTATACAATACTTTTTTCTTTCACTTTTTGAAAGTGTAATACAGCTTTATCTCTTGCTTTTATGATGTTTCTTTTCCCTTACATCGAAAAATTATTTCAGGATGATAAGACCATTTCCATGTCCACAGCATTTTGAAATATCAGAACATTTTAATGCTCAAAATATTTTGACGTTGTGGAATGCATTTTGCCCGGGATGAATCAATAAAATAGTCTTTTCTAGGAATTGGGTTTATCTAAATTTCATGCCAGCAATTGTAATATGGGAGGATTATTATTTTTTAAATATCTGAGAAAATAAATTGAAAATCAGCCTACTCAAAATGCTATTTTTGTATTTCTAGTATAAACTGAAACTTGTATTTCTCCTTTTATTTTGTAATTGTTTTCTGTCAGCATTACTGCTATTGTCGAGTTGAAAAAATATTTCGTATTTCATATTTAAAGAACTTTGCATCATTAATCAATGTCTGTTTGCTCCGAGTACTACTCTAGGCACTATAGGTCTTCACTAGGTTATGAAAGTGACATTCATATTAAAATAAATGAGCTGTATTAAGCAAAATCGAATATTTTCTTCTTCCCCTGCCATAATTTCAAATACTTTTGGAAAATATACTTTTTCAAGTGGCCTGGCCTGGGACCACTACAAATCTATGCTTTCTAACTACCGGGGACTATTGGTGCTGCCGGGCAGTATTTTAATCAGTCCTCTAAGTATTTCTTATCACATAATCTTCAAAAGCTGATTCAAAACCTTGTCAGTTTCTTCAAACACCTGTTCCATCCTACTCTTAAAATTTGCCAGAAATGATCTCACCTACTATTTTCTAAGGAGATGAATGCAATTTAGCCTGGATTTTCTTGCTTTCGCTCTTCTGTACTTAACAGTATTTCTGAATCTTTCATTTCACTGGCTTTTAGTGTTTCTTTCTTTGAGGAAGAAGTATACTTCTCCTGTCAACCCCCCCTTGTACAATTTTCAAGATATTTTTCTATTTTGTCTTCATATTTCATTATGTGTGATCAGATTTTTAAAAACAAATAAGTAATTATAAATTTAGCTCTCCCTCAGACTTCTGTCCAGGTTCTTCACTTTATTTTAACTCCAAACTATTTGCAAAATTATTCTATACCTAAAACCAAAAAACCAGACACATTGCCACTGAGTCAATTTCTACTCACAGCGACCCTGTAGGACAAGTAGAACTGGTCCATAGGGTTTCCGAGGAGCAGCTAGGGGATTCAAACTGCTGACCTTTTGGTTAGCTGCCAACTTACCTGCTACTCCTTGAATATACAACTCCTTAAATTTTTGCAACCTGGATCCTTCTTTCATCATTTGCCTGATTTTATATCCTTTAAGGAAACCAATGATTACCAAACCCAACTGACTTTTTCCAGTTCATAGTTTCTTCAATGTTTGAATGTTTTTTATTGAATCCCATTTATAGGTTATCCTCCTCTCTGAGCATTTGTGGTATTCCACTGTTTGAGATAAAACACCCTCTTTTTTTTTTTTGACTTCTCTGACTATCCCGTTTTCTATTCTTGAGCCCCCTTTTCTTCCTTTTCTATCTTATTCTCAGAGCTTCCAGTAAAAATACATCCTGGCTTTTTAGCACTCTGTAAAAATGAGACAATTAAAAAATCTTTCCTATCATATTCTTCCTGAATTGAAATTGACTCCTAAAAGTGTAAGTGACTTCTCTTGCGAGATCCAGAATTTCCAGTTGCCTATCTGGTATCTCTACCTGTACTTCTATACTCTACTGACTTAAGTGGGAAAAGAGGATGCTAATTTTGAAAATTATTTTTATTAATTAAGGTAAAAACTGAAAGAGTCAGTTCATTAAAACATTTTCTTCCTGAGACAAGCTAGTTAACTCAAGTTATTATGATACTCTCTTTTACAAGTATCAGCCCTAAAAAAATCATTTATTCTTTAATTCAACAATACTTTTATTGAATTTTACCTACTATGTTCTAGGCATTGTTCTAGTCACTGAACATAGCGCAGTGGTCAAGGTAGACAAGTTCTTGTCCTCATGAAGACAATAAACATAATAAAAAAGTAAATGGTATTATATGTTAAAAGATGTTTATGTGTTATAGAAATACTATAGAAGCATAGGGGAGAAGTCAGTAGTGCCAGTTGGGGTGGGTTAGTCACATTTTAAATAGTGTGTTCAAGGTGGGCCTCATTGATAAGGTGACATTTGAGAAAGGACTTGAAGAGAATGAGAAGGTCTTTCAAGTAATTGTGAGAAGAACATTTTTAGGCATAAAGAAAGAACTGGGCAGAGTCTGTGAGGCAGGAGCATACCTGTTGTCTATGAACAACAGCAGGAGACAATTATGGCTGAGCTAAGGGAGAGAGTGGTAGTGCGATGGATCAGAGAGGTAATGAAGGGCCAGATTGTAATGGGCGTAGAGTATGACACTAAGGATTTTGACTAATACTCTCAGTGAAACAGGAAGTATTGGAGTATTTTAAGAAGGGAATTGACATAATTTGACTGATTTTAACAAATCCCTCTGTATGATATGTTGAAAGTAGTCAGAAGGAGAGAAAGGCTGAAATTCACAAGAAAAATTAGGAAACTATTCCAATATTCTTGGCAAGAGATGATGGTGGCTTGGACTAAGGTGGTAACAGTGGAGGTTTTGAGAGTGGTCAGATGGTCACATTTTGTATATACATCCAATAATAATTGTTGACTTTCCTATATCAATCGTATGGTAGTTGCCATGTAAACATACACTAAAAATTTGGGATATGTATATGGAGGCAAATCAGCTAAATTTGGGTAACGGTACATACAAAGGCCCTAAGTATGAGGTGATCATAATTATATTATTAAACAAAGATAAAATTTGTATTATCTTTATATTGCAAGAAATGATGTTATGTACCTACTTCATATACAAAGCACATTGATTTAGTGTGATTCTGAGCAACTGATAACTATCTGATTTAACAGCTCTCCCTGAAGTTCAAGTGCAATCAAAATATGCTAATGAAGAAAGAAATTAAAGCCAGAACCCATGTAGGCCAGTGAGGAATTAATGACCATCAATATCAGAATCTCCTTTCAGAAGGCTACCACAAAAATATGCTGATAGACATTGTGAAGAAAAATAAAAGATTCTTGGAAGAGGTATTTTCCTATTTCTTGCAATAAGCAACTCCTGTTGCATCCCGTTAGTAAAGGGCTGTAGCCCAACCCTAAATTTTAAACTGTCTTGAAGAATATGTTTTAAAATCAACCAAACTACGCCAATATAAAAAACTGAATTCACCAATAGACACATTCTAATCTACTTCAAGCATACAGTTGGTTTAGTAATGGTAGATGCAATGAAAAGAGCTGAGCATTACTTCTTATTTGTTACAGTAACAAAATAACTCAAAATCATTCAGATCCTAAATGATTTCTATTTGTTTTTCCCTATAGATTTGGTGAGACTTTCATTTTTTTTTTCCATTTGCAGCTTTATCTCATGAAATGCTCCAACTCTCTCACTGATTTTGTGTTAGGTGTTTGAAAAAAAACCTTAAAACACTGCATTGATTGATTAAAGTGTTAACAGTCTTTATCCAGACCAATTATCAACTACTTTCCAATTACTACATTGGAAGACAGTGTTTCTGGTAGAAATCAAACAAATTAAAATAAAACAGTTGGGGAACAGCAGGTCTACTGCTTGTGTCCATTCTCGAAAGCGTGTAAATTGGAAGTGAATTGTGCGAGTTCCAAAGAAGCCGTCACAAATGCCTCAACCCGTTGCCGTGGAGTCGATTTCGACTCATAGTGACACGATAGGACAGAGTAGAATTGCCCCATAGGGCTTCCAAGGAGCGCCTGGTGGATTCAAACTGACCTTTTGGTTAACAGCCATCTCCCTTAACCACTATGCTACCAGGGTTTCCAAATGCATCAGTGTCTCCAATAATTACGGCATACTTTGTAACACTGACGTCTTTCCCTCTGGGTAGTTTACCATTTATTTTCAATCACACTTAAGCTCTGTATGAGGTGTTATATACCTTGGGCTATCATTCATTTTCGTCTGTGAGGTGAAAATTTATGACATTAAAACTGCCACTGACTCTACAGATTCAATGAATAAAGAGGCCCAGTGTGAGGCCGTGAAACCACAGAATTCAACACCTGATGAGAACAACCATATCTGTCACAGAAACTAACAATGACATCAGGAGTACACATGTATTTTTCTGGGATAATAGAGTATTATCAAAACAATCACTTTTCCTTAGAATTAAATACATGCAAGGTGTTGTTTAATTATCGGTTCAAAGAGGAAATAATGAAAATTTAGTGCTGATCGGACTGTTTTTTATTTCCACTATGGAAGTAGTTGCATTCATTTATTTTGAAAATTCTTAGTAAGTACGTTGCACTGGAATCCATACATTATAAGCTGTTTTGCGACCCAGAAGTCTACACTTTAGTTAAAGAAGAGCCACATTTAAACAAATATTCAATCAAGTATTAATAGTGTGACCATAAATTATTAATAAATGTGCATTCTGTCAGTTTTAGAGGATACATTTTATATTTGAACTCATCTAAATCTTTCATGTGCATTGGGTTGAATTTAGACTTAAACCTCAGTAAAAGTTTACAATTCACTGTTTATTGTTTGTTGTACTTGTTGCAGCTATATTTCCTCATAAGGTCATATATGTGGATCCATTGGTAATATATTTGAATTATCTAATTACAATACTTTGAGGGGGCTATATGTCAAAAGAAGTTAGGAAGATCTTAATCTTATTGTGTACAGAATTGAGAACAGAGTCTGTTTTTTTTCCTGATAGCACTATTATCATAGAGAAAAGCTCCTAAACGCAATGAAATTCAGGAGATTTCTATTCCATTTAAGTTAAATCATGGAAGCAATTGTAAGTTAAAATTACTTCCCTGATAGTTGTAAACTTGCTCCAATATATATTTAAAATATTCAGTACATATTTTCTCACTCGGCTTTCTATGTACACATTTCATGATTGCCCTGGTTTCCTGTCTCTCACCTGAGAAATTCCAATTAAAAAACAAAAGTTATCTAAAATCAGATTGATTTCCCATTTTCAGGCAATATCAGCTGATATTGCAAGAGCAGTGGTAGTTTGGAGCCACCATAATGCATTATGAAAAATAGCACAGGAGATTTTTTATTTTAAACTTACATATTGTGCTTAAGGGGTCCTGGTGGTGCAACCGCTCCAGCACTCAGCTGCTAATTGAAAGGTTGGCAGTTGGAACCCACCCAGCTGCTCTGCAGGAGAAAGACATGGCAATCTGCTTCCATAAAGATTACAGCCAAGAAACCTTATGTGGCAGTTCTACTCTGTCACATGGGGTCACTGAGTCGAAAATGACTCAATGACACTTAACAACAATATTGTGCTTAAATAGAAACAAGAATTGAGTTGGTTATAT
Organism: Loxodonta africana; assembly: GCF_030014295.1. Classification (NCBI taxonomy): domain Eukaryota; kingdom Metazoa; phylum Chordata; class Mammalia; order Proboscidea; family Elephantidae; genus Loxodonta; species Loxodonta africana. The sequence continues at coordinate 110,077,935 of NC_087369.1, forward strand.
ACCATTTTCATAATTTATTTTAATACCACACTAGTCAGAATTTTTTTCTTAAATAGCTATTTCCTAGGTAAAATCAAAATATTGTCTGATAATTGAGGTCATGGATAATTGATAATCTTCATAAAAACAGTGTGGACCTAAAATATTTCCTCATTTTGATTCTAGAGTTCTGATATCCTAAAAATATTATGCATATTTGTTAAGGGGATTTAAAGCTATTTCAATTCAAAATATGATAACCTTTTTATCATATTTTGAATTGAAATAGCCTTAAATTACTGAACAAACAGTTATTTGATAATGATTTTCACTAGTTTCAATTATGCTGTAAGATGATCTAGAAACTCTGTAAAAGACATATAAACTGTTCACCTAGTATGGCCTGCTTACAGCTGGAGATCATTTATTGAGAAATATGTTTTATTTGCATATGTGTGCTTTCATTGTTAGTACCTATGACTGGCATGCATATGCACTGATCTTTAATTTTAAATAAATCTTACACACTTCTATGCATATTATTTAGGAGCCCTGGTATAATGTAGTATCTAACTCATCTAACTTCACAAGGAGAGATGAGAATCAGGATCAGCACAAAGCTGGTCTCTATGAGGTGGAGGTCAGACATACCACCACTCGCCATATTCTTCACCATTCCTGACGCCAGCCACCCTACCCACCATGGCACTCTCTGCTTCTCTGCCGGGTTCTGTAATTTGTTGCAATGACCACAGACCTCAAAGGCCACAGTCACAGTTGTGTGGTTTATTAGGGAAGTAACAGGCTACAAATCAGGATTAGGATCAACTTGGAAGTAACAGGATACAACTCAGGAGACAGGATACAGTCCGTCAATCAGAGCAGCTTCCAACCAAGATAGCTTTTAGCTTCTCAGCCATGCACACTTGCAGGCCATTCTCTTGGCATTGCCAGCCGGGAGCCCTCCTCTCAGCCATTGGGCCTCACTGGGCCTTGTCTCTGCTGCTGTGTCTCGCTGAGCCTCTGTCCTTCTCCGGAAAGTGTTACAGCTCTTTTGTTTCCACCCACAAGTACCCGGAATACCCTGCTTTGCCAGCAGTCCTTCTGCCCTAGGCGTTCAGCTGTCTTTTTTCTCCACTGGCCAGCAATCACTACTCCTACCGTCTGCCAGGTCCCATGATTCCCGCTGCTCATACTGCTGCCACTTTCTTATGCCATCTCGCGCTGTCTTCAGTGTTACAGCTCTTGACCCATATTACATCCCTTTTAGGAGGTTACCTCTTTTTCTCATTACCTCTCTCTAAAACTCTGTTGGGTAGGCTGCTAATATAAGCAAGTCACTCAATCCTATTGGGTGGTTTTATGCACCACTATTTGCATAGCAACTGACCAATCCCTTGTAAGATTGTGTCTCTGCTAATCATTTTTGGTAGAATTATAAACCCAAGGCCATATATAAGAGAAACCTATTGCACTGCACCTGGTGGCACAACAGGTTAAGTACTTGGCTTCTAAATGAAAGACTAGAGGTTCAAACTCACCTAGCAACTCCCCTGGAGGAAGACCTGGTGATCTGCTCCTGCAAAGATCACAGCCTAGAAAACACTATGGGGCAGTTCTGCTCTTTCACATGGGGTTGCTATGAGTTGAAATGGACCACACAGCACTTAACAACAATAACAACATGCATATTATTTGACTAAATAATTTGAAATAAATGTCTAACTTATCTTGTATTTCTATCTTAACTTTGACTTATTTATTTAATTTCATTTTCAAAGATCAATAATGAGATATCTTGACTCTTTTTGTTTAGAGTTTAAATAATAAGGATGTGTGTATGTGTGTGTGTGTATGTGTTTGTGTTGAAATAAAATGCTTTTTCTTTTGGTGTAGCAGCTGCCACTTGCATTTCTTTAAAGAACTAAATACCAGCTGCTGTCAACTACATTGAGGTCGTATTTATTCCATTAATCCATAGGCTACTCTTAAAATGGTATCGCACATCACTAGTATCATGCTTCCCATTTTTTGTTAATGTTACAAAAGCACATTAGGTATATTTAGTCTTTAATTCTCCTAATGTGCAGCTTGTCTTCAAATCCTGAAGCCATAGCTTTCACTGGGAGTAGCTATATTAGAAGGGCAATGTGCTACAAGAGGTTTAAATCAATCTCGAGGGAGTGGATTATTTGGGCCAACTGGATGCAACTCTATGAAGATCTGATTCTTCTTGCTTGTACTGACCATACTAGTTATATTTTGATTTATATTTTCCATTTTAAATTGGGTATAAGTGATTTCTAAGTATTCAATAATCATTTTGATAAATCTAGCTAATAAATATTCAATTATGATGTAAATTTTTTAGAAAATTGAGAATCACATTTTGAGTGCTGGGCATTACCACCCTTGTATTTTACTTCAATTTAGCTAAAATTAAACTCTCAATTAATAATGTATTTTTGGATGCCCTGTCAATAGTAAGTGCTTAAAATTATTGATTCTCAAGCTTTAGCAAGCATAGATATCACCTAATATGCAGGTAAAAATACAGGATCTAAAGCCATGTTACCTGGATTTTGATTTAGTGTGCCTGTTTTGACACCCAGTAATTTGAATACTTAATTCAACCTTGTCACCAAGTCACTGCCACCACTCTCCCCAGACCACACACTGAGAATTGCTGGTTTAAATAATGCATTCATGGTACTTTTGGGAAGCTTTTAAGGCAGATCCTTGTGGCTAGTGAGACACTTGCTTTTTTGCCTTACCATCATAGTCATAGTCCTTTATCAGTCTATTCAAGCTGGTAAAAGTCAATCAGATGGACTTTCAGATATTTTCTTTGTAATTGTGTATTCACAGATTGAATTTTAAAGACAACATTGAATTCTAAGGTTAGAAAAGAGCAGAATATGATTATTAAAATAAATCCTTCTAAACCTTAAAAGCTCTGAAAAAATATAAAGTAGGCTTTTCTTGAATGAGGCGGAGGCAACAACCGTCTGCACCCTTTCTAGAAGCTTATCAATAATCAAATAACCATTTCAGAAAGATAATTATCTTTGATCCTTAATAATATGCTTATATATTTTAAAATGAAGCTAAGGGTAATATTTTACTGAATCAGTTGATAATGTTCAAACATGGCAAGTGAGCTGTGTTCATTGGTTTTCATTCATTTTAGTGAAATGGCATCCAGTTTCATGCACTCATTCTATCCCGAGAGCAACCCATGATGCCTCTGAAAATTAAAAAAAAAAAAAAAGATAATTTATTTGTCCATAGTTATTGAATTATACAACTTGGTAGTCGAAAGATCAACGATGCACATTCCTTCAGTAAGAGCGAGCAATATTTTACACTTTTTAGGTGTAGTTTTATTCAATAAATTAACAAAAGCTATAACTTCTATGAAACACTTTCATATAGTCTTTCTTTTCTTCATTGGGATTTCAAAGTTCATTTTTATATTTGTCGTTTTTTCCTACAGAAATGAATCACATTTTCCTGGCTATTCCTTCTTCTTCTTTTTTAAATATAATTTTTTAAAGTCATATTCAACTCTTTTAAAATACATGAATCAAATTCTAAACTTCTGAAGATTATTTCCAATTTACTTCTTTATAAATTACATTCTATTCTCCTCGACTTCCCTGCTCCCTGCAGAGTACTGCCTCAGCTTCCCATAGTACTCATAAATGATCTTAACCTTCTTTTATCCAAAGCTGGCTTATCCACTGCCTCCCAGAGAGTGTTCACTCCTTGTCTCCAGATATTTGCCCTTGATTGTAACTCTCAGGAAGACATTTACCAAGACTTTACAATATCAATGAGAAGTCTTTTTTTTTTTTTTTCTTAACAAATGAGTATTATGTGTGGAAACTTCATAATATAGAATATTTCTAGGTTGAGTAACAACAACAACAACAGATGATAGTTTAGCTGAAGCACGATTCTCCTGGAAAGTCACTTTTTTGTTGTTGTTGTTGTTCTGCAGAGAATAATGGAAAGTGCTATGGATTATCCTCCGGATCTGAGATGTTCTGAAGTGTAATAAGTTTATCCAAGCAAGCTCACCATGAAGTCTGAAAATCTATATTGCTTTGATGGGCAGGGGCTAGTTTTTACTTACATTTCTGCTGAATACACAGTACTACATCGTTGGCCTTAAACAAATGCCCTTGGAATTTAATTGAAGAGTTTTCAGTGAGAATTCATATCGCATTGTGGAATAGGTGATTTGGATCTTTTTTATCCATAGTTGGAGAATGGTATAAGAATAATAACATTTTCCAAAGGGGCTATCAGATTGAATTACCAGTAACCATCGCAGTTGTTAAGCATTTGGTTGCTAACCAAAGAGTGGGCAGTTTGAATCCACCAGCCACTCCTTGGAAACCCTATGGGGTAGTTCTACTTTGTCCTATAGGATCGCTATGAGTCAGAATTAACTCAACAGCTATGTTTTTTTTTTTAATACTGAAATTGTCATTATAAAGTATGTAAGTTGTTTTTGATGTTATTAATATTAATATACTGGTCAACAAACTTAGACGTGATTTCTTCATAAAACATAGGCATTGAATTTTTTTTTAAATATTAAAAAATAAAAACTTCAAACTGTTCGGGATCCTTAACTATAAAACGTATATATTTTTAATAGTTTACCTAACTTTCTTTTGAATCATTCCATTAGTTTGCATTTTTAAGAATTAGCTTTAATTTATATTTCTTTTAAATTAGTAGGACTTAAAATGTTTTCTCTATTAGTGTATGGCTAATAACGCTTCCAATTTTGAAGTTTGCACTCAGCATCATTTATTCAAATAACTTTTAATATACCTTGTTTGTTAAAGTAATTATAAAAATAACCCCAGAAGGAAAATAAAAGAAGTTGATGTGCTTGGAATTTTGAAAAGCAGTGTGTTTGTGTGTATGTGTGTGTGTACCATATTTGTATGCACTATACAAACAATGCATGCCTTCTGCATTTGTTTGTTGGTTTAGCCCCGCTTCCTCGAAGCACTCTCGGCACCCTCACTAATGTGGCCACGTCAATCCTCTTCTACATGTTGCTGTAAAAAAAGAAATTTAGCACAGCACCCTTACAAAAATACCTCTGGGAGGAGGGCAAGGCCGGCAAACAAACACAGAAGACACATGTTATTTGGGTAAAAATATGGTATTCTGTGTTTTTGTAACTTCAAGGTATACCAGTTTTGCCCTCCACTCCCATATTAGTTCTGAGGTCCCATTTTTTAATATATACGTAACAAAAATATTTGAAATAAGGATTTTAAACATGTACTTAAAAACCAATTGTTTCCATTGCCTTCATATCAATTCTGACTCACGGTGACCCTTGGTGTGCAGAGTAGAACTTCTCCACAGGATTTTCAAGACTGTGATCTTTCGAAAGCAGATTGCCAGAGGCACCTCTGGCTGGATTAGAACTGCCAATCTGTTGGTTAGTAGTCCAGTACTTATCTGTTAGTGGCACCCAGGGACTCCAAATCATTTAAAATCTTTAAATCCTATCCCTTATGACCAACCTCCAACCTTAATCACTTTACCATCAAGTTACTTTTGTTATTTCCTCCAAGTGGTGTGATTATTTTGTTTTATTATGGCAACAAAACTTGAATAGGTTCATGGATAGGCTATTTTAGAGGAGCGTGAAAACTAGCCTAATTTAACCTAAACGTACTGAAGAGATTTTAAGATTTGCATTTCCATGAAGCTGTTGAACCGAAAATATTCAGCAGCACTAATATGCAGCAAATTCATCTTTGAACAATAGAGCTAAATTAATTCTTTTGTGTCATATTCCTATCAGGAAGCTGTGAAGGATTTTAAGTTGCTTGGTTGCCAGTGGATGCCAAGTGAAGGTGAAGTCTTGATGAGCAAAGTATTTTCCAGGGGCTGATTTCAAATGGAAGCAAATGTTTAGCAATCTGCTACACTGTGTTTCTGTCAGTACAAGAAACACCACTTGGTTCCTTCTCACTCTTTTCAGTATTACTTTTCGTTAAAAACAAAAACAAATCTTCTTTACTTATTTACAGCAATAACTTAATATTGCAGTGTATTCAACTTTAACATTCACTTTAACATTCTCTCTAAACACTGTAACATAATGGCATTCTCTAAAGTCCCACCGCTTCTTACTCCTGACCCCTGTGTCATTTTTTAATAAGTCACTTATCTTTTACCTTAAGATTAGGAGAAGTGCTCAAAATATTTCTATTCAAAATAAACTTTTTTCTTCCAGTAATATTGTGAATCAGTAATACTAAAGACATCCTCAGACATCCAAGGAAATATTCTGTATAATCGCTGGCTACAGCTATGTGATTCTATGTAATGGTAACTTACTGAAGAATTGTCAACATATAAAGTGGGAAACACTAAAAGGCATTGTTTTGAAAGTCTAAAAGGAACTTCAGAGCTCTAGAGACAGCACTCCTCTTTTAAAACTGTACAATATAGCCTACTGGATTTTGTAGGGTTTAGACGGCACTGGGTTGGTTTTAGACTTTTCAATTTGTGGATCTCAAACCAAACCATAAAATGCACTTCAGAAATCAGAACTTTTGAAACACCATTAAACTGGAATAGTAGTTGAATTCAGTGTTGGTTCTGGAGTTATTATAGTTAGTTCTGAGTGCTGTATGTGCAGGTGTCCCAACAATGAAAAGCTTATAGAGCTTCTAAACACAAACTTCTTTTACCAACATTGTTTTTTCCCCATCACTGTCACCAGGTTCATAGCTCTAATTTTAACAATCCTATGACATGGAAACCCTGGTGGCTTAGTGGTTAAATGCTATGGCTGCTAACCAAAGGGCCAGCAGTTTGAGTCTGCCAGGCGCTCCTTGGAAACTCTATGCAGCAGTTCTGCTCTCTTCTATAGGGTTGCTGTGAGGGTTGCTGTGAGTCGGAATCAATTCGACAGCACTGGGTTTGGTTAGGTTTTTGGTTTATGCTTGAACTGGAAACCCTGGTGGTGTAGTGGTTAAGTGCTATGGCTGCTAACCAAAAGGTCGGCAGTTCAAATCCGCCAGGCGCTCCTTGTAAACTCTATGGGGCAGTTCTACTCTGTCCTATAGGGTCGCTTTCAGTCGGAATTGACTCGACAGCACTGGGTTTGGTTTTTGTTTTTTTCTTTGGTTATGATTGAACTGGAGCCCTGGTGGTGCAGTAGTTAAGAGCTATGGCTGCTAGCCAGAATGTCGGCAGTTTGAATCCACCAGCTGCTCTTGGAAATCCTATGGGGCAGTTCTATTCTGTCCTGTATGTTCGCTATGAGTGGGAATGGACACGAAAGCAACAGATTTTGTTTTTTCTTCTTTTTTTTAGTGATTGAACTTGTCTTTGGGTCAATAAAAGTAGAATTTTGTATTACAAAGACTCTGTACCAAACAGTAATCAGTTCTTCTTAAATAGAAAAACATTATTATTCCATAGTTCACACATAGATGTAATTTTAAATATATATTTTCCAAAGATTTTATTTTAATCCATATACTACCACTGAAACTGTCTTTGTTTTTCTTCAGAATACAATCATATGTTAGTATGATCAAGTTATAAAAAGATAATTTTATATCTGTGAAGCTTTCTTCCCCCACATATACACACACACACCTTTTCATCATTGTATGCCATGGTCACCTTCGTGTTCATAATGTCATAGCTGTAACATATGTATCATTCATTAAAAGTGAGCAAGAATGCTAACATTCTAGCAATAGCTATTAATTAAACTAAGCTGATAAAACTGTAAATTAAGTAGAGGTAATGGCTTTTTTTTTATAACGGCTTAAAAATGTGGAATTGTAAATATATCCAAAGACAATTAATCAAATTTCTTTACTAAAAGTGAATATATTCAAGTTGTGGAATCAATCTTTTATTCTTAACATAATACTATAATTCTTGAGTGTTCTAAAACTTACTCAATAAATAACAAATTGTTTCTAATCATGATTTCTCTGATCGGTGCACTGTATTTATGATCTATAAAGTACCTAGACAAGAGAAATGCCAGAAATGTTGCCACTAATGATTTGGAATTACCAATATTGTAAAGATAATTCTTTTTGTACATCTAATTTGATTGTTAGGAAAAGTAATGATTAAAGATTAAGAATTTCGATTTTATAGTTTCACTGAATTGTCTTGGCTTATTGGCCCCTCAGTGAGTGTCGAGGGAGCATGTGGGGTTGAACAGAATATTGTGATACAAGGAAATGCTTATTGTATAAATATCTGAAATAATGATTTTCTTTTATTTCTATTCAGACTACAGGCTGATATTATTACAATGTCATTTCTCGAATGTGGCCAATATATTTTAAATGTCAAGAAAGAAATCATCTATAAAAAAACAAACATTTAGAAAACCTAATCAGTACATCTTATTTTCTCATCTCACACACACACACACACACACACTCACTCACACACACATTTTTTCTGAAATTGTGGTCAAAGGACCATATGCCTGAAATCACCTGAATCCTACCCCAGATCTACTAAATCAGAATGTGTAAGGGTTGGAATCTGGAAATTTGCATTCTTAACTAGCTAGGTGATTTGTATGCACCCAGTGTTTTGAAAAGAACTGGATAGATGCTATCAATTTTATGAAAATTTCATGCCTTTTTCTCCCTAATTTCTAAATATAACAAAAAGGCAACAAAAGTAATATTATAAATGTCAAAATAAGATATTTGGGGTAAACAAGTAAGATTGGTTTTAAGATTTTAGGCTTGGAGACTTATGGATTGAATTGTGTCCCCCCAAAATGTGTCAACTTGTCTAGACCATGATTCTCAGAATTGTGTGATTGTTCCCCATTTTGCATTTGATGTGATTTTCCTATGTGTTGTAAATCCTACCTTTATGATGTTAATGATACGGAATTAGTGGCAGTTATGCTAATGAGGCAGGACTCAATCGACAAAATTATGTTGTGTCTTAAGTAAATCTCTTTTGAGATAAAGAAGAGAGAAGAACGCAGAGACATAGGACCTGATACCACCAAGGAACAGAGCCAAGAGAATAGTACATCCTTTGGACCTGGGGTCCCTGCGCTGAGAAGCTCCTCTACCAGGGGAAAATTGATGACAAGGACATTCTCCCAGATCCTACAGAGAGAGAAAGCCTTCCTCTGGAGCTGGCACCCTGAATTTGAACTTCTAGCCTCCTAAACACTCAGAGAATAAATTTCTCTTTGTTAAAGCCATCCACTTGTGGTATTTCTGTTACAGCAGCACAAGATAACAAAAACAGAGACTAAATTTTTCTACTAGTTTCTGTTTCCATCCTCAGCTTCAAACAAAAACAGATTGCCCTTGAGTCAATTCCAACTCATAGCAACCCTATAAGACAGAATAGAACTTCCCCATAGGATTTCCAAGGAGCAGCTGGCGGATTTGAACTGCCGATCCTTTGGTTAGCAGCCTAGCTCTTAACCATTGCACCACCAGGGCTCCATCCTCAGCTTAGATATTAAAAAAATACACGTATATAAGTTTGTAAGAACAACAAAGAGGCTAGTGGTATATCAACTTTCTCCTCAGACCCTAGAATAATAAGTGGTTTTGTTAACTTCTTATCTTTTCGATTGCTGTGAGGTTATTTTTAATATCGTGTGTGTGTGTTGGTGTGTGTGTGTGTGTTCTGGAGAATAAATGGGTGTGGCAATTTGTAGGGGTGTTCTTGTTTGCATGTAACATAAGTACCGAGTATTACGCTTTCAGAAAAATAAATCTGTATAGAGAACACCTCGAGTAAATGAATGTGCAATACTACATATAATAAGTGTTTTCAATTTCTTTCTTCTGCCCCCTCAACTATATTCACCACAACCTTGCTTGCTGATTACCTTTCATCACTGGTAAATGTTATTGCTGGAAGATGCAGCTCTTTTAATTTACTGTTTGTTAATCAATGGAAATTATATAGCTCCAAATATAAAAACAAGCAAGAAGAGTTCAAAGGAAGCATTAGTTTTCTCATCTCATATTAATTTCCAGGAAGTGACACATTTTACATGAGTAGCAGTTATTTCTGAAGTGCTAATAAGCACCAGGTAAGGAAGTTAAATATATTTTATATACACTGTAAACCAAACCCAAACCTGTTGGCATCGAGTTGACTCTGACTCATAGTGACCCTAACGGGCCTAAAACAGACAATATACCAATGACCATAAATTCAACATACTAAATAAATTATTACCTTACTAGTTGATGTGAACCCTCTCCAATTTTATTAGAAAATATTCTAGTGATTATTATTTTTAAGTTCATATTTGATCACCATCACATACTTTTTTGTTGTGATTCCTGCTAACATTAAACAAGAAATTATTTTGTTCCAGTGTTTGTGCAATTAATGACAAAGCCAGTTTTTATACTTTTACTGTATATAACATAATCATTCTAACCTATGTAATTTACGTCAGAAACCATCTGTTGCTTGAATGACTTTTGGCTTGTTTAAAATGTATCTTTACAGACATATTTTATAACGATGGCAATGGGAAATTTATTTTGCAAATATAAATAAGTGATGCCAAAAACAATATAAAAACAAAGCACCATTTAAAACAAAATTTGTAGCTTCTCTCATTGAAAGAAACTTTCAAATAATTTAACAATTAAAAACCACCAAAACCCAGTTCCGTTGAGTCAATTCCAATTCATAGCAACCCTATAGGGCAGAGTAGAACTGCCCCATAGAATTTCCAAGGAGCACCTGGTGGATTTGAACTACTGACCTTTTGGTTCACAGCCATAGCTCCTAACTACAATGCCACCAGGATTTCCAGTTTATCAATTATAAAATGTTAAATATTGATTAATGTTCAGAAAAATAAAATGATCATTTGGGCCACACGTGAACTATGAACTCATCATCTGGACGGCCCATTTTATTACTGACAATTGAGAGTTAAATATCTTAAGCCTAACCTTATTTATGGACTGGTAGGGCAGTGATTAAGATCTTGGCTGTTAACCAAAAGGTTGGCAGTTCAAATCCACCAGCCACTCCTTGCAAACCCTATGGGGCAGTTTTACCCCGTCCTATCGCTTTGAGTCAGAATCAACTCGAAGGCAACGGGTTTGTTTCGTTTTGTTTTTGAACCTTATTATTTATGTAAATAAATTACATGGGGATAAAGGAAAAGTGTTAACATGTTGGTAAAAAGTCTGAAAACCATGCCAAGTTAGGATGGGGATTTTTGCTTGAAATGGGAAGATTTGTACATGAGGCTTAACTATCTTCTAACACTGGAAGGATTTTCGTGTAGAAGAATCAAACTTATTCTATTTAACTATACAGGGCAGATCTAGGGAAAATTGTTGGAAATTTTTCCTGTGTCAATGTTTCCATTTCCAATAGCTACTAAACTTTCCAATACACTATGAGCTGTTAAAGTATAAAAGCAGAATAAGGTAGATAGGATTTTCAGCATGAACTTTGGATGCATAATTTTGCAATTTTAAATTCCTTTTTTTCCCCTTAATTCCTGGTATGTGGCTGCTTTCTGGATAGTAGAGGCTGCAAGATAGCTGCTTCTGGATAACTAAGATGCTATTTTAATTCATAGATTTACATATAAGTCACTGAATACAGGCGTGGTTAGAATTTTTAAAGTAGACATTTCTATTTGTTTTTGTTGATTGATAGTTGAATTTTTTTTTTAACTGAGACCATTGCAGTGTTGCAGTTTTAATATTATTTAATAGCATTTTTGGTCACATCCTAGTTTTAAAGTACGTTAAACTTCATTTCTGTCCTGCTTTGTCAGTCATACACTTGTTGTTGCTCTAACATTTACAATAATGCTGTCTCATTTTCAAAGTTCACAAAACTCTGATAATTGCCAGTTTAGCAATTTACAATCACAAATTCTTGAAAGAAGACGCTGTATTTGGTGTGTCAAGTAGATTATTTCCATTCAGATTGAGCTGAAGTGAATCATGACTCAAGGAAAGATACCTCAAGTAATGTCATAGCAATTTTCTAACCATCAAAGGCATACATCTGACTTGTTTGACCAAATAGCAACAAAAATCACAAAGTGCCATGAAAAAATGTAGTGGTAGAAAAGTCAGAGCTAAAAGGAGACTTGATTCTGGGACAACTGAGCATCCTGAAGAACTTCCTGCACATGCTAGTAATTTGTTATGGTATTAAAAAAAAAATTGCCTTGAAGGGTAAGAGCCTCAGGAACAGAATATTGTAGAGAAAATGAGAAATAAGGCAGAACGCTCAAATTTTATGAAACAGAACAGTGAAAAAACAATTAGGTCAACTGATCTAGCTTTCAAGATGACTTAAATTGGAAAAGTAGGAGGTTTTATGACTACAAACTACAGGGTCAGATAGTAAAGACTTACTATAAAACATGCCAAGTGGGAATTTTTACAGTGGGAATTACAAGCTACAAGTGGGATTTTTGTGCTGGCCATAAAACGCAGATGAAAATCTCAAGTTGAGTGTTTATTTAAGCTATTTTACTTTATACTATACCCCTTGCCATCGAGTAGATTCCGACTCATAGCAATCCTATAGGACAGAGTAGAACTGCCCCGTAGTGTTTCCAAGGAGCAGCTTGTGCTGCCGACCTTTTGGCTAGCAGTCGAGCTCTTAACCGCTGTGACGCCGGGGCTCCACTTTATACTATGTTGAGTAGTTATAAATTATTTGGTTAGGCAATAGTACCCAGGGGAAAATGCAAAGCATGTCTAACATTAAGAATGAAGCAGACTGCCAAGAATTATTATAGAATATGGGAACTCAGAAATGTAAATATGCTTGATAGTTTGGTATCCAGAATGTTTTATATATGAATCAAAAACAACCCTGCATATGATACTCCTTAAAAAAAAAAAAAAAAAAGCCTAAGCTTACCTATGGTTACCTTTTCTAATAGAGTGACTGGTATGGCAGTGAATCCAAAGGAAGGCCGGATCAGGATGCATTGGAATTGGAAACAGGGGCAGTGCAAGGTTGTATGATTAGTTTGAAAACTTTGACAGGTGATTCTAATGAGCCCTCTAGGACATGATACTCAGGCGTCTCATAAAGAGAATCACAGGCGGGCCTATCTCCATGCAGCCTCTCAGCTGCCAGATTAACCTTTCTACAATGCCACTTGCATTATGTTATGACAATGTAACAATATTCACCTGATGTTTAGTATGCAATTATGCCTTTGTGAGGTATTATGGACACAAAAATGTTGGACATTTAATAGTTTGCCTTTAAATCATTCAGCTAAGAGACACTGGTATAACGTCTGAGTAGTCACATGTCCTGGAATTTTGATTGATTTGAACTAAAAACAAGGCATGTAGGTTTTAGGGAGAGGCATTCTGTGTGATATTTCTCTGTTATTGGCAGAAAAAAAAATTGCCATTCAGTACATACATCTATTCATGAATAATCCAGGGTTTATATCCACCCCATAAAGTCACCATTATAGTCAATAGATCTGTTTTAATTTGTATGCCACAGCTTCCTTGAAGGACTGCAGACAGACAAATTATGACATGGCCATTAACGTAATAGCAGTTCTATATTGCACCAGCAATCACCTTCAACACTTGAAAAAAGAAATATATTTATCTTTTTCTGTGAGACTTAATGGATGGCTTTTAGGAAATAATATTTCTAAATATATGGGATGAGAAAAATACCTCTGTAATTGTAATTAATTATGACTATGAACAGAGAAGTGCCATCAGAGATTAAGAATTCATCTATTAAAAAGTAAAGGGCAAGTGAGTTAAATCTGATTGTCCAATATTTACCACAAGGGATTCATAAATTGTTAAAGTTTATATAATTATTTTATATTCAGTTCTATCTGGGAATGTCACAAATTGCAAAATGCAAGCTTAAGTAGGAATCAAAGTGATGTTAGGAAAAAAAATCAAATAAAAATGTTCTTATCCCATCAAAAGTTAAATTTTCAGAAATATTTTAAGACAATTCCTCAAATATTAAGCTTTAATAATTTCACTTAAGACCATATTTTATGGAGACTGATAGAACAGCAGATAACCTAGTGTTATAGATTGAATGGTGTCTCCCAAAAATATGTGCTGTAAATCCTAACCACTATGCCTGTGGTTATAATCTTATTTGGGAATGAGTTTTCTTTGTTATGTTAATGAAGGCAGGATGAAGGTAGCCTATATTTTGAGTAGGTTTCTTTTGAGATATAAGAGAGATTAAATGCAAGCTAGCAAGGAGAGATGGGAAGAGCGATACCAAACCACATGAAGATCACCCAAGAGCAGAAGTTCAGAAGAGACAAGGACATTCCTCCAAAGCCAACAGAGAGAGAAAGCCTTCCCCTAGAGCTGGCACCCTGAATTCAGACTTTTAGCCTGCTGAAATGTGAGAAAATAAATTGGTTACAGCCACCCACTTGTGGTATTTTTGTTACAGCACCACTAGATAACTAAGACAGAAATGGGTATTGGAAGAGTGGGATGTTGTTCTAACAGATACCTAAAATGTGAGAGTGATTTTGAAATCAGGTAATGGGTAGACGCTGGAAGAGTTTTAAGGTGCCTAATAGTAAGAAAGAAGTGAGGAGAGGTATAGAGAAAGTCTCTGTTGTCACAGAGAATACATATGGTGCCAGCAACAAAATGTTGCTAGAAATATGGATGGTAAATGTGCTTTTGGAGAGGCTTTAAGAGAAAATAATAACATGTTATTGGACGGTGGAGGAAGGGCAATACTTTTTATGCAGTGGCAAAGAACTTTTCTGAATTATGTTCAAATGTTTGGTGGAAGGTAGAACTTATAGGTGATGAACTTGGATATCTGGCTGAGAAGATTTATAAGCAAGATCTTAAAGCGGCCATGTAGTTTCTCCTTGCCACTTATAGTAAAATATTAGAGGAAAGAGATAGACTTAAAAAAAGAGCTGTACAAAATGAAAACGGGACTTAAAGATTTGGAAAATTCTGTTGTACAAACTAAGGACACGTGTCCTAGAATTTTCTCTAGGGATGTGGCTACACAATTTTTGCTAAATAGATTAAGCCTGCAACTGATGGAGCTAACCAAGTACCACAGCAGAAAACCTATCAGCTTAGACTGAAGGGAACAGAGAAAGAATGAAAGGAAAGAATCCCTTCTCTCTCTTGGAATTCTACAGGCAGGAAATAGGCCAAAGAAGCTACATCTGTTGTCCTCCAAGAAAAGAAAAGGACAATCCCTGGAGCAACTCAGACATCACCAGAACTGTTTGAAAGAGCATAGGAAGTGAGGCCTTTTTGGTTTCAAAGGGTAGGGTTATGGTCTCCTGGATCTCAAAAGTGGGGCCACAATCCCCAAGGTTTCAGAGTCAGATCATGACCAACTTGGTTCCAGAGTGTGGGCTGTCTTCAGTTATACCAGGAGGATGGGACTGCTGCCCAAAGTTGAAGAGGTGGGACTACCAGGCCCAAAGGGCAGAAGAAGGGGGCATGTCAAAGCCGAAGGTTTAAGGTGGCCCCACAGATGGCCTAGGAGAATGGAGCCACCTAAAACTTAAGGAGGCTGGAAGGTGGAGCCGAAGCCCAGGGCCAAGGGGCCTCCACCCAGAATCCAGAGGATGTGGCCAACATCCAGGGTCAGGAGGGCGGGGCCATTGCCCAGATGGTCTCAGAGAGGATTATTTTCAAGTCTTGAGAGCTAATGTAATTTGTTCTGTTGGGCTTTGGATTGTTTTGGTGCCCATTATTCCTTCTTTCCCTCCAATTTCTTCCATTTGTAATGGAAATGTCTACCTTGTGCCTGCTCCACTATTGTACTATGGAAACAGATAACTTGTAGCCTAGATTTCACAGGTTCACAGATGAAAAGTAATTTTTCCCCAGGATGGAATATGCCTAAAGTCTCACACATAGTTTTAGATGATTCAGAAGACGAGATTTTGGACTTGGAGTTAATTTAAGACTTTTGGGATGATGTGATGGGGTGAATGTGTTTTGCATGTGGCAAGGACGTGAATTTTGGGGTGCCAAAAAGTAGAATGTTATTGATTGAACTGTGTCCTCCCAAAATAGGTATTGTAAATGCTAACCTCTACGTCTGTATTTATAATCCCATTTTGGAATGGGTTGTCTTTGTTATGTTAATGAGACAGGATTAGTGTAGAGTTGTCAATTTTGTCCCCCCGAAATATGTGTCAACTTGGTTAGGCCATGATTCCCAGTAATGTGTGGTTGTTCTCCATTTCGTGATTTTCCTAGTGTTATAAATCATAATCCCTGCCTGTGGTTAAAAAGGATTAGGGTGGGATGTAACACCCTTACTCAGGTTACATCCCTGATCCAGCATAAAGGGTGCTTCCCTGGGGTGTGGCCTGCACCACCTTTTATCTTACAAGAGATTAAAAAAAGGGAAGCAAACAGAAAGTTATGACCTCATACCACCAAGAAAACAGTACTGGAAGAAGAGTGCATCCTTTGGACCTGGGTTCCTTTGAGAAGAAGCTTCTAGTCCAGGGGAAGATTGACGACAAGGACCTTCCTCCAGATCTGAGAGAGAGACAAAGCCATTCCCTGGAGTTTATGCCCTGAAATGGTCTTCTAGCTTACTAGACTGTGAGATATTAAATTACTCTTTGTTAAAGCCATCTACTTGTGGTATTTTTGTTATAGCAGCACTAGATAACTAGACAAATTTGGTACCGAGAGAGTGGGGTGCTGCTCTAACAGATATCTAAAATGTGAAAGTGGTTTTGAAACTGTGAATGCATAGAAGACTCAGAAGGCAGTGAGGAAAACTGTTAACATGGGAGAAGGTGCACGGGATAAGAAACAGCAGCAGAGGATTCACAGCAGCAGAGGACCCGCAGCTGCAGTGAACCGGCAGCAGCAGAACCAGGAGACCAGTGCCAGACAGCACTGGAGCTGAGCTACAGACCAAGAGAGCTGAGCGCCTGTGTGCAGGAGGTTTCCTGGTAGAGTGGGGTGCCTCTGGGCACTTATTGGTGGAGCTACTGAGCTTTGGAACACTTGCCCCAGTAGGGCAGATGTGGATATGAGGTCCGAGGGCCGAGAGGCCAAGGAACACAGGGAGCTGAGCTCCTCAGTCTCAAAAGGTATGGCCACAACCTCTGGGATTTCAAAGGGTGGAGCCACGGCCTCTGTTGTTTCTAAGGGTGGAGTCACCACTCAAACAGACTGGGAGAATGGTGTGCCTAAAGCTGAGGGAGCAGAGTTGCTGCCCCAGTGGGCCTGGAAGGTGGAGCTGAAGCCCAGGGCTGAGGGCCTAGAGTGTGGCCAATACCTAGAGTCTGGAGGGCAGGGCTATTGTCTAAATGATCTCAGGGAACAGAGGATTATTTTCAAAGCCTTCAGGGCTAATGTAATGTGTTCTGCTGACTTGCTTGGTGCTTGTTATGCCTTATTTCCCTCCAATTTCTCCTGTATGTAATGGAAATGTCTAGCTTGTGCCTATTTTGCCATTGTGTTTTGGAAGCAGATAACTTATATTCTAGATTTCACAGATAAAGAGGAATTTTTGGAATTTGGACTTGAATTGTTTTAAGGCTTTTGCTATGATATGACGGGATGAATGTTCTACATGTGGCAAGGACATGAATTTTTGCCAGCCAAAGGGAGGAATGTCATTCATTGAATTGTGTCCCCCCAAACTATGTGTCAATGTGGTTAGGCCATGATTTCCAGTATTGTGTGGGTTTCCTCCATTTTGTCATTTTCCTATGTGTTATAATTCATAATTTCTGCCTGTGGTTAAAGAGCATTAGGATAGGATGGAACACCTTTGCTCAGGTCACATCCCTTATCCAATGTAATGGGAGTTTCCCTGGGGTGTGGCTTGCACCACCTTTTGTCTTACAAGAGATAAAAGGAAAGGGAAGCCAGCAGAGAATGGGGGACCTCATACAACCAAGAAAGCACCTCTGGGAGCAGAGTGTGTCCCTTGCACCCAGGGTTCCTGGGGGGAGAAGCTCCTAGTCCAGGGGAAGACTGATGACAAGGACCTTCCTCCAGAGCCAAAAAAGAGAAGTCTTCCTCTGGAGTTGATGCCCTGAATTTGGACTTCTAGCCTACTAGATTGTGAGAAAATAAACTTGTCTTTGTTAAAAGCATCCACTTGTGGTATTTCTGTTATATCAGCACTAGGTACCAAAGACAAGGGTGTTTTTTCCTTTTTTAAATTGTATTTTAGATGAAGGTTTACAGAACAAACTAGCTTCTCATTGAACAGTTAGTACACATATTGTTTTATGACCTTGGATAACAACTTCCATGACACGTCAACACTCTCCCTTCTCGAACTTAGGTTCCCTTTTACCAGCTTTTCTGTTCTCTTCTGCTTTCTAGTCCTTGGCCCTGGGCTGGAGTGCCCCTTTAGTCTTGTTCTGTTTTATGGGCCTGTCTAATCTTCGGCTGAAGGGTGAACCTCAGGAGTGACTTCATTACCGAGCTAAAAGGGTGTGCAATGGCCATACTCTTGGGGTGTCTCCAGTCTCTGTCAGACGAGTAAGTCTGGGTTTTTTGTGAGTTAGCATTTTGTTCCACATTTTCCTCCAGCTCTGTCTGGAACCCTCTATTGTGATCCCTGTCAGGGCAGTCAGTGGGAGTAGCTGGGCACCATCTAGTTATACTGGACTCAGTCTGGCAGAGGCTGTGGTAGATGTGGTCTGTTAGTCCTTAGGACTAATCTTTCCCTTGCATCTTTAGTTTTCTTCATTCTCTCTTGTTCCCAAAGGGGTAAGATCAGTGTTGTATCTTAGAAGGCCGCTCACAGGTTTTTAAGACCCCAGATGCTACTCACCAAAGTAGAATGTAGGACATTTTCTTTATAAAATATATTATGCCAATTGAGCTAGATATTCCCTAAGACCATGGTCCCCACAGCCCTCAGCCCAGCAATTTGGTCCCTCAGGGAGTTTGGACATGTCTATGGGGCTTCCATGAGCTTGCCTTGTACAAGTTGTGCTGGCTTCTCCAGTTTTGTGTACTGTATTACCCTTCACCAAAGTCACAACTTATCTATTGTGTATTTAGTGTTCTTCCATTCCCATCACTCCCCTCCCTCGTAAACATCAGATTGTTTCTTTTTGTGTGTAAACGTTTTCATGAGTTTTTACAGTAGTGTTCTCATACAATATTTTTTTGTGATTGACTTATTTCACTCAGCATAGTGCCCTCCAGATTCATCTGCATTATGAGATGCTTCACAGGTTCATCATTGTTCTTTATCATTGCATAATACTCCATTGTGTGTATGTACCATAGTTTGTTTATCCATTCAACTGTTGATGGGCATGTAGGTTGTTTCCATCTTTTTGCTATTTGAACAATGCTACAATGAACATAGGTGTGCATATATCTATTTGTGTGACAGCTCTTATTTCCCTAGGACATATTCCTAGCAGTGGGATTGCTGGGTCATATGGTATTTCTAATATTAGCTTTCTAACGAAGCGCCATGTTATTTTCCAAAATGGTTGTATCATTTTGCATTCTCACCAGCAGTGCATAAGAATTCCAATATCCACACCGCCTCTCCAAAGTTTGTTATCTCCTGTTTTTTTGATTCTTGCCAGTAATACCAGGGTGAGATGGTATCTTGTTGTGGTTTTAATTTGCACTTCTCTAATGGCTATGGCTAGTTATTGCAAGCATTTCCTCACTTGTCTGTCGGCTACTTGAATGTCTTCTTTGGTGAAGTGTCTGTTCTTTTGCCTGTTTTTTTAAATTGGATTGTCTTTTTGTTGTAGATGTGTTGGATTTTCTTGTAGATTTTAGAGATCAGAACTTTGATTTGTAATAGCCAAATTTTTTTTCTCACTCTGTAGCTTCCCTTTTTACTCTTTTGGTGAAGTCTTTTGATGAGCATAAGTGTTTAATTTTTAGAAAATCCCAGTTATCTAGCTTATCTTCTGGAGTTTGTGTGTTTTTCCTTATGGTCTGTATCCTGTTAAAATCCTGTAGCCTGTCTTAGGGCTTCTAGAGTAGATCCTATTTTTTCTTCTATGAACTTTATAGTTTTTGGCTTTATATTTAGGTCTTTGATCCATTTTGAGTTAGTTTTTGTATATGGTGTGAGGCATTTTTTTGTAGATGGACATCTAGTTTTGCCAGCACCATTTGTTAAAAAGACTGTCTTTTCCCTGTTTGATAGATTTTGGGCCTTGTTGAAGATCAGGTGACCGTAGGTGGATGAATTTACATCTGGGTTCTTAATTGTGTTCCATTGGTCAATGTATGTATTGTACTAGCACCAAGCAATTTTGACTACCGTAGCTGTATAGTGCATTCTGAAGTCAGGTAATGTGAGTCCTCCTACTTTATTCTTCTTCTTCAATAATGCTTCAGTCATTTGGGGCTTCTTCCCTTTCCATATAAAGTTAATGATTAGTTTTTTTCATCTCCTTAAAGAATGTTACCAGGATTTGGATCGGGATTGCATTGTCTTTGTAAACAGTTTTGGGTAGAATTGTCATTTTCACCATGTTGAGTCTACCTATCCATGAGCATGGTATGTTTTTCTGTTTATGTAGATATCTTGGTTTCTTGCAGTAGTGTTTTGTAGTTTTCTTTGTATGTTTCTTTTACATTCCCAGTTAGATTTATTCCTATGAATTTTTTTTTTTTATTATAAATGGTATTGTTTTCCTGATTTCCATTTCATTGTTCTTTTTATTGGCATATAAGAATCCAAATGATTTTTGTATGTTTATCTTGTATCCTGCTGCTCTGCTGAATCTTTCTTTTAGTTCCAATAGCTTTCTTGTGGAGTCTTTTGGGTTTTCTATGTATAGTATCATATCATCTGCAAATAGGAACAGTTTAACTTCTTTGTTACCAATTTGGATGCCCTTTTTTTTTTTTTTTTTTTTTTTTTTACTTCTTCTTGCCTTATTGCTCTAGCTAGGACTTCCAGCACAATGTTAAATAGGAGGGTGATAAAGGGCATCCTTGTCTTGTTCCTGTTCTCAAGGGGAATTTTTTCAGCCTCTCTCCATTAAGAATGATGTTCGCCATTGCTTTTGCATACATGCCCTTTATTATGTTGAGAAATTTCCCTTCTATACCTAGTTTATTGAGAATTTTTATCAGGAATGGGTGATGGACTCTGTCGAAAGCCTTTTCTGCTTTGATTGAGATGATCATGTGATTCTTTTCTCTACTTTTATTTATATGGTAGATTACATTGATTGATTTTCTAATATCGAACCATCCTTGCATACCTGGTATGAATCCTACTTGGTTGTGGTGTATTACTTTTTTGATATGATGCTGAATTCTATTGACTGGAATTTTGTTGGGAATTTTTGCATTATATTCATGAGAGATACCGGTCTGTAATTTTTTTTGTGGTGTCCTTGCCTGGTTTTGATATCAGGGTTATGCCTTCATAGAATGAATTCAGAGGTATCACTTCCTTTTCTATGTTCTGTAACAGTTTGATTAGTACTGGTGTAAGCTCTTCTCTAAATGTTTGGTAGAATTCTCTAGTGAAGCCGTCTGGGCCAGGGTTTTTTGTTGTTGTTGGGAATTTTTTTTTTTTTTTTTACCCTATCTATCTCTTCTCTTGTTATGGTTCTGTTCAGATTTTCAACATCATTTTGTGTTAGTTTGGGTAGTAGTGTGTTTCTATAATTTGACCATTTCCTGTAGGTTTTAAATTTGTTGGAGTAGAGTTTTTCATAATACTCTGTTATGATCCTTTTTATTTCAGTTGGATCTGTGGTAATGTCCCTCATTTCATTTCTTATTTGGGTTATTTGCATCCTCTCCTGTTTTCTGTCAAATTGGCCAGTGGTATTTCAACTTTGTTGATCCTTTCAAAGAACCTACTTTTGGTTTTGTTGATTCTTTCTATTGTTTTTCTATTCTCTATGTCATTTGTTTCCACTCTAATCCTTATTATTTCCTTTCTTCTGATGGCTGAAATCTTCTTTTGCTGTTCTCTTTCTATTTGTTCAAGTTGTGTAGCTAATATTTTAATTTTGTCCCTTTCTTCTTTTTGATGCGTGCATCTATTGCTACAAATTGACCTCTGAGGACTGCCTTTGCTGTGTCCCAAAGGTTTTGGTATGGCGTGTTTTTGTTATTGTTTGATTCTGGGAATTTTTTGCTTCCATGTCTGATTTTTTTGTATTACCCAGTGGTTTTTAAGCAGGGTGTTATTCAGTTTCCTTGTACTTTTTTTTTTTTTCCTTACTTTTCCTGTTGTTAATTTCTACCTTGATGGCATTGTGGTCAGAGAAGACACTGTGTATTATCTTAATGTTTTGGATTTTGTTGAGGTTTGCTCTGTGGCCTAAGATGTGATCTTTTCTGGAGAACATTCCATGTGTGTTGAAAAAGAATGTGCACTTTGCAGCTGTTGGGTGAAGTGTTCTATATATGTCTATGTGGTCAAGTTGGGTGATTGAGTCCTTTAGCTCTTCTGAATCTTTGTTGAGTTTCTTTCTAGATGTTCCATCCTTTACCAAGAGTGGTGTGTTGAATGAAGCCTCCTACTATTATTGTGGGACTGTCAATTTTTGTTTTCAGTGCTGTTAGTTTGTTTTCTGTATTTTGGAACTCTGCCGTTGTGTGTGTAGATGTTTATTATGTTTATGTCTTCATGATGGACCATCCCTTTAATCGTTATATAGTGCCTTTCTTTGTCTTTCATGGTGGATTTTGTTTTAAGGTCTATTTTATCTGAGATTAGTATTGCCACTCCTGCTTTTTTAGGTAGCTATTTACTTGGTATATTTTTTCCATCCTTTGATTTTTAATAAATTTACATCTTTTTTTCTAAGGTATGTCTCTTGTAGACAACATATGGATGGATTCTGTTTTGTTTTGTTTTTTATCCATTCTGTCACTCTGTGTCTCTTTATGGGCACATTTAGGCCGTTTACATTCAGTGTAATTATTGATAGGTGTGAATTTATTGCTGTCATTTTGTAGTGCTTTTTTTTGTGGTGCTGAAGTTTTCTTTGTTCCTCTTATTCTCCTGTGCTGAGTTCCTTTTGTTTGTGGACTTCTTTTTCATTTCTTTTATTTTTGTAGATTTTGCTTTTATTGAGACTTTATGTTTTTCTTCTTTATTTGATGATCAGGTTTGTTAACTTTCTTTGTGGTTACCTTGAAATTTACCCTTATCTTCCTAGGTTTGAACCAGTATATTATTACTTGTTATTGCCTTGCCTTCCTCTCCATTAGAAAGTTCTATACCTACACCATTTGTTCCCTCTTTTATTTTTCTGATCTTGTTTTCATTTGTAGATTAATCTCTCTGGTTAGTGTTGTCATTCTTTTGGTTTTGGGTAGTCCTTGAGAGTTCATTTCCTAGGTTTGTATCTGGCTCGTGCAATCTTATGGCCTAGTTTCAGGCTGTGTTCTGATGTTGTTTGTTCTTCAGATCAAAGAACTCCCTTTAAAAATTCTTGTAAGTTTGGTTTGGTTTTTACATATTCCTTTAATTTCTGTTTATCTGGAAATATTCTAATTTCACCATCATATTTAAATGAGAGCTTTGTAGGATATATTATTCGTTGTCATTTTTTTTTTCTTTCAAGGTCATCCCATTGCCTTCTTGCCTGCAAGGTGTCTGCTGAATAATCAGAGCTTAGTCTTATTGTTTCTCCCTGTATGTGACTTTTCATTTTTTCCAAGCTGCTCTCAAGATTCTTTCTTTGGTTTTAGTGAGTGTGATTATGATATGCCTCGGTGGTTTTCTTTTGGAGTCTATCCTATACAGGGTTCATTGAGCTTCTTGGATGGTCAGCTTTTCATCTTTCACGATATTAGGGAAGTTTTCTGTCAATAATTCTTCAGTGTTCCTCTTTTTTGTGTTTTTTGTTTTCTCCCCCTGTTTTGGAACTTTGTTTACTCGCAATTTTTCACTTTTGATTGTATCCCACGTTATTCTCAGGGCTTCTTCATTTTCTGCATTGTTTTTTTGTGATTTTTCCTCAACAGAGTAATATCCAAGTGTTTGCTTTCACCTTTGCTGATCCTGTCTTCCATTGTTTCAGTCCTGCTCCTCATCCCTTTTATGACACTGTCCATTTCTGAAATCCTGTTGTTTATCTTTTGGACATCTAGTTGTTTTTGTAGGATTTCTGGTTGTGAATTTATTTTGGCATTTTGCTCTCATATTATTTTACTGAATTCTTCCATTTTTCCTGCATTTTCCATGAATTTGTCTGCCTTTTCCATAAATTTGTCCATTTTTTTCCTCATTTTGTCTGCTTTTTGCTTCAACTCTTGGAGTGCTCTGAATATTAAGGTTTGAATTCCCTGTCAGGTAGTTCTAGTGCCTTTTCTTCTACTAGAAAGTCAGCTGGTGTTTTATTTTGGATGCCTACTGGAACCACCCTACCCTGTCATTTTTGATATGGTCTGCAGGTCTTCAGGACATTCAGTAGTTATTTTTTTTTGTTTCTTGATTGTAGATTTGTTTATTTCATCTTCTTTTTTTCATTTTATTTGGTCATGTCTGAGCAGGTGGGCTGTACATTCTTTGTTGTTTGCTCATCCCTGGACACAATACTTTTTACCTCCTTGCCCAATGGGCAGGGCCATTTGCTCAGCTATGGTGCAATAGAGCAGGTCCAGCTGAAGTGGAGGGGCTGGGATAGGCTGTTTGTGGCATGTACTAGGGCCAGCTGGGTGGCCTGGGCATCAGCGAAGGGCAGGTTTTGATAGTCTGTGTTGCTTGGGGGTCTGATATTCAGTGCACAGTGCAGGTAGGCAGTTAGGAAGGGGGAGGTTGTGATGTGTGGAGGTAAGATGGATATGGGAAAGAGAGGAGAGAGAGGAGAGAGAAACAGGAACCAAAAACAAACAAAAAAGTGCTAAGGGAGCTTTCTATTGGTGTGGAGAGATGAGAAATGGAGAAAAACAAAAGTGAAAATAGATAGATGATAGATAGATAGAGAGATGATAGAGAGATGGATGGATGACAGACAGATAGATAAAAATTACAAAAAAAAAAAAAAAAAAAAGCCTCCAGGGATCTCACCGGTGCTGCTGTGAGACTGGAATAGTGGCTCCCAGGCCATGCAGAACAGACTGGCTAGAAGGGGTAGAGATGTCACACAGCGCCAGGAATTCAGGAGACAGGAAAAAAAAGGTAAGTATAGAGAGCCGAGATACTAAGAAATGAAGACAAAAAAAAAAGGAGAAAAAAAGAAATGTCCCCAGCACCACTGCACCTGTACAGACCAGGGAAGTGGCTCCCAAGCCACATAGTACAGCCTGGCTAGAAGGGACTCCCAAGCCTCCAAAAGAAAAAGAAAACAAACAAACAAACCAAAACAAAGCAAAATAAAATAAAATCCTCAGGGATCGCACCAGCATGGCAGCGGGTCTGGGAAGCAGTTCCCCAGTTGTTCGGTGCTTCACAGCCTTTCAAGAAGAAGCAAAGATACCACATGGAGCCAGGTGTTGGAGAGAAAGGAGGGAGAGGCACAGAAGAAGCCAAAGGAAGCAGAATAAAGCAATAGCAGCAACAAACAAATGTCACTCTGGGAGCCAGCCAGTGTGGATTGGTGAATCCAAGTGGCAAGGGGCTGAAGCCAGTGCTTCTCGGCCAAGAAACTGTGGCCGGCAGGAAGCAGAGGATACTGAGAAGCAGAGGGGAGAAGAATAGGGAGTTGGAAAACATATTGCTGGTTACTGCATGTTCTGTCTCCTGCTGGTATCTCCATAAAACCGCTTTCCTGTACTCCCCGTCCGCCACTCTCCAACAGGAGTCCAAAATGTTGAATCCGTGCTGCATTAGCTGATGGGGACCTCCCCAAGTATCTCTCTCCTCGCTCTCTTTTCTCTGTCAGTTTCTTATTCCATTCGGTGCTTGGCTGATTTCTTTATCTCTTGATTTGATGCTTAGAGTTTAAGGATTGACACCTGTCTCTGTTTTACTTAGTTTTTCACGTCTTTGCTGTAGAGGGACAGTGTGGTGCTTCCATCTATAGCGCCATGTTGGCTGGAAGCCACCGACAAGGCTGTTTCTTGAGTCAATCTTTTTTGAGATTAAAAGCAAGTTAATAAGTAGAAATGGTGAAAGAGAGATGCTAAGCCACATGAATATTGCTCAGGAGCAGAAGGTCAGAAGAGACAAGGATCCTCCTCCATAGCCAACAGAGAGAAAAAGCCTTCTCCTAGAGCTGTTACCCTGAATTTGGAATCCTATCCTCCTAAACTGTGAGAAAATAAATTTCTGTTTATTAAACCCACATACTTGTGGTATTTGTATTACAGCAGCACTAGATAACTAAGACACCTAGTTAATCACACATATGGAAATATAGTCTCTTGTGAATGCACTGAATATATAGAGAAAAAACAAAAATGAACCCATGGCCAATGAGTCGATTCTGACTCAAAGTGTCCCTATAGCGACCCTATAGGACAGAGTAGAACTACTCCATAGGATTTCCAAGGCTGTAATCTTTACAGAAGCAGACTGCCACATCTTTCTCCCGTGGAGCATTTGGTGGGTTCCAACCACCAACGTAGTGGTTAGCAGCCAAGTGCTTAACCACTGCATCACCAGGTCTCCTTGAATATAGAGATAGAATACTATATTTAACTGATTGCCTGGTATGGATTGTAGAATTAGGTAAAACAGTGTTTCAGACTGTAAACTTTCAAACTGTAAATTGAGAAAGGGATAAAATTCCCAACATACAATTGAACTTCAGACTATTTTATCATGGTGTTGGGCCACTGATGACTAAACAGCACTCCATGATCTATAGCTGAGACATTTTAATACTTGGTAAAATTGCTATGAACATGGAGTTTTCTATGCTTGTTAAAAAGCTTTAAAAGGTAAAAATGTATTATATATGCATAAGATATATATGTATATTATGTATATATAATATACATATATTTGACATATATTACTTGTGTCTTAATAGAAATGAAAATGTGCCTTAAACCACTATGCATTATGGTAGAAGTAATTGTAAATTAGCTTCATGCCAAACTAGTTTATTTTCCATACAATGATATTTAATATATACACTGTTATTTTGACTTCAAGTTATATACAAAAGAAAATTGTAGATAAATTTCTACAGTATAATGTTTCCAGCATTTTAAAATGTTATTATTTTTCCAGGCCTTGCAGTTTTAAAGGTTTATAGGCATAAATGTTTTATTTTAACAGAAGTCACTGAAAACATACTAATAACTACTGTGATGGTTCAGATTCTGTGTCATTTTGGCTGGGCCATGTTTCTCAGTGTTTTGGCAGTTGTATAATGTTGTGGTCATGTCCCTGTTGAAATTTGATATGTGATCACCCCCATGATGGAATCTTCTGAGTGGTACGGGTGGGAGCATGGCCTGTGGTGGCACACTGGCCCCTCAGCCTTCATCTCTCCACCCTCCACTGCCTACTTCTTTCTTGCTTGCCTTGCCAAGGTTTTTGGCTTGTTCTGGATCCAGCAGCTGCCTCTTGTCTCACCTCTGGTTGTTGGGACTTAAGCTAGCAGCTTATCTGTCTATCTTGGGATTCATCAATCCTCACAGCCTGCAAGCAAGAGTCCAGCTCCTCAACCTGCCGATCATGGGTTCACCAGCCCCTGCAGCTGTGTGAATCAGGAAAAGCCCTGCAGTCTTGCCTGCCAACCTTGGGATCCCTCAACCTTCATAGTCTGTGAACTGGAGCCCTGCTCTCTGACCTGCGGTCTTGGGTTCACCAGCTTCTGCGGCTCTGTGAATTAGAAGAGGCCTCTATCCCTATCCATGGACCTGGGACATTCCAACTGCTAAAATCACATGAGCTGTTTCCTTGATATAAATCTCTCTCTATATATACATTCATACGCTTTACTGGATTTGCTTCTCTAGAGAATCCAGCCTAAGACAACTATGCGTAATTTTTGGAATAAAATGAGGTTTATCCTATAGCTAACTCAGCATCTCATCTAGGAGACAGAAAAATAAAATCCAGAATTACTGGACCAAGAAAGTAAGTCTTCTGGATCAGAGATTTGCAAACTATGGCCCCTTGGGCCGAGTTCTTTTTGCTCCCTGTTTTTGAACAGCCCACTAGTAGAGAATATTTTTTACATGGTTGAAAAAAATTTTTAAATAGTATGTAATGATACATAAAATATATAAAATTCAAATTTTAATGTTAATAAATACAATTTTATTGGGACACAGTCATGCAATTTTTTTCAGTACTGTATATGGATGCTTTCTCACTACAATGGCAGAGTTTAATAACTTCAACAGAGACCATATGGCACACAAAATCTAAAATGTTTACTATTTAGCCTTTTATAGGAAAAGTTTGCTGACCCATAGAGTAGATGGTTGTAAGAAGACTCCTGAAGAATAATCTGTTGAACATTGTCAAAATTGCAGATTAATTTTATAAATTTTGATGGTAAGCACTTCATTATATACCCACCAAACTACTGACAATGTTTTAGTTTAGCTTATCTGCAAGAATACAAGGATGGTTGCAGCAGTACGTAGACAAGGAACTGCCAAAAATTCAAGCCAGATTCAGAAGACAGCATGGAATGAGGGATATCATTGCTGATATCAGGTGGATTTTGGTTGAAATCAGAGAATACCAGAAAGATGTTTTACTGTGTTTTTTTGACTATGCAAAGGCGTTCGACTGCATGAATCATAACAAATTATGGATAACATTGTGAAGAATGGGATTTCCAGAACACTTAACTGTGCTCGTGCAGAACCCGTACATAGACCAAGAGGCAGTGGTTCGAAAAGAACAAAGAAATACTGTGTGGTTTAAAATCAGGAAAGGTGTGTGTCAGGGTTATATCCTTTCACCATATTTATTCATCCTGTATGCTGAGCAAATTATCCAAGAACCTGGACTATATGCAGAAGAATGCAGCTCAGGGTTGGGGGAAGACTAACAACCTGTGATATGCAGATGGCACAACCTTGTTTGCTGAAAGCAAAGAAGACCTGAAGCACTTATTGATGAAGATCAAAGACTACAGCCTTCAGTATAGATTGTGCCTTGACATAAAGTAAGCAAAAATCCTCAAAACTGGACCAATAAGCAACATCACAATAAATGGAGAAAATATAGAAATTGTCAAGGATTTCATTTTAATTGAATTCACAATCAATGCCCATGGAAGCAACAGTCAAGAAATCAAATGATGCATTGCATTGGTCAAATCTACTGCAAAAGACCTCCTTAAAGTGTTAAAAAGCAAAGATGTCACTTTGAGGATTAAGGTATGCTTGATCCAATCCATGATGTTTTCAGTCGCCTTATATGTATGCAAAGCCTGGACAATGAATAAAGAAGACCAAAGAATAATTGATGTCTTTGAATTATGGCGCTGGCAAAGAATGTTGAGTATACCATGAACTGCCAGAAGAATAGACAAACCTTTCTTGGAAGAATACAGCCAGAGTGCTCCTTACAGGCAAGGATGAGGAGACTTCATCTCAAGTACTTTGGGCATGTTATCAGGAGGGATCAGCCCCTGGAGAAGGACATCGTGCCTTGGTAGTAGAGGTTCAGTGAAAAAGAGAAAGACTCTCAACGAGAAGGATTGACACAGTGGTTACAACAATGGACTCAAACATAGCAATGATCGTGAGGATTGTGCGGATGTCACCAGGCTGGCCTGTGTTTCGTTCTGTCGTACGTAGGGTTGCTTTGAGTTGGAACCGACTGGACAGCGCCTGACCGCAACAACAAGGACTATTTAGTGCTTTTAAGCAGCATAAAATTTTCCAATTTTTATGAAATTATGCTTTTCAAAAATGTAGTTTTGATGGTTATTTTAGCCCCCCCCCCCCATAAGTTTCTTTAGTACTAATAATAAACTATAGGGTGACTGTCAGGCTAGGTAATCCATATTTCTAGGCCTTCTAATGTGATGAAATGCCTGTGTGATAATGAGTGCAAATGCAGAAATCAGATCAGAAGTCCTAAAATTTTGTTTTACTTTTTTCCTCATGGATTGTAGATACAAAGACTAAGAGAAAAAAGAGAGATAGTGAAAGGCAAAAGCATAGGAAAGGAAATTTAAGTTATATCATTTCCCTGAGTAATGCTCCTATTAACTAACTACTGAAGCAAATAATAGCTTTAAATCCTAGAATGTACACTGCAGTTTATTCATGTAATACAGTGTCACTCTCCACAGTGTTCTTGCTACCCATTACACACGCACATATGCAGCACACACACACAAAGACACAGAGAAAGAGATTTAGTGTTTATGGAACATGGCCATAAATAGCTTTAGAGGTGGAACTACTGGAACTAAAAAACTACTAGCTGTTAATCTGGGAATCTTACAAACCAATGCTTCTCAACTAGAGATTGCCTGAGCTAAAGGAAACCACATCTCATGCGGGTGAAGCCCAAACATCTGTATTTTTTAAAGCTCTCTGAGTGAATCTGATACAAAGTGAAGATGAAGAAATATTTTTTCTGATCCAATGACCTCATTATACAAATATTTTTAATCATATTAGCACCAAACCAAAAACCCATTGCCTTTGAGTAGATTCTGACTCAAAGCAATCCTGTAACACCAAAGTGCCTGAAAAAAATTACTAAAATTATTTAAAATTTGCCCATTAACTAGGATGCCCAATTTATAATGAAATTTTATTACCAAATCTATTTGACAAGAAAATATTATTTTAATTTCAAATTTACCTTCCCCAAATGCATAACATACACTTCAAGAAGGTCTACTGGCGTTGCTGGTGTCTTATATTCTTGTCGAACTTCTTGTTCTTATCCTTCATAGCATTTACCTTATTGTAATTAAAGATGTAATTAATTTTGTGATGGATTTTTCCTTTTCTTCCCCTTCTTCCCTTCTACCCATTAAAAAGTAAGCTTCATGAGGTAAAGTCTGTACCTGTTCTAAATACTGTGCTGGTATGTGATACCTACTGAATGAATTAATTATTAAGTTCACTAAACTGTGGTAAAATCGGTTTTTATCTTACAGAAAGGACTGTGTTAAAGTCACTTTCAGACATAATAGCCTCCCAGTAAATATTTGGTGAAAGAATTAATGAACTTTAGGTATCAAATCCTGATCAAATATGAAATATGTAATACATTTTATGTGAGTCCCTGAAAGTACAAACATTTTAGCATCCAACTACTAACTGAAAGGTTGGCTGTTCAAATCCACCCAGAGGTGCCTCAGGAGAAAGGTCACTTCTGAATGGTCATAGCCTTGAAAATCCGGTAGAGCAGAGCTACTCTGCACACATGGGGTTGCTGTGAGTCAGAATTGACTCAGTGACAACTAAGAATAACAACAACAACATATATTTTACACTTCCAGGGAATATTTATTGTAGGAATGCTGAGTATTGCTGAAATAAGCGGGAATATTAAAAAATTTTCCTTTCTTGTTTAAAAAAAGGAAATTAAGAACTGTAACTATAGCTTCTTTAACTTTTTGAGTTTATATTATTGAGTTTCCTGGTTTACAGACTTGAACAGAAAAGTTACAGCAGTATGATTCACCTTTTTATACATAGAGATCTGTGATTCGATTATACAAAATCGATGTGTATACCTTTATTACTGTTTAGTACTTGATATTATGGTAAGACACAATGTATAGAAATTGCATAGCAAAATATGTAGTTTTGTAGGAAGGCAAAAAAAATTGATGGTTGCATAATCGTATAAGCACAAGAGAGATGTTATTTAAAGGAATGTGTTCAGAAGGCAGAGTTTTTTGCTATTTATTTATTTTGGTTTGTTTTTTTAAACTTTTTATTTTCAAGTAATTTTATATTTATATTGAAATAATTTTGGAGCTTACAAAATAACATGGAGTCCTCATATACTCTTTGCCCAGATTCCCTTAATGTTAATATCTTAAACATATCCATGTATATTTATATCCACGTGTGTATTTATGTATCTGTCCAAACTAAGGAGTTAACATTGATACAGTACTATTAACTAAACCACAGACTTTATTTGAATTTTCTGTTTTTCCAGTGATAGACTTTCTGTTTCAGGATCCAATCCATTACAGCACATTACATTGACTATATATACATATATATTTTTTAACTTAATTTTATTTTGGAAATATATATCCATAAAATTCACCATGTTAACAATTTTTAAATGGACGATTTATTGGAATTAATTACATTCACCATGTTGAGCAGCCAACACCACTATCTATTTCCAAAATTTTTCATCTCTTGGGTTGAAAAACAATTTGATGGACTTTTTTGTTTGTTTTTCGTATATTCAGAAAAAGACAGGGTAACAGGGTTCATCTGGAGGCTGAATCTACTCACTCATAAAGGCCACTCCTAGCAGCAAATGTCCAATTTATATAGAGAGCAATAGCAATGATACTATCAGTTGCTGGTTTAAGACTACTTTTATTAATATTATTCCATCTTTATCTAATGGTTTCAAATTATGCCACTATTATCTGACAATGGGTCTTCCTTATTCAAAGAATAAGGAAGACCGAAGAAGAATTGATGCTTTTGAATTGTGGTGTTGGCGAAGAATATTGACTATACCATGGACTGCCAAAAGAAAGAACAAATCTGTCTTGGAAGAAGTACAACCAGAATGTTCCTTAGAGGCAAGGATGGCGAGACTGCGTCTTACATACTTTGGACATGTTGTCAGGAGGGATCAGTCCATGGAGAAGGACATCATGCTTGGCAGAGTACAGGGTCAGCAGAAAAGAGGAAGACCCTCAACAAGGTGGACTGACACAGTGGCTGCAACAATGGGCTCAAGCATAACAACGATTGTAAGGATGGCTCAGGACTGGGCAGTGTTTCTTTCTGTTGCGCATAGGGTCACTATGGGTCAGAACCGACTCGACGGCACCTAACAACAACAACAAAGCTATCTGACAAATTGGCTATTTAGTTATCCTTAGCGTCAGTCAGTAAGTTGTCAATTTATTTGGGTAGTTTTTGAGTTATTAAAAGTTTTCTATGCATATTTTATATTGAAATCACATACTCAGATTGAACAAGTACTCCAAACAGATGTAAGATTAGTCCTGTACCCAGCATTCAGTTCAACACATTGAGTTGCATACCTACTGTTTTCTAGTGTTTTACTGACTGTTAAAGTTCCACTAAAGAGTTATCTTTGGAAGCTGTGCAGATCAAACAGAAAAAATTATACTTCCTTATATAATTTTAAGATGTGTTTCTTCTTGGGAGTAACAACAAATGCTGAGTTTGTTGTTAAAGTAAAATAGCATTGAAGTAGCAGATTAAATATGTGCATAATTACCTTTATTTTATTAAGGAAAAATGATACTTTTGACAACATCTGTAGTCAATGATGATCTATTAATATCAAAGCTCTAAGACAAAACAATTTCGGTCTTTGCTAATACTCCTTCTTAATTTCTGGTAAGTCTACAGACTCGCCTATTTTCTCAGCGTCTAACTCCTGCTTGTTTGATTTGGAACTAAGAAAGACTTTCCCCCAAAATAATGCAGCTTCATTAGGTAGCTGACATGGATTTTATGTCTCCCTTTTATACCTATAATGGAAACACATTCTTTCGCTACCTTTTCCTAGTGAAAGTGTTCTGATCATCAGATAGCATTTTTGCCCCTCTCTTCCTGGTTACTTAGAGAAAGATCTCTCTATCTTGGCCATGCCCTAAAAATTCTTGCCTTAACTCCACTTAAGGTCAAACCCTTGGCTTTCTATCCGTATTTATACCAATACATCTTATTTTAATCCTGTGTCATGGATTGAATTATGTCCTCCCAAAAATGTGTGTATCAACTTGGTTAGGCCATGTGTGCTTGTCCTCCATTTTGTGATTTTAATTTTATATTAAGAGGATTAGGGTGGGATTGTAACACCATCCTTAGGTCACCTCCCTGATCCATGGTAAAGGGAGTTTCCCTGGTGTGTGGCCTGCATCACCTATTATCTTTCTAGAGATAAAACGAAGGGGAAGCAAGCACAGAGTTGGGGACCTCATACCACCAAGAAAGCAGCACCAGGAGCAGAGCACATCCTTTGGACATGGGGTCCCTGCACCTGAGAAGGCCCTTGACCAGGGGAAGATTGAGGGCAAGGACCTTCCCCCAGAGCCCACAGGGAAAGCCTTCCCCTGGAGCTGACACCTGAATTTGGACTTGTAACCTACTAGACTGTGAGAGAATAAATTTCTCTTTGTTAAAGCCATCCACTTGTGGTATCTCTGTTATAGCAGCACTAGATGACTAAGACATCCTGGCACCTTTGGATTTCCAATTTGATCAGTCTGCTTCCTAGATGAGTAGCAAATACACATATTGTCCTCTTGGCCATGGAAATATAGAACCAAACTTTATTATCTTAGATCAGTCAATAAGGCAATATACCAGACAACAGGGGGTATTTCACAGAGAGAGGAAATACAACATCTTGTATCAAAAAGGCAAGTGTATAGGATCTTGCTCACCTCCCTCACTTATTCTCCTGAAGGTCATCATTATAAATCAGTCAAGCTTAGCAACAACTTTTTATGGGTCTCCAATATTATTCTGTTCTAGCAAATTTTTCTTTTACTCTGCTTAGTTCCTGCTCAACTAATTCTGCTAGGAATTATCCCAAACAACACCCTCACTACTCACTCTAACAGGCCCAATGGGTTCCTGCCTGGCTGTAGTATTACATTTAGAAAATCAGCAAAATCTTTTTCATTAAAATGAATGATTCTGTAATCATAAACATACTCCATAGAATATAGAATCTATTGTGTTTTATATAATATATTAGTCATTTGTTCATATTTCATTGATATTTTAATATATAAGTAATGACTATAAAATTTAGGAGGGTTCAAGTTAGCTATTTAAATATTATATATATCTATCGTATGTGGTGCAGTGGTTACTGCTGGTGCAGTGGTTAAGAGCTCAGCTACTAAGGAAAAGTCAACAGTTCAAATCCACCAGCTGCTCCTTGGAAACCCTATGGGGCCATTCTACTCTGTCCTGTAGGGCCTCTATGAGTCAGAATTGACTCAACTGAAATGGGTTTTTTTTTTTTTATCTTATTTCCACATTATATTTTATTATTAGATTGAAATTTGCTATTCAAATGTTTTCATATCTCCAGCTGAAGAAATGGTTGACTATCAAAACAGAATTTACAAAAGTATATGCATTCTATCATGGGAATGACTAGGTACCTAATTTTGATGTATATAAATGGAACCTCTTAAATTATTATCTCTAAGCTACATTTTTTTTTATGCTGCCAGTAGTTTAGTGTTTTTATTCTTGATCTATTGCTAGCTAGCAAAACATCCCTAAACAGTGGAGCTTAAAATGACAACCCAATAAATTTATCCTTTTGTGGGTCAGGAGTTTGGAGTTCTTCTGGCACCTGAACTGGGGAGGCTGGAAGAACCAGATCGTTTCTATGTATTGTTTTCTCTTTGTCTGCAGTCTTTCCACATGGATAGCTTGAGTTTCCTTATAGCATGGCAGTCTCTCAGTAGTCAGAGTTCTCTCAGTGTAGCTGGTTACCCTCAGAGTGAATGTTCCAAGGAATAAGGCAGATGCTGCAAAGCTTGGTTGCAGAAAATCAGCCTATATTCCAACTGGGTGAGGAGACTATGTAAGAGTCTGAATACCAAAGGGCATGATCCATTGCAGAAGCTATCTTTCAAGACTAGCTACTAAATATAGTACTGATGGAAACAAAAATACTGCTGCGTCTGGCAGATATATCTCCCTTACTAGATGTCAGAAACCTCATGTTTTTAGAAACCAAATGCTTCATCTTTATATTTTGATTTGTATATATATATTTGTATTCTGTTATAATTACTATTTAAGTGTATTACCTATAGTTGCTATTATAATTACTATCAAATGCTATCCATACCATCTATTTTTTGTTTTTTTAGAAAGTAGAATCAATTTTCATTAATTCCAACTCAAAATCTTGCCCCTAAGATTCTTCTGAAAGATGATTTGTACTTCTAATATTCTAAGACTACATGATTGAATAAATTTGTGTTATTTATTTTTCAGCCCACTAAGATTTTAAAGATACAGCAACCACCTTTTGTTATATTTGTCCATGCTTATTACTGCAAAAATCAATTATTGTCAAATGATAGCTAAATAAATTCTTGTTCAAATAATCGTCAGAATTTCCAATGTGTCCATACGCCTATAATATCTGACAGCCTCCTGCTTTAGAATAAGTTGACTTTCATTCTGCATCAGTATGTGCCCTGTTTGAAAATATAATAGAAGCCACTCTGCTGCCAGGTAAAAGAGGTTGGAACACAAAGCTGCCTGTTCACAACAGCTGGAAATTGTTCACAACTCAAGATAATGTGGATCACCAGATAGCTGAATTAATACATTTTCTAAATTGGATGCATTAAACAATTATTCAGATCATAGCTGAGACCCTGTGATTTTCTTTCTTCCTTTCAGCCCCAGCGCCATGTCACATTTCATCTACCAGAAGGCTCTCAGGAAAGCAGCAGTGATGGTGGGCTGGGAGACCATGATGCAGGCAGCCTTCCCAGCACATCACATGCCCTGCCCCTTGGATATCCTCAGGAGGAGTACTTTGATCATGCTGCACCCTATAACCGTACTGAAGGGGATGGCAACTCTGATCCTGAAACTAGTAAGTGATCTCTCCCTAGTTCCCCGATGTAAATGAGTCTGCTGTGTTTACAAGGGAGTCCTGGTGGTGCAGTGGTTAAGTGCTTGGCTGCTAACCAAAAGGTTGGGGTTTGAACCCACCAGACACTCTGCAGCAGAAAGATGTGGCAGTCTGCTTCTGTAAAGTTTATGCCTTGGAAACTCTATGGGGCAGTTCTACTCTGTCCTATAGAGTCACTCTGAGTCAGAATTGACTTAACAGGAATGGATTTGTTTGTTTTTTAGTACTGTGTTTATAAGGTGTAATAACATGGGCAAATTCATTATATTAATGTGAGTAGTACAACATTTGTAAAAGATAAAAACTCAAAATTAGGCCAATGGCATATATTCAGCAATTTATAATATTTGAAATGTAGGTCATAGCTACTCTGAATGAAATTTATTATGAAACTTATTACTGTTGATTTTTTTGTATACACACACACACATATACACCCATGCCAAACCAATTTATTTTTATTGGCATACTTTTTTTCTAGTTTTCATTTTTAATAAATGTGAGAATCTTTAACAATTATTTCCTTCCTGGGAAAATAAGAGATCCTGACTCCAATGTTGGCGTGAGATTTTCCATAATGTCCTGAAATCTCAAGCCTTGTGCCATTTTACTGTTTAGAAAGATATTCAGGTTTTATTTCTAGATAGTAGGCATGACGACTACCTTTTGCAAAATCCAAAGATGTTGAACTCTTAAGAAGGACCATAAAGTTGATATTAAATAGAGAACTTCATTTAATTTATGATCTTGAACATGTATTGAACATTCCTGCCTTCTATTATAATTGCTGGAAATGCAAAATTTGATAAGGTATACATTTTTGGAAGATTTTTTCAAATCCAAGAAGCTATAATTTGCTCCAGGTAGGTTTTTTATATATATTACATACATAAAAGTGTGTATGTATAACAGAGTATACCATATATGCTATAGAGAAGAGTCGCAGTTATAAAAAAAAGATATGAACTAAGGAGTCAAGTAACAAGAATAAACATATAAAATAAATTAATATAAAATAGAAATTTTGAAAGGCTGTTTTGAGCATTATGGATAGTATGGATATATAATTTAAATAAAGCATCTAGGCTTTAGAACAAAATGGCTTCCCATCATTGTATTTTAATCCTCTATTTTTGAAACTTCGGAAAAGAGGGAAATGGACTGATTGAACATCTAGATTTAAGTCTCAGGCTAAAAATACAGAACCAATGACTTTAAAACTTCAGCTTTTTTCTCTCTACTGGTGTAGACATTGGCTATTAAAGGTGTTTTCGATATAAAAATATTAGTCTTTTGAATCATCAAGTTCAGAAAAATGCTAAACCTGCTGCCTCCATTTTTAATTTTATACTTACAATATATAATCAACATTTTTCTGAGGATGACAAATTCTCCTGTAACATCCATAAGTAATCTACCTTTGATATATTACCATATTTTTAGGCAAATAACTCATGCTTTCTACAGTTTCCAACCACACCTACCCCTGCGAGGTATTTTTGCATGCGTGCTGTGCTAATTTTTTTTTTTTAACAGCAACATGTAAAAAATTGGTGCAGCAACACTTATGAAAATATCTTGCAGGGGGAGGGCATGGTTGTCAAACAAACATAGGAGGTGAGTGTTATATGTGTAAAAGTATGAAATATGTAACACGACAATGGCTCCTGGTAGAAATACATAGTTGTGATTATATATGTTGCTACAATGAACTCAATCTCTAGTAAGTGTAAGGTCATACGTAACAAATATGCATTTACTCAAAGGTATCCATGGTATTTTTTTACTTCATAAATAATCATTTTGATTGTAGATCTAACATGGCTCTGTAAACAGATAACAATACAGAGATGAACTAAACACCTTTTTTATAAACTGGAAATAATGGATTCCTTTGCGTAGGAGATGGGTTACTAAGCCCATTTCTTAGCATCCACAGTGTAGATCTAATGCTGAAATAAGCTAACTCTGAAATAAGCTTTCAAGCTGAATGGGACTAGGATAGAATATTATTGATAGTAATAGGGAAAGAATCAGTATGCATTATTAGAAATTATGAAACATTTAAATTTATATATGGTTTTGTTGCTTCCAATTATATCTGGTAATAAGTGGTTGTTTAACAAAATATTCAAGCACAGAGTTATTTACAGGACCTGCTTTTAGGCATAGTGAAAACTGTATTATAAAATGTTAATGACAAGGTATTAGGTAACATACCTAAGGACTTTTTCAAAGCTTGGTTTTGCTAGGGACTAAAGATTCTTCTGTAACTGTGTTAAAACCCCTATTTTGAGTATTAAATATTTTGTTCATAACTACTCTACAAGATGAAGCAATCACAACTCCGAATTAACAAATTTCTTCATTAATTAGGCTTTATGTTAATATTGCGATAATAATACAAATAATACAGTTTGGTACTCGATATTCTAATATACTTATGCAAAGGTAGAGATAATTAAAAACAAATGTCCATTTATGTATGAAGTTTAACAATATTTTTGATCAATATTTAATGATTATTATTACTAGGGATAATATTAACAACCTCCTGTTAACTGAAACCTACCTTTAAGCCACGTTCCAAGATGATTTTTTGGTTAGGTGTTCTATTTTGGACAGTAATAGATCTTTTCTACACTTACGAGAAGCGCAGTAGTTCATGTAAAGTAGGTCCTATTATCTTAATATGGCACACTAGTGAAATATTTAAAATAGTATATACTCATATGTGTGCGTGTGTTTTGCTTTGATTAATAAGAAAAAAATAACAGATGCAGAAATTGCCATAGCAGAATAATCTCTTTGGGCTAATACTGTTGGTAAGGTACTTTGACTCTTCAGAAAGAAACTCTATAGCTCTGAAATAGCATGCAATAATGGTTTTTGTGATATGGAGCAGATGCCAGTAAACTGGGCAGTGTTAGTCAGTAGCACCACAAATAGGAATGTAAACTGTTAGTGGAAGTAAATGCTGTCCTTAAGCAATAGAATTAATTTATTCTGTTGCCATTTCATTTTTTGAAATGTACTATTACATCTGCAATCTACTTTCTTTTCTGCTAATGAATTGCCTGAAATAGTACATAGTTCTGAACATTTCTTTTAACTTCATAAAAACACATAGAAATACAACTTTTATGAATAAGATTTGCCCCAAAATTTGCTAGAGGAATTTATTAATACTACTTTAAAAATATAGTTCCCTGGTTGATAAAAATCTGCTGATTGGATGAAGAAATTATGCAATCAATTCTCTTGAGTCTTTTGCCGAGAATATTAACTTTCCTTTTTAAGATAAAGAAGAAACAAGCAAACTAAATCCAGTTATTTCCCTTTCATGCTACAAGTTGAATGAAACATCCTGCCTCATTCCATTTTAAGGCTTTGTGAATTCTTAAATGTCACAATTGCAATCCCCTGACTTTAGCCTTTGGTATGAGGATCAATTAATGCTATTCTGTGTACTTCTGTCTTCCTTGGAAAACAGACTGTATTCTAGATCTTTAATCCTACCATACCTCCGATCAAACTGTGCGTACCGTTTCCAATGGACCCTGCTCTTTGAAGATCAATAATTTGGTTAAACACAGCAACAGACAGAAGCTCAGCCCATAAACATCATTATCAAGTTACTGTGCATACTGTAATAGGTGATGTCTTTGCGTTTTCAGAAGATCTTCTGGAGATACATTCACTGAGACACACGGTGTGTGGTCCTAGTAAAGAGAGTGTGACTGTACTGTTGGGCATTTTACATATCAAGTTACAGTGTTATGTGTGAGATCTGGGGCCTGAGTGAGCCTCTCAGAACTACTCTAAACATGCTGTCTTAGGCTGGGTCCTCTAGAGAAGCCAAACCAGTGAAAGATTATATATATATATATATATATATATATATATGTATGCATTATACCAGAAACCAAACCCATTGCCATCGAGTGGATGCCAACTCATAGCAACCTTGCAGGACCGAATAGAACTGCCCCATAGGGTTTCCAAGGAGTGGCTGTTAGACTCAAACTGCTGACCTTTCAGTTAGTAGCCAAGCTCTTAGTCACTGTGCCATTATGGTTCCATATATATATATTATATTTATATATATTTATACATATGTACTTATGGAGAGAGACAAAGAGATAGATTTATCTCAAGGAAACGGCTCAAACTCTTGTAGAGGGTGGCAAGTCCAGAGTCTGTGGGTCAGGTGTCAGGCTGGAGGCTTCTACTGACTCACATAGCTGCAGGGACTAATGAACCCAAGATTCACAGGCCAGACAGCAGGTTGCTGGCTCACAGACCGTGGAGGCTGATGAATCCAATATCGTCAGGTAAGATGGTAGGTTGATGGCTCACAGGCTGCAGAAACTGATGAACCCCAAGACCGGCAAGCAATATGGCAGGCCAGTGGCTCAAGTTCCAAGAACTGGAGGTCAGATGATGATGAGATGGGTGCAGGGTCCAGAGTGAGCAAAAGCCAGCAAGCTTTGCCAGAATATCCATAGATATTGGATGCAAGCCACACCTCCCAGGAAACTCCCCATATATCTGATCACATCATGGAAGTTATTACATTATATAACAAAATGCAGGATAGCTACATCATTACACAACTTCCAAACTATGTCATTACATAACTGCCAAACCACATCATTACATAACTGCCAAACTACTGAGAATCATGGCCCAGCCAAGTTGACACCCAACCTTAACCATCAGATATGCCAAACTATTTATGGCTGCATGTTCATTGCTACTTATTTTAAATTTTTAGACACATAGAAATAATTAGCAAATGTCTACCACGTTGAATTGTATAGATTTCTGAACTAATATGGAGTCAGCACATGTATTTTTTTTTTTTTCCTCAGAGAATATAGTGTGCTTTCTTACTGTGGACACCTTGGAGAGAAAATGGCAAATACTTCTAAATTTATACCTATCTGCTGACCGTATTGTAATTTGACTGATCATAGATAAAATCCATGTTTCTTTGGAAGAAAGGTGGTGAAACATAAAATGTTTCTACAGAGGCTTAAATCAAGCTTCTGTTTGTGAACTTGTAGTTAGTTGTTGTCAAGTTCACTCAGACTCATGGCGACCTAGTGTGACAGAAGGAAAAGTTACCTGATCCTGCACTGTCTTCAGGATCCTTGGCATGTTTTGTCCCATTGTTGTGGCTATTGCGTAAATGCATCTCATTGAGGGCTTCCCTTATTTTCATTGGTCCTCTACTTCACTAAACACAATGTTCTTTTCTAGCAATCTGAATTTTTTAAGTCTTCTTCATTGGCTATGGTAATTTCACAAATAGAAGACACTGTATCCGAAAAAGTCATAGGGCTCTAGTGTCTAACAATGGAGCTTGAAGTATCAAGTGTAAAAATTCATCACCTTTCAAAAAAGTATTTGTTAGTGTTTTGCTTTGTTTTTTTTTCTGATACTATACTCATTTCTGCAATACAAAGGTAAGAAAAAAAGAATTCTAAGAGCATGCAGGGTTAAAGGAATTCTGAATTTAAAATAAAGAACATATTTTATCATTAATTTAAAACTGATAAATCTCTGTATTAGAGTATATCCCTGGTTAGCACATCTGTTTGGC
The DNA here is from genome assembly GCF_030014295.1 of Loxodonta africana. Taxonomy (NCBI): domain Eukaryota; kingdom Metazoa; phylum Chordata; class Mammalia; order Proboscidea; family Elephantidae; genus Loxodonta; species Loxodonta africana. The sequence continues at coordinate 110,120,230 of NC_087369.1, forward strand.
ATTCACTTTCCTTTCACTACATCTGGTTTGCTGAGCACTTAATATGGTATTAATTAATTCACAAAAATGGAAGTAATTAATTTTCCTCTGGCAGCACATTTCGATTGATCCTCCACCAGTAATCTAATTAGTTGGTATAAAAAATGGGAGGCCAGTTTGATTGACTAGAACACCACTCAGAGAAATGTCAGATTTTGTCTTGATCTGCTCAGCCTGTTTTCATTCACACTAGGGTGATCATTAACTTAACGTTTGATTAGTTGAACATCTGATTCTAGACGTAGACAAAATTGGTAAAATTAACTAAAAAAATAAAACTATAAAACTTTTTAAAAATCACCTAATAATGGATCATTACAACCTAGCCCTTCATATTTAAGAACACAAGGATTCAGGTACCTAAATGCAAAATAAAACTATTCCAATATTTTTCTAGGCAAAATTTGATACTGTAGTGATGTGTGGAAAGCAGTGATCTTCAGGGATTGTGCTAATTACTCATGTAAAAAATCAACAAGAAAACACTATTCAATTCATTAGAAAGAAGAGTAATAATGGGTGATATATACAAGGGAGCTGTAGCACTTAACTCTTTTCAGAGAAACATTCCGATATCACAGAAAATCACCCAAATCCACAGTTTAACGAGTGTTATTCATATAACTGTTAATTGGGCATTTTTTGTTTCTTTGCTGTTTGTTATCACCCAAAAAATTTGATTTCACAGACCTCTAAAATTTCTTTAAAATGCATTTTGAGGGAAGCCCCACATCAATTCATGTTTTACAACAAAGAGGAAAGTGAATGCCATCATTTTCTTAATTTTATTACGTGAAAAAAAATTCACTAATCTTAAGAAAGAGAAGTTATGGCCCTTTTAAAAGTTAATTATCTACCCAGGCCAGTTCTGTCCCTGTTGGCTATGTATTTGAAATATAGCTTCCTAAGACTGTGTTCATTCTAGACTGTGTAAAGCTGAATAATAACATCAGTCCATGGAGTGGGGGAAAGAAATAAAATAATTCTCATCAGCTCCAAAACCAAACCAAACCCATTGCCATCAAGTGGATTCCGACTCATAGCAACCCTATAGGACAGGGTAGAACTGCCCCATAGAGTTTCCAAGGAGCACCTGGTGGATTTGAACTGCCAACCTTTAGGGTAGCAGCCGTAGCACTTAACCACTACGCCACCAGGGTTTCCCTCATCAGCTCAGCAAACCTGAAATCACATGTTTTGAAAAACAAATAAATTATTATTTCTAAGGAATGAGATTATCATTATTAATTAGGTCAGTTTTGGCCCACTTGTAGAAAGGGACTGGACTCAGTACTCCTGGTTCTGGAGGTTAAAGACAAACACCTGATATCCTACATTTGCCAACGGAAAACAATGTATAGCTTTCTCCTTTTGCTGAAATTAAAAAAAAAAAAAATCCCTCACATAGAGTAATATTTTTAAGCTAACAATAATATCAAAATCTCTTTATTCTTTCTCAAAGGAAAATCACTGCAGGCATTAACAGTGTCTGTGACTACTCATTTATTTTAGTTTCTCAATGTGTTATAAATAATAGCACTAGAAACGTATCTGTACATAAATGGATTAGAAAGAATAGTTCCACCCAAGAGTTCAGCTGTCTGCCATTATTTGGGAGACAATAAGGCACACTTGATAGCAGTTTATATAAATAATGAGTTTAGAAAGATACAAACAGTGATCTGGTGACAGATGTTCTGTGATGAGTATTCATTTTATCACTTAAACTGACGTGCTTTTGAAAAGTCAATTTTTCTCTATTCAAGTTTATGAAAGTTTTAAAATACATCATAATAAGAAAATGGGTAAGACAAATTGTACAATACCATCCTATCATTTCCAACTTTTCTATACAGGAAATGTAATCACAATATAGACCAACTGAAAAAAAAGGCTTCTAAGAGGCTTTGTGAAGGCAATGAAAGATTTATAGTAGAGAAAGCCTTCAAAAAGTCAACAGAGGTCGTGGATCGAAATGCGAAGTATATCTCTAAAGTGCAAAACTTGAAGACATTGACAGGATTCCATTTGGGTGACAGCCACTACGACGAGTGTATCTTTAGTATCTTAAATCTAGTCTGAATTAGATACAGGTTTATCACTCAAAAACAGACCACTCCAAGTAAAAAGACCTCTTATCTTGTCTTTCCTGCTTGAAAATGACAAGCAGTAGGAGCTTGGCACAAGCTGCCAATTGAAAGCCAATGCCATAAGGTCTGGAATGTCACTAAGCTTGAATAACTGCCTTCAGTGACATAGAATAGGTGGCCTTCTCTTCACAATAAGCCTTCCATTGCTTCTAAGTTTTTATTAGGCGACCTACATCATATAATAAAGTTCATATGACATTTATGTTTCTATTATTTATGAGCCATGAGGCAATTCATTTTATGACCTTCTTCTGTCTTTATTCTGCTTCTTTTATCTTACTCTTCACTTTGGAGTATAAGATATGACTGTTTCCCACTTGTTCTTTTTTTGTAGTTCTTTGAAAGTCAATATAATCAATCACTCAAGATGCAGCTTTTAGATAGCTTGGAATATTTATTAGTGTTAGCCACCCACTGATTTCTATTTTAAAATGGTTTAAAGAATGAGGAGCATTGTAACAATATATTTATAGTTTCCATGAGACTTTTAAAGTATACAGTATACAGTAACTTGCAACTCTAATCATTGCTTACATCAACAGAACACTCTATAACTAGTGAATATAGCAAGAAATTCATTAAATAATGAATAACCATAGACAATCTGGGGAGCCCTGGTGGCACAGTGGTTAAAGCACTCAGCTGCTAACTTAAAGGTCTGTGGTTTGAACACACCAGTCGCTCTGTGGGAAAAAAAAAATGTGACAGTCTGCTTCCGTAAAGATTTGGAAACCCTATTTTTTTTATGAGGCAGTTCTACTATGTCCTATAGGGGTGCCATGAGTCAGAATCAACTCAACAGCAATGGGTTTGTTTGTTTTGTTTTCGCTTTTTGCACGGACAATCTGTCTTATCAAGATTTCTGTAATTATTTGGTTTACATCTTTGAGTGTTAAAATTCCCAGTAGAGAGTGGAATAGATGTGACAGTGTTTGCTGAGCAATTTCTCCCCATTTTAATCAGTAATCTTAGTAATTATTGTCCCATTTCTACTAGGCACATGCTCTTGGTCCAGCACTTTATTTTTCTCTTATCTTATATTGGAAAAAAGTTGTAGGTTACATAAAAATAGTTCTTAATACAATATATTATATTAGCCACTAAAACTTTAATTTTTTTTTCTTAGGAATCTCTTCACCTGTAATATATATAGACAATAAAAGCTATGAGAAAGCAAGTAATTTTAAATATTATATTCGAGTGGCTGTTTAAGTCTTACTTTTTAATAATCTGGATGTTGATACTAATGATGGTAAAATAAATTTTATTGTAATACTTTATTTTGAAATATACTATTAAATAAATCTTTTCACAAATGTTCATCTATTTTAGGCAATTGCCTTTGATGCTACAGCGTTCTAATCCAGGCAGTATCATTTACTAGTTACATGATCATGGGAAAGACTTTTAACTTCACTGTGTCTCTTTTTTCTTAACTATGAAATGAAGGGATTATACTGATCTCTAATGCTTCTTGTAGGGTCGTAATTTTATAGCTATTCGAACCCTAAAATGCAAATATTCAGGTGTTTCTTTCCAAATTATATAGTCTTCAAATTTTAGAGTTCTACGGGACCTCCAAAGAAAGGTCTGGTGATCTGCTTCTGAAAATCAGCCAATGAAAACCCTATGGATCTCAACAGTTTGACCTGCAACCAGATCATGGGAACAGTGCAGGACCACAAAGCATTTCCTTCTGTTGTGCATGAGTACGGGGTCGACTCTGTAGCAGCTAGTAACAACAATAAGGTATCAATCCAACACTCTCATTATATAAATGAGAGAACTGAGATTTAACACTTTCAAGCAATAGCTTAATGTCCTAAACGAAGATTCGATGTTTAGTATTTTCTAAACTAGGAGAGTCATGCCTACTAACTGGAAGGTCTGCAGTTCAAATCCACCAGCCCCTCCTTGGAAACCCTATGGGGCAGTTCTACTCTGTCCTACAGGGTCGCTATGAGTTAGAATTGACCGACAACAAAGGGATTGGTAGGAGAGTCATGTGAAGCAACATATTGACAGTAGTATACAATTTAAATAGTTCTCACCCCCTATGGAGAATGCTGTAGTAATATACCTATATGGAAAACTGTTTATATATGTTTTGAGGACATGTATTTTTAAAAAGGTTCTCTTTTACCATCTTTTGCACCTATAAGGCCAATTTATGCAGTATATACTACTGATTTCTAAAATTGCTACTAGTACTATCCACTGAAAGTTTTATAGGGAAAATTATAAGCTTGCTGAATAATAATGAGTACTAGAACAGGAGAGCTAGCTAATCTTCACTATTGTTATCTAGCATAGATAAATGTGGGGTGTCTAAGTATGTATGTGTGTGCGCTACTTACAGAGCAACTTGGAATTAAAAATGAATTACAGAAGGCAAATTTCCTGTGAATACGGCAAAAAGTACATAAAACAATCTCAAAGGGAGGAAAAACAGATTATATAAATGCATCCCTCATCCATTCTGCTGTGAAAACCAATTCTCCCTCTATTCTGAAATTCCCGTGTTTTCCTCTCCTACTGCCATTTTCTAGCCGAATGATGGAGTTACATTTAACAGGGAAGTGATTTGATAGACTCAAACTGACTGAGCTGATAGTGTGCCATTTAGTCAAAATATTTGGAGTAAGCTTTATTATAATAGTTTTTATGCACAGTGATTAGAACTGGCGATGAAAGCAGGATAAGCACAGGAGCTAAAAAGGAGCCGTACTCTGCTGAAATAATTAAAATACATGAAACAGTTTGTCTTACACATGAACTCTGTTAGCTTTTATTTATACTAAATTGATGACATCATGGAAGCTGTTACCCGGGATCAATAAAATCATATATAAATTTAAAAGAAAACATTTTTTTGAGAAAAATACTTGGATGATCTTTGGAGTAGCATAATTTTTACAGGACAAAATTATCTAAGAATATTAAAAATGATGGTTTTTAATTGGCTTTAAGAAGATTCTACTCCTACTCATTGGATCACAGATAGTGCCTTGCAAGGCTTATTGGCTCACTATAATTTTTGTCTTAATGGACTAGTTTTCCAGGGTTGGGATCTGACTCTACATCCCTTAGATTTATGCATTTAACTTAATCCAAAACTGAAGTGCACAATTCTGTCCTTTCTGATACTTCTATTTAAAAAATGTGTTTCCCCATAATTCATAAATACTTCTTGGCTTTCATTTCAGGGAAAAGCCAATTTTACAGGGGCACATACATATCATTTAAGTACTTTTAAACAATGAAGTAAATTAATCTTATTGTTTAAGACTTAGCGAACAGTTAAGCACTGGAGTACTAGCCAAAAGTGTGGCAGTTCAAACCCACCCAGAAGCACCTCAGAAGAGGCCTGGCAATCTGCTTCCAAAAGGACAAACCTCGAAAACCCTATGGAGCAGTTCAACTCTGCTCACATGAGATCGCTATGAGTCAGAGTCCGCTCAACTAACAACAGCAACAACTTAAATATTAAAAAGGAATGTTAGAATTTTTTTGCCTAATTCAGGTTCTATTAGTAAGGATGGAGTACTCATCAGAGATATTTTTGAAATATGAAAAGGCATTCTCAGCCATTGGATCAATCATCATGCTTTTTATTCAGCTGTTTGTATTTGGGTTTTTTTTTTCCACGTGTAGTTTTCTATAAAAGCTAGTTTTACCACTTAGAACTAAGGCAAATATTGCAGTACTAGTATTTTCTAAGTGTTGAATCTGAATTGAATTGGACAGGAGAACAGGAAATATTGGAAAACATCACACAAATATCTGTTTTTATTCAAGTAGAAAATTGGAGTTTCAGGATTCAACCAGAATTAAGTCCAAATATTGAAATTCCAATTACAAGTGCGATTGTACTGAACTATAATTTAAGTCTTCCTTTCTGAAAGCACTAGCCATTACATTTTTGCAGAACAGCTTAAAAAAAAAAAAGCAAAACGGAAACCCTGGTGGCGTAGTTTAGCTTCCAAAATGTAACATCTGAAATCCAAATACCATGTGAAAAGACCTTAAACACACTGAACCCAATTCAATACCCATGTAACTCTTTGAAACATCCCCTCAAGGTTTCAAAGGGTATGAACTGTAGCTAAGTGGAAAAAAAAAAAAAAAACAAAAACTCTCATCTAGAAAGATCCCATCATGCCCAACAGCCTGAAGTGAATCTGTCTATACATTATCACTCAATATAGGGTAAAAGCAGACTGCTTTTTTTTTTTTTTTCAGTGTAGGGAGTGAAAGACCACTGCGTAGGTGAAATTAATCACACATTTTAAAGTGAGGTTTCTGAGCTATTTTGGCAATACTATTTTTGAAAAAGAAAAAAATATATCACGGTAAATTCAAGCATGCTAAGACCTTCAAAGACCTTGATTTTTTGTGTTTGCAGACTCCCAGATAGATTTTTTTTTCCTGAAATTGGAGTATTTAGACTCCCTTAGATTGAAAAAATACACTAAGATGTAGGAAGTGCAGATATGTTTTGATTCTTCCATGTTTCTTCTTTAGCCTCTTATCTACAAAAGTGAGCCTAGTTGCTATAGTAACATGCATGATTAAATACTATATTTTTATGCAAATAATGTGCCCCATCTACCTTTGTTTGCCAACCATGCCCTCCCTCCATGAGGTATTTTCACAAGACAGCCATGCTGTAAAAAAAAAAATTTGGCATAGCATGCTTATGAAAATACCTCCCAAGGGGAGGGTGAGGTTGGCAAACAAACTTAGAAAGTGTACTATTTGCATGAAAGTATGGAATTAGTTGTGAGAAGAGACATTCTAGCGGGGTGAGGCCAGACTGCCTGGATTAAAATCTCACTTCTGCCACTTGCTAAAAGCCAAAACCAAACTTGTTGCCGCGGAGTTGATTTCAACTCACAGAGACCCTATAGGGCAGAATAGAACTGACCCATAGGGCTTCCAAAGATCAGCTGGTGAATCTGAACTGCGACTTTTGGGTTAGCAGCCTGAGCCCTTAACCACAGCACCACCGGTGGTATGATATTTGCCAAGACATTTAAGCTTCCTGTGCCTCGGTTTCTTCATCCTTAAATGGTAATGATAATAATAGCTGTCTCATAGCGTTGTTGTAGTAAATAATTGTGTGTATGCGTATGTATATTAGTATATACATATGTTTATAGCATTTTATTTATTTTTCCCCTTGGGAAAATTCAGATTATCACACAGTGCTTTTCAAACTTTCATGCGCATACAAACCATTTGGAGATTTTGTTAAAAAATGTAGACTCAGTAGACTGCTGTGGAAGCCTGAGTTCTGTATTTCTAACAAGCCCTTGGGTGCTGCCCATCTGCTAGCCCAGGGACCATATTTTGGGTAGCAAGAATCTAACACGTGTTAGTGGGTGAACAAAATAGGTATGAGAGAACACTGCAAAAATTGGCCATAATGAATTAAAGCATTACAATAACTCATGATGATCTGTGGCAAAGCCTCAAAAGACATTATTTTATATTCTAAGTGTAACAAATTTTACTGTGCTGGAGTTTATATTATAGACACTTTGGGAAAAGTAGAGTACTAAAGTGCAGAAAAGCATTATAGATAATTTTGATGTATTAGTGTGTACTTACCTGATTCTTCAAAAATAGGCTGTCTTTCCTCTCTATAGACATATACACACATGCATACGCATATATGCACAAGTGCACACACAGTTCTACTTATATTTTTCTGACAATTTCTGTTTGAAAAACAATGCACTCCTTTTGTCACCCATATCATCTAGGGGAAGAGAAATGCTATTTTTATTTTTTTAATAAATACTATTTTTAACCTAGGTGTGAAACTATGCACAGATTCTGTTTCTAGGAAGTTAATTAAGAGAACAACAGGGCAGATAGGGCATTAGCAAAGTAGAGTAATAACTGCACTGTCAAATAATCGAATCAGCAAACATCTTATTGCACATGAAGTCATTATACTTCCCATTATAAACAAGCTTTATTATTGCTAGTGTTGATGTTCTGATTTGTGTGAACTACTATATGAATGGGGAAGGTGAACAAAGGAAACCAAGAAAGTCACAAGAAAGTAGATGAAAAGAGACATATAAGTTTCCCATTGGATGTGGGGTGCTGGTCTGTCTTATCTGACTACTTTTGCATGTATGCAGAAGAATCTGCTTTCTGTGTATGCCTACTGAGACATAAAAAAGAAATGTCCTGTTGTTAAAGTCCTAATAGTTTTGAGAAAGCATATTTGCTTAGCAATTCAATGTGTATGCATTCTATGATAAGAACTTTAATTGAGTAACTGCTGGTTATGTGTGAGTTTTATTTCTTTCTTTATCTCATTGCTTACTAATATATCCTAGTTTCGCTGGAAAGAGTGAAGAATTATTGACTGATTATTTTTTCTTGCATCTTGTTTTATTATCATCATTCATTTTCTTGGCAACTTCCCCCTTGATGCCCCACCTCCCAGTATGTTTTAGGAAGCTTTATGCCTCAAGCCTAATGGACATAAAATGAAGGGAAATCTGTGTTTTCAGTATGCGTGATGCTTTCTGAATATAGATGCTTAGAGAAATTGTAGGCGGATGTGTTTTCATTTCTTATGGTATATGACTTTTTCTATTCCATGGTAGGAATCAAAGATAGCCAAGTTCTATTCAACAGTTTGGCTTATTTGCCTTGAAACCTCATACAGTTTAGAATTTATTGAGCCTTGGTGGCACAGTGGTTAAGAGCTGTGGCTGCTAACCAAAAGGTCGGCAGTTTGAATCTACCAGCCTCTCCTTGGAAATCCTATGGGGCAGTTCTATTCTGTCCTGTAGGGTCACTATGAGTCAGAATTGACTCTATGACTATCGGTTTCAAATTATTTTAGGATCCTCAAATCAATCATCAGCACTTCTTCCCAGAAAAATAATAGTTTAGGATCTTAACAACAACAACAGCAGTAATAATAATCATAGTCAGAAGTAAAATGTTGATGTTTAAATTTAGACTATTTTTCTTTAATGGAGTCCCTGAGTGGCAAAAACGGTTAAGCACTCAACTACTAAACAAAAGCTTGGTGATTTAAATTCACCCAGAGGTGCCTGGGAAGAAAGGCCTAGTGACCTACTTCTGAAAGGTCACAGCCATTGAAAATCCCGTGAAGTACAATTCTACTCTGACACACATGGGGTCACCATGAGTCAGAATACAATCAACAGCAACTGGTTTGGCTACTTTTCTTTATAAGTGAGTGTATTTCTATGTAAAAAGAGATATAACCCTTACACTCCATAGGTATAAATACAAATAAAGATTCACCTCCATGTAAATGATTGAACATACTTCAGGTAAACCAAACTCACTTACTCTCGGCAAGATATAATAATAATATTTGACATTTTATAACTTACCCAGATTTTCAGAGAAATAAGCCATCTTCTTATCTTTTCAGTTTGTTCCCTCTTCTCTTTTAATTACTCTTAATATATGTGATTTTAGAATGCCCTGCCTCAAATTATTTTTGTAATACGTGTGTAGAAATTATTATTCTACTTCCTTGTACTTATCAAAATATAGATACTGGATCTTCTTACTCTTCTAAAGGTTGTGGATTCTATGAGACATAACATAATTCTTCTAATGTTTACTAATTGAATACCAGTGCAGTAGATAGGCTAACTGAACAGCTTTAATTTCAGTGGAATTATTTTTGAATATACTACTTGAGGTTTTACCAGGTTAAATGGTTATTTTCTCAATACGTCCTAGATGTCTCAAAATGCTACTGTTGCTACTGTCCACAATCCATATACAATGTCATTGAAGATGATTACTGTGTCTGTATATTTTTGAAGTTAAAAAGAACAACACCTTGGAAGTAGTCTTTTCAACCTTGCAAATGTAAATAGTTTGCACTTTTATTTATAGCTGGAAACCAGTTATATCTCTTTCCCAGGAATATGGAAAGCATATTGGGATTGGGTAAAAACTCATGTAGGCCAATGATACATGGTGAAAGCAATGACTGAATTGAGTCTAGGAGACAATGTATGAATCATGTAGGATACCTTAGCAAACTAACTGGGATATCAACATATTTTATCACATTTAACTATATCATATTTTAATTAGAGTACCCATTTTTCCAACAATGATAGCAGAGATAGACACTATCATTTAGTCTTCTATTTTATTAAAATTTTTAAATGTCAGAGGAGCACAAAATGGCATCTTAGACACACCCTAACATCCCCTTACAACAAAGACTAGAGAAACCAAGTGAAACGGATACAGATGACAACCTTGGAAGTAAGAGCATCAAACGGAAGGCTGACGAATTACGCTGAGTGCAGAGTGGGAGCAGAGATTGAACAAAAATAGCTGAAGTAGAGATTTATGGATCATCAGCTTCCTATCAGCTAGCCCAGGGCAGTGTGGCCATCTTGAGACAAGGCAAACAGCATTCCTGGATGAGAAGTACAGGAAGGCAAATCTATGGAATTTAAAACAGGAGACAGAGATACCGTGCAAACAAACCTGGAAAGAAACAAAGTGAGCAGGACAAGAAGTGAATCTAAAAAGGGAATGTACAGAAGGGCGGAGGAAAGCTCCAGTGATTGTGGCGACCACAGAGAAGGAAAGTAACCAGGAACTACTCACCAGCAGTGGTGCTGACCATTTGGACAGGGAACATCCACTGAATTATAAAATCATAGAGTAAAAACTAGAGGTCCCCCACCCAGCCAGCCTCTGTGCAGCACGCACCCTATCACATTTAGTGAGGCCAACCCCAATCCCCTGGTACGCCCTACCAGTAGCATCAGCACACCCACGCCCAGTGTCAGGAGGGTGCATCCTCCCACCCAGAGACAGTCAGGCATGCTCACTGCACCCCCACCCAGTGAACAACAATGCATTCCGTGGCACAACACCCAGCGAACGGTGGCTGTGGTCCCGTGCCACACACCTGGTTAATGGCTGATGTGCTCAACAGAGAGCCCACTGAACCCCTGCTCAGTGACAGACAGGTACATCCCTGTCCAGCAACAGACAGGCACGCACCATATCACCTGTCCAGAGACCAGCAGGTGAGATCCCCCCACACCAGAACAGTGGCCAGAAAAGCACCCTGCACCACTGCCCAACCAGATAGGTGTGCCTCCATGCCCCAGCCCAATGACTAGCAGAAGTGCCCCCTGCCCACCCTTCCAACAACCACATTGCATAGCCCAGCAGGCACGGCTCCTTACCAACTACCACCCAGCACATCACGACAGGTGTCTCCCATGCCCGCACCCAACAAAGAGCAAGTGATCCCCGTGCACTCACTCACAGACATCCCAGCTGCAAGAACACCCATCTCACACCCAGCTAGTTTCTGCAGGCCAACCACACATGCACTGAGGTTTCTTGATCTCCCCTTACCTACTGAGATGCCAATTCATGTATGCACAGAGGGCCTACCCCATACATTTGGGTAGTACTGCCCTCCTGTAGCTACAAAGATGACCTGTCCTGCTCTTCAGTGGATACACTAACTGCTAGCATCAACATGGAAGGACCACACTGTCCCACAAGAGCTGCAGCGGGACCATGATTACCCAACACTTGCCCGCTCAAATCAGGAAAAGTACCTGCTCTTATATCTCCACTCAATCCTGTAAGGGGAGACATATGAGCCTACTGAAAGAGGACTCACATGAATGTGCAACCCACCAGACCCACTAGTGAGAGGAAATTATACACACCCAACCAACACCACCAGTCATACATAGACCAGTATCACAAAATTAGGACATTCCCAGATAAGCAGAAATTCAGGGAATTTGTAACCACCAGCCAGTCATATAAGAAATATTAAAGAGAGTTCTTCAGACAGAGAAACAATGATATCAGACAACAAACAGATAAAGACACACAACAGCATTGCCCAAATACCAAACCAGGTAAAGTCCTCACAAAAGTAAAATAAAGCTGAAAAATTGATTGCAGAGAATCAGAGATATTAAGCTGTAAACCACAACAACTTCACAAAAAAGGGTGAATATAAGTCGTAGTTATAATTCTTCTTTATGGAGAGGACATCAAGGTGATTTCAAGATACAGCTCACTGTTTTAAATATAGGAGGATAACTGTAAACTTCAGAGTAATCACAAAGAGAATAAATGTACTCACCAAAATAAAGAAGAAAATAAAAAAAGACTCAGTAAATTCAAAAACAACAATAACAAATAATAAGAAAAAGAAAATCCATATACAAAAATCACTCAGCACAGAAAATTAAGAACACAGAAACCTTTAACATCACACATACACACAAAATATATATATATAGCAGAATGGCAGCTGTGATTTCATACCTATCGATAATCACACTGTATGTAAGTGGATTAAATGCACTTTAAGAGGCAGAGAGCGGCAGAATGAATTAAAAAACATGACCAATCAATGTGTTGCCTACAAGTGACACACCTTAGACACAAAAAACATAAATAGGTTAAAAATCAAGGATGGAAAAAATATATCAAGCAAATAATAACCGAAAGAGAGCAGGAGTGGCAATATCGATTTCTGACAAAATAGAATTTAATTCAAAATCCATTATAAGAGACAAAGAAGGACATTATATAATGATTAGAGGATTAATTCACCAGGAAGATATAATAGTAATAAATATTTATACATCCAATGCCAGAGCTCCAAAATATATAAAATAAACTCTAATAGAATTTAAGAGAAATAGACAATTCTAAAATAATGGTAGGAGACTTTAACACACCACTTTCGATGATGACCAAAACAACTAGAAAGAAAATCAACAAAGATACAGAAGATTTAAATAACATTATTAGTCAACTTAACATAACAGACATGCTTAGAACACCCCACACAACAGCAACACAATACATAATCTTCAAAGCACATGGAACAATCTCCAGAATAGACCATATTTTAGGCCAGAACACAAGCCTCAATAAGTTTAAAAACATTGAAATTATAATGAACATCTTCTCTGACCATAATGCTCTAAAACTGGAAATCAGTAACAAGAAGAACAAGGAAAGCAAATTAAATACATGGATGCAAAATAACATATTACTAAAAAAAATAGTGAATCAAAGAAGAAATCAAAAGTGAAGTTAAAAAAAAAAAGAATCAAACGAGAATGAAAATAAAACATACCAAAACTTTTGGGATATGGCAAAAGCAGTGCTCAGAGGAAAATTTGTATCAATAAATGCATACATTAAAAGAGAAGAAAGGTCCAAAATCAATAACTTGCCCAACAACATGAACAAGTATAAAAGGAAGAGCAAAAGAAGACCGAACTACCAGAAGAAAGGAAATAATAAAGATTAGAGCAGAAATAAATGGAATAGAAAATAGAATCAACAAGACTAGAAGCTGGTTCTTTGAGAGGATCAATAAGATCAACAAACCACTGGCCAAATTGACATAGGAACAAAAAAAAAAAGAGAGAGAAGATGCAAATAACCAAAATAAGAAATAAAATGGGTGGCATTACAACGGATTCAATTCAGAAAGAGGATCATAACAGAATATTATGAAAAATTGTACTCTAACAAATTTAAAAACCTGGAAGTGGACAAATTTCTATAAACACACTGCCTACCTAAACTAACAGAGGTAGAAAATCCCAATAGACCTATAACAAAAGAAGAGGTTGAAGATGTCATCAAAAAGATCCCAACAAAAATAACCCTGGCCCAGATAGCTTCACTGGGGAAATCCACCAAACATTTAGAGAAGAGTTGACACTCATTTTACTCAAAATTTTCCAGAACAAAGAAAAGGAAAGAATACTCCCTCATTCATTCTGTGAAGCAAGCATAACCCTTGCTTCAAAACCAGGTAAAGACATCACACACACACACACACACACACACACACACAAAGAAAATTACAGGTAAATATTCCTTATGAATATAAACACAAAAATTGTCAACAGAATTCTAGCCAACAGGTTTCAACAGCATAACAAAGAAAGAAAGAGAGAGACAAAGAAAGAAAGAAAGAAAGATGGAGAGAAGGAGACAGAGGAAGAAAGAAAAAGAGAGAGAGAGGAAGGAAGGGAGGGAAGGAGGGAGGGAGGGAGGGAGGGAGGGAGGGAGGAAGGAAGGAAGGAAGGAAGGAAGGAAGGAAGGAAGGAAGGAAGGAAGGAAGGAAGGAAGGAAGGAAGGAAGGAAGGAAGGAAGGAAGGAAGGAAGGAAGGATTATGTTCAAGTGGGATTCATACCAGGAATGCAAGGGTACTTCAACATAAGAAAATCAATGTAATTCACCACATAAATAAAGGATAAAAATCACATAATCATCTCAATGCAGAAAAGGTATTGATACAGTCTAACACCCTGTCCAGATAAAAACTCTCAGCAAAATAGGAATAGAGGGAAATTATTCTACATAATTAAGGGCATAGATGCACAATCAACAGACAACATTATTCTCAATGGAAAAAAAGATAGAGTCTTCTCCTTGAGAACAGGAATGAGACAAGGATGCCCATTATCACCCCTTTTATTCAATATTGTACTGGAAGTCCTAGCCAGAGCAATAAAGCAAGAAAGGGAGATAAAGTGTATCCAAATTGAAAAAGAAGAAGTAAAACTATCCGTATTCACAGATGACATGATCCTATACACCGAAAATACCAGATATTCCACAAGAAAGCTAATGGATCTAATAGAAGGATTCAGCAAAGTGGCGGGGTACAAGATTATCTTAGTTATTGAAGGCTGCTATAACACAAATACCCTAAGTGAATGGCTTTAACAAAGAGAAATTTATTTTCTCACAGTTCAGGAGGCTAGAAGTCTGAATTCAGGGTGTTGGCTCTAGGGGAACACTATCGCTGTAGACTATGAGGGAAGTTCCTTGTTTCATCTAAGCTTCTGCTCCTGGACAATCTTCATTAGCTTAGCATCTCTCCCTATCTCTGCTAGCTTGCTAGCTTGTTTAATCTTTTTTATAACTCAAAAAATAGTGACTCAGCTCTTCCTCACTGGCTGCCTGAGGATCTGCCACCATCATGAATGACACAGTAACTATCCGGACTAGGAAGTTTGTGACCAACCAACTACTCCAGTGGAAAAAAATGATCTTTGATGTCCTTCACCCTGGGAAGGCAACAGTACCTAAGGCAGAAATTCGGGAAAAACTAGCCAAAATGTACAAGACCACACCAGATGTCATCTTTGTGTTTGGATTCAGAACCCATTTTGGTCGTGGAAAGACTACTGGCTTTGGCATGGTTTAGGATTCCTTCAAATATGCAAAGAAAAATGAACCTAAACTCAGATTTGCAAGTCTGTATGAGAAGAAAAAGACCTCAAGAAAATAGCTCAAGGAGTGCAAGAACAGAATGAAGAAAGCCAGGGGGCCTGCAAAGGAATAAAGATTCTGCAGCGACTTGATCTGCAATGACTGTGTGGATTTTTCACCAGAGGATTAATAAACCACAAAAACTAAAAAAAAAAAAAGAAAAAAGATATTGACTCAAGACGCAACCTACACTAATCCTGCCTCATTAGCATATCAAAGAAGCCAATTCCGAGATGGGATTATAACACAGGCACAGAGGATAGGGATTCTATCAAATATTTGGGGGGACACAATTCAACTCATAGCAAAGATCAACACAGAAGAATCAGCTGGGCTGTTTCACACTAACAAGGAAAACTCCAAAAAGGAAATCAAGAAAACAGTACCGTTTACAGGATAAAATACCTGGGAGTAAACCTAACCAGGGATGTAAAAGACCTACATGTCGAGAACTACAAAACACTACCAAAAGAAACCTACATAAATGGAAAAACGTTCCATGCTCATGGATTGGACGACTTAACATTGTGAAAATGTCGATAGTACCCAAAACAATCTATAGATATAATGCAATTCTGATCCGAATCTCAACAACATTCTCTACTCAAATGGAAAAACTAATCATTCACTTTATGTGGAAAGGAAAGAGGCCCCAAATAGCCAAAACAATATTGACAAAGAACAAAGTAGTAGGCCTCACACTTCCTGATATCAAAACATACTATACAAAACATCAGAACAGCCTGGTACTGGTTCAATGACAGACACAGACCAATGGAGTAGAATTGAGAACTTAAGTAAATCCAGCCATCTATGGGCAGCTGATTTTCAACAAAGGGTCAAAGTCCACATAATAGGGGAAGAAACAGTCTCTTTAAAAAATGGTGCTGGAAAAGCTGAATATCCATTTGCAGCAAAATGAAACCAGATCCATATCTCACACCATAGAAAAAAACCTAACTCATAATGGATCAAAGACCTAAATGTTAAAGCTAAAACTGTAAAGTTCCTGGAAGATAACATAGGGACAAAATTTTGAATTTAATCTTTTGAAGATACAGACTTTCAAACACAGCTATAAAATGCATGAACAACAGAAGACAAATTAGAGAACTGGGACCTCCTAAAAATTAAATATTTATGCTCACCAAAAGAGTAAAAAGAGAATCTACAGACTGGAAAAAAATCTTTGGGAATGACATATCTGATAAAGGTCTAACCTCTAAAATATATAGAAAACTTCAATGACAAAAAAGACGGACAGTCCAATTAAAAAATGGGCAAAAGACACACAGACACTTCATCAAAGAGGACATTCAGGTGGCCGACAAACACATGAAAAAGGGCTGGTGATCATTAGCCGTTGATGTTGTTGGTGTTAGGTGCCATCCAGTCGGTTCCAACTCATAGGGACCCTATGTACAACCTAACAAAACGCTGCCCAGTCCTGTTCCATCCTTGCAATTGTTGCTATGTTTGAGCCCACTGTTGCAGCCCCTGTGTCATTCCATCTTGTTGAGAGTTTTTCTCTTTTTTGATAACCCTCTACTTTACCAAGCATGATGTCCTTCTCCAGGGACTGCTACCTCCTGATAACACACCCAAAATATGTGAGACAGTCTTACCATCTAAGGAGCATTCTGGCTGTACTTCTTCCAAGACAAATTTGTTCGTTCTTTTGGCAGTCCATGTTATATTCAATATTCTTTGCCAACACCATAATTCAAAGGCATCAATTATTCTTCAGCCTTCCTTATTCATTGTCAAGCTTTCACATGGATGTGAGGCGATTGAAAATACCATGACTTGTGTCAGGCACACCTTAGTCCTCAAGGTGACATCTTTGCTTTTGAACAGTTTAAAGAGGTCTTCTGCAGCATATTTGTCCAATACAATACATCATTTGGTTTTTTGACTTCTGCTTCCATGGGTGTTGATTGTGGACCCAAGTAATTTGAAATGCTTGACAACTTCAATCTTTTCTCTGTTTATCCTTTTGCTGCTTATTTCTTCAGTTGTGAGGATCTTTGTTTTCTTTATGTTGAGGTGTAATCCATACTGAAGGCTGAGATCTTTGATCTTCATCAGTAAGTGCTTCAAGCCCTCTTCACTTTCAGCAAGCAAGGTTGTGTCATCTGCGTATCACAGGTTATTTAATGAGTCTTCCTCCAATCATGATGTCGAGTTCTTCTTCATATGGTCCAGCTTCTCGGACTATTTGCTCAGCATACAGATTGAATAAATATGGTGAAAGGATACAACCCTGATGCACACCTTTCATGATTTTAAACCAATCAGTACCCCCTTATTCAGTTCAAACAACTGCCACTTGGTCTATGTACAGCTTCTGCATGAGCACAATTAAGAGTTCTGGAATTCCAGTTCTTCAAAATGTTCTCCATAATTTGTTATGATCCACACAGTTGAATGCCTTTGCATAGTCAATAAAACACAGGTGAAATTCTTTCTGGTATTCTCTGCTTCCAGCCAAGATCCATCTCTTATGAATTGAATTCTGTCCCCCTAAAATGTGTGCCAACTTGTCTAGGCCCTGATTCCCAGTATTACGTGATTATCCACCATTTTGTGATCTAAAGTGATTATCCTATGTGTTTCGAATCCTAACCTCTATAATATTAGTTAGGCAGAATTACATGCAGTTATTTTTTTATGTTAATGAAGCAGGATCTATAGGATCAAGTTGTATCTTGAGTAAATCTCTTTTGAGATATAAAAGAGAGAAATGAGCAGAGAGGAGAGGGACCTCATACTACCAAGAAAGAAGAGCTGGCAGTGGAGCATGTCCTTTGGACCCAGGCTTCCTGCACTGAGAAGTTCCTAGACCACGGGAAGATTGATGACAAGGACCTTTCCCCATAACTAAAAGAGAGAGAAAGCCTTCCCCTGGAGCTGGTGCCCTGAATTCAGACTTCTAGCCTCCTAGACTATAAGAGAATAAATTTTTGTTTGTTAAAGCCATCTAGTTGTGGTATTTCTGTTATAGCAGCACTAGATAACCACCATCTGACATCAGCAATGATATTCCTCGTTCCACATCCTCTTCTGAATCTAATTAGCCATTAACCCTCCAAAAGACCTGTTGCCTTTGAGTAGATTCTGACCCATAGCGACCCTATAGGACAAAGTAGAACTGCCTCCTAGGGTTTCCAAGAAGCTGCTGGTGGAGTTCAACTGCCAGCCTCTTGGTTAGCATTCAAGCTCTTAATCACTGCACCACCAGGGCTCCTAATTAGCCATTAGAGAGATCCAAATGAAAACTACATGAGATACCATCTCACTCCTGCAAAAAAGGCACTGATCCAAACAAACAAAGAAACGGAAAACCAACAAATGCTAGCAAGGTGGAAGGGAAGGCTGAAATGCTAATAAACTGGGGTTGTAAAATCATACAGCCTCTATGGAAAACAGTATGGCACTTTCTCAAAAAGCTGGAAATATATATATATAAAAGTACCTTACAATCCAGCAATCCTGCCCCTAGGCATATATACTAGAGAAATAAGAGCAGTGACACGAATAGACATATGCCCATCCAGGTTCATTGCAGCATTATTCACAATAGCAAAAAGACGGAAACAACCTAAGTGCCTATAAATGGATGAATAGATAAAAAATTGTGCTACATACACACAGTGGAACACTATGGAGCTATAAAGAATAAATGATGAGTTCTTGAAACATAGATGAACTGGTGGATATTATGCTGAGCGAAATAGGTCAATCACAAAAGGATAAATATTGCATCGTCTCACTTTTATAAAGACAAGAATAGGTATACATACAGAAAACAATGTTTTTTGTGGTTACCAGGGAAGGGAGGTTGAAGGAGGGAAAATCACTTTCTAGATAGTAAAATAGTAGACACTTGTTATTTTTGGTCATGTGAAAGGCAATACCCAATGTGGGAGAAGACTGCATTATTTGATGAAGGTAAATAATGACACTAAGAAGTACTCAAGAATAAGGAACAATTTTAGTAAATGCTATAATATAAACAACTTTGCAACAATAGTAATAAAATCAAAAATAGATGTATGTGGTTACATAGGTATGCATATATGTGTAGGAAGGCACATGTGAGTATATGTGGTGCAGATATAGGTGAAGCTGTAGGCATATATACATGGCATATATATGTGTATATATATATTATATATATACACATGTTTGTGTGTATGGCATATATATTCATATATGTAATAAAGCACATAGAGGTAGAGTTATGGATACTTCCGCGACAAAACCAAACACCTCGCAGAATTGGTTTACTGGATTAAAAGGCTTAGGACCATAGTCTCCTGGGACAACTTGATGAAGTGGCATAACATAGTTAATAAAGATAATGTTCTATATCCTAATTTGGTGAGTAGCGCCTGGGGTCTTAAAATCTTGCAATTGGCCATCTAAGATAAATATATAGAAATTGTTAAATGGAAATCTAATTTACTGTGTAAACTTTCACCAAAAACAATGCAATATTATAAAAAATTTGTAAATGTCAATTTATTGAGTTTGAGGCTGTATTTACTTTCATAATTGCACTGGTCATATGTGATAGATAATAGTATCTGTTTAGAAATATAAATACTATTCAAAATTAATTCCTTAAATTACATAGGTTAAGATTTTCCTTATTTTAAATACAAAGAGCATAGAACTCTGATTTTATATATATATATATTTTTAACTAGCTTTGTCTGTCTAAAAGCTAGAGTGGTTCTATTTCTAAAAACCTGCTTAAAATCCTTCGATATTATCAATATTAGGATATACTCCAACCTCCTTCACATACATTAAAAAGTCCTTGATAACCTACCTTAAATTACCTTTCCATCCTTATTTCTCTCTTTTTAACCCTTGAATTCTATTCTACCTACTTGTGGTTAGAGGTCTTTGATCAAGGATTCCAGGCATTTTTTTCTTATTAGAATGCTACTTCAGTTTCCTTATCCTTTATAACTTGTTTCATATGCCACTTCCTTCAGTAGTCTTGCCCAATTTCTGGCCCTATTAAGAGAGCTTTTCATTGTAAATTTTTAAGTATATATTTATAATGCTCTGTACAATGGCTACATTTTATGAGACTGAGCCATTTCATTGTAATATTTGAAGATGATTTATTACAAGTAACTCCACGGCAAAATGTCTTTTTTTCCCCTAATAAAAAAAAATTCATGGACAAACACAAAAAAGTATGTTTTTGATCAATGAAATTTATTTTTAAAGTATATTATCTGTGTATTAATAATGAAACTACTATACACGTGGAATGCTGAAAGCCCTATCAGATTTCAGCCTGTACTGATTTATAATAAGTAATTGTCTAATGAAGACAGTGCTAGGTATGCTTGGGAGTTCTTGAAGCAATGATTTGCAGTTTTGACAATTGCTGTAGATGAAATGATAATGCCTCATTTGTATTCTTTCTCCTCTTTCTTGAACCTACAAACTTTAAGCAAATATAGAAATGGTTTTCAAAAGAAATAATTATTTGTAAGGAAGAGTAAATGGCCCTTAGATTGACACATGAACTATTCCTTAGTGAGTATGTACTTTTAAGTTACTTCTTGTCTTTGAAGGAGAGATTAATTTTGTTATCAAACTGTTACATTATACATCTACTTAATACTGTATATTCAGTAGAAAGAACACGGTTATTATGAAAGGGACCTGAGAAATAGTTTAGTTCTGTCCATAGCTCTTTGTTTGACCTTGAAGAAATCAGTTGTTCTCTTTAGACCACTGTTAAATATTTGTAAAATGATAAGCTTGGACTAGCTCTAAAATTCTCCACTTTGATGAACCCCTGGAACTATTGCCCGGAGATAGTCTTTAAACCTTTAAACTTAAATCAAAAATATCTCTGAAGTCTTCTTAAAACCAAACAATAGTTTAGCTTAGATAGTAAAGAATGTCTGCCTTGAGCATTGTGGTCTCTTAAGATCTATCTATATGGGATCAAACTGACAACAGCAACTTGAAAGATTAGATAGGAAACTTAAGAGGCAGTGAGTTTATATTAATGTGGGAGGAGCAGCTCTGAAAAGGAGAGCGAGAATGGTTGTACAACATAAAGTATGTAGTCAACTTTATTGAACTGGACATAGAAATTGTTGAATTGGTGTATATTCTGTTGTGCATATTCTCAAACAACAACAAAACAACAAAATAAAATAATTTATCAAAAACAATGTGTGGTTAAATTTATACTGCATTTAGGTGGCAATTTAAAAATTCTCTGCTCCCTTTTCTGTGGTATGTTACATTAATTCAATAATGTTGAATAAAAAAAAAAATCAAACCCATTGCCATCGAGTCAATTCCAACCCATAGTGACCCTATAGAACACAGTATAACTGCCCCATAGGGTTTCAAAGGAGCAGTTGGTGGATTTGAACTGCCGGCCTTTTGGTTAGCAGGTGAGCTCTTAACCACTGCTCCACCAGGGCTCCGGGTTGAATAATAGTTAACACAAATAGCTATTATTCATGCCAAAGGATTGGATACGAATTTGTTTTTTGAGCTAACAAAATGGCATGCAATGCTAAAATATAATAACTTGAAGATGAAAGTAAAAACATTAGAAAACCTCAAAAACACATCAGCTAAATACTTAAGGGATGTCTTACCCAGTTTAAACCTCAAGGGAAATTCTGGTAGACAAATAGACATCATTTAAAAAATTAATAGAGAAAATAAAGGATAATTTTTAAATGAGTACAGTAGCAATACAACAAATTTAAAACAATTTTTAAAAGATCATTAAGCTACTTAACTATATATGTTCCAACACCCGTCTGTAAGTTTGGCATACTGTGGTGGCTTACATGCTGCAGTGATGCTGGAAGCTACGTCACCAGTATTTCAAATACTAGCAAGGTCACCCATGGTGGACAGGTTTCAGCAGAGCTTCCAGACTAAGACAGACTAGGAAAAAGGACCTGGCAATCTACTTCCAGAGAGAATTATCCAGTGAAAACCTTATGAATAATAGCAGAACATTGATATAGTGCTGGAAGTTGAGCTCCACAGGTTGCAAGGCACTCAAAATATGACTGGGAAAGAGCTGCCTCCTCAAAGTAGAGTCGACCTTAAGGATGTGGATGGACCAAAGCTTTTGGGACATTCATTTGTTGATGCAGCATGACTCAAAATTACAAGAAACCATTGGGAACATCCCTTAGTAATGGGAACATGGAATGTACATTGCATGAATCAAAGAAAATTGGAAATTGTCAAAAATGAAATGGAACTCTTGAAGATCAATACCTAGGCATTAATGAGCTGAAATGTACTGTTATTGGCCATTTTGGTCCAGACAGTCATGTGGTCTACTATGCCTGGAACAACAAATTAAAGAATGTTTATTACATTCATTGTAAAAAATTAAAAGTACATTTCAAAATCTATCCTGAAGTGCCATGCTGTCAGTAATAGGATAATATCCAGATGCCTACAAGAAAGAACAGTTATTATGATTATTATTCAAATTTACGTGCCAATCAATGCCAAAGATGTAGAAATTAAAGATTTTTACTAACTGCTACAGCCTGAAATTGATCAAAGACGCATTGATAATTACTGGTGATTGGAATACAAAAGCTGGAAACAAGCAGGGATCAATATTTGGAAAATATGATCTTGTGATAGAAATGATGCCAGTGATCCCATGATGGAATTCTACAAGAGCGTTGACTTATTGGTCGGAAATACATTTCTCAACAACACAGATGAAAACTATACACATGGAACTCACCTGTTGGAATACACAAGAATCAAATTGATTACATCTGTGGAAAGAGATAATGGAGAAGCTGAATATCATCAGTAAGGACAAGGTCAGGGGACAACTGCATAACAGACCACCGGTTGCTCATATGGAAGGCCTAGACAAAGCTGAAGAAAGTTAAAAAAAAAAAAAAAGTCCATGAGATATATCCCTCCTGAATTTAGAGACCATCTTAAGAATAGATTTGATGCACTGAAAACTGATGAGAGAAGACCACAAGAATTGTGGAATGACATCAAGGACATCATACAGGAAGAAAGCAAAAGGTCATTAAAAATAAAAAGAAAGGAATAAAAGACAAAGATGGATGTCAGGAGAGACTCTGAAACTTACTTGAGTACAGAGTAGCTGAAGTGAATGAAGAAATAAAAGAGCTGAATGGAAGACTTTAAAGGGTGGTTTGAGAAGACAAGGTAAATTATTAGAATAAAATGTACAAAGATTCGGCATCAGAAAACTAAAAGGGAAGAACATGCTAGGTATTTCTCAATCTGAAAAAAAGGAAGAAAAAATTCAGGTATCGGTATTGAGTTGTAAGATTGAAGGATTCTATGGGCAAAAAAAGGAATGACATTGGAAGCATCAAAAAAAAAAAGCTGGAAGGAAAACACAGAATCACTGTATCGAGAAGAATTGGTTGACCTTTAATCATTTCAGGAGGTAACGTATGATCAAGTACCAATGGTATTGAAGGGAGAAGTCCAAGCTGCACTGAAAGCACTGGCAAAAAACAAGGCTTCAGGGGTTGACAGATCACCAATTGAGATGCTTTAAGAAATGCATGCAGTGTTGGAAGTGCTCATCATCTATGCCAAGAAATTTGAAAGAGAGCTACCTGTACAACTAACTGGAAGAGATTCATATTCATGCCCATTCCAAAGAATGATGATCCAACAGAATGCTGAAATTATCAAAAAATGTCATTAATATCACATACAAGGAAAATTTTGCTGAAGAGAATTAAAAAATGGCTGCAGCCATATATCAACAGGGGACTGACAGAAATTCAAGGTCAATTTAGAAGAGGACATGGAATGAGGGATATCATTTTTTATGTCAGATGTATCTTGGCTGGAAGCAGATAACACCAGAATGATGTTTACCTGTGTTTCATTGACTATGCAGTGGCGTTCAATTGTGTGGCTCATAACAAATTATGGATAACATTGCAAAGAATAGGAATTCCAGAACATTTAATTGTGCTCATGAGGAACCCGTACATAGACCAAGGGGCAGTCATTTGAAAAGAACAAGGGGATACTGCATGGTTTAAAATCAGGAAAGGTGTGTGTCAGGGTTGTATCCTTTCACCATACTTATTCAATCTGTATGCTGAGTAAATAATCTAAGAAGCTGGACTATATGAAGAAGAATGTGGCATCATGATTGGAGGAAGACTCATTAAATAACCTGTGATATGCAGATGGCACAACCTTGCTTGCTGAAAGTGAAGAAGGCTTGAAGCACTTACTAATGAAAATCAAAGACTACAGCCTTAAGGATAGATTACACTTCAACATAAAGAAAACAAAAATCCTCACGACTGGACCAGTAAGCAACATCTTAATTAACGGAGAAAATATTGAGTTGTCACGGATTGAATTATGTCCCCCAAAAATGTGCACATCAACTTGGTTAGGCGATAATACCCAGTATTCTGTGATTGTCCTCCATTTTTGTGATTGTAATTTTATGTTAAAGAGGATTAGAGTGGGATTGTAACACCACCCTTACCCAGGTCTCACCTGGATCCAAAGTAAAGGGAGTTTCCCTGGGGTGCGGCCTGCACCGCTTTTATCTCTTAAGAGATAAAAGGAAAGGGAAGCAAGCAGAGAGTTGGGGACCTCATACCACCAAGAAAGAAGTACCAGGAGCAGAGCCCGTCCTTTGGAGATGGGGTCCCTGCGCTTGAGAAGCTCCTAGACCAGGGCAAGATTGAGGACCTTCCTCCAGAGCTTAAAGAGAGAGAAAGCCTTCCCCTGGAGCCGACGCCCTGAATTTGGACTTGTAACCTACTAGACTGTGAGGAAATAAATTTCTCTTTGTTAAAGCCATCCACTTGTGGTATTTCTGTTATAGCAGCACTAGGTTACTAACACACTTGTCAAGGGTTTTATTTTGGATTCACAAACAATGCCCGTGGAGGCAGCAGTCAAGAAATCAAATGACATATTGCACTGGGCAAATCTGCTTCAAAAAAAGAAAGCAAAGATGTCACTTTGAGGGCTAAGGTGTGCCTGAACCAAGCCATGGTATTTTCAATCTCCTCATTTGCATGAGGAAGCTGGACAATGAATATGGAAGAGTGAAGAAGAATTGAAGCATTCTAATTGTGGTCTTAGTGAAGAATATTGAATACACTGTGGACTGCCAGAAGAACTAACAAATCTGTCTTAGAGGAAATACAGCCAGAATGTTCCTTATAAGTGAGCATGACGAGACATTGTCTCACTTACTTTGAACATGTCATCAGGAAAAGGACATCATGCCTGATAAAGTAGAGGGTCAGTGAAAAAGAAGAAGCCCCTCAAAAAGTTGGATTGGCACAGTGGCTGCAACAATGGGCTCAAATATAGCAAGGATTGTGAGGATGGCACAAGATCGGGTCACGTTTTATTCTGTTGTACAAGGGGATTGCTATGTGTCTGAGCCAACTCAACAGCACCTAACAACAACTATACACGTTGATTCAGTGTCACTGATTCAAAAGTACTGAATAAATCATTTGAAGTTTGAAGAAATAGCAGAAATTTTCCTAGTGAATTGTGACAAAACAGAGTTCTTCACATAAAAGGTGTTCCCTGAGGAGTTCTGCTATTTCTTCGGAAATGTTTAAGTTTTATTTTTCAGTTTTGGAAAGTTAACTTAAAATGATCTGAAAATGATTATTATTCATCATGTTCTATTTTTTAAGGTAGGTGACTGATCAGTGCTGTCTTAAGGATGGAAGGAGGAGCTGCTCGTTACATGTTAAGCAAAATTCCACATCTATATTATCTGTCACATAGGGCTGGCTCATGAAACATGCCATTACACTACTGTCCACTGTCTTAATACAAATAAGCAACCCTTTTTGTAACTTTTTCTTTGGTTATTAGAGCTTTACTTAATAATACCAACTTCCACCATTGCTTGTTGAATAATTAGTATTGTATTTTTAACTAGTTATTTTGCATATGTTTGTTTTTAGGTGTTTCCAAGTTAATACATTTGCCAAAAGTACAGACATATATGTCACGATTTAGAGATAGCTATTTTTTTTTACTTGTATTTATTACTTGGATACAAATGTAATCTAGCTCAATATTGGGATTAAAAACATATACTGCTAAAGGCTTGTGCTTTCTATGGGTTAATTATAAAACTTACCTCTCCCACCTGTGAATTGATGAATAGACATGATTATTTCATTAGATTTCATTGATGATGGGGAAGGAGGATGTATGTAGTTAAAGGCAAAGTTAATTATACACTGCTTTCTTTTTTAATACACTATGAAAAGACTCACTTCGTTCAGCACAGGCCTAGTAATCATGTTCAATGATTGTATTTTTGTTAGAGGATAGAGTGCAGGTAAAAGAAAGTGAGGAATACTGTTATGTGAACACAGTCTCTCACTGGGAGCAATTAGGGCTCTATTTATATAACACACACACAGACACACACACACATTTTTTCAATAATGTGTATTTTGTGGTATTTCTAGAATGATCCATAAAGAAAGTTCTTAACAGCCCATGGGAACATTACATTAAACAATTATTTTAGGAAACTGGCATATCTTCAAAGTTGAATCACTTAGTAATTTTAAAATCCACTGAAATATTGCTTCTGAGAAAATTAACACATACAGTAAGCTCCAAGAACTCATCTTTTGTTCTCAGGTCATTAATATGACCATGATATGGTGAATGCTTGATAGAATTTCAAACACAGTTTCTGATATCTTCAAAGCCTACCATACCAAAGATAACAATACAGGTCACTCCCATAGTCACTGCTTTGGTTTAATAGGCCATTTATAATTTAAGTACTTAAAGATATTGGAGTTTTAAATCAAGTTAGTATATTTAGAGTGCCCCAAGCAACTACAGAAATGATGTTAGCCTTCATAAGCTGGTAGATATTTTAAGCCCATGAAAAATTTTTATTTTCATATAATATTTCCTCATTTTTATTCTGTCTGCACTATATCATAATACCTGTACTATAAGTATTTTCTAATCTCTCAAGTTTAAACAAAGGGCCACTTTTTTTCCTGAGATTATGCCTTCCTTCTGATGTCAGCACTACTAATCAGTGAATGGCATTTCAAAAGGCTTAAAAAAAATAATGCCTTATAACTCATAATCTGTTTATTTTGTTTCTCCTTTTCTGCTTATTTTATGACACAATTGAAAATTAGTTGTAGGTTTTGCATTTGAAACCTGACCTGAGAAAGTGCACTCATAAATAAATATGTAAGAAATAAATACCTTGGACAGGAAGGATAAATAAAGAAGGAAAGATAAATAAAGAAGAGAAAAATAAAACCTAAAATATACCATAAGAGAATCAAGCTATGGCATTGACTTCTATTTTTTTAAATGTCACTGGGGAAATAAATTTCCTCCTGGACTAGATCACTTTTTCCAAACTAAGAATTCATTCATCCCAGGCTGCATTCCAGCCACTCAGGGAACCAAGACCAGCATCCTCCCGGTGCTGCTGCAGTCACTGAGACTTGGAGGCTTTCTTCACCCACGCAGATGCCAGTCATCACCAGGCCAGAGCAAGAGATGCATTTAGGCAGAACAAGATGGCTCCAGCAAGTGACCAAAATAAAGAATCAGATGACCTCTCCAAAGAAGAAAAAGGAGCGGACATACCTGGTACGGAATTCAAAAGACTTATATTTAGGAATCTGCAAGAGATTAGGAAAGAGATTGAGGAAAATGCAGGCAAAATCATGGAAAAAATAGGCAAAACCAACCAAAACCAAGAAAAACACAGACAAAGCAATAGAAGAATTCAGGAAAATAATACAAGAACAAAAGGTCAAAATAAATACATAATTAGAACTTATACAAAAACAGTAACTGGAAATCAGTTTCAGAAATGGACAACTCAATAGAAAGTTTAGGAGCAAATGTGAAACAACGGAGGTGAGAATCAGCCAGATTGTAGATAAATTCATGGACGCCCTTTTGCTTGAAGAAAAATCAGAGGAAAGAACGAAGAAAAATCAGAGAAAAGAACAAAGAAAAATGAAGAAAACCTAAGAATTATGTGGGACACAATCAAGAGCAAAAACCTGTGCCTGATCAAAGTCTCAGAACAGGGGGAGGAAATGGAAAACAGAAAAGATTGTTGAAGGTTTGCTGGCAGAAAACTTCCCAAATATCATGAAAGATGAAAAGCTGACCATCCAAGATGCTCAACAAACCATGTATGGAATAAACCCCGAAAGAGGGTCATCAAGACATATCATAATCACACTTGCCAAAACCAAAGACAAAGAAAGGACCCTGACAGCAGCTCGAGAAAAACAAAAAGCCATTTACAAAGGGGAAACAATAGAAATGAGTTCTGATTATTTGGCAGAAACTATGCAGGCCAGAAGGCAATGGAATTACATGTATAAAACCTTGAAAGAAAAAAAACTGCCAACCAAGAATAATATAACCTGCAAAATTCTCTCTCAAATATGATGACAAAATTAGGACATTTCCAGGTAAACAGAAATTAAGGAAATTTGTAAAAACCAATCCAAACTTACAAGAGATATTAAAGGGGGTCCTTCAGTTAATTTTTTTTCAGTTAGAGAACTAACATCAGACAACAAGTGGTGTCTAGGACACAGGACAGCATCAGCCAGATGCCAACCTAGGTAAAGAACTCTCAAAAATAAAACAAAGCTAAAAGACTTAAAACAGGGAAACAGGCACATCAACCTATAAATGACAACAGCAAAATAATAAAAGGGAGAATAAATAGTGTAGGTATAAAACTTTCAAATGGAGAGGAAGTCAAGGTGACTAGACTGGTTCAAATGTAGGAAGATAAGGGTGAATTTCAAGGTAACCACAAAGAAAGTTAACAAACCTACTCTTTAGGATAAAAAAGAAGAAAAACATAAAGCCTTAGTAAACACAAATGTATAATAACAAGAGAAAAGAAAAAAATCCACAAACAAAAGGAACTCAGCACAGGAAACTAAAAGTAACAAAGAAAACGTCAGCACCACAAAAAAAAAGCACAATATGAAAACAATAAGCTCATATCTATTGTTAATCACACTGATATAAATTGCTTAAAGTTCTTTTTTAATTAAAAATAATGACCTTTGAATCTCACTTCCATAATACCTTTTTTGTTTGTTTTGTAGAGTATAACTTATAGCTGAAAATAGGAGCCACTGAATTCTCACATTCCATTTAATTTTTAAACAGTAAATTACACCAATGGATTATGGCCAACACACGTGCTTATTTGGTTTTGTCTTTGCCACTTCTGCCATTTTCCTACCTGATTGCAAATCAGTTTGGTCATTGCAATGTCACCCCCTCTGACAGTGTCACACTGTGTGGTCTGCACCTACCCGTGCATCCCCCTAATGACACTAAAAAAAAAAAAAAAAAAAAAAATGACACTACACCTTCCAAATTAGAAATGTTCAGCACCTGCAGATGAAAAGTCCCGGGAGACAGTTAACCTTGACGGAGAACCTTGCACAGTCTGGGACAGGCCATTTCTTACCTCTCCAAGAACTTCCAACTTTCCCAAATAGTCCAACACATGGCACTTACTCTCCCCTCTGAATTTCCTTTCATTGTTTTACCGTATAGTTAGAGACTGATTATACTGAGTGCATACAATCACCAGTATGATTCTCCTAGGCTTAAGTTTTACCAATCCAGCCAGGTCATAAGCATATTTAGGGAAAGGGTCACTCTCATGGTTTTCTTGTGTCTAATAAAGCAGATGAAAATAAATCCTTAATGGCAGTTTATAGAAGTGAAAGAAGAACTATACATCAATAATTACAGAACTTAACATGGTGACAAGAGGGTAATGTTTAACACTTTCTCCTGGACTGTTATCTTTTTAGATGTGATTTTAGTTGTGTACAATATACTAAAAAAAAACCCCAGTGCCGTTGAGTCGATTCCGACTCATAGCGACCCTACAGGACAGAGTAGAACTGCCCTATAGAGTTTCCAAGGAGCACCTGGTGAATTCTGATAAAAAAAAAAAAAAAAAATCCGTAGAAGAGATGTAGTGATGATGAATGTTTTTAGTAGCTTATTTTATACATATAATAACAATACAAAAAGGATTCAAATTAAACCAGATAGAAAAGTAAATATACAGGGTTTTAATAAATTCTAATTAAAGGTAAATGGTACATTTAAACCCAGGAAATCTTACCACAGTGCCTATTCAGTTACTGATAATGGAGATTTTCCAAAACAAAGAAACACATTTGAAGAAATGATAACCATAAATCACAAATGAAATATAAAAAGCCCATCTTTATCCAATATAAGATAAAGATTGCATACTCAGACATTTAGGCAGAAGATTATCATCTGTCTTAAGATAGCAAAGCTTCCCCATATCATAGAAATTTTCCTGGATTTCATATGAACTCAAATCAGTCTGAATTATTGATTTCTATCCACCTCTTCAACTTTAAAATCTACAAAGCTCGTTGCTATTTTGGATTAAAACATCATGAATTGCTGCTGTGTGCCTGAGTGTCCAAATATCTGTTTATATTTGTGTGCAAGGGTATGTGTCGGGCATTTACTTAGTATTTATTTTGTAGAATATGAATTTGTAAGTCACTTCATGAATCCCTCCCATGAGTTTAAAAATAAGTCTCTTTTGGTTGCTAAATCAAGTTGTAAATACCTCATTTAGTCTGCTACTACACTAACTCATACGAAGGAAATGGCTGCTTTTTCATATTTTACCGCTGGCCTCTTCTTATGCCAGTGACTGCTGATTATAAGTACTATTAGTGAAACAGAAATCAGCATGAAGCACTCAAGTTGCTTTTCAAATAAAGTTCTTGTTTCAGCATTTAGTTTCCCAAAAGGCTTTTAATCAAGGTTATGGGAAAGTCCATAAACTTTCTGCTGAATATTTAACAAGCTTGAGGTCACTGCAAACACGTTTTATCAAGGGCAAGTGAAATGAGATTGCAATCAGGAAAATAGAAGGCTAGATGATAAGCAAAGCTTTGTCACCTAGATAAAACTCTAACAACAACAACAAAAAAATTAAAGTGACTCACATTTTCAACTTTCTTTCATAGGATCTAATTTTCTGTGTTTGAGCCATGATTTTCTCAAATGGTAAATAGGACAGGGTAATTCATTTAATTTGTCACTATCTTGTCTTCAAGATGATGATTGCAGTTAATTCTTTACAATGGTGACACTGGCAGAATTTAACTAAGAGGAGTTTACGAAAGCTTTGCCGTTTAATATTAAAAGCATAATTTCTTTTTATTAAAATAATACTTACAAATATCATGTGATATTTGTACATTTTCCAATTGACCTAAACTACTTTTGTGAATACATAAGCCAAAAATCTAACAAAGCTATGCTTCCACTCTCACAGGAATCAAAAATTCTGAAAGAAAATAGCAACAGAGATTTAAAAATACTTACGTATTATATTCTTTCCTAATATATATAAAAAAAAAACCTATAATGTTTTGTCTACTGAAAACAATAACTAATTGATAAAATAGAAATTAATGTCTTGGATTTTGAGAAACATAGAGACATTTCAGAGGATTTAGCATGATAAGGGGAAGCCCTGAGGTGGTGCAAATGGTTAAACACTAGGCTGATAACCAAAAGGTTGGCAGCTTGAGTCCACCCAGAGGTTCCTTAGATGAAAGATCTGATGATCTACTTGAGAAAAATCAACCACTGAAAACCATATGGAGTACAGTTCTACACATGGGGTCTCCATGAGTTGACATCAACTTGATGGCAAATGGTTGGTGTCATGGATTGAATTGTGGCCCCTCAAAATATGTGTCAACTTGGTTAGGCCATGATTCCCAGTATTGTGTGGTTGTCCTCCATTTTGTGATTTTCTTATGTGTTATAAATCATAATCTCTGCCTGTGGTTAAAGAGGATTAAGGTGGGATGTAATACCCTTGCTCAGGTCACATCCCTGATCCAATGTAAAGGGAGTTTCCCTGGAGTGTGACCTGCACCAACTTTTATCTTACAAGAGGTAAAAGGAAAGGGAAGCCAGCAGATAGTGGGGCATCTCATACTACCAAGAAAGTAGTGCCAGGAGGGGAGCAGAGCCTGTCTTTTAAACCTGGGGTTCCTTCAAGAAGAAGCTCCTAGTCCAGGGGAAGATTGATGACAAGGACCTTTCTCCAGAGCTGACAAAGAGAGGAAGCCTTCCAGTGGAGCTGATGCCCCGAATTTGGACTTCTAGCCTACTAGACTGTGAGAAAATAAATTTCTCTTTGTTAAAACCATCCACTTCTGGTACTTCTGGTATATGAGCACTAGATGACTGGGACAGTTGGTTTAGTGTGGTAAGGGCAAATAATGGTAACGTGTATCATATTTACTGTGAAATAAATGAATGAATGAGTGAGTTTTCACTTTCTGCTCCATTATTTGTAAATAACCTATATAAGGAAATTATTTCTTTAGCTAGATCACATAGGTATGTACAGTGAAACTTTCAATTATCTACTCTTTTCATTAGTTTATAAAATACCTATACAAGATGTGTGTGTATATATATATATATATATGTATGTATATACATATACATAGCCTTACCATAACTTCAAGTTTTAATCTATTGGAAAAAAAATACTATCTTCTGTTACGACTTAAAATTTTATGTGTGGAGATAAGTAGCCTTATTCTTTTCTAAAAAATATTTTTTTAAGAGAAAAATGTATATAAGGGGTGCACATAGATTGGAACTTACTGTCTTCCAGCTTATATATCCTTTGGTGGTCTCTGGCTCCAGCACACGTTTGTATATGAGGCAATAGATTTGTTTTTGAGTCTAATCACTAAGTTCCACTCGTCCATGAAGTGGATGGGTAAGGCAGCTATTGGAAAATGGATATAACTACATATAACGCAGCCCTGGCCTCTGCCATTTATCTAAGCAAACGCGTAATTAAAGACTTTTAAAGAACACAAATGGTCTGTTGCGTCAGAGCAATTTCCACGGTATGCAGATAATAAAAACCAAAAACCAAACTCAGTGCCATCATGTTGATTCCGACTCATAGCGACCCTACAGGACAGAGTAGAACGGCCCCATAGAGTTTCCAAGGAGCGCCTGGCGGATTTGAACTGCCGACCCTTGGGTTAGCAGCTGTAGCACTTAACCACTACACCACCAGGGTTTCCATGCAGATAATATCATATTGTTATTGCCTCAATCCTTCCTATGAAGAATAAAGATGTACAGTATAGGATGGTGGTTGGTTGTAATTTGGAGAAGTTGTATAATTGTGCTCCAGCTGAATCTTCTCCTGTGTGAAATGTGTATAATGATAGACCCCAACTCACTGGATTAATGTGAGGAATTAATGGCATAAGCAATGCAAAACACTTAGCACCGTATCTGACACATCTAAAACAATATGTTGTTGTTGTGTGCTGTCATGTCAATTTTGACCCATAGCAACCCTATATGACAGAGTAAAACTGCCCCATAGGGTTTCTGGAATCTTCATGGGAGCAGATTGACAGGTGTTTTCTCCATTGGAACCACTGGTGGATTAGAACCTCTGAGCTTTGGGTTAGCAGCTGAGCACTTAACCATTGCACCACCAGGGCTTTCGAAACCATATGGGACAGTTCTACTCTCCCCCATAGGGTTGTTATGAGTCAGACTTAGCTTGACGGCACAGAACAGCCACAAATATTAATAATGGACACTTCTTGAATCAAATGTAAGCTATGAACTCCCTCTTCCAAAATAATGCACATACATGCAATATTTTAAATAAAATTTCAAGACGTCTATGAATGCATTGGGGAATCAGTTGTCTTTAATCTGAATAAGAAAGGCAGTTGCTATGAGTCTACTAAAAAGCAGCTTCATTGACCAGTTTGTCTTCCCAGACTGGTCCAGTTAGGTAAATTTGTGGTCTCTCTGATTCTTTTTTAAAGTGGAATTTTTGGTCTACTAAATCAAATGAGGAAACCCTGGTGATGTAGTGGTTAAGTGCTACGGCTGCTAACTAAAATGTCGGCAGTTTGAATCCACCAGGCGCTTCTTGGAAAACTCTATGGGGCAGTTCTACTCTATCTGATAGCTCACTATGAGTTGGGGCCGACTCCACGGCAATGTTTTTTGTTTTTTTGGTAAATTAAATGAATTAATCAACTGTTTCATTTTCATATAGGCAGAGTGTTAGTTGTATTTTCTTCTTGTTCCTTTCTTTTTTGATGTCTACTCTGAACTTTCTATTACAAAGAACATTCTTATAAGTTTTAGAATAAAGAAGAAAATAAAATAAACTGTGATCTCAATATCAATATAATACCTATTATATTAAGAATAAAAGTTATACATATGCATAGTAAAAAATATAAATAGCACAGTAAGGTATGAAATGAAAAGTCAGTGTCTCCGTTTGTACCTCTTGTCACTGCTCACAATTACCTCTTACTACTTATAGCTTCTATTGAGAATTGTCTTGTGTTTTATTATAGGAAAAAATTCCATATGCCAGTGTATATGGAAATGTGTACAAATGATTTTAAAATATGACACAAACGGGAACTACTATAGACAGATGTATATGCCTTCTTTTTTTCACTTAAAATTTGTCTTGTAGAATTTTCCACAATAAAAAGAACAGGGCTATTTTATTCTTTTTATTGGCTATGTAGTATTCTGATGGATGGACAGACCGTAATTGATTTAATATTTAGATGGCCATTTAAGTAGTGTTCAGGTTTTTGCTAAAACAGACAATGGTGCAATGAATATCTTTGAGCATATACTACACAATGTTTTTTCATTGTAATGAAATTTTTGGGTATAAGTGTGTCTTAGGCTGGGTTCTCTAGAAAAGCAAAACCAGTGAAGCATCTATACAAGCACACACACAGAGAGAGAGAGAGAGAGAGAGGCATTTATCTCAAGGAAATGGCTCACGTGGTTGTAGAGGCTGGCAGGTCCAAAGTCTGTGGGTCATGCTTAGGGCTAGAGGCTTCTCCTGAATCACGTAGCTGCAGGGGCTGATGAACCTGAGATCAGTAGGTAAGACAGCAGGCTGCTGACTCACAGGCTGTGGATGCCAAACAATCCCACCATCAGCAGATGAAACAGCAGGTCGCTGGCTCACAGACTGCAGAGGCTGACAAATCCCAAGATTGAGGGGTAATACAGAAGGCAGCTGACTTAAGTCCCAAGAACTGGAGATCAAATACTGTTGAGCTGGATGCAGTATTCAGGAAAGCAAGCAAACTTTCCTAGAACATCAATATATAGCAGGCCACACCACTGAGGAAAATCTCCTTACAACTGTTTGGCTGAACACATTGGATCACATCATGGAGGATGACTATCACTACATAACTGCCAAATCGCATCATTACATAACTGCCGAACTACATCATTACATAACTACCAAACTACATCATGACATTATGTATATTTACTAAAGTATAGTGTAGATACGGCAAGTACATGATAATGGGAGAGAATGTGGTTTGTTTTAATAGAGCTACTGGGGTCTTCTTTTTTCTTCCCTGGCTCTGGATTACTAAAAATTTCAAACTCTGTGGTCCAAACAACTGCAAGGGACCCATTATATTGAAATCATATTTTATTAATAATTGGGTTAAATAGGAACAACGGCTAAAAATAAGTGAAGATATGGCTCTAGAGCGTATTAGACTCAAACGCTACTTACTCTTAGTTAATTGCTTCACCTCATTTTACTAGTGCTTATTTTGTTTCAATTAGTGGACTCTTAACATTTGTATTTACTGAAAATCCATGCCAAGAAATTGCTTATTCAAGACTTATGCTTTGAAGTGTGAAATATTTATCTTTCTCTAGCACTTTAAAAGCCTATCTTGTAACATTTTAAAATAAACATATATTTACATACAGGACTGGCAGCAGCAGCATTTAAGCTGTAAATACGGCTCTTATAATACTTGTAATTACTTTGTAGGAAATTTAGAAGTATGTGCCCATATGCAAATAACCTCC
Organism: Loxodonta africana; assembly: GCF_030014295.1. NCBI lineage: Eukaryota > Metazoa > Chordata > Mammalia > Proboscidea > Elephantidae > Loxodonta > Loxodonta africana. Next base: position 110,156,785 of record NC_087369.1, read on the forward strand.
CTCCCCCATAATGTCATCCATTTGAATTATTTTAAAGAAGCATCCTTTATGTATTGCAGCTCTTTTTTTGTTTTCCCTTATCATGGTTTTTGAGGGGGTTGGTAAGAAGGAATATAATTAAAGGGAAAAAAATCACACTTAAGAATTACTGAGCATGATTATCTCTTCTCTCATTGTTTGCCACTAGGCATCCCTCAAGGTGACTAGTCGAAGATAGAGTGAATTTTCTTCGTGCGTATAATTGTGGCTGTTGTTGGGGACACAGTGTCAATGCTGCGTATTAGTTACACAGACACAAAAAGTTATATTCTTATCATATTTTCAATGTGAAATTTGTACTTGAGTACTGCCTTTCATGCAGAATTGCCCCTGTGGTACTAAGTAAGAGGCTTTTAATGCTACACCTGAAAGACAGAACAAGGGATGAAGAAAATTTTGAAAAGAGATATTAGATCTCTTCATGTTACAAAGAAAAATCTAGTTTGTAATTATCGTTTAATTTTGCCAAATTGGCTTAAAGTTCTTATTAGCCTCTACGTTCATGAGCCCAATCATCTATTTGTTGTTATAAAACATAGTAGGAAATATTATGGTTTTAGAAACTCGCATTTAGACTCAACAATACCAAAAAGTTATAGTGGGCAATGGGAAAATAAGACAGTCTCCACAAGCAGGAAGGATTGCTTCTTAAGGAATCTGAGAAGGGTCAGCTGGTATTTGACACCATCAAATGTTACTGATCTTCTATTAAGGACAAAAATCAGTGCCTTGGGGATAATAAAAAAGTAGTGGCAAACTCTCTATAAAGCAAGTTGGATCCATGTGATATCATTCAGTAAGAAAAAGACTTAATTCAAGAAAAGCCATTTACATTCCTTTATTAGCTATGAAAATGGGTAATATCAGATTGTGGCTTATAACCTCAGTATTTTCTTTGTTCCTCATTGTGTAGTGTAACTAATTTTTGAAACTAATATAAACTATGAGGCACAAATATCTTAAAATACAAATATATTGCAGAAGATTGTTGTCAGAGAAAGTTTGTTTAGGTCAATGCTATAAAGTGCATTAGACTTATATTTCCTCTCAAGTAGAATAATTGGCAAAACTCCGTGATTGCACTTTCTTTTCTAGAGGGAAGTTAAGAAGGGAAATATAACACAAAATTCAGATTTAACATGGTATTTCAGAGAGGAATAATCAGATGAGGGAAGGCAAAATATGCTACTGCTGTTAAGTTAAAAAAAATGAAAAAAGAAAGAAAAGGTAGTTCTTATTACCAGAATAAAGACCCTGCTTTGCCTTCTAACTCTTAAGCTTAAGATCTTCCTTCCTGTAGACTAGCTAATAGTTCTTTACAACATGCCCATTTGTAGTACTTCTCCCTACTGGCTCATTCTTGCTCTTATTCTGTAGGCACTGGTCACAGCAATACCGAACCAGCAATTGTACTCTAACAATTGTCTGTCTCAGAACCTACTGAGGCTCTGTGCCATCATATGGGGCTTTAAGTGCTGACAAATTAATTTTTTAAATATATAAAATAAGAGTAAAATGTAGTGTTTTTGTGTGGAACCTGCTTTTTTTTTTTTTTAACCATCGTAGCCTTCTGTCTTATTGAGTGAAACATTGATCTGATGATGTATTTCTCTCTTTGTGCTGCTTTCTGTAAAGCACAGTGCCAGAGCTGTAGCACACAAAGCAGGGAGAGAGCATTTAATTGTTGCATTATTGACACTATTAGATTTATTTACATGTGCTTTGATTTTTCCTTTCCTTCATTTAGCTTTTTAATGTATTTAATTTTGTTGTATATGAAGTATCTTCCTTGCCCTTTTGAATTTGGTTAATGATGAAGAGAGGAATTTTGAGAGATGTTAGGTGTAAAAACAAACAAAATCAATAGTAGATACCTGACAGTGTCCAGATCCAGAATAGTCAACATTAAGAGTGGTTCACATATGACTGATTGAATTTTTAGATAATAATATATGCATGCCATAATTACAATCACCTTTCAGATGCCACTGGGTAGATTCTTCACGCTGTGGCTTATTTTGCCTCCAAATAATTATAATTAATTTTTTGACAATCAATTGGATCTTAGGTTGTTTTTTTTCCCACTATCTAGTAAGAACAGCAAGACAAAGAACAGCAAGACAAGTCCTGCCATTTAAAAGCAACCCTAATTCCCAACAGCCCCAACTGAGAAAAGGCATATATCAGGAAGTAATACAGAAAACTCAGCTCTGATCTTCTCTTATTATTCTGGAAAGTGAAGCTAGGCGATAGACAGGAGGAGAAGGAGTGAATGGGGAGAGTAAACAACGTTATTTTAGGGTTCTGAACTCTTAGAGCAACTGATAAAATAATCCTATCCAGATATAAATCAAAAAATTTCAAAAACCAGGCTGATGATCCATGCATATATTCATTGTTCAATTACTACGTGGCAAGCGTTTTTCTAGGGACTGAATCAAACAAAACAAAAGCTAACATAGGCTTCATAGACTTTACTGTTTAGCTAATTAAGAATTGTGACGTGCTTTCTCTCTCTCTCTGTGTAGAAATGTAGAAAAGACGCCCTTTATTTGCTTAAAAATAAGGGCGTGTGTTGTTTATAAGTATATAATGATCTTAATCGTAAATAATAATATTATTATTTACGATTAAGATCATGTTTCTCTGTCTCTCTATATATGATCATATATATGTACAATTTTGTATATAGCTTTTATATACTGTATTTTTGCACAAATACCGTGCACCTTCTACATTTGTTTGCGAACTGCTCCCTCCCCCAGCAAGGTATTTTCATCAGCACTCTATGCTATAATTATTTTTATTTTTTTTACAACATGTAAAAAAAATAATTAGCATAGCAGTGCTTGTGAAAATACCTCACGGGGGAAGGAAGCAGTTGGCAAACAAATGTAGAAAAGACGCCCTTTATTTGCTTAAAAATAAGGGCGTGTGTTGTTTATAAGTATATAATGATCTTAATTATAAATAATAATATTATTATTTATAATTAAGATCATGTTTACATTTGTGTTTCAAACATAATCATAGTTTTAAAATACATGTGATTTATGCCTACTTATAACCCCAAAAAAACACTGCTGTCCAGTTGATTCTGACTCATAGCAACTCTATAGGACGGAGTAGAACTGCCCCATAGAGTTTCCAAGGAGTGCCTGGTGGATTCAAACTGCCAACCTTTTGGTCAGCAGCCATAGCTCTTAACCGCTACACCACCAGGGTTTCCATGCTTACTTATAGAGTATGCTTAATTAACTATCATTTATTATGGAGATGACCATCGTTCAATAAAAAATAGCATATTTCAATTTTATAAGTAAGTATGAATTGCACATGTCTTACATTTCTCGGTAGAAACACACACTCAGAAATTATGTTCTCAAAATGGCAAGTGTCTAGACAAAATCTTACCTATAACTTAATAAATGTTCATTATTCTCAAATAGCTAGTAATCAGTACTCTAACCAAGGAAGTCAGGGTAAGAGGTGTTTGTGTTTAAGTGCATTAATTCAAATTTAGTCATTCGTAGTCTATGTTTTTAAGGTAAACTTTTTTGGAGCAGTTTTAGATTTGCAAAATTATTGTGAAGGTAGAACAGAGAATTCTCACATGCCCTGCAACTGTTATTATCATCTTACATTAGTATGTTACATTTGTTATAATTAATCAATCAATAATGATAACTATTATTAACTAAAATCTATGCTTCATTCAGATTTCCTTAGTTTTTACCTAATGTCCTTTTTCTGGTCCAAGATTCAATCAAGGATACCATATTACAGTTAGCTGCTATGCCTCTTTAGGCTTCTTTTAGCTGTGACAGTTTCTCAGACTTGACTTGTTTTTAATGACCTCAACAGTTTTGAGGATTATTGCTAATTTTGTACAGTGTCCCTCAATTGGGATTTGTCTGCTATTTTTTTCACAGTTAGTCTGGAATTGGGTTTTGGTTTTTTTTTTTTTCTAATGCCATTCTCAACACATGCTATCAACAGGAATTATCATTGATGATGTTGACTTTGATTACCTGGCTGAGGTAGTGTTTTGTAAAGTTACTCCTTTTTTCCCCTTTCTATACTCCGCACAGCTCTAATTTAAGAATTGGGGAGTTATGTTCCCGTTCCTTGAGGGTGGGGCATCGACATAAATTTTCTGGAATTCTTCTGTAAGGGAGATTTGTGTCTTCTTCCCCATTCATTAAGTATTTATTCAATTCCTTATGTCTGTATGGACACGTCCATATTTATTTTATACTTTGGTTTATAATCTAATACTACTTTATTTTGTTGCTCAATTTTTTTCCAGCTTTGGCCACTGGGAGCTCTTTCTTTTTGACCCCTGTGTGCCTTTGACATACTCCCATCATTGTAGTTTGGGTACTTCCTGAATTTGTGGCACTTTCCAGATATCTTTTTTTTTTCCTCCATTCTTTTTTCTCCTTGCATCTCAGTTTGGGAAACTTCTATCAACAACTATTAGTAGTCCAGTCTACTGATAAACCCATGAAAAGCATTCTTCATTTCTGTTATAGTGTTTTTGATTTATGGCATTTGTTTTTTATTCTTTCTTAGAGTTTCCATCTCTTTGCTTATATTACTCATCTGTAATTGTATCTTGTAGTTTTTTTCCAAAAGAGCCCTTAATATATTAATCATAAATCAAACAAAACCAAACCCATTGCTGTCAAGTTGATTCCTACTCATAGTGACCCTATAAAACATAGAAGAACTGCCCCATAGGGTTTCCAAAGCTAAGTCTGTATGGAAGCAGTCTGTCACATTTTTCTCTAGCAGAGCCTGGTGCATTCAAACTGCTGAACTTTAGGTTAGCAACAGAGCACTTAACCACTTCTTATATTAATCGTAGTTATTTTGAAATCTCTGATTGATAATTCCAACATCTGTGTCACATCTGACTATGGTACTGATGATTTCTTTGTATGAGGGTAATAATCAACATACATCAAAATCCCCGATTCTCACCTCTGTTTTGACACCTGCTACACATGCAGCATTTCTTCCTTTGATCCTAACCTCCTGAAGCTAGGACATATCTCACAAGTTAAAGGATACATTCCTGTAGACTACGGAGTCAGCAGAAGACTTCAGATGCCAGCTGCAAGCTTGGGAGTCCCTAGGGTTCCCCTCATTTCTGAACTGCTGGCTCCTATTACTCCCTCAGGTTTGATAATTCACTGGCATGACTCACAGAATTCAGAGAAAATGCTGTACTTATGATTGCGGCTTTCCTTTAAAGGATCCAAATCAGGATCAGCATCGAGCTAGTCCCAGATGGTTCCCAGTGTGCAGCTTCCATATCCCAGACAGGGAGCAGGTGTCTTTCACCAACTAGGAAGCTCATGGGGATTCAGCATCCAGAGCTTTTATTGAAGATTTTTACAAGTGTCTCTTCCCCAGGGAGTCTGTCTTGCAGCTCTTTCAGCTGTAATCCACTGCTACTTTGCTGGAGCTCTGTTGGCGTAGTGGTAAGGTGTAGAGGAGGGAAAGCAGTCTATAATCAAAAGTTTAAATCTTAGTCTTTTAGTGGACTTGTGTCTCCGGGCTATGACCTTCATAGTGTTTCTCAAGTGGCATAGCTTTTTTATTTCCTTCTATGACCTCAGTTTCTCCGATGGGTCCAAGAAAAGTCATTTATTTTTAGTTTGTTCAGATTTTTCATGTTGTAAGGGCGGGAGTGACAACTGCCAGGCTCTATAGATAATTATTTCAATGAAAATAAAATTTCATCGAGCTTTGCATTCAGTCACAATCAGTAGTCAGTTTTCATTACCTTACTTATTTCCATATTCTTATTGGATGAGCTTTTACTATATATTTTAAAATCCTGAAATTAATACAATACTTGGGAACAACTTAAAAAAAAACCTACAAAATGTAGCACAATGTTATTTCTGCTATAAAAATTTCAAAAGAGTGAATTTTTTAATATGAATTTTTATTAAGACATGACTCAATGCATTCAGTGTAGTTTCCTTTATTAAATGTGTCATTATTGTTATTATTATTATTATTGGAACAGACAAGGTATGAGAAAGCTTAAAAGAGATTTAGGAATGTTATATTGACAAGAAAATCTACCTAATATTCACAGCTTTAAAAATCAGCCTATGTGTCTACAGTAGGTTTTACCAATTAATACTATTTTGATTAGTTATTTTTTATTAGAAAATTCCTTGCTAAGAAGTGTTCAATAATATAAATTGCTAGTTATGGATAATAGTATATTCCTCCTGAATATTCTTTTTAACCCATGGCATGGTTCTTTATTGTTTTTATAACCTAGTTTTACTTTTTCTGATTTAGTCCCCATGTTAATTTATGCCTTTGATGATTTTCTATGGCATAAATAAAAAAAAATTGTTTTTATTTATGGCATAGACAACCCAAAATTTATTAAGAAGAGCTTTGAAACATTTTCTCAAGACCTGAAATTCTAATGTTATCTCTCTTTTTAGAGAAATCCAACATTATTATTTGATGCACATATTTTCTAAGAAAGATCTTAAAGTAGGTCTGTTGGGGCTTGGTTCTTCATGACCTATCAACTCACCTTCTCGATATACCATGGTAGAATGGATGGTGTGGTATTCTTTGTGGAAAATTTGGAAAATGTGGCAGACTAAGTGTTTAAATACCATTACTAATTATTAATGGAGCCCTGGTGGCACAGTAATTAAGAACTCAGCTGCTAATCAAAAGGTTAGCAGTTCAAATCCACCAGGCACTCCTTGGAAACCCTATGGGGCAGCTCTACTCTGTCCTATAGGGTGACTGTGAGTCAGAATCGACTAGATGGCAACTTTTTTAAAAAAAGTAATAATAATGATATTCAACGCCTTTTATTTCATGCTTATTGTGTCCAAGGCACTAACATTTTATTTTTGAAAACAAATATATGAAATAGACTTTAGTATCTCAAATTAAAAGGTTATTAAACTGAAGTTTAAGGAGCCTAAACAGGTTGCTCAATTATGCCATTAGAAAGTGATGGAATCCTTTATTGTTGTTGTTAGGTACCATCGAGTCAGTTCTGACTCATAGTGACCCTTCGTACCACAGAACGAAACACTGCTCTGCTCTTTGAGCTGCACTATTGCTTCAGGAGGACCATTTAACTTCCTAGAAGAGGTGATTTACCTCAACTAGATGAACATAATTATGCCTTTTATTTTGTCTTTTTTAAATAATTATGAAGAGATTGTGGACCTTTATTTCGTTACATTAATGTGCTTTTATGTCACTGACTACCAAGTAACCTAATGTCCCCTTCTTAATATGAGATAGATTAAAAAAAAAAGATAGATTACTAGTCTCTTAATGGAAGTACAGGTCTTTCAATTGTCATTTCTGAATATTAAATCTATTTTCTTTAAAAGAAGAATAAAGAGTACTCGTAAGTATGAAACGAAACATTTTAAATTATTCTAAAATATAACTACACATTTATTTGCATTTTAAAAAATCAATAGGATACTGTGTAGGCAAGTTGAAAATATTTCCTATAGATAATACTTAAATGACTTTAATGCTGAATTGCATGGAATTTTAAGAAAAGTAAAATAATTTGCTATTTTATGACTACAATGGTAGGTATGTTTGGCTGATTTAGTTACGTCACTGAATAGCAACCATGTAAATGTGAATACCAGGACATAATTTAGACTGAATATGTTTTTAGCTAATGGATAAACTGGCACAAATTTCACACACCACAATTAAAATATTGGCATTTTACAATTTACTTTAAATTAATAGAAAATATTTTATTTCCAAAGCTTTAGATTATTAAGGGAGGAAAAATACTGTAGTTATTTTTTACTTTGTATGATTGGAATAATTGTTTTAATATATGTTTGTAGGAAAGTAAATGTTGATTTTATGTCTTAGTATGCTCTACTGAATGTATAATGAAGCTTCTGAAATGACATGAATTCAAAATATTTCTAATAAGATTTCTAACCACTTAAAAGCCAGAAGTATGCTGTTGACTTTGCATGTGTGTTTCCTTTTTCTTGAACCAACTTATCAATATTTAAAATACAAATTCTTGTAAATTCATTTAAAGGGAAGAAAAGGAATGTACATGTTTAAAAAGAAGATGAGGGCTTTATTGAGAATGGAAATTAGAAAGTTGATTCTTCTGCTCTTTCTTTTTTGTTAATGCATAACATTTCTGTTGGGGATTGTTAAACTCAGCATTTCTATTTATTTTAGTAACTCAATATTTGTTAAATATAAATAAAATTGTACATAATTTATTGTGTTTCCAGGTTTTCAAGCCACTTCAGTAGCATTTTTTGTTTTTACTTTAACATCATTTCATAATTATAGCTTCAGAACACCGGACAATTACTTCACTGCATGTAAGTGCATCTCATTGATTTTAGCAATGACAGAGGTCAGTGGCTGGCACTCATTTTTTTTTAAGCTGTTGTCCTTTTCTGAGTGGCGATGTAGTCTGCATTAAGTGTTGAATAAATGCCACCCGTAGACAAAGTAATGATTTGTTAAAAGAAAGGTAGCAATAAATAAAAATTATAGAGGAATTTAACAAATAGAACTAGATGAACTGTAAAAAGCAAATAAATATTAGTTTTATATTTTTAAAATGTATTTCGAAAATAATCTATCATTTTCTTTTCATGTATGTCATTTCTAATACAGTACCAATAAGTTACCAAGCATATACCTGCCAAATTGGTATTATACTTTTATATTTTTCTAAATTCTGCCACTATAAAAACAAAAGATATCTGCTTTGCCTTGGTCACAGTTGGCATGGCTCCCAAATGTGTCAGTAGTTGAATTATGGATGCTCTGCACTGCCTTCAAACCAACCTTTCATTACTTACGATACTGAAATAGAATGTTTTTTTTAAATTTTCTTTCAAGAAAGAGATTAAGTAAATACTCAATATGGATTTTAAGACTATATTTCAATGCTCAGGGAGCTCTAATCTCTACATGTACTCCTTGTTAAACTTTATTTCTGTGCTTTGCTCGCTCTAAATGTAAAGGCAAAAATGACTGGTTAAGGAGACTGTGAAACAGTTACAGTCTATGATTATAGCGGAGGTTTAGTTGGTTGCCTAATGTGTTTAATTAATACTGAACAACTGCCAATTCACTTTGGCTTACAGCCGTGGTCACACACTTTTGCTTTCTTTCTTTTCTTCTTTTATCTATCTCTTATGCAAAACCCAGTTTTTATTTTATATATAAGAAGGTTAATCCTTGATTAACGTACTCCTAAAAGATTAGTTTACTGACCAAAATGTTCGTTTTTTTAATATAGACCATTTGACCTAGCTGGCTAAAGTATTTTATGTTTTCAGTATGATGTTGGGTAATAGTCAACTAATTGTCCCCTGAGGTACGTTCGTGTATGCCTGGACTATTTATAACCTCCAGATTTCCAACCTACTTTTGTCACCCTAAGCCAGATCTCTTCCCCATCTACCCATTTTTTTCAATTTTTTATTCTGTTTTAGCATCTTTGATATTACTAGTAATTTCTACTAAATTATGATGCCACTGTGTGCCTTGGAATCAATTTAGACTGATACCGTCCCTATACAACAGAGGAGAACTGTCCTATAGGGTTTTCTAGGCTAAAATCTTCATGGGAGCAGATTATCAGGTCTTTTCTCTCTCAGAGCAGCAGGGTGGGTTCAAACCACCAGCCTTTCAGTTAGCAGCCAAGGGCTTAATCACTGTGCAACCAGAGCTCCTTTTACTAGGTTAGGAGTGTGGAACAATTACTATTACAGTTTGTTGCCTACTGAGACAAACGTACCAAAGCATAGCCATTTCTTGATCATTTACAACAGCAGATAATCATAAAAGTATACATGGGCAGGTAATAATAAAAACATATCTGTTTCAAATGTGTTGTTGGATTTTTTTTTTTTTTCCTGGAGGCAGCAGCAGATATAATTTCCTGATTTTTTTTCCAGGTAATATTTTAGTTAGAGGTTGGTATTTAAATGACAGATAATCCTTGTATTTGTGCAATTAAAATTAGGTGTGTCCTGTCCTTTTGTAAATATGAATCATTCATTTAGATTAAGTCTTAGTAGAGTAAAGCAACTTTTAGGAACTTGACAAGTACTTCATACACATTTAAAAACCAAGCCCATTGCCATCGAGTCAATTCTGACTCATAGTGACCCTATGGGACAGAGTAGAACTGCCCGCATAGAGTTTCCAAGGAACACCTGGTGCATTCAAACTGCTGACCTTTTGGTTAGCAGCTGTAGCACTTAACCACTACACCACCAGGGTTTCCTTATACACATTTAGGGCAGTATAAAACACATTATTCTCACCTTCCTCTTTGTCCTTTCAGAACATAAGGGAATCATTTTGTTGATGGAAAAAGAAATAGTTCTTGTTGCATACAACTTGTATTCAAGTAATAAAATGTTTACCAAATCTGTCATTTGTTGATTTTTAATACCAATTTGTAAAATAATGATAGATGTTGCTATTTTTTGTAGAGCTCATTAAGATCAAAGGCTACTTTAGATAATCAGGCCAATAAAACTTGGAAAGAAGGGAGAAAAGAATTCTTAACCTTGAATAACACAAGATTAGTCCCCATGATATTTTTTATAAATTATTCACATTATCCACCTAGAATGGCATCAAATTACCTTGTGGTGTCTGCATAAGGGACTTCAACGGAAATGATAGCTATGTGAATTTCATATTTAGTGCAATGTGGCATATTTAGAATAGTGAGAAAATGTACCAGAGGACAAAATTTTATGATCTATTTAGCAAGGTGTTCACGGCTTTCCACTTGCTTTCTCTGTGCCGTTTTTTACACTCACTTACAGCCATCATTTATTTATAATTTGTTTACTGGGGAGAAAATTGAAAGATAAATGCCATTTCATGAACATAGGTTCCTGGGGCAAAAATCCAGAGTCTAATCAGTACAAACACCCAACATTCTACAAAGCCTCATAAATTTAATAGGGGCTCTGTAATACCCAGAGTAAATTCCATTTTAGAGGAAAGTTTATATTGAAAATGCACTTACTGCAATGGTCAGAGAAAAAAATAAATACTAAGAAAGAAAAATAAATGTATTGGCTCATTTAAAAAAAAAATCTCTAATGAAAATATTCACGACATTTTTTTCCTCCGGTAACTTTTGAGACTTTGTATGGGAAATATTATGATTAATGAGAGTCATGTGTGCCCAAGATTTGACACCTCTCATTTCGTTCTTTGCTAAATCAAAAACATTTATTTAGAATTGCTTTACAGATATTTGCAAGAACATATATCTACTATTTAACTATAATTATTACATTCATAATATTTTTATTCTTTTAGAAAAATTTTAGACCATAATGCCATCTGGTTTTAAATACATGTAGAGCTTCTGCAGATAATTAACACAATTTAAAATTTTCAAGGGGCTCTATTTGGGCCTCTCACAGCTCCATATTAGAAAGGTAGCATTAATACTTAAGATAGAAAAAACCCTGGGGAATAAAATCCTGTAGTTTCCAAATTTTGTTTCTAATTTTCTGCTATACAGTTCTAGTTCCTACAGTTTCCATAAGTCAGTAAAGATAGTTTCTACAATCCTGCTTCATCTGTCACATGACTTATTATGATAATTTTCATAAATTCTACAGAAATAAAAAAAAATATAGAAGGAACTAAATTCAAATCGTCCAGGGGAAAACATAAAACCAAAAAACCCACTGCCATCGAATCAATTCCAACTCATAGCGACCCTATAGAACAGAGTAGAACTGCCCCATAGAGTTTCCAAGGAGCGCCTGCTAGATTCAAACTGCTGACCTCTTGGTTGGTAGCCATAGCACTTAACCACTATGCTACCAGGGTTTCCAGGGAAAACATAGGATAACTCAAACCTTGATCATGTTTATCACAAATTTACTTCCCGAGGGGGAATGAAATCATGAAAAGTAAATGTAATATTTACTACGTCCTGTGTATTACTTCTTTTTATTTTCTCTCACCTTGAACTTTTCAAAAAAAATCAACTTTGGGTTTCATTATATTTTTCTGTTATTTTTTTGTCCTTCGATTTTATTGAATTCTGTTCTTTTCTTCATTATTTCCATTTTCTGCTTGCCTTGTGTGTAATTTGTTCTTTTAGTTTCTTAAAGTGGAAATTTAAAACATGGAATTAAGAACTGTTTTCTTCCTAAATTTGCAGTATTTGATGTAATATCCCCTCTAACCACTGTTTTATTTGCATTTGGTATGCTGTTTTTTATTTTCTTTCATTTCAATGTATTTTCTAATTTCCCATGTGACTTCCTTTTTAGACCATGTATTATTTAGACTTGTGTTGTTTATTTTCTATTTTCAATTCTATTAGTTTTTGCTTCATGTATACTTCAAAGTTCTGTTGTAAGGAACACGTAGGATTCTTAAGTTTTCATGGTGAATTGATCCTTTTATAATTTCCTTCTTTATCCTTGGTTATATTCGTGTCCTGAAATGTACTTTGTCAGATATTAATGTGGTAATATGATTGTTTTTATGGCATATCTTTTTATATCCTTTTACTTTAACCAATCTGTTTCTTTATAGTTAAAATAGGTTTCTTGCTGACAGGATATAGTTGGGCCTTGGTTTTTTTGTTTATTTTTTATCCAACCTGGTGATCTCCTGCCTTTAATTGGTGTGTTGCAAAGGTTTACATTTAATGTGTTTATTTGATTTAGTTCTTCTATTTCATTGTTTTCTGTTTGTCCCTTCTGTATTTTGCTACTTTCTCCCCCTTTTCTTTGCTTACTTTTGAGTATTTTTTTTTTTTTTTTGCTTATCCACTTTATTTATTAACTTTTGGCTATGTGGCTTTGTATTATTTGTTGGTGCTTGTTCTAGACCTTATAATACAGATACCTAACCTTTCACAGTATACTCAGAGTTATATTTCACCACTTCAGTAAAAATGTAGAGGCTTTACAACCATAAAAGTTCCCATTACCCTTACCCACTGACCTTTGTTATAGGTGCCATATGGGTTACTTCAAAATACATTGATTTCAATGATCAAATATATTTTGAAGAGCTTAAGAGGAGAAAATAGAGCTTTATACTTACTCAAATATTCACCATTTCTCTTGGCAAACTATTTTATTATTTACAGTATTGAAAAAGAACAAGCTTCTTTCCCAAGGTTGAGAAGGGGAGAGTATTGACATGTCATGGGGGTGGCAACCAATGTCACAAAACAATATCTGTATTAATTGTTTAATGAGAAACTAATTTGCCCTGTAAACCTTTATCTAAAATACAATAAAAAAGAGAAAGATTTAATAACTTATCATCAATGGATATAAAATTTTAGATTGACAGTTCTTTTCTTTCATCATTTTAATATGCCTTCCCACTGTCTTCTGGCCTGCGTAGTTTTTAATGAGAAATTCATAGTCATTCAAATCATTCTTTCTCTAATTGTAATGTGTTGTTTTTCTCTACCTACTTTCAAGGTTTCATCTTTATCTATTGTTTTCAGCAGTTTGATTTCCATAGGTTAGGACATTGTTTTCTTTTTATTTACCATGTTTAGGGGTCACTGAGCTTCTTGAATCTGTAATTTTCTTTCTTTCACCAAATTTGTAAGTTATTTGTGACCTTGATAAGAGAATTTTCAGAATAGTACTGACAGGGAAATTCTGGACAGAGTTGGTTAAAGACAAAATGAGAGAAGAGAAAGTGGTTAAGAGCTATGGCTGGTAACCAAAAGGTTGGCAGTTCAAATCCAGCAAGCACTCCTTGAAAACTCTATGGGGACAGTTCTACTCTGTCCTATACGGTTGCTATGAGTTGGAATTGACTCAACAGCAATGGGTTTTAGTATAGACAAAATGTAAAGAGCTTGCTGAAAGAAAGGCAGAAGAATTGTTTGGGTCCAAGGAAGATAATTCAAGGAGGTTTTTCAAATAACAAAAATACATAATAGATGTATTTTGATGAAAGAGTATCCTTTTATTAATATTTTGCATCTTTCAGCTATTGCCTTTTTTTAAAGAGTTAAACCATTAGACAATCAATAGACACCTATTAACCTCAGAGTATGATGGAGTTGATCAAAATGTTCTGCTTCTAATAAGTACAGCATAAGTAGCATTTATAGAGCTATAAGGGCATTTCAATAGTTCTATACCTTTTTTTTTTTTTTTTTTTTATACCTTAGGCATTGCTGCAAGCAATTTGGAACATTACTATCCTGTCTTAAAAGGGGAATGCAAGTAGAGAAAATGAGCCAGCTGAATTGACTAAGAAATGTATTTTCATCAATTTCATTACTTTTACAATAGCATTTTGGCCTGAATTATTTTTGGGTTGCATATTTACAACTGATACATATATTTCATAATATACAAAAGTTTGCATCCAACTATCTTTCATGTGGATAATAAAAATGGTAATAATGTATAATAAAAATGCTCAATTTTAATGATATCATACCTAATATCAATGCTCACATATTCTTATGTGAAACAATGTTATTTTAGGAAATTATTAAAAATAACACATGTATATTCATGAAGTTGAAAATATGTTGAAATAGTGACAACAGGATTATTTATCTTTAATATGCCCTCTCTTAATAATATTTTATTTTGCAGTCTAAGCTGAAATTATTAGAGAAAATAACAATATTTGAAAGACGCCCTGGAGGTGATCCAGCCCAAGTCTTTATATTTATAAATGAAGAAATGTAAATGCAATGCATGTAATGACTTGTCCAAGGTCACACAGCTAATTTTGAAAAAGTTAGGTATTCGATGGTTTCCAGTCTCCAAGTTCACTACTCTTTCAACTTTACTATTGAGAATCACATTACAAAAGAAATTAAACATGCTAGGAAAACCTTGCGTTCTCTTTTTTCCTCCGCCATTCCCTTCACTGCCTGGCTTTCTCCCGTATCTTCTATCTCTTCTCTTCTCCCTACTCCCTTTAGCTTTATTCTTATTTCTCTGTAACACTTTACCTTCATGCACACATACACTTAAATCCATTTGGAAGACATAATCCTAAGAGTTCTAGTGTTCCAAACTCCTTGTAGTTTAAAAAATAACCTCTAATATTTCAGAAAATATAATAGCCCATATATCCTTGGTCAAAAATAAATAACAGTAACCCTACAGATTCATTTCATGAACTTCAGATCATTCATGTTCTGAAGTTTCTCTTTTCTCAGGGTTGTTGATCACTTATACACAAAGGTTATCAGTTTAAGAATGCAGACAGGCCTGGTTTTGAATTCATTGCTCATATTCTCCAGATTTTTTTAAATAGAATTTATATTTTAGAGACATTTTATGTTTACATAAAAATTATGCAGAAAGTACAAATAGTTCCTATATAGCTCTCTGTAACCCGTTTATTAATATCTTTCATTAGCATAGCACATTTGTTACAATTGATCAGACAATATCAATACATTCTAACTAAATGAAGTCCATAGTTTGCAATAGGGTTCACTTCTGCTGTACAGTTCTATGGGTTTTGACAAATACTTAATGTCATGTGTTCATCATTACAGTATCATACGGAACAGTTTCACTGTCCTAAAAATGTTATGTTCCACCTACTCATCCACTCCCACCCTCTCTCTGAACTTGCAAACACTAATCTTTCACTGTCTCCACAATTTTGCCTTTTCCAGAATGTCATATAGTTGTAATCAGAGAATATATAGCTTTTTTAGACTGTCTTTTTTCACTTAGCAATATTCATTTAAGGTTCCTCCATGTCTGTTCAGTGCTCGATAACTCATTTCTTTTTATTGCTGAATAGTATTCCATTGTACAAATTACTGTATTTTGCTTATTCATTCACCGATTGAAAGACATCTTGGTTGCTTCAATCTTTTGGCAGTTATGAATAAAACTGCTATAAAAATCCATATGCAAGTCTCTGTGCATACATAAGTTTTCAACTCATTTGGATAAATACCTAAAAGTGTGATTGCTGGATTGTATGGAAGTCTACGTTTAGCTTTGCATGAAACTGCCAAACTGTCTCCCAAAGTGACTTCATGGTACCATTTTGCGTTCCTACCAGCAATGAATGAGAGTTTTTATTTTTTTTCTCCCCATCATTGCCAACGTTTGGTGTTTTCAGTGTTTTTGAGCTTTTTTTTTTAAAGCCATTCTAATAGGTATATAATGGTATCTCATTGTTGTTTTAATCTGCAATTCCCTAATGACATATGAATTTGAGCTTTTTTCTTTTTTTAATTTGCAAATGTTTTAACACCTCTGAACCTCAGTTTGCTAATCTAAAAAATAGGGCTGATAAGAGGAGTTCCTTGGTGGCATAAACTGTTAAGAGCTCAACTACTAGCCAAAAGAAAGGCAGTTTACAGCCACCTAAAGGTGCCTCAGAAGACAGGACTGGGAATCTGCTTCAAAAAGGTCACAGCATTTAAAACCCTATGCTGTAGGCATATGTAGGCATATGTAGGCAGTGGGTGGTTGGCTGTAGTTCTACATTGTACACATGGGGTCACCATGAGCCAGAATTGATTTGACAGCAAGTATCAACAACAACAATGCTTCCTTCATAAGCTATTGTTGGCTTTAAATGTTACATCTGGAGCATTATAAGTACAAATTTGTGTTAAGTATTTTAATTATTATTCATATTACTGTTGCAATGCGAATGACCTTTCTGATAACTGATTAATGCATTAATAGCCATTGTTTCAAAGATGAGCCAGAAGTAGGACTTGCATCGTGAAGCTATTCAACTTAAAATTTAGTTTTGACATCATCGAATAAAGGAAGGCATAAAATTGTTTCATATTCTAAAGTAACATTTTCTTTGCTTTATGACTTTTGGCGTGTGTCCTATATTCCATCCTAAGAAATCCAATTCTTCTAATAATTGTCATCAAATTAAGCTTGTTGTCAGAACTTGTCTTTTAACTGTGCTGATGACATGAGTTTGAGACTAAAAGTGAAATGGACAGATTTTATTTATGAGCCCCAAATGAGCACTTATTGATGTCACTGTAACTTCTCATACAGGTATGCAAATGCTACAGCAATTTCTCTTTCAGGTGTTGCAGTCACAGTCATAACATTATGCTTTACAGAACATGTGTGCACATCTTAAAGGAGGTGGCAAAGATTTTTCTTTGAGAAGTGGGAGTTCTTACCGGCATTGGTTGAATTATGCATCTGTGTTCATAACTGACTGACTGATGCAGCAGTGAATTGTTTTGTACACATTCCTGTGTTTTCCCTTCTGCTTGCCCTTCTATGAGTTATTCTGTCACCCAGCCGACCCAGGTGAGAGTGAAGTTTTCCCTTTCTGGCTTTACGGTTTGGAGCTAATGGAGGAAGGCAGCTGCATGTGCAGGGAGAAAGTACCTGTTGTCATAACCTCACTTTTCTGTTGTCCCTCTTCATTTATTTCTGAGCCTTTGAAATTCTAAGCACAATCCTTTCATAACACTTCAAAGTATAGCCCTTCCCACCGACAGAGAGTACAGATGGTGAATGCCCAGCACATCACGGCATTTACTCATCTAGATTAATAAATACGCCATTGATTTTCTCTTCTTTTTTCTTCCCTTTTTTATTTAGTATAGCCCACATTCACATATTTACTTATTTAATTTGTTTTAATGAACATGCTGCTACTGTTGTGCCATCTGAAAATTAAGTCTTTCAGCTTCTTTGATGGCATAATTACCGTATTTTATGCAAATAACTCATGCCCTCTGCATTTGTTTTCCGGCTGTGCCCTCTCCCCACGAGGCCCCTCACAAGCACTGCCATGCCAACCCTCTTCCACATGTTGTTGTAAAAAAAAATTAACATAGTGCACTTATGAAAATACCTCATGGGGGGTGGGCAAATCCAGCAAACAAACACAGAAGGTATGTATTATTTGTGTAAAAAGACAGTAACATGAACTAAATAAAACCAGCTTGTACCACAGCTGTCCAGGCACCTGGGTATTTATGGTTTCACTCTCTCTTCTGAGGCAGGAAAGATTTCATAACACATATGGTAGGGTGAATCTGGAGCAGATGGATTTATACACTCTGGCTTTCAATAAGGCAAGAGGGGATAACACTGCATATAGCCCAGATACAACTTTATTGAGGGTACTCCTGAACCAGAAAATGCCCGAGTGTAACTGTATACATTCTAGATACTACAAGGCTGGGATTTTTTGGTTCTGTAATTTTCACATAAAAAAGTCAACATATGGGAAAAAGCATAAATAATTTTCTTGCCAGTGGCCCACGACCTGAATTTACAAAAATAACCTTTTAGAGGAAGGTAACTCAGAATTCTTCACAACCTGTCTCTCAGTCTGCTTTCATGTTGCTATGATGGTGGAAGCTATGTGACCAGGATTTCAAATACTGCCAGGGTCACCCGTTGTGGGCAGGTTCCAGCAGAGCTTCCAGATTAAGGTAGACTGGGAAGAAAAGCAGCTGATGAAAACCTAATGGATAACAACAGAACACTGTCCAACATACTGCTGGAAGATGAGCCTCTCTGGCTGGAAGGCACTCAAAATACAACTGATTAAGGCTGTCTCCTCAAGGTAGAGTTGACCTTAATGATCTGGATGGAGTAAAGCCTTCAAAAAAAAAAGGGCCTTCATTTTTTGATGTGGCAACACTCAAAATGAGAACTAACCTCTGTGAATGTCCATTCAGATTTAGTAATCTAAATAGAAGGTACGAACTATGAATCAAGGAAAATTGGTAGGGATTAAAATGAAATGACTGATATCCTAGGTGATAGTGAACTGTAATGGACTAGTAACAGCCATTTTGAATTGGACAATGATATGGTCTACTATGCTGGGCGCAATAAATTGAAGAGGAACAATATTGCATTCATCATGAAAAAGAACATGTCAGTATCTATTCTGAAGTACACTTTCAGAAATAGGTTAACGTTCATAAGCATGCTAGAGACACCAGTTAATACAACTACTATTCAATTTCACACATACCCCAGAATCCCAAAGATGAAGAAATTGAAGGTTTTTATGACTTTCTGCAGTCTAATATTGACCAAAAATACAATCAAGTTTCATTGATAATTACTGCTTATTAGAATGTGAAAGTTGGAAACAAGAATGTTCAATACTTGGAAAACGTAGTCTTGGTGATAGAAATGGCGCTGGAGTTCGCATGACAGAATTTTGCAAGACAAAAGATTTTTTCATCTGAAATACTTTTATTCAACATTAAAATCCATCTCACCAGACTGATTATGCAGGGAATCGAATTGACAACATCTGTGAAAAGAGATGATAAAGAAGCTCAATATTTCAGTCAAGACAAAGCCAGGAGCCAACTATGGAACAGACCATCAATTGCTCACGTACTAGTTCTAAATGAAGCTGAAAAAAATCAAATTAAGTCCATAGGAGCCAAAGTACAATATTAAATACAACCTGACTGAATTTAGAAACCATCTCAAGAATAGATTTCACACACTGAACCCTAATGACCAAAGACCTGAATATTTGTGAGAAGACATCAAGGACATCATACATGAAAAAAGTGAGATATTACTTAAAAAGTCAGGGAAGAAGAAAATGATGAAATTAATGTTGGAAAAGACCGTTAAACTTATTTTCTGAATCACAGAATAACAAAAATTAATAGAAAAAAATGATGATGCAGAGGAGCGGAACAGAAGATTTCAACAGGTGCCTTGAGAAGAAAAAGTAAAGTATTATAATAAAATGTGAAAAGATCTGGAGTTAGAAAACCAAAAGGGAAGAACGTAATCAGCATGTCTTAAGCTGAAAGAACTCAAGTGAAAATTCAAGCCTGAAGTTGCATTATTGAAGGAGTTTATGCACAAAAATTCAAATTCTGCAGGAAGCATCAAAAGAAGATGGAAGGAAAATGTTGAATTGGCAAATGTGTTATGTATATTTTTACAACTGTTAATATAAAAAAGAAGATGAAAGAAACACACAGAATCACTGTACCAAAAATAATTGGTCAATATTCAACCATTTCAAGAGGTAGAATGTCGTCAAGCTGCAATGAAGGCGTTGGCAAAAAAAAAGGACTCTATGTTGGAATTTCAGTTGAGATTCCTAAACAAATGGATACAATTCTGGAAGCGCTCACTCATCTATGTCAAGAAATTTTCAAGACAGCTACCTGGACAATTTATTGGAAGAAATCCATATTTTGTGCGTTCAAAAGAAGAGCAATCAAACAGAATATGGAAATGATCAAACAATGTCATTAATATTACATGCTAGTAAAATTTTGCTGAAGATAATCGGAAAATGATGTACAATCCCCTGTACATTGCCAGGGAATGGCCGGAAGTTTAATTCAGATTCAGAGGAGGACATGGAACGAGGGATATCATTGTTGATGTCAGATGGATCTTGGCTGACAGCAGAGACTACCAGAAAGATGTTTACCTGTGTTTTATCAAGTATGTGAAGGCATTCAACTGTGTGAATCTTAACAAATTATGGATAACATTGTGAAGAATGGGAATTACAGAACATTTAATTGTACTCATGCAGAACCTGTACATGAATCAAGAGGCAGTCATCCAAACAGAACAAGGGGTAAATACACGGCTTAAAATCAGAAAAAGTGTGCAAGCAGGATTGTATCCTTTCACCTTATTTATTCATTCTGTATGTTTAAATAATCCCAGAAGCTGGGCTATACAAAGAACAACACTTTATCAGGATTGGAGGAAGACTCATTAAAAACCCATGATATGCAGATGACACAACCTTGCTTTGCTGAAAATGAAGATGACTTGAACCATTTACTGATGAAGGTCAAAGACTCCTGCCTTCAGTATAGATTATACCCGTTTGTGAAGAAAATGAAAAGCCTCACTACTGGACCAATAAACATCATTATTAATCAAGGAAGTTTGACCTTGTCAACAATTTTATTCTACTTGGATTAACAACCAATGTCAATGGAAGCAACAGACTAGAAACCAAACTATGTGCTGCATTGGGAAAATCTATTGCAAAACACCTCCTTAATGCTCTAAAAAGAAAAGATATCACTTTTATGATAAGGTGTGTGTGTGTGTGTAGCTGACCCAAATCATGGCAATTTCATTTGCCTCATATGCATGTGAAAACTGGCCAATGAAAGAAGAAACAGAAAAAAAAAATTTTTTTTTTAATTGCGGTGTTGGTGAAGAATATCGAATATACTGTTGACTGTCAGAAGAACAAACAAATTAGTCTTACATGAAATGCAACCAAAATTCTCCTTAGAAGCACAGGGTCGGTTCCAACTCTTATCAACCCTATGTACAACAGAACAAAACATGACCCGGTCCTGCACCATCCTCACAATCGTTGTTATGTTTAAGCCCATTGTTGCAGTCACTGTGTCAATCCATCTCAATAAGGGTTTTTTCTCTTTTTCACTGACTCTCCACTTTACCAAACATGATGTCCTTCTCCAGGGACTGATCCTTCCTGACAACATGTCCAAGGTGTGTAAGACACAGTCTTGCCATCCTTGCTTCTAAGGAGCATTCCGGTTGTAGTTCTTCCAAGACAGATGTGTTCGTTTTTTTGGCAGTCCATGGTATATTCAATATTCTTCACCAACACCACAATTCACAGGCATCAATTATTCTCTGGTCTTCCTTATTCATTGTCCAGCTTTCACATGCATAGAAGGTGATTGAAAACACCATGGCTTGGGTCAGGCGCACCTTGGTCTTCAAGGTGACATCTTTGCTTTTCAACACTTTAAAGGGGTCTTTTGCAGAAGATTTGCCCAGTGCAATGCATCTTTTAATTCCTTGACTGCTGCTTCCATGAGTGTTGATTGTGGATCCAAGTAAAATGAAATAAATGACAACTTCAGTCTTTTCCCCATCTATCATGATGTTACTCATTGGTCCAGTTGTGAGGATTTTTGTTTTCTTTATGTTGAGGTGCAATCCATACCGAAGGCTGTGGTCTGTGATCTTCATTAGTAAGTGCTTCAAGTCTTCTTCACTTTCAGCAAGCAAGGTTGTGTCACCTGCATAACACAGGTTGTTAACAAGTCTTTCTTCAATCCTGATGTCCCGTTCTTCTTCATATAGTACAGCTTCTCAGATTATTTGCTCAGCATACAGATTGAATAGGTATGGTGAAAGGATACAACCCTGATGCACAACTTTTCTGACTTTAAACCATGCAGTATTCCCTTGTTCTGTTGAAATGGCTGCCTCTTGACCTATGTAAAGGCTCCTCGTGAGCATGATCAAGTGTTCCAGAATT
Source organism: Loxodonta africana (assembly GCF_030014295.1). Taxonomy (NCBI): domain Eukaryota; kingdom Metazoa; phylum Chordata; class Mammalia; order Proboscidea; family Elephantidae; genus Loxodonta; species Loxodonta africana. Next base: position 110,179,123 of record NC_087369.1, read on the forward strand.
CCCATTCTTTGCAATGTTATCCCAAATTTGTTATGATCCACACAAATGCCTTTGTATAGTAAATAAAACAAAGGTAAACATCTTTCTGGTATTCTCCGCTTTCAGCCAAGATTCATTTGACATCAACAATGATATCACTGGTTCTGCATCCTCTTCTGAATCCAATCTGAATTTCTGGCAGTTCCTTGTTGATATACTGCTGCAGGTGCTTTTGAATGGTCTTCAGCAAAATTTTACTTGTGTATGATATTAATAATATTGTTCGATAATTTCCGAATTTGGTCAAATCACCTTTCTTGGGAATAGGCATAACTATAGATCTCTTCCAGTTGGTTGGCCAGGTAGCTGTCTTCCAAATTTCTTGGCATAGACAAGTGAGTACCACCAGCACTGCATCCATTTGTTGAAACATCTCAGTTGGTAGCACGTCACTTCCTGGGGCCTTGTTTTTCTCCAATGCCTTCAAATGCAGCTTGGACTTCTTCCTTTAGTACCACTGGCTGCTTCTCATAAGTACCTCCTAAAATGGTTGAATGCCGACCCCACATATATGTCAGTTTGTCATACTCTGGGGGGCTTGTGTGTTGCTGTGATGTTGGAAGCTATGCCACTGGTGTTCGAATACCAGCAGGGGCACCCATGGCGGACAGTTTCAGCTGAGCTTCCAGACTAAGACAGACTAGGAAGAGGGATCCAGCAGTCTACTTCTGAAAAGATTTAGCCAGTGAAAACATTATGAATAGCAGGGGAACACTGGTACAGTGCTGTAAGATGAGCCCTCAGGTTGGAAGGCACTCAAAAGATGACTGGGGAAGAGCTGCCTCCTCAAAGTAGAGTCGGCTTTAATGACATGGATGGAGTCAAGCTTTCAGGACCTTCATTTCCTGATGTGGCACAACTTAAAATGAGAAGAAACAGCTGCAAACATCCATTAATAATTGGAACATGGAATGTACTAAGTATGAATCTAAGAAAATTGGAAGTCATCAAAAATGAAATGCATAAACATTGATACCCTAGGCATTAGTGAGCTGAAATGGACTTGTATTGGCCATTTTGAATTGGACAATCATGTGGTCTACTATGCCAGGAATGGCAACTTGAGGAGCAATGGCATTGCATTCATTGTCAAAAAGAACATTTCAAGATCTATCCTGAAGTACAGTGCTGTCAGTGATAGAATAATATCCGTATGCCTATAAGGAAGACCAGTTAATAGGACTATTATTCAAATTTATGCATCAATCACTAAGTCCAAAGACAAAGAAATTGAAGGTTTTTACCAACTTCTGCAGTCTGAAATTGATTGAACATGCCATCAGGATGCATAGATAATTGCTGGAGATTGGAATGCGAGAATTGGAAACAAAGAAGAAGGATCAGTAGTTGGACAATATGGCCTTGGTAATAGAAATGATGGCGGAGACCACATGATAGGATTTTACAAGACCAATGACTTCTTCACTGCAAATACCTTTTTTCACCAACGTAAATGCTGACTATACACGTGGATCTCGCCAGATGGAATATTGTCAATAGGTAGATAAAAATAAAACAGCATGAGATGTTTGTCAGCCCTAAGAAGTCAGAGACCCTCCTATAGAATAACCCTGCCCAGATAGCACATCTGAGACAGGTATCAATCTGTTAACCTGATGTTAACATTGCAGATAACTTTGTTTTCTCTATTACTAATATTTGCCATATACACCCTTTAGGAAATAAATATGCCATCGTTGAAAGCCAATGTCAGGGAGTTAGTGGAATTTTATAAGAATAATCCACACCTGGTTGGTGAAAATCTACGATAAATAGTGTTTCAAATCCTTTTTTTCTTTTTTTTAAATCAGAGCCCTTGTTCATAATATTCTATGGCTCATAAACGAAGAGAGATCAGTGATTTTCAAAGAGGGTGAGTATGTGCGGATGTTCCTCTAAAAAAAAAAAAAATTTTTTTTTTTTTTTTTTTTTTTTAGGGGACTAATATCAGGATAACTGGTGCGGTTCTTCCAAATTATACCTACTTACTACCCAGATTCTGTGAATCCCTAATGGTGCAAGGCTCTGTTGACAATCACTGCCTAATGAGCCACACTGACAGAACTTACCACACTCAGATCTCATGACTTTTCTTGTCCACAACAAATTTTCCTAAAACTTCCAGTATATTGTTAAACAACAGAGGAGCTGTTTCAGTTTTAGGAGCTTCTGTCTGTGTGGAGGCATAAAGTATGTTTCTTATGAGAATATGAGACTTGCCATCTGCTTTAATGTCTTTGGAGAACAGTTATCAATGACTCCCTTCCAGGGTTAAAATTAATTGACTTGAGACTATTGTACTGCAAGCATCTTTAGGATTTTTCACTGTTATGAAAATATCTTCCAAATGGCATTCTGCCAAATCTTAGGCCTTGTGGAATTTTGTGATAGTTCATCCTAATATGCCTAAAATGTCTGTTCTGGTTCCAGTTTTGAAATTCTGTGTTCTATTTTTATTTGTAGGATGAAGATAATACTAAATAAGACTCAAAGGAAAGATATTAAATATGAAAAACAATAGTTATAGAATTAATATTTACAATTTCCTAAGCAACTGATTAAAAAAAAATGATTACATGCTTGTTATTCAGTAGTTTGGCACAGTTGTTTTATGAAATTTTTCACTCTAGTGTCCATTGAACTGTTTATTTACTTCGCTTTAGAGTGTTTCTTTTTTGTGATAATAATTTCAATGTTTTTTGCACTACTTATGCCTATGGAGGAATTGTTTTGCCAATAGGAAGGCCTGGTCTCAGTTTTTGTAGCAGTAGTGTTTTGGCTGATTGAACTATGACCATTTATCCTCTAAAAAAAATTGGCAACCTCCACAAAGATCAATTTTAAATCTATAATAATTAACTATGAGTTAGAAAATATATTTAATAAGTACAGAAGAACAAAATTATGCTGTTCATGTTGTGGAATGCTCGTTTAAAATATTTGGTAAAATATGCTGAAAATTCAACCTACTGGAATTATGTAACAGTTTATCATATATGTCTCATTGTCATTAGGCAATGAGATGATGGCAGAAGCAGCACTATATATGCTACATAAATCAAAATAAGTCAGGTTTACACCTCTGTCTGCATCTACCTGTAATGCCTGATACCATATGCTTTATATTGCTGATTATTAAGATAATATCATTTTTCATTCTCAAAACTTTGAATTTTGAACTCTCATTGAGAGAAATTAATTCCTGAATTAAAAGCTAAAGTGAATTCCACTGTGATTAGTCTTCTACTGACTTTACAAAATGCAGATTTACTTGAAGGAGACGGTCTGTCTTTTTTTTTTTTCTTTATTCATTAAAACTGAAACTACCACTCATCCGTCAGTATGCCCCAGTGTGGTGGCTTGCATGTTGCTAAGATGCTGGAAGCTATGCCACCAGTATTTCAAATACCGTCAGGGTCACCAATGGTGGATAGGTTTCAGCAGAGTGGCCAGACTAAGACAGAATAAGAAGAAGGGTCTGGTGATCTACTTCTAAAAAATACTGGCCAGTGAAAATTTTATGAAGAGCATCAGAACATTGTGTGATACAATGCCAGAAGATGAGCCCCTCAGGTTGGAAGGCGCTCAAAATATGACTGAAGAGCTGCCTCCTCAAAGTAGAGTTGACATAAAAAGACATATATGGCGTTGAACTTTGTACACTGTCATTTGCTGGTTGTGGCACAACTCAAAATGAGAAGAAACAACTGCAAATATCCATTAATAATTGGAAAGTGGAATACATCAACTCTAAATCTAGGAAAATTGGAAGTCATCAAAAACATAATGAAATGCATAAAGATTGATATCCTAGGCATTAGTGAGCTGAAATGGACTGGTATTGGCCATTGTGGATCTGACAATCATATCATCTGCTATGCCGGGAATGACAAATTGAAGAGGAATGGCCTTGCATTTACCACCAAAAAGAACATTTCATGATCTATCCTGAAGTACAATGCTGTCAGTGAGAGGCTAATATCTATACACATACAAGGAAGACCAGTTAATACGACTGTTATTTAAATTTACACACCAACCACTGATGACCAAGATGAAGAAATTGAAGATTTTTTCCCAACTTCTGCAATCTGAAATTGATCAAAGACACAATCGAGATGCCTTGATAATTACTTTTAATTGGAAAATGAAAGCTGCAAACAAGGGAAAGGATCAGTAGTTGGAAAATATGGCCTTGGTGAAAGAAATGACGTCAGAGACTGCATAATAGAATGTTACAACACCAAGGATGTATTCATTGCACATACCTTTTTTAAACAACATAAACAGTGACTATACACGTGGACCTTGCCAGATGGAATACACAGCAATGAAATCAACTACATCTGTGTAAAGAGGTGATGGAGAAGCTCAATATAATGAGTCAGAACAATGCTAGGGGCCATCTGCAGAACAATCAATTGCTCATATGCAAGTTGAATTTGAAGCTGAAGAAAATTAGAACAAGTCCACCAGAGCCAAAGGACATCTTTGAATATATCCCACCTGAATTTAGAGACGATCTCAAGAATAGATTTGACACATTGAACACATGACTGAAGAACAGATGAGTTGTGGGATGACATCAAGGACATCATACATGAAGAAAGCAAAAGGTCATTAAAAAGACAAGAAAGAATTAAAAAAGAAAATAGATTTCAGAAGACACTCTGAAACTTGCTCTTGAACATAGAGTACTTAAAGCAAACTGAAGAAATGATGAAGTAAAGGAGCTGAACAGAAGATTTCAAATGGCAGTTTGAAAAGGCAAAGTAATTATTATAATGAAATGTGCAAAGACCTGGAGTTACAAAACTAAAAGGGAGGAACATATTCGTTGTTTGTGAAGCTGAAAGGACTGAAGAAAAAATTCAGGCTTTGAGTTGCAATTTGAATGTTTCTATGGGCAAAATATTGAATGATACAGGAAGCATCAAAAGAAGACGGAAGCAATACAGAGTCACTGTACCATAAAGAATTGGTCAATGTTCAACCATTTCAGAAGGTAGCATATCATCAGGAACCAATGGTACTGAAGTAAGAAGTCCAAGCTGCACTGAAGATATTAGTGAAAAACAAGACTCCAGGATTTGGCAGAATACCAATTGAGGTGTTCAATAAAGGGATGCAGCCCTGGGGGTGCTCACTTGCCTATGCCAAGAAATTTGGAATACAGCTACTTGGCCATCTGACTGGAAGAGATCCATATTTGTGTTCATTCCAAAGAAAGGTGATCCAAAGGAATTTGGAAATTGTCAAACAATATCACTATCACGTGCAAGTAAAATTTTGTTGAAGGTAATTAAAAAATGGTTGCAGCAGTACATCAAAACGGAACTACCAGGAATTAAGGCTGGATTCAGAAGAGGATATGGAATAAGGGATATCATTGCTGATGTCAGATGGATCCTGGCGGAAAGCAGAAAATACCAGAAAGATGTTTTCCTGTTTTGTTTTGTTTTGTTTTGTTTACTATGCAAAGACATTCTACTGTGTGGATCATAACAATTTATGGATAACATTGCAAAGAATGGGAATTTCAGAACACTTAGTTGTGCTCGTGTGAAACTTGTACATAGAACAAGAGGCAGTCATTCAAACAGAACAATGGAATACTGAGTGGTTTAAAATCAGAAAAGTTGTGTGTCACGGTTGTGTCCTTTCAGAATAATTATTCAATCTGTATGCTGAGCAAATAATACGAGAAACTGGACATATGAAGAAGAATACAGCATCAGAATTGGAGAAAGACTCATTAACAACTTGTGATATGCAGGTGACACAACCTTGCTTGCTGAAAGTGAAGAGGACTTGAAGCACTTATTGATGAAGATCAAAGACTACAGCTTTCAGTATGGATTACACCTCAACATAAAGAAAACAAAAATCTTCACAACTGGAGCAATAAACAACATCATGATAAATGGAGAAAAGATTGAAGTTGTCAAGGATTTTATTTTACTTGGATCCACAATCAACACCCATGAAAGCAGCAGTCAAGATATCAAATGACATATTGCATTGGGAAAATCTGAAGCAAAAGACTTCTTTAAAGTGTTAAGAAGCAACGATATCACTTTGAGGACTGAGATGCACCTGACCCAGGCCATGTTATTTTCAATTGCCTCATATGCATGGGAAAGATTCACAATGAATAAGGAAGTCTGAAAAAGAATCGATGCATTTGAATTACGGTGTTAGCAAAGAATGTTAAATATGCCATGGACTGCCAGAAGAAGGAACAAATCTGCCTTGGAAGAAACACATCCAGAATGTTCCTTAGAAGTGAAGATGTTGAGTCTTCGTCTCACGTGCTTTGGACGTGTTATCAAGAGGGACCAGTGCCTGGAGAAGAACATCATGTTTAGTGAAGGAGAGTGTCAGTGAAAAAGAGGAAGACCCTCAACTAGATGGATTGACACAGTGATTACAACAATGGGCTTAGACATAGCAAAGATTTTGAAGATGCTGTAAGACTGGGCAGTGTTTTCTTCTGTTGAACATGGGGCTTCTGCAGGAGAAAATGTTTAGTGTGGTGTTTATGATTTTTTGTTTTGAAATAATTTTCATTGTTATTATTATAAGTGAATGTAGACTGACAATAAACTTAAGTTATTTGAAAAAATGTTTTATAAACCATTCGGCCTGACCCAGCAAACAAAAATAGTGAAGAAATGAATGGTCAATATGTAAATAATACTTATTATCTGCAATAATAATAATATTCAAACTTTTTTCCTAATTGCTGTTAGAAGGGTGACCCACATTTTTGAGGAATATTGCAGAGGCCCACTTTCACAGTGTAGGACTTGTGCCCTTTATCATGATTAAAATAAAATTTTATAGCTATGTGAAGTAGTTGCAGGGCTGCTTAAAGATATTTCATAAGCCCCTTTCCTTTTTCTTTGATTTCATGCTCTGAGAATGTTTCTGTTAGGAGTCCAGACAGTGTTGCTAAAATGTCAATGTTATGGAAACTTGTAATCAGTTCCACAAAAGGACCTCATAGTTGAATAGCAAAGGCAGCGTGAGGTTTGGAATCAGTATTGAATGTGAGTCCTGCTTTTGCTGTAAACCGCATTTTTTTTTTCCTGCGTAGATTGGATGCGGATGAAATTAGACAATCTATGTATTTTTTTTATGTAAAGCTGCTAATATAGTGCTTGAAACTTAAGTGTTCATTAATAATAGCTTATTGTTCTTATCATTTTTGTTGTTATATGGAGATTTAGGAATATAGGTGCAATTTTACTATTTAATGTCATTTTATGATCGAATAACATTAGTGATATGTGTGGTGGTAGATAAGTGAGAAAAGGTTCTGAAAATGCAGTAGGGCTCCTGGAAACAGGGGAATACCAAAAGCAACTCACTTTGGCTAGAGTTAGCCATATATATATATATACACACACACACATATATATACACATATATACACATATATATGTATCTAAGTACACAACTTAAGCACAGGATTCTTATATATGTATTTTAACTTAAATTGTATATGTCTATCCATCTTTCTATTTATTCAATAATGCTATGATGTACAAATAAACTTTGGCATTTAAAAGCGTGTTGCTTAACACTTGGTCCAAAAAAAAGCTAAATGAAAAGAACATGAATGAACCATCTCTCATAACTACCACACATATTTTTCAAAAATCCTAACAAGACTTCATAATTAGATGACACTCCTTTTTCATTGGCATAGCTTAAGGGGGAAAAAAGAGAAAGAGAGAGAGAGAGAGAGAGAAAAGTTGCCAGTCTTTGGCATAGTGTGTCAAATGCCTATATTCATAGTGAATAAAATTTAAATCGCAAAATAGTAGAATCAATTTTTTTTAACTCATATATTCACTTAATGGAAACCTTAAGTAATGGTATATGACCATACTCAAAATTAAAATTTTCTCTTTTAATAGATTGTCCAGTATTAGTTTAGGAAAAAAAAAATCTACATCAGTTAAGCCTCAAATAAAAATGCATTAAGTCAGAGTGAAAATATTTTGGAAGAGGATATTTAGAAGAGGATATTCAACAATTTGAAGAATTTAACAGCATCTTAGGTCCAAAGAAGAAAAAGTGTTTGGATTTTAAAATTTTCAGTAATTTAAAATAGTGCAAATAAACAAACAAAAACCCTTCCATTTTTATTGAGATAAAATCTGCATGGAGAAAAGTGGGTGACAAAATAGAGGAAATTATAAATAGATGAAAAAAGAAATAGAAATAGAATGGAAAGATTGCTGACATATATATTCATGGTAATAAATAGAGATGGATAAAGTTCCCTATAAAATATGAATTTAATGTAATTATTAAGAAAAATTGGCAAAAAATAATTCCAGAAACTAGAAATATTCATAAGATCCTGAATTATATTGATTAAATATCAAGTATTTCTACATGGTTTTATCTTACACTTGCTTTCATAGACTTGAATTTTGTGGGTATCCTACTCAGAGAATTTAAGTAAGCACTAAGCCTTGTATTTCTGTACGTTTGTTTTTTTAAGTCAACACTGTATCACTATTGACTAACTTAAAAGCCAGCAGCAATAGAATTGGTGTGTTAGTCCACCATAGAGCTTATCACAGGACAACTCACGAGTGAAATAGCACTGAATATGTATACAGTGATATTTTCAAAATTGTATTTTGGCACATTTATTATTGCCTGTTTGGGCATATGGACTACTGTGTGTAGGTATTTTCAATGAAGGAAACCTGAACCCTGTGATCATTTTCCCTGTTTAAGATAAGCATTGATTGTCCCACAATAAAAGTACATCCTCTCCTCACTTATCAACATGGCTAGCTTTCAAAGACCAGGTCATTATGTGAAAATCAGAGCTATGCAAAAATGGAGGATGGCCAGGTCATTTACATAACTGCCAGATTACATCATTACATAGCTGCCAAACCACTGAGACTCAAGCCCAGCCAAGTTGCCACATAACCTTAACCATCACAGCCGGTGTTATTCTCACCTGGCACCTCAGCGTTCATTACCACCAGATATAGGTTGTTAATGTGCAAAATAGTTAGATAGTAGAAATAATGAGACAGTCGATAAGTGAGGAGTAGGTGTAATGTTGTGAGTGATCTAATCTGGTTAAAAATGCATGAGACTTGAAACTTTATATATTCTCTTTTTAATCCTGAATTAATTTATTTCTGAGCTTGTCACCTGACATTATTTCTTTCATCAAGGAGAAGGAAATCATCAAATGCAGGGAAAGAGTTGGCAAGAGTTGTTTTATTTAGGTTGATAATATATTGCCTTTTAAAATTCTATTTAACTTTCACAGAGTGAGTGCAACAGTAGATTGGGAACAATAACAGTCCCACAAAATATGAGTGCTGAGTATAATTAATCACTAGGCTGTTGTTACCTATAAGCATGCTGCATGGCTGAAACTATGGGAGCTTTAGATGAGAATGTTCAAATACGGACTTTGAAAAATTCATAGTGCTGCTGTGCTAGTAACCTAAAATACATATATCACATTTAAAAACAACAGAATAGTATATAAAGTGGAGTTTATGCATGTTTTATTGCTATGATGCTGGAAGCTATGGTGCCAAGATTTCAAATACCAACAGGGTCACCCGTGGTGGGCAGGTTTCAGTGGATCTCCTAGACCAAGACAGACTAGGAAGAAAGGCCTAGTGATTTACTTCCAAAATTAGCCAATGAAATCTTTACAGATAAGAACAGAATATTGTCTCACATAGTGCTGGAAGATGAGCCCCTCTGACTAGAAAGCACTCAAAATATAACTGTTTAAAAATTGTCTCCTCAAGGTAGTTACCTTAATGACCTAGATGGTATAAAGCATTTGGGACCTTCATTTGCTGATATGGAATGACTCAAATTGAGAAGTAATAGCTGCAAACATCCATTAGTGATCAGAGTGTGGAATGTACAAAGTATGAATCAGGGAAAATTGGAAATAATCAAAAATGAAATGGAACACTTGAAGATCGATGTCTTAGGCATTAATGAGCTGAAATGGACTGATAATGATTTTGAATGAGACAATTGTATAGACTACTGTCCCAGGGACAACAAACTCAAGAGGAAAGTCATTGCGTTTTCAGTTAAAAAGAACATTTCCAGACCTGTACTAAAATACAACGCTGTCAGGGATAGTATGATATCATATGCCTATAAGGAAGACAAGTCAATACAACCGTAACTCAAATTTATACACCTACCACAAATGCTGAAATTGAAGTTTTTTATGAACTGCTGAAATCTGAAATTGATCAAATATACAATCAAGATGCGTTCATAATTACTGGTGATTGGAATGCAAAAGTTGGAAAGAAAGAAGAAGAAGCATCAGTCATTGGAAAATATGTCCTAGGTGGTAGAAATGAGGCTGGAGAATGCATGGCAGAATTCTGCAATAATAATGACTTATTCATTGGAAATACTTTTCCAACAACACAGTTGACAACTACATACATGGATCATGCTGAATGGATTACACAGGAATCAAGTTGACTACAGCAGTGGAAAAACATATATAAAATATATCATCAGTCAAGACAAAATCAGGGGCCTACTGAGAAACAGACCAGTAGCTCATGTGCAAGATCACATATAAGCTGAAGAAAACTAAAGCAAGTCCATGAGAACCAAATTACAACCTTAACTACATCCCACCTAAATTTAGAGAGCATCTCAAGAACAGATCTGACCCACTGAACTCTAGCGATCAAATACCAGAAGACTTGTGGGAAGACATCAAAGATATCATACATGAAGAAAGTGAAAGGTCATTAAAAAGACAAGAAAGAAGGAAAAGACCAAAATGGATGTCAGAAGAGACTCTGAAATCTGTCTTAAGCACACAGTAGCTAAAAGCAAGTGAAGGAAATGATGAAGTGAAAGAGCCGAACAGTAGATTTCAATGGGTGCCTTAGGAAGACAAGGTAAAGTATTATAATGAAATGTAGAAAGACCTGGAGTTAGAAAACAAAAAGGGAAAGACATGATCATCATCTCTCAAGCTGAAAGAATTAAAGAGAAAATTCAAACCTCCTGTTGCATCACTAAAGGATTGTATGGGCAAAAAGTTGAATGATGCAGGGAACATCAAAAGAAGATGGAAGGAATATACAGTCACTGTATTAAAAAGAATTTGTCGGCATTCTGTTATTTCAAGAGGCAGCATATGATCAAGAGCCGCTGATACTGAAGGAAGAATTTCCAGCTCTACTAAAGGCAATGGGGGAAAAAATAAAGCTCCAGGAGTTGTGGGAAAATCAACTAAGATTGTTCAACAAATGAACGCAGTACTGGAAGTGCCTGTTCATCTATGTCAAGAAATTTAGAGGAAAGCTAACTGGCCAACTGACTGGAAGAGATTATACTCATTTCAAAGAAATGCGATCAGGTGGAATGTATAAACTATATAACAATGTCATTAATATCACACGCTATAAAAATTTTGCTCAAGATAATTCAAAAACAACTGCAGCTGTACACTGACAGGGAACTGCCAGAAAGTCAAGCCAGATTTGGAAGGGGACACAGAACAAAGGACACCATTGCTGATGTCAGATGGATATTGTCTGAAAACAGAGAATACCAGAAAAATATTTATGTGTGTTTTATCAACGATGCAAAATCATTAGATTGTGTGCACCATAATAAGTTATGGATGACATTACAAAAAATGGGAATTCCAGAACACTTAATTGTGCTCATGCAGAACCTCTACATGGATCATGGACTGTCATTGGAACAGAACAATGGAATACTGCATGGCTCATTTTTTTTTTTTTCATGATTGGAAAAGATGTGCAGCAGGGTTTATCCTTTCACCTTACTTTTTCAGTTTGTATGTTGAACAATAAATCTGAGAAGGCGGACTATATGAAGAACAACGTGGCTTCAAGTATGGAGGAAGACTTTTAACATCCTGTGATACACAGATGACACAACCTTCCTTGTTAAAAATGAAGACAACTTGAAGCACTTACTGCTGGAGGTCAAAAACTGCACCCTTCAGTATGGATTATCTCTGAACTTGAAGAAAATTAAAATCCTCACAAGTGGACTGATAAACAGCATCATGACAAATGGAAAAAAAAATTAAAGCCATTAAAGATTTCAATCTACTTGGTTCAACAATGAACATTCATGGAAGTAGCAACCAAGAAATCAAACAACATATTGCATTGGGCAAATCTGTTGCAAAAGACCTCTTTAAAGCTCTGAAAAACAAAGATATTGCTTTGATGGCTAAGGCGCACCTGACCCAAGCCATGGAATTTTCTATTAATTCATATGCATGCAAAAAGCTGGATAATGAACAAAGAAGACCGAAGAATTGATGCATTTGAATTATGGTGTTAGTGAAGAATACTGAATATATCTTGGACTGCCAAAAGAAAAACAACTCAATCTTAGAAGAAGAAACACAACTGTAATACTCCTTAGAAGTGAGGATAGCAAGACTTCATCTTGCTTACTCTGGACACGTCATCAAGAAAGGCCAGTCGCTAGAAAAGGATATCATGTTTGGTTAAATAGAGGGTCAGCAAAAAAGAGGAAAACCCTCCAGAAGATGGATTGATACAATAGCTTTAACTATGGACTCAGACTTGCCAAAGATCATGGAGACTGAGCAACTTACCTTCTGTCACACATAACGTTGCCTTAAGTTGGAGCTGACTGGACGGCAAGTAACAACAAAGACCACATTATGTTGTCTGTTATGGCTTAAGGCCAACATCAACAACAGGAATTAAAAGTTAAAAAAATAATAATAAGTCAGGATTCTCTGTATAATTCTACTTTAAGTATAATCACATAATCTTTACAGTAAAATTCCATACTTTTTCTATAGGTATTGGTAAAATTTGAGGGCTAAGTTTGTTTGGGTGGATCTCGTCTAAGAAAAGCAAAGTATTTGAAAGGTAAAAGTAAATTTTGAAAGTCAGATACTGATAATAAAAGATAAATTGCCCTTACTTTAAACAAATACATGATTGACCTTAATAATAGAGATATAAATATGACTATAATTAATTTTTAATTTTCCATGTGTGCCATCTCTTCTCTCTTTAAACTTAGCATCTGCTCATTAACTAAATTTACTGGCTTTTATTAGGCGCATCATGAGCTCTGGCAATATGCTATTACTGCCTTTGAGGCTTTTAAAGAAGCAAAAGAGAAGATTTCTCTTATGGATTGGCCCAGAGTTTTAAATGGAAACAGAAGTCCTGCAAAAGTCCTGGAATTTTTCTTAACTGGCGTGTAATGTATATTAGTGTTGTATATATAAGATATTCCTGTAAATCTGAAAGACTTCAAGGTGGAAAATGACTCTGTTATAAGCCTTGATTAAACTAAAGCTGACAGAAAGGAGGATGAGAAATTTAAGACAATTACAGGTACAGATAAATGGTTGGACAGAAGGAGGAGTATGATTTTGGTAGATTGGAAACAATAAGGGAATGACTGAAATAATGGAAGCTAAGATTGCATAGAAAGTTGAATGCCACTATGGATACATGGTTTGAACTTAATCTGATAGGTAGTGAGATGTATAAGCAAAATGCAATATTTAGAGTTTATAAAAATTCAGTGTTATAAAGAAATTTAGAGATGATATTTTCCTTCTTGATACCCCATCCAGCAACCTAGTCTACATATCATATTTTCCATAATTCTACTCGAGTGAGGAGTCAATTCAAATCACAACCTGAAAGATGTCTCTTATGGTCTGAAAAAAATTATGTATATTGCATAAGCAAATCCTTTAGAAAATATGTGACATCCAATGTAAAACAAAAAAAAAAAAAGAAGAAGCTACCTGTGTATTGTTGCTTTCTCCGAATGCAGTTGGACTTATATGTCATGACACTCCCAATAGACATACATGGGATTTTTAATACTTTTGTCTTAGCAAAACTTACGGGAGAAACAGGACCTTTAGGTGAATATCAGACTGTTCATAAATCTATAACCTCGACTTCATTTGGGCCTCTTAAGTGTTATTGTGGAATACTGGCATTGACATAATAAAACTGAGGTCATGACTGTTAAAAAATGAAGAAGGAAATTGTAGTGTCTCTAGACCATACTTCTGAAGTTAATAACACCAAGTAGGCTGCAATAAAGGAGCCCTGGTGGTGAAGCCAGTGATTAAGTGCTCAGCTGCTAACAGAAAGATTGACAGTTCAAACCAATCAGTGCTCTAAGGAAGAAAGAGATGTGGCAGTCTGCTTCCTTGAAGATTACTACAGCCTTGGGAACCCTACGGGGCAGTTCTGTTCTATCCTATAGGGACTCTTGGAGTCAGAATCGACCCGAAGGCAATGGTTTTTAGCCTGCAATAATAAAAACAATTTAGTTCATGTTTTATCCTAGTGAACAAATTGTAGCTGTTTATATTATATTGAAATAGGAGGCCGTAACTTAAAAGGACAACAAAGTGTGACCCAAACCTGGAGGAGTATGGTCAGACCACAGAGTAAATGAGAATCACAGGATCTTCCACCATATGATAACCAAAAAAAAAAAAAAAAAAACACAGCTTTTCTGGGTAGCTGTGGATCAGATCTTCTTGCAAATAGTACTAAAACAAATGTGGTTTAGAAGCATATCCCAGAGAAAGTATGAAAAAATTGCCCAAGATTAAAACAAAAAGTCTAAAAGATTTTTCGTCTGTATTTAAAGATGTATGTTATTTAAGTAATCATTCACTAAAGCATGTTAAATAGACATTTTGTGAACTTCGTGAGAGTTCAGGCTTAGGTACATAAAAAGGTATCAGCGTAGAAACTTCAGCTTTCCAGAGCTCCCTCTCTCTCTCTCTCTCCCTTCTTTCTCCTTCTCCTCCTCCCCTCCCTCTATCCCCCTTTTTTTCTTTGCTTCTACTTATGCATTAGAGACGTTTTAAACAAAATGAGTCCTAACGCTATACTCAAAAACTTTGGAAGACTAAAGGCATTTGAAAAAACAAGCCAAAGAGTGTTGTAAAGTACAGGGTATTACACAGGAATATGAGATGTTACCTTTCAGAGTTATTTCTACTTGATAATTATACTTAAGCACAACGCTGTGATTGCTAGTTTTGTGTGTGTGTGTGTATTTCATTTCATTCTATTTTATGATAGAGTGCTAACATGCTCTTCCTTTTTGAATTCTGCAGTGCAAGTCTCATTTTTAACATTAAAAAATGTTAAGGATTAACTTTTCTTTTGTAACCTCTTCTCCCGATGATCTCTTGTAAATTGTGAGGTATCATTTTCGAATGCCAAAAGTTGTTTGAAAATGATACAAAATATAAATTAATTCCAACATGGATTACAATAGTTCACACCATGTATGATTCTGAAATTTAGCTTCAAGGTATATCAATTATAAAAGGATTGTTTGGAAGCCATTTTCTCAAGTTGGAAAATGTGCATTCTAAGGAATTATTTTACTGATAGATTCACTACCTAACATTTTAGAGAATGCTAAGATGAAAGGCGTAATATTCAGATCTCGAAAATTGTTCATCAAAGCGCTTATCATTAAGGGCGACCTTAGATTTTTTTTTTTTTTAGATTACACACTATTCAGAAAAATGTAGACAAATGAGGAAAAAGTTGAAGTTAGAAACGATGCAATTCAGGGTAGTTTTGTTTGTTCTTTTTTTTTAAGCACAATATAAGGGAGAGCAACTAAGGGTAGTTTTTGCTTGTTCTTTTTTTTTTAAGCACAATATAAGGGAGAGCAACAAGTATGATTTTCTGATCCACGTAATATGTAATAAATCTAATTTGTATTTTATTCTGTGAAAAAATGAACAATTTTACATAAAATGATTTAAATAGCACCAAAGCCCAGCACATAATTGAATCATGCCCATATGAGACTTTCAACAAAGAAGTAGGATCATATACTTTGAATCATATTGTTGTCGTTGTTAGTTATTATCGAATCGGCTCCAACTCATTGTGACCTTGTAGATAACAGAAGGAAACATTGCCCAATCAAGTTGTTGTTGTTATTAGGTGCTGTCCAGTTGGCTCCCAATCATACAGATCATATGTACAACAGAACAAAACACTGCCTGTTCCTGCGCCATCCTCACAATCGTTGCTATGTTTCAGCCTATTGTTGCAGCCACTGTATCAGTACATCTTGTTGAGAGTCTTCCTCTCTTTCACTGACCCTCACTTTACCAAGCATGATGTCCTTTCCAAGGGACTGGTCCCTCCTGATAACATTTCCAAAGTACATTAAACGAAATCTTGACATCCTCGCTTCTAAGGAGCATTAAGGCTATACTTCTTCTAAGACAGACCTGTTTGTTCTTCTGGCAGTCCGTGGTATATGCAATATTCTTCGCCGACACCATAATTCAAAGGCATCAATTCTTCTTTGGTCTTCCTTATTCATTGTCCAGCTTTTGCATGCATATGAGGTGGTTGAAAATACCATGACTTGGGTATGGCCCACCTTAATCCTCAACGTGACATCTTTGCTTTTGCACGCTATAAAGAGGTCTTTCGCCGCAGATTTGCCCAGTGCAAAGCGTCTTTTGATTTCCTTCCATGGACGTTGACTGTGGATCCAAGTAAAATGAAATCCTTGACAACTTTAACCTTTTCTCTGTTTCATGATGTTGCTTATTGGTTGAGTTGTGAGGATTTTTGTGTTCTTTCTGTTGAGGCATAGTCTGTACTGAAGGCTGTAGCCTTTGATCGTCATCAGGAAGTGCTTCAAATCATCTTCGCTTTCAGCAAGCAAGGTTGTGTCATCTGTATAACGCAGGTTGTTAATGAGTCTTCCTCCAATCCCGATGCCCCGTTCTTTTTCATATAGTCCAGATTCTCAGATTATTTGTTCAGCATACAGATTGAATAAGTATGGTGAAAGGATACAACCCTGATGAACACATTTCCTGATTTTAAACCAGGCAGTATCCCCTGTTCTGTTCGAAGGACTTCCTCTTGTTCTTTGTACAGGTTACTTATGAGCACAATCAAGTGTCCTGGAATTTTTATTCTTCACAATGTTGTCCGTAATTTGTTATGATTCAGAATTCAAATGCCTTTGCATAGTCAATAAAACACAGGCAAATATCTTTCTGGTATTCTCTGCTTTCAGCCAATCAAGTTAGAGAGGTATAAATCTTGTAAATAAGCTAACAGGTACAGAAAACCGAAGATCTTTGGTATTCATCCTTTATCACTGGGATACTCTCTAGGTTTTGGGCATCATGATAGACAAGGATTGTTTTTTTAAAAATCTACAGTAAGACCTGAAGCATTGTCACAAAAGTATTAAAATGAGGTAGCAGACTGGGCTAGGAGAATTATATTTTTCTCCCTACTTTTATTCCATGATAATCCTGAAAGAATAAAACATATGATCAAATGTCTTCAACTTCAGTGAAATTCTAAGATTAAAATCTAGGCGTTATTAGGTATTAATCAAGAATTTAAAACCTGGCCTCGCTTTGGTGGGATATTGAGTCATGACAAAATATACATGTTACCTAATAATTCCCAGATTTTAATCTTAGAAAGTCATCTTCACGGGATCACAAAACATAATTAACAAAAGAAAGAGCAGGGAATAATATGTATTTCTTTCTGAATATCATCCAGTATTTGACTCTAGATCAGTTGAAGCCTCTTCTCTCTCCTATGTAGTATGGAAAATAATGTATTTGTTACCAGATTAAACAGATCTAGAAATGAGCGCATGCAATTATAGAATATTACATAAAATTGCCTTGAATTTACCATATGCAATTCCCCTACCTTTTAAAATGAGAACTAAAGAGACTGAGCCTAGAGACAAAAAAAAAAAAAAAGGAAAATTTAAGTAACTATTCCCAATTTGAGAAGTTCAGTAAAGTTTCTGCATGTTGTTGTTAGGTGTCGTCAAGTCAGTTCCAACTCATAGCGACCCTATGTCCTACGTACAAGAGAATGAATTACTGCCCAATCCTGCACCATCCTCACGATCGTTGTTATGCTTGAGCCCATTGTTGCAGCCACTGTGTCGATACATCTCGTTGAGGATCTTCCTCCTTTTTTGCTGACCCTTTACTTTACCAAGCATGACGTCCTTCTCCAGGAACTGGTCCTTCCTGATAACATATCCAATGTTTCTGCATAGTATAAGTAATACTGGCTTGGGTAATTTTAATAGTTCTAAGTAACTTCTTACAACCTGAATTGTATCATTCATTAGCTGGCAAAAGCAATACATTTAAAAATATATGCCAACAGATTTTCACATTCTTTTAAAATTTTGACATTAGTCAGCTATCTAAATTGGTTGAGAAGAGAAAGATCAATATAGATATACTCTGAATTTTGCTCATTTTTGGTGGGCTACCTACAAGTAGGGTGTAGAGTTTTACTGCAGAGAAAAATTTTAACAAATATCATAGATATTTTCCTTAGATATTTCACGTGTAGACAGTATGAGCAGAAAATGTAGTTATCTAAAAGGAATTAGGGAAAAGCAGATAATACAGAAACTTTCTAATTAACTTATACCATAGTAGTTTTGATCTTGTCCTCTACCACAAATTATGTTAAAGCATTAAATTAAATATTTTTATTTGACTCCATACTGTTCTGTGGTGGATATTCTCATGAGCAGTGCCTGATATGAGAGTGTAAACATTTTTTCAGAGCTAAACTGAACATTTAGAACAATATATATAGACACTCCATTATACAGGTATGGAAATTAAGATGGAAAAAAGATAGGTAACTTGCACAAAGGTAGCCAACAATTTAATGAAAGAGTATGAATTAAAACCGAGAATGTCACAATTTTATTTGAATCTCCCATGAGAATTCAATTTGCCTAGTGCACTGCCGGTTCTGCCAGGGAACATTCTGAAAGGTCATTGTCATGCAACGGTTAAGCCCACAAAGGCTCTGGAAGCATACTCCTTTGTTTGAATCCTAACCCTGCACTTAGCTTTCTATCTCAGTGTCAGTTTCCTCATCTATTAAATAGTACTTGTAAAATGCATGCAGAAAAGCCTGGTAGAGTTCCCAGTACATAGTATGTGCGTTGCCGTGAGTTGGAATCGACTCCGCAGCAATTAACAACAGTATGTGCGTAATGAATATTAGCATGTGGTAGGTTTTTGTTTTTCATCTGGAAGTGTACAATTTTGTAATTAAAATATATTATTTCATATCACATTGAATAAATATTATTTTTATAGAGTTTGTATATAAGCAAAGATAAAATCTACTAAATTGTATCCATCTCATATAACTGGGTGAATTTTCTTCACACAAACATAAACTCATACCCACACACCAAGAATGCAACCACAGAGACTAGAAACTTGAGCTAGCAAACCTTTGGTTAGAAGGTTTTAGAAAGTCAGGATTTTATTTACAAGACCACTTTGGGACCCCGTTCAGTTCCAACAGAAGCCCTCTTTACTGATACAATCAGGACAAGTTGTAGGATGATTCTTCAAAAAAAATAGATGAAGTTGTGTATCATTTTTTAAAAATGTATATATGTCTTAAATACATATGATGCATCAAACCAAAACCAAACCCCTTACCATTGAGTCATTCCAACTCACGGCAGCCCAATAGGACAGAGTAAAACTGCCCTTAGGGCTTTCAAGGCTGTAAATATTTCCAAGGCTGTAAATCTTTACAGAAGCAGACTGCCACATCTTTCTCCAGTGGAGCAGCTGGTGGGGTCAAACCACTGACCTTTCGGTTAGCGGCCCAGCACTTTAACCACTGTGCCTCCAGGGCTGCTTATATGATGCATAAATAATTGAAATATGAAAGTGTGTATTTGTCTTCTCTTATTTGATTTAGGGCCTTTGTTTATGTGTTCACTGATTAGAGACATGCATCAGCTTTATTACACAAACCACACACATAATGCATAGTTTGGGATTTTCACTTTCATTTTCCATAAAATGGAGTGTGGATTTAAATACTTGTGAAAAACTTTCTGAGTACAGAATTCTAGATATTTATGATACTTTTCCTCAATCTTTTGCAGTTTTCTTCCTCAGGCCTAATTCTACGGCAAATCTTTTTAGCACCTTGCCCTTTACAAATCTTTCTAAAAAGTTCAATTTAATTTTTTTTGAAGCAATTATTTTTGTACCCATATTTCACTGGTTCACATAAGATTTAATAAAGCTAAATACTTGTAATAGCAAGTGCAGCTGTTAAAAAGCATGTCTATGAACACAGATCTAAGTTTTCATAAACATAAAACTCATTTGGACAGCAGGAGTGAACGTATTTTATGAAGTAGCCTCCTAACTGAGGGTATTCACCTTATTGAAGTCATCAAATCAACATGTTTTATTCATTGAGAGAATAATGAGCTCTATTTCTTCCAGTGAGTTGGTTAAGTAGATTTCGGCCAAAAAAGTTCTGGCTTTATTAATATTGAAATATTTGCTGTATCAGAGTAGGGCATCCAATTGAGGTAGAATTCACTGCAATTAGAAATATATTCACAAATCTTAAATTTTAATTAGCACTGTATTATGAATCTTAAGTTTTTATCAAAATACAAGAACAATAATTGTTATAATTCTAATATCTCAAGAAGTTTATTTTTTTATTTTTATTTTTTGCTATCTACATGTATCCTTCAGTGATATGTGACTGCTACAAGACAGCAGCACCAGCCTTTGATCAGGTATAAAAATTTTTGAATGAAGAAAATACATATGGATGGTTTTAAAAACGGTGCATCTCAAACTTTGAAGCTCATGTGTATCACCTATGAGATCTTGTTAAAATGCAGATTCTGATTCTGTAGGTCAGTCGTGAGATCTAGTTCCTGCATTTCTAACATAATCTCAGATGATGTTGATGTAATGCTGATGGTCTAGGGATTACACTTTAAGTAGCAAGGGTTTAAATCAGGGGTTCTCAAATTTGGCTGCGTATTAGAATCATAGGAGCCCTAGTGGTGCAGTGGTTGAGAGCTCGGCTACTAACTGAAAGGTCAGCAGATCAAATCCACCCGCCGCTCCTTGGAAACCCTATGGGGCAGTTCTACTCCGTCCTATAGGGTTGCTATGGGTCGAAATTGACTCAACAGCAATGGATTGTTTTTTGTGGTATATAGTGCTTAAAAAAAGTCTATTGGTGCCAAGCCCCATACCGGAGCAATTTGATCACTTACCCTGATTGTGGGCCTGGAAATGATTTCTTTTTTTTAAGTTCAACAGGTGATTCTAATCAGTAGTCAAAGAACCACTGATTTACATGTCAAAACTTACAATATCTTCCAGTCACTCACCGCTTGAGTTCTGGCAAGAATGAAAGTAAAAGCTTAACTTTGATCCATCAATTCTTTTGCCACGAGGAAAGAAAGCATGCTTGCTAAGTAGCCTCAAAACCATGTTAAGCTGAAAATAACACAGAAAAAGCTTCATGATAAGAAAAGCAAAGAAACCTGCTTCACAGTACTTAATGTAATGAAGAGACACAAATTTTTGGCTTTCTAATTTGTTTATAGTTGATTATTTGAGGATCGAAAAATACTTTAGTAAACAGAGATAGGAGTAAACCTTTCTTTTTAATCATTTTAGTTTCTTCTTAGGCTAAATCGGATAATTTTTAAATGCTCAAAATATAGGAAACAGGAAGGTGAACAGTAATTATTCAACTGGTATTAAAGTTTCATCAGCTAATTAAATCATAAAATATTTTATTAATCTGAGGGTATTCACAGAACTGATAAGAAAACTGAAGAACTGTTAAAAGTGATATTTTAGTGCACATAAACAGGTGAATTCTGTTACATATTAATATACTCTGTGTGTATATATATGTGTGTGTATGTTTGTATATCCATATATTGTATCAAGTATAAACCCTTCTAAAAATATTGATTCACTTATAAACTCATTTGTCAAAACAGGAGAAGGAATTTAGTCATCAGAACCAGATACTCTAGTCAGAGTAGTGCTAGCTATGTGATGTTGAGCAGGTTTGACTGCTCAGGTTCTAAATTCTCTAACCTGTGCAATGAAAACTTGTAATAGTGAAAAGAATTTCAAACTGTAAGAAGGAAGATGAAATCATCCTGATAGTGTGAGTATAGATATTATATTTGAGCACTATAGGACAAAGTTGAGATGATAAAGATTATATTATATATTATATTATGTAATATATAATAAACCCAAAGCACAATATATAATATAATACAGTAATATTTGGGATATTTGTATGCCTTCTTTTATTTCTATATCCCTGTTTTCGTTATAATTTCCTGCCCCTTTTTTATAAGTTCCCTTTTATACTTTTTAGCATATTACCTATATGGAATTATAATCATGTTATACTTTTATGCATATGTCAGTATTTATAATAGTGTTTGAGGCAAACAGGTTCCTCTCCTAAATCTAATTTATAAATACGACCAGTAATTATAGATCTTATGCTGTATTAAATATTAATTTGCAAATAATACATTAATGTTATAGACCAAGTGACTTCCTCAATTGCTAAGTAAAAGTGAATTAGTGAAGTGGCATATTTTGTTTTCTTGCTGCAAACATTTCATTTGAACCTCTCCTCCAACCCCACAGAACTGCAGTATAGAGAAATGATACCAAATATTAGTCATGAGCGCTCATTCTAAACTTCATCCTCATCAACATTATTTTATGAAAATATAGGAAGATGGATTCCTGCCCTAAATACTTGACGTGTAAGCATACATCGCCTTGCAAAGTATAAAAAAATTAGTAAAAGTTACTTACTAAGTAAGAAACGTAATAGTGGATACTTGAAAACTGATCAGCAATCAAATTTAGACACTTAACAAATGTTATCAAATTCAAAAGTCCCTGTACACGAAATCCACGGCAACTATTTAGTCAATAGAATGATATTCTTTTCCTGTTTTATGACACTACATATTGCGTTGTCTTTTAGACTTTTCCCAATTTATTTAAGAAATTATTTTTTTGAATAATTGTTTCTACACAGATAGTTTATGATTTGCACACATCCTTTGAAAACCAAAGACATGATTTCCTCTGTATGAAATAATGTCTAATATATTTGCATTCTTAAAGTTTGGACTTGTAAAATGATTTCAGGTACCTGTGGATCAGGTGAAATTTATATGAACTCCAACACTTTGAGCCTTGTTATATAAACATTGCTTTAATGATAACCTTACCTACTTGCTATACAGGGATTAGGGGAACTATTTGTTGAAAGCCTAGAACATCATAATCGTTCCTTCTTATACCACCCATGCCGTAATGTTTCATCTGAATGTAATGAGCATTAGAGGACTGGATAGGCCTGGTGTACATTTTGAATAAATGTCTTGCTTGGTCATGGCTTAGATTCTCATGGGCCATATTTCGGTCAGATTCTTGGCAACATAAATCTGCTTGTTTGTGCTACTTTGCGAATCAATCCCCCAACCTGGCTAGCAGAAATGTTACCATTTTATGTTTGAAGGAACTAAGGTAAATAAAAAATAAAAATAAAGAGAACGATTAATCCATTTGAATTCAAGTCAATGCAGAAAGATTTATATTTCCCTCCTTGTTATATAAAAAGTAGATCTCAAGCAATGTTTTATCTCTTAGTGGTATGCATACCAAAAATATAATATTTATATTTTGAGTATCCAAAGAGCCATTACCTTGAATCTTTGTGTCTTTAAATCACAAAGTACACATGACTTCTAAGGCAGGCAGCATTCGGTTTATTCAGAAAACCTTTTAACATGTCTTGTGCAGTCAGTTAATCTGTCAGGCTGATAAAATAAGTTATTCATACTCCTCCTCCTCTTCCTGTGCATATAAGCTTTTATTTAATTCAGTTTGAAATAGATTGCTTCTGCTTTTCATTTCCTCTTCATATTTGTGGCACTGTCTTTTATGCTCTGTTCTTTGCTGACATAAAATATTAATCTACATATCATCTATGAAGATTGCTTTCTCCACAGTAGAGGCCCAATATGTTTCACCACATAGAAATTGTCTCTTCTTGTTTATTCTTTAAATCTATACCCAAATTTCCATATGTCAATTTATCCACAGATATTTGAAATTTAAAACTAAATAATTCTGTGGATAGAATTATTCATGGGCATTGCCATTAAACACTAAATTAAGATAATTTAGATGTAAACTAAATAATAAAAATTATACTTCTTTAGCTATCAAGCAAACAAGGATTTGGATTTTATTCTGTTCTAGTAATTGTCCTAATGGGAAAATAGGTATTTTAAATGTTTATTTTCAGTTTTTCTTCAATATAATGTCCCAAATATTTAAAACAATAAATCTATCCCAAGACTATGTTTTTAGAATTGACCTAGCATATCAAATTTGACTCCTTTCTCCAAATGTTCAATACAACATATAAACAACCAAGAATGAAAAGTTCTGCTTTGAAGGCCAGAGTAGCAGGGATGAGGGTCTGGGGACAATGGTTTCAGGGGACATCTAGGTCAGTTGGCATAACAAAACATATTAAGAAAACGTTCTGCATCCCACTTTGGAGAGTGGCTTCTGGGGTCTTAAACGCTAGAAAGCGGCCATCTAAGATGTATCAATTGGTGTCAACCCACCTGGAGCAAAGGAGAATGAAGAACACCAAAGGCATATGGTAAAGATGAGCCCAAGAGTCAGAAAGGGCCACATAAACCAAAGACTCCATCAGTCTGAGACCGGAAGAATTAGTTGGTGCCTGGCTACCACCTGTGACTACACTGACAGGGAACAAAACACAGAATCCCTGATGGAGCAGAAGAACAGTGGGATGCAGACCTCAAATTCTCATAAAAAGACCAGACTTAGTGGTCTGACCAAGACTAGAGCGTCCCTGGAGGTCATGGTACCCAGATCCTTTGTTCGCCCAAGACTGGTGAAGCCAACTCTTCAAACAGGGATTGGACTAGACTATAAAACAGAAAATGATACTGGTGAGGAGTGAGCCTCTTGGCTCAAGTAGACACAGGAGACTATGTGGGCAGCTCCTGTCTGGAGGCAAGATGAGAAGGCAGAGGGAGACAGGGGCTGGTTGAATGGATACGGGGAACACAGGGTGGAGAAGAGGAGTGTGCTGTCTCATTAGGGGGAGAGCAGCTAGAAGTACATAGCAAAGTGTATATAAGTTTTTGTATGAGAAACTGACTTGATTTGTAAACTTTCACTTAAAGCACAATAGTAAAAAAAAGAATGAAAAGTTCTGCCAAACTTGGATTGGTCCTCTGTCACAAAAGTCCCAATAAAATACACATTAGGGAGAGAGAGAATGTAAAATATAGGAAATTAATGAAAAGTCTCCAATTCTTAAAAATTACCAGCTTGATGCTACCATTAAACTGGTATTAATTCACTGTGATTACAAGTAATCACAACTTTAGTAGGCGATAACATAGCATATGAGAATATGAAAACATGTTCATAAAGAAAATCATCACGTCAGATTGCACTTCTCACACCTCACTTTCTCTTTCAATCTTTTTATCTGCTTAAATATGTGATGTGTAAATATTGAGATGTACATGGTAAAATAATCAAGTTATTTAGAATTTTGTAAGTTGTTCAACCAGATACAACTCTCCAAACTGATGCATTAGCAGAAAAAATCCAGTCAGTAAATAAACTTAAACATAACTCTCATTTTGTAAAAAAGCTTAAAGCAAAATTAGCAGAACACTAGCTTTGGGGAACTTATATTTATGATAAAGACAGAATATTATTGAAATTAGTTCATATTTCTTACGGAATTTTTAAAATCATGCTTTCATATATAAAAATGAATTAACCTCTGCCCAAAATAAACTTGATTCATGTTTTGAAATTGTAATTATAATGTCTATATGCACATATAATATATTATATATATATAAATATAAACCCTTTGGAAATGAAATATCTTTGTCTCCAAACTACACAGTAGCATGTGTGCAGAGTCTAATATTTTTAGCAAGTTATATTCATATGCAAGGACAAAATACCCTACGGAACTCACAAAATTGATTTCCAATAATGAAATAATATCTTCAAGTGTGTTAGTCAAAAATGTGTCCGGATACTATGTTAATTTATACTATAACAGATATTTTAATAAACTACTGTTATCTTTTATGCTGTGACAAGTTTTTTAATTTGTTTATAATAGAGCAAAGAGTTTGTTGGAAATGTGAGGGAAAGTTTCAAAAATTCTTTAAAATGTGGCTTCTTTTTAAAAGAAAATTTTATTGTAATATAGTACATGTCTAATTAATTTGCGATTGATTCCTGTTATTTTTCTACATGTACTACTCAAAAAGGTTGGTTGACAAGCCATCCAAAACTTCTAAAATTGGATAAACTGATTAAAATAAAATCATATTCACTTTCAAAAAGAAGAGATTAAAAACTTAAATCCTTTAGTAGTGTACAGATTGGACACTATTACCTTGAAGGCATGTATTTTACGTGTCTGCAATAAATCAGGCAAAGGAACATGCCCTAAAAGTCAATTTCTTTATGGACCCAAACACTAGATACACCCCTAAGTCCTATTTTTAAATAGTCTTTATATAGGGTTTATTTTTTATCTGTTTTGTCACTTCTAATAATTCATTCACTCAAGAACAGATTGAATATTGAAAGGTGTGAAATGTTTGAGAACTGCAATTGTTTCAAACATTTTGTACAGTTTAGAGACAGATTTCAGAAACATTAATTGCTTAGCCTTTTCTTTGACAAACTGAAAAAAATAATGGATCCAACCCTTAAGCTTCTGCTTTTGGAATTTCTCAAGATCATTAAAATTTGTATATTATCATAACTGTTCCATGTAACTCTCAAAGCAGTGTAACCAGGGGCTTGGGAGGAACTTTAAATGGACTATAAAACCATTTATATCGCCACTTTTAGTTTCATGAAAAGTTGAGAGTTTTTCATGATTCACATTTCTTAAATTCCTCCTTAAGAGTCAGCACAATCTGTATAAAAGGTATCCTCTCCCTTCAATACCCAAACTAAACCAGAGGAATGTGAAATGAACATTTCTCCCATTAGAACAGTTTTACAATGTGATTTGTTGTTGTTCTTAGTTGTCTTTGAGTCATTGGTGACGCCATGTTTGTAGAGTAGAACATCCGCATAGGGTTTTCAAGGCCACGACCTTTTGGAAGCAGATCTGTTTTTCGAGACATTTCTCCGGGGGGGGAGGTTTGAACCAGTGGTGTCACTAGGGTTGGTGTCACCCAGTGTGGTTACTCATGGTGTCACTCCCCCATGCTAATTACCACAATATTGTAGCTAAAACTCAGAAAATTAGACAGTCAGCCACTATAAAGACGCCGGCAGCAATGAAAACAATGGGGTGTGCTTGTAGCATGTGCAGACGAAACCACATAATTTGAAGATCCATTGTAATTGGGTAATAATGACAGCTCTGAGAGGAGACATTATAAGGTTCACAAAGTAAGTTAACAGAGAGTTTTAGGTTTGTAGCTATATTGATATACAAAAGCTGGGCTTATGAAAATTTTTTTGATGATATAACTATAGGAATATTTTTATAAAAAATAATAAATTTCTGCTGAAACATTGCACAAAAATTTTGTAGTCGTTTTGGTGTCACCCCTCTGACAGTGTCACCTGGTGCAATACACAGCCCCCACATTCCCTCAGTAACACCGCTGGTTCAAACTGCCAACCTTTTGCCTAATAGTCTAGCATTTAACCATTTGTGCCACTCCGGAACTCCTACAATGTGATTACTCATTGCCATCGAGTTGATTCCAACTCATAGTGACCCTGTAGGACAGAGTAGATCTGCCCCATAGGGCTTCCAAGGAGCACCTGGTGGATTCACACTGCTGACCTTTTGGTTAGCAGCCAAAGTCTTAACCACTACACCACCAGGGTTTCCAATGTGATTAAGTGAAGTCAGTACCAGAAGAACAATAGAGGACAAAATGATGTGATCATGAGAGTCTTTTTCTCTAAAGTGTCTAGCCCTCTACATCTCAGAAATTTTCTTCTCTTAATTGTAACTTCCAAAAGGAATTCTTATGACTGGCTAGATTCATTCCACGTGATTTTGAACCCCTGAAAACATCTAGGCTAGATTTTGAGATGAAAATTTTTTTGCCTTAAATCTTTAGGGAAAAGAAGGCATTGGATTCCATTTCTCATTAGGAAAAACTAAATTACAAATTAATATTTTTTCAATAGGAGTGAGCATATTATTTGGATTTGCCACAGCAAAGTTTTAAATCTCAAAATGTGCTCTGCCCTTGTGAGTTGTGTATGCATAGAGGTAAATTACATTTAATATTTGCCTAATTTGGAACTTCCAAAAAAATACATTCTAACAAGCATTAATCATTTGATATTCTCTTCAATAAAACTTTGCCTTTGGCATATAGGTTTGGATATACATATTGTTTCCATCTCTTGGAAATGGTCAATAAAAAGAGCATTTGAGCAGTTTTGTGGTGGAGAAAAAGTGAACTTTAATTCTAATTCTTCCTCAAGCTAGTTGTATGGGTCTTAGGCAAGGCACTTCATTTTTCTCGACCTCATTTCCTCATATGTAGACTGAGGATGTTGAATCAGAGGGTATTCTAAGGGCTCTGATCCTTAGTCTTTGAACTCATTTTATGTTAGATAAAATTTAAGTTGTAGCTCTATGCTTTGAGGTGTTTATGCTTTGAGGTGTTTAAACACTGGCAACACGAAAAAAAAAAAAAAGCATTTTAAAGTGTTATTCATTGTAGCGACACTAAAGATTTTCCCAAATAAAAGGGTTGAAAATATAGTCAATATCCTGTTGACTAGAAATGTTTTGTGATGAATAGGAAAAATTAGTTGATTTCAGAAATTTAAAAAAACATACAACCCTAGATTATGAAAGTAAAGGAGCTATTTGGTGTTATGACATAACATGAGTTTGGTCAAACAAAACTTGATTAATGTGGAAAATGGAAATTGCATATACAGTTAAAGTATTTTCCTTTAATTTCTAAGATTTTATTAATTCCTAAAAAGGCAACACTGTGACTTTAGTTGTTGCCAATTTTGAAATGCATCTTTCTTTGATCCAGCAGTAGCCTAACATCTATAGAAACTTAAGGCCCCGAAAGATATGAAAGGAAAGTTTAATATACTAGGATGAAGAATTTATTTTAGATTTACATCATTGCTTTCACTGTAAGTAAGATGCTCATTACATCAATCACCTCACAGCTTTTGAATTTGCAGCTTAACCTTTCACACAATTTGAACAGAAAATTTGATTTGAGCTTCACTATTTTTGTGGATCAGACTCCATGCAATCTACATAAGTACAATAACGCTGAAGCTTATTAGTTTTGCAATCAAAAGAAGATGCACTGGGGTGATTTGAATTATACATCAAAAAGAATTGAATCTTTTTGGCACATTGTGTAGAATGTGTTAAAATTGGCATTATTCATAGAAAACTATGTATTGGCTTGTTAACTTGGCATTATAATTTTCAAGTACATTGATTGTTTCTTTGTTTATTCCATACTAATTCTGCTATATTCTGTGACCTTCAGTACACACTCTTGTGACTCTGCATAGGAAAATAAAGAGGAAGTTGTTCTCAAAATTTAGCTCATAATAACTTAGAAAATGTGTTAGGTTTTAGGTGAATTGAATCTTGATTTACGTTTCTCTCTGTATTAGGAAGTATAATAAGCATTGTAATTTACTGAGTTAAGGAGACATAGAAGATGAATAGCTATAAATACTTATACAAATCATTATCCTTCAATTTGACTCTAGTGGCAAAGGTATCTCATTAGTCCCAAACAAATTCCTTTAAAAATATTTTCAATTCTTACTTACCCTAAGGAACAATGACCTTTATTTCAAAAATGTCTTTACTAAAAGTAGTTTTATTATATGACTTTAAAAATTATGCATGATAAAACAACTGCAGCTGTTACTACTTTATTGAAGTAAATGGCAATCATACATTGATGCATGATGCTTGATCAACAAGCATTATGCCAACAGTATCAATTTTGTGGTGAGCTCTGTTGACCTTTAAGCTATGCAAGCATTATCTGTTTACCGGTAACTCTCTTTAACAACTAACCAGATGTTTCTAGTGCAGATAGAGTACTTAAATATTTATGTTAGAATTATAAAAAATATTAAAATATAAGTGTATAGGAGAATATAACATTATTTGGCATTTTTCCCATGGTAATGTGACTTAAAAAGGAGCTTCTTTGTTAACTTTTAAAAATTTTGTTTCCTTTAAGTTGAACTTTGCAGTACAGGAAGTGCAGTGATTTCTATTGTTTTAAGTTTATTAACTCAGATATTTGTGGGGTCATTAATTTACAAAATGATATAAAAACCTCGATTATACTTCAAAATAGCCATTTATACAAACATACATTTTTATATTAATATAGCATTTATATAAGTAAAAATAATGATACCTGGACTATTCACCGTGCTTTGCTATAATTAATTTAATGGTACAATATTTAATAACTTGAAAACATTGTTTTCATTGAAAACAAATTTTATTTAACTTGTTAAATATATTCGTTTTTTATATTAGTAAAATTACAGATCACATTACACATAAATGTATTATGCACATATTCATAATACAGAATTTGGTTGAATTAATTCATAGAAACGTTAATTTCCATCACAATAACTCCACATAAACTGCAGTAGCTCAAAGGACGAGGATGGTGGTGGCTCTGCCAAAATCTTGAGCAGTGTGGATGCTTCAAAAGTATCAATAATAAAAACTTAAACTTTAAGAAGTGGCCTTAACTTTATGGACACATTTGGAGATGGGTTTTCTTTTATGAAAACAAAAATCCTCAAAATTATATTGAATATTACTTCATTTTGTTGTTATCATTTAATGATACATATACAGCATTAGTGAGGGAAAGTGGTTTCCATTTTGACCGTGTCTCATGTGATGAATTCAAGCGTCTTTTCAGAGTTAGCCTTGAAAATTTTCTGCAGAACCTGCTTATTGTTCTGAATTTTAAGAAAAATTGATCAGTATTCATCTTTGGTGGTTTATGAACTAGTTGGGAATTCAGGTGGGAATTAAAATATCCTGGAATAGGTTTTAAAAATGTGTTTGTTTTCTTTTTCATGGTTGTCATTTCACTTGTTTTGCTCCTTTTATTTGTACCGCCATACCCTTAGAAATAAGTCTTTTTACCCTTAGAAATAAGTCTAGACTCATCACATGCATTTTTTTTTCTGACCTTTTCAGTTACCATATTAGAAAGGATTTTGATCATTAAGGCCTACATCACACTGATATTGCAGTCTTAAAAATGAAAAGCAATCACTTTATCCCTTATTTGCCTAAAGCAGCCTTTCTCTTTTCACTCCAGTGTGTTTGAAAACTCCACGTGATGCATTAAGTCAAATAATAAACTAGAATAGAGTGTGTGTGTGTGTGTATGTGCCTGTGTGTGATTCTTGTCATTGAAGCAGAGAACGATTTCTGGGTGAGGAGTTGTAAAATTCTATTTAGAAGGTCAATCTTACCTAAATTGTCAAGGAAAAGAACTGGGTTTTAATTCTATTTTATACTTCAGATAATAGTAAAATTAAATTATATTGCTTATAAATGAAACAACTTATCATGAAAAATAAATGTGTTGGGTATATGTCAATGACATCCCAAAAAAGGTTGTGCAACTCACTCTCATTAATCCTTATAATTGTATAATCTTTTACCTTCAGTTTTGTGTTTATTTCTGACCTATTCCTTCTGTCTAAGAATTTTGTCTTTAGTTTCATTACGGTGCCCTGGTGGCGCAGTGGTTAAGAGGTCAGCCGCTAACCAAAAAGTTGGCTGTTCGAATCCACCAGCTGCTCCTTGGAAACCCTATAGGGCAGTTGTACTATGAGTCTGAATGGGCTTGACAACAATGGGTTTGGTTTTTTTGGTTTGGTTTCATTATATTCTAATTTCATTCTAAATATATTTTTAAACAAGTTCCAAATATTTAGCATTTAAGTTTTTATTCTGATATGACTATTATATAAAATATCTTAAAATACAGAAATAATTAGGGAATAATTTTTCCCCTTGGCCTTAAAAGTTTTACAAATATTAAATTTGAGTGTCATCTGTCCAGATTGACACATACCCGAGTTTTTATAAGCGTGCAATTATTTCATACAAAAATAAGCTTCACTACCTTGGGTTTCGATGGCACTGGGTACCTGTGAAGATCAAGCACAGTCTCACACAGTTTTGAAGAGGGTCACTTAATAATGCAATGCCTGAATTTGTCTAGAAAATAATGATAATCCCTAATAGCTCATGTTCTAATTGTGAGAAATAATATGGAATTCTAGTTTTGAAAACAGCTGTATTTTAGGAAAATTATCTTAAACTATTGGGCCATTCTCATGCTAATGCCTATTAATTTTTGGTCTTTTCCCATTACTATTTTCTGTACCAGAATTTGGGGTCAGAACAACCTGTTAAGTCAAAAACAATGGCATTTCAATAGGGAGCTATACTGTGCCATCACAGGCAATGAAGCAAAAGAGATCCACTGAGGTCTAGCAATATGCTGAATTCAAGAGCACATTGCCTTTAGGAAAAGAACAAATTATTCCTTCTCAAGATGCCAGCAAATATCATTGCTTGAGTCTGATTTTAGAAAAACATATCACAGAAGACATTTCATAGTCTATCAGTCCCTTACCTCATTAATCTCAATCATAGACTCTGTAAAATGAAGTTGAAAATATATTGCTGTATGTTAAAATTTACATTTATTTTTTATGTTAACAGAATGTATTAGCAATAAGAGAAAA
Source organism: Loxodonta africana (assembly GCF_030014295.1). Lineage (NCBI taxonomy): Eukaryota > Metazoa > Chordata > Mammalia > Proboscidea > Elephantidae > Loxodonta > Loxodonta africana. Next base: position 110,211,995 of record NC_087369.1, read on the forward strand.
TATTTATTGTGTTTAACTTTATTAAAATCTCTTTTAGCTTTCATTCCTGGACTAAAGAAAGGTACAGTAGAAATCAACGCAATTACTGTGATTGATGCATGTTTCATTATAAAATAAGTTGCTTATTTGTGTTTGTTTTAAGAACTTTTGGCCTTTTCACTTTCTCATAAAACATTGCAATTTCAACTGTTTGCTTCAAACACATTTTTAGTATGTTAAAATAAGCTGATGGCTACAAAGGTGTTCAGTCAACTGGATATCTTTTTTACTGAAAAGTTTTTTTCCAAGTTATGGGTCATCAATTTTTAGATAGCAGATTTAACGTGACCCTATAGTTATTTATTTGACTTACAGTAGTTGCTTTCAAATTACCTACAAATTTAATATTCACTTTTTTCCTCTAATAGTGTAAGTTTTTGGCATTTTATCTGAGGAGGCATTGAAAGTTTAGTTGTTGTTTTCTGAATTACTTACTCCAATTTGATCTTTAAATTGTATGTAAGTGTACATACCTAGCAAAACAATCCAAATTTACATACTTTGTGAACCTGTAAATAATACGTAGGCTGTATTTTCTTACCAAATTATAATATAAAGAATACATGAGCATCTATACTAAATTAGAGAAGAAAGATAACAGAATCTTTAAATCTGGAGTTTAAGCAATCAGTTAAAATGTTTATAATTTTATAGCACTGATAAAAATTTTAAAATGTGATATGATATTTTGAATGTTTCAAATATATTTGCATCCACTGTATATATTCACCCATTTCTTTGTCATCCACCCTTTATTTGGAAATGGATATGTCATATTGTTCCATTGCTGTTTAAAACAATAATTTATTTTACCTTCATACATTTTTATTTTAAATGATAATTTATAGTTTCTTGATTTTGTGACTAAATAGAAATAGTACTCAAAGAATAAATCTTCCCGAAATCAGTCATACATCTTAATTGTTATGTAAAGAAGAACTTCAACATTAATATTTAATTTTTACATATTACCTATACTAAAAAAAAAAAAAGTTTTTTTTTTTTTAATAGCATGCTTAATTAGCATTTGATATTTTAAATGTTTTTAAATTTTGATGTGGTCTTTTTATATCATGTTGGAGTAGTCCTCTTGTGAACTTATATAATCAGTTCCTATGTTCATGATAATTTTTGGCTGTCATCTAAATAGTAGAATCTCAAGCAGAATATATTATTCCTCTTGAAAGCTTTGCGTATTCAAAGTTTCCATGGTTTATTTCAGATTAAAGTAGATCTAATATGTTTGCTTTTTACTTTCTCTCTCCCCTTCTTGTTAATTTTTAGGCATTCCTGATAGATACTTTTCATATTGACTTGGCTGTGGTTATGATAAAAAGTTAAGGTGTTTTGATCATAAATTTTCAGAGATATAGTGGAAAGAGTATTTGAATGTTTGTCAGAACACCTTCAGTTCTAGTGCCAGTTCTGCACCTAACTAGATGTGTACACTTGGCCAGGTCATCTAAACTTAGACTCTCAGCTTTCTTTTTTTCTTGTTCCATTTTAAAACTCGCAGTAATCGTATTTATACCTAAGCCTCAGAGAAGTTGTGGTGATGAAGGATAATGCTAATTATAATAAAATGTACAATAGCTAATATTTGAGTGCATACTATATTCCAGGGACAGTTCCAATTAATATTACTATAATATTTGCAACAATCCTATGTGGCAGGTTCTACTATTATCTCCACTTTTCGGAGTGAGAAACTGAAACAAGAGAGGTTAAATAATATAGGAATGCATTTGATAATCTCTAAAGCACTATACCTTTTGTAATGTATTACTATTACTTAGATACTTTGAACCTTCATCAGTAGATCAATGAGTAATGACAATTTCAATCAAACTCAGACTTCAACTTTTCCTTTAATTCAACCATATTTATATAACATATTCATAGTGCAGATGGGCTCTGACTCCAAGCTATACTGAAATTCCATAGTAACATTTACAGTTATCTTTTATGACCATTTCCACACCATGTCATGTACAACCATTTTCCAGTGTCAGCCCATTTGACTAGACTTGGTATTATTTATCTCACGTACTACAATTCCTTAGGCATATTTCATATTTAAATGTTAGTACATAACAGGGAAACAAATTTATGACCTTAACTCATTAATATATGGATCTCAGATAATTTCATTCATTAAACTTTTCTATTGAGGGATGACTGATTAACAGCCATGACATTGATTTATTTTCTAAAATATGTAGGCTTTTTCCCTCATAGTCAATTAGGTGTATGCATGCAAGGTCCTTGTAGTAAGATAACTACTCCTACTTCTGGAGGTGCCTTACTTGTGTCCAAAGAGGAGATGGCAAACATATACTTGTCAATTCATCCAGGACAAATTATTTTATACCTTGTGAGCAAAATACTAATTAATAAGCATTAATAAACTAATACCTTTCATTGTGTTTGTTTGCAAATGTAGTTTAATTTTTTGCACTTTTTAAATATAATGGCAAGAGTTTCATCAATAAGATATCAATTACATTTTCTTCTGTCAATGAAGTTTAGGGTTAGAAAGCAATAGAAAGTCAACTGGTTTGGCTACCTGCAGTCATTTATCTGTTGTTCATACTAATGCTTCAGTTATCCAAGCTGATTTTGGACATATTCTTACAGTGTTTCCATAGATAATCCTTACCCTCTTGGCTCTCAGATAACTCTTGTCTGTTCTTGAGTTCTTTTTCATAATTATTGTTAGTACTTAAGGATCAACTGTAACTTACTGTAGACTTGAAATGTTGACTTTGAATCAGAGACAACTGCTTAGGGATGGAGGTGTGGGGGGGAAACAGGTTATGGTTGAGGATTCAAAGAGAGACTATGGGAAAATAGATTCTCTCTCAGCCAAAGGAATCACCTGTCTTCATCTAACTACGTAGTTAACGAGAGTTTGTGAACATAAAGCATAATTCATTCCTATGCATCATAGATATGGAGCCTTTCAAATGTCAATTAGTGAAAAAAGTAGTATCTTTTCACAGAGTATCTTTCGTCATGTCCAGGAGTTAATGAAAATTCATGTGTAAGTTTCCAAGTGACAAATTTATAGGACAGGCTATAATATTAATTCATTCATGCTAATTTAGTATCTTGCTAAATTCCCCAACCAAAGAACTAAATCAACATGAAGTTTTGTTAGTTTTGTTTTAGATTATTAATAATAGACCCTAGAATGTCATAGAAAAATATTTGTGAACAGAATTAAGTCTTATGAAGTGCTAGCATTTGGATATTTTGGCATCTAAAATTGCCTTCCTCAAATAATATATAACAAGTTAATTCTGCCATATTCATTATATATTGTACATTGACAGATGGAGCTAGAAAAATGTGCCTTATGATAAAATTATATTATTTTAATACTTTTTTCCATAATGAAGAAAAAAGAAGCAAATTTGACATTATTTATCATAAAAATAGACTACTGGAAAAACATATTATCTTTCCGAGGCTACATTATCATTCTGCTAAAAACCTTTGGCATAGCTTTCAAACGTGGCCTGTGCAAAGAAAATGTATTCTTTAAACTTCGTGTTCTGGGTTTACACTATTTGTCTTTTTTTCTTTTCTTTTTTTGAGCCCTAGTTGCACAGTGGTTAGAGCACTGGGCTGCTAACCTGAATGTCCACAGTTTGAACTCACCAGCTGTTCCATGAGAGAAAGATGTGGCAGTCTGCTTCCATAAGATTACAGCCTTGAAAACCCTGTGGGGCAGTTCTACTCTATCCTATATGGTCATTATGAGTTAGAATTGACTCAATAGTAATGGGTTTATTTGATCTTTTTGATCTTTTTTTTTTTTTTTTAATCCATGTAGGTGAAATAAATGTCATTGCTAAGTGGCATATTAGTCAGCTGCTCGTTAGCAAAACATGGCTCAAAAGTTTAAATGAGCCATAAACATTGTGATAGTTCTAACTTTGCATTTCTGCTTTAGCTAATTAGAACAGTAATCCCCATTTCATACAGAACGATTTTACTATACATCACTCTTGTATTACATTGTTTTGAAATTGACTCTTTTCCCGACTCAGAAAAAAGATACTGTGTTTCTTTACTTTCACTTGCAGCTATCACATCAAAAGCTGCCCTCCTACCCCCTTATGAATATTAAGAACAACTGTGTGGTGTATCTCCGTATATCTCCTATGTGAGAAAAATATTTTAAACCGTCCATTTTAAATATTAGTAGCCCTTTCACACAGAAGACTACTGATACGATTTATTACAAAATACATACCTTTCCATAAAATTTGTTAAAAATAGTCATATAGTATTTTTTCATACATACATCAAAATCCGTGTTAATAATTTGAGCGTTTAAATAAAGTTAATGAAAAATCTGCCTAATTTTTTAAATCTAGAAGTACAGGTGTCCAGTACTCTCCATATGACAAAATCAAATAAAAACAAAACCAAACCCATTGCCATCAAGTGGATTCCAACTCATGGCGACCCCATGTGCTTGAGAGTAGAACTGCACTCCACAGGATTTTTGGGCTGTAATCTTATGGAAGCAGATCACCAGGCCTTTCTTCTGTCGTGCCTATGGGTGACCTCAAACTGCCAACTTTACAGTTTGCACTATCCAGGTAATAAGGCAGATAATAAGCAAAACCAGCCTATCTGCTGACCCATAGATAGTTAAAGCAGGTTTTTTACTACAAGAAGATATCTGTGCTGATGATTCTACCTCCCCATGTTCTGACATTTTGTTTTTTCCATCCTCATTGAAATCTTACACAGCTTTCATGGACTAATCTAGGAAATCTTTCATGGTTACCCAGCCGAAGTGTGAGTATCTTCAGCTGGGTAATCTTGTGTTACCTTTCTCTAAACGTCAATTGTATGAACTGATATTTCCAACTCATTTGATATATTTCATAAAAGATTTCATATTATTTCTATGTGTACACTCAAGATGAAAAACTTGAGAGTAGGAATCATTTCTAATATTTATTTGTATCCCTAAGCACGCAATAAATAACTTACTGAGTGAACAAATGTGAGCAGAATGATTAACTAGTCAAGTCCACAAAAGAAGGCCCACTACTGTGGAGATATAGCCACACACACACGCATACATAGGCAGAGTCACAAACAGTAGGTTGAGTAGTTGATGCCCACTTGGGTTATCATTTTTGTCTATCTCTGCTTTCCAACTGAAGTTAGTTTTATTATATAACTTTGAACAAAAAAGCATGAATACTAAATTCTTGCAAATACTTTGGGAGAATTCAAAAAAGCTGGCTCATATACTATGTTTTTCACTGTTCAAACATTTTCAATTTTGTTTACTTGTAATTCAAGACCATTAAAAACATTATGGGAAAACTATTCTCAAATCTAATCATTTTCTCTTTACATATGTAATTGACAAAATACATTTTAGAGTTTACTTGCCTTCCAATTATTAAAATTCACAGTTGACAATTTTGGGGAATGCAACACTTAATGAGAAATATTTCATTAAACTAATGGAATATTGAGATTTGTATAAACTTGCTTTTTGATTCACTCTTTTTTATTTTATTGTGCTTTAAGTGAAAGTTTACAGTTCAAGTTAGTTTCTCATGCAAAAATTTATGCACACATTGTTATGTGACCCTAACTGTTCTCCCCATAATGTGAAAGCACACTCCTCTTCACCATGTATTTCCCCTGTCCATTCAACCAGCTTCTGTCCCTTTCTGCCTTCTCATCTTGCCTCTGGACAGGTGCCACCCATTTAGTTTCATGTACCTACTTGAGCTAAGAAGCACAGTCTCCACAAGTATCATTTAATGTCTTATAGTCCAGTCTAATCTTTGTCTGAAGAGTTGGTTTTGGGAATGGTTTTAGTGTTGGGCTAAGAGAGAGTCCCGGGACCATGTCTTCCGGGGTCCCTCCAGTCTCAGGTCATTAAGTCTGGGCTTTTTACTAGAATTGAGTTTTACACCTCACTTTTCTCCTGCTTCCCCAGGGATTCTCTGTTATGTTCCCTGTCAGGTCAATTATTGGTGGTAGCCTGGCACCATCTAGTTCTTCTGGTCTCAGGCTGATGGAATCTCTCTAGTTTATGTGGCCCTTTCTGTCTCTTGGGCTCATGTTTTCCTTGTGTCTTTGGTGTTCTTCATTTTCCTTTGCTCCAGGTTGGGACCAACTGATGCATCTTAAATGGCCACTTGCTAGCTTTAAGACCCCAGATGCCACTCACCAAAGTGAGATGCAGAAGATTTTTTTAATAAACTTTGTTATGCCAATTGATGTAGATGTCCCCTGAAACCATAGTCCCCAGACCCCTGCCCCTGCTACTCTGTCCCTGGAAGTGTTTAGGTGTATTCAGGAAACTTCTTAGCTTTTGGTTTAGTCCAGGTGTGCTGACATCTCCTGCACTGTGTGTTGTCTTTCCCTTCACCTAAAATAGTTCTTATCTACTATCTAATTAGTGAAAACCCCTCTCCTTCCCTCCCTCCACCCTCTCGTAACCATCAAAGAATATTCTCTTCTACAGTTCTGATAATAGTGGTCTTATACAATATTTTTCCTTTTGCAGCTGACTAATTTCACTCAGCGTAATGCCTTCCAGATTCCTCCATGTTATGAGATATTTCACAGTTTCATCCTTGTTCTTGATTGTTGCATTGCATTCCATTTTGTGAATATACCATAATTTATTTATCCATTCATCTGCTGCTGGGCACCTAAGTTGTCTCCATCTTTTTGCTATTGTGAACAGTGCTGCAGTGCACATGAGTGTGCATATATCTATTCGTGCGAGGGCTCTTATTTCTCTAGGATATATTCCTAGGAGTGGGATTCTGGACCATATGGGACTTCTAACTTTTTAAGGAAGTACCAAATCGATTTTCAAAGTGCTTCTACCGTTTTACATTCCCACTAGCAGTGTATACGTGTTCCAGTCTCTCCACGACCTCTCCAACAGTTATTATTTTGTGTTTTTTTTTTGATTAATGCTAGCCTTCTTGGGGTGAGATGGCATCTCATTTTAGTTTTGATTTGCATTTTTCTAATCGCTAATAATCATGAGCATTTCCTCATACATCTGTTAGCTGCCTGAACGTCTTCTTTGGTGAAGTACATGTTCATATCCTTTGCCTATTTTTTAATTGGGTTATTTTTCATTTTGTTGTTGAGGTTTTGCAGTAGATTTTAGAGATTAGATGCTGATTGGATTTGTCGTACCCAAAATTTTTTTCCCAGTCTGTACATTGTCATTTTACACTTTTGGTGAAGTCTTTGGATAAGCATAACTCTTTGATTTTTAGGAGCTCCCAGTTATCTAGTTTCTCTTCTGGTGTTTGTGCATTGTTAGTAATGTTTTGTATTTTCTTTATGCCATGTATTAGGGATCCCAGCATTGTCCCTAATTTTTCTCACATGATCTTTATCATTTTAGATTTTATATTTAGGTCTTTGATCCATTTTGACTTAGTTTTTGTGCCTGGTGTGAGGTATGGGTCTTGTTTCATTTTTTTTGCAGATGGATATCCAGTTATGTGCACCATTTTTTAAACATGCTGTCTTTTCTCCAATTAATGGACTTTGGGACTTTGTCAAATATCAGCTGTTTATAGGTGGACGAATTTACATCTGGATTCTCAATTCTGTTCCATTGGTCTATGTATCTGTTGTTGTACCAGTACCAGGCTATTTTGACTACTTTGGCAGTATAATAGGTTCTAAAATCAGGTAGTATGAGGCCCCCAATTTGTTCTTCTTCTTTAGTAATGCTTTACTTATCCAGGGCCTCTTCCCAATCCATATGAAGTTGGTGATTTGTTTCTCCATCTCATTAAAAAATGCCATTGGAATTTGGATCAGAATTGCATTGTATCTGTAGATGGCTTTGGGTAGAATAGACATTTTCACAATGTTGAGTCTTCCTATCCATGAGTAAGGTATGTTTTCCCACTTGTGTAGGTCTCTCTTGGTTTCTTCCAGTAGTGTCTTGTAGTTTACTTTGTATACATCTTTTACGTCTCTGGTTAGATTTATTCCTATGTATTTTACCTTCTTGGGGGCTATTGTAAATGGTATTCATTTGGTGATTTCCTCTTTGAAGTTCTGTCTGTTGGTATAGAGGAATCTGGCTGATTTTTATCTTGTATCCTGATACTTTGCTGAAATCTTCTATTAGTTCCAGTAGTTCTCTTGTGGATTCTTTGGGATTTTCTGTGTATAACATCATATTATCTGCAAATAGAGATACTTTTACTTCTTTCTTACTAATCTGAATGCCTTTATTTCTTTTTCTGGCCTGATTGCTCTGGCCAGGACCTCCAGCACAATGTTGAATAAGAGTGCCGATAAAGGACATCCTCCTGTGGTTCCAGTTCTCAAGGGAAATGCTTTCAGACTCTCTCCATTTAGGATGATGTTGGCTCTTGGCTTTGTATAAATGCCGTTTATTAAGTTGATGAATTTCCCTTCTATTCCTATTTTGTTGAGAGTTTTTATCATGAATGGGTGTTGGACTTTGTCAATTGCTTTTTCAGCATCAATTGATAAGATCATGCGGTTTTTGTCTTTTGTTTCATTGGTGTGATGGATTGCATTGACTGTTTTTTTGATGTTGAACCATCCCTTCATACCAGGTATGATTCCCCCTTGTTCATGGTGAATTATTTTTTTGATAAGTTGTTGAACTCTATTGGCTAAAATTTTGTTGAGTATTTTAGTGTCTAATGAGGGATATTGGTCTGTAGTTTTCTTTTTTTGTGGTGACTTTACCTGGTTTTCTTATCAAAATTATGCTGGCTTCATAGAATAAGTTTGGGAGTATTCCATCCTTTTCTATGCTCTGAAATACCTTTAGTAGTAGTGGTGTTAACTCTTCTCTGAAAGCTTCATAGAATTCTCCAGTGAAGCTGTCAGGGCCAGGGCTTTTTTTTATTATTATTATTACCTTTTTAATCTCTTCTTTTGTTATAGATTTATTTAGTTGTCCTACCTCTGTGTTAGTGTAGGTAGATAGTGTGTTTCTGGAAATTTATACATTTGGTGCTCCCTTAAAAAGCTAGAAATAGAACTACCATATGATCCAGCCTTTCTTTTGTCAGTTTGGTCAATGGTTTATCGATTTTGTTGATCTTTTCAAAGAACCAGCTTTTGGTCTTGTTAACACTTTCAAATTGTGTTTATATTCTCTATTTCATTTAGTTCTGCTCTAAATTTTATTATTTGCTTTCTTCTTGTGCCTGAAGGTTTCATTTGCTACTCTTTTTTCTATTTGTTTGAGTTATACAGTTAATGTTTTGATTATGGCCCTTTCTTCTTTTTGGCTGTGTCATTTATTGCTATAAATTGACCTCTGAGCACTGCTTTTGCTGTGTTCCAAAGGTTCTGGTAGGAAGTGTTTTCATTCTCATTTGATTCTGTGAATTTCTTTATTCTGTCTTTAGTTTCTTCTATAAACTAGTAGTTTTTGAGCAAGGTGTTGTTCAGTTTCCATGTGTTTGATTTTTTTTTCCTTGGTTTTTCTGTTATTGATTTCTACTTTTATGGCTTTATGGTCAGAAAAGATACTTTATGATATTTTGATGCTTTGGATTCTGGTAAGGCTTGCTTTATGGCCTAATATGTGGTTTCTTCTCGAGAATGTTCCATGTGCACTAGAAAAGAAAGTATACTTGGTTCCTGTTGGGTGGAGTGTTCTGTATAAGTTTGTAACATCAAGTTGTTTGATTGTGGCATTTAGACCTTGCGTGTCTTTGTTGAGCTTCTTTCTGGATGTTCAGTCCTTCACTGAAAGTGGTGTGGTGAAGTCTCCTACTATTATGGAGCTTTCTATCTGTTTTCAATACCGTTAGAGTTTGTTTTATGAATTTTGGAGCCCTGTTGTTGGGTGCATAAATATTTATTTTGGTTATTTCCTCCTGGTGTACTGACCCTTTAATTATTATATAGTGCCCTTCCTTATCCTTTATGGTGGATTTTAGTTTAAAGTCTATTTTGTCAGAAATTAATATTGCCACTCCTGCTTTTTTAATCGTTGTTTGCTTGATATATTCTTTTCCATCCTTTGAATTTTAGTTTGTTTGTCTTTAAGTCTAAAGTATGTCTCTTGTAGGCTACATATAGACTGACCATGTTTTTTTTTTTTATCCATTCTGTTACTCTCTGTCTCTTTATTGGCACATTTAGTCCATTTATATTCCATGTAATTATTGATATGTATGAGTTTAGTGGTTTCATTTTAATGCCTTTTTTTCTGTGTGTTGTTGACAGTTTCTTTGTTACGCTTTATTTTCTGTGCTGAGTTGTTTTTGTTTATGAATTTTCTTTTCATCTTTTTCATTGTGGTTGATTTTGTGTTTGCTGAGTCTTCATGTTTTTCTTCTTTTATTTTGTTGTGTAGGATTATTAGTTTCCTTTGTATTTACCCCTATTTTTCTAAGTTCAAACCAATCTTTTATTTCTTTGTATCATCTTGCCTTCCTTTCCATATGAAAGACCTATGACTACATTTTTTAGTCCTTCTTTTTTTGTTTTAACATCATCTTTTACATATTGACATCTCTCTATTCCTATTTTTAACTTTTTAGCTTTTATTTATTTTTGTGACTTCCCCATCAGGGTTTATATCTGGTTGTTCTGACCTGTGTTCTAGACTTAGGTTGTTATCTGATGTTAATGGATTTTCTAACCAGAGGACTCTCTTTAGTATTTCTTATAATTTTCGTTTGGTTTTTGCAAATTCCCTAAACTTCTTTTTATCAGGAAATGCCCTAATTTCATAATAATATTTGAGAGACAGTTTTGCTGGATGTATAATAATTCATTGGCAATTTTTTTTCCTTCAAGGCTTTTTATGTCGTACCATTGCTTTCTTGCCTGCATGGTTTCTGCTGAGTAGTCTGAACTTAGTCTTATTGGCTCTTTACAGAGTCCCACATAATTCTTAGTGTTTCTTAATTTTTTTTAATTCTTTTATCTGATTTTTCCTCAATAAGTTGATGTCAAGTTATTTATCTTCAATCTCACGAATTCTGTCTTCCTTTGCCTCAATTCTGCTCCTATGACTTTCTATTTAGTTGTCTAATTCTGAAATTTTATTGTTAATCTTCAGGATTTCTGTTTGCTGTCTCTCTATGGATTCTTGCAGCCTGTTGAATTTGTCATTGTGCTCTTCCAATACCTCCATAAGTTCATCTATTGCTTTGTCTGTGTGTTCCTTGGTTTGTTCTACATTTTGACTGATCTCCTTCCTTAGCTCTTGAAGAATTCTGCATATTAATCTTTCATATTCTACCTCCAGTAATTCCAGGAACTTCTCTTCCTCCAGAAGATTTCTAGACTCTTTGTTTTTGGAACTTGCTGAAGCCGTCATGGTCTGTGTCTATGTGATTTGATATTGACTGTTGTCTCTGAGCCATCATGTTATTATATTTATTTATTTTATGTTTGCTTACTGTGTCCTAGCTTCTTGTTTTGTTTTGATATGCCCAAATAGGCTGCTCTTGTGAGCAAGCTCGATTATTGGTGCCTTTGAAGCTCTAATATCCTGTTACCAGGTGGTTAGATCTGTTACCAGGCATGCGAGCTCAGGAGTCCATTTACTTTTCTTGTATAGATTCAGGTCAGATGTCCAGGTAGTCAGTCACCAAGTGTGTGGTGCAGACTCTCACCTACAGTTGTAGTTGGGCAGGGGTGATTGGTGTTGGCACATGTATCTGACTGCAGTGGGCGGGCATATGCTCAGTAAGGCAGGGGGCTACTAGCTGCCCCTGAGTGTCTGGGAGTAAAGTGTGTCCCTATTCCCTAGAGTGCCTATGTGGGTAAATTTTGCAGACAGACTATGAGCACACAATGCTGTTGGCTGTAAGGACTGGGAGGCACCACTTATTCTTGGACACCTGTCTCAGGTGGCTAGGTGAAGTGGGTGGAGCCACCAGTCCTCAGGCCCCTGATATAGGTAGGTGAGGACCCTGCTTAATAGACTGAGCAGTGCCAAATAACAGGAACCTACCACTCCATCATATAACATACAGTTGAAGTTAGGCTTCAGGTATATACCCTGCTGTACTGTCTTAATGAGGGCCTATGCCATTGAAAATGGGCCCACACAGGTCTAATCAGGAGTGAAAGGCATTCAAAGTCTCTGGACCCCTTATGCCTGTGCCTAAGCAAAGGAGCTGTGCCTGCCGTGATTCCCAGCTTAGTGTCACTGGGAGGTTATTTTTTCCTGTTTGTTAATTTGTTCTCTGTCCAAGGCTGGAAGAATGGCTCAGTGCATGACGCGTTCTATTTCCAGCCCAGGGGATGTGGCTATCTTGATGCTGGCTGGGGACCTGGTGCAGAGTAGGGAGGGGGTAGGTAAATGGGTAAGAGGTTTTCCCCATAAGGGTATTTTTTGATCTGCATGGTAGGTTAGATGCACGTAGTTATCTTTTGCCAATTGACTGCCCCTTTTCACTGGTTCTGGAGGCTTGAGTAGACTCTTCGCTGTTCAGTCTCTCCCAATGCGGAAAATGTGTCCTGAGCACCACTGCTCGCCTCACCACTCGCATCAGCCAATCTGGCCTGCAGAGTGCTGGTTCCTGCTGGGTCAGGTCTGGCAACTCCTCACTGCTTCTGAACCATCTCTCCTTCCCCCTGCTGCTCAATCCAATTCTTCAGCTTTGCCTTTGATGTTCAGGTCTCTTAGGTTGTCATACATAATCATATTACTTGTTTTTCTTTGGTCTTTGTTGTAAGAATGAAAGCAGGAAGTGTCTGACTACTCCACCGTCTTTGCCCCGCCTCTTTTTGTTCACTCATTTAAAAAGTTTTTCTATTTGTGACTTTAGGTAATTATTACCATATTTTACATTTTCATAATATATGTCCTTGTACAAATTAAAACATTAATGCAAAATATAGTCACGAACAGCAGTAAAAAAAATGGTGGATAAGAAGAAATTAGTCATGTTTTTGGCTGTATCTACAAAACTAAAAGTAAAAGTAGCAAGTTAAAAAGCATGACACCACCATCACCAGCAAAAACAACAGATAATCAATATGAGCCTTCCTAAAGACTAAATAGGGTTGCCTTCATTCATGATGAAGTTATGTAGAAATTGCTTTATTCAAGAATACCTAAATTTTATTGCAATTAGAAAATGACTGATTCAGCTCTGATCTTTCTTTATCTTAAACTTTAGTCTGTGGTTACTGTTGTTTCTCTTTCTTTATGAAATGGTTCCCAAATAATGATTCAGTATTCCTGAAATGTTTTTCCTTTTTTCTTTTTTTGACTGACAAAAATCATAAAGTTAATAATTTTAAATTTCTGTGTCTACTGTGAGGCAGAATTTTTAGGTCGAAATATAATTTACAAATATGTATTTTTTCTAGGATACACAAAAATTGGTTACTGAAAAAGCATCTGTCTCTTTAGAGAAATTGTTTATCTCAGACTGTAGCCCAAGAGTCTTAAATTTCAGGTAATTTTTTATCAATGAGCTTGATCAATACCATTAAATGGAAATATGTAATTTCAGATTGTTTATTGGCCATATTTAAAGAGGTAAAAGAAACAAATGAAATTAATTTTATAATATATTTTATTTAACCCAATATATAGAAGTATTATCATTCCAACCTTTAATCAATATAAAATTATCAATAAGCTGTTTTACATTTGTTTTTTCTTGCTAAATCTTTAAATCTGGTATATATTTTACATTTACAGCATATTTCAATTTCATCTAGTCATATTCCATGTGTTCATTAGCTGTGAGTGGCTAGTGACTACTGTATTAGCACAATGTGAGATATTTATCAATGAGTAAGGGTTAATTGCTGGGTTTGGGCCACAGAGAGGAAAGGGACCTAGGTATGCTTTGGTTTGATATTATACCTCAAATAAAGCAAACAAAGAGAATCTTGAAACCTTTGAATTAATGCTTGCTCCTTTAAGAACATTTTCCTTCTGGCTTTTTTCAAAGTTCAAAGCAAAATACATTTGGGAAAAGCGCTTTCGTTGGTTTTTACTGCTATGGGTGATATTGGGAAAAATGTTGAATGTGAGGCACCAAGGGGCTGTATAGATCAAAGTTGATACTTTCAATTGCAGACTTTATGGCATATATTTGAGGCTCTTAAGGACCACAATTCATTGCATTTAGCTCTCTTTGAAATTTTTGAGTAGCTTTCAAGAGAAGCCCTCAGTAGAGAACACTGATTTGCACTATTTAATCTGAAGGCTACACAGGCATGGATGATTTGGGAAAGTGTAATGTAGAGTATTTTATAATAGCCAGTATGTATCATTACCAGAACTAGGAGCTAAAAATTTCTATCCTCTTCATTTAGAATGCAGAACTTCAATTTTAAAAGATTAATAATATATTTAACACGTTAATATGAAAGTCAAGTGTGTGGATTTCTAACAATATTAAATAAGAGCCTATAATTTCTTAAATCTAAAATATTTATATGATGAAGATGTACTGGTGGTTGTGATGGTTAATATTATGTCAACTTAGCTAGACTATGATTCTCAGGGGTTTAACAGACACTATGTAGTCATCTTTCATTTTGTGATCTGATGTGAACAGCCAGCCAATTGAAAGGGGAGTTTCCTTGGGGGTGTGGCCTGCCTCTAGTATTTAAATGGATGTTCTGGCAAAGGTCACTCTCTTTCTCAACCTTCCACTCTTGTTACCTGACCTCCAGTTCTTGGGACATAAGCCTGCAGAAGACTCTACCCTGCCACCTGACCTGCAGATTTGGGGTTTGTCAGCCTCTGCAACCACATGAGCAGAGGTCTTCAGCGTGTCACCTGCCCCCACAGATATGGAACTTGCCAGCCCCCACAATTGTGTAAGCCATGTCCTCACAATTGTGTGAGCCATTTCCTTGAAGTAAATTTCTCTCTATATATGTTTATACACACGGGTTTTTCTTCTCTAGAGAACCCAGACTAAGACAGTGGTCCTCATGATACTAATGCTCACACAACATATTTCCTAGTCTTACTAGGTATAACAATGATTCTAAATGATGCAGTGTGTAAGAGACAACTTAAAATGTTGATTCCTTTGCTCGATAATCAGTTATTAGTAGTCCAGAATACCACCAGGCTAAAAACAGAAAATATCTTACAAAGTGATGAAATGTAACGCTCCTTTAATAGTACAACAGTTAAGTAAATTGATACCAGCTTTATATTCTTAACTACAATCAAATCTAACTATATTATTGCTGACTGGTAAAGATGTAGAAGACAGAGTTTTACTATTATTCAAAATCCAAGTGAGATGTAGAAAATAAACAGTTTGTAGCTTGGAGAAAGCATCTGTTGGAAGCTTTACAGAGTTTCAGTTTACACCAGATTTACAAAGTTATACTTTCTTGCAGTTATTATTTGTTGTTGGGTTGCAAATATAATAATAATCTAGAAAATAAGATAGAAGAAATGTGAAACTTCAGAAAACTCACATTCAACATTTTCTAGATATGGACTCAGATCTTGTTAAGCTTGTTCTAGTGTATATAAAATGGTAAGAATAAGAATATTTTGTAAAATAAACAGAGGAAAGAGAGTCTTGTTATCAAATATCAGGACATATACAGCTTTAACATTAAAATAAGATAGTGTCTGTATAGAAATTGTATATCAATGTGATAAAAGTTACCATAATACACATGTGAACTTACTATGTGATTTAGAAATAATCAAATCCAGAGATGAAGTTGTGAATTATTAAACAAATGATGTTGGGAAAGTTGGCAAAATATTTGGAATAATAAATATTAAACTAGATCATCACTCCGTAATATACATCCAATAAAATTATAGGTAGATTATAAAGAGCTAAATATCAACCAGGGGCCATAGAATTTAGGAGAAAATGGAAGTGAATATTAACCAATCAAAGAAATAAGCCTCATTTTAATTTTGATTTTTTATTATCTGTATAATTGGTGGCAGACTATCCTAGAACAGTTCTAATAAAAACATTTAGTCGAATTACTGAAATTAGTTCTCATGGTGACACTGAAAATCACTGTACCTTCTGGTTAGTTTTACCCAAAACTTCAATCCTAGAGTGGCTCAGTTGTCATTAATTAACAAAACACTGCCTGGTCCAGCACCATCCTTACAATCGTTGTTATGCTTGAGCCCATTGTTGCCCCCACTGGGTCAATCCATCTTGTAGAGGGTCTCCCTCTTTTTCACCGACCCTCTACTTTACCAAGCATGATGTCCTTCTCCAGGGACTGGTCCCTCCTGATAACATGTCCGAAGTATGTGAGATGAAGTCCAGCTATCCTCACTTCTAATGAGCATTCTGACTGTACTTCCTCCAAGGCAGATTTGTTTATTTTTCTGCAGTCCGTGGTATATTCAGTATTCTTCACCAACACCATAATTCAAAGGCATCAATTCTCCTTCAGTCTTCCTTATTCATTGTGAAGCTTTTGCATGCATATGAGAGGATTGAAAACACCATGGCTTGGGTCAGGCACACCTTAGTCCTTAAAATGACACCTTTGTTTTTTAACACTTTAAGAGATCTTTTGCAGTAGATTTGCCCAATGCAATGTGTCCTTTGATTTCTTGACTGCTGCTTCCATGGGTTTTGATTATGGATCCAAGTAAGATGAAGTCCTTGGCAACTTCAATCTTTTCCCTGTTTATCACGATGTAGCTTATTGGTCAGTTGTGAGGATTTTTGTTTTCTTTATGTTGAGGTATAACCCACACTGAAGGCTGAGGTCTTTGATCTTCTTCAGTAAGTGCTTCAAGTCCTCTTCACTTTCAGCAAGCAAGGTTGTGTCATCTGCATATCACAGGTTAATAAGTCTTCCTCCAATCCTGATATTGTATTCTTCTTCATGTAGTCCAGCTTCTCAGATTTTTTGTCCAGTATACAGATTGAATGAGTATGGTGAAAAGATACCACCCTGGCACACAATTTTCCTGACTTTAAACCACACAGCATCCCCTTGTTCTGTTCAAATGACTGCTTCTTGATCTAAATACAGGTACCTCATGAGCAAAGTTAAGTGTTCTGGAATTCCCATTCTTCACAATGTTATCCATAATTTGTTATGACCCACACAGTCAAATGCCTTTGTATAGTCAAAAAAGCACAGGTAAACATCTGGTGTTCTCTGCATTCAGCCATGATCCATCTGACATCAGCAATGATATCTGTTGTCCCACATCCTCTTCTGAATCCAGCTTGAATTTCTGGCAGTTCCCTGTCAATATACTGCAGCAACCACTTTTAGATAATCTTTAGCAAAATTTTACATGTGCGTGATATTAATGATGTTGTTCCATAATTTCTGCATTCTGTTGAATCACCTTTCTTTAGAATATGGTACAAATAAGTATGGTAGAATAAGTACAAATATGGATCTCTTCCAGTCGGATGGCCAGGTATCTGCCTTCCAGATTTCTTGGCATAGATGACTGCAATTTCCAGAGCTGCATCTGTTTGTGGAAACATCTCATTTGGCATTCTGTCAGTTCCTGGAGCTTTGTTTTTTGCCAAGGCCTTCAGTGTAGCTTGGATCTCTTCCTTCAGTACCACTGGCTCTTGATCATATGCTGTCTCCTGAAATGGTCAAATGTCGACCAATACTTTTTAGTACAGTGACTGTGTGTATTCCTTCCATCTTCTTTTGATGCTTTCTGCATCATTTAGTATTTTCCTTGTAGAATTCTTCAGTATTGCAACTCGAGGCTTGATTTTTTATTTTAGTTTTATTCAGCTTGAGAAATGCCAAGCATGTTTTTCCCTTTTGGTTTTCTAGCTCCAAGTCTTTGTGGATTTCGTTATGGTGCTTTACTTTGTCTTCTCAAGCTGCACTTTGAAATCTTATGTTCGGCTCTTTTACTTCATCATTTCTTCCTTTAGTTTTAGATATTCTGCATTCAAGAGGGAAACCCTGGTGGCACAGTGGTTAAGTGTTAGGTTAGCGGTTCAAATCCACCAGGTGCTCCTTGGAAATTCTATGGGGCAATTCTACTCTGTCTATAGGGTCTCTATGAGCAAATTTCAGAGTCTCTTCTGACGTCCATTTTGATCTTTTCTTTCTTTCCTGTATTTTTAATGACCGCTTGCTTTCTTCATGATGCCTTTGATGTCATTCCACAACCTGTCTTGTCTTCGGTCACTAGTGTTCAATGCCTCATATGTATTCTTGAGATGGTCTCTAAATTCAGGTGGGATATACTCAAAGTCATACTTTGGCTCTCATGGCCTTGTTCTAATTTTCTTCAACTTCAACTTGCATATGAGCGATTGATGGTCTATTCCACGGTTGGCCACTGGCCTTGATCTGACTGTTGATATTGAGCTTTTCCATCATCTCTTTACACAGATGTAGTCCATTTGATTCCTCTGTATTTCATCTGGTGATGTTCACGTGTATAGTTGCCATTTATGTTGATGAAAAAACTCTTATGAAATTCTATCATGCAATTTCTGGCACCATTTCTATTACCAAGGCCATATTTTCCAACTACTAATCCTTCTTTGTTTCCAACTTTTGCATTCTAATCGCCAGTAATTATCAATGCATCATGATTGTATGTTTGATCAGTTTCAGACTGTGGAAGTTGGTAAATATCTTCAATTTCTTCATTTTGACCTTAGTGGTTGGTGCATAAATTTGAATAATAGTTGTATTAACTGCTCTTCCTTGTAGGCGCGTAGATATTATCCTATCACTGACAGCATTGTACTTCAAGATAGATCTTGAAATGTTCTTTTTGATGATGAACGCTATGCCATTCCTCTTCAGTTTGTCATTCTCGGCATAGTAGACCATGTGATTGTCTGATTTGAAATGGCTAATAACAGTCCAATTCCTCCCTAATGTCTAGGATATCAATGTTTAAGCATTCCATTTCATTTTTGAGAATTTCCAATGTTCCTAGATTCATATTTCATACATTCCATGTTCTATTAATGGATATTTGTAGATGTTTTCTCATTTTGAGTAGTGCCACTGCAGCAGATGAAGGTCCCAAAAGCTTGACTACATCCATGTCATCAAGGTCAACTCTACTTTGAGAAGACAGCTCTTCCCCAATTGTATTTTGAGTGCCTTCCAACCTGAGATGCTCATCTTCCAACATTGTATCAGACAATGTTCCACTGCTATTCATAAGGTTTTCACTGGATAATTTTTTTTTAGAAGTAGACTACCAGGTCTTTCTTCCTAGTCTGTCTTAGTCTGGAAGCTCAGCTGAAACCTGCCCACCGTGGGTGACCTTGCTGGTATTTGAATACCAACGGCCTAGCTTCCAGCATCACAGTAACTTGCAAGCCCCCACAGTACAACAAACTGACAGACATATGGAGGATATGCAGCATTAAGGCATAGTTATTCCCTTTTCATTTATATTGATAGTGATAATGTTAAAGATAATAATAATCACAAACTTTCAATGAGCAGGTGTAAAACATTATTTTCTGTGTGGATTTCAAAGCACCAAGAAATGAAGTTAGTCCCTGTCACACAATAAAAACCCCAGTGCTGTCAAGTCGATTCTGACTCATAGTGACCCTACACAATAGGTTATTTTTAAGTAAGTGGTTGCATGATTTCTTCTAAGAATATTTGATGAAATTGGCTTATGTTTGCAAACGTAGCTTTATTGTTCTTTTAATGCTAATTTACTTTGCGTGTAGAGAATTTCCTAAAAGCCATAGACAGTTCTGCCTTTCCCTGCCTCCCTTTACAGACCTCTTAACACCACTCCTTCCCTTCTCTTCCTTTTATTCAACAGCTTTTGCTCAGAAACTGCCACATACTCTACTCAGTTCCCTTCCCTCATCCTCTAACCTCCTCCTAATGAGCAGAGTGTGTCCAGGAGGAAATTCGTAATATAGGTATAGTTATAGGCAGGAATAAGATAGAAGTAGAGCTATGGGTATTTATTCATAAATTGGTAAAAAAGCAATATTTTTTTGTATTAATGTTCCACGACTGTCTTAGTTATTTAGTGTTTCTCTAACAGAAATACCACAAGTGGATGGCTTTACCAAAGAGAAATTTATTCTTTAACAGTATAGAAGTTTGAATTCAGGGTGCCAGCTCCAGGGGAAGGCTTTCTCTTTTGTAGGCTCTGGGGGAAAGTCCTTGTCATCAATCTTCCCCAGTCGAGGAGATTCTCAGCACAAGGACCCTGGGTCCAAAGGATGTGCTATTCTCCTCACTCTTATTTCTTGGTGGTGTGAGATCCCCATGTCTCTCTGCTCCCTTCTGTCTTTTATATCTCAAAAGAAATTGGCTGAAGACACTGTTCAATCTTTTAGATTGAGACCTGCCTCATTAACATAACTGCTGCTAATCCCAGCTCATTAACATCATAGAGGTAGGATTTACAACGCATAAGAAAATCTGATCAGATAACAAAATGGTGGACAAGCACAGGATGCTGGGAATCATGGCCTAGCCAAGTTGACCCATATTTTTGGGGGACACGATTCAATGCATGACAATGACATTCTGTGGAGGAATATTTGATATAAATTGAAATTTTGATCAAAACCATATAATGATTTTCAATAATTCCTCAAAACTTTCATAGGCAGAAGATGTAGCCCAAAGAGTCTGCCTGAGCAGTCACTTGTATCCCTGTTATAAGATTGTGCTTTCATTAAAAAATGAAAATGGTATATGAAATAGCTCCTTCGTGTAAAATGATATTATTGAAATTTTATTTAAAACTGTAAAAATGCAACAGATTCTCAATCATATACTCTAACATATTCTTCCACATTTTACAAGCCCCTAAACCATCAGGATTATTTGAGAGCCACATAATAGAATTACTTAACCTGATAATCTAATTGCTCATGTCTGTAAGCATTTACTTTCCTTAGTTATCAGTAGCTATTTTAATTTATTTGTTTAGTTTGGTGTTATGACTCTCTTAAACTTAATATTTTACTGAACTACTTAATGCTCAATAAAAATAGTATAACTCTGAAGGGAAAATAATATCTAGGTTTTATTTATTTGACATGTTCTCTTAAGATTTTAATGTGAGAACTATTAATTTCCATTTTATGTATAATAATACTGTAATCATAATTACTATGTATTCTCTCATGGTAATTTAAAATAAGTATTATACCGTGCATTGTTTGCTTGCTTTTAAGATTTAATTAACAAATATAGTACAATTAATTGAGTTAAGTAATGCTTACTTGAAAAGACTCCCTACTGGAAGTTATAAGACCTTTTCTACTAATTAACAAATCTTTCATTCCACATTTTTTTTTGGAATTTAGTTGTGGTGTGAGCTGCAATTTCTTCTGTTGAATACAACTATTGTAAATGTTTTCCCTTTGAAAGCTTATATAGCAGAATATTAATATTTTCATTCATTTTTTATTGAGATATAATTCACATACTATACCATTCACCCTTTGAAAGTGTATAATTAAGTGGTTTTTATTATATTAAAAAGTGCTACCTTTGCCACTATCTAATTCTAGAACACTTTCATCACTCAGAAAAGAAACTCTGTAATCTCTAGTAGTCTCCATTAACCCCTCCCACCAGCCACTGGCAACCACTACTCTACTTTGTATCTCTTCAGATTTGCCTACTTTAGATATTTCATAAAAACAGAATTATACAATATGTAGTTTTTTTGTGTCTGACTTCTTTAATGTAGCATAATGTTCTCAAGCTTCATTCATATTGTAGCATGTATCAGTACTCCATTTCTTTTTATGGCTGAATAAATATTCCATTGTATGAATATACCATAGTTTGCTTATCCATTCACCAGTTGATAGACATTTGGGTGTTTCTACCATTTGGATATTATGAATAATGTGGCTATGAACACCTGTGTACAAGTTTTTGTGTGAACATATGTTTTTTAATTCCCTCGGATGTATACCTAAGGGTGGAATTGCTGGACCATATGGTAACTCTATGTTTAATATTTTCAGGAACTGTCAAACTGTTTTCCAAAGTGCACCATTTTACATTCCCACCGGCACTGTATGAGGGCTCCATGTCCTCACCAACAATTGCTTTTATCTGTCTTTTTTATTGTAGCCATCCTAAGTGGTTTTATATTGTTACCTCATTTTCATTTTGATTTGCATTTCTCTAATGGTTGATTACATTGACCATCTTTTCATACTTACTGGCAATTTGTATATCTTCTTTAGATAAAGCTTAATCCAAATACTATGTTCATTTTTTATTTGATTTATATGTGTTTTTATTGTTGAATATTTGTATATTCTAGATACTATTTTCTTATCAATTATATTATTTGCAAATAATTTCTCCCATTCTGTGGTCAGTTTTTTCATTTTCTTGGTAATGGCCTTGGAAGCAGAAAAGGTTTATTTTGATGAAGTCTAATTTATTTTTTCCTTTGGTTGTTTATGTTTTAAGTGTTATATCTAGGATACCATTACATAATCCAAGGTCATGAAGATTTACACCTATGTTTTCTTCTAATAGTTTTATAATTTTAGGTGGTTAAGTTTTATAATTTTAAGTCTTACATTTAGGTTTTCAATCTATTTTGGGCTAATTTTTTGATACGATGTAAGGCGGAAACCCTGGTGGCGTAGTAGTTAAGCGCTATGGCTCCTAACCAAAGGGCCGGCAGTTCGAATCTGCCAGGCTCTCCTTGGAAACTCTATGGGGCAGTTCTACTCTCTCCTATAGGGTCGCTATGAGTCGGAATGGACTCGACGGCACTGGGTATTGTGTGTGTTTGTGTAAGGCAAAGATCCAACTTCGTTTTTTTTGCACGTGGCTATCCAGTTGTCCCAGCACCATTTTTTCAGAAGAATTCTATTTCCCCATTGAATTGCCATGGTAATCTTATCTAATATCAGTTGACCAAAAAAGTGTTTTTTTTTTTTTTCCAGATTATAAATTGTGGTTACTTTATTTATGAGTCTATCCTAATGCTCATACCATACAGTCTTGATTACTGTAATTTTGTAGTAAATTACAGTCAGTGTGAGTGTGAGACATCCAAATTTATTCTTAATTCCCAAGATTGTCTATTTTGGGTCTTTTGAATTTCTGTAAGAATTTTAGAATCATCTTGTCAATTTCTGCAAATCAAGTTAGCTGGATAGTATGCTTGATGGTGTTCCATAGGTTTATGAGGCTTTGCTCATTTTTCTTCATCTTTCTTTTCTTTCTGTTCCCAAGAGAAATCTTCTCAAATAACCTATTTTTAAGTACGCTGCTTTTTTTCCACATACTCCATGCTGTTGAAATTATCTAGTGAATGTTTCATTTCTGTTATTATACTTTTCAACTCTAGAATTTTTTGGTTCCTTTTTATAATTTCTGTCTCCTTACCTTTATTCTCTATTTGCTGAGATATCACTCCCATACATCCTCTGAGTCCTTTAGACATAATTTACTTTTGCTCTTTTAATATATTTTAAATGGCTGATTTAAAGTCTTTGTCTAAGAAGTCCAATATTTGGGTTTTCTCAGGGACAGTTTCTATTGATTGTTTTTTTTTTTTTTTCCTGTGTATGGGCCATAATTTCTTGTTTGCACATTTTGTATTTTTTTGTTGTTGTTGTTGAAAGCTAGTCATTTTAATAATATAATGTGGATACCCTGGAACTCATATTCTCCCTACTCTCCAGGATTGTTGTTGTTTCTGCCTGTTGTACTTGTTTAATGACTATTCCGAACCCATACTTTAAAGTCTGTATTCTTTGTCATGTGTGGCCAATGAAGTCTCTAACTGCTTAGTTTAGTAGTCAGCTAATTATTGAATAGAAAAAAAATTATTGAATAGAGATTCCCTTAAATATACCTGAAACCAAAAAATCTTTTAGCATCTTCGGATGGGCTCTTTATGCATGTTGGGGCACCCCTTCAACACTCAACCAGGCATTTTACAGCTCCTCAGCCTTCACTTCCTACTTCTGCAGAGTCTCAAGGTCATACAGAGGCCAAAGCTGAGAGCCTTTTCTGATCTTTCCTGAGTGTTCACACAGGTCTATGTATGTATGTGGTCTTGTAATTACCCAGGAATATGTTGTAACTTTTCAAGTCCATGTAAACATCTTATTCCCCAGCTTTTCCTTTTAAGATTTTTGGCTTGTCTATTGTTTGCTCGTGGATGGTGTGAACAGTTAAGCACTTGACTACTAACCAAAAGTTTGGTGGCTCAAATCCACCCAGATGTGGCTCAGAAGAAAAGCCTTGTGATCTACTTCTGAAAGATCACAGCCTTTGAAAACAGTATGGAAAACTATTCTATTCTGAAATACATAGGATCACCATGAATCAGACTCGACTTGATGACATCTGGTGGTGGTATTGTTTTATACAACTGTTATCCATCACTTCAGGCAGCATCAAAGTTAAAACGCTTGTCCTTAATTGTTTTTTGACAACAGCCTAATGATGAGAAGTCCTTTAGAACAAAGAAAGCTCCAATCCAGACTAAATGTGATGTCTTCCCAGAAACCATCAAACAGGTGATATAATGACAATTCCTTGGAATGAAGCTTTGAAAGAGCTCCAACTCCATTCTGTTTTCTCCAGTGGCTGCCAAGCTGTCCTGGGAATACACTGTTATTTTTTCAAAGTTACTGCTGATCTAGAGAGTGTAGGATACGATTAGGGCAAGATAGAAGGTCACTGACCTCATCATTCTTACAGAGAGTCATATGTTTTTCTTGAGAGAAAAAAAAATTCACTGGGTTGCTGCAAGACTTTGTTTAATTTCAAGAGTTCTGGAAAACTTGACTCTGATATTTTTCCCAGTGTTCTTGTTGCTTTCATGGAGGAGAGGGTTTTCAGGGTTTCTAAGTCCGTAATTTTTACTGACACCACTCTTGATTCAGTTTTAAATTTATTTGCATTTATTAAATGTATTCCATCTGATTGTAAGGTTAGAGATATAATAAACTTTTCCCACCAGTTAAACTATACCATTAGGAATAGGAAGCTAAGTAGAATAACAAACTTTATTGAGTGCATATGGCTAGATGCCTTTTTTTTTTTTTCATTTAAGCCTCGCTTGACAGATATTATCCCCAGTTTACAAGTGAGCAACAAAGGCCAAGCAGCTTAAACTATCTTACTCATTTCACAAAAATAGTGGTGATATGAATATTTGAACCCAGATATGTATACTTTAAAAGCCCATTGTTTTAACCATTAAAATTTTATGTCTTGTAAGCTATAATGACAATATAAAATTTATCTTTCAATAGAATATTTGAGAATATTTCAGATGTTGAGTTCTCCAAGTTGTTGTTTTTTGGTGCTGTCGAGTTAATTCCGACTCAGAGAACTCATGTGTAACAGAACTAAATGTTGCCAGGTCCTGCTCTGTAAAAATTGGCTTGAGGGCATTGTCTGACCTCCTCTAAATTCACAAGGGGGAAGAAGAATCAAGATCAACAGCCCAAGGCTGATTTCTTTGAGGCAGAGGTCAGACAAGTCTCCTCTTTCTGCCATCTTTACTAATTCTGATACCAGCTGCCCCTCGCACAGCACTACTTCTCTACTGGGTTCAATAATTCATTGCAATGGCCACACAGAACTCACAGACTGTACTCATGATTATGGGGTTTATTAGGGAAGTAACAGATTACAATTCAGACTCGGGAACACTCAAGGATACAGTTCTTCCATCAGGACACCCTCTTCCCAGCTGTGCTCACAGGTATGCCTGCCTCTGGCCCTTGGCCTCTGACCAAAGGCAGTCAGCTTTTTCTCTCCATGGTCCAGGAAGCTCACTGCACTGTCTACTGTTGCTGGATCTCTCCTGCCATTGTTTCTCACTGGCTTCAGGGTTACAGCTTGCTCTCTCTCTCTGGGTCTCTTGCTTCCAGGAGCTTTTCAGTGCAGGGATCCCGGGTCCAAAGGAAGCACTATCCACTCTTGGCTGTTGTTCCTTGGTGGTGGTAGGGTCTTCCTTTCTGCTCTGGAATTGGCTCTCTTTTAAGGCAAAACTGACCAATCCTCTTGGTAGGCCACAATTTCCCTATCACACAGTCCTGCCCTATCACCTGGGTGGGAGTTATAAGACCATGGCTAGAAAGGCCACACACAAACGTAATTAATCACACCACATGTACCATATCACAGTCTTTGCTATGTTTGAGCCCATTGTTGCAGCCACTGTCAATCCGTATCATTGAGGCTCTTCCTTTTTTTTGGTGACATTCTACCTTACCAAGCATGCTGTCCTTCTCCGGGGATTTGTACCTCCATTAACATGTCCAACATGAGTGAGACAATTTCTTGCCATCCTCACTTCTAAGGAGCATTCTGGCTGTGCTTCTTGTGAGATGGATGTGTTCAGTCTTCTGACAGTACATTGTATATTTAGTATTCTTCACCAATACCACAATTCAAATGCATCAATTCTTCTTTGATCTTCCTTTTTTACTGTGAACTTTTGCATGCTTATGAGGTGTCTGAAAACACCATGACATGGCTCAGGCACACCTTAATTATCAAATTGACATCTTTGACTTTTAGCACTTTAAAAGGTATTTTGCAAGAGATTTGCCCAATGCAATATGTCATTTGATTTCTTGACAGCTGCTTCCATGGGCATTGATTTTTGATCCAAGAAGAATGAAATCCTTGACAACTATTTCTTCATCCTATATCATGATGTTGTTTATTGGTCCAGTTATAATAATTTTTTTTTTTATTATGAGATATAAGCTGTTCTGAAGGCTGTGGTCTCTGATTTTGATCAGAAGTGCTTCAAGTCATCTTCACTTTTGGCAATCAAGGTTCTACTTAAATTCTGAAATGAGAAAATAAAACAGACTATGTTTTATTAAAAAAAAACATAGTCTGTTTTATTTTCTCATTTCAGAATTTAATCCTGGGGACGTAGTGGTTAAGTGCTACAGCTGCTAACCAAAGGGTTGTCAGTTCAGATGCACCAGGCGCTCCTTAGAAACCCTATGGGGCATTTCGACTCTGTCCTATAGGGTCTCTATGAGTCGGAATTGACTCAACAGCACTGGGTTCGGTTTTTTTTTTTTTGTAATAAATTCTGTCATTTTACTAACTAGGCATACTCCATGTTTTCGTGTTAGTTGATATATCTCCAGTGTCTAGAATAATGCCTATCACAAAATGAATTAATATTGATTATTTATCTATTAATGAATCAATACAGATTTGTAAATTATAAATAAATATCAATTTGCTATTAGTAGTGATTGACTATGCTATAGTGATATAGCATATCAGAAAAAAATGGAATGTTCATAATGAACTAAATCTGTGGTTTAGTTCCAACAGGGCAGAATAAAAAGTATAGATTTATATCAAACATATGTGAGAAATTGGGTAAAAACAACACAGAAAGGGAAAGTTAGTGTAAAACTACACTTACTGAGATTATATAACATATAAAATCATTTTCAGAAAGCAAAATAAAATATAGATTACAGATCATTAATAGAAATGAACTTAAATTAATAAAAACTGCTTTTTTATTTTTTTCTAATACCCAAAACCCAGTGCCATCAAGTTGATTATTCATTGAAATTGTATATACTTGGAGAAAATTTTACTCAAAAGGAAATAAATTTTAAGCAATTTTGGCATTACTTATATTCAAGCTACAAATTTTTCATGTTCAGACTAGATATTATAGTTGGAAGTCAGTCTATTAGAAAATTTTTTCTACTATTCAAAGCTGATATATGCTGTCATGATAATAGACAATGACAATTTCTCAAAAGAAAAGAAAGTTCAATTTAAGAAAAAAATTGTGCATCACCCTATGATAATTTCTACAAAGATAAAATAAACAAAAGTAATTTTAAGAATGACGAGGAATCTAGATGTCATTCTTACACCGTGTATCTTAGTCTTAAAATTATGCATAAAAGAAACAAAATCAACAGGAGCAGAATAAAAGTAGCTTCACTTTATTTTTTGCTATAAGATAAACCTTATACTGAAATTTTGTTACTTAAAATTTCTCAATTTTTATGTCAACAACAGTGTTATAATACCTTGAGTGAAATCTCTTTTTCCTCTTTAAATCTTTAATTTTCATATTTTAGACATATACAATACTTAATACATGTAGTGTAAATTTGTTTCATTTGTATGATTACTCTCATTCTTTATATCTGCTACTTAAATAGCATAAAAGACTACACCCATGTCTAGCAGGGAATATTTAAAAGACTGCTTTTCTGTGTAAATATGTATTTTAATATATCAGTCTTCTGATAATCAAACAAGCTTTAGGGTTTTAGAAATAATATGTTTTTAATGTGTTTAGCTATTTTTAGAAATATTCCATGGGAAACAATTAATAATTTAGATTTTAGAAAACTAAAAATCATGGGAAGTAATTAGGAAAAATACTGTATTTTAAAATTGATTAACTGCCACTAGTTACTAAATTTGTAGTCATCAAAATGGTTCATGAGTAAATATGATAGGACTAAAATTCCCAAGATTTTTTTCATTCAGGTGATAAAAGTGATTAGATTGTATTTTCTAGTTTAGTTTTTATTTTAAGACATTTTTAAATAAAAATAAACTTAGTTATTATATGAATAATTCAGTTGATTCAAACCAAATAATATTTTTCCCTTCAGCTCTTTCAAGGAAAGGAACATGTCAAACCTACAAAGTTTAGCTTTAAATAGACAGACAAGTAGGTATTAAGTTGCTAAAAATGTTTTTGGCAGTATATCGCAGTAACTGCAAATTTATTCCAGAATATTTGGCTATGTGATTCAGGTAGATATTTGGATAGATGATAGAGAGAGAGAGAGAGAGAGAGGTAGGTAGATAGATAGATAGATAGATAGATAGATAGATAGATAGATAGATAGATAGATAGATAGATAGATAGATAGATAGATAGATAAGAGACGGATGGTAATTATCTCAAAGTTCAAACTTTACCAACTTGAATTTTATGTCCGTCCTTTGACAATATAATATATCTGCATTTGGAAGAATTCTTTTGCTATCCATAGATTTGCCTACATTGGTGTATATATATATATTATATATATATATTTTTTAATTTATCAATCTGTTTAAGTGGTAAATAGCTACTCTGTTTTCAAAGTAAATCAATTTATTAACAAGATTCCAATGAGTATTTTATGACAAATACTTTGTTAGCTCCTAAAATTACTAAAACAATGAAGGAAATTAGCTGTGAAATTTCTGCCTTTATTAGTTTCCTATTGCTGTTGCTTTTTTTTTTTATTTCTGTTGTAATAAATTATCTAGCCTTGGTAACTTAAAACAACACAAATTTATTGTCTTACAGTTTGGAAGACAGAAGTCCAAATGGGGTCTCACTGGGCTAAAATTAAGGCATATTCAGGGCTGTATTCCTTTCTGGAGAGTCTAGAGGAGAATTCGTTCTCTTGTGTTTTCCAAGTTTCAGTTGTTGGTTGCCATAGAGTCTATTCCCACTCATGCCAGGCCTGTCTTTGAGGCACCTCTGGGTCAGTTTGAACCATCAACCTGTCTGCTAGTAGTCAAGCACGTAACTGTTTGTACCACCTACATTCCTTGTCTTGTGGCCTTCTACCTTCAAAGCCAGCAATAGCTGGTTGAGTATTTCTTACCATTTCATCTCTCTGGTTCTGACTCTTCTGCCTCCCTCCTTCCCAATTCAGACTCTTGTGATTACATTACTGGGATAGTCCAGGATATTCTTTTTATTTTAAGGTTATCTGATTAGCAATCTTAATTCATATGTAACCTTAAATCCCCTTTGCCAAGTAACATAACATTTACAGGTTCTGGAAATTAGGCCCTGGACACCTTGGGGAAGCCATTGTTCTGCCTACCCAACCACCTTTGACTATGCTTTGAAAATCAACTTTTAGCACTGTAATCATGTTTAAAATATGTTTAAATATATGTTTAGTAAAGGAATTTAAATAATTTAACTTTTGAGATCTATCCAAGGAAGCCAAGAACTATTTTAGAGACTGGGGTAATTTCTTACATGCTAATTGCATCCAAGTTTTCAGGATATTAAATCCTGCTGAACTTTAAATGACCCATTCCCACAAGTTACAATCTGACCTGCTATAAAAATATTTCCTTGCTTTTGCATTTCAAATTAAATAAATGCCCCTCTTGCTTCTTAGCAAGGACTTATTTAGCCTCTTAAAATCTGTTTCCTCATTTATAAAATATAAATTTAAATTGCATCTACCCCGTAGGTGAGGATTTAATGAATTAATGCATGCAAAAAATTCAGCACTGTCCTTCAGACACAGTAGTTGCTCAATATCATGCTGGTATAATAATAACATGAATATTCTCCCAAAATTATTATTTCTCTAGATCAAATTTTTACTGGATGCCTGTTTAGCCTTTAGGAAAAAACAATTTTTTTTATTCCAAATATAAATAAAAGAATTGCCTTTTGCTTTCACTAACCTGTGAAATAATTTTCTGTCAGTTTTCGAAATAAAGGTGTGTATGTAATTTATTCTTTTATCATTATCAGTATTTCAGACATATTTATGTTAAGAGGATATTTTTGGTAGGATTTAAAAACAGGAGAAGGGCCATGGTCTCAAGGGACAATCCAGTCAATTGGCATAATACTGTTTTTAGAGTTTCTGTTCTACCTCCTAGTTTGGTGAGTAGGGCCTGGAGTCTTCAAAGCTTTCAAGAGGCCATCCAAGATACAACAACTGGTGTGTAGTCATAGGCAGCAACAGAAAAAGAAGGAGACCTAGGAATCAGAGAAGGAGATGGAATACAGGACTAACTGCATCCATGAACTACTGCCTCCTCCATCGGGAGACCAGAACTGGATGATGCTTGGCTAGCATTACAGAAATGTGATCATAGCCACGATAGATGCATCACGATCAAAAGGGGGAAAAATGTGGTATGAAACTTCAAATTCTTAAAGATTCCAGACTTTCTGGACCCACTAGACTGGAGGAACCCATGAAACTATTACCCTGAGATATTATTTAAACCTTTAACCAAAACTATCCCCTGAAGTCATCTTTAGACTAAACAACAGTTTAGCTCAATTGGTAAGGAATGTTTGCCTTGAGTACTGCCCTCTCTAAAAGATTATGTATGAGACCAAATTGACAACAGTAAACCTACAGTATAGATAAGAAGACTAGGGGAGCAGTGAGTCTAAGTTAAAGGTGATGAAAAAATTTGAGTAGAAATAGCAAGATTGTTAACACAAAGTGAAGAATGTGAACAATGTCACTGAACTGTACGTGTAGAAATTGTTGAATGTGCATGCTTTGCTCTGTATATTTTCACCAAAAATAGAATATTATTAATTAAAAAACAAACAAACATGAGATATGCTTTTGTATAAGTTTAAAAAAGGAACCTGTAACTGTTAAATATGTTTTGAACCATCTATTATCACAACTAGGTACATTTGGCCTTTACCTCCAGTTAACTTCTCTGTTAACTTTATTAGTGCCTAACCCTGAAGATAAGTACATAACTGCTTAATTATTTTTTAGCATATTTTAAAATCTAGGCAAAATCTTGATGGAAAAAAATAAATACATGCTCATTAATCCATGGTTAACAGTATCTCTCTCTTATTTGCATATATTTTATTAAAATCATGGGGAATGTTCTTCCTTTACTCTATTTTTCTCTTAGTCCTCAAGCATTTACTTTCAGTCTCCTTATAGTCTCATCCTAATTGTTTGTAATAAAGACAAATACTTGCATTTTAACATCCAGGGGGAATACTACATTGTGTCTGAAATAGGCATCTGACATCAATCATTAAACATAGCATTTCCTTTCTTATCCCATCCTTTGATATTTTTTATTGTATGAGGTTTTTAAAGAAAAGATGTGGGACATGCAGCCGTCAACATTCGTGTACAATATTTTGTGTAGACGTATGTTTTCAATTGTCTTTGGTATATACCTAGTAGTAGAATTTCTGGGTTATGTGGTAACTTTATGATTATCTTTTTTTTTTTTTTTAATGCTTCCTTTTGGAGGAACTGCTAAGCTGTTTTCCAAAGCAGCTGCGCCATTTTAGATTCCCACCAGTGCTGTATGAGAACTCTAATTTCTCCACATTCTCTCCAACACTTTTTGTTGCCTGTCTTTTTTATTATAGTTATCTCAGTGTGTGTGAGGATTTCCCTGGGTGGTGCAAATGGTTTGTAGTTGACTATTAACCTAAAGGTTGGCGGTTCAAAACCTGCAGCAGCACTGTGGAAGAAAGGACTATTAGCTTTAATAAAGATTACAGCCAGGAAAAAGTAATGGACTTTTTTTTTTCTTTTCAAATTGGTGTAAAGTGGTATCTTATCAGTGAGATATTCATCTGGTATCTATAGTGACAGGAGAAAAGAAATAGACCCCATACTCTAAACAACCTCAAAACTAGGAAATTCAATATTTTCCTTTTGCTTTGTTTTTCACTTCCTAACCAGAACTCTGTACATTCCAACTTCCTATACAGAACTCTGCAAATTACTCTGGTACCTAGCATTTTTTAACTCCTTTTTTTCTATCTGCCAGGTACTTTGTTATGTAGTTTACATAACTCCATGCTTCCAAACACATGAATATAATATTTTTGTAAGTGTGAGATAGTAGATATAAAGCATTTAGCAGAGTATTTGGCCCATTGTTGTTGTTGTGTAGTCAAGTCGATTCCGACTTATATTAATAATAAAAACACAAACACCAACTCTATAACATTTAGAGGTTATTATCAACGAAAATTCATAGATAATACTACTTACTGTTTGTCCTGGGGACAAGTCAATCTCTCTGTGCCTCCAGTTTTTAACTAGCAGTCTCACAGTTCAAATACAGTCTACTTTATTACAAATATAATAATTTGCAACATCATTCTCTAAGAGAAATATCAACAACTGCATGATTTTTTCAATTATTTTACATAATTTTAATCATTTTGAAATAAGGAAATTCTGCATTCAATGTTATGTCATACAGGATAAGAACTACCTTTGAGTAAACAGAATTACACACACGTTACAAACGCATTTGACACTGGCATTTTTATCATGGCCTACAGCTTGAGAAACACCATACTGAGTTATTTTTACTGTTTCTCATTTAGTTTCCTCTAAAGTCATATACCAAATACCTATGGAAATTTTAAGTCAGAACTAGAAGGGTGAGTTAGATGACTCTACACTACAGTGATGCCATATCACAGTTGAGTGTCAACTTGGAAACTGCTCTGAGCTCAAAGTAGCATCACACAGTTCTTTGGCCATATCATGACAGTATCTGAAACAGGTTTCTTCCAGGAATTGCAATACTGATCTATGGGTGAACAGTGTGAAGACATATGGTAAGGAAACTTATATAGTTAGCCATAGTATTTTTTTTTTTCATTACAGGCAATTCCTAACATGGAAATTTGCATTCGATGATTTTAGAAATGAATGTCATAGTGATTATATGAGAACCTAATCTATAGGTGATTTAGGATAAGGTTCAAAATTATGACTAAGTTAAATACTACACACAATTTATCACAGCATATTTAACACAAGAATTTATCACAAAATATTTAGGTACTGAACTTCCATTTTGCCAGAATATGATCCAGTGCATATTTTTACACATATTTTTATTCATTCTCTTTTCACTCAGTAACATGACCTTTAGAGAATACCCCTGAAAATCTTCTTAGTTTTTTGTTTTTTTTTTTAATTTAACTTAGATGGAAAACACAAAGCTTTTAGCTTAAAGGGTTTTTATTCTATTTAATGTTAACTTGACTTAGTATTTAGAAGGTGAAGTTTATCTTTATCCTTTCCTCATTATTTATTTGATTGTTTCAGAGTGTTGTAGAGTCTCAAAATGTCACTTCAAGTGTCCAGATAAACCAGCAAGTGATAACTATTCTTTGCTCATTGGAAAAATAATGCCTCTTGTTAAAAGTTTACTGGTTAGGTAGACGATCAGCACTTAATATGTATTTTCAGTTCCAGTGTTACATAAGTCACGATCCATCAAAAAATAGTTTCATTAATATATCAAGCCGGTCAGGGAATTTGATTTTTTCTGTTATTTTCATGAAATCTGTCTGCATTGCTTTGCCTAGCTCCACTTATTTCCATTAAGTCAATAGATACGATCGGTAAAAACTAAGAAACTTAAAGTTAGTTGAAGTTCAAACTCCTTGTGGCAGCATCCTTAGCCCTGTGTGGATATAAGCATCCCACTCACTGCCATCAAGTCCATTACAACTCATAGTGACCCTATAGGACAGAATAGAACTGCCTCATAGAGTTTCCAAGGCTGTAATCTTTACAGAAGCAGATAGCCACATCTTTCTCCCATGGAGCAGCTGGTGAGTTCCAACCTCCAACCTTTCCCTTAGCAGCTGAGCTCTTTAACCACTGTGCTACCAGGGCTTCCAATATAAGCGTCACCTGTATACCCGTTGCGGTCGAGTGGGTTCCAACTCATAGTGACCCTATAGGACAGAGTAGAACTGCCTCATAGAGTTTCCAAGGAGTGCCTGGTGAATTCGAGCTGCTGACTTTTTGGACAGCAGCGGTAGAACTTAACCACTAGACCACCAGCGTTTCCATATATATAAGCATCCAAAACCAAAAACCAAACCCACTGCCGTCAAGTCGATTCTGACTCATAGCATCAGTTAAGTATAAATCTGTAACCTCAGAAAGAACAAGCTTTTATTTTATTCTTTCATAATCTATTGCATGGGATAATTTCTTTATAGATACTATTAGAAAATTAGGCAACATTTTGCATTTGATATGTTGCCTAGAAATTAAAGTCCCTATTCCAGTGTGAGATTATTTCTGATTTTGTATTTCTTCTACTAGAGAGTGTGAACTACTGATGAAGCAGTGACGTAAAAAAAAATATATGTATAACTACCCCTCTGAACATTACTGCTTAGTGAAGGGGCATGATTGAATGGAAAGATCACTAAATTAGACTTCAGAGATTATGGATGTGTGCAAAGTTAAAAAAAAAAAAACTTAAATTACCTGAGCCTGTCTTTATACTTTAAAAATATGTATAAGCCACAGAACACCATTAAAATGTAAGAAAATTAAGCAATTAAAAAGTATTTATTTTGTCCTGGTACCACAAGGTAGTTTGGCATTAAAGAATCACGCTGCCCTTTTTATTTTTCCCCTATGTCCTACATGGTAATAATCAGTCTTCCTTAAGATGAGAAACACTAGTGCTTTAGTGATAACCTATTTTGGGGATCTTCATCTTCATTCACTTATAGGCTATGTCTAAAAAACAAACCAAACCTATTGCCATTGAGTCAATTCCGACTCATACCAGCCCTATAGGACAGAGTATAACTGCCCCATCGGGTTTCCAAGGCTGTAAATCTTTACAGAAGCAGACTGTAAATCTTTACAGAAGCAGACTGTGGCATCTTTCTCCCGAGGAGCGGTAGTGCTTAACCACTGTGCAACCAGGGTTGTGTCTACATGATACCAGATTAGTCGGTCACACTATAAGTAAGTGATGTTAAGGTGACAGGTGTCAGTTTTAATTGACTTTTACCTTGGCCATCACAGTCAAGTTCAGAGAGTGATTTAGTTACAGTAGTATAGTACAGTTTTCATACACTTTCTTTTCTCATTTAATAATAGTTTTTTTTATTTTGGACAAAACAAACTTCTAAGATGAATAAAGATCAAATAAGTGTGTTGTTTTGTTGATAAATATATAAAGAAGTCACTGGGTGGCACAGTTAAGCACTTGACTACTAGCCAAAAGATTGGCTGTTCGAACCTACCCAGAGACACCTTGGAAGGCGGGCCTGGGAATCTGCTTCCAAAAGGTCACTGCCCTGAAAATCCTATGGAGCAGTTCTACTTTGCACACACGGAGTCGCCATGAGTCATAATTGACTTGATGGGATCTAACAACAACATTGATGTAATAGTTAAATTATAAATATTATAGGCAATCATATTTGGGGCAATTTATATTGGTCATTTGCCTAAAATTGCTGACAATATTGAAAAAGATAACTAATATAAACATATAGCAGTGTATTTAACCCAGAAAAAAAAAGTGATTCAGTATGACATAGAAAAGGATCAAGATTTATTATGACATGGTATGTCATAAATGCTCATACTTTTTCACTTATCATAAGAAGCACATTTACAATGAAGATTAATTTTCAGGCTTTAATAATAATAAAAAGGTTAATAATGTAACAATATGACACAATTATCCCATTTAAACATATATTTTTTGTAAAGGTAATAAAATAAGAGGCTATTTTAAGGCCTGAAAGAACATGCTATCTCCTTGAGTCAATTTATCATTGTTAATAATCAATAAAGCTTCAATTACTTGTGATAGTAAAATTTAATATTATCTTCCGTAAGTCATTATATAATGGTTGACGAAATGGTCAGGAATGTTAAACTTAGAAGAAACATTTATTATGAGACAAGTCTAGTTGTAGTTCTCGAAATTCATTTTATTTTTCTCTCAACAGAGCAAAAATTGAAGATATGTAAAAAGCCTTATTTTCCCATTAAATATAGAGCTGAAAGTCTTGTCAGGCTGCATATTGGATTAACCAATACAAAACGGAGTACTTTGATACTACCCTACCAAAGAGGCAGCCAAGAGGATTTGGGTAACTTTATTAAAAGCTTGATTGGAGGGTAAAGCTGAGTGCTAATTCTTCATGCAGTAGAATACAACCTCAAGCTTGTCTTCTGGGGCTACCTTTTCCTTCTATTACATTACAAGGTAGAAGAGAACTTCCAGAATAATAGAGCAGAAGTTTAGACGTCAAGTGTTAACTATCTAGATGCATTTTCACCAGCATAGTAGCAAGGAAAATAAAGTATTTTAACTGCTAATATTGTTAAGTAAAATGACAAATTTCCCAAAATACCCAAATCATAAGAAAACATAAATTACCTATTTCAACTGTTAACTGGACTGTGGAGGTGGGCAAGATTCACTGATTCAATGATACAAAGGCATTGTATTTAACATGGCAAACATTGTATCTTTATTAAGATCTTATCTATGAATCTCTGCACTCATTTAAAAACAATGCTTGCAGGCAAATAATCATGTATGAATGTATTAAAAATATTCAAGCAGGACACTTGTGTGCCTTAATTATCTTCTATTAGCCTTATAGTTTGAAACTCTAATAGCTTTGATTTTATTGGAAAATATGGAATTATAATATGTTAGAATTAATATTTGTAAAACACCTGCCATATCATAAATGCTCAATATATATTAGTTGCCCATGATAAACTATGGATGCAGGGTCATAAGAATTAAAGATCACAGACATAAAATGTAAAGCTATTAAAAAATAAATTAACTCCCACATGTCCCAAATTAATTCAAATATCCCTACATTGTTATATTCAAATTACTTTTAGAAAAAAATGTACTAATTTTAACCAGGATGCTCAAAGCATAATAGCATCATAATTCATAATTCCCTTATTTTCTCTTCCCTATCCATTCAATTTTTTCCTGGTAATTATTTTGCTTGAACAAATATATTGAGATGAACAAATAAACTTACCAAGTATTACTGATTTCTTATCATTGCTCACCAATTAGATGCATAAATTGAGAACATTTTAATGTGTGTCCTTAAGCAGTGGTAAGATCATCTGCCTGTCATAGAAGAATTTTAATATATCCTCTTAGAGATACTGTATTGAAGTTTTCCAAACGTCATATACTCCTGTGTTAAGTTTAAATTGAAGCATAACATTGTGAAGCCACAGAACTCCATGTTACTGTAGATAAAAATGTTTTTAGTAAAGTTTAGGTGACATGACAAATACATATTTTTTAAATTCCAGGAAATACGCTTTCTACATTTTTTTGCTTAACTCAAAAAAAAAAAAAAAAAGAAAACACTTCCCAATTTGCTTAGTCTATTCAACATTCTGGAAAGGATATATATATATATATATATATATATAAAGGTTGCGGAGATAGTGCTTAATCCTGTTAATTGTTTCACCTTTATAGACTTAAAACTTAGATCCTGTGTGTTTACTTAGTATCTATGGTTAAAATTACTTGAGGATATCCTGAACATACAGTTTGATAAGAAAATGCTAAAATGTGTGCATGTGCATGTACATGTGTGCATACACACACAGGTTGTACTCTAAATCCCAAGCAATCATAAGACCACTAGGGTAAAGACTCTACTATCAGATAGCATCGGATCGCACACACAAAGACACTTTACAAAGTGTTGGCAATTGAAAGCTGTTATTATTGTTTATAGAAGGTAAACAGTAAACAGCAGGAACAAATTTGAGGTGAACCGGTCCTCTCCACCCAACCAGTACCCCACTTGGTTGATGCATGTAAGTGGCAGTGCCTGACACATAGTAAGCAGCCACTCAATAAATACGAAGTGTTGCTATTACTATTGACTGAGGAGCCCAAGGCTCTCATGATGCCAGAAGGTGCCTCTGGGCCCCCCAGGTTAGCATCTTACCTTACAGGCTCACGCTCCTACCCACCACTAATCTGTCTGCACATGGGTATACATGTGTGCATACACACATAGGTTTTCCCTCTAAATCCCAAGCAACCATGAGACTGCCGGGATGAAGACTCTACTGTCTGATCCTATTGGGTCATACACACAAGACACACAGTGTTGGCAATTGAAAGCTGTTATTACCATTTATAGAAGGTAAGCAGTAAACAACTAGAGCAGATTACTTATAGAAAACAAATAGGAAACAATATTTTGTGATCTGATATAATCTCCTGCATGATGAGATCTGATACAATGTAACTGACTCCGTGATGAAATCTGCTATGAGCAATCAGTTGTAAGGGGAGTTTCCCTGGGGTGTGGCCTGCATCACCTTTTATCTTTCAAGAGATAAAAGTAGAGAGAAGCGAGTAGAGAGAGAGGGAACCTCCTACCACCAAGAAAGAAGAGCTGGGAGTGGAGCATCTGCAAGATGCTTTCCTTGGAGATACCCATGTGTTTTGGTATCTGTCTTATCCTGGATCTAGGAGACTCTCAGCTCAGGAACCCTGGGTCTTATAATTTTAGCCTGGCACTGGGTTGTGGGCTTATTCATCTAATATAGTGTTTCTCATTCTCAAAGCTATTAACATTTTGGGCTGTATGATTCTTTGTCACGTGAAATAAAAGGGCTCTTTTTGACTCCTGTGACCTAACATGTTTCTCTTAGGGTTCTTAATATTGGCAAACTAATGACGTGTATGCATCACTGAAAATAATACTTTATCCTTCAGTGAACACCCTGTAATGGTGTGGTTGAATTATATTTCGATGAATCTCAAATCCTGAATATCAGTAAGAGGTGAATCTGGTTAATATTTTGTTAGAGCCATATTGTGTAATCATCGCCTTGGTTAACCTCTCAGCATCAGTAGCTTCTTTTTAAGGTGGTAGAACATCTGAAGGTTGTAAGACTTTATGGGGGGCCTCTACTCTTGGGAAAATTTTGTTTAGTGTCTTGATTTTTAGCAGAGGTATTTCTTTCTACAATCACTTGAATATAAACCGACTAGGATGTAAACTAATGTATCCCAAGTGCCTATAGCCTCTACTCTTGGGAAAATTTTGTTTAGTGTCTTGATTATTAGCAGAGGTATTTCTTTCTGGAATCACTTGAATATAAGCCGACTAGGATGTAAACTAATGTATCCCAAGTGCCTGTAGCCTCTACTCTTGGGAAGATTTTGTTTAGTGTCTTAATTATTAGCAGAGGTATTTCTTTCTAGAATCGCTTGAATATAAGCCAACTAGGAGGTAAACTAATGTATCCCAAGTGCCTATAACAGTACCTGACACATAGTAGATGTTCAATAAATATTTGTTCATGAATTTCTACCTAATTGTAACAATCATTTGTCTTTTCCCTAAGTAGAGACCAATTTTTCTAGGTGTCTTATAATATATACAAGACCCATGCACAGTAACTAAGGTTGAGTTTTTATTTAGAGCTAATTAACTACTAGAAAACTCAAAATTGCAATTATACATGCGTTGGACCTGGGCAGACTTGAGAAAGATGCTGTTTGAATTTTAAAATTCATATTCAAAATAGTTTCAACCTATCCTGCAAAAAAAGTTGAATCAGTCTAAATCTATGTACAATAAAATCCTTATTGCTCAAAAGTGGATATGTACCATGTAAATTCTGACCTGCAGGAATGATACTTGTTTCAAAAGCCTCCTCTGTCTTCTATCTTTATTTGAATAGAAAGAGAACAAAAAAATAAGCAGGAATGATATAGCCAATTTTCGAATGGCTTTTTGTGATAACTTATTCCTACTCAGCTTTCCAGAAAGTGACACCTGCAGCTCTGTGGGGGTGATTTTATACAAAAGCTAATTTGTACCTGTTCCAAATGGGCATCTGCACCCAGACCTAGAATGTGGGTATGCACACACATTTAGAGACCATTTTAAATTTTGCTGTCTAATAGCATAGTTTTTATATCCCAACTGATGATTTAGCTCTTCTTGACTCAGTCTTCTAGCCTATAAGCATCAGTGCAGTTTACATTTAAATTCTGACATCACAATAGATTGGCATTTGTTATGAGTGTAGCTATGGTGCTCTTATACCACTAGAAATATAAATGTGAATGAGGTATTTCACCCATTTTTGGACTCTGCTGGTTTACTCCTGTGTCAGAAAAAAGTTGTGA
This sequence comes from Loxodonta africana, assembly GCF_030014295.1. NCBI lineage: Eukaryota > Metazoa > Chordata > Mammalia > Proboscidea > Elephantidae > Loxodonta > Loxodonta africana. Next base: position 110,252,720 of record NC_087369.1, read on the forward strand.
GGATACAAAGTTTCTGGTATTAGAACCTGGTTAGAGATATCCACCATCAACTCAGAGCCAAAATGGCAGGCAAAATCAGTAAGTAGTCAGTCTTGGGGAAGAACTTAGAGACTTTAACTCAGAAATCCAGGCGTATTTACATCTGCATGCTCATTTATTATAGTAGTCATTTGCCTCTTCTCCCTTCTCACCCCCAGTTTTTTATTTTTAACTTTTCTTCTTAGGCAGAGTCCATTTTTGTGAGCCTCTTTAGGTAATTTCTTATTGTATTTACACCACTCTCTTTTCTTTTTTTCTTCAAATCCTCATACAGTTTTACTGAGGGCAGGATTATACACCTCTTTCTGATTCCCTTCTGCTCTTGATATCACAATTTGCTTAAACTATCTGCATCTCTGCCCTCAAATGTTAGATATGCCTTCTAAATTGTAAATAATTTCTGTATAAGCCCCTATGCTAAACAATGTGATCTTATTTGAACTCAGTAAGTATTAATTCTGACATGCTATTTCTAAAATCTATAATTATATAATAATAATAATAACTTGAACTTGCATATGAACAATTGATGGTTTGTTCCACAAACAGCACCTGGCCTTGTTCTGACTGATGACATTGAGCTTCTCCATTGTCTATTTTCACAGATGTAGACAATTTGATTCCTGTGAATTCTATCCATTGAGGTCCATGTGTATAGTAGCCACTTATGTTGTTGAAAAGGTATTTGCAATGAAAAAGTGGCTGGTGTTGCAAAATTCTATCATGTGATCTCCAGCGTCATTTCTGTCATTGTCTTAGTTATCTAGTTCTGCTCTAATAGAAATACCACAAGCAGATGGCTTTATCAAAGAGAAATTTACTCTCTCACAGTCTAGGAAGCTAAAAGTCCGAATTCAGGGTGCCAGCTTCAGGGGAAGGCTTTCTCTTTCTTTTGGTTCTGGGAAAGGTCCTTGTCATCAATCTTCCCCTGCTCTAGGAACTTCTCAGGGAAGGGACCCCAGTCCAAAGGATGTGCGCTCCTGGCTCTACTTTCTTGGTCTTATGAGGTCCTCCTGTCTCTCTGCTTGCTTCTCTCTTTTATATCTCAAAAGAGATTGGCTTAAGACACAAACTAATCTTGTAGATTGGGTCCTACCTCATTGACATAACCACCTCTAATTCCATCTCATTAACATCATAGAGATAGGATTTACAACACATAGAAAAATCTCATTATATGACACAGTGGTGGACAATCACACAATACTGACAATCATGGCTTAGCCAAGTTGACATACAATTTTGGGGACACAATTCAATCCATAACAATCACCAACTACTGGTCCTTTCTCTTTGTTTCCAACTTTTGTGTTACAATGCATCTTGATTGCATGTTTGATTAATTTCAGACTGCAAAAGTTGGCAAAAATCTTCAATTTCTTCATCTTTGGCTTAAGTAGTAAAAAAAAAAGTAGGTACATAAATTTGAATAATAGTCATATTAATTGGTCTGCCTCGTAAGCATGATGATATTATCCTATCGCTGACAGCATTGTATTTCAGGATAGATCTTTAAATGTTCTTTTTGACCATGAATGTGTTGCTGTTCCTCTTTATTTCATCATCCCACGGCATAGTAGACTATACAATTGCATCAACAACCTGTGATATGCAGATGACACAACCTTGCTGCTGAAAGTGAAGAGGACTTGAAGCAATTACTGATGAAGATCAAAGACTATGGATTGCACCTTAATATAAGGAAAATAAAAACCCTCACAACTGGACAAATAAGTAACATCATGATAAACGGAAAATATTGAAGTTGTCAAAGATTTCATTTTACTTGGATCCACAATCAATGCCCATGGAAACAGCAGTCAAGAAATCAAGTGACATATTGCATTGGGAAAATCTGCAGCAAAAGACCTCTTTCAAGTGTTAAAAAGCAAAAATGTCACATTTAGGACTAAGGTGCACCTGACCCAAGCCATGGTGTTCTCAATTGCCTCATATGCATGTGAAAGCTAGACAATGAATGAGGAAGACCCAAGATGAATTGATGCCTTTGAATTATGGTGTTGGCCAAGAATATTGACTATACCACAGACTTCTCAAAGAATGAACAAATCTTTCTTGGAAGAAATACAGCCCAAATCCTCCTTAGAAGGGAAGATGGTGAGCCTTCCTCTCATGACTTTGGACCTGTTAACAAGAGGGACCAGTCCCTGGAGAAGGATTTCACATTTGGTAAAGGGTCAGTGAAAAAAAGGAAGACCCTCAACGAGGTGGATTGACACAGTGGCTGCAACAATGGGCTCAAACATAGCAAGACTGTGAGGATGGCACAGGACCAGGCAATGTTTCCTTCAGTTGTGCATAGAGTCCTTATGAGTCAGAACTGACTGGATGGCACCTAACAACAACAACGATAAAAATAACAGCAACAACAATAATATAACAGCTTTTACAATTAAAATCGATCTTCAGATATAAAACAACTTTGTAAGCATGTAAGAGCATTGCCAATCCTTGGACTCACACAAAAGCAGAAAATGGTTTTGCTGATACAGCAACAGAAATTCTTTACAACTAATGCCAGTACATGAAAGGATAGTAAATACATTCTTATTACTTTTGGTGCTAAGTACATGTACAAAAGAGATAGAAGAGCTACTTGTACTCAGAGAGTAAGAAGGCCATCAGAGACAAATTGGCAGAGAGGTAAGGACATGGATCATCTTTAGAGTAGATGATTTAATAATGTGATTTATAGCAACAGAACTTCAGATATAATTCATTTTTATCTAAATTTCTATGGATTTTTTTTCTTCCACATATCTTTCTTTCATATACTCTAGAGGATTTTCCTTCTTTCCATTTATATTGATGAAGCAGTCAAGTTAATGGATATTTACAATTTATAAAAACTACAGTGTGAAGCTAAATGCAGGTTGAAGTTATGCAGCTCCAGGAAGTAAAATGCTACATTCTGTATCAATGATCATGAAAGATCTGTCTATGCAGTTATAATGAATCTGTCACCAATAGAACTTACACCAGATGTCAGAGAAAGACCCCAGAGACCATAGCTCTCTATTAAGTACACAGAACAGAAATGGCATGTACAGTGGCACTGAACTTATGTGCCCTGTTTCACTACCATGTTTGCCCTGGAGACCTTGCTCTGGGAGAGAGACAGAAATTCAGTCTTTGTTGAGCCATTCAGTCGTTGGCACATTTACTCAAATGACAAGTAGGATAGAAATTAATGTCAACTGTGATTTTGGATGCAGAGTCTTAGGGAATTCTAAGCTTGGATATTGACAGCTGAATGACTATAATTAACAACAAAAACATCAACAAAAAAGTAGATAAGCTTCAGGATGATCTCGATAAACTTCTCTTGTAATTTATTTTGTGATCTATTTGAGTATGAACTGAAACAGGTCTTAATTTCAAAAGGAAGAAAGTTGAGTAAAGTGAGAGCGAGCAATATTTTTTTCTATTCAAATTCATTTAAAAATATGACATAACAGCTTTTTTCCAGAATCCAAATTCAAATTTCATCTAACAGTTTTATAGGGAACCAGCAGGAGACAGAGCACAGAAATTATGTATGCTGCATAATATATTGCACTGCAAAATTCCAAGGTGCCTCAGGGATAATATTATCCACAAATGAAATGGAAAAAATATCGTGCATTCCTCCATTTGTTGTATTTCCAGGACTGAATTGTGTATTCCAAATGGTTTTACATAAGAGGCCTGGTCTCCCAATATCCTTTATTAAGGATCTGATTGTTAATAGCACAATTAATGCAGCTTGCACTTACAACACCTGTAGCCAAATGCCAGGAAACTAATCAGTTTTGAAGTTAATATAGCAATATATGCACTAATTGGAAAATAGCAGACTTTAGTGGAAACAAGTCATCCTCTTTTTAAGTTTACATTTTATCCTCAAACCTACTTTATTTTAGTTGCTTGTAAAAATTAAAATGAGCTGTGATCTTTTTAAATTTTTCAATTTTATGTACTTATTAAGTGTTTTGCTAATTGATTCTGAGCCTCTGGGTACAACTTGAATGATTAGAAACTACTTATATTTCTACAATAAAATAATAAGCCCCTTAAGCTTCAAGGCAAACTACAGCATATTAGTAGGCTGCATTTTTACACTGGCAGTCTATGTAATTCAGTTAGTTTGAATTTACTTTTGCAAGCATAGCAACTTTGATGCTGATAATATCTTAGTTGCAGAATAGCTAAATTCCAAATATCCAAATAGGAATCTGTGTATATATTTTTCACTTTGAATAATGATTTTAATTGGATTCACAATTTTTCAGAGTAAAACACAATTGCTTTGGAGAAAGATGACTTTTCTGTCCTTTGGTGAGCTGAATCTAAGCAAACTACCTTTTTGTCATCGATATGAACTTCAGGTAGCAAATTTTTCCCCGCAGTAGGAGCATAGTTGGGAGAAAACTTTCAGATCTTATTCTGCCCCTAAAAGGGAAGGAAAGTACCTTATTCAAATCATGATTGCTCACCATACAAGACAACATTACTATGGAGAATCTTCACCTTTTACATCCTTCCCGAAGAATGCATAACAGACATGACCAGTTCACTCAATCATTGTATATATTTAATCTCGGGCATTGTTCTTGCTTAATATGCATTCTCCTGTCCGCATGAAAGTAAGTGAATGTGTTTTGATGATTAAAAGCATACTACATATTTTACCACCACTTGTCTGTCAGTTTGTCTTACTGTGGTGGCTCTCATGGTACTGTGATTACTGTGATACTGGAAGCTATGCCACCGATATTTCAATTACCAGTAAGGTCACCCATGGTGGACAGGTTTCAGTGGAGCTTCCAGTCTAAGACAGACTAGAAGAAGGACCTTGAGGCCTACTTCCAAAAAACTGGCCAGAAAAAGCCTTTTGAATAGCAGCGGAACATTCTCCGATATCTTGTCGGAAGATGAGGCCATCAGTCTGGAAGGGACTCAAAATATGACTGGGGAAGAGTCGCCCCCTCAAAGTAGAGTCCACCTTAATGATGTGGATGGAGCGAAGCTTTCAGGACCTTCATTTGCTGATGTGGCATGACTCAAAATGAGAAGAAATAGCAGGAGACGTTCATTGAAAATCCGAACGTGGAATGTACGAAGTATGAATCTAAGAAAATTGGAAGTCATCAGAAATGAAATGGAACATGTAAGGATCAATATTCAAGGCATTAGTGAGCTAAAATGGACTGGTACTGGCCATTTTGAATCAGATAATCATATGGTCTACTATGCTGGGAATGACAAGTTGAAGAGGAATGGCTTGCATTCATCTTCAAAAAGAACATTTCAACATCTTTCCTGAAGTATAATGCTGTCAGTGATAAGATAATATCCACACGCCTACAAGGAAGAAGAGTTAGTGTGACTACTACTCAAACTTATCCACCAATCACTATAGCCAAAGATGAAGAAATTGAAGATTTTTAACAACTTCTGCAGTCTGAAATTGATAAAATATGCAATCAAGATGCATTGATAATTACCGATGATTGGAATGCAAATTTAGAAACAAAGAGGAAGGACCAGTAGTTGGAAAATATCACCTTGGTAATAGAAATAAAGCCGGAGAATGCATAACAGAATTCTGCAAGACAAACAACCTCTTCATTGCAAATAACTTTTTTCAACAACAAAAGTGGTGACTACACACATGGACCTCGCCAGATGGAATATTCAGGAATCAAATCAGCTACATCTGTGGAAAGAGACAATGGAGAAGCTCAATATCATCAGACAGAACAAGGCCAGGAGCCTACTGTGGAACAAACCATCAATTGCTCATATGCAAGTTCAACTTGAAGCTGAAGAATATTAAAGGAAGTACGTGAAAGCCAAAGTACTACCTTGAGTGTATCCCACCTCAATTTAGAGACCATTTCAAGCATAGATTTGACTCATTGAACTCTAATGACCAAAGACCAGACGAGTTGTGGAATGACATCAAGGACTGCATACATGAAGAAACAAAGAGGTCATTAAAAAGACAGAAAAGAAATTCTGAAATTTGCTTTTCAAAGTAGAGTAGTAGCTAAAGCAAAAGGAAGAAATGATGAAGTAAAAGAGCTGAACAGAAGATTTCAAAGGCCAGCTCAAGAAGACAAAGTAAAGTATTATAATGATATGTGCAGAGACCTGGAGTTAGAAAACCAAAAGGAAGAACGTGCTAAGCATTTCTCAAGCTGAAAGAACTGAAGAAAAAATTCAAGCCTGGAGTTGCAACATTGAAGAATTCTATGAGAGAAAATATTGAATGGTTCAGGAAGCATCAAATGAAGACGAAAGGAATACATGGAGTTATTATACCAAAAAGAATTGGTCGAGGTTCAGCCATTTCAGGAGGTAGCATATGATCAAGAACCCATGGTACCAAAGGAAGAAATCCAACCTGCGCTGAAGGTATTGGCAAAAAACAAGTCTCCAGGAAATGATGGAATTCCAATTGAGATGTTTCAACAAACAGATGCAGTGATGGAGGTGCTCACTAGTCTGTGCCAAGAAATTTGGAAAACAGCTACCTGGCCAACTGACTGGAAGAGATTCATATTTGTGTCCATTCCAAAGAAAGGTGATCCAACACATGGAGAAATTACTGAACAATATCATTAATATCATGCACAAGTAAAATTTTGCCGAAGATCATTCAAAAGCAGTTGCAATAATACATCGGCAGGAAATTGCCAGAAATTCAAGCTGGATTCAGAACAGGATTTGGAATGAGGGATATCATTGCTGATGTTAGATGGATCTTGTCTGAAAGCAGAGAATACCAGAAAGGTGTTTACCTGTGTTTTCTTGACTATATAAAGTCATTTGACTGTGTGAATCATAACAAATTATGGCTAACATTGTGAAGAATGGGATTTCCGGAACACTTAATTGTGCTCAAGCAGAATGTGTACATAGACCAAGAGGCAGTCATTCAAACAGAACAAGGAGATACTGCCTGGTTTCAAATCAGGAAAGGTGTCTGTCAGGTTTGTATCCTTTCACCATACTTATTCAATCTGTATGCTGAATAAATAATCTGAGAAGCTGGAGTAAATGGAGAAGAACGGGGCATCAAGATCGGAGGAAGACTCATTAACAACCTATGTTATCGAGATGACACAACCTTGCTTGCTGAATGTGAAGAGGACTTGAAGCGCTTACTACAGGAGATCAAAAACTACATCCTTCAGTGTGAATTACACCTCAACATAAAGAAAACTAAAACCCTCACAACTTGACCAATAAGCAACATCATAATAAATGGTGAAAATATTGAAATTTTCAAGGATTTCATTTTACTTGGATTCACAATCAACACCCATGGAAGCAGCAGTCAAGAAATCAAATAATGTATTGCATTGGACAAATCTGCAGAAGACCTCTTTAAAGTGTTAAAAATCAAAGATGTCACCTTGAGGACTAATGTGCATCTGACCCGAGCCATGGTATTTCAAGAGCCTCCAATGCGTGTGAGCCATGGTATTTCAAGAGCCTCCAATGCGTGTGAAAGGTGGACAGTGAATAAGGAAAACTGAAGAAGAATTGAAATTTGAATTATGGTGTTGGTGAGGAATATTGAGCTGCCAGAAGAATGAACCAATCTGTCTTGAAAGAAGTACAGCCAGAATACTCCTTAAAGGCAAGGATGCTGAGACTTCCTCTCACATACTTTGAACATGTTATCAGGAGGGACCAGTTCCTGGAAAAGGACATCATGCTTGGTAAAGTAGAGAGTCTGCGAAATAGAGGAAAACTCTCAAGGAGATGGAGTGACACCATGGCTGCAACAATGAGCTCAAGCATAACAATGATTATGAGGAGGGCACAGGACCGGTCAGTGTTTTGTTCTGTTGTACATAGGGTCACTATGAGTCAGAAGCAACTCCACAGCACCTAAAAAAAAACTTATATTTTAAGTTGATTTCTTTTTTTAGAGCTGATAACAGGTTGGCAAAGTACTTGTATCAACTTTTCAGAACTTCAAGGTGGTAGAATAGACGTGCCAGAAGCTGTGAACCTAGAGATTTGCATTCAAGTCCTAGCTCTTTTTCTGCCATTTACACTGAGAAAATCTTGCAGGATGTATGGTTAAATTGATCACGTTTATGTCAGATATGAAGGATCAGCCCCATCCTACTTTACCACCTGGATTATTGTGAGACGTTGTGGCATGAGATTGATTCAGACAGTTGAAAGTCATGATGGGCATACTACACATTGCTGTATGTCTCAGGTAGCTCAGCTGTAAAATTATTCAAGCTATTTCTGACTTGTCAGGTTTTTGGATGTTCAATTCATTTTAACACATTGGCACACTATAGTAGTAGCAGAACTAGTTTATTAATATGAAAGTAAGGACCACTGGGTTCTAACTTTCTTAGAATATTGCTATTCCCCCTGAACATCATTTGCATACATCCACCTTGATGCCTTTTAGAAGTATCAAAGTGTCTTTGGGAGTTGTTCTCTGGGAGCCAGCATGGCTTAGTGGACTAGGCAGAATATTTAAATATTTAAATTCCACACCCTGAAATGCATATGTGTGTCCTCTACGACGCTTAACCTTGCTAAGTTTAGTCTGGAAAATGAGCTTGAAGAATGTCATTGGTTAAGGTACCTAACAATAATAATCTATAGGTCATAACACTATGTAAAGATGTAGATATTAAAAAACCCACAATAATAATTTATAGGTCATACCACTGTGTAAAGATGTAGATATATGTGTCATAAAAAACATATCCATCGTTTATATATCATTTGTTGAACAGTATATGTGAAAATTCAGCAAGCATAGGTGCTGGGTGGTGAACAGAACTTTTGAGACAAAAGTCCTGCCATCAAATAGTTAATGTTTTCAAGGGGAAAAAGAAGTCAGAACAATGTGAACTTTGCTTTTAGAAACCACATTTGAAGTGGCTAGAGAGAAAGAAAACTTTCTGAAAAACTTGTAACCTCAGTAAATCAGAAATGTAAATTAAAGCAAGACTGAAAGAGAATGAAATTAGTTAAGCCACCAAAGTTGAACATTTTATACAAGCTAACGCTTTGTAAAGATGTGGGTGTATGAATCAAATGTGATCTTTCTGTAAGGGTAAGCTTAGATATAGCTTTAATAGTTTATGGGTACAAATTTTCATGATCAGATCAAAATTTCCTAATCCTCTTTTGGTTTATTATAATCTCTTCTTTCATTTTCTAACAGGCCTACTAGTGCCTTTCTTTAGTTTGTATACCACAATACCAAGTGGTAATTTAGTGAGAAAGACCTCTAAAATATCCACGTGTCTTTACAAAACACATCCGAGAGCCCGTTATTTCACATTGAGTACAGTGTGATTTCTCTAAATGTAGGTGAATCATTGATCCGTACTGTTTCTTATTTTGAAAAACAGAATCATGTGAAACAAACTAACACATTTTCTAAGTGCCTATTTAAAACATATTTGTGATTTGAATATATGAATGGATATTGCACATATGAAAAGATCATAAATACAGATCACACTGTGAGAGATTACAATATAGTTCAGTGAGATACATTTTATCTTGATTGCAAGGTTAAATATTTTAATAAAACCTCTAAAATATCATTTCAGTAAAAACCTCAAAACTGTTATAAATAGGTGTTAACATTTACATTTCCAGTATAAGAAATAGGGCAGTTGACACCTCTGTCTTTTTCATTCTCATTAGAAGCCAATAAGGCAGTGGTGGTGTTTATTTACAATACAAAATTCTTCTTTAGAAGCAAAAAAAGGATGAAAACTTTTGTTCAATACTTAGATTCTGAATAACATAGCAACTAGTTTTTTTTTTTTTTTTTAGAGAACGTAAGCAATAAAACCCACATAATGTTTGCCCTCTGGATTTTTATAACCCTTTCACGCCAACATTTTTGGGAAAAAAAAGTTAATTTATCTCCCTTCACAAGGCTGCATAATGTAATGCCAAGGAAAATGAGAAACATCTGCCGTAGAGTCAAATGTATAACCTACCAAAAAACCCATTTGCTATTTTACCCTTCGTCTACTCTAAGGGGTGTTTAAAGAGCCACACCCCAAACTCATATACAATTCAACAATGCCATTAAGTAAAATCAGGGTCGAAATATTGGACATGAATTAGTAAAGAGGTATAAATTGTTCAGAACCTCTTATTATGAAATAACTAGAAGATCATGCAAATATAAAAAAAAAAAGTCACTCCTAAATCTTTTTCATGTCATTTGTAATTGAAGAGGTGTATTTTGCCCTGGCCTCTCAATAGGATATCAGTGCACTTTTGTCTTTTCTGCATGAACTACCAAGCAGCCTCACAGATCAGAATGGCTGTCCCCTCTTAGGGGTATTAGATGTCACTGTCAGTTTATCCTATGAAAAATGAAGTATATTTTAGTGCGGCTGTCATACCATGTATATAAACAGTTCACCTTTCACTTTGTTTCAGTAGAGAGAGGCTGACATTTTTTCTTCTTTTTTACTCGGTCTTGTTTTCTCCAGTGAATATTATAGGCCAGCACCACTGTAATCCATCCTTTCTCACTGACAATACTGAATTTACATAATGTATTCAAGAAAATTGCGTTAGGCCCTTTTCCTGGAATAAGGCTTCAAGGGCTCAGTGGTGGTGGGAACTCTTTCTCTAACCTGAAGTATCAGTAAATGCAGAAGACATGTGGATGGTTAGCCTGTATTGTCCGTACAACTGAACATAATCAAATGCCTTGTTGAGTGCTTGTTTTGAAGTTGTATGTAGACTACAGGTTGCCATTCTATGTTGCTGATTATGTGTCAGGTACGAAAACACCATTATGTTGAATCTACTTTCTGTTACTATGGATTGATTTGCATATTCTAGAATTTTATTTAAATGGAATAAAAAAAATGGAAAAATACAGTATAAATTCTTTGACTTTCACTCAGCATAACTACGTTGAGATTAATCCATGTCGTGTGTATTAATCCTTCATTCCTTTTTTATTTCTGAGTCGTATTCCATTGTACTGCTATACCACAATTTGCTTATACATTCACTTATTAATGAGCATTTAAGTTGTCTCCAGCTGCTATGAACATTGATTTTTATGAACATTGATGTAATTATTATTTCCAATGTTCTTCATTCTTTTATGTACATCATATTTCAATCTGGAATCATTTTCCTTCTGCCTGAAGGACTTCCTTTAACATTTTTCATAGTGCAGGTCTATAAATTCATTCATCTTGTTTATGGCTGAAAATTCTATATTTGGCCTTCCTTTTTGAAATATATTTTCACTGGGCATAGAATCTAAGTGGACAGTTTTTTACTGTCAGTACTTCTGCCTTCTTCTCAATTGCAGTTTCTGATGATAAATCAGTTGTCATCCTTATTTTTGTTCCTCTCTGTATGTCTTTTTTTCTGTGGCTCCTTTTCACATTTTCTCTTTATCACTGATTTTGAAACAATTTGATTACTGTAATTTTCTTCATGTTTCTGTACTTGGGGTTGTTGAGCTTCATGTATCTGTAGGTTTATAGATTTCATTAAATTTGGAAAATCTGGGGACATTACTGTTCCCTTTGTTTTTTTTTTTTTTTTTTTCCTGTCCCAACCCCACATCTCTCTTCCTGGTTATCCTGGAGGATTTAATCTTAAGGATAAAGAAAGGAATGGTAAGGTTTGTCATGCATAAACTCCTTTAGTTTATTGCAAGGTAGTCATGGCAAGGCACTCAAGTAAGACTCAAGACATTTATTTAGCATTGGAGAATCAGAATTAACAATTAACTTCAATGTTAGTGCAAATCTTTAGACTTAAGACTTTCGCCTTTAATGAGTGGTCTCGAGAAGAGAACTTGACCACTCCTCGAACTCAGAGAAGGGGCCTGAGGTTGTTTGTGGTGAGCGGTATCTCAGCAGGCTTCTCAGTCTTCACGCAGAAATTCAGAATTTTTGCTTCTGTTTTCTTCTCTGAAAACAAGCAGAAATCCACGCATTTATATACCCTGCATGCTGTCATGTTCAACTATAATTGGTATGTTTTATTGCCAGTTAAGGGCATTGTTGTAGGACATATTTATGTTCTTGTTTACTACATGTTTCAAGGCAAAGTGAATTAATTAAAAATTATGGGAATTGTTTAGTGATATATTTATGTTTTGTTAACTTATGGAGATATGATTAATGTTACATTCCATTATCACAGAGTGCAGGTGAACAACCCAATTTCAGAAAGTTATTTACAACCTACTTCACACACTTTTGTTATCTATTTTCAAGTTTAGATCAACTTTCTAATGACTTGTAATTAACGGTTAGAGTCTATTTCTAAGTTCAAAAATTCTCTAACTTCGTGGTCTAAGTGACTTATACATAGCTGATTAAAAGCATTATAAAAACATAATAATGGTGTAAAAAGCATTTTAGAAGTACACGTAATAGTGACTTACACATATGTGTTTTAAGAACATTACAGAATAAGATGTGATTTGAAAAAATATAGAAAGCATATGTAACACTGGGGATTTCAATTACCCATTTATTAGGCTATTTGAAGTTGTCACATAGCCCACTGATGCTCTTTACATTTAAAAAATGTTTTTTCTGTACATTTCAATTTGGATAGTTTCTATTGCTATGTTCTCAATTTCACTTTTTTTTTTCTTCTTCAATGCCTAATCTGCCTTTAACACCATCCAGGGTATTTTTTGTCACACACCTTGTAGTTTTTATCTCTAGAAGTTCAATTTGATATTTTAAAATACATTGCATGTCTCTAACTTTTTGAGCATATAGAATACAGTAATGACTTCAGATTTTCTTGTCTGATAATTCTAACATCTGAGTCATTGCTGGGTCAGTTTCAACAGATTGATTTTTTCCTCTTTCGAGATTAATTTCCCTGCTTGTTTGTATTCATAGTAAATTTTTATTAGATGCCAGACGTTGTGAATTTTACCTTGTTGGGCACTAGATATTTTTGTATCCCCATGAATATTCTTACGTTTTATTTGGGGATGCAGTTATTTGAAAACAGTTTGATATGGGGAGTCTTGCTTTTAAGATTTGTTAGGTGGGACTGGAGAAGTACTCAATCTTGGGCTAATTATCCCCCACTACTTACTGAGGCAAGATCTGTCTGAGTACCATACTCAATACCCCATGTATCATGAGGTTTTCCAATCTGGCTGTTGGAATCTGGGTGAGCACTGTAAGCTGCTACCTATAATCTTTTCTGATGGTTCTTTCCCTAACCTCTGACAGTTTACTCACAAGCATGTGCTGACCAGCATGCTACTGAATATTCTAGGGGACCCTCTACTTCTTTGCATACCTGATAATCTTTGCTTAAATGTCAAACGTAGTGCATTTTCCTTGTTGAGTGGTGGGTATTTTTGTATTCCTGTAAAGATTCTTGACCTTCGTTTGGTGGGCACAGTTAATTTACTTGGAAATATTTTGATCCTTTCGGGCCTTGTTTTAAAGATTTGTTGGGTTGCTCCAGAACAATTTTTCATCTAGAGCTAATTATTAGCCATTTACTGAGGCAAGAATTTCTTGACTATATTACCCAATGCCCCAGGAATTATGAGTTTTCCCAGTATGGCTGGCTGAGATAGTTACTATCTCCATCCCTATGGGAATGCTAGGAATTATGTTCTCTAACCTTTCCGGTGGTTTCTCACACATATGCTGATCAGTACTCTGCTGCATAGTTGTGGCAGATCTTCATAGTCCTCTCTCTTTGTAACTCTTATCGCCAGCACTCTGTCCTGCTAGCTTTAGCTGCCTTGGTCTCCTCAACTCAGGGAGCATGCTGGGCCCCACCTCAGTTTTTTTCCCTCACTTCATGACCTGAAAACTTTCTCCAGGGAGTAATACAGGGCAATCAGAGCTCACCTCATTTGTTTCATGTCTCTCAGAGATCACTGTCCTTTGTTCTCTGATGTCCAATATTTTAAAAAATGTTATTTCACGTTGTCTGTTTCACATTGTTTCACATTTTATCTGTTTATCTCTTTTGTTATTGTTGCAGGTGGTAGGGTAGATTAGGTCCCTGTTTGTCCATCTTAGAAGGAAGTGCAGGTCTCTTATTACGTTTTCATATTTTTTCTTTTTATGTGTTTTTCACTCTACTGGTCTTTAAACTCCATAAAGTTAAAGGCTATGTCTTTGTCAGCTTTATATCCCTAACACCTAATGCATTGAATAACTTCTTAGATTCTAGTAGGTAATAAATATATATGCATAAACTTAAAGAACATTATTAGGCAATATCTTTTTGAAGTATATATACTGTCAGGTTGTATTGTCCTTGATATAGGTTAGATTGGTTTTAAACCTACAAATAGGAAACATTTATAAGAGAGTCTTGAAAAATTAGTAAGAATCTACAGGAGACAAATTATCTACTTATTCTTTTTATTTTTAAGAACTGGTAAAATCCTTCAATAATGCAAATAAGCAACCATAATGAAAAACAAACAAAAAATGAATACCAGTTGAGCCTTATTTGAGGATTTACTTTTTTTAAAAAATAAGATTCACAATAAAAAAGCAAAACCAAACCCAGTGCCATCAAGTCAATTCCGACTCATAGCAACCCTGTAGGACAGAGTAGAACTGCCACATAGAGTTTCCAAGGAGCACCTGGCAGATCCGAACTGCCGACCCTTTGGTTAGCAGCCGTAGCACTTAACCACCACGCCACCAGGATTTCACAAGATTCACAATAGGGGTTGGTTAATTATACAGCAACTTTGAAAATGTGGTGATGAAATTTAAATAAATCTTGTAGTTGACCATCTTGGAAATAATTGTTAGAGGAAAAGTAATTCTTAGGTTTCAGAGCATCAGTTAATAGACATAGGTTGTATCATCTACAGCAGCCAATGATCAAGTACTTGAATGTGGTTGTATAAGCTTTTCTTTCAGAAATTTGAGCTCTTTGACTTCCGGGCTCCTACCAGGTATGGCTGCATTGAAAATATTCCATGGAGATTGACAATGGATCTCATGGAATATGGTAAGAACAAAGTTATGCTAATGTTGCAGCCAAAGTAATTACTCCTCTCTGGGAACACATCCGGATAGCTAAGCATACTACCTACCTATCTAGATTGATCTCTCACTACTGTACCCCTAACACATTATATTCCAGGCATTGAAACAGCTAACAATTCCAAGAATGGACTATTCTTACTCTAATTTCCATGCTTTTGCAATACTCTTTCCTATACTGCTTTTTACCCACTCACACAACCCTTTGCCTAGTTCTCTCTCAGCCTTTAGCTCTAATTCTGAGGTCATTTTCTTTAAGAAGACATTTCTGACTGAACTAGTTAAGAGCCTCAATTTTGTGTTCCATCTATAGCGTTCTGAGTTTACCGTTATCAAAACATTTATCACAAAGTCCTGAAATAGATTTTTTTTAAAAACATGAGCATATTCCTAATTAGACTGGAAGCTGCAGAAAGATAGAGATCATTGTGCATTCAATGTTGTATAACCCACAAAAGGCATGTAGATTGCCTGGCATGTGGTAGGAAATCAATAAATATTTAATTGAAGTGAACTTTTAAATTGTAGAGCATAACACAAATATAAGCTACTATTTTTAAAGATGGGGACCTGGCGGCGAAGTGGTTAAGAGCTCAGGCTGCTCACCAAATGGCCAGCAGTTCAAATCCACCAGCCGCTCCTTGGAAACCCTATGGAAGAGTTCTACCCTGTTCTGTAGGGTCACTATGAGTCAGGCTTGCCTCGATGGCACACAACAGCATTTTTAAAAATAAAGCTTTAGATGTCAGATATTCATTAGATTTAAGACACTGGGATTCTACAATCAAGTGATAAATCCTTCAAAGTGTAGCTTTTTGTTTGAAAAGTTTAGATACTTTTAGTAATTACAAAACTGGCAACTGCATAATTTAATTGATCATCTGAACTATCGCTAAAACATCTAGTTTTTTTCAAATCATTATCATAATAGAGAATATTTCTGAACACTAGAAAAAAGACTAAGATAGGACTAGACAGAAGTCTCAAGTCATTCTTGAAAGATAGTAATAATCCAAGTTATCTAAATATTGTCTTATATGCTCTTTTAAATGTTGCTATATACCTTTTAGTTGTTAGACACAATGACAGATATTGAACATTTAAGAACAATATGTGATGAAAAAACAAATCTGCTTAGTTCGTTCAGTGACTGAAAAGTCAAGCACTTAGTTGATTTTTTTTTTCAGTTTTGGATTCATTGTTATGTCAGTGCGTAAAGACACATTTCTTGTTTTGAACTGTAAAACATAACAAGCATTTGATGGAGTATAATGACATGTCCATAAATGGACCATTATTTGAGATGTTCACAATAAATCATACCCTATGAGTTTTCATTTCCTCTCTTTCAAAGTGAGTTTTTGAATCCACGCTCTTTACAAGAGATAGCTTAGCTTGTCTTAAATTGAGTAAAATCTATAGGAGTAACAAAAGCATAATGCTAAAATACAAAGTATCTAGGCAAAGATGCTATCCTATTGGAGCAGCATGGCCTCACATATGGTATGCAAAATCACTCACTCTTTAGAGACTCCTGTGATTCATTAACAAGGTGGTGGAATAACACTAAATATATAGACATTTTATAGTTTAAAACGAATCGGCTACATTATTACAGTAGAATTCTTTCCCCAAATATCCACTACCCAGTTTGTTAAAAATAAAAACCATGAACAAGAATGAAACTTCAAGCCTTATTACATTAGTCATATAATAGGCCTTATATCATAAGTACGATATACAGCAGTTAACATTTATAAAATATTTAAGAGTCAAGATCACACTCATATACATAAAATGCAACCCTAAATTATGAAATGAGAGCTATAACATGAAGCAATGATGGTAAAAATTCCAATGGGAGACAAATTCCTTAATTGGAACAGCAGCCAATTAAAAAACTAAATAGAATTATTTAACTTGTATAATGCGTCAGTAATATATTAGAGATTATTCTGATAGCAAAACTTGAAATATTTTGAATGTATTCTATAGATAACTGGGGGGCGGGCAAAAAGAACATTTGTTTTTTAGCTGATTCTTTAAGATTTTCCTAAAAAGATGTCCACAGACACTTTGTTTTTCCACTCTGAAAATTCTTCATGAATCTACTAAATATATCCTAATAAGTTTCAGTTTAGTTCCCTTTGTATTGTATCTCTTTTCATTAAAATTTAAACCACTTCACTGCACTGACAAACAAGCTTTTTAAAAACCCAGGTATAAAAGTTCTGTGAAATTTGTCTCAATATTTATGCCCATGCACATTACCAATGTGCTACCTAAGTTAAATTAGTTTTTTTCTCTCTTTCGTTTATACGAATAAATATAAAAAAGCCAGTATCTGATTCTGTATTCATACCATTTTTATATTAATCTTTTGACTATATAATGACTATGGGTTTAAAAAAATGAATAAAATAAATGAAAGAGCTTCTCCTTATTTGAAATTTCAAAAAGTCAGTGGGTAGCTATTGCTATCGCCATTAATAATGCACTTTATAAATACCATCCAAGAAGGGCAACAGTAGTTCCAATCTTCCTCCGCCCTTGTCTTAGTTATCTAGTGCTGCTGTGACAGAAATACCACAAGTGGATGGCTTTAACAAAGAGAAATTTATTCTCTCACAGTCTAGGAGGCTACAAGTCCAAATTCAGGGTGTCAGCTCCAGGGGACGGCTTTCTCTCTCTTTCTGCTCTGGAGGAAGATTCCTTGTCATCAATCTTCCCCTGGCTGAATAGCTTCTCAGGCGCAGGGATCCCATGTTCAAAGGACTTGCTCTGCTCCTGGTGCTGCTTTCTTGGTGGTATGAGGTCCCCAACTCTGCTTGCTTCCCTTTCCTTTGTATCTCTTGAGAGATAAGAGGTGCTGCAGGCCACACCCTAGGAAAACTCCCTTTACATTGGATCAGGAATGTGTCCTGGGTAAGGGTGTTACAATCCCACCCTAATCCTCTTTAACATAAAATTACAATCACAAAATGAAGGACAACCACACAATACTAGAAATCATGGCCCAGCCAAATTAATACACACATTTTTGGGGGGACATAATTCAATCCATTGCAGCCCTTTATAAGGAGAGTTCTGGCCACTGTAATGTTGTAAATTTCTTCAGTTGTGAACCTAGGTCTTCTTTGTATTTGCTTTGTAGCCCATGTTTCCAATGCAGGTATTTGATCCTTGTTGATGTTGTTGGTTGCTGTGGAGTAGGCTCTGACTCATGACGACATTGTGTATAACAGAACAAAGTGTGGCGGGGTCCAGGGGTTATTTATTTATGATAATTGCAGGGGCTTATGCAACTTTTCTTAGTAATTGATACTCACCTAAAAATACAGTATTCCTTGAGCCAAGTAATGAATATTAGATTTAAAATGTACTCGGTTGTTTTAAGTAGTTGCAGTCTGCATTTTCGTATGCCTGTCACAGCAATTTATCTTTCAAAGAAATTGAATTCCTAGAATTAGGATCCTATTGTAAAAAATTGTAGATACCCCTAATTAATGATTTTTTTTTAATTACCTGGACCTGAGACTTGCAAGAGATGTCTCCTATCTTTTATTGTGTTTTCTTTCCACAATGCCAATTTCAATTTTCATGTGGAAAAATAAGACATATAATGGAGGGTGACTATATTTCTGGTTGGTTTTACTTCTTTTGGAAACATTTTATTGTGCTTTAGGTGAAGGTTTACAGAGCAAATTAGTTTCCCTATCAATAACTTATATACAAATTTTTTCAGGACATTAGTTGCAATCCCTGCAATGTGTCAGCACTCCCGCATCACCACCCTGAGTTCCCCATTCCCATTCGTCTGGTTTTCCTGCCCCTTCCTGCCTTTGCATCTTTGCTTTTGGGCAGATGTTGCCCTTTTGGTCTCATATAGATGATTGTTCTAAGGTGCACTTTCCTCATGGGTGTTATTGTCTATTAAATAAGCCTGTGTATTATTTGGGTGAAAGGGTATCTCCGGGAGTGGCTTCAGTTCCAAGTTAGGGGGGTGTCTAAGGGTCATAGTCTCCAGGTTCCTTCAGTCTCTATCAGACCAGTAAGTCTGGTCTTTGACCCATTTTGAGTTAGTTTTTGTGTATGGTGTGAGGTATGGATTTTGTTTCATTTTCCTGCAAATGGATAACCAGTTTTGTCAGCACCTTTTGTTAAAGAGACTTATCTCTTCCCCATTTAATGAACCTTAAGACTTTGTCAAAGATCAGCTGCCCATAGGTGGATGGATTTACTTCTGCATTCTCAATTCTGTTCCATTGGTCTATGTGTCTGTTGTACCAGTATCAGGCTGTTTTGACTACCACGGCTGTATAGGAGGTTCTGAGACTGGTGTAAGGCCTCCTACTTTGATCTTCTTCTTCAACTATGCGTTGCTTATCTGGGGCCCCTTTCCTTTTCAAATGAAATTGGTGATTAGTTTTTCTATCTCGTTAGAGAATGTTCCTGGAATTTGGATTGGGATTGCATTATATTTGTAGATTGCTTTGGGTAATGATGTTTTTACGATGTTAAGTCTTCCTATCCATGAGCATGATATGTTTTTCCATTTATGTAGGTCACTTTTGGTTTCTTGTAGTAGTGTTCTGTAGTTTTCTTTGTGTAAGTTTTTTATGTCCCCCCCTAAAAAAAAAAAAAAAAACAAAAAAACATCTCATTGCTGTTGAATCAATTCCGACTGATAGTGACCCTATAGATTTATTCCTAAGTATGCTATCTTTTGGGGGGCTACTGAAAATGGTATTGTTTTCCTCATTTCCTTTTCAGAGTTCTCTTTGTTAGTCTAGAGGAATTCAACTGATTTTCGTATGTTGATTTTGTACCCTGCCACTTTGCTCAATCCTTCTATTAGTTCAAACAGCTTTCTGGTAGAATCTATGTATATGATCATATCATCTGCAAATAAGGATAATTTTACTTCTTCCTTACCAATTTGTATGCCCTTTAATTCCTTTTTCTTGCCTTATTGCTGTAGCTATGATTTTGCAGTATAGTACTGAATAAGAGCGGTGATAAAGCCATCCTTGTTTGATTGCCATTCAGAGGGAAATGATTTCAATCTCTCTCCAATGAGAATAATATTGGATGTTGCTTTTGTGTAAATACCCTTATTTATGTTGAGGAATTTTCCTTCTATACCTATTTTGGTGAGCTGCCCTGGCTGGGTCTCAGTGCTCCCCCCTCTCCATGGGTGCTGGATTCCTGGAGCTCTTTTCCTCCTTCCTGCACCAGTCCTTCCTAGGTCTGGTTCATGTCATGCTCACCCCACTTCACTCCGGGTATGTCAGTACAGTTTTTATGTCTCCTGTTGGGAGTTCTGTGAAGTTGCCTTTCTGTGATCCTCACCCAGGATCACTGCTGGCTTTGTCTCAAGATGGCCATTCTGTGAAGGGTAGGTTGGCAGGGCTTCTGCCCTCATTCACTGGTTTTAATCAGCTTCTTCTTCCAATTGGTGTTTGATCTAGTTCTTCATCCTTTCATTTTGATGCTTAGGTTCCAGGATTGTCAACTGTATCTGTTTTACTTGGTTTCTCTGCTCTTTGCCATAGAGGGATGGCAAGGTGTGTCTGACTAACCCGTTATGTTGGCTCCTCTCCCTGGTTGGTTTTTCTTGATGAAAACTGAAAAATCATTTTGTTTTTCATCAGGGATGAGCTAAAGGGAGACCATGCTACCTTAAGTAGAATGTCATAAACTTTTGACAACATGGACCCGAAGGAGGCCTAAGAGATGTGAGGAAAATTTAGGCAGAAAATGGAGGATATGAACATGAGGTGGGGTGTGTCATCATATCTGAGTGGCCAGATCAGAGCATTTTTTCAGCAGTTTCAGAGTTAGACCTTTCACAATGTCTCTGAATCATTTTGCTTGAATTGAATGCCTCAAATCAGAAAACACCTATGTGCAAAAAAATGCCCTGCCAAAAATTCATTCCAAAACTGCATGTAAATGACTTATGGATTATCCTTGTTACTATACTTTTCTGTACAGCCAGATTGGTGAGAGCTGACTTTAGTTCAATTTTTTACAATGAGAAATACTCATTTTTAAGTGAGATGAATTTCTTTAGAAACTGACATTCATTTGAAATCAAAATACCTGGGACAAAATTTAGCTGAATATTGTAGTTTTATGTACAGATGCTAAATAGTTGATTTGTGTCTAAAGAAAATCTCTCATGTTTAAAGTGATGTTTAATTGATGTTGGAGTTGAAGTGAAAGTGCAGGATGTTAACAACAGCCCTCACTGGAGGAAGTACTGCTCAGAGTTAACATGCTTCTCTAAGCACATAGATTTAAAAGAAACAAAACAGGAAGAGAAGTTCCAAAAAACAAAAATATTGACAGTGAACCATAAGGCCTCCTTTCCTTCATCATTTCGCAACACTCTTAGAATATATAATACTTTATTGACATTTTGTCAACAATATAAAACCAAGCCTGACATAAAACCAGTTATAGTACATGAATATAATAATAAAGTAACTGAAATGATAGAAAATTTAAAAATAGCATTTGGAACAGAAATGTACCTGTAATTTTATTGTGTCCTGTAAATAAGTTCCTATATAAAAAGAAGTTGAAAACAGCACATATTTTAAATTGCCTAACCAAAACCCACTCCTGCTGAGTTGACTCTGACTCATAGCAACCCTACAGGACAGCACAGAACTGCTCCCATAGGGTTTCCAAGGCTGTAAATCTTCACAGAAGCACATTGCCACATCTTGCTCTTAGAGAGTGGCTGGTCTGTTCGGACAGCTGACTTTTTGGTTAGCAGCTGAGCGCTTAACCACTGCACCACCAGGGCTTCTTAAATTGCCTGAAGAATGCCTACTTTTCTTATTTAATACAAGGACCAAAATAATGAATTATTAAAACATTTTTCTTCTGGGTCAGTGGATTATATATTGCCTGAAAAGTAAAGAGTTTGCCAAGTTCAAGCATTGGCCGTTTATTCATTCTGGCTAGGAAAAAAAAAAAGTCTTGTGTTAGTCATTATTCTGCTGTTATGACTATGTTAGACAAAAAAATGATGTGCATTGTTGAAAAAAATTACTTCGCAGGCACCTATTTTTATTTACTTTCATGGCAATTTTCCCAGGGAAACAAGATATATCAAAATTAAAACAGCAGCAAGGAAATCGTTTACTATGGTGAAGCTGAGGAAAGCCAAAGTGACAGCAGTTATAGAAAGCGGCGGTAGCTCTTGAAGTTAAGCTGCTCTGTCACATACCGTCAATTGGACCATTATCTGCAACAGGAGGGCTGTAATAAATTGTCAGATTTGCTTCTTAGCTGAAATGATGGGATGGAAATTGTGCTATATATATATATATATATATATATATATATATGAGGTTGGGGTGGCGTTTGGGGAGAATGGGTATATCAGATTTGCCCACATGTAAGTCTGAAATAATTGACACTCTGGCACCAGACATACAATTTCTTCAAATAAATTATAACTTGAGTGTCTGGATCTCATGATTCTTTAAGGACAAAAAGGTCAGATAAAAGAAAGTGCTATTAATAGTGACAAGAAATATTAATTTACTTTTCCTTTTATGACATATTTTTTATTATAATTCCTCAAAATGGTTTCTGCTTCAGATTCTCCTTTTCCTTTTGATAAGTATTATTTGAGAACAGTCTGCATTCTTATTGATGACAGCTTCCTACTTATTCATTGTAAGAGCTACTATTGCTGCAGTAATACTTTGTTCGTTTCTTCTGCATTTCAAGAGAGAAAACATGGCATATTGAGCAAAATGAGGGACTAAGGGTTTAGTGACCTGGATTCTAGTCCAGATTTTGGTGTTCAGGAAATGCTTACTAGCTGTTAGTCCCCATCCCCTCCCTGGGTAAAGAATTCTTTGCCTAGACAAAGATCAACTTCATAAAAGCACCTTTGTGCAACATACTGAAATGTTGTTGTTAGGTGCTTTTGAGTCAGTTCCCACTCACAGAGACCTTATATACAACAGAAGAAAACATTTTCAGCTCCTGCACCATCCTCACAATCCTTGCTATGTTGGAGCCCATTGTTGTAGCCACTGTGTCAGTCCATCTCTTTGGGGGGTCTTCCCCTTTTTCACTCACCCTCTTTTTTACAAAGCATGATGTCTTTGTCCAGGGATTGGTCTCTCCTGATAACATGTCCAAAGTTATGTGAGATGAAGTCTTGCCATCCTTTCTTCCAAGGAGCACTTTGGCTGGACTTCTTCCAAGACAGACTTGTTCGTTCTTCTGGCGGTCCATAGTATATTCAATATTCTTCACCAACACTATGCCCTCGCCTGAACCTTACATCCTCTTTTGATTTTGAGCCTCAAATTGAAATATGTTAAAATTTAAAATAAACAGTGAGATATAGTCAAAATATGACATCAAAAATTATATGATATTTTGTTTTCATTTCACATATCTTAATTTTTAATATTATAGTTATCATGTTTGTGTGAAAATAGACAAGCTGTATGCAGTTTCAGGGTGAGTGAAATTAAATGCTACCTTGATTCAGGATAAAACTAAATCTTGACGTAATTGTAATTTGTAACTTATTGAGAATACCATTGAAATATTTAATTAATATTAATATAATATTTAATATTTCAATAATAGCATCTCATCTATATGATTGCTCTGAGTGTTTTTTTTTCTTCCTTTTAGTGATATCTAACAAAGGCTATTTTCCCTTATTCCTGAATAATAATTTGGCTATAAAAGAAGCAATTATTCTATTACATGGTTAAAACAATTAAATAAAAAAGGCAACACTCTGGCAAATGCAAATTCCTGAATCTTTTATTTAGTTATCAGTACAAGTTTAAAGAAAGGTTTTTCGTCTGAATTATCCTGATGTAATAATTATCTCAATTCTCTACCTTGCTTAACCCATGAAGATGCAACCCGAGGGCATTCAGTACACCACTGACAGTTTTCAAAGCACTAAATTGTCCTGACGAGGCCTTGAAAAGGTGACTGCTGCTGAAGCACCCTAACCTATTACAAGGGAATGATTCAGGTACTGGGATAAATATAACTTAGTATTCCTAACAGTGCCTACCTGTATTAACAGACTGCATCTTGGTAAGCAGTTTTGTAAGGTGCAGGTTCTCTTAACAGAATTCTCCTGCCTGTGCATTTTATTAGATTGTTAAGAAATTCAGTTTTTATTACCCTAACTCATCTCTGGGTTTTTAAGTACAGCTTCCCCAAACACATCAGATTCACTCTGCTTTTCAATTACTGTACATGAAAGGTATTCTTAAATTATGGAAATCCATTCTCAGGCTTTCAATTATCTTAAGTGTTTATCTCTAAGAAGTGCACATTTAGCAATAGCTTTTAAAGTTGCTGAATGTTCAGACCACAGACAGTAACACTGAGTGCGCTTGGGGATGCTGTAGGCCAATTTCCCTGGATGTCACATAGGAATAGAAAAGGATGGCCTGTAATGATTTGCATTTCTCACTGGACTTTGCATCTTTGCATGTGGCTGATATACATTTCTGTGCCATCACCTCTGGAGAGATAAGTATACCTGAAAATTGCTACTGCCTGTGATATGGATTTGAGAGGCATTTCTGTGGCAACTCTGTAATTTTTAGGATTCTAAGTCACCGTACTGACCCCAGGCAGAGATAGTTGCAGAATGTTGTTAGAGCATATTGCTGTGAATTCCTTGGATCAGAAGGGACAACTGAGACTCTTAAACCTCACAGTCCCATTAGTAGGTAGTAAGGGGGAAAATAGGTAATGTTAATGTGATTGGGAAAGTGTAGCTTTGGAAGATTAAGCCTGATTTTGAATATAGTATTCATTACTTATTACCCTAATATGTTTCCTCTGTAAATTGGATGCAATTATACCAACCTTAATGAAATAATATGTGTTAAAACACTAAGCACGGTGCCTGGCAGAGTGGTTTCCAAATAAATTGTAGCTGTAGTTGTTGTTGCTAGTATTATTTTTCCATGGGTAGGTAAGATGAGGCACAGAGAAGTTAATTGAACTACATGAATCAGAAACTCAGCCTTAATTCAATACATTTCTGCAATGAAGCATTTTAGTGGCAGAGAGCAAAGGCAGGACATTGTTTATTATAAAACTTTCCCACATTTTCCAAGAAATAATTCAAGGTTGCAGAAAAATCTCCAAAATTCCACATTGCATTTTTTGCTTCTCGATACTGTGCACATTGTTACCAAAAGCTATCTAGAAACTTCCCCACTCCTGGAACATGAAGGGGTACCTAACACAATGACAGCTCGAGCTTCTTGATGGCAATCTCAGCACAAATTCAATGAGGCCTTTGTCTATGGCATCACATAGTAATATTGATTGTTCATCTGCACTTTTGTTTGAGGACATTCTTCGAAATAATATAGATCATTATAAAATGATGCTGTAGTGAACCTCTTCCCTGAGTATGTACCATTACTTGGTGTTTAAAGCAATGGATTATAAATCAGAACCTTTAGAAGCCTTATCATCCATGAAGCAGATTTCACATACCATCTGCTGTGTGAAGGACATACTGACATAATAGTCTATTTCTCTAAAGCATCAGCACATTCATGCAGATACCTGTCCATTGACCTGGACTTCTGAAAGCAATAGAATATTATCTACACAGTTCATTGAATTGAATCAGTGCTTCCTATTAAGATGAAAAGATAGACACACAACTGGAAAGTGAAACAGCCTCTGATGACAGCAGCATTGCCAAGATAGGTGAATGGTAGTTAGCATATTAATCCTGGGAACTATTTTGGGGTTAAATATAATTATATTAAATTCATCAGAATGCTCTTACTCATATTAAAACATTTTTAGGAGCCATCTAAAATGTCTTCAGGAGACTAAGTTTAAGAAATATGGAATTGAGATGAGTTTCTCCTGAGAACTAAATTATTTAGCTAGGATGAAATTACTAAAGGAATGCTTAAAGTATGATATAAGAAAGAAAGAAAAATGTTTAATTAAGACTGGTAGTTAGTATCTTTGTACCTACAGGCCATAAAACTGAGCCTTCATCTCACAGTGGGTGTACAGAGTGCTGAAGCACAATGGGAAGTGATTTTTTAGTAATTTATTAAATTGAAATATTTTAGATTATTTTGAAATGTGAACTTGAAAATTTTATGTACATTGAGAGACAACATTGTGCATTAGTTAAGACCATGGTCCTGTAGTCAGACTACTGAATTTATACTCTCGCCTCTACAATTCTAGCTGTGTGGTCTTGAAAAGGTCACATAATTGTACCTCAGTTTTCCCATCTGTCTAACGGAGATAATATTAGTACCTACCTCATGGGAATGCTTTGCAAATTAAAAGATATTATGTATATAGTGTATTTAGAAAAGTGCTTGGCATATAAAATTTTTTTTTTAATAGTAGGTCTTTAGTAAGTGTTATCCATATTTTACTATGGAAAACCCTGGTGGCATAGTGGTTAAGTGCTACGGCTGCAAACCAAAGGGTCGGCAGTTCGAATCTGCCAGGTGCTCCTTGGAAACTCTATGGAGCAGTTCTACCCTGTCCTGTAGGGTCGCTATGAGTCAGAATTGACTCGACAGCACTGGGTTTGGTTTTTTGTTTTTATATTTACTATAAGAATTAATTGAGATACAATGGTTTTAAAGCACTTGTGATGGTATTTAGTGATTTTATAGTTATAGGATATGCGAGTAACACATGCCCATGTTTACTACTGTTAAAATCCAAAGAAAAGTAGAAACTCAAAACACTCATGCACTCATTAAGGAGACGTATGTACATGTACTGATTGTAACTTCCATAACTTGAAGTTTTGTCCATTCTTTCTAATAAACAAGAGCAAGTCACTGTTTTACTGAGGGTAGCAAGAAGTATCCCCTACTAAGTAAGTCACAGCCTTTACATCATTAGGGAACTAAAAATATTAATATCAATAATAAAGAAGAAACTTTGCACAGTCAGCAGTGTAGATTATTGAATTGATAAAAGTAAGGCATACTGAGGAATTGCTAAATGTTCGTATTATACAAGAATGCGAATATTAGATTTCTGTCCACCATATAATGTGAAATTTCATAAGATTTTTGTGATCATAAGAATTCTGATATTTAATTATTATAGCTATTGAAGATCTTAAGCACTCAGATTTGAAATGAGTTTAATCTTCTTATTTCAAAAACATTTTGATTCTTTTTGATTTTTCAATTTGAAAAGTACTTTTTTGTCATTTCATATTCTTATTTATAAGTTTCCTCATATTGACTTTTTAATGTTTTTATTTTTTACAGTTTCATTGAGGTATAATTTACATACCATAAAATTCACCTATTTAAAGTGTACAGTTCAATAATGTTTTTAAAAAACAAATTTACAGAGTTGTGCAACCATCACCACAATCTGATTTTAGAACATTTCCATCACTCTCAAAAAATTATTTGTGCCCACTTCCAACCCTAAAAAAAAAAAATTAATCTGCTTTCAGTGTCTATAGATTTGCCTCTTCTGGACTTTTCATATAAATGAAATCATACAGTGTTTATCCTATTGTGTTGGCCTATTCCGCTCATCATAATGCTTTCAAGGTTCATCCATGTTGGAGCATATATCAAGATTTCATCCTTTTTCTCACTGAATGATAATCCATCGAATGGATATACCACGTTTGTTTATCCATTCATTAGTTGACGGGCACTTGGGTCATTTCCACTTTTTCTCTATCACAAATAATTCTGCTATGAACATCCAAATACAAGTTTTGTGGACATATGTTGTCATTTCTCTAAGAATGGAATTACTAGGTCCTATAGGGTCGCTATGAGTCAGGGTCAACTCACCAGCAACGTTAATAGGTTATGGTAACTCTAAGGTTAGCATTTTGAGGAATTGCCAAACTGTTTTGCAAAGTGGCTGCACCATTTTACATTCCTACGAACAATGCTCACATTTGTGAATAAAGCGCTGAATAAGATTGGGTATTTTTACTGCTAGCAAATTGGTTTCAGTCTTAGTTACTTAAGAGCATATAGTTTAACAGTTTGAAGGGATTGAAAAATTAAAATTTGTAGATCACCTTCATCCTTCAAAATTGATTTTTGCTTCTGCCACATACACAGTTCTATCGAACATAAAAAAGTGAATCTTCAAGTGATATTATCAAAAGAATCATATCAACTAATGTTAAACTCAGCCATTATGACAAGTGTTTCAGGAAAATGTGTGATGAAGCTATCTTTCATTTCTTACACAAGTTTAGTCCGTCCCACACATGTCTGTCAGTTTGTCGTACTATGAGGACTTGCGTGTTGCTGTGATGCTAGAAGCTATGCCACTAGTATTCAGATATCAGCAGGGTCACCTACAGTGACAGCTTTTAGCTGAGCCTCCAGACTAAGACTAGGAAGAAGGACCTGACAGTCTACTTCTGAAAAGAATTAGCCAGTGAAAACCTTATGAACAGCAGTGGAACATTGATACAGTGCCAGAAGATGATCGCCCTCAGGTTGGAAGGTACTCAAAAGATGACTGGGGAAGAGCTGCCTCCTCAAAGTAGAGTCGATCTTAATGATGTGGATGGAGTCAAGCTTTCAGGATCTTCATTTGCTTATGTGACACAACTCAAAATGAGAATAAACAGCTGCAAAGATCCATTAATAATTGGAACCTGGAATGTATGATGTATGAATCTAGGAAAACTGGAAATTGTAAAAAATGAAATGCATAAACATCGATATCCTAGGTATTAGTGAGCTGAAATGGACTGAAATTGGCCATTTTGAATTGGACAATCATATTGTCTATTATGCTGGGAATGACAAATTGAAGAGGAATGGCGAAGCATTCATCCTCAAAAAAAAAATTCAAAATCTCTTCCGAAGTACAACGCTGTCAGTGATAGGATAATATCTATACGCCTACAAGGAAGACCAGTTAATATGACTATTATTCAAATTTATGCACCAACTACTAAGGCCAAAGATGAAGAAATTGAAGATTTTTTTACCAACTTCTGCAGTCTGAAATTGATTGAACGTGCAATCAGGATGCACCGATAATTACTGGTAATTGGAATGCAAAAGGTGAAAACAAGAAGGATCAGTAGTTGGAAAATATGGCCTTGGTGCTAGAAATGATGCTGGAGATCGCATGATAGAATTTTGTAAGACCAACAAGTTCTTCATTGCAAATACCTTTTTTCACCAACATAAACAGCGACTATACACATGGACCTCACCAGATGGAACACACAGGAATCAAATCGACTACATCTTTGGAAAGAGATGATGGAAAAGCTCAATATCATCAGTGAGAACAAGGCCAGGGGCTGTCTGTGGATTAGACCATCAATTGCTCATACGCAAGTTCAAGTAGAAACTGCAGAAAATTAGAACAAACCCATGAGAGCCAAAGTACAACTTTGAGTATATCTCACCTGAATTTAGAGACCATCCGAAAAATAGATTTGATGCGTTGAACACTAATAATCGAAGACCAGACAAGTTGTGGAATGACATCAAGGACATCATACAAGAAGAAAGCAAGAGGTCATTAAACAGACAAGAAAGAAAGAAAAGACCAAAATGGATGTCAGAAGAGACTCTTAAACTTGCTCTTGAATGTCGAGCAGCTGAAGCAAAATGAAGAAATGAAGAAGTTAAGGAACTGAACAGAAAATTTCAAAGGGTGGCTCGAGAAGACAAAGTAGTATTACAATGACGTGTTCAAAGAGCTGGAGATAGAAAACCAAAAGGGAAGAACATGCTCAGCATTTCTCAAGCTGAAGGAACTGAAGAAAAAATTCAAGCCTTGAGTTGCAATAGTGAAGGATTCCATGGGGAAACTATTGAACGACACAGGAAGCATCAAAATAAGATGGAAGGAATACACAGAGTCATTATACCAAAAAGAATTGGTCAACATTCACCCAATTCGAGAGGTGGCATATGGTCAGGAACTGATGGTACTGAAAGAAAAAGTCCAAGCTGCACTGAAGGCATTGGCAAAAAACACAGTTCCAGGAGTTAATGGAATATTGGTGGAGATGTTTCAACAAACAGATGCAGCACTGGAAGTGCTCACTCATCTATGCCAAGAAATTCGGAAGACCTGGCCAATGATCTGGAAGAGAGCCATATTTATGCCTATTCCCAAGAAAGGTGATCCAACCAAATGTGAAAATTATCAAACAATTTCATTAATATCACCTGTAAGTAAAATTTTGCTGACGATCATTTAAAAGCGGCTGCAGCGGTATATCGACTAGGAACTGCCAGTCATTCAGGCCAGATTCAGAAGAGGACGTGGAACCAGGAATATCATTGCTGATGTCAGTTGGATCCTTGCTGAAAGCAGAGAATATTGGAAGGATGTTTACCTGTGTTTTATTGACTATGCAAAGGCATTTGACTGTGTGGATCATAACAAATTATGGATAAGATTGTGAAGAATGGGAATTCCAGAACACTTAATTGTGCTCATGAGGAACCTTTACGTAGATCAAGAGGCAGTTGTTCAGACAGAACAAGGGGATTGGTTTAGGGTCAGGAAAGGTGTGCGTCAGGGTTGTATCCTTTCACCATACCTATTCGATCTGTATGCTGAGCAAATAATACGAGAAGCTGGACTATATGAAGAAGAACGGGGCATCCGGATTGGAGGAAGACTCATTCACAGCCTGAATTATGCAGATGACACAACATTGCTTGCTGAAAGTGAAAAGGACTTGAAGCACTTAGTAATGAAGATCAAAGACCACAGTCTTCAGTATGGATTGCACCTCAACATAAAGAAAACAAAAATCCTCACAACTGGACCAATGAGCAACATCATGATAAACAGAGAAAAGATTGAAGTTGTCAAGGATTTCGTTTTACTTAGATCCACAATCAACAGTCATGGAGGCAGGAGTCAAGAAATCAAACAATGCATTGCATTGGGTAAATCTGCTACAAGCGACCGCTTTAAAGTGTTGAAGAACAAAGATGTCACCTTGAAGACTAAGGTGCGCCTGACCCAAGCCATGGTATTTTCAATCGCTTCATATGCATGTGAAAGCTGAACAACAAATAAAAAAGGCTAAAGAAGAATTGATGCCTTTGAATTGTGGTGTTGACGAGAAATATTGAATATACCACGGACTGCCAAAATAACGAACAAATCTGTCTTGGAAGAAGTACAACCAGAATGCTCCTTAGAAGCAAGGATGGCGAGACTGTGTCTTACATACTTTGGACATGTTATCAGGAGGGATCAGTTCCTGGAGGACATCATGCTTGGTAAAATGCAAGGTCAGTGGAAAAGAGGAGAACTCTCAACGAGATGGATTGACACAGTAGCTGCAACAATGGCTCAAGCATAACAGTGATTGTAAGCGTGGCACAGGATCGAGCGGTGTTTCGTTCTGTGGTATATGGGATTGCTATAAGTCAGAGCTGACTCGATGGCACCTAACAGCAAGAAAAACAACTTTAGTCCCTATTTCTTCTCACGTCAAAAACACGATCTTTGCGAATACACTAAACTTAATAAACCACAATTCAGCATCCAGATGTTTTAATGCAGATTTAAAGAAAGAGTAGTTAGTCTAGGTAATGTTTCCTTATCTGAGGTAGGTACTCACCATAATGAAAGATATTACAGGTCTTCCTAAACAGCAAGAATCAATTGCTTAAAGTAATTATTACAAATTAAATTTAGTATTATTAACAAGTGTTCAGATACACATGTCTGATATTTTCCATTGGAAATTTTCTTTCATTTGCAAATATACCTGGTATCATGGATTGAATTATTTCCCCTAAAAAATGTGGGTATTAACTTGGTTACACCATGATTCCCAGTATTCTGCGGTTGTCCTCCATTTTGTGATTGTAATTTTATGTTAAAGAAGATTAGGGTGGGATTGTAACACTCTTACCAGGTCACACCCCTGATCCAATGTAAAGGGAGTTTCCCTGGGGTGTGGCCTGCTCCACCTTTTATCTCTCAAAAGATTAAAGGAAGGGGAAGCTAGCAGGGAGTTGAGGACCTCATATCACCAAGAAAGCAGTGCTGGAAGCAGAGCGCATCCTTTGGACCTGAGGTTCCTGTGCTGAGATTCTCCCAGACCAAGGGAAGACTTGATGCATCGCAAGGACCTGCCTTCAGAGCTGACAGAGAGAAAACCTTCCCCTGGAGCCAGTGCACTGAATTCAGTCTTCTAGCCTACTGGATTGTGAGAGAATAAACTTCTCTTTGTTAAAGCCATGCACTTGTGGTATTTCTGTTATAGAAGCACTAGATGACTCAGACACCTGTGGAAGCAACAGTTCAAATGAAAAAGAAATTGTTCTCTTACCATCTTATAGTGCTAACAATTTATCAAGTGGGTATAGCCCACACCTTGCTTCAAAGGAAAGACTCATAGGCCTATATCTGCCCTAGAAATTGTTCTTTTGCCAGATGAAGTCTTGAAAATTTGATCAGCCTTGGGGCAAATTTATTTTGTCCTATAGGGTCGCTATGAGTCGGAATTGACTCAACGGCAATGGGTTTTTGGGTTTGGGGCAAATTTAGAGAAGTGGCTGATTAATCTCTTCACAGCTGTGTAAATATAAACATAAATTCTGTCTATTGAATTGAGGTGTTGTTAGTCCCTAGCAATCATGCTCGTGCCAACTTGATTGCTGAGCTCAAGAAATTTCCAGTCACAAGAAACTGTAAAAACATATGGCTTTTAGAAAAGGAACAGGGAGAAGATGGTGATTCTAAATGAAAAGGAACAGGACTAAACAAAAGTCTTGATAAGACAAAGTTTAGAAAGTAAAGGATTCTGTGAAATGTCCTAGTGCCCCCTGGGAAGATGAAGAAATAAAATTAGGATTTTTCAGCTTGATTAGTGTTTGACTTATGGGCTCTTTCCCTTGTAAGAGAGAAAAGTGTTTTGAAAAATGCCTTCCAGTTCATATAGTTTAACAAAATTAAAAAAAAAAAAACAAAAACACAGTTTTGGGACTTGTTTAAAAAAACTCTAGGGGAGAAAAAAGATTACTGAATCATATAATTAAACTATGGTTTATATGTAGATTTAATACAAATAGTTTATCATTTTAAGTTTTATCAGTGTTCCCCTTTCCAAAGCATGTATTTGCATTCTACTTATAGGACTAATCAGTCTGTCTTACAAGCACATTTTCCAACTTGTTTCTCAATTCCTTCTTTTTTATATATAACAAAACACATAACAACATCAGAAAACCACCACCAACAACAACAACCTAAAGCACAAACACAACAATCTGGATATAAAGGTTCATTTCAGAGAAAGGTAACTTTCTAACATTTGTCTTCAAGATGGAAACCCTAGTGTTATAGTGGTTTGGCTGCTAACTGCATCCACCAGGCACTCCTTGGAAACCCTATGGGGCAGTTCTACTCTGTCCTATGAGGTCGCGATGAGTCAGAATCGACTCGACGGCAACAGTTTTTTTTTTTTTTTTTTATCCTCAAGACAGATAGAAATAGGCTGACTCCGAAAGATAAGGGGGTCAATGTTAGGCATGACTGATTGTTTTCTGACGACTTTTCCTGAATAAAGGAATGACTTTTTGAGGAAGATTGTGAGAACTTCATCCTGGATGGATTTTTTTCTGAGATACTGCTCAGACTGAGTTATGACCTAACTAATGTCTCGAAGTACTTAAGATTCTACTAACTATGCTTCTGTAGAGGGCAAATAGGAGACCTAAAAGAATTATCTGAATGAATCAACTCCTTGCTATTCTTACCTTGTCTGCCCCATAGTTTTTCTTCTCCCTGCTTTTATATTATCTATATATTTCAAGAAATATATAGAAGTACAGCCAGAATGATCCTTAGACACAAGGATGGCGAGACTACATCTCACATACTTTGGATCAGTTCCAGGAGGACATCATGTTTCGTAAAGTAGAGGGTCAGCGAAAAAGAGGAAGACCCTCAACGAGATGGGTTGATACACTGGCTGCAACAATGGCCTCAAGCATAGCAAATATAATGAGGATGTTGGAGAACTGGGCAGTGATTCATTCTGTTGTACATAGGGTCGATATTAGTCAGGACCGACTCAACAGCACCTAACAACAACAACATATATTTCAAAAACAAAAAAAGTTTGTTTGTGAATGTGGGCGGGGGAGGCAGTGCTTAGTTCCAAAAGTGAGTTGAAGTAGCTTCAGGGATCTATCTTCAGACCAAACAGACTCTTGAGAAGCTTATTGGCAGTTACATAGAACATAGCTACATCAGAATTTCTTCTTTTTTGTATATCTAGTAATGGTATAAACTCCTCTTAGCCTTTGTGATAATTCAAACATGAATCATTTTATGTTCAATGAAAAAAAAGTATGAGATAAAATTAATAATGTGAACCACCTTTCAAGGAAAATACAGAGCTCAAGAACACTAGCCCCAAACATATATCATTAGGAATATCCACTTGTATAAAAATAAGTGTTCATTTTATGTGGCGTTTGTGTCTTTATTAGATCTCATGAGATTTGTATTTTTAATACTTAAGTTTTTTTTGCTGTAAATATATGAAATTAAAAACTAATTTTTTTATTTCTTTTTTATTGTGCTTTAGATGAAGATCTACAGAGCAAATTAGTTTTTCATGAAACAATACACATTATGTTTTGTGACATTGGTTGCCAACCCCACGACATTTCAACACTCCCCTTCTCAACCTTGGGTTCCCTGTTGCCAGCTTTCCTGTCCCCTCCTACCTTCTCATCCTTGCCCCTGGGCTGGTGTGCCCATTTAGTCTCATTTTGTTTTATGGGCCTGTTTAATCTTTGGCTGAAGGGTGAACCTCAGGAGTGACTTCATTACTGAGCTAAGGGGTATCCGGGGCCATACTCTCGGGGTTTCTCCAGTCTCTGTCAGACCAGTAATTCTGGTCTTTTTTTTTTTTTTTTGAGTTAGAATTTGGTTCTATGTTTTTCTCCAGCTCTATTCAGGACCCTCAACTGTGATGCCTGTGAGAGCAGCTGTTGATGGTAGCCAGGCACCACCTAGTTATGCTGGTCTCAGTATGGTGGAGGCTGTGGTAGTTGTGGTTCATTAGTCCTTTGGACTAACCTTTCCCTTGTGTCTTTGGTTTTCTTCATTCTCCCTTGCTCCAGATGGGCTCGGACCAGTGGAGTATCTTAGATGGCTTCTCACAAGCTTTTAAGACCCCAGATGCTACTCACCAAAGTAGGATGTAGAATATGTTCTTTGCAAGCTTTGTTATGCCAATTAAACTAAATGTCCCTCAAGACCATGGTCCCCAGTCCTCAGCCCAGTAATTTGGTCCATCAGGGATTTGGATGTGTCTGTAAAGCTTCCATAGCCTTGTCTTAGTCAAATTGTGCTACTTCTCAGTATTGTGTACTGTCTTACCCTTCACAAATGTTTAAACCAGTCTTTTATTATTTGATATCACCTTGACTTCCTCTCTATTTGAAAGTTCTGTACCTACACCGTTTATTCACTCTTTTATTGTTCTGATGTTGTTACTGTCATTTACAGATTGACCTCTGTGGTTTCCTGTAGTAAATCTTTTAGTTTCATTTTATCCTTGAGAGTTCCTTATCTAGGTTGGTATCTGCCTGATACTGTCTTGTGTCCTAGATTCAGGTTGCTGTCTGATGTTGCTGAATCTCTAACTAAAGGACTCTTTTTAATACTTCTTGTAAGTTTGGTTTGGTTTTTACATATTCTCTTAATTTCTGTTTATCTGGAAATGTCCTAATTTCACCATCATATTTGAGAGAGAGTTTTGCGGGATGTATTATTCTTGATTGGCAGTTTTTTTTCTTTCTTTCAAGATTTTATACATGTCATCCAAAGGCCTTCTTGCCTGCATGGTTTCTACTGAGTAATCAGACCTTAGTCTTATTGTTTCCCCTTTGTATGTGGCTTTTCATTTTTCTCAAGTGTTTCTCAGGGTTCTTTCTTTGTCTTTGGTTTTAGCAAGTGTGATTATGATATGTGTTGGAGATTTTCTTTTGGAATGTATTCTATATGGGGTTCTTTGAGTTTCCTGGATGGTGACCTTTGCCTTTCACGATATTTGGGAAGTTTACTGTCAGCAAATCTTCAATGATTCTCTTTGTGTTTTCCTTCCCTCTTCCCCCTGTTCTGGAACTCCGATCACATGCAAATATTTGCTTTTTATTGTATCACACATGATTCTCAGGGTTTCTTCATTTTTCTTCATTCTTTTCTCTGATTTTTCCTCATACAAAGTCCATCCAAGGATTTTTCTTCAATTTCACTGATCCTGTCTTCCATTGTTTCAAAATTGCTCCTAAAAATTTCTATTGCACTGTCCATTTCTGAAATCCTGCTGTTTATCTTTTGAATTTCTCATTGCTGTTTTTGTATGATTTCTAGTTTGTTTATTTTGACATTTTATTCCTGTATTATTTTTCTGACTTCTTCCAGTGGTTTGTCTGTGTGTTTCCCTGATTTTGTCTGTATTTTTCATGATTTTGTCTATCTTTTCCTTATTTTTGTCTGCATTTACCTTCATCTCTTGGAGAACTGTGAATATTAGAGTTTTGAATTCTGTATCAGGTAGTTCAGTGCCTTTTCTTGTACCAGAAGGTCATCTGGTGTTTTATTTTGGTTGCTTTCTGGAGCCCTCCTGTCCCAGGAGTCAGTGAGCTGGTGTCTCTCTGGCCGAGCAACCACCATGGCCCATTGGGAAGTGGCAGAGGCTGTGTAAAGGGAAGAAGGGTAGGAAGTGGGAAAACACGTATCCCTAATTACGGGGTGCTCTGTCTTCTGTTGAGAGCTCCATAAGCTGCCTTCCCGTACTCCCTGTCTGCTGTCCTTGGTGGCTGAGGTCCAAGATAGCAAATTTGGGCAGCAGTGAGCTGGTGTCTCTCTGGCTGAGTGATTGTGACCCTGTAGAAAGCAGCAGAGGCCTCCTACAGGGAAGGTTTAAGATGAAATATTTACAGTCATGAGACTTTGGGCAATCTTCTTCTTGAGCAATGCTACCTAATTCACTAGAGTTCTTTTTCATATATCTCCATTAAAATGTACCCTATAATCTGTGATGATTTTTTTTAAAGGAGTTGTTATAATGCAGTAATAGCAGTATTTCCACTCACTGGGGGACAGCTATATCTTCTTTTGGTAAAATTGCTTGAACTAACATGCTAATTTAATACCATATTTTCTTCTTTCTTTAATGGTGTTAGTTGTTTTAAGCAAACTATTATGTGAAAGCTGCCATATCATTTAAATATTTTTCAAAAACAAAGTTAGATTTGTCTCCATCTGTCCTAAACCTGTTTGTTTTAACTAATCTTTGAGTCTAACTGGGCTCCTTTTATGTTAAAAAAAAATCTGTAAACTCATCAACTGAGAAATACAATGCTGTCATATAAGTTTTTCTTTTTGAAATATCTTCCTTTCAATATTTGTCAACCCACCCAGTGCCATCAAGTCAATTCTGACTCATAGCAACCCTATAGGACAGAGTAGAACTGCCCCATAGAGTTTCCAAGGAGCGCCTGGTGGATTGTCAACAGTGTCCACTGAATTTTGTGTACTTTCTCTTTACTTACCATGTGAATGTTATTATTATAGTTTCCTTAACAACAACTAAAGACTGATAATGCAAAAGATTTATGTAAAACACAATCACAACTGTAAACATTGATAGTTAGACATAGAGATATTCTCTGTAGGCTCAGTCCAGTGATTACTGGGGAGCCTAATTTAGATCAATCCCATTAAACTAATTCACATAATATACCTCATAACTACAAAAAGGAGCTGATGTTTTGCACTCTATACTTGGTCAAGTCACCTATTCAGCTTCTTTACATAGGTCCTATTTCCTTGCCTCAGAAAAGCTAGGATGGTCAGGCCATTGAACCTTCAGAATTATGTCCTGTCAGACTACGGAGACGTTCTGTGTGCATGTCAGCAAAAGAGAACTTTGCTAGATAAAAAACAAATTTTGTAGGGAATATTCAGCATGGCTTCCTGAAAAAAAGATCTGTTTTCAATTCTGTTCTGCTGCATACTAATTGTGTGACCTTGGAAAAGTTATTAGATACTTTGAGCCCCTATTTCCTCGTCTGTAAAATGAAGGTCATAATGTTGTTGTTGCTAGGTGCCATTGAGTCAGTTCCGACTAATAGTGACCCTATGCACAACAGAATGAAGCACAGCTGGGTCCTGCACCATCCTCACAATTGTTGCTATGCTTGAGCCCATTGTTGCAGCCACTGTGTATATCTGTCTCATTGACGGTGTTTCTATTTTCTGCTGACCCTCTACTTTACCAGTTATGATGTCCTTCTCCAGGGACCTGTTCCTCCTGATAACATGTCCAAAGTATGTGAGACATAGTCTCTCCATCCTTGCTTCTAAGGAACATTCTGGCTGTACTTCTTCCAAGATAGGTTTGTTCATTATTTTGGCAGTACATGGTATATTCAATATTCTTCGCCAACACAACAATTCAAAGGAATCAATTCTTCTTTGGTCTTCCTTATTCATTGTCCAGCTTTCCCATGTATATGAAGCAATTGATAACACCATGGCTATGGTCAGGCGCACCTTAGTCTTCAAAGTGACATCTTTGCTTTTTCAACACTTTAAAGAGGTCCTTTGCAGCAGATTTACCCAATGCAGTGCGTCTTTTAATTTCTTGACTGCTGCTTCCATGGCTGTTGATTGTGGATCCAAGTAAAATGAAATCCTTGACAACCTCAATCTCTTCTCCGTTTATCATGATGTTGCTTATAGGTCCATTTGTGAGGATTTTTGTTTTCTTTATGTTGAGGTGTAATCCATACTGAAGGCTGTGGTTTTTGATCTTCGTGGCTAAGTGCTTCAAGTCCTCTTCACTTTCAGCAAGGAAGATTGTGTCATCTGCATAATGCAGGTTGTTAACGAGTCTTCCTCCAATCTTGGTGCCCCGTTCTTCTTCATATAGTCCAGTTTCTCGGATTATTTGCTCAGCATACAGATTCAATAGATATGGTGAAATGATACAACCCTGATGCACACCTTTCCTGACTTTAAACATGCAGTATTCCCTTGTTCTGTTCGAATGACTGCCTCTTGATCCATGTACAGATTCCTCATGAGCACAATTAAGTGTTCTGTAACTCCCATTCTCTGCAATGTTATCCGTAATTTGTTATGATCCACACAGTCCAATGCCTTAGCATAGTCAATAAAGCACAAGTAAACATCTTTCTGGTGTTCTCTGCTCTCAGCCAGGATCCATCTGACATCAGCAAGGATATTACTGGTTCCAAGTCCTCCTCTAAATCTGCCTTGAATTTCTGGCAGTTTCCTGTCGATATATTACTGCAGCCGCTTTTGAATGATCTTCAGCAAAATTTTGCTTCCATGTGGTATTAATGATATTGTTCTATAATTTCCGCATTCGGCTGGATCACCTTTGTCGGGAATAGGCATAAATATAGATCTCTTCCAGTCAGTTAGCCATGTATCTGTCTTCCAAATTTCTTGGCATAGACGAGTGAGCACCTTTAGCACTGCATCCATTTGTTGAAACATCTTGATTGGTATTCTGTCAATTCCTGGAGCTTTCTTTTTCACCAATGCCTTCAGTACAACTTGGACTTCTTCCTTTGGTACTATTGGCTCCTGGTCATATGCTACCTCCTGAAATGGTTGAACTCCAACAAATTTTTTTTGGTATGGTGTCTCTGTGTATTCCTTCCATCTTCTTTTAATGCTTCCTTCATCATTTAATATTTTCCCCATAGAATACTTCAGTATTGCAACTTGAGGTTTGAATATTTTCTTCAGTTCTTTCAGCTTGAGAAATGCTGAGCATGTTCTTCACTTTTGGTTTTCCATCTCCAGGTCTTTGCACATGTCATCATAATACTTTACTTTGTCTTCTTGAGCCATCCTTTGAAATCTTCTGTTTAGCTCTTTCACTTCATCATTTTTTCCTTTTGCTTTAGCTACTCGATGTTCAAGAACAAGTTTCAGAGTCTCTTCTGACATCTGTTTTGGTCTTCTCTTTCTCTCCTGTCTTTTTAATGACCTTTTGCTTTCTTCATGTATGATGTCCTAGATGTTATTCCACAAGTCGTCTGGTCTTTGGTCATTCGTGTTCAAAGTGTCAAATCTATTCTTGAAATTGTCCCTAAATTCAGGTGGGATATACTCACGGTTGTGCTTTGGCTCTCGTGGACTTGTTCTAATTTTTTTCAGTTACAACTTGAACTTAACCCACCCAGTGCCATCTTGAACTTGCATATGAGTAATTAATGGTCTGATCTGCAGTCAGCCCCTGTCATTGTTCTGTCTGCTGATACTGAGCTTTTCCATCATTTCTTTCCACAGATGTAGTCGATTTGATTCCTGTGTATTTCATCTGGCGAAGGTCATAGTAGTTTAAACTTATAGGGTAATTGTGATAATATACATAATAACACATGTACAGCATTTCAGGCAGTGTCTTGAAAGGTGAAGAAATTGGCCCCAAGAAGCTGGATAACTTGTTCAAACTCACATGGCTAGGTAGTAATGGAACTCGGAGTACACACCGAGATAGTCTAGCTCCAGAGGCCATGTGTCTAACCACTATACATTACTGCTGTCTTCTAAGGCATACAATGATGTTGCAAGTATTTCTAGACTTTGTACGCGAATATCTAAATAAGTATACAAAGTTGTCAAACCACGGTGGTAGATTTGTTTTATTTTTAACTAATTTATAACTGAGTCCAAAATTTTATTTATCTTTCTGTTATAGTACCACATAGGTTTTTTTATCATTACACTAAAAATGACAAAAAGATTGACCTTCTCCTTCCCCCTAATGCCAGCCAATATGTGCTTCATCTTTATTTTACTTTATGACTAAGCTAGTGCCACTCCCTGCCTTGCAAGGCACTGAGGTATAATTAATTGTTACTCTTCCTTTGCTAGCAATAAAAAATATTATTAATGACTATAAAATCATCTATCAAAAGGAATATTAAACTATTAGTTGTAATTAGTTAAATTTATTATCAGGGTTGGGAAGCAAAAATACCATAATGACACATATCCTTTGTGTTTTTTATCTTATGACAGGAAAAGAAATCAAAGGTATTTCTTTATAATGAGTTCATTTTAATAGCCTCAGTACAGTTATATAGTACATTTTTTCTTCAGCATGTCAGAATTATACTGATATACTTTCTCTTTAATCCTCTGACCCGTTCTTTTGCCTTCATATACCCCCTTTAAGTATACTTGTATAGTAACTGCTTATTGCTTTACATTTTTTGGAGGGGGTGGACTTTTGAGGGTTTATTACCTGAGGTGACAGTAACATCACTAGCTATATCTTTGTGGTTGTGAGTTTTTACCATAATGGTTGGGAAATGATACTGACAAGAATTAAACATTTTCTTTTCCCTGTGGAGTAGGGTGAAAGGAACAGCTGGTTGGCCTCTAATTATATGACTGCGAGAGGAAATAAGATAATTGGACACCATTAGTAAAAATGACAATACAAAAACAATTGCTGATATATGCTGATATATGCACATATCTAGGAGGTGGGGCAGAGAAATCAACACTAACATTTATTGTATTTATAGTAAATGTTATTTTATTGTGTTTACCAGGTCCTGTGTTAGGCACTTTACATACATTATATTTAATTTTCCAAACAGATCATCTGAGAGATAGAATTACAAACTTTTGTCTGGCGCTTAAGAAAAAGGGGAGGCAAAAGCTCTAAGAACAAATTATCTTTCCCAATATTAAAAATTGTAAAGTACCAAAACAGAGCATCAAGCCCAGGACTGTCTGATGCCAGTACTTATCTTTTCTTTTTCCCCAAA
Organism: Loxodonta africana; assembly: GCF_030014295.1. Lineage (NCBI taxonomy): Eukaryota > Metazoa > Chordata > Mammalia > Proboscidea > Elephantidae > Loxodonta > Loxodonta africana. Next base: position 110,294,676 of record NC_087369.1, read on the forward strand.
ACTTGACACCAGTTGGGTGAAAATGTATCCAGGAGTTGCTCTGAACAGTTACCAGTATGACCATTCAGAAAGTATGGCTTTCTGACAAATCAGCTACAGATGGGCCAGATAGAGAGTGAGCTAAATATATAGGAAAGGAAATGAAGGGCCAAGCTTTCTGCACCATTTTAATGATCACTAGTTAAACATCTTGTTTGGGGGAAAAATTGCTGAAGTTAGCAAAGTGAAACTTCTCAGACCGTTTTAGACCACTACAAATTTTGTTGGAGATGGTTTGGTCTGGAGTATTGTTCAACTCCTATAGACATTGTATAAATATGCATATCCTTTAAGTGTTGTCTCATTTTAGAGTCATTTCCCCCAGAGTAACATCACAGGAACAGCCAATTCATTTTGTCATTGCTATCCAATGCCATATCAACTTTTCTCAATGATGCACTGCTTTTTGACCAAAATGATGATATTTATTAGTTTGGACAAGTCACCTCTTTTGCTTACTATTCTGCCCACAGGCTCTTTTGAATCCCTTTCTAGATATACACAGAAATATAGTTGGTCAATCTCTAAAATTTCATATTATTAAATTGATCCACAAATGTTTTATCCACTCATCTCTTCATTATCTTCCCTCATAATGTGCTAGATAGCTGTGAGCTACATTTTCTTTCTAAAAATAGTAAGAGTAATGTTAGACATTTCTAACATCTTAGGAAAAAAAAGACATTGAATAAAGATTGAAATTTGACATTAGCTAGTGTTATTGCAGTCTTAACTGTCTCACACCCAAAATGGACTCAGTGACATGGAGCCTTCTCCAACTCCCTCTAGCTCTGCTTTGGTCAGCTTGCCCCATAAACTTTGTAGTGCCTCTCTAAGGGAAAGATCAGGAACCCTAGTGAACCCTTACCTTCACTTTTAAAGACTTCCAAGGACAGAGATTTTGCAGCAGTGAATCAGTAAGCCTTTCCTGTAATTAATAGCTCATGTCATTGTGAAATTCTTTTACTCACTCACAACTCCATTCTTACATCTTGCATCCAACATTTGGTCTTTTTTTGGTTTGTTTTGTTTTTATTTTCAAAAATATCCTCTACCTAACGATTCATCATGCATCTGTTTTTAATGTTTTGTAGCATTTTTCCAAATGAAATAGCGCCTGTTTCTTTAACCTTTTTCTATGATTCCATTGTTCAATTAAATTGAGCCATTTTCATACAGAAGATCAGATATTTTTCAATAAGTTAAAATAGGGAAGATAGAAAGCATGGGGGTAAACATTTGCCTAGAACATCACAATACCTTTGTGTTCTAGAAGATAGATTCAAATACAGGCAAACAATGGGCCAAAATCCTGTTTTCTTGTATTGCATATTATATGGAACTAAATTTCAGATACCTTGACATCCTAGAGATAAGTACCCTGCGTTTATCTCCTCTGAATTCCACTAACTTATTTCCTGTCTGTCTTTCCCATATTCTTTCTAATGTTTTTGTGGAGTTGTGAATCAGAACTTATAATAAGAAGCAAAGATATCAAGCCATAAATCAGGTCAAGTTAACAGAGGGAAAATCCAGACTGACTAACTACTTAGTCTGTATAAACTTACCTGACGTCCAACTTCCACTCTGCGTCTCTTATAATATTTCTAAATTCTTTGTGCATTTATTTTTCAGAAGAGGCTCCTGTAAATACATACTATGGTGAAATTAATGCAACGATATCTATCTGGTCGATCCTTTGATTTTTGAACTGGTACCCTTCTATATGGGCATCCACACCTACCTAACAGATATCTCATCCCCATTTTTATACCCCTAAAAAAGGATTTGTGTTTAGTTTTCATCGGAGCAGTAGTTTGCTGGACTAAATACACATTAAATGTATCCTGTGGTATTTATGTTCTTTCCCTGCAACAGACGTTTCTTTCAATCTGTTGCTGTTTTCTGTCTTGGCCATTCCTTGAGATTTGATAACTGACTAAAGTTAACTTAAAAGCAGGATAGTGAGGTCAGAGAGTGTCATCTTTACAGACGCGTGTGTATGGTAGTACCTAAAGTTCAGTTCAGGGTTTGTGCTTGGGTCTGTAACCAAGACCTTGTTTTTCTGCTATGAGGAACTCCATGAATTTTGCTAATTGACCCACACGCTACCAAAAAAAGTAAATCCAACAGCAGGAATCAACCCTGTGAAGCTTTTCCTTACTCAGTTAATATAAAATAGTACCAGAAGAGTCCTTAAATGGAAACTGTGTAAAATATTCATAAACTAGTACATGGCATCAATCAACCCACAAAAATGAATTTTAACTTAGTTTTTATGTGATGTTATGATTAACATTATCATCTTTATTAGCAATTTAGAATTATCTTTTTTTTTCTAATAAATGCTAACTTTTTCTTCCTAAATTATGTTTTCTTTTTCAACCTGGCAAGATTCTTCCTCTTGTTTTCCTTTATAGACAGGAGCATGAAGTCAGGAAAAAGATCAAAGTAATTCAAATGATTCATGAAAATGATACTGCATAAAATTGACCAGATAAGTTTATTTTTTTTCCATGGAGTCATGACCTTATCAGTTCTTGGCAAATCAGGTACACAGCTACTTATTATAAAGTTAATACTCTCTCTGTAAACCTTTCCTTAAAAACATCATAATGATGCTAACCTGTCTTAAAGCCAATCTCTTAGCTTTTCCTTGATAACTACTTAAAAGGAAAATATTACAATGATAATACAACTTTAGCCAGAGCATAGAATTCATCCATTGGGTCTTTTCCAAATTATTTGTTGTATTTTTTAAAATGAGAAGATAAAACAGAGAGTGCTATGAAGTGACCTAAGAATTAATTGGTATACAAGATTAAGAAATGGAACTCAGTACTTGGGCTGCAGATTCCCCACTGTCGCCGATAGCCAAATATTTCTCAAGTGTCAGAATACAATATGTCATGCTCTGAACTTTGAAGGGAGTACCTGTCCTTGAAATAAAAGTCCTTCTTAATTCATCACAAAAGGTTTATGTCCTTGCAGATTGACTTTAGCATATCCTTCCTTTCTTCTTTTAACACCTGCAACATTTGATTTAAAGTCCCAGTTCTATGATCATTAACAGCTTATTGAAGACTGACGGTGGTGGAAGCCAAGTGAGGAAAACAAGGAATCTATAAATTCTTCCAGGAAACTGAGACTTTAGATGATTTTTTTTTTTAATGAGCTATGCTCCACTTGCTTGCTTAACAGCTCGAGTTTATATGAAGGAGTCATTGTTTTGGTCTACTTTTCTTTGTTATAAACCCGAAAAAAAAAAAAAAAAAAAAAACCTTGCCATTGAGTCCATTTAGTTAGCAGCTGAGCTCTTAACCACTGTGCCACCAGGGCTCCTTTGTTATACTTCATAAAAATATACCATCTCACTTTAAAACAAAACCTTGCATTTCCTGAAAATGAGAGCTTTTATGCCTTGAAATCAGTGATAGAAAGATATTTTTATGGCAAATCTTGAAGTCATAGGGTAAGTTTTATTTAAGTACATTTTTAGCCCGAGTGAGAGCCAATGAACGTGTATTTTTAGATTCCAAGTATTTGGAGAGTCAGATGATTTTATTCTCCTAGTAAAACTTGAACTTTCTTGCTTTAATTTGTGGCACATGCACAATTTCTAAATATTTACAATGTTATTATTGAAATCTTTCTACATTTAACTAAACAAGCAGTGTAATTACGGATGTTACGTCTTAGATGAGTGTAAAGCTTGGAATGGAGTTTCATTTTGTATATGATTAGACAGAAAAAAAGAATGAACTATTTCTGTCATAAATTATAGGAATACCTCTGGCAGATCACAGGCATAAATGAAGATATCAGTTTAAAAACTAATGCAATAGATAAAAACAAAATTGCTGTCTCCATTTAAAAGTATTATGAGAGTACGATATTCCATAAAGGATGTTTGAAATCACTAAAGAATAAACACATTCTATCTTTTTAAATTGCACATGGAGTTATTCTCATATATATCATCTTATATAATCTTTAAAAAGATTATAACATATTTTAAAGTGTTGGAAACTTTGACAAATTGATTATTTTACTTATTTAGGCTGGAAAATTAGCCCTATAATTAATTCACTTAAAAATATTATCAGACCCTAAACTTAAAAATAAAACACACAAATATATAAAATATCCATCTATTTAATAATTCTGCCCATAAGAAATTATCTAATTGACTCTTCCTTGCCAAGGGTATTCATTCATTCTTTCAAGACTCAAGTGAATTTTTTAACCCAAATATCTGAATTGTATTTTACTTGTAGAACTAGGTTCCTTCCTTTCATCAGCAATGTCAAGCATATTTAAAAACAAATTTTTGATTTATCAGAAACAAATGAAAAAATGAATTAGCAAATGAAATGGGACATGATATGACAGATATTCCAGAGAGACCTTTTATTCTAGAATGAAGAGACTGAAGTGTAAGGAGAGTGTGAGCACTACCTCTAACTCTCTCCTAGCCTTAGTTACTAATTAAAAACAGAATGAGATTGATAACTGTGGGACCAGCTGTGAAGGCAGGTCTCTGGTTGATTAAATGAATTGAATTAATTTTCTGAGAAAAGAAAGTCAAATAATACATCCAGTAACACTAAAGAGAAATTTTCTTTTAAGATAATAAAAGTACACATACATAATCCACAAATATTTATTGAGTCCTAGGTTGTGGTAGGTTGTGATAGTAATCCCTAGCAAAATTCCAGCTTAATTCATTTCTATCTAACCCTAAAAGGACTGTATCTCTCTATTTTGTAATGAGAATTTTAATTGTTATGTCAAAATCTCTGAGAAAAGAAGAGGTAATGTTTGTACAAAACCTTTGTGGATTAAAAAGGAGACTATTCAGTTGTCTTTATTCTTAGACTCACTATCTAGAAATGTGAGCTGTGACTCTGATGATAAAATGAGAATATCAGCATTGAGATCTAGAAATTATGTCCAATTTAAACCCTAGAATTTCCTACGTTATTAATTGGTGAAAGGTTAGTACAAGACCGATAAAGGTTGCAGAGGGAATCATTGCATGAAATGATTATCAGCTCAACATACATTAATAAAACAGCCTGACATTAGACAGACTATTGGATGAACAAAAGGGTAAAAATTTTTAATGCATCACTTTTTCCCGAAGCACTGTACTTCAAATATGTTCTTTTTATGGGTTTGTAGGATGAACAATTATTTTAAAAGGAAATCAGAAGAAAAGAATACAGTTAGATTGATGTTTACAGAATAAAAACCAAACAACCAAGTGCCGTCAAGTCGATTCCGACTCATAGCGACCTAGGCAAAGATTATTGTGCAGTCTGTGTTGATGTAACAAGCAAAACACCATTGCTTGTTTCTGGATGGGCTATTCATGCTAGATGCATTAGTCACAGTGTCCATGTTAATTTAGATTTATTCCATGGCTGCAAATGTTGTTCTAACAGCAGAACTAGGCTGTGATACCTTTCAGTGAAATGCTAATCACAGCCCACTGAATCTGTATGTTTTAGTGCCATTACCACTCCTAGAGCTTTCCAGGTTTTTATTTCTCTGTTATTTATTTGTGTTCACGGATCTTAGTAATGCATTACAGCCCTTATACTGGGATAATAAAGATTAACTACAAGAGCAATTGTTAGTCTATGCTCTTGCCTAGAGTAGTATTGGGATGGAGTTGAAAGTGAGTGTAGAGAGGATTAACAAAATTAAAATTGTGACTAATTAGATATAAGTACTCAAGAAAAGATCACACAATCCTTCTCTGAGTTTCAGTGCCTGCATTAAGAAGAAAGAATTAGGTGACTCAAAGACCTATGAACTGAGATCAACATTTCCTAAAGTATGAACACTAACACAGACAGACACTTCTTTAAAATGTAAAAATAAATACAGGTTCTGTGTTCTATTATGTTTGGAAATGAAAATAGAAATTTGGCCTTAAGTCAATAATGGCGCCTATCATTCATGACAGTTTTCACTATGTTTGGTAGAAATAATAACTGAAGATTACTTCATATAAGGATTTATTGGAAACACATGCTCAAAGGATTTCTCTATAACACACCATTCTTTAGAGAGTACTAACCTCTTTTTTTTTTTGAAACCAAGTTTTTGGAAATAAAAATATGCGATAGGCTGAAGGATATTAAAACACAATTTGAAATACTCTGGCACCAACTTCTACATGATCAAACAAAAAAATGAAAATACCCTTGAACTTGAAAATTAGCTTTCAATTTAGATGATCCTCAACGAAGCAAAAAAGAAAAAAAACTTTTAAAAAAGATTAGTATTTATTTTGTTTCCTTTATTATTTCTTGAATCCAAAATTCAAGGTGCATCTCATCCTCCCAATAGTCAGAGCTGACCTGATGGCAAAAAACAATAAGATAGTTTTTATCTTTCAGTGGAGTAGAAGAACTTTTTCCTAACAAGATTCAAAACCATTTGAATATTAACTCTTTTGCAATCTCAGTCTGAGTCTATTTTACTTGAGATGTTTATGAATCCCAAGCTTCTTGAGAAAGGTAGGGAAGAACATCTACCCCCACTAACATAGTCATCCTTTGTTGTTGGTGTACTAATTATAAAGAATGTTAAGTCTTTCTCCTATGATAGGTCCATCTACCCTATAGCTGTCAAACAGGAGAAATCCCCAGTGTGGTGCTATAAATGCTACCAGAATGTTTAGCATTTTCCTAATCCTTTGTCATGGCCCTTTGAGAGATCCTATGGCCTATCAGGAAACCCAGGTGGCGTAGTGGCTAAGTGCTATGGCTGCTAACCAAAGGGTCGGCAGTTCAAATCTGCCAGACGCTCCTTGGAAACTCTATGGGTCGATTCTACTCTGTCTATAGGGTCACTATGAGTCGGAATTGACCCGACGGCAATGGGTTAGTTTAGTTGGGTTATGGCCTATCAATACATAAATCACAGTAATGCTTCAAAATGGTTTTTGTGATTCAAGAATAAGATTGCAGAATTGAAAAGCTGTACAAGAGAGGCCTCAGTCACAAATTCTCAAAAGATAGGATATGATATCCCTTAACCCAAAACACCCAGTGCCATCATAATATCCCTTAGGCCGCGAATATCTGAATCAACCATTTTTAGCACAAGTTATTTTTTTCATCCCTCTTGACAACTGATTACCACAGAAACAATTATATTATTCATAGTGTCATCAAAACTCAAAACTCCAAGTCAAGCATTTTACATTCTCCTTTCATGGGTGAAAAGTAATATAAATGAAGACAATTTCAGTGAGTCTTTTTTTAAAGTACACTGGTGGCAAACATAGGTATAGATTTTTCTTTTTTAATTCTAAAGCTAATGCATTATTCCCTAAACTATTTTCCTTATGTTGGGAGAAACACTTCTGTGGCACTCCAACATGTGAGAAAAACACTAGAAATGGAATGGCTTTCTTGAGAAAAAAAATCAATTTAGTGGGAGTAAAGTGTCAATTTAAAAGTGTACGCGTGTACACACACAGTCTTAATTAAACTCCCTCTGAGGTTTCTTCTCAGGTTTTAGAACAAGAAAGACTTTAAACTTAATGTCTTAAATTAAAATTAGCTCTGTAAATAGAACTTTATCCCCAGAGTATCAAGAACAAAGGGTAAGACATCCATAAACCTTATCGACAATGCCAAAGTTACCACTTTTTAAGCAGAACGTCAGTGTTTCAATTTTTTTTTAATTTCAGATGTCAAATTAATTTCCTGCATAAGTGAATGTAATTTTCTGTATTAGAAATCAATGACTGAAATTTGCTGTTTCTGAAGACCTAAACTCCTTGTGCATTCCCTTAGTGAATCTACTTATTTAATTCATAAACATAATCCTATGTAATATTTGCTTAAGCCATCTTATCTGCTACTAGCATATTATATATCATGCTCCGAAAATTTGCTTAACACAATTTTATGAAAATTTGGCATATATTAAACAATCAGGTAAATATTTATACTAAGATTGAGCAAATCTAATTTTGACAATATTTGATATACCAGAGAACTTAACATGAAAAAATTAATATTAAACAACTGACCCATTTATTCAATCTTCCTTAGCTCTGAGCTTTTCTGAGTTTAGAGAGAGACTTTATATTGTCAAAAAATGAAATTAAAACAAAGTCAATTATCTTTTTCAGAGAGAAAATCATGAAAGATTATGGCCTAACAGTGTGCCTGTGCCTGAGGGACTGGAAATGAAAAGATCTTTGACTTCATTAATTTTACTAACGTGGATAATATAATACCTATTTTTCATTGGTGTTTTATGGATAAATGAGATTTTATGTTGCACTACAGTAATGTATCTGCAATGCATGAAATGATACCTCAGTGGCACCTCAGTAATCACCCTAACATACTACAGGGACAAAGTAGGCAATGGGGAAAGTAATTTCTAGTATATGGATTTTAAGACAGGGAGATGTGCCAACAGAAATATATTTTAATTCTGCTAGAACCTGTGGTATCTTGAGAGTATCTGTTCTACCTCTTTATATTTCAGTTTCCATTATTTAACTGATGTTTATAAAGATTTGCTGTTGATTAATATAGTGTTCATTCTCCCAAGTGGGCAACAGAAGGGAAAGAAAGACATTAATAAGAAGTTCTTTGAAGGTAGAGATTATGGAATTAATCTAAATATCAATTACAGCTTTCTTTTTAAGAAATTAGTGATTTAATGGGATCCTTATTATTCAAATACTAGGAGTAGATCTAGCTTTTTCCCAGTTTTTAAAGAAAACTATCTTTACTAAATAAAATATACTTACAAACACCACACTATATTATCATCAACTAAATCTACAGTGCACTTTAGCATACATGAGAGCAGAGAGTAAAGACAAGATGTGTTTAGTCGAATTAAGAAGAATAAATCAGGAGATAGGAAAAAAAAAGAAAAAGATATATTGATTATTTTCCAGTGGGACAACATACAATGTTCGCATTTGGATGTCGTGATGTTTAAGATGACAGGGGACTTAGGGATAAGTTGGACAGTACTGTATTTAGCAAGGGAAAATTTAGATTTCTTCATTATTTTTCTAAAATTCTAAATATTAAGAACTGATTAGAACAGAAAGAACAGGTTAGTTGGAAGCTTTTAAAATGATGTCATAGTCAAGATAGAATACAAAAGACGGAATACTGTGCAACGATAAAGAACAGTGATGAATCTGAGAAACATTTCACAACATGGATGAATCTGGAGGGCATTATGCTGAATGCAATAAGTCAGTCACAAAAGGACAAATATTGTATGAGACCACTATTATAAGAGCTCAAGAAAAGGCTTACACACAGAAAAAAGCATTCTTTGATGATTACGAGGGTAGAGAGGGAGGGAGATGGGTATTCACTAATCAGATAGTAGACAAGTGTCAACTTTGGTGAAGGGAAGGACAACACACAATATAAGGGAAGTCAGCACGACAGCATCAAAGCAAAAGTATAGAAGATTCCTAGACACATCAAAACACTTTGAGGGACTGAGTAGCTGGGCCTGAGGCCTGAGGACCATAGTCTCGGGGAACATCTAGGTCAATTTGCAAAACAAAAGTTTATTAAAAAAATGTTCTACATCCCACATTGGTGAGTGGTGGCTGGGGTCTTAAAAGCCTTCCAGAAAACAGCTAAGATACATCTATTGGCCCCATCCCACCTGGAGCAAACATGCAAGGAAAATACGCACCCAAAGGACTAAAGGACCAGAGACTCCATCAGCCTAAGACCAGAAGAACTAGGTGATGCCTGGCTGCCACCGACTACCACCCTGACAGGGATCACAACAGAGGGTCCTGCACAGAGGAGAAAAATGTAGAACAGAATTCAAATTCACATAAAAAGACCAGACTTACTGGTCTGACAGAGACTGGAGGAACCCCCAAAACTATGGCCCCCGGACACTCTGCTAACCAAGAACTGAAACCATTCCTGAAGCCCACTTTTCAGACTAAGATTAGACAGGCCTATAAAACTAAAGGAAACCCTGGTTTCATAGTGGTTAAGTGCTACAGCTGCTAACCAAGAGGTCGGCAGTTCAAATCCACCAGACGCTCCTTGGAAACTCTATAGGGCAGTGCTACTCTGTCCTATAGGGTCGCTATGAGTCAGAATCAACTCGATGGTAGTGGGTTTGGTTTGGTTGGTCATAAAACTAAAAATAACACACGTAAGGAGCATGCTTCTTAGTTCAATTAAATATACATGGCCAAATGGGCAGCTCCTGTCCAAAATCAGGCTGAGAAGGCACGAAGGGACAGGAACCGGACAAACTAACCTGGGGTGGAAATGGGGAGCATGCTGTCACATTGTGGGAACTGCAACCAATGTCACAAAATGATATGTGTATAAGTTTTTGAATGAGAAATTAACTTGAGCTATAAACTTTTACTAAAGCACACACACACAAAAAGAATACAAATGAAGTGGCTTTGATAGGGATAGGTAAAAAGTAAATAATAGTAAATTATAAAAATGCCTGTGATGTATTACATAATTTAAATGCATAACAGAAGTTCTTTTAGTAATATTTACTGAATGCCTTTTATGACCCAGCCATTTTGTAGGTGGTTGGGATGTATCAGAGGGCAAAATAGAAAAAAAAAAAAATCTGCTATCTTTGAATTAATATTTTAGTGGTGAGAGAGAGACAACAAACAATAAGCATAATAAATAAGAGTCCTGGGTTGAATTGTGTCTCCCAAAAAGTTATGTTGATGTCCTGAACCCTATACCTATAAATATGACCCTGTTCGGAAATAGGGATTTTCTTTTGTTATGTTGATGGGTCATAACAGAGTAGGGTTGGTTCTGAACCTAATCCTTTCTGCATGACATATTATAAAAAGAGAGACTGTTTTAGTTACCTAGGACTCCCTGGGTAGCACAAAGTGTTACGTGCTGGATTGCTAGCCAAAATATTGGCCTGGCGATCTGCTTCCCAAAGGTCACAACCTTAAAAACTATACGGAGCTGCTCTACTCTATGCACATGGGGTCACTACGAGTTGGAATTGACTGGTGGGCAACTAACAGCAAAAACAAGTGCTGCTGTAAGAGAAGTACCACAAGTGAGGTGCTTTAAAGAAGAGAAATTTATTTTCCCACAGTACTGGAAACTAAAAGACTGTGTTGATTCCTTTCTTGTAGGTAACCAGGGAATTCCTTGGTTCCTTGACAGTCCTCACAATCCTCACATGGCATCTGTCTTCCCTCTTGGGTGGCTGTCGCTGTGTCTAGCATGCTCTTTTTATAACTCAGAAGCAATTAGATTTAGAAACCACCCTACTAGTATTATCTTAGTTATCTAGTGCTGCCAGGGACAGATTACCCAATAAGCAAGGTAAGCACGTGCTTAGAGCATCAACTAAACAGGGGCACCAGTTGTCCAAAGCAAAGACCCATAGATGCCAAGCAGACAGGACACAAGGAAAAGTGAGTGTCACAGTGGAAAGGAACTGGCGGGCACTAAATGAAATTGATAACAGCTCCAGTGTGTGAGAATGTGCCCGCCAGAAATAAAGTTCACATAGGGTCACAAGGGCACCTACGTGCCAGGTTGTTTAAGCTATGAGGCTCCTACCACTTCAATAACTTTTGTTGACATTTGTCTGCTACAGTTCCCTCCCATGTAATCGAAACATCTTATCTCAGAGGGTCACTCGGGAGTATACTATTCTTTCTACAGAAGGCTGAGTTTCATCCCTGTTGTTGTTCGGTGCTGTCGAGTCAGTTCTGATTCATAGCAACCCTTTGTTCAACAGAACGAAACACTGCCTCGTCCTGGGCCATCCTCACAATCATTGCTATGCTTAAACTTATTATTGCAGCCACTCTGTCAATCCATCTTGATGAAGGTCTTCCTCTTTTTCGCTGACCCTCTGGTTTACCAAGCATGATGTCCTTCTCCAGGGACTGATCCCTCCTGATAACATGTCCAAAGTATGTGAGATGTAGTCTTGCCATCCCTGCTTTTAAGGAGAATTCTGGCTGTACTTTTTCCAAGACAGATTTGTTCCTTCTTCTGGCAGTCCATGGTATATTTGATATTCTTCGTCAACATCATAATTAGAAGGCATTGATTCTTCTTTGGCCCTCCTAATTCATTGCCCAACTTTCACACACATATGAAGCCAATGAGAACACCATGGCTTGGGGTCAGGCACACCTTAGTCTTCAAGGTGACATCTTTGCTTTTTAACATTTTTTTAAAGAGATTTTTCACAACAGATTTGCCCGTTGCAATGTGTCGTTCGATTTCTTGACGGCTGCTTCCATAGGCATTGATTGCAGATCCAAGAAAAAAAGAAATATTTTACAACTTCAATATTTTCTCCTTTTATCATGATGTTGCTTATTGGTCCAGTTGTGAGGATTTTTGTTTTCTTTCTGTTGAGGCATAATCCGTACTGAAAACTGCGGTCCTTGATCTTCATCAGCAATTATTCAAGTCCTCTTCACTTCCAGCAAGCAAGGTTGTTTCATCTGCATAAAACAGGTTGTTAATGAGTCTTCCTCCAAGGCTGATGCTGAGATCTTCTTCATAAAGTCCAGCCCCTCTGATTATTTGCTCAGCATACAGATTGAATAGTATGGTAAAAGGATACAACCCTGACACACACCTTTACTGAGTGTAAACCACCCAGTAGTCCCTTGTTCTGTTCAAACATCTGCCTCTTAGTCTAAGTACAGATTCCTCATGAGCACAATGAAGTCTTCTGAAATTCTCATTCTTCTCAATGTTATCCATAATTTGTTATGACCCACACAGTTGAATGTCGTTGCATAGTCAATAAAACACAGTTAAACACCTTTCTGGCTTTCTCTGCTTTTAGCCATGATCCATCTGACATAAGCAACGATATTCCTTGTTCCATGTTCTCTTCGGCATCCGGTTTGAATATCTGTCAATGTACTGTTGCAACTGTTTTTCAATGATCTTCAGTAAAATTTTACTTGTGTGTGGTATTAATGATGTTTGACAATTCCTGCATTCTATTGGACCACCTTTCTTTGGAATGGGTACAAATATGAATCTCTTCCAGTTGGTTGGCCAGGTACCTGTCTTCACCAAATTTCTTGACATAGATGAATGAGTACGTCCAGTGTTGCATCTGTTCATTGAAACACCTCAATTAGTATTTCATCAATTCCTAGGGCCTTGTTTTTTTGCCAATGCCTTCAGTGCAGCTTGAATTTCTTCCTTCTGTACTATTGGTTCCTTCTCATAAGGTCCCTCCCGAAATGGTTGAATGTCGACCAATTCTTTTCAGTACAGTGACTGTATCCCTTCCATGTTCTTTCGATGCTTCTTGCTTTGTTCAATATCTTGGCCATAAAAATCTTTGGTATTGCAACTCAAAACTTGAATATTTTCTTCAGTTCTTTCAGCTTGAAAATGCCAAGGATATTCTTCCCTTTTGATTTTCTAACTTCAGATCTTTTCACTTTTCATTATAATACTTGACATTGTCTTCTTGAGCTCCCCTTTGAAATCTTCTGTTTAGCTCTTTTACTTTATCATTTCTTCCTTTTGATTTAGCTACTCTATGTTCAGGAGCAAATTTCAGAGTCTCTTCTGACATCCATTTTGGTCTTTTCTTTCTTTCCTGTTTTTAATGACCTGTTGTTCTTCATGTGCTATGTCCTTGAAGTCATCCCACAACTCCTCTGGTCTGTATCATTAGTGTTCAATGTGTAAACTCTATCCTTGAGATGATTAATACTGAGACTGTTATATATACTGGATATTAAACCTTTATCAGATGTATGATGTGCAAACATTTTCTCCCATTCTTTGGGTTGTCTTTTCACTCTCTTGATAGTGTTTTATGATGCACAAAAGTTTTTAATTATTGAAGTCCTATTTATATATTTTTTATTTTATTTTTGGTGTCATTTTAAAAAACTGTTGGTAAATCCAAGGTCAAGTTTTACTGCTATATTTTCTTTTATGGGTTTTAGATTTTTAGCTCCTAAATTTAGGTCTCTGATCTATTGTAAGTTAGTTTTTGTATATGGTGTGAGATAAGGATCCAACTTCATTCTTTTGAATGCAGATAATCCGGTTTTTCCCAGCACCATTTGTTGAAAGGACTGTTCTTTCCCCTACTGTAGGTCCTTGTGAAAAATAAATTGACCACAGATGTATGGGTTTATTTCCTGGGCCCTCAATTCTAGGCCATTGATTTTATGTCTCTCTTTATTCCAGTATCACTCTGTTTTTATTACTGTAACTTTGGAATGGGAAAATGTGAGTCCTCCAAATTGGTTTTCATTTTCAAGATTGTTTCGGCTATTCTGGGTTTCTTAAAATTCCATATGAATTTTAGGATGCGCCTTTCCAATTCTGAAAAAAAAAATACACCATTGGGTTTTTGATAAGGACTGCATTGAATCTGTATATCACTTTGGGTAATATCGTTACTTTAACAACATTAAATATTCCACTTCATGAAGACAAAATGTCTTTTCATTTATTTAGCTCTTCTTTAATTTCTTTCAGCACTGATTTGTAGCTTTTAGTGTACAGATCATGCACCACTCTGTTTAAATTTATTCCTAAGTATTTTATACTTGTTGATGCTATTGTAATACAATTTTTTCGTAATTCTCTTTTCTGATTGTTCACAGTTATTATATAGAAAGACAACAGATTTGTGTGTGTGTTGATTTTGTGTTCTGCAACTTTGCTGTGCATGTGTGAGTGTGTGTGTGCTCTTTAGGGTTTTGTAATGTAAAGTCATGTCATCTGTGAATAGGGATAGTTTTACTTCTTTTCCAATTTGGATTTCCTTTATTTATTTTTCTTGCTTAATTTCTCTGGCTAGAACTTCCAGTACTATGTTCTTAAAAGTGGCAAAAATTGATTTTGGTGAATATCTTTCGGTCTTTGACCATTGAGTATGATGTTGACTGTGGGTTTTTCATATCTGGCCTTTATCATGTTGATGAAATTCACTTCTATTCCTACATTAATGAGTGTTTTTATCATGAACAGGTTTTGGAGTTCACCAAATTCTTTTTTTTGTTTGTTTGTTTATTGGGATGATTGTGCTTTGTTTTGTTTTTGTTTCATTTTCTTCAAACTATTAATGTAGTGTATTACAATGTTTAAGGAACCCTGGTGGTGCTGTGGCTAATACTCAGCTGCTAACGAAGAGGTCAGTGGTTCAAGCTACCAGCCACTCTGTGGGTTAAAGATGTGGCAATCTGCTTCCTTAAATATCACAGCCTTGGAAACCCTGTGGGGCAGTTCTACTCTGTCCTGTAGGGCCACTATCAGTCAGAAATGACTGGACTGCAACAGTTTTTTACAATGTTTGATTTCCTTATGTTGAAACATTCCTGAATTCCTAGAATAAATCCTACATTGTCATGGTGTACAGTCCTTTTAATATGCTGTTAAATTCAGTTTGCTAGTACTTTTTTGAGGATTTTTGCATTTATGTTCATAAGGGGTATTTTTCTATAGTTTTCTTGTTGTGCTGGCCTCATAGAATACGTAGGGAAGTTAACCCTCCTCTTCAGTTATTTGAAGGAGTTTAAGAAGGACTGGTGTTAAGTCTTCTATAAAAGTTTGGTGAAATTTACCAAAGGAGCTATGTGGTCCTGGGATTTTCTTTATTGGGAGGTTTTTGATTGCTGATTCAATCTCTTCACTTGTTATGGTCTATTCAGATTTTCTATTTCTTTTTGGCTGAGTTTTACTAGTTTGTGTATTTGTAGAAATTAGTCCATTCCATCTAGGTTATGGAATTTGGTGGCATGCAATTGTTCAAAGTATAACTGATTTTTGAGCAAATGTATTTATACTATATTCTCGAGCTTTCTTGAACTTTTTTAGAAACTCATTAAGACATGTAATGCAACAGTCACTGAGAATACTAGCTTCTTAGAAGAAGAATACAAGTTTCTTAGAAGCTATTTTGTGGGAAGTGCTTTTTAAAGAGTAAAATCCTAGGCAGTATAACTAGGTATTTTCTTATGAGTACTTTATTACTAATTGCTACTGGGTATATTTAAAATCTAGAGACTAGATAAAATACTAATCATTTAGTTACTAAGATACATAACAAACCAAACTCCTATTAAATAAAAATAATAAGACACAGAAAAGCTATTACAAGTATTGAAATATATACTTAATAATCCTAATATGACTCTTTGGCTATTTTGTGAAAATAAAACTTTAGATTATGATAGTAGACATGGTTTCAACTTATGTATGAGTAAGATAATGGGAGGAGTGTGATTTATTAATATTAACACCAAACTGTATTCAGAACCTTTGCTAAATAGTAATGTGTGAATTCTTTTATTTGTTTAAATAATTTAGGAAAAAAATAAGTACAGTCATTGAGGTAAAATAGGTGGGACAGCTCAAATATTTTGTTTAAACTACTAAAAGACCATATGCTATTTTTTGTATAATTTTATTTCAAATGTGAGGCACATCATTAACCATAGGATTCACGGAGGTGAAACTTTTCTGGGGAGAAATGTATTTTAGCATACAAAAAATTATGAGGAATTCTAACTCACTAGAAAGAAGCATATCAAACTCTATAGAACAAGACAATCTATTTTTCTTTTTTTATTGTGCTTTAGATGAAGGTTTATAGAAAAAATAGCTTCTCATTAAACAGTTAGTACACGTATTGTTTTATGACTTTGGTTACCAACCCCACGACATGGCACCACTCTCCCTTCTTGACCTTGGGTTCCCTATCACCAGCTTTCCTGTCCCCTCTTGCCTTCCAGGCCTTGCCCCTGGGCTGTTGTGCCCCTTAGTCTCATTTTGTTTTATGGGCCTGTCAGATCTTTTGCTGAAGGGTGAACCTTGGGAGTGACTTCATTACTGAGCTAAAAGGGTGTCTGGGGGCCATACTCTCAGAGTTTCTCCAGTCTCTGTTAGGCCAGTAAGCCTCGTATTTTTGTGTGTGTGTGAGTCAGAGTTTTAGAACAAAATGATTTTAATGACCTAACATTAAGTTGAAGGGATGAACCCTGAAACCTATCCAATTTACCTTGTTAATATGATACATTTGAGAAGGTAATCAAGCATCTTAGAATCATTTTTCAGTTCTGTACAAAACAGTTCTAGAGTAGGAAATACTTGAGGAGGTCTTTTTTGTTAATTTAAGTGATCATTCAGTTTAAGTCAGTGTTTTCTAATGTTTATCCTTAGTGCTACTATGTTGTACCACAGGATCAAATAACTGTCTTTGCCTCAATTTCTATCTGACTAATCTTGTATTAGGAGCCCTGAGTGGCACAAAACGTTAAGCACCTGACCACTAGCTAAAAGTTTGGCAGTTAGAACCCACCCAGACAAAGGCACCTTGGAAGATAAGCCTGGTGATCTGCTTCCAAAGGTCATAGCTTTGAAAACCCCATGGAGCAGTTCTACTCCATACACGTGGTGTGGCCATGAGTTGGAATTCCCTGGATGGTAACTAACAGCAACACAATCTTATATTTTCTAATTAAATCTACTTCTACTCTAGATTTTTTACTTCTAAAATATTTTGTGGCCTCAATAATTTTACTGAAAAGAAATTATTCAATGGAAATTATTCATCAGTAATACTAGACAAAATTATGTGGTACAATATTTAAAGTTGCCATTACAATTTTATTTGAACAAAACCAGACTTTCGCTGAACATCTGTAAGATAAGAATATGTGATTTGATGTGCAACAAATGTAGAATTGCTTTCAGTCTTGTGATGGTGTTTATTACTCAAATGCAAAGCCATTTTAACAGTATGAACTCTTCAATTTCCCATGATTTCTAAGATTTTGTTTCTTTAAGGTTTTTATTTCTCTTTAAAAGTTCTTTGAAAAATGACTGAATGAAAAAAATTCATCTACCTTTCACTATTAGAAGGCCATAAAATATTTTATATTTTTTACATAGATATATGCCTTTTAGTTTAAACAATTCTCAAATACTTCTATCTCTGGGAGATGTCAGTTTACATTTATTTTAAATTTATCTTTTGTAATTCTTATGTAGTGTATCCTGACACTATATAGGCGTGATTGAGTATAATTACATTTAGTTTAAAATAATTGAATTTAATAAAGTCAGATTCAATACCTATTTGACTGAATTGTTCTTTTCTTGTTGGGTTTTTAACATTGCCTAGATAAATCCTTCATTTAAAAAACTCATTAAATATCCTTTAGGCTTCAGTATTAGGACCTCCAAGTAAATACTTGTTCGGGGAGAGATAAGCTTTATGAGTTGCCTATGGGTTCTGCCTAAAAATTCAAATCTTAATTCAGATGATTCCCAAACTTCTATTTTGACTTCAAAAGTTTTCTGCATTGCCACACTATTTAATTGCTTGACTAATAGAGCTATTAAACCCATTGCCATAGAGTCGAGTCCAACTCATAGCAACCCTATAGGACAGAGTAAAACTGCCCCATAGGGTTTCCAAGACTTAATCTTTATGGAAGCAGACTGTCACATCTTTCTCCCATGGAACAGCTGGTATATTTGAACTGCTGACCTTGTGGTTAGCTGCTGAGTGCCTAACCACTGCACTACCAGGCTCCTTAATAAGACAATTACTAATTTTGAAAATGCCCATGAATTATAATAAAATTACAATAAAAATATTTTCATAAGTTTTTTTTTTCTTTTTTTCTGAACAGCCTCTAATAAAACCCAAAGTTTTGAGGGATTAACAGTGCATTATCAACATATATGGTATGTAAAAATAATCTACAAGAAAAAAATGATTTCAAGCTCACTAATATGTGAGGCATATAACATTCTCCTTTTAGAAGAAAGAATAAAACTTTATTTTCTGTAAAAGCAGAAAAAATAACATCAACCAAATGGATTATTTATACCATTAAAAAGAGATTGCAATTTATATTCTGGTGACTGGTATACTCTATGCAAAACCTGAAGCCTCTCTAGTGGCAGAAATCTACAAAGTTCAATGCAGTTCCAATAAAAAAGAATACATAATCTTCTTTAAAAATGCAATAAAGAAAATATCATTTTACTCTCTAGAGAGCTATCTTTCTGTATCTTTCATAGTACGGAAGAAAAATGAAGTGTTTCAACCAATTCTGTTATTAATGATCCTGAACAAGAGTATTCATCATAAGACATCAAAATTTCTCAGCACACAATTTCATCTTTTTAAAAACAGGTTTTCCTTAAATCTGGATTGTAAAACCACTCACTTCTCCTTTTCCAGTTAAAATATGAAGAACTCCTGAGACCATCTGATTTCTACAGATATTTAAAGGGTTATTTTATGATTTTTTTTTTGCATTTTTTGGGGTTTTATTCTAAAATTACTACTCAGCGCAAAGTCCCCTGAATCTCAGGACAGTGTAATCTTTGATCATTCAAGAATAAATACGCATCCTTTAAAAAGTTTGCTCTTAATCACTTTTGAAATTTTATTTTTAAACACAACTATGATTTCCTTTAGATATGTCAGTTCTCCAAATCTTGTTTGAAGACAAATATTGCATAAAATTGAATTTCATGTTGTCAAGATGATTTACAGTTATTGACCCAAATAAATTTTTATTCAAATCAACCTTTTTTGGTCCACCCCTTCTGAAATTATAGACATGTTAAGAATATACATGGTAAGATACTATTTTTAATCCCTCCCTTCCCAATTATCCCTACTAATAAGAAAGTAGAATAATATCTCTAGTTAACTCATTTTAGCAGCTTTATAAATAGGCTAGAGGCTATCATACAAATTCATATAATCAGGGTCAGAGTCATGATTTAGGAAAACAATTAAAAAAATCCTAGTATATAGTATAGGAGAACAGAAGGAGAGACTATATACAAAATTATCTAAAGTAAGTAATCAAAAGCCCATCTTATTTTCCAAATAAGTGAAAGATATATAAGAATACATATATTTTATTATAAAAGTGTCTTTGTAGGTAACATAGATGATAGACAACTTAGAAAAGGAAGGAAGGAAGGAAGGAAGGAAGGAAGGAAGGAAGGAAGGAAGGAAGGAAGGAAGGAAGGAAGGAAGGAAGGAAGGAAGGAAGGAAGGAAGGAAGGAAGGAAGGAAGGAAGGAAGGAAGGAAGGAAGGAAAATTTTAAAGTAACAGACTTCAGACATTTTTATTCTCCTCTTGAATAAAGCTGATAAATTTGGGGCCCAATGTATGGTGGCAGGTAAACACCTTCCATTCCATAGCCCCCTTAAGTAATTTGGTAAAAACCTAATCCTCAAGCTGGTAAATTTTATTATTGAAATTCTCTCTCTGTTCCTGATTTCACATACAGTACTCCACATTTGCCCATAAACTGGTTGAGTAAAACCAAACTAAACCCAGTGCAGTGAAGTCAATTCCGACTCATAGCGACCCTATAGGACAGAGTAGAATTGCTCCCATAGAGTTTTCAAGGCACACCTGGCGGGTTTGAACTGCTGAGCCTTTGGTTAGCACTTAAACACTACGCCACCAGGTTGAGAGCAAAATCCTTTAAAGGGGTATACCATTTTAAGAGCTTATCTTTTTCCTTACATGTATAAAACTAAGTAGCTATTCTTTACCCACGGAAAAAATATTCATATTCCCCTCCAGAATGGGTTCTTGAAGAACACAGTCTTTGAAGAATACAAAGAAATTACTGCCTAGGTTTAACAAAAAGTATAGCAAAGTATGTTTGCCCTTGAATTTTTTCCTTTAAGCAGTGGGAAGAAACTTTGGAGATGTTAGACTTAGTTACCCAAGGCATTGCACTGAGAGTTTATCACAAGGCAATTTTGCTTTTTTTGTTTTGTTTTGTTTCAGTTTTTTGTATTACCCCTTTTAGTCTTGTCTTACGGGAACATTTACCATTGTAGCATCTTGGCATTTACCCTCATCATATAATTTTATTTTAGTTCAGAACATTCAGTTAAAATAAAAATAGATATTCTTAAACTCCTCCTATTTGAAGTCTCCAATTTAGTCATATCTCTCCTGAATATCAAACTCTACAATTGCCTTTAATGAAGAAAATTTACTGGTGTGTTTATTATTATTATTATTAATAGTGGAAGTACTTTTTAAAAGCAAGGAAATCTTGTATAATGAAATTTTTGGAATCAATTTGGATGTCATATCTTTACTGATGGCCCAGACTACTGCAATTTATATATCCAGATTCATACTCCCTAAATTCCAAGCAGAGTATACTGGCACTAATCTCTTTCTACTACCTTTGCCCTCTTTTCATGACCTCTGTATGTGGACAGAAAGGTTATTGGGTAGCACAGAGTTTTTAACAGCATAGGTGGAGGGATCCAGTTGTCAAAAGCATACTTCCATGTGGTGCCCTGGAATAAAATGGTCGTTATAGCTTTTGGTATACTCTGTAGGAGAGAAGGGAGAAGTCATGATGAGAAGCATGCAAGTTTTGTGATTGTCCTGATCACGAGGGGAGCATCTGATGATTTACTTTAATGCATATTGTTCAATTTTTACCAGAACGATTTACAATTTACAGGCCTTATTGATTCTAAAGACCAGTAGTAACTTATCACATAAGAGATATTTCATTATCATATACAGAGATTTGTAAAACTGTGTTTTTCAGTATCACTAACATTAAGGCTTAAGCTCTTGAATTGGTAAGTAATCCACTGATCGTCTTTGAGTTTCTAAATTTAAATAAGGCTCTTGCCTCAGAATTTAATGGAAAAATCAGTAGGATGACTTTAGATGTGTGATGATACCCCATGCCAGACATTTTATGTTAAGAATATAAAATTTGTGCTAATGCTTAAGGCTTTCGTTTTAAAGGAAATATTTCCCTGTTATCCGTTTCTCCTAATTCATATGACAGGAAGTAGAGAAAGTGTTATCACTAGCCTGCCAGCACTGTTGATATGTACCTGCTCCTTTCATTTTAAAAATATGTAGCAGACAATGAATTGCTACATATTCAGTTTAAGGCATTATGTAGTAAGCTGACCCTTAAACAATTGAGATACTTTTTCTTCTTTAATAAAAAAAAAAAGACCAAGAAAAGGAAAATCATTGAATTTCAGATCAGGAAGGAATATGGAAGGTAACAGAGATCATTTTTATTTTATTTTATCTTATGGATGAGAAAATTGAGTCCTAAGAGGATGTGACTTACCCAAGATCACACATTTATTTAGTTGTGTAATAAGGAATAGAATCTGGCAAAAATTATTGGAGGAATTATCATCCTATCAGAATCTGGCTGAATGATGCTGAAATGTGAAAATTATTTACTATTTAAGAAGACTGTATTGCCGTAAAGTCCAAATAGTGTTGTTTTCCATTAACATATGTGAAGGAGGAATCTTAGAAAATTCTCCTCTCCATGTCTGCATGAGAACTTTCTTTTTTTCCATAAAAATGCTAAATGACATTTCTAGTTTATTCTCTTGTTATCAATTCTTATTTTGCAAGTAGATAGCAAACAACTTACTTGGAAATAATAATTCTCATACATTACAGAAGGAAGAAAATAGGTAAAACCAATTCCCCATTTTCCTTTTTCCAATCAGAGATGTTACCTGAATCTAAAGTAAGTTGCTATGTAGTAATAACCCATAGACAAGTGGAGAAAAGCCAGGTTTATGAGTATATCAGGAACTATATAAAAAATGTGGGTGTTTGATGGAAAAAATGCATTTCCTTGCAGTATTTCAAACCACAAAATTATTTTCTTGTTTTGGTCTTTAGAAAAATATAGTATCTGAGAGGGGGCTTTACATACTTCCCTTAATATTGGATCTTACTTTCCTTAATATTGACTCTATAGCTGCAGAACCACATATAGCCCATATCATCTACTCAGCAGCTAACTATACATTACAAGGGCATGTTGTCCTAATTGCAAAAAGTTATCTGCTGCTCTCTTCCCTGTCTCTTTGCAGTACATCTCAGCACAGTGTCTTATTGTTCTCCTTGGAGCACTAACATCACTCACTGCTGAGGGGGGAAAGAGTTTTCCTCCTCAGAGTGGACATATTTATTGTACCTTCAGGAAAACTCAGCAAAATAGAACTAGCTTCTAGATAGTTCCATTAGAAAACACCATTACCATCTGAAATTCTACATAAATTCACTTTGAAGAAGTGTTACCTCATTCTGTCTGTGAATTAGAGTAACATAGTAGTGATCTGGAAAGAACTGTGGAAACTAATTGTTGTGTTCTGTGTTGGATCACAGCTGTCAGGATTCCTGGATACATTATTTAGAAAATGACATAAAAAGTGAGAGATTAGCAATAAAAGAATTTGGTTATAAAATAAAACAGGAAAATAACAGAAGGGTTTTTATGTTGCTTAGGGCAATATTTGTTATTTGGGGAAAATGCTATTTAAATGTAGATTCTACTTTCCACCTAGGGTTTCTAAGTGAAGATTAAGTTGTAATGTCAAAAAAGAAATGTGAATGCAAATCTCTCTCTTTCCCCCATCCCCCTTAACACTATAAACTTTGCTAGTTACTTTCCTTACACTATTATGAGGATTTACATTGAGTGTTGTTCTTCTCTAACAAGGCTTTTAAAAGATACATACTTACCCCAAGAAAAGGACAGCTTTCTTTTTTTCTTTTAATGAGCTGTGACTTGGCATTTAACTGATTCTCTTTTTGTTGTATAGGTTTATTATTTCCAACTACAAATAATAAGAAAAATTACATTGGACCTTGCCAAAATACTCTATTTAATCATCACAGTATAGACAATGAAATGTTTGGAAGATTTTTACCATCCTTTAAAATGTCATTTTGGCAGTACAGAAATTCCAGAAACACTCTTATTTGTGCAGAGTGCAGATAGCTTCAAAATATGTAAAACGTACTTTAAAAAAAAAAAAAAGCCCATGTTAAAGGAGATGATCTGGCTTCCTCTTCCCTGCACAATCCAGGTTTAAATTCTGCAGCACTATCTAGAAATTGTTGTTGTTAAAGGGGAAAGCTCAGTCCCTTCCTGTGAGTTTTTTTTTTTTCTTTTATCTAGCCTTCTGGCATTTTATTATCAGTGTTTGCAATGACACTTGCTTATCTTGTCAAACCTGTTGGTAACATGATGAGCATCCCCAAACTAATTTCTCTTTAATACTAGTACCTTCTGGAATGTGAGTCAAATTTAATACAGCAATGTCAAGTTTTGCTTTCAATTATTTTCCCTTTGACTCCCAGAGCCAACAGCAA
The DNA here is from genome assembly GCF_030014295.1 of Loxodonta africana. NCBI lineage: Eukaryota > Metazoa > Chordata > Mammalia > Proboscidea > Elephantidae > Loxodonta > Loxodonta africana. Next base: position 110,318,929 of record NC_087369.1, read on the forward strand.
ATGATATAAATTCCATTTGAGATATTTATTCATAGGAGCAAAGAAAAAAGTACACTTCATTCACTGAGTTGTTTAACCCATTATTAGAGAATATTGTAGGTATTACTAGGTGTTTTAGTCATCCAGTGTTGCTCTAACAGAAATACCACAAGTGGATGGCTTTAACAAAAATAAATTTATTCTCTCACAGTCTAAGAGGCCAGAAGTTCAAATTCAGGGTACCAGCTCCAGGGGAAGGCTTTCTCTCTCTGTCGGGTCTGGGGGAAGGTCCTTGTCACCAATCTTCCCTAGTCGAGGAGTTTCTCAGTGCAGGGACCCTGGGTCCAAAGGATGCGCCATTCTCCTGACTCTTGCTTCTTAGTGGCATGAGGTCCCTCTGTCTCTCTGCTCACTTCTCTCTTTTATATCTCTAAAGAGATTGACTTCAGACACAACCTAATCCTGTAGATTGAGTCCTGCCTCATTAACATCATAGAGGTAGGATTTACAAAACCAAAAAACCAAACCCATTGCCATCAAGTCGATTCCGACGCATAGCAACCCTTTAGGACAGAGTAGAACTGCCCCCATAGAGTTTCCAAGGAGCGCCTGGTGGATTTGAACTGCTGACCTTTTGGTTTGCAGCCATAGCTCTTAACCACTATACCACCAGGGATTTACAACACACAGGAAAATCACATCAGATGACAAAATGGTGGACAATCACATAATACTGGGTATCACGGCCTAGCCAGGTTGGCACACATTTTGGGGCGACACAATTCAGTCCATAACACTAGGCTTATTAAAGTCATTGTAAAGAAACCGACACTCAAAACAAATCAAAACGTCAGAATGTCTTCAGAAATGCCTTAATTAATTTCTTTAATGTGTGAAAAAAAAAAAAGAATGTAATTGCCATCTATTAAAATCAGGCTTAAAGTGTACCAATCAATATTTTAAAACATACACCAGGTACATTGGACCACAGAAGAACTAGATAATAAATAAAAAATGACTCGTTTTATATTCTCACAAGGCACAGGGATATAGATGTCTAAAATCCTGTCTTCAAAACTTTATGAGTGATACCAAGCTGTAATTGCTAAATCTCACAGTACTGTTCAATTCAGAAATTACATATATATGCATATTATACACATATATGTACATTTACATACATATACACAAATATGTATATATGTATTTGACTTTGCTTTTCTACCTTAAATTTTAGTTTGATACATTATATTGTCATATTTTAGAGCAGTCATATATAGCTTGGAGCCCTGATGGCACAGTGGTTAAGAGCTTGGCTGCTGACCAAAAGCTCTGCAGTTCAAATCCACCAGCTGCCCGTTGGAAACCCTATGGGGCAGTTCTGCTCTGTCCTATAGGATCACTATGAATCAGAATTGACTGGATGGCAATAAATTCTTTTTTTTTTTTCTTTTTAGCTTATAAAGACTTTCACACGCATCATCTTATTTCATCTTGACCATGAAACGGATTTTCGTTTCATCTCATTTGCTGCTTACTTAGGCAGAATTGTGATTTGGGGTCAATGCAAGAATACTACCTATACTGCTCGATCTGAAATTTAGCGTCCCTGTCCAGCACTTATATTGACCTTCAATCCAGTTTCTTAATTTGTGTAAATGAGTTTTAATATGATAGATGAGATGAAAAACTGTGTAAAATGATGAACATTTTCAAATTTGTGATATGTAAATTCGATTCCTTGAGTTCCTACAAAAAATGCTATTTAATAAAAATGTATTTCTCACACTGGATAGCACTTTTTATTCTGCGACGTATCTATTTTGATCCCAAACTTCATTGCTTCATTTACTCTTTCTCTGTTTTTCTTTTTATGATGACAAAAGAGAACACAGAACACCTATGCTTTAGAATAAATAAAACAAAATTATCTTACTGACATATCAATGAAAGAGATTCAAGCATACTATATTGATTGAACATCATACGTATTTTTTAAAAGCATATCAAATGTGCTATTTAGTAAAGGGTTGACTTTTTTTCTGCTGAAATATAATAAATACCTTGCTTGAATATTGAGGTTTTACCAGTCACATATAGTTACAGAGGTGAAACATGTCCACTTTAGTATCAATTTGTGGAATACTATATGAACTTTCAAAAACAGCCTATTACATTACTCAGAATGGAGAATGTGGGTGAGCTGCAGAAGCAACAAACTGTGAGTAGTAGGAGCTTGATAAATGTAATATCTCATTCTGTCATTCCTAGAATGGTTTCCTTTTGATCTAGAGTCTACTTTAACCCAGTGGGAAGAGCACTAGATCTTAGTTAACTGATAGAGTCAAGGAAGAGTCCTACAATCATAGCATAATCCATACTGTGGGGCGGGGTGTACACCTTAGAAATTGCCTAGCCTGTTTCTCCTCAGCCTTTTCGACCAAGGTGTCCCCATCAGCAAAGGAGAATGAACTGGTCGATCTGATAACCTGTGAGTTACCCAAACTGTAATATTCCTTCTAAGTTTTATGTTTTACCTGTAGCAAATGTGAGTATTTTGCATTGTACTCCTCAGTATTTTGTACATATTAAGAAAAATAAAAATAATTTTTTCATGTTATATCATTTTGGGCATGGCAATCTCCTTCATTTAGAATCAAAGTCTTTGCATCTTTTACAGCTAAATACTCAATTTAGCCTAGCATTCAAGGCCCCCTAGGATCTGGGCCCAGCCTGGCTATAACCTTAGAAACGTTTAGAATCAGAGGGGCCTATATCAATTATACCATTTAAACATGTATATCCAACTATTACCCCTTCAATAATCCTCCATTTCAGATAAACTGGATATTCTTTAACCTGAAGCACATTATTATATCCCTTCCCTGCTTTTATTTTTTCAATAATTCCTTAATGCCTACGAAAAACCACACCCAGTGTGGTCGAGTCAATTCCAACTCATAGCGGCCCTATAGGACAGAGTAGAACTGCCCCAATGCCGACAAGAAACGATTAAAACGTCTTCATATATTTTATAATCTGTCTCCTCTGTTCTTTTAGTTTCATCTTTCCCTGTCTCTTCCAGTGTGCCCTATTTTCCTTCAACTGTAAACTAAGTATGGTCCAGGAAACAAAAACCTTGCTTTCTTGTCTGTGTGCCTTTGTGCAGGCCAGGCTTTCCCACTGCCAGCATACCACTTCCCACCAAACCTTCCTTATTGTATTAGGCCTTCCTTTAGCCCTCAAGAACATCTCAACTGTAGAATTTAGTGCTTTCTAGTGTAATTATTTGTTTATGTAAGTATATTCCCCATTAGAATATTAGAGACTTAATAGTAGGGTTCATGTCATATTTGCTTTGTTTCTCCAATGCTCAGACTAATATCTGACACAAGGTGGGAACACTGCATAATCTTTAAAAATATTCTGTTAAATAATTAGTATTAAAAGTAAATTTAGATACCATCTAGTTCTACATCTCCATTTTAAGGAAAAATTGAGGCCCAGACATCAGAAGGGATTTGCCAGTATTATAAGGATAGGACCTTGTTTGGAGTAGAGGGGACGCATTAATTCGTATGTACAGTCTAAAACGTGAAAGAAATGTTTGATCTTTAGCACCTCTTTTACATAGGATCTATCGTGACAGTCTCTAAACATTCAGCTTGAAACATTAGGTTTATGACGGGGAAAAATTATTTTTTAACTTTATCTAATTCTTGAGTGACTTAAAATTTTGGCAGAAGAAATGTCTAATTTTTAAAATATGTTAATACCATGATTCAGATATAACCAAAGGAAATAGGAATAGTGCAGATTAAAGACTTCAAGAGAATACTTTAAAATTCACTCTAGGCAGTATCTGAGGTCTGGAGAAGCCTGAGGTTTTAACTAAAACACTTAATACTTTAGTTATGCAGCACTACTGGATTTCCACAGCCGTAATTACTCTTAATGAGCCCTGGTCACACAGTGGTTAAGCACTGGCTCCTAATCAAAAGTTGAGCGGTTCGAACCCACCAGCAGCTCCTTGAAAGAAAAATGTGGCAGTCTGCTTCTCTAAACATTACAGCCTTGGAAAAACTGTGATGCAGGTGTACTCTGTCCTATAAAGTCACTGTGAGTCAGAATCTACTCAATGGCAACAGGTTTGAATTTTCCTTAAAAATCAGCTGCTCAGTATTTACATGACATTTGCATCACCATAATTTTTCATCAATTTCAGCAAGTTTCTGTCTTGCTTATAGTCAATATAGTTATTTATAAGAAGTTTTAATTCATAGGCTATTTTTTTTTTATTATATTAGGGGATCCTGGAAATTTCCCTACCCTAAATACATATATGTTTTCCAGTTGACTCAATATTTTAATATGCACTTCCAAAATATCACACTTTGATCTTGGCATTTCCCTTTTCTTGTGCACACTTATAACATCATTGTGTCTTTCCTTGCCTGCCCATTTCCCTATGAGCTCTGTGTTTTGTCCCTTACACATCTTGTAAAAAAATTAATTAATTTGCTGAATGAATGGATAAATAACTGAATCATCCTATGAAAGTGTACATAATGTAAAAAGAATTGATATAATTGTTACTACACCATAAAATAATCCGAGAAGCTGAACTATATGAAGAAGAGCGCAACATCAGGCTTGGAGGAAGACTCATTAACAACCTGCCATATTTCAGCAAACTTGCTTGCTGAAAGCAAAGAGGACTTGAAGCACTTACTGATGAAGATCAAAGACTACAACCTTCAGTGTGGATTTTACCTCAACATAAAGAAAACAAAAATCATTACAACTGGACTGGTAAGCAACATCGTGATAAACCGGAAAATATTGAAGGTTTCAAGGATGTCATATTACTTGGATCCACAATCAACGCCCATGGACATAGCAGTCAAGTAATCAAACGATGTATTGCACTGAGTGAATCTGCTGCAAAAAGACCTCTATACACTGTGAAAAAGCAAAGATGTCACCTTGAGGACTAAGGTGCACCTGACCCAAGCCGTGGTATTTTCAGTCGCCTCATATGCATGTGAAAGCTGGACAATGAATAAGGAAGAGATAGAAGAAGAATTCGTGCCTTTGAATTATGGTGTTGGCGAAAAGCCCAAAAGAACGAACAAATCTGTCTTGGAAGAAGTAGTCAGAATGTTCCTTAGAAGCAAGGATGGTGAGACTTTATTTCACGTACTTTGGGCATGTTTTCAGGACGGACAAGTACCTTGAGAAGAGCAACATGCTTGGTAAAGTAGAGGCTCAGGGAAAGAGAGGAAGACCCTCAATGAGATGGATTGACACAGTGACTACAACAGTGGGCTTAAGCATAGCAACAATTGTGAAGATGGCACAGGACCAGGCAGTGTTTCGTTCTGCTGTACATGGGGTCAGTAGGAGTTGGAACCAACTCGATGGCACCTAACAATAACAATGATAATATACCATAAAATAAGGATTATATCAAATCTTTTTAAAACTATCTAAAAAAATTAAGTTCATAGGGAAAGTACTAATAAAAGAGTACAATAAATCAAAGTATAAGTACTTGAAGTACTATATGGAAAGAAGAGTAAAACCTAAGCCCATTGACTATCACACTTATGGATAACTTGGCATGGTTTACTGGACTGAGTAGATAAGATAAATCACTTTTAAAGTATAAGAAATCATCCTGGACATTGCTGAGGGGGCAGAAATTGTTTTAAAGTGTATGTAGAGAAATGAGAACTGATTTGAGATGATTAACTTCCAATTAATACATTTGTTTGCTGTCCTATAGACCTGCATTTTATTTGGACTTATTTTAGTGATTAAGGAATTATAGATAGCTTCAAGTTGGTGTTGGTGGCACCTGAACTGATAGTTACTGATTATTTTAATTATGTATACTTTTAATTATTAATTTCCATGTCAAATAAGAGTCAGATATAATTATCCTTGCTAGATTTTTAAACTTTAATCCAGTATTAAATTTTTGAAGTATTATGAATCATATAATTAAATTTTATTTAAAAGATAACTTATGTGAATACCTTTTAATTTAACTTTTAAGATACCAACTAAAATCCATACTGGATAATCTTTGCCAATATTTCCGTTGGATATGTAGTTTATTTTGCTTGTTTCTGATTCAAAGTAATCAGCAACCACTTAGAAGATGTATGTGAAGCCCTTTGCGTATCTGGCAGAGAGCTCAGAGATTTCTGCACCAAAAAAGAGATGGCAACAAATGTCTGAAGATGACGCTCATACCTATTAGGATAAATGCATTGGCAAATCCAATTAAAAAAGAATAATTTGCAAGGTAAAGATAAAAGAAGAGTTGGGATACTACATAATATGATCTATATTCCTAATTGTGTATGACTAATCAAATATTGTTATTTGTTATATGCTTAATTTTTAAAATTCGAATCATATGCTTATCTCATATTAACCAAGGATGAAACTACATCTCAAATATAATATAGATCTTTGAGAAAAAAATAATCTGATGAATGTGTGTACAAAATTCTAAATCTAAATAACGTCAATAGGATTGCAGAGCAAAATGTTAAATTACAAAAGAAGGCGACTTCTTGTTGATGATTCAGCCAAATATTTCTGAGTAATTATCTATACAAAATCCAAACTAATCCAACAAACCATATTAATGCAATAATTTTACCAAAATTGTATGAGATACAAGAAAATAGAATATGGCATAATTAACTATAATTTTCCCAAGTCTGTCTTGGAAGAAGTACAACCAGAATTCTCCATAGAAGCAAGGATGGCGACACTGTGTCTTACATACTTTGGACATGTTGTCAGGAGGGATCAGTCCCTGGAGAAGGACATCATGCTTGGTAAAGTACAGGGTCAGCAGAAAAGAGGAAGATCCTCAACGGGATAGATTGACATAGTGGCTGCAACAATGGGCTCAAGGATAACAATGATTGTGTGGGTGGTACAGGACCAGACAGTGTTTTTGTTCTGTGGTACCTAGAGTTGCTGAGTCGGAACTGATTCAACGGCACCTAACAACAAGAACTATAACTTTATAAAATATAAACATTAGATGGTGAGGTGAAATATACTTGAGAATGTGCAAGGGCCAAATATCAATAACATAGCACAACAAATAATTTTTTTCTATTAATATTTCATTGGAAACAGTGAGTTAACTTGACCTCTTTTAGAATTGTAATTGACTCAGTGAGAAATGGAAAATACTATTGCAAATAAATGTGTAGTTATTTATGCAAAAATGCATATACATCTGTCTAAATGTATCTATAGTAATTAAATCCAAATTTAGACATACAGGCTTCTGAAGAGCAACCTGAATGAATATCTCTCCTCTTTAATATAGACATTGTTATACCCAGAAGAATATGTTAAAACTGATGCTTTATAAAACCAAAACCAAACCCAGTGCCGTCGAGTTGATTCCGACTCATAGCGATCCTATAGGACAGAGGAGAACTGCCCCACAGAGTTTCCAAGGAGCACCTGGCAGATTCGAACTGCCAACCCTTTGGTTAGCAGCCCTAGCACCACCAGAGTTTATGATACTTTATTTACTCCCTCCAGAATATGCCTACTTTAGAACAGTATAAAAATTTCTAACAACTACTTTTACCTTATTATTGAATATTTTGAAAGTCAGTATTTTTTTAGGATAACTGAGCATTCGGTTTCCATTCAATCACAAATATTCCTTCTTCTTACCATTTTTAAAAACATGATTTTGACTTTTCTTTTCTTAGTCGTATTATCCCAGTGATATTGGATTTCCTGGTATGTCTCAAAATGCTGCATATTGTGTGAATTTCAATGATCTTTTAAAAAGTTTTATAAATACTCTGAGGTACCCTAAAGCCAGACTTAGGAATCAACATTCACCAGAGCTAAGAAATATTCCTGAGGAATAACAGAATAAACCATAGGTCAGTTCTAGGAAGAAAGAAGAATGTGCCTTTTTTTTTTAATTGATATTTGGTACTTAATTATCTTAGAAACTGTTTGAAGGCTTTATTTAAATATCCAGAATCTGAATAAGATTTCATCCTACCAGCAACATTTTATTATCATTGTACAAAATATTTTTGTAAGAAAACTGAGAAAAAATAAATAATGAAACATTTTTTAAAACCTGTCATAAAAAAAAATTATTTTACATGTCTTTTAAATGTGTTACTGGCTTGTTATCAGTGTCTAAATTTCCAACATGAAACAAAGTAAAATTATCTATCATTTTAAATGGCTATTTAATAGGACTATGAAAAAAATAAAATTCCATTCGAGTTTCAGTGATTTCCCCCACATTTTGGAAGATAGTGCAAATAGCGTATTTTAACCCCTCCCTCGACTTTGCTCAGGGAATCTTCACTGCTTAAAATCTTTCTGCCTGTTTCGTTATTTACCTTTAGTTTTGAAGGAAAGAAGTGATGAAATATCACATAGTCTTAATATAATTCATTCAGTAACCATTGAAGGAGCATTATGGTAAAACGCAAAGATTATGAAACTTTGAGTTAGACTCAATGCCTTTTAAATCCTGATCTGTCAATCAGTTGTGTGGCCTTAGAAATTTATTTAACCTTCCTGACCTTCAGTTACCTCGTCCCAGTTTCTTCATCTGTAACATTGGAAAAACAATACTTACTTTGCACAGTTGCTGTGATGATTAAATAGAATGTCACATGAAATGTACTAGATGCTGTGTTTGACATTTAACTGGCTCTTAGTACGTGTTATTAATCTTTTATTGAGAGTCCACTATACCTTGAGTACTCTGCCGCACCACAATACAAATATACGTGTACTAAAATTTGATTTGATAATATATTAATGCATGCTCTTTGGTAAAATTGTAGAAAATACTGAACATGTAGAAAATATTAAACATAAAAATCACTTAGGCATAACTACTGTTAAAATGTGAGACTGTGATTCATTCCAATAATTTTATTTTATCAGTGTCAGAATATATGCCTTCATTGGTTTGGTTTTTAAACATTGGGGTTATAGACTATTTGATGTCTGCATTTTTTTTTTAACTTAACGTTTTACCATGAGCTCTTATAATGCCATTAACCATTCTTTGAAATTCTGATTTTTAATTGTTCTATTCCACTGTGTGGCCTCCAGTGTATTTATATTCCTTTTGAGTAAATTAACATTTGATATTATGTATTCATTAAAATATATTGCAACATATTGGGCTGCTTTCACATGTTTGACATCAATTTAACTTGAACCCATTAACCTGTTGCTGTTCAGTCGACTCATAAAGACCCTATAGGACAGAGTAGAACTGCCCCATGGAGCTTCCAAAGAGTGCCTAGTGGATTCGTAACTGCCGACCTTTTGGTTAGCAACTGTAGCACTTAACCACTATGCCACCAGCCTTTCTAGTAGTGATCATTTAAGTGCTTGCAGGAACTATACTATAGCCAGCCAAGCCACTGCCCTCGAGTCGATTCCGACTCATATAGTATAGCAGTGAACTTATATTCATGTGCTGTTGTTTGTAAATGATGCAGTTTAAGTTCTAGCGTAGTCAGTAAAAGCGTGTACATTCTCACGTGCATACCTTGCTAGAAAAACTTGATAGTCATCATTGCCATACCTTGGAATTATACTAATCCATGTTTTATGAAATACAATTATAGATAGTACATCAAGAGAGAAAAACATATTGTGTAATATGGAAGCAGTTGACTGTGTTAGTCTATTGATGAACAGCTTGTAACCCGCTGTGATTCAATGACATTTCTGAAAAGCTAAATGACTCACTGTCAATCATGTTGCTCCTTTGAGGTGCACTGCGAAACTATGATTCTTCACTGTGTGCAAAAGTAATTTGATGTCCTCACTTATCATTATAGCCTCAAGGTAGCAGGGAGAGAGGGGAGAATTTTAAAAATGTAATCAAACAGTATTGCAAAACCTGCGTATTTTAAATTCATTTCTCCTCATTTCTAGTAGCCCCCAACCAGAATAATTCAGCATTATATTTTTGTCTTCTAACTCTCATCCCAGTTGGTGAGAAGTTTTTTAATAGCCATGATGAATTATTTCCTGTCAGAATCTAAATCTATCTTCTCAAGTCTGATCGTTTTTGATGACTATGTTCTGCCAACATCAGCTTGAATGGAAGTAAAGGGCTATAATGAATTAACTATAGACATACTGATGGCATTTACGGTGGATTAAGAAATAAATAGCAACAGAGAGTATATAATAAAAAGGTACATATTTAATGTTCCCTCTTTAAAAAAGGGTATTGTTTAATTGAATATTATTCTTTACTATCTTTACAGTTCAATTAAACGATACGGAGCCCTTGTGGCACAGTGTTTAAAAACTTGGCTGCTAACCAAAACGCTGGCAGTTTGAATCCACTAGCTGCTCCTTGGAAACACTATGGGAAGCTGTACTCTATCATATAGGGTTACTATGAGTCAGAATTGACTCAATGGCAGTGGGTTAGTTTTTTTTTGAGTTTATGTAAATTATCTCACATTTTTCAAATTGATGGCAGAGTTAATTTAATGTCTTTATAAAATTGGAACTCAGCTTTATTTTTATTCACTGGCACATACAGAGAGTGAAACACAAAATGAATGTTATACATTAGTTCCCATTTGTTCCCATGGCTGTTCTTTCTGAGAGAAGTTTGATCAGATGCTTGAAATTTCCATTAACATATTATAAGAAACAGTGTATGGCTGATCTCTTTAGTTTTACTTTGTGACTTGGATCAGAATACACAAACCTAGTTATTAACCCCTAATAAATATTTCCACCTCCTGTCAATTTGTTGTGCTGTGGTGGCTTTCTTGTTCCTATGATGCTGGAAGCAATGCCACCAGTATTTTAAACACCGGCATGTTCAGCTGTAGAGGACAGATTTCAATAGAGCCTCCAGACTGAGATAAACAAAGGAAGAAAGGCCTGGCAATCTACTCTCAAAAATGAGCCGATGAAAACTTTATGAATCACAACAGAACATTGTTTGACTCGCTTGCTTTTGGCATGTCATCAGGAGGGATCAATCACTAGAGGAGAGCATCATGTTTGGTGAAGTAGAGGGCCAGCAAGGGCATGGGAGCTCCTTGGTGAGATGAATTGGCACAGTATCTGCAGGGATGAACTCGAACATGCTGATGATTGTGAGAATGACACAGGACCTGGCAACATTTCATTCTCATATACATAAGGTCACCAGGAGTCAGTTGAATTGATGACAACAAACAATAAATATTAGATGAGTGTTAAATTATTATTTTTAGTAAAATAAAATTTAATATATGAAGTAAAACTTAAAAGCAAATTAATAAATAATAAATTAGTGGTAGTAGAAATTACTTGGTGGAAAAATATGGAGCTGATATTTAGTATTATAGTTAGGTGTGATACAATTACAGGGAGTCTGTTGGACCATAACTCAAAATCCTATGGAAAAAAAAAGTTTGTTTTCTTAATTAACTATTTGGCATTATAAATATTGTTGACTTACTTAAGGTCCTAGATATAAGAATTGCCAAATCAGACTGATGACTATTCCAGAAGAAAAATAGCACTCCAGGTCCCTGGGTGGTGTGACCGGTTTACACTCTGCTGATAATCCACTGGTGCCATGGAAGAAAGGCCTGGTGATCTGCTTCCCTAAAGATTACAGCCAAGAAAACCACGTGGAGCAGTTATACACTGTAGCAAATGGGGTAACCAGGAGTCGGACCCGACTCGATGGAAACAGGTGTGGTTTGGTTTATGCATGGTTTGGTAATTGACTTAGGCTAGGTTTTAATAGGAACCCCCATTGAGAAATGGTATGTATTTTTGTACGCTTAAAGTTTTATCCACTACTACCACTTGTTCTATATTCTAGGTCTTTCTCTATCACTAGGATCATCAGGAAGAACAAACGGCAAATGTAGGACAGGGACAATGTATGGATTGGGTCAAATATAGTGTTCGCAAACCATGATATCAAACAAATGAACAAGGAAACTACAAAACTCTCAATCAAAATCATATTTTATACCATGTGAAAAAAAAAAGAACTAGATTGACTTCAAATTAACCTATGTTGTACATATAGATAAATTTTAGGGTAAAAAAATGTAAATAAAACTTCAAAATCTGACTTAAAAAGTCATCCTTAACATTCTAAAGCAGATAAGTAGATTATGTTCCCGGCGTACTGGTAGTAAAAATAAAGCTTAAGGTCTCAAGCTCATCTCACAATTAAGCTTTCTATTTCAAATTATAAATCAGATATGTGACTGCTGTATTTCTTGATTTTATGAGTTGAGAGCACTTATTAATAGGTACCTCTTACATTATGCACGTGAGCAACAGAGAACTATCAAGTACAACTGAGATTGGCTGATTATGGGTTATATTCTAAAAAGAAGGAAGAGAAGTGATAAACTACTTGACTGTCTGAATACTAATTACTAGCTTCAAGGCTGGTTGACTTTTATGAGTTTATGTCTAAAATCTAGGAGTGTGTTTTCCAGGAGCTTAAATATTACTAATATTTTATTTGATATCTTAATTATCATGTAATCTCTTTTCAAAAAGTTAAAAGTAAATTTGGAAAGTAGAATACAATTTTCTAAAGAGAATTTCAGAAATTTAGATTATGAATTCACATTATTTTTCAGAGAGGAACTGAACACAAACTATGATGCAATGCTAAAACATTGTATTTTAATGTGAAACATGAAATCAGTTTGCCTTTTCAAATGTGAATGAATGATTTTGATTGAAGAATATAACACACTGCATATTGTGCTCATTACCCCATAAGATCAAAGGGTAGACAGAATAATGCTCAATTAGGAGTGAGGAGAATATGGTTCTAGGCTCTCCTCTATCACTAACTAGCTGTGTGACCTTGGGCAGTTCCCTTAACATTTCAGCCTGGGTTTCCTCGTCTGCATACAACTAGTTTATCTCTACACCTTCTTAAGTTCTTCACATAAAAGAAAAAAAAAATTCTACCATTCTATTTAAGGGAATTGGGATTGGAAGAGAGGAATTGACATGACATCCATTGAACAATCCATAATAAAATAGAATTGTGAAGAAAAACACTCATTACTCAACCTCACTTCCTCCATAGAGTCAACTAAAAATTGACTAGCTCCTTTTTGAGCACTAACATTCATTTAACATGTAGTGAACCAGGTACAGCATTTATGGTATGATGGTGATTCAAAGTTATACCATAATCCAGGTGAAAAGTAACTGAAGTTTTTAGTTATGTTTGTAAGGAGGTCAAGATTTTAAATAAAATAAATTACATAGACACCACCTTATCTATTTCATACACAACCATTTTGTCTTTAAATTTTATCTCTTTCCTGGAAATAATAATGATATAATGCAATAAGGGAATAAGGTAAACTTTTGTAGGGTTATAATATAATTTCTCTTTTGAGAAAGTTATATAAAGAAAAGTGTTTAGGCTTTCCATGATTCTAAATATGTGGTTAAAGGAGAAAATAAATAGTGTCACAAGAATACAAATTTATCTTCTTTTATACAAATTCTTTTAGTTACAATTGAGAATACCATATTCCAAAGGGAAAACTACAGTTTAAATGCATGTTCATGCAAATTAAGGTAGTTTTTAATGTGGTTAGATATAATTCATGTGTCTCATTTAAAACTTTGAATGTCATTTAAGGATTTTATTGTAGCATTTACAGTGCATAAATCCTTTACCATACTGCAAATACAGTGCAATTCATACCAACCTTGTAAGATAGAAATGACTTCTGAATTATTTTCATCATTATGTGGAGAGCTAAAATAAATAGACCTCTTTTTTCTTTGGAAAAAAACATTCACTTTTAAGTGCTAAAAGCGTTCTTGTTGTTATGCCCCAGAAAGTAGATTTTCAATGCTATTAACTTTCCTGTTATATTCAAAGTGCAGTAGGTGTTTTTTTTTTTCCTTAAATTCAGTACTGAAATTTAATGTGAAATTAGTAAGTGGTCATCTGACTAATTTGCCTCCAAGCTATTTTGGGGAGATAAAAGTTGCATTTTGATTATATAAGAGTTGTTCACTATGATAATTTATATTCAATTTCTCTAGATCAATAAATGTGAAATGTCTTCGTGACACATTAGCTCAGCCTGGCAATACCCATGTGCTAAGTTAATTAAGGTGGTTATATAGGGTTTCTTGGAGTTGTTATTGTTGTTTTTAGACACAGTCACATTTTTTCCTACTTATGGCGACCCTATGTACAACAAAACTAAACACTACCCAGTCCTGTGCCATCCTCACAATCACTGCTATGTTTGACTCCATTGTTGCAGCCACTGTGTCAATCCATCTCGTTGAGGGTCTCCATCTTTTTTGCCCTGTCTACTTTACCAAGCATGATGTCATTCTCCAGGGGCAGGTCCCTCCCAATAACATGTCCAAAGTACCTGAAATGAAGTCTCTCCATCCTTGCTTCTAAGGAACGTTCTGTCTGTACTTCTTCCAAGACAAACTTGTTCATTCTTCAGGCAGTCCATGGTATATTCAATATTCTTCCACAACACCATAATTCAAAGGCATCAATTCTTCTTTTGTCTTCCTTATTCACCGTCCAGCTTTCACATGCACATGAGGTGATTGAAAATACCGTGGCTTGGGTCAGATACACCTTAGTCCTCCAAGTGATGTCTTTTCTTTTTAACGCCTAAAAAAAAAAAAAAAATGGAGTAGAGGTATGAAAATTCTTAGCCAAAATTTAAATTATGCTCTCAAGATCCTCTCGTAATCTCTCCATTTCATGAGTGAAATACAGAAGACAGGAGAGCATTAACTCATTCTTACACTAATATAGTGAATCCTTCTGTTTAATTTCAATAATCAAAATGTCCTTCAAGTCTTCTAATATCATCTGATGGAATTGGTTTAATTGTTCTTCCGCTATATCAAGTGCATAGGCATAAAGAGATTGGATTTACCAACTATCAGGCTAAATATTTGTTTATATGATTTTTCCATGACTGCTTAAATTTTACAAAAGTTTATGCTTTTGACATGTGACCTTTTAATATTAGATCCCCTGGTAGACAAGTTGACTGTATGTGGACATTATTATGAAATTATCCAGTATTTGAATTGATTGTTCTGTCTCTTAACCCTTGGAAGTTTTGTTGAGCAAGTTAGCGTGAATACTTATTTCAAAATTGGGAAGTATCAGAAAAAGTGTCTTCAAGCATATGTTAATGTCTTTAATATGACTGAAAAAGTACATTTTTGTTTGGTAATTTAGATAAGTAAAATATTCCAGAATGCTTAAAATATAAGAAAGACAGATACAGTTTTTCACTAAGACATTATTTTATTTACTTTATTACATTATTTTATTTACAAGTAATCAACGTAAATCCGTTGCCGTCTAGTCAATTCCAACACATAGTGACCCTATAGGACAGAGTAGACCTGCCCCGTAGGGTTTCCAAGGAGTGACTGGAGGATTCTAACTCCCAACCTTTTGGTTAGCAGCTGTAGCTCACTGTAGCTCTTAACCCCTGTACCACCAGGGCTCCAATAATCAGTGCAGTATATATTAAATTTAAAGTTATTTAAAGTAGGGTGTATACATGTAGAAAATAATTTTATAAGAATATATTATGATATATTTACTTATGTATTACCATAGATTCATAACTAAATTATTGTAGTTACTATTCAGAAAAACCGATACCTACTATTATGCTTGTGCACAGTTATAAATAAAATAAATGATTTTGTACCTCTAGCCTAAATAGAATCTAAATTGGTACCATATTCACTTAATATCTTTATCTCCCCTTCTACAAGCATATTTTGAGGACAAAATTGAGAAATGAGCTTCCTTTGTATAATTAGCTATATATAAATAAATATAAACAAAATAAATGATTTTGTACCTCTAGCCTAAATAGAATCTAAATTGGTACCATATTCACTTAACATCTCTATTGCCCCTCCTACAACCATATTTTGAGGACAAAATTGAGACAGGAGCTTCCTTTGAATAATTAACTAGTGTCTATATGATAAAAAAAAAAATTATATGATAAAAAAGAAAATAGCCCCCCAAGGAAGTTATATCAATCTTTTTCATCACACCTGATGTGAAGTTTTTAGTCTTATCATTTCAGTACATTGAACCCTGTGGCTCCAATTATCATGCACTAACATAAACTAGTTAATCTCCCTGGAATGGAATTTTGTAGATTACCTGAGGAGTCATACAGTAACTTTTGACCAACTTCTGCCATTGCATACATACATGGAATCTCTGTTAACAACTTTTAAAATGTCAGGACCGTGTTAATCATATATATTTATTATTATTATTTACTTTGTTGTATTGTAATTTGTATTACCGACAATTAGCATATGCGGTATTTTATGTATGCGGGACTAAATTATTTTCCCTTTACTTGGTAAATTATGTTTTGAAGTATTAAGTGGTGATTATCTCGTAAAAAGTTATTTTTACTCTTCACAGCTCTATCCTAAGGATACAAGTAAGCAACTAAACAACAATATACTTAAACACAATTTTCTAATACAAAACATCTAACCTGTTTTGTAGAAATGCCAAAATAATATAAATTACTCAGAAACACACTTAAATCAGTGTTACATATGATAGGAGCACAATATATCTGGATTGTACTATTTAAAATTATTACACATTTTGGAAATAATTTTCTTCATCAAACAGGATTAAAATGACTGTAATTCAAACCATTTTAACCTAAGATGATGTGAACACTGTAGAACTCATATTGTTTCTATTTGTCATTTTGATTAGACATTTTTCCCTCATTTAAAATATTAAATTATTGATTCAAAAAATGCTTCATTTTATGTTTAAACATTCTGGTGCAACTACCTAATAATAAAAATATAAGTCATTACCTTTTATGCTTTTTATTGTATAAGGCATTACCACACATTTTAAAATAGTTATCTCTACACCTATTTATACAGACACTCCTATATAAACAAATGTAACCGTCTATGCACCAACTACTAATGCCAAAGATTAAGAAATTAAAGATTTTTACCAAATTCTACAGTCTGAAATTGATCAATCATGCAATCAAGATGCATTGATAATCATTGGTAATTGGAATGTGAAAGTTGCAAACAAAGAAGCATCAGTAGGTGGAAATATGGCCGTGGTAACAGGAATGATACCATAGATCACATGACAGAGTTTTACAAGGCCAATGACTCATTCATTGCAAATACCTTTTTCAGCAACATAAATGGCGATTATAGACGTGGACTTCACTAGATGAAATGAACAGGAATCAACTACAACTGTGGAAAGAGACACCAGAGAAGCTCAATATCATCAGTCAGAACAAGACCAGGGGTTGACTGCAGAACAGATCATCAATTACTCATATGGAAGTTCTAGTTGAAGCTGAAGAAAATTAAAACAAGTCCATGACAGCCAAAGTATAACCTTTACTATATTGCACCTGAATTTAGAGACCATCTTAGGATAGATTAGACTCGTTGAATACTAAATACCAAAGACCAAAAGAGTTGTGGAATGACATTAAGGACATCATACATGAAGAAAGCAAAAGGCCATTAAAAAGACAGGAAAGAAACAAAAGACCAAAATAGATACCAGAAAAGACTCTGAAACTTGCTCTTGAATGTAGACTGCCTAAATGAAAAAGAAGAAAAGATAAAGTAAAAGAGCTTAACAGAAGATTTCAAAGAGTAGCTCAAGAAGACAATGTATTACAATGAAATGTGCAAAGACCTGGATTTAGAAAACTAAAAAAGGAAGAACATGCTCAGCATTTCTCAAGTTGCAAACACTGAACAAAAAACTCAAGCTTAGAGTTTCAAGATTGAAGGATTCTATGGGCAAAAAATTGAATTACATATGAATCATCAAAGGAAGATAGTAGAATGATGTAGAGTCACTGTACCAAAAAGAATTGGTTGACATTCAACCATTTCAGGAGATAGCATCTGATCAAGAACTGATGATAACTGAAGGGAGAAGTCCATGCTGCACTGAAGTCATTGGCAAAAAAAAAAAAAAAAAAGGCTCCAGGAATTGATGGAATACCAATTGAAATATTTCAACAAATGGATGCAACACTGAAAGCACTCACTCATCTATGGCCAACCGACTGGAAGCAATCCATATTTGTGCCCATTTCAAAGAAAAATGATCCAACAGAATTCAGAAATTATCAAACAATATAATTAGTATCACATGCAAGTAAAATTTTGTTGAAGATCATTCAAAAACGATTGCAGCAGTAAATCAACAGGGAACTTCCAGAAATTCAAGCTGGATTTGGAAGAGGATGTGGAACAAGGGATATCATAGCTGATGTCAGATGGATATTGGCTGAAAGCAGGGAATACCAAAAATGTGTTTACCTGTGTTTTATTGACTATGCAAAGACATTTGACTGGGTGGATCATAACGAATTATAGATAACATTGGGAAGAATGGGAACTCTGGAACACTTAATTGTGCTTATGTAGAACCTGTACATAGACTAAGAGGCAGTCGTTTGACCAGAACTAGTGTGGAATCGACTCAACGGCAGTGGGTAGTGGATACTGCATGGTTCAAGATCAGGAGAAGTGTGTGTCAGTGTTTTATCTTTTCACCATACTTATTCAGTCTGTATGCTGAGTAAATAATCCAAGAAGCTGAACTATATGAAGAATGCAGCATCAGGATTGCAGGAAGACTCATCAAAAACTTTCAATATGCAGATGACACAACCTTGCTTGCTGAAAGTGAAGAGGGCTTGAAGCACATACTGATGAAGATCTAAGACTACAGCTTTCAGTATGGATTACACTTCAACATAAAGAAAACAAAAATCCTCACAAATGGAGAAAATACTGAAGTTATTAAGAATTTCATTTACTTGGATCCACAATCAATGCCCATGGGAGCAGCAATCCAGAAATTAAATGATGCATTGCATTGGGCAAATCTGCTGCAAAAGATCTCTTTAAAGTGTTAAAAAGCAGAGACTTCACCTTGAGGATTTAGATGTGTCTGACCCAAGCCACAGTATTGTCAATCACCTCATATGCATGTGAAAGCTGAACAATGAAAAAAGAAGACCAAAGAAGAATTGACACCTCTGAATCATGGTGTTGGTGAAAAATATTGAATATAACATGGGCTGCCAGAAAAATAACAAATCTGTCTTGGAAGAAGTAGAGCCAGAATGTTTCTTAGAAGCGAGGATGGCGAGACTTTATCTCATGCATTTTGAACATGTTATCGGGGGGACAAGTCCCTAGAGAAGGACATCATGCTTGGTAAAGTACAGGGCCAGTAGCAGAGAGGAAGGCCCTCAATGAGATGGACTGACATAGTGGCTGCAACAATGGGCTCAAACATAACAACAATTGTGAGGATGACAGAGGACTGGGCAGTGTAGTTCTGTTGTACATAGGTTCACTATGAGTCAGAACCAACTTGATGACACCTGACAATAACAACAACGATCTTCTAACATTTTGATAATTTGCATTTAACTTAGATGACAATGACCTAAATTTTCTGTGAAAAACAAAGTGGTCTTTGGATGAAAAACCCATTGTTGTCAAGTAAATTCCAACTCATAGCGACCCTATAAGATAGAGTAGAACTGCTCCATAGGGTTTCCAAAGAGCACCTGGTAGATTCAAACTGCTGACCTTTTGGTTAGCAGCTGTAGCTCTTAACCACTACGTCATCAGGGTTTCCCTTTAGATGAAAAGAAGTCATTATTTTATTTGGTAATATATGTTATTAACATCTATAATACATATATAAAACTTTAAGAAGCACTTGCCAATTGGATATTAACTATAAAACATACATTAATTGTGGGTACATATACACGTGCATGGATATATAGCATATCCATTTCCTCATTATTTTGAATGGTGTGGATATGAGGCAGTGCTGTTTTAAATGCTAAGTATTCATGTTTTACATTACTTATGTTCATATTCTTTGGAACATGACTAATCAAATTAATTAAATTGTATTTTCTAAATCATGTGATATACTAGAGGTACTCAGTTAAGATACATGAAATAGACACTAATTGCGTTTTACTAATGCTACAAATTTTAAATAATTGGCAATAATAGCTAGGGGTAAACATGGTACTCAAGTAATGAAAATTGTTTGTTTTATATTGTTCCTTGAGGTGTAATATTGTCAGGAAAATTTAGGGTTTTTTTGTTTTTAATCTAAGTAAACAGCATGCAGCACCACAAATGTATAATACATGTTTTAATATACAATCATTAGGATGTAAATCATATTTTCAAAAAGTATCATAGTATACTGATTACATCTTAAATTGATTTGATAAAATAATTTAAGTAGCTTTAATAGTGAATTTCATCATAGAACTTATGAAACCCCACACAATACAATGAAATTTCTAATTTAAAAAAACTGTATATTTCAATTATATAATAATTTCTCTGTGGAATGGGCAGATCATCCAAACCTTAGTAAAAGGAATTCTTGGTTGAAATTGAATCGCTTCAAGAATAAATACAAAACAATATATATACTTTGTTTATTTGTTTATTGATTACTCTGGCCTATAGGGTCATTATGAGCAGGAATTGACTCGATGGCTTTGGGTTTTATTGGGTTTTTGGGTTTTATTGATTTGTTTAGATACAATTTTATTTTTAATGGCTTGAGTAAAAATAGTTAATATGAAAACATACTGTCATTTATGTCTAAAATATATTTTAGTGTTCAGTATCTCTAATCTCCCTGTGCTTCATTAATATACAGTAATAGAAAGGTAGGTTTCCTTATGTTATTACAAATATGGATTCTTGGTTACAGGCAGTGCTAATCAAGAATGTGTGAATACCTCAGTACAAATCTATGACTGTCATCAGAAATAATCTCTCCTATTTTTTTTTTATTAACTTTAAATCAGTAGCTTAATTTCCACAAATGAATAACAATTCATTAGGTGTGATTAAGATGACAAGAATGATTTTAATGAACTCCCATAAATACCTTATTTCAGACATGAGCTAAAGTAGAATGGATCACAAAACAAAAAGCAACCAATTTACCAAAATGTGTCTTTACGGTTTTGTTGCTGGATGGAAACCCCAGATTCTGCTTGGTGTGACTCATCTCAGCCATTAAAAAAAAAAGACCAAGGTAGGGGAGTGGAAAGGCACCTTTATTTTGATATGCAAGGAAACAGTCGGGGCTGCTGCATCCAAAACTGCTCAGTGAGGGTGAGGGAAAGGTAACTTTTAAGGGGTTTTTAAGTAGGAAGTCCATACAAGTTACATCAGCAACATTCTTAATCATACTATGCAGGTGCAATGAGGTTTACATATAACTTCATGCCTCACATGTTCAGAAAACGGCAGTTAAACTTCACCCAGAGGTAGAGAGGTTACTATGCATTTGGTATTTCATGAACTAAATGGTTATCTTGAATGCCAACATGGTGCTTAAACCGATTTCCACCAATTTCCTCTAGTTTGGGGGCAGCAGTTAAGGAGAGGGGAACCAGGATTCTAATGTAAAGCTACAGGGTGTGCCAAGCAAGCTGCTTGAGGCAGTGGAATTTTCTGCAGCCTGGGGACCTCTGTCTTAGTTTAAAAAAAAAAAGTTTAGCCTCCAAAAATACTCAGACATACTAGAACCAAATAAACAGTAATTACTCAATATATTTTTGCTAAATTAATATAATATAAAAAAATAATAATATACCCCCAAGTAAATACAAGGCATATATTGAGGATAAGAAGGAGGACTAGTCTAATTTGATAAGCTAAAAAATCAGGCAGTGTCCATCAAGGCATGGAAATTTAAATTAAAGTGTTTAGTATTAAGATAGTTCTTTCTAACTCCTCCAAGGTATATGGTTTATAATGTTAGGATATGTATAAGAAATGTAGCATAAATTTATTCAGAAAAATATTGCCTACTATGCACATGTAGGGATTATTTTAAGTAATCTTTTTAAGTGTGACTGAAAGTAAATAAATTTCATTGATTTTGTTTACAGCTGTTACACAATTACGAAAAATTCATAGATATGTTGGGGCATCATATCAAGAGTAGGACTGCCAGATAAAATAGAGAATAGCCATATAAATGTGAATTTCAAATAAACAATGATTTTTTTTATAAATATATCCCAAATATTGCATGGGACATAGTTATACTAAAAAAATTAGTTGTTTATCTGAAACGCAAATTTCACTGGATAGCCTATACTTTGTTAATTCTGGCAACCCTAGTTTAAAAGCAATACAGAACACCATTAAAGTCTCTGTTAGCTGTTACATTTGTGTTTTTTACAGTAACATTATAACATCTTTCTTGTAAGATATTTGCAGGGTTGAATAACATAATTATTATGAATGAGTTATTTCTCAATAAATCCAAGAAAAGTGAGAGAGAAAATATAGAAATATTATTCAATTTATATTCTTCATATAATTAATACCTTTCAGATTTCTTTATCCAGTGAACACAATATTGTTAATCAAATACGCTTCTTCCCCCTCAATATAAATTTTCTTTCTTGAATAGAAAAATAATATGCTCTAAGTCTCTTCCAGAAGCATTCTATAGAAGAGAAACAAAGTGGGTGGTTACAAAACACTGCTGTACGAAAAAGCTTAAAATTCTTGCTTAATAACCTGTACTTTTGGATTTGTTTTTCAACTGATATGTTGCAGTAAACACAATAAGTTACTGCATTTTATGTGAAGTGGTACAACAGTAATTCTAAGTAGACTGTGAAAACTTAAGGGTGTATATTATACTTCCTAGAAAAATCACTAAAAAAAAAAAGCGAGCACATATTAGCTAAAAACCAACATATAAGTTAAAATAGACACTAAAAATATTCAAATATGCCCAAAAAGTCAGAAAAAAATAAACATCTTAAAAAGCAGAGAAAGGACAAACATTAAATGAATAATAAAATGGAAAACCAAATAAAATCATATCTACAATTACATTAAATGTTACTGAATTAAACACTCCAAATAAAAGCAGAGAGCAAGACCCAACTTTATACTGTCTAAAAGAGATACACTTTAAATAAAAGATGCAAAAAGCTTGAATACAAATAGATGGAAAAACATATCATTCAAACAGTAAATGTAAGAAGGCTAAAGTGGCTTTATTAATATTAGATAAAATAGATTTCATGACAGAGAAGATTACCAAGGATAAAGAAGACTATTTCATAATGATAAAAATGCTAATTCATTAGGAATACATAACAATCATAAGTGTGTATGCATCTAATTGCTTTAAAATACATGAAGCAAGAAAAGACAGAATTAAAAGAGGAATAGACAATTCCACAAATAGTAGGTTTTTAACACCACTCTCTCTGCAATTGATAGAACAACTAGATAAAAGAATCAGTAAAGAAATAGAGGACCCAAACAACACTATCAACCACGTTGACCTAACTGATACTTCTATATAGAACATTACACACTAAAACAGCAGAACGTGCATTTTTTTGAAGTGTATATGATGCGTTCAACATTTGCTGGGCAATAAGAAATCTTGATAAATTGAAAAGGATTGAAAGCACACAGATTATGTTCATTTACTACAATGGAATTAAATTCCAAATCAGGAACAATAAAATATGTAGAAAAATCTCAATGTTTGGAAATTAAACAAGAAAAAAATTAAAAAGTAAGTTAGAAAATATTTCAAACTGAACTATAGTAAAAATACAATATGTCAAAATTCATGGGATGCAACTAAAACTGTGCTTAGAGAAAAATTTATAGCTTTAAATGCTTATTCTAGAAAAGAAGGAAAGTCTAAAATGAACAGACCCTCCAGACATTAAAAAAAATAAGAACAGGATAATTATGAACAATTTCATGTAAAAAAATTGGACAATTTAGAAGACCTAGATGAATTCCTTGAAAGACACAATGTACCAAAGCTCATTTAAGAGGAAATCTGATTAACTTTATGTCTTACTAAAGAAATTTCCTTTGTAGTTATAAACCTTCCCACAAAGAAAACTGTCAGCCAAGATTGTTTCACAGGTTAATTTTATCAAATATTTAAGGAAGAAAGGATAAAAAATTATACACAACCTCTTTCAGAAAACAGAAAAGGGGAAGCTCTTCAGCTCATTTATGAGGCCAAAACCAGACAAAGACGTTATGAAAGAAATTAAAAGGAAAAATGAAAAAACCAACGGACCATATCCCTCAAGAATATAGACACAAAAATCTTCTAAAATTAGTAAAACAAATCCATTAATACATAAAAGTAAGACATATATTAGGGAATGAGGTTTATCTGAGGAATGTACTGCTTATTTAACATTCAAAAATATGTCCATGTAATTCCGCATATTAATACAGTAAACTTAGTGCCTTAGAAGTAGGCTTTGTGGTAGAAAAGAAAAAGTGGTGTCATGGACCTGTCTTCTTCATGATTATTTTGAAACCAGTATTTTGTTACTATAGTAAGAAAATACAGGTCCTTTCTGATAGCCTATGTGGAACCAAATCACTAAGAAAACTAATGAGTCAATGAGAGAATACAAATACGAAGCTAATGAGAAGCCATTCTTGCTTAGTAAATGGATATGCATATGTACTCAATTACACTTAAATTGTGTATATATTATAATAAAATCCATAATTTGGGGTTAGGATATGTGTTAATAGTGAAGAAAGACAATTTCAGAAAAAAAAATGTTTTGAGAGAAAATGTTTGGATTCGAGAAATGTTTCCTACTTTTTCCTTATTTTCTACCTACTACCCTGCAAGTCACATGTTTCAAATATTTCTGTGCCCATTTATCAAGGATTATTTTTAGTTTGTTTCCCCCAATTGACAAAGAGTACTGCCTTTGGAACTTTCTCTTCACTTTAGGTCCCAATCAACTTTCCAAAGAATGTTCACACTAACTCACTGCAAAGCGCCCCTATCTATTTCTCCCCGTCCTTCACCTGTTTCGCTTTTCCCCAATTCTCTATAGACATTTCCTTCCCTCCACCCTCACATCCTTCCTATCTTTACACACACACACACATACATATAAACGCTAAGATTTTTGACTTGCCCATGACTTTATCACCATCTTCCTTTCATATAAAAAAAATATGGAGGAGTTAAATTATCTGTGGAATTCTTGGATGTTGCAAACAGTCAACACACTCCAGTGCTAACCAAAATGTTGGAGGTGCAATTCCACCCACAGTTGCCTCGAAACAAAGACCTGGAGATCTACTTCTGAAAAATCAGCCATTGAAAATCCTATAGAGCAATTGTACTCTGTCACATGCAAGTTTGCTGTGAATTGGAATTGACTGAACAGCAACTGGTAACTAGTTTAAATTGTAATTCATAAATTACTAACAAATATTTTGATCAAACAAATGTTTATGAAATCTCATCTCTCCCTTCTTCAGTCTGTTTTTAAGTAACATACAATGGGTCTGATACAATATGACAGTTTATTTATCAGGATAACTAATTAGAACTTTTGTTTTCCATGAAGAAAGACAATTTAAATGGAGAATATATTCCATAACACACTATATGTTTTTATGGCACATAGACTTGTCTTTCACATCTTGTGCAGAATAACTAAAATACAAGTTGTCTTCAGTTGAAACATCATAGTTATAGATCATTACATTGAATTTGATTGATTGCTTGTCCATCTTACACTGTTACAAACATTCTAATGCCTCCTCTTACAAAACTCCAGATAGCACATTCAATAGATAATATGCCAAATACACCTGGAACACTGATTGTCATTTCTATAAAACTAATTTGAAAGACAAATATCCTTGTGACATTTACAGTCCATGTATGAGATTTATATTAATATAAGTAGGTAATTAGCCTTATCTTTTTACCAATTAAAATATAATTATATTGCTATTATAAAATTATATAGAGTGTTATTTGTGTTAATCGCCTCTAAAATATATGTAAATCAATACAAGCACGAGTTGAAAAACAATACCAGGCTTTCCCTGCCTCAAAATGAAAAAGCAACATTTTTTTGTCTCATGCTAAAAGCCAATTTGCATATTGGCACCAGTAACAACTAATTCGATTAATTAAAATAATAAATAGTGAATAAATGCTCCTGCACATGATGTTTGGTTGAGGTAAATCAGAATTCATTGGATACTATGTCCAAATAATATGTAATACTTGAATAAAAATACTTGAATACATTTGGCTAATTCCTACATAGCTATACTCTGGAAAATAGTTCAAAAATATTGGAACAGGAGTTAAGGATATTGCCATTGGAAAAGGACTGTCATGACTTCTTGTTTTTTTATTCTGAGTTACTTTGGAATCAATTTATTCTGAGTAACTTTGGAATAAGTGTTTTCACATTTGTTTCATTATATATGTTGACATTTCCAAATCCTAGCCAGAATAAGCTGGAATTGATCTCAGCAATGAGAATATCTGGTGTGTCCGTGGTTTGTTCTTACTCTTATTATCACTATGTTCAAAGAACATCTTTAGAGGAAGAAATCCTTTCTCTTCTCCAGGTCCTAAGTAGTTAGCAATGATGACAATGAGAACTAACACATTCTCTGTTGTATATATTTTCAGTAGGGAAAAACAGTTTTATATAAATGCAATTATTTAAATGGTATGTCCAAAGTAATTTGGATGTCTGGTTATTCTTTCTATGTACACCTTTTTCAATGTTTTCTAGTACTATATATGATAGACTTAAAATGTAAGTTTTTTTTTAATAAGCACCAAAAGATACTTTTTTAGGATCTTTGAATGTATTTTTTTCTTGTACTTAGTAGTCTTTAAGTCAAAGTCAAAGATACCCATTTTACAGATCACGTTGAAAGAAAAATAAATGGCATATTTTAAAAATTACCAGATACACAGAGATTCTGGAACCAAGATGATCCAATAAGAAGCTCCATGCTCCTGTCCTTTCACAGAAAAAGCAAAAATAAATAAATGAATAAACAACAATAAAGTAGAAAATGATAGTACTAGCCATGTTGGAACTCTTGCGAACAGTCAGGGGATCACAGCAGTTGGGTGAAGGCCTTCAGAATGGTAGGAAGACTCTGAGACTTTGTTGTTGTTTGTTTGTTTTATACCGGCTAGAGCATGACTCTGCCACCACTTGGACGCTGGATAAAATTGTAAGCCATGTTTCCTGCTTGGGATCTTGGCACCTACTTCTGTAGTGAGCAGAAAGCCAAAAAAACCAGTCACCATCGAGTCAGTTTCAACGCCTAGCCACCCTATAGGACAGAGTAGAACTGTTCTCATAGGATTTCCAAGGAGCAGGTGGTGGATTTGAACTGCCTACTTTTTGGTTAGTTGCCATGTCCATAACCACTGCGCCACCAGGGCTCTGTAATGAGCAGAGCAGACTTTATTAACAAAATGTGTTTTTTTGCCTGTTTAATTTAATTAACTGAGTGCTTGCCTGTTTTGCCCATCTTGGAAATCACTCAGGGCAGAAGAGCATCAGGCACAACCTGTGGCATTGTAAGGTGACCTGAAGAGCCCCTGGCTACCTGTAGCAAAGGAAGGCAATTAAGATGCCAAGGTTCAAGCCCCTGGGAGAAAGTTTCCTTGGGGAATTACGGCATTTAAAGGCACCTAAGTGTATACAAAAAAAAAAAAAAATTTTTAAGTGTATATAGGAAACCCTGATGGTGTAGTAGTTAAGTAGTACAGCTACTAACCAAAAGGTTGGCAGTTTGAATCCACCAGGCACTCCTTGGAAACTCTATGGGGCAGTTCTACTCTGTTATATAGGGTTGCTAGGAGTTGGAATTGACTTGACAACAATGGGTCTCGTGTTTTTTTGGTTTTAAGTGTATATAATTCAGAGAGACACATGCATTCCCAGGAATAGATGCATGCCCAGAAAAACCTAAGGTATTCTTAAATTTTCTCCTTCATTTGATCTTCTGGCTTTGTGTAAACCTGATTAAAGATTGGCCCAGTATAGAACCATGCTGCAAAGACTGCAAGATTTTTTTTTTGGTTTATTTTGTTTTTGTTTGTTTGTTTGCTTCCCCAATGGTTTTTCTTCTGTTTGTTTCTGTAAAAACAGTTTGGAAAAGTCACTAAGCTCATGGACTACCACAGCATTCAACAATAGAAAAAGAGAGGAGAGGAGAAAAGAAAGAAAGAAAAAACCTAGAAAACCCAGAGGAAGAGGGAGAACCTGAGTTCTAGAACTACTGTATTATATTACTCAAATACACCATTTTCAGTAACAACAAAAATCACAAGACATGTGGAGAAAAAGGAAGGATGGTCCATTCAAAGAAACAAACTAAGTCAATAGAAACCATCCTTGGGAAAAATCAAACATTAGACCTACTAGATACAGATTTTAAAATAATTGTTTTAAATATGCTCAAAGAACTAAGGGATAATATGGACAAAGAACTACAGGAAATCAAGAAAATGATGTATTAATAAAATGAGAGTATTGTATTTTTACTCAAATAATGGACATCTTCTGCATTTATTTGCCAGCCACACCCTCCCCCCACAAGGTATTTTCATAAGCACGCTATGCTGACTTTTTACAGCAATATGTGGAAGATGAATGGCACAGTTGCTCTTGTGTGGGTGTCTCGAGGGGGAGGGGTGCAGCTGGCAAACAAGCACAAAGGGTGCACATTATTTACATAGGAATACAGTATTAACAAATAGAAGTTACAAAAATAAAACAAAAACAAATTCTGAAGCTTAAAAGTACAATAACTGAAATTAAAAACTCATTAGTAGGTTCGGTAGCATATTTGAGCTGGCAGAAGAAAGAAACGTGAAGATAGGAGACATTTGAAGTTCTACCAAGACTGAAATCTGAAGATCAGGAAGAAAAAGATTAAGGAAAAATGAGGAGAACAGCGAGACTTGCGGGATACTATTAAATGAACCAACATATGCATTATGAAAGTCCTAAAGGAAAGATAAAAGAAAAAGTGGTGGAAAGAATATTTGAAACTTTTCCAGACACGATGAAATAAATGAATTTTTACATTCCTGAAACAACAAGTCCCAAGTAAGATAAACCAAGGAGATCTATACCAAGGCACGTTTTAACTGAATTGTTGAAAGCCAAAGATTGGCATCACTTCTGTAAATGTTTGGTAGAATTTCCCAATGAAGCTATCTGATCCTGGGCTTTTATTGGTTGGGAGTTTTTTAATTACTGCTTTGATCTCTTCACTTGTTAGG
Source organism: Loxodonta africana (assembly GCF_030014295.1). NCBI lineage: Eukaryota > Metazoa > Chordata > Mammalia > Proboscidea > Elephantidae > Loxodonta > Loxodonta africana. The sequence goes on from NC_087369.1 coordinate 110,348,192, forward strand.
GTCTCTTGAGGTATTCTATTTCTTCTTGAGTATATGGAGGAAGTTAGTGTGTTTCTAGGAATTTGTTCATTTTATCTAAATTACCTAATTTTTTGGCATGAAGTTGTTCATAGTATTCTCTTATGATAGTTTTTGAAAGCAGCAAGAGAATAGCATACTCTATAATACAAGGGAGCCCCAATAAGACAAAGTGTGGATTACTCCTCAGACACCTTGAAAGCCAGAATGTAGTGGGATGATATATTCAAAGTGTTGGGGAAAAAAATCTGTCATCTAATAATCCTCTGACCAGCAAAATTATGTTTCAATGGAGAGAGTGTAATTATGACATTCCCAGATAAACAAAATTTGACGTAATTCATTACTACCAGACCTACCCTAAAAGAAATGCTAAAAAAAAAAAAAAAGAACCCTCCAATTTAAAAAGTGAGGACACTAGATAATAATTTGAAATTATATGAAGAAATAAAGATCTTTGGTAAAGCTAATTTCAAGGGCAAATATAAAGGCTAGTTTTGGTGTATTTTTGGTTTATAACTGTATTTATTACGTTCTGTTGTTGTTAGGTGCTGTTGAGTCAATTTTGACTTATAGCAACCCCATGTGAGAGAATGGAACCACTTCATTGGGTTTTCTTGGCTGTAATCATTACAGAAACAGATCACCAGGTCTTTGACCCAGGGAGCTTCTGGTTGGGTTTGAGCCTCCAGCCTTTCAGTTAGCAGCCAAGTGCTCAACCATTGCACAACCAGGGCTCCTTTATTATGTCCTACATGATATAAAAGTCAAAATTATAGATAATAATTATAAATATATGACACTGTGTAAATAATGCACAAAGATGTAATGCATGACATCAACAACCTACAGGAGGATGCGGAGTAACATAGGAACAGTTTTTGTATGTTATTGAAGTTAAGTAGGTATCAATGTAAACTAAAAAAAAAAAAAAAATTTAAACTAGGTTGGTATAAATTTAGGATAGTAAAGGTAATCCCCGCAGTAACCACAAGTAAATTTTTTAAAGAAATATACAAAAAAGGAAATGAGAAGGGGACAAAAATTATTCACCATAAATAAAATACAATAAACACAGAAAAAAGGGAAATACTCAAGGAAATAAGGAACAAAAAATGTATAAGGCACACCAAAAACAAATAACAAAATGGCAGAAGTCTTTCCTTATCAGTAATCACTTTAAAGATGTGAATGAATTGAACTCTCCAATCAAAAGGCACAGACTGCTAAAATAGATAAGAAAACATGGCTCGAATATATGTTGTTTACAAGAGATTCATTTTAAATAAAAAGACAAAAATAAGCTGAAAGTGAAAGATTGGGGGAAAAATACCCCATGCAAATAGAAACCAAAAGAGCACAGGGGTGGATATATTAATATCAGACAAAATAAACTTGAAGTCAAAAATTGTTATGAGACAAAGTTACTCTATAATGACAAAAAAAAGAAACTAGAAAGGGTCAATTAATCAAGAAAAGATAACAGTATATATGCACTTAATAGCAGAACTCCAAAACATGTGGAGCAAACACTGACAGAACTGAAGGGAAAAATAAGCACATCTACAATAATAGTAGGAGACTTCAACACACCAATTTCAATAATGGATAGAACAGCTAGACAGAAGAGCAACAAGAAAATAGAGGACTTCAATGACACTATAAACCAACTAGACCTAACAGCCATTTGTAGAACACTTCACCCAACTACTGCAGGATATACATTCTTTTTTTCAGTGCACTTGGGTCATTCTCAAGAATAGACCATAGGTTAGATTACAGGATCAGCTTCAACAAATTTTTAAAAATTGAAATCATCCAAAGTATCTTCTCCAACCATAGTGGAATAAAACTAGAAATCAACGATAGAAGAAAAACTAGAAATTTCACAAATATGTGGAAATTAAACAACAAAATAATAATCAATGGATCAAAAAATAAATCATAGGGGAAATCAGAAAAATTTTAGAGAAAAATGAAAATGAGAACACAAAATCTCTGGGATGCAGCGAACGCAGTATTCTTGAGCAAAACTGATAGCTATAAAAGCCTACATTAAAAAAGAAGAGCCCAAATCAATAACCTAACTTCACACCTTGAAAAACAAAAAAAGGAAGATGAAACAAAGCCCAAAACAACCAGAAAGATGGAAATAATAAAGATTACAGTGGAGATAAACAAAATAGAGAATAGAAAAACAATGGAGAGTATCAAAAAAACCACACATTGGATTTTTGAAGGTATCAACAAAATTGGCAAACCTCTAACTGCACTGATGAAGAAAAACAAAGTAGTAACTAAAATAAAAAAATGAAAGTGTCAGCATTATTACCAAACTTGCAGCAATTAAAACGACTCTAAGAGATAACAATGAATAATTATTTGTCAACAAACTAGATAACCTGGATGAAATGCATAAATTCCTAGAAATATAAAAACTATCTAAATTGCCTCAAGTAGAAATGCAAAATCTTAACAGACCACAAGGGAAGATATTGAAGCAGTAATAATAATAAAAAAAAAAAACTCCCAATAGAGAAAAGTCCAAGGCTAGATGGCTTCACTGGTGAGTTCTATCAAACATTTAAAGAAGAATTAGCACCATTTCTTCTCAAACTCTTCCAAAAAAAATGGAGTAGGAAGGAACACTACCTAACTCATTCTGTGAGCCTAACATTATTCTGATACCAAAACCAGATACAGATATTAGAAAACTACAAAATAACATCCGTTATGAATATAGATGCAAAAATCTTCAAACAAAATACTAGCAAATAAAATTCAAAAGCATATTAAAAGGGTCATACATTGTAACTAAGTGAAATTAATTCTAGGAATGAAAGGGTGGTTCAAAACAAGAAAATCAATCAATATACATACTAATGCAATCAAGAGAAAAAACCTACAATCATCTTACATGGTGCAGAGAAGGTATTTGATAAAATCCAAACCCTCTCATGATAAAAGTATTCAAGAAACTAGGGAGAGAAGTTCCTCAACATGATGAAGGGCATTTATAAAACAAACAAAAGTTATATACTCAATGGTGAAAGATCAGGAACAAGACAAGGATGCCCACTTTTACCACTGCTAGTCAGCATTGTCCTGAAAGTTCTACCAGAGCAATTAGGCAAGAAAAATGACTAAAAAGCATCCAAATTGGAAAAGAAAAAGTAAAACTATTTCTATTTGAAGACAACATGATACTATGTACAGCCCAAAGAATCCCCAAGAAAGCTACTAGAGCTAATAAATCAATTCAGCAAAAGTTGCAAGGTACAAGATCAGCACACAGAAATCAGTTGTGTTTCTATGCACTAACCAAAAAAAAAACAAACCAAACCCAGTTTTCTATACACTAGCAACAAACAATCTGACAAGGAAATTAAGAAAACCATACCTCTTACAAAAGAATATAAAAGAATACAATCAATAGAATAAAGAAGAATAAAATACCTAGGATTTAATTTATCCAAGGAGGGAAAAGACCTTTACACTGAAAGCTATAAAACACTGCTGAAAGAAATTAACGGAGACCTAAATAGAGGAAACCCTGGTGGCATAGTGGTTAAGTGCTACAGCTGCTGGTCAAAAGGTCGGCAGTTCGAATCCACCAGGCACTCCTTGGAAACCCTAATGGGCAGTTCTACTCTGTCCTATAGGGTTGCTATGAGTCAGAATCGACTCAACAGGAATGGGTTTGGTTTTGGTTTAAATAGATAGAAAGCATTCAATGTTCATGGTTTGGTAGGCTTAATATTATTAAGAGGTCAATACTACCCAAGGTAAAATACAGATACAATGCAATTAATATTAAAATTCCAACTGCCATTGTACAAAAAGAGAAAAGCCAATGATCAAATTCATATGGAATTACAAGGGGCCCTGAATAGCCAAAACAATCTTGAAAAAAAGAACACAGGATGAGGACCCATACTTCCGGTTTTCAAAATATACCACAAATCTGGAGCTATAAAAACAGTGTGGTTCTGGTATAAGGATGGACATATAGAACAATGGAACTGAATTGAGGATCCAAAAATAAATCCATATATCTATGATTTTTATGCATTGCTGGTGGGAATGAAAATGTTACATCCATTTTAGAAAAATATGTGGCTCTTCCTTAGAAAGCTAGAAATAGAAATACCATATGATCCAGCAATCCCACTCCTAGAAATATATCCTAGAGAAACAAGAGCTGTCACACGAATAGACATATGCACACCCATGTTCATTGCAGCATTGTTCACAATAGCAAAAAGATGGAAACAGCCTTGAGGTCCATCAACAGATGAATGGATAAACAAATTATGATACATACACACAATGGAGTACTACACAACTATAAAGAACAATGATGAACCTCCGAAGCATCTCACAACATGGATGAATCTGGAGGGTATTATGCTGAGTGAAATAAGTCAATCACAAAAGGACAAATATTGTATGAGACCACTACTATAAAAACTCATGACAAAGTTTACACACAAAAAGAAACAATCTTTGGTGGTTACAAGAGAGGGGAGAGATGGGGATGGGAAAACACTATGCAATAGATAAATGGTTTTTTAACTTTGGTGACAGGTAAGACAGTATACAATACTGTCACAACTTGTACAAGGCAAGGTCATGGAAGCTCCATAAACACATCCAAACTCCATGAGGGACCGAATTACTGGGCTAAGGGCTATGGGGACATGGTCTCAGGGAACATCTAGCTCAATTGGCATTACATAAAGAAAATGTTCTACATTCTACTGTGGTGAGTAGCAACTGAGGTCTTAAAAGCCTGTGAGCAGCCATCCAGGGTATTTCAATGGTCTCACCCCTTTGGGTGAAAGGAAGAATGAAGAAAACTAAAGATACAAAGGGAAAGATTAGTCTAAAGGACTAATGGACCGCATCTACCATGGCCTCCAGCAGACTGAGTCCAGTACAACTAGATGGTGCCCGGCTACCACCACTGATCATAATAGAGGGTCTCGGACAGAGCTGGAGAAAAGTGTAGAATAAAATTCTAACTCACAAAAAAGATCAGACTTACTGGCCTGACAGAGACTGGAGAAACCCCGAGAGCATGGCCCCCGGACGCGCTTTTAGCTCCGTAATGAAGTCACTCCTGAGGCTCACCCTTCATCCAAAGATTAGAAAAAAAAAAAAAAGGCCCATAAAACAAAACAAGACTAAAGGAGCACACCAGCCCAGGGGCAAGGACTAGAAGGCAGGAGAGGACAGGAAAGCTGGTAATAGGGAGCCCAAGGTCAAGAAGGGGGAGTGTTGACATGTTTTGGGGTTGTTACCCAATGTCATAAAACAATATGTGTATTAACTGTTTTTTGAGAAACGAGTTTGTTCTGTAAACTTTCATGTAAAGTACAATAAAGTACACACACAAAGAATGCCTCACACCATGTACAAAATTTAACTCAAAATGGGTCAATGACTTAAATATAAGAACTAAAGCCATGAAACTCTTAGAAGAAAACATGGTTGCAAAGTTTTAGGAATTTCTTTTAGGCAATTCACTCTTAGATGTGACAACAAAAGCACAAGCAACAAGAGAAAAAATAGATAAACTGGACTTTATCAAAATAAAAAATTTTTGTGCCTCAAGGGACATTATCAAGAAAGTGAAAAGACAACCAACAGAATGAGAGAAAATATTTGGAAACTGTATATCAGATAAGGGTTTTGTATCCAGAATATATAAAGAACTCTTAAAATTCAACAAAAAATTAACAACTCAATCGCAAAATGGGCAAAAGACTCGAATAAACACATCTTCAAAGAAGACATACAAATAGCTAATAAGCACTTGAAAATATGCTCCATGTCATTAGTCACCAGGGAAATGTACAACAAAACCACAATGAGATACCACTCCACACCCACTGCTGGTGGGATTGTATATTGGAGCAGCCACTACGGAAAACAGTTTGGGAGCTCCTCAAAGAGTTTAACATAGAATTACCATTTGAACCAGCAAGTAGATTCATAGTTATATACCCAAAAGAATTTAAAACAGCAACTCAATAGATACATGTACATCAATATTCAATACAGCATTTTTTCACAAAAGCCCATAGGTGGAAACAACCCACATGCCCATCTACAGATGAAAGGATAAACAAAACATGATATATACATACGATAGAATATTATTTAGCCTTAAAGAGAAATGAAGTTTTGATACACACCACCACATGGAGAAACCTTGAAATAGTATGCTAAGTGAAACAAGCAAGACACAAAAGGACAAATATCCTACGATCCCACATATATGAAATGTCTAGAACAGATAAATCTATTGAGACAGGAAATTGGGAGTTAAAAAATATACACTGAAAATTGGTGAATAAAAAAATAGTTATTTTTAAAACAAATACCTAATTAATTTAATTGATTTTATATTATTAGTTAATACTAGCTCTTGCTTTTGCCAAATATAGTTCTTCAACAAGTAAATGAAAGTAAATTTATGAATAAATATTTCCCAAAGAATCACTAAAATATCATGACTGATTTTATATTAATAATCATTTATGGATTTTTAAAATAACATGTATTAATGTTAACAGAAATGTTCTTTTCTTATAAATAAACTGGACAGTATTTATTATTAATGATGCAGAATTCTAAAACAATTATTTGAGAAATCTAACATTCTTGCAAGAAACTTCCAGCATTTATAACAGAAGTATTTTAAAAAGGTAGAATTATTAATATTTAAATGTAGAGGGTAATTTCTATTTCTCATAAAGCATATTCAAATGAGGATAACAGATAAAACCCGAAGATTTTGTCAAATGATTTCTTACACGAGGCAGCTGTGTCCCAGTTTTCCCAGTCTAAATAAATACAGGTTTCCTGCTTCACACAGTAGCAATTGTTATTTCCAAGCCCTCTTCATTAGCACAGTATTTTTGCATAAATGGCATTGGTTACTTTTGCTGGACCTTAATAATTCTGTATGTTTTTTATAGTGTCTGTGGCCATCCACCAAAAACCACTTTCTCCATTTTCCGAAAGAAGGCTTCAGTCTGACTGACTGCACTAAAGTAAAAAAAGTTGAAAGGCATACCAAAGACAATTGCCTAGTATTGCTTAGGACTTCAGTAAATGCTAATTTCAGGCTATAATCCAAACTTCCATAGGATAATAAAAATTACTTCCCTCCAAAAATAAAACTTTGCCCTTTTCAACTTCAAAAGCCAAATAATGCTTTTCTGAGTATACCTTCCATCACAATATCCCAAACATGAAAACATTTTGCACCAAGCTTTTATTGTCTCTTTATCAAAGATGTGTGCACCATTTTAACTATTCCTCTAAAATTATAAAGCAGTTAATAGTTTGTGATTTATGTACATTCTTTTTTAATTTTGAATAGACTCGGAGTTAAAAAAAAACATTTTATGGTCTCGTGATGCAGATTAATATGTCATACATAATTTTGAAACGACAGATATCACAACTCGTTTCATTAAAGCATACCAGTTCATATTAACACATCAATTGCAGGTCTTTCAAAGTGTTTAAGGTATATATGAAATAAAATGTATACAATAATATTACCCATCTGGTTATTTTTGGTTGCCGAGGTAATTCAGAAGCTTTTTTTCTTATATCAGGGCTGACTTGCTATTTTCATCAAATACTATTTTAGAGGGGAAAAAGAAAGAATTTTCTTATTGAATATTGGTTAACTAAACCACCATAAGTTTGTCATATCCATCATTTTGCTGAGGTTCTAATGGTGAGGTAAAGTTCTACCTTGTTGGTTAAATAGAAGTTCTTCAGCAAATCAAAGTTGTTTCTTATCGTTTAATGGCTATTGATGCCACGAACTATGTATTTGTGTATGGGTAGTATTGTGAAATATGAAAAGTATCTCAGTACAATTATAGACAATTTGTTTAATTGTATGAGAATTGTGCTTATTTTATCATCTTATTTTAAATGGAATCCCAGATTGTTAATATTAAGAATTTACTTAATTTAAACCTGGGCTTTGTTAAGTTAGGTAACCTACTCAATTTAGACTTTGTGTTATATAGGAATACAACTCTGGGGACTCTAAAATTTGAACCTAATACATGCTTATGGAACTATTAAAAAAAAATTTTTTTTTTTTTTTTTTTAGTTCTGTTAAAAGCCTGGTGAAGAATTAGTCTGCTTACTAGGGGAAAAAAAAAAAAAGCTATTTTAGCTTTAAAGTAGCCAAACCTAAAAATACTTTTACAGTAAGTTCAACAACCCCACCAATTTCCTGATGTTTGCTTAGCCATGCAGGTCCCAAGTTAACACCTTAGTGTTGATCTCTTGACTCAAAGTATCAACCTGTTAAACCAAAACCCACTGCCATCGAGTTGATTCCGACTCATATCGACCCTATAGAATAGAGTAGAACTGCCCCATAGAGATTCCGAGGAGCACCTGGCGGATTTGAACAGCTGACCTCTTGGTTAGCAGCCATAGCACTTAAACCACTATGCCACCAGGGTTTCCGTCAACCTGTTAGGCAAGTCATATATTACTCAGTTGTTGTTTTGGGAAAACCAAATCATTCAGGACTGTAATTTTTTCCTGCTGGAATTTATATATCAGTTAAAAACCAATATTCTCCTAAAAAGTTAACTCTAAAAGTCTAAAATTGTACAACTGGAAGATACTGAATTAGCAAGAGCAAGATCAAAAGAAAATTTACAGCAATATTCTCATTCCCTTTCATGAGGGTTCAGCTTTGAACATTAATCAAATTATCTGTATAAGACCTCTATCATGTGAAATTGTCTACCAAAGATTAACAGATACATTAAATGGAATAGTTTGACTGGAGATTCCTGTATAATGGCATTCATTTCTGCTTTAGGATAGCACTGAAGAAAATGGCTATAAAATATGCATTTGTCCTCCAATTGTAGAGGTTAGAAAATGATAGGGAGCATCAACAGAGCACATTTAATCAGTTCTATAAACTTGGTATCTGAATTTTGAAAGACTTGGGTTTGCTCCTCTATATCTTGAAACATTTTATATCAGGCAATTAAATAAATATAAGTTAATAGATCATTCTCGAAAGCAATTTAAAGTTTGAATAACTGTAAGCATTCAGAATGAAGGAAAATATCCAAATGAATTTGTTTAACCTCATAAGAGCACATTTTTTCTCTGAGTCAAAACAGATGAATTATACTCTAGCACTGATCTTCATTTCATTGTGCTAAAAATATATTTCAAAATACCGTCATTTTTCCTCACCCTTTTTCATCAACTGCAGATGGTAACAGTTTACTTGTGAATAGCCTGCAAAAGAGATATTCGGACTGTCTTCTCAGCAATATATCCTTTGTAGATATCTTAGGTATTTTTATTACCCTCCTATATATTCCATCTTCTCAGAAGACTCGATTTATGTGCATGTTAGAATTTTGGGCCATTATTTCAATCATAACTTTAGGTCAAGCTGCCTTTTTTTTTTTTTTGTGCTTTAAGTGAAAGTTTACAAACCAAGTCAGTCTCTTATACAAAAACTTATATACACCTTGGTATATACTCCTAGTTGCTCTCCCCCTAATGAGACAGCACACTCCTTCCCTCCACTCTCAATTTTTGTGTCCATTCCACCAGCTTCTGACCCCCTCTGCCCTCTCATCTCCTCTCCAGACAGGAGCTGCCCACATAGTCTTATGCATCTACTTGATCCAAGAAGCTCACTCCTCACTGGTATCATTTTCTATCCCATCGTCCAGTCCAATCCCTGTCTGAAGAGTTGGCGTTGGGCATGCCTCCTGTCTTGGGCTAACAGAAGGTTTGGGGACCATGACCTCTGGGATCCTTCTAGTCTCAATCAGACCATTAAGTCTGGTCTTTTTACGGGAATTTAAGGTCTGCATCCCACTGCTCTCCTGCTTCCCCAGGGGTTCTCTGTTGTGTTCACTGTTAGGTCAGTCATCGGTTGTAGCTGGGCACCATCTAGTTCTTCTGGTCTCAGGCTGATGGAGTCTCTGGTTTATGTGGCCCTTTCTGTCTCTCGGGCTCATAATTACCTTGTATCTTTGGTGTTCTTCATTCTCCTTTGCTCCAGGTGGGTTAAGATCAGTTGATGCATCTTAGATGGCCTCTTGCTAGCGTTTAAGACCCCAGATGCCACTCTCCAAAGTGGGATGCAGAATGTTTTCTTAATAGATTTTATTATGCCAATTGACTTAGATGTCCCCTGAAACCATGGTCCCCAAACCCCTGCCCCTGCTTTGCTGGCCTTCGAAGCATTCAGTTTATTCAGGAAACTTCATTGAGTCAAGCTGCCTTTTAAACATGATAAAATGATCCACTATGTGATTACATCACATTTTTTCTATAGAATAACTATTGTGATATCCACAGGATGTTTTGAAGCTGTGTGAAGACAATGTATTTCCTTAGGAAGAATATTTACTTCTCAAAGTTAAATGTTATCAATGAGTTACAGGAGCCTTCAGAGAAGATTGTTTTAATTATAATTATTTTGAAGCTCACTAATTCACAAGGGATGTCATTTTGAACTTGCACTGAGTTAATCTATGCTAGTTTCATAGTGTCTCTTTAGGAAATAAATTGCAAGGCTAATTAAATAGTGCTAAAAAAAAAAAAAAAAAAAAAAAATTGTTTTTTTTTTTTTTAATAATATTAAGGGAGGTGTTATGATTCACTAAACAAAAAATGTTTAATGGATACTTCAGTTCATTCACATAGAAATTCAGAGTATTAACTACAATTCTACTTTTTGTTTGTTTAAAATTGATTCACTAATGGTTGGTGGATTTTTATGTAGATAAATAAAAAACAGAATTTTTTTTTATAAAACTGGTTTAATTAAAACTAAGATTTCCACCAAGGTGTTCTCAGTTGGTGAGATTGAACACATTTAGCAAAAGGCATATGAATTTTTACCAATCTTACATACATATGTGTTGTAGATAATTCTCTTCTCCCCCAAATTGAGTATAAAAATTATACTTAGTAGCTTTAGAGTTATATTTAGAATATATGAGTTTGCCTTGTTGTAGCTGTTGAATAATGTATTTTTATTATCGTAAATCCAGCTACTTAAATTAATAAGCATTATTTATGGGAAAAAATTTATGGGAAGAAAGTATTTTTTAGAACAAATAAATTTCAGTTTATTTGTAATAAAAAAGAAGGCCACCAAATTGACAAAGGCTATCTTCAATTAGTAGTCTTTTATTTGTAGTGAATCAATTATAGTTAAGTAATGAAGTGCCAAAATTTTTTAGATTATTGTAAAGATGAATTTTTGATAGGAGCTCTAGAGATGTACTGGATTATCTGTATTTTATTTCAAAATATTATTTGGCTAACCAATATTACACTACTTGGTCACTTTTTAGGGAAACATTTCATGTAAAGTATAATCCAGTCATATAAAATATTATGTGCCAACTAATTTCCAATTTAACCAGAACATTTGTCAAATGATGAAAACCACTATAACATTTGGCATGCATAATGCTATTTTTAAAAAAACTTAACTTTTGGATTTCTTGTTTTTCTTCAATTCTGTATCTGTTACTTAATTTCCCAAGTTTTCAAAAATTCTCTAATTTTGTTCAGAATATTGGCATTTCAATATACACCTTTGTTTTATTCTTTAAGGACTAAAGACTATCTAGTAGGAAATCAGTGACACTGCTTATTAGTACTAATGCTTAACTATAAGTAGAGTAATAGCAATTGAATTTAGCAAGTAGATGGTGCTTACTTAATGAATTATACTTCTGAAAGTTTGCAGATGTTTATTTAAAGGTGTAGAAATAGTTTGTTTTTCCTGGAAAAGGGGGGCAATATGAATAATTATCATTTAATTATAGGGAAGATACAATTTCTGAAATGGTGGCATGAGGAGCTCCGTGGACCCTCTCCCCAGAAAAACAACCATAATTGGTGAAAATTATTAAAAAAAAAATTAAAGTCTCTGAAAATTGTCCTAAGAGCTAACAGCAAATGGAGAAGCATTTATTCTAGAAAATCTACTAATAGTAAGAATACTAAGATTTCTGTGGCATATGAGCCACAACACAGGCCCCTTCCCAAATCTCAACGTGACAAAAGCTCCACTCTGGGCAAGGTCACCCAAAAACAAAGGGCTCCTTCTCCCTCCAGCTCCCAGGCCAGGATTAAGGTATCTCTCAGGGAGGAGCAGGCTTCCAGCATTTCTCATCCCTCCCAGCTCCATATTGCAGAAGCTCTATTTCAGGCAAAAGTTGCTGAGAGGTATGGGATGCCCTTCCTCCTTCCCCGCTTATAGAGTGGAAGCTCCAACCTAGGCACAGCAGGATAAGAATGATGGACCCTCATTGCCCTTGCTGAGAAGACCAGAGGTTACTTCCCTCATTCGGCCCCCCGTTCATAAAGCATGGATCTCACTCTGAGAGAAGCAGAGAAGTGGACTACTATCTCTGCCCCCCAACTCTGGGGCAGTGGCACAGAGATTTTTCCCAGGGGCAGAGAGAGGATATAAAAACAGAGAATTCCAAAGCTATCCCCAAGGGGAGTGGCTTTATTTACAACAAAGATGGGGAAGTTCAAGCTAAGGGAGTTGTCAAAATCAGTGGAAATTTTGGTTAATAAGAGGTTGATAGATCCGTGAGATCAACAAACTAAACCATAGATGAACTGCGAGTTTAACAGAGAGGACCAAGGAAAGAGAAAAGAGTATTTCTTGGGTCAGAACAAACCTCAAAGACTGGCCTCAAAGGCTGCCCCTGCCAAGGGGCCTGAATTTAATTGGATTGGGCTTCGGAACAATTTATGTTTCAGGGCATTGTCAAAAACAATAGAGCAATCAGCTGGTATTTAGCGGAGCCTAACAATTGGGGTACAATACCAATTGAAGTAGACAGCTTAACTATTACATAAAAAAAAACCTCAAATTTATGGTCAACTGGTTTTGAACAAGTGTCCCAGTTGAATTCAGTGGGGAATGAGCAGTCTTCCAAAAATGATGCTGAAATGACCAGATAACCCCATGCAAAGAATTGCTTGGGATCCTTTCCTAACACATACACAAAAATATAACTCCAAAACTAACTCCCAATAGATCAAAGTAAGAGGTAAAACTATAAAACTCTTAGAAGAATACATAGGAGTAAATTTTCATGACCTTGTGTTAAGTAAAAATCCATGTGTGTTAAGTAACTTTTTTAGGTATGACACCAAAAGCACAAGTGATGAAAGACAAACTCAAATACATGCAAAAAAGATGAATGTAACTTCAAGTTAAAGACTTTTGTGCTTCAAAGAGTTCCATTGAAAAAGTGAAAAAAAAAGAGAACAACACAGAATGGGAGAAAATATGTACAAATTATATATCTGATAAGGGACTTGTATCTAGAACCTATAAAGAATCTGTACAACCCAATAATAAAAAGGCTAAGAACCCAGTTTAAAAATGGACGAAGGATATACATTTAAACCAAGAAAATAAATGAATGACAGACAAGCACATGAAAAGATGCTAAACTTCATTAGCAGCTAATGAAATGTGAATCAAAGACAAAATGAGGTATCATATCGTACCCACTCTATTGTTGTAGTTGTTACTTGCCATCAAGTTAGTCCCCACTCATGGGATCTTAATGTAGAATAGAATAAAATGTTGCTAGGATGGCTATAATAAAAAAGACAGATCATAAAAATTGTTGGCAAGTATATGGAGAAATTGGAATCTTTGTGTACTTCTAATAGTAATGTAAAATGATGCAGCCAGTTTGTATGTAAAACAGTTTTGCGTTTCCTCAAAGCATGGAGTTACCATGTGACTCAGCAACTGCTCTCCTGGGTGTATTTCCACCCAAATGCCCATCAACTGATGAATGGATAAAGACAATGTGGTATATCAATACAATGGAATATTATTCAGCAGTAAAAAGGAGTTGAGGTACTGATGCCTGGTACAACACGAAGAAACCTTGAAACATTATGCTAAGTGAAACAAGCCAGTCACAAAAGACTCTATATTAAAAAAAGACTCTATATAAATGATTCCATTTATATTAAGCCCATAATAGGCAAATCTATTGAAACAGATGGAAGGTTGATTAATGGTTGCCTAGGAGTGTGAAGTTTGGAGGGAAATGGAAAGCGACTATTTTTTTTTTTTAATTAGGAGTGTGAAGTTTGGAGGGAAACGGAAAGTGACTAATATTGGATATGAGGTTTCTTTTAGGAGTGATGAAGATGTTCTGAAATTGATTTTGATGATGGTTGCACAACTGTCTGAATATTCTAAAATCTCTTGATCCATTTAGAATTAGTTCTTCTTTTGTAAGGGTGAAAGGTATTGACCAAGGCTTGTTTTTTTTTTTTTTCCTTTTTTTTTTGCTTATAGACCTATGATAGTCCAGTCAACATTGGGTGAAAAGATAATACTTTCTCCATTTAATTACCTTCTCACTTTTGTCAAAAATCACTTGACTTTATTTATATAAGTCTATTTTTGGACTCACTTTTCTCTTGATCTTTGTGTTTAACATTTTGCCAATACTGCACTGTCTCCACCATTAGCTTTATAATACATCTTGAAATCAGATAATGTGAGGCCTCCTAATTTGTTCTTTCTCAAAATTGTTTGGATATTCTGATTCCTTTATCTCTACATATAAATTTCAGAATCATGTCAATATTTACAAGAAAGAGTGGGATTTTTACTGAATCTACGGATCAATTTGATCAGAATTGACATCATAACAATACTGTCTTCTAAGCCATAAATATGGTGGATACTTCCATTTATTTGGATCTTCTTTCATTTCTTTCATCCGTACTTTGTAATTTTAAGCATACAGATGCTGTGCACATTTTGTCAGATTTATATCTAAATGTCTGTGAATACAGTTTTATTTCTTCCTTTCCAATCTGTATGCCTTTAGTTTAATTTCCTTGCACTAATTAGACTTCCCAATACTGTGTTGAATAAGATTTATCAAAGCAGTCAACCTTTTTGTGGTCCTGATTTTCAGGGGAAAGCATTTAGTCTTTCACTGTTAAGTATGTTACCTGTAGGGTTTTTTTTTTTTTTTTTTTTTGTAAATTCTCTTTAAAGTTCCCATGTTTCTGTATTGCTTAGAGTGGAATGTTCTACAGATATAATTTGGATCTATTTGGTTGATAGTATTGTTCAAGTTTTCTATATTCCTACAGATTTCTATTTGTTGTACTTTTTACTGAGGAGTATTGAAATTCCCAAGTGTAATTGAAGATACATCCATTTTTCCTTTCATTTCTGGAAGGTTTTGATTTTTGCATCTTGAAGCCCTGCTGTTAGGTGTATATATGTCTTCTTGGATAATCAACTTTTTTATCATTATGTAATGACCTTCCTTATTCTGAAACCACTTTTATCTTGATGTATCTACTCCATCTTTCTTTGCTAGTCTTTGTATGGTATACTTACTGATATCTGGTATCTATTAGTATTTGGAAACTACAGAAACCTTATAAAAGAGTTTTAAAAGGGACTTTAGCTCAAAGCTAAGTACTTTGGATCTGTGGTTTATTATGTTGCTAACCCCTGATTTATCATGATTTCAAGAAAATGAGAAATTCAGGAATCAATTATCTCTGAGGTAATTAGGGCTATATTTCATTCTTGAAATTAAGTAACATATCTTAAGAGTTCAATAAACTGCATTTCCAAATTAATCTAATTTATTCTTAGCTAAGCATTTGGTTAGTTTTAATTGGTTAGTTATTACATATTCCTATGATTTGTTTTCCCATTCATTTTACTTTTATGTCCTCCCTCCATGTTAGTTAGGAACCATATTTTAACCGATTTCTGTGTATAGATAAGTGACCATGGTTTCAATTTATAGCCACAACACAATTAAGAATACCTACAATTGAGAGACTAGAACAAAGTGGCATAATTGTAAAAATAAGACCTCCTCCACTTACTCCCAGTTATTTATGTTTGTGCAGGAATGATATCTTGACAAATCAAGCACTGACCGTAAAAAATTTGAAGGTTTGTAATGTATTTACACGTAAAACATTAGCTTTTCCTTTAACAATATGATTTGTTTTAAGTGGCTCATCGTACTGCATATAACATATATCTTTGACATAAAAATATTATTATTTATTTCCCCACCCCAACAGCTGCAGAAGTGACTGTTGAACCAACTGTGGAAGAGGCCTCTGACAACTGCACTCAAGAATGTCTCATCTTGGGTCATTCGGATGCCTGCTGGATGCCAGCTTCTTTGACCCATTCCAGCCCTTCGCAAGCACAGGCCTCTGCTCACCGCAGCAGCCCTCCAGTGACACAGACGATTGCTCTCTGCCACAGCCCTCCAGTGACCCAGGTTATCGCACTGTGCCACAGCCCTCCACCAGCACAGGCCTCTGCTCTCCACCACAGTCCTCCTCTAGCACAGGCTACTGTGCTTCGTCATAGCCCACCACCAGCACAGGCCTCAGCCCTCTGCTACAGCCCCCCCTTGGCACAGGCTGCTGCAATCCACCGCAGCCCTCCTCTGCCACAAGTTGCTGCCCTCCGTCACAGCCCTGCACAGCCACCAATGGGTTTGCAGCAAGGTTGGGTGCAAGGTGCTGGATCTGATGTACAGCAGTCTTTTGATCAGGGAGGACAAGGTAGTCCAAGGTCTCAGTTTTACACCATGTCTGAAAGACTTCATCCCAGTGATGATTCAATTAAAGTCATTCCTCTGACTACCTTCACTCCAGGTCAACAGGCCAGACCCCCTAGGGGTGATTCCCCCATAATGGAAGAACATCCCTTATAAATCTACAGCACCTATTTCACATTTTCAGACTGTATGTATATAGTAAAACTTAAAAGCCAATTTCAATGACTATTCTAAATTTATGGTTTGTAAATAGCCATGTAAATAGGAACAGAAACCAGAATAAAAGTCTAGAGCTAGACCCTTAGTCAAATGTCAAAAATAAATTAAAATTCGTTTAATTCAGAATTTGTATTATAAAAGAAAATAAATTGAAAAATTCATACTCCTTTGTACAGAAAGGCTTATCATGACAGATAATATATAATGTACAGTAGTATTTCTGATGCACTCTACTTTTTTTTTCATTTTTTACCAACATGTGCAATATTACTGATTTTTTTTTATTCTGGTGTTTGTGGAACTAGTACATAGCAAATGGAAAACTAGCAAATATCTCATTTCTGATTTTCCATGTTTACTTTTAGTTTACCTAAACTTGTATTCGGATAACATTAAATGGTGTAAGCAGAGTAGCATTTTTATCTTTTGTTTGATATTTGTTTGTTGTTTCCAGCTTTTTTGTTTTTTAATTAGCTCTTCTACCTTCAAAACTACACAGTAAAGGAGTGTAAATATCTCTTCTTATATTTTTGTCTTTGTCTTTGTTTTTTATGTTTTCTACCTTTATTTCAAGAATATATTGTCGATACACTTTGTATATACATTTTCAGTAAAAATATATATATGTATATATATAAACTGTACAGTTTTAGGTCTATAACCTATTCCTCTACTCTTTAGTAGAGTTCGAGACACTGAAGTGCAATAGCCATGCCCAAATTAGGCAACTATTTGCTAAAGAGGGCATTTACAAAAAAAATTACCTTGTAGTTTAGTGGAAAGTGCATCAGAAATGTTTTATCTGCCATTTTAAGCCTACATTCATTATTAATTGGGTCTTTACTTTCTGAAATTTGTATTAATTGGATATAACAGCCTAGAAAATCACAAGGAAGGTGGATGCATTTGAAGTGTGATTCATTTAGTAGTTTGCAGCTGTAGCTATAAACTACCGTTTTCTAGAGAATAGCAAAGAGATTTAAGTGTTAATTTGTCAGCTCAATAGGCTGTTGCTGAAAGACATTCAGTAAAAAGAATAAATAACCCCAACTGTAGATAAAACCACAAACTAAACCTATAAGACTAAGGGATTTTTGTCATTCTAGCTCACCTGACTGAAGAAAATCACTGATAACAAGATCAAAGTCAAAAAGGAACTTTTCAAGAGACTTAATTATAAATCTACATCAAATGTGTTATTACACAGAGTTTTCAGGAGACGTGCAGAGGGAGAAATGAGATTCATTACTGATTCTTGGGGTGCATAAGAAATACCCCAATAAAATAAAGAAAAACAAAAAACACAAAATCTCGTATATGAGACAAGACATGACCTTCTAAGCAAAGAATACAGTAGTATTCCAAGGGAAACATTAGTTTCCTTCTGTTTGTTCTTCATTTTCTGTTTTTATTCTCTTAACTGGCCATTATCTTCTATGTGACATTTCATCTGTTAACAGAAAACATCATCCACTTAGTTTTCCTCCATAATAAAACCGAAAAAAAAAAAAAGTTGTTTCAGTATTACATTCATTCAACAGACAATTGATGTTTTATGGGGGGGGGGTTGAATATTTCTTGTTGATTAAATTAGATGTAGGCTTTGTAATGTGTAACTTGAAGATACATAATTTATGAGTAAACTGTGTATAAATGTTGTAATATAAACTGTGGCAAATGTATAATTTCATTGCTGAAAGTTTCCACTGAATGTTGAAAAGGCTTCTCTTAATGTGCCCAGCAGGTTAAGTAGCGTTTTGAGAATATATTGTTCCCATTGTAAAGCTCTTAAATCATATTTGATTTAGTGTGTAGAATAACTTCTTAACATATAACTGTTAGAGTTTAATGAGTGAAATCTCAAATTGATTAGTGTTATATTTTTATCTTGTGTTTGTCAGTAATGTCCAAAAGATTTTGAAGAATACTGGTGTTCCAGGTGTGTGTGAATCCTGAAAGACTAATGATAATCATCATGTATATGTGTTGATATTGTTGTTATTGTTGTTGTTGATTAAATTTTTAAACCTGGGGAAGATAAAGAGACCCAGAATGACAAAATCAGTGCTTCCAGTAGATCTTAGATTTGTTTTTTCTCTCGAACAACTTGCAAATGATATGCAAGTGAGAATTTTTTCTTGTATGTTAGTTATTCCACTTTTCCTCTTCACACTTTCAGTTTAAGACTTACATATAGAAAAGAAAATTAAAAAGATTAAAGAGGAGAATCTGAAAGCTATTAAATAATATGACAGGCATCTAAATTGTTACTATCTAAGATAATGAAAATC
The DNA here is from genome assembly GCF_030014295.1 of Loxodonta africana. Lineage (NCBI taxonomy): Eukaryota > Metazoa > Chordata > Mammalia > Proboscidea > Elephantidae > Loxodonta > Loxodonta africana. The sequence continues at coordinate 110,367,375 of NC_087369.1, forward strand.
AGAAGAAGAACCAAGTTAGATATTTGGGAATTTTTTTTTTTTGATAGTGTCATTTATTGAGTTACAAGGAAGGCTCTTGAATCATCGTAACAAAAAAATTTGTCAAGTTTTTATACCTTTCCTAGAGATATAGGAATGAACAAACATGCTTTTGTTACCCTTTCTAATGCTGATTCTATAATCAGACTTAGATTGTGTTTAAAACATTTGATAACTGGGCACCCTCTTCTGGGTTTATACCAGAGAGGCTTTGAATGGAAGCAGGCTCGAAGTAGCCAAAGAGGCAAGGGGTGTGAGCCCAGTTATTCTCCCCAATGCATTCTCTTTCTAAGCTTCCACTGGGTCTGGCCTTGGAGACCTGTAACTTCCAGGGCTTCAGAGTTGATGAGATCTTTCTCATCACATTACAAATTCTTTAAACAGATGGACAAGAGCTATAGATTGACAAAGCCACAGTGGGCACTTCTGGGGTGCAATTAATTTAGTCTGGAACCACAAAAAGTTTTACTTTACCATCAATCAAAAAAAAATTCCCTTGAAAAAAAGATTTGATTTGATTTGAAATCAGAACTTCAAATTGAATGATTTGTATGATAATGATATGTTCAGTCAGAGTGGTTTTTCTATTTTGTTGCCTATTCAATTACATTGTGATTATGAATTTTCTAGCTATATAGTTAATATGCCACATTTCGAAGTATGTATTCCAACACTGTGTTTCTTCTACGCTAAGTACAAACACATTCTTTTCTTGAACTTTCTTCTATTCAAGTTTTAACTAAAACTGTGTCAGTGTATTAAAAGCTAACTTTTATGTATAATACAATGTAACAGATTTAGATAGTAGACTTTCGTACATTGTTTTTTTCGTTATGTAAATTTGGGTAGAAAAAAATGATTGTTAAGTGCTTAGTGCTATTGTGTAATGGTGACAGTTATGAAGAGACTTTGCCTTCCCAAATAAGTATTTGTTGCACACTTTCATTAAAATGTAAAACAAAAATTGACTTAAAAAAACACAAATTGGACAATTCTTAAAATGTAATCATGTCCCATGCACAAAATCTTTTTCAGTCCTGGGAAAATTCTGTCTTTAAAAAAAAAACCTGTTGCAGCCGAGTCCATTCCAATGCATAGCGACCCTATAGGACAGAGTAGAACTGCCACATAGGGTTTCCAAGGCTGTAATCTTTACGGAAGCAGACTGTCACATCTTTCTCCCGTGGAGTGGCTGGTAGGTTCAAACTCCTGACCCTTCAGTTAGCAGCTGAGTGCTTAATCCCTGTGCCACCAGGGCTCCCCCACATGCATATTTCAACATTAGTTTTTTGTTGCTTATATTAAGGCTGAATGTACATATCTCTCCTAACATATATTTAAGAAACTCTCATCGTTTAGTCTTTACATTTTGACCTACTTCTGATTTATATTTGCCTGTCTGTTTATGGTTTCTCATCTTTCTTTCAGACTTTTTACCCAAATGAAATTTATAGTTGTGTTTAGATAAAGTTTTTCTCATGATGAGGAGGCACTATTTTGGCTATTTCCGACTGGCACATTTGGCCTGGATAACATGGAAGCAAGAAAAGCTGAACTATATCTGGATAGGAACCTTATTTGCATTACATGCTAATTACCACACCAGACCAATTTTATGCAGAAGCCTTGAAAAATTTATTTCTAGTAGCTTTCTTACACTACTCATGTGCTTTCAGTAAATATGATTTTAAAAAGCAGTGCAAAATATCAACAGAAAGAGTAGCAATGAAAAGGCTGCTCAAAAAATGTGTGTGCACAAATTACGAAAAAAAATGAAGGCAATTATTTAGTGATTGTATGTGATACTTTTAGATATAAAATGTGTGAAATTTATGATATCCCTGCTTAAAATATTTGGAATTTTATGAAATATATATTTATGTTTGTATCTTGGAAAGATTCTTCCCCTGTGACATCATACAGCATCTGAAAGTGAACAGTATTCCAAAGCAGCTATAACCATGCTTTGAAAGTGAGAAGGTTGAATATCGTATGGCCCAGGATGGCAGTATGTAGTCCAGTGGCAAATGCGTATTAATTGTCCTAGTTTACGTTCTGTCTTGCATGTTTTCTTATTCCTTATTATAGGTATTAATAAAATAGTTATGAGAAATAAAGATGATTTTTATTGTGTGTGTGTGTTTGTTCATTCAAAATCAAAGGTTTAATTACATTTCAAATTGATTTTTAAATTTATGTAAAGTACAAAACAGTTTGGTGGTATAGTTCTAGGAGTTAGCTTCATTTATTGTTTACTCTGTTACTGTCTAAAATATGTCTCTCAATTGAACATGGTCTAAATCATTTATCAAAGTTGGTCAACAATATTGTAGTGTTTTAGAACATTTATTTTATACCTTCCAAGACAAATTTAAGGGTTATATTTTTATTCCATAGGAAGTCTATTGCCTCATTTAATGTAAAAGCTACATTAGGATTTCTTTGTACAATTCTAGGAAATCCAAGTAAAATAAGTTTCTGGAAAATGTTTACAGTATTCATGAAACAAAATGACTTCAATTCTGCATTAATTTTCACCCTAACTAAATGTAGAGAATCTCAGGACATTGAAACCTCTCAAACTGCAGTGTCACTACTCAATTGCATTTGGTATTTTTTATTTTTATGTTATTTATTTATTTATTTTTACTATTTTTTTTTTTTTAGTTTTTATTAGCCCTGAAGTTTAAGAGTTATCTAGCAGATAACCTAGTAGTCTTTGTCTTCTTTCTTTTCTCACACATCTTTCCATTATTGTACTCTTAATCTATTCATTCTCACTAAGGGTAAGTTGAGGAAGGAAAAAAATTCAAGTCAAACAAAACTTCAACCACTGGCAAAAGGAGATTGGAGTTTTATAATAAGTATAATGTATGTGCAGGTTATTTTGCATTATTTTTCATTCTGACTCTAGTCATTTTGGAAAGCCCACAAGTTGCAGTGAATAATACATGGGGCAGATTAGGAATCTACAGGCTACATTGAAATTATCATAATAAACTTGGCAATAATTCTAAAAGCCTGAAAAAATAAAATGATGAATACATACTCTGAGAACAGGGAAAAAATGTCCTAGTGAAAAAGGGTATTAAAATTTTCTTCTAATATATCAATAAATGGACACATGAGTGAGCTAATATTTAGTTTGACTAAACACATTGTTGAAGTTGCTGATCTTATTGTCAGAACCATTCACACTGATAACATAAGGTTTTAAGGCATAACGGTAATTGCTTAAAAAAAAAAAAGCCTCTTAGCAGACAAACAGGTTTAGCATTTAATTTCTTTATTTTGGCTTACAAATTCTATATCCATTTCAAGTATATAAGAATAAATATCTGTGTATAAACACCTGAAATTTAACCAATGCACTGGGTTAATTCTTATCTATCAAAATACTGTAAAGTTAATTGCAGACAAAAAGCAAGAAAACAATAAATAGAAGTTTAATCCTAACAGCAACTTAAGTAACTCTAGGATCCATTCATAAACATTTATGAACAGTTTTAGATTTACAGAAAAATTAAGACGCTAGTACAGAATTTCCCATATATTTCCACTCCATACCCAGAGTTCACAATTATTGACATCTTACTTTAATATGGTTTATTTTTTATGGTTAATGAACCACTATTGATACATTATTATCAACTTAAGTCCATACTTTATTCAGACCTCCTTAGTTTTTAGCCTAATGTCCTTTTTCTGTTCCAGGACCCCATCCAGAATACGTTATTACATTTAGTCGTTATGCCTCCTTAGGTTCTTCTTGGCTGTGACAGTTTCACAGACTTTCCTTGTTTTTGATGACCTTAGGAACCCTGGTGGTGCAGTGGTTAAGAGCACAGGCTGCTAAGGAAATGGTTGCCAATTCAAAGCTACCAGCTGCTCCCTGGAAACCCTATGGGGCAGTTCTACCCTGTCATATAGGGTCGTTGTGAATTGGAATAGACTCAGTGGCAATGGGTTTGGTTTGGGTTGTTATTTTTAATAGTTTTTAAGAGTTGTTGTTAAGGTGCCTTCAAGTTGGTTCCAACTCATAGCAATCCTATGTACAACAGAACGAAACACTGCCTGGTCCTGCACCATTCTCACAATCATTGCTGTTTGAGCCCATTATTGTAGCCACTGTATCAATCCATCTCATTGAGGTCCTTCCTCTTTTTCGCTGACCCTCTAACAAGCAAGATATCCTTCTCCAGAGACTTGCCCCTCCTGATAACATGTCCAACATATGTGAGACAAAGTCTCGCCATTCTTGCTTCTAAGGAGCATTCTGGCTATACTTCTTCCAAGACAGATTTTCACTGGTCGGGTATATTTTACAATGCCCCTCAATCGGGATTTGTCTGATATTTTTCTCATGATTAAACTAAGTTTATGGGTTTGGGGGAGGAAGATCACAGAGGTAAAATGTCATTCTCATTAAAACATATAAAGTGTACATGATAGTACTTTTTTTTTTAACCTGCAAAACTTAGTGTTTGAAATCATCTCATTTTCTATTTGGGTTTCTCTCTTCATCACTGTAGCAAAGACCCACAGTTTTTGTCTGTTTAGGGATATTCCTCTATTCAAAACTCCCCACCAACCACACAGGTTACTACCTTAGTATTTCATTTTAATTTGTCAGTTTCTAATAAGGCAATTTATACTAAAGTATTAATAAAAAAATAATAGGTAAATGTGCTTCCTTTCCCACTTTTGCTCAAGAGCAAGTGAGTACTGTGGTGATACTCCACTAATAAAGAAAGTGTCTGGTATAATGGCAAGTAGAGAAAGATCTAGATCATATAGTCACACAGAACAAATGCAATACAATAAGTAAATTTTCATTTTTTCTGGGGTGGGGGACAAAAATTGCTAGATTCGAACTGGTTTTGGAGTTGCGAAGAAATGTAGATAAAGTGATCATTATGTGATAGATTGATGTTTATTAAAGGGCATTTGCTAGATATTGTCAAGGGAGAAATGCTGTTCAATATTCATCTAATGACAGAAAACCAATGGCCCTTTCCTAAATCACCTTAATTGTACACCTAAAGAAATTGGCTCTTCGACATCACATATTTCAAGTTACAAAAATTTACTATTAAATAATATCTTCAATGTGGGAGAGGGAAGGGATTTTTTTTTTTTTATGAACTAAAAAAAAATCGAGGTCTTCGTTTAGAATGGTTCTACAAGAACAGTTCAAACTTGTGCAGTAAACTACACTGCAGTTGCCCAAGTTAAATGTTTTCCACTGCATTCTTTCTTCATAAGAATAGAAAAAGAATCAATTACGGGATGACATGTGTGAGTGCGTTTTAGGTGCAAAGACGATAATGTGTGTCACTGCATATTTTTCTATGAGAGCATTCATGTGGTCAAAAACAATGAAACTAAGACCCTAAGTCATACCCTGCTTGTTTCGCACAACCAAAAATCCTCTGCCTCCAGATTACAGTTCAGTTACATGCTTAGAGCTTTTGTTTAAAGGATCAGCCATTAACTACCTGATTAACTTTCATTTACTCAGTAGTGGCCAGTAAGTTGTCAAGAAAATGTTCAGTATGCACAGGCTTGTTTATTGCCCAGGAGCAACTTGGAAAGAAGTTAGGCTTTAAACTTCAAGAATAAGGTTCCCTGGGATAGAAAGCACTTGCCAGATATGCAATTGGAGGAAGCATCCAACCATCCTAAAAAGCTTATCTGTGTGTGCTATTGAACAACTGAAGACATAAAGAAAGTAGACTGTTCATTTAGAAAATCTTATTATGTCTGTTTGGGTTCAAAAATGTCACACTGGCATTTGCAGTAGAGTCAGATTTACCAATAAGTGGTTGTTAGTTCACCAAGGAAGGTTTTTGAGGTTCCAATAAGAAAAAGAAAAAATGTCCTAAGAACTGCCATATAAGGTCAGGCCTGATGAGGTATGTTTCGTTCAGTATTCTGGTTAAGTTCTCAGGATCTAAAACCCTACAGGCTGAAATCCCAGTTTTTCCACTGAGAGCTAGGATACCATGAGCAAAATTTTAACCCTGTGAGACTTTTTTTATATGTAAAATAGAACTAATATTTGGTTTATTGTGAGAAATAGTTGTAATATACTATTTATGCACTTTGATTGGAGAGGGAGGAGCTGTGTAGTGAAGAAGGAAGCGAGAAAGGTTTCCTCCAGTGCAAAAACTGTATGTAATCCACCTCACATAGCTACTACATTTTCCTATTCAGTGGGGAGTGAGACCAAGAAGAATGAACTAGTCAGTCCTACTCTGACTTTGGAGAGGGTACCTGAGCCCTGGGGTACCTGAAATCTCATCAACTGGTGGCCAACAAAAGAACAAAAGGGCCTCTCAACTCATCGGCCTTGAGGAATGCTTATGGGGCATTTTCAAATACCTAACTTGACCAAGGCCATCACATTACAGCTAAAGTCTTAGACCTGTGACTTTATTAGTGGAGAAGGAAGCAACCAAGGAAATAATCTAGGAAACAAATATTTAAGGAGTGAGATGAGAGGCAGGGATGGAAATTAGAAAGAAGAGCATGAAAAAGAGCAAAAGAGAGAAAGTTTTCATGCATTCAAGAGGTATTTAATGAGTGCCTATCTTGTGGCAAGCATTCTTCTAGGCACTGAGGACACAATGGTGAGAAGAAAAACAGAATTTCTGCTCTCGTGGAGCTTATGATCTAGTGATATACAGAGGAGAGGCAATAAATAAGAACAAATACATTTATAAGAGAATCCCTGATAGTGCTAAATGAGTGAGGAAAATAAAACAAGGGGATATAATAGAGGCTGACAGTCACAAGGGCAACACAATTTTTTTCTAGGATGTGTATCAAGTAGGATGCTTTTAGCTCCAGAGAATAGAAAACTGACTCAAATACCTTCAAAATGAGAAAATACATTATTTTCCACAATATCCTGAGGCTAGGAAGTTTCAGATATAGTACATCTAGTCTCTGACTTTGTTTCCGTATAATTCCCTTTGACTTACCCACCATTCAGTGTTGGAAATTTCTAACAGCTAAAGTTTCAATGTCATAGTGACATCCAGAGAAAGAAGAGATGCCACTTTTTAAGAGTGAGAATAATCTGTCCCAGGAGCCTCCCAGCTTACATACCCTCACATTTTCTTAGCCAAAATGAGTTCACATGCCCCTTCCAAACCAACTGTCGTTAAAGAGAATGGGATTGCCATGAATGAATTAGACTAGATGGAATACATTTAGGACAGTCAAATACCACAGCAACCTTAGGAGGTTTCTTTGAGAAAATGACATGTGAGATAAGGGGTGAATGACAAAAAAAAAAAAAAAAAGCAGCCAATGATATGATAAATGAGGGAGGGTGATTCTGGTAGGGGAAAAGCAAAAATAGTTTTTTTGGAAGTCAAAGTAGGAAAGAATATCAACAAAACGTAAAATGTTGATTCTGTTAAATTAAATTTCAAAATTCAAAGTTAATTTTCTCTCATCTCGAATGGACATTATTGCTGATCTACATTGACACTATTTTAGTTCATTTCCTCTCCTTCTCTTCTAGACGATTAGTTCATTTATTCTCAACTGACAATCATGCTTCCTATTTCAATGAGAAAATTAGAGCAACTTGAATAGAATTTCCATAAGCTCCTACCATCAACGCTTACCTCTAACTAGCTATGTCTGTGACCATAATATAGCCTTCTCTCTCTCCTGTTAGTATTGATGAACAGTTCAAACTCTTGATGTCAGTAATTACACATGTGTGCTGGATTCAATCCTTAAGCACATTGAAGTATGCTTAAGCATACTTAAGCACGTTGACTCAACAATCTTCCCCTCACTATCCTGCATCATTGCCCTTACCCTCTCTACTGTGTTGTTCTCATCAGTATATAAATGTGCAGTTATTTTTGCTATTTAAAAACTTCTATCTTGACCCCATTTAACCATCTGGTTAATATCCTCTTTTTATCCTTCTTTTCTTTTACAACAAACTCTTTGAGAGAACCTGTTGTATTCAATGGGTCTAATAATCACTTGAACACACAATCAGGCATTTGTCTCCACATCGCCACCAAAATTGCCCTTACCAAGGTAACAAAGTAAAAACATGTTCTTTAAATACAATAGTGAGTTTTTCAGCTCATCTTACGTAAACTTTCAGAAACATTTGATACAGTTGCTCAGACTCTTTACCTTGAAAAAATTACTTCGCTTGTATGATACCACACATGTCTGGTTTCACTCCTACTGCTCTACCTGTTCAGTGTCTGTCGCATCTGCTGAGTCTTCCTCATCTCCCCCAGATCTTTTTCCTTATACAATTTTTTTTGAAGTATAATTCACATACTATAAAATTCACATTTTTGAAGTAAATAAACTCAATGGTTTTTAGTATTTCAAAATTTGTGCAAGCATAACCACTATTTAATTATACCACCGGTATTTCACATGCCAGCAGGGTCACCCATGGTGGACAGGTTTCAACGGAACTCTGAGACTAAGATAGAATGCATAAAAGGACCTGGTGATCCACTTCTGAAAAAACTGGCCAGTGAAAACGTTATGAATAGCAGCAGAACATAGTCTAATATGCTGTCAGAAGGTGAGTCTCTCCGATTGGAAGACACTCAGAATATGACTGGGAGAAAGCTGCTTCCACCAACTAGAGTCAACCTTAGTAATGTGGATGGAGTGAAGCTTTCTGGACCTTCATTTCCGATGTGGCATGACTCAAAATAAGAAGAAATAGCTGTAAATATCCATTAATAATTGGAATGTGGAACTTAGGAAGTATAAATCTAAGAAAATAGGAAGTAGTCAAAAGTGAAATGGAATGCTGGACGATTGATATCCTAGGCATTGGTGAGCTGAAATGGATTGGTATTGACCATTCTGAATCAAACAATCATATGATCTACTATGCCATGAATGACAAATTGAAAAGGAATGGCATTGCATTCATTGCCAAAAAGAGCATTTCAAGATCTATCCTGAAGTGCAGTGCTGTTAGTGATAGGATAATATCCATACACCTACAAGGAAGACTAGCTAATATGACCACTATTCAAATTTATATACCAACAATGAATGTAAAAGATGAAGAAATTGAAGATTTTTACCAACTTCTACAGTCTAAGATTGATCAAGCATGCAATCAAAATGCATTGGTAATTACTGGTGATTGGAATGAGAATGTTGGAAACAAAGAAGGATCAGCAGTTGAAAAATATGGCCTTGGTGGAAGAAACGACAGCAAAGATCAAATGATAGAATTTTGCAAGATCAATGACGTACTGGAAATACCTTTTTATAACGACATAAACGGAGACTATATCCACAGACCTTCTCAGATATAATACACAGGAAACAAATTGACTAGAGCTGTGGAAAGAGATAAGCACGATATCATCAATCAGACAAGACCGGGGCGGACTATGGAACAGACCATCAATTGCTTATATGCAAGTTCAAGTTCAAGCTGAAGAAAGTTAAAACAATCTCACAAGAGCCAAAGTATGACCTTGAGTATATTCCACCTGAATTTAAAAACCATCTCAAGAATAGATTTGACACACTGAACACCAATGACTGAAGCCCTGACAAGTTGCGGGATGACATCAAGGGCATTATACATGAAGAAAGCAAAAGGTTATTAACAAGAGGGAAGAAAAAAGAAAAAAAATGCAATGAATGTCAGAATAGACTCTGAACCTTCTCCTTAACTTAGAGTAGCTACAGCAAATGGAAGAAATGATGAAGTAAAATGTTAAACAGAAGATTTCAAAGGATGGCTCAAAAAAGACAAAGTAACAGTTATAATGAAATGTGCAAAGACCTGGAGGTAGAAACCAAAAAGGAAGAACATGCTTGGCATTTCTAGAGCCAAAAGAACTGAAGAAATATTTCAAGCCTTGAGTTGAAATATTAAAAAGTCCATGGGTAAAATACTTAACGATGCAGGAAGCATCACAAGAAGGTATAAGGAATACACAGAATCACTATACCAAACAGAATTGGTCGATATTCAACTATTTCAGGAATTAGGATATGATCAAGAACTGATGGTATTAAAGGAAGAAGTTCAAGCTGCACTGAAGGCATTGGTGGAAAACAAGGCTTCAGGAATTGACAGAATTCCAATTGAGATGTTTCAACAAACGGGTGCAATGCTGGAAGCGCTCACTTGTCTATGCCAAGAAATTTGGAAGACAGTTACCTGGCCACCGACTAGAAGAGATCCATATTTGTGCCCATTCCAAAGAAAGGTGAGCCATCTGAAAGCAGAAATTATTTAACAATGTCATTAACATCACACACAAGTAAAATTTTGCTGAAGGTAATTTAAAAACACTTGGAGCAGTACATCTACAGAGAACTGCCAGAAATTCAAGCTGGATTCAGAAGAGGATGTGGAATGAAGGATATCATTGCCGATGTTGGAGCGATCTTTCCTGAAAGCAGAGAATACCAGAAAGATGTTTACCTATGTTTTACTAACTATTCAAATGCTTTCGACTGTGTGGATCATAACAAATTATGGATAACATTGTGTAGAATGGGAATTCCATGAGCCTATTGGCCATATGAACATCTTCTTTGGAGAAATGTCTATTCAAATCCTTTGCCCAATTTTTTTTTTTTAATTCAGTTACTGGTTTCTTTATTGTTGACTTTAAGTGTTCTTTATATATTCCAGATACTAAATTCTTACCAAACATTGATTTGAAAATATTTTTTTCACGTACCGTGAGTGGTATTTTCACTTTCTTCATGGTGTCCTTTTCAGCAAGGAAGTTTTTAATTTTTATGAAGTCTATTTTTTTTCTTTTGTTACTTGTGCTTTTGGTGTCATAGGTAAGAAGCCATTACCTAATCTAAGTCATGAATATTTACCCATGTTTTCTTCTAAGCGTTTTACGGAAACCCTGGTGGCGTAGTAGTTAAGCGCTACAGCTGCTAACCAAAGGGTCGGCAGTTTGAATCCACCAGGTGCTCCTTGGAAACTCTGTGGGGCAGTTCTACTCTGTCCTATAGGGTCACTATGAGTCGGAATCGACTCCACGCCCTGGGTTTAAGTGTTTTGTAATTTTAACTTGTGCATTTAGTCCTTCCAATCATTTTGAGACTTTTGTATATAGTGTGAGTTGAGGGTACAAATTTATTCTTTTAAAATGTGGATATTCAGTAGTCCCAGCATAGTTTGTTGAAAAGACTATTCTTTATCCTTTGAATTGTCTCAAGACCCTTGTCAAAATCAATTGAATCACCCAAATGACAGCACAATATGAATTCTTCTCCAGTGCACATGAGTCATCCTCTAGACTAGACCATATCTTAAGATACAAAACCAGTCTCAATAAACTTAAAGATTGAAATCATACAAAGTATCTTTTCCAATCACAGTGAAATGAAACTAGAAATTAATAACATAAAGAAAACTGAAAATTCACAAATATGTGGAAACTAAATAACATACCACTAAACAACCAACTAGTCAAAGAAGACATCAAGAGAGAAATAAAAACAATACTTAGAGTCAAATGAAAATGAAACCATAACATACTGAAATCTATGGAATGCAGTAGAGGCAGTACACAGAGGGAAATTTATACCAATAAACATGCATGTTAAAATTGAAGGAGATCTCAAATCAATAGCCACACTCTACAACTTGAGGGACTGGAAAAGGAAGAGTAAACTAAGCCTAAAGGTACCAGAAGAGAGAAAATAATAAAGATCAGAGGAGAAATAAATAAAATAGGAAAAGAAAAATAGAATCAAGAGAACCAGAATTTGTTTGTTGAAAACATAGATAAAATCAACAAACATTTGGAAAGCTGACAAAGAAAAAAAGAGAAGATACAAATATCTAAAATTAGAAATGAAAGTGGGGACAGTACAACTGACCTTACAGAAACAAAAACAATTGCAAGGAAATACTATGAACAGTTGTATGCCAACAAATTAGATAACTTAGAGGAAATGTAAAGATTTCTTGAAACATACAAACTGCCTACATTGACTCAAGAAGAATACTGGATCTCAACAGACTCATAACAACTGAAGAGATTGAAACACTAATCAAAAATCTCCCAACAAAGAAAAGCCATGGACCAAGTGGCTTCACTGGGGAATTCTACCAAATATTTATAGAAGTGACTGCAATCCTACTGAAACTTTTCTAAAAAATAGAAGAGGAGGGTACACTTCCTAACTATAAGGAAAGCACTACTCTGATACCAAACCAGGCAAAGACAGCACAAGAAAGTAAAACTGCAGATCAATATCCCTAATGAATATGGACACAAATACTCAACAAAATACTAGAAAACTGAATCAAAAACATATGAAAAGGAATATACACCATGATAAAGTATGATTTATCCTAGAAATGGAAGGGTGGCTCAACATTAGAAAATTAATCGATGTGATACATTATATAAATAGAACAAAGGAAACAAAACACATGATTATATCGATCAATGCAGAAAAGGCATTTGACAAAATTCAAAACCTTTCATGATAAAAACACTCAAAAAAATAAGAATAAGAGGGAAATTCCTAAATATGATAAAGGGCATTTATGAAAAATCTACAGCAAACTTCATATTCAATGGAGAGAGACTAATAGCTTTCCCATTAAGATCAGGAACAAGAAAGGTATGCCCACTCTCACCACTGCTATTCAACATTATTCTAGAAGTCATAGCCAGAGCAATTAGGCTAGGAAAAAAAATCCAAACCTGGAAGGAGAAATTAACACTATCCTTTTTTCAGGGATGACATGATCCTATATATAGAAAACCCCAAATAATCCAAAGAAAGTTATTAGAACTAATAAATAAAGATCAAAATTGGAGATACAAGGTCTACACACAAATATCAGTCAGGTCTCTATACATAAAAAAGGAACAAGTGGAAAAGGAAATTAAAGAAACACTACCATTTACAATAGCATCTGAAAGAATAAAGTACCTAGAAATAAATTTACCCAGGAAGTTGAAAGACTTGTACACAGAAAACTATAGAATAATTAATAAGAGAAATCGAAGAAGATTCAAATAAATGGAAGGACATTCTGTGTTCATAGATTGGAAGGCTTAAAATAGTTAAGACGTCAATACTACTCAAAGCAATCCATAAATTCGTTGTTATTCCCATCAAAATTCCAGCAGGCTTCTCTGTAGAAATAGAAAAGCCAATCCTCAAGTTCATGTAGGACCTAAAGAAGAATAAAGTAGGTAGACACAGATTTCCTTATTTTAAACATACGATAAAGCCACAGTAATTAAAACAGCCTGGTACTGGTATAATGACAGACGTATAGACCAATGCAATAGAGTTGCAAGCCCAGAAACAAATCTATGCACTTATAGTCAACTGATTTTTGACAAGGGTGCTAAGTCCATTCAAGGGGGAAGGAAAAGTCTCTTCAATAAATGGTGCTGGGAAAATTGGATTTTCACATGCAAAAGTATGAATCAGGATCCATGCCTCACACCATATACAAAAAACAATTTGAAATGGATCAAGGACCTAAATATGAAAACTGAAAACACAAAATTCTTAGAAGAAAACATAGGGGCATGGCCTAGTTTTTAACTGGTGGATTATCATATATGACAACAAAAGCCTGGGCGTCAAAAGACAAATTAGATAAATGAGATTTCATAAAAATTAAATATTTTGTTCATCAAACTGCTTTATCAGAAAACTGAAAAAACAGCCTACAGATTGGGAGAAACATATCCAATAAAGGTCTAACATTCAAAATATATTTTTTTAAAAAACTCCTACAACTCACCAACAAAAAGAGAAGCAACCCAATCAAAAAGTTGGCAAAGGACTTGAACAGACATTTCGCCAAAGAGTATATTTAAATGACTTATCAACATATCCAAAGATGCTCAGTCATTAGCAATTAGGGAGATACAAATCAAAACCACCCTGAGAGAGCACCTCACCCCCATTAGAATGGCAATGATAAATAATCAAACAATCAATCAACAAATGGAAAGCAATAGATGTTGGTAAAGTTGTGTAGAAATTGAAACTATCATCCACTGCTGGTGAGAATGTAAAATGGTACAGCTACTGTGGAGGAAAATTTGGCGATTCCTTAGAAAGTTTAATACAGAATTACTATGTGACCCAGCAATCTCAATCCTAATGTATGCAGAAGTGAAAGCAAAAATGCAAACAGAAACCTACATATTGCAACACTTTTCACAATAGCCAAAATGTGGTAACAGTTGAAATGTCCATCAACATATGAATGGATAAACAGCAAGTGGTATATATATATATATATATACACACACACACAATGGAATATTTCTTAGCTATGAAGAGAAATTAAGTCTTGATGCATACCACAACATGGAGGAACCTTGAAAACATTATGCTAAGGAAAATAAGTCAGTAGCAAAAAGATAAATTTTGCACAATCTCACTTGTAAGAAATAATCAAATATATTGAAATCAGGGATTATTAATGGTTACCAGGGGTGAGAGGGAGATAAAAGGAGGAGTTTTCACTTAGGGGACATTGAGTTTATATTAATGGTAGTGGGAAAATTTTTGGAAAACAATAGCAAGAACAGTTACATAACTTGAAGGATGTAATTAATGTCACTTAATTATACATGTAAGAATTGTTGAATTGTCACATGTTTTGTTATGCAGATTTTCACAACAATGGAAAAAGAAAAGAAAAGGGCATGCAATGGGCCATAAATAAGATAGTTTGTTTCTGGATTGTCAGCTCTATTCCATTGATTTCTCTCTCTATCCTTGGGGAGGTACCACATAGTTATGATTATTGTAGCTTTGTATTAAGTTTTGAGATAGGACATGAGAGTCCTCCAACTTTATTCCTCTTTTTCAAGTTGGTTTTGACTATTCTGGATCCCTTACATTTCCATACAAATTTTAGGATCAGTTTCCTAACTTCAGCCAAAAAAAAAAGTATGATTTTAATAATTGCATTGAATCTATAGATCTATTTGGAGAGTATTGCCATTTTAACAACACCATCTTCCAATCCATGTGTATAGGATGTCTTTCCATTTATTTAAATATTTTTAAAAACTTCTTTAAATGATGTTTTGTAGTTTTCATAGTGCGAGTCTTGTACTTCTTTTGTTAATTTTTTTCTTATGTAATCTTTCTGATGCTGTTATAAATAAAATTGTTTTCTTAATTTCATTTTCAGGTTTTTCAATGCTAGTATGGATATACAACTGATTTCTGTATCTTGATTTTTTACCCTGGGGCCTTGATGACTTGTATATTATCTAATAGTGTGTGTGTGTGTGTGGTGTGCGCATTCCTTAGGATTTTGTTTATGCAAGATCATGTCATCTGAAAATGGAGATTTTTATTTCTTCCTTCCCAATTTGATGACTTTATTTATTTTTTTGCTTAATGTTCAGAACTTCCAATAAAATGTTGAATAGAAACAGAAGATTGGATATATTTGTCTTGTTCCTAATCTTAAAGGAAAAGCATGCAGTCATTCACCATTAAGTACTTTCTAATTTTCTTGTAATTTCCTTTTTGACCCATGGGTTATTTAGTAATGTGCTAATTACTATCCACATACTCATGAGTTTCCCCAATTTCTCTGCTATTGTTTTCTAATTTCATTACGTTGTGATCAGAGAATATACTTTGCATGATTTAAATCCTTTTAAATTTATTGAAGCTTGTCTAATTGTCTAGAATATGGTTTATATCGGAGAATGTTCCATGTGCACTTAAGACTAATGTTTTCCACTGTTGTAAGATCAAATGTTCCATAGATGTACATTAGATCTAGCTGGCTTAAAGTGTTGTTTAAGTCTTCAATTTTCTTATTGGTCTTCTGCCTAGTTGTTCTATGTATTACCATAGGTGAGGTATTGAAATCTAAATTATTATTGTTGAATTATATTTTTCTTCCTTCTATCCTCTCTTTTTGCATTATATTTTTTGGACTCTGATGTTAGATACATATATGTTTATAATTGTTATATATTCCTGATGGATTGACTTGTTTATTTTACTAAAAAACCCTCTTTATTTCTATTGACAATTTTTGTTTTAAATTGTATTTTTTCTGATATTTATATAGACACCAGCTTTCTTATGTTTCCTGTTTACTGATATATCTTTTTACATCCTTTTACTTTGACACTGTGTCTTTGAATCTTATTTACCATTTCTGGTTCTCTGTGTTTCTGTGGGTTTGAGTTATTACATAGTATTATTTCCTTACCTGTCTTAGTTATCTAGTGCTGCTATAATAGAAATACCACAAGTGGGTGGCTTTAACAAACAGATACGTATTTTCTCACAGTTTAGGAGGCTAGAAGTTCAAATTCAGGGCACTGGCTCCAGGGGAAGGTTCTCTTTCTGTGGGCTCTAGGAGAAAATCTTTGTCTCAGCATCTCTAGCTGGCCATCCTTGGAGTTCCTGGGTTTTTAGACTGGTCGGTTTCCTTTGTCTTCAGATAGTGTAGGTACTTCCCCTGTGTTTGCCTTCTTTGGTGTTGGATATGCTTTTTTATAGCTCAAAAGGGATTGGCTTAAGACACACCCTACACTAAAATGATATTATTAACATAACAAAAAACATATTCCCAAATGGGAGTACAGCCACAGACATAAGGGTTAGGATTTACAACACATATTTTGGGGAGACATAATTCAATCCATAATATTATCCCAATACAGGTTTGCTCCCACACATTTGTGCTGTTACTGTCAAATACATAACATTTTTATATGTTATTGGCCTAACAATGCAATTATATACGTATTTTTTCACACAATACCTTTTCAAATCCATTAGGAGAGGAAATACACAATTATATTATTTTTTTTAAGTTACCTGCATAATTACCTTTACCAGCACTCTGTGTTTTTATGTGGATTTAAATTACTCTTTGAGATCACCTGTTTTTAGGCTGAAGAACATCTTTTAGTATTTCATGTAAGACAAGTCTGTTAGTAACAAGATATCTCAATTTTTGTCTATCTGGGGAGGAATTTATTTTGTCTTCATTTTTCTAAGGTAGTTTTGCTGGATTTATCTGGAAAGACCAATATCTAGAAAAGGACACCATTTAGGTAAAGTAAACAGTTCATCAAAAATGAGGAAATCCCTAAATGAGATGAATTGACACAATAGCCACAATGGACTTAATAAACTCAAACATATGATCGTGAAGACAATATGGGACTGGGCAACAGGAGTTGGAGACAACTCAACAGCAACTAATGACAGCAAAAAAAAATGATTAAACTTTTTTCCAATAAAACCAACAACAAGTATGTTTAGTACTGAAGTGCTATTTTCAATTGCTGTCAGAAAAAGACAAATATTCACTATTACCCAGCATTGTTTTGGAGTTTTTAGCTAATGTAATAAGAAAATGTAACATTAAATATAACTTAAAGAAAAAAGAATTTGCAAAAAGGAAAATATTCTAGGAAATTCAGACTCTTCTGAAAACTATTAGAGTTAATAACACCATTCAATGTTACGCTTTAAATTGAAAAAGTCAATCACTTTTCTAAATACTAGCCAATTAAAAACAGAAAAGTAAAAAAAAATTCACACTAATGATAACTCCATAAAATGCTTTGCAATAAAACTAATAGGAATGGGTCAATATCTATATAAGACCATAAAAATCTTATAGAAGAACATAAAACTAAAACTAAATCCGTCTCAATGGAGACATATGCCATGTTCTCAGATGGGGAGACATAATACCATCAAAATGTCAGTACATCATAAATTAATACATTTCTTTAGTGCATCCAGTGGATAAGTCCAATGGAGTTATTATTTTGGGAATCCACATAAAATTATTTTAAAGTTCGAGTAAGTAATTCTGAAAAAAAGAGTAGTAAAAGGAGATTTACTTCACCAGATGTTAAAACTTAGTATACGAACATTATATTCAAAACAGTATGACTTTGAAACAGAAATACAAAAATACGTCTTTGAGAGGGAAAGATTAGAGGCTCTAGAAATAGACTTAAGTACATATATAATGTTGGTTTGGATTAAGTTTGGATACAAGAGACCCAAAATAACAGTAGCTTTAAAAAGAGGCAATTTTATCTCATTAATCTAGACGTAATCATTTGAAGCTGGTAAGAAAATCCACTGGGTCAGGGATAATGATTCCTTCTATGTTGTTGTGCCTTTCGCATGATTATTCATGTTCCAGCGTAGCTGCTTCACCTCCAGTCATTCCATCAGCATAACAGTTAGCAAGAAAGAAACCAAAACCAAAAACCAAACCCAGTGCTGTTGATTCGATTCTGACTCATAGTGACCGCATAGGACAGAGTAGAACTGCCCCATAGAGTTTCCAAGGAGTGCCTGATGGATTTGAACTGCCAACCTCTTGGTTAGGAGCCATAGTTCTTAACAACTACGCCACCAGGGTTTCCAGCAACAAAGAGGAGAGGAAAACATAAGGTCACAAAATCCCTCTTTTAAGGTCAGTTTCTGACAAGTCACATATACTACTTCCATTCACCCAGAATTTAGTCAACTGGCAACACCTAGTGCAAGATAAGCCAAAAAATTTGAAATCTTTTAGGCAGCTATTTACTCAGCTAAAAGCTGAAAAGGGCTATACGATTATAAAAGAAGGGGAGAACAGATATTGATAGACTACTAGCAATACCTATCACATATGACAAGGCTAAAATTTCAATTCAGTAAGAAAGGATGGATTATTTCAGTGGCTCTTAAACTTGTGAGTGTATTAGAATCACCTGGAGAGCTTGTTAAAAAAACAGCTGAATGCCAACCCTAGAGGTTCTGATTCAGAAGGCTTGGGATAACACCCCAAAATCTGTATTTCTAACAAGTTCCTAAATGTGGTAGACAGACTCTAAAATGGATCCCATGATCCCTACTCCTTTGTGTAATTCCCTTTTCTTGAGTGTTGGCAATAAACGTGACTTGCTTCTAACCAACAGCATAAGGTAAAGGTGATGGGAATATGTGATTATGTGTATGTGATTCTGTTACTTAAGATTATAACTTGTCTTTGCTAGGAAACTCTCTCACTTGAGGGCTTTGAAAAAGCAAGTTGTCAGGTTATGAGATGTTCAGCTGAGAGCGACATATGGGAAGGACCTGACAGCAGCCACTGGTTGACTGAAAGAAAGTGAGGGTATCAGTCTGACAGCCGGTAAGGAACTGAATACTGCCAAGAAGGATGTATCTTGGGATCATATCCTTCCCCAGTTGAGCCTTTGCATGAGAACTCAGTCCTGGCTAACACCTTGATTGCAGTCTTGCAGAGTACACAGTTAAGCTGTGCTCAGAATTTTGACCCATAGAAACCTGTGAGATAATAAATGTGTGTTGTTTGAAGACACAAATTTTGTGGTAAAACTGTTATGCAGCATTACATAACCACTACACGAGGTGATGTTGATGCTGCTGATCTTTGAGGCTCACCGGTTTACTCAGTACATTGTGCCAGCCACTCTATCTGCAACAAAGCAATTCTCCTTTCCCCATGGCATCAATTTCCATGTATGGAACCTTCGGATAGAGAGACTATTTTAGTCTTAATCTGTTCCTAATTCAATTCTTTCCTAAGAGAAGGAAGTTAACTTATGGTGGATTTCATCTATTGGCCCATGATTATTGAGTGGCACTAGACCTGCACTGTCCAATACAGTAGTCACTAGCCACATGTGGCTATTATATTTAAATTAAGTCATATTAAATTAAAAACTCAATTCTTCATTCTCACTAACCATATTTCAAGTGCTAAATAGTAATATTTGGCTTGTGGCTATCATACTGGAGAGTGCTAATACAGACTATTTCCATCATCATAGTAAATTCTATTGGATGGTGCTTGACTTAAGGGGATGAGAAGAGTAGCAGGCAGAAAATATTAGGAAGGTCTTTTGGCCAAGGAGGTCCAGATTTTTTTTCCAACTTATCTTCTCTATCAGTAATAAAACTAATATATTTATCTCCAACTATCCCTTGTGTCTCTTGATTGGTTCCTACCTTCAGAAGTGAAGAAGGTAGTTTAATTAACTAAAAACTACTCCTTAAAATTCAATACTGTACATTAGAGAAAAAATATTGCAATATCTCTAAGTCTTATCATATATAAAACAAATGTGAAATGGGTAATATACTTAATAATAAAAACACAGTACCTCATCTATTTTAAGATACACATTTTTTATTCACATTCTAACTTATCTCAAATAGGATGTCTTATAATCAATGGTGCCTTGCAATTACTCACAGACAGGTGGCAGTCATACCCAGGCTTTGAATAGGTTTGGACTGGTACCAAAACCAAACCAAACCCAGTGCCGTCGAGTCGATTCTGACTCATGGCAACCGTACAGGACAGAGTAGAACTGTCCCATAGAGTTTCCAAGGAGCGCCTGGCAGATTCAAACTGCCAGCCCTTTGGTTAGCAGCCATAGCACTTAACCACTACGCCACCAGGGTTTCCTGAACTGGTACAGTCATGGCCAAAGAAGTGAAACAGGAACAGACCCAAAGCTTTACAATTTAGAATATTTGGCATAGTATGTGGAATGGGAAAAATCACAGGTCAAAGCCCTGGAATGAGAGACTCAGAAGAGACATAGCGAGCCCTTTCAGGAGCCTGATGCACAAGACTGTATTGGCAGGACTGTAGGAGAGCAGCATACATTCAAAGCAGCACAGTAGGCCACCATCTCTGAGCAAGGTGCTGCCACCTTAGAGCAGAGCACCATCATCTTTGAGTGGAGCAGCGCTGCTTCTGGCTGTGCTCAAAATCTGAGGGCAAGAGATTTGGTGAGTATGCAATGGCTATGCTGCCCTTGTTCTCTAAGAGTGAGGTTAAGTTTCTAGCAGGGCTTCAACTCATAATTTTTCCTGTCCTGGCTATTTTTCCAGTTCACCGTAACTTTAAAAAAAATTGGATCTACTCTGGTGACTCTTTCTCAGCCGTGACAGAAGCAAGCAGAACCAGTTTGAACCCCTGGTCATAGCACAATTGCTAATGTCTATACATGTGTGAATTTGGTTGTTGTTTTGGGTAAAATTATTGCATAGTTGCGCCCCTTGAAGTTTCCATCAACATACCATACAAGAACCATTTGATGAAGGAATATGAGCCCGTTAATACCTATTGGCAAGATCCAGAAAGAAAAAAAAAAGATTATTTTTTTTATTTTTTTTTAGAGCTGATTAAAACTTACAAAACGGGTGCTGAAGACCAGGAAGAAAATACAACAGACAATAGTGGAGTACTCTTGACGCAACAACAACAACAAAAAAAAAAAACCAGTGCCAACAACGAGCATCAATATTTTCTGGCAAAATGCATAAATCAGAATAGCTAAATCTTCAGAGTAAAGAAATATTAGAAATATTTTAATAACTTGACTTAATTTGTTTTCCTTTTCCTATATCCTTAAACAGTGATATAGTGTAAAATCTATACCAAAATAAGTGTTAAAAACTTTCAATAAGATAAAATAAAAATGGTAAATAAAAAGAAAGCATTGGGCCAGTTAAATTGGCAGTGTCATTTTCTATCTTCTTGATACATAAAATAATTATGTATCATCAAATTGAAGGTATCTTATTTTTTAAGAGAATTAAATATAAAATACAATCATTATAATAAGAATATTGGGAGAAAATTAAGTATTTGTATAAAGTTAGGATGGGGGAGAATTTATTAAGCCAGTAAGTGAATCCATAATCTAAAATATGGACATTTTTGATAACCTAAAATACTATTGTTTGGAAAAGACAGCATAAACAAAGTCAAAATATGAACAATACAAAACAATTGGTCTCTATTCAGATGGAGCAACAGAGGAAGAAGGAGAGTCAGGAATAGGAGGAGGCTTTGGAATGTGTGGCTAATTTCCTCCTTGAACAACTGCCTTCTTTGCCATGAGACCAGAAGAACTGGATGGAACCCAGCTACCATTACTGAATATTTTGATCAAAGAATTCATAGAAGAACCCTGATCAAAGGGGAGAAATGCAGAACCAAATTTCATATTCTCATGGACTCTATACTTTCTCGAGCCATGGAGGGTGAATGAACCCATGAAACTATTGCTTTGAGACACGGATGGATTACCCAATAAGCAAAGTACACCTGGGTTTAATTGTGCTTACTTACTAATCTGTAACGCACAATTTCACCTGCTTTTTTTTTAACCACCGCAAACATGATGAAACTCATGTGAAGTTGTTCACTGCAAATTTGTAAGTAAACACAATTAAGCCTAAACCCTGGTGGCATAGTGGTTAAGTTCTACACTAGTAACCAAAAGGTCAGCAGTTCGAATCCACCAGACACTCCTTGCAAACTCTACTGGGCAGTTCTAAGCTGTCCTATAGGGTCGCTATGAGTCAGAATCGACTCTATGGCAATGGGTTTGGCTTTTTGGCACTGTAAGTTTGTGAATACTGTGCTTACTGGTTAATCTGCCACTGCCCTGAGATGATCTTTAAACCTATAACCAAAAGTGTCCCGTGAAGTCATCTTAAAACCAAACAATAGCTTAACTTAACTAGTGAAAAAAAAAGGTCTGCCTTGAGCATTACCGTCTTTTAAGAACAGTCTATATGAGATCAAACTGACAACAGCAACTCAAAAGATTAGATAGAAACCTTAGGGGGCTGTGAATTTATGTTAAAAAGGGAGGAACAATTTAGAAAATGAGGGTGAGACTGGTTGCACAACTCAAACGATGTAATCAATGACACTAAATAGTAAACATAGAAACTGCAGAATCAGTGTATGTTTTGCTGTGTATATTCTCAACGGCAACAAAAACAAAATAAAATTTAGGAAAACAATATAAACAATAGACTGAGGACAAATGATTGCAGAACACATGACAGAGTAAGAATAACACTAATACACAAAGAGCTCTTACAAATTGAAAGGGACAAATAATCCTGCTAAAATATGAAAAAAAAATTAAAAGACAATTCAACTAAGAGGGATGTTGCAAAAAAAGAGTCAGAATAATCCCTTCATTCAATAAAACCATAATTTAGAAATGCCCTACAGAGTCTAAAGTTCGAGCTAAAGGCTGAGGGCTGTCATTCACTCCAAACACATGTAAGCAATGAAGACCAGAGAGATTTAAGTACTTGTTTCTCAGTCTTTAGATAGAAAGCACTTAACTCTTCATTGCATAGGAACTAGAAAGGTAATGGAGCCCTGGTGGTGAAGTGGTTAAGAGCTCAGGCTGCTAACCAAAAGATCAGCAGTTCAAATCCACCAGCCACACCTTGAAAACTCTTTGGGGCAATTCTACTATGTCCTATAGGGTCACTATGTGTCAGAATCAGTGCAAGGGCAATGGGGTTTAAAAAGGTAATAAAACTTTTTGACAAATATTTGTTTCCTGCTGCCCTAAATTTTTCATCTTATTGTAATTAAAAAGATTAAAAGTAGTATAAACTATACAGCTGTTGTTGTTAGGTGCCATCAAGCCACAGCGTCAACGTACAACAGAACGAAACACTGCCCGGTCCTGTAAAAAAAAAAAGAGCCCTGTGCCATCCTCAAAATCGTTGTTATGCTTGAGCCCGTTGTTGCAGCCCCTGAGTCAATCTATCTTGTTTAGGTATTCCTCTTTTTCACTGACCCTCTACTTTACCAAGAATGGTGTCCTTCTCTAGGGACTGATCCCTCCTGGTAACATGTCCAAACTATGTGAGACAGACGTAGTCTCGCCATCCTTGCTTCTAAGGAGCATTCTGACTGTACTTATTCCAAGACAGATTTGTTTGTTCTTCCAGCAGTCCATGGTATGTTAAATATTCTTCAACAACATCGCAATTCAAAGGTGTCAATTCTTCTTTCATCTTCCTTACAAAAGAGCAGACTTAGACAATTCATAAACAAATAAGTATGCCTGCGTCCAAATAAAACTTTATTTACAAAACGGAAGGTAGATTTGGCCAGTAGGCTATAGTTTGACAAGCCCTGTTTTGTTCCCTAAAACCATTTATGGACACAGAAATTTAAATTTATGTATATATATATATATAAAACACACACACACACACACACACATACACCCATTGCCATTGAGTCAATTCCAACTCATAGCAACCCTATAGGACAGGGTAGAGGTGCCCCATAAGCTTCCAAGGAACAGCTGGTGAATTTGAACTGCAGACCTTTTCTTTACCTCTGAGCTCTTAACAACTGTGCCACCAGGGCTCCATATACATGCACATTTTCATATGTCACATTTTTTTCAGCCATTTAAAAAGCAAAGCTCATTCTTGCCTTGTGAGCCTTACAAAGACAGGCAACTATCGAGATTTGGCCCACTGGCTATAATTTATCCATCCCTGATGGATGAAAGAACTAAGAATCCAAAAGAGGAGAATCAGAGATTAGCAACAGTAACCAAAAAACAAAACAAAATATTGCTGTCAAGTTATTCCAACTCATAGTGACCCTATAAGACAGAGTAGAACTGCCCCATAAGGTTTCCAAGGAGTGCCTGGTAGATTTGAACTGCCAACCTTTTGGTTAGCAGCCCTAGCTCTTAATCACTACGCCACCAGGGTTTCCAGGAAAAGTAAGAGGTCACAATTATCCCTAGCATTGAGGGACAAATGGTAGTGTTACCAAGACCAAGGGCTGGAGACAACCAGTGAAAGCTGCAACTAATGTGTGCCTCTTTGCTGGAATCTGGAGCCAGGGATGAGATGTAGCCATTCTTGAGGAGTGGAGTTGTGGATATTCTGATTTATGCCTTTCTTCTGACCTCCCAGTTCCCACCAGTGCCACTGGTCAAACCCAGTCAGAAGCCAGCTGCCAGAGGAGCCTAGAGCACAGCAATTTGAAGTCAGTTCCCCTGCAGTACAGAGCAGAGTTGGGACATAGTGAAGATTAGATCTAGAGCATACAAAAAAAAAAAAAAAAAAGCCAGGACTAATTGCACTAGCAAAGGTATTTAAGGCTAACTGTGTTTTTACAACCTGCCAGGTACAACTTTCAGAAAAGATCTGCTGCTCAGTTTTGGTTATTAGATAAGCAGATGCCCACCTAAAGCAAGGGCTACTTGGTGGAGTAAAATTGTTATCAATCCATGTCCCAGAATAAATATATTACTAGAGTTATCATGAGTATCCATAGAGGAATAGAGGGATACTTCTTTTAAATACTGCTCAATTGGCCACTGTATCTAAGGGGATTGCAGAGCTGTTAAATTTTCATTCAACAGGAGATGTAGGAAGCCTTTTCTGATATTGTTTTATTTGGGATATAGACCCAGAATATATATTAATTTTCTAAAACTGCCATGTCTATTTCAGGAGAAAACTAAGATTTTCCCAGTCAGTACCACCTTTCCTCCCATTTTCCTAGATGATATTGTTTAAAGAGAATTTTTGGTTCTTAATTGTAGTTAGTCTAGAAGTAATGACCTCTGTAATATTTTTACCAAAATTTTTAATAAAAAAAATTAATCATGATGAAACAAGCAGATATCCAGACAGTAGGATATTCTAAAATGTAACTTGCCTGGGCTCTTCCAAACATTAATATTATGAAAGACAAGTAAAAGTGGGGGAACTATTTGTGATGAAAGGAGATTAATGACAATCAAGTGCAATGCATGTTTCTTGATTAGATTCTGGTTGGGGGAAGAAAAATTTCAATACAGATTATATTTTATATAATATTATTGTGCTAGTTCTAAAAGTTTTGTGTGTGATACTGGTATTATGGTTGTACAGAGGAATGTCCTTATTCTTAGAAGACAGATATTGTAGTATAGACTGGTAAAGTCTCATGATATCCAAAACGTACTTTCAAATGATTTAGCTACCCTCTCAAATGTGTAAATGTGTGTGTATATGGAGAGAGAGAGAGAGAGAAAGATATCTATCATAGATGTGCTTATTATGTTGTTTTGGATAGGTGCCCTCAAGTCAGTTCTGACTCATAGCAATACTCTATACAACAGAAGGAAGCACTGCCTGGACCTGCACCACCCTCATGATTATTGCTATGCTTGAGCCCATTGTTGCAGCCACTGAATCAATCCTTCTCTTTGAGCATCTTCCTCTTTTCCACTGGCCTTCTACTTTGCAAAGCATGATGTCCTTCTCCAGGAACTGATACCTTCTGATAACTTGTCCAAAGTATGTGAGACTAAGTCTTGCCATCCTAACTTCTAAGGAGCATTCTGACTGTACTTCTTCCAAGACAGATTTGTTTGCTCTTCTGGAAACTCATGGTATATTCACTATTCTTCTTCACCAACACCGTAATTCAAAGGAGTCAATTCTTCTCTGGTCTTCCTTATTCCTTGCCCTGCTTTCACATGCATATGAAACTATTGAAAACACCATGGCTTTGGTCAGGTGCACCCTAGTCCTTAAAGTGACATCTTTCCTTTCTAACACTTTAAAGAGGTCTTTTGCAGCAGATTTGCCCAATGCAATGCATCTTTTGATTTCTTGACTGCTGCTTCCACAGCTGTTGATTATGGATCCAAATAAAATGAAATCCTTGACAACTTCAATCTTTTCTCCGTTTATTATGATGTTGTTTATTCGTCCAGTTATGAGGATTTTTGTTTTCTTTATGTTGAGGTGTAATCCATAGTGAAAGCTGTGGTCTTTGATCTTCATCAGTAGGTGCTTCAAGTCCTCTTCACTTTCAGCAAGCAAGGTTGTTTTTTCAAGGCCAACGACTTCTTCATTGCAAATACCTTTTTTCAACAACATGAATGGTGACTATACACATGGATCTTGCCAGATGGAATACACAGGAATCAAATTGACTACATCTGTGGAAAGAAAAGGTGAAAAAGCTCAATATCATCAGTCAGAACAAGGCCAGAGCTGACTGCAAAACAGACCATCAATTGCTCATATGCAAGTTCAAGTTGAAGCTGAAAAATTAGAACAAGTCCACGAGAGCCAAAGTACAACTTTGAGTATATCCCACTTGAATTTACAGGCCATCTCAAGAATAGATTTGATACATTGAACACTAATGACCAAAGACCAGACAAGCTGTAGAATGACATTGTATATGGAGAAAGCAAGAGGTCATTAAAAAGATAGGAAAAAAAGAAAAGACCAAAATGAATGTCAGGAGACTCTGAAACTTACTTTTGAACCTCAAGTAGCTAAAGCGAATGGAAGAAATGATGAAGTAAAAGAGCTGAACAAAAGATTTCAAAGGGTGGCTCGAGAAGACAAAGTATTAAAATGACATGTGCAAAGACCTGGAGTTAGAAAACCAGAAGGCAGGAACGTGCTCAGCATTTCTGAAGGTGTAAAACTGAAAAAAAAATTCAAGCCTTGAGTTGCAATAGTGAAGGATTCTATGGGCAATATACCGAATGATGCAGGAAGCATCAAAAGAAGATGGAAGGAGTACAGAGTCATTGTACCAAAAACAATTGGTTGATGTTCAATCATTTCAGGAGGTAGCATATGATCAAGAACCAATGGTACTGCACAAAGAAGTCCAAGCTGCACTTAAGACATTGGTGAAAAACAAGACTCCAGGAATTGACGGAATACCAATTGAGATGTTTCAACAAACGGATGCAGGTCTGGAAGTGTTCACTCATCTATGCCAAGAAATTTAGAAGAGAGCTACATGGTCAACTGACTGGAAGAGATCCATATTTGTGCCTATTCCAAAGAGAGGAGATCCAATCTAATGTGGAAATCTTCAAACAATATCATTAACATCACACAAGTAAAATTTTGCTGAAGATCATACAAAAGCAGTTGCAGCAGTATATTGACAGGGGAGTGCCAGAAATTCAAGCTGAATTCAGAAGAGGCCTTAGTACAATGACTACCATTGCTGATGTTAGATAGATTTTGGCTGAAAGCAGAGAATACCAGAAAGATGTTTACCTGTGTTTTATTGACTATGCAAAGGCATTTAACTGTGTGGATCATAACAAATTATGGATAACATTGCCAAGAATGGGAATTCCAGAATACTTAATTGTGCTCATGAGGAACCTATACATAGATCAAGAAGATAACTGGTTGGTTCAAAGTCAGGAAAGGTGTGAGTCAGGGTTGTATACTTTCACTACACTTAATCTGTATGCTAAGCAAATAATTGGAGAAGCTGGACTATATGAAGAAAAGTGTGGCATCAAGATTGTAGGAAGAGTGCTCATTATACTATTTTTTAAACTTCCCTGCCAGACTGAAAATTTTCTAAATGAACAATGGGAGAAAAAGAAAAAACAATAACCTCTTGAAAACTGTTGTTTGATAAGAGGGACTTTAAAAACAGGAAAGGGAGAGAAAAGGGATGTTTTCATTTTATATCTTATCTGTAATATTTATGTTTTTAAAATCACATACATATATACCTTACTTCATCAAATATAATCAATATCATTGATTCGAAGATGCAGTATTATTTTATATACTTTTAAGAAAAAAATTCTGCCAATTTAACTATGACACAACAATTTAATGATGATCATACGTGAGACAACGTTTTAAAAATAATCCAGCCTCTCATTGTATCTAAGTTTCTTTCATCTATTCCAAGGGGTATAGAAATTTCTCTTGTCTGCAATTCCATTGTTTGTTGAGTGATTGGCAAACTCTCCACACATATTTCAGTAATAAAACTTAACAGAGTTTCATTTACCCGTGTCTTTCTTTGGCCTTTCGAAGCACTTGATTTTTGCTTTGCAAGATAAATGAAATTGAGCTCTGTAGTGGATACTGTAATGTCCTTTCTGATTACCTTTCAGGAATAAAGGATGTAGTCTCCTAGCTACTAAGACTGTTGCCAGTAGACAGCCTTCAGCTGTCTGCCTGCTTCAGAATTGTCTCAGCTAAAGAAAGTCTCCACATCTAAGGGCACACTCTATTCCTGGGATAGCTTGTATCCAGTGCAGAAAGGTCTACTGCCTTTATTCCAATTTTAAACAATTCTGAAGGGCCATCCCACCTTGAGCACTCTTCAAGGGTTCAGCTGAGGCATTAGCTAAGACACAAATCTCACCACAATGTTTCCTGTCCAGTCTTGTTTCCTTGCCTTTCTTTCAACAGATGTTGATCCCAAAAACACTCCCTAATAAATATACTGCACGCTAACATTATCTCAGAGTCTGATCCTTGAGGAATTAAACCTGCAAAAAAGGTCATTCCACCAATAAGGACATTTACTTCACTGATTGCAGATCCATGCCCCCTCATCTCTTTCTACTTCTTTCTGCATAAACAGTATCTTTTCATTTCAATACAAAATCATAGTGTGATTTTTAAAAAACATTTTAGAGACCAATTAAACTCAACATTTGTAATTAAATGTCATAGCACAATTGAAGTGATGAAAATATAAACAGTTTTGACCACATTTTTACATGCACAGGCAGTGACAACCATCGATTGTAAGTTGCATCCTGTTTTCAAATATGTTATTTTGTCAAAAAATGGGTGCCTCATAATTGATGTAATACATTGTAAAGCTTTTTGTCAATGATGGTTATCTGGAGAGAGAGATCATTGATTCTTCTTAATACCTTTTCTGTATTTAAAAGCAAATAATTAATGCTAGTTTTTTTTTTAAGAAGTATCTTCTTAAATCAACTGTTTGAACCTACTAAAGAAGAAGAAGCTTTGTGAAATACCCATTGATAGGAAACACACCCAGAATATTTGGAGCTGCTAAAATGGGTCAACCAGGTAAGAAAAAACATGAGTGCACTGAGTAGGTTGGTGTGGGTAAAGGGGTGTGTGAGAGATAATCCAGGCGAGGAATACTTTTTTCTTTCTAACCTAGAACTATATGATCAAGAACCTTGAGTATGGGGATGGGGATGACTTACAGTTTGTAAATAAGGCTGAGGGCTAAGTGAATAATTTGAAACAAATTTAAAGTTACCTTATTGCTGCACATATGATTTATAAACTCATGGTTAATTTCAAGATTTTCCAGTTGCCTTTGGTAAGGGCCAGAGAAGCTGAATTTTGTACTGAACTCTATGTAATTTTCTGAGTAGAACCAATATCAAATGTATTTGTCCTTGCTAATATGTGTTATTTTTGACAGTTTTTCAATTCTGGTGAGATTTGGTTATACAGCCTGCCCAGTACAGCAGTTTTACTGAATTTACTATATTTAAAATCTACCATGTTTAGAATATACAATCTGTCATATATCTAAATATATGCACACTCTAAGAAACAAGGAAATAAAACAGTACTTGGAATTCCAAACAGATTCCATGAATAGCTTCTATACTAAATTAAAAAGAAAAAACAAAAAAAACCTGTTACCATGGTGTCAATTCTGACTCATAGTGTTACAGTATGTGATTTATATGCCAATCAAATGTTAAACGAAAATACATTATATTTTGACAGTATTTTTGCCTGTGGGAATTTACTATTTTTCATAATAATTTTTACATTTTTAACAGTTTTATTTTCGTATTTATGTTGTCTGAAATATTGACATATTCAGGTAGTGTTATTGAATAATTTGATTTGATAGCCTGAAGTGTCTGAAATATAAATATATTTCTACATTTTAAAGGCAAATTCTTTTCGGTTTTTTTTTTTTTTTTTTTCGTATTACGCAGCTGCTTTTTAGGGTTCATTGTTCATATTTTGTAAGAATGAAAATAAATTATACTGTAAAAAAATAACTTCATTCTCAAGATTTAATGTTATTGGAATAGTCATGTGTGAAACAAAAACCCTGAAATCTTAGTAGCTTAAAACAAAACAAGTTGGCTGAGGGTCCAGGTGACTCTCCAGGACAGCCCTTTGCTGTTGATTACCCATTCCAGGTTTTTTTTTTTTTTTCTGATCTTATAGTACTTCTAAGGAGCCCTGGTGGCACAATGGTTAAGTGCTCAGTTGCTCACCTCACTGAAAAGTTGGCAGTTTGAACACACCCAGCGGCTCCAAGGAAGAAAGACTTGGTGATCTGCTCCTGTAAAGATTACAGCCTAGAAAACGCTGTGGGGTAGTTCTACTCTGTAACACATGGAGTGGTTATGAGTCCGAATTGATCTGATGGCACCCAACGAAAAAGAAATAAAAGTACTTCTAGATCTACAGGTATTTCCATGGTTACCATGGTAGTGGAAGAGCAAGCTGAAGAGCACAGGCAGTTAAATATTTCCATTGGAAATGAAAGCTCAAACATCATTGGCCACAGCTGCTCACCTGATCATGTCTAACTTCAACTGCATGGGATGATGCAATCCTCCTGTGTACCAGGACATAGATAATCAGGTATCTGTGAATAGTGGTAATGCCTATCACAGTAACTGATAAATGCTATAAACAATTTTCATCATTTAATGGTAAAAAAAAAAAAAAAATTAGCTTTTTTACTTAGAATCTATACTATCTTTCAGTGTGAATATAAAATGCTAAGCTTTATTTAAAAAAATAAGAAATTCAAGGTCATTTTATTCAATCTCTGACCTATCTAAAGTTAAATTTTAATTAGAATTAGCTGGAGAATCCACTTTTAAGGTGTTCTTTCAAATGACTGGGAACTTGATACTGACTATAGGCCCTGAGCTCAGCTTGGGCTGTGGGCCAGGGACCTTGGTTCTTTGGTTATTCTCCAAGTAGCTCTATCCTCGTGGCTGTTCATTTGGTTGGCCAGATTTCAAGAGTGAGCATCTCAAACAAAACAGACAGAAATGTTATCATGTTTTAGGACTTAGCCTTAGAAGTCACATATTGTCACATCTGCTATAGTTACAAAGAGCATCAAAGTCACATTGTAAGAGGAACATCTAGGATGTGACCATCTTTAGAAGATATGATCTAACACACCTGTTTAAGACTAGAATTGGGTAAAAGAATCTTAACATTCATATGGGAGAACGAATAGCTTAGAATAGCAAAAGACATAAAATATAGAAACATAAAAGAATTGAAGAACTAGTCTTCCGACATGCCAAACAGTAAGGTACTGGCAAAAGTGTGAACAAATAAATCGGTGGGACAGAAAAAGAACCCAGAGGTAGATCCCAGTATATACTGAAACAAAATATGAAGACGATTGTCTTCATTCAAATGATAAAAAATGTTTTATTCAATGAACCAAACTGACACAATTTGTTATCCATATGGAAGAAACTAAAGTTGGACTTCTATAAAATATTCAGAAATAAATTTCAGATTGATTAAATATTTAACTGTAAAATCTGAAGCAATAATAAAAAAAAAAATAGCATTTAAAAATCTTAGATTACATATACCAACCATGACCTGAGGAGAGCTTGGTAACTAAGACAGGAAATATGAATGCTATAAAAGAAAAAAAAAAAAGGTTTGACTATAAAAATTAAAATTGTTCTATGGCAATAAATGCAAAATACAAAGTCTACAGATAAATGATAAAATATATTCAAGGCAGGTGACAGAAAAAACATTGATATCTGATATCATGTGCCATTGAGTCGATTCTGTTACACAGCAACCCTATAGGACAAAGTAGAACTGCCTCTAGGGTTTTCTAGGCTGAAATCTTTACAGGAGCAGATCACCAAGTCTTTTCCAAGGAACTACTGGTGGGTTCAAACCACTGACCTTTCAGTTAGCAGCTGAAGTCCTTCTGATATCTTATTGGTACATATTTTTCTAATTGAGAACAAAAGACTAAAATAGAAAAAAATGAGAAAAGGGTATGAGTAAATAATTAACACAAGATCAAATCCAAATGGCCAATACATATAGGAACTGAGGCTTAAATATTCCTAGTAGGGAAATTCAGATGAATAATGAATTGTTACTTTTGCCTAATAGATTGACAAAATTTTTAAAAGATTATAAAACCATTCCTAGAAAAGATCTGTGCAAAATGGTACTTTTTTTTTTGTCAGTGGACTTGTGAACTATTATAATCTTTTTTGAAAAATAGTCTGGCTGCAGCTATAAAAATAAATATACTCTTTCTCTCCGCTCACTCTCTTGATCTGTCTGTCTCCATTTTTTCTTTTAGCAGTCCTACATCTGGGAATCTATCCAACAGAAATAAATTTACATATGAATATATTACAGCACTCTTTGTATTGGCAAAACACTGGAAACAATGTAAATTCTGATCACACAATGGAATATTATGCAACCATTTTAAAAATAAGCTGGAGCTATACCAGCTGACTTGGCATATTTTCCACAATGTACTTTCGACTGAGAAAAGAAAGATGCAGAGTACATATACTAAAATTCTATTTTACTTAAAAATGCACATGTATGCAGAAACACATGGTTTTTGTTTTTTGTTTTTATAAATATGAACATGGAGAAAGGTATGGAAGGATCCAAAACAGACTGTTAACACTGGTTATCTAGAGGGTGTGCCTGGGGTAAATGCAGGGGGATGACTGAATGAGTAGTATGGATTACAGGGTGAATAAGAAAGAAAAGAGAAAAGAAAAATTAAAATAAAAGATTCAATATTTAAAGCCCAAAAGTTGAGCAATTACTTAAGAAAATTAAGAATTCATTCTTAAAATTCTGAAGCAAGGAGACATTACAGAACACACTGGGCCGGCAAAATCTGGCGTTGGACACAAAATGAAGATCTGCAACTGTGCTAGAACCTTACCTTAGCTTCACATGTTAATGGTGATTAACTCTTATTAGGTGGATCCTTAGGGAGGAGGACTAGAGACTGATAGCAAAAAATAATGTGTATCTTTTGTACTTAATTTTAGCAAATATGTGTAGAAAACTAAAAGGATTCCATGGTTTTTAAAAAAGTAAGCAGAATCAGTGATGGTGGTTGGAAGAGATGGGCAAACAGTATGAGAGTTACTGAAGGGTCTGGACACTCAGATGCAAGATGACATTTATTTAAGTAGATAATTATAAAGACTATATAGTGGTTTTTTTAAGTAAAAAGGCTCCTAATACGTATAATAAGCAAAATTTAATATTGTATTTATTCACTTGCTGTATATCTATGTTACAAATATACATGCACAAATACCTCAGAAGAACATGGAAAAAAGAGTGTAATTTATTTTTATAGTGGTGGACTGAATGTTTTTGTTTCAATTTGCTGTTAATGCTGTCATTTAGTACTAAGATTCACTCTGTATTTTTACCTGTTCAATTCTCTCTCACGATAAATTTCACCATCTGTGTTTCTTCTTGTTATTCTTTATCCTTCTCCAAGTTCTGCCTCCAGCTTTATGCTTTCAATTTTTATTATGGTGCTTTATTATTCCTTTTCTAAATTGGCGAGTTTATCCTTTTTTTTTTTTTTCCTCCAGTACAGTGGCTCTGTCTCTGTAGAATGGGGGTGCTGCCAACCTTCTGAGCTGGCCAGCCTCCTGCTCATCCTGTAACCTGACCCTACAAATGCCAGTAAATTTCCATTAGTCCTTAAGCCAGATTTGGCCTGCCCCACATGGGCAGAATGGCCACCTGTGAGCATTAATTGACCTCAAGCGTGGATGCAGCAACAGGTGGAATGAATCAGAGGAAAACATCATCTGGACCCTATTCCAAAGCAAGAGGTCCGACTAGAACCACATCACCTCCTGTTTTCTGGTCACCTTCTAAAATTTTCCCTCCCCAGTACACCTGCGAGGCTGCCATCTTGCTGCCCAAATCACGTATAAGTCCTGCTTCCCCATAGCTTGTGGAGTCGGATTTAAGAAACTTCCTCTCCACTCCTTGCTTTGAGAATTGCTATAGTTACTTTCTCTTTCTCAAAGGCCAGTGACCAGATTATTGGCAGGTCTGAGTGGGCCAGATAAGTCTCCACCTTCCTGGTTTCCTCAATAATTTTGGCACCAAACATGGGGCCAGAGGGTCGCACAGACCCTCCATCTGGAGCCCAGCATCCCCTCGACCAGAGCGGAATCTCCGCCGACCCCCAGTGCACACTGAGCCTTTTGTTCAGGAAGGTCGGGTGGGTCTCCTAACTAGCACCGAGGTGCTTTTACTTTGAGAATGGGAAACTAACTCAGGTATGGGCATCTACTAGGTAAGTGCCCTTTGGATTTATATTGTTAAATTTAAGTGCTTGAGATTAGAAATGGGGAAGCATTTGGAGGGTTGAAAGTAGGACTAAGACATCCCCATTAAGGGGGATTGAAGCCCTACTAAGACATTCTTGTTGCTTGGTGGACACTCCCCCTAGCCAGTAGCACAGAATGGGCACCCTAGGTTCTGGTTGGCTGTGATCCTAGTTCTGGTTCTGAGGTGGGGAGGTATCTGGAGGATTGAAAGTAGGACTAAGACATTCCCTTTAGGGGGGATTGAAGCCCCACTGAGATATCCTCATTACTTGCTCTGCCACTCCCCTTAGCCAACAGCAGAGAAGGGGCAGCCTAGTTTTTGGCCAACGAGTGAGTGTGTGTGTGTGAGTGAAATATGGGAAACCAACCTAGCATAGCTTTACCTGGTGCTTTTTGTTTTTTCATGTGGGTGCTAATTACTGTTTGGGGTCACTTAACTATGCTACCATCTTACAGTTAGATCTGTTTTGCAAAAGAGAGGGAAAATAGGATGAAATCCCCTACATACAAACCTTAATGTCTCTCTGGCAAAATAAAAACCTACAAAACCAGTGTAAGCTAATGGTGCAGAGGAAAAAGGAAGGGTAGAAAACCCCACCTGGAGAGGCCTGGGGCAAAAACCAGGCCAGATAAATGGGATGATTGATAAGGGGCCAGGGTCTTCTAGTTCCATCCAGCCAGATGCCCAAGGCCATATGTGCATAAATGGGAAGATAGTTAAGGTGAAGAGAGATGAATCTGGAATGTTTTTAAAAGGGTTATGTGTTTAGGATTATGCGTTTATCTGAATGTACTAAGGATATTGTTTTTCCTACCTAATGTTATAGCAGACCTAAATGCATGCTAGAAATGAATATTGGGTATTATAGATTACAAAGAGCATGTAACTCCACCTTCTGCCACTACTTAATTGGATATGCTAAGAGAGGAACTAGGATTTGCTGGGGATAAGCACAGGCTTTTTGTTTCAAGCCAGTAGCCCTGTGTATAGAGTGAGGACTTAAGTCAAAAACCGAGCCCAACCCAGATTTGCAATTATCTCCACCTATGCCCCCTCCTGGTGCTGTGAGACTTTTTCGGGCCCAACACTGGCCCTGATGCCGGCAGCCCCCACTGCGCTGCCTTACCGGTAGTAGCTGCTACCTCTTTGGTGGAAGCCTCTGCCACCCCTCTGGTGAATTGCTTGCAGGCCCTCATGAGTCAGAAACTCCTGGTCTTTCCCAGGGAATAGTCTCCCCAGCACACATCTGTAGTGGGGTGCAATTTGGCCAGGGATCCACCCAAGCCTCCTCAGGGCAATTTCTACTAAGACAAATGCCAGTTGGACTGGATCGCAATGGCCAGCCTAGATGGTTTATCTGGGTCCATACATCGTTCTCCACCTCTGACATGTATAACTGGAATATTCCTCTAATTCCAGAGGGATGGTGGATGGTCTTAGAAAAAGCATACCAAGAGGCTGACAGGTTGAGTAACCTCAACCCTCAGAATAGTGTTAGATTCCTGGCAACCCAGGCTGTACCTGCCACAGATATCAGCTGGGGGCAGAACAGCTAGAACATTATAAAAACTATTTGATGGTTTACAGCAAAGGGCCCCAAAACAGCAGAGCCTTACAAAAGTTCAGGATGTACAACTTGGCCCCAAGGAAAATCCCTCCAGCTTCCTAGAATGCGTGTTCGCTGTTTACTGATAAGACCTACAGAATGCTAGGTTAATTAATAATGCCTTTCATCAGCCAGAGCACCCCTACATCAGATAAAACTTCAAAAGTTAGAAGGAGGTCTAGGAACGAATATTTCACAACTTGTCAAGTTTGTCTTTAAGGTCTTCAATAATTGTGACTGGTTACAAGGAAAAAGGGAAAATCAAAAAATGAAACAATAGGCCGTGCTCCTGGCAGCAGCTCTCAGAGGTAATCCACCACCCAGGCAAATCCCCTATGGGGTAAGTCCCTGTGGGCCCCAGAAGGGCCAGGAGCCAACCCAAGACCCTCTAAATCTAGGCCCCAGATAGTGTGCCTACAGCAAACAAGAAGGCACCTGGAAATGAGAGCATCCCTCATGGACAACCCAATCAGAGCTGGAAACCCATAAGACAATTCCCACAGCAGTCAGCTGATGACTTGGAATGGCAGAGCCCAGGGGCTCCCCTACAACCCATGAGGAGCCCCGGGTTGCAATAACAGTGGGAGGACAACTTACTGACACAACAGACCAGAGAGCTGGAGAACATGGCCTCTGCTACTGTCCCAGGCACACAGGGCACCCTTCGGCTTCCCCAGGCAGGGACAAGTCTGCAGGGTCAGCTCTCAGCCGGCTTCACTGGCAGGGTGGAGAGCTGCCAAACACAGGCAAAGGTGGCACACAGCTTCAGGGCCTAGGCGAGACAGTCACCATCTTTACCTTGCCCCAAACCCTGGCAAGCCAATGACTGCAAAGAGCATCTGGGCTGGTGGGACG
This sequence comes from Loxodonta africana, assembly GCF_030014295.1. NCBI lineage: Eukaryota > Metazoa > Chordata > Mammalia > Proboscidea > Elephantidae > Loxodonta > Loxodonta africana. Next base: position 110,404,897 of record NC_087369.1, read on the forward strand.
GGAAGAAAGAAAGCCTACTAGAGATGCCTTTATTGAATAGTGTACTATAGTCAAGCAGTTATACACAGCCCCAGGCACCAAAAGGGAGAGTCTCATATAATTAAAAGATCAGGCGGCCAAGCTAGCTGCTAGAACAAAAACCCCGGCCACTTGCCTTGCTCTAATTTCTAATCTTCAGCTACCAGAAAACCCTCAGGGCACTGAATGTGATATAAACAGAGCTTCTGAACGTGGCTTTGACCTTAGCAACAGAGCAGAAGACAGGTGTTTGTACAATTTCCAAGGACAGGACTCCTGATGCACCTGATAAAAAAGGCATCTCATGAAAGCACACATTATGGTTGGGAGGCTATGTTTCACTGGCTAGCCAAACTGATTAAAGGGCCTAGTCTACAAAAGACTATCCAGAAGGTAATGCAACAACGTGTCATGTATGGGAAGAACAACCCAAAACAGGCCCACCACTTCCTACGCCTCGGGTACAAGCCCACGGCACCGAACCGGGAGAAAGCTGGCAAGTAGACTTCATAGTTATAACAGCTACAGGAGGTTTCAAGTATCTTTTAGTGTTTTTAGTGCTGGGTAGATACCTTTACCTGATGGATAGAAGCCTTCCCCTATCGAATGGAAAAAGGCATCTGAGGTAAGCATAGCTCTCCTCAATGAAATTACTCCTAGATTTGGCCTACATTTTTCAATTCAAAGTGATAACGGAGGAGCCTTTGTATCCAAAGTCACACAGAGGTTTCAGGACATTTAGGAATTTGGTGGAAGCTGCCTGATCCCTGGAGACCACAGTCAACTGGAAAGGCAGAAAATATGACAGTAGCTGAACTATGCCAGGAGACCAACCTGTCCCGGATCAAACTGCTACACGTTGCCCTATTGACAGTCTGGGTGGCCCTTAGAAGCAGGCTCCAATTGAGTGACTATGAAATGCTGTATGGGAGACCCTTCCTTAAGGCAGCCTGGGGATGTAGTGTTAAGTGTTTCCAGGTATCTTAGGTCACTATATGTAATTCTGAAAGCTATTAACCAGTATGCTTCTAGTCATATGTTCTTTCCCACAGATACCCCTCTTCATCTCATAAAGAAGTGGGACAACCATCATCCATGCAGCCAGAGTGGTCTGGTCCTTACGAAGTTCTTCTAGTCACCTACTCCTTGGTGAAGATAGCCAGAGTCAAACCTTGGATCCACTACACCAGGGTGAAGTATGCAACCATAGATCCAGATGTACCTTTAAAGGCTTCAGGCACGGGTCATCAAAGTGCAGACTCTGTGGGACTACAAAGACAGCTAACCCAACCAACCAGAGTGGGAGTGCAAGCCACTAGAAGACTAAAGCCACCTTTTAAGTCTTCTTCGCCTGCTACCCTCCAAGAGCTAATCATTTCTTACCTGTTCCAAGGTCCCTAAAACTCCACCCCTTTTCGCAGGAAGTAGCCAGAGGAGTAGCTGACCCTTATCCCTTAAGATTAATACCTTGCTAAAACTGGAGGGGGGATTGGAACCTGACCCTATGAATGCCAGTAAATTTCCATTACTCCTGCAACCAGATTTGGCCCACTCTGCATAAGCAGAATGGTGAGCTGTGACCGTTAATTGACCTTAACAGAGGATGCAGCAACAGATGGAATGAATCAAGGAAAATTATCACCTGGACCCTATTCCGAAGCAAGAAGTCTGACAAGAACCACATCACCCCGTTTCCTGGCCGCCTTCTAGAATTTTCCTTCCCCAGTATGCCTGCACGGCCACCATCTTGCTGCCCAAATCACATATAAGCCCTTCTTCCCCATAGCTTAGGGAGTTGGATCTGAAGAACTTCCCCCTGGCCCCTTGCTCTGCACATTGCAATAAAGTTACTTTCTCAAAGCCCAGTGTCCAGATTATTGGCAGGTCTGAGCCCACTGGACAGGGACTACCTTCCCGGGTTTGGCAGCAATCCTTCAGCCCTGTGATCTTACATCATGAGTGCCTGCATTTGCAAAGGCCGTTTTACAAAATGGAAGACTCTTGTGGCAGTAAATATGCATGGTTTCCCAGAGGTGTGAAGTTTGAAAGATTTCTCTTTTTTTGTCTTGCTTGTTACAGACGTTTTCTGTCTGTATGGCTGTGCTTTTATCTGCTATTGATTTATCTTACTATGTTTTTCCTTTCTCCATTATCCTGCCTCCTGTGTATTTACTGTCTATTTTATGCTGTTTTATATACCCTCCTCACTCCCACATTATCTGTGTCAATTGTCTTATATTTTATCTTCTTTCTCAGCTTCTGACCTAGGGTTTTGCCCATTTTTCTGCTCCCTCTACTTCCAGTAATGTCCTTTATCTACTTTTATATCTGGTCCCTGTTCCTCTTTCCTTCAACCATGGTAGCACGCCATTCTTTTGTAAAATAGCTATTGATTTGTACCTTGCACCATCTAGATGTAGAAATAACACCTATTATTTATCGAAAGCCTACTACATGCCTGACACTGTACTCAATACTTGAAACTTAAATTATTTCATTTAATATTTAAGACACTTTTATGAGAGGCAATTCACTGAGCTTAAACCACTCGTCTAAGGTCATGCATATAAGTACTCAAGGCTCAAGCCTTCTGTGTCCAAATCTCATACTATTCTCACAACATACTATCTCTTAGATGATGAAAAAATGCAAAGAAGACAAGTATTTAGCTTATCTATGCCTTTGTCCTCATGCATTAAAGAGGAATATTAGTCTCTAACTTATGTAGATGTTGTGAGACTTAATTAGTGCCTGGGTATTGTAAATATTCAATATGTGGTGACTATTACTGTGTCAGGCGTTGGGGATACAGCAGTGAACAATTCAATTGAAGTCTCTGCTGTAAGGAATTTATACTCTAGGTGGGAAAACAGCAAATAGGAAACATGAGGAAAAAAATCAAATCTTGATGCATTATCACTCTGGCTGTTGTGTACAGAACAGACTCTAGAGGGCCAAGTGTGGAAGCAGGAAGAATAATAAAAGGCTATTTTAACAATCCAGGCAAGAAACAGTGGTTGTTTGGAATTGTACCATAATGAATTATTTAATATGGCCTTTCTAGCCATGGTCTTGTAACTCCCACCCAGGTGATTTGGGTGGGACTGTGTGATAGGGTAATTAATTGTGGCCCCACCAAGGGAATTAGTTTTGCCTTAAAAGATAGCCAATTCCAGAGCAAGAGAGGAGAATCCCAGCACCACCAACAAAGAACAGCCAGGAGCCAGCACGTCCTTTGGACCTGGGATCCCTGTGCTGAGAAGTCCCTGAACCCAGGAGACAGAGAGCAAGCCGCTACCTTGAATACAGTGAGAAGCGCTGGTAAGGGAGGCTCTACCGCAGATTAGAAGCAGGAGAAGGCTGGTGGGCTTCCCAGCCCACAGAGAGAGAAAGCTGAGTGCCTTTGAGCAGAGGTTGAGGGCCAGGGAAAGGCGTGCCTGTGAGCACGGCTGAGGAGAGCCTGTCCTGATGGAAGAACTGTATCCTTGAGTGTTCCTGAGCCTGAATTGTAACCTGTCAACTTCCCTAATAAACCCTGTAATTGTTTGTATAGTCTGTGAGTTCTGTGTGGCTGTTGCAATGAATTATTGAACCCAACAGAGAAGTAGTGTTGTGGGAGGGGTGATTGGTATCAGAATTGGTAAAGATGGCAGAGAAAGGAGGCACGTCTGACCCCTACCTCATAAGAATCAGCCTTGGGCTGTTGATCTTGATTCTCTTGTGAAATTAGAGGTCAGACATTGCCTCCTTGCCATTTTTACAAGAATGCATTGGCATTTGAGCCTGCTGGAGACCTTGAAAATATAGTATGTGGCTTAGTGGAATGGCAGGGACAAAACATTCCTGTCTTAGTCATCTAGTGCTGCTATAACAGAAATACCACAAGTGGATTGCTTTAACAAAGAGAAATTTATTTTCTCACAGTGTGATAGGCTACAAGTCCAATTTAGGGCATCAGCTCCAGGAGAAGGCTTTCTCTCGTTGTCAGCTCTGAAGAAAGGTCCTTGTCATCAATCTTCCCCTGGACTAGGAGCTTCTCCCCACAGGAAACTCGGGTCCAAAGGACATGCTCTGCTCCCAGTGCTGCTTTCTTGATGGTATGACATCCCCCACTCTCTGCTCGCTTCCCTTTCCTTTTCTCTTGTAAGGTAAAAGGTGATGCAGGCCACACTCCAGGGAAACTCCCTTTACATTTGATCAGGGATGTGACCTTAGTAAGGGTGTTACAATCCCACTCTAATCCTCTTTCACATTTTGTTTAATATTGCCTCTTTAACTACAGGCAGAGATTAGGATTTATAACACATAGGAAAAGTATAAAGTGGAGGGCAAACACACAATACTGGGAATCATGGCCTAACCGAGTTGACACATATTTTCAAGGGACACAGTTCAATCCATGACAATTCCCAATATGGATACAAGCTTAAAGAGGGGAAAAGTTACAATGAACAAGACTTGACCAGCAAGAGTACAGGGACTGCCTAAAATGGATAGACTGCTTGGGCAAACAGCTACATAAAAGTGAAATAGTTTTCAGTGTCCCCAATATTTATCTTTTTGTCTTGTTAAATCATTTTCTCATCCAGCCTAGATGCTGAGAAAGATCAGAACTGTTTCAGATTAAAAGCAATTTTAGACTGTTTCAGACTAAAAACTTGGTGTTTTACCTTGCATTTTAAGACACCCCTTCTGAATGTGATACTCCTTTTAGAGTCTGTAACTTCCAAATTAATTTTACCCTCTCTTTTGGGAGGAAGAGCAGTGTGATGGGTTGCTTTTGTTTGGCCTTTCTCGCCATGGCCTTGTAACTCCCACCCATATAAGGTAATTTTGGCCCACCAAGTGGATTGGTCAGTTTTGCCATTCTGCTAGGCTTAAAAGAGCCAATTCCACAGCAGAGAGGATCTCACCACCACCAAGGAAGAAGGTCCAAGAGTGCAGCGTGTCCTTTGGACCCAGAATCCCTGCACTGAGAAGTTCCTGGAACCAGGAGACTGAGAGAGACAGTGCTATAACACTGAAGACAGCTAGACGCAGTGGCAGAAAAATGGCAGCAGGAGATGGCATGTTTGGCTTCCCAGCCCAAGGAGCAAGAAAACTGAGTTCTTTTGGGCAGGAGGCTTGCTGATGGACTAGGGTGCCTCTAGACACTTGGTAGAGCTAGTTTTGCTGACCCATGGAGCTAGAATTGAGCACCTTTGAGACAAGGTTTACTGGCAGAGTGGGGTGTCTCAGGGCACTAATCAGAAGAACTAAAAGAGCTTTATAACATTTGCCCAGTAGGGCAGAGGCCAAGGGGCCAGAGAGAGGTGTGCCTGTGGGCAGAGCTGAAAAGAGCCTCTTCTGATGGAAGAATTGTATCCTGAGAGTTCTCAAACCTGAATTATAACCTGTTACTTCCCTAATAAACCCCGTAACTGTGAGTATGGTCTTTGAGTTCTGAGTGGCCATTGTGATGATTTATCAAACTCAGCAGAGAAGTAGAGAGTATCTTGGGAGGGGCAGCTGGTGTCAGAACTGGTAAAGACCGAGGGGAGAGGAAACATGTCTGACCTTCGCCTCACAGAAATCAACCTTGGGCTGTTGAACTTGAGTCTCCTTTCCCTTTATAAAGTTGGAGAAGGTTAGCCACTGCCCCCACGCCATTATTACTGGAGGGTAGCAGAGAGGAATAGGTGAGGAAGGATATTATTAATAAGCAACACAGAGCTTATAATTAGACTTCAGTTTATTTCCTGGTTCTGCTATAGATGTTTGCTCTGAACATTTTTACCTCATATACCAATGTTGTTTTTAGGTGCCGTCGAGCCAGTTCTGACTCATAGCGACCCTATGTACAACAGAATGAAACACCACCCAGTACTGCGCCATCCTTGCAAATGTTGTTATGCTTGAGCCCATTGTTGCAGTCACTGTGTCAATCCATCCCATTGAGGGTCTTCCTCTTTTTGGCTGACTCTCTACTTCTCTACTTTTTTAAAAAAAAAAAAAATTTTCTTTCTCTACTTTACCAAGCATGATATCCTTCTCCAGGGACTGATCCCTCCTGATAACATGTCCAAAGTATGTGAGATGAAATCCTGCCATCCTTGCTTCTAAGGAGCATTCTGGCTGTACTTACTCTAACACAGATTTGTTAGTTCTTTTGGCAGTCCATTGTATATTCAGTATTGTTTGGCAACACCATAATTCAAAGGCATCAATTCTTCAGTCTTTGTTATTCATTGTCCAGCTTTTGCATGTACATGAGGTGATGGAAAACACCATGGCTTGGGACAGGTGCAACTTAGTCCTCAAAGTGACATCTTTGCTTTTTAACACTTTAAAGAGATCTTTTGCAGCAGATTTGCCCAATGCAATGAATCTTTTGATTTCTTGACTGCTGCTTGGATGGGTGTTGATTATGGATCCAAGTAAAATGAAATCCTTGACAACTTCAATCTTTTCTCCATTTATCATGATGTAGCTTATTGTTCCAGTTGTGAGGATTTTTGTTTTCTCTATGTTGTGTAATCCATACTGAAGGCTGTGGTCTTTGATCTTCATCAGTAAGTGCTTCAAATCATCGTCACTTTCAGCAAGCAAGGTTGTGTCATCTCTATAAAGCAGGTTGTTAATAAGTCTCCCTCCAATCTTTATGCCATGTTCTTCTTTATATAGTCCAGCTTCTCAGATTATTTGCTCAGCATACAGACTAAGTATGGTGAAAGGATACAACCCTGACGCCACACCTTTCCTGACTTTAAGCGCTTGGCTGCTAACTGAAAGGTTTGTAGTTCAAACTCACCAGCTGCTCCATGGGAGAAAGATGTCATAGTCTGCTTCCATAAATATTTACAGCCTTGGAAACTCTATGGGGGCAGTTCTCTTTCCTACAACCTTAGTATGACTAGTGGGATACATGGTTGCCCACCAATATTTTCTGCCTTTCAGGTTCATCGGGAAGCTGCTTTCCTACTGACAGTGCATGCTGCTGCAAGACAGGGGGCTTTATGACTGAAACGGGAATAACAGACATGTGCTGCAAATTACTATTTCTACAGTTTGAGGTGTGTGCATTTTTGGCAGTAAAAATAGAAATTTAAAATTATTTTTTTGGGGGGACACATATGTCCCAGTGGACTCAGGGTGACTCTAGGGGTACAATTAGTGGTGCAACATATGTCCTCTAGATTCTAAGGGTAAGCTGTGGGAGACGGCAAGAAAAAAAAATCTGTACTACCTACCAAAAATTCATCAACACTCAATAATTCAGCATGCTTCCACTGATGAAAACAAATGGTATGAACAAAAAAATTGAGTTTTGATTTATTTGGGTCAAGACCCAGAAAATAATTGGGTCTTGATAGGGATAGGGTTGCTATGAGTGAGACTTAATTCAAAGGCAGTGGATTTGGTTGAATTTTTTCATTAGAGAGATAAATAAAACGCAAGCAATAATGCTCTGTTGATTTCCCAGTAATTTATGTTTGTATGGGAAGCTAAATACTATAGGAGAGATCTGAATATTAAATGAATCTTTATGCTGGTGTCATGTGAATGGATTCAGAGAATGAAAACCTACTAAGGATACAGACTCATCAAACAAGGATGAAACATTAGAACTGTTTTTACAAAAATACCAGAATCTCTGAAATGGAGTAATCGCTATAGTAAAAGACTCATTAAGTATATTAGAAGCCAGTGTGTTGAGTGTGCAGGGTGGTAATGATGGTGAAGCTACTTCACATGAAGAGATTTAAAACATACTGGGCTTTTCAGAAACATGTTCTATGTGCATCATTTTTAGAATCTAATAATTCTCTACATTTTCCAATTATCGATATGTGTGCTTAAAATTCACTTTACTGAAGGCAACAGTCTTAGGTCTCAGTTTGGGCGGGATAAAACAGGGCAAGATTATTGAATGAAAGTTGAGGACCAAATCTAGCTTGGAAAGAGTGAGGTTAGTTCAAAACATCTTGGCAGTTAGATTGGCCCCAATACTGCTAGCATTTTCATTTCAGACTTAGAAGAATTATATTCTGATATTTGTGGGAATCGGGGAAGGAGGATAATGCTAATGAATTAAAGTACAAATGGAAATTTACTTTCTTTGGCAAATATTATTTAAATGACTGCTGATTTGGAGAGATACACTGCTGTGCCTGTATCATAACACAACAGAAAAACAACACTATAGAAATGTCACTTTAGTTTTTCTCCCCCCACCCCCATTCTCTTCTTGTTAGGAACTGCACTGTCAGTGAGATATTTTTGTTTCCTTGTTTTATTTATTTTTTTTCTTTCCCCACTGTGACAAATATTTCATACAGGTCATTTAAACTAACTGTGTAGTAAGAGTGAAAGTGAAAACATTACAATTTTTGTACTAAATGCAAATGTAAAAGTAAGCTCAAGAGAGTTACAACTTTTAAATGAAGGAAAAAAAGCCTTTAAAAGGATATGTTATAACATTTATGAGACCATGGGGGAGATTTGAACACTGAGTGGCTATTTGATGATATTATATAATTGTGTTAATTTTAAGTGTGATGATTGTATTGTGGTTGTGCTTAAAAAGTCCTTATTTTTGAGAAATATACACTGAAATATGAAATAATATGTATGGGACTTGCTTCAAAATAATTCCAAATTGGAGGAAAAGCAGACAAATGAGTAAAAGTATAGATGAAACAAGATAGATATTGATTATTTTTCAGGCTTAAAGATGTGACCATGTGTTTTCATTACAATATAACCTTCACTTTTGTTCAAGTTTGAATCTTTCCATAATTAAAAAATACATTAGAATTGTTAAAAAAAATTGTTTTACTGACTTTTGAGTAAAATGTCTTTGTGGTAGATTTGGCATGGATTGGGATGTTTTTAGGGGAAATCCTCACATATGAAAATGTGCTCCTCCTTTTGGCATCAGAACCCTAACTATCCAAACCTTGGATAGCAAATATCTTCACTGCAGAATAGGTGGAGACTTTTTGGAGGATCATGAGTTCTATGGCACTACTGGCTCAGTAGAGCAAGAAGGCAATCATGTTTGTTCAGCCTTCTGTTTTGACCTGGAAATTCCACAGACTATCTTTAAAATGTTAGAATTGTTTGCTGACACATTTACAGAAATTAAAAGTATCAAAACAACCACTAAAGAAGTCAATAATGGTTATAAAATAATCAACACTAGGGTCTGTAATATCATCAACATTTATCATACTATTCACTCTACAGTACACTTTAGTAAAATTATTACAGTTCTTTACTGACTTGACCTTACCCTCTTATATACTCATGAGACAAATTTCTCAAGTATTTCACTAAACACATAATTTTTCTTTGACAGCAGCTTGGTGTTACGCTATGCCTCTTTTTCATTGCATCTTACAACTGCTCAGCTCAGTATTTCTTCTGACGTACTTTGCAATAAAAGTATGTAATCCCAATTAGGAAACCCTGGTGTCATAGTGGTTAAGTGCTACGGCTGCTAACCAAAGGGTTGGCAGTTCAAATCCACCAGGTACTCCTTGGAAACTCTATGGGGCAGTTCTACTCTGCCCTATAGGGTCGCTCTGAGATGGAATCAACGCGACGGCACTGGGTTTTTGTTTTTTGGAATCTCAGTTATAACGATGATAAAATTTATAGTTTGACAAAAATTTGGCAACACACTTATGAAGGATTTAGGGCACATATGACTGGTGGAGAATCCCCTGTTTTAATGACTGGATTTAACATAGTCTGTTCAATGTGGAGGTCCTGTGGCTGTTTACATTGGTATCTAAGAACACCAAATTAGCTCTTTTCCATTTTGTGTGCTTGGTCAATCATAGAAGTACAACCATGTTAAAAAGATTAGAAGGACACAGTAATATTATAATGCCTCTGAGAGGCATGAAAATGACCTTTATCTAGAGGACATTTTACCCAGACACAGTTACCTAGAATCCCAGGAAAAAGATCTTATTCTATATTCATGGAAGAAAAATGTATTTTTATATGGCTGTACTTTACAGAACTCTAACTTCTCTTGCCAAATCCACCAAGATTGCTCTTCATATCATGCTGTGGCTACCTGGAATTAGTACGACTATGATTTTGAGAATTACTTTCCCTGAAAATTTCCTACTGCTTTCGCTAAAGAGAGATTTGTGAGTGAAGTAATAAATTATTAATGCCACATGTCATAAAGTAAAATATATTCTTTTTTTCAGATCTTGATTCACTAATCAAGAGTAAATGAATGCATCTGAATTATTCAAAGAACTAAAATTATACAATTGTACTCAAATTGAATATTTTGAATATTCTATTCAAAATGTAACAAAAGAGATTGCTCTTAACATTAACCTATACTTTTACAAGGTAACATTCAGGCTCTTACATGAAACATTTAACAGTGTATTCTTTATGAATTAAAATGAAAAGAATGCTTTGAAAAAGGGAAAATTAACATCACATGCAGAATAGAAAATTAGCTATCTTGACATTATAAGGCAATTGTGCTAGGATGAACTTCAAGAGGTCAGACTCCAAAGCATTCCAATCCACATCATCAGCCAAACTTCCATCAAGTTTGCCATGATAATGTGATAGGTGATAGCTTTCCGTATTAAGTGATGTTTATTACTTCTTGATGGTTTTCAACCACTACTTGAAAATTGGCCTTCAGAAAATGCTACACATTAGAGAAAATGCTTTGATTTTAACGTGTCAAACTTGAGAGTGCAAAGGCTTGTAACATAGTTACATTAGACTATAGGACTCTAGGGCTAGAAGTATCCTACTTTTATACTTTCTCAGCTTTATTTTGCCCCAGGCCCTCAGTTTATGGAATGAGTTTGCTAAATGTATCTTAAAGGAGTTTATGTTGTATTTGGTTAATCTCTCAATCTATTTTAATTTGTAAAATTAGTTGAATCCCACTATACTGAAGACAAAGATAATATCAGAATTATAAACGTTTTATGTTATAGTAAAAGAAAGGTATATTGTTTGGGTTGCTGAGGAAATTAAATTCTTTGTTATATTCAAAGCACAATGCTTGACTTTCAATAACTCCAACAAGTGTATTATAATTATAATTCACTCGTCTACATGTCCAAATAACAGATCTGCCATCCTTTAAAAGGTACACTTTCTGTGCTTTACAGAGCATGCTCATATTATTCTTTACACGATAGGAAATGCATTTGTGAGTGTGCTCTGTCTCTTTTTTCATTCTTTTTTAGAAATTTGTAAACATCTTCTCCTTTCTCTCACAAACCATCCTGTAACCAACAATAATCTTACAATACCAATCAAAATCAGAAAATATCTTGGAGTTCGCACATTCATTTCTATACCTGAATAAGTTATTGCAGTACCTGTAGGTAACAGTCTTCATTCTTCTGGAAGGAAGACACTTTTTACCCCATCTCATGTGTTAAATTTTTAAATCATCAGTCTCTTTGGAGCCCTGCCATGCTTATAGCTACTGTTCCTATTAGATAAGAGAGTATTATTAGAAACATTGAGCTGAAAATAGGAAATTGATTGAAAGTTTAATACTAAAGCATAAATTTCCCTTTCACCACCACTCTCCTAAAAGACAAGTGCTGCCTCCGGATATGTGTCTAGCAGATATAAGAAATTGTTCTTATCGAAGAAAATCAAACTATTTTAGACTGAAGTTTTCTGAGTTCTGGCATTAGGGCATTCAGTAACATGATGGCCAGGTCCCAGTCTAATCAGAGAAAACCCTCCCTACTCACACCTCCAGAACCAGAGAAGAATGGTGTTCTCGGCAAAAGCTAAGTACTTGGGTATATTTTAATGCAACTCCCCACCCCCAAGCCGGCTTTAGCAGCTGAATTCCCTGGGCCTGGGAGAGGCACTGTTGAGCACCTAGCGCCATTCTCCTGGCCTTGAAGAAGAAAAAAATTTGCAATTGGGGGAAAAGATAATTTGCTAGTTCCACTAACCATATAAAAGAAGACAACATTAAATTAATAGAGACTAAGAAATGTAATCATAGACCTTATTAAAAAAAAAAAGCTCAAAACAGGATAACAGCATGCAGATGGGTGGGTTCTGCAGACAGACTATGGGCACCCAACATTTTTGGTTTTAAGGACTGGGAGGTACCAGTTATCCTTGGATCCCTGTCGCTTATGGCTGGGTGACCTGAGTGGAGCTACCAGTCCTTAGGTGCCTGATGTGGGTAGGTGAGGACCTTGTTTAATAGGCAAAGGAATGTCATACATCAAATACCCACCGCTTCACCACACGGCTGAAACAGTTGGAGTCTGCCAACAAGGGCCTATGTTCCCGAAATAGGCCACATAGGTCCATGCAGAGGGGAAAGGTGCCCAAAGTCTATGGACGGTTTATGCCTGGACAGGAGCAGCTTCCATATGGAGAGGAAGATACAGCAATACCTAGAAAAAAAAGTTAGGTTTAAATTTAGAAAAATACGGATAAATAATAGGGTGACCACAAAGGAGGCAAACTACCCTACACATCAAAATAAAAAACAAGAAAAAAAAAGACACTCAGCAGAAACAAAATCAACAACAACAAATATGAGGAAAGGACAATATATACAGATAATCTACTCAGCACATAAAAGTAAGTGGGAAAAAGAAGCTGTCAACAACACACACAAAAAAGAAATCAAAATGATAGCACTAAATTCATACCTATCCATAATTACGCTGAGTGTTAATGGACTAAATGCACTAATATAGAGACAGAGAGTGGCAGAATAGATTAAAAAAACAAGATCCATCTATATGCCTACAAGAGACACACCTTAGACTTACAGACACAAACTAAAACTCAAAGGATGGAAAAAATATATCAAGCAAACAACAATCAAAAAGAGCAGGAGTGGCAATATTAATTTCTGAGAAAATAGGCCTTAAAATTAAATCCATCATAAAGGATAAGGAAGGACACTATGTAGTGATTAAAGGGACAATACACCAAGAATATATAACCATATTAAATATTTATGCACCTAATGATAGGGCTGCAAGATACATAAAACAAACTGTATCAGCATTGAAAAGTGAGATAGGCAGCTCCACAATACAGGGCTGTGTATAACTGCTTGACATTATTCAATAAAGGCATCTCTAGTAGGCTTTCTTTCCTCCAGTCCCACCAGCCCAGATGCTCTTTGCTTTTTTGAATTACCCTGTCTGGGTTGACTTCTGGTTGCTCTGCCCAGTGTTCTAGTCTTGGGTTGATACCTGATATTATTGATATTCTAGGCAAAGAACTCCCTTTAGTATTTCTTGTAGTTTTGGTTTGGTTTTTACAAATTCCCTAAACTTGTGTTTATCTGGAAATGTCTTAATTTCACCTTCATATTTAAGAGACATGATTCTTGGCAAGCAAATTTTTTCCTTCAATTTTTGAAATATGTCATCCCATTGCCTTCTTGCCTGCATGGTTTCTGCTGAGTAGTCCAAGCTCATTCTTATTGGTTCTCCTTTGTAGGTGACTTTTCATTTATCCCTTCCTGCTCTTATAATTCTGTCTTTATCCTTTGGTTTGGGCAAATTTGATTATAATATGTCTTGGTGAATTTCTTTTAAGATCTACCTTATGTGGAGTTCTATGAGCATCTTGGATACATATCTTCTCATCTTTCACAATATCAAGGAAGTTTTCTGCCAACAAATCTTCAACAATTCTCTCTGTATTTTCTTTTATCCCTCCATGTCCTGGTATGCCAATCACTCGTAGGTTATTTCTGTTCATAGAGTCCCACATGATTCTTAAGGTTTCTTAATTTTTTTTTAATTCTTTTATCTGATTTTTCTTCAAATATATTAGTGTCAAGTGATTTATCTTTGAGTTCAGAAATTCTGGTTTCTACTTGCTTGATTCTGCTCCTCTGAATTTCTATTGAGTTGTCTACTTCTGTAATTTTATTGTTAATCTTCTGAATTTCTGATTGTTGTCTGTCTATGGATATTTCCAGCTTTTTGAATTTTCATTATGTTCCTGAATAACCTTTCTAATTTCTTCAATTGCTTTATCTGTGTGTTCCTTGGCTTGTTTTTCATATTGCATCATTTCCTTCATGGTGTCTTGAAGGGTTCTGTATATTAAACTTTTGTATTCTGGCTCTGGTAATTCCAGGAATGCACTTCCATCTAGAAGATCCCCAGATTCTTTGTTTTGAGAGTTTGTTGAGGTGATCATGGTCTGTTTTTTTATGTGACTTGATATTGACTTTGGCCTCTGAGCCATCTATAAATTATTGTATTAGTTTATGCTTGCTTACTGTGTCGTAGCTTCTTGCTTTGTTTTGTTTTGATATACCCAAATGGGTTGCTTGAGTGAGCTCGCATGATTATTTTTTGCTTTTGGAGCCCTGACAACCCATCCACAGATGGCTAGAGCTGTTTTCAGGTATATCAGTCTAGGAGTCCATTCATTTTTCTTGTATGAATTCAGCTCAGGTTTCCAGGTATCTGATCATCAAGTGTGTGGTACAGGCTCTGTCTTAGAGTCTTGGGGGGGCAGGGGTGACTGGCATATATACCAGTATCTGATTGCAGCAGCGGGTCACACTCTGAACAAGGCAGGGGGCTGAGAACCAACCCCCGAGTGTCTCTGAGGAAAAACATACTTTGCTTATGGATAGGAAGACTTAACATTGTAAAAATATCTATTCTACCAAAAGCTATCTATATATACAATGCACTTCTGATCCAGATTCCAATGACATTTTTTAATGTGATGGAGAAACAAATCACCAACTTCATATGGAAGGGAAAGAAGCCCTGGACAAGTAAAGCATTACTGAAAAAGAAGGACAAAGTGGGAGGCCTCGTTCTACCTGATTTTAGAGCCTATTATACAACCACAGTAGTCAAAACAGCCTGGTACTGGTACAACAACAGACACATAGACCAATGGAACAGAACTGAGAATCCAGGTAAAAATCCATCCACATATGAGCAGCTGATATTTAACAAAGGCCCAGTGTCAGTTAATTGGGGAAAAGATAGTCTTTTTAACAAATGGTGCTGGCATAACTGGATATCCATTTGCAAAAAAGTGAAACAGGACCCATACCTCACACCAAGCACAAAAACTAACTCCAAGTGGATCAAAGACCTAAACATAAAGACTAAAATGATAAAGATCATGGAAGAAAAAATAGGGACAACGTTAGGAGCCCTAATACAAGGCATAAACAGAATACAAAACATTACTAAAAATGCTGAAGAGAAACCAGATAACTGGGAGCTCCTAAAAATGAAACACCTATGCTCACCTAAAGATCACCAAAAAAGTAGAAAGACCACCTACAGACCAGGAAAAAATTTTCAGCTATGACATCCCTGACCAGTGCCTGATCTCTAAAACCTACATGATTCTGCTAAAACTGAACCACAAAAAGACAAACAACCCCATTAAAACATGGGCAAAGGATATGAACCAGCACTTCAGTAAAGAAGACATTCAGGTGGCTAATAGATACATGAGGAAATGCTCTCGATCGTTAGCCATTAGAGAAATGGAAATCAAAACTACAATGAGATTCCATCTCATTCCAACAAGGCTGGAATTAATCTAAGAAACACAAAATAATAAATGTTGGAGAGGCTGTGGAGAGATTGGAACACTTATACACTGCTGGTGGGAATGTAAGATGGTACAACCACTTTGGAAATTGATTTGGCGCTTCCTCAAAAAGCTAGAAATAGAACTACCATACGATCCAGCAATCCCACTCCACGGAATATATCCTAGAGGAGTAAGAGCCTTTACATGAACAGATATATGAACACCCATGTTTATTGTAGCACTGTTTACAATAGCAAAAAGATGGAAGCAACCAAGGTGTCTATCAACGGATGAATGGATAAATAAATTATGGTATATTCACACAATGGAATACTACACATTGTTAAAGAACAGTGATGAATCTGTGAAACATTTCATAACATGGATGAACCTGGAAAGCATTATGCTAAGTGAAATTAGCCAGTTGCAAAAGGACAAATATTGTATAAGACCACTATTATAAGATCTTGAGAAATAGTTTAAGCTGAGAGGAACACATTCTTTTGTAGTTACAAGAGGGGGGAGGGAGGGAGGGAGGGTGGGAGAGGGTATTTACTTATTAGATAGTAGATAAGAACTACTTTAGGTGAAAAGGGAAGGACAATACTCAATACAGGGGTGGTCAGCACAACTGGACTAAACCAAAAGCAGTTTCCTGAATAAATGGAATGCTTCAAAGGTCAGTGAAGGTGGGGCAGGGGTTTGGGGACCATAGTTTCAGAGGACATCTAAGTCAATTGGCATGATAAAATCTATTAAGAAAACATTCTGCTTCCCACTTTGAAGAGTGGCGTCTGGGGTCTTATACACTAGCAAGCGGCCATCTAAGACGTATCAATGAGTCTCAACCCACCTGGATCAAAGGATAATGAAGAACATCAAGGTCACAAGGTAATTACGAGCCCAAGAGACAGAAAGGGCTACGTGAACCAGAGACTACATCATCCTGAGACCAGAAGAACTAGATGGTGCCCGGCCACAACCGATGACTGCCCTCACAGGGAACACAACAGAGAACCCCTGAGGGAGCAGGAGAGCAGTGGGATGCAGATCCCAAATTCTCATAAAAAGACCAGACTTAGTGGTCTGACTGAGACTAGAAGGACCCCAGTGGTCATGGCCCCAGACCTTCTGTTGGCCCAACACAGGAACCATTCCCGAAGCCAACTCGTCAGACATGGATTGGACTGGACAATGGGTTGGAGAGGGATGCTGATGAGGCGTGAGCTACTTGGATCAGGTGGACACTTGAAACTATATTGGCATGTCCTGCCTGGAGGGGAGATGGGAGGGTAGAGAGGGTTAGAAGCTGGCACAATTGTCACAAAAAGAGAGTGGAAGGAGGGAGTGGGCTCTCTCATTAGGGAGAGTGTAATTGGGAGTATGTAATAAGGTGTATATAAGTTTTTATGTGAGAGACTGACTTGATTTGTAAACTTTCACTTAAAGCACAATAAAAATTATTAGGAAAAAAAAGGATGAACAACAGGGAACCAGAGAGGTTAATCCTAAATGACAACAACATCAGAGCAATAAAAGAGGGAATAAATTGTGTAGGTATAGAACTTTCAAATGGAGAAGAAGTCAAGGCAGTATCAAGTAATAAAAGACTAGTTTAAACTTAGGGAGATAAGGGTAAATTTCAAGATAACCACAAAGAATGTTAACAAACCTACTCATCAAAATAAAGAGGAAAAACATAAAATCTCAGTAAACACAAAATATACAAAAACAAAACAAACAAACAAATTCACAAACAGAAGGAATTCAGCACAGGACAGTAAGATGAACAAAAAAAATGTCAGCACCACACACACACACATACACACAAAGGCACTAAAGTGTAAAAAGAGAAACTACAGACTGGGAATTTTTGGCTATGAGAAATCCGACAAATGTCTAATCTCTAAAATCTATAGGAAAAGCTAACACCTTGACAACAAAAAGACAAATAATCCAATTAAAAAATGGGCAAAGGATGTGGACACTTCACGAGAGAAGACATTCAGGTGGCTAAAAGACACATGAGGAAATGCTCGCATTCACTAGGCATTACAGAAATGCAAATCAAAACTACAAGGAGATACCATCTCACCCTGACATTTCTGGCACAATTAAAAAAAAACAAAATAACAAATATTGGAGAGACTGCGAGGAGATTGGAACTCTTATGCACTGCTGGTGGGAATGCAAAATGGTACAACCATTTTGGAAAATGAAATGGCACTTCCTTTAAAAAGCTAGAAATAGAAATACCATATGACCTAGCTATCCCAGTCCTAGGAATATATCCTAGAGAAATAAGAGCTGTCACACAAATAGACATATGCAAACCCAGGTTCATTGCACCACTATTCACAGGAGCAAAAAGATGGAAACAACCTAGATGCCCATCAACAGATGAATGGATAAACAAATGAGGGTACATACACACAATGAAATTCTGTGCAACGATAACGAACAATGATGGATCTGCAAAACTTTTCTAACATGGATGAATCTGGAAGGCATTATGCTGAGTGAAATAAGACAATCACAAAAGGCGAAATACTGCATGAGACCACTATTAAAAACTCATGAAAATACAGAAAGAAACAATCTTTGATGGTTATGAGGGAGGGGAGAGGCGAGGAGAGAAAAATGCTAAATAGACAATAGATAAGTGGTAACTTTGGTGACGGATAAACAGGCACAATACTGGGGAAATAAGCACAACATGACCAAAGAAAGGTCATGGAAGCTTCATAGACACATCCAAACTCCCCAAGAGACTGAATTACTGGGCTGGGGACCATAGTCTCGGTGGACATCTAACTCAATTGGCATAACATAGTTTATAAATAAAATGTTCTACATTCTACTTTGGTGAGTAGTGTCTGGGGTCTTAAAAGCTTGTGAGCAGCCATCTAAGATACTATACTAGTCCCACCCTGTCAGGAGCAAGGAAGAATGCAGAAAACCATAGACACAGGGCAAAGATTAGTCCGCAACTACCAGAGCCTCCACCAGGCTGAGTCCAGGACAAGTAGTTGATGCCCGGCTACCACCAATGACTGCCCTGACAGGGATCACAATAGAAGGTCCCAGACAGAGCTGGAGAAAAATGTAAAACAAAATTCTAACTCAGAAGAAAAGACCAGACTTGCTAGCCTGACAGACACTAGAGAAACTCCAAGAGTATGGCCCCCGGACACCATGTTAACTCAGTACTGAAGTCACTCCTCAGGTTCACCCTTCAGCAAAGATTAGACAGGCCCATAAAACAAAACAAGACTAAATGAGCACACCAGCTCAGGGGCAAGGAGGAGAGGACAGGAGGGGGCAGGAAAGCTGGTAATGGGGAACCCAAGGTCCAGAAGGGGAGAGTGTTGACATGTCATGGGGTTGGCAACCAATGTCACAAACCAATATGTGTATTGATTGTTTAATGAGAAACTAATTTGCTCTGAAAACCTTCACCTAAAGCGCACACACACACACACACTGAAGACATTGAAATCCAGGGAATGCGTGACAGTAATTCCTGGGAGACAGGAAACAAATGAAGCGAATCCTATCATTTGCCCAGCTTAGGGCTTATGTGAGTTTCCAGAATACAGGTCAGAGGGCCAGAAGCCAGGGAGAGCCCAGCTGACTTCCAGAGTTGAGGAGATACACCTGACATTCAAACAAGACCAACATGACTAGAGTTCACAGGGATACAGTACTGGAGAGAAGAGAGGCGCACAGAGAAAGAAGTCTGGAGATTTGCAGAGGGTCCCCTTGAGTGTTCATCAGAGTCCTGATCGACTCATGGCAATGAGGGAAGTATTCAAGGCAAAAGAAGTGCCCCCAAATATTAGAGGGTAGAATACTCAGAGGCCTGGAATAATGCTTGTTTCCACCCATTAGACTGGTAAACCTCGTAACTGGGTACGTTATTAAGAAAAATCTTCCCTCAGGATGGGAGATAATTAGCCCTAGATTAAATGTTACTTGGGTCCCACCTAAGAAAACTTAAAAAGCAAAGATAAAGCTCTTCAAAAGATGACACTGCACCCCAGAGCAATGAGATTTATAGGAACACAAAAATAACCAGCACACAACAATCTAGGGAGAAAATTAGGCATGTTACATAGAGACATGAAAGATATAATAAAGACACAAGTCGAATTTCTAAAGTTAAAAACTACAATGTCTTAGATAATATTCTAGATATATGCCAGATTAGATGTTGAAGGAGAAAATATTAGTGAATTAAAGACATAGCAATTACCAAAATGGAACTGAAAATAAAAGACAAAAAAAAATCACATTTGTGAGCTATAGGAAAATTTCAAGTGGCCTAATAAATATGTAAGTACAGTCCCCAAAAGAAGAGGTAGGGGACAGAAAGAAATACTGGAAGAAATAATAGTCAAAATGTTTCCAAATTTGATGAAAACTATAAACTCACAAACCCAACAAGCTCAATGAAACCTGTATTAGTTTCCTAGGACTGTAATAATAAATTACCACAAACTGGGTGCTTTAAAACAACAGAAATGTATTCTCTCACGATTCTGGAGACTAGAAGTTCAAACTCAAAGTGTCAGAAGGCTCATGCTCTCTCTAAATACTCAAGAGGAGGCTCCTTCACAGCCTCTTTCTAGCTTTTGGTGGTTGTCAGCAACCATTGGCATTCCTTGGGTTGTAGACAGGGCTTTGAAGCAATTCATTCCAGTTTCAACCCCTGCCGAGAATTTGCATTTCCATCCCAGATATGCTGAATTAGAACCTACACTTTAACAAGATCCTCTGGTGATTCTTATGCAGAGATAACCAGGGTTCAAAGCCCTGTTTATAGGTATATGACTCCCACCTATATCTCTGTCATCACATGGTATTCTCCTTGTGTTTTTATGTCTCTCTCCACCTCTCCTTATAAGGATACCAGTTATATTGGGTTAGGGCTCACCCTAATCCATTATGATCTCATCTTACCTTGATTATATCTACAAAGATACTTTATCCAACTAAGGTCAAATTCCCACGTACCAGGGATTAGGACTTTAACATATTTTTGGAAAGGACTCAGTTTAACCCATGTTGTTGTTGTTGTTGTTAGGTGCTATTGAGTCAGTTTTGACTTATAGAGACCCTATGTACAGCAGAATTAAACACCGCTGGTCCTGCGCTATCCTCACAATCGTTATGCCTCAGCACATTGTTGCAGCCACTGTGTCAATACATCTTGTTGAGGGTCTTCCTCTTTTTCACTGACCCTCTACTTTACCAAGCATGATGTCCTTCTCCAGGAACTGGTTCCTTCTGATAATATGTCCATAGTATGTGAGATGAAGGCTTGCCATCCTTCCTTCTAAGGAGCATTCTGGCTGTACTTCTTCCAAGAAAGATTTGTTCGTTCTTCTGGCAGTCTAAGGTATAGTCAATATTCTTCACCGACACCATACTTCAAAGGCATCAATTCTTCTTCAGTCGTCCTTATTCATTGTCCAGCTTTCGTATGCACACGAGACAATTGAAAAGAGCTTGGCTTAGGTCAGGTGCATGTTAGTCCTTAAAATGACATCTTTGCATTTTAACACTTTAAAGAGATCTTTTGCAGTAGATTTGCCCAATGCAATGCACTGTTTGATTTCTTGACTGCGGCTTCCACAGGCATTGATTGGGATCCAAGTAAAATGAAATCCTTGACAATATCAGTCTTTTCTCCGTTTATCATGATGTTGCTTACTGGTTCAGTTGTGAAGATTTTTGTTTTCTTTATGTTGAGGTGTAATGCATACTGAAGGCTGTGGTCTTTGATCTTCATCACTAAGTGGGAACCCTATGGGGCAGCTCTATTCTATCCTATAGGGCCACTAGGAGTCCGAATTTACTCGAAGGCAATGGGTAGTAAGTGCTTCAAGTCCTCTTCACTTTCAACAAGCAAGGATTTGTCATGCTGCATATTGTTGTCATTGTTAGGTGCCGTTGAGTCGGCTCTGACTCACAGCGACCCTATGCACAACAGAACGAAACACTGCCTGGTCCTGCACCATCCTTAGAATCGTTGTTATACTTGAGCTCATTGTTGCAGCCACTGTGTCAATCCACCTAGTTGAGGGTCTTCCTCTTTTCCGCTGACCCTGTACTCTGCCAAGCATGATGTCCTTCTCCAGGGACTGATCCCATCTGACATGTCCAAAGTATGTAAGATGCAGTCTCGCCATCCTTGCCTCTAAGGAGCATTCTGTCCGCACTTCTTCCAAGACAGATTTGTTCGTTCTTTTGGCAGTCCATGGTATATTCAATATTCTTCACCAGCACCACAATTCAAAGGCGTCAACTCTTCTTCGGTCTTCCTTATTCATTGTCTAGCTTTCACATGCATATGATACAACTGAAAATACCATGGCTTGGGTCAGGCACACCTTAGTCTTCAGGGTGACATCTCTGCTCTTCAACATTTTGAAGAGGTTCTTTGCAGCAGATTTGCCCAATGCAATGCGTCTTTTGATTTCTTGACTGCTGCTTCCATGGCTGTGGATTGTGGATCCAAGTAAAATGAAATCCTTGACAACTTCAATCTTTTCTCCATTTATCGTGATGTTGCTCATTGGTCCAGTTGTGAGGATTTTTGTTTTCTTTATGTGGAGGTGCAGTCCATACTGAAGGCTGTGGTCTTTGATCTTCATTAGTAAGCGCTTCAGGTCCTCTTCACTTTCAGCAAGCAAGGTTGTGTCATCTGCGTAAGACAGCTTGTTAATGAGTCTTCCTCCAATCCTGATGCCCTGTTCTTCTTCATATAGTCCAGCTTCTCGTATTATTTGTTCAGCATACAGATTGAATAGGTATGGTGAAAGAATACAACCCTGATGCACACCTTTCCTGACTTTAAACCAATCAGTATCCCCTTGTTCTGTCCAAACAACTGCCTCTTGATCTATGTAAAGATTCCTCATGAGCACAATTAAGTGTTCTGGAATTCCCATTCTTCGCAGTGTTATCCATAGTTTATTATAATCCACACAGTAGAATGCCTTTGCATAGTCAATAAAACACAGGTAAACATCCTTCTGGTATTCTCTGCTTTCAGCCAGGACCCATCTGACATCAGCAATGATATCCCTGGTTCCACATCCCCTTCTGAAACCGGCCTCAATTTCTGGCAGTTCCCTGTCCATATACTGCTGAAGCCGCTTTTGAATGATCTTCAGCAAAATTTTGCTTGTGTGTGATATTAATGATATTGTTCTAAATTTCCACATTCGGTTAGATCACCTTTCGGGGGAATAGGATTAAACATGGATCGCTTCCAGTCAGTTGGCCAGGAATCTGTCTTCCATATTTCTTGGCATAGGCGAGTGAGCACCTCCAGGGCTGCATCTGTTTGTTGAAACATCTCCATTGATACTCCATCAATTCCTGGAGCCTTGTTTTTCGCCAATGCCTTCAGAGAAGCTTGGACTTCTTCCTTCAGTACCATTGGTTCCTGATCATATGCCACCTCTTGAAATGGTTGACTATCGACTAATTCTTTTTGGTATGATGACTTTGTGTATTCCTTCCATCTTTTTTGATGCTTCCTTTGTCGTTTAATATTTTCCCCATGGAATACTTCACTATTGCAACTCGAGGCTTGAATTTTTTCTTCAGTTCTTTCAGCTTGAGAAACTCCGAGTGCGTTCTTCCCTTTTGGTTTTCCATCTCCAGCTCTTTGCACATGTCATTATAATACTTTATTGTGTCTTCTCAAGAGGCCCTTTGAAATCTTCTGTTCAGTTCTTTTACTTCATTGATTCTTCCTTTTGCTTTAGCTGGTCGAAGCTCAAGAGCAAGTTTCAGAGTCTCCTCTGACATCCATCTTGGTCTTTTCTTTCTTTCCTGTCTCATTGACCTCTTGCTTTCTTCATGGATGGTGTCCTTGATCTAGGAAAATTGGAAATCGTCAGAAATGAAATGGAAAGCATAAACATCGATATCCTAAGCATTAGTGTGCTGAAATGGACGGGTATTGGCCATTTCGAATCAGACAATCCTATAGTCTGATGATTAGAATCATATAGTCTGATGATGGGAATGACAACTCAAAGAGGAATTGTGTTGCATTCATCATCAAAAAGAATGTTTCAAGATATATCCTGAAGTACAACGCTGTCAGTGATAGGATAATATCCATACACCTACAGGGAAGACCAGTTAATATGACTATTATTCAAATTTATGTACCAACCACTAGGACCAAAGATGAAGAAATAGAAAATTTTTATCAGCTGCTGCAGTCTGAAATTCATCGAACATGCAATGAAGATGCATTGATAACTACTGGTGATTGGAATGCGAAAGTTGGAAACAAAGAAGAAGGATCAGTAGTTGGAAAATATGGCCTTGGTGATAGAAACAATGACGGAGATCGAATGATAGAATTTTGCAAGACCAACGACTTCTTCATTGCAAATACCTTCTTTCATCAACATAAATGGTGACTGTACACATGGACCTCGCCAGATGGAACACAGAAATCAAATTGACTACATCTGTGGAAAGAGACGATGGAAAAGCTCAATATCATCAGTCAGAACAAGGCCAGGGGCTGACTGTGGAACAGACCATCAACTGCTCATATGCAAGTTCAAGCTGAAACTGCAGAAAATCAGAGCAAGTCCACGAGAGCCAAAATATGACCTTGAGTATATCCCACCTGAATTTAGAGACCATCTGAAGAACAGATTTGATGCATTGAACACTAGTGACTGAAGACCAGGCGAGTTGTGGAATGCTGCATATTGCAGGTTGTTAATGAGTCTTCCTCTAATCCTGTTTCCCCATTCTTCTTCATATAGCCCAGCTTCTTGGATTTTTTGTTCAACATACAGATTGAGTAGGTATGGTGAAAAGATACAACCATGATGCACACCTTTCCTGATTTTAAACACTCAGTATCCCCTTATTCTCTTCCAATGACTGCCTCTTGGTCTATGGACAGATTCCTCATGAGCACCATTAAGTGTCCTAGAATTCCCATTCTTTGCAGTGTTATCATAATTTGTTATGACCCACACCGCCCAATGCCTTTGCATAGCCAATAACACACAGGTAATCATTTTTCTGGTATTCTCTGCTTTCAGCCAAGATCCATCTGACATCAGCAATGATATCACTGATTCCATATTCTCTTCTGAATTTGGCTTCAATTTCTGGCAGTTCCCTGTCGATGTACTGCTGTAGCCACTTTTGAATAATCTTCTGTAAAATTTTGCTTGTGTGTGATATTAATGATATTGTTAGAAAATTTCCACATTCTGTTGCATCACCTTTCTTTGGAATAGACATAAATATGGATCTCTTCCCGTTGGTTCGCGAGGTAGCTGTCTTCCAAATTTCTTGGCATAAACAAATAAGCGCTTCCAGGATTGCAACCGTTTGTCGAAACATCTCAATTGATATTCAGTCAACTCCTGGAGCCTATATTTTGCCAGTACCTTCAGTGTCACTTGGACCTCTTCCTTCAGTACCATTGGTTCTTGTTCATATACTACCTCCTGAAATGGTTGAATGTCAACCAATTCTTTTTGGTATAGTGATTCCGTGTATTCCTTCCATCTTCTTTTGATGCTTCCTGAGTTGTTTACTATTTTCCCCATAGAATCTTTCAATATCGTAAGTCGAGGCTTGAGTTTTTTCTTCAGTTCTTTCAGCTTGAGAAATGCCGAGTGTGTTCTTCACTTTTGATTTTCTATCTCCAGGTTTTTTCACATTTCATTATAATATTACTTTGTCTTCTTGAGGAACACTTTGAAATCTTCTGTTCACCTCTTTTGCATCATCATTTCTTTTCATTTGCTTTAGCTACTCTAAGCTCAAGGGCAAGTTTCAGTCTCTTCTGACATCCATTTTGATCTTTTCTTTCCTTCCTGCCTTTTTAATGAATCTTGTTTTCTTCCTGTATGATGTCCTTGATGACATTCTACAATTCATCTCGTCTTCTGTCATTTGTGTTCAGTGCATCAAATTTATTCTTAAGATGGTCTCTAAATTCGGGTAGGATATACTCAAGGCTGTGCTTTGGCTCTTGTGGAATTGTTCTAATTTTCTTCTACTTCAACTTGAACTTCCATATGAGAAATTGATGTTCTGTTCCATAGTTGGCCCCTAGCCTTGTTCTGATTGATGATATTGAGTTTTCCATCATCTCTTTCCACAGATGTAGTCAATTTGATTCTTGTGTCTTCCATCTGGTAAGCTCCATGTTTATAGTAACCACTTATGTTGTTGAAAAAAGGTATTTGCAATGAAGAAGTCATTGGTCTTGCAAAATTCTATCATGCGATTTCCAAAGTCATTTCTATCATCAAGGCCATATTTTTCAACTACTAATCCTTCTTTGTTTCCAGCTTTTGCATTCCAATCAGCAGTACTTTTCAATGCATCTTGATTGTATATTTGAACAATTTTAGACTGCAGAACTTGGTGAAAATTTTCAATTTTTTCACCTCTGACCTTAATGGTTAGTATATAAATTTGAGTAATAGTCAGTCATATTAAATGGTGTTGCTTGTAGGTCTATGAATATTATCCTATTACTGACAGTTTTGTGCTTCAGAATAGATCCTGAAATGTTCTTTTTTATGAGGAATGTGATGCCATTCCTCTTCAATTTGTCATTCCTAACAATAGATCATATGATTGCCTGATTCAAAGGGCCAATACCACTCCATTTCAACTCTCTAATGCCTAGGATATCAATTTGTATGTGTTCCCTTCCATTTTTGACAACTTCCAATTTTCCTAGATTCACAGTTCATACATTCCACATTCTGATTATTAATGGAACTTTGCAGGTGTT
The DNA here is from genome assembly GCF_030014295.1 of Loxodonta africana. Lineage (NCBI taxonomy): Eukaryota > Metazoa > Chordata > Mammalia > Proboscidea > Elephantidae > Loxodonta > Loxodonta africana. The sequence goes on from NC_087369.1 coordinate 110,431,289, forward strand.
TCATCTCATTTTGAGTCGTGCCACATCAGCAAATCAAGGTCTTGAAAGTTCTGCTCCATTCATGTCATTAAGGTTGATGCTACTTTGAAGAGGCAGCTCTCCCCCAGTTGTATTTTGAGTACCTTCCAACCTGAGAGGCTCATTTTCTAGCACTATTTCATACAATATTCCGCTGCTATTTGTAATGTTTTCACTGGCCAATTTTTTCAGAAGTATACTTCCATGCCCTTCTTCCTAGTCTGTCTTAGTCTGGAACTCTGCTGAAACTTGTCCACCTAGTGTGACCCTGCTGTTATTTGAAATGCCAGTGGCAAAATTTTCAGCATCACAGTAACATGCAAGCCATCACAGTAAAACAAACTGACAGACATGTGTCAGAAGAAATTTGAAGAAATCTACACCAAGACACATCATAATAAAATATTTCGAAACAAGTGATAAAAATTTTGAGTTTTTTGATATGTTCATTATAGTGATGGTTTTGTGGGTTACTTCAAAACTTGATCAAATTATACACTTATGTGCAGTATAGTGTAAGACAATTAGCTGGTTCCATAGGCAAAGAACTTGAAAGTTGTTACTCTTTCCTTCACAAAAAAGCTGAGGAACTAAAAAATCAACAACTCTTCTTAGGTTTGTCAGAGAATTGAGATCACAGAGCACACCACTCCCCAAAACAGTGGAGCTAGAGGCAGAGAGAGAAAAATCATAGATTACCAGGATTAGAAACTGCTGCATGATCTAGCATCAGGCACTACTATTTAAAGGGTAATTGACTAATTCCTGAAGACTGAGCATGGACTAATTTGAGAGATAAAAATTCCTGGAGTCTCAACCTTAGGGGGAATCCCACACTTTCTTGTGTCTTACCTTCATGAGTCCCACCAGGTTCTCATTGTGAAGATCAGAGAAACATCCCTACTTACTTCTGGCAGAGGGAGGGGACAAGTAACCATGTGAAATACTCCCAGAGTGCTTTTCTCTCCTTAATGGTAGCCTGCCCTCAATGAAAACTATTTAACCAGAAGGAAATCAACCAAAGTAAAGGGAAATACCCAATGTCAGCTCCCTCTAGCCTTCCTTTCTCACTTAAAGAGTGAAAAAAGAAATAGCTGAGAACCACTTGTAAAGATCACACTTCTGGGGCACAATCTCACTAAAAGACTGACAGTTAGTCACATGATTATAGAATTTTTCCACTCCCCTCCATCTTACCCTCCCATCAACATGGATCCAGTACAATAACAGGGGGTTACAACAAAAGAGAACTGCTAAGCTCAGACCCCATTTAAGGAGTCTCTAAAAATAAAACAAAAACATAGCTGTCTTTTGGTCAATTCTGACTCATGGCAACCTCATGTGTATCAGAGTAGAACTATCCTACACTTTTTTTTTAATTCATTTTGCTGTAGTTGTTGAGAATATATACCTCAAAACATAAACCAAGTCAACTGTTTCTACATGTACAATTCAGTGACATTGACTATTTGAGTTGTGCAACCATTGTCACCCTCCTTTTTGAGTTTCCCCCCCGCATTAGCATAAACTCACTGCCCACTAAGATTCTTATCTAATATTACAAATATGGAATCCTTCACAAATTTCTGTGTCATCCTTGTTTAGGAGCCATGCTAATCTTCTCTATATCATTCCAATTTTAGTATATATGCTGCTGAAACAAGCACAGCATTGGGTTGTTAATGGCAGTTTATTTTTTTGGAAGTAGATCACCAGGTCTTTCTTCCAAGGCACCTCTGGGTGGATTTGAACCACTAACCTTTCAGTTACCAGCTGACTATGTTAACCATTTGCACCACCCAGGACCCAAGCAGTCTCTATGGAAACACAAAAACAACAAAGGAGACAAAATCAAGGACACCTGAAGAAATTTTATCCTTTTGCATCCATAGCTATAGCAAACAGTAAACACAGCCTAATTCCTAGCCAGATAAACATAAAACCTCACACTGAAGGACTGTTAAACCTCAATTTCTTTCATTTGATACATCATGTCCAGTTTTCAACCAAAAATTACAAGACATGCTAAAAGGCAAAGAAAACACAGTCTGATGAGTCAAGGCAAACATCAGAACAAGTCTCATAAATGGCCGAGATTTTGGAATTATCATACTGTGAGTTAAAAATAACTGGGATTTATATGCTAAGCTCTCTAATGGAAAAAGTGGACACAATGGAAGAACAGGTGTGTAATGTAAGCAGAGAGCTGTAAACTCCATGAAAAAGTCAAAGCAAAATGTTAGCAATCAAAAACAATATAGCACAAATGAAGGATGTCTTTGTCGGGCTCATCAGTAGACTGAACATGGTCAAGGAAAGCATTAGTCATCTTGGAGACATGTCAATAGAGCCTTCCAAACTGAAAAGCAAGGAGAAAAAAGATTGAAAAAAGGGACAGAATATCTAAGAACTGTGGGACAAAAGTGTAACATGCATGTAATGGGAATACCAGAAGAAGAGTAAAAGAAAGAGAAGAAATATTTGAAGTAATAATGGCTGAGAACTCTCCAAAATTAGTGACAGATGCCAAACTACAGATCCACTAATCTCAAAGAACACCAAGCAAAAACTACAACTAGCCAAAAAAAAAAAAAAAAAAAAAAAAACCATTGTTGTCAACTCAATTCTGACTCATAGCAATCCTATAGGACAGAGTAGAACTGCCCCTAGGGTTTCCAAGGAGTGGCTGATGAATTCGAACTGCTGACCTTTTGGTTAGCAGTCGAGCTTTTAACCACCTAGGTGTATCATATTCATGTTGCAGAAAATCAAAGAAAAAACAAAATGTTGAAAGAAGCCAGAAGAAAATACACCTTAATTATAGAGGTACAAGGGAATGAATTACATCAGATTTCTCTTCAGAAACCATGAAAGCAAGAGAGTGGAGTGAAATACTTAAAAGCAGGAAAAACAAAATAGCCTGGAATTTTGTACCCAGAAAAATTATTCTTCAAAAGTAAAGGAGAAATAAAGAATTTCTCAGACAAATAAAAATTGATGGAAATTGTCAGTAGATTTACCTTGCAAGAAATGTTAAAGCAAGTTCTTCAGTGAGAAGGAAAATGATACAGGTAAAAAAATTGGACCTACATAAAGGAAGAGTGGTCAATAAGAAACAAATGAAGGTAAAATAAAAACCTAAGAGATAATAGTTTGTTCAAAGTAACAATAGCAAGAATATAGTTAATGATTATAGATTATGGATAAGTGAAATGGACAACAGCAATGTTAAAAGGGATTGGGGTATAATATAGCTGTACTACCTGTGAAGTGGTATACTGCAGTTTAAAAGTGGACTTAGATTTATTGTAAATGTATATTTCAAACTCTAGGGCAATCGTTATGGAGCCCTGGAGGTGCAATGGTTAAAAGCTCAGGCTGCTAACTAAAAGGTCAGAGTTCGAATCCACCACCCACTCCTTGGAAACCCTATGGGGCAGTTCTACTCTGTTCTCTAGGGTCACTATGAGTCAGAATCAATTCAATGGTAATGGGCTTGGGCAGAGCAACCATCAAAAAGTTTTTAAAAAGAAATATAATTGTCATGCTGAGGAGAGAAAATGCAATCATATAAATGGCTCGATTAAAACCACAGAAAGCAAGAGAGTGGAAGACAATAAAAGACAGAACAAGAGCAAAAGATAGAAAACAATTACAAATATGGCATACACAGATAGTCGCAGACTTACATATTTTAGTTACCAGAAACTGCACTTATAAGCACGTGTTTTTTTTTTTTGGTTCATCTTATTGTTAGTAATGTGCATGCATGCATGTATGTATTAAAATATATCTATAAGTTTATACACAATGTTTCCAACCCCCAAAAGACAAAGATTGGATTTATAAATATACTAATAATAAAAAATAAATAAATAAAATAATAAAAGGCAATAATAATGAAAATTTTTTTTAAAAAGACATACTCGGCTAATGTCAGAAGTGACTTACAATGGAGTTGTCATAAGTTCGTGTCTTTGTGTTATCTAGAGAAGCAAAACCAGTGAAGCATATAAATATATAGAGAGAGAGATTTATATCAAGGAAATAGCTCACGCGGTTGTAGAAGCTGGAACGTCCCGAGTTCATGGGTCAGGCTGGAGACTTCCCCAGATTCACATAGCCGCAGGGACTGGAGAACCCAAGATTGGCAGGCAAGACAGCAAGTAAGCTTCTAGCTCAAGTCCCAAGAACTGGAGGTCAGATGAATAGGAGTCAGCTGCAGGATCCAGATTAAGCAAAAGCCCATGAGCCTTGCCAGAATGTCCACTATTCAATGCAAGCCACACACCCAAGGAAACTCCCTTCCAACTGATTAGCTACTCACAGCAGATCCCATCATGGAGGTGATCACATCATTATACTACTGCCAAACTATATCATAACTGTCAAGCCACTGAGAATCATGGCCCAGCCAAGTTGACACACAACCTTCACAATCGAAGTCGGGCAGTACCTGTATTATTCCAATCATATCAATACTCACTTTAATTGTGATTGGTATAAATAACCAATTAAATTATATAGGCACGTCTCCTAGGGTGCAGTTGATTAACAAAAATTCTTGTCTAAAGGATGAAAGTGGTTTAGGGTGGGGAGAGATGGTGACACCCTATGAGGACAGCACAGTGCAAACCAAGCCAAAGTCTGCCATCAATTGGTGGCTCTATCCAATTAGTCGACAGCAGTTAGTTAAAGGATCAAATGTCCTCAGTTGTGATTTGGCCACCCTGTTCCTGACACCAACTGTTTTAATCTCTTCCTCTTCACTCCATTGGTGGCGGAGGAATTCCTGCCCTAGGGATATGAGGAAGGATGAACACACACAAGACATGCAGATACTTAAGAGATCCACTGGAAATTGTCTCCCAATAGTGGCTATTTAAATTAATTGAATTTAATAAAATTTTAAAAATCAGTTCTTAAGGTGCATTTGAGATCATTCAAGGATTCAACGCCACATGTGGTAGTTGTTGTTGTTAGGTGCCGTCAAGTTGGTTCTGATTGATAGCCACTCTATGTACAACAGAATGAAACACTGCCCAATCCTGTGCCATCCTTACAATCGTTGTTTTGCTCGAGCCCATTGTTGCAGCAACTGTGTCAATCCACCTTGTTGAGGGTCTTCCTCTTTTCTGCTGACCCTGTACTTTACCAAGCATGATGTCCTTCTCCAGGGACTGATCCCTCCTGACAATATGGCCAAAATACGTAAGACACAGTCTCACCATCCTTGCTTCTAAGGAGCATTCTGGTTGTACTTCTTCCGAGACAGATTTGTTTCTTCTTTTGGCAGTCCATGGTATATTCAATGTTCTTCGCCAACACCACAATTCAAAAGTATCAATTCCTCTTTGGCATACTTATTCATTGTCCAGCTTTCACATGCAAATGATGCGATTGAAAATACCATGGCTTGGGTCAGGCGCACCTAAGTCTTCAAGGCGACATCTTTGCTTTTCAATACTTCGAAGAGGTCCTTTGCAGAAGATTTGCCCAATGCAATGCGTCTTTTGATTTCTTGACTGCTGCTTGCATGGGTGTTGACTGTGGATCCAATTAATGAAATCCTTGACAACTTCAATCTTTTCTTCATTTATCATGATGTTGCTCATTGGTCCAGTTGCGAAGATTTTCATTTTCTTTACGTTGAGGTGCAATCCATACTGAAGGCTGTGGTCTTTGATCTTCATTAGTAAGTGCTTCAAGTCCTTTTCACTTTCAGCAATCAAGGTTGTGTCATCTGTATAACACAGGTTGTTAATGAGTCTTCCTCCAATCCCGATGCCCCTTCCTTCTTCATATAGTCCAGTTTCTCAGATTATTTGCTCATCATACAGATTGAACAAGTATGGTGAAAGGATACAACCCTGACCACACAGTTCCTGACTTTAAACCACACGGTTCTGTGGAACAACTGCATCTTGAGCACAGCACAATTATGTGTTCTGGAATTCTCACTCTTAGCAACGTTATCCATAATTTGTTATGATCCATACCGTTGAATGCCTTTGCATAGTCAATAAAACATAGGTAAACATCCTTCTGATAGTCTCTGCTTTCAGCCAGAGTCCATCTAACATCAGCAACGATATCTCTGGTTTCACGTCCTCTTCTGAATCCAGCCTGAATTTCTGGCAGTTCCCTGTCAATATACTTCTGTAGCCGCTTTTGAATGATCTTCAGCAAAATTTTGCTTGCGTGTGATATTAATAATATTGTTCAATAATTTCTCTGGTTGGATCACCTTTTTTGGGAATAGGCATAAATATGGATCTCTTCCAGCTGGTTGTCCAGGTGGCTGTCTTCCAAATTTCTTGGCATAGATGAGTGAGGGCTTCCAGAGCTACCTCCGTTTGTTGAAACATCTCCACTGATATTCCATTAACTCCTGGAGCCGCGTTTTTTGCCAATGCCTTCAGTGCAGTTTGGACTTCTTCCTTCAGTACCATAGGTCTCTGATCATATGCTACCTCTTGAAATGGTTGAACGTGGACTAATTCTTTTTGGTGTAATGACTCTGTTTATTCCTTCCATCTTCTTTTGATGCTTCCTGCATCGTTTAATATTTTCCCCATAGAATCCTTCACTATTGCAACTTGAGGCTTGAATTTTTTCTTCAGTTCTTTCAGCTAGAGAAACGCTGAGTGTGTTCTTCCCTTTTGATTTTCTATCTCCAGCTCTTTGCACATGTCATTATAATACTTTACTTTGTCTTCTCGAGCCATCCCTTGAAATCTTCTGTTAAGTTCTTTTGCTTCATCATTTCTCCCTTTTGCTTTAGCTGCTCAGTGTTCGAGAGTAAGTTTCAGAGTGTCCTCTGACATGCATCTTGGTCTTTTCTTTCTTTCCCGTCTTTTCAATGACCTCTTTCTTTCTTCATGTATGATGTCCTTGATATCATTCCACAACTCATCTGGTCTTCAGTCATTAGTGTTCAACGCATCAAATGCATTCTTGAGGTGGTCTCTAAATTCAGGGGGATATACTCAAGGTCGTACTTTGGCTTTTTTGGACTTGCTCTGATTTTCTTCAGTTTCAACTTGAACTTGCATATGAGAAATGGATAGTCTGTTCCACACTTGGCAACTGGCCTTGTTTTGACTGATGATATTGAGATTTTCCAGTAGTCGATTTGATTTCTGTGTATTTCATCTGGTGAGGTCCATGTGTATAGTTGCCATTTATGTTGTTGAAAAAAGATATTTGTGATGATGAAGTCACTGGTCTTACAAAATTCTATCATTTGATCTTCAGCATTGTTTCTATCACCAAGGCCATATTTTCCAACTACTGATCCTTCTTCTTTGTTTCCACCTCTCACATTCCAATCACCAGTAATTATCAATGCATCCTGATTACATGTTCAATCAATTTCAGACTGCAGAAGCTGATAAAAATCTTCAGTTTCCTCATCTCTGTCCTTAGTGGTTGGTGTATAATTTGAATAATAGTCATATTAACTGGTCATCCTTGTAGGAGTATGGATATTATCCTATCATTGACAGAGTTGTACTTCAGGATAGATCTCAAAATGTTCTTTTTGACAATGAATGCAATACCATCCCTCTTCAAGTTATCATTCCCAGCTTAGTAGACTATATGATAGTCTGTTTCAAAATGGCCAGTGCCAGTTCATTTCAGCTTACTAATGCCTAGGATATCAATGTTTATGCATTCCAGTTCATTTCTGATGATTTCCAATTTTCCTAGGTTCATACTTGGCACATTCCATGTTCTGATTATTAATGGATGTTTGCAGCTGTTTCTTCTTATTTTGAGTTGTGCCACATCAGCGAATGAAGGTCCTGAAAACTTGACTCCATCCATGTCATTAAGGTCGACTCTACTTCAATCATTGACACTATTTTACATTGCCTTTGGAAGATAGTATTTTCAATAAGTACAACAATGAGTGCCTTCCAACCTGGGGGGCTCATCTTCTGGCAGTATATCAGACAATGTTCCACTGCCATTCGTAAGTTTTTAACTGGCTAATTCTTTTGAGAAGACTGCCAGGTACTTCCTCCTAGTCTATCTTAGTCTGGAAGCTCAGCTGAAACCTGTCTTCCATGGGTGACCCTTCTGGTATCTGAATACGAGTGGCATAGCTTCCAGCATCACAGCAACACACAAGCTCCCACAGTATGACAAATTGACAGACACATGGGGGCATATGATTAGGGACTACAATATCGGACAGTGCAAAGATAGAAGAAAATCATCATTAAAGAAAATACTGTAATACAGAATATTAAGAATTCACAATGTGTCAAGCACTTCAATGGATTATCTCACTTAATCCTCACATTAGTCCTATAAATTAAGGTTCTTCACTTTGCAAATGAGGAAATCATATCTCAGAAAGGTAGAAAAGTTTCCTTATCTGAGCTCAAGCATCTACTAAATGTCAGAGACTGGACTGCACTTAAATTCTGTTTTAGTCATTTAATGCTGCTATAATAGAAATAACACTAGTGGATGGCTTTAACAAAGAGAAATTTACTTCTTCATAGTAAAGTAGGGTAAAGGTACAAATTCAGGGACCCAGCTCCAGGGAAAGGCTTTCTCTCTCTGTCAGCCTTCTCATCAGTCCTCCCCTGGGCTAGGAGCTTCTCCGTGCAGGGACCTTGAGTCCAAAGGATGCACTCTGCTCCCAGCACTGCTTTCTTGGTGGTATGAGGTCACCCCTCTCTGCTCTCTTCCCTTTCCTTTTTATCTCTTGAGAGATAAAAGGTGGTGCAGGCCACACCCCAGGAAAACTCTGTTCACATTGGATCAGGCATGTGACCTGGGTAAGGGTGTTACAATTCCGCCCTAATCCTCTTTAACATAAAATTACAATCACAAAATGGAGGAAAACCACACAATTCTGGGAATCATGGCCTAACCAAGTTGACACATATTTTGGGGGGACACAATTCAGTCCATGCCACTATTTTACATTGCCTTTGTAAAATATTATTTTCAATAAATGATTGCAACAATCTTGACATTCCTACATGCTATGCTCTTCTAGCTATTCCCTCCCCTTGAACTTGGGTGTGCTCTTATTTCCTCAATGGAAGTAATGTTCTACCCTCAATGCAAATGATGTTACATACAGTGGAAATGACTTTCAAGGATACATCATAAAAGATGATAGAGCCCCACCCTGGTTGCCAATTGGGACACTAGCTCTTGGAAGTCAGCTGGCAGGCTGTGAGGATGCCCAGGCCACATGATGAAGCCATGACTAGATATTCTATCTGATAGTCATTGCTGAGGTCCCAACCAGCAACCAACATACATTCCCAAACATATGAGTGAGGAAGACTTCGAGATGACTCTAGCCTCAGCCCCCAAATTGATTGCAATTTGGGAAATCCATCAGGGAAATTGTCTACTTGATATAAATCAACCCTGAGAACTATGAGAGATAGTAATAATGATAATAAATTATTGTTGTTTGCTCTCACTAAGTTTGGGAGTTTGGGGTGATTTGTTATGCAACAATAGATAATTCAAACAATGCACTTTTCAGCCAATGACACAAAAAGCTTTATTTCAGACAATGAATTAATGTTTGTTTGCTTTCTTTGTGCACTTATGCATTAATAGTAGCAAGTGAACATATTCTTTTTATATTCTGACTTGAATTTTGTAGAATTAGAATTGAAAAGTCAAACCAATTTTTGCTTATTTTAAAAAATAAAAACATTTAAAAAGTTGAATGTTGTCCAAGCAAAACTGTTTCTTAAGTAGTACTGAAAATTTTGTTAGAAATTGCCATATTTGTATTTTAAACTCTAGACTTCGTCTTTCATTTATTTATTCTGGTTGCTAGATAAGTTGCCTTATTTGCATTATTTCCAAAGATGTGAAAAAATCACTTTGATTTTTTAATTTAAAAGCAAACATATTTAATCCTTTTCACTAAAAAATAGAGAAAATATTGTACAGAAAAATAATTTATTCCTATTCAAAGAAACATAAAGTATACTCAGTGAAAACATACAGCTTTGTCATATTTTAATGTTCTAGAATACATTTTGCATTGACATATGTTCATCATAAATCTAAGAAAGACCTTATTATTTTTTGGAAATTTTAAAATTTTATAGGTGTATTTTTTAGTAAGCTTAAATTTTCTAAAGATTATTTTTCATTTGGAGGTAAAAATAGCTCATGATCAAACTTTAAAAGAGTATATCCCCTTTCCAATTTGATCAAGTCTTGAGAAACTATGCAACAGTCTCATAATAAAACAGTTTAGAAATATTTTGTATGCTTATGTTTTAAGATGACCTCAAACAGTTACAGTCCCCTATCTCAACAGCATCACTCGCTCTAAAGCAGAGATAGGAGACAAGAATCAGGAGTTAACAGGATGGAGGAAATTGGAGCCATGTGGATTCCTGTTAGTTTATTGTTTAGTTTATTCACTGTGGCTTAAGGGGCAAGAAAGCTTCATCACTTACTAATCCCATCACCTTCAAGACTTTTCAGTAGACAATAACAAATACTGAGCAAGCAAATCTTTTGATCTATTTCAATCTACTTCTGATTAGGTAACAAAAAAAGAAAGCTTATGAAATTGATTCTGTGTGTATCCTATATCTACATCTATACCTATACATAAAATATTTTCCCCATATGTCTACATCTACATGTAAAATGGGGAAAAAAATTCCACCACCCCTGGTGTATTCTCTGAACAGGGAAAGAAAAGCAAAAGCATTTGGTATGATAAGGGAGTCCCATCTAAGAATTTGATCTGGGTATGTTGAAAAAAATCTGTAGTCTGAAAGCTTCTGCAGTTCTTTGTATGGCTTAAGACTGATGCCTCAATAGACAACTATTCTATTTTCAAGATTGCCCTTTTGCACTTTTCTTGTCCATAGGCCTCAAAGTCTGCATTGCATTGTGAACACTAGCAGTAAAACATTCTACTCCTACAGTCACCAGCAAATCATGAGGGAATATTTTTGTGCACTTGTCTTTAGCTCTCCTGGTAATGAATCAGCATAAACATATAAAGCCATTTAGAAAGTTTAAAGTTTAAAGGGGTCCTGATAACAAGCAGCCTCTCTAAATCAGAATGCTACAGAAGTTGTCCGATGGGTCTTCTCAAAAACTTAGTATCAGTAAATTTCTTATCCAGTCACATAGTAAGAGGGGCCTGTCTGCCCATCTTTGCCTCTCCTTCCTCCTAGAAAAGACAAGCAGCACTCCACCCCAAAGCACACCCACACTTCTTTGAAAATTACTCACCCCTCCCACTTACCTTCTGAGTAAGCCATCACAGCCATTTATTTCCATTGCCTGAAGATTCCTACAGGCTTCCAATCACAAGGGTGAAGCAAAGTCCCTTAAAGTGTGTTCATCTATTCCAACGTGAAAAATAAATTTACATATATTTGAAAGCAACTCACACCCACTAAAATACTGATTCACTCAGACCAGGATAGCAAATAAATACATGAAAAGCAGGAAATGTAAAAATGAGAAGCCCTTTGGATGTAATGTATAAAGTGAACTGTGGAGAACTAGAAAGTATATCCACTGTACCAAACTGAAGGTCTCCAGTTTTTGGCATATTAATCTGGACTTCACCAGTAAATAGTACACAGAACTAAATTTTTTGGCTATATCAGCACATTTGTGGCTCAGAAGAGATAATTCAATTCAGGTCGAACGGCCCAATCTAACAGGATGTTCCATAGAGAAAAGAGGAGAAAGCTTAAGAAAATTCTAGACAATATCTTTTGAAATGCACTGATAAAACAAGTGCATACTTTCACCAAAAAGGAATAATTTCTCAGTGTTTTAAGATTTTTTTTAATTGCCAAAAAAAATACATCAGTAAATACATTCAGGTACAGAGTAAAAAGAAAGAAAACTTTCTTTTTACGTCGTTAAAAACGTATGTATACAAGACATAAGTCAATGTCACTAAAGTGTACATGTGAAGAAGGTTGAAATGGCAAATGTTTTGTCACTCATATAATTTACCACAGTAAAAAAAATCTATAAGTCTATTGTTATTTATTCATCTATCTGATATATTTTATAACTTTTAAATGGGAAATATTCATTGTCTTCAAATGTTTGTGGCATACTTCAAATAGCGATCATGTATTAAGTCACAAAGAAAATTACTATTTTTCAAATACTTGCTAAGTGTTTTTCCCACATTGTTTTATTTAATCCTCATATAACCTCTTAGAGTTGGTGCTAATATTCTTTGCAGTTTAGAAATAAGGCTTAAAAAATTATCTGAGGTCACAAAGTTAATAGTGGGCCGGTTTTACACTGACCAAGCTTCTTAACATTTAAAAAATTATCAGAGATCTATCCCCACAACTGAAATAGCAGAACCAGGTTATTTTGAATATAAGTTCTACTAAACTGTCAAGTAATAAACAATTCATATGTTATTTAAACCATTACATAGTATAGACAGAGAAGGAAACCACCCTAATGCATTTATACACTTAGACTGAAACTGATAATAAAACATGGTAAAGTTAGAAAAAAAGTTTTCAATAGCTTCACCTCACTTATGAATAGAAATTCCTTCTTTATTTGATAAATATTTAACTCTCTATTATGTGCAAGGTACTGTGCTACGTGTCAAAATCCAAAAGAAAGCAATAGGTAATGTCATATTATAAACATTTCCACGTCTAGCTTGTCCACTACTTTACCTCCAGCACTAACACAGTGCCTGCTACATATTAGACATTCAAATATTTATTGACTTAAAAGCTTAATGGAAGTTTGGCATTAGCTAAGGAATTTTTGAGAAAAATGTGTCAGGGCTTGCACTAAATTATCAAAACCTATTTTATAGCTATAATACTCGAGTGTTGAACTGACAAACCAATCAAACTGACAAACCAATCAATGAAACAGAGTCCAGAAACAAAATTTTAAAAATGTGAGAATTTATGCTGTAAAGGTAGTGTTTCAAGTAACTAGGGAGAAAGCATGAATTATTCAATAAATTGTGTTAGAATAATTAACCACTTCAAAAAAAATAGAGCTAGATATCTCACACCACCATTTACAGAAATAGATTGCAGATAGAGGAAAGATTTAAATATAAACCAAAAAATGAAAACATGTAAAGTCTTCAAAAATATTAGACAACATGTATATAAACATAATTCCAAGACTAAAAATTTGAAAAGGGAAATTTAGGAAGATTTGAATCCAGGATAATATTTTTAATCTATGTGACAAAAGACACTATAAACAAATTTAGAGGACTAGTAATGAACTGGGAAATATTTTTACAAATATATGGGTCAGACAAAAGATTAGTGTCTATAACACATAAGAATCAATAAACTAAGGATAAATAAAAGGCTCATTGAAAAAATAAATGAACATGACAATAATTCACAACAGAATTCCAGATTGTACGTAAACATTTGAAAAGAAACTTCATATTTACTAATCAAAGAAATAACAAATTTAAACATGTTCTTAACACTTTATCAAAGATTAAAAACATAAATATTACCTAGTGCTAGTGTAAATTTGTGAATCATGTTCAGAGGACCACTGGAAATATTGTTTAATAACAAAACTGTTAACTTATAAAATCCATTCTCCAAATTTATTCTACACAAACATTTGTACAAATTAGAATAATAATCAGAGATGCTGTTTTAATTAAATATTGGAAGGGAGGTAGAGCCAACATGCTGCCCTAGACAGATACATCATGATGTCCCTCTGCAGCAAAGACCTGAAAAACTATGTAAAAGAGATACAAATGTTAATCCTGGAACCCTAAGCATCATATGGAGGGATAAAAAAAATAGATCAAACCCTGAACGGAAGAAGAAATTGAAGGAAAACAGAGAATGAGGAGACATACAGAGTGCAGGTTACCTGTCAACTAAAGTGACACAACATCATCATGTAGAACAGCCAGCAATGACCCTGCACAGGGAGTACAGGAAAGTAATTTCAAGGAGCTCCCAACAGGAGACAGAGCACTCAGTAACCAGAGAAACATGCTTTCCCACCCCTCACCCATCTGCCCTGTATGCCACCCCTACTCCTTCATGTGCCAAGCTGTGCCACCAGGCTAGAAAGCTATTGGCCCACCTTCACCTCAGGTCTGACCCATCCTCACCCACTGACTCCTGTTGTATTATTTTTTCCCCTCTTTTCCCTTTCTTCCTTTTCTTTCTCCTTACCACCTAGCCCTGTACACTACAATTACCGCTTCTTCACGCCACACCATGCTGCTTGGCTAGAGAGCTATCGGCCAACTGTCACCCTGGATCTGACCTGGCCCCACTCAATGACTCCTGCCACACCATTTTTTTCTTTTCCCTTTATTCCTTTTCTTTTGCCTTCTCACCTCGCCCTGTACACTACCTCCCACCATTACTGCCAGCCGCCAGGTCTGCCCTGTTCCCATCCACCAGCAATGTTTTTTTTTTTCTCTCCCTCATTTATTTTCTTTCCTCGCCCTGGCTCCATATGACACCCTCCCTTCCCACTGGCCCTCACCATGCTGCCAAGGCTAGAGCACCCCCAACTCAGGCCTGCCACCATACTGGGCCTGCATTGCCCCTTCCTTGACACCACTTGACCAGGTGCTGAATGGTGGGAAGTGAGCCTGTACCACTCCCTGTCCGACACCCCCACTTATCTGGCAAATGGGCTGTGAATGCTTCTAAACCACTGGATCAACATCAGGAGTCAGGCAGTGTCCACCCAGTCCACGCTCAGCCACCTTGACAAACCAGTGGACAGCAAAGCAGGCTTGCCCTGTCTGCTACTGCCCTTCCCACCCAGACAGGGTGGTGAGAACTATCAGCCCACAGACGAGCAAGCAGCAAACCATGCCAGGCCTGCATACCCTGACATATGAAAACAAAACAAAGAAGCAGAAGGAAACAAATGAACATAAAATCAGTAAATAAAATAATACCTTAATGTCTCAGTGACAGCAGACAATATCAAAACATATTAAAAAGCAGACAAGATGGTTCCAGCGAGTGACCAAAATAATCACATGACCTTCCAGTAGAAGAAAAGGCAATGGAACTACCTGATATTGAATTTGAAAGATTAATATTTAGGGCTCTCTGAAAGATTAGGAAATATATCAAAGAAAACCCAGACAAAACCAAGGAAAAAATAGACAAATCATGGAAAACAAGAACAAAACCAACAAAAGCATAGCCAAAATCAAAGAAAGCACAGACAAAGCAATAGAAGAATTCAGGAAAATAATGCAGCAAAACCTTAAAATAAATAAATGATTAGAAATCAAACAAAACAGCAGCTAGAAATTCAAAGGATAAACAACAAAATTTCAGAAATGGAAACTCAATGGAAGGTTTTGGGGCAAATTTGAAACAATGAAAGACAGAATCAACAAGATTGAAGACAAATCCATGGATGCCACTTTGCTTAAGGAAAAATCAGGGAAAAGAATAAGGAAAAATGAAGAAAATCTAAAAATTATGTGGGACACAATCAAGAGCAAAATTTTGCCCATAATCGGAGTTCTAGAACAGAGGGAGAAGATGGAAAACACAGAGAAGATTGTGGAAGATTTGCTAGCTGAAAACATCCCAAATATTATGAAAGATGAAAAGCTGACCATCAAAGAAGCTCAATGAAACGCATGTAGGACAGATCCCAAAAGAAAGTCACCAAGACAGATCATAAGCACATTTGCCACATCCGAAGATAAAGAAAGAATCCTGAGGGCAGCTCGAGAAAAACAAAATCACTTACAAAGGAAAAACAATAACACTAAACCCTGATGATTTGGCAGAAACTATGCAGGCAAGAAGGCAATTGGATGAGGTATATGAAACCTGGAAAAACAACAACAACAACAAAGTCGCAACCAAGAATAATATATCCTGCAAAACTCTCTTTCAAATACGATAGTGAAATCAGGACACCTCCAGATAAACAGAAATTAAGGGAATTAAAAAAAAAAAAACTTACAAGAAATATTAAAGGAAATTCTTTGGTTACACAACCAACAACATTAGGCAACACCCAGAGTCTAGGACATAGGACAGCATCAGCCAGATACCAACATAGGTAAAGAACTCTAAATAATAACAAAAAAATAGCTAAAGGACTTAAAACAGGAAAACAGAGATGTTAATCTACAAACAACAACAAGGTCAAAACAGTAAAAGGGGTAATAGAAGGTATAGAACTTTCAAATGGAGAGGAAATCTAGGTGATATCAAGTAATAAAAGACAGGTTTAAACTTAGAAAAATAAGGATAAATTTCAAAGTAACCACAAAGTTAAACTTACTCATCAGAATAAAAAAGAAGAAAAACAAAGTTTCAGTAAATACAAAATCTATAATAACAAAAGAAAAGAAAATCCACGAACAAAAGAAACTGAGCACAGAAAAGTAAAAGGAACAAAGAAAACGTCATCAAAAAAAAAAGCATAACAATATGACGGCAATAAATGTATGCCTATCAATAATCACACTGAATATAAATGGCTTAAATGCACCTGTAAAGAGGCAGAGTGGTAGAATGGATAAAAAAAGCACGACCCATCCATATGCTGTCTACAAGAGACACGAAGACAAAAAAAATATTAAAAATCAAAGGATGGAAAACTATACCAAACAGTTACCAAAAAAAAAGTCAGGAGTGGCAATTCTAATCTCAGATAAAATAGCCATTAAGGCAAAATCAACCATAAAAGAAAAGACATTATATAATGATTACAGGAACAATCCACCAGGAAGACAAACCCTTAATAAATAGCTATGCACTCAACAACAGGCCTCCAAAATACATAAAACAAGCTCTAACATCACTGAAAAGAGAAATACATAGTCCCACAATAACAGTAGTAGACTTTGACACACCACTCTTAGTAAAGGACAGTGTCTTAAGCTGGATGCTCTAGAGAATCAAAATCAGTAAATATATAGAGAGAGAGAAAGAGAGATTTATATCAAGGAAACAGTTTACGCAATTGTAGAGGCTGAAATGTCCCAAGTCCGTGTATCAAGATAGAGGCTTCTCTCAATTCACATAGTTGCAGGGGCTGGCAAACCCAAGATTGGCAGGTCGGAGAGCTGGGCTCTCTTTCTCAGGCTGTGAAGATCAACGAATTCCAATATCTGCAGAGAAGTTGATAGCTCAAGTCCCAAGAGCCAGAGGTCAGACCAACAAGAGGCAGTACAGGACCCAGAATGAGCAAAGAACCCAGAATGTCTGCTTATATTTGGATGCAGGCCACACCCCCAAGGAAACTTTATTTCAATTGATTGGCTACTCACAGCAGATTCAATCATGGGAGTGATCACATATAAACACTGAGAATCACGGCCCAGCCAAGTTGACACACAGTCTTAACCATCACAGACAGAAAATTGGGAAAGAAGCACAACAAAAATGCAGAAGATCTACAGGCCAAAATCAACCAACTTGACCTCATAGACATACATAGAACACTCCTCCCAACAGGAGAAAAGTATATATTCTTTTACAACATACATGGAACATTCTCCAGAATAGATCATATCTTAGGCCACAAAGCAACACTCAATAAAATCCAAAACATCAACATAATTCAAAGAATTCTCTCTGATCACAATGCCATAAACATAGAAATCAATAACAGAAAGAGCAAGGAAAAAAATCAAATACATGGAAACTGAATAACACTCTGCTTATAATTTTTTTTATATAAAGAACTAAGTAATAGAAGAAATCAAAGATGGAATTAAAAAATTCCTAGAATTAAATGAGAATTAAAATACAACATACAAAATCCTTTAGGATACAACAAAGGCAATGCTCACAGGTCAATATACAGCAATAAATGCACACATCAAAAAAGAAGAATGGGCCAAAATAAAAATGTTATCCCTACAACTTGAACAAATAGAAAGAGAACAGTAAAAGAAGCCTACACCCACCAGAAGAAAGGAAATAATAAAGATTAGAGCAGAAATAAATGAAATAGAGAACAGAAAAATAATTGAAGGTGTCAACAAGACCAAAAGTATGTTGTTTGAAAAGATCAACAAAATCAAAAAACCGCTGGCCAAATTGACAAAAGAAAAACAGGAGAGAAAGCAAATAACCCATATAAGAAATGAGATAGGGGGCATTACAAGAGGCCCAACTGAAATAAAAAGAATCATAATAAAATACTATGAAAAACACACCTTAGACTTAGAGACACAAACAAACTAAAACTCAAAGGATGGAAAAAAATATATCAAGCAGACAATAAGCAAAAAAGAAGAGGAGTAGCAATATTAATTTCTGACAAAATAGACTTTAGACTTATATCCACAACAAAGGATAAAGAAGGACACTACATAATGATAAAAGGGACAATTGATCAGGAAGACATAACCGTATTAAATATTTATGCACCCAATGACAGGGCTGCAAGATACATAAATCAAATTTTAACAGAATTGAAAAGTGAGATGGACACCTCCACAATTATCGTAGGAGACTTCAACACACCACTTTCGGAGAAGGACAGGACATCCAGTAAGAAGCTCAATAGAGACACGGTAGACCTACTTACAACAATCAACCAACTTGACCTCATTGACTTATACAGAACTCTCCACCCAACTGCTGCAAAGTATACTTTTTTCTCTAGCACACATGGAACATTCTCTAGAATAGACCACATATTAGGTCATAAAACAAACCTTTGCAGAGTCCAAAACATCGAAATATTACAAAGCATCTTCTCAGACCACAAGGAAATAAAACTAGAAATCAATAACAGAAAAACTAGGGAAAAGAAATCAAATACTTGGAAAATTAAAAGAATCATATCAGATTATTATGAAAAATTGTACTCTAACAAATTTGAAAACCTAGAAGAAATGGATGAATTCTTGGAAAAACACTACCTACCTAAACTAACACATTCAGAAGTAGAACAACTAAATAGACCCATAACAAAAAAAAGAGATTGAAACGGTAATCAAAAAACTCCCAACAAAAAAAAGCCCTGGCCCGGACGGCTTCACTGCAGAGTTCTACCAAACTTTCAGAGAAGAGTTAACCCCACTACTTCTGAAGGTATTTCAAAGCATAGAAAATGACGGAATACTGCCTAACTCATTCTATGAAGCCACCATCTCCCTGATACCAAACCCAGGTAAAGACATTACAAAAAAAGAAAATTATAGACCTATATCCCTCATGAACATAGATGCAAAAATCCTCAATAAAATTCTAGCCAATAGAATACAACAACATATCAAAAAAATAATTCACCATGATCAAGTGGGATTTATACCAGGTATGCAAGGCTGGTTTAATATCAGAAAAACCATTAATGTAATCCATCACATAAATAAAACAAAAGACAAAAACCACATGATCTTATCAATTGATGCAGAAAAGGCATTTGACAAAGTCCAACACCCATTCATGATTAAAACTCTCAGCAAAATAGAAATTGAAGGAAAATTCCTCAACATAATAAAGGGCATCTATGCAAAGCCAACAGCTAATATCACTCGAAATGGAGAGAACCTGAAAGCATTTCCCTTGAGAACGGGAACCAGACATGGATGCCCTTTATCACCGCTCTTATTCAACATCGTGCTAGAAGTCCTAGCCAGGACAATTAGGCTAGACAAAGAAATAAAAGGCATCCGGATTGGCAAGGAGGAAGTAAAATTATCTCTATTTGCAGATGACATGATCTTATACACAGAAAACCCTAAGGAATCCTCCAGAAAACTACTGAAACTAATAGAAGAGTTTGGCAGAGTCTCAGGTTATAAAATAAACATACAAAAATCACTTGGATTCCTCTACATCAACAAAAAGAACATCGAAGAGGAAATAACCAAATCAATACCATTCACAGTAGCCCCCAAGAAGATAAAATACTTAGGAATAAATCTTACCAAGGATGTAAAAGACCTATACAAAGAAAACTACAAAGCTCTACTACAAGAAATTAAGAAGGACATACTTAAGTGGAAAAACATACCTTGCTCATGGATAGGAAGACTTAACATAGTAAAAATGTCTATTCTACCAAAAGCCATCTATACATGCAATGCACTTCCGATCCAAATACTGATGTCATTTTTTAAGGTGATAGAGAAACAAATCACCAATTTCATATGGAAGGGAAAGAAGCCTCGGATAAGCAAAGCGTTACTGAAAAAGAAGAAGAAAGTGGGAGGCCTCACTCTACCTGATTTCAGAACCTATTATACAGCCACAGTAGTCAAAACAGCCTGGTACTGGTACAACAACAGGCACATAGACCAATGGAACAGAATTGAGAACCCAGATATAAATCCATCCATGTATGAGCAGCTGATATTTGACAAAGGCCCAGTGTCAGTTAATTGGGGAAAAGAGAGTCTTTTTAACAAATGGTGCTGGCATAACTGGATATCCATTTGCAAAAGAATGAAACAGGACCCATACCTCACACCAAGCACAAAAACTAACTCCAAGTGGATCAAAGACCTAAACATAAAGACTAAAACGATAAAGATCATGGAAGAAAAAATAGGGACAACTCTAGGAGCCCTAATACAAGGCATAAACAGAATACAAAACATTACCAAAAATGACGAAGAGAAACCAGATAACTGGGAGCTCCTAAAAATCAAACACGTATGCTCATCTAAAGACTTCACCAAAAGAGTAAAAAGACCACCTACAGACTGGGAAAGAATTTTCAGCTATGACATCTCCGACCAGCGCCTGATCTCTAAAATCTACATGATTCTGTCAAAACTCAACCACAAAAAGACAAACAACCCAATCAAGAAGTGGGCAAATGATATGAACACACACTTCACTAAAGAAGATATTCAGGCAGGTAACAGATACATGAGAAAATGCTCCCGATCATTAGCCATTAGAGAAATGCAAATTAAAACTACGATGAGATTCCATCTCACTCCAACAAGGCTGGCATTAATCCAAAAAACACAAAATAATAAATGTTGGAGATGCTGCGGAGAGATTGGAACTCTTATGCACTGCTGGTGGGAATGTAAAATGGTACAACCACTTTGGAAATCTATCTGGCGTCATCTTAAACAGTTAGAAATAGAACTACCATACAACCCAGAAATCCCACTCCTCAGAATATACCCTAGAGAAACAAGAGCCCTCACACAAACAGATATATGCACACCCATGTTTATTGCAGCTCTGTTTACAATAGCAAAAAGCTGGAAGCAACCAAGGTGCCCATCAACGGATGAATGGGTAAATAAATTGTGGTATATTCACACAATGGAATACTACGCATCGATAAAGAACAGTGACGAATCTGTGAAACATCTCATAACATGGAGGAACCTGGAAGGCATTATGCTGAGCGAAATTAGTCAGAGGCAAAAGGACAAATATTGTATAAGACCACTATTATAAGATATTGAGAAATAGTAAAAACTGAGAAGAACACATACTTTTGTGGTTACGAGGGGCGGAGGGAGGGAGACGGTTTTTTATTGATTAATTAGTAGATAAGAACTGCTTTAGGTGAAGGGAAAGACAATACTCAATACATGGAAGGTCAGCTCAATTGGACTGGACCAAAAGCAAAGAAGTTTCTGGGATAAAATGAATGCTTCAAAGGTCAGCGGAGCAGGGGCGGGGGTCTGGGGACCATGGCTTAAAGGGACTTCTAAGTCAATTGGCAAAATAATTCTATTATGAAAACATTCTGCATCCCACTTTGAAATGTGGCCTCTGGGGTCTTAAATGCTAAGAAGCGGCCATCTAAGATGCATCAATTGGTCTCAACCCACCTGGAGCAAAGGAAAATGAAGAATACCAAGGTCACACGACAACTAAGAGCCCAAGAGACAGAAAGGGCCACATGAACCAGAGACCTACATCATCCTGAGACCAGAAGAACTAGTTGGTGCCCGGCCACTATCGATGACTGCCCTGACAGGGAGCACAACAGAGAACCCCTGAGGGAGCAGGAGATCAGTGGGATGCAGACCCCAAATTCTCATAAAAAGACCATACTTAATGGTCTGACTGAGACTAGAGAAATCCTGGCGGCCAGGGTCCCCAGACCTTCTGTTGGCACAGGACGGGAACCATCCCTGAAGACAAGTCATCAGAGATGAAAGGAACTGGACAGTGGGTGGGAGAGAGATGCTGATGAAGAGTGAGCTAATTATATCAGGTGGACACTTGAGATTGTGTTGGCATCTCATGTCAGGAGGGGGGATGGGAGGATAGAGAGAGTGGGAAGCTGGCAAAATTGTCACGAAAGGAGAGACTGGAAGGGCTGACTCAATAGGGGGAGAGCAAGTGGGAGTACGGAGTAAGATGTATGTAAACTTATATGTGACAGACTGACTTGATTTGTAAACTTTCACTTGAAGCTCAATAAAAGTTAAAAAAAAATACTATGAAAAACAGTGCTCCAACAAATTTGAAAACATGGTGGAAATAGGCAAATTTCTAGAAACTCAATACCTACCTAAACTACCTCAAGCTTGAAGTAGAAAATCTGAACAGATTCATAAGAAGAGAAGAGATTGAAGAGGTAATTAAAAAAAAAAAACCTCCCAAGAAAAAAAGCCTGGGCTCGGACAGCTTCACTTGGGAAATCTACCAAATATTCAGAGAAGACCTTACACGAGTACTACTCAAACTATTTCAGAGCATAGAAAAGGAAGGAATACTCCTGAATTCATTCTATGAAGCCAACATAACCCTGATACCAAAGCCAGGCAAAGACACCATAAAAAATAAAACTACAGACCAATATCTCTCATGAATACAGATGCAAAAATTCTCAACAAATTTTATCCAATAGAATTCAGAATCATATCAATAATAATAATAATGATACACCATGAACAAGTGGGATTGATTCCAGGTATGCAAGACGTTTCAACATCAGAAAATCAATGAATGAAATCCACCACATAAACAGAACAAAAGAATCACATGATCATCTGAATCAACACAGAAATGGCATTTGATAAAGTCCAATACTTATTTCTGATAAAAACTCTCAATAAAATAGGAACAGAAGAAAAATTCTTCAACATAATAAAGGGCATCTAGATTATTTATTATTATTTTTCATATTATAATTTTTTTTCTATATTATACGAAATCAACAGCCAACATCATTCTCAACTGAGAGAGGCTGAAAGAATTACCCCTGAGAATGGAAAAAAGATAAGGATGCTGTTTATCAATCACCACTCTTATTTAACATTGTGTTGGAAGTCCCTAGATAGACCAATAAGGCAAGAAAAAGAAATAAAAGACAGCCAAATTGGAAAGGAAGAAGTAAAACTATTCCTATTTGCAGATGATATGATCCTATAGATAACACCAAAAATTCCACAAGAGAACTACTGGAACAAATAGATTCAGCAAAGTAGCAAGATACAAAATCAACATAAAAAATCAGTTGGTTTCCTTTACATAAATGAACACTTCAAACAGGAAATCAGGAAAACAATACCATTTATTGTTATTAGCTACCTTCGAGTTGGTTCCCACTCACAGTGACCCTATGTACAACAGAATGAAACACTGCCTAGTAGCACCATCCTCACAAACATTTTTATGCCTGAGTCCATTGTTGCAGCCACTGTGTCAATGCATCTCGTTGAGGGTCTTCCTCTTTTTTTGCTGGTGCTCTACTTTACCAGGCATGATGTCCTTCTCCAGGGACTGGCCCCTCCTGATAACATGTCTAACGTATGTGAGATGTAGTCTCGCCATCCTTGTTTCTAAGGAGCATTCTGGCTGTACTTCTTCCAGCACAGATTTGTTTGA
Source organism: Loxodonta africana (assembly GCF_030014295.1). NCBI lineage: Eukaryota > Metazoa > Chordata > Mammalia > Proboscidea > Elephantidae > Loxodonta > Loxodonta africana. The sequence goes on from NC_087369.1 coordinate 110,455,093, forward strand.
TCTTCTGAGAGTGCATGGTATATTCAATATTCTTCACCAAAACCATAATTCAAAGACATGAATTCTTCTTCTTCAGTCTTTCTTGTTCATTGTCCAAATTTCACATGCATATGAGGCGATTGAAAATATTATGGTGTGCGTCAGGTGGACCTTAGTCCTCAAAGTGTCATCTTTGCTTTTTAACACTTGAAAGTGGCCTTCCGCAGCAGATTTGCCCAATGCAGTGCGTTGACTTATTTCTTGACTGCTTCCTTTCTTCAATGGGCATTGATTGTGGACCTAACTAAAATGAAATCCTGAAAACTTCAATATTTTGTCCCTTTAGAAAGATGTTGCTTATTGTTCCAACTGTGAGGATTTTTGTTTTCTTTATGTTGAAGTGTAATCCATACTGAAGGCTGTGGTCTTTGATCTTCACCAGTAAGTGCTTCAAGTCCTCTGCACTTTAAGCAAGCAGGATTATATCATCTGCATGTTGCAGGTTGTTAATGAGCCTTCCGCCTATCCTGATTCCCTGTTCTTCTTCATATAGCCCAGCTTCTTGGATTATTTGCTCAGCATACAGGTTGAGTAAGTATAGTATAAGGATACAACCCTGAAGCACACCTTTCCTGATTTTAAACCATGCAGTATTCCCTTGTTCGGTTCAAACAACTGCCTCTTGATCTACATACAGGTTCCTCATGAGCACAATTAAGGGTTCTGGAATTCCCATTCTTCCCAATGTTATCCATAATTGGTTATGAGCCACACAGTTGAATGCCTTTGCATAGTTAAAAAACAAAGGTAAACATTTTTCTGATAGTCTCTGATTTCAGCCATGATCCATTTGACATCAGCAATGATATCCTTTGTTTCAAGTCTTCTGATTCCAGCTTGACTTTCTGGCAGTTCCCTGTCCATGTACTGTGGCAACCACTTTTGTAGGATCTTTAGCAAAATTTTACTTGTTTGTGATATTATTGATTTTGTTCAGTAGTTTCTGCATTCTGTTGAATCACCTTTCTTAGGAATGGGGACAAATATGGATCTCTTCCTGTCGGTTGGCCAGGTAGCTCTCTTCCAAATTTTTTGGCATAGATGAGTGAGCACTTCCAGTGCTGCATCCATTTGTTGAAACATCTCAATTGGTATTCTATCAGTTCCTGGAACCTTGTTTTTCACAATGCCTTCAGTGCAGCTTGGACTTCTTCCTTCGGTACCATTGGTTCTTGGTCATATGCTACCTCCTGAAATGGTTGAATTTCTTTTTGGTACAGTGACTCTGTATTCCTTCCATCTTCTTTGATGCTTCCTGGGTTGTTCAAATTTTTCCCATAAAACCCTTCAGTATTGGGGGCCAAGATGGCGGACTAGGTGGACGCTACCGCGGATCCCTCTTGCAACAAAGACTCGGAAAAACAAGTGAATCGATCACATACATAACAATCTACGAACTCTGAACAACAAGCACAGACTTAGAGACAGAAAACGAACAAATACAGGCAGACAGCGACCGTTTTCAGAACTAGGAGCCAGCGTACCAGGCAGGTGACCTTCGGAGCCCGATCTGGGGCAGAGCCCAGGGGGGCAGACGGCACAGACAAGGGGCCCAGCCCTACCCCCCCGAACCCATCCCGGGAGAGAGTCTAGCTGGTTGGTGCGGGCGGCGTAGTGGCGCAGCCGGAGGGAGAAGCACCCGGGAGGCAGTGACTGATCTTGGAGCAGGGAGAGCAGCATCCCAGCCGGGGAGCCGTCCCGCCGGGAGTTTGGGGGGAAGCGGGCGGGGCGCGAGCGGGGGGGGTGCTCAGCTATATTTCCCTAAAGCGACCCTGGGGCGGGGCCCACACGTTCCTGCTGGGGGGACGCCTACCCAGTTCGCGCGTGTGGGGCGGCGCAGCGGAGGGAGAAGTCCCTAGGAGGAAGTGACAGCTCTTGGAGCGGAGAGAGCAGCATCCCAGCCGGGGAGCCGTCCCACTGGGATTTTGGCGAAAGCGGGTGGGGTGTGAGCGCGGGGTCCAATTATATTCTCCTGAATAGACCCTGGGGGCGGGCCCACCCGTTCGGGCGGGAGATGCCCACCCAGTTCACGTGAGCAGTGCCACGCACCGGAGGGAGAAGTCCCCGGGAGGAAGTGACTGGTCTCGGAGCGGGGAGAGTATCGTCCCAACCGGGGAGCTGTCCCGCCCGGATTTTGGTGGACGGGGGCGGAGCGTGAACGCGGTGATTAGCTCTATATTCTGTGGTGCTACACTCCTAGCTCTCTGATCCCTCCTCCACCCTCCCCAGGTGGCTCCATTAACATCCGAATACCCGGAGCCAGAGGGAGAATTCAGATAGGGATCTGACTGCATTTTTTTTTAGCTGATTACCTGGAAAATCTAGTTTCCCAGAGATGGCTCGGAGACAGCAGTCCATATCAAACCACATAAAGAAACAGACCATGACAGCTTCTCCAACCCCCCAAACAAAAGAATCAAAATCTTTCCCAAATGAAGATACAATCCTGGAATTATCAGATACAGAATATAAAAAACTAATTTACAGAATGCTTAAAGATATCACAAATGAAATTAGGATAACTGCAGAAAAAGCCAAGGAACACACTGATAAAACTGTTGAAGAACTCAAAAAGATTATTCAAGAACATACTGGAAAAATTAATAAGTTGCAAGAATCCATAGAGAGACAGCACGTAGAAATCCAAAAGATTAACAATAAAATTACGGAATTTGACAACGCAATAGAAAGTCAGAGGAGCAGACTCGAGCAATTAGAATGTAGACTGGGACTTCTGGAGGACCAGGGAATCAACACCAACATAGCTGAAAAAAAATCAGATGAAATAATTAAAAAAAATGAAGAAACCCTAAGAATCATGTGAGACTCTATCAAGAAGGATAACTTGCGGGTGATTGGAGTCCCAGAACAGGGAGGGGGGACACAAAACACAGAGAAAATAGTTGAAGAACTCCTGACACAAAACTTCCCTGACATCATGAAAGACGAAAGGATATCTATCCAAGATGCTCATCGAACCCCATTTAAGATTGATCCAAAAAGAAAAACACCAAGACATATTATCATCAAACTCGCCAAAACCAAAGATAAACAGAAAATTTTAAAAGCAGCCAGGGAGAAAAGAAAGGTTTCCTTCAAGGGAGAATCAATAAGAATAAGTTCAGACTACTCAGCAGAAACCATGCAGGCAAGAAGGGAATGGGATGACGTATACAGAGCACTGAAGGAGAAAAACTGCCAGCCAAGGATCATATATCCAGCAAAACTCTCTCTGAAATATGAAGGCGAAATTAAGATATTTACAGATAAACACAAGTTTAGAGAATTTGCAAAAACTAAACCAAGACTGCAAGAAATGCTAAAGGAGATTGTTTGACCTGATGACCAATAATATCAGGTACCAGCACAATACAAGGTCACAAAACAGAACGTCCTGATATCAACACAACTCAAATAGGGAAAGCACAAAAACAAACAAATTAAGACTAATTCTAAAAAATAAATAAATAAACAAAATAATACACATAACAGGAAATCATGGAAATCAATAGATAAACGATGATAATAATCAAAAAGAGGGACTAAATATAGGAGGCATTGAACTGCCAGACGGAGAGTGATACACGGTGATATGGAAGGATACAAGTTAGGTTTTTACTTAGAAAAATAGGGGTAAATAATAAGGTAATCAAAAAAAGGAATATCAATTCCATAACTCAAGAAAAAAGCCAAGAAAAACGTAACGACTCAACAAACACAAAGTTAAACATTATGAAAATGAGGATCTCACAAGCTACTAAGAAAAACGTCTCAGCACAAAAAAGCATGTGGAAAAATGAAATGGCCAACACCACACTTGAAAAGGCATCAAAATGACAGCACTAAAAACTTATTTATCTATAATTACGCTGAATGTAAATGGACTAAATGCACCAATAAAGAGACAGAGAGTCACGGACTGGATAAAGAAACACGATCCATCTATATGCTGCCTACAAGAGACACACCTTAGACTTAGAGACACAAACAAACTAAAACTCAAAGGATGGAAAAAAATATATCAAGCAAACAATAAGCAAAAAAGAAGAGGAGTAGCAATATTAATTTCTGACAAAATAGACTTTAGACTTATATCCACAACAAAGGATAAAGAAGGACACTATATAATGATAAAAGGGACAATTGATCAGGAAGACATAACCATAGTAAATATTTACGCACCCAATGACAGGGCTGCAAGATACATAAATCAAATTTTAACAGAATTGAAAAGCGAGATAGACACCTCCACATTTATAGTAGGAGACTTCAACACACCACTTTCGGAGAAGGACAGGACATCCAGTAAGAAGCTCAATAGAGACACGGAAGACCTACTTACAACAATCAACCAACTTGACCTCATAGACTTATACAGAACTCTCCACCCAACTGCTGCAAAATATACTTTTTTTTTCTAGTGCACATGGAACATTCTCTAGAATAGACCACATATTAGGTCATAAAACAAATCTTTGCAGAATCCAAAACATCGAAATATTACAAAGCATCTTCTCAGACCACAAGGCAATGAAGCTAGAAACCAATAACAGAAAAACTAGGGAAAAGAAATCAAATACTTGGAAAATGAACAATACCCTCCTGAAAAAAGACTGGGTGATAGAAGACATCAAGGAGGGAATAAGGAAATTCTTAGAAAGCAACGAGAATGAAAATACTTCCTATCAAAACCTCTGGGACACAGCAAAAGCAGTGCTCAGAGGCCAATTTATATTGATAAATGCACACATACAAAAAGAAGAAAGAGCCAAAATCAGAGAATTCTCCCTACAACTTGAACAAATAGAAAGTGAGCAACAAAAGAACCCATCAGGCACCAGAAGAAAACAAATAATAAAAATTAGAGCTGAACTAAGTGAATTAGAGAACAGAAAAACAATTGAAAGAATTAACAAAGCCAAACGCTGGTTCTTTGAAAAATTAACAAAATTGATAAAGCATTGGCTAGACTGACTAAAGAAAAACAGGAAAGGAAACAAATAACCCAAATAAGAAACGAAAAGGACCACATCACAACAGAGCAAAATGAAATTAAAAGAATCATTTCAGATTACTACGTAAAATTGTACTCTAACAAATTTGAAAACCTAGAAGAAATGGATAAATTCTTGGAACAATACTACCTACCTAAACTAACACATTCAGAAGTAGAACAACTAAGTAGACCCATGACATAAAAAGAGATTGAAACGGTAATCAAAAAACTTCCAACAAAAAAAAAGCCCTGGCCCAGACGGCTTCACTGCAGAGTTCTACCAAACCTTCAGAGAAGACTTAACACCATTACTATTGAAGGTATTTCAAAGCATAGAAAAAGACGGAATACTACCCAACTCATTCTATGAAGCAACCATCTCCCTGATACCAAAACCAGGTAAAGACATTACAAAAAGAGAAAATTATAGACCTATATCCCTCATGAACATAGATGCAAAAATCCTCAACAAAATTCTAGCCAATAGAATCCAACAACACATCAAAAAAATAATTCACCCTGATCAAGTGGGATTTATACCAGGTATGCAAGGCTGGTTTAATATCAGAAAAACCATTAATGTAATCCATCACATAAATAAAACAAAAGACAAAAACCACATGATCTTATCAATTGATGCAGAAAAGGCATTTGACAAAGTCCAACACCCATTCATGATAAAAACTCTTACCAAAATAGGAATTGAAGGAAAATTCCTCAACATAATAAAGGGCATCTATGCAAAGCCAACAGCCAGTATCACTCTAAATGGAGAGAACCTGAAAGCATTTCCCTTGAGAACGGGAACCAGACATGGATGCCCTTTATCACCGCTCTTATTCAACATCGTACTTGAAGTCCTAGCCAGGGCAATTAGGCTAGACAAAGAAATAAAGGGTATCCGGATTGGCAAGGAGGAAGTAAAGCTATCACTATTTGCAGATGACATGATCTTATACACAGAAAACCCTAAGGAATCCTCCAGAAAACTACTGAAACTAATAGAAGAGTTTGGAAGAGTCTCAGGTTATAAAATAAACATACAAAAATCACTTGGATTCCTCTACATCAACAAAAAGAACATCGAAGAGGAAATAACCAAATCAATACCATTCACAGTAGCCCCCAAGAAGATAAAATACTTAGGAATAAATCTTACCAAGGATGTAAAAGACCTATACAAAGAAAACTATAAAACTCTGCTACAAGAAATTCAAAAGGACATACTTAAGTGGAAAAACATACCCTGCTCATGGATAGGAAGACTTAACATAGTAAAAATGTCTATTCTACCAAGAGCCATCTATACATATAATGCACTTCCAATCCAAATACCAATGTCATGTTTTAAGGGGATAGAGAAACAAATCACTAATTTCATATGGAAGGGAAAGAACCCCCGGATAAGCAAAGCATTACTGAAAAAGAAGAAGAAAGTGGGAGGCCTCACTCTACCTGATTTCAGAACCTATTATACAGCTACAGTAGTCAAAACATCCTGGTACTGGTACAACAACAGGCACATAGACCAATGGAACAGAATTGAGAACCCAGATATAAATCCATCCACGTATGAGCAGCTGAGATTTGACAAAGGACCAGTGTCAGTCAATTGGGGAAATGATAGTCTTTTTAACAAATGGTGCTGGCATAACTGGATATCCATTTGCAAAAGAATGAAACAGGACCCATACCTCACACCAAGCACAAAAACTAACTCCAAGTGGATCAAAGACCTAAACATAAAGACTAACACGATAAAGATCATGGAAGAAAAAATAGGATCAACCCTAGGAGCCCTAATACAGGGCATAAACAGAATACAAAACATTACCAAAAATGATGAAGAGAAACCAGATAACTGGGAGCTCCTAAAAATCAAACACCTATGCTCATCTAAAGACTTCACCAAAAGAGTAAAAAGACCACCTACAGACTGGGAAAGAATATTCAGCTATGACATTTCAGACCAGCGCCTGATCTCTAAAATCTACATGATTCTGTCAAAACTCAACCACAAAAAGACAAACAACCCAATCAAGAAGTGGGCAAAGGATATGAACACACATTTCAGTAAAGAAGATATTCAGGCAGCCAACAGATACATGAGAAAATGCTCCCGATCATTAGCCATTAGAGAAATGCAAATTAAAACTACGATGAGATTCCATCTCACACCAACAAGGCTGGCATTAATCCAAAAAACAGAAAATAGTAAATGTTGGAGATGCTGCGGAGAGATTGGAACTCTCACACACTGCTGGTGGGATTGTAAAATGGTACAACCACTTTGGAAATCCATCTGGCGTTATCTTAAACAGTTAGAAATAGAACTACCATACAACCCAGAAATCCCACTCCTCGGAATATACCCTAGAGATACAAGAGCCTTCACACAAACAGATATATGCACACCCATGTTTATTGCAGCTCTGCTTACAATAGCAAAAAGCTGGAAGCAACCAAGATGTCCGTCAATGGATGAATGGGTAAATAAATTGTGGTATATTCACACAATGGAATACTACACATCGATAAAGAACAGTGACGAATCTCTGAAACATTTCATAACATGGAGGAATCTGGAAGGCATTATGCTGAGCGAAATGAGTCAGTTGCAAAAGGACAAATATTGTATAAGACCACTATTATAAGATCTTGAGAAATAGAAAAAATGGAGAAGAACACATACTTTTGTGGTTACAAAGCAGGGAGGGAGGGAAGGAGGGAGAGGGCTTTTTATTGATCAATCTGTAGATAAGAACTGCTTTGGGTGAAGGGAAAGACAACACTCAATACAAGGAAGGTCAGCCTAATTGGACTGGACTAAAAGCAAAGAGGTTTCCGGGATAAAATGAAAGCTTCAAAGGTCAGCGGAACAGGGGCTGGGGTCTGGGGAACTTGGTTTGAGGGGACTTCTAAGTCAATGGGCAAAATAATTCTATTATGAAAACATTCTGCATCCCACTTTGAATTGTGGCGCCTGGGGTCCTAAATGCCAACAAGCGACCATCTAAGATACATCAATTGGTCTCAACCCACCTGGAGCAAAGGCAAAGGAAGAACACCAAGGTCACACGACAACTAAGAACCCAAGAGACAGAAAGGGCCACATGAACCAGAGACCTACATTATCCTGAGACCAGAAGAACCAGTTGGTGCCCAGCCACAATCGATGTCTGCCCTGTCAGGGAGCACAACAGACAACTCCTGAGGGAGCAGGAGACCAATGGGATACAGACCCCAAATTCTCATGAAAAGACCATACCTAATGGTATGACTGCGACTAGAGGAATCCCAGAGACAATGCTCCCCAGAACTTCTGATGGCACAGGACAGGAACCATCCCCAGAGACAAATCATCAGGCATGAAAGGACTGGTCGGTGGAGGGGAGAGAGATGCTGATGAAGAGTGAGCTAATTAAATCAGGTGGACACTGGAGAGTGTGTTGGCAACTCTTGACTGGAGGGGGGATGGGAAGATAGAGAGAGAGGGAAGATGGCAAAATTGGCACGAAACGAGAGACTGAAAGGACTGACTCAATAGGGGGAGAGCAAGTGGGAGAAGGGAGTAAGATGTATGTAAACTTACATGTGACAGACTGATTGGAATGGTAAATGTTCACTTGAAGCTTAATAAAAATTAATTAAAAAAAAATAATAAGTAGCAGATCCAAAACCGGGCATATGTTGTACATAAATTTTATAAACTGCAAAAAAAAAAACCCTTCAATATTGCAACTTGAGGCTTGAATTTTCTCTTCAGGTCTTTCAGCTTGAGAAATGATGAGCACGTTCTTTTTCAGTTTTCTATCTCCAGTTCTTTGCACATTTCATTGTAATGCTTTTTCTTTCCAGCCACCCTTTGAAAACTGTTCAGCTCATTTACTTCATCAATTTTTCCTTTCGCTTTAGCTACTCTATATTTAAGAGCAAGTTTCAGAATCTATTCTGACATCCATTTTGGTCCTTTTTTTTTCCCTTTTCTGTCCTTTTAATGGCCTCTTACTTTTAAATGTATTATATCCTTGATGTCATTCCACAACTTGTCTGGTCTTTGATTATTAGTGTTCAATGTGACAAAGCTATTATTGAAATAGTCTCTAAATTCAGGTAGGATATACTCAAGATCATACTTTGGCTCTCCTCCACTTGTTCTAATTTTCTCCTACTTCAGCTTGAACTTGCATATGAAAATTAATGGTCTGTTGTACAGTCGGCCCCTGGCCTTGTTCTGATTGATGATATTGAGCTTTTCCATAGTCTCTTTCCACAAATGTAGTCAATTTGATTCCTATGTATTCCATTGGGCAAAGTCCACGTGTATAGTCACGGTTTATGTTGCTGAAAAAAGATATTTGCAATGAAAAACTCGGTCTTAGAAAATTTTATAATGCGATCTCTGGCATTGTTTCTCTCATCAAGGCAACATTTTCCAACTACCAATCGTTCTTCTTGGCTTCCCACTTTTACATTCTAATCACCAGTAATTATCAATGCATCCTGATTGCATGTTTGATCAATTTTAGACTATAGAAGTTGGTAAACATCTTCAAATTGTTCATCTTTAGCCTCAGTGATTGATACATATAATTGAATGATAGTCATATTAACTTGTCTTTCTTGTAGGGATATGGATATTATCCTATCACTGACAACGTTGTACTTCAGGATAGATCTTGAAATGTTCTTTGACAATGAACACAACACTGTTGCTCTTTAATTTGTCATTCCCGATGTAGTAGACCATATGACTGGTGCAAAATGACCAACACCGGTCCATTTCAGCTAACTAATGCCTAGGATTTTGATGTTTATGTGTTCCATTTCATTTCTGGCAACTTTCAATTTTCCTAGATTCATACTTCATACATTTCACATTCTGATTATTAATGGATGTTTGCAGCTGTTTCCTCTCATTTTGAGTCATGCCACATCAGCAGATGAAGGTCCCAAAAGATTGACTCCATCCAAATCATTAAGGTGGACTCTACTTTGAGGAGGTAGCTCTTCCCCAGTCATATTTTGCATGCCTTCCAACCTGTGGGGTCCATCTCCTGGCACTATATCAGACAATGCCCTGCTGCTATTCATGGGATTTTCACTGGTGAATTTTTTCAGAAGTAGGCTGCCAACTCCTTCTTCCTAGTCTGTCCTAATCTGGAAGCCTGTCCACCAAGGGTGACCCTGCTGGTATTTGAAATACTGGTGGCAAAGCTTCCAGTATCGCAGCAACATGAAAGCCACCGCAGTACGACAAACTGTCAGACACATGGTGGATACCATTTAATGAGATGGAAAATCTAATCACCAACTTTATATGGGAGGTAAAGATGCCACAGATAAGCAAGGCATTATTGAAGAAAAAGAACAAAGTAGGAGGTCTCACACTACCATCTCTCAGAACCTACTATGCAGCCACAGTAGTCAAAACAGCCTGGTACAATGACAGGTAAATAGACCAATATCACAGAATCAAGAACCCCAATGTAAATACATCCACCTATGGTCAGCTGATGTTTGACAAAGAACCCAAGTCCATTAAACGGGAAAAATTCAGCTTTTTTTTTTTAAACAATTGGTGGTGGAAAAACTCTGTGTCCACCTGTAAAAAAATTAAACAGGCTCCTTACCTCACACCATACACAGAAACTAATTAGAAATGCATCAAAGACCTAAATATAAAGCCTAAAATGATAAAGATGATGGAAGAAAAACTAGAGGACCTAATACATGGCATAAATTCAATACAAAACATAACTAACAATTAACAAACACCAGAAGATAAACTAAATAACTGGGAGCTCCTAAAAATTAAATATTTATGCTAATTGAAAGACTTAAGAAAGAGTAAAAAGAGAACCTACAGACTAGGAAAAAAAATTAGCTACAATATACCTGACAAGCATCTAATCTTTAAAACCCATAGAATACTTCAATCCTCAATAACAGAAAGACAAATAATCCAATTAAAAAATGGGCAAAAGAGGGGGCCAAGATGGCGGAATAGACAGGTGCTTCTGACAAGCCCTCTTACAACAAAGACCCCCCCAAAACAAGTGAAACGACAAGTTAGAAGCCATGAACATAAAAGGCAAGATTAGAAAACAAATTGAGGGGGAGAGGGAGAAAGAGACAGTTAGGAAGCAGAGAGGAGTTACCGGACCTGAATGAACAGGAGCCCTCAGGCATCATTCTTGGGAGCAGCTGCGGTGGGCCAGTACTAGCCTTCGGCTGCAGTTTCCTCAGGGAGAAGCAGCCAGCCACACAGCCAACACACATCTCTGGACCCGGAGAAGAGTGGCACTCTCGGCAAAAGCTAAGTACTTACGTATATTTTACCACACTCCCCCACCCCTGCTCCCAAGCCAGCTTCTGCGGCTGATTTCCCTGGGCCTGAGATAGGCCCTGTTGAGTGTCTAGACCCATCCACCTGGCCTTGGAGATGGAATACATTTGCAATTGGGGGAAAAGATAATTTGCCAGCTCCGTTAAACAGGGGGAGCTCAGGACAGAAGCAGCTCCTGTCCAGGAATAAATGGTCCGTGGACTTTGAGTACTTTTCCTCTCTGCATGGGCCTGTGTGGGCCTATTTTAGGAGGATAGGCTCTTGTTGGCAGACTACAACCATTTCAGCTGTGCGGTAGACAGGACAGTGTTTGATGTTTTACATTGCTTTGCCTATTAAACAGGGTCCTCACCTAACCACATCAGGAGCCTAAAGACTGGTGGCTCCACCCAGGTCACCCAGTCACCCGCGACAAGGGTCCAGGATAACTGGTACCTCCCAGACCTTACAACCAAAAACATTGGGTGCCCGTGATCCATCTGCAGAACCCACCCAGCTGTAAGCTGTAGGGAATAGGGACACACTTTTTCAGAGACACTTGGAGGATGATTCTCAGCCCCCTTCCTTGTTCAGAGTGTGACACCCTGCTGTAACCAGATACCAGTACCTACGCAAATCACCCCTACCCCTTTAAGACTGTAGGACAGAGCCTATACCACATGCTTGATGATCAGCTACCTGAGCTGAACTCATACAAGAAAAGTGAATGGATTCCTAGAGTGATATACCTCATAACAGCTCTAGCCATCTGGGGACAGGACGTCAGAGCTCCAAAGGCAAAAATAATCAAGCTAGCTCACTCAAGCAACCCATTTGGGCATATCAAAACAAAACAAAGCAAGAAGCTATGACATAGTAAGAAAACATAAAATAAACTAATACAATAACTTATAGATGGCTCAGAGACAGCAGTCAATATCAAGTCACGTAAAGAAACAGAGCATGAGAGCCTCAACAAGCTCTCAGAAGAAAGAATCAATGGATCTTCTAGATGAAAGTGCCTTCTGGGAATTACCAGAGGCAGAATACAAAAGACTAATATACAGAATCCTTCAAGACATCAGGAAGGAAATGAGGCAATATACAGAACAAGCCAAGGAACGCACAGATAAAGCAGATGAAGAAATTAAAAAGATTATTCAGGAACTTAATGAATAATTTTATAAGCTGGAAAAATCCATAGACAGACAGCAATCAGAAATTCAGAAGATTAACAATTAAATTACAGAAGTAGACAACTTAATAGAAAGCCAGAGGAGCAGAATTGAGCAAGTAGAAGGCAGAATTTCTGAACTTGAAGATAAAGCACTGGGCACTAGTATATTTGAAGAAAAATCCGACAAAAAAAATTTTTTTTTAAATGAAGAAACCTTAAGAATCATGTGGGACTCTGTCAAGAGATAACCTACGAGGGATTGGATTACCTGAACAGAAAGAGATAACATAAAATACAGAGAGAGTTGTTGAAGATTTGTTGGCAGAAAACTTCCCTGATATTGTGAAAGATGAGAAGATATCTATCCAAGATGCTCATCCAACTCCACATAAGGTAGATTTTACAAGAAAGTCACCAAGACATATTATAATCAAACTTGTCAAAACAAAAGATAAAGAAAGAATTTTAAGAGTAGCCAGGGATAAATGAAAAGTCACCTACAAAGGAGAGTCAATCAGAATCAGCCCGGACTACTCAGCAGAAACCATGCAGGCTAGAAGGCAATGGGATGACTTATATAAAAAAATGAAGGAAAAAAATTGCCAACCAAGAATCATATATCCAGCAAAACTGTCTCTCAAATATGAAGGCGAAATTAGGACATTTCCAGAAAAATTGAAGTTTAGGGAATTCATAAAAAATCAAACCAAAACTACAAGAAATACTAAAGGGAGTACTTTGGTTAGAAAATCAATAATATCAGGTATCAACCCAAGACTAGAACACTTGGCAGAGTAATCAGAAGTCAACACAGGTAGGGAAATAAAAAAAATAAGATAAAAAAAATGCTCAAAACAGGGAAACAGCGATGTTCTTATGTTAAAGAAGACAACATTAAAACAATAAAGAGGGACTATGAAATGCAATCATAGATCTTCCATATGGAGAGGAAGACAATGCAATACAAAGAAATCAAAGTTAGGTTCAAATTTAGAAAAATAGGGGTAAATAATAAGATAAAAACAAAGGAGAAAAACTATCCTACGGATCAAAATAAAATACAAGAAAAAAAAATGGAGACTCAGCAGAAACAAAATCAACAACAATGAATATGAGGAAAGGACAATATATAAAGATAATCTTCTCAGCACATAAAATTAAGCAAGAAAAAGAAACTGTCAACAACACACACAAAAGAGACATCAAAATGATAGCACTAAATTCATACCTATCCATAATTACCCTGAATGTAAATGGACTAAATGCACCAATAAAGAGACAGAGAGTGGCAGAATGGGTTAAAAAACATGATCCGTGTATATGCTGCCTACAAGAGACATACCTTAGATTTAGAGACACAAACAAACTAAACCTCAAAGGATGGAAAAAATATATATCAATCAAAGAACAATCAAAAAAGAGCAGGAGTGGCAATACTAATTTCTGATAAAATAGACTTTAAAGTTAAATCCATCATAAACGATAAGGAAGGACACTGTATAATGAATAAAGGGACAATATACCAAGAAGATCTAGCCATATTAAGTATTTATGCACCCAATGAAAGAGCTGTAAAAAAATGGAAAAAAAAAACTCTATCAGCATTGAAAAGTGAGATAGACAGCTCCACAATACTAGTAGGATACATCAACACGCCACTTTTGGTGAAGGACAGGACATCCAGAAAGAAGCTCAATAAAGACACAGAAGACCTAAATGCCACAATCAACCAACTTGACCTCATAGACATGTACAGAACACTCCACCCAACAGCAGCCAAGTATACTTCCTTTTCTAGTGCACATGGAACATTCTCTAGAATAGACCACATATTAGGTCATAAAGCAAGCCTTACCAGAATCCACACCATTGAAATATTACAAAGCATCTTCTCTGACCATAAGGCCATAAATGTGGAAATCAATTACGGGAAAAGAAATCAAACACTCAGAAACTGAACAATACCCTGCTCAAAAAAAGACTGGATTATAGATGACATTAAGGTTGCAATAAAGAAATTCATAGAATCCAATGAGAATGAAAACACTTCCTATCAGAACCTTTGGGACACAGTGAAAGCAGTGCTCAGAGGTCAATTTATACCCATAAATGCACACATCCAAAAAGAAGAAAGGGCCAAAATCAAAGATTTATCCCTATAACTTGAATAAAGAGAAAGAGAGCAACAAAAGAAACCCTCAGGTACCAGAAGAAAACAAATAATAAAAATTAGAGCAGAACTAAATGAAATAGAAAACAAAAACAATTGAAAGAATTAACAAGACCAAAAGACATCACAAAAAAAGAAAATTACAGAGCTATATCCCTCATGAACTTAGATGCAAAAATTCTCAACAAAATTCTAGCCAATAGAATTCAACAACATATCAAAAAAATAACTCACCATGACCACGTGGGATTCATACCAGGTATGCAGGGATGGTTCAACATTAGAAAAACAATTAATGTAATCCACCACATAAATCAAACAAATGACAAGAATCACATGATTTTATCAATTGATGCAGAAAAGACATTTGACAAAGTTCAACACCAATTCATGATAACAACTCTCAGCAAAATAGGAATATAAGGAATATTCCTGAACATAATAAAGGGCATTTATACCAAGTCAACAGCCAACATCATCCTAAATGGAGACAGCCTGAAAGCATTCCCATTGAGACGGGCAACCAGACAAGGATGCCCTTTTTCACTGGTCTTATTCAACATTGTGCTGGAGGTCCTAGCCAGAGCAATTAGGCTAGATAAAGAAATAAAGGGCATCCAGAATGGCAAGGAAGAAGTAAGAGTATATTTGCAGATGACATGATCTTATATATAGAAAAACATAAGGAATCCTCAAGAAAACTACTGAAACTAATAGAAGAGTTCAGCAGAGAATCAGGATACAAGATAAACATACAAAAATCAATTGGATTCCTATATACCGACGAAAAGAACATTGAAGAGGAAATCATGAAATCATCAATACCATTTACAGTAGCCATAGAAGATAAAATACTTAGGAATAAATCTAACCAGAGATTTAAAAGACTTATACAAAGAAAACTACAAAACACTTCTGCAAGAAACCTACATAAGTGGAAAAATATACCCTGCTCATGGATAGGAAGATTTAACCTTATAAAAATGTCTATTCTTCCAAAAGTGATCTACAGATGTAATGCAGTTCTGAATCAAATTAGAACAACATTTTTCAATGAGATAGAGAAACAAATCACCAACTTCATATGAAAGGAAAAGAGGCCCCGGATATGTAAAGCATTACTGAAAAAGAAGAACAAACTCAGAGGCCTTGCTCTACCTAATTTTAGAACCTATTATACTGCCACAGTAGTCAAAACAGCTTGGTAATGGTACAACAACAGATACATAAACCAATGGAACAGAATTGAGAATCCAGACATAAATCCATTCACATATGAGCAGTTGATATTTGACAAAGGCCCCAAAGCAGTTAAATGGGGAAAAGACAGTCTTTTAAACAAATGGTACTGGCATAACTGGATATCCATCTGCAAAAAAATGAAACAACACCCATACCTCACTCCATGCACAGAAACTAACTGAAAATGGGTCAAAGACCTAAATATAAAATCTAAAATGATAAATATCATGGAAGAAAACATAGGGAAAACATTAGGAGCCTTAATACATGGCATAAACAGTATACAAAACATTACTAACAATGCAGGTGAAAAAGTAGATAACTGGGAGCTCCTAAAAATCGAACACCTGTGCTCATCCAAAGACTTCACCAAAAGAGTAAAAAGATTACCCACAGACTGGGAAAAAGTTTTTAGCTATGACATTTCCGATCAGCACCCGATCTCTAAAATCTACATGATACTGCAAAAACTCAACTACAAAAAGACAAATAACCCAATTAAAAAACTGGCAAAAGATATAAACAATCACTTCACTAAAGAAGACATTCAGGTAGCTAACAGATACATGAGGAAATGCTCATGATCATTAGCCATTAGAGAAATGCAAATCAAAACTACAATGAGATTCTATCTCATTCCAATACGGCTGGCATTAATCTAAAAACCACAAAATAATAAATGTTGGAGAGCTTGTGGAGGGGCTGGAACACTTATACACTGCTGGTGTGAATGTAAAATGGTACAAGCACTTAGGAAATTGATTTGGCACTTCCTTAAATAGCTGGAAATAGAAGTACCATACGATCCAGCAATCCTACTCCTTGGAATATATCCTACAGAAATAAGAGCCTTTACACGAACACGTACATACACACCCATGTGCATTGCAGCACTGTTTACAATAGCAAAAAGATGGAAAGAACCAAGGTGCCCATCAATGGATGAATAGATAAATAAATTACGGTATATTCACACAATGGAATACTATGCATCGATAAAGAACAGTGACGAATCTGTGAAACATTTCATAACATGGAGGAATCTGGAAGGCGTTATGCTGAGTGAAATTAGTCAGTTGCAAAAGGACAAATATTGTATAAGACCACTATTATAAGAACTGGAGAAATAGCTTAAACAGAGAAGAAGATATTCTTCAATGGTTAGGAGAGGGGGAGGGAGGAAGGGTAGGAAAGGGGTATTCACTAATTAGATAGTAGATAAGAACTGCTTTAGGTGAAGGGAAAGACAACATACAAAACAGGCGAGGTCAGCACAACTGGACTAAACCAAAAACAAAGAAGTTTCCTGAATAAACTGAATGCTTCGAAGGCCAATGTAGCACGGGCAGGTGTTTGGGGACCATGGTTTCAGGGAACATCTAAGTCAATTGGCATGATAAAATCTATTAGGAAAACATTCTGCATCCCACTTTGGAGAGTGGCATCTGGGGTCTTAAATGCTAACAAGTAGCCATCTAAGATACATCAATTGGTCTCAACCCACGAGGGCCAAAGGCGAATGAAGAACATCAAGGACACAAGGTGATTATGAGCCCAAGAGACAGAAAGGGCCACATAAACCAGAGACTATATCAGCCTGAGACCAGAAGAACCAGATGGTGCCCGGCTACTACTGATGACTGCCCTGACAGGGAACACAACAGAGAACCCCTGAGGGAGCAGAGCAGTGGGATGCAGATCCCAAATTCTTGTAAAAAGACCAGACTTAATGGTCTGGCTGAGACGAGAAGGACCCCAGTGGTCATGGCCCCCAGGCCTTCTGTTGCCCCAGGACAGGAACCATTCCCAAAGCCAACTCTTCAGACATTGATTGGACTGGACAATGTGTTGGAGAGGGATGCTGGTGAGGAATGAGCTTCTTGGATCAGGTGGACACTTGAGACTATGTTGGCATCTCCTGTCTGGAGGGGAGATGAAGAGGGTAGAGGGGGTTAGAAGCTGGAGAAATGGATATGAAAAGAGAGACTGGAAGGAGGGAGTGGGCTGTCTCATTGGGGGGAGAGTAATTGGGAGTATATAAAAAAAAAATTGGGAGTATATAGTAAGGTGTATATAAGTTTTTATGTGAGAGACTGACTTGATTTGTAAACTTTCACTTAAAGTGCAATAACCCAAAACCCAGTGCCAGTGAGTCGATTCTGACTCATACCGACCCTATAGCACAATAAAAAAATTATTTTTAAAAAATCAAGAGTCAAACAATACCATTAAAATATAACAATAACAACAACACTTTGTCAAGATTAATATTACCAAAAGACTTGTCACTGGAATGTAAAAAGAAAGAAGTAAAAACTTCTCACCTCAGTAATATTCAGGGAATGTTATGGTATTTTTACACAAATCATGCATGCCTTCTGTGTTTGTTTGCCAACCACACCCTTGTTGCACAAGAAATTTTCATAAGCGCCTCTATGCCAATTTTTTTTTTACATGTTGCTGTAAAAAACAAAAAAACAGCACAGTGCTCCTACGGGGGCGGGGCATGTTTGGTAAACAATCGTAGGAGTCACGCATTATTTGTGTAAAAATATGGTATTTACATTTTGGACACTTGTCAAGATGTGTTCTAGGCACTATTTTCAGCTTTTAAAAGCTTTTTAAAAAAACTGTACTGTCGTTATATTTTTTACTCAAAACTTGGATCAAACAAACCTGCCGACAACTTCAGTCTCCTTCCTGATCTTGTGCCTGTTCCCCAGCCTTATGTAGAAATACAAAAGCTAAGTGACATTTTATGTTGAGGAAAAAATAAACTATGTGGATAAATGAAAAAAAGAAAAACACCTTGAGGAACTGAGTTACTGGAGCTTAGGGCTGGGGATCATGGTCTTGGGGGACATCTAGGTCAACTGGCATAACATAGTTCATAAGGAAAAAGCTTTACACTCTCCTTCGGTGAGTAATGTCTGGGGTCTTAAAAGCTTGCAAGCAGCCATCTAAAATACTTCTATTGGTCCTATCTCTTTCAGGGCAAAGAACAATGAAGAAAACCAAAAACACAAGGAAAATATCAGTCCAAAGGTCTTATGGACCACATGAATCACAGCCTCCACCAGTCTGAACCCAGCAGAACTTGATGGTACCTGGCAACTACCACTGACTGCTCTGACAGGGATCTCAATAGATTGTTCCAGACAGAGCAGGAGAAAAATATACAACAAAATTCAAATTCGCAAAAAGGACCATACTTACTGGTCTGACAGAGATTGGAGGAACCCCCGAGACTATGGCTCCCAGACACCCAGCTAACTCAGAACTGAAGACACTGCTGAAGTCCACTGTTCAGCCAAAGATTAGACAGGCCTATAAAACAAAATAACACACCTGAAGAATGTGCTTCTTCGTTCAATCAAGTATACAAGACCAAATGGGCAACACTTGCCCAAAAGCAAAGATGAAAAGGCAGGAAGGGACAGGAAACCTGGACTAATGGACACAGGGACCCCAGGATGTAAAGGGAAAGGGGAAGAGTGCTGACACATTGCAGGGATTGCAACCAATGTCATAAAGCAGTTTGTGTATACATTTTTTAATGAGAAACGAATTTCCACTGTAAATTTTCACTTAAAATTAAATTAAAAACAACAACAACAAACCCAAGGGGGGAAAAATATTGGAAGCAACTAAAATGTCCATCAATTTAACTGTCTAAATTATGGAACCTCCACATGACGTAATACTGCAACTATGAGTTAGAGTCAGAATGTCATTATAAAATGCCCAGATTATATTTGTAGGTAAAAAATTAAGTTACGTGGTAATAATAATAAAAACAATAGCATAATATGATAGGTTGTGGTAAACATAAATATGTGCAATTTTTACATTATTATTATTTTAACTTAAAAAATATTTCCAAAATACAGAAAAAACAGACAATAAGATAATACTTCTTTTACCTACCACCTAGATTTAATATATTTGCTTCTGAAGCATTTTTTAAGAAATCAGTGTTACAGGTGCCATTGAAACCTGCCAATGCCTCCTCCCCCCAATCAACTTTCCCTTCCTCTAGTCCCAGAGGTAAGTATGATCCAAAAGTTGGTGTTATCTTCCTATGCATGTTTTTTCCCACATAACCTACATATGTATGTGTCCTTAGCCAATATAATTTAATGTGCTTTTAAATTTTACATAAATTATATTATATTAATTATCTTTTGCTGTGTAAAAAACTACCCCAAAACTTAGTAACTTGGAAGAAGAAATATTTATTATCTCACAGTTTATGTGGCAAGGGAATCAGGATGTAGCTTGACTGTGTACTTCTGCCTCAAGGTCTCTCAAAAGGTTGCAATCACAATGTTGGCCAGGACTGCAGTCTCTCCTGAGGCTTCAACAGAGGGAAAATCTGCTTCCAAGCTCACTCACGCGGTTGTTAGCAGGATTTTGTTCCTTGCAAGTTGTGGAATTGAGGGATTCAGTTACTCATTGGCTGTTTATAAGAGGCCTCCCTAAATTTTGTGCTATGTAGGTATTTCTATAGGGCAGTTCCCAACATGGCAGCTGGATTCCATTAGTACTAACAGTTGGGAGACTAACAGAAGCCAAGAAAGACAGAATCCAGTGTCTTGTAATCTACTCTCAGAAGTGACGTCGCATCACTTTTGCCATATGCTATTCATTAGAAGGAAGTCAGTAGATTCAGCCCATATTCCAAGCAAAGGGATTACACAAGAGCATATATACAAGGTGGGGAGAATCATTGGAGGCCATCTCAGAGGTGTCTAATAGAGTTATCATAGAGTGCCTATTTTTCTACAACTTTCTTTTTAACACCTGCTTTATATACATATATATATATATATATATATATATATATATATATATATATATGAAACTCTACGGGGCAGTTCTACCCTGTTCTTTAGGGTCACTATGAGTCAGAATCGACTCGACGGCACTGGGTTTTGGGGTTTTTACATATATATATGGTAATATATGTAAATCTCATCATTTCAAGCATTGTTTAGTGTAATTCATACAGCCATTTCCATCACATTAGGAGGCTTTTCAAAACAGTTTTACCATTTTAAACTCCTATGAGCATTTTATGAGAATACATATTTCCTTCAACTTTTGACTTTCTATATTTCTGTATTATTTCCATTTAATAGGATGAGCAGGTATGACTTCCATACTTAGAAAAATATATAAATTACAACATAAATCTAAATATACATAATCCAAGTCTGTCTGAGTCAGTGTGGCGATTCCTAGCATAATATATTACATAGAAACACAATTTCAACCACCACAAAGCCTTGAAAAGAATTAAAATCGTGACTAAAGGATTTCAGAAGTCCATATGTGCATGACACACATCGAGGTGCTCTAAAATTGTTCATCTCTCACCTCAAACTCTCACACTTCACATTCCCAAACTTCTCTATTCCCACCACTACCTCAAGTCTTTTAAAAATGACTGCCTCTTATGCATTAAATTGTCTTCCGCTAAAATACCCATTGGAATCCTAACCCCTACACCTGTGGATATAATCTCACTTAGAAATAGGGTTTTCCTTGTTATATTAATGAGGCTATTTCAGTGTAGAGTGTGCCCTAAACCTAATCACTTATGAGTTATAAGGAGCAGCATAGACACAGAGAAAAAAAGCACAAATTGGGGAAGACAGATGATAGTTGAAGATCATCAAGGAACTGAGAAATGCCTGGGCTACGAAAGCTGAAAGAGACAAAAATCTTTCCCCAGAGCTGACAGAAAGAAAACAGGGATGGACTATCCAATAAGCAAGGTAAGCACGTGCTTAGGGCCTGAACAAAACAGGGACATCCGTTGTCCAAAGCAAAGACCCATAGATTCCAAGTAGGCAGGACATAAGGAAAAGAGAGCACACAACAATGATTCAAGAAAGACTTCATTCATTATCCTTATTATGTATGGAACTTAATTGTGATAAAATCATTGCAGAATTTGTAAGAGCAGAAGACAGGGACAGATTACCCAATAAGCAAAGTAAGCACATGCTTAGGGCATCAGCAAAATAGGGGTACCAGTTGTACAAAGCAAAGTCCCATAGATGCTAAGCAGACAGGACACAAGGAAAAATGAGTGCTGCAGTGGAAACGAAATGGCAGGGCACTAAATGAAATTGATTTCAGCCAGAAACAAAGTTCACTCAGGATCACAACAGGGCCCATGGGCAAGGTTATTTAAACTGAGAGGTCCCAACAACCTTTTAGACATCTGTCTTCTACAGTCCCCTCCTGAGTAACTGAAACTCCTTATCTTGGAGGGTCTCTTGGGGGTATGCTCTTTCTTTCTAATAAACAAGAGGTGAGGGTGGGCTGTTGAGTCTAACTTTTGCTACACTTACCTGCTAAAAATTTTACAATCCACCCTGGCAAATAAAAAAAAAATTTTTTGAAAGAAATATTTTTAATTATAACATGTTAGAGATGAAAGATCTATCTAAAAATAAAATATAGTAATTTGTTGTGATATTTATTTTCTGAGCATTAAATTTTCTTTTATGACATCTTTTCATTTGTTCATTTATAATTACAGCATTTATTATGAAATAAATATCAAAACTGAAGTATGACCAGTTTAAAACAAAATTGGTGAAAGTCAATTTTTCATTGTGGGACATAACAGAATTTTACATTGATTGTTGAAACAACTAAGTTCACTGACTTATTTTCTTTGTTGTAGAATGTGTGGAATATGCTTTTTGTAGAAAATGTGGTATATAGTGAAAATCTTTGGACCCTGCATCCACTAAAAATTTTATAATCCAGTTCATTTCATTCCACTAAAATGGCATAAGGCACTTTTGCATTCAATGCTAATATTATAGCCACATTTGAAAAAGAAGTTATAATTTAGATAGCTAAGACACACACACACATATTGTATATATTTAAGTTACATAGCCCATTCAAATGCGTGAGTAAGCAGAGGAGGGGGCACTGCAGATTAGCAGTGTTTAGGGCTCTCACCTGCCTTAATTCAGCCCTGAGAGAAAGCTTCCCCCTAGAGGCAGTGTCCTGAATTTGGACTTCTACGCTCCTGAATTGTGAGAAAATAAATTGCTATTCTTCAAAGCTACTCAGTCATTCTGTTACAGTAGCGCTAGGAAACGAGGACACCGCCTATTCTTGAGCTCCTCTCTATTCCTTCTCCTCTCAAGTTTAGCTTAACATAAATGTTATAGATCATTGCAGCATTTATGGATTTCATTCAGGTGTTTTCTTCACCTATTGCACAAACTTCCCAAAATCTTAGCAATGCATACAAACAGAAATTTTCTTGGGGGAGAGTTAGGATGTTGTCAAAGTAAAGGAGAGAAAGGGAAAATTTGTAAATGCATTAATAATTTTGTAATTGTCATGCAAAAACAAGTTCTACCTTGGCGGGGGGGAAGAAAGAACATATAAAGAATCAACTTGGTTTAGTAGATTAACCTGGTGGATTTTGGAAGTGTTAAAATTTAAATCAGTTGCTTTGCTTCATGGAACACTTCTTTTTTTTTTTAATCTTCCAGGTTAAAAATAATTCTACCCAATATATCTTAATGGCAGAGTTTCAGCAAAACTTTGAATTCCAACTTCCTCTTGAGTTCTGTGATCCATCTGCACTTGAGTTTCCATTTTTTTTTAATGAGATTTATTATGTTAATGTCATGTTTATCTTAGGAGACATGGCAGTCTTCTCGGTTTGTCTGCTGCCTCTGTGTCTCTTCTCTTTTTATAAGAACACTAGTCTTATTAGATTAGGGCCCACCCTACTCCGATATGAACTCATGTTAACTAATAACATTTTCAAAGACTTTAATCCTAACTAGTACACATTCACAGGTACCAGAGGTTAGGACTTCAACATAGCTTTCATTGGAACACAATTCAACCCATAATTATAAGATCATTGGGTATATTAGATATCTTTTATTGAGCACTTATATTGTGTTGCAGGAGGGAAGAATGTTAATCACTTCATATGCATGTAACAGTATAAAGTTTTCAGTATTTCCCTGAATGTTTTTCCGTCTGCATAATTTTGCTTTTCAGCTCCCATCACTAACACTAGATCTAGAGATTGAGGTTTAATGTCCTCAAGGAAGAGAAAAGACATGAGGACACAGTTGAAGGTTTTTTACGTGCACTAAAGAAGAATGTGTAATCTGAAGCTGTTGTGTTGAATGTTGTATAAATGTCAGTTAGGTCGAGTTGGTTGACAGTGCTATTCAGGTCTTTTGTATCCTTGCTGATATTCACTGTAGTTCTATAAATTATTGAGCACGGGGTATTGAAATCTCCATCTATTTTTGATGAATTATTTATTGTTCATTCCAATTCTATCAATTTTTGCTTCATGTGTTTTGAGGTTCTATTTTAGGTGCATGTACATTTATAATTGTTGTATCTTCCTGATACCTTTAATCTTTTATAATTATGAAATTTCACTCTGTCTCTAATAACTTTTTTGTCTTAAAATCTATTTTTTGATATTAATAAAGTCAAATGAGCTTTCTTATGGTAACAGTTTGCATAGTGTATGTTATAAATAGAATTGTGTCCCCCCAAAATAAATGTGCAAGTCCTAAACTCAGTACTTGTAAATATGAAATAGAAATTTTCTTTTGTTATCTTGATGATATAATAAACATGGTAGAGTGGATTCTGAAAGTAATTATTTCTTAATGGTGTCTTATAAAAAAGAGCATAATAGACACAGAGCGACACACAGGGGGAAGACAGATGCCATGTGAGGATCTATCTATAAGGAAATGGAACACCAAGTATTGTGGCCAGAAACTAGAAAAGAGGCCCACAGAACGAATCGACACAACTAAAGTCTTAATTTGGACTTCCAGCACCTAGAACTGTGAGGAAACAAATTTCTGCTTTTTAAAATCAACCTACTGCGATATTCTTTGTTATGGAAGCACTAGGTAACTAAGATAATATCTGGTACCAAAGAGTTGGGGGTGGGGGTGTTACTGTAACAAATAATAATGTGGAAGGAGCTTTGGAATTGGGTAGTGGGTAGAGGCTAAAACAGTTTGAAGGCACTTGGTAGTAAGAGCCTAGATTGCCTTAAATAGACTGGACATTAAGCATAATTTTGATGAGGGTTCAGAAGCATCCTTAAGACTAACCAGATTTGAGAACCAATTTAGAAAATTCATCCTTAAGAATTTTTTTCTCTAGAACCACTCTTGGTACCAAATGTCTTAGGCTGGGTTCTCTAGAGAAGCAAAACTAGTAAAGCATATGGATATATGTAGGGAGAGGTTATATCAGAGAAACGGCTCACATGGTTGGAGAGTCTGGAACATCCCAAGTCTGTGGATCAGGATAGTGTCTTCTGCCTCATGTAGCCGTAGGGGATGGGGAACACAAGATCAGCAGGTCAGAGAGGAGGACTCTTGCTCACAGGCTGTGAAGATTGCTGAATTCCAAGTTCGGCAGGTAAACTACTAGCTCAAATCCCAAGAACCAGAGGCCAAATGAACAGGAGCAAGCTGCAGGATCCAGAGCCAGCAAAAAGTCAGAACATTTGCTTAAATTTGGATGCAGGCCACACCCCCAAGGAAACTCCTTTTCAACTGATTGCCTATTCACAGCAGATATCATCATGGGAGTGATCACATTTAAACACTGAGAATCATGGCCCAACCAAGTTGACACACAATCTTAACCATCATGGTCCGCCCCTTGTCAACTTGCCACACGTACACATCTCCTTAAACCATACTAATCTCTGAATAAAGACAATTATAAAGTCATACTTGTGCCTAACATGATACAACTAACACGTGTACAACTGAAAACACGCTAGCCCCATTTACATTTTACATTTTATAAGGGAAGAAAACAAAAATATTTGATGCACACATGCAAAGCAGAAATACTCATAATAATTGCAATCCTCGTTTCTGCAACTGGTCACATGGCCATAACTGGTATTTAGAACTACCCTCTCCCACCACCCATTCCATATTCCCTTTGCCTTCAGCAAGCACCTCAGCTGGTCATGGTTCTTTGCCTGGTGGGGTGACCCAAACCTTCATTACTGAAGGGTCTGGGCCATTAGCAGTCGTGTTGGAATTGGGTTGCTGTAGTTTTCCATTGACTTTAATCACAGGGTATGGTAGTACTAAGAGACACCCTAAGGGATCTCCTGCATACTCTTCTTTACTTCAACTATGTAATATCAATCTGATTTCCTCCTGGTAATCATGATCAATCACATCAGCCAGTAGGGTTACTCCTGTTGATCCACAGGTACAAGGAGCCAAAAAGTGGCCAGGTGGCATTCTTAGCTTCCAGTTCAATGGGATCAGTGATGTGTCTCCAGGTGGGAGGATTCCTCTTTTGTAGCTAAGACCTCTAGACCTGCATAAGGTTACGGTGACAGGAAGCAAAAATTTCGTGAGTGGGTCACTAGGGGTAATAGTGAGTGGTGCCACTCCCATTTCCACCCCTTGAATCCTGGACCCATGAATCCTAACTATGGGAGAAATAGCACCATATATTGGGCGCTGATTTAGAGCATATACAGCCTCCTGGAGAACATTGTCCCAACCCTGCAGGTTTTGCTGCCTAGCTGGAGCTGTAACTGTGTATTTAGGAAGCCATTCCATCATTTTATCAAGCTAGCTGCTTCAGAATGATGAGGAACATGGTAAGAGCAGTGAATTTCATGAGCATGGGCCCACTGCTGCACTTCATTTGCTGTGAAGTGAGTCCCTTGATCTGAGGCAATGCTGTGTGAGATACCATGACGGTGGATAAGACATTGTGTAAGTCCATGCATAGTAGTTTTGGCAGAACTATTATGTACAGGGAAGTCAAATCCATATCCAGAGTAAGTGTCTATTCCAGTAAGGACAAAACACTGCCCTTTCCATTATGGAAGTGGTCCAATGTAATCAGCTTGCCACCAGGTTGCTGGCTCATCACCTCGATGGATAGTACCATATTGGGGACTCAGTGTTGGTCTCTGCTTCTGGCAGATTGGGCACTTAGCAGTGGCTGTAGCCAAGTCAGCCTTGGGGAGTGGAAGTCTATGTTGCTGGGCCCATGCATAACTTCCATCCCTGTCACTGTGGCCTCTTGGTTCATGAGCCCATTGAGCAATGACAGGAGTGGCGGGGGAAAGAGGATGGCTGGTTTCCACAGAATACCTCGTCCTATCCACTTGATTGTTAAAATCCTCCTCTGCTGAGGTCACCCTTTGTTGAGCATTCACATGAGACACAAATATCTTCACTTCTTTGGCCCATTCAGAGAGGTTTATCCAAATATCTCTTACCCATAAATCCTTGTATCCAATTTTCCAATCGTGTTCATTCCATGTCCCTGACCGTAGAGCCAAACCATTGGCCACAGCCCATGAATACAATTGCCCATCTGGCCATTTCTCCTTCCAAGCAAAGTAAACAGCCACGTGCAGTGCATAAAGTTCTGCCCATTGAGAGGATTTCCCTTCACCATTGTCCTTCAGGGAGGTCCCAGAAAGGGGCTGTAGTGCTGCTGCTGTTTACTTTTGAGTGGTGTTGGCATATCACACAGAATCATCTGTAAACCAGGAACGAGTTTTCTCTTCTTCAGTCAAATGATCATAGGGAACTCTCCATGAGGCCGTAGGTGCAGACCAGGAGATGGAAGGTAATGTGGCAAGAGTGGAGGCCATGGGCATTTGGGCCATTTCATCATGCAACTTAATTGTGCCTTCAGGTTCTGCTTGGGCCCGATCTCATATATTCCACTTCCATTTAATGATGGAGTGCTGCTGTGCATGTCCAACTTTATGACTATGTGGGTCAGACAACACCCAGTTCATGATGGGCAGCTCAGGCAGCGTGGTGACTTGGTGTCCTGTGGTTAAGCATTCTACTAATGCCCAGCAACACGCCGAAAGCTGTTTCTCAAAATGAGAGTAGTTATCTGCAGAGGATGACAGGGCTTTGCTCCAAAATTGTAAGGGTCTGTGCTGTGATTCACCAATAGGGGCCTGCCAAAGACTTCAAACAGCATCTCTATCTGCCACTGACACTTCAGGTGCCTTTGGATCAGCTGGATCATAAGACCCAAGTGGCAGAGCAGCTTGCACGGCAGCCTGAACCTGTTGCAGACCCTATTCTTGTTCTGCGCCCCACTCAAAACTAGCAGCTCTTTGAGTCACTTGATAAATAGGCCAGAGTAGCATACCCAAATGAGGAATATGTTGCCTCCAAAATCTAAAGAGGCCCACTAGGTGTTGTGCCTCCTTTTTAGTTGTGGGAGAAGCCAGATGCCATAACTTATCCTTCACTTTAGAAGGAATAGCTTGACATGCCCCATGCCACTGGACCCCTAGAAATTTCACTGAGGTGGAAGGTGCCTAAATTTTTGTGGGATTAATTTCCCACCTCTAGCACACAAATGTTTTACTAGTAAGTCCAGAGTCGTTGACTCTTCTTCCTTACTAGGTCCAATCAGCATAATCTCATCAATGTAACAGACCAGTGTGAAGTCTTGTGGAAGGGAAAGGCAATCAAGGTCCCTGAGGACTAAATTATGACATAGGGCTAGAGAGCTGATGTAGCCCTGAGGTAGGCCAATGAAGGTGAATTTCCAGCCTTGCCAGCTGAAGGCAAACTGCTTCTGATGAGCCTTTGAAACAGGTATGGAGAAAAAGGCATTATCCAGATCAATAGCTATATACCAGGTACCAGGAGATGTGTTAAGTTTCTCAAGCAATGAAACTACATCTGCAACAGCAGCCACAATTGGAGTCATCATCTGGTTAAGTTTTCTAAATCTACCGTCATTCTCCAAGATCCATCTGTTTTTTGCACAGGCCAAATAGGTGATTTGAACAAGGATGTGGTGGGAGTCACCACCCCTGCATCCTTCAAGTCCTTGATGGTGGCAGTAATCTCTGCAATCCCTCCAGGAATGCAGTATTGCTTTTGGTTTACTATTTTCCTCGGTAGGGGAAGTTCTAATGGTGTCCACTTGGCTTTTCCTACCATAATAGCCCTTACTGCATTTGTTAGGAATCCAATGTTGGGGGTTTTCCAGTTGCTGAGTATATCTATTCCAATTATGCATTCTGGAACTGGGGAAATCACTACAGGATGGATTCAGAGACCCACTGGACCTACTGTGAGATGGACATGAACCAAGACTCCATTGATAACCTTACCTCTATGTGTTCCCACTCTGACTGGTGGGCCAGAGTGATGTTTTGGTATCCTGGAATTAGTGTCAGTTCAGAGCCAATATCCAGTAATCCCCAAAAAGCCTGATTATTTCTTTTTCTCCAATGAACAGACACTCTCATAAAAGGGGGCTGCTGTTCATCTGATCTAGAATTCATTCTTTTGTACAGATCAAGTAAATATTTAGTATATTTCCTATCTATTTCACTCCTAGGGACACCATGACTAAGTAGCCAATGACATAAAGTCCATACAAGTCAGGCTATTCTCATTACTGCTTTGAATCTACTGTTCATTACCGTAACCATGCCCACGTTGTCTTTGTCAATTGAGTGCAGCCACTTGGCCCCTAGTACCACGGGGTCCAGTCAGCCCTGTTGTATTTAGGTGTCTTAATTCAGTTAGGGCAGTTCCAACTCTCAAATCTGATTTACATAAAATAGCAATCACAGCAGTCATCAAGGATACTGGGGTTCCCTTCACAAAGTTGTTCCTCACAGTTGTGGTAAAAGGTGTATCCTCTGGGCACTCCATGTGTGGGTTTGTGGTTCTAACCTGATAAATCCATTCTAGCATGCCAATTTCCCTAAGCCTTTGGTTACCTTCTTCAGTATACCAAGGCAGGTCTGGTACTTCAACTTGATTTAGTGTAGGCCACCACATAAACCATGCTTTACCAACCCAACCAAATAAACTATTAGATCCTTTCCTAACTTCTGGAGCTGAAACATTGAATGAAGAATCTGTGCTTAGTGGAGCCATATCAATAAACTCAGACTGATCCATCTTTAAGTTCCTTGCACCATTATCCCACACCCTTAATAGCCATTCCTACACATATTCCCCAGGTTTCTGTTTGTACATATTAGAAAAGTCAAGCAGTTTCTGATTGTTAAGATTGTGTGTCAACTTGGCTGGGCCATGATTCTCAGTGTTTTGTCAGTTGTATAATGTTGTGATCACTTTTCTGTTTAAATCTGATATTTCATCACCCCCTTGATGGAATCTGCTGAGTGGTACCAGTGGGGGTGGGGCCTGTGGTGGCTCACCACCCCCTCAGCCTTCATCTCTTTGCCTTCTGCTGCCTACTTCCTTCCTGCTTGCCTTGCAGATGTTGTTGGCTTGTTCTGGGTCCAGCAGCTGTCTCTTGTCTGACCTCTGGTTCTTGGGACTTGATCTAGAAGCTTACCTGTCCATCTTGGGATTCGCTGATCTTCACAGCCTGTGAGCAAGAGTCCTGCTTCCCAACCTGCCTATCTTGGGTTTACCAACCCTTGTAGCTAAGTGACTCAGGAGAAATCTTGAGTCTTGCCTGCCGACCTTGGGGATTCCTCGACCATCACAACCTGTGAGCAGGATGCCTGCTCTCCAACCTACTCATCTTGGGTTCACCAGCTTCTGTGGCTCTGTGAATTGGGAAAGGACTCTATTCTGATTCAAGGACTTGGGAAGTTCCAACCCCTACAAACCTGTGAGCTGTTTCCTTAATATAAATCTCTCTATATATATTTATACGCATTACTGGTTTTTCTTCTTTAGATAACCCAGCCTAAGACACAGTTCTTTTGGAGTGAAGAGTACTTTCTCCTGGGTCACACTATGTATTTCACCTTTTGGGGCTTACTGGAACTTTAGTTATAGGGCTAGAAGCCAGAATCCGTAGTGTGGAATTGTTTTGGGAACATTTAGCATTGTCTTCTCAAGCATCTGCCTGAGGCCATGCCCCAGGCAATAACTCAGGCAAGGGCTCTTTAGATGCAGATGGGCTGGGACTCTTTAGAGACAGCTGGGCTAGGACTAACCTCATTAGATGGGAGTGGAGAGGCTAATGGTTTTTCTGGGCAGGGTGGTTTAGCAGACAAACAAAAAGTAATCTCTTCAGATGGGAGTGGTTCTGTTGGCAGGAGTGAGTCAACAGAATTTAGGGGCTCACTGTTTCCAGTTCCCTCATTTTCTGCCCATATGTCCCCATCCCAAGTTTCAGTATTCCGTTTCTTCCCAATCAATGCCCTCACTTTAATTCAGACACCTCTCAACGTTGGCAATTGAGCTGGCACTGTAATTCAGCCACTCTTACAATAAGATTTTGGTTTGGTTTTTGGCAGCATCAGCTTTGTTACTACAAGAAATAACGTTTTCTTTCAAAGCACAAGTGGAAGCTTTGAGTCATTTATGTGGTATTTGAACTTTGACTCTGAAGCCCTGAGCACATCTCTTTCTTTCATCAGTTTGTCTAGTGAAAGTAGGAACAACCAGCTTCCTTATACTTTTCATTCTGACAAAACTGTGGAAAGATATCACAAATGTGTTCACTCAGAGCTTTGCCTTTCACCAGTACATGATCTATTGGTGGTGATATTTTGTGTATTTGTTTCACCACCTCACTCCATGGAAGCAGAGTCATCAACATCTTTAAGACTAACCAGACATGAGAACCAATTTAGAAAACTCATCCTTACAATTTTGTTTCTCTAGTATCACTCTAGGTACTAAATGTCTTAGGCTGGGTTCTCTAGAGAAACAAAACTAGTAAAATGTATAAATATATATATATATATATATAGATTTATATCAAAGGAATGGCCCACATGGTTGTAGAGTCTGGAACATCCCAAGTCTGTGGATCAGGATAGAGGCTTCTCCTGATTCATGTAGCCACAGAGGCTGGGAAGCCCAAAAAGTGGCAGGTCAGAGAGCAGCACTCTTGTTTACAGGCTGTGAAGATCGACGAATCCCAAGTTCAGCAGGTAAGCTGCTAGCTCAAGTCCCAAGAACCAGAGGTCAGATGAACAGGAGACAGTGGCAGGATCCAGAGTGATTAAAAAGCTAGAACATCTGCTTATATTCAGATGCTGGCCGCATGCCAAGGAAATTCCCTTTCAACTGACTGGCTGCTCACAGCAGATCCCATCATGGGAGTGATCACATATAAACACTGAGAATTATGGCCCAGCCAAGTTGACATACAATCTTAACCATCACAGTGTGTAAATTTGAATAATAGTCATATTAACTGGTCTTCCTTGTAGGCATATGGATATTATTCTATCAGTGATCGTCTTGTACTTTAGGATAGATCTTGAAATGTTCTTTTTGATGATGAACGCAAGGCCATTCCTTTTCAAATTGTCATTCCTGGCCTAGTAGACCATATGATTGTGTGATTCAAAATGGCCAATACCAGTCCATTTCGGCTCACTAAAGCCTAGGATATTGATGTGTTACACAACCCTGAAAGGTGGGTCCTCATCTAGCGCACTCAGACTTGGCAATTATCTGGACACCAGTCTTTGAGAAAGAGAAAGTAACTTTTTTGCAGTGCACAGAGCAAGGAGCCAGGAGGAAGCTCCTCAAATCTGGCTCACCAAGCTACAGGGAAGCAGGGTTTACATGTGATTTGGGCAACAGGATGGTGGCCATGTAGGTGTTCTGGGGAGAGAAAACTCTAGAAGGTGGAGAGGAAACAGGAGGTGACGTGGTTCTTGTTGGACCTCCCACTTCTATACAGGGTCGGGGTGATGATTTTCCTTCTGATTCATTCCACCTGTTGCTGAGTCCTCTGTTGCAGTCAGTTAGCTGTCACAGCTGGCCCTCCTGTGAATGCAGGGCAGGCCAAATCTGATTTGGGCTAGTTTAAGGACTAATGGAGTTTTACTGGTATTAGTAAGATTGGGTTACAGATGTTTGTGTTCCATTTTATTTTTGACGATTTCCAATTTTCCTAGATTTGTACTTTGTACATTCCATGTTCCAATAATTAATGGATGTTTGTAGCTCCTTATTCTCATTTTGAGTCATGCCACATCAGCAAATGAAGGTCCCGAAAGCTTTACTCCATCCACGTCATTAAGGTCGACTCTACTTTGAGGAAGCAGCTCTTCCCCAGTCATCTTTTGAGTGCCTTCCAAACTGGGGGGGTTCATCTTCCAGCACCATATCAGACTATGTTCCACTGCTATTCATAAGGTTTTCACTGGCTAATTCTTTTCATAAGTAGACTGCCAGGTCCTTCTTCCTAGCCTGTCTTAGTCTGAAAACTCAGCTGAAACCTGTCTACCCTGAAGGACCCTGCTGGTATATGAATACCAGTGGCATAGCTTTCAAGCCCCCACAGTACGACAAACTGACAGATGTGTGGGGGGTAAATATATATATATATACCAAACCTATTTCCGTCAAGTTGATTCCAACTCACACCAACCCTATAGGACAGAGGTGAACTGCCCCATAGGGTTTCCAAGGCTGTAATCTTTTTTAATTTTTATTGTGTTTTAAGTGAAAGTTTACAATTCAAGTCGGTCTTTCATACAAAAATTTGTATACGCCTTGCTATATACTCCTAGTTGCTCTCCCCGTAATGAGACAGCACACTCCTTCTCTCCGCCCTCTATTTTCATGTCCATTCAGCCAGCTTCTGACCCTCTCTGCCCTCTCATCTCCCCTCCAGACAGGAGATGCCCACATAGTCTCATGTATCTACTTGATCCGAGAAGCTCACTCCTCACCAGTATCATTTTCTATCCCATAGTCCAGTCCAATCCCTGTCTGAAGAGTTGGCTTTGGAAATGGTTCCTGTCTTCGGCTAACAGAAGGTCTGGGGGCCATGACTTCTGGGGTCCTTCTAGTTTCAGTCAGACCATTAAGTCTGGTCTTTTTACGAGAATTTGGGGTCTGCATCCCACTGCTCTCCTGCTCCTTCAGGGGTTCTCTGTTGTGTTCCCTGTCCGGGCAGTCATCAGTTGTAGCTGGGCACCGTCTAGTTCTTCTGGTCTCAGGCTGATGTAGATTCTGGTTTATGTGGCCCTTTCTGTCTCTTGGGCTTACAATTACCTTACGTCTTTGGTGTTCTTCATTCTCCTTTGCTCCAGGTGTGTTGAGACCAATTGACACATCTTAGATGACAGCTTGCTAGCGTCTAAGGCCCCAGACAATGCTCTCCAAAGTGGGATGCAGAAAATTTTCTCAATATATTTTATTCTGCCACTTGACCTAGATGTTCCCTGAAACCGTGGTCCCCAAACCCCCACCCCTGCTTACACTGGCCTTCGAAGCATTCAGTTTATTCAGGAAACGTCTTTGCTTTTGGTTTAGTCCAGTTGTGTGGACCTCTTCTGTATTGTGTGTTGTCTTTCCCTTCACCTTAAATAGTTCTTGTCTATTATCTAGTTAGTGAATACCCCTCTCCCTCCCTCCCCCGTCTCGTAACCACCAAAGAATATTTTCTTCTCTGTTTAAACAGTTTCTCAAGTTCTTATAATAGTGGTCTCATATAATATTTGTCCTTATACAACTGACTAATTTCAGTCAGTATAATGCCTTCCAGATTCCTCCATGTTACGAAATGTTTCACGGATTCATCGTTGTTCTTTATCGATGCATAGTATTTCATTGTGTGAACATACCATAATTTATCTATTCATCCATTGGTGGGCACCTTGGCTGCTTCCATCTTTTTGCTATTGTAAACAATGCTGCAATGAACATGGGTGTGCATATATCTGTTCGTGTAAAGGCTCTTATTTCTCTAGGATATATTCCAAGGAATGGGATTGCTGGATGGTATGGTAGTTCTATTTCTAGCTTCTTAAGGAAGTGCCAAATCGATTTCCAAAGTGGTTGTACCATTTTACACTCCCACCAGCAGTGTATAAGTGTTCCAGTCTCTCCATAACCTCTCCAATATGTATTATTTTGTGTTTTTTGGATTAATGCCAGCCTTGTTGGAGTGAGATGGAATCTCATTGTAGTTTTAATTTGCATTTCTCTAATGGCTAATGATTGTGTACATTTCCTCATGTATCTGTTAGCTACCTGAATGTCTTCTTTAGTGAAGTGCCTGTTATTATCCTTTGCCCATTTTTTAATTGGGTTATTTGTCTTTTCGTAGTTTTGTTTTTGCAGTATCATGTAGATTTTTGAGATCAGATGCTGATCGGAAATGTCATAGCTAAAAACTAAGGCTGTAATCTTTATGGAAGCAGAGTACCACCCATTTGTCCCACGGAGCAGCTCATAGGTTCCAATCATTGACCTTTCAGTTACCACAGACTGAGTGCTTAACCACTGTGCCACCAGGGCTTCTTTGTAGCTATAGATTAGGCCTTAATATGGAATGATTCCCCCCACTTCATTATCCCTTTCAAGAGTATTTTAGCTTGTCTAGGTCCTGTGCCTTTTTATACATATTTTAGTAAAAGGTCGTCTACATCCTCAAAAAGACTTGCTGGTGAGAAGGACATCATTACTATCTTGATTCTTCCAACCATGAACATGGTTTCTCTCTCCATTTATTGAGGTCTTCTTTGATTTCTTTTTTCAGCATTTTTTAAAATTTTTCATCATACAGATCCTGTATCTGATTTGTGAAGTGTGTATTTAATTTTTTAAGTGACTGTAAATAATACTGTAGTTTTAACTTCAGGTTCCAAATGTTCATTATTAGTATATAGAAATGAACCTAATCTTTGTTGATCTTGTATCTTGCAATCATGCTGATTCATCTTGGTATATGGCTGTGATGTTTTGGTTCTTGGTATTGATGAGTGATGTGTTTATTGTATCCTTGGACTTTTTTTTCTATCATGTTAGGAGACTCTAGATTCTATTTAACTTTTTTATTTAACAGGCAATCACTCTACATTCAGTGTGCAGGCCCTGGATTAATTTTGTGGGCCATGGTTCAAATGGCAGTTTGATTTTCAGAGCATTTGAAATGTTCTTTGTTCTTTTTGGTTTATCTCATGCCACTGGGCCTCCTACTGGTCTCTGCTGGTGTTCCTTGACAGGGCCAAATGGTTTTATCCAAACTAGACTTCCAATAATCTCTTGGTAAGAAGAGGTTGTGGTGGGATTCTCTTAAATGTGCCCCCAGAATACCCTGGTGTCTTGAGGCAGTCGTAGAGAGTCTCAGGACTGCTGGATCAAAGAGGCTTCCCAATTGGGCCATTGGTTATGACTGGTTCCCCCTTGATGGTTTCACCTGTCCAACCTCATGCCTCTGGTGGGGGAGGAGAGTTTTGGACCCATGGGGAAAAAGATGCTCTCAGGTCCAGGCCACATGTTGTGGCTACATCTCTTTTGCCAATGTGCCAACCAGTAAGTCTCTGGGTGGAGAAACAGAGTCTTATGACCAGGTAGATAAAGAGGCTACCTGAACCGGGCTGCTTATTTTTCCTTTATTTTTTGAGAGATATTTTTACTCTTTATAGAATTCTAAATTGAAAGTTTTGTGTTTTACTTTTTTTGGTACTTTAAAGGTATTATTCCATTGTTTTCCATCTTGCATTGTTTCTGATGAGAACTCAGCTGCCATATATATCTTGGTTCCTCTGAACATACTACATCTTGGCTACTTTAAAATTTTCTTTTTAACAGTAGTTTTGAATAATTCGATTATGACTTGCATTGGTATATTTTTCTTCATGTATCTTTGCCCTTGAGGCTTGTTGAAATTTTTGGATCTGCATTTTTAGAGGACTTGTTCTCAATTAGGGGTAGTTTTGCCCCCTTGGGAACATTTGGAAACTTCATGAAGAGATTTTTTGTTGCCAAAAAATTAGAGGTGCTTCTGACATCTAGTGGGATACTGCTAACCATCCTAAAATGTGAAAGGTAGCCCCCCACAACAACAACAAAAATATCGGGCTAAAAATTTCAACAGTATCAATGCTGATAAATACTGGTTTAAAGTTTTCATCAAGGTGGAAAAAAAATTGACCATTACTTCTTTAAATATTTTTTTCTTATCTCCTCCTAGAACCTCAATTATATAATTATTACTCTATTTTAAATTAACCCACAACTCACTGATGCTGTGTTTGTTTTCTGTTTTTTTTTCTTTGTGTTTCATTTTGCATCATTTTTATTGCTATGGCTTCAAGTTCATTAATATTTTGTTCTGCACTAATATGGCTTTAATCTCAACCAGTAGATTTTCCACCTCAAATATTGTAGTTTTTCATCTCCAGAAGTTAATTCTATGCCTTTTTGTATCTTCCTTGTTTTCCTCTACCTTCCTGAGCATATGGAATATATTAATAATAGGTATTTTAATGTTATTCTCTCCTAATTTTACCATCTATGTCTTTTTTTAGGTTCCCAAGCTTTGCATCACACCATATACACAAATTATTTAGATATGAATTGTGTACTTAAATATAAAAGCTTGTGAAAAACAGGATTTTTTTTTAAGGTTTTTAGTTTGGGAGACAGTTTGGTGGTTTCTTTTATAGGTAAACATTTCCTTATCATTTCCATTCTTAGCATTTCCATTCTTAGGTATTTACACAAGAGAAATTTAAAAACATATTCTCACAAAGACTTGTGGATAAACATTCATAGCAGCTTTATTTATAGTAGTCAACAACCAGAAACAACCCAAATATCCAGCAAAAGGTGAATGGGTCAACAAATTTCAATACATATATACAGTGGAATACACTTGTCAGTTAAAAGAAACTACTAATACATAATATGAGGCATCGGTGGTTCAGTGGGAGAATTCTCACCTTCTATGTTTTTTTTTTATGTGGGAGATTTGGGTCTGATTCCTGGCCAATGCACCTCATATGCAGCCACCACCCATCAGTGGTGGTTTGTGTGTTGCTATCCTGTTGAACAGATTTCAGCACAGCTTTCAGACTAAGACAGACTAGGAAGAAAGGCATGGCGATCTACTCATGAAAATCAACCAGTGCAGACCCTATGAATCACGATGGTCTGATGCAAAACCAATCAAGAAGTTGGTGCAGGATTGGGCAGCATTTCGTCCATTGTGCACGGAGTTGTTGTGAGTCAGGGACCAACTCAACAGCAACTAACAACAACAACATTACTGATGCCTAAAATAACATGGAGGTATCTCAGAAACAGTATACTATGTAAAAAGAGCCAGACACAAAATTTGCTAACTCTATGTATGATTCCATTTATATGAAATTCTGAAACGAGCAAAACTAAACTATATTGAAAGAAAGTAGTTCAGTGGTTGCTTAGGACATGAAGTTGGGAAGATTGATTGCAAAAGAACACAGCTTACCTTTAAAATTTTTTGTATTTAATTTTATTTTTGGTGAAAATATACACAGCAAAACTCACTACCATTCCATGGTGTCTAGATGTAATGATCAGTGACATTGGTCACATTCTTTACATTGTGTCAACAGCCTGCTATTTCTGTTCTAGTTGTTTCACTTCCATTTACTTAATCTCCCTGCCCCCCCCCAACATTTTTCATCTATGCTTTAAAATAGTTGTTGACCGTTTGGTCTTATATAGATATATTTTTTAATGTAACGCAATACTCAAGGATGACAATATTAACTCTTTTGGCTAAACTGCTACTTAGTTTAAAAGTAAATTCAGGGGATAGTTTCAATTAAAAGTTTGAAAAGCTACTCAAGGCCATAGACTTGGGGACTCCTCCAGCCTCACTGGGTCCAG
This sequence comes from Loxodonta africana, assembly GCF_030014295.1. NCBI lineage: Eukaryota > Metazoa > Chordata > Mammalia > Proboscidea > Elephantidae > Loxodonta > Loxodonta africana. The sequence goes on from NC_087369.1 coordinate 110,493,685, forward strand.
TAACTTTGGATTCTTTAATAATATCAAGTTCTGTTCCACAAATTTCTCTGTTTTTATCAGGATTCATCTGCTGTGTTCCTGATCAGAATATTCAGTAATGGTAGCCAGGCACCATCTAGTTCTTCTGGTCTCAAGGTGGAGGAGGCAGTGGTTCATAAAGACAATCCTGTAGTTCAGCTCCTTCTACGATTCTTGAGTTTCCTTTTTTCTCTTCTGTTCCAGATGAATAAAGACCAATAGTTGTATCTTAGATGGTCGCTTGTAAGGTGTTAATACCCTAGACACTACTCACCATACAGAGAGATAGAACATAAACTTTAAGAACTATATTATGCCAATTGACTGGATTTTCCCATGAGACCACTGCCTTAAACCCCCAAGCCAATTAATCCCATGAGATGATTGGTTATGTCTAATTAGTATAGCATCTGTAGCCCCCACCTCCCCCTTTTTTTGGTTATTATTGTTGCATTTGCCCATTGATCCCTTTTTGTTACATCTTATTGACATCACTTACATCAGTCATGCTGTGCAAATCTCACCTATATTCAGAGCCACCTTCTTTTTCTCCTTCTTTTCCACCCCGCTCCCTGGTAACCACTAATAACATTCATTTCTGTATATTTACCTATTCATGTCATTTCATAAGAGTGAGAACATACAATAATTTATGTGTGTGTGTGTGTGTGATTGACTTGTTTCACTCAGTGTAATGTCCTCCAGGTTCATCGACATTGTAAGATGTTTTGGGGACTTGTTTTTTTTTTTTTAATTACTGAGTAGAATTCCACTGTATTATGTACTCCATTTTACTTACCCATTCATCCACTGAGGGGCACTTAGGTTGTTTCCATCTTTTTGCTGTTGTGAATACTGCTGAAATGAACATAGGTATGCATGTGTGATTTTTTTTTTTACTTTTGATTTAAGTGTTCTATCTTGATGGTGATTACACAAGTCTATATACAATTGTCAAAACTCATTGAAGTCAACTCTTAAGATCTGTGCTTTTTATTGTAAATTCTACCTCAATTGTTTTTGTTAAAACTTAAAAAAGAATCATGCCAATAATGTGGGCCTCAGAAGTGGCCAAAGTTACTGGGATTAGCTGTTGCTTATAGCCAAAGGAATTCTTAACTGGTACAGGTAAACTACTGACACAAGTGAAGGGAGAGTCTACGTGGATGGAGCTGGCAGCAACCTAACAGAATACCACACACTTCCCATGCGGTACAAAATAAGTAACCAAGATTTTCTGGGCCTCTATAAAAAGGGCACAGAAGTGCCAGAGAACAGAAGGGCCAGGTTTATATAGAGTGAGTTGAGTTTATTACCAAACTTATTTATACTTGTTATTTATTTCTTGTTATTGACGGTAAAGGTGTAAATGATATTTTGCAAAGTTGAAAATATGAGTACAAAAAGAGCTGTTTCTATGAACACTAAGTTGAATATTTTGGAAAGACTTAACAGGAGAGAGATGCTAAAAGTAACTGCTATCATATTAAGTATTGTTGAGGCAACTTTAAAAGACTGGGAAAAATCATAACAATATGAAAAGTTTATGCATCAGATTGATTCACAAGGATATGTAAATTAGTGCTCCAGTTTGAAGAAACTGAAGCAGGAAATTTTAGAAGATACATTATGGGTGTGATTTAGGCAGGAGAAGCAATATGAGAGGAACCCCAATTGCAATCGCATATTTGAAATTATAACAACAAAATAAGCCTTGGCAGCACATCAAAAGATTGATAAATGAATGTGCATTGAATTAACCAGCCAACACCTGTTTTTAATTTTCTTAATTAAAAATGTGTTTTGTTGATGTATTATTATTTATTTGCTAATGTTGTAGTTACTAGGAGAGTGTGTATGAATAACCAAATATTTAAATAATTTTGGATATATTTTATGTTTGTTTGTTTGTTTATTATATTGCAGTCTGAAAATATTACATGTGAAGTTCTCCTTGTTATCGAATGGTGACCTGTAATGACAGCCTACTAACATGATCATTTGAATGAAATATATAGGTATGTTTTTCAAGAAATACAGTTCATTTTTTTCTATTTAGTTCAGACTAAAATGTGTGTTATATGTTTATTATCTGCCCTCTTCATCTTAATATAAGTTTTTTCTTTAGCTAGTCATTACGGGGGTGTTAATATATGTGCCTGGAATTTTGTCTACTGCTTTTTAGTTTTTTTTTTAATATCAAATTGTCTTGTACAAGTTTTGCTGCTGTATTGTGTACTAAATATATAATCAATTTTTTTAACTATTTACTTTTGCTTTTATCTTTGTGCTACTAAATTAGTCACTTTTTAAGGATTTTTTAATTTAATTCCTATTTTAGAAGTTATAATTTCTACTTTTGTTTTTCTTATTTTATTTAATAAATCTTAACACCAACTTTTATTCTGTTTACCTAACCTTTTGTTCTAAAAATACCTCTTACAGGTACCAACATTTTGCTGGAATTTGTGACTCATCTCAGATCTTTTTTGATACGGGAAATGGATACTCTGTCATCATTGTCATATTTGGAAAGTTTTCCATTTTGTTTCTTCTCTGCTATATCTTTTGACGGAAAGGAAGTTTGTTTTCTCTTTTCTATTAAATCTTTTAAATTTATAATCTATATACTTTTAGAAATAGCTGAAACCCACTGACACAATAACCTAAATTCAGCATCATTGACAGGCATATATCTACTGTTCTTCGTTCCAAAGGCAAGTGTAGTGAAAGAACATGTGCTTCTTAAAGACAAGCATGGGAATTACGGACAGATTTGAGTGATGGGGATCATAAGGCTTTAAACTAATGTCCTGTCTAAATTTTACATTCTGTGAAAAAAAAAACACTGAGAAAGGATCATATAATAAAAATACCTAAGAAATTCAGATGTCCTGAAGAGAAAATATAACTTCTAAACAGAGATTTTTGTTGTTATTGTTGTTGGGCTCCATCGAGTTGATTCTAACTCACAGCGACCCCATGTGACGGAGTAAAACTGCCCCATAGGGTTTTTCTGGCTATAATTTTTACAGAAGCAGATGGCCAGGTCTTTCTCCTGTGGAGCTGCTGGGTGTGTTCGAACCACTAACCTTTTGGCTAGCAGCCTAGCACTTAATCATTGCACCACCAGGGGTCCCTCTAAATGAAGATAGTCCCTGAAATATCTTTTGTATGAATTTTGGCCACTATGGATGTAAGGCAATTGATGGTGCGTGTGAATGACTGTATAATATCTGAGTATGTAAATAAATTTTTTTCTCTCATTTCATATTCATAACAACTCTGCAAAATAGATTCTATTATTTTCAATAAGGAAACTGAAAGTTTACAGAGGAAGTAACACACTCAAGTAACTTAGAAAGTGGGGAAACAAGGATCTAAAACATAGTTTGTTGTGACTGAGCAATCCTCTCAAAACAAAAACCTAATGTCACTATTTTAAATCATATTTTAGCAACAATACCTGGCATAAGAGAGGAAATAGCTAAGGTATGTTTTGAAAGTATACCAGAATTTTATTATAGCAAGCTTGTACAGTAAAGGAATTCAGAGTTATATGAATACAATGTAAATGTAATTTTCATTCCCGTGTTTTCCTTATCTCAGTTGTAATGGGTATCTATATCTGAGCCATTTTCATCTTCTTTCTTTCGATCAAAACCTCACTGGGTATATGTATTCATGGATGTTTAGTTTCATGTATAACAGTCAAGAAGATTCTGGCAGTTTCATTGTTGTACAGGCACATCTTTATAGGGAAAAAAATGTTCCTAGAGGCTTCTTTATTTAGACAATCTCCTAGACTGTGAAGGACCGCAAAAAAGTACCTTGGCATAACCTATGTAAAATAAATAAAGATAAAAAGTAAATTTTAGGTAAAAAGAAGCTGAATTTGTAGTGTTAATTATCATTTATATGATAACAGAAAAAGATGAATTACAAAAGAAAATTTAAAAACAGTCCATTCTTTTTTGTATACCTTCCTTCCTCTCTCTCCATTTTCTATTGACCATCAATGAATAAATCATTAACTGTATTAAAACAAAGTAGATTTTTGAAACATGCTGTTTTATCTGTCTGTCCTTATGTAAACAACAAATAGTTCACATCTACGTAAAATTAAGAGTCAATCTTTCATAAATCACAGAAAGGACCAGAAGAAAATCTTCTGATTTTTCACACTTTACTTTGCATACGAATTGCCTCTTGTATAATTCCACATAAATCGAAATTACAATTTGCAGCCCAGAATGAAAATGATTAAATGACTTTACTTATTCGTTCTTACCCCGACAGAAGAGCCGCCTACACAGAAACAACACTGACAAAAAAAAAAAAAAAAAAATGGAGACGGCCAGTATAACCTTTCCCGGTTTGCCAAGTTTAAACTTAAATACACTGTTTTTGTGTATCTTATAGAAGAAACCCATTTGCTTTGTTTATGTCATTTTTCTGTAATTATATATACAATATTGGAATAGTAAAATTTTGAGCTGCCAAGTTTATTAAAAAAATAGTATATTCTTCAATGCAGTTGGAAGGGTCAAGATTTAAACAACATTGGAAACTGTAAATGGCCTATGGGAGAATTCCTCTTATATCTTTTTAGCATGTTCTACTCATTTATTCCACAATACTTTGGGCAGGCAGAGTGTTCCTCCATTTTTCTACGTTTGGTAGGATACAAATGTTCAAATAGACACATTTAACACAATTATAATAGATTTCAACAAAATTTTCTATTTGGGTAGATAAGGTAGCAATTACCCACTGAATTCTAAAGTATCCAGAACCACTGTGTTTAAACTTCCCTGTGGCTTCCTTAAACTTTCCTATGGCTTCCTTAGGAGCCCTGGTAGTACAGAGGTTAAGTGCTCCGCTGCTAACCAAAAGGGCAATAGCTCAAAACCACCAGTTGCTCTGTGGAGAAAGATGTGGCAGTCTGCATTCATAAGATTTACATCCTCGGAATCCCTACGGGGCAGTTCTGCTCTGTCCTATGGGGTCACTATGAGTTGAACTCGACAGCAATGGGTTTTTCTGTTTTGTTTTCTTCTTTGGGTTTATGGCTTCCTTCCCTACCCCCCATCCTTTTCAGGGGTCCCTACTCCAGTTTAACTTCCCACTAAACTAAGAAACAATAACTGAGCTGTATGACAAAAGAAGACACATGCCTTACGGTATTCTTTCCCCTTCATTTTTTCTTTCCTTTATTCATTCATTTTGTAAACATTTGAGGTATATGTCACATTTGATGAGATGAGGAAAAGAAAAGATATTTGCTGCTTTCAGGCCCTCACTGACAATTTTAGGTTCTTGAAGGGTAAAATAATTTCACAGCCAGTGACTTATACATAATGAGAAGCTCTGATGCATTTGGAGGAGGCTCTGAAAAGCATCAGAGGGGCAGCCCATGCTGTAGCTGTATTTGTTGTCATTTTTCTGAAAAGCATCAGAGGGGCAGCCCATGCTGTAGCTGTATTTGTTGTCATTCTGTCCCTACTCAAGAAAGGAGTAGCATTCCTACTCCCTTCATGCACACTAACAGATGTTTTGTACCTCCACCATAACATTAGAAAATTTGACTTACTTGAAATTACTAAATGATTTTACTGAATATTTTTTATGTGTAAACAATCTGCTAATCATTATAGGGATACGAACATAAGTAAGGTTATCCATGTTCTTACATTGCTTAGATACTAGCGGGAATGAGATTGTGGGTAGGACTAGAGGGTGTGGGTGGAAGTGAAAAATAACTAAAATTAAAAAATCAGGATGTTATAAATAGCATTAAAATAGGTATAAAATGGTATGGGAACAAATGAAGAAAAAAACTACATCTGATTAAAAAACCCATTGCCAAATTAGAGGGACCAAAAGACATTTCATTGAAGAAGCGATAAGATAGAATTGCAGGATTTTGACTTGTGGAATTCAAGGATGAGACAGACTGCATTCCAGGAAGACGGTGTAAAATAAGCCTGGAGGAGGCAAAGCATGAAGCAGTAAGCAACCCAGTATGTTTATAAAAAAAATAATTTTTAGAGGGCCCAGCAGGTTAGAACGATAAAAGCCTGGAAAGGTAGTTTGGAACAAAATGAAGAGCCTTGAATGCAAGGTTGAGGAGTTCCTAGTTAACTGGATAGTGAGCTGGGGAGGGAGAATGAATGATTTTGAGTAGAAAAATAAAATATATAAAGGTTTACTGGAGAAAAATGATTTTGATAGCAAGATAGGGTAATTTGGAAGTGTGGGAGGCTGAAGACATGAAGACCAGTTTAGAAGGTCTTACAACAGCACAAGATTGAGTAAATCAAGCCTGAACTAAAGCAGCAGTAGAGGAAACCAAACCAAAAAACCAAACCCATTGCAGTGGAGTTGATTCTGACTCATAGGGACCATAGAGGACAAAGTAGAACTGCCGCAGAGGGTTTCCTGGGAGCAGCTGGTGGATTTATACTGCCAACCTTTTGGTTAGGAGCCATGCTCTTAACCACTGTGCCAGCAGGGACAGATAGAAAAAAATGGATAAAAGACATCACATGGAAACTAAAATCAATACAGTTTAGCAACTGTTGGACATAGGGAATATGAGAGAGAGAGGAATAAAATAATAAAGATATTTCAAGTCAGAGTAGGGCTGTTGGAATAAATTGTCAGGAAAATAAATTGCCTTGAGAATGAAAATGAGGAGTTCAGTTCTGGAAATGTTGAATTTGTAGGGCCAGTGAGGTAGAAATATTAGTGAAGCAGTTTGCAGTGCAGATCTCTTGTTCTAGAGAGCTATTAGGACCACAGATATGAAAGTAAGAGTCATTTACATAAAGGTGATGGTTGAACCCATAGATGTAAATGTATTTTCTGATGAGGAGATTGTGGAGAAAAAAATGACCAGAGGACTGTGCATAGAATCTTAAGGAGTAAATAAAAGAAGTAGGGCTTCCAACCAGTTTATTCCGGTTTGAACCCCACCTGAAAGTTTGCATTTCTAACAGCTTGCAGGTGATGCTAATGCTGCTGGTTAGGGACTAATCTGAGAACCACTAGTAGAGCCAAAACCAAAAACCAAAGCCGTTGCCTACAAGTAGATTCTGACTCTTAGTGACCCTGTAGGACAAAGTAGAACTGCCCCATCTGTTTTGCAAGGAGCGCTGGTGGATTCAAACAGCTGACCTTTTGGTTAACAGCCAAATTCTTAACTACTGCGCCACCAGGGCTTCACTAGTAGAGCAGTGGTTCTCAAAATTTATTATACATAAGAATCACCTGGGGCTTTTGTTGAACTATAAATTCTGAATTCAGTATATCTGGGGTGGAAATGCAAATTCTCAGCAGAACCGGAAAGAACCAGTTGAAAGCCCTGAAAAGTAGTGGGGTTCAACTTGAAGAGAAAAGCAATTAGGCTTATCTGTGAATGTGTAGATAACTCATGTGATAGACTCACAAAATATATTTGTGTGAGAATTTTGGAAAACAATTCAGATACAGCTAGGCATGTTCAGCAAACTGATCGGCTGTTCTACCAGGAGACTTAAAAAAAATCAAACCTATGCTTGACCCAGTAACAAAGATTAGCTAATTTAGGGGAGCCCTGGTGGCACAGTGGTTAAGCGGTAGGCTGCTAACCAAAAGGTCAGCAGTTGGAATCCACCAGCAGCTCCTTGAAAACCCTGTTCTACTGTTCTACTCGGTCCTATACACTAGCTATGAGTTGAAATCGACAAGACGGCAATGAGTTTAATCTTAGAAAAATATTGTGTCTGTAACATGGACTTTGAAATGTGGTAAAGTCAAGAGGTTAAGAGTATAATCTCTCCAGCAAGAGTGCCTTGCCACTTAGTAGTTTTGTGGTTTGGAAAAGTAACTTCTCTGTGCCTAAGTATTTTCAAATGTATAATTAATAAAATGTTATTATCCCACAAGATTGTTGTGCTGATTAAATAAATTAAATCATGGTAAGCATTTAGAACTTTTTCTAAGCATTTAGAACAGTTCCTGGGACTTGATAGATAGATAGATGATAGATAGACGATAGATAGATAGATAGATGATAGATGATAGATAGATAGATAGATAGATAGATAGATAGATAGATAGATAGATAGATAGATAGATAGATAGATGATAGATAGATAGATGAAAGATAGATGATAGCTTAGACAGACAGACAGACAGATTAGACAGAGAGATAGATTAGACAGACAGACAGATAGATAGATAGATTAGACAGACAGATAGATGGACAGACAGACAGATAGATAGAGAGATAGATAGATATAGATAGATGATAGTTAAATAGACAGGTAGATAGATATATAATACATAGCTGCTGTCAAGTCAACTCCAACTCATGATGACATCATGTACAAGAGAATGGAATGCTGCCCAGTCCTGCATCATCCTCTCAATCGCCCAGCCTCTCCTTTGGGCTAGTGTTCCAGTTCATCTCACTGAGGGTATCCCTCGCCCATGCTGGCCTTCTTCACCAAACATGATGTCCTCCTCTAGCAATTGATCCCTTCTGATGATGGGTCCAAAGCAAGTGAGTCAGACAATGCTCTGTTGAAATCCATAAGGTTTTCATTTAAGAAGTAGATTGCCAGGTCTTTCTTCCTAGTCTATCTTAGTCTCAAAGCACCACTGAAACCTGTCCATCATGGGTGAGTCTGCTGGTATTTGAAATAGCAGTGGCATAATTTCCAGCTACACACAAGCTACCATAGTACAACAAACTGACAGACAGGAGGTGGTCCTGGGACTTAGCAATTGCTAAGTAAATGTTAAACCAAAACCAAAATGATTTTTTTTTTAATTCTTCTAGCCCAACTCCACTTAGATTGTCTGAGGCCTCTGGAAAATATTTCACTAACTATTCTATGAGATATGGGTGCATTGTTACAGGGTGGAAACCCCAGGTTCTTCTCGACATGACTCATATTGGCCAATGAATGAGAGACCGAGGTGGGAGAATAGGAAAGGCATCTTTATTGCAGTGTACAAGGAAAAGGAGTCAGAGCTGCTGCTGCCAAGACTGCTCCCCAAGGGCGAGCAGACAAGTGACTTTTAAGGGGTTTATAAGTAGGGAGTTCATACAAGTTAGGTCAGCAACATTCTTAACCATACTACGCAGGCGCAATGGGGTTTACACATAACCTCCAGGCAAAAGCAGGATTCGAATGCAAAGCTGGGGGAGGTGGGGGAAGGAAACCCAGCAAAGGAAACAGGGTTTTTAATGCAGCACTGTTGGGGAGTCTGTCTCTTTATAAGAACCCTTCTTTGGGACTCATTTAGCAAATTGTAAAATAAAGGGGAAGGACTAATTCTCCATCACACTGTCACACAAACCCTTTCAACTTTTACAACTTGAAGAGATAAATGTCGTGCAAAACACATCAAGTAGAGAGGCTACAGCACCCAGAAGAGCAAAGACAGAACATTGGCAACAGTCTGATCTACAGTATTGGAGAAATGCCTACTGTACTAGACAGAGCTTCTAGATTTCTCAAAATTAGAGAAGCTGAATGGCAGAGGCAACTAGAGCACCTAATATCACAGTGTAGCTACATTGACAGTGGAACACATATTTCCTGAATAGACCGTGAGAATGATAAGGGCCGACTTTGTAGGGAGTTGGAGTAAACTTGTCAGCAAATGGGATACCAAGCTAGTACAATTTAGATCACATATATTTAGCAGGCTGGATGAATAAGAAAGGCTGACAAAGGGAACAGAAGAATCAGTCAGGTAGGAATGAGGGGAATATAGTTTTTAAAAACCCAAAGAAGTAGGAATTCCTAGAAGTATAAAGTTGTCAATAGCGTCAACTACTGCAGAAATGCCAAGAAGGATAAATACCTATAAAAGGCAATCAGATTTGGAAACCCGAGGTCATTTGTAAGATTTAGTAAAGCAGTTTCAGTAACGCAGTGTTGCTACGAGCCTGTAAAGAGTAAATTCGTGAGTGCGTGGTGAGGAAGTGGAGAACGATGGTTTTGGTTTAGAGAGTGATGAGCCATGTTTGTAGATGTAGGAGGAGAAGCTGACACTGGGAGGTATTAAAAATTCAAACAATAGAGATAGTGATAGATACCTAGGTAGTGTAAATGGTTTGTGGTTGACTGTTATCCTAAAGGTTGGCAGTTCAAGCCTACCCAACATTACCACAGAAGAAAAGGCTGGCAATCTGCTTCTGTAAAGATTACTATCAAGAAAACCCTATGGATCAGTTCTACTCTGTTACGTACGGGGTTGCCATGAGTTGGAATCGACTGGACTCGGCTACATGCTCAGTGCTAGGAATACAATATTAAATTGAAACATGCTTTCTACTCTGGCAGTGGTTACCAGTTAGTCATTATCTCAGTGCAATAGTCTCTTTCAGGCAATTTGAGGTCCCTAAACTCTGGGGTCTATGTTGTACCTAATCTACATGATGGAGATATCAAACTTTCTCCTTCTGTTTTATTTTTGTCCGCTTGTTTTGTTTTTGTTTGTTTGTTTGTTTTGGTCCATAAGCCACTGAGATGTCGAAGTCTAAGTCAAACAACAAACAAAAAAGAATCAGAAAACCTAGTCTCTAGTTCTAGTTCATTTTCTGACCACTAGGTCAGCTTCGCTATGAGTCAGAATAGACTTGACGGCAGTAAGTTTGTTGTTTTTTTTTTTGTTTTTTTTTTTAGGTCAGCTTGCACATGTCTCTGCTATTCAGTTTCTTCATCTTCCTCATCAACTTCCCAGGGCATTTACATCAAGGGTAAGTTGATACAAATATAAAAAAAAATAGTATATATTTATTCACTTAGAGTTTGGTATATGCAGTCTCTAAATTGTAAGTAATTCCCTACTAAGAACAACAAAGAGTGTGATAAATGAAATGTCATGCAAAGAATGGAGGCAGAGAGAAGTTTCCCTATTTTATATTTGGCTCATCTAGTTTCAAGAAACAGAGTCTTTCTCTGACCAGCTCAAGTTACAGGCATTAATATAAGGAGATATGGAAAAGCTTATGATAGGACTTTCATGGAAATCCCAGAAGATGAGCAGCACAATAAGCAGATTTCACAGAGACAAGAACAGTTCTGAGACTACTAAATGAATAATTTCTGTTACAAGTGTCATCACAAAGTTGATTCCTATGAGGCAGATGGCAAGGATGTCCCAAATGTCCAACTTTTCCAAGCTGCTGTACCACTGGCTCACCAGGCTGCAAAAGCTTGTGAATCAGGTCAGATGATGGAGCCCAGGGAATCCCAGAATCAGCAGGTAAGACAGCAGACCTCTGGCTCAAGTCAATTGATTATGAACCAGATGCAGGATCCAGATGCAGAGAGTGAGCGCCTTGCCATGACACACATATATATCTTAGATGCTGGTGACACTCCAGGGAAGGTCATAACTTGAGTAAGGGTAGAACTTGAGTCACACCTTCCTGCAAGGCTGCTACCCAAGACACACCCTACACCAACCCTGCCTCATCAAGATGTAGAGGTCAGGATCCACAACACATAAAATGGAGGACAACCATATAGTATTGGGGATCATGGCCTAACCAAAGCAACACATAACCCCAAACATCACAGGTTCCATATACCTTATTTGCATAGCACCACTCAATCATTGTGTGTGAGTCACAAAGACCATAGCTAGAAGGCCCATATTAAGTAATTCATTGTACCACACTGTGTTATATGGACTATCAAAGACTGTTGCAGGAACGACTCTAGCAGTTGCTCGTGAATTTTCACTGTAGTATTTTACCATTAATGCAACTCAGCTAAATCTTTTATTCTTTGATGCTTTCTTTGTATCTACTCATTTCTCTTGCTTCTATACCTTGAATATTTTACTCTCCACTCAGTTTATTTTCTCTTTGCCCTGATGTTACCCAGATTAATTATGTATAACTCATCATGTCCCAACATCACCACATTTATTTTATTATAAATTTCCTTTATTGCTGTGTAACATGGATATCTGACAAAACAAGCTCCAATTTTCTCAAATTTTCTGTTTGCTTATAATTTTGATTGATCCATGAACTTCAGTTTATTCATGGTTTCTCATTGTCCCTCTTGCCTTTTCACCTCTCTCTGTACATGCTTTCAGCGTCAGCTCCCCCTATTAATGATAACATTCTCTTGCAACTCTCAGTTGAAATCGATTAAAAATAGAAACTGATCAGTCTAGTTCATCCCCATTTGGACAGAATTATTCATGCTATGTCACTTCATAGGTTACTGATAAGCTTCAGGAATGGCTGCACTATGCCAAATTACCATTTGTAGTTTACTCCCATACAGCTCAGTACTGGTGGTAGAAAAGTGTGAAGTGGAACATCATGTGGGCAAACAGACACAATTAAGAAACAATGGCATTCGTTTCCCCCAGTGGGCATTTTGGTAAAAGAAGTCATCCATAGAATGGTCTTTATACCTAGTAAGCACTTATAATTGACCTGTTGAGGACATCTGTGCATCAAATAAACTTACACAGACACACTGAAACTACTTCTGAAGTATTTCTCAGTTCTGTATTTTCCTCTTCATTCTCATCAGCAGTGTCTTAGTTTACATTTCTATCATCTTTTATCTAGATGTTTGCTAACTTTTCTCACTGCCTCTGGTCTCTTCTCCATTCTAAATTATCTTCCACACTAATTTTGGAGCTTTCATTCAAAAACACATTAAATCACCTAACTCTCCTGTTGAATGTATTTAATGACAATAAAAGCTAGTGTTTTACATTTCTTTCTGTATTCTATCCACTTAAGATGTGTTTTTTAAATCTTTTTAAAATAATAAAAATAGATTCCTATTATTATCTTCATTCTACACATAAAAATATTGATACTCAGAAAAGTTATTTACCCAAGAAAATAAAATTAGTAAGGGGTGAAACCAAGGTGTGAACTGTTACTTATCTTAATATTGACTTAATATCATTTCAATATTTATTATTTTAAACTCTATCCTATAAAACTGCCATTGCTTACAGATAAAAGTCCAAAATCCTTATAAATTCATACATGGTCCTTCACAATTTGTCCCAATCCACATTGTGAAACTCATTTCTGGCCTCTTTCTTTCATCATGAAACCACCCCACAAATTAACCATGCTGAACTTGCAGTTTAGTAAATATTCCACTTTTAAAAATTCTTCCTATTCATTTCTAAATTCTTGTGCTGGATATGTTCAAATGACACTATTCCAAGTTCCTTCTAGTATTATCTTTAGTGTTATAGTAGCTGGTAAGTTGTCTTTTTTTTTTTAAGTCCAGAAATCCCTAGTAACTTGAGTTAAGGGTCCCCCACCTCAAGATTCCCATCCTCTGTTTAATAAAAAATTAATCTAAATACTGCTGTGAAGGGATTTTACAGATGTAATTAAAGCCCCAAATCAGTTGGCCTTAATATAAGGAGATTATCTGACCCAACTGAGTCCTACAAAAGCAGAGATTTTTTTCCACCTGGTTGCAGAAAGGGAAGTCAGAGAGATTTGAAGCAGAAGGATTCAACATGCTTGCTCTTGCTGGCTTTAAAGATGGACAGGACCATGTGCAAGGAATGGAGAGTGGCTTCTAGGAACTGAGAGTGACCTCTGGCTGACAGGCAGCAAAGAAATGAAGATCTCAGTCCTCTAATCTCATGGAGATAAATTCTGCCAAAAGCCTGGATAATCTTGTAAGTTAATTTTTCCCCTGGTCCTCCAGAACAGAACTCAGACTAGCTGACACTTGATTCCAGCCTTGTGACACCCTGAGCAGAGAACCCAGCCATATCATGCTAGACTTTTGAACTAGAGAACTGTGAGCTCAAAAAAATGGGATATGTTATAAACTGCTATGTTTGTGATGAATTGTTCTGTAGCAATAGAAAACTAATACACAGTCAAATCAGGTTTTTCCAAGAAGGTGTACTCATAAGATTTGGAAGGCAGAAACGAGGCATAGGCCCTCTACAATGGCTTTTGCAGTTCTCTGGTTGTGAACACATGACTGCGGAGATGCCGTTCTTTAATTTCTAGTTTGATGGGTGAAAGTGTTAGTTAAGCAACAATAGTGTCCAGACAGCATTTCTGAATCCAGTCTTTAGCATTATGGTTTTTGAGAAAAATAGTGGCTGTCAGGGTGGCTAGATTCCACATTCCAGTGTCTAGACAGTCGCAGTAGTTGTAATAGTAGTCCTAGCTTTCTGATCAGTATTTCAATTCTCTGGATCATGACAACAGTACTGTTATAGTTCATATCTTAAGGGATAGTCTCTTGATTTCATGCCTTTCTGATAAAGGTAGTGATGTTTTTAGTGTGTCTGTTCTGAGGAATATGAGGTGTCATTACTGGATATCTAGCTTAGAGTTTCATCCTCCAACTCTTACAATAACCTCATAAATGCCTAATTTGCTGGATTAAATTCTTTTTTGCTTAAAATTCTTGGAGTGGTTTCTATTACCTGAATTGGGCCCTGACTGATAGAGTGTTTGATATTAGAAGTAATTGCAGGCAATGAACCCTCAAAATTGGGAATCTGAGATTGGTTATGTGAACTGGTTGGGTATAAAGGTAGTGACAGTACAGTTATTGGAAAATGTGTCACTGTTAGAGCATAGCACAGCATGGCAAATGGTTACTTAAATTTTTGCTGGTGACCGTAATGAAATGCTATTGTGATAGACTGTTATTGTTGGAATGGGTAATACAAGTTTAGGGGTTGTATATTTTCTGGTTGCACTTGATAACTTTAAGAAAGAAAATGGTAAACTCAGGCTTATAATTTATTTGCTTGGAATTTCTACTCTGAACCAACTTCTCTAGGGGGGGACCAAGGTATTTCTAGCATAAAAATCCCTCACTGACTATAAAGACTAAATAAACCCTAATTGAAGAAAAACTTCCCAATGTTATAACCACAGGACATCTGAAAATTAAGTGTAAGCATGATCTCACAAAGAACAATGAACACATGAGAAAGAGAATTTCTATGATTTTGAGTCAGCAAAAGGGAGAAACACATTTAGAACTGCAGCAACTACAGGTATATACATTGTCAGACACAAAATATAGAATAGTTAAGCACAGAATATTTCAAGAAATAAAGGATGAAGTTAAAATGATCAGTAAGAAACTATCAGAAAACAATAGACATATTTGAAAAATGAAACTTCCAGGAATGAAAAATATATGCTCAGTGTAATCACAAAAACCCACTGGATGGGTTAAATGGCAGATTACAGTTTTCATACAGCTAAAGAGATGATGAGTGAACTAAAAGATATATTTAAAGAATTTGTCCAGAATATATTTAAAAACATGATAGAAAATATGAAATAGAGGCCAAAAGAACTGGAAGATAAACTGAGAAGGTCTAATATTTGAGTGAATCAGTTCATCAAGAGGAAATTAAGAGAAAATATAAGAGGCAAAAAGACAAAATTGGAAGAGATAATTGTGACTTCCATTTCCAAAAATGGATAGTCATTTAGATTTTTCAGAAAATAACTAAAAATACTGGAACACATACACACTCATTAAAACCACTTGAAGAGACTATGGCTGAGATATCCCTAGAAATTTTGAGACACCAAATGAATTACACATGCATGATAAAGAAATCAACATCAGTGTGATAGTTTTTGTTGTGTGTCAAATTAGGCTAAAATCCCCAGTAGTCTGACAGACACTGGATTGTTTGCTTTTCCATAATGTAACATAATTTAATCACTTTCCATGACGTGATCTGATGTGATCAGCCAATCATTTGAAATGGGAGTTTCCTTTGCATGTGGCCTGCCTCCAGAATATAAATGGAGGAGAGGCAGGGCCAAGATGGAGCAATAGTCAGACGCTTCGTGTCGTCCCTCTTACAACAAAGACTCCAAAACACAAGTG
This sequence comes from Loxodonta africana, assembly GCF_030014295.1. Taxonomy (NCBI): domain Eukaryota; kingdom Metazoa; phylum Chordata; class Mammalia; order Proboscidea; family Elephantidae; genus Loxodonta; species Loxodonta africana. Next base: position 110,509,593 of record NC_087369.1, read on the forward strand.
AGTTGGATATATATGACAATCTAGGAACCTTAATTTTCAAAAACAAAGCCGAAGAATTGGACTGAGTGAAAGGCAGAAAGAGGGACAATTCAAAACCAGCAGGAGCATACTTTGAAGATGACTGACTAGGTAGAAGCTTGTGCTGATCCCTCTTGCAACAAAGACTTGAAAAAACAAGTGAATCAATTACATACATGACAATCTACGAACCCTGACCATCAAACACAGAACTAAGGAGTTGACCCGAGTGGCAGGGGAGCGAAAAGCCATGCGCTGAAGCAGCGACCGCCTCCAGAGCCAGGGTGCCATGCCTCAGCCTTGAGCCCTTGCAGTTCCTTGGTGCCAGAGTGGTGGGGCTGATCACGGCTTACTGAGAGGGGCAAGCACGGGGCGCAGTCCTAACCCCCTGGAAAAGCCTCGGTGGAGACCCGGCCAGCACATGCAGAGTGCACACTGACATGGCTGACAGAAGAATGAGAAACCGTGGGGAAGCAGCGACTGGTTTTGGAGCCTGGAGCGCAGAGTCCCAACCAGGAGACCTTGGTGCTAGGCTTTGGAATAAGCATGGTGGGGCTGATCGCAGCTTCCTGAGATGGGGCAAGTACAGGACACAGCCCTAACCCTCTGGGGAAATCTCAGCAGGGACCTAGCCAGCACACACAGGCTACACACCCCTCTGGAATCTCAGATAAAACAGTCCTCACCAAACAAGATAAGTAACTTTGTCTATCTTGCTGCACTACTCTCTCCTATCTATCTGATCCCTCACCTCCCTGCCCCAGCTGGCTTCATTAACATTGGAATTCCCTGGGCCAGAGAGTGAAGGGCTCTGTGGTTTTCTTTTTTTATTTTCTAACCCATTCTCCTGGCCTGAGAAAAGCAGCAATTAACAATCGGGGGAAAAATCATTCCCTAACTTTCCCAAACTGGAATAACCATACAGAACCAGCTCAATCCAGGCATAAGAGATCCACAGTCTTTGGCTTTCACCCCTACAGGGAACCAGGTGGCTATTATAATGCAAAGGCAATTCTGATAGAGATCTGACTGTAATTGTTTTAGCTGAGCAGTGGAAAGGCAAGTTTTGGAGGTCAGATACCTCTCCACCTATTAAACAGAGCCCGCACTGATCCACAGCAGGGAACTGAGGGCTGAGGCTCAATCCACACCACCTAGCCACCTGCTAAAGGGGTCTCAGGACAGTGACACCTACCAATCTTTAGAGGTACAAGCATTGGGTGCCTAAGGTACAGCTTCAGAGCCCACCCACCAGAGTGCTCTAGAGAAAAGAGACACCCCTACCTCACTGGCACCTGGGGGAAGGCTTTCAGCATCTCACCCTCCTTGGAGTGTGACCCGCTTCCGCTACTAGAAACTGGCACATATAACCTTTACCACTATTCCTCTAAGTTAATGGAGAGAGCCTACACCACACACTAGGTGACCCACTATCGGGACACCTGAGCTGATTCTATTCAAGAATAGTGAATGGACTCATAGGCTCATATACCTGGTAACAGCTCAAAACAGCTGGTAAAAGGACATAAGTGATTCAAAAGCTACAACAATCAAGTTAGCACACTCCAGAAGCCCATCTGGGTGTACTGAAACAAAACAAAACAAGAAGATAAAATTCAGTGAGCCAATATAAAATAAATCATTACGATATCTTATAGATGGCTAGGAGACAGCAGTCAATAGTAAATCACATAAAGAAGCAGGCCATGATTGCTTCTAAAAACAAACCCCCAAATCAAAGAAGCAAAATCTTTCCCAGATGAAGGTACATTCCTGGAATTGCCAGATGTAGAATATAAAAAATTAATGTACAGAATGCTTCAAGACATCAGGGATGACCTCAGAAATGAAATAGGCAATCTACAGAAAAAGCCAGGGAACACACAGATAAAGCAGTTGAAGAAATCAAAACCATTATTCAAGAACATAGTGAAAAATTTAATAAGCTGCAAGAATCCATAGAGACAGCATTCAGAAATTCAAAAGATTAACAATAAAATTACAGAATTAGACAACTCAATAGGAAGTCAGAGGAGCAGAATTGAGGAATTGGAATGCAGAGTTGGGGAGATGGAGGATAAGGCAATTGACACCAATATATTTGAAGAAAAATCATAAAACAATTAAAAAAAATGAAGAAATCCTAAGAATCATGTGGGACTCTATCAAGAAGAATAACTTGCCTGTGATTGGAGTTCCAGAACAGGGAGAGATAACAGAAATACAGAGAGTATAGTTGAAGATCTGTTGGCAGAAAACTTAATTGGCATTGTGAAAGAGGAAAGGATATCTATCCAAGATTCTCATCAAACCCCATATAAGATTGATCCAAAAAGAAAACCACTGAGACATATTATCAATGTTACCAAAACCAAAGATAAAGAGAAAATTTTAAAAGCAGTCAGTGATAAACGAAAAGTCATATACAAAGGAGAATCGATAAGAATAAGTTCGCACTACTCAGCAGAAACAATGCAGGCTAGAAGGCAGTGGGATAACATATATAGAGCACTGAAGGAGAAAAACTGCCAGCCAAGAATCATATATCCAGCAAAGTTCTCTCTCAAATATGAAGGTGAAATTAAGACATTTACAGATAAACACAAGCTTAGAGAATTTGCAAAAACCAAAACAAAGCTACAAGAAATACTAAAGGAAATTGTTTGGTCAGAAAATCAACATATATCAGATACCAACACAATACAAGGTCATAGAACAGAACATCCTGATATCAGTTCAGACGCGGAAATCACAAAAACAAAATAAGATTCATTAAAAAAATGCTCAAAACAGGGAATCATTGATGCCATTATGTAAAAGATTACAAGAATCAAAAAAGAGGGACTAAATACAGGAGGCATAGATCTTCCATATGGAGAGGAAACCAAGGCAATATAGGGCGACACAAGTTAGGATTTTACTTAGAGAAATAGGGGTAAATATGAAGGTAACCACAAAGAGGTCTAACAATTCCACACTTCAAAATAAAAGCCAAGATAAACATACGGATTCAGCAAAAATAAATTCAACTACTATGAAAATGAGGAACATACAATTAACAAAGAAAAACTTCTCAGCACAAAAAAGTAAGTAGAAAATGAAATTGTCAACAACACACAAAAAAGGCATCAAAATGACAGCACTAAACTCATACTTATCTATAATTACACAGAATGTAAATGGACTAAATGAACCAATAAAGAGACAGTTGCAGACTGGATAAATAAACTTGCTCCTTCTATATGCTGCCTACAAGAGACATACCTTAGACTTAGAGACACAAATAAACTAAAATTCAAAGGATGGAAAAAATATATCAAGCAAAAAACAATCAAAAAAGAGCAGGAGTGGCAATATTAATTTCTGGCAAAATAGACTTTAAAGTTAAATCCACCACAAAGGATAAAGAAAGACACTACATAATGATTAAAGGGACAATTTACCAGGAAGATATGACCGTATTAAATATTTATGCACCCAATGACAGGGCTGCAAGATACATAAAACAAACTCTAACAGAATTGAAAAGTGAGATACACACCTCCCCAATTATACTAGGAGACTTCAACACGCCACTTTCAGTGAAGGATAGGACATCCAGAAAGAAGCTCAATAGAGACACGGAAGATCTAATTGCTACAATGAACCAACTTGACATCATAGACTTATACAGAACACTCCACCCAATAGCTGCAAAGTATACTTTCTTCTGTAGTGCACATGGAACATTCTCTAGGATAAATCACATATTAGGTCACAAAACAAACCAAATCAGCATCAAAAACATTGAAACATTACAAAGCAACTTCTTGGACCATAAGGCCATAAAAGAAGAAATCAATAACAGAAAAACCAGGGAAAATAAATCAAATACTTGGAAACAGAACAATACCCTGCTCAAGAAAGACTGCGTTATAGAAGACATTAAGGAGGGACTAAAGAAATTCATGGAATGCAATGAGACAGAAAACACTTCCTATCAAAACCTTTGGGACACAGTGAAAGCAGTGCTTAGAGGTCAATTTAAATCAATAAATGCACACATGCATAAAGAAGAAAGAGAAAAAACCAAAGACCTGTCCCTACAACTTGAACAAATAGAAAGACCAACAAAAGAAACCGTCAGGCACCAGAAGAAAACAAATAATAAAAATTACAGCAGGATTAAATGAATTAGAGAACAGAAAAACAATTGAAAGAGTTAACAAGGCCAAAAGGTGGTTCTTTGAAAAAAATAACAAAATTGAAAAACCATTGTCCAGACTGACTAAAGAAATACAGGAAAGGAAACAAATAACTTGAATATGAAATGAGAGGGGCCTTATTACAACAGACCCAACTGAAATTAAACGAATCATATCAGATTATTATGAAAAACTGTACTCTAACAAATTTGAAAACCTAGAAGAAATGGATGAATTCCTAGAAACACACTACCTACCTAAACTAACACAAACATAAGTAGAACTAAATAGACCCATAACAAAAAAAGAGATTGAAAAGGTAATCAAAAAACTCCCAACAAAAAAAAGCCCTGGCCTGGATGGCTTCACTGCAGAGTTCTACCAACCTTGGAGAGAAGAGTTAACACCACTACTACTGAAGGTATTTCAAATCATAGAAAAGGACGGAATACTACCAAACTCATTCTATGATGCCACCATATCCCTGATACCAAAACCAGGTAAAGACACCACAAGAAAAGAAAATTATAGACCTATATCCCTCATGAACATAGATGCAAAAATCCTCAACAAAATTCTAGCCAATAGAATTCAACCACATATCAAAAAAATAATCCACCATGAACAAGTGGGATTCATACCAGGTATGCAGGGATGGTTCAACATTAGAAAAACAATTAATGTAATCCACCACATAAATAAAACAAAAGACAAGAATCACATGATTTTATCAATTGATGCAGAAAAGGCATTTGACAAAGTTCAACACCCACTCATGATGAAAACTCTCAGCAAAATAGGAATAGAAGGAAAATTCCTCAACATAATAAAGGGCATTTATACAAAGTTAACAGCCAGCATCACTCTAAATGGAGAGAGCATGAAAACATTCCCATTGAGATCGGGAACCAGACAAGGATGCCCTTTATCACCACTCTTATTCAACATTGTGCTGGAGGTCCTAGCCAGAGCAATTAGGCTAGATAAAGACATAAAGGGCATCCAGATTGGAAGGAAGAAGTAAGAGTATCTCTATTTGCAGATGACATGATATTATACACAGAAAACCCTAAGGAATCCTCCAGAAAACTACTGAAACTAATAGAAGAGTTCAGCAGAGTATCGGGATAGAAGATAAACATACAAAAATCAGTTGGATTCCTCTACACCAACAAAGAGAACATAGAAGAGGAAATCACCAAATCAATGCCATTTACAGTAGCTCCCAAGAAGATAAAATACTTAGGAATAAATCTTACCAGAGATGTAAAAGACTTATACAGAGAAAACTACAGTACACTTCTGCAAGAAACCAAAAGAGACTTACATAAGTGGAGAAACGTACCTTGCTCATGGATAGGAAGACTTAACATTATAAAAATGTCTATTCTACCAAAAGCGATCCATACATTTAATGCAATTCCAATCCAAATCCCAATGACATTCTTTAATGAGATGGAGAAACAGATCACCAACTTCATATGGAAGGGAAAGTGGCCCCAGATAAATAAGGCATTACTGAAAAAGAAGAACAAAATTGGAAGCCTTATTTTACCTGATTTTAGAACCAGTAGTCAAAACAGCCTGGTACTGGTACAACAGATACATGGACCAATGGAACAGAATTGAGAATCCAGACATAAATCCATCCACATATGAGCAGTTGATATTTGACAAGGCCCCAAAACAGTTAAATGGGGGAAGAGACAGTCTCTTTAACAAATGGTGCTGGCAAAACTGGATATCCATCTGCAAAAAAAAAAAAAAAAGTCTCATACCTCGCTCCAAGCACAAAAATGAGCTCAAAATGGATCAAAGACCTAAATATAAAATCTAAAATGATAAACATCATGGAAGAAAAAATAGGGACAATGTTAGGAGCCCTAACACATGGCATAAACAGTATACAGAACATTAAAAATGCAGAAGAAAAACCAGATAACTGGGAGCTCCTAAAAATCAAACACCTATGCTCATCCAAAGACTTCACCAAAAGAGTAAAAAGACTACCTACAGACTGGGAAAAAGTTTTTAGCTATGACATTTCTGATCAGCGTCTGATCTCTAAAATCTACATTATACTGCAAAAACTCAACTACAGAAAGACAAATAACCCTATTAAAAAATGGGCAAAAGATATGAATAAACACTTCACTAAAGAAGACATTCAGGTAGCTAACAGATACATGAGGAAATGTTCATGATCATTAGCCATTAGAGAAATGCAGATCAAAACTACAATGAGATTTCATCTCACGCCAACAAGGCTGGCATTAATCCAAAAAACACAAAATAATAAATGTTGGAGAGGCTGTGGAGAGATTGGAACACTAATACACTGCTGGTGGGAATGTAAAATGGTACAAACACTTTGGAAAACAATTTGGTGCTTCCTTAGAAAGCTAGAAATAGAACTACCATATGATCCAGCAAACCCACTCCTTGGAATATATCCTAGAGAAATAAGAGCCTTTACACGAACAGATATATGCACACCCATGTTTATTGTAGCACTGTTTACAAGAGCAAAAAGATGGAAGCAACCAAGGTGCACATCAACGGATGAATGGATAAATAAATTATAGTATATTTGCACAATGGAATACTACGCAATGATAAAGCACAGTGATGAATCTGTGAAACATTTCATAACATGGAGGAACCTGGAAGGCATTACGCTGAGTGAAATTAGTCAGTTGCAAAAGGACAAATATTGTATAAGACCACTATTACAAGAACTTCAGAAATATTTTAAACTGAGAAGAAAACGTTCTTTTGTGGTTACGAGAGGGGGGAGGGTGGTAGGGTGGGAGAGGGGTATTCACTAATTAGTTGGTAGATAAGAGCTACTTTAGGTGAAGGGAAAGACAGCACACAATACAGGGGAGGTCAGCACAACTGGCCTAAACTCAAAGCAGTTTCCTGAATAAACTGAATGCTTTGAAGGCCAGTGTAGCAGGGGTTTAGAGACCATGATTTTGGGGGACATCTAAGCCAATTGGCATAATAAAGTCTATTAAGAAAACATTCTGCATCCCAATGTGAAGAGTGGTGTCTGGGGTCTTAAATGCTAGCAAGCAGCCATCTAAGATGCATCAATTCGTCTCAACCCACATCGATCAAAGGAGAATGAAGAACACCAAGGACACAAGGTGATTACGAGCCCAAGAGACAGAAAGGGCCCCATGAACCAGAGACTACATTATTCTGAGACCAAAAGAACTAGATGGTGCCCAGCTATAACCAATGACTGCCCTGACAAGGAATGCAACAGAAATCCCCTCTGGGAGCAGGAGAGCAGTGGGATGCAGACTGCAAATTCTCATAAAAAGACCAGACTCAATGGTCTGAGTGAGTCTGGAAGTACCTGGTGGTCATGGCCCCCAGAACTTCTGTTGCCCCAGGACAGGAACCATTCCCGAAGCCAACTCTTCAGACAGGGAATGGAAAGGACAATGGTTGGAGAGAGATGCTGGTGAGGAGTGAGCTTCTGGGATCAGGTGGTAACGAGACTATGTTGGCATCTCATGCCTGAAGGGGAGATGAGAGGGTAGAGGGGGTTGGAAGCTGGTGAAATGGACACAAAAAGAGAGGGTGGAGGGAGAGAGAGGGCTGTCTCATTAGGGGGAGAGTAATTGGGAGTATGTAAAAAATAAAAAAAAAAGTATATGGGTTTTTGTGTGAGAGACTGACTTGATTTGTAAACTTTCACTTAAAGCACAATAGAAATTATATATATATTAGACCTTCCAGAGGAAAAAAAAAAAAAAAACTTGCACTAGTTTTTTTTTTTTTTTTTTTCCAGAGGAATATAAATTCTTCGACTTATCGGAGGTAGAATTCGAAAGACTAATATACAGAACTCTTCAAGAGATCAGGAAGGAGATCAGGCAAAATGCAGAACAAGCTAAGGAACACTGAGACAAAACAATAGACGAACTTGAGGAGATTATACAAGAGAATAATGCCAAATTTAACAGGCTGCAAGAATCCACAGAGAGACAACAAATAGGAATTCAAAAGATTAACAATAAAATTTCAGAAATAGACAACACAATAGAAAGTTATATGAGCAGAATTGAGGCAATGGAAGTCAGAATTAGTGAGATTGAAGATAAAGTACTTGACTCCAACTTACTAGAGGAAAAATGAGATTAAAGAATTTTTTAAAAAATGAAGAAAACCTAAGAAGTATGTGCGACTCTATAAAGAGGAATAATCTACAAGTGATTGGAGTACCAGACCAGGGGGAAGGGGAAGGATAACAGAGAATACAGAGAGAATTGTTGAAAGTTTGCTGACAGAAAACTTCCCTGATATCATGAAAGATGAGAAGATATCTATCCAAGAAGCTCATCGAACCCACACAAGGTAGATTCCCAAAAGAAAGTCAACAAGACATATTATAATAACACTTGCAGAAACTAAAGATAAAGAGAGAATTTAAAGAGCAGCTAGGGATTAACGGAAAGTCACCTACAAAGGAGAGTCAATAGAACTAAGCCCTGGCTACTCAGCAGAAACCATGCAGGCAAGAAGGCAATGGGATGATACATGTATAACACCTTAAAGGAAAAAATTGCCAGCCAAGAATTATATATCCAGCAAAACTGTCTCTCAAATATGTTGGCGAAATTAGGGTATTTCCAGATAAATAGATGTTTAGAGAATTTGTAAAAACCAAACCGAAATTATAGGAAATACTAAACAGAGTTCTCTGGTTAGAAAATCAATAACATCAGATCACAACCCAAGACTAGAACAAAGGACAGAGCAACCAGATATCAACCCAGATAGGGAAGTCACAAAAATAAATCAAAGTTAAAACACTCAAAGCAGGGAGTCAGAGACATCAATATGTAAAAGATGAGAACAATAAAACAAAAAAGGGACTAAAAAATTTAATCATATACCTTTCACATGGAGAGGAAGCCAAGGCGATATAAAGAAATAAAAGATTGGTTCAAACTTAGAAAAATAGGGGTAAAAATTAAGGTAATCGGAAAGGAAACTAACAATCCTACACATCAAAATAAAAAACAACAGAAACACAAAGATGCAACAAATACAAAAACAAAAACAATAAAAAAGATGAACAGAAAATACATAAAGAAAAACAACTCAGGACAGAAAATTCAGTGGACCAAAGGAACTGTCAATAGTACAAAAGAAAATACATCAAAATGACAGCATTAAGTCATAACTTTCAATAATTACGCTGAATGTAAATGAAGTAAATGCACCAATAAAAAGACAGGGAGTGGCAGAATGGATAAAAAAACACAATCCGTCTATATGCTGCTTACAAGAGACACACATTATACTTAAAGGCATAAACAAACTAAAACTAAAAGGATGGAAAAAAATATATCTAGCAAACAGCAATCAAAAAAGACCAGGAGTGGCAATATTAATCTCTAACAAAATAGACTTTAAAGCAAAATCTACCATAATGCTACAACAGTAGAAATCAATAACAGAAACCGCAAGGAAAAAAATTATACACATAGAAACTGAACAACACCTTGCTTAAAATCTACTGGGTAATAGAAGAGATCAAGGATGGAATGAAGAAATTCATAGAATCAACTGAAAATGAAAACATGTCTTACCAAAACTGTTTTGACACAGCAAAAGCAGTGCTTAGAGGTCAATTTATAGCAATAATTGCACACATCATAAAAGAAGAAAGGGCCAAATCCAAACATTAACACTATGATTCAAACAAATAGAAAGAGAGCAGCAAGAGAAGCACTAGGGCGCCAGAAGAAAGGAAATAATGAAGATTAGAGCAAAAATAAATGAAATAGAGAAAACAAAAACAATTGAAAGAATCAACAAGACTAAAAGTTGGTTCTTTGAAAAGATTAACAAAATTGAGAAACAATTGGCCAATCTGACAAAAGAAAAACAGGAGAGGAAGCAAATTACCTGAATAAGAAATGACCCAACTAAATAATAAGTATCATAACAGAATATTATGAAAAATTATACTCCAACAGATTTGAAAACCTAGAAGTGGACAAATTCCTAGAAACAGGCTACCTACCTAACCTAACACAAACTTAGGTTGAAAAACTAAACATACCCAGAACAAAAGAAGAGATGGAAGAGGTAATTAAAAAAAAAAAAAAAAACTCCCAACAACAACAACAACAAAAAAGCCTTGGCCCAGACAGCTTCACTGAAGAATTCTAAGAAACTTCCAGAGAAGCGCTAACACCAATACTACTCAAGCTATTTCAGGGCATACAAAAAGAAGGAATACTCCTGAACTCATTCTATGAAGCCAGCATAACCCTGATAACTAAGCCAGTCAAGACACCACAAAAAAGAAAACTGGGGACCAAAAGCCTCATAAACATAGACCAAAAATCCTCAATGAAATTCTAACCAACAGAATTCAGCAGCATATCAAAAAAATGATACATCATGACCAAGTGGGATTCATACTAGGTATGTTTTTGTGTGTGTGTGTGTGTAGGGATGGTTCAACATCGGAAAATCAATCGTATTAATCCATCACATAAATAAAACAAAACAAAAAGAACTACCTGATCTTATCAATCCATGTGGAAAAGGTATTTGTCAGAGTCCAATGCCATTCCTGATAAAAACTCTCAGCAAAATAAGAATAGAAGGGAAATTCCTCTATAAAATAAAGGGCATTTATACAAAACCAACAGCCGACATCATTCTAAAGGGAGAGACACTGAAAGCAGTCCCCTTGAGAATGGGAACCATAAAAGGATGCCCTTTATCACCACTCTTATTCAACTTTGTTCTGGAAGTCTTAGCTGGAGTAATAAGGCTAGAAAAAAAAATAAAGTGCATTCAAATAGGTAAGAAAGAGGTAAAACTCTTCCTATTCACAGATGATATGACCTTATATATACACACACACAAGAATCCACAAGAAAGCTATTGGAACTAATAGAAGATTTCAGTAAAATAGCAGGATACAAGATTTACATACAAAAATCAATTGACTTCTTCTATACCAATTAAGAGAACTTTGAAAAACAAATCACCAATTCAACACATTTACAACCACTCCCAAGAAGATAAAGTGCTTAGGAATAAATCTAACCAAGGATGTAAAAGACCAATACAAAGAAAATTACAAAACTCTACTGCAAGAAGCCAAAAGAGATCTACATAAATAGAAAAATATATCAGGCTCACGGATAGGAAAACTCAACAATGTGAAAATGGCTGTTCTATCCAAGGTGATCTACAGATACAATATAATCCTGATCCAAATTCCAACAGCATTCTTTAACGAGATGGAGAAAAAAAATCACCTACTTTACATTGAAAGGGAAGAGGCCTTGGATAAGTAAAGAATTACTGAAGAAGAACAAAGTGGGAGGCCTTACACTACCTGATTTTAGAACCTATTATACAGCCACGATAACCAAAACAGGCTGGCACTGGTACAACAACAGATACATGGACCAATGGAGCAGAATTGAGAATCCAGACACAAATCCATCCACATATAAGCAGTTGATATTTGACAACGGGGCAAAGTCTGTTAAATGGGAAAAAGACAGTCTCTTTAACAAACGGTGCTGGCCCGACTGAATATCCATCTGTAAAAAAATGAAACAAGATATATACTTCACACCATATGCAAAAACTAACTCAAAGTGTATTAAAGACCTAAATATAAAATCTAAATTGATAAAGATCATGGAAGAAAAAATAAGGACAAGGCTAGGGGCCCTAATGCATGGCATAGATTGGACACAAACCATAACTAACAATGCACCAACACCAGAAAAGAAACTAGATAACTGGGAACTCCTAAAAATTAAATATTTATGCTCATCAAAAGACTATATGAAAAGAGAACATATAGACTGGAAAAAAGTTTTGGCTATGACATATCCAACAAGGGTCTAATCTCAAAAATCTACAAAATACTTTAACACCTCAATAACAAAAGACAAATAATCCAGTTAAAAAATGCGGAAAGGATATGAACAGGCAATTCATCAAAGAAGACATTCAGTTGGCTAACAGCCACATGAGGAAATGCTCATGGTTACTAAGCATTAAAGAATGAAAATCAAAACTACAATGCGATACCATCTCACCCCGACACTAATGGCCCTAACTCAAAAAACACAAAATAACAAATGTTGGAGAGGTTGTAGGGAGATTGGAACTCTTATGCACTGTTGGTGAGAATGTATTGTGGTACAATCACTTTGGAAAATGATATGGCGCTTCCTTAAAAAGCTAGAAATAGAAATGTCATTGGATCCAGCAATCCCACTCCTAGGAATGTACCCTAGAGAAATAAGATCCATCACATGAATAGACTTATGCACATCCATATTCATTGGAGTACTATTCACAATAGCAAAATGATGGGAAAAAAACCCTAAATGCTTATTGATAGATAAAAGGATAAACAAATAATGGTATGTATTTTATACACAATGGAATACTACACAATGATAAAAAAACAATGATAGTTTCAAGAAACATCTCACAACATGGATGAATCTGCAGTGCATTATGCTAAGTGAAATAAGTCAGTCACAAAAGGACAAATATTGTATGAGACCACAGTTATAAAAACACAAGAAAAGGTTTACACACAGAAAAAAGCATTCTTTGATGTGGAATAAGGACCACATGAACCAGAGACTCCATCAGCCTAAGAAAAACTAGATGGTGCCCAGCTACCACCAACAACTGCTCTGAAGGGATCACAAAAGACAGTCTCTGACAGAGTGAGAAAAAAAATTCAGAACAGAATTCAAATTCACGAAAAAAGACCAGACTTACTGGTCTGACAGAGACTGGAGGAACTCCCAAGACTATGGCCCCTGGATACTCTGCTAACTCAGAAATGAAACTATTCCTAAAGCCCACTTTTCAGACAAAGATTAAACAGGCCTCTAAAACAAAAAATTACATACGTGAGGCACATGCTACTTAGTTCAATTAAATATACGAGACCAAATGGGCAAATCCTGTCCAAAAGCAAGATGAGAAGGCAGAAAGGGACAGGAACTGGATGAATGGACACAGGGAACCCAGGGGTGGAAAGGGGGAGTGTGCTGCCACATCGTGGGAATTGCAGCCAATGTCACAAAACAATTCTGCATATAAATTTTTGAATGAGAAATTAACTTGAGTTGTAAACTTTTACCTGAAGCACAATAAAATAAAAAAATGAATATAAATGGATGTTCTGGCATAGATCACTTTCTCTCGATCCTGCACTCTTCTTGTTGCCTGAGCTCTGGTTCATGAGATGTAGCCTGCAGAAGACTCCAGCTTGTTTCCTGACCTGCAGATTTTGAATTTGTCTGTCCCCATTATTGCATAGCTATTTCCTTGAAGTAAATCTCTCTGTATTTATACATATATATATATATATATATATATATATATCCCACTGGTTTTGCTCCTCTAGAGAATGCAGACTAAGACATTTTGGTACTGAGAGTGGTTATAGAGGAACAAAATATTACGGGTGAGTTTTCTGAATTGGTTCTCAAGTCTGGCTAGATTTAAAGGAATAGTGTGCTGTCGAGTTGAATCCAACTCATAAAGATCCTATATGACAGAGCTGCCCCATAGGATTTCCTAGGTTGTAATATTTATGGGAGCAGATTGACGGGTCTTTTCCCTGGTGTAGCTGATGGTGGGTTCAAACCGCTGACCATTTGATTAGCAGTAGAGTGCTTAAATATTATGCCACCAGGTTTCCTTAAAGGAGCTAATGACTCTATTTCCAGCAGTAAAAAGGCAATGCTACAAACACAAGTAAAAATGTAGCGATAAATTAGATAATTGAGATCTCCTAAAATTTAAATACTTATGCTCATCGAAATAGTTTATCAAGAGAGTAAAAAGAGACCTACAGACTGGGAAAGAAACCTTTGGCAATGACATATCTGAGAAGAGCCTAATCTCTAAAATATAAACTAAACTTCAACAACTAAACAACACAAGGACAAACAAACCAATCCAATCCAAAAAAAAAAAAAAAAATGGGCAAAGGACATGAACAGCCACTTCACCAAAGAGGACACTCAGGTGTCAAAAAAATACATGAAAAGATGCTCATGATCATTAGCCGTTAGAGAGATGCAAATCAAAACCACAATAAGATGCCATCTCACCCCAGTAATAATGGAACTGATCAAGAAAATAGAAAACAACAAATGTTGGCAAGGTTGTGGGGGAATTTGAAGACTTACACACTGCTGGTGGGACTGTAAAATGGTACAACCACTATGAAAAGTGGTATGGTGCTTCCTCAAAAAGCTAGAAATAGAAATACCTTATGATTCCGCAATTACAGTCCTAGGTATATATCCAAAAGATATAAAAGCAGTGACATGAATAGACATATGCACACCTATGTTCACTGCAGTATTATTCACAATAGCAAAAACATGGAAACAAGTGCTCATCAACAGATGAATGGATAAATAAATTGAAGTACATGCATACAATGAAATACTATGCAACGATAAAGAATAATGAGGAGCCTACAAAGCATCCTATAACATGGATGAAGGACACTATGCTGAGTGAAACAAGTCAATCACAAAAGAACAAATATTGTATGCTCTCACTGTTATAAAAGGTCAAGAACAGTTATACACATGGGAAGCAACATTCTTTGAATGGTTACCAGGGATGGGAAGGAGAAGGAGAAGGAGGAGGAATCACTTTCTAGATAGTAGACAGTTGTTATTTTTGGTGATAGGAAAGGCAATCACAAATACTAGTGAGGTCAGCACCACTCAACCAAGTTAAATAAAGACACTAAGAAGTACACAAGAAAAAGATAATTTCAATAAATGCTATAACTTATACAATTTTGCAACAACAGTAACAATGAAAAAATATGTGTGTGGTATATGTTGTTGTTGTTGTTAGGTGCCCTCTAGTGAGTTCCAACTCATAGTGACCCTGTATGCCACAGAATGAAACACTGCCCCATCTGGCACCATCCTTACAATCATTGTTATGCTTTAGCCCATTGTTGCAGTCACTGTGTCAATCCATCTCATTGAGGGTCTTCCTCTTTACTGCTGACCCTGTACTTTACGAAGCAGGATGTCCTTCTCCAGGGACTGGTCACTCCTGACAACATGTCCAAAGTATGTAAGACGCAGTCTCTCCATCCTTGCTTCTAAGGAGCTTTCTGGTTGTACCTCTTCCAAGACAGATTTGTTCGTTCTTTTGGCAGTCCATGGTATATTCAATATTCTTCACCAACACCACAATTCAAAGGCATCAATTCTTTGGTCTTCCTTATTCATTGCCCACCTTTCACATGCATAAGGTGTGATTGAAAATACCATGGCTTGGGTCAGGCGCACCTTAATTTTCAAGGTGACATCTTTGCTTTTCAACACTTTAAAGAGGTCCTTTGCAGCAGATTTGCCCAGTGGAATGCATCTTTTGATTTCTTGACTGCTGCTTCCATGGCTGTTGATTGTGGATCCAAGCAAAATGAAATCCTCGACAACTTCAATCTTTTCTCCGTTTATCATGATGTTACTTATTGGTTCAGTAGTGAGGATTTTTTTCTTTATGCTGAGGTGTAATCCATACTGAAGGCTGTGGTCTTTGATCTTCATCAGTATGTGCTTCAAGTCCTCTTCACTTTCAGCAACAAGGTTGTGTCATCTGCATAATGAAGGTTGTTAATGAGTCTTCCTTCAATCCTGATGCCCCGTTCTTCTTCATATAGCCCAGCTTCTCTGATTATTTGCTCAGCATACAGATTGAATAGGTATGGTGAAAGGATAGAACCCTGACGCACACCTTTCCTGACTTTAAACCACTCACTATCCCCTTGTTCTGTCCAAACAATTTCCTCTTGGTCTATGTACAGGTTTCTCACAAGCAGAATTAAGTGTTCTGGAATTCCCATTCTTTGCAATGTTATCCATAATTTATTATGACCCACCAGTCGAATGCCTTTGCATAGTCAATAAAACACAGGTAAACATCCTTCTGGTATTCTCTGCTTTCATCCAGGATCCATCTGACATCAGCAATGATATCCCTGGTTTATATATGTGTAGGAAGGCATTTGTAAGTAAATGCAAATGCATGTATAGGTGTATCAGTAGGCATATGTATATACAAGTTTGTGTGTGCTGCATATTTATCTGTATATATAACAAAGTACATTGGGGCCACAGTTACGGGGACTTCCTAGACATATCCAAACAACTCAAGTGATTGGTTTACTGGATTAAAAGGCTTAGGACCATAGTCTCTGGGGACAACTTTGTCAAATAGCATAACAGTTCATAAAGATAATATTCTACATTCTAGTTTGGTGAGTAGCGTCTGGGCTCTTAAAAGCTTGAGAGTGGCCATCTAAGATACAATTATTGGTATCTACTCATGTGGAGCAAAAGAGAATGAAGGAAATCAAAGGCTCAAGAAAGAAACTAGTCCACAGAACTAATAGCCACATGAACCATGACTTCTTCTAACCTGAGAACAGAAGAACTAGACGATGCCCAGCCATCACTACTGACTGTTCTGACCTGGGATACAATAGAAGGTCCCAGATAGAATGGAAGAACAATGTAGAACAAAATTCAAATTCCTAAGAAAGGCCACCCCTGCTGGACTGAAAGAGCCTAGAGGAACCCCCGAGACTATTGTCCTAAGAAATCATTAGAACTTGGAACTGAAGCTATTTCTGGAGTTCACCTTTCAGCCAAATAATAGTTTGGCTTATAAAATAAACAATATCACCCATGAGTATTATTTTCCCTTAAAAAATCAACTATATAAGAACAAATGGTCAACATTTACCCAAAAGCAAAGATGAGAATGCAAGGAGGGTAAGGGAAACTAGATCAATGAAAACAGAACAAACAAAATGGAAATAATGAGAATGCTGAAACATTGTGAAAATTGTTTCAATGGCATGAAACAATTTGTATAAAAATGGTTAAATAGGAACGTAATTTTCTCTGTAATCTTTCACCTAATACACAGTAAAGTTTTGTTTTTTAAAAGGCAATCGTAATCCATGGTGTGATGTGGCAATAGATACATGGAAAATATCACCACCATTGGATACACTTAACCAAATACTTGTGAGAGATAAGGCTATAAGTGATAGAGTATGTCATGGATTGAATTGTGTCCCCCAAATATATCTGTCAACTTGACTAGGTCATGATTCCCAGTATTGTGTGATCGTCTACCATTTTGTCATCTGATGTTATTTCCCTATGTGTTGTAAATCCTATCACTATGATGTCAATGAGATGGATTATGACAGTTATATTGATGAAATCCACAAGATTAGATAGTGTACATAAGCTAATCTCTTTTGAGATATAAAAGAGGGAGCAGAGAGACACATGAATCTCATACCACCAAGAAAGCAACACCAGGAGCAGAGTGCATTCTTTGGAACTGAGGTTCCTGTGGAACCTGATGGGAAGACTGATGCCAAGGACCTTCCTCCAGAGCTTACAGAGAGGGAAAGCCTTCCCCTGGAGCTGATGCCCTGAATTTGGACTTGTAGCCTACTAGACTGTGAGGTCTTGGAAGAAGTACAACCAGAATGCCCCTTAGAAGCAAGAATGGTGAAACTGTGTCTTGCATACTTTGGACATGTTGTTAAGAGAGATCAGTCCCTAGAGAATTGGAAGTCTGACTTGCATGGACCTATGGTACTGGATATTAGTCATGGTTCCCCTTGGAGTGAAATAGACAGGAAACATACTAAATATTTGCTTAATTTGTATATGCCAAGGAATTCTGGTTTAAGTGAATGGCAGTTTAACTTGAATTGTCAAAACAGAGAGTCACAGTCTCTCAATCAATTCCCAGACTTGAGCCACTTTTCAATCCACAACTTTTTGAATTAAGGAGAGGCAGAATCCCCTTGAGGAAGGACCTTACTACATTGCCAAAAACTGACACTGTTAAATCTTTCTCCCAGCCATTCATGAAAGGGGTCTAGCCTTTTACCAGAGTGACTGTTCATCAGGGAAAAAGAAATAACCTGAATTTTCAGAGATTACTGGACTATGTCTCTGAGTTGACAGTAATTCTAGGAGACCCAAAACATCATTGTGGCCCACCAGTCAGAATAAGGGCATATGGAGGTCTGGTTATAAATGTATTCTTAGCTCAGGTTCATCTCACAGTGGGTCCAGTGGCTCCCTGAACTCATCACCAGTTCTAGAATGCATAAGTTAAATTAGACACATTAATAAACTGGTACAATCCTGACATTGGATCCCTGACATATGGAGTAAGGGCTATTATGGTAGGAAAGGCCAAGTGGAAGCCAGTAGAACTTCCTCTACCTAGGAAAATTGTAAACCAAAAGCAATACAGCATACTGGAGAGATTGCAGAGATTCCTGCCACCATCAAGGACTTGAAGGATGCAGGGGTGGTGATTCCCACCACATCCCAATTCAACAAACCTATTTGGCCTTTGCAGTAAACAAGTGGATCTTGAAAAATGAAAGTGGATTATTGTAAACTTAATCAGGTGGTGACTCCAATTGAAGCTGCTGTTCCAGATGTGCTTTCATTGTTTAAGCACATCTTCCTGTACCTGATACACAGGTAATGATCTGGCCAATGCCTTTTCCTCAATACCTGTTTCTAAAGACCATCGGAAGTAGTTGGTCTTCAGCTGTCAAGTCCAGCAATACACTTTCCCTGTTCTACCTCAACCTGTTGACGTTGAGGCAATTCCAACTCATAGTGACCCTACAGGACAGAGCAGGACTGCCCAATAGTTTCTAAGGAGCAGCTGGTGGATTCAAACTGCCAACATTTTGGTTAGCAGCCGATCTCTTAAATACTATGCCACCAGGGCTTCTCAGGGATATATCAACTCTTAACCCTATGTCATAATTTAGTTCGCAGAGAACTTGATCATCTTTCCTTTCCACAAGACATCACATGGGTCCATTTCATTTATGACATAATGCTGATTAGACCTAGAAGGAAGAATTATCAATGACTCTAGACTTATGGGTAACACATTTGTGTGCCAGAGGGTGTGATATTAATCTGACAAAAATTCAGGCACCTTCCACCTGAGTGATTTTGCTCCTCTAGAAAATCCAGACTAAGACAATAAGATATATATCAGTGAAATTTCAAAACACCAAAATTAAGAGGATTTCTAAAAACAGTCAGAGAAAAAAAAGTTGGAATACCTTCAAAAGGTGACAGTTAACTATAAAACTGACTTCAACTGCAAAGGTGTTCAGAAGACTGTGAAATAACATCTTCAATATGCTGAAAGAAAATAGCTGCTAAAACATAATTCTAAACCACGCAATTACATTTTAAGAATGAAGGGGAAATAAAGAATTCTGTAGGCAATAAAACCTGAAAATTTTCCAGCAGCAGAGCTTCAAAGGGTATGCTTCAGGTAGAAGGAAAGTAATCTAAGATGGAAGATCTGAGATGCAAGACAAAATATAGACTAAAAAATGGTATATGACTAAATCTAAATGAGCACAAACCAAAAAAAAAAAAAAACAAAAAAAAAAACATAAACCCAGCACCGTTGAGTCGATTCTGACTTATAGCACCCTATAGGACAGAGTAGAACTGCCCCATAGAGTTTCCAAGGAGCGCCTGGCCGATTTGACCTGCCGACCCTTTGGTTCACAGCTGTAGCACTTAACCACTATGCCACCAGGGTTTCCAAATGAGCACAGACTTCATAAAGTAGTAATAATACACTTTGGTATTAAAAAATGTATATATATATGATTAATAAATGAGAAAAAAGACATGTTCTTTGGTAGTGGTTACATTGAGTGGAAGTTTTCTAAGGTTCTTGTCCTGTCAGAAAGGATGAAAAAGGTTTTGATTACACTAAGATCTATTAAGTGACTATGTGTATCTTCTAGATTACCCATGTAAAATATAAACCCATAAAACCCATTGCTGTTGAGTCAATTCTGACACATAGTGACCCGATAGAACAGAGTAGAACCGCCCCACAGAGTTTCCAAGGAGTGGCTGGTGATTCGAACTGCTGACCCTGTTGGTTAGCAGATGAACTCTTAGCCACTGCACCACCAGGGCTCCAAAACTATAAACAGATAGTACAATTTTGAAACTAGTAGAGAAAAAAAAATTGAATGATAAAAATGTATTCAGTACAAAACAAGGCAAAGAGAAAAAGGAACAAAGCACAGGTAACACAAATAAAAAAACAACATAATATGGTTCACTTAAACTCAAATATGTCAGTAATTTCATTAATTGTAAATGGGTTAAATGTTCCATGTAAAAGATAAAAGATTATAGAACTATAGCAAAAAGAAAACCCAACTATACACCGTTTTAAGAAGAAAATTCCAGGGGGGATTCTGGGAAGATGGCAGTGTAAACAAATCATCATTCTGATCCTCCCCCATAAATACAACAAGAAATATAACAAGAAAACAGTGTCCAGCCTTGAGGGATGCTGAATCAGGGCACCAAGGACAAAAGTGGGCAAATACAGAGGGTAAAGTATCAATGAGTCAAAAACAAGTCACATAAGGTAGAAAAACCACTTCTCCTACCATCTCTGCCCCTCTCCCCAGCCATGTAGAAAGCCAGTTGCTGTGAAATGGGGAAGCAACTCCAGCAAAGGAGCCTACTTCCATAGCCACCACACTCCTGTCTATGCAAAGAGGCAGAACCCCAAGCTTGTACTCTAAAATCAACAAGGCAGACATCCCTGGGGGTCTAGTCTGAGCATGCAAGCCCCTCCCCCACCCAGTAACTGTTGGCTGCCAGGCTGATGGGAAGTGCTACATAAGATCCCTGCAGTGGAGTCTGTTCTTATAGCCAGCAATCTGCCTGCCAGTCTGCACAATCCATAGCTCAGGCTTCCAAAATCAATGGGACAAATCTCCCTGGGGATCAGTGTGGGTCCGTGTGCTCATATTTACCAGACTGGCCCTACAAAATACACTAATGGGAGTCCTGCAGATGGAAACTAAAAAACCCTAGAAAGTAATTCGAAGCCATACATAAAAAGAAAGATCTCTAGTAAATGTAATTGCATGGCCAAGCACTAAGGACTAGAAATAAGATATTCATACTTACAATTCTAATTGTTTTGTCCTTCATGCTATTTAACAGTAAATGTATGAAAGGAAAGGATAAAATGGTGTTACAGGGCACATGAAATATAAAGATGCAACGAGTGACAACAACAATATGAGAGGGGGTAGTATAGGTATAGTTTTCTTGTATGTTACTGAAGTCAAATTGATATCAACTTACCATAAAAAAATGTTATAAATCAATATGTCCAATGTAATATTCACAGAATCCACTAAGAAAATATCTTTAAAAAAATACACAAAAGGAAAGAAGAAGGGAACCAAAATGGCTCACAACAATAAATCAACAAAACACAAAAGCTGGCAGTAATAAAAGAAAAAGACAAAGAAGGATTAAGACATACAAAAAACAAATAACAAAATGGCAGAAATAAGTCCTTTTTTTTCAGTAATTATTGTGAACGTAAGTGGACTAAATGCTCCAATCAAAAAGCTGAAAGTAGCAAAATAGATTAAAAAAAAATGTTCCAACTACATGCTGTTTATAAGAGACATACTTGAGAACTAAGGACACAAATAGGTTGAAAGTGAAAGGATGGAAAAAAAATTCCATGCAAATAATAAGCAAAAGAGAGCTAGCATGGCAATCTTAATATCAGATGAAGTAGACTTTAAGACAAAATCTTTTAGAAGAGATAAAGATGGGCATTATATAGTGATAAAAGGGTAAATACATTAAGAAGATTTAACAATCATAAATATATATGCACCCAACATTGGAGTTCCTAATCGTGTAAAGCAAACACTGATAGAATTGAAAGGAGAAATAGACAGCACTATAATAATACTTGGAGACTTCAGTACACCTCTCTCAATGTTAAAATATCTAGAAAGAAGAATAACAAGAAAACAGAGATCCTGAAAGACGCTATAAACCATCTAGGTGTAACAGACATGTGTAGAACACTTCAACAAACAACAGCACAACATACATTCATATCCAATGCACATGAATCATTCTCCAGGATAGACCACATGTTAGGCCACAAAGCAAGTCTTGACTAATTTAAAAAGAATGAAGTTGCACAAAGTGTTTTCTCTGACCACAATGGAGTGAAACTAAAAATCAGTAACAGAAAAAAAAAATACACAAACATATGGAAATTAACACAATGTTAAACTACAGATGGGTCAAGAGAGAAACCAGAAGAGAAACCACAGATTACTTAGAATCAAATAAAAATGAAAGCACAACATCCCAAAACTTGTGGAATGCCAAGAAGGCAGTACTCAGACAGAAACTTATAGCAATAAGTGCCTACATAAAAAAAGATGAAAGGTCTCATATCGTCAGCCTAACTCTACAACTTGAAGAACTAGAAAGAGAAGAGCAAATTAAGCCTAAACCTACCAGAAGAAAGGAAACAACAAATATCAGAGCATAAATAAATAAAATTGAAAGCAAAAAAAAAAAAAATTAAAACAAAACCAGAAGTTCCTTCTTTGAAAAGATCAATAAAATTGATAAATCTTTAGCTAGACCGATGAAAGAAAAAAGACAAAAGCTGCAAATAACCAAAATAAGAAATGAAAGTTGTGACATCAGAACTGACCAGATAGAAATAGAAAGAATTATGACAGAATACTATGAACAACTGTATGGCAATGAACTGGATAATCTAGATGAAATGGACAAATTCTTAGAAGTACACAATCTACCCAAGCTGACTCAAGAGGAAATAGAAAATCTCAACAAACACATAACAAGTGAAAAGATAACAAAAACCTCACAACAATATAAAATCCTGGGCCAAATGTCTTCCCTGGAGAATTCTACAAACATTTAGAGAAGAATTGACACCAATCCTGTTTAAATTCTTTCAAAAGAGAAGGAAGGAATACTCCCTAATTCATTCTATGAAGCAAACATAGCCCTGTTACCAAACAAAACAAAGACACTACGAAAAAGAAAACAAGAGGCCAATATCCCTTACAAACATAGATATGAAAATCCTCAACAATACACTAGTGAACAGAATCCAACTGCATATTTAAAGAGTCATACACCATGACCAAGTGGGGATTATTCCAGGAATGAGAAGATGGTTCAACATTAGAAAATTAATCAATGTAACACACCACATCAGTAGAACAAAGGAAAAGAACCACATTATCATCTCCATTGACGCAGAAAAGACATTTGATAAAACTCCACACCCCTTCTTGATGAAAACTCTCACAAAATTTGGAATAGAATGGAAGTTCCTCAATATGATTAAGAGTATATATGAAAAACCAACAGCCAACATTATATTTAATGTAGAAAGATTAATAACTTTCTTCTTGAAATCAGGAACAAGGGTGCCCTCTCTCTCACTACTCCTATTCAATATTGTATTACAAGTCATAAGCACAGCAATAAGAAAATAAACAGAAATAAAATGTATCCAAATTGGAAAAAAAGAAGTAAAACGATCTCTATTTACAGATGATATGATTCTACATATAGAAAATACCAAAGAATCCACAAGAAAGATTCTAGAGCTAATAGAAAAATTTAGCAAAGTTGCACGGTTCAAAGTCAAGAAACAAAAGTCAGTTGGGTTTCTATACACCAGAAATGAGAAATTTGAAGGGAAATTAGGAAAATGATTCCAATTAAAACAGCATCTAAGAAAATAAAATATCCAGTAATAAATTTAACCAAGAATGTGAACGACTTATACAACGCAAATTATATAACACCACTGAAAGAGATGCAAAAAGACTGAAATAAATAAAAGTTACTCCGAGTTTATGGATTGGAGGACTTAATCGTCTTAATATGTCAATACTACTCAAACCATCATATAGATTCAACTCAATCGTAATCAAAATTCCAACAGCTTTCTTCAAAGAAATTGAAAAATCAATCCTCAACTTTATTAGGAAGGAAAGAGACCCCAAATAGCTAAAGTAATTTTGAAGAAGAATAAAGAAGGAAGACTCACACTTCCTGATTTTAAAACGAAACAGCTTGGTACTGGTATAATAGTAGACACACAAACAAATGGAATAGATTTCAGGGTCCAGATAGAAACCCACAGATCTATGGTCAACTGATTTTTGGCAAGAGTGCTAAATCCATTCAAAGAGGAAGAAGAGTCTCTTCAATAAATGTTGTTGGGAAAATTAGATTTCCACGTGCAGAAAAATTAAACATGATCCATGCCTCACATGGTACACAAAAACAAATTCAAAATGGATTAAGGATCTAAATGTGAAAACTAAAACCTTATAAAATTCTTATAAGAAAATGCGGGGGCAAGGCAGTCAGGTCTAGTTTTAACAATGAATTATCTGATATAATAACAAAAACATGAAGAGCAAAAGACAAAATAAATAAATAGGACATCATAAAAATTAAAGATTTTACCTGGGGTGGAAAGTGAAAGGGGGGATTGCGACTGGTGTCACGTAACAATATGTGCATAAATTTTTGTATGAGAAATTAACTTGAGCTGTGGACTTTCACCTAAAGCAGAATAAAAAAAATTAAATATTTTGTTCACCAAAAGACATAACAAAAAAAAAAAGGGAAAAAACAAGCTATCAACTGGGAGAATATCCTCAGAAACCATATATCTGAAAAGTATCTAATAACCGAAATATATATAAAACTAGACAAACAACTGAATTGAAAATGGGCAAAGGCCTTGAATAGATATTTCGCCAAAGAAGATATACAAATGGGCACCAATCACATGGAAAGGTGCTCAACATCATTAGCCACCAGGGAGATGGAAATCAAAACCGCAACAACATATCTTTTTACTCTCACTAGGATGGCTAGGAAACTCTGGTGTCATAGTGGTTAAGAGCTACAGCTGCTAACCAAAAGGTTGGCAGTTTGAATCTACCAGGTGCTCTGCTCCTTGGAAACTCTATGGGGCAGTTCTACTCTGTCCTATAGGGTCACTATGAGTCGGAATCAACTCCAGGGCAACAGGTTTGGTTTTTGTTTGTTTGTTTTTTTAGGATGGCTAAGATTAAAAAAAAAAAAAAAAAACAGAAAATAACAAATGTTACTGAGAATGTGGAGAAATTGGAACCCTTATACATTGCTGGTGAAAGTGCAAAATGGTACAGCCCTTCTGGAAAAATCTGTGGTGGTTCCTCAAAAAACTAAAAATAGATCTACCCCAAAAACCCGTTGCCATCGAATGGATTCCAACTCATAGCGACCCTATAGGATAGAGTAGAACTGTCCCATAGGATTTCCACGGAGCACCTGGTAGATTTGAACTGCGAAACCTTTTATGGTTAGCAGCTGTAGCTCTTAACCACTATGCCACCAGGGTTTCATGGAACTACCATATAACCCAGTAATTCCACTGCTAGGAATATAGGCAAGGGACTTGAAAGCAGTGACAAGAACCGACATATGTACACCAATGTTCATTGCAGCTCTATTTATAGTAACCAAAAGGTGGAAACAACCTAAATGCCCATCAACTAAAGAATGGATAAACAAAATATGGTACATAAATACAATGGAATACTACTCTGTCAGAAACAGAAATGAAGTCCTGATACATGCTACAAAATGGATGAAGCTTGAGGACATTATGCTGGGTGAAATAAATCAACCACAAAGGACAAATATTATATGACCTCGCTTACTTAAAAAGCCAAGAACAGGCAAATGTATAGAGATCAAAGTTTATTAGCGGTTACCAGAAGTGTGAGGAAGTGGGAAAGGGGGGGGGCAGGTAATTGTTTATGGAGCAGAGTTTCTGTTTACAGTGATGGAAAATTTCCATTATGGGTAAGGGTTGCACAGCCAATTGATTTCATTGATGTCAATAAATTGTACACCTGTAAAAAGCTGAATTGGCAAATGTTGTGTCATGTATATATTTACAAAAACAAACAAAAAAACAGCAACTGCTGAGACCACCTATGTACAACCAAACACTCATGAGATCTGGTTTCTTAGTTCAGAGGTTTACAGTCATGGTGTCATGGGATATCCCAGTTAAGTGTTCTAATATTGTGTTTAGTGCTTTTTCTCTATTTCCTAGTTCATTGCGTAGTGCCTGGGATCCTAAAAGCTTGCAAAGGGCCATCCAAAGTACAACAAATAATCTCCATTTGCCTGGAGCAACAGAGGAAGAAGGAGAGTCAGGAATAGGAGGAAATGGAATGTGTGGCTAATTGCCTCCATGAACAACCACCTTTGCCATGAGACCATAGGAGCTGAATTTTGTCCAGATATAATTACCAAATGTTTTGATCACAAGATTATATAGAAGAAACCTCATCAAAAGAGGAAAATGAAGTACAGAATTTGAACTTCTCAAGAATCCCACACTTTCTGGAGCCATTGAGGCTGGATGAACTCCCAAAATTATTGCCCTGAGATAATCTTTAAACCTTAACCCAAAAATATTTCCTGAAACCAAACCCGTTACTGTCAAGTCGATTCTGATTCATAGTGACCCTATAGGACATTATTTGCGCCACCTAGGAAGCACTCTTTTCATAGATTCAAACCTAATTATGATCAAGTTTTTAAATCTGTGTACCATATTCCAGGAAATGCAAAGCAAAAAGAAATGTTAAATTTCACCGAGGGGATGCAGCCATGCAAATCTAGAATGTGGGGAATTCTACAAGACAAATGACCTAGTTTCAGCAGTAAGTAGTAGGAAGGGAAGGGGAACTATACTGAATAAAAGAGTCTTAAGAGACATAACTCTATGGGGAAGTTCTACTTTGTCCTACAGGGTTGCTATGAGTTGGAATAGACTCAACAGCAAAGGATTTTTGTTGTTGTTGTTGTTAAGAGACATATTAACCAAACACAATGTGCGGACTTTACTTAAACCCTGATTGATAAAAAAAAAACTGTAAAAATACATATTGAATCAACCAGGAACATTTTTATATTGATTGGAATTGTATCACCTTTAGGGATTATTGAGTTTAGGTGTGATAACACATCGTGGTTGTGTTTTAAAAAAAAGAGTCCTTATTTTTAAAATATATATTGAAGTATTTATGAATGAAATTATATGATGCCTGAGATTTTCTTTAAAATAATTTAAATATTTAATTATAATAATAATTTCATTATAATAAGGAAATCATAAAATAAATGGAAGAATTATAGTTCAATTCAGTTTTTGATCTCTGTTCAGTAAGGTATTTCTAACCTTTTTAAGCAAAGGAGGAGGAGCCCTGATGGCACAATGGTTAAGTGCTGGGCTGCTAACCAAAAGGTAGGCAGTTCGATCCTTTTGGCTCCATGGGAGAAAAGACTTGTTGATCTGCTCCCTTAAAGATTAAACCAACCCACTGCCGTCCTTAAAGATTACAGCCTAGAAAACCCTATAGGGCAGTTCTACTCTGTCCTCTAGGGTAACTGTGAGTTGGGATCGACTTGAAGGCATACAACAATAAGCACAGAAGAAATCACAGAAGAAAAAATCGTAATATGGCATATGTGGTTTTAAAACATCTTCTTATGGATTAAATTGTGTCTCCCAAAAATATGTGTTGGAGTCCTAAACCCTATACTTGTGGATGTAATCCCATTTAGAAATAGGGTTTTCTTTGTTATGATAATGAGGCCTTAGCAGTATTGGGTGTGTCCTAAACCTAATCACTTTTGAGTTATAAAAAGCAACATACACACAGAGATAAGCAAGCACAAACAAAGGGGCAGATAGATGCCACATGAAGATAACTAAGGAACCAAGGATCAGTGGCTACTAGAAGTTGAAATAAACGATATGCTCTAGAGCCATATTCTGAATTCAGACTTCTAACCTCCTTAACTGTGAGAAAATGAATTTCTGTGTTTTAAAGCCACCCACTTGTGGTATTTCTGTTACAACAGTACTAGGAAACTAAAACACATCTCTACAAAAATGATACTACACCTGGTATGCATATTTACAATATATACAACAGTCAAGAGTTATATCTTTTAATATGCATCATCACTATGTTAAGAGATCTTATACATCAATATAAAATACTGTTATTCAAGATTATTTTGAATGTAAGTGACAACAATCCAACTGTAAAAATGGCATGGGGGCATTATCTGACCTCCTCTAATTTTACAAGGGGGAAGGAGAACCAAGATCAACAGCCCAAGGCTGATTCCTATGAGGTGGAGATCAGGCAGCCTCTTCTCTCTGTGAGCTGGGAAGCCCACCTTGCCATTTCTTCTGCTGGGTCTCTGCTGCCAGGCCTCTTCTGCCACCTCTTCTCACCATCTTCAGGGTTACAGCCTGCTCTCTCTCTCTCTCTCTGTCTCCTGCTTCCAGGACCTTCTCAGCACAGGGATCTCAGGTCCAAAGGATGAAATCTCTGCTCCTGGCTGTTCTTCCTTGGTGGTGGTAGGATTCTCCTCTCTGCTCTAGAATTGGCTCTATTTTAAGGCAAAACTGACCAGTCCTCTCGGTGGTCTATCACACTGTACTGCCCAATCACCTGGGTGGGAGTTACAAGACTATGGCTAAAATGCCACACAAAAAATCAATCCACCACAGGCCACCCCTGGCTTTTCTCGCCATGGTTCTTTCATATTTGGAGGATAACTTCCCTGTCCCAATCAATTTACCAGTCCAAAACACTCATTA
Source organism: Loxodonta africana (assembly GCF_030014295.1). Classification (NCBI taxonomy): domain Eukaryota; kingdom Metazoa; phylum Chordata; class Mammalia; order Proboscidea; family Elephantidae; genus Loxodonta; species Loxodonta africana. The sequence continues at coordinate 110,538,488 of NC_087369.1, forward strand.
AAAATTAGTCTCTCAATAGGGCAAAGAGTCCGAAGGGTGAGTTTACCCAGGTACCTGCCAATCAGGTCTAATGCAGGTTTCAATCTGATCTGGTCAGGTTCTCCAAAAGTCATCTTGTATTCACTCTTTCTGGCCTCTGACAAAATCCAATGGAGAGAAGATTATTCCCTTACCCTGTGCCTCACGAGGCATGGCAAAACCTTTAAGGGACTTTGGGTTCGGCCATTACACCCTAATCCAGCAGTGCCTCCCCCTTAGTCCACTCTTTTATACTTACACCTTCTACAATTACAGTTTTTACAATCACAGTTAACCCTGTTAACAATTAACACTCATAGCTGAGTCACGTAATCCTACCATAATCTTCCGCCACACTCTCTTCCCCAGACTCATCAGGAAAAGAGGAATCTATTCAGTGGGGATCCTTTTTTGTCCCCTTCATTTTGAGTGTAAGCACACCTATGAAAGCGTATAAGCCAGCCACTTCATGCCTTTATCTTCCCCTGTTTTACACAGCCAATGTTTAAATTGCCCACCCCTATGAAACCAATACTCTGAGGAGACAAGCTTGTTGCTTGGTCTTGAAGAATCTCCTGTTCCATTTGGTAGTTTGAGCATCTGCATCCATAAGCAAAATCCAGTCCAGAGCAAGCCATCAAATTGCAGCAATCTACACCAGCTCTTGGTGTCAAACATCTTTCTCTACATTTAGTGGGGTTCTGGTCAGTTCATCCCTAGCCATCTAAGTTAGGTCACAATGGGTAGCAGTCTTAGGCTTAAGAATTTACACACACCTCCCAGCACTTTAGACAACCTCATTCACACACTCTCATCTCTAGCCCCCTTGGGCTAGGTCAACGGGTTCTACCCATAAACTTAAGAGTCCACACACAACTCCCTTTACTTCTGACCTGTCAGCCCTACCTGTATCTCTCATCTCTAGGCCCTGTGGGCTGGGCCAACGGGTGCAAATGGAACGTGTCCAAACTCAGCCTATCTCTTCATTGTTGCACTTCCCCCTATTGGACCCAGGTGGTCACCACAAGTGAGCAGATGAAATTGTCTACTCATCAGCTCCTTTTAACTTCCAGTCCTGGAAGGGGGTTCTTTCTGATGGACACTGACTTTTCTGGCCTGGATGCCTCCAACAGCAAACTGCTTGCTTAAAGTTCAAAAAACATAGCAGTCACTTTTTTAATGTAAGTTCTTCCTTCAAATGTGAATCTGCAGTTCTCTCAGCAGTTCTGGGTGGCTCTGCATGTCTTTTCAAATGCAAAACCTGGTCAGGGCTCAGGTTTTCAGCCTAAGCCCCCACACTATACACAGGGCTACTGCATTCAAACAGCCTGTGTTTCCCTCAGGCAACAACTAGATCCCTTTTAGCATATCCAGTCAAGTATTGGCTGAAGGCAGAGTTACAGGCTCTCTGTAATCTATAATACCCAATATTCATTTTTATCATACATTTAGGTATACTTTATAGCATTAAAAAAAAAAAAAACAAACCATTGAGTTGATTCAGACTCATAGCAACCCTATAGGGCAGAGTAGAACTTTCCCATAAGGTTTCCAAGGAGCAGCTGGTAGATTTTAACTGCCAACATTTTGGTTAGCAGCTGAACTCTTAACCACTGTGCCACCAGGGCTATTTCACAACATTAGGTAGGAGAAACATTCAATGCCCATAGTACATTCAATTAAACACATAATCCTAAACATATAACCCTTTTTAAAATATTCCAGTTGCATCTTCTCCAAACTTTATCTTCCCATTTATATGCATATGGTCTTGGGCCTCTGTGTGGAACCAGAAGATCCTGGTTCCCTATCAATCATCCTGGTTATCTGGCCTGGCTTTTGGCCCAGGCCACTCCAGGTGCTGTTTCAGTCATTACAGGTAACAACAACCAAAGTAACCATCTAAGAATCAAGTTTCACTTCCCAAGCCCTTTGTTCTTTCTCTTACAAAGTTCTATGCTTCCATGAATCTGGAGCCGTTGCAAAGAATCCTGCTTCTGACGCCAACCGTCCCTCCCACAGCACTCTCTATTGGGTTCAATAATTCATTGCAATGGCCACAAACAACTCACAGACCATACTCACAATTATGGGGTTTATTAGGGAAGTAACAGTTACAATTCAGGCTCAGGAACACGCTGGATACAGTTCTTCCATCAGGATAGCTGCTTCCCAAATGTGCTTGCAGTTGTGCCTCTCCCTGGCCCTAGGCCTCTTCCCAAAGGCACTCAGCTTTCTCTCTCTGTGAGCTGGGAAGCTCATTGTGCTATCTGCTGCTGGGTCTCTGCTGCCAGGTCTCTCCTGCCACCACTTCTCACTGTCTTCAGGGTTACAGCTTGCTCTCTCCTTCTCTCAATCTCCTGCTTCCAGGAGCTTCTCAGCACAGGGATCCCAGGTCCAGAGGATGCAATCTCTGCTCCTGGCTGTTCTTCCTTGGTGGTGGTAGGATTCTCCTTTCTGCTCTGGAATTGGCTCTATTTTAAGGCAAAACTGACCAGTCCCCTCCATGGGCCACAATTACCCTATCACACAGTCTGGCCCAGTCACTTGGGTGGGAGTTACAAGACAATGGCTAGAAAGGCCACACACAAAAGTAATTAATCCACTGCACCAAAACAAACTAACTTACTATAAAACAGGAACTTTATCAGCCCATATAATGAAGAAAGAATAAGAGTAGATTTGGTTTCAGGCATTACTATATCCACGTACAGGTAGTCTCCGAATTACAATGCATTCAAGTTATGATGAATCACACTTATGACGGTCCTTTTTTTGTACATTTTATTGTTAGTAATATATTACAGTGCATACATAACTTGCTGGTGTTATCATTCTCAGATGTTCACTAACAGATGTTCAATTTTATGATTTCCTGTTCAAAACACTGGTGGATTTATAAAGATACTGACAGTAAAAGGCAATAATAATGAAAACAAAAAAAAAAATGAGGCATTTGACTTACATCAGAGCCAAGTTATGACAGAGTCTTCAGAGAGGAACCCTATAGTAAATTGGGGACTACTTTTATTTTTTTTTTTTCTAATCAAATGATGCCGTTTTTCTTATTCTTTCACCCATCCTTTTGGCTCTGCTTCTCTTTGAATGCTGTGTGTTCTCATTCTCCTCACCTGAATATGGAGAAAATATGTGGGCTGAAAGAAATTGGAAGACAATGTGTATTCATGTAAATAAAAAAAATGGTTAGTAATTGTTGGCTCAATTATAGTTATTCAATATAATTAAATTTTGCATGGTTATGAAATGACATCATAGAAATATTTAATTATCCAATAGCGTGGAGAAAGTGCCTTCAGATATGCAAGTGCAGTGTCATTTCTTTATTATATGTAACTGATCTGATTTTTCTGCCAAGGCTTGTCCTCGACCGTATTGGATAGCAATAAAAAGAGGCAATAAAAACTAGCCCCCACCCTAGATTGCTTTCAATCCTGTTATCTCACTAGGCTCCAATAGCTTAAATTAGCTTTTTAGGTAAATCAGTCAGTCTCTTCTTAGAGACTCAAGTACCCTTCAGCTTTTAGTGTTCTCCCTTCATCCTTCTGATCCTTTCTGAGATGGCTTGTGGGTATGTTTGGGAAGAAGATGGACATGGCTTATGCAACTCTTAGAGCACTAATAGGGGTTTAGGATTTCTTGCTTCCTTATGGAGTCTTTTGGACCCTCATTGGACTCTCTGGACCCTCAATAGTTTGTCTATGCTTCTTTCTAGAATGGTGAATGCTGAGGTGAAACTGCTACCACCTGCCTTTCCAGGGTAGACGTGCTTCAACTACTTGTGGAACTCAGGTTTTTAAGTGTTGTCCCCTTATTTTAAAGTCCCAATCCATGGTGGTCTCTCTTCATTGAAATTCCAGGTTTTTGATGGTCCAAAGCTGTTCTGTCATCCCCAAGTAGCTGCCTCTTTGAGGCACATTGGGACATCTGGTTTCTCATTGTTCATGTCACAGAGAATTAGTGATTCTGCCTCAGAGTCCTCAAACTACCTGCCCAGACCATCTCTGCCCAAACGTCATAGCTCTAACATTGTGTCAGGGCAGCCTCTGCCTAATTTGCCAATAGTTCCTCCATAATTTTTGAGTGTGTGTTCTGGTGGGGAATTGTGAGAGTCCTAGTATCTGATCTCCTAGTTCTTTTTCTGTCTCTATTTTCCTACCAGAATTTACCAGGAACAGTATGGGCTGGCTTTCCCCCTTTTTCCAATTTGGGGAATATCCTTACATCAAACTAATGAAATCAAGCAGGTCTGTCTCCTGATTCTTAAATGGGAGCTAAGGATACCTAAACAATACTTTCCACTTGTCTGAAATTTAACAACTTACATCTTGCGAAAGGGTTTAAGAAGGTCAATTTTGACACTTACCGTTCATCAAGAAAATTGATCATTTGGTCAAAGAAATTTTCTTACTAGAAGACATGGAGGAGGAAAGTTGAAAATAGGGTTTAAGAAAGAGGTAAATAAATTAATTGGTTTAGTTTTTCCAGAATACAACCCTCTATAAGAGGGTATCAGGAAATACTGCTAAGTGAAAACGTGAACAGATGTGGATAGTACCTAATCATATAACTTTATACAATTCAAAGAAGTGGAGGGTCATTATGATTTTGATTTTTATGATTTTGCTGTGACTTGTATCATATTGAAGTGTAATTACTTTATTGATATACAAATTCTCTGATAATGAGGAAGGTAGATGAAAAAGCAAAGTGTGGTAGGATTAACTGGTCTCAGAACCTGAAGTAATTTCAGTGCTGTTATAAGGAAGATGCTTTGGGTCATTTCAGAACCGCAAATGTTGTTTACTATCTATGTCCTAGTGAGAATTCTTCTGAGTTGCTCAGGATTCCTTACAGTACACTGATGAAAAGTTACGCTACTATATAGGGAACAGTAGAGGAGTTTTCTTGTAGGATGAAAGTTAAATATAGAAACAATACAGAGAGAAAAATGGTAGAAGATATTTCAAATAATTAGGAGAAGGGAATTACAAAGGAAGTATCATATTATTCTACCAGATAGTGCAGGAAATCGTAACTTATAATTATAGCCTCTGCCAACCAGTTTAGCTGAAATCTTGGCAAACAATTTTTCTGATTCTTTTGTATCCAAAATGATCCTTAAATGCTTAGTTTGTCTATTCGTTAGTTATTCTGCTAACTACCTTTTCCAGAGTTAAATCTCATATTTTGCTTATTTTCTTGCTGTTGCTGTTGTTGTTATTAGGTGCCATCATCTTGTTTCTGACTCATAGTGACCCCATGCACAACAGAATGAAGCACTGCTAGGTCCTGTGTCATCTTCACAATCATTGTTATGCTTCAGCCCATTGTGACAGCACTGTGTCAATCCATCTTGTTGATGGTCTTCCTCTTTTTCATTGACCCTCTGCTTTACCAAGCAGAATGTCCTTCTCCAGGGACTGGTCCCTCATGATAACACCCAAAGCATGTGAGACAAAGTCTTGCCATCCTCCCTTCTAAGGAGCATTCTGGCTGTACTTCTTACAAGACAGATTTGTTCATTCTTCCAGCAGTCCATGGTGGAGTCAATATTCTTCACCAACATCATAATTCAAAGGCATCAATTCTTCTTTGGTCTTCCTTATTCATTGTTTAGCTTTCACATACACATGAAGTGATTGAAAATATCATGGCCTGAGTCAGGCACACCTTAGTCCTCAAAACACCATCTTTGCTTTTCAACACTTTAAAGAGGTTTTTTTTGCAGCAGATTTGTCCAATGCAATACATCTTTTGATTTCTTGACTGCTGCTTCTGTAGGTGTTGATTGTGGATCAAAGTAAGATGAAATCTTGACAATTTCAGTCTTTTCTCCATTTATCATGATGTTGCTTACTGGTCCAGTTGTGAACTTTTTTATTTTTTATGTTGGGGTGCAATCCATACTGAAGGCTGTGGTCTTCGATCTTCATCAGTAAGTGCTTCAAGTCCTCTTCATTTTCAGCAAGCAAGATTGTGTCATCTGTGTATCGCAGGTTGTTAATGAGTCTTCCTCCAATCCTGATGCCACGTTCTTCTTCACGTAGTCCAGCTTCTTGCACTATCTGACCAGCATACAGATTGAATAAGTATGGTAAAAGAATATATACATAGTACCGACACACACCTTTCCTGATTTTAAACCTAAAAGTATCCACTTTGTTCTGTTCAAACAACTCCCTTTTGGTCTAGGTACAGGTTCCTCATGAGCACATTAAGTGTTCTGAAATTCCCATTCTTTGCAATGTTATCCATACTTTGTTATGATCCACATAGTTGAATGACTGCATAGTTAATAAAACACAGATTAACATCTTTCTGGTATTCACTGCTTTCAGTCAACATCCATCTTACATCAGCCATGGTATCCCTCATTCCACATCCTTTAATGAATCCGGCTTGATTTCTGGCAGATCCCTGTGGATGTACTGCTGCAAATGCTTTTGAATTATCTCAAGCAAAAATTTTACTTGTGTGTGATGTTAATGATACGGTTAGATACTTTCCCCATTTTGTTGGATCACCTTTCTTTGGAATGTGCACGAACATAAATCTTTTCCAGTCGGTTGGCAAGGAAGCCGTTTTCCAAATTTCTTGACATAGACAAGTGAGCACCGCCAACGCTGCATCCATTTGTTGAAACATCTCAACTGATATTCAGTCAATTCCTGGAGACTTGTTTCTGCCATTCCCTTCAGTGCAGCTTGGACCTCTTCCTTCAGTACTCCTGATCTTATGCTACCTCCTGGAAAGGTTAAATGTCAACCAATTCTTTTTGGTACGGTGACTGTGTGTATTCCTTCCATCTTCTTTTAGTGCTTCTGAGTCATTCAATATTTTCCCTGTAGAATTCTGCAATACTGCACTCAAGGCTTGAATTTTCTCTTCAGTTCTTTCAGCTTCAGAAATGATGGGTGTGTTCCTCCCTTTTGGTTTCCTAACTCCAGGTCTTTGAACATTTCGTTATAAGGCTTTATTTTGTCTTCTCAATCTACCCTTCAAAATCTTCTGTCCAGCTCTTTTACTTCATCATTTCTTCCTTTTGCTTTAGCTACTCTACATTCAAGAGTGAGTTTCAGAGTCTCTTCTGACATCCATTTTCATCTTTTCCTTCTTTCCTGTCTTTTTTTTAAAAATATTTTTTTTTGTGCTTTAAGTGAAAGTTTACAAATCAAGTCAGTCTGTCACATAAAAAAAAGCTTGTATATACCTTACTACATACTCCCATTTACTCTCCCCCTAATGAGTCAGCCTGCTCCCTCCTTCCAGTTTCTCCTTTCGTGATCATTTTGCCAGTTTCTAACCCTCTCTACCCTCCCATCTCCCCTCCAGACAGGAGATTCCAACACAATCTCAAGTGTCCACCTGATACAAGTAGCTCACTCTTCTCCAGCATCTCTCCAACCCATCGTCCAGTCCCTTCCATGTCTGATGAGTTGTCTTCGGGAATGGTTCCTGTCTTGGGCCAACAGAAGGTTTGGGGACCATGACCGCCGGGATTCCTCTAGTCTCAGTCAGACCATTAAGTATGGTCTTTTTATGAGAATTTGGGGTCTGCATCCCACTGTTCTCCTGCTCCCTCAGGGGTTCTCTGCTGTGCTCCCTGTCAGGGCAGTCATTGGTAGTGGCCGGGCACCATCTAGTTCTTCTGGTCTCAGGATGATGTAAGTCTCTGGTTCATGTGGCCCCTTCTGTTTCCTGGGCTCATAGTTATCATGTGACCTTGGTGTTCTTCATTCTCTTTTGCTCCAGGTGGGTTGAGACCAGTTGATGCATCTTAGATGGCCTCTTGTTAGCATTTAAGACCCCAGACGCCACACTTCAAAGGGGATGCAGAATGTTTTCATAATAGATTTTATTTTTCCAGTTAACTTAGAAGTCCCCTTAAGCCATAGTTTCCAAACCCCCACCCTTGCTCCGCTGACCTTCGAAGCATTCAGTTTATCCCAGAAACTTCTTTGCTTTTGGTCCAATCCAGTTGAGCTGACCTTCCCTGTACTGAGTATTGTCCTTCCCTTCACCTAAAGTAGTTCTTATCTACTAACTAATCAGTAAATAACCCTCTCCCACCCTCCCTCCCTCCCCCCTCGTAACCACAAAAGAATGTGTTCTTCTCAGTTTATACTATTTCTCAAGATCTTATAATAGTGGTCTTATACAATATTTGTCCTTTTGCCTCTGACTAATTTCACTCAGCATAATGCCTTCCAGGTTCCTCCATGTTATGAAATGTTACACAGATTCGTCACTGTTCTTTATCGATGCATAGTATTCCATTGTGTGAATATACCATAATTTCTTTAATCACTCATCCGTTGATGGACACCTTGGTTGCTTCCAGCTTTTTGCTATTGTAAACAGTGCTGCAATAAACATGGGTGTGCATATATCTGTTTGTGTGAAGGCTCTTATTTCTCTAGGGTATATTCCGAGGAGTGGGATTTCTGGGTTGTATGGTAGTTCTATTTCTAACTTTTTAAGAAAACGCCAGATAGATTTCCAAAGTGGTTGTACCATTTTACATTCCCACCAGCAGTGTATGAGAGTTCCAATCTCTCCGCAGCCTCTCCAACATTTATTATTTTGTGTTTTCTGGATTAATGCCAGCCTTGTTAGAGTGAGATGGGATCTCAACGTAGTTTTAATTTGCTTTTCTCTAATGTCTAATGATCGAGAGCATTTTCTCATGTATCTGTTAGCTGCCTGAATATCTTCTTTAGTGAAGTGCGTGTTCATATCCTTTGCCCACTTCTTGATTGGGTTGTTTGTCTTTTTGTGGTTGGTTGAGTTTTAATGGAATCATATAGATTTTAGAGATTAGGCGCTGGTCAGAGATGTCATAGCTGAAAATTCTTTCCCAGTCTGTAGGTGGTCTTTTTACTCTTTTGGTGAAGTCTTTGGATGAGCATAGGTGTTTGATTTTTAGGAGCTCCCAGTTATCGGGTTTCTCTTCAGCATTTTTGGTAATGGTTTGTATTCTGTTTATGCCTTGTATTAGGGCTCCTAACATTGTCCCTATTTTTTCTTCCATGATCTTTATCCTTTTAGTCTTTATGTTTAGGTCTTTGATCCATTTGGAGTTAGTTTTTGTGCATGGTGTGAAGTATGGGTCCTGTTTCATTCTTTTGCAAATGGATATCCAGTTATGCCAGCACCATTTGTTAAAAGACTCTCTTTTCCCCAATTAAGTGACACTGGTCCTTTGTCAAATATCAGCTGCTCATATGTGGATGGATTTATATCTGGGTTCTCAATTCTGTTCCATTGGTCTATGTGCCTGTTGTTGTACCAGTACCAGGCTATTTTGACTACTGTGGCTGTATAATAGGTTCTAAAATCAGGTAGAGTGAGGCCTCCCACTTTCTTCTTCTTTTTCAGTAATGGTTTACTTATCCAGGGCTTCTTTCCTTTCCATATGAAGTTGGTGATTTGTTTCTCCATCACATTAAAAAATGTCATTGGAATTTAGATCAGAAGTGCATTGTATGTAGAGATGGCTTTTGGTAGAATAGACATTTTTACTATGTTAATTCTTCCTATCCATGAGCAAGGTATGTTTTTCCACTTATGTAGGTCCCTTTTAGTTTCTTGCACTAGTACTTTGTAGTTTTCTTTGTATAGGTCTTTTACATCCTTGGTAAGATTTATTCCTAAGTATTTTATCTTCTTGGGGGCTACTGTGAATGGTATTGATTTGCTGATTTCCTCTTCGATGTTCTTTTTGTTGATGTAGAAGAATCCAAGTGATTTTTGTATGTTTATCTTATAACCTGAGACTCTGCCGAACTCTTCTATTAGTTTCAGTAGTTTTCTGGAGGACTCCTTAGGGTTTTCTGTGTATAAGATCATGTTATCTGCAAATAGAGATAATTTTACTTCTTCCTTGCCAATCTGGATGTCTTTTATTTCTTTGTCTAGCCTAATTGCTCTGGCTAGGACCTCTAGCACAATGTTGAATAAGAGCGGTGACAAAGGGCATCCTTGTCTGGTTCCCATTCTCAAGGGAAATGCTTTCAGGCTCTCTCCATTTAGAGTGATGTCGGCTGTTGTATAGATGTCCTTTATTATGTTGAGGAATTTTCCTTCAATTTCTATTTTGCTGAGAGTTTTAATCATGAATGGGTGTTGGACTTTGTCAAATGCCTTTTCTGCATCAATTGAGAAGATCTTGTGGTTTTTGTCATTTGTTTTATTTATATGGTGGATTACATTAATGGTTTTTCTAATATTAAACCAACCTTGCATACCTGGCATAAATCCCACTTGGTCGTGGTGGATTATTGTTTTGATATGTGGTTGAATTCCATTGGCTAGAATTTTGTTGAGGATTTTTGCATCTATGTTCATAAGGGATATAGGTCTGTAATTTTCTTTTTTCTGTGATGTCTTTACCTGGTTTTGGTATCAGGGATATGGTGGCTTCATAGAATGAGCTAGGTAGTATTCCATCATTTTCTACGCTTTGAAATACTTTTAGTAGTAGTGATGTTAACTCTTCTCTGAAAGTTTGGTAGAACTCTGCAGTGAAGCAGTGAAGCCGTCCGGGCCAGGGATTTTTTTTTGTTGGGAGTTTTTTGATTACCTTTTCAATCTCCTTTTTTGTTATGGGTTATTTAGTTGTTCTACTTCTGATTGTGTTAGTTTAGGTAGGTAGTGTTTTTCTAGGAATTCATCCATTTCTTCTAGGTTTGTTAATTTGTTAGAGTACAATTTTTTGTAATAATCTGATATGATTCTTTTAATTTCAGTTGGGTCTGTTGCGATGTGGCCCATCTCATTTCTTATTTGGGTTATTTGTTTCCTTTCCTGTATTTCTTTAGTCAGTCTGGCCAATGGTTTATCAATTTTGTTCATTTTTTCAAAGAACCAGCTTTTGGCTTTGTTAATTCTTTCAATTGTTTTTCCGTTCTCTAATTCATTTAGTTCAGCTCTATTTTTTATCATTTGTTTTCTTCTGGTGCCTGATGGATTCTTTTGTTGCTTGCTTTCTATTTGTTCAAATTGTAGGCACAGTTCTCTGATTTTGGCTCTTTCTTCTTTATGTACGTGTGCATTTACTGATACAAATTGACCTCTGAGCACTGCTTTTGCTGTGTCTCAGAGGTTCTGATAGGAAGTGTTTTCATTCTTGTTGCATTCTATGAATTTCTTTATTCCCTCCTTAATGTCTTCTATAACCCAGTCTTTTTTGAGCAGGGTATTGTTCAGTTTCCAAGTATTTGATTTCTTTTCCCTGATTTTTCTGTTATTGATTTCCACGTTTATGGCCTTGTGGTCTGAGAAGATGCTTTGTAATATTTCGATGTTTTGGATTCTGCAAAGGTTTGTTTTATGACCTAATATGTGGTCTATTCTAGAGAATGTTCCATGTGTGCTAGAAAAAAAAGTATACTTTGCAGCAGTTGGGTGGAGAGTTCTGTATAAGTCTATGAGGTCAAGTTGGTTGATTGTAGCAATTGGGTCTTCCATGTCTCTCTTGAGCTTCTTACTGGAAGTCCTGTCCTTCTCCGAAAGTGGTGTGTTGAAGTCTCCTGCTGTAATTGTGGAGGTGTCTATCTCACTTTTCAGTTATGTTAAAGTTTGTTTTATGTATCTTGCAGCCCTGTCATTGGGTGCATAAATATTTAATATGGTTATATCTTCCTGGTCAATTGTCCCTTTAATCATTATGTAGTGTCCTTCTTTATCCTTTGTGATGAATATAACTTTAAAGTCTATTTTGTCCAAAATTAATATTGCTACTCCTGATCTTTTTTGCTTGTTGTTTTCTTGATATATTTTTTTCCATCCTTTGAGTTTTAGTTTGTTTGTGTCTCTAAGTCTAAGGTGTGTCTCTTGTATGCAGTATATAGACGGATTGTGTTTCTTTATCCAGTCTGAGACTCTCTCTTTATTGGTGCATTTAGTCCATTTACATTCAGCGTAATTATAGATAAGTATGTGTTTAGTGCAGTCATTTTGATGCCTTTTTGTGTGTGCTGTTGGCAATTTCATTTTTCCATTTACTTTTTTGTGCTGAGAAGTTTTTCATTGTAAATTGTGTGTTCATCATTTTCATAGTAGTTGAATTTATGTTTGCTGAGTCGTTATTTTTTTCTTGGTTTTTATTTTGAGTTATGGAATTGTTAGACCACTTTGTGGTTTTTATTTTTTTTTGTGGTTACGTTAATATTTACCCCTATTTTTCTAAGTAAAAACCTAACTTGTATTGTCCTATATCGCCTTGTTTTCCTCTCCATATGGCAGTTCTATGCCTCCTGTATTTAGTCCCTCTTTTTGATTATTGTGATCTTTTACATAATGACTTCAATGATTCCCTGTTTTGAGCATTTTTTTTCTTTTTAAAGTTACTCTTAATTTGTTTTTGTGATTTCCCTATTTGAGTTGATATCAGGATGTTCTGTTCTGTGACCTTGTGTTGTATTGGTATCTGATATTATTGATTTTCTGACCAATTTCCTTTAGTATTTCTTGTAGCTTTGGTTTGTTTTTTGCATATTCTCTAAGCTTGTGTTTATCTGTAAATGTTTTAATTTCACGTTCATATTTGAGAGAGAGTTTTGCTGGATATATGATCCTTGGCTGGCAGTTTTTCTCCTTCAGTGCTCTATATATGTCATCCCATTGCCTTCTTGACTGCGTGGTTTCTGTTGAGTAGTCTGAACTTACTCTTATTGATTCTCCTTTGTAGGAGACCTTTCTTTTATCCCTGGCTGCTTTTAAAATTTTCTCTTTATCTTTGGTTTTGGCAAGTTTGATGATAATATGTCTTGGTGATTTTCTTTTTGGATCAATCTTAAATGGGGTTCGATGAGCATCTTGGATAGATATCCTTTCATCTTTCATGATGTCAGGGAAGTTTTCTGCCAACAGATCTTCAACTATTCTCTCTGTATTTTCTGTTATCCCTCCCTGTTCTGGAACTCCAATCACACACGTTATTCTTCTTGATAGAGTCCCACATGATTCTTAGGGTTTCTTCATTTTTTTTAATTTTTTAATCTGATTTTTCTTCAACTATATATTTTTTTATATTGGTGTCAATTGTCTTAACCTCCAGCCTCCCCACTCTGCATTCCAATTGTTCAATTCTACTTCTCTGACTTCCTATTGAGTTGTCTAATTCTGTAATTTTACTGTTAATCTTTTGGATTTCTGAATGCTGTCTCTCTATGGATTCTTGAAGCTTATTAATTTTTTCACTATGATCTTGAATAATCTTTTTGATTTCTTCAACTACTTTATCAGTGTGTTCTTTGGCTTTTTCTGTAGATTGCCTTATTTTATTTATGAGGTCATCACTGATGTCTTGAAGCATTCTGTAAATTAGTTTTTAATATTCTGCATCTGGCAATTCCAGGATTGTACCTTCATTTGGGAAAGATTTTGATTCTTTAATTTGGGGAGTTGTAGAAGGAAGCATGCTCTGCTTCTTTATGTGGTTTGATATCGACTGCCATCTCCAAGCCATCTATAAGATATTGTAATGATTTATTTTATATTTGCTCACTGAGTCTTATCTTTTTTTGTTTTCTTTCAATATACGTAGATGGGCTACTAGATTGTGCTGTCTTGATTGTTGTATCCTTTGAATCACTATGTCCTATTACCAGCTGGTTTGGGCTGTTACCAGACATATAATCCTAAGAGTCCATTCACTATTCTTGAGTAGAATCTGATTTTGGGTCACCAAGTGTGTGGTGTAGACTGTCACCTCTTCACTTAGAGGAGTAGTGGTGATAGTTGTGTGCACCAGATTCTAGTTGCAGCAGGGGGTCTCTCTCCGGGGGGGGCAGGATGCTGACAGGCTTCCCCCAAGTGCCAGTGAGGTAGGTGTGTCTCTATTCCTAAAGCTCTTTGCTGGGCGGGCTCTGCAGCTGTACCTTAGGCACCCAATGCCTGTACCTCTACAGATTGTTGGGTATCACTATCCTCAGACCCCTATGGCAGGAGGCTAGGTGGTTTGGTGGAGCTTCAGCCCTTGGTTCTTCTTTGTGGGTCAGTGAGGGCTCTGTTTAATAGGTAGAGATATCAGACCTGGGAAACTTGTCTTTCCAGTAAGCTGCTAAAACAATTACAGTCAGATCACTATCAGAATTGCCTTTGCATTATAATAGCCACCTTGTTCCCTGTAGGGATGAAAGCCGAAGACTGTGGATCTCATATGCTTGGCTGGAGCTTGTTCTGTATTTTTATTCCAATTTCAGGAAGTCAGGGAAGGATTTTTGGTTCCTGGTTTTTTTTTGTAGCTGCTTCTCTCAGGCCAGGAGAATGGGTTAGGAAAAGACAAAAACAAAAAAAAAGAAAAAACCCGCAGAGCACTTAACTCTCTGACCCAGGAAATTCCAATGTTAATGATGCTGCCCGGGGGGGAGGGGAGAGATCAGATAGATAGGAGTGAGTAGCTCCCAGAAATATAGACAAAGTTAGGTATCTTGTTTGGTGATGACTGTTTTATCTGAGATTCCCGAGGGGTGTGTATCCTGTGGTTGCCGGGTCAAGATTGCCCCTGAGGGTCAGGCTTGCGTCCTGTGCTTGTGCTGTCTCAGAAACCGTGGTCAGTTCCTCCGCTCCCAGTCCAAAGCCCAGCGCCAAGATTCCCCAGCTGGGATGCCACACTCCAGGCTCCAAAACCAGTCGCTGCCTCCCGGTGACTTCTCCTCCTGTCAGCCGCATTGCTGTGCTACCTGCGTGCAGTGTCTGGGCTTCCCCCGAGGTCACTTCTGGGGTCTAGGGCTGCCTCCAGTGTTTGTGCTGTCTCAGGATGCCATGCTCAGCACCCCTGCTCCAAGTCCAAAGCCCGGCCGAAGGTTTTCTGACTGGGACGCTGGCTCCAGGCTCCAAAAACAGTCGCTGCTTCCCCGTGTTTGCTCGTTCTTTCATTAGCTACGTCAGTGTGCAGCCTGCTTGCACTGAGTGTCTGTCACTCAGGTCAACTCTTTATATCTGTGTTTGATGGTCAGGGTTTGTAGAATGTCATGTATGAGATCGATTCACTTGTTTTTCCGAGTCTTTATTGCAAGAGCAATCCAAGGTGGCTTCTACCTACTCAGCCATTTGGCCCCTCCTCCTTTCCTGTCTTTTAATGACCTTTTGCTTTCTTCATTTACGACATCATTCCACAACTTGTTTGATCTTCATTAGTGTTCAATGCATCAAATATATTCTTGAGATGGTCTCTAAATTCAGGTGGGATATACTCAAGATCGTATTTTGGCTCTCTTGGACTTACTCTAATTTTCTTCAGCTTCTACTTGAACTTGCATATGAACAATTGATTTTTTTTCTGCATCCGGCCCCTGGCCTTGTTCTGACTGATGATATTGAGCTTCTCCATCTTTCTTGCTTGTGCCCTATATTTTCATGCTCATCATTACTATTTTGCATTTTGGTCTTACTATGGGCTTTCTATACTGAACAGATCTTCTGACTTAAAACCATCAGCTTAAAGTTATTCGGATAATTCCAACCTCACATTATTTGGCATTCTCACAGATAAGTTAAGCCCACTCACCTGTCAGATCTGGTACTATACCAAATGATGATGAGTCAATAACTCAATCTTGAGTACTACGGGTCCAATTACTGGCATTTTTCTGTAAGACTAGCTCAGTGACATTTATCTCACAATCAATGTATGGATTCACAACAATCTGAATCAAATTCACAGCCAATTGTTTTTGAAAATCGACCATAAAATTATAAATTTATATGGATTTACAAAGGGTCAAAAATAACTAAGATAATCCCAAATAAGAAAACCATACTTTTATAAGATACTGTGATATTTTTTGCAAAAATAGACCAGTGAAACAGAATAAAGAGTCCAGAGTCTAGAAACAGACCCGATTATGTCATTTGATTTACTGGACCAATTGAATACTGATATGGGGAAAAACAATTTAAAAAAAAAACTTGATTTCTTCCTCATGCCATACAATTTGGGGAGTAAAAACTTGTTTGCACTGAAGAAAAAAAAAGTCAATCCTGTTGTTAATCAGGCTAGAAGACACAAAGTCAGCTGCAGTTAGCAGGAAACATTGTTTCACCCAAGGCCATGCAGCACCTATAATGTGCAAGGACTGCCTCTCTGACTGCCTGCTGCTTTCTTCCTAGGGACACCCCAGACAGATATTTTCTACTCTTCATTATTACTAAAAAAAACCCAAACCCATTGTCTTTCAGATGATTCTGACCATAGCAACCCTATATGACAGAGTAGAACTGCCTCATAGGATTTCCAAGGAATGGCTGGTGGATTTGAACTACTGACCTTTTGGTTAGCAGCTGTAGCTCTTAACCACTGCACGAGGGGAGGTCCAATTGCTAAACTCTCTCACCTCACCCCAGCAAACAATCACTAGTTAATTGCCCCTTCTTCTAATCCTCAGAAACAGCAACCAATTTAGAACAGATCCATGTTTCCCTTAGACCTTCCTCAGAATTCTTCAGATGTAACCCAATCTTTACAAAAGACACATTTATTCTCCATCTTGTTAAGTGGAACTTTATGGTTCCTCTGAAATGCACCTCCCTTGCTAGGAGTCAATAAGTTCTGTTTTTGTCAGACTACAGTCTTGTTTCTGGTAGTGTTAACAGGAGTTTGAAAACTCTAAATGTGCAGTGTAAAACTAGAACTGTAACAGAAAAATGTCTTCATGACTGTGTAATAGGCAAAGATTTATTCTAAAGAAAACAACTAGCACTAACCATAAAGAAAAAGATTTGTCTACATAAAAATTAAGAACTTCCTTTAATCAATACGTCTTTAAGAGAAAGAAAATACAAGTCAAAGAGTAGAAAGGGACAGTAGAAGCACATTTAATTGACAGAGGGGCCTTTGTCCATAATATATAATGAATTCCTAAAATTAATGAAAGCCAGACAATCTAAAAGGCAAATAGGGAATAGACTTTTTTAGACAATTTGGAAAGAAGAGATCCACACAGGAAAAATTGGTAAAATTACTTTGTAAAACTGTTCATCAGACTCTACTGCAACTGAATGTATGCACACCCTTTGAATCACCAGTTCCACTCATAGGTAAATGACCAACAGAAATGGGTACATATGTGTACCAGAAAGCAAGTACAAAAATGTTCATACCAGATCTGTTCATAATATCTAGAAACCAGAAATGACCCGAATGTCCACTAACAGTGGAATCAGCCAAAGAGTAAGTTCATTTGCAGCATACTCATAGAGTGGAATACTATGAAGAAATAAAAAAGGGTGAAGTGCTCCTACATGCAGCAGCATGGATGGATTTCACAAATGTGGAGCAAAAAAAAAAGCCAGTCACAAGATAATACATGCCATATGATTCAATTGCTATAACCTTCAAAAACAGGAAAAAGTAATTTACAATGCTAGAAAGGAGGGTGGGAACAGTGGTAGGTATTGGGGCAAAAAGAGGGTTTAGGTACTGGAAGCTATTTAATTTGCATTGACCTGAAAGGCCAATTCAGCAATCTCCACACTTATGATTTGGGACATTACTGTCTGTGTTATTCATAATTACATACTGTAAAAAAGGTAGGCACAGGGAGGAGGCAACTTATAACTCTAGTACAAAGGAAATGGCTAAAACTTAAATGAACCTGTAAAATTGAGAGAGATTCTCAATTCCCAAAATGCACTCCAAGTTTTCTTTTACTGTCAATCATGCAAAACAAGATTTTAAATGAGAGGGATTAACTGGGAAGTGACAGGGGAATTGAGGTTTTCCTGGGAGATTTTTCAGTCATTACTGGGTTATGACTGATGATAACTATGACTAGGGCATGTGTCGAAGATACTTCAAAAATGGCTGCAGCCATACATTGACAGGGAACTGCTAGAAGTTCAAGCTGGTTTCACAGAATGGTGTGGAATGAAGAATATCATTGTTGATGTCAGATGGGTATTTGCTGAAAACAGAGAATACCAGAAAGATGTTTACCTATGTTTTATTGACTATGCAAAGGCGTTTGACTGGATCATAACAAATTACAAATAACACTAAAAAGAATGGGAATTCCAGAACACTTAATTGTGCTCTTGCAGAATCTGTATATTGATCAAGGGAGTCATTCGAACAGAGCATGGTTTAAAATCAGAAAAAGTATGGGTCAGGATTGTATCCCTTCACCTTAATTATTCAATCTGTATGATAAGCAGATAATCTGAGAAGCTGGACTACATGAACGACACAGCATCAGGATTGGAGGAAGACTCATTAACAATCTACAATATGCAGATGACACAACACTACTTGATAAAAGTGAAGACAACTTGAAACACTTACCAAAGAAGGTCAAAAAGTACAGACTTACAAAAACAATAGAAAGAATCAACAAAAGCAAAAGTTGGTTCTTTGAAAGGATCAACAAAATCGACAAACTATTGGCCAAATTTACAAAAGAAAAAGAGGGGAGAACACAAATAACCCAAAGAAGAAATGAAATGGGGGACACTGCTACAGACTCAACTGCAATAAAAAGGATCATAATAGAGTACTATGAAAAACTATACCGCCAACAAATTTGAAAACCTAGAGGAAATGGATACATTTCCAGAAATAAACTACCTACCCAAACTAACACAAACTGAAGTTGAAAATGTGAACAGACTCATAACAAGAGAAGAGGTTGAAAAGGAAAAAAAAAAAAAAAAAAACTCCCACCAAAAAAGAGCCTAGGCCCAGATGGCTTCACTGGAGAATTCTACCAAACATTCAGAGAAGAGCTCACACCAGTACTACTCAAATGATTTCAGAACATAGAAAAGGGAGCAATACTTCCAAATTCATTTTATGAAGCCACCATAACCTTTGATATCAAAACCAAGCAAAGGCACCAAAAAAAAAAAAAAATTACAGACCAATATCTCTTGTGAATATAGAGGCAAAAATTCTCAACAAAATTCTAGCCAATAGAATTCAGCATCTACACCACGACTAAGTGGGATTCATACCAGGTATGCAGGGATGTTCAACATTAGAAAATCAATCAATATAATCCACCACATAAATAAAATAAAAGAATCACATGATAATTGATGCAGAAAAGGCATTTGACAAAGTCCAACACCCATTCCTGATTAAAAAAAAAAAAAAACTCTCAATAAAATAGTGTAGAAGGGCAAGTCCTTACCATAATAAAGGGCAACTTTACAAAACCAACAGCCAACATCATTCTTAATGGAGAGAGGCTGAAAACATCCTCCCTGAGAACAGAAACAAGGCAAGGTTGCCCTTTACCACCACTCCTATTTAACACTGTGCTGGAAGTCCTAGCTAGAGCAATAAGGCAAGAAAAGAAAACAAAGGGCACCCAGATTAGTAAGGAAGAAGTAAAACTGTTTCTATGTGCAGATGATATGATACTATACATAGGAAATCCAAAAGACTGTATGAAAAAATTATTGAAACTAACAAAAAGATTCAGCAGTGTAGCAGGATACAAGATCAACATTCAAAAATCAGCTGGATTCTTATACACCAATAAAGAGAATTATGAAAAGGAAATCAAACAACGTTTATAATAGCCCCTAAAAAAATAAGATACTTAGGAATAAATCTCACCAGGGATGTAAAAGATCTATACAAAGAAAACTACAAAACACTGCTGCAAGAAACCAAAAGAGACTTATATAAATGAAAAAGCACACCTAGGTCATGGATAGATAGACTCGACATTGTGAAAGTGTCAATGCTACCCAGAGCAATCTACAAATACAACATAATCCTGATTCAAATATCAACAGCATTCTTTAAAAGAGATGGAAAAACTAATTATTAACTTTATATGGAAAGGAAGAGGCCCTAGATAAGTAAAGCACTACTGAAGAAGAAGAATAAAGTAGGGGGACTCCCACTGTCTAGCCTCAGAATCTACTATATAGCTATGGTAGTCAAGACAGCCTGGAGGCAGTACAATGACAGACACATTGACCAGAATCGAGAACCCAGATGTACATCCATCCACATATGGTCACCTGATCTTCGACAAAGGCCCGAAGTCCATCAAATGGGGAAAAGATAGTCTTTTTTAACAAATAGTTCTGGCAAAACTGGATGTCCATCTGTAAAAAAATGATATAGGACCCATACTTCACACCATACACAAAAACTAATTAAAAATGGATCAAAGACCTAAATATAAAAGGAAAAACAATAAAGATCATAGAAGAAAAAATAGGGTCAATTCTAGAGGCCCTATTACAAGGCATAAACAAGATACAAACAATAACTTAAAATACACAAACACCAGGAGCTAAGCTAGATAACTTGGATCTCCTAAAAATTAAACACTTATGCTCATCAAAAGAGTAAAAAGAGAACCTACAGACTGGGGAAAAATTTTTGGCTATGAGAAATCTGACAAAGTTCTAATCTGTAAAATCTACAGGAAAATCCAACACCTCTGCAACAAAAAAGAGAAATAATCCAATTAAAAAATGGGCAAAAGATGTGAACAGATACTTCACCAATGAAGACATTCAGGATGCCAACAAACATATTAGGAAATGCTTGCAATCACTAGCCATTAGAGAAATGTAAATCAAAATCACAACGAGATACCATCTTACCCCGACATTACTGGCAAGAATAAAAAAAAAAATAGAAAATAACAACTGTTGGAGAGGCTGTGGGGAGAGTGGAACTCTTACACACTGCTGGTGGGGATGTAAAACGGTACAACCATTTTGGAAAACAATATGGTGATTCCTTTAAAAGTTAGAAATAAATATACCATATGATCCAGCGATCCCACTCCTAGGAATGTAGAAATAAAAGTCCTCACATGAATAGACATATGCACACCCATGTGCATTGCAGCATTATTCTCAATAGCAAAAAGATGGAAACAACCTAGGGGCCCATCAACAGATGAATGGATAAACAAACTATGGCACATACACACAAGGGAATACTATGCAACGATAAAGAACAGTGACGAATCTGTGAAACATCTTACAAGATGGATGAATCTGGAGGGAATTATGCTGAGTGAAATAAGTCAATCACAAAAGGACAAATGAGACTGCTATCGTAAAAACTCATGAAAAGTTTTACACCCAAAAAGAAACAATCTTTGATGGTTTCAAGGTTGGGGAATGGTAGGAAGGGAAAAACACTAAATAAGCAATAGATAAGTGATAACTTTGGTGAAGGGTAAGACAGTACACGATACTGAGGAAGCCAGCACAACTTGACCAAGGCAAGGTCATAGGAACTCCATAGATACATCCAAACTCACTGAGGGACCAAATTACTGGGCTGAGGGCTGTGGGGACCATGGTTTCAGGAGCATCTAGCTCAACTGACATAACAGTTTATAAAGAAAATATTCTACATCCTACTTTGGTGAGTAGTGTGTGGAGGTCTTCAAATATTGCAAGAGGCTATCTAAGACACTTCACTCTTCTCACCCCATATGGAGCAAGGGAGAAAGAAGAAAACCAAAGACTCAAGGGAAAGATTAGTCCAAAGGATTAATGGACCACAAGTATTATAGCCTCCACCAGGCTGAGTCCAGCACAAATAGATGGTGCCAGGCTACCATCACCGACTGCTCTGACAGGGATCACAATAAAGGCTCCAGACACAGCTGGGAAAAAAATGTAGAACAAAATTCTAACTAACCAAAACAAAACAAAACAAAAAAAACCAGACTTACTAGTCTGACAGAGATTGGAGAAATCAGAGTATGGCACCTGGAATCCCTTTTAACTCAATGATGAAGTCACTCCTGAGGTTCACCCTTCAGCCAAAGATTAGACAGGCCCATAAAACAAGAAGAGGCTAAATGGGCACACTAGCCTAGGGGCAAGGATGAGAAGGTAGGAAGGGACAGGAAAGCCAGGAATGGGGAACCAAAGGTTGAGAATGGGAGAGTGTAGACATGTTGTAGGGGTGGCAACTAATGTCACAAAATAATATGTGTATTAATTGTTTAATAAGAAACTAATTTTCTCTGTAAACCTTCATCTAAAATACAATTTAAAAAAATTGACAACATCAACTCAAAAGATTAGACAGAAACCTTAGGGGGCAGTGAGTTTATGTTAATGGGGGAGGAACAACTCAGAAAAGGAGCGTAAGAATTATCACACAACTTGAAGGATATAATCATTGTCACTGAATTGTACATGCAGAAATTGTTGAATTGATGTATGTTCTACTGTGTATGTTCTCAACAACAACAAAATAAAATAAATTAAAATTAAAAAAAAGTATAGCCTTGGATATAGATTACATTTGAAAATAAAGCAAAAATCCTCACAACTGGACTAATAAACAACATCATAGTAAATGCCAAAGAAATTGAAGTTGTCAAGGATTTCATTCTACTTGGATCAATCATCAATGCTCATGGAAGCTGCAGTCAAGAAATCAAACAACTTATTGCATTGGGAAAATCAGCTTCAAAGGAGCTCTTTAAAGTGTTAAAAAGCAAAGACATCACTTTCATGACTAAGGTGTACCCGACCCTAACCATGGTCTTATTAATCACCTCACATGCGTGTGAAAGCTGGGCAATGAAAAAGGAAGACCAAAGAAGAATTGATGCATTGGAATTCTGGTGTTAGTGATGAATATTAAATACCATGTAATACTAGAATGAACAAATCTTAGAGGAAGTATAGCCAGGATGCTTCTTAGAGGCAAGGATGGTAAGATTTTGTCTTGCTTATTTGGACACACCATCAGGAAAGGCGAGTTGCTAGAAAACAGCAGTACGTTTGGTAAAGTAGATGGTCAGCGAAAATGAGGGAAAAACTCCATAAGATGGGTTGACACAGTGTCTCTAACAACGGGATCAAATATAGCAGGGTTTGTGAGAATGGTGTTGGGATGAGCAATGTTTAGTTCTGTTATACATAAAGTTGACATGAGTTGGAGCCGATTCAATTGCAATTAACAACAACAGGGCATTTTGGGGTGCATTGGCAGAGTATGACAGGAATAAATTCTACAGGATTTCTCTAAGATTTACACTTGAGATAAGGTTTCTGCAAGAATTTTATCTGGGCAACCCTCCCAAGACAGTAATTGATATCAAGTCTCTAATTGGTTCAGAGATGTGCATTCCAATCTCATAGCAGATAATTTTGCAGACAATGATCAACAGTCTTGGTCAGGAAAGGGACAGGAGCCTGATTCAAATGTGAAAAAAAAAGTCTAAAAACTGGATAACCTACAAGTGTGCCTTGGAAAAAATACAACCAGAATGCTCCTTAGAAGCAAGGATGGCAAGAGTACGTCTCACATACTTTGGATATGTTACCAGGAGGGACCAGTCCCTGGAGAAAGACATCATGCTTGGTAAAACAGAGGGTCAGCAAAAAAGGAAGACCCTCAGCGATTATAACAATGGGCTTAAATGTAGCAACAATTGTGAGGATGGTGAAAGATTGGGCAATGTAGGGTTGTTGTGGGTTAGAACCAACTCGACAGCACCTAACAACAACAACAACATAATTAATAACTAAAGAATAATGATAGAAATAATTAATGTAAAATAATTTATATTTATTTTTAATTAATTTAAACATTTGTCAACAGTAGTTATGCCTATGAAAGTGGCAATCATGATGTCAGAGCAAAGGAATTGACACAAACTAAGTGACCACATACAATTTAGAAACCAGCTCTATTATCCTCAAGTATTCAATTTTTTTTCCACAGGGGATTGTGCAAAGCAAATACTTAAATAAGGAAGAAGACTGGGAAGTGACAGACAGTTTAAGTTTTGCCTTGAGATTTGCAGCCATTGTAGGGCGACTGGGGCATTTTGGGTGCATTGAGAGATGAGTGATAATAATTAATTATGCAAGTTTTTTCTGAAAGTTTGCACATGAACTCACACACCTGACCGCTCACATCTGTGTGTGGGCAGACAGATAATTTCAGTGTATAGGTTTGCTCAGATAAAAAAAGCTTGCAGAAACCCTATCTCAAGTACACCAGATCAGGTGCAAACCTTAGAGGACTTCTGTGCAATTCATTGCTCTCTTATTCACCCAATGCACCCCCAAAGCCCTAGTAACTCAGTAATGACTAAAAAACCCCCCAGTAAAACCTCAATTCCCCTATCACTTCCCAGTTAAACAAATAAGAACAATATAGGCCCCTGACCGGTCCAGAACAGAGAATCTCAACTGCTAAACTACAGAGTTCGGAAAAAAAAAAAAACGATTAACATCCAGGTTTATTTCGGGAATACAAGGAGATACTGCCTGGTTTAAAGTCAGAAAAGGTGTGTGTCTGGGTTGTATCCTTTCACCATACTTATTCAACCTGTATGCTGAGCAAATAATCCGAGACACGGGATAGACTATGTGAAGAAGAAAGGGGCATCAGGATTGGAGGAAGACTAATTAACAACCTGTGATATGCAGATAATACAACCTTGCTTGCTGAAAGTGAAGAGGAATTGAAGCACTTACTAATGAAGATCAAAGACCACAGCCTTCAGAATGGATTACGCCTCAACATAAAGAAAACAAAAATCCTCACAACTTGACCAACAAGCAACATCACGATAAACGGAGAAAAGATTGAAGTTCTCAAGGATTTCATTTGACTTGGATCCACAATCCATGCCCATGGAACCAGCAGTCAAGAATTCAAAAGATGCATTGCATTGGCAAAACCTGCTGCAAAAGATCTCTTTAAAGTGTTAAAAATCAAAGATGTCACTTTAAGGACTAAGGTGCATCTGACCCAAGCCATGGTGTTTTCAATCGCCTCATATGTATGTGAAAGCTGGACAGTAAATAAGGAAGACCAAAGAAGAATTGATGCCTTTGAATTATGGTGTTGGTGAAGAATATTGAATAAACCATGGACTTCCGGAAGAACAAACAAATCTGTCTTGGAGGAAGTACAGCCAGAATGTTCATTAGAAACAAGGATGGCGAGACTTGGTCTCACATATTTTGGACGTGTTATCAGGAGGAACCAGTCTCTGGAGAAGGACGTCCTGGTTGGTAAAGTTTAGGGTCAGCAAAAAAGAGGAAGACCCTCAACGAGATGGATTGACACAGTGGCTGTTACAATGATCTCAAACAGCAATGATTATGAGGATGGCACAGAACAGGGCAGTGTTTAGTTCTGTTGTACGCAAGGTCTCTGAGTTGGAGTCAACTTGATGGCACCTAACAACAACGCTCTGTGATTTTGCACCTGAGCATGTACACTTGAGTTTTGGGTGTCTTTCAGTTCTGTGTCTGGGCAAACCTAGAACAGTGCAGCTGACAGCTGTCTGCTGAGTGGTTTAGTCTTATGGTATTGAAGTTTGTGGAAAATGTTAAATAGCCAGGGTCACTACAGAAACAAGGCCCTACGTCAGAGCAACTCTTGACCCCAAGGCACCAGAATTTGGCAAAAACATAGTGAGCTCATAGAACTGAGAATCTTTATTAATTTCCCATATACATTCCTTGTCTTATCTACAAATTCCCCATCTTGAGGGATGCTTCTAAATAACTGTGATAAGTTGAAGTTCCCTGTTTACCTGTGTAGTCATGCAGAATGAGCAAGAAATAAACTCATAAAGTCATAATCATAGTTTAATGATTATAACTTTCACTCAGAAGATTAACTAGTATAGTGATGTTTTTATTCATAGCCATTGCTTTTTGTTTAACGATTCATTGTTCTTTTTTGGATATCATTCCTTTCATTTTCATTGACAGATAATAAACATATTCATTTCAGATTGTGTCATTATTTCTATTTTCTTAGAACTAAATTCTTCAGCTTATTTGTTGGCTGTTCTGCGAGCTTTAGTTTTGCTTTTGTATACTGATATTTTAAAGATTTCATCTTGAGAGAGGATTTCTTCCTGTCTGACAATTCTATAGCTGCTGTACCTGGTCCACACAAGTACACAGTAAGCTATACATTGGCAGCTTTTATAAAGTAACTTTTCAAAGAATACTTATAATATTTTCTCTTAAATCTGGCACTGATAGCCACTTCTGAAGCATATTGTTACAAAAAGGGACTAGATAAAAACCAATTCACTTTTTAGTATTCTCCTGAGACCTGTATAAATGAAGGTATTAAAAGATTCTAAGATGATGAGTATATACATATATGTATACATTTGTATGTGTGCAAGTATGTGAAAGATAACTATTTGACTTATATCTTGCAGATTTCAGAAGTGAGACCCCCCCCACATACACACACATTTCTAGTTTTCATGTGGATATACTGTCATCAGCATATGTGCTCACTAAGATATGGGAGAATCAACAGATCCTTGGGAGATGATGCTTATTTATGCTTACTTCCTCTGCTTAGCATCATTGGGTTTGTTCAGAGTGTTTCATAGATACAGAATTTGTTAATTTTATATCAACATGAAAGAATTATTTCTTTTGCTTTTTTATTAGAAACCAATTTTGAGAGATGTTTCTAATTTTGTGGACACCACAAAAAAGAAAGAGTATAGCAGAGCAATGCAAACTGTGTATGAGAGCAAAGTAAAAAGCGTCATTGGGTTTCATAAAATATTCTTAGCATGAGTCCTGTTTTTGTGATTAGTGATAAGGCATTAATAATGAGAAAGGGCAATTTAATACATAGTTATTTAATGGTACTAGATCGAAAAACTATGTAGCTACATTAAAAATTTTGTTTAAAGTTGAAGGAATAGATTACCTGTGATATGCCCTTCTTGTTTCTTAAGTATAAAGAACAGAGATGATGAAAATATTTGTCTGTGTAACTATGATAGTTACCATATTTTTACGAAAATAACATGCATCTTCTACGTTTGTCTGCCAACCATGCCCACTCCCACCCCCCACAAGGTATTTTCATAAGCACCACTACGTCATTTTTTTTTTACACGTTGCTGCAAAAAAAAGAAATTAGCATAACATGCTTACAAAAATACCTGTCAGGGGGAGGGCGTAGTTGGCCAAAAAACATAAAAGGTGCACATTATTTGCCTAAAAATAAGGTATACTGTAAGTGGCCTGTAATAATCAAGGAAATATATTTACATGAAACAAAAGAGGTACAGGGAAGAATGAAACCAACTGTTTCATTTAGTAGCTTTATACAATATTCTGTTCCATGGTTTAACATTTTAATTCCTAGATTTGGTTCTGTAGGTTCAAAAGGGAGAAATTTATTTATGTAAACGGCTATTCCTTTATTCTGGAGAGATTGCTATAAATTTGTACAAGGGTGCCGTATTTAGGATTTATGTGTGTCTTTATGTGGCCGTTGGAAATGGAGTTTTCTTTTTTTAGTGATTGTTTTTACATATGTCTCACAACAAGAATTGTTTGCTTTGGGATAATGTTTTAATGCATCACTCAAATATCCCAGAATGACGTTGATCTGTTCACCATTCTATCAATTCTCCCTAAAAATTAAGGAAGTACTATATTTTTGTGGCAGAATATAGAAGAAATTCCTTCCCCATTACATTTAGGAAATATGAGTTCCTTCCATGAAGAGGAAAACTGTGCTCTTCTTTCAAAAGAGAAGAGAATTTCCTAAGAATTTTTAGGTAGAACTTTTCAATTTAAGATAGCTCATATGGACTTTTCTTAACCTTTAAAATATCTTAAAAAGAGTCGATATTAATGATCACAATGGTAGTGTGCGTCATAGGTGGATCCTAATGCAGAAAGGGAGAAAAATATGGAACAGAATTTCAAATTCTCAAAGAATCCAGATTTGCTGGACCTTTTGAGGCTGAAGGAGCACTCGAGACTATGGCCTTGAGTTACTCTTCAAAGCTGGAATCGAAACTATACCCTGAAGTCACCTATAAACCAATTAACACTTTAGCTCAAAAAGTAAAGATTTTCACCCTTGAGTACTGTGTTCTTTTAAAAAAGAATTATTTATGTAAGACCAAATAGACAACAACCATTTTAAAGCATTGATGAGAAAATTGGGGGCAGAGAGTTTAAGTTGAGAGTGAAACAACTGGAACAGAAATAACGAGAATTTTGACACAACGTGAAGAAATTAACTAATGTCATTGATCATTGTCTAGAAACTGTTGAATGGGAGTGGGTTTTGCTGTGCATATTTTCACCAAAAGTTAAATATAATATTAATTTTAAAACGGTAGTGTGCATCAGAGTTTATATCTTTCTATTACAATTTAAGGAAACCCTGGTGGCATAGTGATTAAGTGCTATGGCTGCTAACCAAAGGGTCAGCAGTTCGAATTCACCAGGCACTCCTTGGAAACTATGCGGCAATTCTACTCTGTCCTGTAGGGTCACTATAAGTTGGAATCGACTCGGCGGCACTGGGTTTGGTTTTTGATTGTTACAATTTAAAAATTATAGGACACAGGTATAAAGATGGTCCAAAAATCATGTCCTATTTGTTATTTATATACATTGGGGTAGCTCTAATTTCTAACTTGTTCTTGAGAAAACCAAGTGTAAATAGCAAGTTTATTAACATTTGATTATTTAATCTCTGATGCCTGGGAGAAAGGATATAAAATCATTAAGTCATAGTCTTCACCATTCCTTAATGTATTTCTGACAGTGAGGATAAAATTTTAAATCACTTTTTGGCAGACTGCCTTGAACAAATTAGGGTAAGATGATGCTACTAGTTAAATTTAAGTGATAATTTTGGGAATGAACTAAATATTAGGAAGAGAACCAACTTGAATTTTTCATAAATAGAAATTAAATGTGCAAGAAGTTACTGCTAACTTTTCAAGATAGTAATATATATCACAACAACATTATAAAAAGTCTTTCCACTCAAGATTTGTGAAAAAGTATAATCATCATGTGATCTACTCATACATGAACCTTGAAAAGGCAATAACAATTTCAAATAACGTTTTTATCTTCTAGAAACATTGAAGATCCCTAATGCTCATAAAAGGATTTGTATCCTTTTATTGGGGGAAAAACTTTAGAGACATTTAGCTATTTGTCCACTGACGATGCTAGTCAGTCCTACTTGGCTTCCTCTCTCTGTAAAAAAAAAAAAAAAAATCTCTGTACCTCAGGTAAATTATTTATATTAACCTGGTGTTTTCAGCAATTTCTATCTCCTGGTATCCATAGATAAATCATGTTTCACAACTAAGAAGGATCACAAACTCCAAATTATAGAGAATCATTCAGTTAACGGAATATTTGGGGTTGTTAATAATTTACCTCACTCTTGATCTTCAGCTTTGACCATCTCTTGTAGTGCTCTGGGAGGATATCCAGGTTGGTAGTGAAATCAAAATTGGCTATGTACTAATAGATCAGATAGCTGAAATTCATGGTTAAAGTGATTATCAGTGGAGTTTAATTGTGTGTTCTCCCTGGACCCCATTACCGTGGGTAATTGAAAGTCTGCTACGTGATTTCCGTAGTATAAGTACTGTATGCAGCTTTTTAATCATGTTGTCAACTTCAATTTCTTTCTTGCTCTTTGAAAAAAGCTTGTAGAAAAGCTTGCTGTAATGTAATACCCCACTTCAGTTGTCTCAATGTGTTTTTCAGATGTAAATTTTTTTCAGAAGATTACTGAAGCTAGGTAACTCAAAAGTAGATTTTTATAAAACCATGTCAAAAGTACTGAATGCCAAGTGAAGATCAGAAGAACAAACTGCATCTTGTTTGTAGAAAAATTATTTTTGAAATAAGAGCACTGAGCATCTAAAAGGATAGTTTGAGCAAGTGTGTTATATTTTAAATGTATATGCAAGGACTTCTAAAAACTAGCTATTTTTCTCCAAAAGATTGAATGCTATTTGGCTATGTAGTTCATTATAAATTATATACCCCAGGTGTTCCTGGCTCAACAGGATTTAACAACAGCTTGCTTTTTTTTGCTTTTACTACACTCACATTAGGGAATAGAATCTCCCAAATGTATAGAATTTGGGAATGGCTTGCAGTTATCTTCCCTTAAATACAGCTAGCAATTGATGAACCCAGATCTCTCTGTCACACTATCAACACTTTATCACGCTCAAATTATACTTATTTATGTTCAAAGCATTCTAAAAGGAAATGCTAGCTGTCAGTTTATTAAAGGCTGGAAATTGTATGGTCTACACTGCCAGAACTAGTTTTCTGATTATTGCTGAACTTTACCTGATTTCTAGACTCATCCTAACAGACTGGTTGGTAGGATTCATTGCTAAAAGAAGATTGAAAATCTCTGCTTTTAGTTTTATGTGTTATTTTCTTTATTTATCAAAACCTTGGCAAAATACCTAGAGGTTACTAGGGGAAGATTAATATAGACAGAATAGAATTCCTAAGAGAACAGAAAAAGATATAGTAATCTCTACAGACGCATATTTAGAAATGTTCAGAAGTTGGAGATTAATAAAAAAAACAAAACAAGACATCATAAAACTTTGGAAATTTAATTATCTTGTCATGGGTAACAAACAACCTCACTTAACTACAAGAAGTGGAAAAAATATAATCCCACTTTGTTTCCAGAAACAGAAGAAAACTGAATATAGGTGGCCACAGAAGTTCACACCAGGGTCCCCCTTTTTTAATTACCAAATGTCTGGTTCATTCTCTTTCCTCCATGTAGAACACACACTATTCCTGTAAAAGTCCAGGATTTCTGTTTCTATATCATATTCAGATGCGGCTTTTTTTATTCCAGAGGCCTATAAACTACACCACCAAACTTAAACTGGTGGGACACAGCAAAGACTAACAGCAATACATATTTCCACTCAGAAAGAATTAGAAATAATTAAAACCAAATAGCAGCCTTTGATACATAGCAATCTGAAATGCATGTAGCAATCTGAAATGGATGAGGGCTACCTTAGGAGTGCAGAATGTTCATTTTCTAGGCCTTTTTCTGCTCCTTTCTCAAGCTGAAATAAATGAAGAAAAAATTAAAACCTCAAGTTGCAATTTTGAAGGATTCTATTGACAAAACAGAATGAATCAATCCCCAGAGAAGGACATCATGCTTGGTAAAGTAGAGGGTCAGTGAAAAAGAGGAAGACCCTCAGTGAGATGGATTGATACAGTGGCTGCAACAATGGACTTAAACTTAGCAAAGATTTTGAAAATGGTGCAAGGCTGGGGATGGAAGCAGCAGACAAGAAATCAAACGATGCATTGCACTGGGTAAATCTGCTGCAAAGGACCTCTTTAAAGTGTTGAAAAGCAAAGATATCACCTTGAAGACTAAGGTGTGCCTGACCCAGGCCATGGTATTTTCAATCGCATCACATATATGTGAAAGCTGGACAATGAATAAGGAAAACCAAGGAAGACTTGGCACCTTTGAATTGTGGCGTTGGCGAAGAATATTGAATATACCATGAACTGCCAAAAGAACAAACAAATTTGTCTCGGAAGAAGTGCAACCAGAACGCTCCTTAAAAGCAAGGATGGTGAGACTGTGTCTTACATACTTTGGACATGTTGTCAGGAGGGATCAGTCCCTTGAGAAGGACATCATGCTTGGTAAAGTAGAGGATCAGCAGAAAAGAGGAAGACCCTGTGTGTTCCATCTGGCGAGGTCCATGTGTATAGTGGCTGTTTATGTTGGTGAAAGAAGGTATTTGCAATGAAGAAGTTGTTGGTCTTGCAAAATTCTATCATTCAATCTCCGGCATTGTTTCTATCACCAAGGCCATATTTTCCAACTACCAATACTTCTTTTTTTCCAACTTTCACATTCCAATCACCAGTAATTATCAATGCATACTGATTGCATGCTCAATCAATTTCATGTTGCAGCAGCTGATAAAAATCTATTTCTTCATATCTAGCCTTAGTGGTTGGTGCATAAATTTGAACAATAGTCATATTAACTGGTCTTCCTTGTAGGTGTATGGATATTATCCTAACACTGACAGTGTTATACTTCAGGATAGATCTTGAAATGTTCTTTTTGATGATGAATGCAACACCATTCCTCTTAAAGCTGTCATTCCCAGAATAGTAGACTGTATGATTGTCTGATTCAAAATGGCTAATCCTGATCTATTTCAGCTCACCAAGGCCTAGGATATCAATGTTTATGCGTTCCATCTCATTTTTGACAATTTCTAATTTTCCTAGATTCATACTTCGTACATTCTAGGTTCCGATTATTAATGGATGTTTGCAGCTCTTTCTTATCATTTTGAGTCATGCCACATCAGCAAATGAAGGTCCCAAAAGCTCTACTCCATCCATGTCATTATGATCGACTCTACTTTGAAGAGGCAGCTCTTCCCTAGTCTTCTTTTGAGTGCCTTCCAACCTGGGGGGCTCATCTTCCAGCAATATATCAGACAATGTTCTGCTGCTATTCATAAGAGACGATACTATGGGGGCTTGTGTGTTGCTGTGATGCTGGAAGCTATGCCACTGGTATTCAAATACCAGCAAGTTCACCCTTGGAGGAGAGTTTTCAGCTGAGCTTCCAGACAAAGACAGACTAGGAAGAAGGACCAGGCAGTCTACTTCTGAAAAACCTTAGCCAGTGAAAGCCTTATGAATCACAGCAGAACATTGTCTGTCTGTTGAGTGGTCTGAGCTTATTCTTATTGACTCTCCTTTGTAGGTGACTTTTTGTTTATCCTTAACTGCTCTTAAAATTCTCTATCTTTGGCTTTGGCAAGTTTGATTATAGTATGTCTTGGTGACTTTCTTTTGAGATATACCTTATGTGGTGTTTGATGAGCATCTGGGGTAGTTATCAGTTCATCTTTCCTGATATCAGGGAAGTTTTCTGCAAAAAAAATTGTCAACAATTCTCTCTGTATTTTCTGTTGTCCCCCTGTCTTCTGGAACTCCAATAACTCGTAGGTTATTTCTCTTGATAGAGTCCCACATGATTCTTAGGGTTTCTTCATTTTTTTTTTTAATTCTTTTATCTGATTTTTCTTCAGATATATTGGTACCAAGTGTTTTATCTTCAATCTCACTAATTCTGCCTTCCACTTGCTTAATTCTGCTCTTCTGACTTTCTATTAAGTTGTCTAATTCTGTAATTTTATTGTTAATATCCTGAATTTCTGATCACTATCTCTCTATGGATTCTTGCAGCCTATTAAATTTTTCATTATGTTCTTGAAGAACCTTTTTAGTTTCTTCAACTGCTTTATCTGTGTGTTCCTTGGCTTGTTCTGCATTTTGCCTGATCTCATTCGTGATGTCTTAAAGAGTTCTGTGTATTAATCTTTTGTATTCTGCATCTGGTAATTCCAGGAAGGTACCTTCATCCAGAAGATCACTTGATTCTTTGTTTTGAGAGCTCATTGAGGTG
The DNA here is from genome assembly GCF_030014295.1 of Loxodonta africana. Classification (NCBI taxonomy): domain Eukaryota; kingdom Metazoa; phylum Chordata; class Mammalia; order Proboscidea; family Elephantidae; genus Loxodonta; species Loxodonta africana. The sequence goes on from NC_087369.1 coordinate 110,571,759, forward strand.
ATTATGCTCTGTTTCTTTATGTGACTTGATATCAACTGTTGTCCTTGAGCCATCCATAAGTTATTGTATTAATTTATTTTATGATTGCTTACTGGATCCTAGCTTCTTGCTTTGTTTTGTTTTGATACACCCAAATAAGCTGCTTGAGTGAGCTAGCTTCATTATTTTTGCCTTTGAAGCTCTAACATCCTGTCACCAGATGGCTAGAGCTGTTACCAGGTATATGAGCCTCAGAGTCCACTCACTTTTCTTGTATGGATTCACCTAAGGTATCTAGGTAGTTGGTCATCAAGTGTGTGGTACCGACTCTGTCCTACAGTCTTAGAGGGTCAGGGGTGATTGGTGTAGGCATAGGTATCTTGTTGCAGCAGGGAGTCACGCTCTGGACAAGGCAGGGCCCTGATAACCATCCCCCGAGTGTCTGTGAGGAAAGTGCGTCCCTGTTCCCTGGAGCGCACGGGTGGGTGGGTTCTGCAGCTGGACCATGGAACCCAATGCTTTTTGTTGTAAGGCCTGGGAAGCAGCACTTATCCATTGACCCCTGTCACTGGTGGCTAGGTGATGTGTGTAGAGCCACCAGTTCTCAAGCCCCTGGTGTGGGTAAGCGAGGACCCTGTTTAAGAGGCACAGACGTGTCAAACATCAAAAACCCACCTCTCTACCGCACAGCTGAAACAGTTGAAGTTAGATCTCAAGCACACACACTGTTGCAGTAACAAGGGCCTAATATCCTGAAATTGGCTCACACAGGTCAATGCAGGATTGAAAGGTATTCAAAGCCAGCAGACCATTTTTGCCTGGACAGGAGCTGATTCCGTCCTAAGCTCCCCAGCTTATTAGAGTGGGCCGATTATCTTTTCCCCCAATTGTTAATTTATTCCTTCTACAAGGCCAGGAGAATGGCTTAGGACCTATCTCAGGCCCAGGGAAATCGACCGCCACTGAAGCCAGCTTGGGGGCTAGGGGCACAGTGAAATAAATGCAAGTACTTAGCTTTTGCCAAGAGCTCTGTTCTTCTCTGGTTCTGGAGGTGTGATTAGACTGTGCGGCTCACTGTCTCTTCCTGAAGAAACAACCTCCCGAATGCTCCCAGCAGCTCCACCATGGTTGCTCCAGGGGATTGTGCTTGAGGGACATTGGTTCCCACTGAGTCAGATGTGGCAAGTCCTTGCTGCTGCTGAACAGTCCCTTCCTCCCCCTGCCATTCTGCAATTTCCTAACTTTGCCTTTGATGTTCAAGGCTCCTAGCTTGTCATATATATAATCACTTTACTTGTTTTCTCTGATCTTTGTTGTAAGAGGGGTCACAGGAAGCATTTGACTACTCAGCCATCTTGGCCCTACCTCCGGAATACAGCTCTTTAAAAACATACTAGGATTCTCTCGTCTTGAATTGGAAGATTCAACATCATAAATATGTCAATTTTTCCTGAATTATATTTAAAGCTTAAAGTGATCCAAATAAAGGTATCATCAGGTATTTTTCTGAACCTAGTTTTTAGGGTTTATTTGGAAAAACTGGCAAGTAAGAATACCTAGGAAAACCCTGGAAAAAAAAGCAATGTTGTCAGGAGGGCAAATACTACCAAATATCAAGGTACATTATGTTTTTTTCATTAAATTAGAGTGGCATTGGCATATAAATAGATACATGAACTAATGGACCAGAAAAAAAAACTTGAGAAATTTGGAAATGTTGTATATGATAAATATGGCTTTTCAAAACAGTAGGGAAAAATATGGGTTTTTAAATTAGTAATATTGGAATTCCAGAGCAGCCATACAAAAAAAGACAAAATTTGGTCTCTTACCCACTTTTTTTTTTTTTTTTTTACCCACACCATACACCTAGCAGGCTTCCAAGTAGATAAGAAATTAAAAATAAAAAGAAACACCATGCAAGCATTAGAAGAAAATAAGGGTAAATTAATCTAATCCCCAAGAGTAGTAAATGTCTTCTGAACTGTGACTTAAAATCCAGACAGTATAAAAGAAAATATTGATAAATTTGATAGCATTAAAAAAAATTAACAGGAAGAAACACCATAAGCAAAAAAATAAATGACAAACAGAGGAAAAATACTTGCAACTTATATTGCAGAAGAGTTAATATATAAAGAGCTTATTAAAAAAGAGAAGAAAAGAAGTTACCCTATGAGAAAATAAGCAAAAGATAAGAGTAGAATGATCATATCTTAAACATATAAACTATACACAACCTCACTTATAGTAAGATAAATAAAAATTAAAATGTTATTGAGATACCCTTTCTCACCTATCAGAGTGTCAATAATTCAAAAGTGTGACAACACACTTTTTGGCAAAGCTATAGGTAGATAGGCAATGTGGGACTACAAAAGGGTACAAACACTTTGAAGTAGGCTTTGTCAAAATCTAGCAAAACCACATACATTTTTTTGTAATAAAGAATCTGACTCCATTTTTAATTGTTATGTATTGACAGCTTTCAAACCCCACCACTCTCCTTTACCTTCCTTCTCCACGTCTGAGCAAGCTGATCAGAAAGCCTGGGTGCTTCCTCCCTTGATGCTGGTCGAACCACACAAGTCTAGGCCAGGTGAAGGAATCCTCATTCTGATCCCACTCTCTAGTCACTGTAAAAGCCAAACCAGTCTCCTTTCCCCATTCTTGGAAATGCTTGGGAGCCTGCCCTGTTCTTCCAGAACACCTTATTATGTGAGTAATAAAACTTTTTACACCCTCTTGGCAATATCAGTCTCAATATCCAAACCAAATTTTGGGTGGGGAGTCTATCGCACCTCTATGGGGTGACCAACACACATTTATTTACTTTTAACTCGCAAACCGATTCAAGGAGTCTATTCCAAAAAGACACCACCAAAAAATATGAAAAGATGTTTGTAATCTGGGGCCTGCCTATATAAAAAAGCATAAGAAAGATTTCTATATACTGCTTCTTATTCTTTTTTTATAGCTGCACAGTATTTCATTGTGTGCTGCTCCATCATTTTTTCAATCAGTCCCCTATTACTTGAGTCAGAATCAACTCAATGGCAACATGGAGTTTTTATACAGGCAGGCCCCAGATTACAAACAAGATCCATTCCTAAGTGTGTCCTTAAGTCAAATTTGTAGGTAAGTTGGAACAGGTACATATGGTTCTTATTTAGCTTTACTTAATGCAAGAAAAGGCTCAAACGCTTTTAAACGATTTAAAGGCTGCAGTGCAGCAAGCGAAGGTGATTGTGATGAATTTTTTGTGAGTAGAGGGTTGGTTCAATTGTTTCAAAGTGAGGGAAAATTTAGATAACATTAAAGGGCAAGTATGAGTTGTCCCTACCAGACATTCTAACCCAGGAACTTACTGTATATTGCTATGCAACGTTTTCCAAAATATATTGGCAAGGAAAAAGGGGCCGATGCAGAATAGTGTTTATACTATGCTAAATTGTATGTAAGACAGAAATGTATATCTACATCTATACATACTTGTTTATATATATTTTTAATAAGATAAAACTAAAACAAATGAAAGAAAGCTACCTAAAAAGAGAAGCTGGGAACAGGGTGTAGGGGATTGCAATGGAAGCTAGAATACCTTGTTTTGTAAATTTGACCCTGGGAGCATGTAAGTGTTTAACACATTATAAAAGAAAATTCAGTCAAAATGAAAATAAATCAGTCCTTAAAAATAAAAAGCAAAATAGATCAAAGAACTGAACTGCATATCTTGTTGGTGGCATAAACGCACAAAGAATTATTTCAAATAACTTTAAAATCCAGTAATTAACTACATGTGCTTAGTATGGAATACCCTAAGGACAAAAGGAACTACAAAGAAAGCTTAAATTGTTTCATAATTACATGTTTTACTAATATTGATGTTTTTATTTGGAAACTTGTATAAAAACATTTTAAGGTAAAGCAAATAAATACTTTCATTAATATATTAGAAACCAAGATCTTAGAGCATAATAGATGAGTACAAAAAATTTAACTCCTAATTTTAAAATAGAAATATCGTTTTGAGCTTATGATGTATTTCCTTGATTTCTACTGAAAACAAAGACAAGTCTAATTGTGATGAGTAGCTCTAACACTCAGCACATAGGGAGAAGGGGGATTTTAGAGGGAAAACAGCACCATAAGGCAGAGTCTCTAGTATTACAGTCTAAGTTAGCTCTAGCATTTCCTGTTTACTCCTCTCCCAACCTGCCTTTCCGCCTCAAAAAAGGATTATTTTCCCCTTGACAGGAAATTTTAGTACCTCCAAAAACACAAAACCTGTTGCTGTTGAGTCAATTGCGACTCATAGTGACCCTATAGGAAGAACTGCTCCATAGGGTTCCCAAGGAGCCATTGGTAAATTTGAACTGCCAACCTTTTGGTTAGCAGCCAGCCTCTTAACCAATGAGCCACCAGGGCTCCCTTTACTACCTCAGAATCTTCTGATACCTCTGTTCTTGGCATTGTTCTTTACAAAGAGGTGCTTCAGTCAGTTACAACCCCAGAGCTCTCAGGTTATCAGGTAGGAGTGAGAAAGGAAATCTCAAGGTCTAACCCATTGGCTGTTAATCTGCCTCCCACCTGAGGCAGGCTACAGCACTGTCCTGTTATTACCCTGGTGCTTCCAGCTGCAAATGGGTTGTGATTGTTATTTTTCTACCTTATAGTGAAATGAGTTATCACCCAGAGATACTTGAGGGAGGATAAAAAGACACAGAATAAAACTGCCAGTTATTTATTTATTTATTTGTTTGTTTATTTATTTCACTACCAGTGTTCACCAACATTTGGTTCTCCTTCCTTTCTTGGCACATAGAACACTGCAGTTCTCTGCCTCTTTGCAGTTAGGCGTGGACAGAAGACAAATTCTGGTAAATGAGCTATAAGTGAAAATTATATGTCACTTCCAGGTTGAGGCAGGTGTGAATCTCTTTGAGTTTAGCCTACTTGGATTTCACTGAGTTTCTTGGATATGTAGATTGAGGTCTTTCATCAAACTTGAGAAGTTTTGGGCTATTGCTTCTTCAAATATTCTTTGTGCCCTCTTCCTTTCTCCTCTTATTCAGGTACTCTCATTATGCATATGTCAATATACTTCATGGTGTCTCACAGGTCTCTGAGATTCTGTTCATTTTTCTTCCTTATTTATTCTTTCTGTCCCTCACACTGGCTAATCTTAATTGACCTGTCTTCAACTTTGCAGATACATCTGGCAGTTCAAATCTGTTGTTCTGCTCCCCTATTTAATTTTTCATTTCAGTTAATCTACTTTTCAACTCCAGAGTTTATATTTGGTTCATATATATATAAATATATATACATATATATTTATATATATGGAGCCCTAGTGGCATAGTAGTTAAGAGCTCCTTGGCTGCTAACCAAAAGGTCACAGTTTGAATGTGCTCCTAGGAAACCCTGTGGAGCAGTTTTACCCTGGGGTAACTATGAGTTGGAATTGCCTCGACAGCAATGGAATCTGTGTGTGTGTATATATATATATATATATATATATATATATATAATTTCTACCCCTTTATTGATATTCTCTATTTGGTGAGATCTCATTCTCATAATGTCCTTTAATTTTTGGACATGATTTCCTTTGTTGTTGTTGTTGTTAGGTGCCATCAAGTCGGTTCCGACTCATGGCGAACCTATGTACTGCAGAAGAAAACACGGCCCAGTCCTTCACTGTGCTCACAATCATTGTTATGCTTAAGCCCATTGTTGCAGCCACTGTGTCAATCTATCCCATTACGGGTCTTTCTCTTTTCTGCTGACCCTGGTGTCCTTCTCCAGGGCCCGATCCCTCCTGATGACATGTCCAAAGTATGTAAGATGCAGTCTCACCATCCTTGCTTCTAAGGAGCATTCTGGTTGTACTTCTTCTAAGATAGATTTGTTCATTCTTTTGGTGGTCCACGGTATATATTCAATATTCTTTGCCAACACCACAATTCAAAGGTTTCAATTGTTCTTCATTCTTATTCGTTGTCCAGCTTTTGCATGCATGTGATTGAAAATACCATGGCTTGGGTCAGGCTCACCTTAGTCTTCAAGGTGACATCTTTGCTTTTCAACATTATAAAGAGATCTTTTGCAGCACATTTCTCCAATGCAATGTGTCTTGATTTCTTGACTGCTGCTTCCATGGCTGTTGATTGTGGATCCAAGTAAAATGAAATCCTTGACAACTTCAATCTTTTCTCCATCTATCATAACACTGTTTATTGGTCCAGTTGTGGGAATTTTTGTTTTCTTTATGTTGAGGTGTAATCCATACTGAAGGCTGTGGTCTTTGATCTTCATCAGTAAGTGCTTCAAGTCCTCCTCACTTTCAGCAAGCAAGGTTGTGTCATCTGCATAATGCAGGTTGTTAGTGAATCTTCCTCCAATCCTGATGCCCTGTTCTTCACACAGTCCAGCCTCTTGGATTATTTGCTCAGCATACAGATCGAACACGTATGGTGAAAGGATACAACCCTGACACACACCTTGCCTGACTTTAAACCACGCAGTATCCCCTTGTTCTGTCTCAACAACTGCCACTTGATCTACGTACAGGTTCCTCATGAGCATGATTAAGTGTTCGGGAATTCCCATTCTTCACAATGTTATCCATAATTTGGTATGATTCACACAGTCGAATGCCTTTGCATAGTCAATAAAATACAAGTAAACATCTTTCTGGTATCCTCTGCTTTCAGCCAGGATCTATCTGACATCAGCAGTGATATCCCTGGTTCCACATCCTCTTCTGAATCTGGCCTGAATATCTGGCAGTTCTCTGCCAATATACTCCTGCAGCTGCTTTTGAATGCTCTTCAGCAAAATTTTACATGCATGTGATATTAATGATATTGTTCAATAATTTCCACATTCGGTTGGATTACCTTTCTTGGGAATAGGCATACATATGAATCTCTTCCAGTCGGTTGACCAGGTAGCTGTCTTCCAAATCTCCTGGCATACATGAATGAGTGCTTCCGGCGCTGCATCCATTTGTGGAAACATCTCAATTGATATTCCGTCAATCCCTGGAGCTTTGTTTTTCGTCAATGCCTTCAGTGCAGCTTGGACTTCTTCCTTTAGAACCATTGGTTCCTGATGATACGCTACCTCTTAAAATTTAGAAACTAAATTTCATTTCCTTTAGTTATTTTAGTAAATTTATTATAGCTGATTCAATGTCTTTTTTTTTTTTTTTTGTAGATTCAATATATGTACTTCTTCAGGGACAGTTTCTATTGACTGCTTTTTTTCCTCCTGCATTTGAGCCATACTTTTCTGTTTCCTTGCATGTTGCATAATTTTTTGTTGAAAATGGAGTCATTTAAAATAATATAACGTGGTAGCTCTGGAAATAAGATTTTCCTCTATTCTACCTCATGGTTGATTTGTTGCTGCTTTTTAATTTTTTAAGTTTCTTTAACTAATTCTGCAGTCTTTACTGTCTGTGATTTGTGGCTCAGCATAGCAGCCCTGGTTGCACAGTGGTTAAGCACTCAACTTCTAACTGAAAGGTTGGCAGTTCAAACACACAAGCCATTCCACAGCAGAAAGATGTGACAACCTACTTCTGTAAAGATTTACTGCCTTGGAAACCCTATGGGCAGTACTACTCTGTCCTATAGGGTCATTATGAGTCGGAATCAACTCAAAAGCAATGGATTTGGTCATCTAATGATTAGATGAGGCATTTGTGGTTCAGTGGTAGAATTCTTGGCTCCCATGTGAGAGACTGGAAACGCTGGTGGCTTAGTGGTTAAGTGCTATGGCTGCTAACTGAAGGGTCAGTGGTTTGAATCTGCCAGGTGCTCCTTGGAAACTCTATGGGGCAGCTATACTCTGTCCTATAGGGTCGCTGTAAGTTGGAATTGACTCGATGGCACTGGGTTTGGTTTTGGGTTTTATATGAGAGACCTGGGTTTGATCCTTGGCCTGTACACCTCACGTGCAGCCGCCGCCCATCTATCAGTGGAGGCTTGTGTGTTGCTATGATGTTGAACAGGTTTCAATGAGCTTCCAAACTAAGATGGACTAGGGAGAAAGGACTGGTGATCTGCTTTCAAAAATCAACCAATGAGAACCCGATGGATCACAGCAGTAGGATCTGCAGCTGATCATAGAGATGGCACCGGACTGGGCACCATTTAGTTCCATTGTACATGGCCATGAGTTGGGGACCATCATGAGTCAGGGGTCTACTCTATGGCAGCTAAGAACAACAACATTTGAACAGAGATTTTCTTAAATGCCTGGGACCAACATGTCTCACAATCTTTGTGGAGGAGCTCTTTTTGTGTGTTAAAGGGGTATGCCTTCAAAACTGTCACAGGTAGTTTACAACTTGGATTTAGCCTTCCCTTCCGGCTTGAATAGAACCTCAAGGTCAGTCAGAGATGAGAGGTTAGAACCTTCTCATGTCTGCTCTGGGAAAGAGCAAAGTCCTGTGTATTTGTGTGGCTCTCTACATTTCCAAGATTATATCAGAGCTTTTCAAAACATCATGTTAACATCTCATTCCTCAGTTATTCCTTTTAAATTTTTTGGTTAGCCTCTTTTTATCCACAAGTTCTAATGCTGCCTCAGCTAGCTGCATTGTTAACAACTAATTGTTTTCAACAAATTTCCTGGGGATAGAGCTGTTTGCATAGAGTAAGTTCTGAATCAGATCAAATAAAGAAAGGCACTGATGATGGAACTTTTTTTTTGCTGATGATGGAATTTTGAGTTAGGTTTCTGTACAAGTGAAATAGTGACAATTCTTTGGGAATGGTGCTTTAAACCCATTCTGCCCTCTCTAGTAGCTCCTAGAGCTGCTGCTTTTCACAGCAACTGTAGTTGCCAGGTTATTGGTTTTCAAGGCTACCATGGGGCTACAGATAGGGGAATGGTATTAGGGTAAGCTAAAACACCACGAAGCTCATTGTTCTTGTTGAGATTCAGGCATTTTTATGGAATAAACACTTCCTGGGCTGCTACAAGTCTTTAGTAATTCCCAGAGTTCTATAAAAGTTGATTTTGACATTTTTTTTTTTTTTTTTGCCACAACTCTTGTTGCTTTTATTAGTAGATTTTCAGAGGTTCTTATTCTGCCATTCTGGAAGTTCTTGTCATATAATGGCTTTTTAATGTTCCCCAGCAATTCCAATGTTTGGCCAAGGTGGGGACCCACTCATCCAGAGGGAGTAACCAAAAAAAAAAAAAAAAACCCATTGCCATCGAGTTGACTCCTTCATAGTGATCCTATAGGACAGGGTAGAACTGCCCCATTGAGTTTCCAAGGAGTAGCTGAGGGGTTCAAACTGCCAATCTTTAGGTTAGCAGGTGAGGTCTTAACCATTGCACACAAGGGCTCCAGAGGGAACAACTGTAAATAAAATAAGAGTTCAGGAGTTGAGGAATGGTTCCTAGGAAAAGATAGCACAAATCACTCTACCCATGTACTCTTAATCATTCGGATCATATTCTGTCCTGTCTACTTGTACTAAAAGAGTGAGTGTGCAGTGAGATTACACAGTGATCATTTTTTACTATATATTCTTGCAGGACTTCTGCAGGAGAAATAAGAAAATCAAACCCGCTGCCATTGAGTCAATTCCAACTCATAGCGACCCTATAGGACAGAGTAGAACTGCCCCATAGGGTTTTCAAGGAGCACCTGATGGATTCGAACTGCCATCCTTTTGATTAGCAGCCATGGCTCTTTACCACTACACTACCAGGGTTTCTGCAGGAGGAATAGGTGCACCTAAACTGTATATCAAAAAGAAGGTCCGCCAAGTCTTTAGGAATGAATACTGCATTCTTATATGTCATAAAAAAATATGAGGGGGAGAGGCGGAGCCAATATGGCGGAATAGACAGAAGCTTCTGTCCAGCCCTCTTTACAACAAAGACCCGAAAAAACAAGTGAAACGAGTATATTTGTGAAAAGTTGGGAGTGCTGAGCATGAAAGGCAAGCTCAGAAAATTAACTGAGGGCAGGGGGAGGAAGAGGCTGTTCAGAAGTGGAGAGGAGTTACCGGCCATGAATTGCGGGAGACCTCAGGCAACATTGCCGAAGTGGCGGTGGTGGTGGTGGGCTGGTACTAGAATTCTGCCGCAGTTTCCTCAGGGAAAAGCAGCCAGCCACACAGCCTACCCACACCTCCAGAAACTGAGGAGAACGGTGCTCTTGGCAAAAGCTAAGTACTTGTGTATATTTTACTGCACCACCCCCCAGCCCCAAGCTGGCTTTAGCGGCTGAATCCCTGGGCCTGAGATACACCCTGGTGAGCACCTAGAGCCATTCTCCCAGCCTTGGGGAAGGAAAAAATTTGCAACTGGGGGGAAAGATAATTTGCTAGCTCCATTAACAAGAGCAGCTCAGGACAGAAGCGGCTCCTGTCCAGGCATAAACTGTCCATGGACCTTGAGCACCTTTCTCTTCTGCATGGACCTGTGTGGGCCTATTTCAGGAGAATAGTCCCTTGTTGGCAAACTCCAACCATTTCTGCTGTGTGGTGGAGAGGTGGGCGTTTGATGTTTGACATTGCTTTCCTATTAAACAAGGTCCTCACCTACCCACATCAGGGACCTAAGGAATGGTAGCTCTACTCAGCTCACCCAGCTACCAGGGACAGGTGTCCAAAGATAACTGGTACCTTCCAGTCCTTACAACCAAAAAGTTTGGGTGCCCATGGTCCCACTGCAGAACCCACCCACCAGCACGCTTTAGGGAACAGAGATGCGTTTTCCTCAGAGACACTTGGGGTACGGTTCTCAGCCCCCTGCCTTGTCAGAGCATGACCCCCTGCTGCAATCAGATACTGGTATATACGCCAATCACCCCTGCCCCTCTAAGACTGTAGGACAGAGCCTTTACCACACACTTGATGATCAGCTACCTGGAAACCTGAGCTGAAGTCATACAAGAAAACTGAATGGACTCCTAGACTGATATACCTGATAACAGCTCTAGCCAGCTGGGGACAGGACACCAGAGCTCCAAAGGCAAAAATAACCAAACTAGCTTGCTCAAGCAACCCATAGGGGTATACCAAAACAAAACAAAGCAAGCAGCTACGACACAGTAAGCAAGCATAAACTAATACAATAACTTATAGATGGCTCAGAGACAACAGTCAATATCAAGTCACATAAAGAAACAGACCATGATCACCTCCACAGGCTCTCAAAACAAAGAATCCAGGGATCTTCTAGATGAAAGTGCATTCCTGGAATTACCAGATGCAGAATACAAAAGTTTAATATACAGAACCCTTCAAGACATCAGGAAGGAAATGAGGCAATATGCAGAACAAGCCAAGGAACACACAGATAAAGCAACTGAAGAAATTAGAAGGATTATTCAGGAACATAACGAAAAGTTTAATAAGATGGAAAAATCCACAGACAGGCAGCAATCAGAAATTCAGAAGATTAACAATAAAATTACAGAATTAGATAACTCAATAGAAAGTCAGAAGAGCAGAATTGAGCAAGTAGAAGCTAGAATTTCTGAACTTGAAGACAAATCACTTGGCACTAATATATTTGAAGAAAAATCAGATAAAAGAATTTAAAAAAATGAAGAAAACTTAAGAATCATGTGGGACTCTATCAAGAGAAATAACTAACGAGTGATTGGAGTACCAGAACAAGGAGGGATAACAGAAAATACAGAGAAAATTGTTGAAGGTTTGTTGGCGGAAAACTTCCCTGATATTGTGAAAGATGAGCAGGTATCTATCCAAGATGCTCATCGAACTCCACATAAGGTAGATCTTAAAAGAAAGTCACCAGGACATATTATAATCAACCTTGCCAAAACCAAAGATAAAGAGACAATTATAAGTGCAGCAAGGGATAAATGAAAAGTCACCTACAAAGGAGAGCCAATAAGAATAAGTTCGGACTACTCAGAAGAAACCACGCAGGCAAGAAGGCAATGGGATGACGTATTTGAAAAAATTGAAGGAAAAAAATTGCCTGCCAAGAATCATATATCCATCAAAACTGTCTCATAAATATGAAGGTGAAATTAAGACATTTCCAGATAAACACAAGTTGAAGGAATTCGTAAAAACCAAACCAAAACTACAAGCAATGCTAAAGGGAGTTCTTTGGTTAGAAAATCAATAATATCAGGTATAAATACAAGACTAGAACATTGGGCAGAGCAACCAGAAGTCAGCCCAGACAGGGAAATCCAAAAAAAAACAAAGCAAGATTAAAAAAATAAAAAGCCCAACACAGGGTAACAACGATGTTATTATATAAAAGAAGACAACATTAAAATAATAAAGAGGGACTAAGAAATGTAATCATACACCTTCCATATGGAGAGGAAGATACGGCGATACGAAGAAATAAAAGTTAGTTTTAAGTTTAGAAAAATAGGGGTAAATAATCAGGTAACCACAAAGGAGACAAACTATCCTGCTCATCAAAATAAAATACAAGGGAAAAATACAGATGTAGCAGAAACAAAATCAACAACAACAAATATGAGGAAAGGACAATATACAAAGAAAATCTACTCAGCACATAAAATCAAGTGGGAAAAAGAAACTCTCAACACACACACACAAAAAAAAAACATCAAAATTATAGCTCTAAATTCATACCTGTCCATAATTACCCTGAATGTAAATGGACTAAATGCACCAATAAAGAGAGAGAGAGTGGCAGAGTGGATTAAAAAACACAATCCGTGTATATGCTGCCTACAAGAGACACACCTTAGACTTAGAGACACAAACAAACTAAAACTCAAAGAAAGGATGGAAACAAATATATCAAGCCAACAAAAAACAAAAATGAGCAGGAGTGGCAATATTAATTTCTGACAAAATAGACTTTAAAGTTAAATCCATCAGAAAGGATAAGGAAGTACACTATATAATGATTAAAGGGACAATACACCAAGAAGCTATAACCATATTAAATATTTATGCACCCAATGACAGGGCTGCAAGATACATAAAACAAACACTAACGGCATTGAAAAGTGAGATAGACAGCTCCACATTAATAGCAGGAGACTTCAACACACCACTTTCGGTGAAGGACAGGACATCCAGAGAGAAGCTCAGTAAAGACACGGAAGTTCTAAATGCCACAGTCAACCAACTTGACCTCGTAAGCGTATATGGAACACTCCACCCAATGGCACCCAAATATACTTTCTTTTCTAATGCACATGGAACATTCTCTAGAATAGACCACATGTTAGGTCATAAGGCAAGCCTTAGCAGAATCCAAAACGCTGAAATATTACAAAGCATCTTCACTGACCATAAGGCCATAAAAGTGGAAATCAATAAGAGGAAAGGCAGGGAAAAGAAATCAAACAGTTGGAAACTGAACAATACCTTGTTCAAAAAAGACTGGATTATAGAAGACATTAAGGATAGATTAAAGAAATTCATAGAATCCAATATGAATGAAAACACTTCCTGTCAGAATCTTTGGAACATGGCAAAAGCAGTGCTCAGAGGCCAATTTATATCAATAAATGCACACATCCAAAAAGAAGGGCCAAAATCAAAGAATTATCCCTACAATGTGAACAAATAGAAAGAGAGCAACAAAAGAAAAGCATAGGCACCAGAAGAAAACAAATAATAAAAATTAGAGCCGAACTAAATGAAACAGAAAACAGAAAAACAATTGAAAGAATTAACAAGACCAAAAGCTGGTTTTTTGAAAAAACCAACAAAATTGATAAACCACTGGCCAAACTGACAGCAGAAAAACAGGAGAGGGAGCAAATAACCCAAATAAGAAAAGAGAGGAGTGATATTACAACAGACCGAACTGAAATTAAAAGAATCACATCAGATTACTATGAAAAACTATACTCAAAAAATTTGAAAACCTAGAAGAAATGGATGAATTCCTAAAAACACTCTACCTACCTACACTAACACAAATAGAGGTAGAACAACTAAATAACCCACAACAAAAGAAGAGATTGAAAAGGTAATCAAAAAACTCCCAATAAAAAAAAAAGCCCTGGTCCGGATGGCTTCAGTGCAGAGTTCTTCCAAACTTTCAGAGCAGAGTTAACACCACTACTACTAAAGGTATTTCAGAGCATAGAAAAGGACGGAATAATACCAAACTCATTCTATGAAACCACCATATCCCTGATACCAAAACCAGGTAAAGACACTACAAGAAAAGAAAATTATAGACATATATCCCTCATGAATGTGGATGCAAAAATTCTCAATGAAATTCTAGCCAATACAATTCAACGACATATAAAGAAAATAATTCACCATGACCAACTGGGATTCATACCAGGCATGCAGGGATGGTTCAACATTAGGAAAACAATTAATGTAATCCACCACATAAATAAAACAAAAGACAAGAAACACATGATTTTATCAACTGATGCAGAAAAGGCATTTGACAAAGTTCAACACTCATTCATGATAAAAACTCTCAGCAAAATAAGAATAGAAGGAAAATTCCTCAACATGATAAAGGGCATTTATACAAAGCCAACAGCGAACATCACCTTAAATGGAGAGAGCCTGAACACATTCCCATTGAGATCGGAAACCAGACAAGGATGCCCTTTATCACCAATCTTACTCAACATTGTGCTGAAAGTCCTAGCCAGAGCAATTAGGCTAGATAAAGACATAAAGGGCATCCAGATCGGCAAGGAAGAAGTAAAAGTATCTCTATTTGCAGATGACAAGATCTTATACACAGAAAACCCTAAGGAATCCTCCAGAAAACTACTGAAACTAATAGAAGAGTTCAGCAGAGTATCGGGATACAATATAAACATACAAAAATCAGTTGGATTCCTCTACACCAACAAAGAGAACATCGAAGAGGAAATCACCAAATCAATGCCATTTACAGTAGCTCCCAAGAAGATAAAATACTTAGGAATAAATCTTACCAGAGATGTAAAAGACTTACATAAAGAAAACTACAGTACACTTCTGCAAGAAACCAAAAGAGACTTACATAAGTGGACGAACATACCTTCCTCGTGGATATGAAGACAACATTAAAAATGTCTTATCTACCAATAGAGATCTATACATTTAATGCAATTCCAGTCCAAATCCCAATGACATTCTTTAATGAGATGGAGAAGCAAATTACCAATTTCATATGGAAGGGAAGGAGGCCCCGGATAAATAAGGCATTACTGAAAAAGAAGAACAAAGTGGGAGGCCTTACTTTACCTGATTTTAGAACCTATTATACCGCCACAGTAGTCAAAACAGGCTGGTACTGGTACAACAACAGATACATGGACCAATGGAACAGAATTGAGAATCCAGACATAAATCCATCCACATATAAGCAGTTTACATTTGACAAAGGCCCCAAAACAGTTAACTGGGGAAAAGACAGTCTTTTTAACAAATGGTGCTGGCATAACTGGATATCCATCTGCAAAAAAAAAAAAAAAAATGAAACAAGACCCATACCTCACTCCATGCACAAAAACTAACTGAAAATGGATCAAAGACCTAAATATAAAATCTAAAACGATAAATATCATGGAAGAAAAAATAGGGACAACGTTAGGAGCCCTAATACATGACATAAACAGTATACAAAACACTATAAAGAATGTAGAAGAAAAACTAGATAACTGGAAGCTCCTAAAAATCAAACACCTATGCTCATCCAAAGACTTCACCAAAAGAGTAAAAAGACTACCTACAGACTGGGAAAAATTTTTTAGCTATGACATTTCTGATCAGCACCTGATCTCTAAAATCTACATAATACTGCAAAAACTCAACTGCAAAAAGACAAATAACCCAATTAAAAAATGGGCAAAAGATACAGTTAGACACTTCACTAAAGAAGACATTCAGGTAGCTAACAGATATATGAGGAAATGTTCACGATCATTAGCAATTAGAGAAATGCAAATCAAAACTACAATGAGATTTCTCCTCACTCCAACAAGGCTGGCATTAATCCAGAAACACAAAAGAATAAATGTTGGAGAGGCTATGGAGAGATTGGAACTCTTATACACTGCTGGTGGGAATGTCAAATGGTACAACCACTTTGGAAATCGATTTGGCGCTTCCTTAAAAAGCTAGAAATAGAACTACCATATGATCCAGCAATCCCACTCCTTGGAATATATCCTAGGGAAATAAGGGCCTTTACACGAACAGATGTATGCAAACCCATGTTTATTGCAGCGCTGTTTACAATAGCAAAAAATGGAAGCAACCAAGGTGCCCATCAACAGATGAATGGATAAATAAATTATGGTATGTTCACACAATGGAATGCTACGCATCAGTAAAGAAGAGTGAGGAACTTGTGAAACATTTCATAACATGGAGGAACCTGGAAGGCATTATGCTGAGTGAAATTAGTCACTTGCAAAAGGACAAGTATTGTATAAGACCACTAGTATAAGAACTTGAGAAATAGTTTAAACAGAAGAAAACATTCTTTCGTGGTTATGAGGCGGGGAGGGATGTAGGGTGGGAGAGGGGCATTAACTAATAGGATAGTAGATAAGAACTACTTTAGGTGAAAGACAGCACATAATACAGGGGAGGTCAGCACAATTGGACTAAAGCAAAAGCTAAGAAGTTTCCTGAATAAACTGAATGCTTCGAAGGCCAGCGTAGCAGGGGCAGGGGTCTGGGGACGGTGGTTTCACGGGACATCTAAGTCAATGGCATAATAAAATCTATTAAGAAAACATTCTGCATCCCACTTTGAAGATGGCGTCTGGGGTCTTAAACGCTAGTAAGCAGCCATCTAAGATGCATCAATTGGTCTCAGCTCACCTGGATCAAAGGAGAATGAAGAACACCAAGGTCACACGATAACTATGAGCCCAAAAGACAGAAAGGGCCACATGAACCAGCGACTGCATCATCCTGAGACCAGAAGAACTAGGTGGTGCCCGGCTAAAACTGATTAATGCCCTGTAGGGAACACAACAGAGAATCCTTGAGGGAGCAGGAGATAGTGGGATGCAGACCCCAAATTCTCATAAGACCAGACTTAATGGTCTGACTGAGACTGGGGGGATCCCAGTGGTCATGGTCCCAGACCTTCTGTTGGCCCAGGAAAGGAACCATTCCCAAAGCCAACTCTTCAGACATGGATTGGACTGGACAATGGGTTGGAGAGGGATGCTGGTGAGGAGTGAGCTTCTTGGATCAGGTGGACACTTGAGGCTATGTTGGCATCTTCTGTCTGGAGGGGAGATGAGAGGTAGAGGGGGTTAGAAGCTGGTGAAATGGACGTGGAAAAAGAGAGTGGAGGGAGAGAGTGGGCTGTCTCATTAGGGGAAGAGTAATTGGGAGTGTGTAGCAAGGTGTGTATGGGTTTTTGTGTGACAGACTGAGTTGATTTGTAAACTTTCACTTAAAGAACAATAAAAATTATTTAAAAAAATGGAGGACTCAATTATTTATCTTTGATAGTGTATTTCAGAAGTTATAATGTAAACTAGTGGGAAAAACCTATTTGACGTATACATTTTGATTGACACATAAGTTCTCTGTAATGAATCTAAGGATAAACTGAAATAAAATCAATATATTGTATCAACATTTAACATTTAGAAAGAATATAATCAGTTTTCTATGGAAATACTCCTATTTATGTTAGGAAACAATTTCTACAATAGGTATCCAGTATTAAAATTCTTGCATAACCTCTTCTTGTTAGCACCATTTTTTTTTTTGTGCTTTAAGTGAAAGTTTACAAATCAAGTCAGTCTCTCATACAGAAATGTATACACACCTTGCTATATACTCCTAATTGCTCTCCGCCTAATGAGACAGGACCCTCCTTCCCTCCACTCTATATTTTTGTGTCCATTCAGCCAGCTTCTGACCCCCTCTGCCCTCTCATCTCCCCTCCAGACAGGAGCTGCCCACATAGTCTCACGTGTCTACTTGATCCAAGAAGCTCACTCTTCCCCAGTATCATTGTCTATCGCATAATCCAGTCCGATCCCTGTCTGAAGAGTTGGCTTTGGGAATGGCTCCTGTCTTGGGCTAACAGAAGGTCTGGGGACCATGACCTCTGGGGTCCTTCTAGTCTCAGTCAGACCATTAAGTCTGGTCTCTTTACAAGAATTTGAGGTTTGCATCCCAATGTTCTCCTGCTCCCTCGGGGGTTCTCCGTTGCACTCCCTGTCAGGGAAGTCATTTGTTGTAGCCGGACACCATCTAGCTCTTCTGGTCTCGGGCTGATGTAGTTTCTGATTCATGTGGCCTTTTCTGTCTCTCAGGCTCATAATTACCTTGTGTCTTTGGTGTTCTTCATTCTCCTTTGCTCCAGGTGGGTTGAGACCCATTGATGCCTCTTAGATGACCACTTCCTAGCGTTTAAGACCCCAGATGCCACTCTTCAATGTGGGATGCAGAATGTTTTCTGAATAGATTTTACTATGCCAATTTGCTTAGATGTCCCCTGAAACCATGGTCCCCAAACCCCCACCCCTGCTTTGCTGTCCTTCAAAGCATTCAGTTTATTCAGGAAACATCTTTGCTTTTAGTTTAGTCCAGTTGTGCTGACCTCGCCTGTATTGTGTGTTGTCCTTCCCTTCACCTAAAATAATTCCTATCCACTATCTAACCAGTGAAAAATCCCTCTCCCTCCCTCCTCTAGTAACCATCAAAGAATATATTCTTCTCTGTTTAAACTATTTCTCCAGTTGATATAAAATAGTGGTCTTATACAATATTCGTCCTTTTGCAACTGACTAATTTCATTCAGCACAATGCCTTCCAGATTCCTCCAAGATATGAAATGTTTCATGGATTCATCAATTGCTCTTCATCGATGCATAGTATTCTATCGTATGAATATACCATAATTTATTTATCCATTCATCCGTTGATGGGCATCTAGGTTACTTCCATCTTTTTACTATTGTAAACAGTGCGGCAATGAACATGGGTGTGCGAATATCTCTTCCTGTAAAGGCTCTCAGTTTTCTAGCATATATTCCAAGGAGTGGGATTGCTGATCCTATGGTAATTCTATTTCTAGTTTTTTAAGTGCCAAATCAATTTCCAAAGTGGTTGTACCATTTTACATTCCCACCAGCAGTGTATAAGTGTTCCAGTCTCTCCACAACCTCTCCAACATTTATTCTTTTGTGTTTTTTGGATTAATGCCAGTCTTGTTGGGGTGAGATGGAACCTCATTATAGTTTTGATTTGCATTTCTCTAATGGCTAATGATTGTGAGCATTTCCTCATGTATCTGTTAGCTACCTGAATGTCTTCTTTAGTGAAGTACATGTTCATATTTTTGCCTATTTTTTAATTGGGTTATTTGTCTTTTTTTAGTTGAATTTTTGCAGCATCATGTAGATTTTAGAGATCAGATGCTGATCGGAAATGTCATTGCTAAAAACTTTTTTCCCAGTCTGTAGGTAGTCTTTTTACTCTTTTGGTGAAGTCTTTGGATGAGCATAAGTGATTGATTTTTAGGAGCTCCCAGTTATCTAGTTTCTCTTCTGCATTGTTAGTAGTAATGTTTTGTATACTGTTTGTGCCATGTATTAGGGCTCCTAGCATTGTCCCTATTTTTTCTTCCATGATCTTTATTGTTTTAGATTTTATATTTAGATCTTTCATCCATTTTGAGATAGTTTTTTGTGCCTGGTGTGAGGTAAGGGTATTGTTTCATTTTTGTGCAGATGGATATCCAGTTATGCCAGCACCATTTGTTAAAAAGACTATCTTTTCCCCATTTAACTGACTTTGAGCCTTTGTCAAATATCAGCTGCTCATATATGGATGGATTTATGTCTGGATTCTCAATTCTGTTGCATTGGTCTATGTATCTGTTGTTGTACCAATATCAGGCTGTTTTGAACTCTGGCAGTATAATAGGTTCTAAAATCAGGTAGAGTGAGGCCTCCAACTTTGTTCCTCTTTTTCAGTAATGCTTTACTTATCCGGGGCCTCTTTCCCTTCCATATGAAGTTGGTGATTTGTTTCTCCATCTCATTAAGGAACATTGTTAGTAAATTTGAATTGGAATTACATTGTATGTTTAGATGGCTTTTGTTAGAATAGGCATTTTTACAATATTAAGTCTTCCTATCCATGAGCAAGGTACGCTTTTCCACTTACATAGGTCCCTTTTGGATTCTTGCAGTGGTGTCTTGTAATTTTCTTTGTATAGGCCTTTTACATTTAAATCTTAGATTTATTCCTAAGTATTTTATCTTCTTGGGAGCTACTGTAAATGGCATTGATTTGGCGATTTCCTCTTCGATGTTCTTTTTGTTGGTGTAGAGGATTCCAACTGATTTTCATATGTTTATCTTGTATCCTGATACTCTGCTGAACTCTTCTATTAATTTTAGTGCTGAACTCTTCTATTAATTTTAGTAGTTTTCTTGAGGATTCTTTAGGATTTTCTGTGTATAAGATCATGTCATCTGCAAATAGAGACACTTTTATTTCTTCCTTACCAATCTCGATGCCCTTTATTTCGTTATCTAGCCTAATTACTCTGGCTAGGACCTCCAACAATGTTGAATAAGAGTAGTGATAAAGGGCATCCTTGCCTGATTCCAGATCTCAAGGGGAATGCTTTCAGACTCTCTCCCTTTAGGATGATGTTGACTGTTGGCTTTGTATAAACGCCCTTTATTATGTTGAGGAATTTTCTTTCTATTCCTATTTTGCTGAGAGTTTTTATCATGAATTGGTGTTGAACTTTGTCAAATGCTTTTTCTGCATCAATTGATAAAATCATATGGTTCTTGTCTTTTATTTTATTTATATGATGGATTACATTATTTGTTTTTCTAATGCTGAACCACCCCTGCATGCCTGTTAAGAATTCTACTTGGTCATGCTGAATTATTTTTTTTGATATGTTGTTGAATTCTATTGGCTAGAATTTTGTTGAGGATTTTTGCATCTGAGTTAATGAGGGTTATGGGTCTGTAAGTTTCTTTTTTTTTGTGGCATCTTTACCTGGTTTTGGTTTCAGGGATATGGTGGTTTCATCGAATGAGTTTGGTAGTATTCCGTCCTTTTCTATGCTCTGAAATACCTTTAGTAGTAGTGGTGTTAACGCTTCTCTGAAAGTTAGGTAGAACTCTGCAGTGAAGCCATCAGGCCTGGCCCTTTTTTTGTTGTTGTTGAGAGTTTTTTGATTACCCTTTCAACCCCTTCCTCTGTTATGGGTCCATTTAGTTGTTTTACCTCTGTTTGTGTTAGTTTAGGTAGGTAGTGTGTTTTAGGAATTCATCCTTTTCTTCTGGTTTTCAAATTTGTCAGAGTACATTTTTTCATAGAAACCTGATGTGATTCTTTTGATTTCAGTTGGGCCTGTTGTAATATCGATCATCTCATTTCTTTTTGGGTTATTTGCTTCCTCTCCTGTTTTTCTGTTTTCAGTTTGGCCAGTGGTTTATTAATTTTTTCAAAGAACCAGCTTTTGGTGTTGTTAATTCTTTCAATTGCTTTTCTGTTTTCTATTTCACTTAGTTCTGCTCTAATTTTTATTATTTGCTTTCTTCTGGTGTCTTGGGGTTTCTTTTTTTGCTTTCTTTCTATTAGTTTAAGTTATAGGGATAATTCTTTCAATTTGGCCCTTTCTTCATTATGTATGTGTGCATTTATTGATATAAACTGAAAAAAATTTTTTTTATGACCACTGCTTTCACTGTGTCTCAAACGTTCTGATAGGAAGTGTTTTCATTCTCATTGGATTCTATGAATTTCTTTATTCTATCCTTAACAGCTTCTATAACCCAGTTGTTTTTGAGCAGGGTACTGTTCAGTTTCCAAGTGTTTGATTTCTTTTCCCTGTTTTCCTGTTTTTGATTTGTACTTTTATGGTCTTATGGTCAGTGAAGATGCTTTGTAATATTTCAATGTTTTAGATTCTGCTAAGGCTTGCTTTATGACCTAATATGTGGTCTATTCTGGAGAATGTTCCATGTGCACTAGAAAAGAAAGGATACTTGGCTGCTGTTGGGTGGAGTGTTCTGTATATGTCTACGAGGTCAAGTCAGTTGATTGTGGCATTTAGATCTTCCATGTCTTCGTTTAGCTTCTTTCTGGATGTCCTGTCCAGAAAGGTGTGTTGAAGTTTCCTACTATTATTGTGGAGCTGTCTATGTCACTTTTCAATGCTGTTAGTGGTTGTTTTATGTATCTTGCAGCCCTGTCATTGGGTGTGCAAATTTTTATTATGGTTGTATCTTCCTGGTCTAGTGTCCCTTTAATCGTGACTTAGTGTCCTTCCTTGCCCTTTGCGGTGGATTTAACTTTAAAATCTATTTTGTCGGAAATTAATACTGCCGCTCTTTCTCTTTTTTGATTGTTGTTTGCTTGATATTTTTTTTTCCATCCTTTGAGTTTTAGTTTGTGTCTCTAAGTCTAAGATGTGTGTCTTGTAGGCTGCATACAGATGGATCATGTATTTTTTATCCATTCTGCCACTCTCTGTGTCTTTATTGGTGCATTTAGTCCATTTACATTCAGCGTAATTATAGATAGGTATGAGTTTAGTGCTGTCATTTTTTGTGTGTGTTGTTGACAGTTTCTTTTTCCCACTTAATTTTTTGCACTAAGTAGTTTGTGTTTATATATTGTCTTTTCCTTTTATTCATTGTTGTTGATTTTGTATCTGCTGAGTCTCTATTTTTTCTTGTATTTTATTTTGATGAGTAGGATAGTCTCCTTTGCGGTTACCTTAATATTTACCCCTATTTTTCTAAGTTTAAACCTATCTTTTATTTCTTTATATCGCCTTGTCTTCCTCTCCGTATGAAAGATCTATGACTACATTTCTTAGTCCCTCTTTCTTGTTTTAATGTTGTCTTCTCTTACATTATAATATCTCTGTTTCCCCATTTTGAGCATGTTTTTATTTCGATTTATTTTTGTGATTTCCCTGTCTGGTTTGACATCTGATTGCTCTGCTCAGTGTTCTAGTCTTGGATTGATACCTAATATTTTGATCTTCTAACCAAAGAACCCCCTTTAGTATTTCTTGTAGTTTTGGTTTGTTTTTTATGAATTCCCTAAACTTCTGTTTATCTGAAAGTGTCCTAATTTTCCCTTCATATTTGAGAGACAGTTTTGCTGGATATATGATTCTTGGCTGGCAATTTTTTTTCCTTCAATGCTTTATGTAAGTCATCCCATGGCCTTCTTTCCTGCACAGTTTCAGCCAAGTATTCCAAGCTTATTCTTATTGACTGTTGTTTGTAGGTGGCTTTTCGTTTATCCCTAGCTGCTCTTAAAATTCTCTCTTTATCTTTGGTTTTGGCAAGTTTGATTATAATATATGTTGGTGACTTTTTTTAAAAAAAAACCTACTTCATGTGGAGTTTGATAGGCAACTTGGAAAGATATCTTCTCATCTTTCATGATATCAGGGAAGTTTTCTGCCAACAAATCTTCAACAATTCTCTCTATATTTTCTGTTATCCCTCCCTGTTCTGGTATTCCAGTCACTTGTAGGTTATTTTTCTTGATAGACTCCTGCATGATTCTTAAGGTTTCTTCATTTTTTTAAATTCTGTTATCTGCTTTTTCTTCAAATATATTTGTGCCAAGTGCTTTGTCTTCAAGGTCACCAGTTCTGCCTTCCACTTGCTCAAATCTGCTCCTCTGACTTTCTATTGACTTGTCTACTTCTGTAATTTTATTGTTAATCTTCTGAATTTTTGATTGGTGTTTCTTTATGGATTCTTGCAGCTTATTAAATTTTTCATTATGTTCTTGAAGAACCTTTTTAGTTTCTTCAACTGTTTTATTTGTGTGTTCCTTGGCTTGTTCTGGATATTGCCTGATCTCCTTCCTAATCTCGTTCCTGATGTCTTGAAGAGTTCTGTATGTTAATCTTTTCAGTTCTGCATCCAGTAATTCCAGGAAGGCACCTTCATCCAGGAGATCCATTGATTCTTTGTTTTGGGAGCTTGTTGAAGTGATTACAATCTGTTTCTTTATGTGACTTGATATTGACTGTTGCCTCCGTGCCATGTATAAGTTATTGTATTATTTTATTTTGTGTTTGCTTACTGGTTATTAGCTTCTTGCTTTGTTTTGTCTCAATTTGCCAAATGGGTTGCTTGAGTGAGCTAGCTGGATTATTTTTGCCTTTGAAGCTCTGACGTCCTGTCACCAGATGGCTAGAGCTGTTATCAGGTATATCGGTCTAGGATTCCATTCACTTTTCTTATAATTCAGCTCAGGTGTCCAGGTAGCTGTTCATCAAGTGTGTGGTACAGGCTCTGTCCTACAGTCTTAGGGGGCAGGGGTGATTGGTGTAGGTACTAGTATCTGGTTGCAGCAGGGGGTCATGCTCTGAACAGGGAAGGTGGCTGAGAACCATTCCCCAAATGTGAGGAAAGCGTGTCCCTGTTCTCTACAGTGTACAGCTGGGTGGGTTCTGCAGACGGACCATGGGTACCCAAAGTTTTTGGTTGTTAGGACTGGGAGGTACCAGTTATCCTTGGACCCCTGTTGCAGGTGGCTGGGTAACCCCAATGGAGCCACCAGTCCTTAGGCCCCTGATGTGGGTATGTGAGGACCCTGTTTAATAGGCAAAGCAGTGTCAAATATCACACACCCGCCTCTTCACTGCACAGCTGCAACATTTGCAGTCTGCCAACAAGGGCCTATTCTACTGAAATAGGCCTACACAGGCCCATGTAGGGGGGAAAGGTATTCAAAGTCTACTGACCATTTATGCCTGGGCAGGAGCCACTTCTGTCCTGAGCTCCCCCAGTTAGTGGAGCTGGCAAATTCTCTTTTCCCCCAATTGTGAATTTATTTCTACTCCAAGGCTGGGAGGATGGCTCCGGGCACTCAATAGGGCCTATCTCAGGCCCAGGGAAATCAACAGCCTCTAAAGCCGGCTTGTGGTCTGGTGGTGTAGTAAAATATATGCAAGTACTTAGCTTTTGCTGAGAAAGTCTTTCTTCTCTGGTTCTGGAGGTGTGAGTAGGCTGCTTCTTCCTGAGGAAACTACGGCCAAACGCTACTACCAGCCCACCGCAGCAGCGCCCAGGAATAGTGCCTGAGGGATCCTGGCAATTCAGGTCCGGCAACATCTCTCCACTTCTGGACCGTCTCTCCCTACCCCTGCTGCTCAGCCTGTTTTTTAACTTTGCCTTTGATGTTAAGGGCTCCTAGCTTGCAACAAATATAATTGTTTCACTTGTTTTTTTGGGTCTTTGTTGTTTAAGAGAGATCGCAGGAAGTGTCCAGCTATTCCGCCACCTTGGCACTGCCTCCTTCTTAACACTATCTTCTATTAAATTTGTGTGCTTATTTAAAAAACATATTTAAAAATTATTTTCAATTTCTTCATGTGAAGTCACTGAACAATGACATGCTTTATCTTTAACTCTGGCTGAAATTTATATAAGAAACAGTGGGTGTGTAAACCTGTTGATTTATCTTTAATTCCTTAATGTTTATTTATTTAAACCCTACCATGAAACTGCCAACTTATGAGAAACACGATGTTCTTTTGAGTTTCCAACCAGAATAACTAGGTTTTGATATTTTAGTTGCTTATCTACACTTCAGTATCATACTTAAACTAGATTTCAAGAAACAGTGATTTTTTTTTTTTATCGTATTACAAAAAAAGCTTTGTGCATTTCAACGCCATGGTAATTATCAAAAAATGCATCTCTAAGGCTCTCTGATGTTTTTAAAAATAATTCAATTCACCCAAAATTTTGTGAAGAATTACTTTATATTTTCATTTCCAATTTTTTTGGAGATGAAGTCCAATTTTAATAACCTCTCTGACCATCTTTCTGCTTCTTAAAATTGAAATTTATTACAGCAGATATCTAACTAGATATCTATAGGAGCTAGTCTCATAAGAGGGGTGGAGCTAATTCTATCTATACTCAGCACATAAATTTCAACAGGCTTTGAGTCTTTTGGAGAAGAACAATGGTACCCTACATATCCTTTTTGTAGTGATTTTTTTTTTTCCTTCCAGACCTGAATTGTTTTATTTTTTACTTTCATGGGGAAATTGAGAGTTAAGGAAGGTTTTCTTATTGTCAGTCCTTCAGACATTTATGTGTTTTTTGCTTAATGCTGACCAAATATCCTGAGCAGTGCTCTATAGCAGAAACATGTTTCAACCAGACATTCTCCTTATAGATAATGAACATACAGATGGATTAAAAAATATTTTTGTGAAATTGGTTTCTTCCTATAGAATATATGCTGGAAACAGACTAATTTTTAAAGCCTGTTTATTATCATTTAGAGATTTATTATAAAATTTGGTCATATAAAATACTTTATTATATTGTCATTTCTGACAACATACCTTTACTGCTGTTCATCTCTTATTAGATTTAAATTTGTAAACAGAAATATGTTTTTAAATAACAGCAACAAAACAATGAATGGCTATAAATCTACCTGCTTTATCAATTCAATAACTGTTAATAATTAAATATGACATTTGTCTGGTGCTGGAATTGGAAAGATGATGAAAATGATGGAAAGATAGGCTCACCATACATACATTGGAGCACATTGTCAGTATATGGAAATACTTTACCTCATGCACAGCTAATCTATGTATCTAGTTTATATAGATAATGCTTTAGGTCAGAGCTGAAAGCTAAAGGGATAGTTGTTGTTTGTTCCTTGTTTATTTTTGGTATTCAATTGCAAAGTTCCTTTTGTTAGTTGCTTATGTCAATTTTCCCCTTCCTCTTTCCAAAGAGGCCCTAATTTTTATTTCAAAATGATTCAGGGGAAATTCACTTCATCCAGAGCTTCAGTGCTGGATTGTGATTAGTCTATGCCAACCAACCCCTGTTGTCTTTCTACAATGCTATTAGCTTGAGATGGTATGTAGAGAAACTTGAGATTTCTCTTCCCTGCTAGATGTGAATAAGCAAGGTTGTTAGTGTAGTTGTTTTGGGATGCTATCTAGCAACTGTGAGGAAATTCAGTGTGAGGACAAAGCCAGCACACTGAAGATGGCAATACAGAGAAATGAAAAGAACCTGGGTGCCAATAATGTCACTGAGTCTTTAAATCAATGAATGCTAAAGTCCAACCTAACCTGATGTTATTGCTCATTGTATAAGTCAGTCTGATGGGGAATTTTCCATTACTTGTAGTTAACATCCTAACTGATATAGAAGTCTTGACTCTGGGTGGTACAACTAAAATTTCAGGACTGCAATAGTTATAGTAAGTTAAATCCTGGAAGAAAATAGAATTATAGTAAAAATCAGTGTTGTAAGAAACTGCCTCACAGGGTTTCTAAGGAGCTGTCACCCTTTTGGTTAACAGACATAGCTCTTAACCACTACGCCACCAGGGTTTCCTAGCAATTGGTAGAAATCTTATTTTGTAGATAAGACAACTGAGGCTCAGAAAGATTAGGTTATTCGTCCCTGGTAACACAATCATCACCTAAAAGAAAGGAATCATGAGCTAACTTTTCTGACTATTAGTCCAGTGCTCTTTCTTTGTCCAGTTCTGTACTTGATTCACTGAGCCAATCATCAACACATAGTTTTAAATACATATTTTTATGCCAGCACAGATCTATATGCTATGTGCACAAACCTATGAAAAAGCAGTACCCCTGACATGAAGGAGCTCAGAGTTTGGGCTGGAAGAAAACTAAGTAGAAATAAACTGCCGTGCGACACAAGCTATATTCTATAGCAAAACAGAGAAGGACTATCTAAACCCGACTTCACTGGGATGTGGCTATGGGTGTGAAAAGCTGGGGGAATGCTTCCTGGAGAATATGTCACATGAGCTGAACCTTTGTGTGTGTGTGTGTGTGTGTGTGTGTGTTTAGGTGAAAGTTTACAGAGCAAATTAGTTTCTCCTTCAACAATTAATACAAAAATTGTTTTGTGACATTGGTTGAAATTATCGCAATGTGTCCACAGCCTCCCCTTCTCCATCCCGGATTCCTTTTGTCCATTCAACCAGTTTCCCTGTCTCTTCCTACCTTTTTGTCTTTGCTTTGGGACAGATGTGTCCATTTGCTCTTGTATACATGATAGGACTATGACGCACGTTCCTCATGCATGTTATTGTTTACTTTATAGACCTGTCTAATTTTTGGCTGAAGAGTGAACTATGGGAGTGACTTCAGTCCTGAGTTGAAAGAGTGCCCGGGAGCCATATTCTCAGGGTTCCTCCAGTCTCTGTTAGACCAGTAAGTCTGTTTTCTTTGTGTGTGAATTTGAATTTTGTTCTACATTTTTCTCCTGTGCTGTCCAGGACCCTCTATTGTGATCCCTATCAGAGCAGTTGGTAGTGGTAGCTGGATACCATCTAGATGTTCTGGGCTGAGGCTGGCAGAGGCTGTGGTACTGGTGGTCCATTAGTCCTTTGGACTAATGTTTCCCTTGTGTCTTTGGTTTTCTTCATTCTCTTTTGCTCCAGATGGAATGGGTCCAGTAGGTGTATCTTAGATGGCCACTCACAAGCTTTTAAGAACCCAGATGCTACTCACCAAAGTCAGATATAGAACATTTTCTTTATGAATTATGTTATGCCAATTGACTTAGATGTCCCCAAAGATATGGTCTCCAGCCTTCAGCCTGGCAACTTTATACCTCGGGGAGTTTGGATGTGTTTGTTTTTTTTTTTTTATAAAGGTTCTATGATTTTGCCTTGGTCAAGTCGTGTTGACTTTCCCTATATTGTGTACTATATATATAGTGTTCTTTCCCTTCACCAAAGTTACCACTTATCTACTATTTAGTTAGTGATTCCTCCCCCACCCCTCCCCTCCCTTGTAACCATCAAAGATTGTTTCTTTCTGTTTGTAAGTCTCTTCTTTAGTTTTTATAATAGTGGTCTCATACAGTATCTGTCCTTTTGTGATTAAATTATTTCACTCAGCATAATGCCCTCCACATTCATCCATGTTGTGAAATGCTTGTGGATTCATCATTGCTCTTTGTCATTGCATAGTATTCCACTGTGTGTATGTATTGTACTTTATCTATTCATCTGTTAATCAGTGCTTAGGTTGTTTTCATCTTTTTGCTATTGTGAACAATGCTTCCGTGAACATAGGTGTGCATATGTCTATTCATGTGACAAATCTTATTTCTGTAAGATATATTCATAGGAGTGGGGCTGCTGGATCATAGGGTATTTTTATTTCTAGCTTTTTAAGGAAGTACCATATTGTTTTCCTAAGTGGTTGCACCAATTTATGTTCCTACCAGCAGTGTATAAGAGTTCCAATCTCCCCACAACCTCTCCAACATTTGAATTCTTTATCAGGTAGTTCCATTGCCTTATCTTCCTCCAGAAGATTTTCTGGTTCTTCATTTTGATCACTTGCTGGAGCCATCCTGTCCTGCTTCTTTATGTAATTTGATATTGACTATTTTTTTTATTGCCTGTGAGGTATCAATAAGTTATATTTATTTATTGTATTTTTGTTTTGTTTTGTTTTGGTAGGCCAAAGTAGGCTGGGCATATAAGCTACTTTGGTTGTTAGTGTCATTTAAGCTCTCACATCCTATCTCCAGGTGGTTAAAGCAGCTAGCAGGTGTCCCAGCTGAGGAATCTGTTCACTGATTTTTTGAGGGTGCAATTATTCAGGGCACAGGTGTCTGGGTTGTCAATCACCAGGTGTGTGGTGCGGACTCTCACCTACAGTCCTAGGTGGGTAGGGTTCCATGGGGGTGTTTGAAGCAGGCACAGGTCTCTGGTTGCTGTGAATGGGCAATATGTGGGGCTATGGAGGGGTCTGATGGATGTCCCCAGGTGCCTGGATGGAGGGCATGTCCCTCTCCCCTAGAACACGTAGTGAGAGGGGATAGTGCTGCTGGTCCTTGGGCCCCCTGTGACATTGGCTGGAGGAACTGGGAAGCACCACTAATTCTCTGACCTCTGTCATAGGTAGCTAGATGGAATGAGTGGTACCACCAGCTCTCAGTCCCCCGGTGTGTGTTAGGGAGCAGCGCAATATCAAATATCACAAATCTGTAGCTCCCCCTTGGCTGCTGCAGGTTAAAATGGGCTTCAGATATATGCCCTGCTGTTTTACTCTAATAAGGGTATGTGGTGTTGAATCAGCCCATGACGGACTGTGTAGGGGTGAAGGGTGCTGCAAGTCTGTGGTCCCTGTAAGCCAGTGGTCAGGCGAAGGGGCAGGGACTCCCAACTGGCCTTGAGTTCCCAGCTTAGGGGGCATGGCTTTGTTGAATGCTGCGGGACTGGTGTCATATAGGGGTTGGGGATGGGTGAGAGGAAGATAAAGCCTCTCTGTTGTTAAGCTCTGTGGGGGGAAGAGGGTATTTTGCCAGTGCACATGATAGGTTGGGAGCTTGCACTTAACTTTTGCAGGTGTGGTGTCACTCCTGTTTGGTTCTGGAGGTGCGTGCAGATTCGCTGTTTTGGTGGGCCAGATATGGTAGACCTCGGTTTGGGATGTTGTTGCTTGCCTCAGCCTATGTGTGCTATGCAGACTCAGCTAGCAGAGCACCAGTGTTCCCACAATCTGTAGTTCCCCGTTTCCACTGCTTTTTAGTTGTCTCTCCTTCCACCTGTGCTCAGGTCGATTTTTCAGCTTTGTCTTTGATGATTAGGGTTCCTAGATTGTTATATATATTCAATTGACTTGTTTTTATGGGTCTTTGTTGATAAGAGGGACTATAGGAAGCATTTGACTATTCTGCCATCTTGGCCCTGCCTCTGTTTTTAAATGTTGAACCATCCTTGCATACCGGTATGAATCCCACTTGTTGTGGTGTATTATTATTTTTTTATATATAATACTGAATTCTATTGGTTAGGATTTTTTTGAGAATTTTTACATCTATATTCATGAGAGATACTGGTCTGTAATATTCTTTATTTTGTTGCGTCTTTGCCTAGCTTTGGTATCAGGATTATGCTAGTTTTATAGAATGAATTCAGAAGTATCCCTTCCTTTTGTATGCTCTGGAATAGTTTGAGTAGTACTGGTTTGAGCTCTCCTCTGAACGTTTGGTAGGATTCTCCCGTGAAGCCATCTTGGCCAGGACTTTTTTTTTTCTTGGGAATTTTTTTTATTACTCTTTCAATCTTTTCTCTTGTTACAAGTCTGTTCAGATTTTCTACCTCAGTTTTTTTTGTGTTAGTTTAGATAGGTAGTGCTATTCTTGAAATTTGTCCATTTCCTCTTGGTTTTCAAATTTGCAGGAGTATAGTTTTTCATAATACTCTGTTATGATCCTTTTTATTTCAGTTGGATCTGTTGTAATGCCTACCATTTCGTTTCTTATTTGAGTTATTTGCTTCCTGTCCTATTTTTCTTTTGTCAATTTGGCCATTGGTTTGTCGATTTTGTTGGTCCTTTTTCAAAGAACCAACTTTTAGTGTTGTAGATTCTTTGTATCGTATTTCTATTCTGTATTTCCTTTATTTCTGCTATGATCTTTATTATTTCTTTTCTGCTAATGCCTGTAGGTTTCTTTTGCAGTTCTCTTTCTAACTGTTCAAGTTGTCGGGCTAAGGTTTTGATTTTGGCCCTTTTACTTTTTTGATGTGTGTCTATTGCTGTAAATTGACTGCTGAACAATGCCTTTACTGTGCCCCAAAAGTTTTAGTATAATGTGTTTTCATTCTCATTTGATTCTAGGACTATTATATTCTATCTTTGATTTCTTCTATTACTCAGTGGTTTTTAAACCAGGTCTTATTCATTTTCCATGTTCTTTAATATTTTTTCTTTCCTCTTCCTGTTATTTATTTCTACTTTTATGGCATGGTGATCAGAGAAGATGGTTTGTATTATCTCAACAGTTTGGATTTTGTTAAGAGCTGCTTTGTTGCCTAAAATGTGGTCTATTCTCTAGAATGTTCCATGTGCATTGGAAAAGAATGGATACTTTGCTGCTGATGGTGGAGTGTTCTATAGATGTCTATGAGGTCAAGTTGGTTGATTGTAGCCTTTAGATATTCTGTATCTTTGTTGAGTTTATTTCTAGATGTTCTGTCCATTGTTGTCATTTACAGATTGATGTCTCTGGCTCCCTGTTTTAAATCTTTTAGGTTTGTTGTATTATTGAGAGTTCATTACTTGGGTTGGTATCTGGCTGATGCTGTCCTGTGACCTAGACTCAGGTTGTTGTTTCATGTTGTTGATTCTCTAACCAAAGGACTGCCTTTAATATTTCGTGTAAGTTTGGTTTGTTTTTTACAAATTCCCTTAATTTCTGTTTACCTGGAAATGTCCTAATTTCACCATTTTATTTGAGAGAGAGTTTTGCAGAATATATTATTGTTGGTTGGCAATTTTTTTCTTTCAAGGTTTTATAATGTCATCCCATTGTCTTCTTGCCTACATAGTTTCTGCTTAGTCTTATTGTTTCTCCTTTGTAAGTGAGTTTTTGTTTTTCTCAAGCTATTCTCAGGATTCTTTCTTTGTCTTTGATTTTGACAAACGTGATTATGATATGTCTTGGTGACTTTTGGGGTCTATCCTATGTTACGTTCATTGAGCTTATTGGATGGTCAGTTTTTCATCTTTCATGATATTAGGGACATTTACTGCTAGCAATCCTCTCTGTTTTTTCCATTTTCTCCCCCCTTCAGGAAAGCCAAATACATGCAAATTTTTGCTCTTGATTGTGCATAATTCTTAGTTTTCTTCATTCTTTTCTCTAATTTTCCTCAAAGTGGCATCCATGGATTTGTCTTCAGTTTCACTCATTCTGTCTTCCATTGTTTCAGATTTGTTTCTAAAACCTTCTATTGAGTTGTCCTTTTCTGAAATGTTGTTGTGTTTTGGATTTCTAATTGCTGTTTTTGTATGATCTCTAATTATTTATTTTGTTTTGTTCCTGTATTATTTTCCTGAATTATTCTTTTACTTTTTGTTTTCCTTGATTTTGGCTGTTTTGTTGATTTTGCCTTTGTTTTCCATTATTTTGTCTATTTTTCCCTTAGTTTTGTCTGTGATTTCCTTGGTCTCTTTCCTAATCTCTTGGAGAGCCCTGAATATTAGTAGTTCCAGTGCCTCTTCTTCTTCTGGATGGTCATCTGATGCTTTATTTTTGTCACTTACTGGAACAATCTTGTCCTGATTTTTATATGTTTTGATGTTGTCTGCTGTCTCTGAGACATTAAAGTATTATTTTCTTTACTTATTGATTGCAAGTATGTTTGTAACATTGTGCTTTTTTTGATATGTCTGCACAGTGGCCGGGTGTGCTTTGTTGCTTGCCCATATGTTGGCACAATAGCTCTCACTACCTTGTCTGGATGGGCAGGGCCAATCACTCAGCTGGGCTGGTTCCACTCCGCCATGGCACAGTGGGGCAGAGGAGAGAGGTAGGAGGGGCGAAGGGGAGGGACAAATGTGGCTAGATGGGGGAAAGGAACAGGGGGGTTTGTATGGTGGTCCCTGACCGTCAAGTCTTCTGGGATAGGATGGTTCATGCCATTATTCACCAGAAGGGTGGGGGTTGCAGAAGCATGCTCCTCTGGTTACTGTGTAAGAGTGTCTGGGCACTTCCTTCTGCTGTAGCCAGCAAATGGAATCTTACATATCTCTGGGTATATCTGTGCCATTCCTCTCTCCTATTGGGAATTCCATGAAGATGCCTTCCTGTGCTCTTCATGCAAGGTTGTTGGCTTTATCCCAAGATGGCCACACTGTGCTGTGCTGGTTGGCAGGGACCCTCCACTCCATATATCTACTTGTTTGCTGTTTTCTATTAGTTTCTTCTCCTCAGTGGTTTCAGGTCTAACTTTATCCCTTCATGTACAGCTCAGGGTTCCAGAACTGATGTCTGTATCTGTTCTTGGTTTTTCAGGTGTTTGTTGCAGAGGGATGGCTTAGTTTGCCTGACTAGTCTGTCATCTTGGTTCCATCCCCTTGAGTTTAATCTTGAAAGACAAATACAAGTGATCCAAGAAGAAAGTAGGAATGAGGAAGATTTCCAGACAAAGGGAATATCACTGGTGAAGGTATGTTGACAAGAAATACCATGGTGTGTATAAGAAAATGCAAGTTGTTATGGACATGTAGTCAAAGACTGATAAAGTAGTCAGGAGCTACCTCCACTGTACCTTTTATGCTTTGTCAAACCAGTGTCTTAAGGACTAGGGTTAGCTATTGGAAGGGTTAAAGTGGAGGATGACAAAATCTAATTTGTGATTTTCTAAAAAGAGTATGCTGATAAGTAAGGCAATGAGGATGGCAAGAAAAAGACAGGCTTGATGGATTTTTAGGAATCACATTTCACGGGATTTCATAGCTGAATGAATTTGGGTGATGAGGAAAATGAAAGAATATAGGATAAATCACAGGATTTAGGAAATGAGTGGACTGTGTCACCATTGATTTGGGAGGAAATAAAGAGGCTAAGGTGATAGGAACTGGCAAGTTCACTTTTAACATTTCGTACTTGAAGAACGTGGAGAATTTATGTGTGGATGGCACATGAAAAGCTGTGTATACAATTCGGAAACACCACAAGGCTTCTGTGAAAATGAAAAAAAATTGAAAACTTTGTTCCTTATATTAAACTTGGATAAAAGCTAAAATATAATACCATGAATTACAAAAAATAAAAGTCTTTTTATGGACCCTTGAAAAATACTGAATTTTCATATAAATAAGTATTTAAAGGCTGCAATAACTCAAACTTTAATAAGAGACAAAGAATATTCGTTTAAGGACAGTTTCACTATTTTGGCCTCTGAAATTTCTGAACTTCAGTTTATTTCTACTATTAATATATTATTGCTGTCAGGAAGGCCCTTGCTCTTCCGATGGTTTTAAAGGTGATCTAAAGAAGAACAGTATATAGTATCAAAAACTGTGATATCTTTTCTGTCTATCGCTGGAGGAAGGAAACAGGATAGCGCCATCTGGAGTCCTGGGAAGATTACATAGTAAATATGCTAAAGCATGGATTAGCAACTGCATTTTCACAGAACATTAAATAAAATATGTCTCTTCTTAAGGAATTAATTTGAAAGAAATAAGATTCAAAGCACAAAATGCTTCTGTTTTATCTCTTAGAAATGTAGAGATTAGGATGAATGAGTTTTGGAAACACTAAAATTATACGTTGTAGCTAATCATATACATTCTTGAGATTTTTTTAATGGGTTTTCTCATATCATCCTGAAGAAAATTATTGTGAAATAATTCTAAAATGGCATTTACTTAGTGATTTTAGTAAATTCCTGTAATATAACAAGAACTAACAAGAGACTGTTTAATAGACATTCTGTTAACTGCAATTATTTTATTCATGCTATATGTTTATTCATAGATGAAATCATTTAATTTAGAAGGAGATAA
Organism: Loxodonta africana; assembly: GCF_030014295.1. Lineage (NCBI taxonomy): Eukaryota > Metazoa > Chordata > Mammalia > Proboscidea > Elephantidae > Loxodonta > Loxodonta africana. The sequence goes on from NC_087369.1 coordinate 110,607,036, forward strand.
TGTGATTTACATGTTTTTGAAGTGAAATATTTCTATATGCTTCTGTACTGCTTGTATTCATGCACTGAAAATATTTAATTTTTTATTATACTATCTCTCCCTGGTAAATTCTTACTGTATTCCTTACATTCAGAATGTTAATCTGCAATTTATGATAAAGCATGGTATTTCAGTTGCCTTTTCTTGAAAACATAGAAGCCAGATTTTTTTTTCAGTTTGATATGTTATAATAATTTTTTGACCAATCCTTTTATAAGTATTTATGGCAGATTTTATTTCCCAAAAATATCCACAAGAATATTTCCTGTTTCACATGGTTTTCCAGAATCTTGCCATTTCCCATGAAGTGGTTGATTTTATTGCTTCACTCACTGTGAACCTGGAGGGGTTTGTGACTGCTCCAACCAATATAGTATTGCAGAAGTGATGCTATGTAACTTCTGAAGCTAGGTAATTAAAAAGGCATTGGTTTCATCTGACTCCCCTCTCTCTTTCTCTCTATTTTTTCTCAGGGCACCTGCTTTAGGAAACCAGTCACTATGCTGAGAAGAAGCCTAGACAACATGGAGAGGTCATGTGTAATCCTGTATGACAGCCCCAGCTGTGAGATAGCATGGACTTCCAGATATGTAATTGAGTGAGTCTTCAGCCCCCAGTCTACAAGCTGATTCACTCATCTATCATTGGGTAACAAATCATCCCATGAACTAATGACTTAAAAGGATATTTTATTATCTCTCATGATTATCAGGGTTAACTGAGCTCAGCTGGGTAGGTTCTTCTACTCTACCTAATGTTAGATGAAGATTAGACATCTGGGGCTTCTACTGTTCTTGAAAATCAAAGAGTGTTCAATCCTATGGGGGGTTGTTAGTGCTAACTGTTGACTATGATCTCATTTGTACTTGTTTACCACCTTAGTTCTGCTTGACATAGCTTCCCAAAGTCAGGTTTCTCACTACATGAATACTGAGTTCTAAGAGGAAATCAAGCACAAGTTTTGCAAGAGGAAAAAAATAGAAATGCCAATGCTATTTAGACCTGGACTCGGTAGTTTCACAGTATCATTTCTGCTGTATTCTATTGAATAAGTAGTCACAGGTTCAGCCCCGATTCCAGTAGAGTGAAAACAAACATTACTTCTCAATCAAATAGTGGCAACAGGGAGAGTTGTCATCTCTGGAGACTACCTACCACAAGTTATTATATTATTCATGTACAGACAGTCCCTGAGTTATGAACATCTGACTTATGGACAATTTATACTTATGAACAGACTGCGATAAAGCCTATTACATTAAAAATTTCAGTTAAATACATACAGTGGTTCGTAATAATGAGTGCACACACTACGTTGTGATACTCATGAATACATTGAATGTTTAGGAGTGTTTCTTAAGAGTTTTATATGCATGTTGTTGTTATTGTTGTTAGGTGCCATTGAGTTGGTTTTGACTGATGACCCTAGGCACACCAGAATGAAACACTACCTGGTCGTGAGGCATCCTCACAATTCTTGCTATGCTTAAGCCCATTGTTGCAGACACTGTGTCAATCCATCTCATTGAGGGTCTTCCTCTTTTTCACTGACCCTCTACTTTACCAAGCATGATGTCCTTCTCCAGGGACTGATACCTCCTGATAACATGTTGAAAGTATGTGAGATGTAGTCTTGCCATACCTGCTTCTAAGGAACATTCTGATTGTATTTCTTCTAAGATAGATTTATTTGTTCATTTGGCAGTCTATGGTATATTCAGTGTTCTTTGACAATGACACAATTTGAAGGCCTCAATTCTTCTTCAGTCTTCCTTATTAACTGTCCAGCTTTCCCATGCATATAAAGCAGTTGAAAACACCACGGCTTGGGTCAAGTGCACCTTAGTCCTCAAAGCAACATCTTTGCTTTTCAACACTTTAAAGAGGTCTTTTGCACCATATTTGCCCAATGCAATGTGCTGTTTGAATTCTTGACTGCTGCTTCCATGGGTGTTGATTGTGGATCCAAGTAAAATAAAATCCCTGAAAATTTCAATCTTTTCTCCATATATCATGATGTTGCTCCTCAGTCGAGTTATGAGGATTTTCGTTTTCTTTATGTTGAGATATAATCCATACTGAAGGCTGTAGTCTTTCATCTTCATAAGCAAGTGCTTCAAATCCTCTTCACGTTCAGCAAGCAAAGTTGTGTTATCTGCGTAATGCAGGTTGTTAATGAGTCTTCCTCCAATCCTGATGCCTTGTTCTTTTTCATATAGTTCAGCTTCTTGGACTATTTGCTCAGCATACAGATTGAAAGTATGGTGAAAGGATACAACACCTTTCCTGACTTTAAACATGCAGTATTTTCTTGTTCTGTTTGAATGATTGCCTTTTGATCCATGTACAGTTTCCTCATGAGCGCTATTAAGTGTTCCAGAGTTCCCATTCTCTGCAATGTTACCCATAATTTGTTATGATCCACACAGTCGAATGCCTTAGCATAGTCAATAAAACACAAGTAAACATCTTTCTGGTATTTTCTGCTTTCAGCCAGGCTCCATGTGACATAAGCAACGGTATCCTCGTTTCATGTCCTCTTCTGAATCCAGCTTGAATTTCAGGCAGATCCCTGTCGATATACTGCTGCAGCCGCTTTTCAATGATGTTAAGCAAAATTTTGCTTGCATGTGATATTAATGATATTGTTGGATAATTACCACATTCAGCTGGATCACCTTTCTTGGGAATAGGCATATATATGGATCTCTTCCAGTCGGTTGGCCAGGTAGCTGTCTTCCAAACTTCTTCACACAGGTGAGTGAGCACTTCCAGTGCTGCATCTGTTTGTTGAAACATATCAATTGGTATTCCATCAATTCCTGGAGCCTTGGTTTTTCCAATGCCTTCAGTGCAGTTTGGGCTTCTTCCTTCAGCACCATCGGTTCCTGATCATATGCTACCTTTTGAAATGGTTGAACATCGACCAATTCTTTTTGGTATTATAAGTCTGTGTATTCCTCCCATCTTCTTTTGATGCATCCTGTGTTGTTTAATATTTCCCTGTAGAACCTTCAGTATTGCAACTTAAAATTTTTCTTCAGTTCTTTCAGCTTGAGAAATGCTGAGCATGTTCTTCCCTTTTAGTTTTCTATCTCTAGGTCTTTGCACATGTCATCATAATACTTTACTTTGTGTTCTCAAGCCACCCTTTGAAATTTTCTGTTCAGCTCTTTTATGTCATCATTTTTTCCTTTTGCTTTAGTTACTCTCGACATTCAAGAGCAATTTTCAGAGTCTATTCTGACATCCATTTTTGTCTTTTCTTTCCTGTCTTTTTAATGACCTCTTGCTTTCTTCATGTGTGATGTCCTTGATATCAACCCACAGCTTGTCTGACCTTCAGTCATTAGTGTTCAAATCATCAAATCTATTCTTGAGATAGTCTCTAAATTCAGGTGGGATATACTCAAGGGCATACTTTGACTCTCATGGACTTGTTCTAATTTTCTTCAGTTTCAACTTGAACTTGCATGTGAATAATTGATAGTCTGATCCACAGTTGGCCTCTGGCCTTGTTCTGACTGATGATATTGAGCTTTTCCATCTTCTCTTTCCACAGTTGTAGTTGATTTGATTCCTATGTATTCCATCTGGCGAGGTGCACATGTATAGTCACTGTTCATGTTGGTGAAAAAAATGTATTTGCAATGAAGAAGTCATTGGTCTTACAAAAGTCAATCATATGATTTCTGGCATCAATTCTATCACCAAGGCCATATTTTCCAACTACCAATCCTTCTTCTTTGTCTTCAACTTTCGCATTCCAATCTCCAGTAATTATCAACGCATCCTGATTACATGTTCGATCAGTTTCAGACTGCAGAAATTGGTAAAAATCTTCAATTTCTTCATGTTTGGCCTCATTGGTTGGTGCATAAATTTGAATAATAGTCACATTAACTGGTCTTCCTTATAGGCATATGGATATTATCCTTTCACTGACAGCGTTGTACTTCAGGATCAATCTTGAAATGTTCTTTCTGACGATGAATTCAACACCATTCTTCCTCAAGGTGCCATTCCTGGCATAGTAGACCATATGATTGTCTGATTCAAAATGGCCAATACCAGTCTATTTCAGCTCACTAATGCCTAGGATATCAATGTTCATGGGTACTGTTTCATTTTTGGTGATTTCCAATTTTCCTAGATTCATACTTCGTACATTCCACATTCTGAATATTAATGGATGTTTGCAGCTGTTTCTTCTCATTTTGAGGCATGCCACATCACCAGATGAAGGTCCCGATAGCTTGACTCCATTCACGTCATTAAGGTCGACTCTACTTTGAGGGGGCAGCTCTTCCCCAGTTGTCTTTTGAGTGCCTTTCAACCTGGGTGGCTTATCTTCTGGCACTATATCAGACAATGTTAAGCTGCTATTCATAAGGTTCTCACTGGCTAATTCTTTTCAGAAGTAGACTGTCGAGCCTTTCTTACACTCATCTTAGTCTGGAAGCTCAGCTGAAACCTGTCCACCATGGGTGACCCTGCTGATATTTGAATACCGGTGGCATAACTTTCAGCATCACAGCAACACATAGCCCCTACAGTACAACAAACTGACAGACACGTGGGAGTTTATATGAATAAAAACCCATTGCCATCCTAAAGTTAAAATATATACTATATACTAAGACAAACATTCGACTAAAAAAAAAATTTGACTAAGTGAACCTAAATAAGAATCCTGTGTACCTGTTCTGACTGACATACAAATTCGACTTAAAGACAAGACTTAGGGTTCGTAACCTGAGGAGTGCCTGTACATATATGTTGCTGTTGGTATGTGCCAAAGAGTTGGTTCTGACTCATAGTGACCCTATATACAACAGAATGAAACACTGTCCAGTCCTGCACCATCCTCATAATAGTTGTTATGCTTGAGCCCATTGTTCCTGTCACTGTGTCAATCCATCTCATTGTGGGTCTTCCTCTTCTTTGCTTACCCTATACTTTGTCAAGCATAATATTCTTCTCCAGAGACTGGTTCCTCCTGATAACAAGTCCAAAGTGAGACAAGTGAGACAAAGTCTTGCTATCCTTGCTCCTAAGGAATATTCTGGCCGTACTACTTCCAAGACAGATTTGTTTGTACTTCTGGCAGTCCGTGATATATTCAATATTCTTTGTCAACATGGTAATTCAAAGGCACCAAATTCTTCCTCTTCCTTATTAATTGTCCAGTTTTTGCATGCATATGAGGTGATTGAAAATACCATGGCTTGGGTCAAGTGCACCTTAGTCCTCAAAGTGACATCTTTGTTTTTTAACACTTTAAAGAGGTTTCTTGCAGCCGATTTGCCCAATGCAATATGTCATTTGCTTTCTTGACTGCTACTTCGATGGGCATCGATTGTGCATTCAAGTAAAATGAAATCCTTGAAACCTTCAAACTTCTCTGTTTATCATGATGTTCCTTATTGGTCCAGTAGTGAGAATTTTTTTTTTTTATGTTGAGGTGCAATCCATATTGAAGGCCGTGGTCTTTGATCTTCATCAGTAAGTGCTTCAAGTCCTCTTCACTTTCAGCAAGCAAGGTTGTGTCATCTGCATAACAGGCTGTTAATGAGTCTTCTGCCAATCTTGATGTCTTGTTCCTCTTCATATAGCCCAGCTTCTCAGATTATTTGCTCAGCATACAGATTGAATAGGTGTGGTGAAAAGATACAATGCTGACGCACACCTTCCCTGACTTTAAACCACGTGGTATCCCCTTGTTTTTTTTTAAACAACAGCTTCTTGGTCTGTGTACAGGTCCTCATGAGCACTATTAAGTGTTCTGAAATTCCCATTTTTCACAAGGTTATCCGTAATTTAGTATGATACGCACAGTTGAATGCCTTTGCATAGTCAATAAAACACAGGTAAACATCTTTCTGGTAGTCTCTACTTTCAGACACTATCCATGTGACATGAGCAATCATATCCCTCTTTTCAGGTCATCTTCGGAATCTGGCTTGAATTTCTGGCAGTTCCCTGTCATTGCTCTGCTGCAATCACTTTAGAATAATCTTCAGCAAAATTTTACTTGTGTGTGTTATTAATGATATTGTTTGATAATTTCCACATTCAGTTGGATCACCTTTCTTTGGAATGGGCACAAATATGGACCTCTTCCCATCGGTTGACCAGATTTCTTGGCATAGACTTGGCACAGTGAGCACTTCCAGTGTTGAATCCATTTGTTGAAACATCTCAATTGGTATTCCACCAGTTCCTGAAGCCTTGTTTTTTGCCAATGCCTTCAGTGCAGCTTGGACTTCTTCCTTCAGCACCGTAGATTCTTGATCATATGCTACCTCCTGAAATGATTGAAGGTCAACCAGTTCTTTTTGGTACAGTGACTCCGTGTATTCCTTCCATCTACTTTTGATGCTTCCTGCGTAGTTCAATATTTTGCCCTTAGAATTCTTCAATACTGCAACTGGAGGCTTGAATTTTTTCTTCAATCCTTTTAGCTTAAGAAATGTTGAGTGTGTTTTTCCATATATATATATATATATAGACATATAGATATGTATCTATATCTGTATCTATCTCTATCTATATATCTAATCATCTATATCTATACCTATATATGGAAACCCTGCTGACGTAGTGGTTAAGAGCTACGGCTGCTAACCAAAAGGTCAACACTTTGAATCCATCAGGCTTTCCTTGGAAACCACGTGGGGAAGTTTTACTCTAACTTAAAGGGTCGCTATTAGAATCAACTCAATGGCTACAAATTTGGTTTTGGTTGTATGTATAGATAGATAGATAGATAGATAGATAGATAGATAGATAGATAGATAGATAGATAGATAGATAGATAGATAGATAGGTAGATAGATAGGTAGGTAGATAGATAGATAGATGATAGATAGATGATAGATAGGTATGTATACTCAGAGTAACTGTTGTATATGAAAAATTATTGAATTACCTATTTTACTTAATGGAACTTTTCGCATAGCTGACAGACAGTGTGTATATATGTATTTTTGTAAACTTTCGATTTTCAGTTTTGCATGTTATCTCTTACTATAATGAGCCATAAAATGATAATTCTTAGGTAAATTAAAGCTATCTTATCCCATCCTGGAATCACAAATTATTACATGTCTATCTGTATTTATCTATCTACACATATTTAATTTTATTGTGATAAAATATGCACAACAGAACATTTGTGATTTTAATCTTTTTATGTGTACAATTCAATGATATTAATTACATTCATGGTGTTGTGCATCATCAGCAATATCCGTTTTCAAATGTTTATCATGACTCTAAACAGAAAAAAGTTCTTCTTAAGCGATAATTCCCCATTTCCCCCTTAATGTTTTTAGGATTCATCCATGTTGTAGTATGTATCAGAACATTTCTCTTTATAAATAAATATTCCGTCATATGTATAACACATTTAGCTTATCCATCCGTTGATGGACACTAGTTGTTTTCACCTTTTTGCTATTGTGAACAATGCTGTAATGAATATTGATGATTGTGTTCTTGCATTCTGATCTTTGGGGTATATACCTAGGAGTAGAATTTATGAACCATATGGTAATTCTATATTTAACTTTTTGAGGATGTGCCAAATTGTTTTCCACAGTGGCTGCATCATTTTACAGTCTCACCAGCAGCGGATGAAGGTTCCAGTTTCTTTACTTACTCTCCAGCATCCTAGTGGGAGTGACTGGGTTTTGTTACTGTAGCGGGAATGAGGTGGTGTCTCATTGTTGTTTTGATTTGCATTTCCCTAATAACTAATAATGCTGAACATCTTTTCATGTTATTATTAGCCATTTGTATACCTTCTTTGGTGAAAGGTCTTCTGCCCATTTTTTAAATTGGGTTGTTTGTTTTTTTGTTGTTGAATTGTAGAAGTTATATATTCTGTATATTAGACACTTATCAGATATATGGCTACCAAATATTTTCTCTTATTCTCTAAGTTGTTTCTTCATTGTCTTGGTAAAGCCCTTCGATGTACAAAATTTTTAAATTTTGATGAAGTCCCATTTCTTTCTCCTTTCAATACTGTCAGTGTTGGTATCATATATTTTAGGGCATAGATATTTATAATTGAGTTATTTTATTGATGAATTGATGCTTTTATAAATACACAATATGTTTATTTCTTATAAAAATTTTTGACTTAATGTCTATTTTGTCTAATATTAGTATAGCCACTCAGTTATATTTTGGTTGCTATTTGCTTGTAATATCTTTTGCTATCTATTCACTTTCAACCTGTTTGTGTCTTTAGATCTAAAGTGAGTCTCTTATATACAGTATATAGTTGGATCATGGTTTTTAATCCATTCCTCCATTCTCTGTCTTTTAATTGGTGAGTTTAATCCATTCAAATTTAAGATGATTACTGATAAAGAAGGACTTACTTCTGCCATTTTGCTATTTATTTTGTATATTTCTTTTCATTCTTCAATTCCTACATTACTGTCTTCTTTCGTGTTTGATAGATTTTTCTTTCTCTTTTATAGCCATTTGTTTCCTTCTTCATTTCCTTTTCCGTATTTTAGTTTTTTTAGCGGTCACCCTGGGGGTTACAGTTAATATGCTAAAATTATAACAATCTAGTTTGAATTGATACTTAATTTTAATAATATACAAAAAAGTACTTCTATATAGTTCTGGTGGCATAGTGGTTAAGAACTACAATTGCTAACCAAAAAGGTAGGCAGTTCAAATCTACCAGGTGCTCCTTGGAAACCTTATAGGGCAGTTCTATTCTGTCCTATAGGGCCACTGTGAATTGTAATCGACTCGAAGGGCAACTTTTTTTTTTTACAGCTCTGCCACCTCTTTATGATGCTATTCACAAATTGCATCTTTACACTTTCACCATCCATTAACATAGATTTATAATTTCTCTTCTATACATTGGTCTTTTAAATCATATTGGAAAAAAATAGGAGTTTCAAATAAAAAATTTAATAATACTTGCTTTATATTTACCTATGTAGTTACCTTTAATGATGTTCTTTATTTCTTCATATGACTTTGAGTTACTGTCTAGTAACTCAAATTGACAGTAACTGAAATTGAGTCCGAAGGCCTCTTTTCAGCATTTTTTGTAGGGCAAGTCTATTAGTAATGAATTTTCTCAGGTTTTGTATTTTGGTTACGAATTTCTTCATTTTTAAAGGATAGTTGGCCTAATATTGAATTCTTATTTAATGGGGTTTTTGTTGTTGTTTGTTTTGTTTTTTCCTTCCAGGACTTCAAGTATGTTAGCCCACTGTATTCTGGCATCCATGGTTTCTGATGATGAGAAATTGGCTTTTATTTCTTTTTGAGGATAAGTTGTACATGATGAGTTGCCTCTCTCTTGCTGCTTTCAAGATTATCTGTCTTTGTCTTGATTAATGTGTTTTCAGTGTGGATCTCTTTGACTTTATGCTACTTGGAGTTTGGTGAGCTTCTTAGATGTATAGATTTATATACTGAATGAAATTTGTGAAGTTTTTGGCCATTATTTCTTCAAATATTCTTTCTGTCATTTCTCTCTCTATGTTCTCCTTCTGAGACTCCATTACTGTGTATGTTCATCTATTTCCTAGTGTTCCACAAGCCCCTTAAGCTCTATTTACTTTTCTTCATCCGTTTTTCTTTCTGGTCCTTAAAAAAAAATTGGATAATTTCAATTGTCCTGTATTCAAGTTCACTGAGCCTTTCTTCTGTTTAAATTATCTGTTGAATTCTTCTAGTGATTTTTTTTTCATTTCAGGTATTGTACTTCCTCCCCCCCCCCCCCAGAATTTCTGTTTGGCTTCTTTTTATAGTTTCTTTCTCTTTAGTGATTTACTTTATTTGCTGAGCTGTCATTCCACTAATTTCTTTTAGTTACTTCTCCATGGTTTCCTTTAGCTCTTTGAATATATTGAAGACAGTGAATTTGAACTTTTTCCTAGTGAATCCAATGTCTAGGCTTCATGATGGACAGTTTCTGTTAATTTCTTTTTTTCCTGTGAATGAGCTGTGCTTTTTTTTGGTACGTTTTGTAATTTTGTTGTTGTTGTTGAATATTATAACGTGGTAACTCTGAAAATCAGATTCTTCCTTCTCCCTAGGATTTGGTGTTGTTGCTTGTTGAGGGCTGTAGTTATCTGTTTACTTCATGACTTTTCCAAACTACTTTTGCAAAGGCTATATTCCTTGTCGTGAGTGGTCACTGACTTCTCTATTCTGTATCTCAGTGACCTGCCAGTGATTTGATAGAGAATTCTTTAAATACCTGGAGCCAAAAAAAAGATACTCTCTCAAACTTTGCAGATTGATTCTGAGCTGGGTCACTTCCTCAATGCTTTGCTAGACCACCTACAACTCTGTCTTAGCCTTTACCTCCTACTTTTTTTTAGAGCCCAAAGATGAGCCAGAGATGCAAGCCTAAGGTACAGTCTTTTCTGAATACGCACCAATCCTGGGCATATATTGCACTCCAGATTCCTTGGTACATATAGGAGCTGTTCAAATTCCTTATTCCCGCATGTATCTTCCTCCTTAGCCTTCTCCTTTCCAGGCTTTTTCATCAGTCTTCTACTACTTTTTTCTATCTGCCATCCCATGCCCCGGGTGGCAGCAGGTAGTACATGTCTTTAAATTCTTTTAGCAGATACCACTCAGGAAGCTGCTGCAGGCCTGAGAGTTATAAGGGAGGTAAAACAAAGGCAAGCCTCTGCTCCAGTCCCTCAGGGAACATCCAGACAGGTTTCAGAACAAACAACCACAATTCTTTGAGAACAAGATCTGTATTGCCCTCCTAAAATCAGTAAGTTACACCAGGAACATGAAATGCAATTCCTACAGCTACCACCAAGCCAGAGAATGAGAGATGGCTGGGAAATAAGCAAAAAGGTGACAGTGGTTTCATACCAAAATTTAGCATACTGTTTCATCATTAAGCCATCTGCTGGTTTCTGTAAGTTTTTTTTATTAGATTCCAGAGTTATGAAAAAGATGATTCTGACGGTTTTTGCCAGCTTAATGACTGCTTCAATCAAAGGATTATTTTGGGACCCCCTACTCCACCGTTTTACATAACATAGTTTTATAGTCACTTAATTTTATAGTTAAAGACACTGATTACCAGAGAGCTGAAGTGACATGCCCAAGGACACATAGCCAGTTTATGGCAGAGTCAAGATTAGGCTTGATTTTTTACTAGATCACACATAAAACCCATTGTCCTGTCAATTCCAACTCATAGATACACTATAGGACAGAGTAGAACTGGCCCATAGGGTTTCCATGAAGAGCTACTAGTGGATTCTAACTGCCAACTTTTTGGTTAGCAGCCAAACTCTTAATCACTGTACCACCAGGGCTCCAGACCACACATGGCATCCATTAAAAAGCATAGCAAATCATTTAAACACTCACATCAGTTAAACACCATCCATGTCCTGCAACCCCAAACCTATTTTATAAGTGTGGCTCCTTTCTTGCAAAAAGCAGAAACTTGCTGTGGCTAACTTACACATAAAATGAATTTGTTAGAAGGATAATGAGTAAGTCAAAAAATCAATAGGAAGATAGATAACCAGGTATGAAAAAAGAAGAACTAAAGGCAGCTAAGAAGCCTCAGACTGAAGTATATTAAAGTCTGGATAGGATAATATCCATGGAATTGCCAACTATGGCCAATCTTCCATTCCTGGCATCTCAATTCTGCACTGCAAATAATTTTAATTATCCCTGGATCTTTGTGTTACTCTCTTAATGTTCACATTCCTTGTCATGAGTATCTGATTGCCCAGGCTTGGATATCGCCTTTGGTTTTCCAGACAGGAGGCCAAGCTATGCTTCCCATCATGACACTCTGTCCTTAATAGGATAGGTTTAGGGATGTTCAGTAGCCAGATAACAGTACATGTCTACTATATTCTTTGGAGCCCTGGTTGTGCAGTAGTTAAGCATTTGGCTCCTAACCAAAATGTCGGCAGTTTGAACACACCAGCTGCTCCTTGGAAACCATATGCACAGTTCTACTTTGTCCTATAGGGTGGCTGTGATTTGGAATTGACTCAATGGCAGTGGGTAGTAGTAGTAGTATATCTTCTTTATTTTTAATTTTTGCTATTCTTTTCAACCCTAAGGATTGTGTTGCAAAGTAACTACACTTTCCTTCTTCCCTGGAAAATTCTCTTATGTTTGTTAGTCTTTTGGCTAATGATTAATACTTGTTGATAGATTAAAACACACACACACACACACACAAATTTTGTATGCATTTTTTGTAAAGGAAGTATGTTTCTGTAAATATAAAGTGTGTACTTAGTGCTTGATCAATTTTCCTGTATTTACAAACTTAACAGAGTGTTGAAAACAAGTCATTGAATTGTCTTTACTTCTTTGCCAACAGATGGCTTGTCCCATTGGCATTTGCATGTTTGGAGTATGAAGTGCATTGTCAAAAAAGATTTTCTGTTGTTAGGCCACCCTCTTCCCAGTCATTTGGCCAGGGAAGTTTCTTTCTTGGAGTTATTTTTTTGTCTGTATCTGCTGACACTCCTGAGTTGGAGGTTTCTGCAGATCACTGTCCAGGATATATGGAAGGCAATATAGAAAACCAAGGGACTTATTGTCATGTCATTCCTCAAGTCCCAAGGTCCCTAGGAAACCTGTCCTCTTCTTTCCACCTTGCAGAATATTTTCATGCTTCTTTGTTGTACTATGTTTAGTCTTCTTTTTCTTTCTTTTTTTAATTTTAAGATTTGGAAAGGATAAGGGTATTTAATTTGGTATAACTGGAAGTCTCCCTGTGGTGAGGTGTGTGTGTGTGAGTACCCTGTTTCAAGTTCTTTCAGCTTTTGGATATGTATAGTTTTTTACATTTAGAAAGTTAGAAAATTTTCAGCCTTTTTTTTTTTTAATAATTTTTGCCCTCTCCCCCAACCTCCAATTACATACATGTGTGTATGTGTGTACACATACACATATACACACATACATGTTAGACCACTCAATATTGTCATACAGGTCACTGAGGCTCTTTTTCCTTTCTGTTTTATTTAGGAAAATTTCTATTGTTATATTTTTAAATTCTGTAATCTTTTATTCTGCAGTATGTAATCTGCTGCTTATCCCATCCAGCAAATATTTCATTTCATATATTATATATATATATACATATATATGTGTGTGTATATATATATATATATATATACATATACACGTATCTGCTCTAGAAGTTCCGTCTGGTTCTTTTTATACATTTTTATTTTCTCTCTGAATAATATTCATTATTTTTCTTAAACACTTGAGCATACAGGACGACATATGTCTCTGATCCCATAAGGTTATAATAGAGTTCAGAAATCCCAATCCGAGGATGGGATGTAGCAGACATACTTTGCTAAGTACTGTATCCTATCTGGCTTTTGCTAGCTTTCCTGGCCCCGCATCTATCCCAGCCCTGGGGAGGCAAGGAGAGGTGATCCTGGCACCCATCTGAGGATGCCTGTTCCACCACACTAGACTCAGACAGGGACCCACTTGGTCAGGGTGCCCTGCCTGAGACTACAGCTCCTACCATGGTGGCGACTACTGAGCAGTCCTGGCTGAGATGGTGGTGGAAGGAGAAGCAGGAAAGGTGCCTAGGGAAGGAGGTAGATGTGGGGGAGGAGATGAGGGGTGGGTGGGGCTGGAAGAATTTAAAGCTCATTGGAGGGGTGGCAAGGAAGGTAGGCAGGAAGGAAGAAAGGGAAGGGAGCCAGCAGGCTGGATGGTAAGTGAGTGCTGTGGCAGGGGCTGGGCACTGCTCTCAGAGACTGGGCACTGACCACAGAACACTGCCGACAGTGGAGCCAAGGTTTTTGCACAGTCCATCAGCACAGCAGCACAGCTTGGGTCCCAGGCCCAACTGGTGACCGTCCAGTGTGCCTCTCTCCTTTATATAATATGATGTTCACACAATGTCCAAATCATATAATGTTCTATTTAGCAGAATATTAAATGAGGCATACCTTTATTTATAACAGCTGTTTTAGTTAAATTACCTCTGTAATTTCTATTTCCTTTTTATAGGCTTTTTTCCCCCATTATGGGTCACATTGTTCTACTTCTTGGCATGTGTAATAATCTTTGATTGGATGGTGGACATCTATGAATATTATGTTTTTGAGTTTTGATATTTTTGCCTCACTTTAAAGCATTTTGAATTGTGTTTAGATAGGCAGTAAAGTTACTTACACGTCAGCTTGATCTAGTTAAGGCCTGTTTTCAAACTTTTTAAAGATAAGTCTATGGTAGCCTTTACTGTGGGGGTGATTTAGCCTTATTACTAAAGTGCTAAAGTTCTGGAGTCTCTACTCAATACCTCATGGTTGGTATAATGAGGTTTCTCTACTCTGGTTGGTCAGAATTTGAATGTTTCTCAACCCTGTGTGATTTAAGGGAACCATTCATGTCAGAAATTACCAGTTGTTCTCTGTGCAGCCTCAAGGTTTTATCTATGCATGTACAGCTTTTCACTGAGTAAAAATCTTAATGGGATTCCTATGCAGATTTCTGTAGCTCTTTCTTTGCATTGTTTCTTCTTCTCTGGTACTCTGTCCTACAAAATCCAGCTATCTACATCTCACTAAGTTCCAAACCCTGTCTCCTCAATTCAGGGAGACCACTGGTCCTACCCTGGGTTCCCCTTCTCTGTTCCTCTGTCTGATGTATTGTAGTGCTCACCTTGTTTGTTTTTCTTCACTTTATCACAGTCCTATGCTGCGTGTTCACCAATGTCTGAAAACAGTTATTTTTTTCTATATTTTCCAGTTTTCTAATTATTTGTGGAAGGTGGGAAAGTCCATCACCAGCTGTTTTTTCATAGGAAGAAGCAGTTTATCTTACTTTTTTTTCTTAACATACAAGGTTTTTCTGCTTTGCATTTTTTTAGTACCATGTGTTTTCATTAATGGAAGCATGCTGAGTCATTGAATGTCTTTAAATTTTTGGTTGGTAATATGGATTTTTTTAATATGGATATTGAGAAGTATTATCTGGTACTATACGGTACCACCAAGATCTTGGTTGCTGATGTTTTTTGTGACACCTTCCATTAGGTTACATGGGGAATCTCTTGTTCTCCAAATATGACACAAAAAAAGCAAAACCAAACTCACCAGGGCTCCCTAACTATCATACAGGAAACCATAAATATGTTTACAAGGTTTACATAGGGGTACAAAAGCCAAAAAAGACAACATTTTTACCCATTTACACTTCTGGGTTGCTCTACCATACTTGCAAGCCTCATACCCCAGCTATTTTGCTTCAACTAACATTTCTTTCACTTTTGGCTGTTATGCAAATGCCTAGTGGAGGGCAGCAAGTAATTTCAGTGGTAAAAGTTTACTCCCAAAGAACTTGAGAGCTGGAAAAAGTGGGCAGTATACTATATGTGGAAACCTGGTGGTGCAGTGGTTAAGAGCTCAGCTGCTAACCAAAAGGTTGCAGCTTGAACCCAGCAGCCACTCCTTGGAAACCCTATGGGACAGTTCTACTCTGTCCTATAGTGTCACTATGATTCAAAATCGACTCAATGGCAGTGAATACCATATGTACCACAGGTGATAAAAAGGTTAAAGTGATAGCTCCAGTTAAAAGAATCTCAAAGAAATAAATAAATAAGAAAAAAGTCTGATTGTCTCAGCTTTGATTAAGTGCTTATCCCTTAGCTACTAATTGTGCCCATAGTAGTGGGGTCATATGAGAGAATGGCAGTTCCTATTCAGTTAATATGAATAAAGCAGAGGAAGGAGAACCAATTCCTTAAAAGATGTGTGGGGAAAGAAGGTGGTACTGTCATATAATAACTGTGAATATAATCTAAGATTACTATAATGAATGAAGTCATCTGCTAATAAACATTTGTTCTTTTTATTTTGCCCATTAGCACATTCATGTTTATATACTAGTATGGCAAATTTAACTTAGGTAAGAAGAACACTTGTAAAAACATTCTTCCTTTTTAGAATAGAATTTATAATAAAAATAAATGAGTGCATTTATGATAAAACATTACTGTGACTCTATGTATGTAATTTCAAATAACTGAATTGTAAAAATATTCAGTAAATTCTTCAAGAGTTTGGAAATACATTCTAGGTTTAGTAAAGTGAAACAACTTTAATGAGTAACTTAAAGCATTTAAATTAATAAAATTTCAACAGTAATTACTTGCTGAAGTCTTGATAATTTAAAATACTTTCTAATCTGCAGGCATATTTTATAAACAAACGACATCTGTGAATGTGAAAATTTTGTAATATTTAAAAACTAGTTTTCTAAGTTAAGATTTAATATATTACAATATGATTGTTTGTTTCCCCTAAGTTTACATAAATATGTATTACATATTTTATAATGAAATATATATTATGTCCCTATGATAAATTTCAACTCAACATTTAAAATGTACTTCTGTCATTTATACTGTAATTAATTTCCAAGGATAGCATAACTTCTGAAATTACATGGATATTTTTGAAGGCTAGATGAATATTTGATACCATAATGTCAAGCTCCCTTCTTGTTTCAGAAGCACTTGAAGTGACATTTCTGACTCTCAATAATCTGGAATTAAATACAAGATGGGATTGTATTACATAATTTCTCATTAGTCACAGTATCTAATTTTGAAATTTCATCTAAAAAGCAAGTTAGTCTTTAAATGTAACATGGAATCGTATCTCTGTTAGGTCAAGAAAATGTAGTCTTTTAATAAAATTAATGTCATGGGTATATTACAATGAATGACGGATAAGCTATCATCTTTAGTAGTACTACTGATAATGTCAAAACGATTGGAATGACATAGGATGTGGAATTGGAGAGTAAGTTTTGAATTCAAATTCAGGGTACCTTTTTTTTTTTTTTTAAGCCAGAAGACTGAGGAGTCAAGCACTGGGGAAGAGACCAGCCCTTCTGGCAGAGATTGAAGCATAGACGACAATATTAAGTGTTGTTGTTGTTAGGTGTAATTGAGTCACTCCCGACTCATAACGACTCTATGTACAACAGAACAAAACACTGCTCAACTCTGCACCACCCTCACAATTTTTGTTATACCTGAGCCCATTGTTGCAGCTACTGTGTCAACCCATCTCATTGAGGGTCTTCCTGTTTTTCACTGACCCTCTACTTTACCAAGCATGATATCCTTCTCCAGGGACTGGTCCCTCCTGATAACATGTCCAAAATATGTGAGATGAATTCTTGCCATCCTTGCTTCTAAGGAGCATTCTGGCTGTACTTCGTCCAAACAGATTTGTCCATTCTTCTAGCAGTCTGTGGTGTATTCAATATTCTTCACTCTTCTTTAATCATTGTCCAGCTTTCACATGCATATGAGGTGATTGAAAACACCATGGCTTGGGTCAGGTGCACCTTAGTCCTTAAAGAGACATCTTTGCTTTTGAACACTTTAAAGAGGTCTTTTGCAGCAGATTTGTCCAATGCAATGCGTCTTTTGACTTCTTGACTGCTACTTCCATAGGTGTTGATTGTGGATCCAAGTAAAAATAAATCCTTGACAACTTCAATCTTTTCTCCATTTATCATGATGTTGCTTCTTGGTCCAGTTGTGAGGATTTTTTTTTTTTTTTATGTTGAGGTATAATCCAACCGCAGGCTGCAGGCTGTAGTCTTTGATCTTCAGCAGCAAGTGCTCCAAGCTCTCTTTACTTTCAGCAAGCAAGGTTGTATCATCTGCATAATGCAGGTTGTTAATGAGTCTTCCTCTAATCCTGATGCCAGGTTCTTCTTCATATAGTCCAGTTTCTAGGATTATTTGCTCAGCACACAGATCGAATAAGTATGGTGAAAAGGTACAACCCTGATGCACAACTTTCTGTATTTTAAAGCATGTAGTATCCACTTGTTCTTTTTTGAACAACTGCCTCTTAGTCTATGCACAGGTTTTGCATGAGCACAATTAACTGTTCTGGAATTCCCATTCTTTGCAACGTTACTCATAATTTGTTATGATCCACACAGTCGAACGACTTTGCATAGTCAATAAAACACAGGTAAACATCTTTCTAGTATTCTCTGCTTTCAGTCAAGATCCACCTGACATCAGTAATGCTATCCCTTGAGTAGGTCCCTAAGAAATAAGATAGGTGGATAGGTTCAGAAGTTTGAAAATAATTACTTCCATTCACTTGCTGCTGGAAGCCCTGAAAGAAGCCCATTGATTCTGAACTATATCAGACAATTGAAAAATAACATTCTTCGTAACTAGCCCCCAAATTCACTATGGCATAAGGAAACTGTGGCTGACCGCAGTTGACAAAGAAAAGCCACAGGTCACTTTAGTGTACAAAATAGCTTGTATATTGGAGAGAACTCCTATTCAGATTGATCTAATGATAAAAATAAGAGAAATTCGGTTAACAAATCATACCTCACAGATATGTTCAAAAAAATGTAAGTATTTGAAAATCAATAGCATGAGATCCAGATTTAAAATTCAGCAAAACCCAAAACAAATTCAGCAAAGCATTTGAAAATTAGAATCAATACTGTCCTTCAAATTGGGACCTATATCCCCTTGGGAATACATGAAGCCATAGGCAGGGGTAGTTTTAAGAGATGCATCTCCAGATCTTCAACTTCCCTGTGTACCCTTTCATAAAATTGATAGGAGAATGCACCTATGATCGAGGCATCATGCACTATTAACTTTTATCTCCCCGTCAATGATGGTTTTTCTCACTTTATAAAAGAAAGCCACTGCTCTCATCTCTCCTGAGCCTTCCTTTATTGTTTCGATCAATTATGGACTGTAGTAATTTGATACGGGGCGACTTGTTTTATAAAAATTCAAACAATCACAAGAAACCTTTTAAATGATCACTTTTCATGTATTTACATATTTTTTCGGAGCAGTATGAAAGAACAGGGAGCCTTGGAGGCACAACATTTAAGCACTCGACTGCTAACTGAAAGGTTGGCAGTTCAAATACACCCAGATGCTCTGTGGGAGAAAGAACTGGCAATCTCCTCCCATAAGGATTACAGCCTAGATAACTCATTGAGGCAGGTCTACTATGTTACGCAGGGTTGCTATGAGTTGAGAATCAACTTGATGGCACCCAAGAACAAAAACATGAAAGAATGCTAAATAATAGCTTTAAAATTAAGATAGAATTCTGGGTAGAAGTGAAAATGGAAATAATAGACTAGAAATAACATGTGCAAGAAAAAAAAAAAAGGATGTAAAATTTTAACCTGTTAGAAAGAACTTCTTTGTGGTTTCTTTTATTTCTTTCCTTTTAACCAAAAAGAAAAAGAAAACCAAACCCATTGCCATCAAGTCAATTCCGACTCATAGCGACCCTATAGGACAGAGTAGAACTGCCCCACAGGGTTTCCAAGGAGCGGCTGGTGGATTCAAACTGCTGACCTTTTGGTTAACAGCCGTAGAACTTAACCACTGTGCCACCAGGGCTCCTTCATTTTAGTAGTAGGCACTGAATTACTGTAGTACTTAGATTTCTTTGAATATATTAGAAAGAATCATGGCACTGTTTTATTTCCCAATGTAAACATTTACAATATACCAGAATTTTTTTCTTTCAGAGCTATTTAAACCTATAATAAACAAAAATCATAGAACAACTTAGAATTTTTTGTGTGGGGGCTGTGTTTTTCCCAAAATTATTATTTTTATTTTGAAATAAATATAGATTTTCAGTAAAGTTAAAAGATATTACCAAGAGTCCCTGTATATCTTTCACCAAGTTTCCCTAATATTAATATTGTATAAATCTATGGCATATTTGTCAAAACTAACAGATTAACATTGATACATTATTATTAACTATACTCCAGACTTTGTTCAGATTTTATCATATTTTCTGATAATGTCCTTTTTTTATTCCAGAATTCAACCCATGATACATTTAGCCCAAAATTATTATTATTTTTATTGTGCTTTAGGTGAAAGTTTACAGAGCAAATTAGTTTCTCATTAAACAATTAATAAACATATTGTTTTGTGACGTTGTTTGCCAATCCTGTGATGTTATCAACACTCTCTCCTTTTAGACCTTGGGTTCTTCTTTTCCATTCATCTAGCTTTCCTGTCCCCTCCTGCCTTCTTATCATTGCCCCTGGGCTGCTGTGCCCATTTAGTCTAATAAAGCTCAAAATTATCCTAAGAGGAATGCAAGGAAAATAGTTCAAAGACTAGTGATGTAGAAAATAAACTGGAGCGAGGATTCTATGCATTGCATGCACAAGTTGCCTTAAAATGTCCAAAGAGTCCAAGAAGCCACAGGACTACTAGGATGAGGACCCCAATCAGTAGCAATAATCCCTCCACGGGCACTAAATCCACCCAATATGATTGAGTCACACAGTCTTAGCAAAATGAAAGCTGTTTTTGTTACTCACAGAAAGCACAGAGTGAAAAACAGGAAGAGATTCAAAGTGAGCCAGTCACTCTTGGGCTATGAAAACTGTCTAGGCCAGAATGGAGATTCCTTTACACATGCCCTACATGGCACTATAGGAGAAGGGCCATGAAGTCCTTCCCCCACCGGACTTCATATTCCAAGGGCTATGTCACTTACAGCACTAACCACGATTGGAGACCTTCCAGCCTGACAAGCCAAGAAGGGTTATCCGTAGACATCTAGGCACCCAGAGAACTTGGTCTCTTTAGCCCTGCTATTTATCTGGACAGAACATTAGTTTTCAGGGTTAGCAGTGGTTTGTCCTGAAACCTAAGTATACAAGCAGGGGAAGGAACAGGAATAGGGAGGCTATGGCCTTTGGGCTGTCAAGAAGGAATCGTCTCCTTCCATTCTTCAACACAAAGACATTTTTTTAATTGAAATTATGAATAAAAAGTTAAGAATAATAAAATTAGATGATTAATCCAGGTTATACGATATGCAAGTAAAATAATTCCTGGAAAGAAAGAGAAATGGAGGAAAAGCAATGCTTTAGTAATTAAGTAGAAAATGTCACAGATTTTTGAACAAGATAAAAAGACTTTCATAATAGTATTTTTTTAAAATAGTATTAAAGGAAACCCTGGTGGCATAGTGGTCAAGTGCTACGGCTGCTAATCAAGAGGTCGGCAGTTCAAATCCACCAGGCACTCCTTGGAAACTATGGGGCAGTTCTACTCTGTCCTATAGGGTCGCTATGAGTCGGAATCAACTCGATGGCAGTGGGTTTGGTTTTGGTAATAGTATTAAAACCAACCAAAAAACCAAACCCATTGCCATTGAGTCAATCCCGATTCATAGTGACCCTACAGACGGAGTAGAACTGCCCCATAGATTTTCTAAGGAGCACCTGGTGGATTCAAACTGCTGACCATTTTGGTTAGCAGCCATAACACTTAACCACTACGCCACCAGGGTTTCCAATAGTATCAAAAGAATACATCCAATTCCAGGAAGTAGTATTAAAGAGGAACCACGCTTTAACATATGTTGGTAAAATTTTAAACTACAAGGAAAAAAGGAAACTCTTAATCTCCTATAAAGAAAAAAGTGATAACTACAAATTATACGTCATTGAATTTCTCATTTGTGTAAGTCAGAATGTAGTAGAATGTCTAAAGACTGGAAAAAAAAATTTAATCCATGAAACCTATGCTCGATCAATATAACATTCATATAGAAAGGTAAACAATAATATTTTCAGCCGTACAAATTGTATTAATCAGGAATCAAGGTTGATCAAATTGTATTAATCAGGTTACAATGGATAGAAACCCACTCAAAATCATTCATTTAATTGCAAAATCCAGAGTATAGCTAGATTGAGGAGCTTAACAATTTTCATCAGGAATTTTACTATCTCTATATTTTCATTCTGTTGTCCTTTATGTTTGCCCCGTTTTCAGAAAGAATTTTCTATTGTAGTTGCAAGATAACCACAGCAGCTGAAAACTAGCACCTCAGTGGAAAGAGAGCCTCTGTTTCTCACACTGCCTGAAAAAGTCTCAGGCATGACTATCATCAGTCCAAATTAGGTCACCTTCTTACCAATAACTGTGAGTCTGATTAGCTCAGCGTGGGTCAGGTGACCAATCCTGAAATGGGAGGTGGGGTTGGCTCCACCAAAACCATATAGATAAGAAAGGCTAGAAGATCTGCTTCCATAAAGGTTACAGCCAAGAAAACCCTATAAGGCAGTTCTTCTCTGTCATGTAGGGTCACTGTGAGTCAGAATCAGGTAGATGGCACCCAACAACAACAAGCAAAGTAAGAGGAAATGGATAATGGCTATTCAACACAAAAACCAACAATAAATGGTCTCCCTAACACTTAGAAGTAAACTTATTCAAAAATACTTTTAGAGGAAATTACTCACACAATACTGCCTTCAAAAGAAAATTAAATCAAAGAACTCAAGCTAGAGGAAGACAAAGGTGAATAAAAACGGTTTATAGTTAAATCTAAATAAAAATAGAAGATGATTAATGGAGTTGTTGACTGTAATTAGAGTTAAGAAGGTTCTTTAAATGTAAAAAGCATGACCAAAGGCAAAAAATAATCATATATAGGAACAAAATTTAAGGCCAGTCCAGAAATCCCAGAAGGTAAAGGAGAGAGTGCAGTATAAAGAATTAAACACGGGTGCGTGTATATGTTTTTTTTTTGGTTTTGTTTGGGGGGGTGTAATTACTTGAATAAAACTTTCCATAGGCCCTGAGTAGGGCAAATGTTAAGTGCTAGACTAATAACCAAAAGGTTGGCAGTTAAAACCCACCCAGATGTACCTCAGAAGTATGGCCTGACAATCTGCTTCCAAAAGATCACAGCCTTGAAAACCCTATGGAGTGCAATTCTTCTACTCTGCACACATGGAATCAACTCTATGACAACTAACAACAGTAACAACAATGTGTTATATGTGGGAACCAAAATATTCAATCATGTAACATTGCCAGATAATATTATTACAAAGTTAAGTAAATGACAGGAGTAGGCTGGCTTAGAGCTCTGGAGATCCAGCTGCAAGATCCAAAATCCATCCAAGTCACACGTGTCATTCCAGCCTGATTTAAATATCTAAGGGGAAAATTCTATGTCTTGTGGCTAGCTGGGGCTCCCTGTACAGTGGCAGCAGTTATAGGAATGCCCAGCTACTAAGCACCTATTTTGTTAATCCAATTCAACAGGACTGGTTCAGAACTATTATCTTATTATCCTATTGTTCATATTCCTGCTTCCTCACACATAGATGCTTGGACAGTTTCCTGTCATTTCCCCACTCAATTTGTCCTCTTTTGACAGAAGATTAGAATTTAGGCCACATCTGTTTGAAAATGGAAACCCTGGTGGCTTAGTGGTGAAGAGCTACAGATGCTAACCAAAGGTTGGCAGTTCGAATCCACCAGGCACTCCTTGGAAACCCTGTGGGGCAGTTCTACTCTGTCCTATAGGGTCACTATGAGTTGGAATCGACTCGACGGCAGCTAGTTTGGTTTTTTTTGTTTGTTTGTTTGTTTGAAAATAAGGACTTGACAGAGGATAGGAGCCAATTGCCCATTGCAATATATCTTAATTTGGATTGCTAACTTGGGGGAATGTACTTTCTTATAATCTCTTGATGAGTAGATAAGTGGACACAACATTTCAGGACACATTTAAAGTGTACCTCTTGTTAAAAATACTCAAAACTCAAAGAAATTGAAACATAAGGTTTTTTTCTGAGCAGTTCTTCTATATGCATATAGGGAAACCATGCTGATTAAAAAAAATATGAATGGCTCGAAGCAGGTTAGTTACAATGGAGCTTATAAAGAGAAAAGGAGGGAGAAGAATAAAAGAAGAAAAATCAGCCATTGCCTAATCTTAACATGATTGAACCCTGCCCTCCCCTTTTCCACAGATCAGCTGACATCAGGTAACAAGCTTATCTCTGGACATCCACTCAGCTGCAGCCATGATATCTTTTGAAATTTAAATTAAGTAAGCCTGACATTGAACAAGAAAGAAAAGATTAGTGACTCTGTGTAAAAAAAAAGCCACTGACAGGATTAATTTTGGGTCAGGAATTTTTATGGTTAGTATTTGGTTTCCTAGGTAAGAAAGAAACCTTAAAATCAAAGTAAGAGGTCTGTTATTCATTTTTCTATTTAAAATCTCCCCCTTCTTCTTCATGATTTGATTAGAATCTTCAATAAACTAAGTGTTGGCGAGTTGCCTTCTAAGTTTCTTCAGGTCTCGTAACCAAAAAAAGCCAAACCCATTGCCACCTAGTCAATTCCAACTCACAGCAACCCTATAGGGCAGAGTAGAAATGGCCCATGCGGTTTCCAAGGAGTGGCTGGTGGATTCAAACTGGTGAACTTTTGCTGTTGTTGTTAGATGCCATCGTGTTGGTTCTGACTCATAATGGACCCTATGTACAACAGAACGAAACAGTGCCCAGCCCTGTGCCATCCTCACGATGGTTGTTATACTTGAACCCATTGTTGTAGCTACTATGTGAATCCATCTTGTTGAGGGTCTTTCTCTTTTTTGCTGACCCTCCACTTTACTAAGTATGATGTCCTTCTCCCGGGACTGATCCCTCCTAATAACATGTCCAAAGTATGTGAGACTAAGGCTCGCCATTCTTGCTTCTAAGGGCATTCTGGCAGTACTTCTTCCAAGAGAGATTTGTTCATTCTTCTGGCAGGTCAGAGTATATTCAATATTCTTTGCCAACAACATAATTCAAAGGCTCCAATTCTTCTTCAGTCTTCTTTATACATTGTCCAGCTTTCACATGCATATGAGGCAATTGAAATCACAATGGCTTTGGTCAGACGCACCTTAGTTTTTAAAGTAATATCAGCAGATTTGCACAGTGCAATGTGTTTGATTTCTTGACTCCTGCTTCCATGGGTGTTGATTGTGGATCCAAGTAAAATGAAATCCCTGACAACTTCAACCTTTTCTCCATATATCATTATGTTGCTTCTCGGTCCAGTTGTGAGGATTTTTGTTTTGTTTATGTTGAGGTGTAATCCATACTGAAGGTGGTGGTCTTTGATCTTCATAAATAAGTGCTTCAAGTCCTCTTCATTTTCAGCAAGCAAGGTTGTGTCATCTGCATATCACAGGTTGTTAATGAGTCTTCCTCCAATCCTGATGCCCTGTTCTTTTTCATATAGTCCAGCTTCTCGAATTATTTGCTCAGCATACAGATTGAAGAAGTATGGTGAAAGGATACAACCCTGACACACACTGTTCCTGACTTTAAAATAATCAGTATCCCCTTGTGCTGTATGAACAACCGCCTCTTGATCTATGCACAGGTTCTGCATAAGCACAATTAAGTGCTCTGGAATTCCCATTCTTCATAAAGTTATCCATAATTTTTTGATCCACACAGTCGAATTGCTTTGCATTGTCAATAAAACACAGGTGAAAATCTTTCTGGTAACCTCTGCTTTCAGCCATGATCCATCTGACATCAACAATGTTCCTCATTTCACTTTCTCTTCTGAATCTAGCTTGAATTTCTGACAATTCTCTGTTTTAATGTTCTGCTGTAACTGCTTTTGAGTGATCTTCAGCAAAATTTTACTTGTATGTGATATCAATAATATTGTTCTATAATTTCCACATTAGGTTGGACTACCTTTCTTTGGAGCAGGCATAAATATGAATTACTTCCAGTCGGTTGACAAGGTAACTCCCTTCCAAATTTCTTGGCATAGGCGAGTGAGTACTTCCAGTGCTGCCTCTGTTTGTTGAAACATTTCAGTTGATGTTCCCTCAATTCCTAGATCCTTGTGCAGCTGGACTTCTTCCTTCAGTACCATTGGTTCTTGATAATATGCTCCCTCCTGAAATGATTGAATGTTGATCAATTATTTTTGGTACAGTGACTGTATATTCCTTCCATCTTCTTTTAATGCTTCTTGTGTCGATCAGCGTTTTGCTCATAGAATCCTTCACTATTGAAACACGAGGCTTGAATCTTTTCTTCAGTTCTTTCAGCTTGATAAATGCTGAGTGTGTTCTGCCCTTTTGGTTTTCTAACTCCAGGTGTTTGCACAAGTCATTATAACACTTTACTTATTCTTGAGTGACCATTTGAAATCTTCTGTTCAGCTTTTTTATGTCATCATTTTTTCTTTTGCTTTAGCCACTCGATGTTCAAAGCAAGCTTCAGAGTCTCTTCTGACAACCATTTTGGTCTCTTCTTTCTTTCCTGTCTTTTTAACGACCTCTTGCTTTCTTCACGTATAATGTCCTTGATCTCATTCTACAACTCATCTGGTCTGGTCTTTAGTCAGTAGTGTTCAGTGCATCAAATCTATTCTTGAGGTGGTCTCTAAATTCAAGTGGTATATTCTCAAGGTTGTACTTCGGCTCTTGTAGACTTGTTCTAATTTTCTCCAGCTTCATCTTGAACTTGCCTATGAGCAACTGATGCTCTGTTCTGCACTCAGTCCCTGGCCTTGTTCTGACTAATGATATTGAGCTTTTCCATGGTCTCTTTCCACAGATATAGTTGATTTGATTCCTGCATACTCCATAAGGTGAGGTCCACATGTACAATAGCCACTTATGCTGTTGAAAAAAAGATATATGCAATGAAGAAGTCATTGGTGTTGCAAAATTCTACCATGAGATCTCAGGCATTATTTCTATCAACAAGGCCATAGTTTCCAACTACTGATCTTTCTTCTTTGTTTCCAACTTTCACATTCCAATCATCAGTAATTATCAATGCATCCTGACTGCATGTTCAATCAATTTCAGACTGAAAAGGTTAGTAAAAATTCTCAATTTCTTCATCTTTGGCCTTAGTGGTTGATGCACAAATTTGAATAATGGTAATATTAACTGATCTTCCTTGTAGGAGTATAGATATTATCCTACCACTGACAGCGTTGTACTTCAGGATAGATCCTAAAATGTTCTTTTTGATGATGAATACAATGCCATTCCTCTTCAATTTGTCATTTCTGGCATAGTAGACCATATTCAAAATGGTCAATACCAGTTCATTTCAGCTCACTGATGCCTAGGATATCGATGTTTATTTGTACCATTTCATTTTTGATGATTTCCAATTTTCCTAGATTCTTACTTTGTACATTCCATATTCTGATCATTAATGGATATTTGCAGTTTTTTTCTCATTTTGAGTCATGCCACATCAGCAAGTGAAGGTCCCAAAAGCTTGACTCTACTCTGAGGAGGAGCTCTTCCCCAGTTGTATTTTGAGTGCTTTCCAACCTGGGGAGCTCATCTTCCAGCACTATATCAGACAATGTTCCGCTGCTATTCATAAGGTTTTCACTGGCTAATGCTTTTCAGAAGTAGACTGCCGGGTCCTTCTTCCTAGTTTGTCTTAGTCTGGAAGTTCAGCTGAAACCTGTCCTCCATGGGTGACCCTGCTGGTACCTGAATACTGGTGGCATAGCTTCCAGTATCACAGCAATGTTCCACTGCTATTCATAAGGTTTTCATTAGTTAATTCTTTTCAGAAGCAGACCATCAGGCCCTTCTTCCTAGCCTGTCTTAGTCTAGAATCTCAGCTGAAACCTGTCCACCATGAATGACCGTCATGGATTGTATTATATCCCCCCCCCCCAAAAAAAGTGTATATCAATTGGGCTGGGCCATGATTCCTGATATTGTGTGATTTTTCTGTATGTTGTAAATCCTGCCTCTATGATATGAATGAGGGAGGATGGGCGGCAGTTGTGTTAGTGAGGCAGGACTCAGTCTACAAGATCAGGTTGTGTCTTGAGGCAATCTCTTGAGGTATAAAAGATAGAAGCAAGCAGAGAGATAGGGGGACCCCATATCACCAAGAAAGCAGCACCAGGAGCAAAGCACATCCTTTGGGCCTGGGGTCTCTTCACCTGAGAAGCTCTTTGACCAGGGCAAAGAACCTTCCTCCAGAGCCGACAAAGAGAGAAGGCCATCCCCTGGAGCCGACACCCTGAATTTGGACTTATAACCTACTAGTCTGTGAGAGAATAAATTTCTTTGTTAAAGCCATGCACTTGTATTTCTGTTATGGCAGCACTAGTTGACTAAGACAATGACCCTGCTGGTATTTAAGTACTGGTGGCATAGCTTCCAGCATCACAGCAACACGAAAGCTCCCACAGTATGACAAACTGACAGATGCTTGGGGGGCTGACATTTTAGTATTGCTTTAAAGTACCGTTTTGTGAACATACATTAAATCGGTTGGTTCCTTAGCTTCTTTTCTTCGTTGTTCCTCCAGTCAGATAGAGACCATTTGCTGTACCTTAGATGGCTATTCGGAAACCCTGGTGGCATAGTGGTTAAGTGCTATGGGTGCTAACCAAAGAGTCAGCAGTTCGAATCTGCCAGGCGTTCCTTGGAAACTGTATGGGGCAGTTCTATTCTGTCCTATAGGGTTGCTATGAGTCGGAATCGACTTGATGGCAACGGGTAATGGGTTTTTGGTTTGGATTTAAATGGCTATTCACAGGGTTTTAAGACCCCAGACTCCAAGAAACTTAATGTCTTGATATATAAAGGATCAGAATGAGGAGATTGCTTAAGGCAATGGTCTGAAAGGCTTATCTGGCCCACAAACCCATATTGCCTAACCATGAAAACAAATCACAAGGAGATACGAGAGTAGTATCTGCAACATACATTGCATCCCTGCCATGAACTTCTGCTAAAACAATATCTCCGTATACTTCCACTTAGATGTCATTAATATATACACAACAATATGCTTTTGCCCAAGTACAAACTCCTCCTTGGCAAGCAGGTAAATAATCAAGAGTTAATCTATTTTATAATGTGATTATCTTTTTCTGTGCTATTTCAGAGAACCAGAGAGAGAGTATAGCATTATCTAGATTA
The DNA here is from genome assembly GCF_030014295.1 of Loxodonta africana. Taxonomy (NCBI): domain Eukaryota; kingdom Metazoa; phylum Chordata; class Mammalia; order Proboscidea; family Elephantidae; genus Loxodonta; species Loxodonta africana. The sequence continues at coordinate 110,635,913 of NC_087369.1, forward strand.
TTAACAGAACCGTCTTGTCTAACATTATTTGTAACCTTTATATATATATATGTACTTCTACATAGTTTAAACCAATTTCAGTAAGTAAGGGTATTGTGGCTGTAATAGAACAGCCAATTAATGCTCCTTTTGTCAATGGACCCTGATTTGATAGCAGTTTAGTGAATTACTTCATAGCTTTAAGTGTTAGTCTCTCTCATATTTCTAATTTTCTTTTTTGGGTAATTGATTATGTATAGGTACATAGAAAATAACATAAACCATGTAACAAGTCCAATCTGTAAATAGAAAAAAAAAAAACTCATTAGTTGTCTGTGGTTTCTCAAAGAAAATGAACAAAAGCCAGAATTCAGTCGCCCACAAGGGCTTGCCATAATTTTCTACTGAAACATAAAATTTCTCTTAAAGTCACCCTCCTCTCAATCAAAAGAAAATTACAAAGCAAAGTTTTTCTTTATCTAAAATATGGCTGTTCATTATTATTTACATAAGTGCAGCAAGAATAGTAATTTATCGCATAGCCTTTTAAAACTGCTTTGCTAGAAGTTTTCGTAAGGAACTTCAGGTTAAACTTGTAAAAGGCTCTTGAGGCCAGGAATTCAAGCCCAGAACTTGTCACCAGATCTCACCTATAAAACCTACAGGTTTGGGTGAATCCTTCTTTTCTTGAGGCCCAAAAATATGATAAGTTTTCTGATCCTGCTAGGAAGTGACCTTCCTTACAGACCTGTAAGGCTGGGAAACTTGTAAGGCAGGTACCTGGTTAGATTTCCTGGGAGGGCTTTGTAAGCATTGACCCTGTAAAGTCAATTTTGGTTCCTTAAAACTGTCTACTCACACCTGATTCTCTGAGCCACATTCTCAAATATGAAATTCCAATTGAAGTTTGGTTACATAAACTAGATTTCCAATTTTGCCCTGTTAACAAGAGGGATGGATTCTTATTGAACTTGTGCAAATAATTACATTGCCATAAAAAATAAGAACATTTATTAAGAGTTTTTTTTTTTTTTAATTCCAGCGGGATTAGGAAGAGACAAATGATAAATGTTTCATCTTTGCGTAGACATAGCCTATTCAATTATTATAAATCGTAGGTAGTTTAGGAGAAAAGTGAAAATGGTTTCTGAAGTTCAGAAAATAGAACACCAAAACATCAATAATGTTTTATATAGAACCTGTAGTAATCCTTTAGTCCACTCAGGCCCTTAATTGATTTCTATTCCACTTGTCCTGGATCAGCAGTCATGAATCCATTAGCTTCTCCACAAGAGTTCTGGAAGTCTTTATTCAGTCCAGTGGTATAAAACAAAACAAAAAAACCACTGCCATCAAGTTGATTCTGACTCATAGCGACTCTATAGGACAGAGTAGAACTGCCCCACAGAATTTCCAAGGCTATAATCTTTGAAGAGGCAGAATGCCACATTTTTCTCCCATGGAACAGCTGGTGGATTCGAACCACCAACCTTTTGGTTAGCCGCCAAGCATTTTACCACAGCGCCACCAGGGCTCAGTGCCATTTAGAAGTCCATGGCAAATATCTGGCATACTCATTTCATGAGTCCATTTTGGTTAAAAACTCTGGCTTGTGGTATATTGCAAGCACCTTCAGGACATCATCTAAGTAAGAATTATCTGCAGATGATGAGGCTTAAAAATGGCCATGGTTAACTTATTACTACCACTATTATATACAAGTGAAAGGCCTGATAGGAATTCATTACAAAAGTAATGCCAAGTAAAATAAAGTCAATAAAAAAAAAAAAAAAAAAAACTTTAGGCAAAATATCTCTAAACATAATGATTAACTTTATTTTCTAATTTTTGGAAATAAATGAGCGTAATACTTAGCGAGGAAAAAACTTTAGATATGGCATAAAATAATCCTGAGACATAACAAAATACTAATATAAACTACATAGTTAAGATATACCAAGAATATAACAAGATTTTCAAGTTCCTAAACATTTGAATATTAATAAACCTGTAGAGGAAAGCGGAGTAAATCTTCAGTTTGAAGCCCTTTGACATCAATGTTGCTAGATTTAAATTAAAGAACAGAGTTGCTACCAAGTTAGCAAATTGAAAAAAAAAAAGTAAAATGCTTAGCTTTTTTAAAAGTCACGAGGCTTGATTTTCTTAGTCAAGGGTATAAAAGTTAACATAAACTCAGTTTATTTTAATGAGACACAGAACCTTTGTCTCCTAGGCAAATTACACAAAAGAAAGAGTAACCATTCATATCACAGGTGAAGGCAATAAACAGTAAACCAAGAAAACAAGACCATCAAAATTGAACAAACTTGGCTAAGATTTTAACACATCTCATAGATTTTCAGACTCAGGTATTGTAAACCAAAGACAATAAATTTTATTTCCAAGCTTTGTCCTTTAGTGTGTTCTTTTATATTCTGCAACAAACTGACACTTTATTTTAGGTCTGATTTTGAAGGATCTGTGAAGTCAGAACTACTTTTACAATATTATTAAGATGTTATTGTTATTCAAAATTATTAAGATGTTATTAATTGTTGCTACCTCTAAACGATTTAATAAATGAATATTTTAATTAAATGCTTCTCAATTTTAATTTCTGATATGATCGACGTAGATAGTTACCCCTTCTGCTCCAAAGCACTCACAAATTCTTTAGTGTCCTCAATAAGTTTGAAGAGTGCAAAGGCATTGGGAGACAAAACAAGCACTGCTTTTAGAAAAACTAATCCTTTGCCTTGAAAAACAGAAGCATGTACACAGTTGTATTCCTCTGAAACTATTTCTCCTCAGTATAGTCTCAACCACTAAACATATTATAAGTAATAAGAAAAGTGGTTTAGTTCTATTTCACAGAGAAAACTGAGGGGGAGAGTGGATAATTATGAACTATATGTAACAATCTTTTTAGCAGAGTGGTAGGCTCATAAATACCCATAACACAACTTTTTCCTAGTCACACATATATTACAACTTATCAAAGTGGCAAAAAAAAAAAAAAAAAGAATGAACACATTCATTAACAGACCCAAAGTTATATATACCTTTTCTCTGGCATAAAAAACAAAAAGTATATAAACTAAAATTATAATGAATATCCATTAACTTAGTATCAGTAAATTACCTAAAAGATCTTGAAATTATTTTAAGCCCGTATACAGCAAAACATAATTACTGTTGAAATAAAGTTCAGTTAAATATTTTAAAGTTTGATTCCAACTTTTACCTCGCCCAATTTTTTCCTAATCTAACTTTAGGCCCTTTTAAGATTTTATCAACTGAATTTTTGTAAATCACAGAGTCTCTGCTCAGCTCAACCAAGTCATTGATATAATTATAACCTTAAGTCTCCAGCTAGGGATGGAAACATTCCCCAGGCAATTTCAGATACGTCTCATGATTTTTTTTGTGTGTGTGTGATTTAGGTATAAGTGTAAATTAGTTTCTCATTAAACAGCTAATACACAAACTGTTTTGTGACATTGGTTGCCAACCCCGTGATGTGTCAACACTCTCCCCTTCTCTATCCCAGGATCCCTTTTTCCATTAATCCAGTTTTCCTGTCCCTTCTTGCCTTTTCATCTTTGCTTTTGGGCTCTTCTGCCCGTTAGTCTCCTATACATGACTGAACTATGAAGCACGTCCTTCAGGTGTGTTATGTTGGCCCCATGTGCCGTTGCCACCAAGTCAATTCCAACTCATAGTGACACTATGGGACAGAGTAGAAATGCCCCATAAGATTTCCAAGGAGCAGCTGATGGATTCAAACTGCTGACCTTTTGGTTAGCAGCCGTAGCTAACTGAAGGGTTAACCTCAGGAGTGACTTCGGTAATTATTTAAAGGGTATCTGGGGGCCATACTTTATAGTGGTTTCTCCAGTCTCTGTCAGACCAGCAAGCCTGGTTTTGTGTGTGTGCCTGTATTTGAATTTTGTTCTTCTTTTTTATCCTTCTCTGTCCGGGACTCTCTATTGGATCCCTGCCAGAGCAGTCGGTAGTGGTAACCATGCACCTCCTAGTTTTCTGGGCTCGTTCTGGTGGAGGTTGTGGTAGTTGTGGTCAATTAGTCCTTTGAACTGATCCCTCCCTTGAGTCTTTGGTCTTCTTCATTTTCCTTTGCTCCAGCCGGGATGGGACAAGTAGGTATATCTTAGATGGCCACTCACAGGCTTTTAAGACCCCAGTCGCTAGTCACCACAATTGGACGTAGAACATTTTCTTTATAGTCTATCATCTTAGGCTGGGTTCTCTAGAGAACCAAGGCCAGTAAACTGTATAAATATACATAGAGGTTTATATCAAGGAAATGACTCAAGCAGTTGTAGAGGCTGAAACATCCTAAGTTGTGGCCACAGGGGTGGATGAACTCAAGATCAACAGGTCAGACAGCAGGGTTCTTGCTCACTGCTATGAAGACAGTCAAATCCCAAGACTGGCAGGCAAGACGGCAGGTAAGCTGCTAGCTCAAGTCTCAAGAACTGGAAGTCAGACGAACAGGAGCCAGCTGCAGGATCCTGAAAGAGCAAAAGCCCCTCAGTCTTGCAAGAAAGTCCACCTATATTGGATGCAGGCTACACCCCCAAGGAAACTCCCTTTCAACTGATTGGCTACTGTCTTAGCTGTCTAGTGCTGCTATAACAGAAATACCACAAGTGGATGGCTTTAACAAAGATAAATTTATTCTCTCACAGTCTGGGAGGCTAGAATTCTGAATTCAGGTTGCCAGCTCCAGGGAAAGGCTTTCTCTCTCTGTTGTCTCTGAAGGAAGGAAAGTCCTTATCATCAAGGAGCTTCTCAGCTCAGGGACCCTGGGTCCAAAGGATGCACGATTCTCCTGGCTCTTGTTTCTTGGTGGTATGATGTCCGTTTCTCTTTGCTCGCTTCTGTCTTTTATATCTCACAAGAGATTGACTTAAGACACAACCTAATCTTATAGATTGAGTCCTGCCTCATTAACATAACTGCTGCTAATCCCACCTCATTAACATCATAGCGGTAGGATTTACAACACATAAGAAAATCACAATCAGATGACCAAACGGTGGACAATCACACAATACTGGAAATCACGGTCCAGCCAAGATGACACACAAATTTTGCGGGAACACAATTCATTACATAATATTCCACTCTTTGGCCCCTCAAAATTCATGTCCTTGCCACATGTGAGACACATTCACCCCATCGTATTATAGTAAAAATCTTAAACCAACTCCGAATTCAAAATCCAAAAATTCCTCTTCATTTGTGAAATCTAGAATACAAGTTACCTGCTTCCAAAGTACAATGGCAGAACAGGCACAAGCTAGACATTTCCATTACAAATAGGAGAAATTGAAGGGAAAGAAGGCAGAACAGGCATCAAGCAAGTCAGCAGAACACATCACATGAGCCATCAAGGCTTTGAAAATAATCCTCTCTTCTCTGAGACCATTTACACAATGGCTCTGTACTCCAGACTCTAGGTATTGGCCACACTCTCTCAATTCTGAGTGGAGACCCCTCAGCCCTGGGCTTCATTCAGCCCCGCCTCCCAGGCCCCACCTTGCAGCTCTCTGCACCCTCAATTTGGGGCAGCCCCATTCCCCTTGTCCATCTGAGTGGTGACTCCACCCTTTGAAACCCCAGAGGTCTTGTCCCTATACTTTGAGACTGAGGCAGCTCTGCTTCCTGTGTTCCTTGTCTCTTACAGCTTTTGCTTCCTGGTTTCTTGGCCTCTTGGCCCCTCAGGCCTCGCTGCCCTACACCTGCCCTGTTAGGGCAAGTGTTCCAAAGCTCTTTAGCTCCACAGATAAGTGCCTGGAGGCACCGCACTTCGACAGTAAACTTCGGCTAGAAGGGACTCAGCTCTTTTGCTCTGTGGGTCGGCAAGACTAGCTTCACCAATTAAGTACCTGGAGACACCCCACTCCACCAGGAAGTCTCCTATGCAAAGGCACGCAATTCTCTCACTCCATGGGTTGGCCCCAGCAATTCTTATGCTGGTCTCCTGGTTCTGCTGCTGCCATTTCTCTGCTGCTGCTTCTCACCGTCTATGCAATTTCCAGCTCTTCTCATTTCCTTGAGTCCCCACCAGAATTTTCTTTGATGTCCATTACTCCACCAACAGTCTCTTCAAGGAAATACAGGCTATTACTATCAGGCACTTTAAAACTCTTCCAGTATGTACCCATTCATAGTTCCAAAACTGCTTCCACATTTTAGGTATTTGTTAGAGCAGCATCCCATTCCCAGTACCAAATTTTGTCTTAGTTATCTAGTGATGTTACAACAGAAATACCAGAAGTGCATGGCTTTAAAAGATAAATTTATTCTCTCACAGCCTAGGAAGCTAGAAGTCCAAATTCAGGATGCCATCTACTCACAGCAGATTCTATCATGAAGGTGATCATACAATTTCAAATCTCATCATGGAAGTGATCACATCAACATACAACTGCCAAACCACTGAGAATCATAGCCCAGCCAAGTTGACACAAAATTTAATGATCATAGTCTACCCCTTGTCAACTGGCACCTGTACACATCTCCTTAAACCACACATAATCTCTGCATAAAGACAATTATAAAGTCATACTTGTACCTACCATGATACAATGATCACACATACAAGACAAAGTACTCATAACAATTACAGCCTTCATTTCAGCAACTGGTCGCGTGGTCATAACTGGTATTTAGAACTACCTTCTTCCACCACCCATTAGTATACCCTTTGCCCTTAGCAAGCACCTCACCTGATCATGGTTCTTTGCTTGGTGGGGTGACCCAAACCTTCATTCCTAAAGAATCTGGGCCATTAGTAGTCATATTGGAATTGGATTGCTATAGTTTTCCATTGACATTAACTTCAGGGCATGGTAGTACTAAAAGACCTCCTAAGGGATAGCCTGTATTCCATACATACACTTCTTTACCTCCATTATGTAGTATCAATCCAATTTCTTATTGGTAATCAGGATCAAGCACACCAGCCAATATGGTAACTCTCTTCTTTGCCTTTTTATACAGAGGCAAAAGGAGTCCAAAGTGGCCAGGTTGCATTCTTAATTTCTAGTCCAGTGGAATCAGTGGGAGCATTCCTCCTTTTGGAACTAAGGCCTCTACACCCACAGAGGATAAGGTTCTGGGGACAGGAAACAAAAATTTTGCAAATGATTCAATAGGGGTAATAGTGAGTGGTACCAATCCCATTTCCATCCCTTGATTCCTGGACCCATCCATGAATCCTGGCTATGGGAGAAATAGCACCATATATTGTATGCTGGTTTAGGGCATATACAGCCTCCTGGAGAACATTGCCCCAACCCTGCAAGGTATTGCCACCTACCTGGCACCATAATTGTGTCTTTAGCAGGCCATTCCATTGTTCTATCAAGCCATCTGCTTCAGGATGATGAGAAACATGGTAAGATCAGTGAATTCCATGAGTATGGGCCCACTGCTGCACTTCATTTGCTGTGATGTGAGTCCCTTCATCTGGGGCAAGGCTGTGTAGGATACCATGATGGAGGATAATGCATTCTGTAAGTCCATGCATGGTAGTTTTGTTAGAAACATTGCATGCAGGGAAGGAAAATCCATATCCAGAGTAAGTGTCCATCCCAGAAAAAACAAAATGGTGCCGTTTCCATGATGGAAGTGGTTCAACGTAATCAACATGCCACCAGGTTTCTGGCTAATCACCTCTAGGGATAGTGCCATATCAGGGATTCAGTGTTGGTCTCTGCTGCTGGCAGATTGAACACTCAGTAGCAGCTGCAGCCAAATCCACTTTGGTGAGTGGAAGTTCATGTTGCTGAGCCCATGGATAACCTCCATCCCTTCCACCATGGCCACATTGTTCATGAGCCCACTGGGCAATGATAGGAGTGGATATGGGAAGAGGAAGACTGGTTTCCATGGAACATGTCATTCTCTCCACTTGATTGTTACAATTATCCTCTGCTGAGGTCACCCTTTGGTGAGCATTCACATCAGACACAAATATCTTCACTTCTTTGGCCCATTGAGAGAGGTCTATCCATACACCTGTTCCCCATGCCTCCTTGTATCCAATTTTCCAATCATGTTCCTTTCAAGTCCCTGATCATAAAGCCAAACCATTGGCTACAGACCATGAATCAGTGCACAGTTGCACATCTGGCCATTTCTCCTTGCAAGCAAAGTAAAAAACCAGGTGCACTGCTCAAAGTTTTGCCCATTGAGAGGATTTCCTTTCACTACTGTCCTTCAGAGAGGTCCCAGAAAGGGGCAGTAATGCTGCCACTATGCATTTTCAAGTGGTGCCTGCATATCACTCAGCACCATCTCTAAACCAGGCACAGGTTTTCCCTTCCTCAGTCAACTGATCATAAGAAACTCTCCATGAAGCCATAGATGCAGACTGGGAAATGGAATGTAATGTGACAGGAGTGGAGACCATGGGCATTTTGGCCATGTCCTCATGCAGCTTACTTGTGCCTTCACGTCCTGCTTGAGCCCTATCTCATATATATCACTTCCATTTAACGATGGAGTGCTGCCGTGCATGTTAAAATTTATGACTCTGTGGGTCAGACAACATCCAGTTCACGATGGGCAGCTTAGGCCGCATGGTGACTTGGTGGCCCATGGTTAAGTGTTCAGTCTCTACAAAGGCCCAATTATAAGTCAAAAGTTGTTTCTCAAATGGAGAGTAGTTATCTGAAGAGAATGGCAGGGCTTTGCTCCAAATTCTAAGGGTCTGCTCTGTGATTCACCAGTAGGAGCCTGCCAGATACTCAAAACTGTATCTCCATCTGCCGCTGGCACTTTAAGGTCCATTGGATCTGCTGGATCATATGGCCCAAAGGCAGATCTGCTTGCATGGCAGCCTGAAACTGTTGTAGAACCTTCTCTTGTTCTGGGCCCCACTCAAAACTAGCAGCTTTTTGGGTCACTTGATAAATTGGCCTGTGTAGCACACCCAAATGAGGAATATGGTGCCTCCAAACTTCAAAGAGGCTGACTAGGCTTTGTGTCACCTATTTAGTTGTGGAAGGGGTCAGATGCAATAACTTATCCTTCACTTTATAAAGAATATCTCAACATTCCCCACACCATTAGACCCCTAAAAATTTCATTGAGGTGGGACACAAATGTTTTAGGTTACAAATGTTTTACCAGTAAGTCCAGAGTCATTGACACTTTTTCCTTACTAGGTCCAATCAGCATAATGTCATCAATGTAATGGACCAGTGTGACATGTTGTGGAAGGGAAAGGCAATCAAGATCCCTGCAGATTAATTTATGATATAGGGCTGGGGAGTTGATGTAGCTCTGAGGTAGGACACTGAAAATGTATTGCTGGCCTTGCCACGTGAAGGCAAGCTGCTTCTGGTGGTCCTTTGAAACGGGTATGGAGAAAAGGCATTATCGAGATCAATAGCTGCATACTAGGTACCAGGAGATGTATTAATTTGCTCAAGTAATGAAACTAAACCTGGAATAACACCTGCAATTGGAGTCACCACCTGGTTAGGTTTTCGATATTCCACTGTTGTTCTCCAAGAACCATCTGTTTTTTGCAGAGGCCAAATAGGCAAGTTGAATGGAATGTGGTGGGAATCACCACTTCTGCATCTTTCAAGCCCTTGGTAGTGGCAGTAATCTCTGCCATACCTCCAGGAATGCAGTATTGCTTTTGGTTTACTATTTTCCTAGGTAGGGGTAGTTCTGATGACTTCCATTTGGCTTTTCCTACCATAATAGCCCTTACTTCACATGGCAGGGGTCCAATGTGGATGTTCTGCCAGTTGCTGAATATATCTATTGCTATTATGCAGTCTGAAACTGGTAAAATCATTACCAGATGGGTTTGGTGACACGTCGGACCTACAGTGAGATGGACATGAGCTAAGAGTCCATTAATAACCTGACCTCCATATCCCCGCACTATGACTGCTGGGCCACAGTGATGTTTTGGGTGTACTGGAATTAGTCAGTTCAGAGTGAGTATACAGTAATCCCTGAAAAGTCTGATTATTTCTTTTTCCCCAATGAGTAGTCACTCTACTAAAAGGCTGTAGATCCCTTTGGGGAAGGCTGGGAGAAAGATTAACAGTAAAAGTTTTGGGCAGTTTATTGGAGTCCTTATTCAAGGGGGCCCAGCCTCCCCTTTGTTCAAGGGGTTGTAAACTTGTTTAAGTCTGGGAATTGATTGAGGGGTGGTGACTATTCTTTGGTTCAAGTTAGACTGTTGTTCACTTGACCTAGAATTCTCCCTCTTGTACAAATCAAGTAAATATTTAGTAGCTTTCCTATCTGTTTCAGTTCTAGGGACACCATGACTAAGTAGCCAATGCCATAAGTCAACACGAGTCAGACTATTCTGATTAGTGCTTTGACTTGGCTGTTCATTACGGTAATCATGCCCACCTTGTCTTTGTCGATTAAGTGCTGCCACTTGGCCCTACTACCACAGGTCCAGTAAGTCCCATTGTAGTTAGGTGTCTTAATTCAGTTAGGGCTGTTCCTGCTGTCAAATCTGACTTACATAAAACAGCAATCACAGCAGTCTTCAAGGATGCTGGGGCTTCCTTTACAAATTTGGCCCTCACAGTTGTGGTAAAAGGTGTGTCTTCTGGCCATTCCATGTGTGGGCCTAACCTGATAAATCCACTGTAACATGCCAATTTCCCTAAGCCTTTGGATTTCTTCTTCTACCATTTACCAAGGCAGGTCTGGTACTTCCACTTTAATTTAGTGTAGTCCACACCGTAATCCACGCTTCAGTGACCCAACCAAATAAACTATTAGATCCTTTCCTAACCTCTCGAGCTGAAACGCTGAATGAAGAATCTTTGCTTAGTGGACCCATATCAGTAAACTCAGACCGATCCATCTTTATGTTTCTTGCACCATTGTTTCACACCTTTAATAGCCGTTCCCATATATATTCTCCAGGTTTCTGTTTGTACATATTAGAAAAGTCAAGAAGTTCTTTTGGAGTGTAGTGTACCTCCTTCTGGGTCACACTTTGTACTTCACCTTTTGGGTCTTGCTGGGACTTAAGTCTAGTTGTAGGTCTAGAAGCCAAAATTGGTAGTGGGGATGTGTTTTTAGAACATTAGATGCTGTCTTGTAAGGTATCTGCCTCAGGCAATGCACCAAGCAAAGACTCAGGCAAATGCTTTTTAGAGGCAGCTGGGCTAATCTCATTAGATGGGAGAGAAGGTACTAATGGTTTTACTGGGCAGAGTTGTTTAGCAGACAAAAATGGAGTAACGTCTTCAGATGGGAGTGAGAAGGCTGGTTTTGTTGGCAGGAGTGATTCAATGGAATTTAGGGGCTTAGTGTCCCCAGCTTCCTGATTATCTGCCCATATGTCCCCATCCTATGTTTCAAGATCCCATTTCTTCCCAATCAATATCCTCACTTTAACTTCAGAAACCACTCAAGGTTGGCAATTGAATTGACCTTTTAATTCAGATACTTTTATGATAAGACTCTGGATTTGGTTTTCAGCAATATCAGCTCTGTTATTACACGACATAAGGCTTTCTTTCAAGGCACAAGTGGAAATTTTAAGGTTGTTTATGTGGTGCTTGAGCTTTGACTCTGAAGCTCTGAGCTTATCTCTTTGTTTCACTACTTTATCTAGCAAAAGTGGGACCGAGCAATCAGCTTCCTCATATTTCTCATTATGACAAAATTGTTGAAAGGTATCAAAATAGTATCTCCCAGAGCCTCGCTTCCAACCAATACCTGATCTACTGGTGGTGATGTTTTGTGTGTTTGTGTTGCCACCTTATCCCAACACAGAGCAGTGCCCTCTTTACTACTGGAAACAGAGTCATCAACAACCTTAAGACTAACCAGACTTGAGAACAAATTTAGAAAACTTATCCTTACAATATTGTTTCTCTTGAACCAACCTTGGTATCAAATGTCTTAGGCTGGGTTCTCCAGAAAAATAAAACCAGTAAAGCTTATAAATATATATGTAGAGAGATTTATATCAATGAAATGACTCACGAGGTTGTAGAGGCTGGAATGTCCCAAATCATAGCCACAGGAGCTGGCAAAATCAAGATTGGCAGGTCAGGCAGAAGGTGAACTCAAGATTGGCAGGTCAGACAGCAGGGCTCTTGCTCACAGGCTGCAAAGACCATCAAATCCCAAGTTCAGTAGGCATGACAGCAGGTAAGCTGCTAGCTCAAGTCTCAAAAACTGGAGGTCAGATGAATAGGAGCCAGCTGTAGCATCCAGAGTGTGCAAAAGCTCCCAAGTCTTGCCAGAGAGTCCACCTATATTGGATGCAGGCCACAACCCCAAGGAAACTCCCTTTCAACTGATTGGCTACTCACAGCAAATCCCATCATGGAAGTGATCACATAATATCAAATCTCATCATGGAAGTGATGACATCAATTTATGACTGCCAAACTACTTCATAACTGCCAAACCACTGAGAATCATGGCCCAGCCAAGTTGACACATAATCTTAACGATCACAACGGTGTTATGCCAGTTGAGCTAGATGTCCACGTAGACCATGGTCACCAGCCTCAGCCCAGTAGCTCTGTCTCTCAATGCATTTTGATGTGTTCTTATTATGGTTTTTATCTTTTAGCTTTTTTAAATTTCTCTACAATAGAGAGGACTTTTTTTACGGTTCTCCAGTGTTGGGGTTCACCCAATGGCTGGTAAATGTATTAGAATAACATTTTTCCTTCTTTAACCTCAATGTCACCTTATGTATCCTATTTTTAAATATCTTTAAAGATCTCCACCCTGTTGGAAGGGTCCTTTCTTCAAAAGCTCATGAGGCAGGCTACATGGACAATCCCCAGGCCTCACAGGTTGAGGTAGTGGAGGCCTCATTATGCCCCCTCCCTGTATGAGGCTCATTGCAAAGGAAGGAAATGAATTGGCTAATCTCAAATAATTTACATATGTTTAATTTGTCCTAGCTGTTTTTGAAAGACAAAAGATACCTTAATTGTTCAGGCCATTTTCAAGAACCAGCACAAAATTATTTCTTTTTTCCCTTAACAAAACATATATCCCATATACTCAATCTAGCCTAACATTTTTGAAACTATCTTTACGTCGGCATACTACAAAACAAAACTTTTGCCAGAACAAATTAACTTTCAAATAATTCCTGGTAATATTGTTGTTAGGTGCCCCTGAGTTAGTCCTGACCACAATTGTTATGCTTGAGCCCATTGTTACAACCACTGTGTCAGTCCCTCTTGCTGAGGGTCTTCTTCTTTATTGCTGACCCTATACTTAACCAAGCATGGTGCACTCCTCCAGGAACTGGTCCCTCCTAGTAACATGTCCAAAATACCTGAGACTAAGTCTTGCCATCCTCACTTCCAAGGAGCACTCTGGCTGTACTTCTTCCAAGATATACTTTTTCGTTCTGGGAGTTCATAGTGTATTCAATATTCTTTGCCAACACCATAATCCAAAGCCATCAATCCTTCTTCTGTCTTCTTTATTCATCGTCCAGCATATGAGTTGATTGAAAATACCATGGCTTGAATCAGGCACATCTTAGTCCTCAAAGTGACATCATTGCTTTTCAATGTTTTAAAGAGATCTTTTCCACCAGATTTGCCTGACGCAACACATTGTTTGATTTCCTGACCTCTGCTCCCATGAGCAATAATTGTGGATCCAAGTAAAACAAAATCCTTGAAAACTCCAAACTTTTCTCTGTTTATGGTGATGTTCCTTATTGGTCCAGTTGTGAGGATTTTTGTTTTCTTTATATTGAGGTGTAATCCATACTGAAGGTCATGGTCTTTGATGTTCGTCATAAATGCTTCAAGTCCTCTTCACTTTCAGCAAGCAAGGCTGTGTCATCTGCATAACGCAGGTTGTTAATGAGTCTTCCTTCAATCCTGGTGCCTCATTCTTCTTCATATAGTCCAGCTTCTTAGATTATTTGCTCAGCAAACAGATTGAGTAAGTTAAGTATAGTGAAAGGACACAACCCTGACCACTCAGTATCTCCTTGTTTTGTTTGAATGGCTGCCTCTTGGTCTATATAGAGGTTCTTCATGAACACAATTAATATTTCTTAATCTATTCCATGTAGATTGCTGTTGTTGTTAGGTGCTGTCGAGTCAGCTCCGACTCATAGAGACCCCATGCACATCAGAATGAAACACTGCCCAGTCCTGCACTATCCTTACAGTTGTTGTTATGCTTGAGCTCATTGTTGAAGCCACTATGTCAATCCACCTCATTGAGAGTCTTCCTCTTTTCCGCTGACCCTGTACTTTGCCTAGAATGATCTCCTTCTCCAGAGACTGATCCCTTTTGACAACATGTCCAAAGTATGTAAGACGCAGTCTCACCATCCTTGCTTCTAAGGAGCATTCTGGTTGTACTTCTTCCAAGACAGATTTGTTTGTTCTTTTGGCAATCCATAGTATATTCGATATTCTTCGTCATCACCACAATTCAAAGGCATTAGTTCTTCTTCAGTCTTCCTTATTCACTGCCCAGCTTTCACGTGTATATGATGTGATTGAAAATACCATGGCTTGGGTCAGGTGCACCTTAGTCTTCAAGGTGACATCTTTGCTCTTCAACACTTTAAAGAGGTCCTTTGCAGCAGATTTACCCAATGCAATGTGTCCTTTGATGTCTTGACTGCTGCTTCCATGGCTGTTGATTGCGGACCAGGTAAAATGAAATCCTTGACAACTACAGTCTTTTCTCTGTTTATCATGATGTTGTTCATTGGTCCAGTTGTGAGGATTTTTGCTTTCTTTATGTGCAATCCATACTGAAGGCTGTGGTCTTTGATCTTCATTAGTAAGTGCTTCAAGTCCTTTTCACTTTCAGCAAGCAAGGTTGTGTCATCTACATAACACAGGTTGTTAATGAGTCTTCCTCCAATCTTGATGCCCCGTTCTTCTTCATATAGTCCAGCTTCTTGGATTATTTGCTCAGCATACAGATTGAATAGGAATGGTGAAAGAATACAACCCTGACACACACTTTTCCTAACTTTAAACCAGTCAGTATCCCCTTGTTATGTTCAAATAACTGCCTCTTGATCTATGTAAAGGTTCCTCATGAGCACAATTCAGTGTTCTGGAATTCCCATTCTTCGCAGCGTTATCCATAGTTTGTTATGATCCACACAGTCGAATGCCTTTGCATAGTCAATAAATCACAGGTAAACATCCTTCTGGTATTCTCTGCTTTCAGCCAGGATCTGTCTGACATGTAGATAAGTACATACATAATTATCATTAAACCAATCAGAATAAAGCTCTTTGAAGGAATATTATAATCTAATTTAATAATAACATCAGGAGGTAGGAAAATATTCCATTTTCATAACCCTATCTTAGGCATGCTTTAAAGAATCTCCAGAATAATTTCTATCTTTTTGGGGCCTCATTATATCAGTCAAAATCAGCCCATCCTTTTCTCAGTGCACTTTTCAAATGATCCAATTTATACCAAAGTTTCTCAAAATAAATACTGAAGGCTCAAATCATAAGACAGGTGTAAGAAGCAGTTCTTCTTGGATCTGAGACTTAAAGTGACCTCACGAATAGTTGACAAATCAGCCTTGGCCACTGTGACAGTGCACAGAAAAAGAATAAAAAAGTTGGAGTTCTCAAGACAAAAATCTCACTCCGTTTTGTAGGTAATTCACTGCAAAATTTGTCCGTTAGATGCTATTTTTGTTGAGAACCACGCATTCACTGTTTGTGGCACCAGCTCAAATAACAGGCTTAGAGTGTCTATGCTTGTGCTTTACCCTATGATTTTCCATTTTATGACAATCAGTAGCAGTGTAAAACTCTTAAAACAGGGCAACACAAAACAAGGTAACACATACACACACGCAAGAGTAGCTCTCACAATTCTGAACTGTTTTCAGTAAGGTTCAGAGAGGCCCCTCTCGAATTCAGTTTGATTTCCCTTGAACAAAGTTCAAGGAAAGTATTCAAATAACACAAATGGGAACTCACTATGAAGCCCCAGGAACCAAGCAGTAATTCTTCAAAGTGGAAAGAAAAGGACAGAGCAGATGGGAAGCCAGTTCCCCAAACAGAGAGCGCAAAAGGATAACTTACCAAAGAAAGGATGTCTATAACTGCTCAGACATAGAGCCAGAGAGTTCCACAAAAGGAGTGGAACTCAAACCCCAGAGAGATTCACCAAGTTTCCCAGCTGTAGTGAGCGAACGTTGTGTGCAAAGGGCCCTGTTCAGTACTGTATTTGATCTCTCACCAAAAGAGTGGTGCACTCAGTGATCTTCTTTCTGGGTCCTGCTTCTGACACTAAAAACAACTAAAAATAATCACAACTCAAAGAAATTGAAATATAAGGTTTATTTTGAGCAGTTATCCCATAAACATATAGGCAGACCATTCTGATTCCAAAAAAAAAAAAAAAAAAGATTCAAAGTAGGCTAGTTACAAACCTGTTGCTGTTGAGCCAATTCCAATACAATAGTGACCCTATGGGGCAGAGTAGAACTGCCCCATAGGGTTTTCAAGGAGTGGCTCGTGGATTCCAACTGCTGACCTTTTGGTTAGCAGCCGTAACTCTTAACCATTGTGCCACCAGGGCTAGTTACAATAAATCTTAAGATGAGAAGAGGAAGAAGAAAAGAAAGTGAATCATTGGCTAATCTTAACATGATTGACTAAACTCTGCCCTCCCTCTTTTACTGATATTAACTGATATCAAGTTGCAA
The DNA here is from genome assembly GCF_030014295.1 of Loxodonta africana. Lineage (NCBI taxonomy): Eukaryota > Metazoa > Chordata > Mammalia > Proboscidea > Elephantidae > Loxodonta > Loxodonta africana. Next base: position 110,652,615 of record NC_087369.1, read on the forward strand.
GGTGGTTTTTGGCCCTCCACCAACGTGTAGCCATGATACTTTTGAAATTTAAGTTAAGAAAGCCTGGCTTTGAACAGGAAAGAAAAAATTAGCAACTCCGGGTGAAAAAACCTACTGGCAGGAATAATTTTGGGTCAGGAATTTTTACTGTTAACATGGTATCATGGGTAAAAAAAAAAAAACTTAAAATCAAGGTAAGGTGTCTGTTATTAATTATCCCTTTGACAATCTCTTTTGAGTCAGCAATTACATTTCTAGGAGTATATCAAGTAGACTTATTGACTTCTGTACAGAGGTACTTCTTTGAGAATGAGCACTGCATCATAGTAATAGTGAAAAGTGCATTGATAAGAAGGTACTTGATAAATTATAGTATAAGAGTACTATACAATAATATGCACCTACTTAAAAGAATGTGCCATAGTCATCAGAAGGTTTGCAATATGTAAAAAAAATATACATTGCACTCTAATTAATGATACGCATGCTGAAATATTTATGCATAAAAATAAGAGAGACTGATGAATAGATAAAGGGATGAATCTATATGATATAGCAAATATAGTAAAATGCTAAAGGTAGAATCTAGATGATGGGTACATTGGTGTTTGCTTTACAAATATTTCAACTTCTCAGTATGTTCCAAATTTTTCATAACACAATGTTGGCAAAACATCACAAAAGAATAGTTACCTGATTCAATTTGTATTTTTTTTTATTAACTTTTATTAAGCTTCAAGTGAACGTTTACAAATCCAATCAGTCTGTCACATATAAGTTTACATACATCTTACTCGGTACTCCCACTTGCTCTTCCCCTATTGAGTCAGCCCTTTCAGTCTCTCCTTTCATGACAATTTTGCCAGCTTCCCTCTCTCTCTATCCTCCCATCCCCCCTCCAGACAAGAGTTGCCAACACACTCTCAAGTGTCCATCTGATATAATTAGCTCACTCTTCATCAGCATCTCTCTCTCACCCACTGACCAGTTCCTTTCATGTCTGATGAGTTGTCTTCGGGGATGGTTCCTGTCCTGTGCCAACAGAAGGTTTGGGGACCATGACCGCCAGGATACCTCTAGTCTCAGTCAGACCATTAAGTATGGTCTTTTTATGAGAATTTGGGGTCTGCATCCCACTGATCTCCTGTTCCCTCAGGAGTTCTCTGTTATGCTCCCTGTCAGGGCAGTCATCGATTGTGGCCGGGCACCAACTAGTTCTTCTGGTCCCAGGATGATGTAGGTCTCTGGTTCCTGTGGCCCTTTCTGTCTCTTGGGCTCATAGTTGTCGTGTGACCTTGGTGTTCTTCATTTTCCTTTGCTCCAGGTGGGTTGAGACCAATTGATGCATCTTAGATGGCCGCTTGTTAGCATTTAAGACCCCAGACGCCACATTTCAAAGTGGGATGCAGAATGTTTTCATAATAGAATTATTTTCCCAATTGACTTAGAAGTCCCCTCAAACCATGTTCCCCAGACCCCCACCCTTGCTTCGCTGACCTTTGAAGCATTCATTTTATCCCGGAAACTTCTTTGCTTTTGGTCCAGTCCAGTTGAGCTGACCTTCCATGTATTGAGTGCTGTCTTTCCCTTCACATAAAGCAGTTCTTATCTACTGATTAATCAATAAAAAACCCTCTCCCTCCCTCCCTCCCCCCTTCGTAACCACAAAAGTATGTGTTCTTCTCAGTTTTTACTATTTCTCAAGATCTTATAATAGTGGTCTTATACAATATGTGTCCTTTTGCCTCTGACTTATTTCGCTCAGCATAATGCCTTCCAGGTTCCTCCATGTTATGAAATGTTTCAGTGATTCGTCACTGTTCTTTATCGATGCATAGTATTCCATTGTGTGAATATACCACAATTTATTTACCCATTCATCCGTTGATGGACACCTTGGTTGCTTCCAGCTTTTTGCTATTGTAAACAGAGCTGCAATAAACATGGGTGTGCATATATCTGTTTGTGTGAAGGCTCTTGTATCTCTAGGGTATATTCCAAGGAGTGGGATTTCTGGGTTGTATGGTAGTTCTATTTCTAACTGTTTAAGATAACGCCAGATAGATTTCCAAAGTGGTTGTACCATTTTACATTCCCACGAGCAGTGTATAAGAGTTCCAACCTCTCTGCAGCCTCTCCAACATTTATTATTTTGTGTTTTTTGGATTAATGCCAGCCTTGTTGGAGTGAGATGGAATCTCAACGTAGTTTTAATTTGCATTTCTCTAATGGCTAATGATCGAGAGCATTTTCTCATGTATCTGTTGGCTGCCTGAATATCTTCTTTAGTGAAATGTGTGTTCATATCCTTTGCCCACTTCTTGACTGGGTTGTTTGTCTTTTTGTGGTTGAGTTTTGACAGAATCATGTAGATTTTAGAGATCAGGCGCTGGTCGGAGATGTCATAGCTGAAAATTCTTTCCCAGTCTGGTCTTTTTACTCTTTTGGTGAAGTCTTTAGATGAGCATAGGTGTTTGATTTTTAGGAGCTCCCAGTTATCGGGTTTCTCTTCATCATTTTTGGTAACGTTTTGTATTCTGTTTATGCCTTGTATTAGGGCTCCTAGGGTTGTCCCTATTTTTTCTTCCATGATCTTTATCGTTTTAGTCTTTATATTTAGGTCTTTGATCCACTTGGAGTTAGTTTTTGTGCTTGGTGTGAGGTATGGGTCCTGTTTCATTCTTTTGCAAATGGATATCCAGTTATGCCAGTACCATTTGTTAAAAAGACTATCTTTTCCCCAATTAACTGACACTGGTCCTTTGTCAAATCTCAGCTGCTCATACGTGGATAGATTTATATCTGGGTTCTCAATTCTGTTCCATTGGTCTATGTGCCTGTTGTTGTACCAGTACCAGGCTGTTTTGACTACTGTGGCTGTATAATAGGTTCTGAAATCAGGTAGAGTGAGGCCTCCCCCTTTCTTCTTCTTTTTCAGTAATGCTTTGCTTATCCGGGGCTTCTTTCCCTTCCATATGAAATTGGTGATTTGTTTCTCTATCCCCTTAAAATATGACATTGGAATTTGGATTGGAAGTGCGTTATATGTATAGATGGCTTTTGGTAGAATAGACATTTTTACTATGTTAAGTCTTCCTATCCATGAGCAAGGTGTGTTTTTCCACTTAGGTATGTCCTTTTGAATTTCTTGTAGTAGAGCTTTGTAGTTTTCTTTGTATAGGTCTTTTACATCCTTGGTGAGATTTATTCCTAAGTATTTTATCTTCTTGGGGGCTACTGTGGATGGTATTGATTTGGTTCTCAATTTGTATTTTAAAGTAAGATGCTAAAACTGAACTATATGTAAGTGTATATTTTATATGGAATTTCATGTGTGACTAGTTTTACAAATAAAGTTGAACTTGGTAAAAATGAAAGCACAAAATAGCTTATTTTTTTTTCACACAAGGATCTCTCCATTGTTCAATATCAACTCTTCACTCCTTGACATTGCACAGGCATTCACTAGCTTCTCCTGTCACTTTCAGGTTGGTAAGTAGAGATTAAATAGTTTGGAAATTTTCATTTCCCTCTACCTGCCTCAAATCAATTAGGGAACAGGGGCTTAAGAAAACTACACATAGAAGGTAGAAGTCACTTTTAAGAGGGAAGACTGGCCTATCAAGCCTGGTTGGATGTTTTTGAGCTTCTGAAATCCATGGGACCTGGTGCCACTAAGGAAATAGTCTCATGTTCAGACATTCAAATTTCCAGTCAAGTCTAATGTTAAAACCTAAATCTCTCATTCAATTTAAACATCCCCTTTTCCTAGCTTGGATTTATCCCAATCTGCAGTGGAGAAAGGGCTCTTTCCCTCACTATGCAGGAGTAGAGGGTGGGAGAAAAATAAAGGGAAGGAAATGTTTTACTTTATTGATTCATTTGCTATACCACATTAACAACTTCTACTGTGATAGATGCTAACTACTGCTAGCTCTTTGTTACATGGGGCAATTTTGTGGGTTCCCTGTAGATATGTTATGACATCTTCGCCTCTCAATTGTTCTAGGGTAAAAACATCACAAAGCTCAGTAAAGCAAAAAGAAAGGTTTATTCATCATATATTCAAAAAGGCAAAAGTGGGAAATGGACAAGCATGCTGCTAGAGCCATGTCTGTCCGAGTCGAGGAACGTTACAGAGTCATCAGTATATGTTAACATTACAAAATGGGCAAAATCATTGAGAGCATCACCTTTTCACAGATTGGCTAGAAACTGTGATCCTACGTTTTGAGTTGTCTTTCTTAATAATCATTGTTACATGGATTTCAGTAATGATAGAAGGGTCTTCTTTGGTCCAACAAATCTATTCACTAAAGGCTAATGAAAAAAGATAAGAGTGGAAAGTATGTGGGTCTTTAGTGCTCTGTCTATGATCTGTTTATATGAAATCTTCCCTAAAAGACGTTTTCCAAGATTGTCCTAGCTATTGTCTTTATACCTCAGGGGCCAATTGATGTGTCCTTGTGATTCCTTGTGAGTCCAGCTCCAGCTGGGTCGCATTCTCTATGCTCAAGGACAGGGAATAATGGCTCCAATATTATCTCCTAAATCACAATTCCCCCAGTTTCTGCAGGCCACAGTGTACAGCTACTTAGGTTAGCTCTTGGACAAGAATCTTGTCAAGACTATTCAAGTTCATTTACCTTCCACAGTGCAAGGTGTCCCTAGAAAAAACTCATATATCTTTTCTCTGCCATGGGTGGGAAAGTGGCTGGTTCTCACCTAAAGCCACCCTGATAACAGTGTGAGTAGAGATTGGTATAGTGACACTGCAGGTTTAGGTATTTCCAAGTGTTTTCTCCCTAAGCTCCCCTCTGATTTATTCCTGGCAATACAGCTCTCATCAAAGAAATTCCTGCTACAAATGTTCTCTTTCAGTAGCTGTCCCCTTCCCTTATATAGCCTATGGTGGGTGGAGGGTTGAGGGTGACAGAAACAGCTTTGGAATAACTACTTAGCAAATTTTGAATGTAATACCTGTCATCTCTCTTTACACTGTATAGGCCTTTACAATCTTTTGTATCCTCAGCTTTGGGGTTTAGCTAAAACAGAGACCCTCATACAAGTCCTATATAAACAACTTTGCATTAGAAAGACGTAGAAAAATATGGTGAAATTGATATTAAAATAACATCAATGGTTGGTTTTGAGGAAAAGAGTGGGATTAGATTGTTTATAATTACAAAGTTGAATTTTACTGGACCTTTTTGTTACAGAAATTCCCCACTCCTTTGAATGTTATGGGAATGGCTTACTGTAAATAATTGACCAGATGGACTTAATAATCTTCTCTGTTTTAATTATCTTTGGAATAAGCTTTTAGGTTTTTATTATTTCTTATCTCCTTAACCTTTGCTCTCCCCTCCCATTTCTCAAGATTCAGGTATATTTTATCATAAAAAAAGAAAACATTCAAAACAAAATTGACCTAATTGCAACCTTAGTATTGCTCACCCATCTCAGTGATCAACCCCCTAGGCTCTCTTTTAAAAAGCTTGCAACAGTCTGTTTCGCTGAAGTCCAACCCAGATTTGTGCCTGAGTTTAAAACAGGGCTGGAGCCATAGAACCATTTTTTCTCAGCCTCAGGACAACCCCTCACCCAGCCCATTTCCTGAAGCTGTTTTTTTTCCTCAGAACTTCTTTGAAAAGAAATAGCCAATGGCTAGCCAGAATCAGCTGAAACAGATCGTGCCCTCCATCTTGACACTCCAAATGACCTTTAGCTCATTTATTGCCTCATGCATGGTAAATTTTGTGCCCCAGGTGGAGAGCTAACATGCTAATGAACAAAAATGGCTAACTTCTTCCCGCACGGGGAATGGAACCCTGGCCTTAGAAAATGATTACTCGTTTGAAAATGTTCCTCACATGTGTGCAAACCATTTTGTATTCTGAAACTGATCCTGCCTATATAAACCAGCCTCAACAAGCTGCCTGCAAGCAGTCTTGGAAGGCACTTGGCCCCAACTGTCTCCTTGTTTGACCAACCAGTAAAGTTACCTTTTGTTCTCTCCAACTTGGTCTCTTTTTGGCCCTGATGGAGTCATGCTGAGCAGAACCCGGAGTTCCCAGCAACAAGTTCACTCCCCGACAGCTCTAGAAGTCCTTTTCCGTTTACTTCCTTTTTTTTTTTTTTGAATAAAACTATCTTTGCCTGTTTGTTTTAACCTTGTCTGGGGGCAATAATGAGCCTGTAATTGTGTGTTAAGGAGCCCTGGTTGGCACAGTAGTTAAGTGCTCAGCTGCTAACCAAAAGGTCAGTAGTTGGAATCTATCAGTTGCTTGGCTAGAGAAAGTTGTGGCAGTCTGTTTCCCCAAAGATTTACACCCTTAGAAACCCTACGGGGCAGCTCTACTCTGTTCTATAGGGTTGCTGTGAGTTGAAATTGACTCAATGGCAGTGGGTTAGTAGTGTGTTATCTGGGAATATAAAAATAATTTTAAAATAAATGATGAGTTTTAAAAAATGAAGCACAATAACAATTGCCGCGATAGTTCATAAAGGAAGAATAAAGAAATTGCTTAATGAAAAGTATATCAAGAGTTTCAAGGTCACACTGAATAATAAACAAAGCTAGACAAACAAAGCAATGATGTCATTTTCAACAAAGATCCAAACCAAACCCATTGCCCTGAATGTCAATTCCGACTCACAAAGACCCTGTAAGACAGGGTAGGGCTGCCTCATTGCATTTCCAAGGCCGTAAATCTTTTGGGGAGCAGGCTGTCACACCTTTATCCTGCGAGGGCCTAATGGTTTGAACTGCCAATCTTTTGGTTAACAGTGAAGTGCCTTAACCATTGTGCCACGAGGGCTTCTCCAACAACGTTGTCGATGTTGTTAGGTGCTGTCAAGTCAGTTTTGAGTCATAGAGACCCTATGTAAAACAGAAGGAAACACTACCTGGTCCTGCACTATCCTCACAATTGTTGCTATGTTTGAGCTCATTGTTGCAGCCACTGTGTCAATACATCTCATTGAGGATCTTCCTCTTTTTCAATGACCTTCTACTTTACCAAGCATGATGTCCTTCTCTGGGGACTGGTCCTTCTTGATAACATGTGTAAAGTACGTGAGACAACCATAACCCCTCAATAAACTGAATATTAAGAGCAATAATTCACATATACAAAAATACTCTTTACTTGTGATAGTTACTTTGTTCAAACATCTATGTTTCGATAAATATACTTGGCCTATCAAGCGTGGATGACATGTGAGCTAAACCAAAGGAAACCCAAACCAAACCAAACCCATTGTCATCAAGTCAATTCTGACTCATAGCAACCCTTTAGGATAAAGGGGAACTGCCCCATAGGGTTCCAAGGAGTGGCTGGTGGATTTGCACTGCCGACCTTTTGATTAGCAGCCGAGCTCAACCACTACATCACCAGGGCTCCAACCAAAGGATACTGCTAGTTAATTCTTCACCTAATATATTTAATTTCCATTTAATATTGACTCACTTTACTGTAGAAAGTGTATTTTAATGCCTTAAATTTGGAATGCCCCTCTTGTTCTTGGGAGCTGACTCAACAGCATCAGCATTGATCTGTCAAAAATGTGTGGTAAATTAATCCACATGAAATACTTTGAAAATAAATGATGGTAATAAAGATTGTAAAATTCTATTAGGTAATCGTAGACAGTTCATTTTTTTTATCACATATTTCTACAGATGTCACTGCTTCAATTGCAGCTTGTGCTCTCTGTGATAATTTATTCCCTGCTTTAGATTGTTTATACGAACACGTGGAAAAAAAATTTTGTGGCTACAGGGGAACAGATGTCAAGTTTTTGCAGATGGAATCTCAAGTAAGAATGGAATGAATATGACAGAGTTGCACACAGGCAATTGAGACTACTAAAGAACATTATTGACCTATGTTTTCTCAGGACTAAAGCAGCTCCCTGAATTATAGTGTTTTGAAGAAACTGCATTCATTTTTCTAGACCCTTCAGGAAATATTTCAGTAGGGTACTAAATTATAGTCACTGTTTGATAAAGAACTATTTAATAAGCTTTTCTGCTGCAGAACTGTGACAAAATACTGAGTAGATTAGGTGCTTGAGGAATCAGGTTATATATGCTATTCAATTCTTTATAATCAGTCTCATGTCTTACCTGAGCTTTTTCATCTGGTGTGTTAGCCAACTGAGGAGAAAGTACTGAATAGTGATTAAAAGTGCATACTTTGACATAATAAATATCTAGATTTGAAGACTAGTACTGCCACTTACTTAGCTGAATGCTTTGTAAAAGTTGCCATTTTGCCTGGCAGTATTGTTTATTAGCTATTATTATTGTTATATAACAGGTATCTTATATAGATTTTAGATTCGCCATTTAAATTTAAATTACTTTCATTGTATAATGTGCAGCTATTTTTGTTAAAATCATTTCAGCAGTTGTATTGAATCTTTACTACACATGTCATAGTGCTTCCATAGAAAAGTATGGTTCCAAGGCAGGGCCAAAAAGGCAGGATAGTCAGATGCTTCCTGTGTTCCCTCTTAACAACAAAGACCTCCACCCCTCAAAAAAAAAACAAGTGAATCGACTATATATGATAGTTTGGGAGCCCTGAAAATCAAGGGCTAATTTGAGGAATCTAACTGAGTAGCAGGGTGAGGGAGAGATGGTTCAGAAGCAGTGAGAAGCTGCAAGGCCGGATCCAGCAGAAACCAGCACCCCACAGTCCAGATCTGCTTGCACAAGGGCTGAGACAAGCATTGGCATTTGGGATGTGCTTTCCAAATTGGGAGAGACCTAGCAGCTGAGAGTCCACTCACACCTCCAGTCAGCTTAAGGCAGTGCTCAATCAGCAAAAGGTAAGTAGGTGTGTCTAATCTACCACTCAGATCAAAAAACACCTCTTTGGGAAAAAAACACTCTCCTATTTACCTGACCCCTCCCTGCTCTGCACCAGGTCCTGAGGCGGCTTCACTGATAGCCCCTTTCCCTGGTCTAGATGTAGGACCTATAGCACGTTTTGAGCCATTTTCCTGCCATTGGAAAAGGAACAAATTAACAAACTGGGAAAAAATAATCTGCTGGCTCCCCTAAGCCAGGAACTCAGGGCAGAAAAAGCTCCTTTGCCTAGGCACAGGCATAAGGGGTCCACAGACTTTGCATGCCTTTCATCCCTGCATAGACCTGTGTGAGCTCATTTCAACAGCATAGGCCCTCATTAGAACATTACAACAGAGTATATACCTAAAGTCTAACTTCAACTGTTTCAGTTATATGGTGGAGAGGGAGGTTCCTGAAGTTTGGCACTGTTCTGCCTAATAAGCAAGGTCTCACCTACCCAAAGCCGGGGTCTGAGGACGGGTGGCTCCACCTATGCCACCTAGCCACCCACAACATGGGTCCAAGGATAAGTGGTGCCTTCCAGTCCTTACAGCCAACAGCATTGGGTGTCCATAGTCCAGCTGTAAACACCACCCACTTACCCACTCTAGGGAACAGGAACACACTTTCTTAACAGACATTCAGGGGCAGTTGTCAGGCCCCTGCCTTGCTCAGCACATGACCCCCTACTGAAGCCAGATACTGGTGCCTACATGAATCACCCCTGCTCGTCTAAGACTGTAGGTGAGAGTCTACATCACACACTTGGTTACTGACTACCTGGACACCTGAGCTGAATCCAAACAAGAAAAGTAAATGGACTCCTGAGCTCATATACCTAGTAACAGTTCTAACCACCTGGTGAGAGGATGTTAGAGCTTCAAAGGCACCAATGATCAAACTAACTCACTTGAGCAGCCTACTGGGGCATATCGAAACAAAAAAAGAAGCTAGGATGCAGTAAGCATAAAAGTAAGTAAATAAATACAATAACTTATTGATGGCTCAGAGACAACAGTCAATATCAAATCACATAAAGAGGCAGACCATTATAGCTTCAGCAAGCTCCCAAAACAAAGTATCAAGAAATGTTCCCAATGAAGAGAATTTCTTAGAATTATTGGAGGTAGAATACAAAAGATTAATATACAGAACTCTTCAAGAGATCAAGAAGGAGTCAGGCAAAATGCAGAAAAAGCCAAGAAACACACACACAAAGCATTAGAGGGATGTAAGAAGATTAGGGAAGAGCATAAAGACAATTTAATAAGGTACAACAATCCATAAAGAGACAGCAATCAGAAATTCAGAAGATTAACAATAAAATTTCAGAATTAGACAACTCAATAGAAAGTCATAAGAGCAGAATTGAGGCAATGGAAGTCAGACTTAGTGAGATTCAAGACAAACCACTTAACATCAACATCTTTGAGGAAAAATCAGATCAAAGAATTTAAAAAAATGAAGAAACCCTAAGAATTACGTGGGACTCAATCAAGAGGAATAACATACAAGTGATTGGAGTACCAGAATGCGGGGGGGGGGGCAGGGGAGATAACAGAAATACAGAGGGAATTGTTGAAGATTTCTCAGCAGAAAACTTCCCTGATATCATGAAAGATGAAAAGATATTTACCCAAGATGCTTATCGAAGCACACACAAGGTAGAACCCAAAAGAAAGTCACCAAGACAAATTATAATCAAACTTGCCAAAATCAAAGATAAAGAGAATTTTAAGAGCAGCTAGGGATAAACAAAATGTCACCTACAAAGGAGAGTCAATAAGAATAAGCTATGATTATTCGGCAGAAATCATTCAGGCAAGAAGGCAATGGTGACATAGATAAAGCCTTGAAGGAAAAAATTCTCAGCCAAGAATTATATATCCAGCAAAACTGTCTCTAAAAATATGAAGGTGAAATTAGGATATTTCCAGATAAATAGAAGTTTACAGAATTTGCAAAACTCAACCCAAAATTCCAAGAAATACTGAAGGGAGTTCTCTGGTTAAAAAATCAATAACATCAGATAACAACCCAAGACTAGAACACAAGACAGAGCAACCAGATATCAACCCAGACAGGGAATTCACAAAAATAAATCAAAGCCAAAATGCTCAAAACAGGGAAACAGACATCATTGTATAAAAGATAACAACATTACAACAAAAAAGGGGGACTAAAAAATGTAGTCATAGATCTTTCATATGGAGAGGAAGTCAAGGTGGTATAAAGAACTAAAAGACCAAGAGACAGAAAGGGCCACATGAACCAGTGACTACATCATCCTGAGACCAGAAGAACTAGATGGTGCCCGGCTACAACCGATAACTGCCCTGACAGGGAACACAACAGAGAACCCCTGACGGAGCAGAAGAGCAGTGGGAAGCAGACCCCAAATTCTCATAAGATTAGACTTAATGGTCTGACTGAGACTAGAAGGTCCCTAGTGGTCATGGCCACCAGATCATTTGTTGGCCCAGGACAGGAACCATTCCCGAAGCCAACTCTTCAGACATGGTATGGACTGGACAATGGGTTGGAGAGGGATGCTGGTGAGGAGTGAGATTCTTGAATCAGGTGGACACTTGAGACTACGTTGGCATCTCCTGCCTGGAGGGGAGATGAGAGGGTGGAGGGGGTTAGAAGCTGGTGAAATGGACACGAAAAGAGAGAGTGGAGGGAGAGAGCGGTCTGTCTCATTAGGGGAAGAGTAATTGGGAGCGTGAATCGAATCGATGGCACTGGGTTTTTTAATTTGGAGTGTGTAGCAAGGTGTATATGGGTTTTTGTGTGAGAGACTGACTTGATTTGTAAACTTTCACTTAAAGCACAATAAAAATTATGAAAAAATATATTAAAAAAAGAATGAACCCAGTATCAAATTTGAAAAAAAAAAAAAAGAAAAGAACTAAAAGATTGGTTTAAACTTAGAAAAATAGGATTAAATATTAAGGTAACCACAAAGGAAACTAACAATCCTACACATCAAAGTAAGAAACAAGAAAAACATAAAGACTCAGCAAAAACAAAAGCAACAACAATGAAAAAGAGGAAAAGAAAATATGTAGAGAAAAATGACCCAGCACAGAAATTTAAGTGAGCAAAGGAAACTGTCAACAGCACACAAAAAAGACATCAAAATAACAGCTCTAAGCTCATACCTATCAATACCTAAGCTGAATGTAAATGGTCTAAATGCATCAATAAAGAGACAGAGAATGGCAGAACGGATTAAAAAAACACGATGCATCTACATGCTGCCTACAAGAGACACACCTTAGACTTAAAGACACAAACAAACAAAAACTCAAAGGAAGGAAAAAAAATTATCAAGCAAACAACAATAAAAAAACAGCAGGAGTGGCAATATTAATTTCTGACAAAATAGACTTTAAAGTTAAATTCACCACAAAGGATAAGGAAGGACACTATATAATGATTAAAGGGTCAATGTGCCAGGAGGATATAACCATAATAAATATTTACACACCCATGAAGTGTGCCAAAATACATTAAAAAAAAAAAAACTCTAACAGCATTGAAAAGTGGGATAGGCGTCTCCACAATAATAGTAGTAGATTCAACATACCACTTTCAGTGAAAGACAGAACACCCAGAAAGAAACTCAATAAAGACACGGGAGATCTAACTGCCACAAATCAACCAACTTGACCTCATAGCCATATACAGAACACCCCACCCAATAACAGCCAAGTATGCTTTCTTTTCCAACTCACAGGGAAAGTTCTCCAGAATAGACCACATATTAGGCCATAAAGCAAGCCTTAACAGAATCCAAAACATTGAAATATTACAAAGCATCTTTTCTGACAATAAAGCCATAAAACTAGACATCAATAACAGAAAAAAGAAAGGAAAAAATAATAAAACACGGAAACTGAACAATACCTTGCTCAAAAACTACTGCATTATAAAAGAAATTCAGGACAGATTAAAGAAATTCATAGAATCACATGAGAATGAGAACACTACTAGAACCTTGGAAACACAGCAAAAGCAGTGCTCAGAGGTCAATTTGTAGCAACAAAAGCATGCATCCAAAATGAAGAAAGGGCCAAAATCAAAGAATTATCCCTACAACTTAAATATAAACAGAGCAGCAAAAGAAGCCCTCAGGCATCAGAAGAAAGCAAATAATAACAATTAGAGTAGAATTAAATGAAATAGAGAACAGAAAAACAATGGAAAGTGTTAATAAGACCAAAAGATGGTTCTTTGATAAGATCAACAAAATCGATAAACCATTGGCCAAACTGACAAAAGAAAAACAGGAGAGGAAGTAAATAACACATAAAAAATAAAATGGGCGATACCACAACAGGCCCAACTGAAATTAAAAATCATAATAGAATACTATGAAAAATTGTACTCTAACAAATTTGAAACCTTAGATGAAAGGGACAAATTTCTAGAAAAACACTACCTACCTAAACTAACACAAACAGAAGTAGAACAACTAAATAAACCTATAACAAAAGAAGGGATTGAAAAGGTAATTAAAAAACTCCCAAGAACAACAACAAAAAGCCCCGGCCCTGATGGTGTCACTGGAGAATTCTACCAAACTTTCAGAGAAAAATTATCACCACTACTAAAGGTACTTCAGAGCATAAAAAAGGATGGCATATTCCCAAACTCACAATATGAAGCCAGCATAATCCTGATACCAAAACAGGTAAAGACACCACAAAAAAAGGGAAATTACAGACCAATATTCCTCATGAACTTAGACGAAAAAATTCTCAACAAATTTCTAGCTGATGCATTTCAACAACGTATCAAAAAAATAGTTCACCATGACCAAGTGGGATTCATAACAGGTATGCAGGGATGGTTCAACATTAGGAAAACGATCAATGTAACGTATCATATAAATAAAACAAAAGACAAGAACCACATGATCTTATTAACTGATGCAGAAAAGAAAAACACCCATTCAGGATAAAAACTCAGCAAAATAGGAATATAAGGAAAATTCTTCAACATAATACCTAAAGGGCATTTATACAAAGCAAACAGCCAACATCATCCTAAATGAAGTCTGAAAGCATTGCCCTTGATAATGGGAACCAGACACTGATGCTATTTATTACCACTCTTATTCAACATTGTGCTGGAGGTCCTAGCCAGAGCAATTAGGCTGGATAAAGAAATAAAGGGCATCCAAGTTGGTAAGGAAGAAGTCACAGTATCTCTATTTGCACATGATAAGATCTTATACACAGAAAACTGTAAAGAATCCACAAGAAAACTACTGGAATTAATATAAGATTTCAGCAAAGTATCAGGATACAAGATAAATATGCAAAAATCAGGTGGATTCCCCTACACCAACAAAGATAACTTCAAGGAGGAAATCACCATTTAGAGTAGCCCACAAGAAGATAAAATACTTAGGAATAATCTAACCAGGGACTAAAGGATCTATACAAAGAAAACTAAGACACTACTGCAAGAAACCAAAAGAGACCTACATAAGTGGAAAAACATACCTTGCTCACGGATAAGAAAACTCAACATAGTGAAAACGTCTATTATACCCAAAGCGATTTATAGCTACAATGTAATCCCAATCCAAATTCCAATGGCATTTTTAATGAGATGGAGAAACAAATCACCAACTTCATATGGAAAGGGAAGAGGCCCCGGATAAGTAAAGCATTACTGAAAAAGAAGAACAAAGGGGGAGGCCTCACTCTACCTGATTTTGGAACCTATTGTATACCGCCACAGTAGTCAAAACAGCCTGGTACTGGTACAACAACAGATACATAGACCGATGCAACAGAATTGAGAATCCAGACATAAATCCATCCACATATGAGCAGCTGATATTTGACAAAGGCCCAAAGTCAGTTAAATGGGGAAAAGATGGTCTCTTTAACAAATGGTGCTGGCATAACTGGATATCTATCTGCAAAAAAATGAAACAAGACCCATACCTCACACCATGCACAAAAACTAACTCAAAATGGATCAAAGACCTAAATATAAAATCTAAAATGATAAAGATCATGGAACAAAAAATAGGGACAGCACTAACAGCCCTAATACATGGCATAAACAGAATGCAAAACATTGCTAACAATGCACAAAAACCAGAAGAGAAAACTAGATTACTGGAAGCTCCTAAAAATCAAACAGTTATGCTCATCAAAAGACTTTACCAAAAGAGTAAAAAGACAACCTACAGGCTGGGAAAAATTTTTGGCTAAGACCAATCAGATCAGCGTCTAATCTGTAAAATCTACATGATACTGCAAAATCTCAACAACAGAAAGACAAATAACCCAATTAAAAAATGGCCAAAGGATATGAACAGTCACTTCACCAAAGAAGACATTCAGATGGCTAATAGATACGTGAGGTAATGCTCAAGATCATCAGCCATTAGAGAAATCCAAAGAAAAACTACAATGAGATTCCATCTCACCCCAACAAGGCTGGCATTAATCCAAAGAACACAAAATAATAAATGTTAGAGAGGTTGTGGAGAGACTGGCACACTTATACACTGCTGGTGGGAATGTAAAATGGTACAAACACTTTGGAAATCGATTTGGTGCTTCCTTAAAAAGCTAGAAATTGAAGTATCATAAGATCCAGCAATCCCACTCCTTAGGATATATCCTAGAGAAATAAGAGCCCTCACACGAATAGATGTATGCACACCCATGTTCATTGCAGCACTGTTTACAACAGCAAAAAGATGGAAACAACCAAGATGCCCATCAACGAATGCATGGATAAGCAAATTATGGTATATTGACATAATGGAATATTGTGCAATGATAAAGATCCATGATGAATCTGTGAAACATCTCACAACATGGAGGAATCTGGAGGGCATTATGCTGAGTGAAATTAGTCAGTCACTAAAGGACAAATATTGTGTTAGACCACTATTAAAAGAACTCAAGAAAAGTTTTACACACAGAAGTAAAAATTCTTTGATGGTTATGAGGGTGGGAAGGGAAGAAGAGGGGTATTCACTAACTAGATAGTAGAGAAGAATTATTTTAAGTGAAAGGAAGGACAACACACAATATAGGGGAAGTCAGCACAACTGGACTAAACCAAAAGCTAAGAAGTTTCATGAATACAACCAGACACTTCAAGGAACAGAGTAGCAAGGGCAGAGGTCTGGTGACCATGGTTTCAGGGAACATCTAGGTCAATTAGTATAACAGAGTTTATTAAGAAAGCATTCTGCATTCCACTTTGGTGAGTGGTGTCTGGGGTCTTAAAAGCTAGCAAACCTCCACCTAAGATGCATCAATTGGTCTTAACCCACAGGGAGCAAAGGAGAATGAAGAACTCCAAAGACACAAGGAAAATAAGAGCACAAGAGACAGAAAGGGCCACATAAACCAGAGATTCCATCAACCTGAGACTGGAAGAACTATATGGTGCCCAGCTACCACCAATGCCTGCCCTGTCGGAGAACACAACAGAGAATCCTCTATGGAGCAGGTGAAAAGTTGGATGCAGAACTCAAACTCTAGGAAAAAGACCAGAGTTGGGAGCCAAGTTGGCAGAATAGACAGACGCTTTCGGCGAGCCCTCTTTACAACAAAGACCTGAAAAAACAAGTGAAACAAGTGTATTTGTGAAAAGCTGGGAGCCCTAAACATCAAAGGCAAGCTTAGACAACGAACTGAGGGGCAGGGGGAGGAAGAGACCGTTCAGAAGTGGAGAGGAGTTACCAGACCTGAATCATGGGAAGCCCTCAGGCACCATTCCCGGAGCTGCGGCGGTGGGCTGGTACTAGCATTTGGCCACAGTTTCCTCAGGGAGAAGCAGCCAGCCACACAGCCTACTCACACCTCCGAAACCTGAGGATAATGGCGCTCTCTGCAAAAGCTAAGTACTTGCGTATATTTTACCGCACCCCCCCACCCCCAAGCCGTCTTCAGTGGCTGAATCCCTGGGCCTGAGATAGACCCTGGTGAGACCTAGAGCCATCCTCCTGGCCTTGGGGAAGGAAAAAAATGTGCACCTGGGCGAAAAGAAAATTTGCTAGCTCCATTAACCGGGGTTGCTCAGGACAGAAGCGGCTCCTGTCCAGGCATAAACCGTCCATGGACCTTGAGCACTTTTCCCTTCTGCATGGACCTGTGAGGGCCTATTTTGGGAGAATAGGCCCTTGTTGGCAAACTCCAACCATTTCAGCTGTGTGGTGGAGAAGTGGATGTTTGACATTGCTTTGCCTATTAAACAAGGTCTTCACCTACCCATGTCAGGGACCTAAGGACTGGTGGCTCCACTCAGGTCACCCAGCCACCCACAACAAGTGTCCAAAGATAACTGGTACCTCCCAGTCCTTACAACCAAAAACTGGGTGCCCATGGTCCCTCTGCAGGACCCACTCACCAGCACACTCTAAGGAACAGAAACACATTTTCCTCAAAGACACTTGGGGGTCGGTTCTCAGCCCCCTGCCTTGTTCAGAGTGTGACCCCCTGCTGCAATCAGATACCGGTATATATGCCAATTACCCCTGTCCCTCTAAGACTGTAGGACAGAGCCTGTACCACACACTTGATGATCAGCTACCTGAAAACCTGAGCTGAAGTCATGCAAGAAAACTGAATGGACTCCTAGACTGATATACCTGATAACAGCTCTAGCCAGCTGGGGACAGGACACCAGAGCTCCAAAGGTGAATTAATCAAGCTAGTTCACTCAAGCAACCCATAGGAGTATACCAAAACAAAACAAAGCAAGCAGCTACGACACAGTAAGCAAGTATAAACTAATACAATAACATAGATGGCTCAGAGACAACAGTCAATATCAAGTCACATAAAAAAACAGACCGTGATCACCTCCACAGGCTCTCAAAACAAAGAATCCAGGGATCTTCTGGATGAAAGTGCATTCCTGGAATTACCAGATGCAGAATACAAAAGTTTAATATATAGAACCCTTCAAGACATCAGGAAGGAAATGAGGCAATATGCAGAACAAGCCAAGGAACACACAGATAAAGCAACTGAAGAAATTAGAAAGATTATTCAGGAACATATTGAAAAGTTTAATAAGATGGAAAAATCCATAGACAGCAATCAGATATTCAGAAGATTAACAATAAAATTACAGACTTAGACAACTCAGTAGAAAGTCAGAGGAGCAGAATTGAGCAAGTAGAAGCAAGAACTACTGACCTGGAACATAAATCACTTGACACTAATGTATTTGAAGAAAAATCAGATAAAAGAATTAAAAAAAATGAAGAAACCTTAAGAATCATGTGGGACTCTATCAAGAGAAATAACCTACGAGTGATTGGAGTACCAGAACAGGGAGGGATAACAGAAAATACAGAGAAAATTGTTGAAGATTTGTTGGCAGAAAACATTCCTGATATTGTGAAAGATGAGAAGATATCTATCCAAGATGCTCATCGAACTCCACATAAGGTAGATCTTAAAAGAAAGTCACCAAGGCATATTATAATCAAGCTTGCCAAAACCAAAGATAAAGAGACAATTATAAGAGCAGCAAGGGATAAACGAAAAGTCACCTACAAAGGAGAGCCAATAAGAATAAGTTCGGACTACTCAGAAGAAACCATGCAGGCAAGAAGGCAATGGGATGAAGTATTTGAAAAAATTGAAGGAAAAAAAATTGCCTGCCAAGAATCATATATCCAGCAAAACTGTCTCTTAAATGTGAAGGTGAAATTAAGACATTTCCAGATAAACAGAAGTTTAGGGAATTTGTAAAAACCAAACCAAAACTACAAGAAATACTAAAGGGAGTTCTTTGGTTAGAAAATCAATAATATCAGGTATCAACCCAAGACTAGAACACTGGGCAGAGCAACCAGAAGTCAACCCAGACAGGGAAATACAAAAAAAAAAAAGCAGGATTATTAAAAAAAAAAAAAAAGCCCAAAACAAGGTAACAGGGATGTTATTACATAAAAGAAGGCAACATTAATATTATAAAGAGGGACTAAGAAATGTAATCATACACATTCCATATGGAGAGGAAGATATGGGGATAAACAAAGAAATAAAAGTTAGTTTTAAATTTAGAAAAATAGGGGTAAATAATAAGGTAACCACAAAGGAGACAAACTATCCTATTCATTAAACTAAAATACAAGGGAAAAATACAGACTCAGCAGAAACAAAATCAACAACAAACATCAGGAAAGGACAATATATAAAGAAAATCTGCTCAGCACATAAAATCAAGTGGGATAAAGAAACTCCACACACAAAAAAAGACATCAAAACGATAGCACTAAATTCATACCTATATATAATTACCCTGAATGTAAATGGACTAAATGCACCAATAAAGAGACAGAGAGTGGCAGAATGGATTAAAAAACAAGATCCATCTCTAAGCTGCCTACAAGAGACACACCTTAGACTTTGCCACCACATAACAAGGATCCAAGGATCTCTCATCCTCCAGTTTTCAGTAATAATAATAATAATAATAAAAATGTTCCTTATTTCCATCTGTGCTTTCACCGGTAGCATCTTTTTTTTTCCCCCTAAGGAGTACCTGTCGGCCATTTGGGGTTTTCCTATTTTCATGTCTTTCCAATGACCTATTGCTTCTCTCTGCTTCTTCCTGAACAGAATCTGGTATCATGTGTGTCATAGCTATTGGTGTGCCACCATGCACTCATATCTTGGAGTTTGTGGGAATACCTTGAAACCAAATTTGTTGTCGATGTTATCCAAGAGATTTTTATTTTTATTTCCTAGTTGCTTTGTCTGTTTAAATGGGAGAATTCATGACAACAACTAAAATTTTCCAGAATCTCCCCCTCCCTTTTTTTTTTTTTAACTCTTAAGCCAATTAATGACTTTAGAGTCGTTTGGAATTTGGTCCAGTATTTCAAACTAGCTTTACATCAAAACCCCTTTTAGTAAATGCTCTTTAATATGAATTCATAGAACTTTAGAACTGGACAGAAGCTTAGAAGTAATTGAGTGTATTAAACTAATTTTACAGATGATGAAATTGAGGCCAATGAGCAAGGTATTTTCCCTTAGAGCCCAGGTTTAAATCCACAATCATTGCCCCATATCTAGCATCCTTTATATTTTATTTTCATTTGGTACAATTTATTATAGATTCCTGGTGCAACACGAATAACCTATGTATATACAGATGCTTTTTTGACCTGAAAAGTCTTTATTTTATATTTTTTTAAACCTTTTTTATTTCTTGTACCTTAGGTGAAAGTTTATAGCTCAAGTTAATCTCTCATACAAAATTTTATACACATATTTTCATGTGACACCACGAGTAGCATCTTTAAAGTACAGATTTCTACTAACAGTCTGTTCAAGTCAATTTAGTCTTTCTGTAACATACTGCTAAAAATCATCTACACTCTACCCAATTACAAAACTACTCTGACATTTTTAGGTATTTGATACAATGGAATCCCACACCTGACACTAAAATTTATATTATTATTATTATTATGACTTTTATAGCTACAGGTGTAGAACAAGGATCTCCTTTGCTTGATTTTGGCCTTGTGAGTCTAGGTGCAAAGAAACCAGTTAAGGCCACCTGGACTTCCAATCTAATGAAGTGTGAAATAGTAAACGTGTCTTGTAGCGAGCGTGCTAAATTTGTGGCTATTCATTATGGTAACTGTCATAGTTTCTTAGTGCTGCTGTAACAGAAATACCACAAGTGGGTTGCCTTAATGAACAGGAACTTTCTCACAATTTAGGAGGCTATAAATTTGAATTCAGGGCACCAGCTTTAGGGGAAGTTTTCCTCTCTTTTCACTCTGGGGAAAGTCCTTGTCTCAGCTTCTCTAGTGCTGATGTTCCTTGGTTCCTTGGTGATCTCTGTGTGGCATCTATCTTTCCCTATTTGTGCTTACTTGCTTCTCTGAGCCTAGTCTACTCTTTTTATAACTCAAAAGTGATTAGGTTTAAGACACAAGCTACATCGAAACGGCCTCATTAACATAACGAAAAAAACTCTATTACCACATGGGATTAAATCTATAGGTATAGGGTTTAGGATAACTACACATTTTTTTGGGGGGAAGGGAACAATTCAATGTGAAACAGCAGCAAAAAACGCAGATGCAATATATGTAAAAAAAAAAAGCTGACAAAGATTTTTTTAAAAAAGAACTACTGATAACAAATATTATAAATTAAAACAGAAACACCACTACAATGCTTTAAAATATCAAAAGGAATTACGAACAATCATATACCTATAAGTTTAAATATTTTTATAAATTTAAAAAAAAGCTTTAAAAGATGAAACTTACCAAAGCTGGTAGTAAAGCAGAACATCTCAAAAGCTCAATATCTATTTAAGTAGTTATGCTCATTATTTCATAAAACTCACAGAGTAAATTTCAGGTCCAGATAATTGCACGGTAAAATTATTCCAAATTTTTAAGAAAGTATTACAGTATTTATACAAAACTCTTCCACAATAGAAAAAAGAAGGAACGCTTCTTAACACATTTTTATGAGGTCAACCTATCTCTTATACCAAAACGTGCCAAGGAGATATAAAACTCGTGCCAAGGAGATATACAAAAAAGAAAAAAATGTGTATTGAATGCTCCTAAGGGTAAGGGCATAGAATTCTTAAAATGTTAGAATATTGAATATATGAAAAAGAAAACAATTTATAACCACACAGGGTATATTCAAGAAACGCCATGGTGATTTAACATTAAACAAATCGATCATGGTAATTTACCATTGTTTTAGTCATCTAGTGTTGCTATAACAGAAAAACCACAAGTGGATGGCTTTAACAAATAGGAATTTCCTTCTCACAGTTTCGGGAGCTTGAAGTCTGAATACAGTGTGCTAGCTCTAGGGGAAGGCTTTCTCTTTCTGTTGGCTCTGGAGGAAGGTTCTTGTTTCTTTTGAGCTTCTGCTCCTGGGCAATCTTCATGTGGCTTGGCATCTCTCTTCTGCCATCTCTGTTTCCTTTGCTTCTTGTTTAATCTCTTTTATATCTTAAAAGAGATTGATTTAAGTCACACCCTACACTAATCCTGTCTCATTTACATACAAAAGACAACCCATTGCCAAATGGGATTATAACCAGGCATAGAAGTTAGGGTTTACAACATATATTTTGGGGGCCACAATTCAATCCACAACATTCCACTCTTCGGCCCCTGTTTTAGTCATCTAGTGCTGCTATAACAGAAACACTACAAGTGGATGGCTTTAACAAAGAGAAATTTATTTCATCACAGTGAAGTAGGCTAAAAGTAGAAATTCAGGGCATCAGCTTCAGGAGAAGGCTTTCTCTGTCAGCCTTCTCATCAATCTTTCCCACACTAGGAGCTTCTCTGCACAGGGACCTCAGGTCCAAAGGATGTGCTCTGCACCTGGCAGTGCTTTCTTGGTGTTATGAAGTCCTCAACTCTCTGTTTGCTTCCCTTTCCTTTTATCTCTTGTAAGATAAGAGGTGGTGCAAGCCACACTCCAGGGAAACTCCCTTTACATTGGGGCAGGGATGTGACCTTAGTAAAGGTGTTACAATCCCACCCTAATCCTCTTTGACATAAACTTACAATCACAAAATGGAGGACAACCACACAATACTGGGAATCATGGCCTAAGCAAGTTGACACATATTTTTGGGGGACACAGTTCAATCCATGACATTCCACCCTTTGGCCCCCCCAAAATTCTTGTCCTTGCCACATGTAAAACATATTCACCTCATCATATCATAGCAAAAGTCTTAAATCAATTCCAAGTCCAAAGTTTAAAAATTCTTCTTCATCTATGAAATCTAGAATACAAGTAACCTGCTTCCAAGTGAAATAGCAGATCAGGCACAAGCTAGACATTTCCATTAAAAATAGGAGAAATTGGAGGGAAAGAAGGCATAACAGGCACGAAGCAAGTCAGCAGAACACATTAAATAAGCCCTAAAGGCTTTGAAAATAATTCTCTGTTCTCTGAGACCATTTACACAATGGCCCTGCCCTCCAGACTCTAGGTATTGGCCACACTCTCCAGATTCTGAAGGAGACCCCTCAGCACTGAGCTTTATCTCCGCCTTCCAGATTCACTGGGACGGCAAGTATGCTCCCTCGGCTTTAGGTACATCATTCTCCTAGACCATCTGAGTGGCAAAGCCACCCTTAGAAACCCCAGAGTTCATGGCCATACCTTTTGAGACTGAGGCGGCTTGGCTTTCTGTGTTCCTTGGCGTCTCAGGCCTTGGGCCTCACGCCAGCATCTTCCCTGCTGGAGCAAGAGTTCCAAAGCTCAGTAGCTCCACCAATAAGTGCCTGGAGGCACCCTACTCCACCAGGAAGCCTCATTTGCACAGGCATTTAGCTCTCTTGCTCCATGGGTTGGCTTCAGTGTTGTCTGGTGCTGGTCTCCTGGTTCTGCTGCTGCCGGTTCTCTGTTGCTGTTTCTCACCATCTGCACCTTCTCTGGTATTAACAGTTCTCCTCACTTCTTTCTGAGTCTTCAATCAATTCACAGTTTTAAAACGACTTCCACTTTGTAGGTATCTGTTAGAACAGTACCTCACTCCCTCAGTACCAAATTCTGTCTTAGGCATCTAGTGCTGCTATAACAGAAATACCACAAGTGAATGGTTTTAATGAAGAGAAATTTATTTCTTCACAGTAAAGTAGGCCCAAAGTCCAAATTCAGGGCATCAGCTCCAGGGGAAGGTTTTCTTTCTCTGTCAGCTTTCTCATCAATCTTCCCCTGGACTAGGAGCTTCTCCATGCAGGGACCCCAGGTCCAAAGTACACACTCTGCTCCTGGCACTGCTTTCTTGGTGGTCTGAGGTCCCTAACTCTCTGCTTGCTTCCCTTTCCATTTATCTTTTGTAAGATAAGAGGTGGCGCAGGCCACACTCCAGGGAAGCTCCCTTTACATTGGGGCTGGGATGTGACCTTTGTAAGGGTGTTACAGTCCCACCCTAATCCTTTTTAACATAAACTTACAATCACAAAATGGAGGACAACCACACAATACTGGGAATTCATGGCCTAAGCAAACTGACACATATTTTGGGGGACATAATTCAATTCATGACAGTCCCCAAAATTCATGTCCTTCCCACACGCAAAACACATTCACGTCATTTCATCATTCCAAAAATCTGAAATCCACTCCAAGTACAAAATCTCATCTCCTGAATCATCTAAAATCAAATATAGGTGAGACTATAGGATATTCCATCCTGGAGCAAAATTCCTCTTCATCTGTGAAACTGTGAAATCTAGAGTATAAGTTATCTATTTCCAAAGTAGGAATGGGCACATGGTAGAAATTTCAGCTGTTCTTTGGACCATCTGGGCAATGGTCCTGCCCTCCAAACTCATGCCCTCTAGATTATGGGTGGAATCCCATCAGCCCTGAATTTCAGCTGTGCCTTGCAGGCTGTCTGGGATGGAAACTCTGCTCCTGTGGCTTTAAAGGGTCCCATTTACCTAGACCGTTTTAGTGGTGACCCCACCTCCTGGGCCCAAGCAGGACACATTCTTCTGCCCCTTGAACATGGTAGCCACACCCCCTCAGCTTTGGTCAGTGGACCCATCCTCTGGCAAACCTTAATGGCAGCCCCACACTCTGGAACTGAGTTGGCAAGATCCGACTCTTTGAAACCTAGGAGACTGTGGCCCCACCCTTTGAGATCTAGGAGATCATGGCCACACCATCTGAAACCGAGAAGGCCCTACTTCCTGTGCTTCTTCTAACAGTTGTGCTGACCTCTGAGCTCCTTCAGGAATGGTCCCCTTCTTTTCTTGGAGGACAACAGATGTAGCTCCTTTGGCCTGTTTCCTGCATGTAGAATTCCAAGAGGCAGACAGCACTCTCCTTTGGTTCTTTCTCTGTCACCTTAGGTCTTAGCTGATGGGTTTTCTGCTCATTAGATCCATTAGTCACAAGCTTAATTTCTTAAGCAAAAGATTGTGTAGCAACATCCTTGGTGAACCTTCTAGGACACATGTCCTTAGTTTGTACGACAGAATTTTCCATATCTTTAAGTTATGTTTTCAATTTGCACAATTCATTTTTAAGTCAATTTCTTTCTTCTCACATTTTACTATAAGCAGCAAGGAGAAACCATGCAACCCCTTTAAGACCTTACTTAGAGATCTCAGCCAAATATTCAAGCTCATCACTTACAAGTTCTACCTTCTACCAAACATTTGAACATAATTCAAACAAGTTCTTTTCCACTGTATGAAAAACATCACCTTCCTGCATTGTCCAATCACATATTTATCATTCCCTTTTAAAGACTTAACAGAAGCACATTTAATTTCCACATTTCTAGCAACACTCTGTTGTTGATGCAATATGCATTCTTTTAAGATGATAGAGACTTCCTCTATAGCTCTCTTCACTTCATTTTGAACCCTCACCAGAATTGTCCTTGATGTCCATAATTCTATCAACAGTCTCTTCAAGACAATCTAGGCTTTTGCTGTTAAGAAAAAAAAAAAAAACTAAACCCATTGCTGTGAGTCAATTCCGACTCATAACAACCCTATAGGACAGAGTAGAATTGCCCCATAGAGTTTCCAAGGAGTGGCTGGTGGATTTAAACTGCCAACCTTTTGGTTAGCAGCTGAATGCTTAACCACTGGTGCCACCAGGGCTCCTACTATTAGAAACCTTAAAATTATTCCAGCCTCTAGCCATTACCCAATTCTAATACGTTTCCACATTTTAGGGATCCATTAGAGCAGCACCCCACTCTTCCAGTACCAAATTCTGTCTCAGTTATCTAATGCTGCTATAACAGAAATACCACAAGTGGATGACTTTAAGAAACAGAAATTCATTTTCTCACAGTTTAAAAAACCCAGTGCCGAGTTTAGGAGGCTAAAATCCCAAATTCAGGGTACTGGCTGTAGGGGAAGATTTTCCTTCTGTATGAGCTCTGGAGAAAGGTCCTTGTCTCTTCTGAGCTTCTGCTCCTGGGCAATCTTCATGTGGCTTGGTGTCTCTTTCCCTCCATCTCTGTGTCTCTCACTTGTTTGTTTAATCTCTTTTATATCTCAAAAGAGATTGATTTAAGACACACCCTTCATTAATGCTGTATCATTAACATAACAAAGACAATCCATTCCCAAATGGGATTATAACTGGCATAGAAGCTAGGATTTACAACACATATTTTTGAGGGACACAATTCAATCCTTAACATTCACCTTAACAGGAGAAAAAAAAGAGAAAACAAATGTCATGTGATAATCTCAATAGATTAAAGAAAAAAAAAAGCTTCCAGAAAGATAGGCTAGACATATTTCTATCTATTCCTCTCAATAAGTGTAACTAAACATTGGATATTCTATATAAAGCAAACATAATCAACCTCTAGAAAAGGGCTAGAAGAAAGCAGACTGGCTAGGGACCTGGGGACCCAAAGAACTACGTGGTCATTAGTTCTCTGGGTTTTCTTTTTACCTCATATATTGGAGACTTGAAGCTGAAGAAATCTGCAATCCAGAAACCCCAAAGGGTGCAAACAAAAAGCAAAAAATCTCCAAGAAAATAAAAAAAGAGACAGCCTATCAAGACAGAAAATGTTTAGAAAATAAATGCTTTACACCAGCAACACACCAAAGAAAAAGCCTGTAGCCTCACACCACCCACAGCAGGAAAAGAAGTGGGGGGCTTAGACTTCCACCCTTATCAGGCTGTAATAAGGAGCTGTAGCCTTCCACTGAGGTGGTGTCAGAAAAGGACTAGGAGGGACTTGGAATTTTCAAACATGCAGGGGAATAACCTCCCTGCCCCTGGTGTCAGTAAAGTCCATGTGATGAAACTGGGCTTTGTATGCTGTCAGTCAGTAACAAGGTACCTTTCCCTTTTACTGCTGAAGTGATGTCAGAGAAGGCCTCTTGAAGAGTTAGAACTTTTATCACTGCCTACAGGTAGTAAGCTCCCCCCTATGGTGTTAGTGGAGGCCACGTGGGAAACAGTAATAAGACACACTTTACCTCTGATAGATAGATAGATAGAGAAATATCGGTGGAGGCCTAATGGGTAGCTAGAACTCCCATACTCGCTCAGCACTAACAAATAATCTTACCCTTCCCCCCCAGGAATAAATACAGCACAAGTGAAGAAACTTCATCCGTACCTTTACTGAGCAATAATGAGCTGGCTCTTGCATCATTCCTCTGTTGGAACAGGGTCAGAGAAATCCAGCTAAAATGAAAAGTTAAAATAAGATCCAGAGTCTCATAATACCCAAAATACCCAGAATCCAGTTGCAAGTCACATGTCGTATCAAGAAGCAGGAAAAATATCACCTTGAATGGAAAAAAAAGACAATCAAATATGCGAACACTGAGGTGACAGAGATGTTAGAACTTTCTGACAGATGTTTTAAAATACCTATTAGAAATATGCTCCAAAAAGCAATTATGAACACTTTCAAAACAAATGAAAAAATAGAAACCCTCAGTAAAAAAACAGAAGTTACAAAGGAGAGCCAAATAGTAATTTTAGTACTGAAAAATATAATAACTGAAATAAAAATCTCAATGGAGATTTCTAGTTTCAGCTCCAACTGAGACAGAGCCCCCACAATGCTGTATTAAAAATCCTGTTTCCTTTGCTTGACGTCCTCCCCAACAGTGTTGTATAAAAAATTCTGTTTCCTATGCTGGTCTTCCTCGTGCCCCCAGCTTTGCGTTTGAATCTTGCTTTTGCTTAGAGGTTATAAGTAAAACCCAATTGCGACTGCATAGTATGATTAACTCCCATGTGTCTGTAAGTTTGTCGTACTGTGGGGGCTTGCATGTTGCTGTAGTGCTGGAAGCTATGCCACCGGTATTCAAATACTCGTAGGGTCACCCATGGCAGACAGGTTTCAGCTGAGCTTCCAGACTAAGACAGACTAGGAGAAAGTGCCCTGCAGTTTATTTCTGAAAAGATTTAACCAATGAAAACCTTATAAATAGCACCAAAACGTTGTTTGATATAGTGCCTGAACATGATGAGCCCTTCAGGTTGGAAGGCACTAAAAAGATGACTAGAGAAGGGCTGCCTACTCAAGGTAGAGTTGACCTTAATGGCATGGATGGAATCAAGCTTTCAGGACCTTCATTTGCTGATGAGCCATGACTCAAAATGAGAAGAAACAGCTGCAAACATCCATTAATAATAGGGATGTGGAATGTACGAAGTATGAATCTCAGAAAATTGGAAGTTGTCAAAAATAAAACGGAATGCATAAACATTGATATTCTAGGCATTGGTAAGCTGAAATGGACTGGTATTGATCATTTTGAATCAGACAATCATATGGCCTACTATGCTGGGAATGACAACTTGAAGAAGAATGACATTGTATTCATTGTCAAAAAGAACATTTCAAGATGTATCCTGAATTACAACATTGTCAGTGATAGGATAATACCCGTACGTCTACAAGGAAGACAAGTTAATACAACTATTATTCAAATTTACCCACCAACCACTAAGGCCAAAGATGAAGAAATTGAGGGTTTTTACCAACTTCTGCAATCTGAAATTGATCAAACATGTAATCAGGATGCACTGAAAATTACTGGATATTGGAATGCGAAAGTTGGAAACAAAGAAGAATGTTCAGTAGTTGCAAAATATGACCTTGGTGATTAGAAACAACGCTGGAGAGTGAATGATAAGAGTTTTGCAAGACCAATGACTTCTTCATGGCAAATACCTTTTTTTACCAACAAAAATGGTGACTATACACATGGACCTCACCAATGGAATACACAAAAATCAAATCGACTACATCTGTGTGAAGAGATGATGGAAAAGCTCAGTATCATCAGTCAGAACAAGGCCAGGGGCCAAACACGGAACAGACCATCAATTGCTCATATCCAAGTTCAAGTTGAAACTGAAAAAAAGTAGAACAAGCCTACAAGAGCCAAAGTATGACCTTAAGTAATCCCACCTGAATTTAGAGACCATCTCAAAAATAGACTTGATGCATTGAACACTAATGACCAAGGACCAGATGAGTTGTGGAATAACATCAAGGACATCATATATGAAGAAAGCAAGAGGTCATTAAAAGGACAGGAAAGGAAAAAAAAGACCGGAATGGATGTCTGAAGAGACTCTGAAGCTTTCTCTTGAACATCAAGTAGCTAAAGTGAAAGGAGAAAATGATGAAGTAAAAGAGTTGAAGGGAAGCTTTCAAAGGGTGGCTTGAGAAGAAGTCAAGTATATAATGACATGTGCAAAGACCTGGAGATGGAAAACCAAAAGGGAAGAATGCGCTCTGCATTTCTCAAGCTGAAAGAATTGAAGAAAAAATTCATGCTTCAAGTTGCAATATTGAAGAATTCTATTGGGAAAATATTAAACGACTCAAGAAGCATCAAAATAAGATGGAAGGAATACACAGAGTCACTATACCAAAAAGAATTGGTCAACATTCAACTATTTCGGGAGGTACCATATGAGCAGGAACCAATGGTACTGAAGGAAGAAGTCCAAGCTGCACTGAAGGCATTCACTGGTGATAAACAACGTCCCAGGAATTGACAGAAATGGTACAACTGAAAGAGCTACAAAGCAAAGGCTGTGTCTGAGGAGGAATACTGGAGATGGCCAAAGTCAAGAAAGGAGATAAAAACAAGTACACTAGAGAAATTTTAAATCTCTGGCAAATACAGCTAAAGCAAACATTAAACACAGACCAACACCTAGACAGATTGTCATAAAACCTCACACTAAAGACCCATTTGTCTCAGTTCCTATTATGCCATACATAGTGTAAGGCATTCAAAAAAAAAATACAAAGTGAAGTGAAAGGCAAGAAAAACAATCTGAAGAGACAAAGCAAGCATCAGAATTAAACTCATAATAACACACAAATGGAAATCATCAGGCAAGAACTTTAAAATAGTAATTATTAATAGGTTAAGGGTGCAATTAGAAAAAGTAGGCAACACGCAAGACCAGATGAGTAATATAAGCAGAGAGATGGAAGCTCGAAGGAAAAATCAAAATGAAATTCTAGAAATCAAAAATCTTGTTGCTACCAGGTGGAAACCCCAGGTTCTTACTAAGTGTGATGCGTATTGGCCAATAAACAAGAGACCAAGGTGGGAGAACAGGAAAGGCACCTTTATTTCATTGTACAAGAAAATGGAGCCAGTCGGAGCTGCTGCTCACCAAGGGTGGGCAGACAAGTTACTTTTAAGGGGTTTACAAGTAGTGAGTTCATACAAATTACAACAGCATCATTCTTAACCATACTATGCAGGCGAGATGAAGTTTACATATAACCTCCAAGCAAAAGAAGGATTCATATGTAAAGTTGAGGGGGGCAGCAAAGGAAAAGATTTTTCAAAACAACACCATACTGGAGGAAACCAGGTAAAGAATACAGCATTGTGGGGGCTCTGTTTCACTCCTTCCATTTCTTTTGGGACATTGGTCTTTCAAGACCAGTGTCCATTTTGAACTATAGCTGAGCTTGGAATTATTTGGCATATTTTCAGGGAGGGGCAAATATTGGACCTAGGCCTTTCATTGTGGCTACTGACCTCTTGTTGGTGGTTTATAACTATTTACCAAATATTAAAAGAAAAAGAGAAGCTTTTATGTCCCATTTCTGTAAATGTCTCCCTAAAAGATTTTTTTTTTTCAGATTGTCTTAGATATTGTCTTTTTTACTTCAGGGCCCAGTTGATGTGTCTTTGTGAGTGTTTGTGAGTCCAGCTTCAGCTGGGTCACATTCTTCATGCTGAAGGACTGGGACTAATAGCTCCAATAGTATCTTTTAAATCGTATCTTTTTTTTTTATTGGAGATTGGAAATATTAATACCTAGGCTTAGTTGAGTCCTTAGATGGTGGCCATGGCAGGCTCTTTAAACTCATGGTGCTGGTTTTCCACCAAATACCATCTGGTTCTTCAATAGGATTTTAATTAAGAGCAATGTCAATAGCATTGCCGAAGTGAGCAGATTCAATGCACATCAACATTTTAGCCTGAGGTCTTCTTTTGCCCTTTTAGGTGTGTAGGACAATTGAAGATACGTTTTATTATGCCTAATACTATCAGAATGCAAACTAAGAACATTACTATCTCTTGCAGTAGTGATCTAGCTGAGGTACTTATTCCTGATGCTAACCAACCAAATAAATCTGGTGTTTCTAAGGAAGTTACACTGTGTAACCAAGTAGCTTGCTGTCTAATTCTGTGTATATTCTGTTCTGCTCCGGTGTTATTTATCCAAATTCTACAAGAAGTGTTTGCTACAGCACAGGCTACACTTCCTTGGAGTAATATAAAAAAATCTTAATGAGGCGGGGTAGGTAGAAGCTACCTCAGATGCCTCTTGCAACAAAGACTCGGAAAAACAAGTGAATCAATCACATACATGACAACCTGTGAAACCTGACCGTCAAACACAGATCTAAAGAGTTGACTTGAGTGACAGGTGAGCAAAAAGCTGCCTCCTGAAGCAGCAACTGCCTCTGGAGCCAGCATCAGGTACCACAGCCTTGAGGCCTTGCGGGTCCCTGGTGCTGAGTGGAGGGGCTGATTGCAGCTTGCTGAGGTAGGGCAGGCATGGGACACAGCCCTAACCCCTAGTCCCCTGGGATAACCTCCGTAGAGACTCAGCCAGAGCAAGCAGGCTGCACACTGACGTGGCTAACAAGAGAATGAGCAACCACGGGGAAGAAGAGATTGTTTTTGCAGACTGGGTACAGGGGAGCTGAGCACGGCATCCTGAGATGGCGCAAACACGGGACGCAGCCTTAGCCCCCAGAAGTGACCTCGGGGGAAGCCCAGCCAGTGCACACAGGCAGCGCAGTGACGCGGCTGACAGAAGTCACCGGGAGGCAGCGGCTGGTTTTGGAGCCTGGAGTGCGGCATCCCAGCCGGGGAACCTTGGCACTGGGCTTTGGACTGGGAGTGGAGGAACTGACCACAGATTCTGAGACAGCACAAGCACAGGGCCTGACCCTCGGGGGCAATCTCAACCCAACCAGCTCACACAGGCTACAGACCCCTAAGGAATCTCAGATAAAACAGTCATCAGCAAGCAAGATAAGTAACTTTGTCTATATTCCTGATGGCTACTCTCTCCCATCTCATCCCTCCCCTCCCTTCCTGGGCAGCTTCATTAACATTGGAATTTCCTGGGCCAGAGAATGAAGTGCTCTGTGGTTTGTTTTTGTTTTTTGGTCTTTTCCTAACCCATTCTCCTGGCCTGAGAGAAGCAGCTACAAAAAACCCAGGGACCAAAAATCCTTCCCTAACTTCCTGAAATTGGACTAAAAATACAGAACCAGCTCCAGCCAAGCATTTCAGATCCACAGTCTTGGGCTTTCATCTCCACAGGGAACAAGGTGGCTATTATAATGCAAAGGCAATTCTGATAGTGATCTGACAGTAATTGTTTTAGCTGATTACTGGAAAGACAAGTTTTCCAGGTCTGATATCTCTGCCTATTAAACAGAGCCCTCACTGACCCACAACAGGGAACTGAGGGCTGAAGCTCCACCCAAACCACCTAGCCTCCTGCCATAGGGGTCTGAGGATAGTGACACCTACCAGTCTGTAGAGGTACACGCATCAGGTGCCTAAGGTACAGCTGCAGAGCACACCCACCAAAGTGCCTTAGGAATAGAGACACACCTACCTCACTGGCACTTGGGGGAAGCCTGTCAGCATCCTGCCCCCCTGGAGGGAAACCCCCTGCTGCTACTAGAATCTGGTGCACACAACTATCACCACTATTCCTCTAAGTGAATAGGTGACAGTCTACCCCACACACTTGGTGACCCAAAATCAGATTCTACTCAAGAATAGTGAATGGACTCTTAGGCTTATATATCTGGTAACAGCCCAAACCAGCTGCTAATAGGACATAAGTGATTCAAAGGCTACAACAATCAAGACAGCACAATCTGGTAGCCCATCTACGTATATTGATAGAAAACAAAACAAGATAAGACTCAGTGAGCAAATATAAAATAAATCACTACAATATCTTAGAGATGGCTCGGAGACAGCAGTCCATATCAAACCACATAAAGAAGCAGACCATGATTGCTTCTACAACTCCCCAAATTAAAGAATCAAAATCTTTCCCAAATGAAGATACAATCCTGGAATCGCCAGATGTAGAATATAAAAAACTAATTTACAGAATGCTTCAAGACATCAGGGATGACCTCAGAAATAAAATAAGGCAATCTACAGAAAAAGCCAAGGAACACACTGATAAAGCAGTTGAAGAAATCAAAAAGATTATTCAAGAACATAGTGGAAAAATTATTAAGCTCCAAGAATCCTTAGAGAGACAGCATTCAGAAATCCAAAAGATTAACAGTAAAATTACAGAATTAGACAACTCAATAGGAAGTCAGAGGAGCAGACTCGAGCAATTGGAATGAAGAGTGGAGGCGTAGGAGGATAAGGGAATTGACACCAATATAGTTGAAGAAAAATCAGATAAAACAATTAAAAAAAATGAAGAAACCCTAAGAATCATGTGGGACTCTATCAAGAAAAATAACTTGAGTGTGATTGGAGTTCCAGAACAGGGAGCAATAACAGAAAATACAGAGAGAATAGCTGAAGATCTGTTGGCAGAAAACTTCCCTGACATCATGAAAGACGAAAGGATATCTATCCAAGATGCTCATCGAACCCCATTTAAGATTGATCCAAAAAGAAAATCACCAAGACATATTATCATCAAACTCGCCAAAACCAAAGATAAAGAGAAAAATTTAAAAGCAGCCAGGGATAAAAGAAAGGTCTCCTACAAGGGAGAATCAATAAGAATAAGTTCAGATTACTCAACAGAAACCATGCAGTCAAGAAGGTAATGGGATGACATATATAGAGCACTGAAGGAGAAAAACTACCAGCCAAAGATCATATATCCAGCAAAACTCTCTCTCAAATAGGAAGGTGAAATTAAAACAATTACAAATAAACATAAGCTTAGAGAATTTGCAGAAACCAAACCAAAGCTACAAGAAATACTAAAGGAAATTGTTTGGTCAGAAAGTCAATAATATTAGATACCAACACAACACAAGGTCACAGAACAGAACATCCTGATATCACCTCAAATAGGGAAATCACAAAAACAAATTAAGATTAATTTTAAAAAGAAAAAAATGCTCAAAACAGGGAATCATTGAAGTCATTATGTAAAAGATCACAATAATCAAAAAGAGGGACTAAATACAGGAGGCACAGAACTGCCATATGGAGAGGAAAACAAGGCAATATAGGACGATACAAGTTAGGTTTTTACTTAGAAAAATAGGGGTAGATATTAAGGTAACCACAAAGAGTCTATCAATTCCATAACTCAAAACAAAAACCAAGAAAAACGTAATGACTCAGCAAACATAAAGTCGAATACTAAGAAAATGAGGAACACACATGTACAAAGAAAAACGTCTCAGCACAAAAAAGTAAGTGGAAAAATGAAATTGTCAACAACACACACAAAAAGGCATCAAAATGACAGCACTAAGCACATAAAAAAACACATACTTATCTATGCACAATGTAAATGGACTAAATGCACCAATAAAGAGACAGAGTCTCAGACTGAATAAAGAAACACATTCCATCTATATGCTGCCTACAATAGACACACCTTAGACTTAGAGACACAAACAAACTAAAACTCAAAGGATGGAAAAAATATACCAAGCAAACAACAATCAATAAACAGCAGGAGTAGCAATATTAATTTCTGACAAAATAGACTTTAAAGTTACATCCACCACAAAGGATAAAGAAGGACACTACATAATGATTAATGGGACAATTGACCAGGAAGATATAACCATATTAAATATTTATGCACCCAATGACAGGGCTGCAAGATACATAAAACAAACTTTAACAGAACTGAAAAGTGAGATAGACACCTCCACAATTACAGTGGGAGACTTCAACACACCACTTTCGGAGAAGGATAGGACTGCCAGTAAGAAGCTCAAGAGAGACACGGAAGACCTAATTGCTACAATCAACCAACTGGACCTCAAAGACTTATACAGAACTCTCCACCCAACAGCTGCAAAGTATACTTTCTTTTTCTAGTGCACATGGAACATTCTCTAGAATAGATGACATTTTAGGTCATAAAACAAACCTTTGCAGAATCCAAAACATCAAAATATTACAAAGCATCTTCTCAGACCACAAGGCCATAAAAGTAGAAAGCAATAACAGAAAAATTAGGGAAAAGAAATCAAATACTTGGAAACTGAACAATACCCTGCTGAAAAAAGACTGGGTTATAGAAGACATTAAGGAGGGAATAAAGAAATTCATAGAATGCAAAGAGAATGAAACACTTCCTATCAAAACCTCTGGGACACAGCAAAAGCAGTGCTCAGAGGTCAATTTATATCAATAAATGCACACATACATAAAGAAGAAAGAGCAAAAATCAGAGAACTAACCCTACAACTTGAAAAAATAGAAAGCGAGCAACAAAAGAATACAGCAGGCACCAGAAGAAAATGAATAAAAAAAATTAGAGCTGAACTAAATGAATTAGAGAACAGAAAAACAATTGAAAGAATTAACAAAGATAAAGCTGCTTCTTTGAAAAAATGAACAAAATTGATAAACCATTGGCCAGACTGACTAAAGAAATACAGGAAAGGAAACAAATAACCCAAATAAGAAATGAGATGGGCCACATCACAACAGACCCAACTGAAATTAAAAGAATCATATCAGATTATTGCAAAAAATTGTACTCTAACAAATTTGCAAACCTAGAAGAAATGGATGAATTCCTGGAAAAACACTACCTACCTAAACTAACGCAATCAGAAGTAGAACAACTAAATAGACCCATAACAAAAAGATTGAAAAGGTAATCAAAAAACTCCCAACAAAAAAAAGCCCTGGCCCGGACGGCTTCACTGCAGAGTTCTACCAAACTTTCAGAGAAGAGTTAACACCACTACTACTAAAGGTATTTCAAAGCATAGAAAATGATGGAATACTACCTAAATCTTTCTATGAAGCCACCATATCCCTGATACCAAAACCAGGTAAAGACATCACAAAAAAAGAAAATTATAGACCTATATCCCTCATGAACATAGATGCAAAAATCCTCAACAAAATTCTAGCCAATAGAATACAACAACATATCAAAAAAAAAAAAAAAATCCTCCATGACCAAGTGGGATTTATACCAGGTATGCAAGGTTGGTTTAATATTAGAAAAACCATTAATGTAATCCACCACATAAAGAAAACAAAAGATAAAAACCACATGATCTTATCAATTGATGCAGAAAAGGCATTTGACAAAGTCCAACACCCATTTATGATAAAAACTCTTACCAAAATAGGAATTGAAGGAAAATTCCTCAACATAATAAAGGGCATCTATACAAAGTCAACAGCCAACATCACTCTAAATGGAGAGAGCCTGAAAGCATTTCCCTTGAGAACGGGAACCAGACAAGGATTCCCTTTATCACCGCTCTTATTCAACATTGTGCTAGAGGTCCTAGCCAGAGCAATTAGGCTAGACAAAGAAATAAAGGGTATCCGGATAGGGAAGGAGGAAGTAAAATTATCTCTATTTGCAGATGACATGATGTTATACACAGAAAACCCTAAGGAATCCTCCAGAAAACTACTGAAACTAATAGAAGAGTTTGGCAGACTCTCAGGTTATATGATAAACATACAAAAATCACTTGGATTCCTCTACATCAACAAAAATAACACTGAAGAGGAAATCACCAAATGAATACCATTCACACTAGCCCCCAAGAAGATAAAATACTTAGGAATAAATCTTACCAAGGATGTAAAAGACCTATACAAAGAAAACTACAAAGTACTACTGCAAGAAACTAAAAAGGACCTACTTAAGTGGAAAAACATACCTTGTTCATGGATAAGAAGAATTAACATAGTAAAAATGTCTGTTCTACCAAAAGTCGTCTATACATACAATGCACTTTCGATCCAAATTCCAATGGCATTTTTCAATGTGATGGAGAAACAAATCACCAACTTCATATGGAAGGGAAAGAAGCCCTGGATAAGTAAAGCATTACTGAAAAAGAAGAAGAAAGTGGGAGGCCTCACTCTACCTGATTTCAGAAGCTATTATACAGCCACAGTAGTCAAAATAGCCTGGTACTGGTACAACAACAGACACATAGACCAATGGCACAGAATTGAGAACCCAGATATAAATCCATCCACATATGAGCAGCTGATATTTGACAAAGGACCAGTGTCACTTAATTGGGGAAAAGAGAGTCTTTTTAACAAATGGTGCTGGCATAACTGGATATCCATTTGCAAAAAAATGAAACAGGACCCATACCTCACACCATGCACAAAAACTAACTCCAAGTGGATCAAAGACCTAAACATAAAGACTAAAACGATAAATGTCATGGAAGAAAAAATAGGGACAACCTTAGGAGCCCTAATACAAGGCATAAACAGAATACAAAACATTAACAAAAATGACAAAGAGAAACCAGGTAACTGGGAGCTCCTAAAAATCAAACACCTATGCTCATCTAAAGACTTCGCCAACAGAGTAAAAACACCACCTACAGACTGGGAAAAAATTTCAGCTATGACATCTCCGACCAGCGCCTGATCTCTAAAATCTATATGATTCTGTTAAAACTCAACCACAAAAAGACAAACAACCCAATCAAAAAGTGGGCAAAGGATATGAACACGTACTTCACTAAAGAAGATATTCAGGCAGCTAACAGATACATGAGAAAATGCTCTCGATCATTAGCCATCAGAGAAATGCAAATTAAATCTACGATGAGATTCCATCTCACTTCAACAAGGCTGACATTAATCCAAAAAACACAAACTAATAAATGTTGGAGATGCTGTGGAGAGATTGGAACTCTTATACACTGCTGGTGGGAATGTCAAATAGTACAACCACTTTGGAAATCTACCTGGCATTTTCTTAAAAATTTAGAAATAGAACTACCATACAACCCAGAAATCCCACTCCTCAGAATATACCCAAGAGAAATAAGAGCCTTTACACGAACAGATATATGCACACCCATGTTTATTGTAGCTCTGTTTACAATAGCAAAAAGCTGGAAGCAACCAAGGTGTCCATCAACGGATGAGTGGTTAAAGAAATTATGGTATATTCACACAATGGAATACTACATATAGATAAAGAACAGTGACTAATCTGTGAAACATTTCATAACATGGAGGAACCTGGAAGGCATTATGGTGAATGAAATTAGTCAGATGCAAAAGGACAAATATTGTATAAGATCTTGAGAAATAGTATAAACTGAGAAGAACACATTCTTTTGTGGTTATGAGGGGGGGAGAGAGGGAGGGTGGGAGAAGGTTATTTACTGATTAGTTAGTAGATAAGAACTACTTTAGGTGAAAAAGGGAAGGACAAAACTCAATACAGGGAAGGTCAGCTCAATTGGACTGGACCAAAAGCAAAGAAGTTTCCTGGATAAACTGAATGCTTTGAAGGTTAGGGCGGGGGTTTGGGGACTATGGCTTAAGGGGACTTCTAAGTCAATTGGCAAAATAAATTCTATTAAGAAAACATTCTGCATCCCACTTGGAAGTATGGCATCTGGGGTCTTAAATGCTAACAAGCGGCCATACAAGATGCATCAATTGGTCTCCACCCACCTGGATCAAAAGAGAATGAAGAACTCCAAGGTAACATGATAACTATGAGCCCAAGAGACAGAAAGGGCCACATGAACTAGACACTTACATCATCCTGAGACCAGAAGAATTAGATGGTGCCCGGCCACAACCGATGGCTGCCCTGACAGGGAGCAAAACAGAGAACCCCAGAGGGAGCAGGAGAATAGTGGGATGCAGACCCCAAATTCTCATAAAAAGACCAGACTTAATGGTCTGACTGAGACTAGAAGGACCCCGGAAGTCATGGTCCCCAGACCTTCTGTTAGCCCAAGACTGGAACCATTCCCGAAGACAACCCAACAGACATGGAAGGGACTGGACAATGGGTTGGAGAGAGATGCTGACGAAGAGTGAGCTACTTGTGTCAGGTGGACACTTGAGACTGTGTGGGCATCTCCTGTCTGGAGGGGAGATGGGAGGGTAGAGAGGGTTAGAAACTGGCAAAAGGGTCACGAAAGGAGAGACTGGAAGGAGGGAGTGGGCTGACTCATTGGGGGAGAGTAAATGGGAGTATGCAGTAAGGTGTACTTAAGTTTATATGTGACAGACTGACTTGATTTGTAAACTTTCACTCAAAGCACAATAAAAATTATTTTTAAAAAATCTTAAGGCTATTTTGTTATTTCATGTCACCTTGACAAATGAGGTAAGAGGTTATTGTATTTTTATCTCATTAGCAACTTCATCTGTTACTTGTCCCATAATGATTGATAAATTTCTTAAATATTTCTCCATTTTTTTTTATAACTAGGAATTAAAGCTACCAACCATACCCTGAGTGTTGGACCATTGGGTTTCTTTTTGACTCTCATTTTATAGTGTATAACAATTTAACATTACCTTTTCCGTATTTACTAGCATCATTACTATGAATATCTAAAGGTAATCTTAAAATTCTCAAAATGTGTAGCACATGCATTTACCAGGAATGTAAACAAGAGTTTGTTTACGTAAACTCACTGTCAGTTGGAAAGGGATCATTAAAAAACAGTATAGTTGGATCCACCACACACAAAGTTTGTGTAGAAGAAACAGAAGGTATAGAAGAATTGACATGTGACAACCAGATTTTCATTAGAGAATGCATGATTAACAAGATGATAGAGGATGGACCTCTCCTTTTTTTTTTTTTAACAATTTTTACTGTGCTTTTTTTTTTAAGTGAAAGTTTACAAATCAAGTCAGTCTCTCACACAAAAACCCAAATACCCCTTGCTACACACTCTCAATTACTCTCCCCCTAATGAGACAGCCTGCTCTCTCCCTCCACTCTCCTTTTTTGTGTTCTTTTTGCCAGCTTCTAACCACCTCCACCCTCTCATCTCCCCTCCAGGCAGGAGATGCCAACATAGTCTCAAGTGTCCCCCTGATCCAAGAAGCTCACTCCTCACCAGCATCTCTCTCCAACCCATTGTCCGGTCCAATCCATGTCTGAAGAGTTGGCTTCCGGAATGGTTCCTGTCCTGAGGGAACAGGAGGTCTGGGGGCCATGACCACTGGGTACTTCCAGTTTCAGTCAGACCATTAAGTCTACTCTTATGAGAATTCGGGGTCTGCATCCCACTGCTCTCCTGCTCCCTCAGGGGTTCTCTGTTGTGTTCCCTGTCAGGACCATCATCAGTTGTAGCCGGGCACCATCTAGTTTATCTGGTCTCAGGATGATGTAGTCGTTGGTTCATGTGGCCCTTTCTGTATCTTGGGCTCATAATCACTTTGTGTCCTTGGTGTTCTTCATTCTCCTTTGATCCAGGTGGGTTGAGAACAATTGATGAATCTTAGATGGCTGCTTGCTAGCATTTAAGACCCCAGACACCACTCTTCAAAGTGGGATGCAGAATGTTTTCTTAATAGATTTTATTATGCCAGTTGACTTAGAAGTCCCCTGAAACCATGGTCCCCAGACCCCTGCCCCTGCTACACCGGCCTTCGAAGCATTCAGTTTATTCAGGAAACTTCTTTGCTTTTGGTTTAGTCCAATTGTGCTGACCTTCCCTGTACTGTGTGCTGTCTTTCCCTTCACCTAAAGTAGTTCTTATCTACTATCTAATTCGTGAATACCCTTCTCCCACCCTACCTCCCTCCCCCCTCTCATAACCATAAAAGAATATTTTCTTCTCAGTTTAAACTATTTCTCAAGTTTTTATAATAGTAGTCTCATAGAATATTTGTCCTTTTGCCACTGACTAATTTCACTCAGCATAATGCCTTCTAGGTTCCTCCGTGTTATGGAATGTTTCACAGATTCGTCACTGTTCTTTATCGATGCGTAGTATTCCATTGTGTGAATATACCATAATTTATTTATCCATTCATCCATGGATGGGCACCTTGGTTGCTTCCATGTTTTTGCTATTGTAAACAGTTCTG
Source organism: Loxodonta africana (assembly GCF_030014295.1). Lineage (NCBI taxonomy): Eukaryota > Metazoa > Chordata > Mammalia > Proboscidea > Elephantidae > Loxodonta > Loxodonta africana. The sequence goes on from NC_087369.1 coordinate 110,693,549, forward strand.
CAATAAACATGGGTGTGCATATATCTGTTCGTGTGAAGGCTCTTATTTCCCTAGGATATATTCCAAGGAGTGGGATTGCTGGATCGTATGGTAGTTGTATTTCTAGCTTTTTAAGGAAACGCCAAATCGATTTCCAAAGTGGTTGTACCATTTGACATTCCCACCAGCAGTGTAGAAGTGTTCCAAATCTCCACAGCCTCTCCAACATTTATTATTTTGTGTTTTTTGGATTCATTCCAGCCTTGTTGGAGTGAGATGAAATCTCATTGTAGTTTTGATCTGCATTTCTCTAATGGCTAATGATCATGAACATTTCCTCATATATCTGTTAGCTACCTGAATGTCTTCTTTACTAAAGTGTCTATTCATATCTTTTGCCCATTTTTTATTTGGGTTATTTGTCTTTTCGCAGTTGTTTTTGCAGTATCATGTAGATTTTAGAGATCAGGCGCTGATCAGAAATGTCATAGCTAAAAACTTTTTCACACTCTGTAGGTAGTCTTTTTACTCTTTTGGTGAAGTCTGGATGAGCATAAGCGTTTGATTTTTAGGAGCTCCCAGTTATCTAGTTTTTCTTCTACATTCTTTATAATGTTTGGACCTCTCCTTTTGAAGGTCTTCAGTTAACCTGTTTAAAACATACTAAGTGTTTTTCTCCAGGGCAAGCTGTCTCTCCTTGGTTTATATATTAACAATCATGGGTCACTTTCTCAGAAGCAGAAGTGTCACAAAAGTGTTTTTATGAGAGAAGAACTTCTAATTTAAGAGGTGCAATATCTAAACCATTAGTTAAATAATTTAGGAGAAAGGAAAATGGTTTCTTATATCTAGAAAGTAAGACCTTAAAACATCAGCAATATCGCCACATAAAACCCGTAGTTTTCTTTCATTTACTCAGTCTTATGTAGTTAATTTCTGTTCCACTTGATTCTGGATCAGCGACAGTCTGTAAACCCATCAGCTTCTGCGTAGGAGTTCTGGAAATTTTACTCAGTCCAGTCAGTCTTTTTCATAAGTCTGTTATACTCCACCTTTTTCTTGAGATATTTTGGTCAAATGTTTTCAGCAAATCAGTAAAGTCAAAACTTATCTGCAGAGGACAAAACAACAAGGCCGTGATTAACTTATAAAAATCATACTCTTATAGTGAAAGACCTGATAGAAATTAATTACAAGCATAAAGTAAAGGCCAAATAAAATCAGTTAAAAAAAAACTTTAAATAAAAATATTTCTAAATATAACCATTAACCGTATTTTTAAAGAGCTTCAGATACAATACACAATAATCTTGAGGCATAATACCATACAGTCAAGATATACCAAGAATATACCGAGATTATCAAGTCTCTAAATACCTAAATAGTAATAAAAACAAACCATGCACACACACACACACACACACACACACACACACACACACACACTTCATAGGTAAATGATATGAATTCCCCAATCAAACCACTGGCTTTGATACAGTTGCAACTAAGTTAGTAATTAAGAACTAATAATAAAAGTATGACATAATATTATGTGTTTGCTATCTAATATCAGGATCAGACATTTCTCTTGATTTTGATAACACGTTCCATGTAATTTATTAAATAAAACTTTTTTGCACCTTTCCTTTATGAAAGTTTTTTTTGTGGCTTTGTAGGCAGTTTCAGAGTGGTCAGGAGTTTATTATAGGACACCGTGAAACAATACTTAAGTTACGTAACCAAGGATATTAAAGTAAAAACCTTAGCTTTTTTTTTTTCCCCCAAAGCCATGTGGCTTGGTTTTCAACTCAGGAATGCTATTCTAATGAGAGACTGGACCATTGTCTTCTAGACAGACTACACGAAGAATAAATTAACCCTTCAACTCAGATATCAAAGAAAAATTTTTTAATAGCAGTAAACCACATCCTTTGTTTTATAGTTTATATAATGTTAAAGCTCCTAAAATCTCATTAATTGAACCATTAAAATTTAGTCAGACAGAGAAAACTTTTGACCATGTTAAATAAAATTTTTTTTATTAACTTTTATTAAGCTTCAAGTGAACGTTTACAAATCCAATCAGTCTGTCACACATAAGTTTACATACATCTCACTCCCTACTCCCACTTGCTCTCCCCCTCTTGAGTCAGCCCTTTCAGTCTCTCCTTTCTTGACAATTTTGCCTGCTTCCCTCTCTCTCTATCCTCCCATCCCCCCTCCAGACAAGAGTTGCCAACACACTCTCAAGTGTCCATCTGATATAATTAGCTCACTCTTCATCAGCATCTCTCTCCCACCCGCTGACCAGTCCCTTTCATGTCTGATGAGTTGTCTTCGGGGATGGTTCCTGTCCTGTGCGGACAGAAGGTCTGGGGAGCATGGCCGCCGGGATTCCACCAGTCTCAGTCAGACCATTAAGTTTGGTCTTTTTATGAGAATTTGGGGTCTGCGTCCCACTGATCTCCTGCTCCCTCAGGAGTTCTCTCTTGTGCTCCCTGTCAGGGCAGTAATCGGTTGTGGCCGGGCACCAACTAGTTCTTCTGGTCTCAGGATGATGTAGGTCTCTGGTTCATGCGGCCCTTTCTGTCTCTTGGTCTCCTAGTTGTCGTGTGACCTTGGTGTTCTTCATTTTCCTTTGCTCCAGGTGGGTTGAGACCAATTGATGCATCTTAGATGGCCGCTTGTTAGCATTTAAGACCCCACACGCCACATTTCGAAGTGGGATGCAGAATGTTTTCATAATAGAATTATTTTCCCAATTGACGTAGAAGTCCCCTCAAACCATGTTCCCCAGATCCCCGCCCCTGCTCCGCTGACCTTTGAAGCATTCATTTTATCCCGGAAACTTCTTTGCTTTTGGTCCAGTCCAATTGAGCTGACCTTCCATGTATTGAGTGTTGTCTTTCCCTTCACCTAAAGCAGTTCTTATTTACTGATTAATCAATAAAAAACCCTCTCCCTCCCTCGCTCCCCCCTTCATAACCACAAAAGTATGTGTTCTTCTCAGTTTTTACTATTTCTCAAGATCTTATAATAGTGGTCTTATACAATATTTGTCCTTTTGCCTCTGACTAATTTCGCTCAGCATAATGCCTTCCAGGTTCCTCTATGTTATGAAATGTTTCACAGATTCGTCACTGTTCTTTATCGATGCGTAGTATTCCATTGTGTGAATATACCACAATTTATTTACCCATTCATCCGTTGATGGACACCTTGGTTGTTTCCAGCTTTTTGATATTGTAAACAGAGCTGCAATAAACATGGGTGTGCATATATCTGTTTGTGTGAAGGCTCTTGTATCTCTAGAGTATATTCCGAGGAGTGGGATTTCTGGGTTGTATGGTAGTTCTATTTCTAACTGTTTAAGATGACGCCAGATAGATTTCCAAAGTGGTTGTACCATTTACATTCCCACCAGCAGTGTATGAGAGTTCCAATCTCTCCGCAGCCTCTCCAACATTTATTATTTTGTGTTTTTTGGATTAATGCCAGCCCTTTTGGTGTGAGATGGAATCTCATCGTAGTTTTAATTTGATGTCTCTAATGGCTAATGATCGAGAGCATTTTTTCATGTATCTGTTAGCTGCCTGAATATCTTCTTTAGTGAAATGTGTGTTCATATCCTTTGCCCACTTCTTGATTGGGTTGTTTGTCTTTTTGTGGTTGAGTTTTGACAGAATCATGTAGATTTTAGAGATCAGGCGCTGGTCTGAGATGTCATAGCTGAAAACTCTTTCCCAGTCTGTAGGTGGTCTTTTTACTCTTTTGGTGAAGTCTTTAGATGAGCATAGGTGTTTGATTTTTAGGAGCTCCCAGTTATCGGGTTTCTCTTCATCATTTTTGGTAACGTTTTGTATTCTGTTTATGCCTTGTATTAGGGCTCCTAGGGTTGTCCCTATTTTTTCTTCCATGATCTTTATCGTTTTAGTCTTTATGTTTATGTCTTTGATCCACTTGGAGTTAGTTTTTGTGCTTGGTGTGAGGTATGGGTTCTGTTTCATTCTTTTGCAAATGGATATCCAGTTATGCCAGCACCATTTGTTAAAAAGACTCTCTTTTCCCCAATTAACTGACACTGGTCCTTTGTCAAATATCAGCTGCTCATACATGGATGGATTTATATCTGGGTTCTCAATTCTGTTCCATTGGTCTATGTGCCTGTTGTTGTACCAGTACCAGGCTGTTTTGACTACTGTGGCTGTATAATAGCTTCTGAAATCAGGTAGAGTGAGGCCTCCCACTTTCTTCTTCTTTTTCAGTAATGCTTTGCTTATCTGGGGTTTCTTTCACTTCCATATGAAATTGGTGATTTGTTTCTCTATCCCCTTAAAATATGACATTGGAATTTGGATCGAGAGTGCGCTATATGTATAGATGGCTTTTGGTAGAATAGACATTTTTACTATGTTAAGTCTTCCTATCCATGAGCAAGGTAGGTTTTTCCACTTAAGCATGTCCTTTTGAATTTCTTATAGTAGAGCTTTGTAGTTTTCTTTGTATAGGTCTTTTACATCCTTGGTAAGATTTATTCCTAAGTATCTTATCTTCTTGGGGGCTACTGTGAATGGTATTCATTTGGTGATTTCCTCTTCGGTGTTCTTTTTGTTGATGTAGAGGAATCCAAGTGATTTTTGTATGTTTATTTTATAACCTGAGACTCTGCCAAACTCTTCCATTAGTTTCAGTAGTTTTCTGGAGGATTCCTTGGGGTTTTCTGTGTATAAGATCATGTCATCTGCAAATAGTGATAACTTTACTGCCTCCTTGCTAGTCCGGATACCCTTTATTTCTTCGTCTAGCCTAATTGCCCTGGCTAGGACTTCAAGTACGATGTTGAATAAGAGTGGTGATAAAGGGCATCCTTGTCTGATTCCCGTTCTCAAGGGAAATGCTTTCAGGTTCTCTCCATTTAGAGTGATATTGGCTGTTGGCTTTGCATAGATGCCCTTTATTATGTTGAGGAATTTTCCTTCAATTCCTATTTTGGTGAGAGTTTTTATCATGAATGGGTGTTGGACTTTGTCAAATGCCTTTTCTGCATCAATTGATAACATCATGTGGTTTTTATCTTTTGTTTTATTTATGTGATGGATTACATTATTGGTTTTTCTGATATTAAACCAGCCTTGCATACCTGGTATAAATCCCACTTGATCAGGGTGAATTATTTTTTTGATGTGTTGTTGGATTCTATTGGCTAGAATTTTGTTGAGGATTTTTGCATCTATGTTCATGAGGGATATAGGTCTATAATTTTCTTTTTTTGTAATGTCTTTACCTGGTTTTGGTATCAGGGAGATGGTGGCTTCATAGAATGAGTTGGGTAGTATTCCGTCATTTTCTATGCTTTGAAATACCTTCAGTAGTAGTGGTGTTAACTCTTCTCTGAAAGTTTGGTAGAACTCTGCAGTGAAGCCGTCTGGGCCAGGGCTTTTTTTTGTTGGGAGTTTTTTGATTACCGTCTCAATCTCTTTTTTTGTTATGGGTCTATTTAGTTGTTCTACTTCTGAATGTGTTAGTTTAGGTAGGTAGTGTTTTTCCAGGAATTCATCCATTTCTTCTAGGTTTTCAAATTTGTTAGAGTACAATTTTTCATAATAATCTGAAATGATTCTTTTAATTTCATTTGGTTCTGTTGTGATGTGGTCCTTCTCGTTTCGTATTCGGGTTATTTGTTTCCTTTCCTGTATTTCTTTAGTCAGTCTAGCCAATGGTTTATCAATTTTGTTAATTTTTTCAAAGAACCAGCTTTTGGCTTTGTTAATTCTTTCAATTGTTTTTCTGTTCTCTAATTCATTAAAAAAAAAATTTATAATGTAGTTCAGCTCTAATTTTTATTATTTGTTTTCTTCTGGTGCCTGATGGGTTCTTTTGTTGCTCACTTTCTATTTGTTCTAGTTGTAGGGACAGTTCTCTGCTTTTGGCTCTTTCTTCTTTTTGTATGTGTGCATTTATCGATATAAATTGGCCTCTGAGCACTGCTTTTGCTGTGTCCCAGAGGTTTTGATAGGAAGTATTTTCATTCTCGTTGCATTCTATGAATTTCCTTATTCCCTCCTTGATGTCTTCTATAACCCAGTCTTTTTTCAGGAGGGTAATGTTCAGTTTCCAAGTATTTGATTTCTTTTCCCTAGTTTTTCTGTTATTGATTTCTAGTTTTATTGCCTTGTGGTCTGAGAAGATGCTTTGTAATATTTCGATATTTTGGATTCTGCAAAGGTTTGTTTTATGACCTAATATGTGTTCTATTCTAGAGAATGTTCCATGTGCGCTAGAAAAAAAAGTATACTTTGCAGCAGTTGGGTGGAGAGTTCTGTATAAGTCAATGAGGTCAAGTTGGTTGATTGTTGTAAGTAGGTCTTCTGTGTCTCTATTGAGCTTCTTACTGGATGTTCTGTCCTTCTCTGAAAGTGGTGTGTTGACGTCTCCTACTGTAATTGTGGAGGTATCTATCTCGCTTTTCAATTCTGTTAAAATTTGATTTATGTATCTTGCAGCCCTGTCATTGGGTGCATAAATACTTAACATGGTTATGTCTTCCTGATCAATTGTCCCTTTTATCATTATGTAGTGTCCTTCTTTATCTTTTGGGGTGGATTTAAGTCTAAAGTCAATTTTGTCAGAAATTAATATTGCTACTCCTCTTCTTTTTTGCTTATTGTTTGCTTGATATATTTTTTTCCATCCTTTGAGTTTTAGTTTGTCTGTGTCTCTAAGTCTAAGGTGTGTCTCTTGTAGGCAGCATATAGATGGATCGTGTTTCTTTATCCAGTCTGTGACTCTCTGTCTCTTTATTGGTGCATTTAGTCCATTTACATTCAGCGTAATTATAGATAAATAAGTTTTTAGTGTTGTCATTTTGATGCCTTTTCATGTGTGTTGTTGGCAATTTCATTCTTCCACATACTTTTTTGTGCTGAGACGTTTTTCTTAGTAAATTGTGAGATCCTCATCTTCATAGTGTTTGACTTTATGTTAGTTGAGTCGTTACGTTTTTCTTGGCTTTTACTTTGAGTTATGGAGTTGTTATACCTTTTTGTGGTTACCTTTTTGTTTACCCCTATTTTTCTAAGTAAAAACCTAACTTGTATTGTTCTATATCGCCTTGTATCACTCTCCATATGGCAGTTCAATGCCTCCTATATTTAGTCCCTCTTTTTGATTATTGTGATCTTTTGCCTATTGACTTCCATGATGCCCTGTCATGTGTATTTTTTTTTAATTAATCTTAATTTGTTTGTTTTTGTGATTTCCCTATTTGAGTTGATATCAGGACATTCTGTTTTGTGACCTTGTATTGTGCTGGTATCTGATATTATTGGTTTTCTGACCAAACAATATCCTTTAGTATTTCTTGTAGCTTTGGTTTAGTTTTCGCAAATTCTCTAAACTTGTGTTTATCTGTAAATATCTTAATTTCGCCTTCATATTTCAGAGAGAGTTTTGCTGGATATATGATCCTTGGCTGGCAGTTTTTCTCCTTCAGTGCTTTGTATACGTCGTCCCATTCCCTTCTTGCCTGCATGGTTTCTGCTGAGTAGTCTGAACTTATTCTTATTCATTCTCCCTTGAAGGAAACCTTTCTTTTCTCCCTGGCTGCTTTTAAAATTTTCTGTTTATCTTTGGTTTTGGTGAGTTTGATGATAATATGTCTTGGTGTTTTTCTTGTTGGATCAATCTTAAATGGGGTTCGATGAGCATCTTGGATAGATATCCTTTCGTCTTTCATGATGTCAGGGAAGTTTTCTGTCAGGAGTGCTTCAACTATTTTCTCTGTGTTTTCTGTCCCCCCTCCCTGTTCTGGGACTCCAATCACCCGCAAGTTATCCTTCTTGATAGAGTCCCACATGATTCTTAGGGTTTCTTCATTTTTTTTAATTCTTTTATTTGATTTTTTTTCAGCTATGTTGGTGTTGATTCCCTGGTCCTCCAGAAGTCCCAGTCTGCATTCTAATTGCTCGAGTCTGCTCCTTTGACTTCCTATTGTGTTGTCTAATTCTGTTATTTTATTGTTAATCTTTTGGATTTCTACATGCTGTCTCTCTATGGATTCTTGCAACTTACTAATTTTTCCACTATGTTCTTGAATAATCTTTTTGAGTTCTTCAACAGTTTTATTGGTGTGTTCCTTGGCTTTTTCTGCAGTTTGCCTTATTTCGTTTGTGATGTCTTGTAGTGTTCTGTAAATTAGTTTTTTATATTCTGTATCTGATAATTCCAGGATTGTATCTTCATTTGGGAAAGATTTTGATTCTCTTGTTTGGGGGGTTGGAGAGTCTGTCATGGTCTGCTTCTTTATGTGGTTTGATATGGACTGCTGTTCCCGAGCCATCACTGGGAAACTAGTTTTTCCAGAAAATCCGCTAAAAAAAAATTGCAGTCAGATCCCTATCAGAGTTCTCCCTCTGGCTCAGGCTATTCAGATGTTAATGAAGCCACCTGGGGAGGGTGGGGGAGGGATCAGAGAGATAGGAGAGTAGCACCTCTGAATATAGCCAGAGTTGCTTGTCTTGCTTGGAATGACTATTATATCTGAGATTTCCTCGGGGCGTGTCACCTATGTGTGCTGCTGTGGGGAGATTGCCCCCAGGGGGTCTGGCCCACTGGAGTCACGGTCAGATCCTCCGCTGCCAGCCTGGGACGGTGCACTCCCAACTCCAAAATCAGTCGCTGCCTCCCGGGGACTCCCCGTCCCACTTGACGCATTGCCGCGCCGCCCCCACGACCCGGCTGGGCTCCCCTCCGGGATCAGCTCAGGCGAGTGGAGCAGCTCCCTGCACCTGCGCCGCGACCACACATCCCAGCTGGGACGCCACTCTCCCCGCTCCAAGACCCGTCACTGTGTCCCAGGGACTTCTCCCACCGGCTGTGCCGCCACGCTACCTGCGCGAACCAGCTGGTCCCCCTCCCGGAATGAGTTCGGGGGCTAGGGCTAGGCCCCATGTTTGTGCCATCTGCCCCCCTGGGCTTTGCCCCAAATCGGGCGCCGAAGGTCACCTGACTGGTTCGCTGGCTCCAGGCTCTGAAAACAATCGCTGCCTCCCCGTATTTGTTCGTTCTCCGTCTCTAAATCTGTGTTTGTTGTTCAGAGTTCGTAGATTGTTATGTATGTGATCGATTCACTTGTTTTTCCGAGTCTTTGTTGCAAGAGGGATCCACGGTAGCGTCCACCTAGTCCGCCATTTTGGCCCCCTAAATAAAAATTTTTAATGAACCTCTTAAACATTGTCTTTGTTGCATACCTCTTATAATGAAACTGAAAACAGAAACAATAAAAAAAAAATCACCAAAATAAAAATGTAGTCTTTGAAAAGATGAATAAAACTGATAAACCTAAAGCCAGGTAAACCAAAAGCAAAAGGAGAGAGGGAGAAAACATATTATAAATATGAGAAATGAAACAGAAGCCATTACTAATGATTCCATGTACAATTAAAGGGTAGTAAAGGAATAGCATGAATGACTCTATGCTCATAAATTTGATAACTTAAATGAAATAGACAAATTCCTTGAAAGACACAAACTACCAAAACTCATACAAAAGGAAGTATATAATCTAAACAGGCCTATACCTATGAAAGGCATTGACTTAATAATTAATAAGCTTCAAAAAAGAAAGCACCAGAACTAAATGGTTTTGCTGGTGCATTTTACCAACCATGTAAGGAAGAAATAACACCGATTATTCATAGTATCTTCCAAAATATGGAAGTACTTTCTAACTCCAGTTTCTAAATCATTCTATGAGGCCAGCACTACCATAATACCAAAACAAGAAAAAAATTACGTGAAAACTACAAACCAAAATCTCTCATGAACATAGATTCAAAAAGCCTGATCAAAATATTATTGAATTGAATCCAGCAATGTATAAAAAATTATACATTACAAAAAAGATGGATTTATTGCAGGTATTCATTGCTTATTCAACTTTCAAAAATCAGTCAAGGTAATCCACCATATCAGCACACTAAAGAAGAAAAATCATATGATTATATTAATTGATATAGAAATAGCATTTGAGAAAATCCAACACTCTCACGTTTTTAAGAAAACCCTCATCAAATTAGGAATATAAGGTAATTTCCTCAACATGATTATGAATATTTGCAAAAATCCTGCAGCTAGCATGAAACTTAATCTTGAGAAACTGGATATTTTTGCCCTAATATACAGAACAAGGCAAAGATATCCATTCTCATCACTTCTGTTCAACATTGTGCTGGAATTCCTTGCTGTCAAAATAAAGACAAGAAAAGAAAAATTATACATATCAGTAAGGATGAAGTAAAAGTGTCTTTGTTAACCAATGACATGATTTTTTGTATACAAATTCTCAGCAATCAGAGGGATAAAAGCCCTAGAACTAAGTAAGTATAGTATTTCACAAGACACAAGGTTAATATACAAAAGTCAATTACTTTCCTATACACCAGAATTAAACAATTGGAATTTGAAATAAAAATAAACAATATCATTTACAATAGCACCAAGAAAAATGAAATGGTTCTATATAAATCTAACAAAATATGCATGGGATCTATATGGAAAAAACTAAAAAACTCCAGTGAAAGAAACCTGAGACATTTGGTAATTATGAATTTGATAACCAATGTTATTCAGATATCAATTATTCCAGACTTTGTCTATTGGATTCAATGCAATACCAACCAAAGTACCAGCAATCAACAAATTAAATCAACAAATTAAAAATTTAATTTGGAAAAGCATAAGGCACAGAACAGCCTACAAATTACTGAAGAAAAACAAAGTTGGAGGACGGACGCTATCTAACTTCAAAAGTTATTATAAAGCTACAGTGATCAAGACAGCATGCTATTGATGAAACAATAAACACAAAGATCAATAGAACAGAACACAGAGCACAGAAATATAGTCAATCAATTAATCTTTGACAAAGGAACAGAGTAGTCAATAGGAGACTATTTATGTTTCTTTAAATAAAATAAAAATAAAATAAAAACCCAGATTAATAAATCATTTTCTAAAAAATACAAATTTGCTACAATTGACCTTAGTAGAGACAGAAATTCTAAACAGTAATAGTGAAAGAAGAAATAGACAAAGTAATTCAAATGTTTTAACACAGAAAATCACCTGTTCCTAATGTTTTCAAAGTAGACTTTTACCAAAACTTTAAAGATTATATAACCTTCATGTTACTTGACCTAGAGCGCTACTGGTGGCAGCCCCACCCTCCTGATTCTAGGTGACAATCCTGGGTATGGTCTTTGTCCCCTTGGCCCTGAGTGACCCTGTTCTCCTGCTCCACCAGGATGGTGGCCTAACTCCATTGACTTTGGGTAGTGACCCCATTCTCCTGGCCCAATGAGGTGATAGCTCTGTCCACTGGAATTTAGATGGTAGCCCCATCCTTTGAATTGAGGAACAGGCGGCCCCACCTATCTTGCTCATACCAGCAGTCCTGCTAGTTTCTGAATTGCTCCCAGCTTTCCTTTTCTTGGAGGACAACAGATGTTCATAGCCAATGATGCATTCTGTTGTGCCATTTCCTACCTGTAGAATTCCAGGAACTGCACAATTTTCCTTCATTTCTTTTCATCTCTGTTCCCTTTAGTATATTCTGAGAAAGTTCTGCTGAGAAAGTTGATTGGAACCGTAGTTCTCAGCCTAAAGATGGTGGAATAGACAGACACTTCCGGCAAGCCCTCTTACAACAAAGACCAAAAAAAAAAAAAACAAGTGAAATGAGTATATTTATGACAAGCTAGGAGCCCTGAACACCAAATGCAAAGTCAGAAAACATACTGAGGGGGAGGGGGAGGAAGAAACAGTTCAGAAGCAGAGGGGAGTTACCAGACCTGAATCATCGGGAGCCCTCAGGCACCATTCCTGGGAGTGGCTGTGACAGGCTGGTACTAGCATTTGGCTGCAGTTTCCTCAGGGAGAAGCAGCCAGCTGCAGAGCCTACTCACGCCTCCGGAACCAGAGAGGAATGACACTCACGGCAAAAGCTAAGTACTTGCGTATATTTTACCATGTCCCCCCACCCCCAAGCCAACTTTAGTGGCTGTTGATTTCCCTGGGCCTGAGATAGGTCCTGTTCAGTGCCTAGAGCTATCCTCCAGGCCCTGGAGAAGCAACAAATTCGCAACTAGGGGAAAAGATAATTTGCCAGGTCCACTAACTGGAGGAGCTCAGGACAGAAGCAGCTCCTGTTCAGGCATAAAAAGTCTGTGGACTTTGAGTAACTTCTCCCTCTGCATGGATCTGTGTGGACCTGTTTCAGGAGAACAGGCCCTTTTTGGCAGACTACAACTGTTTCAGCCGTGTGGTGGAGAGGTGGGTGTTTGATGTTTGACACAGCTTTGCCTATTAAACAGGGTCCTTACCTACACACATCAGGAGCCTAAGGACTGGTGGCTCCACTCATGTCACCCAGCCACCCACAACAGGGGTCCAAGGATAACTGATACCTCTGAGTCCTTACACCCAAAAGAACTGGGTGCCCATGGTCCGTCTGCAGAACCCACCCACCTGCATGCTCTAGGGAATAGGGCCACGCTTTTCTCAGAGACACATGGGAGAAGATTCTCAGCCCCCTGCCTTGTTCAGAGAGTGATCCCCCCCCTGCTGAAACCAGATACTAGTACCTACACCAATCACCCCTGCTGCTCTAAGACTGTAGAACAGAGCCTGTACCACACATTTGATGATCAGCTACCTGGATATCTGAGCTGAATTCATATAAGAAAAGTGAATGGACTCCTAGACTGATATACCAGATAACAGTTCTAGCCAACTGGGGACAGGTCGTCAGTGCTTCAAAGGTAAAAATAATCAAGCTAGCTCACTCAAGCAACCCATTTGGGCATATCGAAACAAAACAAATCAAGAAGCTACGATACAATAGGCAAACACAAAATACACTAATACAATAACTTATAGATGGCTCGGAGACAACAGTCAATATCAAGTCACATAAAGAAACAGACCATTATCTCCTCAACAAGCTTTGAAAACAAAGAATGAAGGGATCTTCTAGAAAAAAGTGCCTCCCTGGAATTACCAGAGGCAGAATACAAAAGATTAAAATACAGAACCCTTCAAGGCATCAGAAAGGAAATCAGGCAATACACAGAACCAGAAAAGGAACACAGAGATAAAGCAGTTGAAGAAATTAAAAAGTTCTTCAAGAACATAATGAAGAATTGAATAAGCTGCAAGAATCCATGGAGAGACAGCAATCAGAAATTCAGATTAACAATAAAATTACAGAATTTGACAACTCAATAGTCAGAGGAGCAGAACTGAGCAAGTGGAAGGCAGAATTGGTGAGCTTGAAGATAAAGCACTTGGCACCAATATATTTGAAGAAAAATCAGATAAAAGAATTAAAAAAAAATGAAGAAATCTTAAGACTTATGTGGGACTCTATCAAGAGAAATAACCTACAAGTGATTGGAGTACCAGGGCAGGGGGGGATAACAGAAAATACAGAGAGAATTGTTGAAGATTTGTTGACAGAAAACTTTCATGATATTGTGGAAGATGAGAAGATATCTATCCAAGATGCTCATCAAACTCCACATAAGGTAAATTTTAAAAGAAAGTCACCAAGACATAAAATAATGAAACTTACCAAAACCAAAGATAAAGAGAGAATTTTAAGAGCAGCTAGGGATAAACAAAAAGTCACCTACAAAGTAAAGTCAATAAGAATAAGCTTGGATTACTCGGCAGAAGCCGTGCAGGCAAGAAGGCAATGGGATGACTTATATAAAAAATTGAAAGAAAAAAATTGCCAACCAAGAATCATATATCCAGCAAAACAGCCTCTTAAACATGAAGGTGAAAATAGGACATTTCCAGATAAACAGAAGTTTAGGGACTTTGTAAAAACCAAACCAAAACTACAAGAAATACTAAAGGGAGTTCTTTGGTTAGAAAATCAGTAATATCAGGTATCAACCCAAGACTAGAACACTGGGCAGAGCAATCAGTTGTCAACCCAGACAGGGAAATCACAAAAATTAATCAAGATAAAAAAAATGCTCAGAACAAGGAAAGTGATGTCATTATGTAAAAGAAGACAACATTAAAACAATAAAGAGGGACAAAGAAATGTAGTCATAGATCTTTCATATGGAGAGAAAGACCAGGTGATATAAAAAAATAAAAGGTTTAAACTTAGAAATATAGGGATAAATATTAAGGTAACCACAAAGGAGACTAAATATCCTACTCATCAAAATAAAATATAAGAAAAAAATAGAGACTCAGCAGAAACAAAATCAACAACAATGAATAAGAGGAAAGGACAACATAAAAAGATAAACTACACAGCACAAAAATTAAGTGGGAAAAAGAAACTGTAAACAACATACACACAAAACAAAACATCAAAATGATAGCACTAAACTCATATGTATCCATAATTATGCTGAAAGTAAATGGACTAAATGCACCAATAAACAGACAGAGAATGGCAGAATGGATTAAAAAAAACCACTATCCGTCTATATGCTGCCTACAAAAGGCACACTTAAGACATAGAGACACAAACAAAATAAAAATCAAAGGATGGAAAAATATGTATCAAGCAAACAACAATCAAAAAAGAGCAGGAGTGGCAATATTAATTTCTGACAAAATAGGCTTTAAAGTTAAATCCACCAGGAAGGATAAGGAAGAACACTATACAATGATTAAAGGGACAATACATCAAGAAGATATAACCATATTAAATATTTATGCACCCAATGACAGAGCTGCAAGATACATAAAACAAACTCTATCAGCATTGAAAAGTGAGATAGACAGCTCCACAATTATAGTAGGAGACTTCAACACACCACTTTCAGTGAAGGACAGGACATCCAGAAAGAAGCTCAATAAAGACACGGAAGGTTTAAATGCCACAATCAACCAACTTGACCTCATAGACATATACAGAACACTCCACCCAACAGCAGCCAAGTATACTTTCTTTTCTAGTGCACATGGAACATTCTCTAGAATAGACCACATATCAGGTCATAAAGCAAGCCTTAGCAGAATCCAAAACGTTGAAATACTACAAAGCATCTTCTTTGGCCAAAAGGCCATAAAAGTAGAAATCAATAGCAGAAAAAGCAGGGAAAAGAAATCAAACACTTGGAAACTGAACAATACCCTGTTCAAAAATATAGAAGACATTAAGGATGGAATAAAGAAATTCAAAGAATCCAATGAGAATGAAAACATTTCCTGTCAGAACCTTTGGGACACAGCAAAAGCACTGCTCAGAGGTCAATTTACTTCAATAAATGCACACATACAAAAGGTAGAAAGGGACAAAATCAAAGAATTATCCCTACAGCTTGAACAAGTAGAAAGAGAGCGACAAGAACAACAACAACAAAAAACTCTCAGGCACTAGAAGAAAGGAAATAATAAAAATTAGAGCAGAACTAAAGGAACTAGAAAACAAAAAAGCAATTAAGATTTCTTTGAAAAAATCAACACATTGATAAACCATTGGCCAAACTGACAAAAGAAAAACAGAAGAGGAAGCAAATAACTCGAATAAGAAATGAAATGGGCAATATTACAACAGACCCAACTGAAATTAAAAGAATCATATCAGATTACTATGAAAAATTGTACTCTAACCAATTCGAAAATCACCAATTCAAAAATCTAGAAGAAGTAGATGAATTCCTAGAAACACACTACTTACCTAAGGTAACACAAAGAGAGGTAGAACAACTAATCAGACCCATAACAAAACAAGAGATTGAAAATATAATTAAAAAAAAAACTCTCCCCCCACAAAAAGCCTTGGCTCGACCGCTTCACTGCAGAGTTCTACCAAACTTTAGAGAAGAGTTAACACCAGTACTACTAAAGGTATTTCAGAACATAGAAAAAGATGGAATACTCCCAAATTCATCTTATGAAGCCACCATATCCCTGATACCGAAACCAGGTAAAGACAACACACAAAAAAGAAAATAACAGACCTATATCCCTCATGAACTTAGATGCAAAAATGCTCAACAAAATTCTAGCCAATAGAATTCAACAACATATCAAAAAAATAATTAACCATGGCCAAGTGGGATTCATACCAGGTATGCAGGGATGGTTCAACATTAGAAAAACTATTAATGTAATCCATCATATAAACAAAACAAAAGACAAAAAGCACATGATTTTATCGATCAGTGCAGAAAAGTCATCTGACAAAGTTCAACACCCATTCCTGTTAAAAACTCTCAGCAAAACAGAAATAGAAGGAAAACTCCTCAACATGCTAAAGGACATTTATACAAAGTCAACAGCCAACATCATCCTAAATGGAGAGAGTCTGAAAGCATTCCCCTTCAGATAGGGAACCAGGCAAGGATGCCCTTTATCACCATTCTTATTCAACATTGTGCTGGAGATCCTACCCGAGCAATTAGGCTAGATAAATAAATAAAGGGCATCCAGATTGGTAAGGAAGAAGTAAAATTATCTCTATTTTCAGATGACATGATCTTATACACAGAAAACCCTAAAAGAATCCTCAAGAAAACTACTGAAACTAATAGAATAGTTCAGCAGAGAATCAGGATACAAGATAAACATACAAAAAAAAAAACAGTTGGATTCCTCTACACCAACAAAAAGAACGTCAAAGAGAAAATCACCAAATCAATACCATTTACTGTAGCCCCCAAGAAGATAAAATACATGGGAATAAACCTTACCAGAGATGTAAAAGACCTAAACATAGAAGACTATAAGATACCACAGCAAGAAATCAAAAGAGACCTACATAAGTGGAAAAACATAACCTTGCTCATGGGTAGGAAGACTTAACATTGCAAAAATGTCTGTTCTACCAAAGCGATCTATAGATACAATACAATTCCGGTCCATATTACAATGACATTTTTTAATGAGATGGAGAAACAAATCACCAACTTCATATGGAAGGGAAAGAGGCCCCGGATAAGTAAAGCATTACTGAAAAAGAAGAACAAAGTGGGAGGCCTCACTCTTCCTGATTTTAGAACCTATTATACCGCCACAGTAGTTAAAACAGCCTGGTATTGGTACACCAACAGATACTTGTACCAATGGAACAGAATTGAGAATCTAGACATAAATCCATCCACATATGAGCAGCTGATATTTGACAAAGTCCCAAAGTCAGTTAAGTGGGGAATAACAGCCTCTTTAAAAAATGGTGCTGGCATAACTAGATATTCATCTGCAAAAAAATGAAACAAGACCCATACCTCACAGCACGCACAAAAACTAACTCAAAATGGATCAAAGACCTAAATATAAAATCTAAAATGATAACAATCATGGAAGAAAAATAGGGACAACATTAGGATCCCTAATACATGGCATAAACAGTATATAAAACATTATAAAGAATGTAGAAGAAACACTAGATAACTGGGAGTTCCTAAAAATCAAACACTTATGCTCATCCAAAGATTTCACCAAAAGAGTAAAAAGACTACCTACAGACTGGGAAAAAAGTTTTTAGCTGTGACATCTCCGATCAGTGTCTGATCTCTAAAATCTACATGACACTGCAAAAATTCAACCGCAAAAAGACACCTAACCCAATTAAAAAATGGGCAACGTATATGAACAGACACTTCATTAAAGAAGACATTCAAGTAGCTAACAGATATGTAAGGAATTGCTCACGATTATAAAAAAAAAAAAAAAAAAATTTTTTTATTAGCCATTAGAGAAATGCAAATCAAAACTACAATGAGGTTCCATCTCACTCCATCAAGGCTGGCATTAATCCAAAACACACAAAATAATAAATGTTGGAG
Source organism: Loxodonta africana (assembly GCF_030014295.1). Taxonomy (NCBI): domain Eukaryota; kingdom Metazoa; phylum Chordata; class Mammalia; order Proboscidea; family Elephantidae; genus Loxodonta; species Loxodonta africana. Next base: position 110,711,347 of record NC_087369.1, read on the forward strand.
AGGTTGTGGAGAGACTGGAACACTTATACACTGCTGGTGGGAATATAAAATTGTACAACCACTTTGGAAATCCACTTGGAGCTTCCTTAAAAAGGTAGAAATAGAACTACCATATGGCCCAGCCATCCCACTCTTTGGAATACATCCTAGAGAAATAAGAGCCTTTACATGAACAGATATATACACACCCATGTTCATTGCAACACTGTTTATAATAACAAAAAGGTGGAAGCAACCAAAGTGCCCATGAAGGGATGAATGGATAAATAAATTATGGTATATTCACACAATGGGATATTATGCTTCAATAAAGAACAATGATGAATCTGTGAAACATTTCATAACATGGACAAATCTGCAAGGCATTATGCTGAGTAAAATTAGTCAGTTGCAAAAGGACAAATATTTTATAAGACCACTATTATAAGAAGTCAAGAAATAGTTTAAACAGAGAAGAAAATATTCTTTGATGGTTATGAGAGGGTGGAGGGAGGGAGGGAGAGTGTTTTCACTAACTAGATAATAGATGAGAACTATTTTAGGTGAGAGGAAAGACAACACACAATACAGGAGAGGTCAGCACAACTGGACTAAACCAAAAGCAAAGAAGTTTCCTGAATAAACTGAATGCTCCGAAGGCCAGCATAGCAGGGCTAGGGATTTGTGGACCATGGTTTCAGGGGACATCTAAGTCAATGAGCATAATAAAATCTGTTAAGAAAACATTCTGCATCCGCCTTTGGAGAGTGGCATCTGGGGTCTTAAATGCTAGCAAGCGGCCATCTAAGATACATCAATTGGTCTCAACCCACCTGGGGCAAAGTGGAATGAAGAACACCAAGGACACAAGGCAATTATGAGCCCAAGACACAGAAAGGGCCACATAAACCAGAGACTACATCGGCCTGAGACCAGAAGACCTAGATGGTGTTCAGCTACAACCGATGACTGCCCTAACAGGGAACACAACAGAGAACCCCTGAGGGAGCAGGTAAGCAGTGGGATGCAGACCCCAAATTGTCATAAAAAGACCAGACTTAATGGTCTGACTGTGACTAGAAGGACCCCAGTGTTCATGGTCCCCAGACCTTCTGTTAGCCCAAGACAGGAACCATTCCCAAAGCCAACTCTTCAGACAGGAATCGGACTGGACTATGGGATAGAAAACGATACTGGGGAAGATTGAGCTTCTTGGATCAAGTAGACACATGAGACTATGTTGGCATCTCCTGTCTGGAGGTGAGATGAGAGGGCATAGGGGGTCAGAAGCTGGCCGAATGGACATGAAAATAGAAAGTGGAGGGAAGGAGTCTTCTGTCTCATCAGTGGGAGAGCAATTAGGAGCATATAGCTAGGTGTTTATAAATTTTTGTGTAAGAGTCCTACTTGATTTGTAAACTTTCAGTTAAAGCACAATAAAAATTTTTAAAAAGGATAGTTGCCTTTTATAGACATTTCAACATTATTTAATGCATTAATTCAAGAAGTATTTATCAAGTAACAGTTTGTTTTAGGCTACCAACCCAAAATTTACAGGTTTGAACCCACCCAGCGACACCTCTGGAGAGAAGCCTGGTGATCTTTTCCGTAAATATCACAGCCAAGAAAACAATATGGAGCACAGTTCTACTTTGTAACACATGGGGTTACCATGATTTGAAATGGACTCAATACCAACAAGTTTGGTGTTTTTGGTTTTACTATGTGATAGGCAAGGTTCTGGAGCTCTGGTGGTGTTTAGGTGTTGGGCTGCTAACCAAAAAAGGCCAGCAGTTCAAATCCACCAGCTGCTCCTTGGAAACCCTATGGGGCAGTTCTACTCTGTCCTAGGGTCGCTATGAGTCGGAATTCGCTCCAGGGCAATGGGTTTGATTTTTTTTCGTTTTTTAGGCAAGGTTCTAAGCACTGGAAGCACAGTGATGAACTAGAGAAACTATTTCATAGCCTCATGGAGCTTATATTCTATTAAAGGACTCATACAATATGCAAGTATATAAGTGTTTATCAACAATGCTTGACGAATGACTATCACTAAAGAGAGGGGAAGGAAATTTCTCTATAGGTATGTTAATTTTTAGCAAACCAAACCAAAACCCAAATTCATTGCCGTTGAGTCGATTCCAACTCATAACAACCCTAAAGGACAGAGTAGAACTGCCCCACCGGGTTTCCAAGGAACGGCTGATGGATTCAACCTGCCGACCTTTTGCTTAGCAGCTAAGCTCTTAACCACTGCACCACCAGGACAAAAGCAATGTAAACACATTTTTAAAAATGCAAACGTGGGGACCTTGAGATCTTAAGTCATGGATCTAAGCTCTTCAACCTTTCTTACATTTCTTCCTCACTGTCACATTGTAAATGGACTGGGTCATTTTTCAATCAATGTGTTTTCAAGATTTTTCTTAGTGTTGTGTGTAGTAATATTTCATTTTCTGATAAATATTCCACTGTGTGATCAAATAATTCAATTAAGCTTTCTCTGGTTGTTAGACATTTGTGCTATTTTTAGTCTTTAGGTATTATGAACATTTGTGCAGTGGACTTCTGTATATATCTCCTGATACACATGAACTAGCGTTTCCGCTGTGTGTACACTGAGGAGTGGAATAGCTCAAAAGATGATCATGTTCAACAGAACAAGACACTTCCAAATTGTTTTCCAAAGTGGCAATACCAATTTGAACTCTCACCACAGTGTATAAGAATTCCCATTGATCCACATAGTCTCCAGTACCTGATATTGTCAGACTGCTTAGTAGTTTTCCTATCATCTGGATTTTAAATGGATTTCATTGTGGTTTTAATTTGCATTTCCTCAATTACTGAGCACCTTTTCACCGTACTTATCTTTTTTTTTATTGATTCGTGACTGTTCTTGATATATTCTGCCTATTGATTTTTTTTGCCACTTTTTTTTTTTTTTTGAGCTATGTGCTGCAAGAATCCTCATTCATTTTGTGGCTTGTCTTTTCACGTCATCGTGTTGTTTTTTTGTTCATTTTCTGATTTATTTTAACTTTTATTAAGAAAAATTTCAAATGCATAAAAAGTAAACAGAGTAGTATAATGAAACCCCATGTACATCACTCAGCTTCAGTGATGATCAATCTACTCACAGTCTTATTTCAGCTACACCTCCACCCACTCCCCACATGCTCAACTTGGTGGTTTTTATTATATACACCAGTTCTTTGCTGGAATGGAAATTACAAATATTGAAATGCAAATTTCTTAACTATACAATTTTAACAACTGGATATATTCACGTAACCCAAATCCCTTCAAGATTTAGAAAGTTTCCATCTCTCCATAAAGTTCCTTCATGCCCCTTCCAAGTCAGTCCCTACTTTAGACCTAACACTCAAAAACGTGCTCTGGTTTTCTTCACTTTAGGTTAATTTCGCCTGTTCTAGAACTTCGTGCAAATAGAGTCACAGTGATGTACTCACTGATGTCTAACTTCTTGTGCTCAGCCAAATGTCTGTGAGATTTATCCATGTTACTGTCTATACCAGTTGCTCATCCCTTTTTTATTACAGAGTAGTATTCCATTGTAAGACTATTCCAAACTTATTTATCCATTCTCCTTTTGTTAGACATTTAAGTTGTTTCCATTTTGGGGCTACTGTAAATAAAGCTGCTGTGACCAAGTATACATATGTTTTCATTTTTCTTGAAAAAACCCCTAGAACATCTAAAGGTGTTGAACCAATTGACGTTTCTACTAGTAATATATCTGAGTTCCAGTTTTTTTTTACATACTCCGCAACACTTGGTATTTCACTCCTTTAAATTTTAGTGATACTGGATAGACAAACACCATAGGATGGTACATCATATTGTGTGGTGGCTGTAAGATATCACATATTGTGGCTTTAATTTGTGCTTCCCTGATGTCCAATGAGACTAGTCATCATTTAGTAGTCTTTTTTTATTTTTTAATTTTCTCTTTTTTTTTTATGTTTAGTCTTTATTGTGCCTTGTTTAAGAAATCTTATCCTATCCCAAGGTTACAAATGTATTTGTGTATCACTTTATAGAAGCTTTATAATTCTAACTTTCACCGTTCAATCAACAATCAACTTGATAAATTTTTTTGTACGGTGTGAAGTAGGAATCAAGGTCATTTTTTCCACACACATATCCAATTGACCTTGCGCCATTTATTGCAAAGATAATCTCTCCACTGTTAAACAGAGGCTTATCTGTCATAGATCTAAATATCCTTGTATGTGTGGGATTTATTCTGGGCTCCACAAGTTTCTATTAGTTTGTATATCTTTGTCACAATATGCTTTAATTTTATAATTGGTATTTTATGATATAACATTAGTATATGTTCGCCAACTTTTGTTATTTTGTTATGTTGCTGGTGGCAGCTGCTGCTTCTCCTCTTTCTCTTCCTGCTCCGCCTTTTCCTTGTTTTCCTCCTTCTCCACTCCTGCTTCTGTTTCTAGATTACTTAGCTATTCCTGGCTCTTTGAATTTCAATATTGGGTTTAGAATCCACTTGCCAATTTCAATTAAAAAAAATTTAGGGTTTTGATTGAGATTGTATTGAATCTGTGTGTTGATTTGGGGAGGATTGGGATGTTTACAAAACTGAATTTTCCAATCCTTGGCCATGGTATATTCCCCCTTTTATTTATGTCTTCTTCAATATCTCTCTGCAATGTTTTGAAGCTTTCAGTGTAGATGTCTTATACATCTTTTGGTTACATGTAATACTTGGAATCTGGCAGCTTTAGATAACACTGTAGATTGTACATACATTAAAAAAATTTCTTGCTGGTCTGTAGAAAAGCCATTGATTTTTAAAAAAAAAAAAATTGCCTCTGTACCTACTGATCTTAATAAATTCTCCTATTCATTCTAATACTTTATGTTTAGATTCTTTTAAAAATTTGTATATGTACAATACTGTTGTCTGTGAATAATGAGTTTTATTTCCAGTCCTTACAACTTTTATGTTTTTTTCTAGTACTGATTTGAATGTGTGTTTCATTAATTGTTGTGGCTGATCTGTTGTTGATTTGTCCTCATTCATAGAGTATAACCTTTCTGGGATTCCTAACTGGATGGATGTCTAAGATGTTCACCAAGTAGGGTTGTCAGATAAAATACAAAATTTAAATTTTACATAAAAATGAACAATTTCTAGTATAAATATATCCCCAATAACACATGGAACAAGTTTATACTAAAAAAAAAAAAAAAAAAAGCTATTTATGTGAAATTCAAATTTAATTGGTCAGCCTGTACTTTTGTTCCCTAATTCCGGTAACTCTGTCTCCAAGACACATCTTAATTGGTGGGCCTTACCTCCAATTATTTTTCTTCTCAGCAGTGTGAAATTTCTGAGAATTCTACATGACTTCTCAACCTTTTATTTACACCTTTATGCTTTTAAAATTTTTTTTTCTTAGCTTCTTTGGTACTGTTTATGAAATGACATATACCACCGGGGCAAATTGCCACAGAATGTTGGGATCACCTCAATGCACTTCCCTTCCCTCCAGAATCCTGACCCCCAAATTCCTGGATGACTTGGGCACTCTATGATGCAATTAAGCATATATTGTCTGCATTTTGTCACTTTTCACTAGGTATTTTCAGTGGGAAGTTTGCTCTAAAACAAGCTACACTGCTGATATTACAAGAGTAGAATAACTTGTTTCTTGGGCATTTTTTTTTCCCTCAGTTCATTCCTTAGACATTTTTTGAATGTACTGGCAAAACGATCTGGACTAGTGTTTTCTTTATGAAAAGATTTATATACATGTCCAGTTTCTTTAGTACTTACATGTGTATTCAAATTTTCTGTTTTTTTCTTTAGTCAGTTTTATAAGTGATATTTTATAGGAACTTATCCAATTTGTCTATATTTTCAGTTTGTTGGCAAAAATACTTCATAGTCTCTCGTTGTCTTTGCCATGGATTGAATTGTGTCCCCCCCAAATTATCTGTCAATTTGGCTAGGTCGTAATTCCCAGTGTTGTGTGATTGTCCATCATTATTTGTCATCTGATATGATTTTCCTATGTGTTGTAAATCCTTTCACTATGATGTTAATAAAATGGGATTAGCAGCAGTTTTGTAGACTCAATCTACAAGATTAATCTATAATTTAAGCCAATCTCTTTCAAGATATAAAAGAGAGAAGTGACCAGAGAGATAGGGGGATCTCATACCAATATGAAAGCAGCACCTGGAGCAGAGCTTGTCTTTTGGACCAGGGATTCCTGCGCAGAGAAGCTCCTAAACCAAGGGAAGATTGATGACAAGGGCCTTCCTACAGAGCCAATAGAGAGAGAAAGCCTCGCCCTGGAGCTAGCACCCTGAATTTGCACTTCTAGCCTACTAGACTATGAGAGAGTAAGTTTCTCTCTGTCAAAGCCATCCACTTGTGGTATTTCTGTTATAACAGCACTAGATAAATAAGACAGTCTCTAAATACCTGCTCGTTTGTATTTATGTTTCTTTCTCATTCCTAATATTGTTTAGGAAACTCTGGTAGCATAGTAGTTAAGAGTTCAGCTGCTAATAAAAAGGTCAGCAGTTCAAATCCACCAGGCAATCCTTGGAAATTTTACAGGGCAGTTCTACTCTGTCCTATGGGGTCACTATGAGTTGCAATCGACTGGAAGGCAATGGGTTTGTTTGTTTGCTTGCTTGCTTGTTGGTAATGACTAATGGGAGCCCTCGTGGTGAAGTGTTTAAGAGCTTGGCTGCTAACCAAATTTTGGCAATTCAAATCTACCAGCTTCTCCTTGGAAACCCCATGGGATAGTTCTGCTTTGTCCTATTATGAGTCAGAATAGACTCGATGGCAACGGGTTTGAGTTTTGGTTGGAATGACTAATGACATTGAGCATATTTTCATTTGAATTTTTTCTTCAAAAAAATGTCTATTCAAGTTCTTTGCCCATTTTTTGACCGGATTCTTTGTCTTTTTGTTGTTAAGTTGAGTGGGTTCTTTATATATTCTTGATATTAAACTTTTATCAGTTGTATGGTTTCCCAAATTTTTCTCCAAATCTGTAGGTGTCTCTTCCTCTTGTTGATAAAGTCCTTTGATGCGTAAGAATTTTTAATTTTGATGAAGTCCAATGACTCTATTTTGTCTTGTTTTGCTTGTGCTTTTGGCATCACGTCTTAAAATCCATCATTGAAAAGTAGGTCCTGATGCATTACGCTGTGTTGTCTTCTAAGAGTTTTATGGTTTTAGTGCTTATACAGGGTCACTATGAGTCAGAATTGACTCGATGGTAGTGGGGGTTATTTAGGTTCTTGGCCCATTTTGAGTTAATTTTCATATATGCTAGGAGGTGTGTCTTAGAAGAAGTACAACCAGAATGCTCCTTAGAAGCAAGGATGGCAAGAATGCGTCTTACATACTTTGGACATGTTGTCAGGAGGGATCAGTCCCTGGAGAAGGACATCATGCTTGGCAGAGTACAGGGTCAGCAGAAACAAGGAAGACCCTCAACAAGGTGGAATGACACAGTGGCTACAACAATGAGCTCAAGCATAATGATGATTGTGAGGATGGCTCAGGACTGAGCAGTGTTTCATTCTGTAGTGCATAGGGTCACTATGAGTCGGAACCTACTTAATAGCACCTAACAACAACAACAAGGAGATGTGGGTCCAGCTTCACTCTTTTGCATGTGAAATCCAGTTTTTCCAGCATTGTTTGTTGAGGACAGTATTCTTTTCCATTGAATGGCCGTGACACTCCTGTCAAAAATCAACTGATCATAGGTGATCAGGTTTATTTCTGAACTCTCAATTCTATCCTGTTGGTCTATATGCTTACCATTGTATCAGTACCAGACTGTTTTGATTATTGTAGCTTTATATTATGTTTTGAGATTGGGAGGTGTGAGTCCTCCTACTTTGTCTTCTTTTTCAGGATGGCTTTGGCTATTTGGGGCGTCTTGTTATTACATGTAAATATGGGGATTGAATTTTTCACTTCCGTAAAGAAGGCTGTTGGAATTTTGATGGCAATTGCATTGAGCCCATAGATTTCTTTGAGTAGTATTAACATCTTAAAAATATTAAATCTTTATTGTTTGCCTTGTATATCTATTTCATCCTTTAACTTTCAACCTTTCTGTGTCTTTATGTTTAAGGTATGTCTCTTGTAAACACTGTATACCTGAAGTTTTTTGAAAATGCAGTCTGATAATCTCTCATTTACCTGGTGAAATTAATCCACTTATAATTTTTATTGCAATGATCATTAATTTTATGAACCTTATATTTACCATTTTAATTTGTCTTCCTTATTCTATGTACTTGGCTTTTTATTGATTTAGTTTTTGTATATTTTTTAGTTATTTGTAATTCATACACTCTATTATTTTAGTGGAAACCCTGGTGGCTTAGTGGTAAAGAGCTACAGTTGCTAACCAAAAGGTCAGCATTTCGAGTCTACCAGGAGCTCCTTGGAAACCCTACGGGGCAGTTCTACTCTGTCCTATAGGGTCGCTATGAGTCAGAATGGACTCGACAGCAACGGGTTTGGTTTTTTGGTTGGAATCATTTTAGTGGTTTTGTATGAATTTTTTACCAAAACAAGCATATCAGTAAGCATAATAAACTTAAATACGCAATCAAAATGTCAATCAATCTAAAAATACAAGAATATGAAAAAAAAAAAACAGAACACACTAGATATAAAAAGGTAGATGTCTCTTACCTCACTCGTTGAATAATACAAAGAATTTAGAACATTTTAAACTTAAATACCTGCATCTGGAGTCACCTGAGAGTTTGTCCATTATTTATTTTATTTGTGTTCTTTTATAAATTATCTTTATTAATTTATACAGAAAATTTTGTTTACATATACTTTTTATCTTTTACCATTTTATTTACTCACTGTTTTGAATATCATGGTGACCCCATGTGTTACAGAATAGAGCTGCCCAGAAGAGTTTTCTTGGCTCTAATTTTAAAGGAAACATATCGCCAGGGCTTTCTTCCATGGTACCGTATAAGGTTGCTGTGAGTCGTAATTGAAATGAGAGTAACGGGTTTATTATTATTATGTATCTCAGACTGTTCTTCAGAGGTCATTTGTTCATCCTTTAGAAGTTAACTTAGTACAGGTCTCTTGTTGATAATGATACTATTTTAAAACTAAAAGCATTTTTATTTCACCCTTGTTTTTCAATTATTGATGTGCTGGGTACATGTATTGGTTTTCTCCTGTCATATAACAAATCATTCCCAAACTTAAAGGCTTAAAAATAACACCATTTTGAAAATTTTTCTCATGAAATTATGAGTCACCAATTTGGGTGATATCTAGCTGGATGGTCTGCTGGTACCATCTGGGGTCACTCATGTGGCTGCATTCAGCTTGGGGATTAGTTGGGGCTTCTGGTCTAGGGCAGGATTTCCCAATCTTAGCACTTACAATATTTTAAGTTTTATAATTCTTTGTTTGGCTGCTTACTTGTGCATTGGATCATCCACGACCTTTATTCACTAGATGCCAGTAGAACAAGTTGTTGATAATCAAAATTGTCTCTGAAGCTTTGACAACCAAAAATATCTCTAGTTCTGGAAAAAATTTGTCATTATCTCTTTAAATATTGCCTCTCCATTATTTCCATTCTCTCTTCTATAACTTTGTACATGTAAAAGGCATTCTAATTCAACCCTCCACGTATTTTAACATTTTATTTATTATTATTATTTTTTGCCTTATCATTGTTTTCCAGAGATGTTATTTCGGTGATTTCTTCTGGTACACCTTTCACTTCATTAATTCTGTCTTCAGTGGTTTATTTTGATGTTTCTTCTGTCAGATGAGGTTTTTCGAATTTGAATAATTTTTATTGTATTTAGAAGTTCCTTTTGTGTTTCATAAGTTCTTAAAAAAAAAAGTTCTTAGGTGGTGCAAATGATTAGCACACTTAGCAGCTAACCAAAAGACTGGAAATTCAATTCTACCCAGAGATGCCTCAAAAGAAAGGCCTGGTGGTATACTTCTGAAAAATAAGCTATTAAAGCCCTCTGGAGCATAATTCTACTCTGACATACATGGAGTTGCCATGAGTCAGGGGCAATTCATTGTCAATTGGTTATTGGTTTGTGTTTTGAATTTGTATGCCAATTCCTAATATTCTAGAGTTAATAGGTGACTTTTGTAATTCCATCCAGTATTTCTTTAACCTTTTATTTCTCTATGAGTCAGAATCAACTCAAAGGCCATGGGTATTCTAAATTCTGAAGCTGAGTAATCAAATATCTGAAGTCCTTATGTCATTAAATCTATTTTTTTTCCTTCACTTACTTTCAGTAATAATGTCTGATTTTTCCTTCTGCATTGTGATTTTTGATTATGAGTGCATAGTTAGCTGTTAATTGTTTGGAGTTCTTTGGGGGGACTAAATGGAGAAATTTTTAGAACATTCCATTGTTTACAACATATCAAAAACATAGTGATAAATTTCAACTCACACATGGCTTTAGAGTAAAAAAGACAAAAGAGAGTTCAAATTTGATGAACTGGACGATAGATGCTCCATACAAAGGAAATATTAGCTGACGTTTCATGTTACCATTCTAGAGTAAAGGACTGTGTTGCCAAATTTTTAATATTTAAGGCAAGCCAAAAATCCAGATATTTCTGAGAATATGACTTTTAGTAACAAAATAAAGAATTTTAAAATAATGCTGTGCAACTCAATACTGAGAGAAATAAACTATCAAGTCCAGTGGGAACAGAGTTGAACTAATAGTTGGTGACTTCCGGTATGTATCATAGAGACAATTAGTGGTAAATGGGAAAAATAAGGTGGGAATTTTGGAATATTTGGACACTTGAAGCTTTGGGATGCCTTTCTGAAATGTAATTTGTGTTTCGTGAAGAATAATCTGTGTGCTACATAAAAATATACTAAAAAATAGTCTCTACTTTTTTGATTGTGCAGTATTATAATTAAAATAATATTATAATAAAAGGGTATTTGATTATGCATTTTTAATACATGGACAGTTATTTGGTTATATATTATATACATCCATTGGTGTACAATATATGCACATTATAAATATACTCAAAAGAGGAATATAAGAAGGATGAGATTAAAATGGTGTAAATAAAACTTTAAAAATGTGTTTCTACAGTAGTCAAAACAGCCTGGTATTGGTACAACAACAGACACATAGACCAGTGGAACAGAATTAAGAACCCAGATATAAATCCATCCACATATGAGCAGCTGATATTTGACAAAGGCCCAGTGTTAGTTAATTGGGGAAAAGAGAGTCTTTTTAACAAATGGTGCTGTCATAACTGGATATCCATTTGCAAAAAAATGAAACAGGACCCATACCTCACACCAAGCGCAAAAACTAACTCCAAGTGGATCAAAGACTAAAATGATAAAGATCATGGAAGTAAAAACAGGGACAACCTTAGGAACCCTAATACAAGGCATAAACAATATACAAAATATTACCAAAAATGACGAAGAGAAACCAGATAACTGGGAGCTCCTAAAAATCAAACACCTATGCTCATCTAAAGACTTCACCAAAAGAGTAAAAAGACCACCGACAGACTGGGAAAGAATTTTCAGCTATGACATCTCCGACCAGTGCCTGATCTCTAAAATCTATATGATTCTGTGAAAACTCAACCACAAAAAGACAAACAACCCAATCAAGAAGTGGGCAAAGGATATGAACACACACTTCACTAAAGAAGATATTCAGGCAGCTAACAGACACATGAGAAAATGCTCTCGATCATTAGCCATTAGAGAAATGCAAATTAAAACTACGATGAGATTCCATCTTACACCAACAAGGCTGGCATTAATCCAAAAAACACAAAATAATAAATGTTGGAGAGGCTGCAGAGAGATTGGAACTCTTATACACTGCTGGTGCGAATGTAAAATGGTACAACCACTTTGGAAATCTATCTGGCGTTGTCTTAAACAGTTAGAAATAGAAGTACCATACAACCCAGAAATCCCACTCCTAGGAATATACCCTAGAGAAACAAGAGCCTTCACACAAACAGATACATGCGCACCCATGTTTATTGCAGCTCTGTTTACAATAGCAAAAAGTTGGAAGCAACCAAGGTGTCCATCAACGGATGAATGGGTAAATAAATTGTGGTATATTCACACAATGGAATAGTACGCATCGATAAAGAACAGTGACGAATCTGTGAAACATTTCATAACATGGAGGAACCTGGAAGGCATTATGCTGAGCAAAATTAGTCAGAGGCAAAAGGACAAATATTGTATAAGACCACTATTATAAGATCTTGAGAAATAGTATAAACTGAGAAGAACACATACTTTTGCGGTTATGAGGAGGCAGGGAGGAAGGGTGGGAGAGGGTTTTTTACTGATTAGTTAGTAGATAAGAACTGCTTTAGGTGAAGGGAAGGACAATACTCAATACATGGAAGGTCAGCTCAATTGGACTGGACCAAAAGCAAAGTAGTTTCCGAGATAAAATGAATGCTTCAAAGGTCAGCGGAGCAAGGGCGGGGGTTTGGGAACCATGGTTTAAGGGGACTTCTAAGTCAATTGGCAAAATAATTCTATTATGAAAACATTCTGCATCCCACTTTGAAATGTGGCATCTGGGGTCTTAAATGCTAACAAGCGGCCATCTAAGATGCATGAATTGGTCTCAACCCACCTGGAGCAAAGGAAAATGAAGAACACCAAGGTCACACGACAACTAAGAGCCCAAGAGACAGAAAGGGCCGCATGAACCAGAGACCTACATCATCCTGAGACCAGAAGAACTAGTTGGTGCCCGACCACAACCGATGACTGCTCTGACAAGGAGCACAACAGAGAACCCCTGAGGGAGCAGGAGATCAGTGGGATGCAGACCCCAAATTCTCATAAAAAGACCATACTTAATGGTCTGACTGTGACTAGAGGAATCCCGGCGGTCATGGTCCCCAAACCTTCTGTTGACACAGGACGGGAACCATCCCCGAAGACAACTCATCAGACATGAAAGGGACTGGACAGTGGGTAGGGGAGAGATGTTGATGAAGAGTGAGCTAATTATATCAGGTGGACACTTGAGACTGTGTTGGCATCTCCTGTCTGGAGGGGGGATGGGAGGATAGAGAGAGTTGGAAGCTGGCAAAATTGTCACGAAAGGAGAGACTGGAAGGGCTGACTCATTGGGGGAGAGCAAGTGGGAGTACGGAGTAAGATGTATGTAAGCTTATATGTGACAGACTCCCTTGATTTGTAAACGTTCACTTGAAGCTCAATAAAAGTTAATAAAAGAAACATACACACACAAAAAAAATGACAATGGATGTATTTAGTAGAGGGAGAGAAGGAAAAATTGCTGGAATGATATCATTGAATAGAGAAGAAGGGAGGGTGTAGCACTGAATGGTAGCATGAACAGTTTATCTGAGAATGTAGAGGCAGTTGCCAAAATTTGGGTGGTGTGGCATTGGGAGTCTGGAAGTTCTGATTGCTTCATTTTTTTCTCAATAAAGTGGTGTCCAGGCATGGATCAGTAATGCGAAAAAAAATGTTTTTCTAATTTTAATGGCCTTGTACTATTATTAGCCAATATTAACTGGTATCAAAGCACATAGTCATTTAGGGAAAAGTTCATAATTAACAGTGGATATAAATATGTATTTTAAGTATTGTTGCTAACTTTAGCAAAATGTGGGTGACTTCTTGTATATGATGTAATTACTGCCATTTTTACCTTGTAGTAAGGCTAAGGCTAAGGAAGTGCTTCTACTAGAAGAATAAGTGTCAGTGCTGCCATTTTCATCTTCTTCACCTGAATTTGGAATATTGCTATTATTTTCAAACTGTAATATAATCAAGGAATATTTTAAGACTCTTGGCTATTGACTGAGAATTCATTTAGTTAATAATAGATTATATAATATGCAAATCCACTTAAATGGAACAGGTAAACCAAAATATTTAACAAGAAATTGAAAATAAATGAATGAGTGAAGGCATTACTGTCAACCCCTCCATATTGTGGTACTCCCATTCTCTCTTCAAGATAGCATGCCTACCAGCATTGTCAAATAAGCTTATGGAAAATGAATTGAGTTCAATACCAGTGTCAACATGTATATTAAATACTGGTAAAATGTAATTTCCTTCTGGTTTTGAAGACCCTGAAGAAATAGAAATCAAAGCTAAATTATTTATTTCTTAAGTTCCAATGGATCATCTTGAGCACCTTTGGGTTATTGCAACTCAATTTAGAGATGATTGCCCTTAAAGAAATATTATTGAAAACATAGTAAACAATTAGGCAATGATTTGTATAGTTTATGGATGAATTATGAATGATTGAAATAAGTTCCTGGAAAGCAATCTGGATATAAAATGTTATGTGATGAACAATGTAATAGAAATCTAAAAAAAAAAAAAAAAAACCTAAATAGTTGGATATACGGCTTTATGTAGAAAGATGTAAAAATATTTCTGAAATTTCAAGACCGAACACTGAAAAAAAGAGTAGTTACCATTAACAGAAATATGTTTTGGGTATTAGATGATAGGTTCACCTTTTTGACATGTTGAAAAAGAGGTCTTGGTAGAACATTGAAATGGAAATAGCTAGCAATCAGATAAAAAATTTGAAGAATGTCTCAGAGAAGTATGAATTAAGTACCTGTCTTAGATTCTTGGGGCTGCCATAAAAAACAAAGAGAAATAAAACAAAACAAAAAACACTACAAAGCTATAAAGTGGGTGGCTTTAAAGAACAGAAATTAATTTTCTCATAGTTCTAGAGGCTAGAAGTGAAAATCAGGGTATTGGACAAGTCAATTCCTTCTGAGGCTTTGAGACAGCGATTATTCCATGCTTCTCTGCTAGCTTCTGGTACCTCCAGGCACTCCTTGGCTTGCAGTTACAGTGTCACATAGCATCATTCATCTGTCTCCCTGTCTCTTTGTCTCTTTCTTTCATAAAGACGCCATTAATATAGGATGAGGACCCACCCTACTCAAGTATGACCTCACGTTAACTGATAACATCTTGCATGACCCTATTTGCAAATAGGGTCACATTCACAAGTGTCAGGGTTAGGACTTCAACATATCTTTTTTTTAGGGAATACAATTAAATCCATAACAGTCTGCTCTCTGACTCCCACCCCCCAAAATTCATCTTTCTAATGTGTAAAGTACATTCACCCCATCTCAGCATCCCAAAACTCTTAACTCATTCCAGCATCAACTCTAAGGCCAAAATCTCATCTTCTGAGTCGCCTAAATCAGGTTTGGGTGAGACCTTGGGTACAGTCCATCCTGGGGCAAAATTCCTCTCCATCTTGTTCAATTGTGAAACCTGGAATACAAGTTATCTGCTTCCAAAATACAATGGTGGAACAGGCAAAAGGTAAACATTCTCATTCCAAAAGAAAGAAACTGGAGGGAAAGAAACTGTCATGGGTATCAAAAAAAGGAGCCCTGGTGGCACAGTGATTAAGTGCTTGGCTGCTAACCAAAAGGTCGACAGTTCAAACCCACCAGCTGCTCTGAAAGAGGAGGATGTGGCGGTCTGCCTCTGTGAAGATTTACAGCCTTGGAAACCCTTTGGGAAACTCGAAATCAACTTAGTGGCAACAGGTATATGGATACCAAGAAAGTCCAAAACTCAGAAGAGCAAATCTCATTAGATTTCAAGGCTTGAAAATAATCCTCTTTTCTCCAAGCACATTCGGATAGTTGCTCCATCCTCTGGACTCTGGGCAGAAGCACCACCCTCTAGATTCTGGGTGGTGGACCCTTGACTCTGGGTGCTGGACCCAATTTTCGGGATTCTTAGGACATCAGCCTCATCTCCTCAGCTTTGGGCAGTGGCCCTCTTCTCTCAACCCACCATAGTGGTGACCTCAAAGTAGTGGCCCACCCTTTAAAACCTAGGCTCTGCCACCCCTCTGAAGCAAAGGAAGCAGCAGCATACCTCCCCCAGACCTATGCCAGCCATCCTGCTGGCCTCTGAACTGCTCTCAGAATCATCCTTTCCTTTTCTTGGGAGACAACACATGTTTGCAGTCAAGTAGGTTCATTGGCCAATTTCCTACCTGTAGAATTCCAGAAATTGAACAGCTTTCCTTCATTTCATTCCACTTCTGTCCCCTTCAATCTAAGCTGCTGGGATTGTTAGATAGATCCATAAGTCACGTATCTAATCTCTTTAGCAAATGGCTGTCTAGTCACACCCTTCATGGCCTCTCCTAAGCATGTTTTCTTATTTTTCACAATATGAATAAGCTGAGAATTCTCCAAATCTTCTTTTTTCACAGTTTATTTCTTAATTTATCTCTTTCCTCCTGCATTTTACTATAAGTAGCAAGGAAAATCCAGGCTGCACTTTAAGACGTTTCTTAGAACTTTCCACAGAAATATCCAAGTTCATCACTACAAGTTCTATTTTTGACAAAACACTGGAGCATAATTCAGTCAAGTTACTTGCCACTTTATAACAAGGATCATCTGTCATCATTTAAGTCCTTGCCAGAGACACATTTAATGTACTGTATTTTTACACAAATAACATGCACCCTCTGCATTTTTTGCCAGCCACACCTTCCCATGCAAGTCACCCTCACAAGCACCATGATGCCAATTCTCTTCCACACATTGCTGTAAAAAAAAAAAAAAAAATTACAATGTGTTGTGATAGCTGAGGTTGTGTTTCAACAAGGCTGGGCCATGATTTTCAGTGGTTTGGCAGTTACATAATGATGTAGTTTGGAAGTTATGTGATGATGTAATTTGGCAGTTATGTAAGAGTATAATTTGGCAGTTATGTAAGGATGTAATCTGATAGTTATATAATGATGTAGTTATTCTCCATTTTGTGATGTAATTATCTCCATGATGTGATCTGATGTGATCAGCCAATCAGTTGAAAGAAGAATTTCCTCAGGGGTGTGACTTGTTTCCAATACCTATACACTTTCTGGCAAAGCTCACTGACTTTTGCTTGCACTGGATCCTGCATTCAGCTCATCATCATCTGACCTCAGGTTCTTGTGACTTGAGCCCATGGCCTGCTGTATTGCCTACCAACCTTAGAATTTATCTGTCTACACAACCTGTGAGCCAGTGGCCTGTCATCTTATCAGCCAATCTTGGATTTGTCAGTCCCTACAGCTATTTTACAGCTATGTTAGTCAGGAGAAGCCTCCAGCTTGACACCTGACTAATGGACTTGGGACTTGCCAGCCTCTACAATCACGTGAGCTATTTCCTTGAGAGAAATCTCTCTCTCTCTCTTTCTATATATATATATATAAACCCAGTGCCGTCAAGTCGATTCTGACACATAGTGACCCTATAGGACAGAGTAGAGCTGCCCCATAGAGTTTCCAAGGAGCGCCTGCTACATACACACTTCACTAGTTTTACTTCTCTAGAGAACCCAGACTAAGACATTTAGTACCGAGAGTAGTTCTAAATTGAGAGTAGTTCTAGGGGGACAAAATTGTAATAATGAGTTTTCTAATTTGGTTCTCAAGTCTGGTTAATCTTAAAGATGTTTGATGACTCTACTTCCAACAGTAAAGAGGCCACTGCTAATCCATGCCATGAGGTGGCAATAGAAATATACAAAATATCAACACCAACAGATCAAGTATTGGTGAGAGGTGAGGCTCTGGGTGATTGTTTGATACTTTTCTACAATATTGTCAGAATGAGAACTATAAGAAAGCTAGTTTGTTGGTCCTACTTTTGCTAAACAAAGTGGTGAAAGAAAGAGATGAGTGCAGGGTTTTGGAGTCACAGCTCAAGCACCACATGAAAAACCTCAAAGTTGCCAATTGTGCCCTTAAAGAAAGACTCATTTCTTGTAGTAACAGAGCTAATACTGCTGGAAACAAAATCTCAAATCTTATCATGATAATGGCTGAATTACAAAACCAATGAATTCCTAACCTTGAATGATATCTGAAGTTAAAGTGAGGGCATTGATTAGAAAGAAATTGGATCCTGAAACTTGAGGTGGGGCAGATAATCAGGAAACTGGGGACACTGAGCCCCTAAATCCTGTTGAATAACTCCTGCCGACAGAATCAGCCCTTTTACTCTCATCTGAAGAGATCATTCCAATTTGTCTGTTAAACCACCCTCTGCAGAAAAAACCATCATCTCTTCCACCCACATCTGATGAGATTAACCCAACTGTGCCTGAAGGGTCTTTGTTTAAAATTACCTGGGGCAGCTCCTAGGGCATTGCCTGGGGTAGCACCTGAGGTAGATGCCTTACAAGACATTGCTGAATGTTCCCAGGATCCACCCGCACTGACCATTTTTGCTCCTAGACCTATAACTAGACATAAGTAGCAGTGAGTCTCAAAGATGAAGCATAAAGTGTGACCCAGGAGGAGGTACACTACAATTGAAAATAACTGCTTGACTTTTCTAATATGAACAAACAGAAACCTGGAGAATATGTGTGGGAATGGCTATTAAGAGTGTGGGATAATGGTGAAAGGAACATAAAGTTGCATCAGTCTAAGTTTATTGATATCGGCCCATTAAGCACAGGTACTTCATTCAGTGTTTCATCTCAAGGGATTATGAAAGGATCTAATAGTTTATTTGGTTGCTTCACTAAAGCATGGATTAAGCAGTGGCCTACAGTAAATCAAGCTGAATTACAAGACCTGAATTAGTATACTGTAGATAAGGTATCCAAAGGCTTAGGAAAATTGCCACTTTAGAGTGGATTTATCTGGTTAGACCCCCTGACTCACATTTGGAGTGTCCAAAGAACACACCTTTTACCACAATGGTGAGGAACAGATTTGGAAGGGATCCAGCATCCTTGAAGACTGCTGTGATTGCTCTATTATGTACATCAGATTTGGCAGTGGATACTGTCCTAAGAGAATTAAGACACCTAACTACAATGGAGCTGATTGGACCCCATGGTGTTAGGGGACAAGCAACGGCACCCAATTGACAAAGATGAGGTGGGCATCACTACTGTAATGGAGAATAAAATCAAAGCAATAATCAGAATAGTCTGACTCGTACGGACTTATGGCATTGGCTACTTAGTCATGGTGTCCCTAGGAGTGAAATCGATGGGAAATCTACTAAATGTTTACTTGATCTGTACATGCAGGAGAATTCAAGGTTAAGTGAATGGCAGTCTAACTTGAATCACCAGAATAGAGAGTCATGGCCCCTCAATCAATTCCCAGACTTGAGCCAGTTTAGAGACCCACAACCTGATGAACGAAGGGGAGGCTGGGTCCACTTGAGGAAGGGCCCACTACACTGCCAAAAATTTATGTTGGTAATCTTTCTTCCAGCTTTCCTCAAAGGGATCTATGGCTTTTTATGAAGGTGACTGGTTCATTTGGGGAAAAGGAAATAAGGAGAATTTTCAGGGATTACTGGATATTGGCTCTGAACTGACACTAATATCAGAGACCCACAACGTCACTGTGGCCCACCAGTCAGAGTGGGGGCATAGGGAGAATAGGTTATTAATGAAGTCTTAGCTCAGGTTTTTCTCACAGTGGGTCCAGTGGGTCACCAAATTCATCCTGTAGTGATTTTCCCAATTCCAGAATGTATACTTGGAACAGATATACTCAGCAATGAACAGAACCCTAGATAGGATCCCTAACAAGTGGAGTAAGGGCTATTATGGTAGGAAAAGCTAAATAAAATCCATTAGAACTGCCTCTACTTAGAAGAATAGTAAACCAAAAGCAATACTGCCTTCCTGGAGGGATTGCAGAGATTAATGTCACCAGCAGGACTTGAAGGATACAAGAGTAATGATTCCTACCGCATCCCCATTCAATTCACCTATATGGCCTGTGCAAAAAACAGATGGATCTTGGAGGATGAAAGTGGATTATCAAAAACTTAACCAGGTGGAGACTACAATTTCAGGTGCTATTTTTGATGTGGTTTCATTTCTTGAGCAAACTAACACATCTCCTGGTACCTGGCCAATGCCTTTTTTTCAGTTCTAGTTTAGAAAGAACACCAGAAGCAGTTTGCCTTTAGCTGGCAAGGCCAGCAATACACCTTCACTGTCCTTCTTAGGGGTATATCAAGTGTCCAGCCCTATGCCATAATTTAGTCCACAGGGACCTTGATCACCTTTCCCTTCCACAAGATGTCACACTGATCCATTACGCTGATGACATTGTGCTGATTGAACCTAGTAAGAAAGAAGTGTCAAAGATTCTGGACTTATTGATAAAATATTTATGTGCTAAAAAAAAAAAAACTCTTTGTCATTGAGTCGATTTTGACTCATAGTGACACTATAAGACAGAGTAGAACTGCCCCATAGGGTTTCCAAGGAGCTCCTGGTGGATTTAAACTGCTAACCTTTTGGTTAACAGTTGTAGGCCCTAACCACTACACCAGCTAGATGGTGGGAAATTAACCTGACAAAATTTCAAGCAGTTTCTACCTCAGTGAAATATCTAGGTGGGACATACTGAGATATTCCTTTTAAAGTGAATAATAATTTATTTCATCCGGCTCTTCCACAATAAAAAAGGAGGCACAATGCCTGGTGGGCCTCTGGATTTCGGAGGCAACATATCCCTCATTTGGGTTTGCTACTATGGCTTATTTATTCAGTGTTTTGAAAGCTGCTAAGTTTGAATGAGGGGCAGAACAAGACAACGGTCTGTGACAGGTTTAGGCTGCCATGCAAATGCTGTGCCACTTGGGCCATATAATCAAGCCGATCCAATGGTGCTTGAAACGTCATTAACTTAACTAAAAATATCTTCAAAGAAAAAAATCTGTTTCCATAAACGAGGTAACATTCAGAAGTACAGGGTTAGGACTTCAACATATCTTTTTGGTTGGCACGACTGAATCCATAACAGTATGTAAACTTCACATAGAGGTAGTTATTGAAGTATTGAGATACATGAATTCTCTAAGGAATGAAGTAAAATCTAATCAAGAGCAGTGCCTTATTTTAAAGAGAGAGGGAAAAGAGTTATTGTAAAAGCTACAAAAAGCTTTTCTGAGAGGAAAACATAATAATGAAAGGTCACAAATAATAAAATTTAAAAACTTTTCAATAGAAAAGTGTTGGCTAGTCAACTACTACGAGAAAATAAATTTTGATGAGAACTAAGAGATTTGTTTTATCATTTTGAGATCATTCCAGAGAATAGTTTTTGTAGTGAAGTAGGGAAAGGAATCATATTACAAAGAATTAGAAAAATGGTTTAAAGTTAGCAAAATAGACAGAATGACCACATATTATTTTTAAATTTTTTAATAGTGATAAGTGGTATTATGGACTGAATTGTGTCCCTAAAAAAATATATGTTGAAGTCCTAACCCCTGTACTTGTGAATATGACTCTGTTTGCAAACATAAGGTTATTCTTTGCAGGTGTTGTAGGTTAAGTTAAAGCTGTTATACCAGAGTAGCTGAGTCCTAATCCCTGCTGAGTGGTGTCTTATAAAAGGGGGAAACAGACACGGACACAGAGAAATACAGAGAGGGAAAACACCATGTGAGGACCAATCACAAGTTGAGGAATGCCGAGAAAAGGTCATTACTACCAGCAGCCGAAAGAGAAAAAGAAGGATCTCTCCTTGTGCAGACAGAGAGAGAGACACTCTGGTTTGGGACTTCTAGCTTCCAGAACTGTGGGACAATAAGTATCTGTTCTTCAAATCCACCTACTTTGTATTGTTTTGTTACCACCGCCTTAGGAAATTAAAACAGGTTGGTAACAACTTAGGGAAAATAAGTAAAAGACAGCCAGGGCTTGAGGTTTAAGGGTGTTACATGAGGACAGGACTAAGGGGCTGAAGGTGAAGTTGATTGTGGCCTCCAATGAAGTCTCAATAACAATTTTTGCAATTGTTTGTCCTGAGAAGATCACTCAAACATCAGGATCTCAAGTGTAAGACAATTAAGGAGTGATCAGTCATTATCTAGAAAATCTGTCCATGAAAACAAAGGAATGGAATCCTCAGTCCCCAGTCCTCAGAGAGAGGTAACAAGTAAGTATCTAGTTCTAGTGATGATACGGTATTGGTAAATCAATACAGCTGGACCACCAGTCATTGACCTATTGATAAGGAAGGACTCCAGTCCTAGAACAATAAAACAGGGGGAATAATGTGTCAAAATTAGCAAACATAGACCAAAACAGAATCTCAGCTCTATTGAATGAATTAACCTAGAGAATATAACTGTGAATCTAGGGCAATCAATGAGTCTGAATGTTACCCCTCAGGGAACCAGGTCCTAGGTTATTTGTCAACCAGGCTTAGGGGAAAGCTATATATATAGAGAGAGAGAGAGAGTGCTGGCAGCTCAGTGGTTAAGAGCTATAGCTGCTAACGAAAAGGTCAGCAGTTTGAGTCCACTAGCCATTCCTTGGAAACACTGTAGGGAGGGCCACTTCTTGGAAACTCTATGGGGCAGATGGGGGCAGTTCTATTCTGTCCTATAAGGTCACTATGAGTAGGAATCTACTTGACAGCACACATACACACACATATATATATGTAGAGAGAGAGAGAGCTATTACTACTCATGTCATTAGAGGTAGAGATAAGGACATTGATATGTGTCTGTATCATGTGAGATTGGATTAGGGCCATACTTACAGATGAGGTTTATCTACATGGGAGCAACTGGTAAGGCAGAGGCTGAGGAATCAAAGCATGCCTTCACAGAAGGGGTAAGATTTTGATTTTGTTTTGTTAAAAGTAACCTAAACCTATTTATGCCAGAGGGGAAAGGAACAGTTGAGTAGAAGATACTGAAAATACGAGAGAAAGAATAAAATTGATCAAGGGAAGTAATG
The DNA here is from genome assembly GCF_030014295.1 of Loxodonta africana. Lineage (NCBI taxonomy): Eukaryota > Metazoa > Chordata > Mammalia > Proboscidea > Elephantidae > Loxodonta > Loxodonta africana. Next base: position 110,734,191 of record NC_087369.1, read on the forward strand.
AATTAAGTAGGAGGAAATAAAACTAATATTACAATTTCCTTTCCCTTAGCAAAACAGAAGTTATTTTTCATTGACAAATGTTTCTTTTTTTTCAGGCATCATGCTAAGTACATATCATAGAGTGGTGATCAGTAAATACAGGATTTTGCCTTCACAGGGCTTACAATGTAGTAAGGAAGATAGACCATAAATAAATAAATAAATAAATAAATATGGATCGTGATACTAGTTCTGTAGGGAAAAAAAGTATGATGTAAGAAAGAATAATATGGGAGAGAATAGGGACTAGGAAACCAGCTTAGATCAATTTGCTATGGAAGGCCTCTTTTAGAAGGTTTCATTGAAGCTGAAACCTTAATGAGTGGGATGAACAAGGTACTGATCTTGTGAAAGATCATTTCAAGTAGAAACAATTATAAGAGAAAAAAAACTCTGAAGAGATAACAAGTTTTGGGTACAGAGAATCATAAAAAGTGGGACTGGAGCATAGTTTTCCACGGTAAAGTAGTAGGAGAAGGTATGAGAGAGTCAGTGGAATTAGAAATTATAGGACTTGCTGATAGATTAGATAGGGGTGAAGACTAGAGAACAGTGTCAAGAAAGAAAACAGATTTCTAGTTCAGAAAATTACTTAATGTGCAAAATAAGTACATTAAAGAATAAGATTAAAAAGAAAACCAATTTAATGAGTATGGCAGGTGAAAATCAAGTGACCAAATGGTAATTTATTTCCTCTACTTACACTCTTTTGTGATGAGGTTGAAATTGAATAGTGGATTGGAATGACCATATGTTTAGATTGGGATCATTTTTCGTTCATCCTCGTTCAGACATGACGAAAGTTTAAAAGCATCTACAATTTTGAGAGTCTTAGTTTTGGATTTCTGTCCATAAAAGTCAAAATGGAAACAGTTGAAACTCAATTGTGTTAAAGTAGGTAGATCAGATTTTAAAATACTTACTACACAATTTTTCAAATTGCAGGCACATTTTAGTAAATGCTATCTAACTCTATATCACTTGCCCTAAGATAACTCAGAAAGATTGAATAAAACACCAACTGCAATAAAATATATTAATATATATCTTTGAGATGAGAAAAGGAGTCTCCAGCTGTCACAAATGGTTAAATGCTTGACTGGGTGGATTGGCACTCTGAACCCACCCAGAGGCACCTCGGGAGACATGCCTGGTGAACTGCTTCCAAAAACCCTATGGAGCAGTTCTACTCTGCACACAAGAGGTCCCCATGAGTTGGAATTGATATTCTAATGGCAACTAACAACAACAACATCAAGGCTAGAATATATATGTAGACAAAATTTAAGTATTAACCTAGATTGACCCCGGAAGTGCAGATCTTTGTTACAATAAGAACATACCTCTAATCATCATCCTTACAAATATAATTTTGATTAACTGGTGTTTTCTTTCTGTGGTGAATAAAGGTGTCTATGCAATAAGTTGTGAAATATGAAAGCCTGACTTTTCAAATTCCCTTAAATATTTTTTTGCTCCTTCCTTTTTGTACACTTCCCTAAGAGTTTACTATTTTGTTGCTGCCTTCTTGCTCTCCTGCCTTTATCTTAATTGTGGCATCCTACCCAATACTGACATCTTCTGAACCTCAATTTTATGGACATTTTATTTCCTGCTCTACTTCTCCAGGTTATTAAAACTTTACATGACATGATTCTATGCAAGAATTTCCCTAAGAATCCAGAAAAACCTACTAGAGCTAGCAGTAATTTAGCAAAATTTCTGGGTACAATATCAACACACAAAAATCAGTTATGTTTCTATAAACCACGAATGAACAATCAGAAAATGAAATTAAGAAAATAATTCCATTTGTAATAGCATCTATCTTAGTTATCTAGTGCTGCTGTAACAGAAATACCACAAGTGGATGGCTTTAACAAAGAGAAATTTAATTCCTCACAGTAAAGTAGGCTAAAAGTCTAAGTTCAAGGTGTCAGCTCCAGGGGAAGTCTTTTTCTCTCTGTCGGCTCTAGAAGAAGGTCTTTGTCTTCAATCTTTCCACGGTCGAGGAACTTCTCAGGCGCAGGGACCCCGGGTCCCAAGGATGCGCTCTGCTCCTGATGCTGCTTTCTTGGTGGTATGAGGTTCCCAACTCTGCTTACTTCCCTTTTCTTTTAACTCTTGAGAGACAAAAGGTAGTGCAGGCCACACCCCAGGGAAACTCCCTTTACCTTGGATCAGGCAGGTGACCTGAGTGAGGATGGTGTTACAATCCCACCCTAATCCTTTCAACACAAAATCACAATCACAACATAGAGGACAGCCGTACAGTACTGGGAATCATGGCCTAGCCAAGTTGTTACACACATTTTTGGGGGGACATAATTCAATCCATGACAGCATCCAAAAAAATCTAGGGATAAATTTAACCAAGGAGGTGCAAGACTTATACACTGAAAAACACATACATTTCTGAAAAAATTAAAGAGGCTCAGTAAATGAAAGAAATACTGTGCTCATGGATTGGAAGACTTAATATTGTTAAGATGACAATACTACTTAAAGAAAAGAACAGATTCAATACAATCTCTATCAAAATTCTCAGATGATTTTTTGCAGAAATGGAAAAGCTGATCATCAAATAGACATGGAATTGCAAGGGACCCCAAATAGCTCAAAGCAATCTTGAAAATGGAGAACAGGGCTGGAGGTGGAAAAACACTAAATAGACAGTAGATAAGTAGTAACTTTGATGAAGGCTAAGACAATCCACAATACTGGGGAAGCCAGTACAACTTGTCCAAGGTCATAGAAGCTCCATAGATACATCTAAACTCCCTGAGGGACCTAATTACTGGGCTGAGGGCTGTGGGGACCATGGTCTCCAAGAATATCTAACTCAACTGGCATAAGAGAGTTTATATAGAAAATTTTCTACATTCTACTTTGGTGTGTCGTGTCTAGGGTCTTAAAAGTTTGTGAGCACCTATCTAAGATACTCCACTGGTCTCACTTCACTTGGAGCAGGGGAGAATGAAGAAAACCAAAGACACAAGGAAAGATTAGCCTAGAGGACTAATGGACCACAACTACCACAGCCTCCACCAGACTGAGTCCACCACAACTAGATGGTGCCTGGCTATCACCACTGACCTCTCTGACAGGGATCACAACAGAGGGTCCTGGGCAGAGCTGGAGAAAAATGTAGAACAAAATTCTAACAACAACAACAAAAAATACCAGGGTTACTGACTTGACAGAGACTGGAGAAACTCTGAGAGTATGACCTCCAGACACCCTTTTAGTTCAGTAATGAAGTCACTCCTGTGGTTTACCTTTTAGCCAAAGATTAGACAGGCCCATAAAACAAAATGAGATTAAAGGGGCACACCAGCCCAAGGGCAAGGACTAGAATGCAGGAGGGGACAGGAAAGCTGGTAATAGGAAACCCAAAGTCGAGAAGGGAGAGTGTTGACATGTCGTGGGGCTGCTGACCAATGACACAAAACAATATGTGTACTAATTGTTTAATGAGAAGTTAGTTTTTTCTTTAAACCTTCATCTAAAGTACAATAATAAAAAATAAAGAACTATAAAAAATAGAAAGGAGAACAAATTTGGAAGATATACTTCTCAATTTTAAAACTTATGGTAAAATTACAGTAGTCAAAAAAATATACTACTAGCATAAGAATTGGGAGTCCAGAAATAAACCAATAAGTATATGACCAACTGATTTTCAACAAGAGAGCTAAGTCCATTCAATAGGGGAAAGAATAGTCTCTTTAACACATGGTCCTGGGACATCTGGATTTCCATACAGAGAATAATAAATTTGGCACATACATCACATCATATATTAAAATTAACTAAAAATAGCTCAATAACCTAAATATAAGAGCTAAAATCCATAAATATTTCAGAAGAAAGCATAGGGGTAAGGATTCAAGACCTTGTTTTGTTGAAGGATTCTTAGATATGACAACAAAACCACTAGCAACAACAAAGAAAATTGGATTTCATCAAAATTATTATTTTGTTTTTAGCATCAAAGGACATTGCCAAGAAAGTGAAAAGATAATTTACAGAACAGGGGAAACATTTGTAAATCATATGTCTGATAAGGATTTAGTATCTAGAATAACATATTTTTATGCAAATAATGCACACCTTCTTCATTTTTGCTGGTCACAATCTCCTCCCGTGAGGTAGTTTTGTAAGTGTGCTATGGTAATTTTTTTACAACAACATGTATAAGAGGATTGGCCTGGTGGCGCTTGTGAGGTGCTTCACGGGAGAAGGGTATGGCCAGCAAACAAACCCAGAGGGCATGCATTATTTCTGTAAAAATATGGTATATAAAGAACACATACATCTCAAAGACAAACCACCCAATTAAAAAATGGGCAAAGGGCTGCAGTAAACAATTTTCCAAAGAAAATATGCCAATGGCTAACAAGCACCTGAAAACATCCTCAACATCATTAATCATCAAAGGAAAGAAAATCAAAACTACAATGAGGTAACACTTCACACCCATTAGGATGGCTATTATCAAAAAAAAAGGAAAAAAATGTGTTACAGCCTCTGGGGAAAACAGTTTGGTGGTTCCTCAAAAAGTTAAACAGCATTACCATATTACCCAGAAATTCCACCCCTAGGTATATACCCAAAAGAAGTGAAAACAGGGACTCAAACAAATCTTTGTACATGAATATTCACAGCAGTGCTATTCACAGTAGCCAAAAGGTGGAAATAATCGAAACGTTCCGGGATACAGTGAATAACTTAATATAGCCCTTCTAGCCATAGTCTTTGTAACTCCTGCCAAATGACTGGGTGAGAACACGCAAATGAGGTGCTTGTGGCCCACCGAGGGGATTGGATACCTTCCTAATAATGTAAATAAGTGCATGGCACTCTTGTGGGGGTGGAACCATGCAAATAAGGTGTATGGAACTCTAACAAGGAGATTGGCCAGTTTTGCTATCCCACTAAGCTTAAAGGGAGACACCTGAGAGAGAGAGAAAGAGGAGCCGTAACACAAAAGACAGCGAGAGATGACAGCGCAACCGTAGCAAGAGTGATAGCAGCACAAGTGAGATGGCAGAAACTGGGAGACCAGCGAGAGACAGCTGTGGTGGGGCTTGCAGACCCACGGAGCCTAAGAGTTGTAACACTTGCCCAAGAAGGCCCCCAGCAGAGGTCAGCAGCAGCCAGGCTGCAGCAGGGCCTGGAGGCAGAGGGTGAGGAGAAGTCTGTCCTGATTGAGGAATGGTGTCCTGAGTTATTCCTGTTACTTACAAGTTGATCCTGATCTCGAGTTGTAGCCTGTTCCTTCCCTAATAAACCACTTAACTGTAAGTACAGTTTGTAATTTCTGTGAGACATTGCAGCAAATTACCCAACCCAAAGACAGGAGGGAGAGTACAAAGGGGAGGGGGAGTAGCTGATGTTAGAGATCATGGAATGGTACAGCAATTTGTAGAAGTTGTACATTTGGGATGTCTTTAATCTCTGTCTCATAGGAACCATCTTTGCATTCATTCTTTTGAAATAAATTATTCATTTGGTTTGTGTCAGAATGGTGGGGTTCACTGCAATGGCCTGTACTCACTGGGTTATGTAGTTTTGGAAAAATGGAATAAATGCAAGAATGAGAAACCTTTGGTTTCTGAATGGGATAAAAAACACTCATGAAATAAAAACTCTCAGTAAAATAGGAATAGAAGGGAAATTCCTTAGTATAATAAAGAGTATCTATACAAAAGCAGGAAACCCTGGTGGCGTAGTGGTTAAGTGCTATGGCTGCTAACCAGAGAGTCAGCAGTTTGAATCCACCAGGTGCTCCTTGGAAACTCAATGGGGCAGTTCTACTCTGTCCTATAGGAACGCTGTGAGTCGGAATCGACTCGATGGCACTGGGATTGTTTTGGTTTTGGTATACAAAAGCAACGGCCAGCATCATTCCTAATGGAGAGAGACTGAAAGCATTCTCCCTGAGAACAGGAACAAGACAAGGATGCCCTTTATCACCACTCCTATTTAACATTGTGCTGGAAGTCCTAACTAGAGCAATAAGGCAAGAAAAATAAATAAAGGGCAACCAAATTGGAAAGGAAGATGTAAAACTACCCTATTTGCAGATGATATGATCCTATATGTAGAGAGCCCCAAAGACTCCATAAGAAAACTACTGGAACTAGTAGAAAGATTCAGCAGAGTAGCAGGATACAAGATTGACACACAAAAATCAGTTGGATTCCTATACACCAACAAAGAGAATTTTGAAAAAGAAATCAAGAACACAATATCACTTATAAAGTGGCCCTAAAAAAGATAAAATACTTACGAATAAATCTAACCAGGGATGTAAAAGACCTATACGAAGAAAACTACAAAACACTATTGCCAGAAACCAAGAGGCCTACATAAATGAAAAACATACCATGCTCCTGGAGAGGAAGACTTAGTATTGTGAAAATGTCAGCCCTACTCAAAACGATCTACAGATAAAACACAATCCTGATCCAAACACCAAAAGCATTGTTTAACAAGATGGAAAAACAAATCACTAACTTTATATGGAAAGGAAAGAGGCTCTGGATAGGCGAAACATTACAGAAGAAAAAGAACAAAGTAAGAGGCCTCACACTACCTGATTTCAGACTTACTATACAGTCAAGATATAGTCAAAACAGTCTGGTGTTAGTACAATGACAGACGCATAGAACAATGGAACAGATCGAGAACCCAGATGTAAATCCATTCACCTACAGTCAGATGATCTTTGACAAAGGACTACGGTCCATTAAATGGGGAAAATGCCATCTTTTTAACAAATAGTACTGGCAAAACTGGATGCCCATCTGTAAAAAAAGAAACAGGACACATAACTCACACCATACATAAAAAAAAAGCTAACTCAAAATGGATAAAAGACCTAAGTATAAAACCTAAAGCAATAAAGATCAAGGAAGAAAAAAAAAAGACAACACTAGGGGCCCTAAAACATGGCATAAATACAATACAAATCATAACTAACAATGTACATACACCAGAAAATAAACTAGATAACTGGGAGCTTCTAAAAATTAAACACAGAATACTTCACCAAAAGAGTAAAAGAAGAACTTACAGACCAGGAAAAAATTTTGGCTACGGCATATCAGACAAGGGTCTAATCTTTAAAATCTATAGAATACTTCAACCCCTCAACAACAAAAAGACAAATAACCCACTTAAAAAATGGGCAAAAGTAATGAGACACTTCACCACAGAAGACATCTGGTCAGCTAACAGACACATAAGGAAATGCTCATTATCACTAGCCATTGTTGTTGTTGTTCTTAGGTGCCATCGAGTCCATTCTGACTCGTAGTGACCCCATGTACAACAGAAACACTACCCAGTACTGCGCCATGTCCACAATCTTTGTAATGATTAAGCCCATTGTTGCAGCCACTGTGTCAATCCATCTCATTGAGGGACTTCCTCTTTTTCACTGACCCTCTACTTTACCAAGCATGATATCCTTCTCCAGGGACTGATCTCTCCTGACAACATGCCAAAATATGTGAGACATAGTCTTGGCATCCTTGCTTCTAAGGAGCATTCTGGTTGTACTTCTTCCAAGACAGATTTGTTCGTTCTTTTGGCAGTCCATGGTATAATCAATATTCATCTCCAACACTGCAATTGAAGGCGTCAATTTTCTTCAGTGCTCCTTGTTCATCATCCAGCTTTCACACACATAGCAGGTGATTGAAAACACCATGGCATGGGTCAGGTGCACCTTAGTCTTTGAGGTGACATCTTGGTTTTTCGACACTTTAAGAGATCTTTCACAGGAGATTTGCCCAACATAATGCATCTTTTGATTCCTTGAGATGTAATCCATACTGAAGGCTGTGGTCTTTGATCTTCATCAGTAAGTGCTTCAAGTCCTCTTCACTTTCAGCAAGCAAGGTTGTGTCGTCTGCATAACGCAAGTTGTTAATGAGTCTTCCTCCAATCCTGATCCCCCATTCTTCTTCATATAATCCAGCTTCTTTGATTATTTGCTCAGCATACAAATTGTATAGGTATGGTGAAAGGATACAACCTTGACATACACCTTTTCTGACTTTAAACCACACAGTATTCCCTTGTTCTGTCCGAACAACAGCCTCTTGATCTATGGACACTTTTCTCATGAGTACAATTAAGAATTCTAGAATTCCCATTCTTCACAATGTTATCCATAATTTGTTATGATCCACATAGTGGAATGTCTTTGCATAGTCAATAAAACACAGGTAAACATCTTTCTAGTATTCTCTGCTTTCAGCCAGGATCCATCTGACATCAGCAATGATATCCCTGGCTCTGCGCCCTCTTCTGAATTTGGCTTGAATTTCTGGCAGTTCCCAGTTGGTACACTGCTGCAACTGCTTTTGAATGATCTTCAGCAAAATTTTACTTGCATGTCATATTAATGATATCGTTCAATAATTTCCACTTTCGGTGGGATCACCTTTCTTGGGAATAGGCATAAATATGGATCTCTTCCAGTCGGTTGGCCAGGTAGCTGTCTTCCATATTTCTTGGCATAGACGAGTGAGCACTTCCAGTGTTCTTTCAAATTTCTTGGCATAGAAAGCGAGTACTTTCAGTGCTGCATGGGTATTCTTTCAGTTCCTGGAGCCTTGTTTTTCTTCAGTGCCTTCCGTGCAGCTTGGACTTGTTCCTTCAGTACCAATTGTTCCTGCTAATATGTTACTTCCTGAAATGGTTGAACGACGACCAATTCTTTTTGGTATAGTGACTCTGTGTATTCCTTCTGTCTTATTTTGATGCTTCCTGAATCGTTTAATATTTTCCTCATAGAATCATTCACTATCACAACTGGAGGCTTGAATTTTTTTCTTCAGTTCTTTCAGTTTGAGAAATCCAGAGCGTGTCTTTCCCTTTTGGTTTCCCGTCTCCAGGTCTTTGCACATGTTGTTGTTGTTAGGTGCCTTCAAGTCGGTTCAGACTCATAGCGACCCTATGCACAACAGAACGAAACACTGCCCGGTCCTGCACCATCCTTACAATCTTTGTTATGCTTGAGCTCATTGTTGCAGCCACTGTGTCAATCTACCTTGTTGAGGGTCTTCCTCTTTTCTGCTGACCCTGTACTCTGCCAAGCATGATGTCCTTCTCCAGGGACTGATCCCCCCTGACACCAAGCCCAAAGTATGTAAGACGCAGTCTCGCCATCCTTGCTTCTAAGGAGCATTCTAGTTGTACTTTTTCCAAGGCAGATTTGTTCATTCTTCTGGCAGTCCATTTTATATTCAATAGTCTTCACCAACACCACAATTCATAAACGTCAATTCTTCGGTCTTCCTTATTCATTGCTCAGCTTTCACATGCATATGATGTGATTGAAAACACCATGGCTTGGGTCAGGCGCACCTTAGTCTTCAGGGTGACATCTTTGCTCTTCAACACATTGAAGAGGTCCTTTGCAGCAGATTTGCCCAATGCAACGCATCTTTTGATTTCTTGACTGCTGCTTCCATGGCTGTTGATTGTGGATCCAAGTAAAATGAAATCCTTGACAACTTCAATCTTTTCTCCATTTATCATGATGTTGCTCATTGGTCCAGTTGTGAGGATTTTTGTTTTCTTTATGCTGAGGTGTAATCCATAGTGAAGGCTGTGGTCTTTGATCTTCATTAGTAAGTGCTTCAAGTCCTCTTCACTTTCAGCAAACAAGGTTGTGTCATCTGCATACCGGAGGTTGTTAATGAGTCTTCCTCCAATCTTGATGCCCCGTTCTTCTTCATATAGTCCATGTTCTCGTATTATTTGTTCAGCATACAGATTAAATAGGTATGGTGAAAGAATACAACGCTGATGCACACCTTTCCTGACTTTAAACCAATCAGTATCCCCTTGTTCTGTCCGAACAACTGTCTCTTGATCTATGTAAAGGTTCCTCATGAGCACAATTAAGTGTTCTAGAATTCCCATTCTTCACACTGTTATCCATAGCTTGTTATGATTCACACAGTCGGATGCCTTTGCGTAGTTAATAAAACACAGTTAAATATCCTTCTGGTATTCTCTGCTTTCAGCCAGGATCCATCTGACATCAGCAATGATATCCCCGATTCCATGTCCTCTTCTGAAACTGGCCTGAATTTCGGCAGTTCCCAGTCGATATACTGCTGCAGCTGTTTTTGAATGATCTTCAGCAAAATTTTGCTTGTGTGTTATACTAATGATATTGTTCTTTAATTTCCACGTTCGCTTGGATCACCTTTCTTGGGAATAGGCATAAATATGGATCTCGTCCAATCAGTTGGCCAGGAAGCTGTCTTCCATATTTCTTGGCATGGACGAGTGAGCACCTCCAGCACTGCATCTGTTTCTAGAAACATCTCCATTGATATTCCATCAATTCCTGGAGCCTTGTTTTTCGCCAATGCCTTCAGAGCAGCTTGACTTCTTCCTTCAGTACCATTCGTTCCTGATCATATGCCACCTCTTGAAATGGTTGAATGGCAACTAATTCTTTTTAGTATAACGACTCTATGTATTCCTTCGATCTTCTTTTGATGCTTCCTGCATCATTTAATATTTTCCCCATGGAATCCTTCACTACTGTAACTCGAGGCTTGAGTTTTTCCTTCAGTTCTTTCAGCTTGAGAAACGCCAAGCGTGTTCTTCCCTTTTGGTTTTCCATCTCCAGCTCTTTGTACATGTCACTATAATACTTTATTTTGTCTTCTCAAGAGGCCCTTTGAAATCTTCTGCTCAGTTCTTTTACTTCATGAATTCTTCCTTTTGATTTAGCTGCTCGACGTTCGACAGCAAGTTTCAGTCTCCTCTGACATCCATCTTGGTCTTTTCTTTCTTTCCTGTCTTTTCAATGACCTCTTGCTTTCTTCATGGATGATGTCCTTGATGTCATTCCACAACTCATCTGGTCTTCGGTCACTAGTGCTCAATGCATCAAATCTATTCTTGAGATGGTCTCTAAATTCAGGTGGGATATCCTCAAGGTCATATTTTGGCTCTCGTGGACTTGCTCTGAATTTCTTCAGTTTCAGCTTGAACTTGCATATGAACAACTGATGGTCTGTTCCACCGTCGGCCCCTGGCTTTGTCCCGACTGATGATATTGAGCTTTTCCATCATCTCTTTCCACAGATATAGTCAATTTGATTTCTGTGTGTTCCATCTGGCGAGGTCCATGTGTATAGTTGCCATTCATGTTGGTGAAAGAAGGTATTTGCAATGAAGAAGTCGTTGGTCTTGCAAAATTCTATCATTCAATCTCCGGGATTGTTTCTATCACCAAGGCCATATTTTCCAACTACTGACTCTTCTTCTTTGTTTCCAACTTTTGCTTTCCAATAACCAGTAATTATCAATGCATCTTGATTGCATGTTCGATCAATTTCAGACTGCAGCAACTGATAAAAATCTTCTATTTCTTCATCTTTGGCCCTAGTGGTTGGTGCGTAAATTTGAATAATAGTCGTATTAACTGGTCTTCCTTGTAGGTTTATGGATATTATCCTACCACTGACAGTGTTGTACTTCAGGATAGATCTTGAAACGTTCTTTTTGACTATGAATGCAACACCATTCCTCTTCGAGTTGTCATTCCCAGCATAGTAGACTATATGATTGTCCGATTCAAAATGGCCAATACCAGTCCATTTCGGCTCACTAATGCCTAGGATATTGATGTTTATGTGTTCCTTTCATTTTTGACAATTTCCAATTTTCCTAGATTCATACTTCATACATTCCAGGCTCTCATTATTAATGGATGTTTGCAGCTGTTTCTTCTCATTTTAAGTCATGCCATATCAGCAAATGAAGGTCCCAAAAGCTTTACTCCATCCAGGTCATTAAGGTTGACTCTACTTTGAGGAGGCAGCTCTTCCCCAGTCATCTTTTGAGTGCCTTCCGACCTGGGGGGCTCATCTTCCAGCACTATATCAGACAATGTTCCACTGCTATTCATAAGGCTTTCACTGGCTAATGCTTTTCAGAAGTAGACTGCTGGGTCCTTCTTCCTAGTTTGTCTTAGTCTGGAAGCTCAGCTGAAACCTGTCCTCCATAGGTGACCCTGCTGGTATCTGAATACCAGTGGCATAGCTTCCAGCATCATAGCAATGCAGAAGCCCCCACAGTACGACAAACTGACAGACACGTGGAGGTCTTTGCACATATCATAGTAATAATTTACTTTGTCTTCTCAAGCCTCCCTTTGAAATATTCCCTTCAACTCTTTTACTTCATCATTTCTTCCTTTTTGCTTTAGCTACTCGACATTTAAGAGCAAGTTTCAGTCTCTTCTGAGATCCATTTTGGCCTTTTTTGTCTTTCCTGTGTTTTTAATGACCTCTTGCTTTCTTCATGTATGATGTCCTTGATATCATTCCACAACTCGTCTAGTCTTCGATCATTAGTGTTCGACGAATCAAACTACTCTTGAGATGGTCTCTAATTCAGGTTGGATATACTAAAGGTTGTTCTTTGGCTCTTGTTGACTAGTTTTAATTTTCTTGGGTTTCAACTTGAACTTGCATATGAGCAACTGATGGTCTGTTCCTAAGTTGCCCCCTGGCCTTGTTCTGAATGATGATATTGAGATTTTCCATTGTCTCTTCCCAAAGATATAGTGGATTTCATTCCAGTGTATTGCATCTGGCAAGGTCCATGTGTATAGTCGCCAATTGTGTTGTTGAAAAATGGTATTTGCAACGAAGAAGTCGTTGGTCTTGCAAAATTCTATCATGCGGTCTCTGGCATAGTTTCTATCACCAAGACCATATTTTCCAACTATTGATTCTTCTTCTTTTGTTTTCAACTTTCGCATTCCAATCTCCAGTAATTATTAATACATCCTCATTACACATTCACTCAAATTCATACTGCAGAAGTTGGTGAAAAACTTCAGTTTCTTCATCTTTGGCCTTAGTGTTTGGTGTGTAAATTTGAATAGTAGTCGTATTAACTGGTCTTCCTTGTAGGCGTATGAATATTTTCCTATCACTGACAGCATTGTACTTCAAGGTAGAACTTGAAATGCTCTTTTTGGCGATGAATGCAATGCCATTCCTCTTCAAGTTGTCATTCCTGGCGTAGTAGACCACATGACTGTCCAATTCAAAATGGCCTATATCATTCCATTTCAGCTCACTGATACCTAGGATATCAATGTTTATGCATTCCATTTCATTTTTGACGACTTCCAATGCTCCTATATTCATACTTCATACATTCCAAGTTCCAATTATTAATAGATCTTTGCAGCTATTTCTTCTCATTTTGAGTCATGCCATATCAGCAAATGAAGGTTCCGAAAGCTTGATCCTATCCACATCATTAAGGTCTACTCTACCTTGAGAAGCCAGTTCTTTCCCAGTCTTCTTTTGCATGCCTTCCAACCTGAGGGACTCATCTTCTGGCACTCTATCAGTGTTCCATTTTTATTCATAAGGTTTTCACTGGCTAAATATTTTCAGAAGTAGACTGCCAGGTCCTTCTTCCTAGCCATTAGAGAAATGCAAATCAAAACTACAATGAGATACCATCTCACCCTGACATTACTGGCAAGAATCAAAAAATCAGAAAATAATAAATACTGTAGAGGCTATGGGGAGATTGGAACTCATGCACTGCTGGTGGGAATGCAAAATTTTACAGCCATTTTGGAAAATGATATGGTGCTCCCTTAACAAGCTAGAGATAGAAATACCATGAGATCCAGCAATCCCACTCCTAGGAATATATCCTAGAAAAATAAGAGCTGTAATAAGGATAGACATATGCATACTCATGTTCATTGCAGCATTATTCACAGTAAAAAAAAAAAAAAAAGATGGAAATAATCTAACTGTCCATCAATAGATGAATGGATAAACAAATTATGGTACAGACACACAATGGAATGTTATGCAAGGGTAAAGAGCAATGATGAATCTGTGAAACATCTCACAACATGAATGAGTCTTAAGGGCATTATGTCAAGTGAAATAAATCAGTCACAAAAGGAAAAACATCATATCAGACCACTATCATAAAAACCCAATAAAAGGTTTACACACTGTCATGGATTGAATTGTGTCCCCGAAAAATATCTGTCAACTAGGCTAGGTCATGATTCCTAGTAGTGTATGATTGTCTACCATTTTGTCATCTTATGTGATTTCCCTATGTGTTGTAAATCCTATCACTATGGTGTTAATGAGATGGATTAGTGGCAGTTATATTGATGAGATCTACAAGATTAGATAGTATTTTAAGCCAAACTCTTTTGAGATATAAAAGAGAGAAGCAAGCAGAGAGACATGGAGGCCTCAATACACCAAGAAAGCAGCACCTGGAGCAGAGTTCGTCCTTTGGACCTGGGGTTCCTGCACCTGAGAAGCTCCTCGACAGTGGAAGATTCATGACAACTTTCCTCCAGAGCAGAGAGAGAAAGCCTTCCCCTGGAGCTATTGCCTTGAATTTGGACATGCAGCATACTAGATTGTGAGAGAACTAATTTCTCTTTGTTAAAAGCCATCCACTTGTGATATTTCTGTTATAGCAGCACGAGATAACTAAGACAACAAGCAGAAACAAAAAAAAAACACAGTCTTTGAGGATTATGGTAGAGGTGAGGGAAGGGGAAATTACCAACTAGGTAGTGTTACTAGAATAAGGTTCTTACCTCTCACTGGTCAAGAATGAGCAGGTAAGGCACGTAGAGTTTTCCACACGAGCAAATCTTTATTGAAGAGGCTTGCAAGCAGAGATGAGGAGGGCCTAGAGCAGCACATACCACCGTCTCACAGAAGAAAATACGGGCCTGAGTTTTTAAAAGTTCTCAGGCACGAAAAGATTCATGTTTATTCATAGACATAGGCAAGGATATGTTAACTAAGGTGCACGTACAGCAGCTTTCAAAGACGGCTCCTGTCCTGGAGGCCTCTGGGATTCATGACAGGACTTGTTATGGGATGTCGCACCTGTGCAGTCTCTTGCTTCTCGGGGTCAACTCCCCGGCTGGGGCTCCAGCCCCTCGCTGCCCCTGGTGGAAGGTCACACAGCTGTCACAGGTGGATGTTCTGCACATGTCCCTGGGGCTGGTTTTCTCCAGCTGCTTCTGAAAGGCAACTTTAAAGAAGTTTGCAGGGCATTTTTAAGATACCCTGCCCCATTGTTCCAGGTAATGGTTTTGTTTCTGTGCCCTGGTCTATTTCTTGTTACTTTGTTTGCAAGTTTGGGGGCCCCTCTCTTCCTTATCTTAATAAGTCCCTAGGTTCCACACCCAACCCCCCATTACCTACCTGATAGTATAGCCTATCTCTCTTTTACTGGCTTCTCCTCTGACTACACCAGTCTCTTTGCTATTCCTCAAACAGGCAACCTCCGATCTCAGGGTGTTTGCTCCCTGCCTTAATAGTAGACAAATATTAACTTTAGTGAAGGGAAAGACAGCACACAATGTAGGGGATGTCAGCACAACTTGATCAAGGCAAAGTCATAGAAGCTTCCTAGACACATTCAAATATCTTGTGGGGCTGAGTTACTGGGACTGAGGGCTGGGGACCATGGTCTCAGGAAAAATCTAGGTCATTTGAGATAACATAGTTCATAAAGAAAGAGTTCTACATACTACTTTGGCGATTAGCATCTGAGGTCCTAAAAGCTTGCAAGTGGCCAGTTAAGATATATCTGTTAGTCCCAGCACATTCAGAGCAAAGGATAATGAAGAAAACCAAAGACACAAGGCAAATATTCATCCAAAGGTCTAATGGGCCACATGATCCACAACCTCCACCAGCCTGAGCCCAGAAAAACTAGATGTTGCCTGGCTACCACCACTGCCTGTTCTAACAGGAATCACAATACAGTCTTCCAAACAGAGCAGGAGAAATATGTAGAGCAAAATTCAAATTCACACACACCCACACAAAAAAAATTAGACTTACTGATCTCACAGCGACTAGAGGAATCTCCAAAACTATGGCCCACAGACACCCTGCTAACTCAGAAACGAAGCCACTCTTGAAGTCCACCTTTCAGCCAAAGGTTAGACAGGCCTATAAAATAATTGGAAACACTGGTGGTGTAGTGGTTAAGTGCTACAGCTGCTAATCAAAAGGTTGGCAGTTTGAATCTGCCAGGCACTCCTTGGAAACTCTATGGGGCAGTTCTACTCTGTCCTACAGGGTCGCTATGAATCGGAACCAACTCGACGGCGCTGGGTTTGGTTTTTTGGTTTATAAAACAATTAATAACACACCTGAGGAATGTGCATCTTAGTTTAATCAAGTATAGGAGACCAAATGAACCACATCTGCCAAAAAGCAAAGACAAGAAGGCAGAAAGGGACAAGAAAACTGAATGAATGGACATGGAGAACCCAGGGTGAAAAGAGAAAGGGGAAGAGTGCTGACACTTTTTGGGAATTGCAACTAATGTCACAAAACAATTTGTGTATAAAATTTTTGAATGAAAAACTAATTTGAGCTGTAAATTTTCACCTAAAACACAATAAAACATAACAAAAAAGAAAAAATACCCATTGCACCTGTTATGTTGCAGCCAGTTACCTAAGACAAAAGCTACTCATGGGATTTAGGAGTGGTGGATCCAACTCCTGAGAAATTGGCTAGTATTGTTAGGTGCCCTCAAGTCAGTTCCCACTCACAGCAACCCTATGTACAACAGAACAAAACATTGCCCAGTCCTGCGCCATCCTCACAATCGTTATGCTTGAACCCATTGTTGCAGCCACTGTGTCAATCCACCTCCTTGAGAGTCTGCCTCTTTTTTGCTGACCTTCTACTCTAACAAGCATGATGTCCTTCTCCGGGGAACTGATCTTTCCTGATAACATGTCAAAGTATGTGAAACAAAGTCTCACCACCCTCGCTTCTAAGGAGCATTCTGGCTGTATTTCTTCCACGACAGATTTGTTTGTTCTTTTGGCAGTCCTTGGTATGTTCAATATTCTTCTCAACATCATAATTCAAAGGCAGCAATTCTTCTTTAGCCTTCCTTATTCACTGTTCAGCTTTTGCATGGATATGAGGTAATTGAAAACACCAAAGCTTGGGTCAGGTGCACTTTAGGTACCTTAGGCTAGTTGAATGCATATGGAAATGCAGAGTGATAAGGAAAGGGAATTCCTTGGCTGTTGTTATCAGCAATAGCTGCAAAGGCAGGGAAAAAGAATATAAGGTTGGGTTTTAGCACTGAACCAAGCCGAGATCAATATGGTCGAAGGTAAAACCCCAGTCTCAGGGCCAACCTGGAAAGGAAAAATCATGTGGGAACAACAGGAAGTATCCCTAAGATGGCTGGTCACCAAGAAGGTAGTCTGGGAGGGGAATGGGCAAAACCAAGAAACTATTGAAACCAGGGAGTGTAGTGTAAAGGAGTTGCTTTAGTTTGTAGATGTATATCGTCAGCTTCCTAAGGAACTGTTGCTAAAATGGATTGTGAAAGCAACTAATATAGGGGCAATGTCTTTAGTTTTGAATGCTGCAGAATGGAAGAATATGTTTGGGTTGATGCAAGACCCACAACTCACCACGGAACTGTCATGAATGACAAGATCCAGTTACACAGCAGATTAACCCAGAGGGGACGGCCAGACTGGTGGACTGGATAAAATTTTCAGTGATGTTTCTTTATCCTGAGAAGGGAAACTGTCCCCTTCCCCCTCCTAATACCCAGTGGAATGCTCCAGAGGAAGCAGCTGATGTGCAGCTAACGCAAGCCATGCTGGAATGGCTTTATGGTGATCAGGATAGTCACCCAATGGAGACAGATAGGGTTAACTGTGGTGGCGGAACAAAAGAACTGTTAAAAGATTACCATCTGAAAGTTGAGTAAACAGGAACCACACTCTGCCAACAAGAAATAAGGTTAAAACAACAGGTGAATTACTACCTCCTTCTTAGTGTTAAAACCTCTAGTCCCTTCCCCCTTTTACAGGCTCCACATGCACAGAGGAACAAAGTGTGACTGCTGTTTGACTTTCCTGAGCCCCCTGAAGAGGGAGATGTAGTGCCGAAGATCAGTGCACCTGTGCTATATCCCATAATAAGTGATGCCAATAGCTGCCGAAAGGACCCCATCTTGAATATCAGGGGGGTTCCAGATGTGCGAGCAACCTAAAGAGTATGCACCACCATTCTGGGAAGTCCCCACCCCTTGAAAGAAACCCACTAAATCGTCATTACTCTATTGTCTCCATCTATATATATAAGCCTTAGCCTTGCCCCGCCCCCCCTCCCCTTTCTGAATCAGACTTTTGGAGAGGCATGAGCCATCACTGACTCCTTTTACTTTTCACAAGTAAAATAAACTTGTTAGAGTTAAATCCAAAACTGTTCCTCTGTGTATTCTTACAAGGGAAAAGACAAGGACCCATTGAGTCTGGAGGGCCTCTATGCCCTCAGTGATAAAACAATGAGTATGCCCCTTACACAGGTCAAGGTAGATATGGTAATCAAGGGAGCCCCTTTTTCATGGGCACCCCATGTAATCTGCTACTGTGAAACAAAGCAACACTTAAGAAGCCTTGTTGGATTTGTTGGCACAGCTTCCCTGCATGGATCTTATAGAAGCAAGAAACATAAAAGTGATTCATAGGAGAATGGGAAGAGGCAATGGAGAAAAAACTTACCCCAGCAGGATGGAGATTTTTAAATTGTTATTAAGAAATGGGATTAATACAGCAAACACTGATGGAGTTGAAACAAAAGTTCTAATGCAACACTACAGGAGGTTGGGTGGACCAAGGGAAATGCTTACTGGTCTCCCAACGTTAAAGAGGCTTAAACAAGTCTGTTCTATTCACCCCAGTCTGGAGGAGTTTAATGATGGGAAGTACTACCTGGGACCATTTGAAGTAGAGGCTCAGCTAATCAATCAAATAAGTATTGATGAGTGGGCCAGGATCTTCTGGTTCAGCCCCCAGCAGGGGACCCAAGGCCACATGCACATGTATGGGTGAAATGGCCCAGGGATGGGGAAGAGACATTCTTGGGGCTCCTGGACATAGAAACCCAATATGCTGTAATCCCAGAACCTGTCAATATAATCTTGAAGGAGCCTAAAGTTAGATTAGGGGGGTATGGGGATGCAATTGTTGATGGAACTAAAGTGAAAGTTTGGATGAGAATTGGAAGACTTTAAGTGGTTAAGAGCTATGGCTGCTGACCCAAAGGTCAGCAGTTCAAATCCACCAGGCGCTCCTTGCAAACTCTATGGGGCAGTTCTGCTCTATCTTGTAGAGTCACTATGAGTTGGAATTGACTCAACAGCAGTGGGTTTGGTTTGGGTTTTTGGTTTTATGAAGTCGGTATGAATAGAATCAACTAGACGGCAATGAGGCTTTTTTTTTTTTTTGTATGAAGTTTGGAGCCCTAGTGGCACAGAAGTTAAGAGCTTGGCTGCCAATCAAAAGTCAGCAGTTTGAATCCACCAGCCACTCCTTGTAAACCCTATGGGGCAATTCTTCTTTGTCCTGTAGGGTCACTATGAGTTGGAATCAACTACACGGCAACAGGTTTGGTTTTCGGGCTTTTATGAAGTAGTTGCATCTTCCTTAACTGAATATATTATTGGTATGGATATTATGCCTAATTGGGGAACACTCCCTCTACTTGATATTGTAAAACTGAAGCCTTGTAAGTCTACCTTTAGGCCAGTATTGATTGGATATGCTAAAGGGGAACCATTAGAATTACCCAAACCCACTCAGGTTGTTAATTTGAAACAGTATAGGATACCTGGTGGACAAAAGGAGATTACTGCTTTGATTAAAGACATGCTAAAGACTGGAGTGTTGGTACCAACAAATTCTGTGTATCACAGCCTTGTATGGCCTGTGAAAGTGGCAGAATCTGGCTCGTGGAGGCTGACAGTACACTATTGAGGCTTAAATAAAGTAGTGACACCTATGGCTTCAGATGTTCCGGACATGGTGTCAATGCTGCAGAAAAGACAGCAGACTAAAGGAGACTGGTACTCAGTGATTGATCTTGAAAATGCCTTTTTCTCGATCCCAATCTCAGAAAAGAGACTGCCAAAGTTTGCTTTCACATGGAAGGGATCTCAATTTCTTTCACTGTATTGCCGCAGAGTTACTTGAATTCATAGTCTGGTTAGAAGGGACTTGGACTTGGTGTAGATCTCACGGTAAAAATGCATTACATTGATGATATTATGTTAATATCAAGCACCAGAGGACAAGCTGCGGCTGATTTGAATACAGTGGTGGCCCACAGGACCAACAGAAAGGCTGGTTAATAAGTCCAGAAAAAATCCAGGGCCCTGCCCAAATGGTGAAATTCTTGGGAATAAATTGGGCAGGGGCCACCCGTGAGATTCCACAGGCAACCAAGAATAATTTGCTATAGCTACCTACCCCCAAGACTAAGCAGGAAGCCCAATGTTTGGTTGATCTATTTGGATTTTGGAGAATACGTATTCCACATCTGGGAATATTGCTGGCTCCCATCCATAAAAACACTTGAAAGAAAACTGCATTAAAATGGGGGTCAGAGCAACAGCAGACTATATGTGAATTACAAAAAGTGGTCTCACTCTCCCTGCTTTAGGCCATTATGATCTACATTCAGGGATGACTTTAGAGGTGTCTGCCACACATGTTTATGAAGACTGGAGCTTATGGCAAAAACCTGAGAATGCTGCCCTATGGCAACCATTTGGATTCTGGACTAGAAATCTTTTGCAGCAGATTTGCCCAATACAACGCGTTGATTGATTTCTTGACTGCTGCTCCCATGGTATTGATCGTGGATCCAAGTAAAATGAAATCCCTGACAACTTCAATCTTTTCTCCATTTATCATGATGTTGCTTATTGCTCCATTTGTGAGGAATTTTGTTTTCTTTGTGTTGAGATGTAATCCGTATTGAAGGCTGTGGTCTTTGATTTCATCAGTAAGTGTTTCAAGTCCTTTTCACCTTCAGCAAGCAAGGTTGTGTCATCTGCATAACACAGGTTGTGAATGAGTTTAATAGTTCTTAGGAAAATGGAAATGGTTCATGCAAGAATAAGCTACTGGGGGAATGCAAGGAGGCACCCACTGTATCCACAAGCAGGTAGTCTCTTTTCCCATAGGTCCTGCCGTGAAACCACCTGAGAAGCCGCCAGCCCCATTGCTACATTGACAGTGCCGTATGAACAACTTTCTGCTGACCGGCAAAAGGCTGCGAGGTTCACTGACGACAGTTCCAGGGTACATGGACAACATTTGATGTGGAAAGCTGTTGTATTAACGCCAACATATGGAAAGATCCTGATTGAAGAAGGTAAGAACATGTCAACTTAATGGGCTAAACCACGTGCTGTCTTCCTAGCCATGATGGATGAAATGGGTAATAGTGAGAGCCCACATTTTTGGATTTTTACTGATCCATGGGGAGTGGCCAGTGACCTGGCTATATGGCCAGGCAAATGGGTGATGGAAAATTGGACTATTAAGGGCACACTAGTGTGGGGCATGGACCTATGGAAAACACTCTGGGAATTTAGAGGGCACATTAGAGTAGGACATGATGACACTCCTCAGAAGAGCCCCCTTCCTGCGTCAGAAAGTGATTGGAATCAGTAAGTTGTTGGTATACTCATTTGAGGTGGCCAATTGGGCTCATGAAATGAGTGGACATGGGGGTGCTGCAGCAATGTAGAGATGGGCTGAATCTAGACACATTCCTTTTGCACCCTTTGAGGCACAAAATGCCAATAAGGACTGCTCTGTCTGCCAGCAAGAAAGACAGAGGTGTCAGATGGCTACGGGCTAGATTCCCTGGAGGGTGGCAGGGGGAGTCCCTGCACATAGCTGGCAAGTTATATTGGATTAACGACATTGGTGGCACCAAAAGGCTACAAATGGGTGCTCACAGGAATACATACTTACTCTGGTCTTGGATTTCCATACCCCATGATAGATGCAGATGTGAAAAACACCATTAAGAGATTGGAACAAAAGATACTGTTTCAATTTGGGCCACCAAGTTATATTTTATCACACCAAGGGACATATTTTACAACTCACAGGGTGCAGCAGTGGGCCAAGAAACATCATATTAAACATCATGTTGCATACCACCCTCAGAGTAATGGTTTGTTAGAGATTTGGAATAATCAATTGAAACATTTGTTATCGAAAATGGGGGAAGATAAAGGCATGAAGGGCTGGATCACACACATTAGTGAATGTGTTCTCACACCCAACATAAAGGAGCAAAGGGAGGATCACCACTGGACAGAGTCTCTGGGGGACTTGGGGAAGAGAGGGTGCGGGAGGATACTGGTGCTGTTGTACAGTTTTTTCTGACATCACATAAAATTGCTTTTTTCCCTGCCAGATGCTTAGATCCCAAGACCAGGGATACAGCTGTGGATGCCAGAAGAAGGGGTGATCCCTAAGCAAGAGACTGTTACTATACCTCTGAACCTATATGCTAGAATTCCCAAGGGCCTGATGGGATGGACTGCACCTTTCCTCCATCTGGCAAAATTAGGGTTGACAGTGAATACTGCCATATTACCTAGGGTCAAGATAACCCACTAATGTTGTACCTATGTGACCCTACCCAACATGAATGGGAGTGGACTGAGGGCGAAGCACTTGTTAGGCTGGTCTTGCTGCCAACAATCAGGACTGGCACAGCAGCTGAACCTGATGTCCCCTCCCAAGGTGGAAAACTTTGGGTAAAAATAAATAACAAATAGAAGGAAGGAGAAATAATAGCTGAAGGTAAAGAAATGAATAAATGGGTTATGAAGAGGGGGAAATCTAACATTATGTTGATACCTCAGGAGAGTCTCAGAGCAAGGGAATAATCTCTCAGTTAACTTTTATCAGAGGCCAGAGAGGGTGAAGCCGAGATGACTTTTGGAGAACCTGACTGGATCAGGTGGATATCTGCAGGTGACCTGAATGTCTGTTACCTGAGTAACTTCACCCTGAGGACTTTTTCCCATGCTAAAGGACTAATTGTTAATGACTGTTTTGCACCAGTAAAACGATTGAGAGGGGGAAGTGAATCCTTCAGCTATGAAAGGGTCAATGGCTAGAAGAGCCAGGGGGTTGCTTGCCCTGCAGTGAATCACTTAATATGGCACTTCAAGCCATGGTCTTTGTAACTTCCACCAAATGACTGGTTGGACATATGCAAATGAGGTGCTTGTGACCCACCAAGGGGATTGGATAGCTTGCTAATAATGTAAATAAGGTGCATGGCATCTTGTGGGGATGGGAGCATGCAAATAAGGTGTACGGAACCCTAATGAGGGGATTGGTTAGTTTTGCTATCCCACTAGGCTTAAAGGGAGACAGGAGAGAGAGGAGCTGTAACATGGAAGACAGCAAGAGACAATGGTGCAACAGTCGCAAGTGCGATATTGACACTGGACAGCAGGAGCCTTGAAGCCAGCACGGTGGGACTTGCCAACCCACAGAGCTTAGAGTTGGAATGCTTGCCCAAGAAGGCCCCAGCAGGGCCCAGTGGCAGAGGGTGAGAAGAAGCTATTCTGATAGAGGAACTGCATCCAGAGTTATTCCTGTTACTTCCTAGTTGATCCTGATTCCGAGTTGTAGCCTATTACTTCCTAATAAACCACTTAACTATAGGTATGCGTTGTGAGTTCTGTGAGACATTGCATTGAATTACTGAACCCAAAGACAGAGAATAGGGAGAGTACTGAGGCGTGGGGGAGTAGTTGATGTTAAAGATGATGAAGTGATACAGCACTTGGAAAGTTGGACACTTGGGACATTTTTAACCTCCGCCTCATAAAGGAATCAGCTTTGTGCTGATCCTTATAAAAGAAGCTATTCATTTATGTCCATCAACAGTTGGCTAGATAAACAAATTTGTGGTCTACACATAATGGAATATTATTCAACTATAAAAATAAATGAAGTGCAAATACATGCCACAACCTGAGTGAACCCTGAAAACATTGCACTAAGTGGACAAAAAAGCCAGATGCAAAACGACAAATATTTCATTTATATGAAATATCCAGAACAAGTAAATCCATGGAAACAGAAAAGAAATTGGTGGTTGCCAAGGGCTAGGGGGAGAGAGGAATGGGGAATAACTGCTTAATCAGTATGTTTTGTTTGGGGATGATGAAACAACATTGTGAAGGTACTGAATGCCCCTGAATTATGCACTCTAAAATGGTTAATGTTACGTTATGTAAATTTTATCTCCATAAAAATCAAAAAACTTTACTGTGCTGGGTCTCATTTCCTTAAGTCTAAACTGTCTGAAGTTTACATGAAGAGCCATCCTTCTCAGTTAATATATGCAATCTAACGGAAGGGGGTTATGATGCTTTGACACAAAGAATTGGGTAATACTAGGGTTTTCTGGGAGGTCTAGTTAGGTAAATATTTGTGGCTATGGAGGGCCTTTGATGCTGCTCAAATATCACTACATAAGCAACCACCTACCCCACCTACAGATAAGGCTTGATTGAGCTTTCTTAATATAAGTGTAACCATATATTTTCTTACTGGACAATATTAGTACACAGATAATGGTGCTACATCATGATTTTGCTGTTTCATAAGTGTTTAACATTTTAAAATCCTAATTATGTACATAGCTGAAATGTAATTCTCAGAAAAGGTTTATTGTACAACGCTGGTTTTATTTCTGGAAGCAAGTGATCATAAGTGTAAGCAGTTTTGGATCTCACATCTTTGGGAATATTATGATGCATATACACTTTTAAATGATCTGTCTTTAATAGTGGGGGGCACCCAGGGCTTCTGAAGCAGGCTTATTGATAAGTAGGATGTCTGTCATCAAACCATCCTTTTTTTCATTCCTTTGCTTTTGTGCTTCTATAAATAAACCACTTTAATTTGAAACATCTGTGTCTGGCTTAAAGTGATATTATATTATATAACTGTAAAATCATTCCTCGTTTACGACTGTTTAGAGGAAGTACCATTGAAATAGTTGAAACTTTCCTTTAGAGGAGCTTATCCCCTCCTTAGAGGTGAATAAAGATGCCTTCAATTTCTCTCCAACCAGGTGCAAAAGATTGAGCTACAGCAGTCTAAGAGTTTAAGGGAACTAAATTTTGTCATAAAACTTCATACTATACTAGATGTACTATAAACTTAAAATGGGTATTCCAGCACATTCTAAAAGGCTGGAATGAAATGGCAAGCAATAAGCAAACCCTAGAATCAAAATTGATACTTCAGAATGTTTCATGTTTGAAGAAGAAAATTTCAAAAGCCAAGGATTATGGCTTAGGAAGAAAACTTGCTTCAATTATCTTACCAGAAAAAGGTAGAGGAAAAAAAAAAAAGTTTAAATCTGCTTCCCACTGAAGCTTTGGTCTTTTTATGAAAGTTTCATAGTCAGTTGCCTAGTCTTTTTCTACTGTCAAATTGAGCGGGTAGTATTGCAAGCTGAAAACAAAGATTTAATAAGATAATCTTTACCTGCTAAAGAAAACAATATTTTAACTAAAATAATTTCCCCCAAAGAATTTTACTTCTCCTCTTTGCACATTTGTCATTCTGTCTGTACTAGTCTGACACTTACCAACGGACGCCTTGACACATATTATCAGGTGTTTGCATATTTGGACAATTTCTATTACTATTGCTAGCACCAGTGATTTTGGAAGGTATTTCAGAAAATTGAGGGTAATTTGATAGCTTTTTAGGTTAGGTTAATGAAATTCCATTTGAGAGCAGTAAGGTGCTTAAGGTTTTAAAAGGTAAGAAACCTTATCTACAGTCCCCAGATAAAATTGGTCCTATCAAAATTTCTCTCAGGCTCTAAGATATTGTGAGGAGCCTATAGGAATAGTATGTATATTAACTTAAAGGCAAATTCATGTGGTCTTTGCTAGATGTGATACTTCTTCAGCCTCCAAAGGAATTGTTGAAGGAATTTATCTGCAATTTCAGAAAACAAATTCCCAAGAGAAGCCTTTCACGATGAAGTCTTACATATCACCGGCACTACTGACTAGCCTGGGCTTCTACACCATCTGTTGGGCTTTCTTCCTTCATTTAATACCTTTTCCCACTCTTTCAAAGCTGATATCACAAAATCCTTCGAACTCTAGAATAAAGACCCTTTCTACAGAGAATCTTTCCTTCTTTGGTTTTCCATCATCCTTTTGTCTTCTTCGAGTAGTGGCGCCTTTTAACAGCAGTCTTCATTTTCAAGTAACAGTAGTCTTTATGGAACTGTCGATCAGGGTGTTCATTCCTTCCTTAGCCAAATTATGGATTAAAAAAAAAAAAAAGCAAGTTTAACCAATTAGAATCTTTCTTTATCGGAGTGATGAAAGAATGACAAAAATAGTTAGCGTCGATTCATCCCAGCAGAAGTAGTATCATGTACCTGTTAACCTGGATCACTGCACACTCTTTTGATTCTGAGAGATATGCATTATCTTTCCAATTTTAAAAATTTTTACTTAAGTTATACAGAGTCAATTTCTTTGCTTGCAAGCAAAGAACCTAACTGAAAAAATAGCCAGTAATATTTCCCTAACAGGGTGCATGTAAGTGTTAAACAAGTTAAGAAATGTAAAGTGCCTAGCATGGTGTATAGTGCATAGGTGTTTAATAATAATCATAGCTAACATGAATTGAGCCTGGCAGTGCTGAGTACTTCACATGCATTATCTCACTTACTCCTCACTACAGATGAAGAAATTGAGATGAGAGGTCCAAGTTCATGCAACTAGTAAGTAATGAAGTTGGGATCTGAAATTTGATCATCTACAGATAAAAAAATAAAATAGACACATTTAAGTATTACATTTGAATTCTATTCCTCACCTGGCTGATGTGGTAGTGAAGGAACCATAATTGGGGAGATTCTTTGCTGAAAGCATAGTGCAGGCCTAACTTCTGTATGAGAAACACTGTACTGAACAGCTGTACAAAATCGCTTTGCCTAGTATTAAAGCATCACTTCTATTAATTCGTTCTCTGCTAGATATAGAGTTCCTTGATGGTCATTTGCTAATTAGCCTGTAGTAGTGGTTAAACTTTTTTTGTTTTTTTAGTGGTTAAAAGCTTGGCTGCTAACCGGCAGGTCAGCAGTTTGAATCCACCAGCTGCTTCTTGGAAACCCTATGGGGCAGTTCTGCTCTGTCCTATAGGGTCTCTATGAGTCGAAATCAACTAGACAGCAACAGCTTTGTTTTTTTTCGGTTATATTAATAGTGGAGTCCTGGTGGTGCAGTGGTTAAGAGCTCAGCTGCTAACAACAACGAAAAAAGGTTGGCAGTTTGAATCCACCAGCTGCTCCTTGGAAACTCTATGGGGCAATTTTCCTCTGTCCTGAAGGGTTGCTTTGAGTCAGAATCGACTTGAGGGCAACAGGTTTGGTTTGGGTTTTATATTAATAACACTAGTAACAAAGCATATTCCCAATGACACAGTATATTTCCTTCTCTTATGTGTGATGTGGAGATTTTGTAGTAACTGGAAAAATTGTATCTTCAATGCCATATACTTAATACATCCATGAAGTAAAACAATCGGTATTTGATCTTTAGAGCCATAATTATATTTTTCACATAAACGTGATTCATGTCTCAATTACAGCCTTTGTAAAAGCAACATCTGCATCATTCTTGCTTAAGATTCTTCTAGGTTCCTGCCATTAGCTACAGGCTTCTAAGAAATGATCCAAGTTTTTTTTTTTTTTCATGTTTATGGTAATGAAACCCTTTTGAGTTAGCTACTGAAGTAAACTGAAAGCTACATTACAGAAACAGCAAGATTGTTCCAATTGGCGCCTTTAGCCTTTGTTCTTGTAAATTAGAATTCAGTGTTAACCAAACAAGCTTACTTTTTTGAGACAATTAGTGTCTGATCACTTTAAGCTCACACAAAAAAAAAAAAAATAGTCCGCCAGAAAAAATATTGCCAGATCCATCGTGGAGGACCTGGGATGCTAACTGAATGTCATTTTCGGTTGCACTCAGCAAGTTATTTCTCTGTGATCTTCTGGAAATTGTCTGACCAAGTGATCCTTAAAATATGCTGTATAAAGCTTGGGCTTAAAGTCATTAATGGAAATACCTCCCAAGTATGACAAATGAGGTTTCAGAATGCCTTCAGGTCTTTCTTTGGCTTCAGACATAAGGACATACTGATATTTTCACATAGCAGTTCGTTATTGAAAATGGTCCTGCCATCCTTTCCAGTCAAAGCATTCCTTTTCCCTTCAATTTTGGATAAAACCTTGGGTATCCCAAGGATGAAACAAGAGATGATGGGTGGGAAAGCATGCATGTGTTGATGACTTTAAAGTCTGTATACTATTTTTTTTGAAACCATTTTAAAAAATTAAAAAAAAATATTTAGTTTCAAAATGACACATTTTCTCACCATAGCTTCAGGGGTCCTTTTTAATTGGCAAAGTTCTACCTCACATTCTGAGGACCATGTTTCTTTCATATATATATGAAATATATATGTTTCAATTTCTCTTTCAAAGCTTTTATGTGGTCTCTATTGGCTTAGTTTCCACTATTTCTAAATTTCTGACAAAGCTGATGAGAACTTCAATGTCTATTATGTGTAAGAAATATCTTATTTTCTCAATGATCAAGCACCAATGACTTAATAACTACTTTTTCAATTATTAAGCACCTAAAATGTGCCAGGTCTTTAGGTGGCACAAACAGGTTGTGTAATGGTTAGGCTCTATGGTTGCTAACCAAAAGGTCAGCAGTTCAAATCCACCAGGCGCTCCTTGGAAACTCTATGGGGCAGTTCTACTCTGACCTATGGGGTCAGTATGAGTCAGAACTGACTTGACGGCAACGGGTTTGATTTTGTTTTTTTAACTAACCTAAAATTTAGCTGTTCAAATTCACAAAAGCAAGGCCTGCCCATCTGGTTCTGTAAAGATTATAGCCAAGAAAACCTAACGGAGCAGTTCTACTCTGTAACAAGTGGGGCTGCCGTGAGTCAGAATTGACTAGATGGCGATGGGTATGTGCAAGGTTACGTGCTCAGGGCTAGGAATACAATATTGAATTGAGATGTGGTTCCTATTCTGACAGGGGTTACCAGTTAGTTACTATTTTGGCTCAATAGTTTCTCTCAGGTAATTTAAGGTCCCCTAAACTTTGAGGGTCGCTATTATGAGTCAGAATCAACTCGATGGCAGTGGGTTTGGTTTTTGGTTTAAACTTTGAGGCCTATGTTGTACCTGTCTATATGCTGGAGATATCAAACTTTCTCCTTCTGTTTTGTTTATTTTTGTCTACTTGTTTTGTTTTTCTTTGTTTTGGTCCATAAGCCACAGAGATGTCAAAGTCTAGGTTAAAAAAAAAAAGGAATCAGAAAACCTAGGCTCTAGTTCTAGTTCATTTTCTAACACACTATGTGAGCTTGAACATGTCTTTGCTATTCAGTTTCTTCATCTTCCTCACTTACCTCCCAAGGACATTTACTTTATGGGTAAATTGAGAAATACAGTATATATTTATTCACTTACTTTGGTATATGTAGTCTCTAAATTGTAAATTATTCTGTACTACAAGTACCTTAGCCCCTTGGAGTCTAGATGAGAATTAGCCAAATATTAGTCATCTTATGGATACTTAACATTTGGTGATTGTATCCCATAAAAGCTTCTCCCAGGTTAATGATGCTCTTGCCACGCTATACTATATATGTATCATTTTTTTCCCCTCAGTCTCTGCTTTTTCCAAATGCCTTGCTTTTTATTTACCTTTTCTTCTGCTCTATTTCTCTTCTGGTTCCTGTTTTATCTGAAATTTGCCACTGATATTGTTTGTTGGAAACATTCAGGGCTCAAGAAAATTTCTGAACCTTCATAGGTTTCCAGATGCCCAGTTAAGTTTGACTTCCAAATACACAACAAATAATATTTTTAGTACTAGTGTGTCCTATGCAATATGGGACATAAAACACCTAAACCAAACCCAGTGCCATTGAGTCAATTCCAACTCATAGCGACCCTATAGGACAGAGTAGAATTGCCCCATACTTACAACTAAAAATTAATTGCTATTTTTCTGAAACTCCAATTTAACTAAGCAACTTGTGTTTTTATTTGATAAATCTGGCACCAGGAAATTTTCCTCTTATGTGATTAAGTACTAGTGTACATTTAGACTTCACTTGTTTCTAATATATTTATGTAGCGCAATGGATTGCTTTTGTGTGGCCTTTCTTGCCATGGTCTTGTAACTCCCATCCAAGCAATTGAGTGGGGCTGTGAAAATAAGGTAATTATTATTATTTTTTTTAAGGGTTTTGGTTAGTTTTGCCATCCTGCTGGGCTTAAAATGAGCCTTCCCAGAGGTGGGAAAGAAAGGATACCACCACTGCCAAGGAAGAACAGCCAGGAGCAGAGCACATACTTTGGATCTGGGATCCCTGCACTGAGAAGCTCCTGGAACCAGAAGACAGAGAGAGAGAGCTATGATACTGAAGACGGCGAGACTCGGTGTCAGGGAAATGGTGGCAGGCAAGGCTGGCAAGAGACAGCACAGTGGGTTTCCCTGGTCCTCAAAGTGAGAAAGCTGAGTGACTTTGGGCAGGAGGTTTGCTGGCAGAGTAGGGTGACTCTAGACACTCATCAGTAGGGGCTAAAAGAGCTTTGTGATACTTCCCTGTGCAGAGCAGAGGCCTAGGGCTAGAGAGAGGCGTGCCTTTGAGCACTGCTGGGAAGAGGCTGTCCTGATGGAAGAACAGTATCCTAAGTGTTTCTGAACCTGAATTGTAACCTGTTTCCCTAATAAACCCCATAATCATGGGTATTGTCTCTGAGCTCTGTTTGGCCATTACAATGAATTATCAAACTCAGCAGAGAAGTAGAGAGTGCCTTGGGAGGGACGGTTGGTGTCAGAACTGGTAAAGATGGTGGAGAGGAAGGTATGTCTAACCCCTGCCTCATAGGAATCAGCCTTGGGCTGCTGATAGTGATTCTCCTTCTGCCTTGTGAAGTTAGAGGAGGCCAGACACTGTCCCCAGGTCATTTTTAGAATTTAAATGTGTTATTTTTCTAATTGATACTATCTTTATAGAAAAAAGATTACATTTTATTTTGACATCGGTATTTTTATGTATAAAGTTGAGTACCAGCCTCGTTTCTGACCTCCTTATTTTTATGAATGACATAATCATTTTTCAAGCAAGAAGAACTCAAACCCAATGCCTCATCTTGTTTCTTTTTGTGTCACCCTTATATGAAAATACTTGCCAAGTCCTCTAAATTCTTCTTTGCAATTTCTCTTGAATTTATTAATTTATTTCCACATTTCCCAGTACTGATGTGCCTTCTGTAGCATGTAATTGAAAATGTGAAAGGCACACTTAAATTTTCAGAAGGTCCAACTTTTTTTTTAATAATTTTTATTGAGCTTTAAGTGAACGTTTACAAATTAAGTCAGTCTGTCACATATAAGCTTATATACACCTTACTCCATACTCCCACTTACTCTCCCCCTAATGAGTCAGCCCTTCCAGTCTCTCCTTTTGTGACAATTTTGCCAGTTTCTAACCCTCTCAACCCTCCTATCTCCCCTCCAGACAGGAGATGCCAACATAGTCTCAAGTGTCCACCTGATACAAGTAGCTCCAACTTTTGATTGGGTAGTTTATGTTACAGGATGAGGAAATGGGAATTCCTTAACTGATAAACAGAAATGAATAAAATGATATAAAAAAGGGATAAATGTAGTATTCTGTAAAATATTTTTTTAAATCAACTGCAAAATTAGAAGATGGGGGAGACCAGATTTGCCCTGTGATTTTGCTTTGTCATATAATTTTTCTTACATCGGTAATTATGTGAATTTTTGAAAGCATATTATGTTTATATACATTCTAATTTGATTCTTTCAACAGCCTTATGAAGTGATTAAAAAGTATCATCTCTGTTTTATAGATGAGAAAACTGAGACTCAGAGAAGTTATAGAACTTTCTCAGATTTCTAGCACATTTTATGACAACTTTATTTATAACCATTAAAAACTGGAAATAACCCAAATATCCTTCAGCCAATGAATAGATAAACAATGGGATACTAAACCAAAAAACCAAAACAAACCCATTGCTATGGAGTTGATTCTGACTCTTACTACTCAGCAATAGAAAGACTAGCTACTGATAGAGAAAACAACTTGTATGAATTCTAAGGCATTGTGCCCAGTGAAAGAAGTCACTAAATTCAGTTAGAAGAATAACATTTAAATTGTAAAAACAGTCTGGGAGTAGTGCCTGACTTCCTCTAACTTCACAAGGGGAAAACCAAACCAAACCTGTTGCTGTGGAGTTGATTCCGGCTCATAGTGACCCTATACGACACAGTAGAACTGTCCTATAGAGTTTCCAAGGAGTGCCTGGTGGATTTGAACTGCTGACCTCTTGGTTAGCAGCTGTAGCACTTAACCGCTACGCCACTAGAGAAGGAGAACCAAAATCAGCAGCCCAAGGCTGATTCCTATGAGGCAGACGTCAGACATATCTCACCGTCTGCCATCTTTACCAATTTTGACATACTTGAAATGATGAAACTATTGTGATGGAGAGCAGATTAGTGGTTTCCAGGGCTGGAGGTGGGAGGAAGGTATGACTATAAAGGGATAGCACAAGGGAGATTTCTGGAGTGAAATAGCTGCTCTGTATCCTGACTGTGGTGGCAGTTAAATATATGCATACATGTGTTGAAATTCATAAAATTGTATAATAAAAGAAAACCTTTTTCTGTTTGGTAATTAAAAAAAAAAGTAAATATATATATATGTATATGAAACCCTGGTGGTGTAGAGGTTAAGAGCTACAGCTGCTAACCAAAAGGTCGGCAGTTTGAATCCACCAGGTCCTCCTTGGAAACCCTATAAGGCAGTTCAAATTTGTCCTCTAGGGTCGCTATGAGTTGGAATAGACTTGACGGCAGGGGTTGGTTGGTTGGTATATATATATTAGTTTTATTGTATATAGCTTTCAGTTTAGTTTCTGAACAAATCAGATTGCATTTAAATCTAGAAGATTATCACATAATGTTTAGGTTTATACTATTTTTAGCAGGGACTGGGTGTTATTTGTTGATTTAACTGAACTCATAGCACAGATTTGATTTTAATAGTTTTAACACCAAATAGAGAGACTTGAAAAAAAAATACTTTTCATATAAAAAATAGCATTAATGGCTTGTATGAGATGAAAACCAATCTCCATTTCTAATTCACACAAATATGTATTCCATGACCCTCAAACAGAATACATTACAAGTTTCATCAAGTATAATACAAGATTGTGTAAGAGAAATGAACACAAAGCAAATTCTTGCAATGAGCAATATAGAAACTAAACACTGTCAGAAAATGAATGAATTCAACCTTTACGGGAAGCACCTATGACACAGAAAGAGCCTTATCATTAGAGCAAGTCAAGGCTGATGACAACTCAGAAATACCCAATGACACCAAAAAACACATTTTGCTCTACAATTTATACACCATACACACACACACACACACACACACATCCCACATACAGATATTGTCTAATTAAAAATGGTGCACTATATATTTCTATGGAGGCTAGGCAACTTAATCATCCCAAGAAGGCCATGTCTTTCCTGGAATCCTGATCTCACTTGAAGTAAAGCAAAGCAGGGTGTGATTTGTATCCTGGGATTCTCTTAAGAAAGAGTATTGGAATGATACAATTGTTAGTTATTTTGGACATTGATAATTAGGCACTAAGGGAGGTAAAGGACTTCAGTCATTAAAGTATATTTAGATCATTTCATTTTTTTTTTCTGGTGATATGGTACTGTTGTTGAGGCTGGAGATAGGGATGATCAAGAAGATACAAAATTCCTAGTAGCACATCGCTTTATTTTACTTTCATTAGCCATATTTTCATACTCTCAGAAAAGAAAAAGAATGATGTTCTTTACCACAATGATGGTTAAGAAGGTGGTCTCCATCAGTTGAAATCGACTCAAGGGCAAAACAACAACAAGTAAGCAGGGTTAGGTGCTGAGATACACAATAATGCTTACTTTCTCTTTTCCTTGTTGTTATGTTGTTAGGTGCTGTCGAGTTGGTTGCGCCTCATAGTGACCCCATGCACAACAGAAGGAAACACTGTCCGGTCCTGTGCCACCTCTCACAATCCTTGTCATGTTTGAGGCCACTGTTGCAGTGTTAGCAATTGAAAGTTCAGCAGTTCGAAATCTCCAGCCACTCCTTGGAAATCCTATGGGGCAGTTCTACTCTGTCTGATAGGGTCGCTTTGAGTCAGAATTGACTCAACAGCAATGGGTTTGGTTTTCTTTGGATAATAGTACATTGTCATGGATTGAATTGTGTCCTCCAAAAATATGTGTCAAGTTGGTTAGGCCGTAATTCCCAGTACTGAGTGGTTGTCCTCCATTTTGTGATTGTATGTTTATGTTAAAGAGGATTAGGGTGGGATTTTAACACCTTTAATAAGGTCACATTCCTGATCCATTGTAAAGGGAGTTTCCCTGGAGTGTGGCCTACACCACCTTTTATCTTACAAGAAATAAAAGGAGAGGGAAGCAAGAAGAGAGGGGGGACCTCATACCACCAAGAAAGCAGTGCCAGGCCTAGAGTGCATCCTTTAGACCTGGGATTCCTGTGTGGAGAAGCTCCTAGTTCAGGGTAAGATTGATAGATTGATGACAAGGACCTTCCTCCAAAGCTGACAGAGAAATAAAGCCTTCCCCTGGAGTCGATGCCCTGAATTTGAACTTCTAGCCTACGAGACAATAAATTTCTCTTTGTTAAAGCCATCCGCTTGTGGTATTACTGTTATATAAGCACTAGATGACTAAAGCATGCATTATGGTATTTCTTTTTTTGTTTCTTTGAAACACTTTTCTGGGTTCAATAATTTGATAATTTTTTATTTGATTAGTTTTGTTTGAGCCTGTAATTAAGTCTATCTGTACCCTCTAACATGTCCTAAAAAAAATAAAAATATTCCATATTACTAAGCTTGGGCTCACCCCTAATATTTGCAGGTCAAAGGCAAAAGCATACTTGGAAGCTCCCAGACCACAGCCTGCCCCCTTTCTCTTCCAACCTCCAGGTCTGTTTTCCACCCATAAGTGTGTACATTTTTATTAGCTCTGCTGAGACAATTACAATCCTTCCATCTACTTTCCATTCTCATATACTGAAGTTTGATGTTACAGCAGCATCCTGGTTTTATCAAATGTGGAACTTACGTTTTCATTTTTCTCATCTTTTTTTCCCCCTGTTTTTGAGGGTGATCCCCAGAGGGTTATTCTCAGAGGTGTAAACATCTCTTCATCTGTCATCCTAAATCTCAACGTACCTTCATGATATTTTATACCTCTCTCAAAATGCTTATGCTTTTCTCTCATGCAGCATTCTTTTTTGTGTGCTTAATCCATTCAGTAGACTATAAAAGTTCCTTAAAGACAAGCTGTCTCATTGCTTAATCAATTTTTATCTTGTCTATAGTCTTTTTTAAAATTTTTTATTGTGCTTTAAGTGAAAGTTTACAAATCAAGTCAGTCTCTCATACAAAAATTTATATATACCTTGCTATATACTTCTAATAGATCTCCCCCTCTTAAGACAGCCTGGACCTTCCCTCCACTCTCTTTTCTTGTCCATTCCACCGGCTTCTAACCCCCTCTTTCCTCTCATCTCCCCTCCAGATAGGAGATGCCAACATAGTCTCAAGTGTCTGCTTGATCCAAGAAGCTCATTCTTCACCAGTATATTTTTTATCCCATTGTCCAGTCTAATCCCTGTCTGAAGAGTTGGCTTTGGGAATGGTTCCTGTCCTGCTTAATCATTTTTTGTTTCTTCCAATGCATCTAGTCTGTTAATTCTATGAGGAACCAGCAAATATTTGTTTAATTAAATTTGGTTACAACTTTTTTAGGAAAAACAATGTGTAAACTATATAACGTGTTTCCCTATCTTCATTAACAGAGTAGAACAATTTGATTTCCTTTTGGTAATCCATGGCCATCCTAATGAAAAACATTGCTTTCACAGGCCAACATTATATATTAGATGTCATAATGTTTTTGGAAATCAGACAGCCCTGGGTTCAAAAGCATTTCTTTTACTTACTAGCAAGGACCTAACCCATTTTGTGGGATTGTGGGGATTAAATGAGATAAATAATATTGTGAAAGCATATGGTGTGTGGTTGGTTATTGCTGTCTATATTATTATTTGTATGTGATAACACCTCCAAACCTTTAGGGTCTTTTGTATTGTGCAGAGTTAAATTCTTAGAGTGGTGATTCTGTTGCCTCTAATATTTCTTTGTTGCTGTTTTCTGTCATTCCTCAGTGTTTTAATTTCTAAAAGTATGGCATAATGGTTAAGAATGCAGACTCTGTAGCCAGGCTTCCTAGCTTCTAATCATGGCTGATCATTAACTAGGCATTTGACCTTGAACAAGATATGTAATAAGGTCCCTTATTTTGTAGTCTTATTTTAAGGGTTAAATTAGTTTTTAGCACATTGAAAGTACTACCTGGAGTAGAATAAATATGCATAAGAGTTAGCTATTATAATAGTTATGATCTCCTGTTGCTTCTAATTTTCTTTTTAAGCAATAATAGGCAAACTTAATTTAACACTTAATTCTAAGTAGTGCTCAGTCCTGCAGGAATTTCCTGGAGGAAAAGTGCATAAACTCTGCAGAAGCCATTTTTCCCATTTATTTATAGAATTTTGATAATAAAAACTACCAATAATATGGCTTTTAAGAAACTTGGGAATGTGATTGATGATTTCAAAGGTGATTCTGCCAAAAAAGACTAGGCATAAACATCTGGTGTACCCCAAACCTATGAAATTATTCCATATGGCTGTACCCTGGCCTTTGCATAGAAAAAAAAAAGTCTTCTTGTTGCCAATATATTTTCAGTAAAATATCATGAGTTTTTGCTTAGAAAGGGAAGACTAGCTATAGATAACCTCTATATCTAGAATAATATTCAAGTAATATAGTTCTATTGGTTTAAAAACTTAATTAAACACTGAATGTAACATCCTCCCCCAATGTTTCTGCAGCTGTATTAGTTGAGTGGGGTGGCAGCAGGAACATTTTATTATATTAATGATTAATTCACCTACAGTTCATTAGATAGAGAAGAAAATGGACAGAGGTTATATCAAGAATGAGGAATTCCCTCACCGTGTCCTTTTAACAAATATCAAGTGCAATTTTATAGATATTTAATATGAAGTCTTCTCTGCAGGACCTGATCTTCAATTATAGTGAACATTTACTCTTGTTTACAGTTAAATTTTGCATGATTTACCATTTGACTAATATTCCTGAAGAGCTTCGGATTGCTAATTGCATCACTGCTTTGTTGTGATGCATTTCA
This sequence comes from Loxodonta africana, assembly GCF_030014295.1. Lineage (NCBI taxonomy): Eukaryota > Metazoa > Chordata > Mammalia > Proboscidea > Elephantidae > Loxodonta > Loxodonta africana. Next base: position 110,771,610 of record NC_087369.1, read on the forward strand.
GGAAACTTATAAATGCATTGCTCTACTTTTGCAGATCCTTCACATTTCCATGTCGGTAAGTACTACAATTTGTTGAGGGTGTAGTAGTGGAAAAGGCATTTCCTCCTTCAAATATGACATGTGGTGTATTACCTGCATGTGCAGTATTGTCAGGGGCGTAGTTTTTGACCTGCAATGCATTACTTGCTTGACTGAGTTTGGGGTTGTTTATCACTGATGACATATTTCTCTCCAGGAACATACCATTTTTCTTGTCACTGCTTTAAAACGGTAAATGCTGAGATGAACCTGGAATTTCCAGCAATTTGCTGAAAGAAATGAAAGCGATTATCTCATGTTTCATCCTGTCCCATCAGAAAACAACCTTTCTAGTGCTTTTCCAGTTTGTGTGAGTAAGCACTAACCTAGCACACAGCAAGAGTAAAAATAAACAAAAAAAATATTTGGAGACCATATTCACACACATATTCCTGTGGGAAATCAATATATTTACATCTTAATAATATTGTCTATTTCACTTTAATATATAAGTAAATTTTAGTATGCCGGATTCATAGTAGCAATACCCCTACTTCTCCTTTTCTTCTAATAAGATGTAAATATTCGTTTGTTCCTGGTTGTCAATTAAAGGCTGCAAAATTTAATTAAGTTTTGAGAATAAATTTGCTCAATCCCTACCACCTCACCATACCAACACCATTTTCAGTGTAACTCAGACATTAAAAAATGAGTGTTGTCTGATGGTTTATGATCAGTTTTTTGAATGCTGTGAATTATTAATCAATTGGTAATTTCCCATATCTTTCATTCTATTTTTTTTTTTAGAGGAAGTTGATTGCAAAACAATTCATGACAAGAATACTTCTTCCTGTTTTCCAATAGCCAATTGTCTGGGATTTTTTAATGTGCTGGAGTACAGAAATTGATTTATTAATTAAAGAAAAATTTATTAATAATTCCCCACTATGTTTCAATGATATAAATAATCGAAATCTCCAATTGATTCAAGATCTTGTTTTAGCCATCTCCCAATAAAAAATTTTTTTTTCACTTTTGCAAGCACCAAGTAGTTGAACTACTTCAATTGTCATTTGTGTTTCATCTTTTTTCTTTCATTATGTATAATACCCAGAGAGAATTGTAAAATCTTTTAAAAATACATAATTTTGTATAAGTAACATTTTCTCTACACTTGTAAAATGGACATTAAGATGACTCATAACTGCCTCTTCCTTCAGTTAGGACTATTCCTAAATTTGGCACTAAACATTCTTGTTTCAGAAACAGTTTAGCAATAAACAAAAAGATCTCTACAAAGTCTCTTCAGTGGGACCAATTTTATAACCATAGGTTTGCAGCTGTCATAATTACAGTCTAAATTGCATTCACAATTTACTACAATAATTATATATTTTAACATGTAATTTTATTCACTCCTTCTATAACTTCACATGGTAGACAAAAATCATTCTCTTACTCAACACTTGCAAGTTAATTTGCTTTACCAACTCAATATCTCCATAATCTGGAATATTTTCCTCAATGTAACTATAAATCCATATTATCCATGGCTTTTCTCTCCATGTAGAGTCAATATTCAGTTAGGGTTTAATAAAGAATACATTTATTCCAAATGTGTTATAATACTTAAAGCACTCTCAAATGTCATTGATGACCACCCTTGAAAATCTGAAGACATTCTCCTCATATCCTATCTACTTCAAGTTTAAAAAAAAATGATTTTTGTTGTTGTTGAGGATATACACAGCAAAACATGCACCGATTCATTTTCTATGTGTACAATTCAGTGACATTGATTACATTCTTCAAGTTGTGCAACCATTCTCACCCTCATTTTCTGAGTTGTTTCTGCCCCATTAACAAACTCACTGCCTCTAAGTTTCCTATATATTCTTTTGAACTGTGTTTGTCAATTTAATCCCATAATACATAGTTCTTTTAAAGAGTACATTGCTCAAGGCAGACATTCTTCACTACTTAAACAAAACTATTGTTTGATTTAAAGAAGACTTCAGGGGATATTTTTGGTTTAAGGTTTAAAGATTATCTCAGGGCAATAGTTTTAGGAGTTCATCCAGAGTCAATGACTCCAGAAAGTCTGGATTCCATGAGAATTTGAAATTCTCTCCTACATTTTCCCCCTATTAGTCATGGTTTCATGAGACATCATCCCAGTTGTCTTAATATAGTGTTTAGTGCTTCTGTTCTACCTCTTAGTTTATTGTGTAATGCCAGGGGTCTTAAAAAGCTTGCAAGTGGCCGCGCAAGGTACAACAATCAATCTCTATTCACCTGGAGCAACAGAGGATGGAAAGTCAGGAATAGGAGATGGAAACGGAATATGTGGCTAATTGCCTACAGGAGCAACTAATTGCACCCTTTACCATGAAACCAGAATACTGTCATGGATTACATTGTGTCCCCCCAAAATATGTGTTACCAATTTGGCTAGAACATGATTCTCAGTATTGTGTGATTGTCCACCATTTTGTCATCTGATGTGATTTTCCTATGTGTTATAAATCCTCTCTCTATGATGTTGATGAGGTGGGATTAGCAGTAATTATGTTAATGTGGCAGGACTCAATCTACAAGATTGGATTGTGTCTTGAGCCAATCTCTTTTGAGATATAAAAGAGAGAAGTGAACAGAGAGACACCGGGATTTCATACCACCAAGAAAGCAGTGCCAGAGCAGAGGGAGCCCTTTGGATATGGGGTTCCTGCACAGAGAAGATCCTAGACCAAGGGAAGATTGATGACAAGGACTTTCCCCCAGAGTCAACAGAGAGAGAAAGCCTTCCCCCCTGGAGCTGATGTCCTGAATTTGTACTTCTATCCTACAAGACGATAAGAGAATAAATTTCTCTTTGCTAAAATCATCCATTTGTGGTATTTCTGTTATAGCAGCACTAGATGACTAAGACAAATGCCCACACTTTTCTTATACTCACTCCTGACCATTACTATGATTCCCTGTCATTTTTTTCAATTATCACCTTCCTAAAAGTGATCATAATCTTTTTTTAGAATTATTTAAATCTAGGTATAATTTACTTATGTGGAATGCACAAATCATACGAGTATAATTTGATGAGCTTTCTTTTATAATTGCGTAATCACCCATATCAAGGTATAAAACAAGTCCATCATCCTAGTAGATCCCCCTTGCCTCTTCCCATTCAACCCTAGTTCCCCTTCCAGAAAATCATTGTTTTGGTTTTTGTTAACCAGAGATTAGTTTTTCCTGTTATAAAACTTTAGGTAAATGTAATCATGCAGTTTGTACTCTTTTTGTCCAGTTTTTTTTTTTTTTGCTCAGCATGCTGTTTCTAAGGGTCATTCTTCTTGTTGCATGTAACAGAAGTTAATTCCTTTTTGCTGCTGAATAGCATTAAATTTTATGGTTGTATCACAGTTTTTCAATCTATTCTCCTGTTGCCAGACATTTAGGTTGTTTCTTATTTGGGGTTATTAAGAATAAAGCCGTAAACATTTTTCTTCAAGTCTCTTTGTGTACGTATATTTGAATTTCTCTTGAGTAAATACCTAGAAGAGGAATTTCTGAATCATAGGGTAGGGTAGGAATATATCTATCTTTTGAAGAAACTGACAGCTGATCTTGCAAAGTAATTAAACTGTTTATATCCCCACCATAAACACATGATAGTTCCAGTGGCTCCACAAACTTGTCAACACTTAGTGTTGTCAGTCTTTTTAAGTTTTAGGCAGTCTAAAATCTCATTGTGGTGTTAATTTACATTTCCTGATTTCAGTGAGATTGAGTACTTTTTCTTATGTTTATTTATTACTAGTATATCTTTCTTTAGAAAATGTCTTTTCAATTCTTTTATCATTTTATAGTAGGTCATTATTTTTTTAATTGAATTATAAAAGATATATATATATATTTATTTATTTTGGATACAAGTTCTTTGACAGATATATGCATTGTGAATATTTTCTCCAAGTTTGTGTCCTCCCTGCTTATTTTTTTAAGTCTTTTGGTGACTGTTGTTAATTTTGACACAATACATTCTATTATTGTTTATGGTTAGAGCTTTTGGGGTCTTGCCTAAGAAATATAAGCTATAGGTTAAACTTCCTTTTATTTCCATATAGATAACTACCGTATTTTTATGCAAATAACACACATCTTCTGTGTTCATTTGTTGACCATGCCCTATCCCTCCAGGCACTGTCAGAAGGGCCATCCTGCTAATCCTCTTCCACATGTTGCTGTAAAAAAATTAGCATAGCATGCTTATGAGAATACCTCGTGGTGGGGCAGGGGAAGGAGGACATGATGGGCAGACACAGAACGCACTCTTTCTTTTGTAAAAATATGGTAGTTTTTCCAGCATAATTTGTGAAAAAAACTCTGCCATTTGAATTATTTTAATGATTTAGCTGAAAATCCATTTAACAAATATGTTTTGGTCTATTTCTAGACTCTATTTGGTCTATTTCTAGACTCTATAATCCATTCTTCAATATGAACTACACCTTAACATAAAGAAAACAGAAATCCTCACAACTGGACCAATAAGCAACATCATGATAAATGGAGAAGAGGCTGAAGTTGTCAAAGGTTTCATTTTATTTGAATCCACAATCAATGCACATGAAAGCAACAGTCAAGAAATCAAACCCATTGCATTGGGCAAATTTGCTGCAAAAGTCCTCTTTAAAGTGTTAAAATGCAAATATGTCACTCTAAGGACTAAGACGCACTTGACCCAAACCATGGTGTTTCCAATCACCTCATATGCACATGAATAAAGAAGAAGAATTGATGACTTTGAATTATGGCTTTGGCAAAGAATATTGACTATACTGTGGATTGCCAGAAGAATGAATAAATCTATCTTGGAAGAAGTACAGCAAGAATACTCCTTAGAAGCAAGGATGGCAAGACTTCTTCTCACATACTTTGGACATGCTATCAAGAGGGACCAGTCCTTACAGAAGAACATCATACTTGGTAAAGTAGGAGGTCAGCAAAAAGAAGAAGACCCTCAACGAGACGGATTGACAATGTGGCTGCAACAATGGGCTTAAACATAACAACAATTGTGAGGATGGCAAAGGACCAGGCAGTGTTTCCTTCTGTTGTACACAGGGTTCTCTATGAATCAGAACTGACTAGATGACGCCTAACAACAACAACAACAACATTGTGTTCACTGATCTATTTGTCTTTCTTTAAACCAATACAACACTGTTTTGAATCCTGTAGCTCTATTATAGGCCAAATAGGGCAATTCCTCAAATTTTGCTATAGTTTTTCTATATCATTTTGGCTAGTCTAAGCATCTTGCATTTTGTTTAAATTTTAGAATCAGGTTGTCAAGTTCCATATAAAGGCTTCCGGGATTTTTATTTGAATAACACTGAATCTATAGATCAATTTAGGGGATAGTGTTTAAAAAATATTGAGATTTCCAATTCATAATCACGGTATATCTTTCCCTTTTTTAAATATTTATAAACTTCTTTTGGAAATATTTTATAGCTTTCTGTGGAGAGTTCTTGCCTACATTTTGTTAAATTTTTTCCTAGTTGTTTGTTTATTTTCCAATGCTTCTGTGGGTGGTATTTTTAATAATTTTTTAGTCAATTGTTTGTTTCTACTATATAGAAATACAGCGGGTTTTTTTTTATATTGACCAAGCATCCTGTGCCACTTCTAAAATTGCTCATTATTTCTAGTAATTTTTTAAATAGAACTGTTAGATTTTCTTCATGTATAATCATGTCTTGTCATTTGTGAGAGAAGACAGTTTTGCTTTTTTCTTCTCAATCTTTATGACTTTTTATTTCTTTTGCTTGTATTACAGTGCCTCCAACATCCACCATAGAAGCAGTCAAAGAAAACATTCAGTGTTTTAATATTAAATGTGACATAATTTTTTTTAAGCTATAGGTTTTTGTAGATGATCTATATCATGTGGAGATATTTTCTTTCTATCTCTAGTTTACTGAGATTTTTTATTATTTAAAATAATAATAAGTTAAAATTTGGTCAAAAGTTTTTTTTTTTTTTTAATTCTTGTAGCAAGATGATTATATAATGTTTCACATTTACCCTGGTGGCACAGTTGTTAATAGCTCCGTTGCCAACCAAAAGGTTGGCAGTTTGAATCCACCAGCCACTCCTTGGGAACCCTATTGGGCATTTCTACTACAACTATTACACAAATTTACACATCAACCACTAATGCCAAAGATGAAGAAACTGAAGATTTTTCCGACTTTTCCAGCCTGAAATTGATCAAACATGTGATCAAGGTGCATTGATAATTACTGCTAATTGGAATGGGAAAGTTGAAAACAAAGTAGGATCAGGTTTGGAAAATATGGCCTTGGTGATAGAAATGAGGCTGGAGATTGCATGACCAATGGCTTCTTCATTGCAAACAGCTTTCTTCGACAACATAAACGGTGACTATACACATGAACCTCCCCAGATGAGACACACAGGAATCAAATCTACTACCTCTGTGGAAAGGTGTTATGGAAAAGCTTAAAATCATCAGTCAGAACAAGGCCAGGGGCTGCCTGCAGGACAGACCATTGATTGCTCATACGCAAGTTTAAGCTGAAGCTAAAGAAAATTAGAACAAGTCCACAAGAGCCAAAATATGACCTTGAGTATATCTCACCTGAATGATTCTTGATAAAAAATCTCTAAATTCAGGTGAGGTATCCCAGCAAAAAAAAAAGGTTTTTTTTTTTTTTTTTTTGCTGGGATACCTCACCTGAATTTAGAGACTATATCAAGAATCAATTTGATGCACTGAACTCTAATGACTGAAGACCAGACAAGTTGTGGCATAACATCAAGGACATCATACATGAAGAAAGCAAGAGGTCATTAAAAAGATGAAAAAGAAACAAAATACCAAAACGGATGGCCGAAGAGACTCTGAAACTTGCTGTTGAACATAGAGTAGCTAAAGTGAATGGAAAAAATGATGAAGTAAAAGAGCTGAACAGAAGATTTCAAATGGTGGCTTGAGAAGAATAAGTAAAATATTATAATGAACGTGCAAACAAAATTAGAAAACCAAAAGCAAAGAACACACGTGGCATTTCTAAAGCTGAAAGAACTGAAGAAAAAGTTCAAGTTGCAATATTGAAGGATTCTATGGGGAAAATATGAAATGATACAGGTAACATCAAAAGAATATGGAAGGAACACATAGAGTCACTATACCAAAAAGAATAGGTTGGTGTTCGACCATTTCAGGAGGTGGCATATGATCAAGAACCGATGGTACTGAAGGAAGAAGTCCAAGCTGGACTGAAGGCATTTGTGAAAAACAAGACTCCAGGAATTGATGAAATACCAAATGAGATGTTTGAACAAATGGATGTAGTGCTGGGGATGCTCACTTGTCTACGCCAAGAAATCTGGAAGACAGGTACCTGGTCAAATGATTGGAAGAGATCCATATTTATGTCCATTCCAAAAACAGTGATCCCACAGAATGCAGAAATTATGGAAAAATATCATTAATAGCACATGCATGTAAACTTTGCATAAAATCATTCATAAGTCGTTGCAGCAGTACATCCACAGGGAACTTCCAGAAATTCAAGCCAGACTCCAAAGAGGACATGGAACAAGGGATATCATTGCTGATGTCAGATGGACATTGGCTGAAAACAGAGAATACCAGAAAGATACTTGTGTTTCTTTGACTATGCAAAGACATTTGACTGTGTGGATTATAACAAATTATGGATAGCATTGCTAAGAATGGGAATTCCAGAACACTTAATGCTCATGAGGAACCTGGCCATAGACTAAGAAGCAATTGCTCAAACAGAACAAGATACTGCATGTTGTAAAATCAGTAAAGGTGTGCATCGGGTTTGTACCCTTTCACCATACTTATTCAATTTGTATGCTGAGCAAATAATCCAAGAAGCTAGACAATATGAAGACGAACAGGGCATCAGGATTGGAGGAGAACTCATTAACAACCTGTGATATGCAAATGGCATGACTTTGCTTGCTGTAAGCAAAGAGGGCTTGAGGAACTTACTGATGAAGATCAAAGACTACAGCCTTCAGTATGGATTGCATCTTAACATAATGAAAAGAAAAATCCTCACAAATGGACTTAGGTGGGGTTCTCCAGGGAATCAAAACGAGTGAATCATATATGTATATCTAGAGTATCTAGAGAGAGATTTTTATCAAGGAAATGGCTCACATGATTATAGAGGCTGGAAAGTCCCAAGTCCATGAGTCAGGATGGAGGCGTCTCTTGACTAGAATAGCTGCAGGGGCTGGAGAACCCAAGGTTAGATAGCAGGCCTGTGGCTTACAGGCTGCAGAGGCAGATGAAAACAAAATCGGCCAGTAGCTCAAGTCCCAAGAACCAGGAATCAGATGATCAGGAGCCAGCTGCAGGATTCAGAGTGAGGAAAAGCCATCAAGCTTGGCCAAAAAGTCCACCTGTATTGGATGCAGACCACACCCCCAAGGAAACACCCTTTCAACTGATTGGCTACTAAGAACAGATCTCATAATGGAGGTGATTACAACATTCCAAAGCTACCATACTACATCATAATTGCCAAACCACTGAGAATCATGGTCCAGCCACATTGATACACAACTTTAACCATCAGAGTCCACTCCTTGTCAACTTGGAACCTGTAAACACCTCTAAATAAAGACAATTATAAAGTCATACTTGTGCCTAACATGATACAACTAACACATGTATAACTGAAAATGCACCAGCCTTGGTTACATCTTATATTTTATACGTAAACAAAACAAAAATATTTGATGCACATATACAAGGAAGAAATACTCATTAAAATTACAGTCTTTGTTTTTCCAACTTGTCATGTGGTCACAGCTCATATTTAAAACTACTTTCTTCCACCACCCATTCCATATTCCCATTCCCCTCAGCAATTACCTCAGCTGGTTGTGGTTCTTTGCCTAGTGGGGTGACCCAAAACTTCATTCCTGAAGGATCTGGGCCATTACTAGTCACGTCGGAATTGGGTTGCTGTAGCTTTCCATTAACCTTAATCACAGGGCATGGTTCTATTAAGAGATGTCCTAAGGAATCTCCTGCATTCCAGACATACTCTTCCTTACCTCCATTATGTAACATCAATCCAATTTCCTCTTGGTAATCAGAATCACTTACAACAGCCAGTACAGAAATTCCCCTCTTTACCTGTTGATTCAGAGGCATAAGGAGCCTAAAGTGGCCAGGTAGCATTCTTACTTTCCAGTTCAGGGGAATCAGTGATGTGTCTCCAGGTGGGAGCATTCTTCCCTTTGGAACTAAGACCTCTATACCTTCTAAAAAAAATGGGAAGAAGTACAAGCTGCACTAAAGGTACTGGCGAAAAACAAGGCTCCAGGAATTTATGGAATACCCATTGAGATGTTTCAACAAATGGATGCAGCACTGGAAGTGCTCACTTGTCTGTGTCAAGAAATTTGGAAGACAGCTACCTGGCAAACCAACTGGAAGAGATCTATATTTATACCTGTTCCCAAGACAGGTGATCCAACCGAATGTGGGAATTATCAAACAATATCATTAATATCACACGCAAGCAAAGTTTTGCTGAAGATCATTCAAAAGCAGCTGCAGCAGTACATCCACAAGCATATGCCAGAAATTCAGGCCAGATTCAGAAGAGGATGTTGAACCAGTGATATCATTGCTGATGTCAGATGGATCCTGCCTGAAAGCAGAGGATACCAGAAAGATGTTTACCTGTGTTTTATTGACTATGCAAAGGCGTTTGACTGTGTGGATCATAACAAATTATGGATAACATTGAGAAGAATGGGAATTCAAGAACACTTAATTGTGCTCATGAGGAACCTTTACGCAGATCTAGAGGCAGTTATTCAGACAGAACAGGCGGATATTGAGTAGTTTAAAGTCAGGAAAGGTGTGGATCAGGGTTGTATTCTTTCACCATACCTATTTAATCTGAATGATGAGAAAATCATCCGAGAAGCTGGGCTATATGTAGAAGAACGGGGCATCAGAATTGCAGAAAGGCTCATTAACAACGTGCGTTATGCAGATGACACAACCTGCTTGCTGAAAGTGAAGAGGACTTGAAGCACTTACTGATGAAAATCAAAGATCACAGCTTTCAATATGGATTACACCGCAACATAAAGAAAACAAAAATTCTCACAACTGAACGAATAAGCAACATCATGATAAATGGAGAAAAGATTGATGTTGTCAAGGATTTCATTTTACTTGGATCCACAATCAACAGCCATGGAAGCAGCAGTCAAGAAATCAAAAGACACATAGCGTTGGGCAAATTTGCTACAAACGACCTCCTTAAAGTGTTGAAAAGCAAAGGTGTCACTTTGAAGGCTAAGGTGTGCCTGACCCAAGCCATGGTATTTTCAATCGCATCATATGCACGTGAAAGCTGGACAATGAATAAGGAAGACCGAAGAAGAATTGACACCTTTGAATTGTGTTGGCAAAAAATATTGAATATATCATGGACTACCAAAAGAGTGAACAAATCTGTCTTGGAAGAAGTACAACCAGTATGCTATTTAGAACCAACGATGGCGAGACTGTGTCTTACATACTCTGGATGTGTTGTCAGGAAGGATCAGTCCCTGGAGAAGGACACCATGCTTGGTAAAGTACAGGGTCAGCAGAAAAGAGGAAAACCCTCAACGAGATGGATTGACACGGTGCCTGCAAGGATGGGCTCAAGCATAGCAAGGACTGTGAGGCATTGTTTCGTTCTGTTGTACATAGGGCCACTATGAGTCGGAATTGACTTGCTGGCACCTAACAACATCACAATATACATGTAAAGCATAAGGTCGAGGGGACGGGAAGCAAAAATTTTGTGAGTGGCTCTCTAGGGGTAATAGTGAGTGTGCCACTTCCATTTCCACTCCTTGATTCCTGGATGCATAAATCCCGGCTATGGGAGAAACAGCACCATATATTGGATGCTGGTTTAGTTCATATACAGCCTTCTGGAGAACATTGCCACAACTCTGCAATGTATTGCCACCTAGCTGGTACTTTGTGTCTTTAAAAGGCCATTTCATGGTTCTATCAAGCCAGCTGCTTCAGAATGATGGGAGCTTGGTAAGACCAGTGAATTCCATAAGCATTGACCCATTGCTGCACTTCATTTTCTGTGAAGTGAATAGCTTGATCCAGGGCAATGCTGTGTGGGATACCATGACAGTGGATAAAGCATTCTGTAAGTTCACTGATGGTAGTTTTGGCAGAAGCATCACATGCAGGGAAGGCAAATCAGTATCCAGAGTAAGTGTCTATTCCAGTAAGAACAAAATGCTGCCCTTTCCAAGATGGAAGTGGTCCAATGTAATCAACCTGACACCAGGTTACTGGTTGATTACCTCAAGGAATGGTACCATATTGGGGACTCAGTATTGCTCTCTGCTTTGGGCAGATTGGGTGCTCAACAGTGCCTGTAGCCAAGATGACTTTGGTGAGTGGAAGCCCATGTTGCTGAGCCCATGCATAACCTCTGTCCCTGACACCATGATCACTTTGTTCATGAGCCACTGGGCAATGACAGGAGTGGCTGGGGAAAGAGGATGAGCGGTTTCCACAGAATACTTCATCCTATCCACTTGATTGTTAAAGTCCTTCTCTGTCAAGGTCACCCTTTAGGGACACTTGACTATTCTCTTTCTTTCTCTCTCTCTCTTTTATACTGTCTCATTTTCTTCCTCTTCCTCCTTAGTTGTTTTAGCTCCTCAGCCCCTTCCTCTTTTCTAACTTTACTGACTCCCAAGGGTTTAAGAAGATATACTCTTGAGCCAGATGACCTAGCTGTGACCTGGGGGAAGTTACTCAAGTCCTCTTGGCCTCAGTTTTCTCTTCAATAAAGTCGTTCATAATAGGGAAACCCTGGTGGCGTAGTGGTTAAGTGTTATGGCTGCTAACCAAAAGGTCAGCAGTTCAAATACGCCAGGTACTCCTTGGAAACTCTATGGGGCGTTCATAATAATAATACCTAAATCATAGGTTTGTTGTGAGGTTTAAATGAATTAATACATGTAAAGGGCTTAAACCACTGTAGAATATATAATTATTGATCAGCAAATGCTAGCTACTATTATTATTATTGTTGAACTTAATAATTTATAGCTTTTAAAATTACTTTTATTTTTGATGATTTTATGGCTCTCCAAACTATATCTCTAGCCCTGATTTCTCTATCATCTGTGTACCAAGTCCATGTATTCCATGTATTCAATTGCTTACAGGATTTGTCTTGGTTCTTGCCATCATTAGCACAAAATCCGTAAATATAAAAACAGAGTTTATTTTCCCCTTTTTATTTTTGATTAATTATTCTATTTCTGTAAACAGTATCTTTGCTTCCCTGGCATCTCAAACTAGAAGCTTAGGATGCCCATTGCTTTTTTGCTTAAACTTCATGTCTTACTTTGTTAATTTTTCCTAAAGCACTGTTTCAAATTCACCTTTTTTTCTCTATTGCCACTGCTACTGTTCTAGTTCAGGTTCTCATTAGTTCATTCCTAGATTAGCACAATACCATTCTATCTAGTCTTTCTGCCCTCAATTCAACGTAAGTACTGCACTCCTTGATTAGCATGGTCTTCTGTTTCTTGGTCCAATTCACCTGTCTTACCTTCTTTCATTCATGACACAAACTTCATTTTTTGTTACACAAGTCATGGATCTCCCTATCATCTACCCCATTTTTTGGTTTATTCTCTCAGTTGGCCAATATCCCTCATGGTTTAGTCCTACATAATACTGATTTTAACATCAATCAATGTTTTCTTTTTATTTATTTATAATAATATTTGTGTTTTCGGTGAAAGTTTACAGAGCAAATTAGGTTTCCATTTGAAAATTTCTACACCAATTGTTCAGAGACGTTAGTTTACATTTTTTACAGTGTGCCAACATTCTCTTTAAGTGTGTTCTGTTGTTCCATTTCCAGTACTCTAGTTTTTTTCTGAGCCCTTATCTTCTCATCTTTGCTTTAGAGTAAATGTTGAGATTTTGGTCTCATATAGATGGCGTTTTAATGGAGCACCGTACTTATGAATAATATCCTTTATTTTGTTTGCCAGTCTGTTATTTAGCTAAAAGGTGATAGTTTGGGTTCAAGGTTTAAAGCGTATCACAGGATGATAGTTTCAGGGAGTCCACTAGTCCCAACTGGTCCAATAAGTCTGGACTTTTTAAGAATTTGAGTTTTGTTACACATTTTTCTCTCTTTCTATTAGGGTCCAACTGTTGTGGCCCTGATCAGAACAGTTGGTAGTGACAGCACTATCTAGTTCTTCTGGTTTCAGGGTAGATGAGGCCATGGCTCATGTAGGCTATTAGCCCTATAGACTAGTTTCTTCTTTAATAAATGTTTTCTTATTATAGGTTCATAGAATAACCACATAAACCTTCTGTCTGTATCACAAAATTACATCTGGAAGGGAAATTAAAGATCATCTAAGAAAAGTCCTTAATTCTACACAGGATGGAACTGAAGCCTCGAAATAAGAAATTATTTAGCAAGGCTACATAGTAAGTTAGTGACAGTGCTGAAACTTTTTGATGTGTGATTAAGTGCCCTTTCCATTATGTCATGGTGTCTGTAGCCAGCAAGTTGATTCTGACTCATGACAACCCCATTTGTAGAACTGTTCCACAGAGTTGTCTTACCTGTAATCTTTACAGAACCAGGTTGCCAGGCCTTTCCTCCATGGCACTACTGGATAGATTCGAATGTCCAACTTTTATGTAAGTGTTCTTGTTGTTAGGTGCTCTCAAGTTGGTTCTGACTCATAGCGACCCTGTGCAATACAGAATAAAACACTGCCCAGTCCTGTGCCATGCTCACAATATTTGTGATGCTTGAGCCCATTGTTGTAGCCACTGTGTCAATCCCTTGTTAAGGGTCCTCCACTTGTTCACTGACCCTTTACTTTACCAAGGATGATGTCCTTCTCCAGAGACTGATCACTCCTGACAACATGTTCAAAGTATGTAAGATGTAGTTTCACCATCTTTGCTTCCAACGAGCATTCTGTTTGTCCTTCTTCCAAGACAGATCTGTTCGTTCTTTTGGCAGTCCATGGTATATTCAATATTCTTTGCCAACAACACAATTCAAAAGTGTCAATTCTTCTTCTGTCTTCCTTATTCATTTTCCAGCTTTCACATGCATGTGATGTGATTGAAAATACCAAGGCTTGGGTCAGGCACATCTTCAAGGTAACACCTTTGCTTTTCAACACTTTCAAGAGTTCTTTTGCAGCAAATTTGCCCAATGCAATGTGTCTTTTGATTTCTTGACTGCTTCTTCCATGAGTGTTGATTGTGGGTCCAAGTAAAATGAAATCTTTGACAACTTCAATCCTCTCTCTGTTTATCATGATGTTGCTTCTTGGTCCAGTTGTGAGGATATTTTTTTTCTTTATGTTGTAGTGTAATCCATACTGAAAGCTGTGGTCTTTGATTTTCATCAGTAAGTGCTCCAAGTCCTCTTCACTTTCAGCAAGCAAGGTTGCATCATCTGCATAACATAGGTTATTAACGAGTCTTCCTCCAATTCCCATGCTCTGTTCTTCATAGCCTAGTTCTAGGATTATTTGCTTAGCATACAGATTGAATAGATGTGGTGAAAGAATACAACCCTGATGCACAGCTTTCCCAACTTTAAACCATGCAGCTCTCCTTAGCTCTGTTTGAACGACTGCCTCTTGTTCTATGTACAGGTTCCTCATGAGCACAATTAAGTGTTCTGGAATTACCATTCTTTGCAATGTTGTCCATAATTTGTTATGATCCACACAGTCGAATGCCTTTGCACAGTCAACAAAACACAGGTAAACATCTTTATGGTATTCTCTGCTTTCAGCCAGGATCCATCTGACATCAGCAATGATATCCCTGGTTCCATGTCCTCTTCCAAATCTAGGCTTGAATTTCTGGCAGTTCCCTGTTGATATAGTGCTATGGCCACTTTTGAATGATCTTCAGCAAAATTTTGCTTGCATGTGATATTAATGATACTGTTTGATAATTTCCACATTCGGCTAGATCACCTTTCTTGGGAACAGGTATAAATATAGATCTCTTCCAGTCGGTTGGCCAGGTAGCTGTCTTCCAAATTTCTGGACATAGACGAGCGAGCACCTCCAGCGCTGCATCCTTTTGTTGAAACATCTCAATGGGTATCCCGTCAATTCCTGGAGCCTTGTTTTTCGCCAATGCCTTCAGTGCAGCTTGGACTTCCTCCTGATCATATGCTACCTCTTGAAATTTATGTTAGTAGTTGAATCCAGGAAACCCTGGAGGCATCGTAGTTAAGTGCTATGGTTGCTAACCAAAAGCCTGGCAGTTCAAATCCATCAGAAGTTCCTTGGAAACTCTATGGGGCCGCTCTACTCTGTCCTATTGGATCACTAAGAGTTGGAATCAACTCAACGGCAACGGGTTTGGCTTTTTTTTTATTATTATTATTTAATTGCGTGTAAATTGCTTGGGCTGCTCAGGGATCTCTGTGTCATGGTACTTCTCGTTTTAAATGTCTTGTTTAAAATCTAAGCCTTGATGGTAGCAGAAATGAATCTTAATTATTGGATTAGGACATTTGTGTTCTATTATTTCATGTGTTTTAACTTTGCTTTCCCCAAATAGAGTTTAAGAAAATGAAAGTTTGGGGCCATGTCTTCAATTTTCTTTCTTTAAAAATTCCTCATCATAACTAGAACAGTTCTGAGTGCATAGCTAAGGCATGATAAATGTTTTTGATGGATTAGACTGAACTATAATCATATACATCATAATTTCTAGAGCTTATATTTGAAGGATGGTATAATAAGTGGAAAACATACATATTAAACTATGGTTAAAACTTCTGTTATTTCATTATCCGGCATTATATTTTAACCAAGGAGTCAGCATGTTATGAAAAAGATCAGCATGCGCTATTATCTGAATTCCTTTAGTTATCTAAAGATTTCTTGGGTCAAAGAGTATTCATGTCCAAGAACACAAAGTTTTATTGTGTTATTAGGTTCATCAGGGTTTTTTTTTTTCGTGTGTGGCTTTACAAATGTAGGCACATAACAATATAAAATGTTTTTTCCACTTGAATGACCTTGAATGTTTTTGAAACCCTAGTCATCCTTAACGTCCAGTTCAAATATTACCTCTACTCTAAAAACTCCTAGTGAAGAATAATGTTTCATTCTTTCACATAATACTTTTTTATATCTGAAATTATTCATTCTATGTTATGTGTTTATATGTTCACTTTTTAGCTATACTGTAAAGACAGTTTTTATATTTTCACTGACTAACAATGTAATGGGTGCTTTTTGAACGGATGACTTAATGTAAACTGAAACATGTGTATGGGTATGTATGTATGTTTATGTGAGAATTCACTTACCTCCTACTGATGCACAAGGCAACTTAAAAAAAAACATTGCCTACAAACTGTAATTACTGCTTTATACGTACTCCAAGCAATATTCCCTAATCATAAATCAATATGCTTCATACAGAAAGTAATTAAACTGCTGAGGAGACCCATGTATTTATCACAAAAATCAATCCTTCGCAAACCTATCAACTCAAGAAGCCGATCAATGTGCTTAATTAATAAATCAGTTTATTAAGGATACAAAACAGTCTATTATTTAACTAAATCAATATTCTTAGAAGAAGCCAGTATGTAAAACATTAAAAAAAAATGAGGATTAACAGTTGATTAGCATTTTCTTTGTGTACAGGGGCTGGCAACTATCAGGACTGACCAAAGCAAAATTTTGATGAAGACATTAGTCTTTTTAGGGCTCCAGTATTCCCCCATGCCTGATTCCTACACTATCCACTTGTTTGTTTTTTAAGACCCCGCCACCTTGTTTACCAAGACCTTACTGCCATCTTTATCTCCTATAGTGATGCTCTGTTAGAATTGTCCAGACTTATTTCCCATTCTTTGGGGCCCTGTTTTTACCTATAAGGGTGGAAATCCAGGGGGATATCTATTGTTGGGTTCTAGAACCTGACAATTTTATATAATTCTTTCAGTAGAGAGTAGGTCACCCACATTTAAAAGCTTTATATAAGAACCTTAACAAGAAGATAGATAATATTCTCCCTTGTCATTCCTACTATAGTTGTTACCCAAGATCGTTTTAACATGTTATAAAATAAGGATTGATTTTAGTTTTCTCAGCTGTAAAATGGGTTCAGTACGACCTACTTCAACAAATTTTTGCAAGAATGAAAAGATTATATACATATTCATTGATTTTCAATATATTCATTGTTTATATGTATTGGCACACTGTCCAGTGTATTGTAAGTACAATTCCTCCTTCTTCTGATAAACTGAATATTTAATAATCACTACAACCACTCTGAAAATATCTTGTTCTCTCTTTCTCTTTTATTTATTTATTTATTTGGTATACCTTAGAAATTCTTTCTCCAGTTCTGTGATGGACAGACTGAATGTGCCTGCCAAATGTAGTGGTTCCCCTATACACACTGGCTCAGCATTTGCTATAGTTTGTTCCATGAAACACTAGTCCTTCAAGATTTTATGCAAAATATAAAAGCAGCGTTCCATTTATGATGTAATTTTGGAAGCCTCGCATACTATAACCCTCTTTTGGAGAAAAAAAACAAATGCTTATTAGCATAATGAAGGTTCTAAAAAGTTCTGATATATCTATAGCTATCTATATATAGGTTTAATTTTGTTTCACAAAAACCATTTTCCAAACTTCTTTCACCATGGAGCCTTTTTTTCAGAGAAAAAAAGGTGTATTAACTATCATACAGTTTAAATCACTGAAGGAAAAAACAATACTCCAAAATGCCATAGAAATAATATAGAAAATTATCACTGACTTAATAGTCCTGAGGTAGGCAGTCTGTATATTGTATGGCACCTCTGCTCCTGGAGTTTGTATTGACAACCAGGCTCATTCTATCTTGTTCTGCCATCCACAATGTAAGGATTCCATCTGTGCTCTCCCTATTATGCCTGCTCTGAAGCTTGCTGAAACTGTGAAAAGGCAAGGGGAGAAAATTATGTTTGGTTTTAAGTGCATGACGGAGAAGCAGCATGACTTTATCACACACACAAAAAAAAAAATCAAATTACAAAGGAGGCTGGGAAATGTATGCTTCAGCTGAATGGTCATGCAGCAAGATAAAACATGACCATTCTATTTGTTAAAGGAAGAAGAAAAGAATGGATATTGGTGAACAATCAATATTCTCTGTTCTAACAGTGGACAAATTTTTCTCTGTAGCACTATTACTGAAAACAGTGGATTGGAGCTGTGAGAATACAGCCCTTCCTTGCCCTGGGCATTTATGCAAGTTTAAGAGATTTGTGCAACCGCTCTCGGTAAATGTAAGCAAAAGAACTCACATGATATTTGTACCAATTTTCTGAAATTATCACATTTGTTTCTGACATATCTTTCTTTTGATCCAGTCCCAGCGTGGTTGCTTACTGTTGGAACAATCTCTCAGTACAATGTATCCCTTGCTGTTCTTTGGGCTGCTGTTTACATCTGTTCACTTCTGTTCCTCATTGTCTTCTATGACAAGTGTTTTGGCTGGGTTGATATTACTTGATTTAGCTACAATCTGTTTGCCAGGACTTAAAACTCTCTCCTACCTATTTACTCTTCAAACTAGCATTTGGCTAACCTGCTTAATCTCCTACAAAGGAAATACTCGGGCAGCATGGTCACACAAATATTTACTCATGATATCTCCCTTTCATACATATCCAAGAATCTCAAGGTTCCAAGGAACCTTAAATATTTTCTAGTCCAAGATCTTCCTGATGCTTTCATCATATATTATTACCAGCAAATGGTATTTACTAATTCTTGAGATAGTCCAGCTAGTTAAAGTTCACATCAAAATCTGTTACTCTTTAAACTCCAGCAGTTGGTCCTAGTTCAAAACCATTCTCCAAAACCAACCTGGATCCAAATGGAGCAAGTAAAGACCTTTCTTCACATAACACTCTGTCCAAACTTAGAAGGCAATCATTGTATATTTTTTACACCTAAATAAAATAAGAAATCAGTAGAGTGGCAATCCTTAGGGTTTGCACAAGGATATAGGGTCCTGGAGACCAGACTGAAACAGGAAAGTAACCCAAGAAGGGAGAAAGGGAGGGAGTGTAAATCTTAGTCAAAGAAAATAGTCAGAGATCAGAGTGAAAGAGGCCCTGACAAAGGTCAAGTTACATAAGGTTGAATTGAGGCTATAAATAGGAACAGGAAATAGAAGATTACGAGGTAAAATTTTTCACTTTATCTTTTGAGAAATCAGAAATAGGTTATGAAACAAAGCAATTTTTTAATCAATACCATATTTATTATATTATTTAATTATTTATTTGGTTATTCATTTGGCATGGAACACACGACTTAACTTTATTAAAGTTTATTTTGCTAGAATAAATTATATGGAAGAAAGAACAAATTAGATAGGACTGAGAGAAATGCGAGAAGAAACTTCCATGTGTCCAATTCAGGGACTGAATGCATTTCCTCTCTGTACCTTCTCTTGGCTCATTTTCTACAACTACCCTAGTGGTATTCCTTTCCTCTTGGGGCAAAGCAATAGTACTTAGTATTAAGTTACATTGTGTGTTTCCACTCTGTCTTTGAGACAAATAGATTGTTGGTTTCAGGCCAAGGTTTCTGTGTTTGACCTCAGTTCAGCTCCAGGACACAACCGGGGCTGAGAAAGAGAAGACTCTTCTCCACATGAGGGGTATTATTTCATTGTAAGGAAGGATATGGAAAACCAGGTTCATTATATCTTATATAAAAACTGTGCATGTTCCTAAAAATCACTCTCATTTTCCAATTTATTTACAATTACATATTTAACATAGCAATTGTTCTTAAAATAGGCTTAAACAAATGCCATGCAATATATTTATTATTTCAGTATTTCATTAAGGCTCGTTATTTACACATTTCCAGAAAACACAATTTTATTTACCAGTAATTCATTATTATTTACCTTGCTAATTGCCCAAAAAACTTAATAACTTTCTTTAAAAATTCATAATTGTATCTTTTGATGGTTCAGAAATATCCTGCATGGATAATATCTATTTATCCTCATCGTATTAGAACTGTTTCAACCATTTCTAATGATTTTACTTCTAGATAATTAGTTTCACTGAACACTCTGTATCTGTAAAACTTTTTTTTTATTGTGCTTTTTTTTAAGTGAAAGTTTAAAATTCAAGTCAGTTTCTCATACAAAAATGTATACACACATTGTTATGTGACCCTAGTTGCTCTCCCTACAATGTGACAGAACACTCCTTCCCTCCACCCTGTATTTCCCGTGTCCATTCAACCAGCTCCTGTCCCCCTCTGTCTTCTCCTCCAGATAGAAGCCGCCCACATAGTCTCATGCGTCTCCTTGAGCTAAGAAGCACACTCCTCACCAGTATCATTTTATGTCTTATAGTCCAGTCTAATCTTTGTCTGACGAGTTGGCTTCGCGAATGGTTTTAGTTTTGGGCTAACAGAGAGTCCAGGAGCCAAGACCTCTGGGGTCCTTCCAGTCTCAGTCAGACCATTAAGTCTCGTCTTTTTACTAGAATTTGAGATATGCATCCCACTTTTCACCTGCTCCATCAGGGGTTCTCTGTTGTGTTCCCTGTCAGAGCAGACATTGGTGGTAGCCGGGCACCATCTAGTTCTTCTGGTCTCAGGATGATGTAGTCTCTGGTTCATGTGGCCCTTTCTGTCTCTTGGGCTTGTAATTACCTTGTGTCTGTGGTGTTCTTCATTCTCCTTTGCTCCAGGTGGGTTGAGACCAATTGATACATCGTAGATGGCTGCTCGCTAGCTTTGAAGACCCCAGAGGCCACTCACCAAAGTGGGATGCAGAACATTTTCTTAATAAACTTTGTTATGCCAATCGACCTAGATGTCCCCTAAAACCATGGTCCCCGACCCTGACTCCTGCTACTCTGTCCCTCAAAGTGTTTGGTTGTATTCAGGAAACTTCTTAGCTTTTGGATTGGTCCAGTTGTGCTGACTTCCCCTGTTTTGCGTGTTGTCCTTCCTTCACCTAAAATAATTCTTGTCTACTATCTAATTAGTGAATACTGCTCTCCCTCCGTCCCCACCCTCATAACCATCAAATAATGTTTTCTTCTGTGTTTAAAGCTTTTCTTCAGTTCTTATAATAGTGGTCTCATACAGTATTTGTCCTTTCACAACTGACTACATTCACTCAGCATAATGCCTTCCAGATTCCTTCATTTTATGAGATGTTTCACGGATTCATCATTGTTTTTTATTGTCGCTCAGTATTCCATTGTGTGAATATACCATAATTTGTTTGTCTATTCATCCCTTGATGGCACCTTGGTTGTTTCCATCTTTTTGCTATTATAAACACTGCTGCAATGAACATGGGTGTGCATGTATCTGTTCGTGTAAAGGCTCTTGTTTCTCTAGGATATATTCCAAGAAGTGGGATTGCTCGATCATAAAGTACTTCTACTTCTAGCTTTTTAAGGAAACTCCAAGTCAATTTCCAAAGTGGTTGTACCATTTTACATTCCCACCAGCAGTGTATAAGTGTTCCAGTCTCTCCACAACCTCTCCAACATTTATTATTTTGTGTTTTTTGGATTAATGCCAGCCTTGTTGGAGTGAGATGGTATCTCATTGTGGTTTTGATTTGCATTTCTTTAAAGGCTAATGATCATGAGCATTTCCTCATGTATCTGTGAGCCACCTTAATGTCTTCTTTGGTGTAGTGCCTGTTCATATCCTTTGCCCATTTTTAATTGGGTTATTTGTCTTTTTGTTGTTGAGGTTTTGTAGTATCTTGTAGATTTTAGGGATCAGATGCTGATCGGATTTGTTGTAACCAAAATTTTTTTCCAGTCTGTAGGTTTTCTTTTTACTCTTTGGGTAAAGTCTTTGGATGAGCATAGGTGTTTGATTTTTAGGGGCTCCCAGTTATCTAGTTTCTCTTCTCGTGTTTGTGCATTGTTAGTAATTTTCTACATAATGTTTATGCCATATATTAAGGGTCTTAGCATTGTCTCAATTTTTTTCTTCCACGATCTTTATTGTTTTAGATTTTATATTTAGGTCCTTGATCCATTTTGAATTAGTTTTTGTGCATGGTGTGAAGTATGGGTCTAGTTTCATTTTTTTGCAGATGGATATCCAGTTATGCCAGCACCATTTGTTAAAGAGACTCTCTTTTCCTCATTTAACTGACTTTGGGCCTTTGTCAAATATCAGCTGCTTATAGGTGGGTGAATTTATGTCTGGATTCTCAATTCTGTTCTATTGTCTGTGTATCTGTTGTTGTACAAGTACCAGGCTGTTTTGACTACTGTGGCAGTATAATAGTTTCTAAAATCAGGAAGTGTGAAGCCTCCCACTTTATTCTTTTTCAATAATGCTTTGCTTATCTTGGATCTCTTCCCTTTCCATATGAAGTTGGTGATTTGTTTCTCTGCCTCATTAAAAAATGCCATTGGAATTTGGATGGAGATTGCATTTTATCTATAGATCACTTAGAGTAGAATAAACATGTTCACAATGTTGAGTCTTCCTATCCATGAGCAAGGTATGTTTTTCAACTTACATAGGTCTCTTTTGGTTTCTTGTAGTAGTGTTTTGTAGTTTTCTTTGTATAGGTCTTTTACATGTATTTTATCTTCTTGGGGGCTATTATAAATTGTATTGATTTGGTGATTTCCTCTTCAAAGTTCTTTTTGTTCGTGTAGAGAATCTAACTGAGTTTTGTATGTTTATCTCGTATTCTGATACTTTGCTGAACTCTTCTATTAGTTCCAGTAATTTTCTTGTGGATTCTTTGGGGTTTTCTGTGTATAAGAGCATATCACCCTGGAGGTCATGGTCCCCAGAACTTCTGTTAGCCCAAGACTGGAACCATTCCCAAAGCCAACTCTTCAGACAGGGATTGGATTGGACTATGGGATAGAAAATGATACTGGTGAGGAGTGAGCTTCTTGGCTCAAGTAGACACATGAGACTATGTGAGCAGCTCCTGTCTGGAGGGGAGATGAGAAGGCAGAGGGGGTCAGAAGCTGACTGAGTGGACACAGGACACGGGGAGTACAAGGTGGGGAGGAGTGTGCTGTCTCATCAGAGAAAGCGCAACTGGGAGTACATAGCAAGGTGTATATAAGTTTTTGTCTGAGAGACTGACTTGATTTGTAAACTTTTACTTAAAGAACAGTAAAAAAAAGATCATGTCATCTGCAAATAGAGATACTTTTACTTCTTCCTTGCCAACTTGTATGCCTTTATTTCTTTTTCTAGCCTAATTGCTCTGCCTAGGACCTCCAGCACAATGTTGAATAAGAGTGGAGACCAAGGGCATCCTTGTCTGGTTCCCATTCTCAAGGGGAATGCTTTCAGATTCTGTATATTTAGGATGATGTTGGCTGTTGGATTTTGTATAAATGCCTTTTATTATGTTGAGGAATTTCTCTTCTATTCCTATTTTGCTGAGAGTTTTTATCAGGAATGCGTGTTGGACTTCATCAAATGCCTTTTCTGCATTTGATAAGATCACATGGTTCTTGTCTTTTGTTTTATTTATGTGATGTATTACATTGATTTTTTTTCTAATGTTGAACCATCCCTGCATCCCACTTGATCATGGTGATCTATTTTTTTGATATGCTGTTGAATTCTACTGGCTAGAATTTTGTTGAGGATTTTTGTGTCTAAGTTCATGAGGGATATTGGTCTGTAATCTTCTTTTTTTGTTGTGTCTTTACCTGGTTTTGGTATCAGGGTTATGCTGGCTTCATAGGATGAGTTTGGGAGTATTCCCTCCTTTTCCGTGCTCTGAAATATTGCCTATGGTAGTGGTGTTAACTCTTCTTTGTAAGTTTGGTAGGATTCCCCAGTGAAGCCCTTAGGGCCAGGGCTTTTTTGTTGTTGTCGTTGGGAGTTTTTAAATTACCTTTTCAATCCCTTCTTTTGTTATAGGTTAATTTAGTTATTCTATCGCTGTTTGTGTTAGTTCAGGTAGGTAGTATGTTTGTAGAAATTTGTCCATTTCCTCTAGGTTTTCAAATTTGTTAGAGTACAATTTTTCATAGTACTCTGTTACGGTCCTTTTCATTTCAGTTGGGTCTGTTGTGATATCGCCCATCTCATTTCTTATTTGGGTTATTCACTTCCCTCTTCTGTTTTTCTTTTGTCAGTTTGGCCAATGGTGTATCGATTTTGTTAATTTTTTCAAAGAGCCATGTTTGGTCTTGTTATCTCTTTAAATTGTTTTTCTATTCTTTATTTCATTCAACTGTGCTTTAATTTTTATTATTTGCTTTCTTCCAGTGTCCGAGGGCTACTTTTGCTACTATCTTTCTACTTGTTCAAGTTGTAGGGATATTTCTTTGATTTTGGCTCTTTCCTCTTTTTGGATGTGTGCATTTATTGCTAAAAAGTGACTTCTGAAGACTGCTTTTGCTGTGTCCCAAAAGTCCTTGTAGGAGGTGTTTTCATTTTCATTTAATTCTATGAATTTCTTTATTCTACTCTTAATTTCTTCTATAACCCAGTCATTTTTGAGCAATGTGTTGTTCAATTTCTGTGTGTTTGATTTTTTTTCCCCCCTGCTTTTTGTGTTACTGATTTCTACTTTTATGGCTTTATGGTCAGAAAAGATACTTTGTAATATTTTGATGTTTTGGATTCTGTTAAGGTTTGCTTTATGACCTAATATGTGGTCTATTCTGGAGAATGTTCCATGCACATTGGAAAAGAAAGTATACTTGATTGCTTTTGGGTGGAGTGTTCTGTATATGGCTATGAGGTCAAGTTGGTTGACTGTGACATCTAGATCTTCCGTGTCTTTATTGAGCTTCTTTCTTGATGTTCTGTCCTTCACCAAAAGTGATGTGTTGAAGTCTCCTATTATTGTTGTGAAGCTGTCTATCTCTCTTTTCAATGATGTTAGAGTTTATTTTATGTATTTTGAAGCCCAGTAATTGGGTGCATAAATACTTATTATGGTTGTATCCTGGTATATTGACCCTTTAATCATTATATAGAGTCCTTCCTTATCCTTTGTGGTGGCTTTTACTTTAAAGTCTATTTTGTCAGAAATTAATATTGCCACTCCTGCTCTTTTTTGATTGCTGTTTGCTTGATATATTTTTTTCTGCCTTAAAGTTGTAGTTCATTTGTGTCTTTAAGTCTAAAGTGTGTCTCTTGTAAGCAGCATACAGATGGATCGTGTTTTTCTTTTCTTCATTCTATCACTCTCTGTCTCTTCTGGTACATTTAGTCAATTTATGTTCAGAGTAATTATTGCTAGGTTCGATAGCACTATTTTTTTTTTATGAGTTTAGTGCTGTCATTTCGATATCTTTTTTTGTGTGTTGTCGACAGATTCTTTGTTCCACTTAATTTTCTTTACTAAGTTGTTTTTCTTTATATATGTTTTTTCCTCTTTCATTGTTGTTGCTTTTGTTTGCTGAGTCTTTATGTTTTTCTTGTTTTTTATTTTGATGTGTAGGATTACTAGTTTCCTTTGTGGTTACCTTAATATTTATCCCTGTTTTTCTGAGTTTAAACCAAACTTTTATTTCTTTATATTGCCTTGACTTCCTCTCCATATGAAAGATCTATGACTACATTTTTTAGTTCCTCTTTTATGATTTAATGTTGTTATCTTTTACATAATGATGACTCTGTTTCCCTGTTTTGAACATTTTAGCTTTGATTTATTTTTATGAGTTGCCTGTCTGGGTGGATACCTGGTTGCTCTGTCCTGTGTTGTTTTATTGGGTTGTTATCTGATGTTATTGATTTTCTAACCAGAGGACTCCCTTTAGTGTTTCTTGTAATTTTGGTTTGGTTTTTGCAAATTCCCTGAACTTCTGTTTATCTGGAAATGTCCTAATTTCACCTTCATATCCCATTGCCTTCTCACCTGTATGGTTTCTGCTGAGTGGTCCGAGCTTAGTCTTATTGACTCTCCTTTGTAGGTGACTTTTTGTTTATCCCTAGCTGTTCTTAAAATTCTCTCTTTATCTTTGGTTTTGGCAAGTTTGATTATGTCTTGGTGACTTTCTTTTGGGATCTACCTTGTGTGGGGTTCAACGAGCATCTTGGATAGATGTCTTCTCAACCTTCATGGTATCAGGGATGTTTTCTGTCAACTGATCTTCAGCAATTCTCTCTGCATTTTCTGTCTTTCCTCCCTGTTCTGGTACGCTAGTCACTTGTAGGTTATTTCTTTTGATAGAGTCCCACATAATTCTTACGGTTTCTTCATTTTTTAAATCCTTTTGTCTGATTTTTCCTCAAATATGTTGGTGTCAAGTACTTTATCTTCAATCTAATGCTCACTTCCATTTCCTCAATTCTGCTCCTGTGACTTTCTATTGAGTTGTCTAATTCAGAAATTTTATTGTTAATATTCTGAATTTGTGTTTGCTGTCTTTCTATGGATTCTTGCAACCTGTTAAATTTGTCAATATGCTCTTCACTAATCTTCTTAAGTTTCTCTAATTCAATATCTGTGCATTCCTTGGCTTGTTCTGCATTTTGCCTGATCTCCTTTCTGATCTCTTGAAGAGTTCTGTGTATTAATTTTTTGTGTTCTACCTCTGGTAATTCTAGGAAGTTATCTTCATCTGGAGGATTTCTTGATTCTTTGTGTTTGGAGCTTGCTGAAGTCATCATGGTCTGCCTTTTTATGTGATTTGATATTGACTGTTGTGTCTGAGCCATCAATATGTTATCATATTTATTTTATTTTTGTTTACTGTGTCCTAGCATCTTGTTTTGTTTTGTTTTGATATGCCCAAATAGGCTGCTTGAGGGAGATATTTTGATTATTCTTGCCTTTGAGGCTCTAATGTTCTGTCACCAGGTGGTTATAGCTGTTAGTAGGTATATGAGTCCAGGAGTCAGGTTACTTTTCTTGTGTGAATTCAGTTCAGGTGTCCAGGTAGTCAGTCACCAAGTGTGTGGAATAGGGTCTCACCTACCATCTTAAATGAGCAGGTGTGATTGGTGTAGACACAGGTATCTGGTGGCAATAGGGGATCATGCACTGAGCAAGGCAGGGAGCTGACAACTGCCCCTGAGTATCTGTGAGAAAAGTGTGTCCTTGTTCCCTAGAGCACCTAGTTGGGTGGGTTTTGCAGCTGGACTATGGGCACCCAATGCTGTTGGCTGTAAGACTGGGGGGCACCACTTATCCTTGGACCCCTGTCTAGGGTGATTAGGTGGCATGGGTGAAGCCACCAGTCCTCAGGCCCCTGATGTGGGTAGGTGAGGACCTTGCTTAATAGGCAAAGCAGTGCCAAATGTCATGAACTTGCCCCTCCACTGTATAGCTGAAACAGCCGAAGTTAGACTTCAGGTATATACCCTGTCGTACTGTGCAAATGAGGGCCTATACTGTTGAAATGGGCCCACAAATGTCTACGCAGGGGTGAAAGACATTCAGTTCTGTGGACCACTTAGGCCTGTGCCTAGGGAAAGGAGCTGTTTCTACCCTGAGTTCTCAGCTTAGTGGAGCTGGCAGATTATTTTTTCTACCTGTTTTTTTAATTTGTTCCTTCTCCTAGGGTAGGAGAACAGCTCAGGAAGTAAAACCGGTCTTTTTTTTTAATTCCAGCCTAGGGAAAGTGGCTATCACTGAACCTGGCTAAAGACCCAGTGTAGAGTGGGAAGGGGTCAGTTAAATGGGACAGAGTTTTTTCCAGAGGAGTGTTTTTTGGACTGTTAGGTAGATTAGACACAAATACTTGCCTTTTGCCAAGAGCATCGCTTTTTGCTGTTTCTGGAGGAGTGAGTGAATTCCTCACTGGCTGGTCTCTCTGGATGTGGAAAACATGTCCTGATCACTACAGCTTGCCTCACCACACTTGCGCCAGTGGATCTGGCTTGCGGGGTGCTTGTTCCCACTGGGCCATGTCTGGCAACTTCTCACAGCTTCTGAACCGTGTCTCCTCCCCTTCCACTCAGTTCGATTCCTCAACTTTGCCTTCAATGTTCAGGGCTCCTAGATTGGCATATATAATTGATTCACTTGTTTTTTTTTCGGGTCTTTGTTGTGGGAGGGACCACTGGAAGGGTCTTACTACTCTGCCATCTTGGTCCCACCTCCTGTAAAGCTTTAGTTTACTTTTTTCTACAACTTGAACCATGTTTCCAGAATATATAATACCTTAGAACTGCCCCTGGAGACTTTCCAAAGAAGTACAATCATACCCAGGAGAAGATTACACAATAAGCAAGGTAAACATGAGCTTACTTGTGCTTACTTACTAATCTGTAGTGAACAATTTCAAGTAGGTTTCACCACACCACATCAAAGTGAAATCTATGTGATATTGTTCACTACATATTGTAAGTAAGCACAAGTATGCCAGTGATTGCCTTGCTTACTGAGTCCTCCACCCCTGTCATGGATTGTAAATTTGAAAAGAGGTTTTGATTCTGTAAGAAGGTGTTGAGAGGTTGAGAGGGAGACAGATGCCAGCCATACCTAGAAACAGAATCTTTGATGTGGTTAAAAAATGTAAAATTGTTCATTACAGATTAGTAAGTGAGCACAAGTAAACCGTGCTTACCTTGCATATTGAATAATCCACCCCTGATCATACCTAATGGAAAATTACTTGAGTGTAAAGTTATATTTCAAGAAAGAGTAGATGTAAGGCTTTGAGAACTCCTAATAGCAAGTGATAAGTCTCCTTCTCTTTAAATTCTTCCTTAATCTCATTTTCTTGGAATTGTGAAATGAGTGGAAAAAACCATGGCAGAAATTATTTGTTTGTATAAATTCTGATATGAAGTCCTACTCTCTGATAAGAAAAGTATGTGTGAGGAAATAATGATTATTTTATAGAGGAAGAAGTTTCCAGAAAATTGTTAGACAGAAAACAGAAATCGACAGAGAGCTGGGTGAAGGAATATGTTACTTATGGTATTTAAAGTATTTTAAATCCCTGCTATGCTTGTTTTCCATACACTACATTAGACTGAACTAATGGAAGTACTTATAATTATGGATTTTCTTGTATAATACAAAACCACACCCACTGCCATCAAGTCAATTCTGACTTATAGTGGCCCTATGGGACAGAGTAGAACTGCCCCCATAGAGTTTCCAAGGAGCACCTGGTGGATTCAAACTGCCAACCTTTTGGTTAGCAGCTGTAGAACTTAACAACTACACCACCAGGGTTTCCCTTGTATAACAGAGATGCATATTAATCATATAGCATGGCAGAGACATACAAATATAATTACATTTTATTCCACTAAGACATATGAATGTTTAAGGAGAATCTCTTAAATTGTATGCCCATTATCCCAGTTATCTTAAATTTTTTGTAATAGTAATCTGTTTTATTTCTTTAAACTATTTAGACCAAATTCACCATATTTACAATGAAAGTGCAACTGGTTCATGGCAATTCTGCATTCATTTTATTGTTTATGTTTATAATGCAATAAACTTGGGAAAAAAGTTACAAACAATTTCTGTGGCATTGCTAGAATTGCCTTGATGGTAATTAACACCAATGATTCTGTGTAATATGGTGACTTCAGAGTCAAATCTAATAAAATTCTATATCTTTCACATTTAAATGTGTCTGTGTGTATAAAAATCAACAGTCATGATGAGGATCTTACATACATATCTATCCAGAGAATCCAAGGAGTAGATCACCAAAAGTCTTATAATTCTATTGACATGAGGCTTTGAGTCCTTTTAGGAGATGCAGTGAAGAATGTATTATTGAGAAGTAGGGCAGAATAGATACTTAAAAAGTTCTTCCACTATAGAACTGCAAAACACTGTTATGAAATATGTATTTGTAATGCATTTCCAGTTCGTCAGAAGAAAAAAAAATCTCCTAGCATCATGACCCTCCTTCTACTAAAAACAAAGGGATAAGCTTGAGATGAAACCAGAGCAGGGTGTTTGTTTTTAGCAGACATTGAAAGCAAAAAGGCAGTTGCCCTAAAAGCAATTGCCAATTATCAGCACTGAAAACTAAGCCCTGAGAAAATCTCAAACGAGAGAGATGGGCCCAAGACCACTGCATTTTATCAGGGACAGTGGAAAGAGTTTTTAGTTATCCCAGGTCATTAGTGTCTTCTGATCTTGGCATAGGCAATAGCAAACCAAACCATGCCGTATATAGGCTTTCGTATTACCATGAACAATCAAGGAAATAAAATGAGTGAGAGTATGCAGAAAAAGGGAATAACGGATTTCAATGCCTAAAGGTTAAATTGGAGTTATTAGAAACGTATTCATTAAATGTTAAAAAAATAAGACATGGACTTCCGAAAATGAACAAGTAATATGAGACTATCATTTGTAAAAGAACCAAATACAAATTTTAGAAATGCGTGTATACACACACAAGCACCCATATGTATTTGTCAAAATTTAAAACTCAATGGGCTCTTGCACTTCGGTTAATACAAAAAAAGTTGAAAGGTTATTGCTTTCAAGTCTCTATTAGAAAGATCCAGACAAGCTATGAAATAAAAGTTTATTTATTTTCATGAGCAAGGGAGCTGAGGACACAAAGAATTCTAAACAAATCTTGTGAAATGAGAGGACCTAAATATATCGATTTACCATGTTCATAGATTGGAAGATACATGATTGTTAGGATATCAATTCTTCTTGTGTTGAACTACATATTTAATGCAAGCCAAATAAAACTTCCAGCAGGCATTTTTTTTTGTTTTACATTATCAAAGTAATTTTAAAATTTATATAGAAATTTAAAGGAGCAATAAGAGGAAAACCATTTTGAAAAAGGAGAGTAAAGTGGGAGGATTTAGAAAAACCAATTCTAAAGACATACAGTAAAGTTAGAGTAATAAAGGCAGTGTTGTGTTGGCTTAAGGAACGTATATATCAATGAAACAAATTCAAGGCTTTTGAAATAAACTCATCCATATAAGATAAATTGAATTTTAGTGAGTGAATAAAGATAAATCAATGATGAGATGGTGATGTGTACTGACACAGTGCTGGAGTAACTGGCTACCCATACTAAATATAATGTATCTCACAACTCTTACCTCACATCATACAGAAAAAATCAACTTGAAGTGACACATAAGAACCAAAAACCAAACCCTTTGCCGCTGAGTCGATTCCGACTCATAGCGATCCTATAATAGCACAGAGTAAAACTGCTCCATAGAGTTTCCAAGGAACACCTGGTAGATTTGAACTGCTGAACTTTTGGTTAGCAGTCATAGCACTTAACCACTATACCACCAGGGTTTCCAAAATGATACATAGACATACTAGATTCTAAAATTTTAGAAAAAAATTAAAAAATAAAATTTGTAACAGTAGTTAGGCAAAGAATTTATAGATTGGACTTAAAAGCACAAACTATAAATGCAAAAAATGGTAAGATGGACTATTCTGCTCTTTGAAAAACACCATTAAGAAAATAAAAAAAAAAGGAAGCCACAGATTGGGAGCAAGTGTTTGCAACACTTATGTGCTGTAGGCAGAACTTGAAATCATCCCAAGATTTCCACCCCCTGGTGTACACAAATTGTGTAATCCCCTCTGATTGAGCGTGGGAAAGACAAGTGAGTATTATGGGATAAAAAAATAGCACACCCATAATTAGATCACTAATCAGATGATTTTGAGCTAATCAGAAAGGGGCTAGCATGTGTGATCCTGAGCTAATCAGGTGAACTTTTAAAAGAAACAGAAAGAAGCATCAGATTCACTCCTTCTGGCCTCAAGAAAATAAATATGTTGTAATTGCCTATGGGGCACATGACAATGAAATACAGGTAGCTTCTAGGCATAAAGAGTGGTCCCCAGTATATAGAGATATACTAGGCTTCATCTTTTGATAGAGGATTGAAAAAGTATCTGTGGAAATTTTCAATTTACCATATTCTGCCCTCAAGTCACAAATTGTTTACATTCCCTCACATGCAAAATGTCCTTACTGCTCTCAAGGCTCTCCCTTACACATACACTCACAAAATACATGTATTATTATTGTATTTGTGTGAAATAAAAGAACAGGAAAAATTAATCTATTCCAGTGTTTCTTTGCAGGGGAGAATGACTGGGAAGGGGAACAAAGGAATTTTTTTAGACATAACTTGGGAGCAGGTTACAGAGGAATATGTAATTGTCAAAATTTATCTGAATAAGATTCATCCATTTTATTGTATGTAAATTATATTTAATAAAGAATAACAATCACACTAAAAGACCATGGAAGAAAAAATAGGGGCAACATTGGGAGCCCTAATACATGGCATAAACAGTATACAAAACATTACTAACAATGCAGAAGAAAAACTAGATAACTGGGAGCTCCTAAAAATCAAATACCTATGCTCATTCAAAAACTTCACCAAGAGTAAAAAGTGTACCTACCTACAGACTGGGAAAAAGTTTTTTGCTATGACATTTCTGATCAGTGCCTGATCTCTAAAATATACATGATATTGCAAAAACTCAACTACAAAAAGATGAATAATCCAATTAAAAAATGGGCAAAAGCTATGAACAGACACTTCACTAAAGAAGACATTCAGGTAGCTAACAGATACATGAGGAAAAGCTCACAATCATTAGCCATTAGAGAAATGGAAATCAAAACTACAATGAGATTCCATCTCACTCCAGCAAGGCTGGCATGAATCCAAAAAGCACAAAATAATAAATGTTGGAGAGGTTGTGGAGATACTGGAACATTTATGCACTGCTGGTGGGAATGTAAAATGGTACAACCACTTTGGAAATCCACTTGGAGCTTCCTTAAAAAGGTAGAAATAGAACTGCCACATGGCCCAGCCATCCCACTCCTTGGAATACATCCTAGAGAAATAAGAGCCTTTATATGAACAGCTATATACACACCCATGTTCATTGCAACACTGTTTATAATAACAAAAAGATGGAAGCAACCAAGGTGCCCATGAAGGGATGAATGGATAAATAAATTATGGTATATTCACATAATGGAGTATTATGCATCAATAAAGAACAATGATGAATCCGTGAAACATTTCATAACATAGACGAATCTGGAAGGCATTATGCTGAGTGAAATTAGTCAGCTGCAAAAGGACAAATATTGTATAAGACCACTATTATAAGAACTTGAGAAATAGTTTAAACAGAGAAGAAAATATTCTTTGATGGTTACAAGAGGGGGGAGGGAGGGAGGGAGAGGGGTAGTAACTAATTAGATAGTAAATAAGAACTCCTTTAGGTGAAGGGAAAGACAACACAAAATACAGGTGAGGTCAGCACAACTGGACTAAACCAAAAGCATAGAAGTTTCCTGAATAAACTCAATGCTTGGAAGGCCAGCATAGCAAGGGCAGAGGTTTGGGAACCATGGTTTCAAGGGACATCTAAGTCAATTGGCATGATAAAATCTATTAAGAAAATATTCTACATCCCACTTTGGAGAGCAGCATCTGGGGTCTTAAACACTAGCAAGTGGCCATCTAAGATGCATCAATTGGTCTCAACCCACCCGGAGCAAAGTGGAATGAAGAACACCAAGAACACAAGGTAATTATGAACCCAAGAGACAGAAAGGGCCACATCAACCAGAGACTACATCATCCTGAGACCAGAAGACCTAGATGGTGCCCGGCTACAACTGATGACTGCCCTGATAGGGAACACAACAGAGAACCCCTAAGGGAGCAGGAGAGCAGTGGGATGGAGACCCCAAATTCTTATAAAAAGACCAGACTTAATGGTCTGACTGAGACTAGAAGGACCCAGATGATCATAGCCCCCTGACTTTCTGTTAGCCCAGGACAGGAACCATTCCCAAAGCCAACTCCTCAGACAGGGATTGGACTGGATAATGGGATAGAAAAAGAAGTTGGTGAAGAACGAGCTTCTTGGATCAAGTAGACACTTGAGATTATGGTGGCATCTCCTATCTGAAGTGGAGATGAGAGGGCAGAGGGGGTTAGAAGCTGGAGGAATGGACAAGAAAAGAGAGTGGAGGGAAGGAGCGGGCTGTCTCATTACGGGGAGAGCAATTAGGAGTATATAGCAAGGTGTATATAAATTTTTGTATGAGAGACTGACTTGATTCGTAAACTTTCACTTAAAGCAATAAAAATTAAAAGAAGAATAACAATAACAAAGAATAAAATTATTAATACTAAACTCACAGGATCTATTAAAAACATGAGTAGAAAATTAATGAGATGGAAGATAAAACTGAAGACAAATTCTGAATGCAGTACAGAGAATCAAAGAAATGGAAAACAAACGAGTATAACACAAGTGAACGATAGACTGAGAAAATCTACAACATATATAATCAGAGCCTCAAAAAAAGAGAATTCAGAGAATGGAGGAGACATAATATTTGAAGGTATTATGGTTGAGAATTTTCCAGAAATGGTAAATCAATGAAGAACTTAAACTCCAAAAGGACAGGATGTTTTTATTTTATTTTTTGTTTATTACTGCATTCCCAGAACCTAGAACCCTGCCTGGCATGAATTAGATGCTTAATAAATGTTTGTTGAATAAATGAATGAATGCTCAGAAAGAAAAGAAATTGCATATTAGAAAAAATACAAAAAAAATTCACTCCTAAAGACATATAACTATAACTAGACTTTCATCCCAACAAGCCCCAAAAGGTGAACTGAAAACTGTGACCCAGGAGGAGGTAAACTACACTCCAAAACAACTGCTTGACTTTTCTAATATGTACAAACAGAAACCTGGGGAATATGTGTGGGAATGGCTATTAAGGGTATGAGATAATGGTGCAAGGAACGTAAAGATGGATCAGTCCGAGTATTGATACAGGCCCAGTAAGCCTAGATCCTTCATTCAATGTTTCAACTCGAGAGGTTAGGAAAGGATCTAATAGTTTGTTTGGTTGGGTCACTGAAGCATAGATTATGCTATGGCCTAAGTTAAATCAGTTGAAGTACTAGATCTGCGTTGGTATACTGTAGAAGAATCTATCCAAAAGCTTAGAGAAATTGACATGCTAGAGTGGATTTATCAGGCTAGATCCACAGACCCGGATATGAAATGTCCAGAGGACATACCTTTTACCACAATTGTGAGGAACAAATTTGTGAAGGGAGCCCAGTATTCTCGAAGACTGTTGTGTTGCTATTTTATGTAAGCCTGATTTGACAGTAGGAGCTGCCCTGACAATTAAAACGCCCAACTACAATAGGGCTGTTCCACAGCTGGCCCCTGGCCTTGTTCTGACTGATGATATTGAGCTTCTCCATCATCTCTTTCCACAGATGTAGTCAATTTGATTTCTGTGTGTTCCATCTGGCGAGGTTCATGTGTATAGTCACCGTTTATGTTGGTGAAAGAAGGTATTTGCAATGAAGAAGTCGTCGGTCTTGCAAAATTCTATCATTCGATCTCCGGTATTGTTTCTAACACCAAGGACATATTTTCCAACTACTGAACCTTCTTTGTTTCCAACTTTTGCATTCCAATCACCAGTAATTATCGATGCGTCTTGATTGCATGTTCAATCACAACTGGACCAAAGAGCAACATCAGGACAAACGGAGAAAAGATTGAAGTTGTAAAGGATTTCATTTTACTTGGATCCACAATCAATGCCCATGGAAGCAGCAGTCAAGAAATCAAAAGACGCATTGCATTGGGCAAATCTGCTCCAAAGGACCTTTTCAAAGTGCTGAAGAGCAAAGATGTCACCCTGAAGACTAAGGTGCACCTGACCCAAGCCATGGCATTTTCAACCACATCATATGCATGTGAAAGCTGGACAATGAATAAGGAAGACTGAAGAAGAGTTGATGCCTTTGAATTGTGGTGTTGGTGAAGAATATTGAATATACCATGGACTGCCAAAAGAATGAGCAAATCTGTCTCGGAAGAAGTGCGGCCAGAATGCTCCTTAGAGGCAAGGATGGTGAGATTGCGTCTTGTATACTTTGGACATGTTGTCAGGAGAGATGAGTCCCTGGAGAAGGACATCATGCTTGGCAGAGTACAGGGTCAGCGGAAATAAGGAAGACCCTCAACAAGGTGGATTGACACAGTGGCTGCAACAATGAGCTCAAGCGTAACAACGATTGTAAGGATGGCGCAGGACTGGGCAGTGTTTCTTTCTGTTGTGCATAGGGTCGCTATGAGTCGGAACCGACTTGATGGCACCTAACAGCAACAACAACAATAGGGCTTATTGGAATATTGAATATACCATGGACTGCAAGAAGAATGAACAAATCTGTCCTGGAGGAAGTTCAACCAGAATGCTCCTTAGAAGCAAGGATGTTGAGACTGTGTCTCATATACTTTGGACATGTTATCAGGAGGGATCAGTCCCTGGGGTAAGACATCAAGCTTGGTAAAACAGAAAGTCAGTGAAAAAAAGGAAGACCATCAATGAGATGAATTGACACAGTGGCTGCAACAATGGGCTCAAGCATAACAATGATAGTATCTGTGGCCCAGGACGGAACAGTGTTTCTTTCTGTTGTACATAGGGTTGTTAAGAGTTGGAACCAACTTGAGGGCACCTAACAACAGCAACTACAATGGGGCCGATTGGACCCCATGGTGGTATGGGGCTCAATTCACAAAGTTGAGCATGGTTACCATAATGGACATCGAA
This sequence comes from Loxodonta africana, assembly GCF_030014295.1. NCBI lineage: Eukaryota > Metazoa > Chordata > Mammalia > Proboscidea > Elephantidae > Loxodonta > Loxodonta africana. The sequence goes on from NC_087369.1 coordinate 110,808,356, forward strand.
GTAAAAGCAGTAATCAGAATAGTCTGACTTGTATGGGTTTATGGCTTTTGCTACTTAGCCCTGGTGTCCCTAAGAGTGAAATAGGGAATCTACTAAGCACTTACTTCATCTGTACAAGCAGAAGAATTCTAGGTCAAGTGAACAGCCTTCTAACTCAAATCGACAGAATGAAGAGTCACAGCTCCTCAATCAATTCCCAGCTTTGAAAGAGTTTAAAGGCCCACATTCCCTTGAACGAAGGGGAGGTTGGGTCCCCTTGAGGAAGGACCCTACTACATTGCCAAAAATTTATACTTTTAATCTTTCTCCCAGCCTTCCCCAAAGGGATCTATGGCCTTTTACGAGAGTGACTGTTAATTGAGGAAAAGGAAATAATGAAAATTTTGGGGAAATACTGGATGCTGGCTCTGAACAGACACTAATTCCAGGAGACCCAAAATTTCACTGTGGCTCAACAGTGAATGGGGGTATATGAGGTCAGTTTATTAATGGAGTCTTAGCTCGTGTCTCTTTCACAGTAGGTCCAGTGGATCCCTGAACCCATTCTGTAGTGATTTCCCTAGTTCCAGAATGCATAATTGGAATAGATATACTCAGCAACGGGCTTCTTAGAAATCCCACATTGAATTCCAGACAAGGTGAGTAAGGGTTACTATGGTAGGAAAAGCCAAGTGGACACAATTAGAACTGCCCCTACCTAGGAAAATAGTAAACCAAAAGCAGTACTGTATTTCTGTGGCATTGCAGATTACTGCCACCATCAAGAACTTGAAAGATGCAGGGGTGGTGATTCCTACCACATCCACATTCAACTCGCTTATTTGATCTGTACAAAAAACAGATGGACCTTGGAGAATGACGGTGGATTATCAAGGTGGCGGCTCCAATTGTAGCTGCTATTCCAGATGTAGCTTCATTGCTTGAGCAAATTAATACATCTCAAGGTACTTGGAATGTAGATATTGATCTGGCTAATGCCTTTGTCTCCAAACCTGTTTCAAAGGACCACCAGAAGCAGTTTGCCTTCAGCAGACAACACCAGCAATACACCTTCAGTGTCCTATGTCAGAGGTATATCAACTGTCCAGCCCTATGTCATAATTTAGTCCACAGGGATCTTGATCACCTTTACCTTCCACAAGACATCACACTGGTCCATTACATTGATGACATTATGCTGACTGGACCAAGTAAGGAAGAAGTACTAATGACTCTGAACTTATTGGTAAAACATTTGCATGCTAGAGGGTGGGAAATTAATCCCACAAAAATTCAGGCACCTTCCACCTCAGTGAAATTTCTGGGGGTCCAGTGGTACAGGGCATGTTGAGATATTCCTTCTAAAGTGAAGGATAAGTTATTGCATCTGGCCCTTCCTACAATTAAAAAGGAGGCACAACACCTAGTAGGCCTCTTTGCATTTTGGAGGCAACATATCCCTCATTTGGGTGTGCTACTCCAGCCTATTTATCAAGTGACTTGAAGAGATGCTAGTTTTGAGTAGGGCCCAACCAAGTGAAGGCTCTGCAATGGTTCAGGCTGTCATGAAAGATGCGCTGTCACTTGGGCCATACGATCTGGCTGATACAATGGTGCTTGAAGTGGCAGTGGCAGGTAGAGATGCTGTTTGGAGTCTTTGGCAAGCCCCTATTTGCAAATCGCAGAGCAGACCCTTAGGATTTTGGAGTAAAGTGCTGCTATCCTCTGCAGATAGGGCACAGCCAAGATGGCCGAATAGACACGTGCTTCCGGCGAGCCCTCTTTACAACAAAGACCTGAAAAAACAAGTGAAACAAGTATATTTATGAAAAGCTAGGAGCTCTGAGCATTAAAGGCAAGCTTAGAAAACGAATAGAGGGGCAGGAGGAGGAAGAGACGGTTCAGAAGCGGAGAGGAGTTACCAGACCTCACCTGCGGGAGGCACTCAGGAGCCATTCCCAGAGTGGTGGCAGCAGGCTAGTACTAGTGTTTGGCTGCAGTTTCCTCAAGGAGAAACAGCCAGCCACACAGCCTGCCCACACCTCTGGAACCAGAGAAGAAAGGCGGTCTCTGGAAAAGCTAAGTACTTCTGCATATTTTACCGTGCCCCCCCGTTCCCCGCCCCCCCCCCCCCCCCCCCCGCTCCCAAGCTGGCTTCAGTAGCTGTTGATTTCCCTGGGCCTAAGACAGGCCCTGTTGAGTACCTAGAGCCATACTCCCAGCCATGGAGAAGGAATAAATTTGCAATTTGGGGGAAAAGATAATTTGCCAGCTCCACTATCTGGGGGAGCTCAGGACAGAAGCGGCTCCTGTCCAGCCATAAACAGTCCATGGACTTTGAGTACCTTTCCCTTCTGCACGGACCTGTGTGGGCGTATTTCAGGAGAATAGGCCCTTGTTGGCAGACTCCAACAGTTTCGGCTGTGTAGTGGAGAGGTGGGTGTTTGATGTTTGACATTGCTTTGCCTATTGAATAGGGTCCTTGCCTACCCACATCAGGGGCCTAAGGACTGGTACCTCTACTCAGGTCACCCAGCCACCTCTGACAGGGGCCCAAGGATAACTGGTACCTCCCAGTCCTTACAACAAAAACATTGGGTGCCCATGGTCTGTCTGCAGAACCCACCCACCTGTACCCTCAATTCCTTATGATAGGTTGACTGAGGAAGAGAAATTTTGTGCCTGGTTTACAGATAAAAAAAAAAAAATTTTTTTTTTTTTTTACAGATGGTTCTGTGTGATAGGCCTGCACCACTTGAAAGTGCACAGCGACAGCACTACAGCCCATTCCTGGGACTTTCCTGAAAGACAGTGGGGAAAGGAAATCCAATGGGCAGAATTTTTGGCAGTGTCCTGGTTGTTCCCTTTGCTTAGAAGGAGAAATGGCCAGATGTGCGATTATATACTTATTCATGTGCTGTAGCCTATAGTTTGGCCGGATGGTCAAGGGTTGCAAAGGAACATGATTAGACAGAGACAAAGAGGTATGGGGAAGAGGTATGTGGATACACATCTCTGAATGGGCCAAAGAAGTGAAGATATTTGTGTCTCATGTGATTGCTCACCAAAGGGTAACTTTGACAGAGGTGGATTTTATAGGATGAGATATTCTGTGGAAACCACTCATCCTCTTTCCCCAACCACTCCCATCATTGTCTGATAGGCTCATGAACAAAGTGGTCATGGTAGCAACAATGGAGGTTATGCATGGGCTCAGCAACATGGACTTCCACTCACCAAAGTTGACTTGGCTACAGGCACTGTTGAGTGCCCAATGTACCAAAAGCAGAGACTAATACTGAGTTCCTGATATGGCACCATTCCTCGAGCAGCTAGCAATCCGGTGGCAGGTTGATTACATTGGACTGCTTCCATCATGGAAAGGGCAATGTTTTGTTCTTACTGGAGTAGACCTTACTCTGAATATGGATTTGCCTTTCCTGTATATAATGCTTCTATCAAAACTACCATCCTTGTACTTACAGAGTGGCTTATCCACTACCATGTTATCTCACACATCGCTTTGAATCAAGGGATTCACTTCACAGTAAATGAAGTGCTACAGTGGGCCCATACCTATGGAGTTCACTGGTCTTACCATGTTCCCCATCATCCTGAAGCAGCTGGCTTGATAGAATAATGGAATGGCCTTCTGAAGACACAACTACAGCACCAGCTAGGTGGTAATATCTTGGAGGTTAGTGACAATGTTCTCCAGGACTCTGTATATGCTTTAAACTAGCATCCAATATGTGGTGCTGTTTCTCCCATAACTAGGGTTCATGGATCCAGGAATCAAGGGGTGAAAATGGGAGTGGCACCACTCACTATTACCCCTAGTGACCCACTCACAAGTTTTTTGCTTCTTGTCCCTCTGTCCTTATGCTCTCCAAAGGTTGGAATGCTCCCACCTGGAGACACATCACTGATTCCACTGAGCTGGAAATTTAAGAATGCTACCTGGCCACTTTGTGCTACTTATGCCTCTGGATCAACAAGCAAAGAAAGGAGTTACCACATTGGCTGTTGTGAGTGTTCTGATTACCAAGAGGAAATAGGGTTGATATTACACAATTGAGGCAAAGAAGAGTATGTCTGGAATGCAGGAGATCCCTTAGGGCATCTCTGTTAGTACTACCATGCCCTGCGATTAAAGTCAATGGAAAACTACAGCAACTCAGTTTCAACATGACTGCTAATGGCCCAGACCCTTTAGGAACGAAGTTTTGGGTCACCTCACCAGGCGAAGAACCACAGCCAGCTAAGGTGCTTGCTGAGGGCAAAGTGAATATGGAATGGGTGATAGAAGAAGGTAGTTCTAAATACCAGGTATGACCACGCGACCAGTTGCAGAAATGAGGACTGTAATTGTTATAAGTATTTCTTCCTTGTATGTGTGCATCAAATAGTTTTGTTTTCTTCACTTATAATACATAAGTTTTAACAGGGCTAGTGGGCTTTCAGATGTATTATGTTAGGCTCAAGTGTGACTTTATAATTGTCTTTTTTCAGAGAGTATGTATGGTTTAAGCAGGTGTTTACAGGTGCCAAGTTGACAAGAGGTGGACTGTGATCTTTAAGGTTGTATGTCAACTTGGCTGGGCCATGATTCTCCATAGTTTGGCAATTATGATGTAGTTTGATGTAATCATCTGCACAATATGATCTGATATAATGTGATCACTCCCATGATGGGATCTACTGTGAGTAGCAAATCAGATGAAAGGACGTTTCCTTGGGATTGTGCCTGCATGTAATATAGGTCGACTTTCTGGCAAGGCTCACAGGCTGTTGCTCACTTTAGGTCCTGCAGCTGGCCCCTGTTCATCCGACCTTTGGTTCTTGGAACTTGAGCTAGCAGCTTGCCTGCCTGCCGATCTTCAGATTCATCATCCTTTGCAGTCTGTGAGCCAGCAGCCTGTCAGCTTCCCTGCCAGTCTTGGGATTGGTGAGCCTCCACAGCCTGTGAGCCAGAGGCTTGTTGTCTGCACTGCGAGTCTTGGGTTGGCAGTCCTGCAGCTATGTGAGTCAAGAGAAGCTTCCAGACTGACCCAAGGAATTGGGGTTTCCAAGCCTCTACAACCACATGAGCCATTTCCTTGATATAAATCTCTCTATCTCTCTCTCTATATATGTAGATGCTTCACTGGTTTTGCTTCTCTAGAGAACTCAGCTTAATACAATAACAGATTATTAAGCACATCCCAACAAAATTGAAATAATTGGTATCATAAAAATCACACTTTCTGTTGATAATGCTATTAGGTTAGAATTCATTGTAATATTTTAAAAAGCCATATACATTTGGAAATTTACAAGCATACTTTTAAAAAACTCATGGGTCAAAGAATAAATAATAATAACATTTATTACAACAATGAATATTAAATATGAAATCTTGTAACATGAAGCAAATGTATGTCAAAAGAAATCCATGGACTTAAATGCTGTAATTAATAGAGTAATAAATATCCAACTTAATATGTTACAAATTGTAACAGAATAAATCAATGATTAAAAATAAAGAAAACACCAAAGATGAGAATAGAAATGCATGGAACAGAAAAAAAGATGCAATAGAGGAGAGTGACAAGTTCAAAATGCTGAATCATCAAAAACTATAATAAAATAGATAAACATATGTTAAAATTGATCAAGGAAGAGTCAAATTACAAAGTAGGGAAAAATATATAAACACGCAGCAGATACTAAAAATAAAATATGGCATGGCAACATTCTGACAACAATTTTGAAAAGTTAAAGTGGAAAATTTCCTAGGAAATAATCAAAATTGACTCAAAAAGTAATTGAAAGCTTAAATATTGCTCAGCCATTAAATAACTTGCATCATTAATAAACAATCCCCCAATACACACACACACTCCAGACTGAGTTCTACCAAAAGTTCAAGGACTAGATTATTCCACTCATATGAAAATTGCTCCAAAGAATTAAGAATGATGGAATACTATTCATCTCATTTTAAGAGTTTGATATAACCTTAATATTTAACCTGAAATGAACAATCTGAGAAAGAAAATATACATGAAAATTCATGAATATGTATATTTAAAAATACTAAACAAATATCCTTCAGAAAATGTAACATAATTTTTAACTAAAACTTTAGAAATACATAGGATATATGCATCTATACAATACTTTGACCGTTTTCTATATATATATATATATATACAGAAAAAATTACATTCATGTCCCTAGATTCCAATACAATATTTAAACAGGATGATGTATGAGGAAGATTTCAAATTACTTCCTAAATACAATCGGTGGAATGCCAGAAGATGTTTTTTGGTATAAGAGGGGTCATGTTACTAAAATTTGAAAACCACATTAATTGTTTGGTAAACAGGAAGTGATGTTAAAAGCACTTGACATCTTAACATGAGAGTTTTTTTTACTCATAAATAGATTCTTCACTGTATTTAGGTCAGGTTTTGAGGTTAGTGTGCAATGCATTGTAAAATTTCTCTTTTTTTTTTTTTTTACTTTCTCCCTTGCTCCAGACAGGGTGAGACCAGTGAAGTATCTTAGATGACCACTCACAAGCTTTTAAGAGCCCAAATGCTACTCACCAAAGTCGAATGTAAAATAATTTTCTTTATAAACTATGTTATGCCTATTGAGCTAGATGTTCCCTGAGACCATGGTCCCCACAGCCCTCAGCCCAGTAATTTGGTCCCTCAGGGAGTTTGGATGTGTCTATGGAGCTACCATGACCTTGGCTTGTACAAGCTGTGCTTGCTTTCCCAGTATTGTGTACTGTCTTACCCTTCACCAAAGTTACCACTTATCTATTGTCTATATAGTGTTTTTCCCTCCCCACCCCTCCCCTCCCTCGAAACCATCAAAAACTTTCTTTTTTTGTATAAACCTTTTCATGAGTTTTAATAGTAGTGGTCTCATATAATATTTGTCTTTTTGTGATTGACTTATTTCAGTCATCATAAGGCCATCCAGATTCATCCATGTAGTGAAATGCTTTGCAGATGCATCATTGTTCTTTATCGTTGCATAGTGTGTGTGTACCATGGTTTGTTTGTATTGTAAAATTTCTGATTGAAAAAAATGTTTCCCAGTTAGCATTTTCACACAGGACTTCTGATTTGCAGGAATAAATTGCTGACACTAAGCAGGAGATTCCTATTTTTACAAACTGTTTTAGTCTGGGTTCTCTAAAGGAGCAAAACCAGTGAGATGTGTATACACACACACACATACACACACACACGTTGCTGTTGTTACATGCTGTTGAGACAGTTCCTACTCGTAGCGACCTTATGCACAACAGAAGGAAACATTGCCCAGCCCTGCACCACCCTCACAATCGTAGCAATGTTTAGCCCATTTTTGCAGCCACTATGTCAATCCATCTCATTGAGGGTCTTCCTATTTTTCACTGACCCTCTACTTTATCAAGCATGATGTCCTTCCCCAGGGACTGCTTCCTCCTGACAACATGTCCAAAGTACATGTGACAATGTCTCGCCATCCTTGCTTCTAAGGAGCGTTCTGGCTGTACCTCTTCCAAGACAGATTTGTTCATTCTTCTGGCAGTCCATGGCAAAGTCAATATTCTTTGTCAACGCCATAATCCAAATGCATCAATACATCAATTCTTCTGTCTTCCGTATTCATTGTTCAGCTTTCGCATGCATATGCGGTCATTGAAAACACCTGATGCCCTATTCTTCTTCATATAGTCCAGCTTCTTGGATTATTTGTTCAGCATATAGATTGAATAGGTATGGTGAAAGGATGCAACATGGACGCACATCTTTCCTGACTTTAAACCATGCAGTATCCCCTTGTTCTGTTCAAATGACTGCCTCTTGGTCTATGTACAGATTCCTCATGATAGCAGTTAAATGTTCCAGAATTCCCATTCTCTGCAGCGTTATCCCTAATTTGTTATGAGCCGTAATGTTATGACCCATAATGGAGGATGGAGGAACTGAAGCCTAGTCAAGAAAAGAAGGATGGAATGATCAGATCTAATATTTATCTAATAGGTGTTTGAGAATGAGAAAATAAATAAGATTTAAATACAAAATGGCTGAGAAGTTTTCCAAATTTGATGAAGACCACAAATCCTTTGGCTAAAAGAGCATAAAAGTTTTAAGTAAGAGAAATGAAAAGAAAAATTCACATCAAGTGATGCCGTAATAAAACTGCAGAATGTCAAAGAAAACTGGAAATCATAAAAGTGAACATAGGTGAAAGACAGATAATCTAGCCATTAACGACAATTATAATGTTAATAAACTTATCAACTGCAACAACAAAGCCAGATAACAATAAAATAATATCTCCAGGGAAAATATATGTTTTAATTTGAATTCTAAACTCAGCTGTCTTAGTAACCTAGTGCTCCCATCACAGAAATGTCCCAAGTGGACTGTTTTTAAGAATGGGAATTTATTTTCTCACAGTTCAGGAGGCTAGAAGTCAGAATTCAGGGTGTGGTTCTAAAAGAAACTTCTTCCTTGTCCATTTTAGCTTCTAGCAGTAGCCAGCAATCCCTGGTGTTCTTGGGTTCGTAGATTCATCAGTCTCTATTGTCTGTCATCTGTTCTCTGTCTTCCTCTTCTGTGTCTATTATTGTCTTTTTATAACTCAGAAGTGATTAGGTTTAGGACCCACCCTACTCTGGTAAGACCTTATTAACATAATAAAACCCTATTTTCAAACAGGGTCATATTTATAGATACCTGTTGCCATGGAGTCTATCCAATGCATAGCAGCCTTATAGGACAGAGTAGAACTACAATCATGAGGTTTCCAAGGCTGTAATTTTTATGGAAGCAGACGGCCACATCTTTCTCTCATGGAGCAGCTGGTGGATTTGAACCACTGACCTTCCAGTTAGCAAAGTAACACTTAACCAATGCACCACTAGAGCTCCTTCTATTTACAGTTACAGGGATTAGGATTTCAACACATATTTTGGAGAGGGGGCACAATTCAATTCATAACACTAGCTATACAAAAACTGAGAGACATTGTTACTCACAAACCTTCAGTTAAAGATTTGCTGACAGATGTTACACAGGAGGAAGAAAGTTGAAATCAGAATGAAGAGACAAAAAAGTCAATGTTGAGTACATAAATAAATAAAAATATAAATATGTGGATCAATTCAAATAAAAAAGCACTGAAAAGGAAAATAGATACAAATGTCGAGAAGTAGTCATAAATAAGATACATTTAAAATAAAAATACTATCCAATAAAAATATGCAATATGAATGATATTGGTGAATAGAGCTAAATAATCCTAAAGTTCTCACTGCCTTTGACCTATGTTCTCCCTCTCAGCCTAAATTCTTCTGTTTGAATACTGAGTTTTACAGTATGTGAGGATTTGATTTTGTTCCTTAATTTTTTTTTGTACTGTGGTGAAGGTGTAAAAAAGATACATCATCTGAACAATTTCTGCACGTATAATTCAGTGATATTGCCTACATTCTTCAAGTTTTGAAACATTCTTGCTTCTATCCTTTTTCTAAAATACTCCAGCAGCATTAGCATAACCTTAATGCCCCCTAAGCAAAACTCCTCCTTCCCCCCTCTTCCCCATCCCTGGTAACCACTAATAATCTTTGGTTTCAACATATTTGCTTATTTCATGGAAATAGGATCATACGCTATTTGTCCTTTTGTGACTGACTTGTTCGAATAAGCACGATGTTTTCAAGGTTCATTCATGTTGTTGCATGCATCAGATCTTCATTTCTCTTTATGACCCAGTCATATTCCATTGTAAGAACATGCCACATTTTTTCTATCCATTCATCTGTTGATGGACATTTGGGTTGTTTCCACTTTTTTGCTATTTTTGAATAGTGCTGCAGTGAACATTGTTGTACAGGTTTTGGTACATCCATTGCTGGTGGGAGTGTAAAATGGTACAGCCATTGTGGAAAATATTTTAGAATTTTTTCAAGAAGTTACACATAGAATTAATATATAGATCCAGCAAGTCCACTCCTGGGTACGTACCCAAAAGATTTTAAAGCGGGGATGCCAACAGGTAATTCTACAGGAATGTCCATTGCAGCATTATTCACAATAACCAAAAGGTGTAAACAACCCGGTTGTCCATCGATAGAAGAATGGGTAAAGAAAATATGGTATATACATACAGTGGAATATTATTTAGCCTTAAAGAGAAATAAAATCCTGATACATGCTACGACATGGAGCCACCTTGATAACATTATAATGAGTGAAATAAGTCAGATACTAAAAAAAAACGCATACACACATAGAAATATTATATGAGCCTATGTATGTGAAATACCTAGAACAGGCAAATGCATAGAGAGAAAAAGGTTAGTAGTGATTATCTGGGGGCCGAGAGGAGAGGTTAATGGGGAGTTACTGCTTATGGGGTAATGACTTCTGTTTGTTGTTTTTAGGTGCTGTTGAGTTGGTTCTGACTCATAGCCACCCTATGTAAAACAGAATGAAACACTACCCGGTCCTGCGCCATCCACACAACTGTTGTGCTTAAGCCCATTGTTACAGCCACTGTGTCAATCCATCTCATTGAGGGTCTTCCTCTTCTTCACTGACCCTCTGCTTTACCAAGCATGATGTTCTTCTCCAGGTACTGATTCCTCCTGACAACATGTCCAAAGTATGTGAGACATAGCCATCTTTGCTTGTAAGGAGCATTCTGGTTGTACTTCTTTCTACCAAGACAGATTTGTTTGTTATTTTGGCAGTCCATGGTATATTCAGTATTCTTCTCTAACACCACTATTCAAAGGTGTCAATTCTTCTTCGGTCTTCTTTATTCATCGTCCAGCTTTTCACATGCATAGAAGGCTGTTGAAAATACCATGGCTTGGGTCAGGTGCACCTTAGTCTTCAAGGTGACATCTTTGCTCTTCAACACTTTAGAGAGGTCTTTTGCAGAAGATTTGCCCAGTGTAATGCATCTTTTGATTTCTTGACTGCTGCTTACATGGGTAAAATGAAATCCTTGACAAGCTCAATCTTTTCTTCTTTGTTTCCAACTTTCACATTCCAATTGCCAATAATTATCAATGCATCTTGATTGCATGTTCTATCGATTTCAGACCGCAGCAGCTGATAAAAATCTTCTATTTTTTCATCTTTGGCCCTGGTGGTTGGTGTGTAAATTTGAATAATAGTCGTATTAACTGGTCTTCCTTGTAGACGTATGGATATTATCCTATCACTGACAGCATTTTACTTCAGGATAGATCTTGAAACGTTCTTTTTGATGATGAAAGCAACACCATTCCTCTTCGAGTTGTCATTCCCAGCATAGTCTTCCAACCTGGGGGGCTCATTTTCCAGCAGCATATCAAATAATGTTTTGCTGCTATTCGTAAGGTTTTCACTGGCTAAATCTTTTCAGAGGTAGACTGCGGGTCCTTATTCCTAGTTTGTCTTAGTCTGGAAGCTCAGCTGAAACCTGTCCACCATGGGTGATCCTGCTGGTATTTGAATAATGGTGGCATAGTTTCCAGCATCACAGCAACAAGCAAGCCCCCACAGTACGAGAAACTGACAGACACTTGGGGGAATTTCTGTTTAGGGTGATGAGAAAATTTTGGAAATAATGGTGTTGGTTGCATGATATGTTGAATGTAATTAATGTCTCTGATTTGTACACCTAAAAATGGTTAAATGGCAAATTAATTGTCATATATGTTTTAACATAATCAATTTTCTAAAAAAAATGTGATTCCATTCACATATACTTGAAAAAACAAGTGATATATTGTTTAGGGTTGCATGTATAGGTGTAAAACTATAAAGAAAAGTAGGAATATTATTATCACACAAAGATATTTATTACCTCCGGGGTGGAGGAAATGGAGAGGTTTGATTTGGGAGGGGCATGTATTGGGCTGCTGAGGGACTGACAATGATCTACTTATTGACTTTTTATTGAGATTACACAGGTGTTCACTTTTAAATTATTCATTTAACCATTGGTTTTTTTTAACAGAAATTATAGACGATAATGTCACCCACAATTGGAGGATTTTTAAATGTCATAGAATGTATCTCTTTCCAATATGAATGTATACTGCATTTTCTTGCAACTTTCTAATTAGAGGGGCACATTACAAAATTCACAACTGAAATATCCTATCATGCTAATATAGGTGGTTTATTTATTATGCTTGCTGACTAGAGAAATCATAAACCCTTCAGAAAGCACCAAAGATGTAAATTCAATTATACTCAGCAAAAGTTTCGATCTTGCTCTGATAATTATTTGCATCAAAAATTTCTGAGAGTATTTTTCAAGATCACCTGTGTTTACATGTAAATAGGCTGCCATTAAAAATTAATTCTAGCTGATTCTAGTTCTTGGCAATAATCTTCCACTTTCATGGTCTTGCTTTCGGCTTCAGGAGGTATTAACAATAGATTTGGTTTTACCTCCTTTTCAAGAAGGGGTCAATGTAAACACCTAAGAAACATTCAAGACTGAGATTTTATGTTTAATATCTCCACCATGAAAAAAAAAAAAAAACCTCATAAGGTTGTTTTGTTGTTTTTGCTAAACTGATAGGCAAATACAGCTGTTTGCAAAATTCACCTATTTCAGTTTTTTTCCATATTGCAATAAAAATGTTACCTGAAATATTTGTGGGTCATCAGATCCTTAATTTTCAAAGTCTCATTAGATGAATTAATTTATAGCTATTTTATAATTGCTTGGTCAATAAATTGTATTATTTGCAAATTTTAAGGGAAGAAAATTCAAGTATACATTGTTTATGACACCAATGTAATCACTGAAAATTTTATGGAATACATCTATTGAAACATGCATAAAAAATACCTAATGAATTGACTTGTATGTCTGACCTCTTAACTGTAGGACGTTTAGATGCTAAAACTTTTTTTTTTTTCTCATGTTATTGGTAAGAATGAAGTAGATGTTCCAATTTTGAACTTGCAGGCTATTTAGTCCCTGTGATGGAAAAGAATTTGCTATCCTCCAGGCAACCTGGGTTAATTGTGTTAATCAAATATGTTTACATACTCGTGGTTTGAAGACGTTTTTGAACAAAATTTTCATGTTTCACTTATCATTTCCAATGTAGTTAAATGTGGTGTCAAATTGATCCAACTTAATAATTTTATAAGAAAAGGCCTTATGATGCCATCATTGGAAAAAAAAAAAGTAAATTGGTCCAGCTAGTATACTAACATACCAACAGTTTTATAGAAATACACATTGATTATATTTAGCCACAATGGATTCTAAGAGATCTATTAAAAACTAGCCAACAAACAGTTGTTGTTGAGTTGGTTCCCGACTGTACTCCACAAGGTTTTCAAGGCTATGAAGACTTTTCAGAAGCAGATGTCCATGCTTTTCTCTCAAGACACTTCTGGGTGGGTTTTAACCTTCAACCTTTGGGTTGGTAGCTGAGTAATAAACTGTTCCACTCTGTGACTCTTATGAGATCTATATAAGCTCAACAAAGATAAACTGGAACTTCAAATTTTACTTTTCATTAGTAAACTGAATAAGTCACCACTAACTTTTTTTTTTTTTTTTTTAACCCATAGCTATAAAAATTGCAATAGAAGTAACAATATGACTCCCAGGTGATAAGTTATATTGAGGTTTGTTATATGCATGTCATAATGAAAAAAAAAAAAAACTTGATCATTATTATAGCCATGGTATAGGACTCTAAATTTCCTAAGATTGCTGGCAATATGGGGGTGAGAGAATTCTCAGTGATAAACCATTCCTTCTAAAGAACATTTGAAGATCAATTGAGAAAAAAAATATTACCAAACTGTCAACAAATTCTGTATATACAATTCTATAATTTGGTTTTACTCGTGAATTGAAATACATGTACTTCCACTTACAATTCTATGAACTCAGAACATTCAAAATAGTCCTTCTGTCAACAGATTCTAAAGCCGTCCTCTCTCAGGATGATCCAATAAATGCACTTTTGTCTTGATTTGAAAAATTATAGTCAGCTCTTGGATCATGATCTGAGTTGAATCCTCCAAGTTTATAACCTGAACTAAAAAATAAAAAGAAAAGAAAGCTCATGAGTGTAGATTATTGTACTGAGCACTATTTTTATATTTTCTTTGTTAACAAGAAGTATTGAACAATCAAATGCATTGTTAGTAAGTCCCACATATCCAGCAGAATGTTCCAGTAATTCTCAAATTTTACATCTCTGGACCATTTAAACAGAACAAAAGAACATATTTATACCTATCCTATATAGTCTCATTTTTACAGTCAAATTAAAACAAATTTTACAGCCTGATTACTAGGAAAGATATTGCTTTTTGAGGAAACACCAAACAATAAGGAATATGACAAGTCATTTATTGATTCAAACCATAAATGAAAAGTATCGTGATGTAAATAATAAAACTCTAAACAACTGGCAAGGACCCTCTGGACCTCTGGGTCACCAGTGGCCCATAGAACACTTTTATGGGACATGGCTTTGATGGTTATTTTTAATAATTTAGTGGTAAATTTGTGTGATTTCTGTCAATTACCATTTTTAGCTCTTTTAGTAGCCTTTTAAAGGAGTGCATTTTCATGTGAACACATTAATCAGGGTATCAGTTTCGTGTATCACTTATAGTCTATAGACTGCTTATTTCACCTATTCTCTTGCTACCAAAAAAAAAAAAAAAAACCCTTTTGCCATCAAACCGATTCCAACTCAGACCACACAGGACAGAGTAGAATGAAAAATTGCAGCACAGCTCTTTGTGTTCCAAATACCATGCAAATCTCCTACCATGGAACATCCAGAAGTAGGACTTAAGCATCTCTATATTTTTACAAAGTTCCTGAGGTGATTATGTTGATATATTGAGTTTAAGGTTTATTGGTGACATAATTAGAAGAAAAAAAAAAGTAACCTTAAATTTCACTCCCACAATATTACAAAGCATAGTCTTTGAAGGTTTTCTTTAATTTTCTGATGTTAAAATAGGGAAACAAATGAAATTTACCTATGACTCTTAAAGGCAATGTCAATGTTATATACTTTTTTAGCATATAAAATTTCTTCTTATAATAATACCATAGGATACAAGACAGATCTGTCCTTAAACTCAGAATTATCCAATCACTCATTCACTAATTCAAAAAACATCCACTGATGGACTGCTACCTACTAGGCTCTATAGAGTTTTGGGAATAAGAGAGACAAAATCTTTATCCTCAGTTTTTAGAGTGGATGACAGACAAGTAGGTACAGCATTAGAAAGATGCAGTTAAAAACATGGACTCTGAAAGCAGGCTCCTTGGGTTCCCATAGTAGCTCTGCCACTAACTAGCTCTTTTATCTTAGGAAAGTTACTTAAGCGCTCTGTGCTGCAGTTTCCTCATCTGAAAAATGGCGGGTAATAAAGAGTGTTTACTTCATTGTGGATTTCTGAAGATAAATAAGTTACCAAACCAAATCCAGTGCCGTGGAGTCGATTCCGACTCATAGCGACCCTATAGGACAGGGTAGAACTGCCCCATAGAGTTTCTGAGGAGCGCCTGGAGGATTTGAACTGCCAACCCTCTGGTTAGCAGCCGTAGCACTTAACCACTGCACCACCAGGGTTTCCACATAAGTTACTACAAGTAAATTATTTACTGACTGATCAAAGGGAGCTTCACGGGGAACAAGGAGGTAAGATTTGAACTGCAGTTGGAGGAATGATTTAGAATTTCCTAAGGCAGAAAGAACAGTGGAACAGTGTGAATGAGTTGCCGTGAGAGGAAAAGCTGCAAATCATTTAGAATGCCTAGAATGTAAGTTGTATATGGCAGTGGTGGGAACTGAGACAGAATAGGTTGGCAGAGACCATATGATTTAGGCTTTGAATTATTTAAGAAGGATGTTTAGACTGCTAGAAGACCAATTTAAAGTATTTAGTTTGAGGAGTAAGTTCAGTGCATACAATTTTTATTTAATTTATGTGTAAAAGACAAACATGTCTTCTCGAAATAAACTTCAGACAAGCATGGAAAAGTGTCAAAATATGCATCATTAAGGCTGAAGAAAAGATGTAAATTTTGGTGTCTGGCTTAGAGGAGATAATTAAAAACAAGAAATCTAGTTAGGGCAAAAATGAGAAGAAAAGAAAAAAGAAAGAATAGAAGAACTGGATATTAGATAAAACTTTGATATGCAACCATAGTTTTCCAAAAAAGTGCTGAGTAGATCCCTTGGGAGGTTATTGAGAAGGCTATGAAAATTGATGGAATATTGAATTTTTATGTAAATCCTAAATTTGACATTGATAATAAGAAGGACAATAGAGCACACAGATTACTGTTCAAACTTAAAATGCTCTCTACAGTTATTTTTTTAGTAACCAACTCACACAGGAAAGTTATTGTTTTAAAAATTAGCTTGGTACAAAAATGTCTTTTAATGTATCAGTGAACATATTTATTTTCAGGTTTGGCTTAATCATTGTATACAGACATTATGCAGATGAGAAACTCATGAAAATGCATGCTAATATCTTATTTTCTAGTTTACTCCATTGTATGCTTGAATAAATTATTATTTTTTCTACCTATGAACAGAAAGAGGCCAAACAATTACTAATATAGAGGCTTTGCAAGCTAGTCGAGCAAGAATAAGATTTTTTCTTTAGGAATCTTTATTATCTACTTCAGAGGTTGGCAAACTTTTTTCATAAACAGCCAGATAATAAATATTTGAGGCTTTGCAGAACTTTTAGTACATCTCTGTCAAAACTACTGAACTCTGCCGTTGTAACGCAAAAGTTGTTGTTAGCTGTGGTCGAGTTGATTCCAACCCATAGTGGCCCCATATGTGCAGAGTAGAACTGCTCCAAACACAAAAGTCGTCACATACAATTCATAAATGGGTGTAGCTGTGTTCAAATAAAACTTTATTTATTAAAACAGGCAGTGGGCTAGATTTGGCCTTGGACCACAGTTTGTTGATCCCTTGATAAAGGAGTCTCGGGAATATAATACATACTCAGGAAAAAAATAATTGCACTTGTTTCAGGTAATGTTTATTTTAGAATCAAACTGTTGTTTATTGCCTTACATTCCCTACGTATTCTATACATATTTTTATAAAAATTTGATTTAGTCTAACAACACATTACCAAAGTTATTGGCACTTCCCATTAAATATTTTTCAAACTATTTACTTATAATAGGTAATACACAGACCTTTTATATATTAAAATGTAGATCTCTCCCTGGTGGATGATCTTGCTGCCACAAATATAATCACTTTTTTGTGTGTATCATTCTGGGAATAATTTATATATTTATAAGCACATATTTTCTTCCTCAAATGGCATCATACTATACAAGTTTTTCAACAACTTGCATTTATTGTTCCATATCAGTAAATAAAGAACTTTTGTTATTCTTTTTTGTTGCTGTTCTTATGAATCTTTTCATTGATTGAATGTATCATAATTTATTTAACCAAAACCCTGGTGATGAACTTTTCAGTTACTTCCAGTCTTAGGCTATTACCAAAATACTGCAGTGCATATCTTATATACTTTTAAAAAAATTATTTATTTTGTTATCGATGTTGAGACTATGCACAGCAAAACCTACATCAATTCGACAGTTTCTACATGTATACTTCAGTGACATTGATTAATTTCTTCAAGTTGTGTAACCATTCTCACCCTCCTTGTCTGAGTTATTCCTCTGCCGTTAACATAAATTCATTTCCCCCTAAGGTTCCTATCTAATCTTTCCAGTTGCTGTTGTTAATTTGATCCCATATAGATAGATCTTGAAAGAGCACAATGCTCAAGGTAAACATTCTTTATAGTTAAGCTAAATTATTGTTTGGTTTTAAGAAGACTTCAGGGGATATTCTTGGTTTATGGTTTAATGATGATCTCAGGACAATAGCTTCAAAGGTTCATCTATCCTCCATGGTCCCAGAAAGTCTGGAGTCCATGGAATTTGAAATTCTGCTCTAAATTTTACCCCTTTTGATCAGGATTCTTCCATAGAATATTTGATCAAAACATTCAGTAATCGCAGCCAGGCACCAACCAGCTCTTCTGGTCTCTTGGCAAAGAAGACAGTTGTTCATGGAGGTAATCAGCCACAGATTCTATATACTCTTCCTCTTCCTGGCTCTCCTTTTTCCTCTGTTGCTTCAGGTGAATAGAGACCAATTATGCCTCAAATGGCTGCTTGCAAGCTTTTAAGACCACACAACAAACTAGGAGGTAGAACAGAAATACTAAACATGTTATTATGGCAATTAACTGAGTGATCCCATAAAACCATTACCCTAAACCTCCAAACCAAGGAACAAAATTCCATATGGTTTTGGGCTATACATAATCACCCTCAGCAGCTACTTTTTTTTTTTGTCATTGTTCTAAGTATATCTATCACACAACTTTTGCCTATTCAACTTTTTACGGGTATACAACTTATCAACAGCAATTGAAATAATCAGCTGTGAAACTCAATCCTTAATCAATGAAATGTTTCCATCACCATTAACCCCCTTTCCCCCCTCCCTCCCACCCCTGCTAGCTAATAATAAATGTTGGTCTCTATGCAGTTGCCTTTTCTTGTCTTTTTATGTCAGCAAATTCATACAATATTTGTCCTTTTGTGATTGATTTCTTTCACTCTGCATGTCTTCCAGCTCTATCCATACTGTAGCGTGTATCAAGACTTCATTTCTCCTACTGGCTGAGTAGTATTCCATTGCATGTATGTATCACATTTTGTTTATCCATTCATCTATTGATGGACATTTAGGTTGTTTTCACCTTGTGGCTATTGTGAATAGTGCTGCAACAAACATTCTTGTATAAGTATTTCTTTGAATCTCTGCTTTCAAATCTTTTGGGAATTACTAGGTCATATGGTAGTTCTAAGAATCCCTGGTAGCGAAGTGACTAAGAGCTAGGCTGCTAACTGAAAGGATGGTAGTTCAAATCCACCAGCCGCTCTGCAGGAGAAAGATTTGGCACTCTGCTTCTATAAAGATTTACAGCCTAGGAAACTCTATGGAGCAGTTCCACTCTGTCGTATACGGTTGCTATGAGTTGGGATCAGCTCTATGGCAACAGGTTTGGTTTTTTTGGATGTTAGTTCTATTTTTAGTTTTTTGAGGAAACACCGCGTTTTCCACAATGGCTGTACCAATTTGCATTCCCACCGACAATGGATAAGGGTTTCAATTTCCCCACATCCTACACAACATTTATTATTTTCTGTTTTTTTTTTTTTTTTTAATCTTATCCATCCTACCCAAAAAAAACCAGTGCCGTCGAGTTGATTCCGACTCAAGTGGGAGTGAAATGGTATCTCATTGTGGTTTTGATTTACATCTCCCTGATGGCAATGATGTTGAACATCTTTTCTTGTGTTTGGTGGTCATTTGAATGCCCTCTTTGGTGAAATGTCTATTCAAGTCCTTTGCTCATTTTATGATTGGGTTGTTTGTCTTTTTGTTGTTACGTTGTCAAGGTTTTATGTGTATATATTTTGGTTATTAGGTTCTTATCAGATATATGGCTTCTGAAGATATTCTCCCAGTCTGTAGCTTGTCTTTTCACATTTTTGGTAAAGACTTTTGATGAATAAATTTTTCAACTTTTACAAGGTCCCGTTTATTTATATTGTCTTTTGCTGTTTGTGTTTTTGTTATTATATTAGGTAATCCATTGTTACAAACTAGGCCCACAGCATTGCCCCTGAATTTTCTTCTAATAATTTTATAGCTCTATTTTGCACATTTAGGCCCTTAATCCATTTTGAATTTGTTTTTTGTGTATGATGTGAGGCATGATCCTGTTTTTTTCTATATGTGGAAATCCAATTTTCCCAACATAGTTTATTGAAGAGAATCTTCTTTCCCAATCAAATGGACTTAGCACCCTTTGCATAATTTTCTTTGCATGTATGTGGGGGTATAGTTATTGAACAAGTACTTAGAAAAATTACTGAGTCAAAGAATTATTGTCTATATTCACCAATTTTTCTGCCTAAGGATTTATCGTGGATTGAATTGTGTCCCCCCAAAATATGTGTCAACTTGCTTAGGCCATGATTCCCAGTATTGTGTGGTCATCCTCCATTTTGTGAATGTAATTTTATGTTAAAGATTTAGGGTGGGACTGTAACACCCTTACTAAGGTCACATCCCTGATCCAATGTAATGGGAGTTCCCCTGGGGTGTGGCCTACACCACCTTTTATCTTACAAGATAAAAGGAAAAGGAAGCTCCTGGGCGGGGGCGGGGGGGGGGGCGGCTACTACCACTAAGAAAGCACTGCCAGGAGCAGAGTGCATCCTTTGGACCCGCAGGTCCTGCATGGAGAAGCTCCTAGTCTGGGGAAAGATTGATGAGAAGACCTACAGGAAAAGAAAGCCTAACCCTGGAGCTGACACCCGAATTTGGAGTCAGTTAAAACAGCATTGTGCCTTGGTTTCTCTCTCTACCCAGTCCTATATTTCTCACTTTATTACAGATGAAGCACTCCTCATTAAGGTTTCCATATGCTACTTCCCATCTCAGAGTCTTCCTGGGGAACCTAATCAACATAAGTGTTGGCAAGTGTGATTATTTAGCGGCTTCTAAACCAGAATTTTGGTGTTGAGTCACTTTTTGGCCAGCTGGCAATGAGGTCAGATTGAAAGATGGTTTGAGACAATGGGCCTGTGTTTATTAGGATGGAGGTTTGGTTTCTGTAACAAACAATATGTAGTGGATTAACAAGATGCTTATTTCTCTCACACAGCAGTTTGATTATAAGTACTCCAGGTTTGGAGATTGCATTTTGTTGGAGATTCAAGCTCACTTTATTTTGTTGTTCTGCCATCCACAGCATGTGGCTTCCACCTCCCACTCTAAAACAGTTGCTCCAGCTCTCTCCACATCTTTATTTTTAACAGTGGAAAGCGGAAGTCTTGCTCCTTCTTTTAAGGGTATGACCTGGAGTTCCAAGCAACATTTCTACTTATACCCCATTAAGCAAAACTTAGTCATATGTCAATATCTAGCTGCAAGGAAAGATAGGGAATGTAAACTACTCCTGCACAGCCATATGCTTAGTGAAAACTTAGGTGCTCTATGAGTTACCTGGGCTGAGCACTAGGGACCATGGTCTCAGGTGACATCTAGGTCAATTGGCATAGTTCATAAGGAAAATGTTCTACATCCTACTTTGGTGAGTAGCATCTAGGATCCTAAAAGCTTGTGAGTGGCCATCTAAGATACATCTATTGGTTCCAGTACGTTCGGAGCAAAGGAGAATGAAGAAAGCCAAAGACACAAGGAAAATAGAAGTTCTAAAACAAAGGACTAACACCACATGAACCACAGCCCCCACCAGCTTGAGCCCAGAAGAAGTATATGGTGCCTGGCTACCACCACCGACTACTCTGACAGGGATCACAATAGAGGGTCATAGACAGAGGGGGAGAAAAATGGAGAACAAAATTCGAATTCACAAAAAAAGACCAGACTTACTGGTTTTACTGGTCTGACAGAGACTGGAGGAACTCCTGAGACTATGGTCCCTGGACACCCTGCTAACTCAGAACTGAAGCCACTCCCAAAGTCCACCTTTCAGCCATCCTATAAAACAAACAATAACACATGTGAGGAAATGTGCTTCTTAGTTCAATCAAATGTACAAGATCAAATGGGCAACACTTGCCCAAAAGCAAAGACCAAAAGGCAGGGAGGAACAGGAAAACTGGACGAATAGATACAGAGAACCCAGGGTCAAAAGAGAAAGGGGGAGAGCGCTGACACATTGTGGGGAGTGCAATGAATGCCACAAAACAATTTTTGTATAAATTTTTGAATGAGAAACTAATTTGCACTGTAAATTTCCACTTAATACATGATAAAATTAAACAAACAAACAAACAAAAAACTTAGGGGTTCTATTACTAAAGGATGAAAAGTTGACTCTATATTGGGGGAGAAATAGCAATCTTGGTTACAGGAGATTTTCTCTCTTCTTCATCACACCACATTGGATATGACTACTTTCTGCTGTCCATACTGACTGTTTTAAAGTGTATCTACTTTCCTCAAATCTCTGATCTTCGATTTCACCAACAGAAGATTAGACCTTGCTCTTGTTCAGAGAAAACAAACAAACCAAGACTTCACACAGGAACAACCTCAAGTTCACCATCGAATTACACAATCATTTTTACCAGTCCTTGCCTACTTCTCTCCTGTTACAATAGAAAATGTCTTCATCTTCCTTTCTATGGCCATCGCTCCTGTAATCTGGAACCCATCCTCTCCTTTCTTCTCAGAAAATTTGCCTTAATTAGATCTCTTTTCTCACCTGGATCTTCAAACACTTGCTCTTTACTGGATCTTTATCATTAACATTTGATCAGCTTAAACCTCTCCTCCCACATTGTTCTCTATTACCATGGTTTTGTAGTTTGTCTTAATATAAGGAGGGATAAACTTATTTTTAAGGTAAACTCTTCAAAAAGCTACAACAGGAATTTTAAGTGAGATTGCATTAAATTTATAGGCTTAATTTGGACAGAATTGATATCATTATAATGTTAACCTGTCCCATCCAAGAGCATGAATTGTATCTCCATTTTTGCAGATCACCTTGTATGTTCTTCATTAAATATGTTGTTTCTCTGTAGTGGTCTTATGTATTCTTATTTATATTAATTCCAATCTACCTTATAGTTTTTGTTTCTATTTTGAATGGCTTCTTATTTTTTAATTATATTTTCTACTTGGTTTTTGTTAGCATAGGAAAATGATATTAGTTTTTTTGTCAGCTGATCTTATTATATTCAGCAACCTTGATGAACTCTCTTAGAAATTCTAAGTTTGTTGATTCTGTTGTTTCTGCATAGATGGGCATATCATCTTTAGACATTAACAAATTTATGTCTTATATTTCTTATGCTTATTCTTTTTTTTATTGACAGCACTGTCGAAGACACCCAGGAAAAGCATCCATTAAGTAGTAGCAGTGATCTTAGGCATACTTGTTTATGTTTAAAAGAGAATGCACATAAAATTTCTCCGTTAAGTACAATATTTTCTCTAGAATTTTGGAATTTACCTTTACCAAATTAAGTAGGTGTCCTTCTATGATTAATTTGATAAGTTTTTATTTTAATCATAAATATATTTTGAATTTTATAAGCTTAATTTTGATCAATGAAATAATTATGTTTTTAAATTCTTTATCTATATTGTGCTGAATTGAATTTATTAATTTTCTACGTTGAGACCTCAGTATATCCTGGAGAATTGGTCATAATATATGTGTTAATATATTATTGGATTTGGTGAGCTATTTTTAAAAAGACATTTTGTATCTACAGTCATAAGTTAAATGACCAATAGGTTTTCAGTCTTTAATTGTTCATATTGGGGAATAAATATTATGCTTTAATCATAAAAAAATGCTGGAGAACTATAGATCTATGGCTATTTTCAGGAAAACTAGTTAAAATATAGATGATTCAGTTCTTTAAAGTTGGATGGAACTCACTCATAAAAGCATCTGGGACTGAAATTTTGGGGGACAAATGCTTTTTACTGCTATTTTCATTTTTTGATAATTCTAGATCTGCTCAAGCTGTTTATTTCTTCTTTTACCACTTTTGGTGTTTTACATTATTCTATGAATTTGTTCATTTTGTTTTTTTAAAATGATTAGCTATAGTTGTTCCTTGTGTTTTTCTTATCATTTATTAAGCCTCTGTTGGATCTGTAGTTAGTTCCCTTTTTTTTTTTCATTTGTTTTTATCTTGTTTCTTGGTTATTGATCAGTTCTGAGAGAAGTCTATCAATTTTATCATTTTTTTAAAGAACAAGTTTTCTCTGTTTTTAAAATTATTAATATCATTTTTACCCATTATCATTTCCATCTTACTAGTTTCTTTGCTTGTGGTTAGCTGCACTTCTCATAATCATTTAGACATCTTACTTGTTTCCTCACAAAACAGTAATGGTACAAAATTTCCTCCAATTGCTGCTTATCTATGACTCACAAATTTTGACAATTAGTGTTTTCATTATCACTGAGTTTATAACAATATTTCTTGATTTTTTAATGATACTCTCTATAACCCAAAGATTATTTATAAATGAGCTCATTTCATAACTTGGCATTTAAAGCTATTTTTATTATTAATTTCTAATTGTTATTGCATTGTACCAATTCTTTTAAATTTACTAAGATTTCCTATATGACAAAATATGTGGCCTAAGTTTTTAAATGTTCTATGGGTTTTCATTTGTTTATTTATATTATAATGAATACCCATGAACCTGCTATTTACACTGATCTAAGAAAATTGACAATTGATATCTACCTTTGTGTTCTTGCTATGTCTGATCACCCTAACTTCAATCGCTTGCCTCAAGGAAACTACTGTTATTTCCATTAGTAAAATCCAGAGCAAATTCCTTATCACCACTCACATAAATTACTATAGTGGTTTCCTAACTGATTTCCCTGGATCTACTCTTATCCATCACAAATCTTTTTTCCACATTGCAGCCAGTGAGCTTATTAAAATGCGAACCTGATTTTTATTTTTCTGCTTAAAACCTTTCCATGACTTTCCACTGCTTCTGAGGATAAAGAACAGAACTATTAGCATGTCTTCCAAGATTATGTTTGATTGGCCTCTCCCTATTTTTCTAGCCTTTTTTTAACCACTCTATTCCATTTTCTCTTAGCTCAAATCATACAAGATCTTTCGCAGTGACTCAGTCAAGCCACGTCCTCCCATTTCAAATTAAAATTAGGAATTTTATGGTAGTTCAGAACAATAGGAAAATAGAATTTGTGAAAATTTGATTTTCAACTGAGGCTTTGCAATGCTTTTATTATTTCTGCCATGTGACTGTTAAAGGTAGCCCTTGTGCCTATATACCTCCTCCCTTTTCTTCTAATAACTCCCAGATCTTTAGCTAATGGGAACTCATTAATCTTCAAAACATTCTGTAATGTTTGGGAGGACTAGATGTGTAATTATATTTAATAGATGAGGCCAGGAAAAGTGAAGTGACTTCCTTGAGGTTATATAGTTATGAGCTCCGTGTTGGGAACCAAGTTTTCTGACCCTTATCCAAATGTCCTTCCCAGCAGACCCATTACTATGCTTAAGTATTCTGTGTATTTTATCTTCTGGGAATCCAAGGACATTTCAAATACCTACCTGATGTGCAATTTCAACGTTAACCTTGAGGGTTAAAGAATAAAAAAGGAAAACAAATTGATCAGATGGAAATGGATAATGATTTCCTCTGGGAGGAAGGTTAACAGGAAGGGAGCATTGCCAGTAGGAATATGACTTTGCTTTAGTCTTCAGTTTAACTGATTCACTTTTCCCTATGTATCAGCCCTCTTACTTTATTCTCTATTTAACTTCGACTGGACGGCACTGGGCTGGGTAACTTAGAATACATAGTGCCCGCTCTCTTGCCATTCCTGGAAAAATGAACACAGAGTGGATGAATATTTCCGCAAGTGACTTAGATCCTAATTGCTCATGCCTCTACATTCCCTTAAGGATGATATATACCCAGTACCACATTTCCCAATGAATCTAAGAGGGGTTCGGAAATCCTAGTAGCGTAGTGGTTAACAGCTACGGCTGCTAACCAAAAGGTTTGCAGTTCGAACCCAGCAGGGGCTCATTGGAAACCCTACGGGGCAGTTCTACTCTGTCCTGTAGGGTCTCTATGAGTCAGAATCGACTGTACGGCAACGGGTTATAAGAGGGGTTCAGAGAGCCCATGGAAGTGAAAGGAATGTCTGGAAAGTGAGCTAGAGATATGGTAAGACTAAGATCCATGTCATTGATTCATGAAAGTGTAGGAAAAAGTCATTATTTTTTGATTTATTAGACAGAAATAAACTATTTTTAAAAGGCACAAAACCCAATGAAGAAAGAAAAGTGTTCTTCCTCAACAAAAATGGATTCAATACACTTTCTTTTTACTTTTTTTAAATAACTTAATCACATGGAATATCTTTTTTTTTAGCAGATCAAACAGCCTACATAACATACTTTCAATATGCTAACATGTAAATACCTATTTCTTGTCTTTACCTATAAAATTGAGGAGACAATACTAGACTTTTCCATTTTAACTCACAAGATTGATATGAGAAGTAACTAAGTTACTGAATGTGAAAAATGCAAAGTTTTAATGTTTCAAATCAGCCTCAGATTGAAATGTATGCCAAAATGATTCAACATTATTAAGTTCAATGTGTAGATTTGTATAGGACATACGTGAGTATTGACAGTGGTCAACTCTGATTTTGGTGATTTTAATTTTAAAGTGGCTTATTTGTATTTTTTTTTTAATAGGAAAGATTGATTATATAGCAAAAATAACATGGGAGTACATTAAGGTGAAATTGTTTTACTTGAATTAAAGTTATTTTTTGTCATAAATTTGACCATGTTTCTTGTTTAAATACTATTTCAAAATAGTTCACAAATAAAATAAAATTATGAAAATATTGACTGTGACAGAAGAATTATACAGTAGTTGATATATTTTAGAAAATATTTATTATAATAAGTTTATTTAAATACACCAAGTAATTCTGATATACTACCAGAAATCACACAAGAATAAAAAGATGTTACTGAGATTCATTCTAAGCCTAAAAAGTCTGCATAATTGGAAGAACATTAAGTGTGATATACACAAGCCCATGAGCATGGTTGCATACATTGTATTCTGACCATATGCAACAGGTCTGAATTTACAACCATAAACATTTAAGAATATTATCATTTTTGCACACTAAAAATGTACATTGATCACACAATAGCAGCAATTTCATTCAATCTGAGTTTTAACCTGTCACAGGCCTACCTAGAGGATCTCAAACTGATCACTGGAGTATTACTACTTTAAGAGATCTCATTAATCAGGTAAACTGACATTTCTACTCATTTCCTGCACTTTATAAATGACCTTTGAATAGCACAAAAGTAGCATCCTTAGATTCATACTATCTAGGATAGTTGGAAGTCGTCAAAAATGAAATGGAATGCCTAAAGATCCATATCCTAGGCATTAGTTAGCTGAAATGGACTGGGATTGGTCATTTTGAATCAAGCAATCATATGGTCTACTATGCAGGGGGTGACTGCATGAAGAGGAATGGCGTCACATTCATTGTCAAAAAGAACACTTCAAGATCATCCTGAAGTACAGCGCTGTCAGTGATAGGAAAATATTTATACATCTACAAGGAAGCACAGTTAATATGACTATTATATAAATTTATACACGAACCACTAATGCCAAAGATGAGGGAATTGAAGACTTTTTCCGACTTCTGCAGTCTGAAATTGATCAAACATGCGATCAAGATGCATTGTTAATTACTGGTGATTGAAACGTGGAAGTTGGAAACAAAGAAGAAGGATGTGACCTTGGTGATAGAAACAATGCCGGAGATTGCACGATAGAATTTTGCAAGACCAACAAGTTATTCATTGCAAATACCTTTTTTCAACAACATAAATGGTGACTATACACATGAACCTCCATAAGGAAGACTGAAGAAGAACTGATGCTTTTGAATTATGGTGTTGGAAAAGAATATTGAATATACCATGGAGTTCCAGAAGAATGAACAATTCTGTCTTGGAAAAAATATAGGCAGAATGCTCCTTAGAAGCGAGGTTGGTGAGGCTTCATCTCATGTAGTTTGGATATGTTATCAGGAGGGACCAATCCCTGGAGATGGACATCATGCTTGGTAAGGTAGAGGATCAGTGAAAAAGAGGAAGACCCTCAATGAGATGAACTGACACAGTGACTGCAACAATGGCCTCAAGTATAAAAACCATTGTGAGGATGGTGCAGGGCCAGGCAGTGTTTCATTCTGTTGTACATAGTGTCACTGGCAGTGGGAACCAACTTGACGACACCTAACGACAACAACAGAATTTTTAAATAGAACTCAGTAAACATTGTATTTGCTTAGATTCCCTTTAAATATATGTATTTCCATAATTCATGCAGAAGTATACCTTTTCTTATCTTCTGATAACTGGTGACCTTTAATTATACCAAGTAGATTAAAACTGATCAAACTCTTAAAGTTATAAAACAAAATGAAAGTCTCCGGGGGCTTGCTCAAGTAATATCTGAAGTGTGAATGATTCCGGACATATAGTAGCTTCTTTAAAGATATATGCAACCTAAGAATAGATACATTTCAACACTCGTGAATTAGTGGGTGGTAACTTTGATTTGGAAACCCTGGTGGTGTAGTGATTAAGTGCTACGGCTGCTAACCAAAGGGTCGGCAGTTCGAATCCACCAGGCGCTCCTTGGAAACTCTATGGGACAGTTCTACTCTGTCCTATAGGGTTGCTATGAGTCGGAATTGACTCGACGGCACTGGGTTTGGTTTGGTTTTTGGTAACTTTGATTTAGAATATTATACATTTGTTTCAGCAAGCTATAAATTTATTTAGAAGGCAATGTTTCTGGTTCAGGGTTGATGTATCAGATTCAATCAGTCCCTCTAATTCAGCAGGTGATACACCTTAGTGCATGACGTATGTGACACAGAAGGTAATATATTTAATTCAACAGCTAATATATCGGATTCAGAATAAGATCCATTTTTTTCAGTGATTATTTTTACCTGTAGCTGATTTGTCTATTTCAACATGAACTATCCATAACAAGTTATTTATTTATGGATATGGGATATGAATTTTATTATTAATATATTTTTTCACTGTGAAATAGTTCAGAAAATCTTGGATTACTTTGACTGATTACTTCATTTCACATAGCTGAATAAAGTGTTTGCATAGATCACCCACTTCAGAATAATCAGGTATACTTTTTAAAAGTTTAGATTCTTCAGACTTATCACAGACCTAGTAAGGAGTAGGGCCACGTACCTACATATGTAACAAGGACCCAAGATAATTTTTATGCACGATGAAGACTGAAAACCACTGCTTTATGAAATTCAAAAACTCTGACGTATTAGAAATAAGTTACACTGAAACAAAGAGAGAAAAATATGAGGCTCTGCTAAACATGAAACATAAAATTTATGATGCTCCCCAAACTTACTTGACAATGTAATTCTCACAGCACCTTCTCTCTCATTTCAACCAACTCTAATTCAAGATATAAAAATTCTGTGCAAAATTCACTAGTTGCTGCCCTTAAATAACGAAGTAAGCCCATCATCTCTCCCTGTGGTCTGCTCAAAAGATGGATGCACTCAAAGTCTGACAAATGAGCACTGTATTACAGGGTATGGAAGAAAAGAGTCACTTACTTTAAGACTTTTAAAAAACTTCAATACCGTGGTTTCAGATATTTCCATGTATCCCCTTATGGTAATTGGTGTTCTACATTACCTATTTCAGCCTATCTTCCTTCCAGGGTCGCATTGGAATTGCACTTTCCAAAATTCCTTAAGTTCTGTATGGCTTTGTGACTTTGGCCATATGAGAAGAAATATGAGAAGAATGATACATATCACTTTCAGGTGGAAGCTTTAACAGCAAGCATGAGATTTGCCATGCTCTCTTTACATCTTCATTGTCAATGGCAGTATTGTAAATGAGGTCCATTTATTACCATGGGCTCTGAAGCCAGCATGTTCTGGAACAGCCCTTCCAGGAAACCTGTGATGGACATGTACTGTGAGCTAGAAATAAACAGTTATTGTTTTAAACCACAAATATTCTGGGCTGTTTGTTTTTCAGAATAGCTAACCTCATCCTTGCTGCTGTAAAAATTATAACACTGAAGAGGAATCCACCCAAGCCTAAACCTAAAATATCTAGGATACACTTGACGTCTGGGATTCAGACAGTGAGAAAACTATTGCTGGAATTTGGGAGAATGGCAATCCATATTATGCAGGAGTGAAATATTTGGCAAAACTGCCACAACTGTGATAACTTGGGAAGCAGATCATATACCAAATGAACTTGTAGGCCTAGGGAAGGTGTTGGAAAACTGCATTGTGTTGACTCTTCTTAACTGCATTTTGGCAAGATATTATAAGAAGAGTGTAGTTGGTTGAATAGTGGCTCCAAAAAGGCATGCCCACCTGGAAGCTCAGGTTTTGACTTTACTGGAATAAAGATGTCTTTACAGATGTAATTGGAAACCCTGGTGGCATAGTGGTTAGGTGCCACGGCTGCTAACTAAAGGGTCGGCGGTTCAAATCTGCCAGGCGCTCCTTGGAAACTCTATGGGGCAGTTCTACCCTGTCCTGTAGGGTCACTATGAGTCAGAATCAATTTGATGGCACTGGGTTTTCGGGTTTTACAGATGTAATTAAGGTAATGATCGTGAGATTAGATCATCCTGGATTTAGAGTGAACCCTAAATATAATGACAGGTATCCTTATAAAAAGAGGGGAAGACTCACAGAGATACAAAGTCACGCAGGGAAGATGGCCATATGAAGACAGAGGCAGGGATTAGAGTTATGCTGGCACAAGCCAAGGAACACCAGGAGTCACCAGAAGCTGGAAGGGGCAAGGAAAGATTCTCCTTTAGAGTTTTCAGAGGGAGCGTGGCCCTTTCAATACGTTTATTTTGGACTTTTGGCCTCCAGAATTGGGAGGGAATAAATTTCTGTTGTTCTAAACCACCAGCTTTGTGGTAATTTGTGTGGCAGCTCTAGGAAACTAATACAAAAAAAAAAAAAATTAAAAAATGTTATTAGCTGGTTTGGAAACAGATAAAAAAGAATAGAAAAAGTCTAAAATTGTTGGTGTTTGGAAGATTGGAAAAGGCATTGGCTTCTCAGCTTCAAACAGTAAAACATAAAATTGAAAACTTCCTCAAAATAAAGGCTGATTAACATTCCACCTTAAGGAAATGGACAAATTAAGGGCAAATGGATCACACTTATTGTTAAAATCTCTAAATAAGTTAAGATGTCTGAAAGATCCAAGTAAGGGTGTTCTACTCTGTATCCTACCAATTGGACAAAACAATTCACTGTGAAGAGACTAAAGATATGGTTGTCCACTGATGCCTGATGGTAACAAGGCATTGGTTATTAAATAGAGTGAGTGAGTGGCATGTAGCAAGAAAGCAAATAAAATGAGATAAATTAAGAAACGTGTAGAAAATAGCTGTGGTATGTATGCCTATTGACATATAGAACCTATTAGAATCATGCTAAGTTTTTGAGAGCGTTATGCTGAATAAAAGAACCGCAGTCATAAACTAGAAGGTACTGTGACAGTTTAAGACTTAAAACAGCCACTGGATCCCCAAACATCCTACAGACACTAAATGGACTAAGAAAGTTATTCTTATGTCTAAGGAGGACATAGTCCCCAAAACCCATTTTAATAAGGCCATGAAGGATAAGAGTAACGAAAACTATTTCCCAAAGGGTACAGCCGGGGACCACATAGAACAGTGGATGCAGGAGCTACTCCCAGTGAGCAGTGCCAGGGCTCAACCAAGGAACATTCCCTACCTAAAATGGTAAGGGGCCCTCAAGATACCTGCCAAGTGGCATTTCAGATGTTTTTACAAATTGATATCTGCTGTATGTTTCCCACCCTTCCCCCTTCCTAATGAAGGTGTTTATTGGGATTATCTGGTTTCTGTTTGACAATTGTTTAATGCGTATCTGTGGGAGGCAGTCAATTTGCCTTTACATTATATAGGTCTTACGATAAAGAGGGACCAGATCTGGATTTGATACAGGGATTACTGTGCATGACAGTTATCTTGGAGTTTGAGCTTGACACAGTCACTAGATAAGACTTCTGTTTTGTCCTCCTTGGAATGATAATGATGATATTCTGTGTAACGTAAGGGAGTGAGCTTAATATTTTGTGACCAGAAGGGCACACTGTGGTAGTCACTAGTGGTTTTCATCATTTATTTCTGGTTCTTCTCATTTATTTCAGTCACACAATGAGATTGTACTTCCCCAGTCTCTTTAAGATAGACATGGCCGCTAGACTAGCTTTCACTAATGAAATGTGACAACCGCTGTTTTTCACTTTTGAGTGGAGCTTTAAGAGGCACTATGTGATTTTCAATGCTGTCTTTACTTTTATCTCTGTGGTCAGCAGAGTCCTAGGTGGTAGCTTCTCTTTTAATATGGGTCCCAGAATAAAGACAAAATGGAGCACAGGTCCCAGCCAACATGTGATAGATATGTAACATGAACAAGAAATAAACCTGTGTTGCTTTAAGTCCCTGAGATTTTGAAATTGTCTGGTACTACAGCAAAAAATAGTACTTCCTGACCAGTACATAGCATGAAAAGCCCTTCTAACTCTGTTGCGCTGTGGTTCCCTCTTTTTTAAAGTTTTGCTGCACATATGTTCATACATAGCCTATTTCTGGTCAGTTGAGCAACATAACCCAACCCAGTGCTGTCGAGTCGATTCCGACTCATAACATATTGGTGGATATTCGTAGACTTTTCATTCTATTTTCCTCTATACTGTCTGTCTTTTAGCTGTATCACTTATTAGCATTTTTGTGATATTTGGGGAGAAGAAAAAAAATGAATTAGCTTTCCTAAGTGTTGGCAGCTCCTCTAAATGTTTCAAGGAAAACATTTGAGTTCTTGGCTATAGTCAAAAAATAAAATGTCTAGGAATTTCTGTTACCTACGTCATTCTGCTGAAATCTAGAAGTTAACCATTCACCCTTTGTGCTCTGCTTAGGGACATGCTGCTAGCCCTGAAACTCCAGTCACATTTCCATTTTATTTATGATTATAACTGAATGACATGTTGACATTCTTAGATATAAGCATTTATGTGTGGTTAATTGTATGATCTTGTATTAATTCCCTTCAGCTGCTGTCTCACTGAATAGAGGGTACACCGCTATGGGAACTTAATGTTACTTAAATAAGGGGTCAGGAAACTAGCCTGCAGACCAAATCTGGCCTTTCATCTGTTTTTGTACAGCCCTGCATCTCAAAATGATTTTCATATTTTTAAGTGGTTGAAAAAAATTAAAAATACTTTGTGACACATGAAAATTTTATGAAATTCAAATTTCAGTGTCAATAAATAAAGTTTTATTGGACCACAGCCATGCCCATGTGTTTGTGTATTGTGTACGCCTGCTTTCATGCTAAGTCTACAGAGGTGAATAGTAGTTTAGGACAGAGACCATATGGTCCAT
This sequence comes from Loxodonta africana, assembly GCF_030014295.1. Lineage (NCBI taxonomy): Eukaryota > Metazoa > Chordata > Mammalia > Proboscidea > Elephantidae > Loxodonta > Loxodonta africana. The sequence continues at coordinate 110,841,546 of NC_087369.1, forward strand.
AAAGCCTGAAATAGTTTCTGGCCATTTACAGAAAATGTTTGCCTACTCCTCCTCTAAATGATCAATATTTTGGCTGTTTATAATCAAATTAACTGTGAATATTTTAGGATGGACATTTCACTTTTGAAACTGGAAGTTGATTGCTGATACTTATTTTTTGCATTAATTGAATGTTAATATTGTTATCGGTTGAATTATGTCCCTCCAAAATTCCTGTCAACTTGACTATGCCATGATTCCCAGCGTTATGTGATTGCCCACCATTTTGTCAACTGATGTCATTTTCCTATGTGTTGTAAATACTACCTCTAGGATGTTAATGAGACAGGATTAGAGTTGGTTATGTTAACGAGGCAGGACTCAATCTACAAGATGAGGTTTTGTCTTAAGTCAACTCTTTTGAAAAATAAAAGAAGGAAGAGAGCAAAGAGACATGAGGATTTCCTACCACCGAGAAAGCAGCACCTGTAGCAAAGTCCATCCTTTGGATCTAGAGTCCCTGTGCTAAGAAGCTCCTAGTCCAGGGGAAGATTGATGACCAGGACCTTCCTCCAGAGCCGACAGGGAGGGAAAGCCTTCCCCTTGAGCTGACACCCTGAATTTGAACTTTTAGCCTACTTTGCTGTGAGGAAATAAATTTCTATATGTTAAAATCATCCATTTGTGGTATTTCTGTTATAGCAGCACTAGATATCTAAGACAATGTTAATTTTGTGTCACTATTTAATTTAGATTATTTAGCTATTACAAACCAATCAGTAACAATAGGTTTTCAAGGAACTAAAATAAAATTGGAAAACCTTTAACAATAATTTATTTCCAACAGAGTGTTTTAATAACAAGAGGAAAATCCTCAGAGAACCTGAAAGTTCTTTAATTTTGCTTGTGCAAATATTTGAAATTCACATTTCCTTTCATTTATCTTGAAAACCTAATTTAATTAAAATGATCTCATACAACTCAAAGTGAATATCTTGCAATAATAGCATTTTGTATTATTTAAAAATTAAACATACTGTGAAAAGCTTTGATTTGCCTACATGCAAAAATATTTTTTAGTAATAACAATTTGAGGTGAAGAGTTTCAAAAAAGAGATAATTCATTCAATAATATTTAAACAGATTTTATTCTGTTTGCATAATGCTTTAAATTTCTTGCTTAAAAATATGTAGAAAAGCAAACAAAACACTTAACAAGATAGTAATGGCAGAAAACAATGAAAATATTGGATGCAGTTATCATATTTCCCAGTTATTTTTCCTCTGGATCATACATTTAAGTGACAAATTCAAGGTAAAATGGGAGAAAATTTGCAATCACTAACAATTATCCTGAGTTTTATGCTCCTAAACATGAAATTAGCCTTTAGACTTGAATCCGAGTCTTTAAGAGGCTAAAACTGTATTTACTGCCAAAAGCAGCTTGTTCCATTAGAAGATATGTTAGGCTCAGCTTCAGCAAACAAGTGCCTTAGCTTATGTTATTTTAGGGAGGAAGTTTCATATTTCAGTTAACTCACTTGTAGAAGGATAATATTAAGACTTGTTCTATTCATCTCAATGTTGAGAAGATAAATAACATTTATTGAGTAGCTACTAAATGTCAGGGAAACCCTGGTGGTACAGTGGTTAAGTGCTACGGCTGCTAACCAAAGAGTCGGCAGTTCGAATCCTCCAGATTCTCCTTGGAAACTCTATGGGGCAGTTCTACTCTGTCCTATAGGGTCGCTATGAGTAGGAATTGACTTGACGGCACTGGGTTTGGGTATTTTTTTGGTACTAAATGTCAGGCATTATATGTACTAGGCATTTTATATACATTATGTGATCTAACATTCAAAACAGACCCGTGAACTAAGAATTATTCCTATTTTGGTTTTAGGAAAATACAATACAGAAAATTTAAGCAGCAGTTTCCAAAACTTGTTGCCATCAAGTCGATTCTGACTCACAGCAACCCTATAGGACAGGATAGAATTGCCCCATAGGGTTTCTGAGGAGCAGCTGGTGGATTTGAACTGCCAGCCTTTTGGCTAGCAGCCAACCTGTTAGCATCTGTGCCACCAGGGCTCCACATGTAGCTAAAAAAAACCGGCCTTGGTGTCAGACCAACCTTAATTTGAGTCACATCTCTGCCATATGCTAGTCTTGTGATCTTGAGCAATTTACCTAAAATTCCTGAGTTTGTTTCTTCATCTATAAAATTAAGTCACCTATATTAGACGGGGAAACTCTGGTGGTGTAGTGATTAAGTGCCACGGCTGCAAACCAAAGAGTCGGCCGTTCGAATCTGCCAGGCGCTCCTTAGAAAATTTATGGGGCAGTTCTACTCTGTCCTATAGGGTCACTATGAGTCATAATGGGTTTTTATATTAGAAGGAGCCCTGTTAGCACAATGGTTAAAGTGCTCTTATACTAATCAAAAGGTCGGTGGTTGGAACCCACCAGCTGCTCCTCAGGAGAAAGATATGGCAATCTGCTTCCCTAAGGATTACAGCCTTGGAAACTCTATGGGGCAGTTCTATCTACTTTGTCCTACACAATCGCTATGAGTCAGAATCAACTCTAGGCCAACGGGTACCTATATTAGGACATGCTTGTTTACAGATATCAAAGTAGCTTGAATTAAAAGGACATTTATCACAGGAATCCATAAGGATTTTTCATAATCCAATTTCATTAAATCCAGATCTCTCTCTCTCACTGTGTGTGTGTCTGTCTCCATTTTCTCTTCTCATTGCTGTCTCTTCATCTATTCCTTTTTCCTGCTACTGTCTGCTGACTTACTTTTTGTGCATGCGTATAGCTAAAATGACTGACAGCTCTGAGTCTTCAAGAGCTTACAGCTCCATTGTCTACCAAAGTTTATTATAAATTTGTGTCTCTTAGTTCAATTCATGAAAAAGATAACCTGACTGACTTACTCTCAATCAGGTAACCATTACTACAGGCTACCAGTACTTGTTCATTCAGTGGTAGCCAGAGGGCAGGGTCACTTCATACAAACAAGACTATTTTAGTCTGTTCCTTGATTGGGATTCGTGGGGGGCATTTCTAAATAATGAAGTGCTGGACTAGTTAATTTGCTAACTGTCTCCTATGGTCATTGCTAGGAATCAAAAAGAATATGCTTCACATAGAAAATACTGAATAAATTATAATTGCTATTATTAGCTTAGCATTATTATCCAATGTCCCACTTATGCAGCTGTCTTTTATTGAGGGCCTACCATGTATCAAGCATTTTTTTTTTTTTACCATGTATCAAGCATAGTACTAACATTATCTTATTTAATCCAGCACCTACTACAGTGCCTGGCAGAGTAGAGGTTTCATAAATATTTGTTATATGAATGAGCAGATTCTCAAAACACAGTTTGAAACATAAGCTTTATCATCCCAATTTATAGACGAGAAAACTGGGACTTGTAATCACATAGCTAGAAAGTAGCAAAGCACTGCCTGGCTCTGCTATACCCTTTTGTGAGTAAGAGGATGAAATTTCACCTTTACGTCTGTGTCTTATCCTATCATCCTAATACTGTACATCAGATAAATTTTATGAATCTTACTGTTCCACAGCAATCATTATCATGACTTGGATCAACCTGTTTTATAGCATTTGCAGCTTCCACTTTCTATGACAAGTTCTTTGGGTACACATAACAAAATTCGTTGATTGTTTTCACCTCTATCTCCTTTACTAAACTTTTGAATTCCTCAAAGACAGGAGAAATATCTTACATAACTTTATACTAGTCTCTACTATTACAGTTCCTGGCACATCATAGATGTTAGATCAATGTTTACTCAATGAATTGTGAAGTTTGCAAAACTGAACCAAAAAGGCTAGAGCAAATCAAAACTGCCATGGTATACCACTTCACACTCACTAGGGTTCTTATTTTTTTTTAATGGAAAATAACAAGTGTTAACAAAGATGTGGATAGATTGAAACACTCATGTATTTCTAGCAGAAATGTAAAATAGTGCAGCCCCTGGTGGAAAGCAGTTTGGCAGCTCCTCAAAAAGGTAAGCAAAGAATTACCATATGATTCATCAAGTCTAGTCCTAGGCATGTTTCTCAAAGATTTGAATGTAAGAACACAAACAGACACTTTTACATCAGTATTCGTTACAGCATTGTTCACAATAGCCAAAAGGTGAAAACAGCCCAAGTGTCCATCAACAGATGAATGGACAAACCAAATGTGGCCCATCCATGCAATGGAATATTATTCAGCCATAAAAATGAAAAAATTCTAATAAGTGCTGCAACATGGATGAATTTTTGAAATACTATGCTACGTGAAATAAGTCAGACACAAAAGGACAAAGATTGTATTGTTCTACTTATATAAAATATTTAGAATAGACAAATTCAAACAGACAGAAAATAGATTAGGGGTTATCAGGGACTGGAGGAGCGGAGATAGGGGAGTTACTGTTTAATGGGTACAGAGTTCTGTTTGGGGCTTCTGTTTGAAAAAGTTTTGAAAATAGATTGTGATGGTTGCACAACACCGTGAATGTTATTAATGCCACTAAAATGTACAGTTAAAAATGGTTAAAATTGCAAGTTTCATGTTTTATGTATCTTACAAAAAAAAAAAGCTTCCACAACCTGTCTGTCAGTTTGTCATACGGTGGTGGCTGGTGTGTTGCTATAATGCTGGAAGCTATGCCACTGATATTTCAAATACCAGCAGCAGCACCCACCATGGACAGATTTTAGTGGAACTTCCAGACTAAGATGGACTAGGAAGAAATGCTAGGTGATCTGCTTATAAAAATTAGCCAATGAAAACCCTATGGATCACTGCAGAATATTGTCAGATACAGTGTGGGAGATGAGCCGCCTATGTTGGAAGGCACTCAAAATATTCAGTGGCCACAACAATGGATTCAGGCATAGCAGTGATCATGAAGATGGTACAGGGTTATGACCATTTACTTCTGCTGTGCATGTGGTTGTTGTGAGTCAGAGCCAGCTTGACAAAGACAAATAACAACAAGAAGTTTGCAAAATTGACTCAAAAATGAAATAGAAAATCAATGGAATTTAATCAATGACTGAAGCCCCCCAAAAGGCCCAGATTATTTTTAATACACAAAAACCAGATAGTCCCTATGTAACACAAACTATTCCAGAGACTACAAAAGTGAAAGCACCCTGTGGTACAGTGATTAAGCACACTGTTGCTAACCAAAACGTCTGCAATTCGAATCCACCTAGTGGTCCACAGGAGAAAGATGTGGTAGTCTGTTTCCGTAAAGATTTACAGCCTCGAAAACCTTATAGGGCAGTTCTACTCTGTCCTGTAGGGTCAGTATGAATTGGAATCAACTTATCGGCAATGAGTTTGTTTGTTTGTTTGCTTTTATGAGAATCAAACAGAAAACATTATACTCAATGCTACATATTTAGAAGCATCCCCATTAAAGTCAGGAACAAGGCAAATTGCCTTTTTCTTACCTGTTATTTAATACTGTATGAAGTTCTTAACTAATAAAATAAGGCAATAAAAAGAAATGAGTCATGATAATTGAAATGGAAGGCAAAAATCTGTTCTTATGTAGGTGAAGTGATTGTCTACATAGAAAATCAAAGCTAATCTATAGACACACTATTAGAACTAATAGAAGAATCTGGCAAAGTTGTTTGAAAGAAGAGATAACATACAAAAATCAACAACATTCTTATCGAGTAGAAATAGATGCTTCAGAAATCTAATGGATAATAGCTTCCCATGCATAATATCAACAAAGTAACAGGAATCTAGGGATAAATCTCTCAAAAGTTATGCAAAACAATTATAAGGAAATAATTATTTAAAATAAAAAGTAGACCTTAAAATAATGTGCTTTACCATATTCGTGAATAGGAAAGCTCAATATTGAAGTCAAATCCATTCTCTCCAAGTCAATCTATAATTTCAGTTAAAATGCACAGTATTTGTGTGTGTATAACTTTAGAAATTAATCCCAACATACATATGGAAGAGACGACTGCAGTGAAGAAAAAGTTGAAGATAAAGAAAAATTGGAGTGATTTAACATACCACTTTTCAAGACTTGTAATAATTATATTACAATAATAAATACAATAAATATTATATTATAATATTGATAGTGTGTTTTTAGTACAGAATAGGCAAGTAGCCACACAGAACAGAGAGTCCAGGGACAGTCCCATGTATATATACTTAAACTTGATATATGAAAGAAATGGCATTAAAGGCAATGGCCAAAAGATGAACTATCAATATATGTACGGAATCTTGTCTTAGGCTGGGTTCTCTAGAGAAACAAAACCAGTAACACATGCAAATATATAGAGGGATTTGTATCAAGGAAATGGCTCACGTGGTTGTAGAAGCTGTAATGTCTCAAGTCCCTGGTTCAGGACAGAGGTTTCTCCTTATTCACGTAGCTGCAGGGGCTGGCAAACTCAAGATCAGAAGGTCAGAGAGCAGAGCTATTGCTCACAGGCTGTGAATATCCATGAATCCCAAGATCCACAGGCAAGACCACAGGCAAGCTGCTAGCTCAAGTCCCAAGAACCAGAGATCAGACCAACAGAAGCCAACTGCAGGATCCAGAACAAGCAAAAACCTCCGAGCCCTGCCAGAACATCCTCCCACACTTGATGCAGGCCACCCATCCAAGGAAACTCCCCTTCAACAGATTGGCTACTCACAGCAGATTCCATCATGGGGTGATCACATATCAAATCTCAACAGGGAAGTGAGCACAACATCACATGACTGCCAAAACACTGACAATCATGACCCAGCCAAGGTGACACACAATCTGAACCGTCACAGATGTATAGTGATAAATATGAATTGAAAATATCAATGTAAACTCAAAAATGTTTTTCCCTTTCAGAACAAAATATGCATTTTGTCATTCAGTCCACTATAAAGGCACAGAAGCAGTAATCAACTCAGTTGGAATAAGCATCAAGAAGTTGAGGCTTCTAACACGAAAATCTATAAATACAATTTCCTACTAAAAGAACCAGAAATCTTTGGAGAAATGGCTAATTCTTCATCTGAATTTGGAAATGTACGAGCTGAATTTGGAACATCTTGTCATATCTTAAAGCTAAAAAACTATGAAAGACTATTGGGTTCATGTCAAAAGAACACACAAGTCAAATTGAAAGGGCTTACACTGGCCAAAGATATGGTGATTTGTGAATTTAAAAAGAGTAAGAATGGCAATAGATTAAAACATATCAAATATGTTAAAAGGCCTTGAGTTCACAATGATACCCTGCCAAAAATAATCCTCATTGGTAACCACTGAAGGTTACTAGGTAATTAACTAGTTATTTTGAAAATTGATCTATAAAATAAAAGAAACAAGCATTCATCCTCCCTTTCCTGTAAGATTTGTATTATTGGGTAAATAAGTATTTAATGGGGAAAAGTTTTTTTATTGAAGAATTAGAGCTAGAAATCCCAAAAATAATGATAGAAATTTAAAAATTAATCTTTTTTCAACTCCTAAGGAACTAATGCATTGAAGCAACAATAATCAATGGCTGCTTATACCATTGTGCAAAAAGTTAACAGAAAATTTTAAAGAGGAAGAATCAGTCTGACAATACCTGAATATACTAACCATTCTCTGGATCTAACTACAAACTTACGGCAATTACGGAGAATAAAGATACACTTCAAAATCACTATGAGGATGAAATCAGCCAAATCCAGAATGTAGAACTTTCTACAGGAAATAATAACCCAAATCCTTTGACAAATAAGTAGCACGCAAATAGGACCAGTTTTTTTTTAAAGGAGTTTGTAATTAACAGAGGTATGATAAATCTATAGTAACAACGGCAAACTTAACCTAAACAGTAATTATAATGAACTAATATTTTTGGAATACCTACATAGCCAAATCTTATACCTGCAAGAGAAACAAGGCTAAATAAACAAAAATATGGGAATCTATGCCCTGATTCAGTGTTTTCTATAAATATAGAGAAAACACAACATAGACAGGGTCTTGTACAAGACTGTTAGAGAGAAGTAAATAATAGATGATCCCTTGCCTCAAGGTCATTTATGATCTATTAGCAAAAACAAGTATATAAATAAATATAAGCCAAGCTCATGTAAGTTAGATAAGAAAGGTAAGGAGATACAAAAGTGTAATATCTGGCATGGCTTAGTCTAAAAGCATGCTGGCTTCTTAGTGGTAGGCAATAGGAGAAGGCAATAGAGTTGTACAGTTACCTCTTAAAAGTGAAAAGCTAGAAGTATAATTTTCAGTGTCCATAAGGCATTGAAAGCTTGGCTTAGACAAACATCAGTGTCCTGGCTATCACTTGTTGAATGGAAAATCGCAGTAGAAGTCTCATTTTATTTACAAGCGTGGCAAATTGAAGTATTGGACACAATATTTTGTACCTCCTTCCATCAAGAAGTCTATCTTTCTACATTTTGAATTTGGAACTGGTTATGTAAATTGCTTCGGCTAATGGAACACTATTAAATATCACACAAGAAAAGCCTTGAAAAGTATTTGTGCATTGAAATTTGCCCTTTTTAATAATGTAAGCTCTTTTGTAACCACCCCGAACAAGTAAAAAATAGATAATTTGAACTAGCTGAAAATTAAGCCTTTGTGCCGCAAAATACATATAATGGGAGAAAATAATTTGTATTAAAAAACAAACAACTTTTTACACCTTAATAATGAAAAGACAGTGACCCACATAAAAAACGGGAAAAAGATTTGAATAGAAATTTTTCCAAAGAAGATATACAGATGATCAATAGGCACACAAAAAGATGCTCAACATCAGTAGCCATCAGAATAATGCAAATCAAAACCACACGAGATACCACTTCATGCCCATTAGGATGGCTATAACAAAAAGACAAGTTGACAAGGATATGGAAAAACTGGAATCCTCATGCATTGTTGGTGGGAATGTAAAATTGTGTTGCCACTTTGGAAAACATTGTAGTAATTCCTCAAAAAGTTAAACATGAAGTTACCATGTTGTTTTTGTTGTTAGGTGTCCTCGAGTTGGTTCCTACTCATATCAACCCTATGTACAACAGAAGGAAACACTGCCAGTCCACAATCATTGTTACACTTCAGCCCATTGTTGCAGCCACTGTGTCAATCCATCTTGTTGAGGGTCTTCCTCTTTTTCGCTGATCTTCTACTCTACCAAGCATGATGTCCTTCTCCAGAGACTAATCGATTCTGATAATATGTCAAAGCATGTGAAACAAAGTTTTGCCACCCTTACTTCCAAGGAGCATTCTGGCTGTACTTCGTCTAAGACAGATTTGTACATTCTTCTGGCATTCAATGGTACATTCAATATTCTTCACCAACACCATAATTCAAAGGCATCGATTCTTCTTTGGTCTTCCTTATCTATTGTCCAGCTTTGACATGCAGATGAGGTGATTGAAAACATCCTGGCTTGGGTCAGGTGCACCTTAGCCCTTAAAGTGACATCTTTGCTTTTTAACACTTTAAAGAGGTCTTTTACAGCAGATTTACCCTAACTGAGCAATTCCACTCCTATGTATATGCCCAAAAGAAATGAAAACATACATACATATGAAACATTGTACTTGACTCTTCATATTAGCATTATTCTTAATAATCAAAAAGTGGAAACAATCTGAATATCCATCAAATAATGTATAGATAAACAAAATAAGTATATCCATATGATGGAATATTACTCATCAATAAAAAGGAATGAAGTACTAATACTTGCCACAATGTGAATGAACTTTGAAAGCATTAAGCTAACAGAAAGAAGACAATCACAAAATATCACATGTTATATAGTACCATTTATATGAATGGTCCAGAATACATGAAATGTCCAAAACAGGGAAATCTGTAGAGGCAACAATGCAACATAACAACAATAGAGATAGAAAGTAGTTGAATGATTGCCTAGGGTTGGGATGGGTGGGGGATTAGAGAGAGATACCTAAAGGGTAGGGTTTCTTTTTGTGGTGGAAAACGTTCTGAAATTGATTGTGGTGATGGTTGCACGATCCTGAGACTCTATTAAAAACTATTAAATTGTGTGCCTTAAATGGGTGAATTGTATGATATGTGAAATAAAGTTGTTAGAAAAAATCAAACTGAAGGACATAAAGCTGTATATCTGAGCAACTAGCAAGAATGACAATTTTTTAGAAGGAAAGTTGATATAATGAAAATATTAATTGTGCCATTTCCATTTGGAATCTAAGAGTTTGGGGCTAGAGTTCTTGAAATTGGTTTAAAATAACTTAAAAGATTATCTAAAATAATAAATACCTAAGTATATCCAGTAAAATAATAAAAAAGACAAATGGAGATTGAGGACTTGCTTTAATGGATATTAAAATGTATCAGAAGGTCACTGTCATCAAATTGTATCATCATGTTGTGTGCAGTTGAGTAGATTCTGTCTCATAGCGACCCTATAGGACAGAGTAGAATTGCTCCATACAGTTTCTTAGGCTGAAATGTTCCCATTTTGCATAGCTACTGTCTCATTCTAATGCTAAGAATGAAAAAAAATATAGGTTTAAAGATTTTTAAAGAAGTTAACATCTACTAATACTGCAAAAGTAACATCAAGAAAGAATAAAAATAGGGGAAATATCTAAATGACAAAAGTAAGATGAAATATATATCAAAACAATACATATATGCCTAACAAACTTTTTGCTAAAATGGAGAGAACTGGTCTCAGAAAAAATTTCATTAAAGCCTGTGTACAATGTAGAAACAGAAAATAAGTGATTGGGCCTAGGTATATTCCAATAGAAATTAGTACCTATCTATACTGGAAGCATTATTCATAAGAGCCCCAAACTGGAAATAACAACTCAAATGTCCATCAACACAGCTATAACAGACATTCTTGGGGCAATTTGGGAAATTTGAATATGGTTTCTATATCAGGAGCCCTGGTGGTGAAGTGCCATGATGTTTGTATTCCATGCTGAAATGGTACAGCAAAAAAGTGTATACACACACAAACACACACACACTCTCTCACATGTGTGCTCAAAAAGAGAAAGAGATAGCAAATGTGACAAAATGTTAACAATTACTTAAGCTAGGAGAAAGAAATATGGATGCTCAGTTTCTCTACATCTGAGTAATTTCTCAAAATATAAAAAGTATCAGAATTGAAGTAAATAAATAAATTTTGGTATATTTGTACAATAGAATGATGTATATTTATAAAATTGAAAAAGCTACAACTCCATGAGACAATGTGGATAAACAGCATAGATTTAAGTGAAAAAGTAAACACAAAAGAGTATATACTGTATATTCTATTTTTGTATCAATTTCAAAACTGGCAAAACTAATCATTAATATTTACAAATGATATTTATGTGATAAAACCACACACACACACACACACACACACAAAACAAGTGATTACCATAAAAGTTAAGTAGTGTTTACCTTTGGCTGGAGGAAGATTTTTGTGATTTTTGAAGGGTATGGGTTGTATTTTGGGGGCACTGGCAATGTTATATATTTATTGACATGAGTATTGGTTACATAGGTATTAATTTTATAATTTTTCTTTAAGTTGTACATTTATGTTTTGTGTACTTTTCTGTATGTGTGTTATATTTCACAATTAAAAAAAAGTAACTGGCTATTGGAAACATTTTAATTCGTTAAAGATTTAAGTAGAATAATTGTAAACATTTTGTGTCGTTGAAACAAACAAAGAAACCTTCTCCAAAGAAAAGTTGAACCTATCACAGATAAAACTAAAATGCTGTCCTACAAAAAAGAAAAAAAAAAGTAATGGAATGGTTAGGGATGTACTAGGCACTAAAACTCTAAATAAAAAAATAGGAAAGGGAAGTATTAAATATCAGGCAAATTAGGATCCAATGTAAAACATATTAAATGGAGCAAAGAAGGACTTTTATTATTATTAATTTTTTAAGACTGAACTAGACATCATCAAAACATATATAGCAGAAGCTGTTTATAAGGAGTATTAGAAAGGAACAATATATAAGTGAAGGATGTTAATATAATTCATATTTTGATGGATACATTAGACAAAACATAAGGATAAAATAAATGTGAATAATATAATTGTAAAGTTTTAAATAAATGGGAAGCTATAGTCTTTGACAAGGAATGGAACTTCTCCCCTTTCCAAGGACCATGTACAAAAATGTACTAAAAGGAAAAAGAAAACTTAATAATACAAGCCACATTCTATTGACCACAGTCTAATAACGCTCCAAATTAATAACAAAAACCTAAACAAAAAGCCCCAACTACTTTGAAATGTACAATTCCTCTTCTAAATTATTTTATATCTAATAGAAATTTAAAATTATATTTATGGAATATTTATAAAATTAAAGTAAAATTTACAAAATATGGCAAAAGCTATAGTCAAAGGAAAATCAAGACTTTAAAAACTTTCTTAACAAGAAGTAAATTAATCATGGAACTCACAATAAATTCAAAAGTGAAAAAATCGTGGCAATGAAGCATTAATCCAAGTGTTTGCTTCTATTTTATAAAAAGCCAATAAAATAGAAAAATATTTGCTACTCAAATCAAAATACAGGAAAAAAATTAGAAGCTAATGATTAAGAGAATGCAAGTGAAATTTATAGAAAGAAGAATAGAATAGCTCACTTGGTAATCTAGGCTGATCTTTCCAACTCAAGGTCCTTAACTTTGGCCACATTCTTAAAGTCTCTTTAGCCAGGTAGATAGCATATTCACAGGGTCTGGGGATTAAGACGTGGACATATTTGGGAGGTCATTATTCTGTCTACCACAACAAATGGTATGTGCATGGAGTGATATTGAAAAATTATTCTTATAACCAAAACACATGAATAATCACTGTTAAATTTTTGGTCAACTGCTTTGTAAACTCTGAATATGCATACTTTATTTTCTTTTTCCAATTTATATTATAATTTATACACATTTATTCATTCAACTTTCATTCAAACATGCTAGATCCCTGTGTTAGACACTGGAGATATAGAATATAACTGTTACATAACAGTTCTTATAAACATTTTCCCATGACATTAAATAATCTTCAAAACCTTGATTCTCAAAATACCATATAGACGTAGCAAAATTTACTGAACTATTTCTGTAATATTGAACCTTAGCATTACCATGTTGTAATTCACACATCAATGTGTTGTATATTTTCTTATTATCTACTCAAAAAGTCTCCTAGAAGAGGATTAATGAGAATAAATTGCATAAGCATTTTAAAATATGATTTTGGTAATATAAAAGCTTTTTTGGTGTGTTTATGTATCAATAGATGTACTCACAAAAATGCAAAATATTGGCCATTTTCTCTGTTTAAAAAAAAAACTTGTTGACATTGATTTGATTCTAACTTATGGGGACACCATGTGTTACAGAGTAAAACTGCTCCATAGGGTTTTCTTGGCTGTAATCTTTACAGAAGCAGATCACTAGGCCTTTCTTTGGCAGCATCTCTGGATGGATTCGAACAGCCACCCTTTACATTAGTAGTCAAGTGCAAAAAGTGCAACTCCTAGCTTATTGTATATGTTGATATAAATATGATGTGTATCCTTCTGTCATCTGCCTTTTTCACTTAGCAGTATTTCTTAGAGAACTGTGTATCTCAGTACATAAAAACAAAATTTATTCTTAAATGCTTCATAGCATCTCATAGAATGGATATGTTGTTGTTGTTAGCTGCTTCGGAGTTGGCCACCGACTCATGGGGATCCCATACACAACAGAACGAAACACTGTCCGGTGTCTTGCATCATGCCCATGATCGATTGAGGATCGAACCATTGTGACTCATAGGGTTTTCACTGGCTGATTTTTGGGAATAGATCACCAAGCCTTTCTTCCTAGCCTGTCTTAGTCTGGAAGTTCCGTTGAAACCTGTGCACCATAATAGCAACACGCAAGCCTCCACTGACAGACTTGACTGTGCATGAGGTGCATTGACTGGACATAAAATCTGGGTCCCGCATGAAAGGCAAGAATGCTACCACTGAACCATCACTGCCTCCTCATACATCATTCCACCCCCACCGCACTGAGTCATTAAGGTTGTTTAATTCTGGCCAACAAAATGGGCAGGATTGAGCTTGTATATTGAAGATCACTAGTACAAGCAGCTGAGTTGGAATTAGGAAAGACAGGGAGTAACACAGAAATTATATTTGTTGTACCTGGGGACTAGAAAGTGAAAAACTATGGAATACTACTACTTCAATACCAGTGATTAGGGATAGCTTTGTATGAGGAGGTTGTCACAATCAGGAATGAGTGGTCCAATTAGGCCGAGATATGCATCTCATGTATTAGAAATGTAACTAATAAGCTTGGAAGTATAGGTTGGGACCATACTGTGGAGTGATTTCAATTCCACCTTGAAGAGTCAATCGTTTCTTTTTTATTTTATTTATTTATTTTTGTAAGCACAAAGGCAAAACTCCACTCATTCGAGCTGGGCAATAGGAAAATTAACCTACCCACTAACAGAGTAGAATGGAGAAAGACTGGTCAGGATGACAAATTAAGAGTACTCTTCCTGATATGGATTGAATTGTGTCCCCCAAAAATATGTGTCACTTGGCTAGGTCATGATCCTCAGTATTACGCAATTATCCTCCATTCTGTAATTTGAGGTAATTATCCTCCATTTTGTGATCTGATATAATTATCCTATGTGTTTTAAATTCTAACCTCTATTTTTTATGATGCTAATGAGGCAGGATTAGAGACAGTTATGTTAATAAGGCAGAACACTATAGGATTAAGTTGTATCTTGAGTCAATCTCTTTTGAAATATAAAATAAATTAAACAAGCAAGCAGAGGTCGAGAGACCTTATACCACCAAGAAAGAAGAACTGGGAGCTGAACGTGTCCTGTACCTGGGGTCCCTGTGCTGAGATCCTCCTAGGCCCAGGGGGGAAGATTGACACCAAGACAGATGGAGATATCCAAAGAACTCCAGACCCACAAGTGTTGAAAGGAGACCAGGACCTTCCACCGGAGCTTACAGAGAGATCTTCCCCTAGAGCTGGTGCCCTGAATTCAGACATTTAGTTTCCTAAGCTGTGAGAGAATAAATGTCTGTTTGTTACAGCCATCCATCTGTGGTATTTCTGTTACAGCAGACACTCCCTCCCAAAATGCAAACAACCCTGAAGTGGTACAAGTACAAAACTTGGATAATTTACCAACTGATGTAAGGTTAACATTAGGATGGGGGATGAGAGGAAAAGGTAAAAAAAATAATTATACGTGTTTATGTGAAGAGAATAGAGTTAAAATCAATAGAAAATGGCAAGGGAAACCAGGAGATAGAGAAAAGCAAAGTGGTTAAGAGCAAGAATCCTACTGCTGGATTTTCCTCAGCTCAAATTCTGACTCTACCACTTACCAGCTGTGTGACCATGGGCACATCATTAAACTTTCTGTGCTTCAGCTTTTTTTTTGTTGTTATGTGTAAAACAGGAGTGATGATAAAAACAGTACCTTCCTCAAAAGATTGTTGTGAGAATTTAATGCCTTAATTTATGTTGAGCACCCAGAACAGTGCCTTGTGCAAATATTATGTATAGCTTTTAAAGGAAAGATAATATGTTAAGTTTGGGACATGTTGAGTTTATCAGTAATGTACCCAGGTAGTAAGAGTCAGTCTCTGAACCAGTATCTGAAGCTGAAACAAGAGGGAGGATTTGGTACACAAATTTGGGGATTAATTTCATCGGAATAACTGAAGCTCTCTGGGAGTGAATGGAATAGCCAAAGTGAAAGAAAGAGAAAACAAAGAGGGACAAGGGTCAAACTGGGAGAGTGTTTAAATTTAGGAAGTAGGGGATCAAGCAAGAGGAGCCAGTTGAAGATACAGAAGAGGATCGGTAAGACAGATCTCTAATTATATTTCTAATTATATTTCAGCTCAATTTTATTGTCTCAGATCATAATGATGGTATGAAGGAAAGATAAATGCAATAACTTTTTAAGAGACCTAATAGGATAGTGAAGTTTCAGAAAACCAAGAAAAAAAGTTTGACAAGAAAGGTTTGGTCAATAGTATAAATGGCTGCAGATAGCCTGGATGTTTTTTGCTTGATGTTATGGAAGCCCTTGAGTTTTCAGAGTTTCTATCCACTTGGAAGAATCACCTCTAGAGACCCGATTTAATCTATTTTTAAATAGGTTCCCCTTTCAATGAATTCTGCTGTCAAGATAGTTTTGTCTTTCCTCAGGGTTAGAGCAACTGGCAGAGCTCTCTTGGGTAGATGTGACCATGATCTATATCTGCTTAGAAAAATGAAAAAGAAATAAAACCATCCCAGTATTATTTGGATCATAAAAAATGCTATGATATACTTCTACTGCAAATGAGTCTCTAAGTTCAGAAAGACATTCCTCTCCTTGGTCCTGGGGAATAGACTGTCACTAGAATGTACTTAGAGAGTTCTTAGAATAGATAACAGATGTGAACATAAAAGTTAAGGAAAAAGGTTGAATTAAAACTTTTGCTGAAAGAGTCCAATAAAAAGATCAGTTACTATGGTCTAACATTTTGAATGTCTCCTTCTGTAGTTGGGCGTGAGAATGGGAGTGGGTAATATCAGGCAAGATCTTTAGTATAGGAAACTCTTAGTATAAACAAGTTCATTAAAATTGCAGGGGCCTTTAACACCTCAGTAACAGCTTGCCCGGAGGTTAACATTTATTGTTTTGAACTGCCAACATCTTGCTTTTATGGGACACATTTATATGCTAAATTGCCTATTATGTTAAGCCTTAAGTTCCCATTTAGCAGCATCAGAAATAAGATTTGACTATAAGTGTTTGTATTTTATTAGTGCTATGCCAGACTTCCTAATAGCTCAAAACTCCTAAAGGCTGAAATTCATTGCATCTTCTTTAGAAGGTGTTAGCCTAAAATAATCTGTTATAAATACTACATTTGCATAGAGTTGAAGTTTTCAGACTTGGGTCATCAGGAAAAGTGAAAAAAATTACTTCATTTGATCTTACCCTTAAGCAAATTGTGAGTGACACATTTAAGCAATTACATTGAGAAAATAAAAGTACAATCTAACTAATGACTACTCTTAATGATTTTAGAGCAAATCAGCAGGAAACTCCGGGGAAACGAATATTGAGTAATGATATGGTATTATAAGCAGTTTCATACATACATAGGTTTGACAAGCATTTCTGTGGTATATCAGAGAGTGCACTTGACTCTGTGGACCATGATTTAATACTAAAAAAATTTAACACAGGAACTTCAACATGTCAAATTTCAATCTGATATATTAGGTTAGAAAAAGTATTGGTTAAACGCACATTTTTAAAAAGAAATGAAAAAGACCTACTCAGAAATAGACTCTCCAGACCGGTGGATAATAGAGATTAAAAACATTTTTCATTTGGGAAATATCATATCACTCATCCTTTTCATGATTTCTTCAGAATCTTTTTCTCCTACACTTGAAATGCACTGGTTTCAGAATATAAGGAGAACATTACATTTATAAATCAAATCACAGAATTTTAACCGATATCTTGTATTGATGCATAATTGTATAAAGTATAAAAAATTTGTCTTTGAAGATTCAATTTTTTTCTGGCATCAAAACTCCTGCATAGATGGTTTCCTTTCCTTAGTCCTGAAAACATTAAATATGTAAAGGAGAGTAAATAAAGTAACACAAACATTTACTGTGCATCAGGTACTATGTCATACAAGCTAGTCACCACCCTAGCGTCCATTTTACCACATTTCATTTTGTCACAGGTATTTAATTTAGTTGGGATGAATCCTAGACATGATCCCAGCAAGGGACATTGATTTTTTAAAATAATTTACTTTGCAAATGTTATTTGTTCAGTGTGGGCACATGACCTGAGAATGTCTAGTCAGAGGGAAATCCAGAGTTCTTTTTCAATATTTAAGCAAGAGACACTTTTCTCTTTCACCCGTTTATGCAAATAGAAAGCATGTAGCCCTGGAGGTACTGCCAGCCATCTGACTACAATGAGAGAAGCCAACCCGAGAATTAAGTCAACTTTAGGAGAAGAGTCAAGAGAATTAGAGAAACCTAGCTGCAATCATAACAGTATCCCAAATCTGGATTTAACTAACCCTATTTTTTTTTATAGCCCACCCTCTTCCTAACCCCATATATCCATTTATTTTTTAAAGTCATTTTGAAATGTGTTTCATATTACAAATGAAAAAATCATACCTGATATATAGATGTTCTCTCTGTGTCTCAACCTTTCAGTTAGTATTAACTTAGTAGTATCTTTATACCAGTTTATGTTTCTATGAGGTATATTAATAGAAAGAGAACAAGTATTTTTTTAAAAAAAGCCAGAATCCTTTTACAGCACAGTTACAGGGTCTTGGAATCATGAAATTAATATAACCTGAAAATCATGAGGTAATAGAATACCCTCAGGTTACAAAATGTATTGAGTCATGTACCCAGAGAGTTGCCAAATGAAAGGCACCCAAAAAGAACTTCTATACCAGAAACATTCAATGAGAAATACACTGTACATGATAGTTAAGGTTGTGTGTCACCTTGGCTGGGTCATGATTCTCAGTGGTTTGGCAGTTACGATGTAGTGTGGCAGTTATGTAATGATGCAATCAACTCCATATGAATAGCCAATCAGTTGAAAGGGAGATTCCATGGGGGTGCAGCCTCCCTCCAGTATATAAATGGATTCAGCAAGGCTCTCGCTCTGGATCCTGCATTCAGACCTACATCTGATCTCCAGTTCTTGGGACTTGAGTTAGCAGTTTGCCTTCCAGTCTTGGGATTAGTCAGCCTCCACAGCCTGTGATCCAGAGGCTTGCCATCTTACCTACCAATCTTGGGAATCACCAACACCTGCAGCTATGTGAGTCAGGCAAAGATTCTGGCCTCTCTAGCCTGATGCCTGACCCACGGACTTGGAATTTGCCAGCCTTGACAATCACGTGAGCAATTTCCTTGAGATAAATCTCTCATTCTCAACGGCACTGGGATATACATATATATATATATATATATACACACACACACACATATACACATTTCACTGGTTTTGGCTTCTCTAGAGAACCCAGCCTAAGACTTTTGATACTGAGAGTTATTCTAGGGAAACAAAATTGTAATGATGAATTTTCTAAAATGATTCTCAAGTCTGGGTAGCCTTAAAGATGTTGATGGCTACTTCCAGTAGTAAAGAAGCCATGAGGTGGAAATAGAAATATGAAAAATATCACTGCCAATAGATCAAGTATTGGTAAGAGGCAAGGCTCAGAGTGATTGCATGATTGATACTTTTCTACAATTTTATCAGAATGAAAAGTATAAAGAAGCTGGTAGGTTGGTCCTACTTTTGCTAGACAAAGTGGTGAAAGAAAGAGTTGAGCTCAGGACTTTAGAGTCACAGCTCAAGCACCACATAAATGACCTTAAAGTTGCCACTTGTGCCCTGAAAGAAAGCCTTATTTCTTATAATAACAGAGCTGATATTGCTGAAAACAAAACTGAGAATCTTATCATAAGAGTGGGGGAATTACTACATCATTTGAGTTCCAAACCTCAAATAGTGCCTGAAGTCAAAGTGAAGGCATTGATTGGGAAGAAATGAGATCCTGAAACTTGGGACAGGGACATACAGGCAGATAATCAGGAAGCTGGAGACAGTGAGCCCCTACATTCCACTGAATTACTACTGCCAACAGAACCAGCCTTCTCACTCCTATCTGAAGAGATTACTCCATCTTTGCTTCTAAGCCACCTTCCCCAGCAAAACCATTAGCCCCTCTACCCCCATCTAATGAGATTAATCGAGCTTTGTCTGAAGAGCCCTTGTCTGAGTCATTACCTAGAGATGCATCTGAGTCATTGCCTGTGGCATTGCCTGAAGCAGATGCCTTAGGAGACATTGTTGAATGTTCTCAGAACACAGCCACACCACTCAGTTTTGTTTCAAGACCTACAACTATACTTAAATCCCAGCAAGTCTGAAAAGGTGCAGTGCAAAGTGTGACCCAGGAGGATGTACGCTACGCTCCAAAAGAACTTCTTGGCTTTTTCTAATATGTACAAACAGAAACCTGGGAAATATGTGTGGGAATGGCTATTAAGGATTTGGGAAAATGGTGCAAGGAACATAAAGTTCGATCAGTCTGAGTTTATTGATATGGGCCCACTAAGCAAAGATTCCCCATTCAATGTTTCAGATTGAGAAGTTAGGAAAGGATCTAACAGTTTATGTGGTCGATACGAGTCAGAATTGACTCGATGGCAGCAGGTTGTGGTTTTTCTTTGTTTAAAACACTAAATCAAGTTGAAATAACAGACCTGCCTTGGTATATAGTAGAAGAAGGCGTCCAAGGGCTTAGGGAAATTGGCATGTTAGAGTGGATTTATCATGTTAGACCCACAGACCCACATACGAAATGTCCAGAGGACTCACCTTTAACCAGAACAGTGAGGAACAAATTTGTGGAGGGAGGCCCCGCACCCTTGAAGACTGCTGTGATTGCTATTTTATGTGAGGTTTGACAGTAGAAACTGCCCTAACTGAATTAAGATACCTAATTACAATGGGGCTGATTAATCCCTATGGTGGTAGGGGCCAATGGCAGCACACAATTGACAAAGATAAGGTGGGTGTGGTTGCCATAATGGATCAAAGAAAAACCCATTGCCATCAAGTCGATTCCAACTTATAGAAACCCTAAAGGGCAGAGTAAACTTCCCCAAGTGTTTCCAAGGAGTGGCTGGTTGATTTGAAATGCCGACATCTTGGACAGCAGAGGTGTTCTTAACCACTGTGCCACGAAGGCTCCCCATAATGGATAGTGGAGTCAGAATAGTAATCAGAATAGTCTGACTTGTATGGACTTATGGTGTTGGCTACTTAGTCAAAATATCTCTGGGAGTGAAACAGATGGGAAAGCTGCTAAATATTTACTTGATATTATTTATTCATTTTGTGTTTAGATGAATATTTACAGAGCAAATTAGTTTTTCATTAAACAATTAATACACATACTGTTTTGTGACATTGGTTGCCAACCCCACAAACTGTCAACATTCTCACCATTTCCACCTTGGATTCCCATTTCCATTTATCCAGCTTTCCTGTCTCCTCCTGCCTTCTCTTCCTTACACTTGGACTGGTGTTTCCAATTAGTCTTCTATATGTGGTTGAGTTACGTGTATTATATTGTTTGTTTTATGGGCCTGTCTAATCTTTGGCTGAAGGGTGAACCTCAGGAGTGACTTCAATGCTGAGTTAAAAGGTTTTCTGGGGGCCATAGTCTTGGGGTTTCTCCCAGTCTCTGGCAGACCAATAAGCCTCGTCTTTTTTTGTGAGTTAGAATTTTGTTCTACATTTTTCTCCAGCTCTGTCCAGGACCTTCTATTGTGATCCCTGTCAGAGCAGTTAGTAGTGGTAGCCGGGCACCGTCTAGTTGTGCTGGACTCAGTCTGGTGGAGGTTGTGGCAGTTGTGGTCCGTTAGTCCTTTGGACTAATCTTTCCCTTGTGTCTTTGGTTTTCTTCATTCTACCTTGCTCCAGAAGGGGTGGGACCAGTGGAATCTCTTAGATGGCTACTTATGAGCTTTTAAGGCCCCAGATGCTACTCACAGAAGTAGGATTTAGAACATTTTCTTTACAATCTATGTTATGCCAATTGAGCTAGATGTCTCCCGTGACCATGATCCCCAGTCCTCAGCCCAGTAATTTGGTCCCTCAGGGAGTTGGATGTGTCTTTGAAGCTTGGCTGCTAACGAAAAGTTCAGCAGTTTGAATCCACCAACCACACCTTGGAAACCCTATGTGGCAGTTTTACTCTGTCCTATAGGGTCGCAATGAGTCACAATCAACTCCACAGTAACAGGTTTGTTTTTTTGTTATGAAACTTCTATGACTTTGCCTTGGTCAAGTTGTGTTGACTTCCCCAGTATTGTGTACTGTCTTACCCTTCACTAAAATTATCATTTATCTATTGTCTAGTTAGTATTTTTCCCTCCCCACTCCTCCCCTCCTTCGTAACCATCAAAAACTGTCTCTTTCTATGTGTAAACTTTTTCATTAGTTTTTATAATAGTGGTCTCATACAGTATTTTTCCTTTTGTCATTTACTTATTTCAGTCAGCATAATGCCCTCCAGATTCATCCATGTGGTGAGATGTTTCGAGATTCATCATTGTTCTTTATCGTTGCACAGTATTCCATTGTGTGTATGTACCATAGTTTGTTTATTCATTTCATCTGTTGATGGGCACTTAGGTTGTTTCCATTTTTTTTTAACTATTGTGAATAATGCTGATATGAGCAAGATGTGCATGTGATGGCTCTTGTTTCTCTAGGATATACTCCTACGAGTGGGATTGCTGGATAGTATGGTATTTCTATTTCTAGCTTTTTAAGGAAGCACCATATCATTTTCCACGATGGTTGCACCATTTTGCATTCCCACCAGCAGTGCCTGAGTTCCAATCTCCCCGCAGCCTTCCAACATTTGTTATTTTCTGTTTTTTTGAGCTGCTCTAAGGGTTCTTTCTTTGTCTTCGGTTTTGGTGAGTGTGATTATATCTTGGTGACATTCTTTTGGGACCTATCCTATATCGGGTTCACTGAGCTTCTTGGATGGTCAGCTTTTCATCTTTCATGATATTAGGGAGGTTTTTTGTCAGCAATTCTTTAGTGATCCTCTCTGTGTTTTCTGTTTTCTCCCCGTTCTGAAATGCTGATCACAAACGAATTTTTGCTCTTGATTGTATCTCCATCATTCTCAGGTTTTTGTTCTTTTCTCTGATTTTTCCTCAAACGAAGTCCAAGGATTTGTCTTGAATTTCACTGATCCTGTTTCTGTTGCTTCAAATTTTCTCCTAAAACTTTCTATTGCACCTTCCTTTTCTGAAATCGTGTTGTTTTTCTTCTGGATTTCTAATTGCTATTTTTGTATGAATTTTAGTTGTTTATTTATTTTGACATTTTGTTCTTGCGTTATTTTCCTGAATTCTTCCATTTCTTTGTCAGAGTTTTCCCTGATTTTGTCTTTATTTTCCATGATTTGTCTATTTTTTCCTTATTTTTGTCTGTGTTTACCTTCATCTCTTTCCTAATCTCTTGGATAGCCCTGAATATTAGACATTTGAATTCCCTATCAGGTAATTCCAGTGCTTTTTCTTCTACTGGAAGGTCATCTGGTGTTTTATTTTGGTCACTTTCTGGAGCTATTCTGACCTTTTATATATATATATATATATATATATATATATATATATATATATATATAAAACCAAACCCAGTGCCATCGAGTCGATTCCAACTGATAGTGACCCTATAGGACAGAGTAGAACTGCCCCATAGACTTTCCAAGGAGTGCCTGGTGGATTCGAACTGCCAACCCTTTGGTTAGCAGCTGTAGCACTTAACCAGTACGCCACCAGGGTTGACAGAAATTATTGACAGTATTTACTTACTGAAGGTCCATTTTACATTGATGGAGTTGTCGTAGTGGGTTCAGAAATCTTATATGTCAATGATATCAAGCATTATAATAGTGTTCAAATATTCTAAATTCATATTTATTTTGTTTTGTTACCTCACACCATGAAAGAACTGTGTTAAACTCTTTATAATTGTGGATTTGGCAGTGTCTCTTTGTAATATTGTCACATTTTCTTCAGCCTATTTTTTATCAGGTGTATATGAGATTAAAATTGCTCTTTCTCTGGTGAATTATTCCTCTCATCATTTTCCCTAATAATCTAAAATCAATTTAATACAGTTTTAGTATTACTCATCAACTTTATTTCCGTTAATATTTGGTCAGTATCTAGTTTTTCATTCCTTCTTGTTCTATTGGAGTAGTATATAGCTGGATTCTTGTAATCCAATTTGAACATCACTTTTAGCAGGTAAATTTCTGTTTCTACTTATGATTTCACTCTAAAATCGTTTGCACAAGTGCACACACACTTATAAATTTCCAATAGGATTGGCTATTTTCCTTTTGTTATAAATTTGTATTTTTATTGCATTGTAATTAGAGAATATTATTTGTATTGCTTCTATTTACTGGAATTTATGGAGACTTTCTCACTTAATATATCATCAATTTTTGTAAGTATTCTATGTGTACCACAGAAAAAAGACATATCCCCTCTTACTGGGGCATATTGTCTGAAAAAAAATTATAGAATATATCTTATTGGTTTATGTCTCCTAATTTCTTAATTATTTTTATATGCTTGACTTTTATTTTGAGAGATGTGCAAGCCTATAAATTTATATAAAAAAATATAGCTCCTATAAATTCTGCTTTATGAAGGCAATTGATGTATTATTTGGTTCATTGTTATTTATTAATTTATATCTTATTTGTAAATTTTTGCTTCTAGGCTCAAAAGTAAGACTGGCCTGTAATTCTCCTGTCTTGTAAATTTCTTCTAGGGTTTTGATATCAAGGTTATTCTGGCCTCATAAAACAGGTTGCATTGGGAAGTGTTTACAGTCTTTCTGTTCTCAGGAATAGTTTATGATTGGTGCTATATCTTTTTTAGATATTTTGTATAAATCACTGGTGGAACCACCTGTGCCAGAGGTTTTCTTTGAAGGAATATTTTTAATTACAGTTTTAATTTCTTTAATCATCAGAGGGTTATTTTATTTTCGATTTCTTCTTGTATCTAGTGTGAAAAGTTGTGCTATTTAGGAGTTAACCATTTTTATCTTAGTTTTCCAATTTATTAGTATAAAGTTGTTGACAATATCCTGGTATGACTTTTTCATGTATATCTATTCTGTAGTTATATGACTTTTTTCATTTCTGATAATCATTTGTGCTTTCTCTCTTTTTTTCCTCCCTGATCATCCTCAATAAGATTTTAACAGTCTCTTCAAAATTTCAGCATTGTTTTTTATTTGTTTTCTGTTTCAAAAATGTCTGTTCTTTAACTTTTTTTCTTCTTTACTTGCTTTTGGTTTACTGTTCTTATTTTTATGTCTTCAAGATAAATGCTTAGATAATTGATTTTCAGTTCTATTTCTAAAATATGTATTTAAGGCTTTTAATTTCCCTCTAATCATACATATGGCTTCACACCACAAGTTCCTAGAATCATATGTCTATCATCTTTCAAGTTAAAATATTTTACAAACCCCATTGTGTTTACTTCTTCGATCCATTGGTTAGTTAGGAGCAGAGACAGATTACCCAATAAACAAGGTACACAAAGGCTTTCTCTTGCTTTTTTACTAATCTGTAGTGCACAACTTCACCTGTTTTCACCATGTTAAACACGTGGTGAAACCCATGTGAAATAGTGCATTAAAAAAAAAATTTTTTTTTTTTTGTGAAATAGTGCATTACATATTAGTAAATACACATAATTAAGCCCATGCATACTGTAGGCCTGTGTATATCTTGCTTACTGATTAATGTGCCCCTGGTTAGGAGTGCACTGCTTGTTTTCCAATCATAGGGAAATTTTCTATTAAGCTCTTCATTATGGATTTCTAGCTTAAATTTACTGCAGTCAAGTAAAATATTCCTGTAAGGTTTGAGCCCTTTGAATATAGCTGAAGCCTGCTTTATGCTCCAGAATATGATCAATTTTTATAAATTTTGTGTATCCTCTGAAAATACATATTTAATAACTGACGCATTTAGTCTCTCAAAAAGGTTATGTTATTAATATTTTTTCAATTACATATATTATTGCATTCACCACATTAAAAAGGTATTGTTTTATTATGCTATCATAGTTTAATTTTTATTATTATGGAGATGTTTATAAAAAGAACTGGATTTAAACTCTAACTCTATGAGTAACTAGATGTATACTCATGACCAAGTTGCTTAAACTTTCTGTGCTCCAGTTTCCATTTCTGTAAAATGAGAAGAATAATAGCAATTAGCTCACAGGGTTTTGTGAGAATTAAAATAATTAATACCTGGAAAGTGCTTATAGCAGTGAATGTTACATGACAAATATTCTGAAACGGTTGGCTGTTATAAATGAGCATAACACAGAGAGAGACAATTTAGGATGATGATGCAGGTTTGAGAAATATATAGTGAGGTATTCAGAAAATATTTCTTGTGATGAGGGGCCAAAGAGGTTAAAAATAAGGATTTTAAAATATTTAAAGCAAAAGCTATTTTCAATATTGAAATAGCCACACAGCATACACTTTTCATAGACCTAAAGGTAAAAAGCAAAGCTATAAAGATTCTAGGTTAAAACAGGAGAAAATCTGTGTGGCCTTAGGTTTAGCAATGAGTGTTTACATATAATACCAAAAGCACGATTTGTGTAAAAAATTAATAAGTTGGACTTTATTAAAATCAAACACTTTTACTCTGTTAAATATACTGTTAAGACAATGAGAAGATAAGCCACAGATCTGGTTAAAATATTTGTATAACACATGCTTGACAAAGGACTTGCATCCAAAATAATCAAAGGAGTCTTAAAACTCAACAAAAAGAAAGCAAACAACCCATTTAAAAAATAGGCAACAGAAAAAACAATAAACAGGGGAGTTGACTTGAGAGCCAAGATGGAGGCATAAGCAGCTACATATCCCCATCCTCCCTACAACAAAAGCAGAGAAAAAAAATAAAGTAGTGAAATCAATTGTCTCAAAACTCAGGAAACCGGAGTTACAGCATCTAACCAAATGCTGAATTAAGAAAAAGTCAGCTACCAAATTGTAGGATAGCTTTTCTCTCTACCTTAAATGCTCTTCCCCTCCCCTCCCTTCATGGCAACAGGGGTTTTGCCAGTGCTGGAGGCACTGGCTGTGAAGCATGAACCACATTACTCTTTGGCTCAGAAGTGTGGGGAACAAGCTGAGCTTTTGCTAGTGGAATGCTGTATGTGACTCTTTGTACCTGTCTAGGGGCTGCCTGAATGACTGAAGAGGCTGAGTTCTCCCAATTTAGCCGGCCTCTGAATTCCTGTGGGAAGGAGAGGACAGCAGCAAACAATGCCCGCAGGCTGTTGTTGTTGTTAGGTGCACAACAGAACAAAACACTGCCCAGTCCTGTGCCATCCTTACAATCATTGTTATGCTTGAGCTCATTATTGTAGCCACTGTGTCAGTCCACTTTATTGAGGGTCTTCCTCTTTTCCGCTGACCCTGTCTGTTGCCAAGCATGATGTCCTTCTCCAGGGACTCATCCCTCCTGACAACATGTCCAAAGTATGTAAGACGCAGTCTCGCCATCCTTGCTTCTAAGGAGCATTCTGGTTGGACTTCTTCCAAAACAGATTTGTTCATCCTTTTGGCAGTCCATGCTATATTTAATATTATTCTCCAACACCACAATTCAAAGGTATCAGTTCTAGCCACTCTGAATCATCTGGGATTAGTTAGTGTGATCGAAGAAAAAAATACTCTGCTAAGTGTCATAGGAGAAGGTCTGGTGTGAGGGTTTCTTGAAGAATTTAAAACTTTCAAAAGCACCATGTAGTTACACAAAATGGTAGATTAGGAAGTTCTAAAGTTCTGTCTCTACACCAAAACAACTCTTGCCCTGGAAAAAGCAATTGGAACCAACTAATTTTAATTCAGCACAGTGGTTAAGAGCTACGGCGAGCAATGGCTGCTAACAAAAAACTTCGGCAATTGGAATCCACCAGCTGCTCCTTGGAAACCCTATGGGGCAGTTCTACTCTGCCCTATAGGGTTGCTATGAGTCAGAATCGAGTCAGTGGCAATGATGTTTAATTTCTAATTCTGGAACCAGATTGTACACCTAAATCAACCAGGAGAATGCCTGATAAAGGGACAAACTTCTGATCTTTCCTAGGTGAACAACAAGTTCCAGCTCACTAACTTCCCCCATTCTTCACCCCTGTCATGGTGGTGGGGATGGTGGCTCATGATCCTAGAGTTGCTGGCTGATGCCAGGGTGAGCAGTGGGGGCCTTGTCCACCAGGATTTGGGGTTACATAGTTTTCACAGTTGGGTTGATTTCACAGTGCCTTCAAGGACAGGTGCAAAGCACTGCAGTGTTTTTGTTTCTCTTGCAAAAGTGGCTTTTCCCTGCCAGATTTGAAGAACCAGCATCTTTTCATGAAATCTGTCAACCCATTGCTTGACTGCATAGATAACAGATTGGAACACACACTTTGCAAAAATTAGCTTGGAAAAGTCGTTAAACAATTGACTGAAGTCTACATTAAGTAAAAACAGCAACCCCTAAAGAGTGAGAGGATCAAACATTTTCTGTTTTCCGCTGTTTGTTTTCCCCCTGAGGTACAAGGACGTCTCATTCAAAACACTAGTTGAGGATGTGCTCTGGAACAGTCCTTGATATTCATGCATATTTTGGAGGGAAGTCTTGCAAAAATATTTTGAAGAGGTTTCTGAGCAGGTGGAATACTATGGCCATAAACAATTACAAAAAAAAAAAAAAGATGCAATTCCTAGGGAAGGGAAGGAATCTGAGTTCTAGAGTTACCGAGTTATAATATACAAATATCTCAGTTTCAACAACAACAAAATCACAGGGCATACAAAGAAACAGGAAAGGATGACCTAATCCCTCCTTACCCCCCCAAAAATATACAGACATAGAAATTGTACCTATGAAAGCACAGATAATGGGCAGATTACAGAACTTCAAAACAATATTAAGTGTGCTCATATAACTAAAGAAAAACATGGACAATGAAAAAAGGAAATGAGGATAATGACACAAGAACAAAATGAGAATTTCAATAAAGTATAAAAAAACAAACAGAGAGATTGGAGCTGAAAACATAATACATTAAATAAGAAGTTTGCTGGACAATGAACAAGGAAGACTGAAGAACTGATGACTTTGAGTTATGGTGTCGGCAAAGAATATTGATTATACCATTGGCAGCTAGAAGAATGAACAAATCTGTCTTAGAGGAAGTACAGGGGCAAGGCCAAGATGGCAGAATGATCAGATGCTTCCGGTGATCCCTCTTACAATACAGACTTGAAAAATCAAGTGAAACTACTATATTTATGATAAGCTAGGAGCCCTGAACATCAAAGGCAAAGTTAGAAAATGGACAAGTGGCAGGGGAGAGTGAGACCGTTCAGAAGCAGAGAGGAGTTGCTGGCCATGAATCCCTGGGATCCCTAAGGCACCATTCCCAGAAGCAGCTGCGGAAGGCTGGTGACAGTGTTTGGCTGCAGTTTTCTCAGGGAGAAGCAGTCACCTGCACAGCCCACTCACAACTCCAGAACCAGAGAAGAATGGCGCTCATGGCCAAAGCTAAGAATTTGCTTATATTTTACCACACCCCTGCCCCCAAGCTGGCTTCAGTGGCTGTTGATTCCCTCGAACCTGAGATAGGCCCATGTGAGCTCCCTGAGCCATGGTCCCAGACTTAGATAAGGAATAAATTCACAATGGGGGAAAAGATAATTTGCCAGCTCCACTAACCTGGGGAACTCAGGACAAAAATGGCTCCTGTCCAGGCATAAACAGTCCATGGACTTTGAATATCTTTCCCCCCTGCATGGAACTGTGTGGGCCTATTCCAGGAGAACAGGCCCTTGCTGGCAGACTGTGACTGTTTAAGCTGTGCCTATTAAACAGGGTCCTCACCTACCCACATCAGGAGCCTAAGGACTGGTGGTTCCCCTCAAGTCACACAGACCCCATGACAGGAGTCCAAGGATAACTGCTACCTCCCAGTCCTTACAACCAAAAGCATTGGGTGCCCATGGTCTGTCTGCAGAACCCACTCACCTGAATGCTTTAGGGAACTGGGATGCACATTCCTGAGAGAAAATTGGGGGATGGTTCTCAAAACCCTGCCTTGTTCAGAGCATGACCCCCTGCTGCAATCAGATACCAGTATCTACACCAAACACCCCTGCACTTCTAAGACTGTAGGACAGAGCCTTTCCCACACACTTGATGACCTGCTACCTGGACACCTGAGCTGAATCCACAAAAAAAAGTGAATGGACTCATAAGCTCATACACCTGATAACAGCTCTAGTCATCTGCTGACAGGATGTCAGAGCAGCAAATGAGAAAATAATCAAGCTAGCTCACTCAAGCAACCCATTCGGACATATCAACACAAAACAAAGCAAGAAGCTACAACACAGTAAGCAAACATAAAACACACTAATACAATAACTTATAGATGGCTCGGAGACAACAGTCAATACCAAACCACATAAAGAAACAGACCATGATAACTTCAACAAGCTCTCAGAACAGAGAATCAAAAGATCTTCTAGAAGAAGAAGGTGCCTTCCTAGAATTACCAGATGCAAAATTCAAAAGATTAATATACAGAATCCTTAAAGACATGAGGAAGGAGATCAGGCAATACGCAGAACAAGCCAAGGAACACACAGATAAAGCAGTTGAAGAAATTAAAAAGGTTATTCAGAAACATAATGAAAAATTTAATAAGCTGGAAAAATCCATGGACAGACAGCAATCAGAAATTCAGAAGATTAACAATAAAATTACAGAAGTAGACAACTCAATAGAGTCAGAGGAGCAGAAATGAGCAAGTGGAAGGCAGAATTGGGGAGCTTGAAGATAAAACGCTTGGCACCAATATAGTTGAAGAAAAATCAGATACAAGAATTAAAAAAAAAAGGAAGAAACCTTAAGAATCATGTGGGACACTATCAAGAGAAATAACCTACGAGTGATTGGAGTACCAGAACAGGAAGGGATAACAGAATATATAGAAAGAATTGTTGAAAATTTGTTGGCAGAAAACTTCCCTGCTATCATGAAAGATGAGAAGATATCTCTCCAAGATGCTCATCCAACTCCACATAAGGTAGATGCTAAAAGAAAGTCACCAAGACATATTATAATCAAACTTGCCAAAACCAAAGCTAAAGAGAGAATTTTCAGAGCAGCTAGGGATAAATGAAAAGTCACCTACAAAGAAGAGCCAATAAGAATAAGCTTGGACTACTTGGCAGAAACCATGCAGTCAAGAAGGCAATGAGATGACTTACATAAAAAATTGAAGGAAAAAATTGCAAGCCAAGAATCATGTATCCAGCAAAACTGTTTCTCAAATATGAAGGTGAAACAAGGACTTTTCCACATAAACAGAAGTTTAGGGATTTTGTAAAAAACAAACAAAAACTACAAGAAATATTAAGGCAGTTCTTTGGTTAGAAAATCAATAATATCAGGCATCAACCTAAGCCTAAAACACTGGACAGAGCAACCAGGTGTTAACCCAGACAGGGAAATCACAAAAATAAATCAAGATAAAAAACACTCAAAATGCGGAAACAGCGAGGTCTTTATGTAGAAGACGACCACATTAAAATAATAAAGAGGAACTAAGAAATGTAGTAATTGATCTTTCATATGAATAGGAAGACAAGGAGATATAAAGAAATAAAAGTTAGGTTTACACTTAGAAAAATAGGGATAAATGTTGAGGTGACCACAAAAGAGACTAACTATCCTATTCATCAAAATCAAACAGAAGAAAAAAAATAGAGACTCAGCAGAAACAAAATCCACAGCAATAAATTAGAGGAAAAGGAAATGTATAAAGATAAACCACTCAGAACAAAAAATTACATGGGAAAAAGAAACTTTTAACAACACATAAAAAAAGTCATTGAAATGACAGCACTAAACTCATACCTATCCATAATTAAGCTGAATGTAAATGGACTAAATGCAGCGATAAAGAGAGTGGCAGAATGGATAAAAAAACCACAATCCACCTATATGCTATCCAGAACAGACAGACACACCTTAACTTAGAGACACAAATAAACTAAAACTCAAAGAATGGAAAAAAAATATATTAAGCAAATAACAATCAAAAAAGAGCAGGAGTGGCAATACTAATTTCTGACAAAATAGACTTCAAAGTAAAATCCACCACAAAGGATAAGGAAGGACACTGTATATTGAATAAAAGGACAATGTACCAGGAGGATAAAACCATATTAAATATTTATGCACTCAATGGCAGGGCTGCAGGATAAGTGAAACAAACTCTAACAACATTGAAAAGTGAGATAAACAGCTCCACAATTATAGTAGGAGACTTCAACACACAGCTTTCAGTGAATGGCAGGACATCCAGAAAGAAGCTCAAAAAAGACACGGAAGATCTAAATGTCACAATCAACCAACTCGACCTTATAGACATATACAAACTCTACACACAACAGCAGCCAAGTATACTTCCTTTTCTGGTGCATATGGAACATTCTCTAGAATAGACCACATATTAGGTCATAAAGCAAGCCTTAGCAGAATCCAAAATATTGAAATACTACAAAACATCTTCTCTGACCATAAGGCCATGAAAGTAGAAATCAATAACAGAATACGCAGTGAAAAGAAATCAAACACTTGGAAACAGAACAATACCCTGCTCAAAAAAGGCTGGGTTATAAAAGAAGACATTAAGGATGAAATAAAGAAAGTCATAGAATCCAATGAGAATGAAAACACTTCCTATCAGCACCTTTGGGACACAGCAAAAGCTGTACTCAGAGGTTAATTTATATCAATAAATGCACACATACAAAAAGAAGGGGCCAAAATCAAAGAATTCTCCCTACAACCTGAACAAATAGAAAGAGAGCAACAAAAGGAACCTTCAGACACTAGAGGAAAGGAAATAATAAAAATTAGAGCAGAACTAAATGAAAAAGAAAGCAGAAAAACAATCGAAAGAGTTAACAGGACCAAAAGCTGGTTCTTAGAAAAAATTAACAAAATTGATAAACCATTGGCCAAACTGTCAAAAGAAAAACAGGAAAGGAAGCAAATAACCTGAGTAAGAAATGAGATGGGCGATATTACAACAGACTCAACTGAAATTAAAAGAATCATATCAGATCACTATGAAAAAGTTTACTCTAACAAATTTGAAAACCTAGAACAAAGGGATGAATTCCTAGAAACACACTATCTACCTAAACTAACACAGAGGTAGAACAACTAAATAGACCCCTAGCAAAAGGAGAGTTTGAAAAGGTAATAAAAAAAACTCCCAACAACAACAACAAAAGCCCTGGCCCGGACGGCTTCACTGCAGAGTTCTACCAAACTTTCAGGGAAGAATTAATACCACTACTACTAAAGGCATTTCAGAGCATAGAAAAGGACGGAATACTCTCAGACTCATTTTAAGAAGCCAGCATACCCCTGATACCAAAACCAGGTAAAGACACTACGAAAAAGAAAATTACAGACTTATATCCCTTATGAACTTAGATGCAAAAATCCTCAACAAAATTCTAGCCAATAGAATTCCACAACATACTAAAAAGATAATTCTCCAAGACCAAGTGGGTTTCATACCAGGTATGCAAGGATGGTTCAACAATAGAAAAACAATGTAATCCATCATATAAATAAAACATAAGACAAGAATCACATGATTTTATCAATCGATGCACAAAAGGCATTTGACAAGGTTCAACAACTATTCATGATAAAAACTCTTGGCAAAATAGGAATAGAAGGAAAATTTCTCAACATAATAAATGGCATTTATTCAAGGCCAATAGCCAACATCATCCTAAATGGAGAGAGTCTGAAAGCATTCCCCTTGAGATCAGGAACCAGACAAGGATGCCCTTTATCACCACTCTTGTTCAACGTTGTTCTGGAGGTCCTAGCCAGAACAATTATGCAACACAAAGAAATAAAGTGCATCGTGATTGGTAAGGAAGAAGTAAAAGTATCTCCATTTTCAGATGACATGATCTTATACACAGAAAAGCCTAAGAGATCCTCAAGAAAACTGCTGAAACTAATAGAAGAGTTCAGCAGAGCATCAGGATACAATATAAACATACAAAAATCAGTTGGATTCCTCTACACCAACAAAAAGAACAACAAAGAGGAAATCACCAAATCGATACCATTTACAGTAGCCCCCAAGAAAATAAAATACTTAGGAATAAATCTTACCAGATATGTAAAAGCCCTGTACAAAGAAAACTACAACACTCTTCTACAAGAAAACAAAAGAAACCTACATAAGTGGAAAAACATAACATGCTCATGAATAGGAAGGCTTAACATTGTAAAAATGTCTATTCTACCAAAAACCATCTCCAGATACAAAGCAATTCCGATCCAAATTCCAACGAAGTTTTTTAATGAGATGGAGAAACAAAGCACCAACTTCATATGGAAGGGAAAGAGACCCTGGATAAGTAAAGCATTACTGAAAAAGAAGAACAAAGTGGAAGGCCTCACTCTGCCTGACTGAAGAACTTATTATACCACCACCTCAATAGTCAAAACAGCCTGCTACTGGTACAACAACAGATACATAGACCAATGAAACAGAATTGAGAATCCAGACATAAACCCATCCACATATGAGCAGCTGATATTTGACAAAGGCCCCAAAACTGTTAACTAGGGAAAAGACAGTCTTTTTAACAAATGGTGCTGGCATAACTGGATATCCATCTGCAAAAAAATGAAACAAGACCTATACCTCACACCATGCACAAAAACTAACTCAAAATGGATCAAAGACCTAAATATAAAATCTAAAATGGTAAAGATCATGGAAGAAAAAATACGGACGCCAGGAGCCCTAATACACGGCATAAACATTATACAAAACATTACTAACAATGCAGAAGACAAACTAGATTACTGAGAGCTCCCCAAAAAATCAAACACCTATCCTCATCCAAAGACTTCACCAAAAGAGTAAAAAGATTACCTACAGACTGGGAAAAAGTTTTTAGCTATGACATTTCTGATCAGCACCTGATCTCTAAAATCTACATGATACTGCAAAAACTCAGCTACAAAAAGACATATAATGCAACTAAAAAATGGGCAAAGGATCTGAACAGACACTTCATTAGACATTCAGGTAGCTAACAGATACGTGAGGAATTGCTCACGATCATTAGCCATTAGAGAAATGCAAATGAAAACTACAATGAGGTTCCATCTCACTCCACAAAGGCTGGCATTCATCCAAAAAACACAAAACAATAAATGTTGGAGAGGTAGTGGAGAGACTGGAACACTTATACGCTGCTGGTGGGAATGTAAAATGGTACAACCACTTTGGAAATCAATTTGGAGCTTTCTTAAAAATCTAGAAATAGAACTACCATACAATTCAGCAATCCCACTCCTTGGAATATATCCTAGAGAAATAAGAGCCTTTTCACAAACAGATATGTGCACTCCCATGTTCATTGCAGCACTGTTTACAAGAGCAAAACTTGTAAGCAACCAAGGTGCCCATCAATGGATGAATGGATAAATAAGATATATTCATATTATGGAATATTACACATCAACAAAGAACAATGATGAATCTGTGAAACATTTCATAACATGGGGGAATGTGGAAGGCATTATGCTGAATGAAATTAGTCAGCTGCAAAAGGACAAATATTGTATAAGATCACTATTTTAAGAATTCCAGAAGTAGTCTAAACAGAGAAGAGATCATTCTGTGATGGTTACTAGAGGGGTAAGTGAGGGAGGGAGGGAGAGGGGTTTTCACTAATTAGATAGTAGTTAAGAACTATATTAGGTGATGGGAAAGACAACACAATACAGGAGAGGTCATCACAACTGGACTAAATCCCAAGCAAAGAAGTTTCCTGAATAAACTGAATGCTTTGAAGCAGCGTAGCAGGGGTGGGGGTTTCAGGACCACGGTTTCAGGGGACATCTAAGTCAATTGGCAGAAAAAAAAATCTATTAAGAAAATATTCTGTATCCCACTTTGGAGAGTAGTGTCTGGGGTCTTAAACGTAGCAAGTGGCCATCTAAGATGCATCAATGGGTCTCAAACCACCTGGAGCAAAGGAGAATGAAGAACACCAAGGACACTAGGTAATTATGAGCCCAAGAGACAAAAAGGACCACATAAACCAGAGACTACATCAGCCTGAGACCAGAAGAACTAGATGGTGTCTGTCTACAACCGATGACTGCCCTGACAGGGAACACAACACAGAACCCCTGAGGGAGTAGGAGAGCAGTGGGATGCAGACCCCAAATTCTCATAAAAAGACCAGACTTAATGGTCTGACTGAGATTAGAATGACCCCAGAGGTCATGGCCCCCAGAACTTCTGTTAGGCCAAGATAAGAACCGTTCCTAAAGCTAACTCTTCAGACAGGGATTGGACAAGACTATAGGTTTTTTTATAGGATAGACAATGATACTGGTGAAGAATGAGTATCTTGGATCAAGTAGACACTAGAGACTATGTTTGCATCTCCTGTCTGAAGGGGAGATGAGAGGGTACAGAGGGTCAGAAGCTAGCCGAATGGACATGAAAATAAAGAGAGGAGGGAAGTTGTGTGCTGTCTCATTATGAGGAGAGCAATTAGGAGTATATAGCAAGGTATTTATAAACTTTTGTATGAGAGTCTGCCTTGATTTGTAAACTTTCACTTAAAGCAAAATAAAAATTAAAAAAATAAAGAAGTAAAGCCAGAATGTTCCTTAGAAGCAAGGATGGCGAGACTTTGTCTCATGTGCTTTGGACACGTTGTCAGGATGGACCAGTCCCCGATAAAGAACATCATGCTTGGTAATGTAGAGAATCAGCAAAAAAGAGGAAGATCCTCAATGAAATAGATTGACACAGTGGCTACAACAATGGGCTTAACAGTGATTGTGAGGATGGTGGAGAACAGGGCAGTGTTTCGTTCTGTTGTGCATAGGGTCACTATGATGTGGAACCAACTGGACAGCATGTAACAATAACATATATAAAGAACTTCTTCAACTAAACAAGAAAAAGGCAAGCAACCCAATGAAAAAATGGGTAGAGTATTTGAATAGACATTTCGCTAAAGAAAGTATACAAATGGCCAATAAGAACATGAAAATATGCCAACATTATTATCATTAAAACAAAACAAACAAGGCGACATCAAGTCAATTCCGACTCATGCTGATTCTATGTGTGTCAGAGTAGAACTATGCTCCATAGTTTTTAATGGCTGATTTTTGAGTTTGTAGATCACCAGCTCTTTCTTCAGAGGCACCTCTGAGTGGACTTGAACTACCAAACTTTTGGTTGGTAGTGGAGCTCTTAATAATTTGTGCTACCTAGGGAGCATTTCTCATTAGTTATTAGAGAAGTGTAGATAAAAAACAACTTTTTCGCAAGTATGATGGCTATTATCAGAGAAAAAAATAACAAGGGGATGCGGAGCCAAGATGGTAGAATAGATGCTTCTGGTGTACCCTCTTTACAAAAAAGACTGAAAAATACAACTGAAACAAGTATATTTATGACAAGTTAGGAGCCCTGAGCATCAAAGGCAAGCTTAGACAACGAACTGAGGGGCAGGGGAAGGAACAGACAGTTCAGAAACAGAGAGGAGTTACCAGACCTGAATTACAGGGAGCCCTCAGGCACCATTCCCAGGAACGGTGGAGGCAAGCTGGTACTAGAGTTCGGCTGCAGGTTCCTCAGGGAGAAGCAGCCAACCACACAGCCTACTCACACCTCCGGAACCAGAGAAGAATGGCACTCTCGGCAAAAGCTAAGTACTTGTATATATTTACCACATCCCCCCGTTCCCAAGCTGGCTTCAGTGACTGACTTCCCTGGGCCTGAGATAGGCCCTGTAGAGCACCTAGAGCCATGCTCCCAGCCTTGGAGAAGGAATACATTTGCAACTGGGGGAAAAGATAATTTGCCAGCTCCACTAACCAGTGGAGCTCAGAACAGAAGTGGCTCTTGTCCAGGCATAACTGGTCCTTGGGCTTTGAGTACCTTCTCCATCTGCATGGACCTGTGTGGGCCTATATCAGGAGAATAGGCCCTTGTTGGCAGATTCCAACCATTTCAGCTGTGCTGCAGAGAGGTGGGTGTTTGGGGTTTGACTTTGCTTTGCCTATTAAACAGGGTCCTCGCCTACCCACATCAGGGGCCTAAGGACTGGTAGCTCCACTCGGGTCACCAAGCCACCCACGACAGTGGTCCAAGGATAACTGGTACCTCCCAGTCCTTACAACCAAAAACACTGGGTGCCATGGTCCATCTGCAGAACCCACCCATCTGTATGCTCTAGGGAACAGGGACGAGCTTTCCTCAGAGAAAGATGAGGGACAAATCTCAGCCCCCTGCCTTGTTCAGAGTGTGACCTCCTGCTGCAACCAGATACTGGGACCTACACTAATCACCCCTGTCCCTCTAAGACTGTAGGACAGAGCCTGGACCACACATTTGATGATCAACTACCTGGACACCTGAGCTGAATTCATACAAGAAAAGTGAATGGACTCCTAGATTGATATACCTGATAACAGCTCTAGCCATCTGGGGACAGGACATCAGAGCTCCAAAGGTGAAAATAATCAAGCTAGCTCATTCAAGCAACCCATTTGGGCATATCAAAACAAAACAAAGCAAGAAGCTATGACACAGTAAGCAAACAAAAACTAATACAATAACTTACAGATGGCTTGGAGACAACAGTCAATATGAAGTCACATAAAGAAACAACATGGTAGACTCAACAAACTCTCAAAACAAAGAATCCAGGGATCTTCTAGATGAAAGTGCCACCCTGGAGCTACCAGAGGCAGAATACAAAAGATTAATACACAGAACCCTTCAAGACATCAGGAATGAAATGAGGCAATACACAGAACAAGCCAAGGAACACACAGATAAAGCAATTGAAGAAATTAAAAAGATTATTCAGGAACATAATGAAAAATTTAATAACCTGGAAAAATCCGTAGACAGACAGAAATCACAAATTCAAAAAATTAAAAATAAAATTACAGAATTAGACAACTCAATAGAAAGTCAGAGGAGAAGAACTGAGGAAGTGGAAGGCAGAATTTCTGAACCTGAAGATAAATCACTTGGCACTAATATATTTGAAGAAAAATCAGAAAAAAAGAATTTAAAAGATGAAGAAACCTTAAGAATCTTGTGGGACTCTACCAAGAGAAATAACCTACGAGTGATTAGAGTACCAGAACAGGGAAGGATAACAGGAAATACAGAGAGAATTGTTGAAGATTTGTTGGCAGAAAACTGCCTTAACATCCTGAAAGATGAGAAGATATCTATCCAAGACACTCATTGAACTCCACATAAGGTAGATGTTAAAAGAAAGTCACCGAGACATATTATAATCAAACTTACCAAAACCAAAGCTAAAGAGAGAATTTTTGGAGCAGCTAGGGATAAACAAAAAGTCACTTACAAAGGACAGTCAATAGAAATAGGCTCGGACTACTTGGCAGAAACCATGCAGACAAGAAGGCAATGGGATGACTTATATAAAAAATTGAAGGAAAAAAATTGCCAGCCAAGAATCTTATATTCAGCAAAACTGTCTCTCAAATATGAAGGTGAAATTAGGACATTTCCAGATAAACATAAGATTAGGGAATTCGTAAAAACCAAACCAAACCAAAACTACCAGAAATACTAAAGGGAGTTCTTTGGTTAGAAAATCAATAATATCAGGCATCAACCCAAGACCAGAATATTGGGCAGAGCAAGCAGAAGTCAACCCAGACAGGGAAATCACAAAAATAAATCAAGATTAAAAAAAAAAGAAGAAATGCTCAGCGATGTTATTATTTGAAAGAAGACAACATTAAAACTTTAAAGAGGGTCAAGAAATGTAGTCATAGATTCCATATGGAGAGGAAGATAAGGGGATAAAAATAAATAAAAGTTAGGTTTAAATTTAGAAAAATAGGGGTAAATAATAAAAAAAATAATAAGGTAACCACAAAGGAGACAAAGTATCCTACACATCAAAATAAAATACAAGAAAAAAATACACACTGAGCAGAAACAAAATGAACAACAAATATGAGAAAAGTACAATATATAAAGATAATCTACTCAGCACATAAAATTAAGTGGCAAAAACAAACTCAACAACAAGCAAAAAAAGACATCAAAATGATAGCTCTAAATTCATCCCTATCCATAATTATGCTGAATGTAAATGGACTAAATGCA
Source organism: Loxodonta africana (assembly GCF_030014295.1). Lineage (NCBI taxonomy): Eukaryota > Metazoa > Chordata > Mammalia > Proboscidea > Elephantidae > Loxodonta > Loxodonta africana. Next base: position 110,881,572 of record NC_087369.1, read on the forward strand.
CCAATAAGGAGACAGAGAGTGGCAGAATGGATTAAGAAACACGATCCATCTCTATGCTGCCTACAAGAGACACACCTTAGACTTAGAGACACAAACTAAAACTCAAAGGATGGAAAAAATATATCAAGCAAACAACAATTAAAAAAGAGCAGGAGTGGCTACATTAATTTCTGATAAAATAGACTTTAAAGTTAAATCTGTCATAAAGGAAAAGGAAGGACACTATATAATGATGAAAGGGACAATATACCAAGAAGATATAACCATATTTATGCACACAATGACAGGGCCACAAGATATTTAAACAAACTCTATCAGCATTGAAAAGTGAGATAGACAGTGGTACAATAATAGTAGGAGACTTCAACACACCACTTTCAGTGAAGGACAGGACATCCAGAAAGAAGCTCAATAAAGACATGGAAGATCTAAATGCCACAATCAACCAACTTGACCTCATAGATATATATAGAACACTCTACCCAACAGCAACCAAGCATACTTTCTTTTTTAGTGCACATAGAACATTGTCTAGAATAGACCACATACTAGAGCATAAAGCAAGCCTTAGCAGAATCCAAAACATTGAAATATTACAAAGGATCTTCTCTGACTAAACCTGTTGCCATTGAGTCCATTCCGACACATAGTGACCCTAGAGCGACCGTACCATAAGGCCATAAAAGTGGAAATCAATAACAGAAAAAGCAGGGAAAAGAAATCAAACACTTGGAAACTGTACAATACCCCACTCAAAAAAGACCAGATTATAGAAGACATTAAGGATGGAATAAAGAAATTCATAGAATCCAGTGAGAATTAAAACACTTCCTAACAGAACCTTTGGGACACAGCGAAAGCAGTGCTCAGAGGTCAATTTATTTCAATAAATGCACACATCCAAAAGGAAGAAAGGGCCCAAATCAAAAATCATCCCTACAACTTGAACAAATAGAAAGAGAGCAACAAAAGAAACCCTCAGGCACCAGAAGAAAACAAATAAAAACTAGAGCAGAAAGAAATGAAATAGAAAACAGAAAAACAATTGAAAGAGTTAACAAGACTAAAAGCTGGTTTCTTGAAAAAATCAACAAAATTGATAAACCACTGGACAAACTGACAAAAGAAAAACAGGAAAGGAAGAAAATAACCCAGTAAGAAATGCGATGGGCGATATTACAACAAACCCAACTAAAATTAAAAGAATCATATCAGATTACCATGAAAAATTGTACTCTAACAAATTTGAAAACCTAGAACAAATGGATGAATTCCTAGAAACACACTACCTACCTAAACTAACACAGAGGTAGAACAACTAAATAAACCCATAACAAAAGAAGAGATTGAAAAGGTAATCAAAAAACTCTCAACAAAAAAAAAAAAAAAGCCCTGGCCTGGACGGTTTCCCTGCAGAGTTATACCAAACTTTCAGAGAAGAGTTAATACCACCACTACTAAAGATATTTCAAAGCATAGAAAAGGACGGAATACTCCCAAAATCATTCTGTGAAGCCAGCGCATTCCTGATACCAAAACCAGGTAAAAAAAAAGAAAAGACACCACAAAAAAAGGAAAATTACAGACCTATATCCCTCATGAAAGTAGATGCAAAAATCTTCAATGAAATTCTAGCCAATAGAATTCAACAACATATCAAAAAAATAATTCACCATGACCAACAAGTGGGATTCATACCAGGTATGCAGGGATGATTCAACCTTAGGAAAACAATTAATGTAATCCATCACATAAATAAAACAAAAGCCAAGAATCGCATGATTCTATCTATCGATGCAGAAAAGGCATTCGACAAGGTTCAACAGCTATTCATCAAAAAAAACTCTCAGTAAAATAGGAATAGAAGGAAAAGTCCTCAGCATAATAAAGAGCATTTATACAAAGCCAACAGCCAACATCACCCTAAATGGAGAGAACTTGAAAGCATTCCCATTGAGATCGGGAACCAGACAAGGATGCCCTTTATCACCATTCTTATTCAGCATTGTGCTGGGGGTCCTAGCCAGAGCAGTTAGGCTAGATAAAGAAATAAAGGGCATCCAGATTGGCAAGGAAGAAGTAAAAGTATCTCTATTTGCAGATGACATGATCTTATACACAGAAAACATTAAAGAATACTCAAAAAAAAAAAACTACTGAAACTAATAGAAGAGTTCAGCAGAGTATCAGGATACAAGATTGTTGTTGTTAGGTGCCGTCGAGTCGGTTCAGACTCATAGCGACCCTATGCACAACAGAACGAAACACTGCCCGGTCCTGTGCCATCCTTACAATCGTTGTTATGCTTGAGCTCATTGTTGCGGCCACTGTGCCAATCCACCTCGTTGAGGGTCTTCCTCTTTTCCACTGACCCTGTACTCTGCCAAGCATGATGTGCTTCTCCAGGGACTCATTCCTCCTGACAACATGTCCAAAGTATGTAAGACACAGTCTCGCCATCCTTGCCTCTAAGGAGCATTCTAGCCGCGCTTCTTCCAAGACAGAGTTGTTCGTTCTTTTGGCAGTCCATGATACATTCAATATTCTTCGCCAACACCACAATTCAAAGGCGTCAACCCTTCTTCGGTCTTCCTTATTCATTGTCCAGCTTTCACATGCATATGATGTGATTGGAAACACCATGGCTTGGGTCAGGCGCACCTTAGTCTTCAGGGTGACATCCTTGCTCTTCAACACTTTGAAGAGGTCCTTTGCAGCAGATTTGCCCAATGCAATGCGTCTTTTGATTTTTTGACTGCTCCCATGGCTGTTGATTGTGGATCCAAGTAAAATGAAATCCTTGACAACTTCAATCTTTTCTCCCTTTATCATGATGTTGCTCATTGGTCCAGTTGTGAGGATTTTTGTTTTCTTTATGTTGAGGTGTAATCCATATTGAAGGCTGTGGTCTTTGATCTTCATTAGTAAATGCTTCAAGTCCTCTTCACTTTCAGCAAGCAAGGTTGTGTTATCTGCGTAATGTAGGTTGTTAGTGAGTCTTCCTCCAATCCTGATGCCCCGTTCTTCTTCATATAGCCCAGCTTCTCGTATTATTTGTTCAGCATACAGATTGAATAGGTATGGTGAAAGAATACAACCCTGATGCACACCTTTCCTGACTTTAAACCAATCATTATCCCCTTGTTCTGTCCGAACAGGTAAACATCCTTCTGGTATTCTCTGCTTTCAGCCAGGATCCATCTGACATCAGCAATGATACCTGTTATGGTTGAATTGTGCCCCCCAAAAATGCATGTATCAATTTGGCTAGGCCACGATTGCTAGCATTGTGTGATTGTCTGCCATTTTGTAATCTGATGTGATTTTCCTATGTATTGTAAATCCTATCTCTATGATGTTAATGAAGTGGGATTAGTGGCAGTTATGTTAATGAGGCAGGACTCAATGTACAGGGTTAATTTGTGTCTTAAGCCAATCTTCTGAGACATAAAAGAGAGAAGTGAGCAGAGAGATATGTGAGAACATCATACCACTAAGAAATCAGTGCCGGGAGCAGAGCGTGTTCTTTGGACCCAGAGTCTCTGTGCTGAGAAGCTCCTTGAATATGGAAGATTGATAACAAGGACCTTGCAACAGAGCTAACAGAAAGAGAAAGGCTTCCTTTGTAGCAGGCACCCTGAATTCGGACTTCTAGCCTCCTGGACTGTGAGAGTAAATTCCCCTTTGTTAAAGCCATCCATTTGTGGTAGTTCTGTTATAGCAGTACTAGTTGACTAAGACAAGGGATATTATAAAAATTTTTATAGCACTTTTCAATAAAAACCATATTTTATGTAGTGACCTAGTATACACAATGTACCTATTGTAATAAAGGGTCTGACTTGATTTTTAATGCTTGACTGCTGACAGCTTTCAAGCCCTACCAGTCCCTTTTCCTCTTCTGCTCCACATCTAGGCAAGCATGCTCCCTTGTTTGGAACCAGAGGGAAATTCGTATTACCCAACCCCTAAGAACACTCATTTTGGCCCCACCCCTAATCACAACAAAAAACAAAGCCACTTGCTCCTCCCTTCACTTGAATCATTTTTGACCAGCTTGGGTTCCAGTCCTGTTCTCCCCCAAAAGCCTCATTATGTGTGTGAGAAAGCCTTTCATACACTTTTTGTGTCTCAACATTTGCACCAAGTTTTATTTATTTATTTTTTTTGTGGGGAGTAGGAGTTGATCCCACACTTCAAGGCAAATCAAGACATCTATATAACTCAAGGGGCCCTGGTGGTGCAGTGTTAAGAGCTTGGCTGGGAACCAAAAGAGTTAAGCAGTTCAAATCCACCAGTCCTCCTTGGAAATGGTAAGGGGCAGCTCTACTCTGTCCTATAGGGTCAGTATGAGTTGGAATCTACTCAAAGGCAATGTTTTTGTTTTTGTTTTTTTGGTATATATCTCAAAAAGAACTTTTACATTTGCTAATTTGGGACCATTTGATACTTTCTGTTTTACTGTAATCTTATTTATTCATTTTTAAAACGCTCATTGTGGTTCACTTAATTGATACAATAATATTCCAATGGGTTGTGATCCACACCTCCCAAATCTCTTCCATTTCTAAAATTGACTTAGCTCAGGTCACACAGGTAGAATGATGAAAAACCTTGGACTAAAACCTAGATATCTTCATTACCAGTCCAATGGCACTTTCAGTTCCATCATAAATGTTTTGTATGGCAATAAGATCTCTTCTACAAAAAAGCAGGCTACCTATTCATATGTCTATAGGAAATGAACATCATTCTGGTGCTCGTAGTCAACCTTCCAGTGCTACACTAACATTCTTTTCATGTTTGGGCATAAGGGAATCTCCATTAGCTTAAATATGTTACAGTTAAATTTACTAGGACTCTATAAGTTTGAAAAGGACACTGGATAGCTATTTTTCAACTCACCATTTATAACAATAGCCACTTTGTATGCTGTAGAATAAAATATTGACTTGAGTTTGCATGCTATTTTTTTCTTTTTTTAATAAATGTACTTGCTGTTTTGGAATTGTTAAGCTGCTCATCAAAGATGTGCTGCTGACATTTAAAATATCAAAGTGTAACTAGGCTGAAGCAGGTTCTGTACGTAAAGTTGGCATTTAGAATCATATGTGTTTTGAAAAAAGCCATAAAATAAATAGTAATCTATAAGTACATTTGTTTGCTTAAATTTAATCTACCTTAATGTGTTTAAACAGCAGTGAACAAAGAGAGTTAGTTAGATAATTGTAACTTTTAAAAGGCTTTTGAACTGGATGGTGCTTGGCTCCCATTACTGAATATTTTGATCAAAGATTCCATAGAAGATCCTTATCAATAGTGGGAAAATGCAAAGCAGAATTTCAAATTTTCATGGATTCTAGACTTGCTGGAACCATGGAGGCTGGATTAACTCCTAAAACTATTACCTTGAGATAACCTTTAAACTTTAAGCCAAAAGCATCCTCCGAAGTCATCTTAAAACCGAACAATCAAAGAAACCCATTGCCATCTAGTTGATTCTGACCCATAGTGATCCGATAGGACAGAGTAGAACTGCCTCATAGGGTTACCAAGGAGTGCCTGGTGGATTCGAACTGCCAACCTTTTGTTTAGCAGCCATATCACTTAACCTCTTCACCACTGAACAGTAGTTTAGCGTAACTAGTAAAAAAGCTGTTTTAAGAACTATCTTTAGGGTTGCTATTAGTTGGAATCGACTCAATGGCAATGGGTTTGGTTTAGTTTGGTTTATATGGGAGCTAACTGACAACAGCAACTTGAAAGATTAGATAGCAACCTTAGAAGGCAGTGAGTTTATGTTAATGAGGGAGGAACAACTCAGAAAACAAGAGTGAAAATAGTTGCACGACTCAAAGAATGTAATCAGTGTCACTAAATTGTACGTATAGAAATTGTTGAATTGGTGGATGTTTGGCTGTATATATATTCTCAACAACAACAAAATAAATAGAATTTAGAAAAAAAATTAACAGAAAAAGGAAACAAAAATCTAACAAAGGTTTTTTTTTTTTTTTTGCTTTCTACCAACTTAACCAAATATTTTATTTGGGAGTAAACCAAATGGCTGCATCAAGGAAGAGGAAGCCTGGCACTCAAGAGGAGATTCCAAGGACTTCAATTTGAGAAAGAGCGCCATCTCCTTATTTAAGAAGCTTTGAGGAAGTTAGTTGGGAAAAAAGGGATAGCTTCTGGAAAGCTGTTATTTCAGCAAAATCCCAAAATCATGCTTGTTGCCACTGAGTCACTTTCAACTTAGAGCGACCTACAGAGTAGAACTGCCCCACAGGGCTTCCTAAGCTGTTAAAAAATTTTAAAAAATGCCTTTGACACTGTTATCTGAATGTTTCAGGAAATCTCTTTTTTTTTTTCTTTATGGATGTGTTCAAATTCAACACGTTATTTTGTGCAAAGATATATCTTTGAGTTAAATTAATTAAAAATTCTGAAGTTTTATCTGATTTTTTCATCCCAATTACTTAATTTTCCATGTAATTGTTTTTTTTTTTCATATTTAAAGAAATACTTTGTTCCATAAGGAGAGATCAACACATGCACTCAAATACACATAAACAAAAATATTTATTCAAAGAGTATAAGGTATGCTGGTCATTGTTGAGAACTCAGTGAGGTATGAAGCTAAGATTTCACTAAACTCCTTTTTGAGAGTCATAGCCTGTTTTATGATATTTTCCATGGATAAAACTCCCATGTGAACCCTGATCTCGGATCTAATTTGTAGATCATGGAAGCTCTAAGTCTTGGAAGAGTTAAGTATTATTAGCTCCATACCTCACTGAATTCTCAAAATCGTTTTTTTTTTTTTGTTTGGCCCAGGCAATAGAAATAGTAATACCTACAGCAAAACCTTGTGAAAATTAAATCAAATGTAATCAGATTGATGATAGATCTATAGATTTAGAAAGATATATGGTTCCCAGCACAGAGCCTGCAGTCCTATGTTGAGTGCACCAGTGTGCTACAATCTCTTTCATCTTCTCCTTAGCTGCTAAAGAACATCATAGCTACTAATGGACACAAAGTAAAGCATTGCCTTAGGGGAATATGACTGCCCTCTGAAGAAACCCAGAACTCTGTTAAGCTATCTTAGTGGGGTAAAGGAGGAAGAACTTCTGATGACAGTAAAATCTGTAATAGCCATCAGGAGGAGATGGTCACCTACCCTGCACAGGGGCAATAAATGATGTCCATTGCCTGCAGGGGGCCTTCCACTTTTTTCCCCCTTTTACATTTTATTACCGCTTTTCCCCTACCTGTTCTCTGTATATGCTATTTGGCACATCTACTTGGCCATCCTGTTAGTAGATAACCCTGGGAGAGAGGGACTTCAGCGTTCCTCTTCCATGATGTGAAGTGGGGCATGCTTGGATGCGATCTAAAATTACCCTGGTATGGGATCCTAACTTCACGGAACCTTGGCTGATGAGATTATTTGTTCTACTCATCCTTGTCCTGTTTATTCTGTGAGTAATAAATGCCTGTTAACCATGCCATTAGAACAGTGTGTGATCTGTGCTCTGCTTCAAACAGTCTTCACTAAGAACTTGTAAATACGGCACATTGCACCCTATGAATATTAATTCCATTACTCTTACTGTATGATTATTAGTCAGACTATGAATTTGCAAAATGTCTGATGTTTTTTGGTAAACTATGTTCCCTGAAAGGATAAAAATCTGCATCAAGCATATTTATTTAGCCCTCCTGTGTCCTTGATATCATCCTATGTAACAAACACCAATGTAAATTTTCTAAAGTGTTTCTGCCACCTGGAGAGGACATGTATTGTGAGCATGGATTGTTTCAGTTGGAAATTACCAGGGTTAATTGAGTTTAAGGTATAATCATTTACAAGGTAAAACCTGTTCGTTTGAAAGCATGAGAATATTGCTTTATATATTGTTCCCAAATGGTTAAGCACAAGATACTGTAACTAAATCTCTGTACTTAGGCCCCACAGAATTTTTGTATATTCGCTGATCTACTGTTAATTCTCCTCTTTGTTTATTTTGGGCTTTAATTGGATCTCGACTGGGCTCTGATAGTCAATAAATGAAGAATAAGGACAGCAATTTGTCAGTTTGAATAACTTATACTTGGTATTTTTTCCTGTGATGTAGAAGTTACTATCCTCCATTAGACAAAAGAGGAAGTCAATACGCAGGTTGAAAAGAAAGCTCAGTATTTGACTTTATAAACTAAGTTCTTTTTTAACCCCAGGAAGAGAAATTATAGTAGAAATCATCTAAATGCCTAGTCTCAATTACTGGAAAACACACAAAGCAATATTGGCTTACCAAGTGCTAAAGTACTTAGTACCCAATGTTTTCAGTTATTTTAGCAGAAGTTTGTTTCTAAAAAGGGGAAACAAGGCCAATATATTTACATTAACCTTTTAACCATTTTATATGTTCTGTGAAGAAAAAAAAGAGCTTTATTTCATTGAACACTCATTTGTCAACTGCAATTTGTTGACCTACTGGAAAATTAAAAAATAAAAATTAATTTCCCAGAGTTAAAATGTCTAGGGAAAGTCATAATCTTCTGTCACTTGTTGGCAAAATGATTGCATCAACTGCTGAGTCTTTTTGTTTCTGGTTCTTGAATATTTCAATGTATTCAGTTGAGTATTCTAAAAAATGAAAAAATCCTAAATTCTGGGTATCAGAAAACAGTGATACAGTTGAAATCCTATGGCTTTTTTACTCCTTGAATATTAGAAACTGGTTATGTAAAACATGTCAAAATATGTCTTTTCCTTAGTTGCTTTAAAAATAAAACATTAAACTTAAAAAAAAAATTGTCCCAGAGCATATAGTCTAAATAACTTTCTGTTGCTTCTGTTGAACAAAATAACTCTACATTTATAATTTTCCAATAGCATTTCTTAAGTATTTTTATCTTGATCATTTCAAGAATCTTTACTTTTATTGATGCATTAAATATTACCAAATAATCATTACATAATAGCAATTAAATAATCATTAAATATTAGGCTTTTTCTATTCCTGTGAATGGGGATGTGGTAAATAGCAAATGATCACAAAATGTTTTCATCTTCTTCCATCAAAAGGTGAAATCCAGTTACAAACCCTGTGGGTTTGGGTTGGCTTTGTGACTGGTTTTTATCAATTAAATAAAACAAAATTGATGGTGTACAAGTTCTAAGTTTATGCCTCAGGAGGCCTAATAGCTTCTATTCTCTCTAGGAATGTTGTCACCCTTGGACCAAGACCACGCTAGTCTACTGAATAATGAGAGGTCATGTGGAGAAGGAGCCCCCAATGATCCCAGGAACTCCAGCTATACAAGCTGAGGCCTTAGCCAAGCCAACACCACAGACAGCAGAGATGAGGCATCCTAAGTCCAGTCCAAATTACTGACCCACAGATTTGTGAGTGAATACATGACAGTTGTTCTAAGGCATTAAATTTTGAGGTGGTTTGTTATAGCACAATAGTTAACTCATACTGGAATCATAAAATATATATATATAACTACACAACTGAGTGTGTGTTTGGACATAGATCTTTTTAAAGGACTTTTTACATGATACAGAGTAGTCCTGAATTTGAGTCTTGGCTCTTCACTTACTACTTGGGTAATCTTGGGATAATTGCATAACCCCTAAGACTTTTTTCATCTCTAATACGGGGTTTAAAACTACTCTATGTGGTAATTGAAAAGCTTAAATGGGCTAATTGATTTAAAATATGTAGCAAACTTCCTGATACTCAACAAATGCTGGCTGAATAAATATTCATAGTTACTATTAGGATCTGCACCACCTATAAAATTTCCTAGAACATTAAAAAAAATTATTCCGTTGGATAATTTTGTAATGAATATCGTACCTAAATCATTCATCTCTGTAGCAAAAAATAAAACTGTGTCTCAATATCATTCTAAGATAATTAGAAGACTTTCCTTGATATTGAGTTAATGACTACGAGTCAATCAGACATATACTTCAATGCTTTAATTGGTTTAACTTGAATTTAATAAGTAAAATTTTCTTCCTTCAAAATCCTGGTAAGCAAATGTGTTCTGATATGTTTATTCTAGATATCCTGATTTTAACTAATTTGATTAGCCCTTTATATTGGTGCCTTATTAGCCCATCTGCGTTCACAGCATTCTCTTGATTTTTCATTATACATAATTTGATGGGGGAAGAATTATTTAGTGATGTGAAAAGAATAGGATTATTAATGCACTATTAATCTTCTTCAGAAAGAAACTCTGAAGGGTTTACATGAGTAAATAAAAAGATATAAAAGTAATTTATTCTCAGCAGCAACTGCTTAAATAATTGCAGAGTTTGCCTCCTCAGTTGCTTTAATTAAGCCTTTGAAACAAACAGAGGCTCTTAATACAGGCTCCATAGATACATTTTAGGAAGACCTAACCCATAAAAAGTATATGTAACAATTTATATATGGGTAAAAAGTACTTATTTGATGAGAGAGGCAAAGGAGGAAGAGAAGAAAAAAAACTTTATTAGACTTACAGAGAGGTCCATGACCCAATAAAGTTTAAGAATCACTATGTTAGAGGTTTAGGACTAAGCATTCTAAAATTGGTGTCGAGAAGGTATAGGTGGCAAAAGATTAATTCAAAGGTTATTGAAATAATCCAGGTGTGAGTTTATGAGGCTAAGAATAGGTCAGTGGCAGTTAGGATGTGAGAAGCCATATTTTTTTTTTTAAATTCTGAAGTAGTTTTTTTTTTTTATGTCAAGTAACTTAGGAAATAGACTCTGAGACAGAGACTTGCATTCAGGAGGTTTATTGGAAAGTGTCCTTGCACCAATGCCTGTAAATAAATGATGCAAGAAGAGTTCGATGTGAGGAGGAGTATAACTGTGATCCACCCACCCACCATTTGTCAATTTTGTCGTACTGTGGTGACTTGAGTATTGTTGTGATGCTGAAGCTATTTTAACCAGTATTTCAAATACCAGCAAGGTCACCCGTAGTGGACAGGTTTCAGTGGATCTTCCAGACTAAGACAGATGAGGAAGAAAGGTCTGGTGAACTACTCCAAAAATTAGCTAATGACAGCCTTATGGATCATAATGAATATTGCCTGATATAGTTCTGGAAGATGATGCAGGACTGGACAACATTGTGTTCTGCTATACGTAAAGCTGCTGCTTAGTTGTTGGTGATAAATGCTTTAAAGGAAATGTTGTTGTTGTTAGTTGCCATCAAGTTGACTCCAACTCATGGTGATCCCATGTGTGCAGAATAGAACTGCTCCATAGGGTTTTCAAGGCTGTGACCTTTAGGAAGCAGATCGCTAGGCCTTTCTTCCAAGGCATCTCTGTATGGGTTCAAACTGCCAACCTTTTGGCTAGTAGTTGAGCACTTAACAGTTTGTACCACCCAGGAACTAAAGGAAATAAACCAAGGTAAAATCCTGGAGAGTTACTGGTAAACTATTTTAATCTGTGGAGTCAGGGGCAGCTTTTTTAAAAAAAAATTTATTGTGCTTTAAACGAAAGTTTACAGATCAAGTCAGTCTCTCACACAAAAACCCACATACACCTTGCTACACACTCCCAATTACTCTCCCCCTAATGAGACAGCCTGCTCTCTCCCTCTACTCCCTCTTTTCGTGTCCTTTTCACCAGCTTCTAATCCCCTCCACCCTCTCATCTCCCCTCCAGGCAGGAGATGCCAACATAGTCTCAAGTGTCCACCTGATCCAAGAAGCTCACTCCTCACCAGCATCCCTCTCCAACCCATCTTCCAGTCCAATCCATGTCTGAAGAGTTGGCTTCGGGAATGGTTCCTGTCCTGGGCCAACAGAAGGTCTGGGGGCCATGACCACTGGGTACTTCCAGTCTCAGTCAGACCATTAAGTCTGGTCTTATGAGAATTTGGGGTCTGCATCCCACTGCTCTCCTGCTCCCTCAGGGGTTCTCTGTTGTGTTCCCTGTCAGGGCAGTCATCGATAGTAGCCAGGGGCAGCTTTTGAGGAGGTGATAGCTGAGCTGAGTTATAAGAGACAAGAAGGAGCTAGACCTGTAAATATTTGGCAAATATTTTCGGCAGAAGAAAAAGAAGATGCAAATATCCTAAACATCTACAAACTTTGTTAGTTTGAAGACCAGCGTAGTCAAAACACAGTGTACAAGAGGAATGATGATAAAGATGTTGTTAAAAAAAAAAAAAAAAAAGGCTGGGATCAGCATTTAAAATCTCATAAGCCATTTGTTACAGGCTCAGTTTAAGCATCAACCCAGATCCATGAATTTGCCTTGTTTTTTTTTTTTTTTTACCAGAGCAGCCCTAGCAATGGCTGGTGCTTGTTCCCATGGTCATGAAGCCAAGTTGTGGTTATTACCACCTCCAGTGAGACAGATCAGAGCTCAACAGGCATGGCATTAACTGGCAAATCAGAACTGTTGTGCTTGTTCACTGACTGGAATGAACCCATGGAGTCTGGCTTGTCCTTCAGGTTTCTAAAGAGCCTACATGATGCAAACCAGAAATGGGTTGGGTTAATAATCCATTAGAAAAAGTTTGAACAATGGAAAATAAATTCTTCTTCCTTCCCCCCCCCCCCACAAAAGGACTTATCTGAGACACAGAAGTTCATATCCACTCTCTGATGATGTGTTAAGAGATCAAGTAAGACTCTTGTTATAGGAATAATCAGCTTCATTTGTTACAGTCTTTGGCTAGTTTGGCAACGCACTCCCTCATATTTTCTTTCCTTTTTTCCCTATCTCACTCCTCTTTCTCCTTCATTTGTGTTTGCCTGGGATACACTCCTCAATAAACTGTTAACAAGTAAGATTTTGTCTCAGACTTTGTTTTATGGGAAAAACAAACATGTTGCCATGTCGTTGATGCTGACTCGTGGTGGTCCCACGTGATTCAGAGTATACTTGTGCATAGGGTTTTCCGTGGCTATGACCTTTCTGAAGTAGATAGTTAGGACTTTCTTTTGAATACCTCTTGGTAGGTTTGAACACCAATCTTTTGGTTAGTAGTCAAGCACTTAACCATTCGCACCACCAGGGCTCTATAGATCCTGTAGCCTTTTAAAGTATAACATGACAATGCTATGAACAACTTCAAGCTCATAAATTGGACAACTTAGAAGAAATGGACAAAGTTTGCAAACACCAAAAGCTAGCAAAGCTCAGCCAAGATGAAATAGAAAATCTGAATATACCTATAGTCATTAAAGAAATTAAAGTTGTAATTAAAATGCTCTCAAAATAAATATCCAGGCCCAGATGGTTCCACTGGGTCATTTTACCACAAACTCAAGGAAAAAGATTAATACCTTTTTTTATACAATATCTTCCAGAAAAATAGAGGAGGAGGGACTATTTCTGCACTCACTTTATGAGGCTAGTATTACCTTGATACCAAAACCAGATAAATTCAGTACAAGGAATCATGTATGGAAGAAAGGAAGAAAGAAAGAAAACTACATGCTAATATCTCTCATTAATGTTTATGCAAAAACTCTCAACAAAATGTTACCAATTAAATCCAGCAATACATAAAAATCCTTATACCCCATAACCAAATGAAATTTATTCCAGGCAATCAAGACTTTTTCAACACAAAAAATTTCATCCATGTGATCCACCATATCAATAGGCTATAACAGAAAATAATATGGTCATACTAATTGTTGTACAAAAGAAGAATTTGACAAAACTTAACCCTCTCTCATGATTAAAATTTTCAACAAACTAGGAATATAGGAGAATGTCCTCAACTTGAAAAAGAACATCTAGAAAAAAATCTACAGCTAACATCATACCAATGGTGAAAGACTTAATGCTTTTCCCCTAAGATCAGAAAAAAGATAAGGATGTCTGCTTCTATCAATTTTGTTCAACACAGTACCGGAAGTTCTAGCCACAGCAATAAGGCAGGAAAAAGAAATAAAAGGCATACATTGAAAATAAAGAAGTAAAGTTTTCTTTATTTGTAGGTGACATTATTTCGTATATAAAAAATCCTAAAGAACCCACAAAAAATCTATTACAGATAATAAGTTATCACCATTTGCAGATGGTATGATTGCCTGTGTAAAAAACCACAAGGAATTAAAAAAAAACTAAATAAAAGTAACTCCTAGTTACATCAGACTGCAGGATATAAAATCGATACACAAAACTCAATCACATTCCTAAATATTAACAATGAACTTTCCAAAGCCAAAATGTAAAACACAGTAAGATTTGAAAATTGCTCCAAAGAAAATGAAATATGTAGGTGTACCCTTAACAAAACATGTACAAAACCTATTTGATGAAAATTGTAAAATGTTGATGAAAGAAATCAAAGAAGACTTAAATAAATGAGGGATATACCATTTCCATGAATTGGAAAACTTGAATTTTGTAAAGATGTCAATTCTCCATCATTTTTTCTAGAGGCTTATACAATTTCTATTAACATTCCAGCAAGGTATTTTCGCAGATAAATTCATTCTAAAATTTATATGGAAAGTCATAGACCATAAAATATCTAAAACAATCTTGATAAATAAGTGTAAAGTGAAAAGAATCTTTATACCTGATATTAAGACCTATCATAGTACCACAGTAATCAAAAGAATACGATATGGTGCAAGAATAGACACAGAACAATGGAACAGAATCCAAAAATAAACCCACGCAAGTATGTCCAACTGCTTTTAGACAAAAGCACAAAAGCTATTCAATGGAGAAAGAACAACCTTTTGAACCAATGCTGCAGAAGCAAACGGATATCCTTAGCAAAAAACAAAACAAATATACATACAAACAAACACACAGACACACACACACAAATCCACAAGAAAACAGCAAAGACAAAAACAAAAAACACCTCAACCTAGGCCTCACACCATATACAAAAACTAACTAAAATTGAATTATAAAGTTAATATAAGATGTGGAATAAAAATATTCAGAAAAAAACTTGAAATAAAATTTTTTAGATCTAAAAGTAGGCCAAGAATTCTTAGACTTGATACCAAAAGCATAATCCTTAAAAGGTAAAAATTCATTAATTGGATTTCACCAAAATTAAAATTTTTTCACTTTAAAAAGAAAAACCCTGCAGAGAGGATGAAAATATAAGTTGCAGATTGGTGAAAATATTTGTAATCCATGCATCTGACAAAGGACTAGTACCTAGAATACATAAATAATTCTCACCACTCCACAGAAAAAGAAAATCTCATTAGAAAATGGAAAAAAAAAATCCTTGAAGAGCCATTTTACCAAAGAGAATACACAAATGGTAAATGAACATATAAAAAGATGTTCAACATCATTATCCATTAGGGAAATGCAAATTAAAAGCACAATGAGAAGTCACTGCAAAACTATCAAAAAGACTAAGATAAAAAATACTAATATCACCAAAAGCTGGGGAAGATGCGGAGAAACTGGATCACACAGATATTTCGGATGGAAATGTAATATGGTACAGCCACTCTGTTAAAGAGTATGGCAGTTTTCTTAAACACACACACATACACACAACTACCACATGACCAAGAATTTGAGCTCTAGGGCATTGATTCCAGAAGCTGAAGACATAGGTTCACACAAAATCTTTACATTACTGTTTGTGGCAGTTTTATTCATAAGAGACAAATACTGGAAAAAATCCAGATGTCTTTTAATGGGTGAATGGTTAAAAAGTTGTGGTACATCCATACCATTGAATACCACTCAGCAATAAAAAGAAACACACTATTGACACACATAATAACTTGGATGGATCTCAAGGGAATTGAGCTGATCTCAAAAGGTCCCATGCTGCATGATGTCATTTATATAACATTTTGAAATGATAAAAATTACAGAAATGAAGAACAAATCAGTGCTTTCCAGGGGCCAGTGATGGTGAGGGGAGAGGGAGGAAGGAGGTAGGTAGGTGTAGTTATAAAAAAGCAACATGAGAGATCCTTGTGGTGAATGCGCTGTTCTTTATCTTGACTGTGTGAATGTTCATATTTTGGTTGGTAATGTAGCTTTTTGGTGGAAACTGGGTAGAAGGTGCACAGGATCTCTTAGTATTATTTCTTGTCTTTCCCAGAGTGAGTGTCTTTCTCCTCTTCTACATCTGTTCAAAGTTCTTCATCCTTCAGAAGAGATAAAGTCTCAAATTTTATCTCCCTGATGAAAAGTAAATTCAGCCGATAATGATAACCGCCCTTCTTAATGACACATAAACTATTGCTTTTCAGTCGATTCACACATAGTACCCCCTATTGTTTTACCTACATGGAAGAATACTGTAATATATTTTATCTATTACTTAGTAATGAGTTAATTGTGTTAATTTCAATTACACGCATCTATATATTTTCTCCTAAGGAGTTTGTAAGCAGCCCTTAAGGGCAGGGATTATGTCCAACACTTCCTTCTCTTCATAACTATATGGTATGTGACTTGCCAAAAGTCCCATAGCTATTAAGTGACCTAGCAAAACTTTGAACACAGATATTTCGACACTAATATGAGTGTTCTTGTCTTTATTTCATGCCCTCATCTGCTGATAAGACCTTTCAAACTCACTTAACCATTGGCAAATGGAGTTATTGGACTGGTTTAATAAATTACGGTATACCCATAAAATTGGGTTCTCTTTTGCTTTTGAAAGGAATGAGGAAGATCTATACTCGCTGATATGTAAAGATTTCCAAGAGAGTTGGTCAATTTAAAAGACAGGTATAGGACAATACATACAATCTGTGTATAATACACTGTGATTAGTGTAAAACAAAAGAGCTATATAGTAACATTCTTGTATAAGAATAGACTATCTCTGGAAAAATGCACAAGAAACCAAGAGGCTGAGGGTCAAGGTGGGAGGAAGATTTTATTTTGACTGTATAACCTCCGTACTGCTTGGAATTTTTACTTTTATGTATTAGGAAAAAATAGGCCTATGGCATGACAAGGTGATTTTTTCCTAAAAATAAGAATTTCTTCTTTTAGCTTAGGCAAGAAATTTGAGCCCAGAAAGTTTTTTGTTTTTTTTTTTAATTCAATAACTACCAAGTTTGGGAAAACTCTTCATCAGGCAAAAAATTTTTATAACACATTCATTCATATATCATAATATTTATGTACTATTACTTGAACGATAATTTAAATCTTGGAGTATAAATCACCAGTACTTTCCAACCAGCGACTCATAAAAAAAAAACAAGTTTTATGTTCAATGGAGAGGTGATATCATATGTTTATGTTTTTGAATATACCAGGAACCAGTGTCATCTGTTAGCGTGATCCCTGTGGAGCTATACATATTTATGAAATCACAAGTAGAGGTTTTGAATGTACAGTGCTAACGATTGCAAAATAAAAATGTGCTACTGCATATTCACACTCATCAAAGTCATCATTTATTTATAATTGCTAAATAAAAGATCATAGCATTTAATTCATGAAATATAAGACTATGGGGATAACTTAATTACTATAGTATTGTGAAACTATAGTTACTGTCATTACAAATAAGAGTACAGGGAAGGACTTTATGTTTCAAAAATCATCTAAGGCGAGTCTTGAAATCCTTGTCTGACTCCTTGGATGATATAACGGGTTGGTAATATGTTATCTTCTGTCATTCTGCTTTTCATCTGCTGGAGTCAGGTGGATTTATTAACATTTTGTGACATCTGGAAATTAAGTTCTTTCCTCTTTGAGCAGGAGTTATTGACTTTGTCTACACAGAGTACAGTGATAAATTTCAACAGTGTAGATGGCCAAACTAGATTAATTCATACTTCAAGTCTTTGATTTGTTCAGATTTTGGAGGTCTGTCTAAATTTATCAACTTAATCAGTTATTATGAAAATATTTTATTTTCCCCAGGCCCATCCTTTTTTTATTTGGCAACTTTTTAGTCCCAATTAAGTTATTATTTGTTTTAAATTATGTAGAATGCAATGATTGATTAAAATATTTAACTCTTGAGATAGAGTTAACATATTAGCTTATGCTGATAATGTAGTATCTTAAATGTTACAGTCTCACAATATGTTTACATCAATTTTATTAATGCCATATACTCTGCAGAAAGTATTCTTTTAATGTAATATTATATACCTGCATATGTATCCTGGGTTCCTGTGCACTACAGGTATCTATTCTTTTTTCTTGCTTGTAAATATATTTTAAATTTCTTCTAGTACTATTTCCCTTGAGAAACGTCTACAGATAAAGCAGAATAAGAACATCTTCTATGAAAAAGTAATTTAGTGCTTTCAGACTATGAACCTGATCACGAATGAATGATAAGCCAATCATAAAACTTTTCCTCATAAAATATGAATAGAAAACAAAAGATAGGAAATAATTAAATTGATATATACTATTTTCATCCTTTTCTAAATACTGATTTCATAAAAAGATATCATAAAAAGGATACATGAATGTATATTGGAGGCGTATATTATCATTTTCCTCACAAGACTGTGATCTCTTTGGGTCCAGTGCCCAGTGCAATATATGGTAGAATGTACAAGTGTTTGATCAGTTTTGCTGAGTGAATGAATTTTAAAAATGGTAAAATAATCAAACAACTTTACAATGACAGGAGAATATTATTCAGGCTCAATCATTTCTCAGCTAATCGAACTGGAGGAAAGGTGTAGAAAAAGGCCAAGAGCTTCCTTTGTGGAAAAGCCGAAAATTATTCTCCCTTCAACTCTGTTTTGCATTCCCTTTCCCCCGCCCTTCCCTCGTCTCACCTCTTTTCCAGGTTTAATTGTGTAGATTACCTTTTTGCCTAAGTCCTACCATTACTCCTAACTCCCTGTTTCTCTATCCCCTACCCTCTTTCATCAACTTTTAAAAGACCCAGAAATAGACTTGGCAAAGGCAGTTAATAAGGTGTGTGGAATAGAAGTATGGAAGGATGAAGAAATGGAAGGATGTGGCTGAGGTATTGAGGAGAAACTTAAGAAGGCAAGGGAAGAAGGGGAGAGTCGTTAATAAACTTTGTGTTAGTTTATGATAAAAACCTATTATGGTGCATTTAAAAGCAATATGGAGTAGAGTATGAAAAATAAAAATGCTATCTTAGATTTATTTATTGAGTTAGTTAGCAATTGACAGATAAATACCTGCTAAGGTCTCATTGCTAATGACTGGGAGTGCTGGGCCTTGAAACTAGATCCTCCGAATTTTCATGTAGTAAAAATGAAACAGAAAGTTACCTTAATATTAAATTATGTTGCACATGTTCTCATAACAGGGAATTAGAATGTTACCAATAATTAATAGCTAGTTTTAAATATATGGACTGGACACAAAAATTCTTCATTTAATAATTTGGAAAAAATAGAGAAGACATGAAAGATACAATATTCATATTAATATGGTTATTATCTCTTTGAAATTAAAAGGTAGTTCTCAATAATATAATTCAAAATCACCATTCCATTTTTAAAAATAGGTTATTATGACTCAATTTTATTGGTTGTCTCAAATTTTGAAATATTATCTAATAAATACATGCAGTGTCCATAGAGTTTCTCAAAGATGCAAAGTTAACAAGTTTTCCTTTGCTTTATTTTAAATATTTGTGTTTAGTTTTCTTCTTTTAATTATTTGTTGATAAGAAAAAAGTTAAAGAAATACATTCACACAATATTTTATCTGAAATGTATATTTCAACTTTAAAGACAAGCAGTGCTATCCAAGCTTTAAGCCAGAGGTATAAACAGTTTTACAAAATCCAGATTTTTAAAGCATATTTTCCTCCCTTTTAGATGTAATTTTGACACGTAAAAATTTAAAATATATCATTTTAGCAAGTATATTTGAGAAGTAAATACTATGTTCAAAAGAGTTATAGCAATTCATCACAAATGTTTGATATTTTAAACATGAAATTTGGGCTTGAAAGAGATATGAACAAGGTTTAATAATTTATAATAAAATTGAATATTGTTTTGAGAACTGAAATTAATAATTGAGGATTTTTATTTTAAAATGCTGTCATTGTTGTCATTGTTAAGTGCCATTGAGTTGGTTCTGATTCATAGTGACCCCACCAACAACAGAACAAAATATTGCCTGGTTCTGTACCATCATCACAATTGTTGCTAGGCTTGAGCGTATTGAAGCAGCCACTGTGTCAATCCATCTTGTTGAGGGTATTCCTCTTTTTTGCTGACCCTGTGTAGTGGTTAAAAGTTACGGCTGCTAACCAAAAGGTTGGCAATGAGAATCCACCAGGAGCTCCTTGGAAACCCTGTGGGGCAGTTCTACCCTGTGCTACAGGGTCGTTAGGAGTCGGAATCTACTCTACGGCAATGGGTTTGTTTGTGTGTTTGATGTCCTTCTCCAGGGACTGATCCCTCCAGATAACATGTTCAAAGAATGTGAGACATAGTCTCACCATTCCTTGCTTCTAAGCGGCATTCTGGTTGTACTTCTTCCAAGACAGATTTGTTGTTCTTTTTGGCAGTCCTTGGTGTATTCAATATTCTTCTCCAACATCACAATTCAAAGTCATCAATTCTTCTTCAGTCTTCCTTATTCATTGTCCAGCTTTTGCTTGCATATGAGGTGACTGAAAACACCATGGCTTGGGTCAGGTGCACTTTAGTCCTCAAGGTGACGTCTTTGCTGTTCAACACTTTAAAGAGGTCTTTTGCAGCAGATTTGCCCAATAGCAGTGCATCTTTTGATTTCTTGACTGCTGCTTCCATGAGTGTTGATTGTGGATCCAAGTGAAATGAAATCCTTGAGAACGTCAGTCTTTTCTCTGCTTATCATGATGTTGCTTATTGGTCCAGTTGTGAGGATTTTTGTTTTCTTTATGTTGAGGTGTAATCCATACTGAAGGCTGTGTTCTTTGATCTTCATCAGTAAGTGCTTCAAGTCCTCTTCACTTTCAGTAAGCAAGGTTGTGTTATCTGTGTAATGCAGGTTGTTAATGAGTCTTCCTCCGATCCTGGTGCCCTGTTCTTCTTCATAAAGGCCAGCTTCTTGGATTATTTGCTCAGCATACAGATTGTATAGCTACGGTGACAGCATACAACCCTAACACACACCTTTCCTGACTTTAAACCATGCAGTATCCCCTTGTTCTGTTTGAATGACTGCCTATTGATCCATGCACAGATTCCTCATGAGCACAATTAAGTGTTCCGGAATTCCCATTCTCCACAGTGCTATTTATAATTTGTTATGATCCACACAGTGGAATGCTTTAGCACAGTCAATAAAACACAGGTAAACACCTTTTTGTTATTCTCCGCTTTCAGCCAGGATCAACCCAACATCAGCAATATCTCTGGTTCCGCGTCCTCTTCTAATCTGGATTGAATTTCTGACAGTTCCCTCTCGATACACTGCTGCAGCCACGTTTGAATGATCTTCAGCAAAATTTTGCTTGTGTGTGATATTAACGATATTGTTTGATAATTTCCACATTCAGTTGGATCACCTTTCTTGGGAATAGGCATAAATATGGATCTCTTCCAGTCAGTTTGCCAGGTAGCTGTCTTCCAAAATTTCTTGGCATAGACCAGTGAACATTTCCAGTGCTGCATCCATTTGTTGAAACATCTCAATTTGCATTCCGTCAATTCGCAGAGCCTTGATTTTCTCCAGTGCTTTCAGTGCAGCTTGACTTCTTCCTTCAGTACCATCGATTCCTGAAATGGTTGAACGTCACCCAATTCTTTTTAGTATAGTGACTCTGTGTATTCCTCCCATTTTCTGATGCTTCCTGTGTCGTTTAATATTTTCCCCATAGAATCCTTCAGTATTGCAATTCGAGGCTTGAATTCTCTTCTTCAGTTCTTTCAGCTTGAGAAATGCTGAGCTTGCTCTTCTCTTTTGGTTTTCTATCTCCGAGTCTTTGCACATATCGCAATACTTTACTTTGTCTGCTTAAGCTGCCCTTTGAAATCTTCTGTTCATCGTTTTTTCCTTTTGCTTTAGCTATACAACCTTCAAGAGCAAGTTTCAGAGTCTCTTCTGACATCTGTTTAGGTTTTTTCTTTCTTTCTTGTCTGTTTAAAGACCTCTTGCTTTCTTCATGTATGATGTTCCTGATGTCATTCCACAACTCGTCTGGTCTTCGGTCATTAGTGTTCAATGCATCAAATCTATTCTTGAGATGGTCTCTAAATTCAGGTGGGTTATACTCAAGGTTGTACTTTGGCTCTCATGCACTTGGTCTAATTTTCTTCAGTTTCAACTTGAACTTACATAAGACTAATGGATGGTCTGATTTGCAGTTGGCACCTGGTCTTGTTTTGACTGATTATACTGAGATTTTCCATCATCTCTGTCTTAGTCATCTAGTGCTGCCATAACAGAAATACCACAAGTGGATGCCTTTAGCAAAGAGAAATTTATTTCCTCAAGGTAAAGTAGGCTAAAAGTCCAAATTCAAGGTGTGAGCTCCAGGGGAAGGCTTTATCTCTCTGTCAGCTCTGGAAAAAGGTCCTTGTCCTCAGTCTTCCCATGGTCGAAAAGCTTCTCAGACACAGGGACACTGGGTCCAAAGGACCCGCTCTGCTCCTGGTGGTGCTTTGCTGGTGGTATGAGGTCCCCCTCTCTCTCTGCTCACTTCTGTCTTTTATACCTCAAGAGATTGCCTCAAGACACAATCCAGTCTTGTAAGTTGAGTCCTGGCTCACTAACACAACTGCTGGCCATCTTCCCTAATTAACATCATAGAGGTAGGATTTACAACATATAGAAAAATCACACAATACCAATCTTGGCCCAGCCCAATTGATATATACATATTTTGGGGGAGACATAATTCAATCCATGACATTCCACTCTTTATCCCCCCAAAAATCGTATCTTTGCAACATGCAAAACATATTCACCCCATCATATTATAGCAAAAGTCTTAACTCCAAGTCCAAAATCCAAAAATTCCTCTTCATCTATGAAATCTACACAACAGGTTATCTGCTTCCAAAGGTACAATGGCAGAACAGGCACAAGCTAGGCATTTCAATTACAAATGGGAGAAACTGGAGGAAAAGAAGGGATAACAGGCACCAAGCAAGTCATCAGAACATATTACATTAGCCCTCAAATCTTTGAAAATAATCCTTCATTTACTGAGACAATTTACACAATGGCCCTGCCCTCCAGACTCTGGGTATTGGCCACACTCTCTGGATTCTTAGTAGAGGCCTCTCAGCTCTAGGCTTCACCTCCGCCTTCCAGGCCCACAGGGACAGCAACTCTGCTCCCTTGGCTTTAGGCGCACCATTCTCCTCTCCAGCTGAGCAGCAACGCCACCCTTAGAAACGCCAGCAGCCATGGAGCTCCACCCTTTGAAACCCCTGAAGTTATGGCCATATCTTTTGAAACTGAGGCAGCTCGGCTTCTTGTTTTGTCTCTTCAGTTTCTGCTTCCTGGTTTCAAGGCCTCTTGGCTCCTCAGGCCTCATGCCTTCATGTCTCCTGCTTGGGCAAGGGTTCCAAAGCTCTGTAGCTGCACCAATAAGTGCCCGGAGGCACCCCAGTCTGCCAGGAAGCCTCCTGTGCACAGGCACTCAGCTCTTTGGCTCCATGGGATGGCTCCAGTGCCGTTTCACACTGATCTCCTTGTTCTGCTGCTGCTGGTTCTGCTGTCGCCACTTCTCTGCCACTGCAGGTTCTCTGCTGCGCTAGTCCTCTGCCGCTGTTGCAATTCTATCCATTCACAGCTTCAAAATTGCTTCTGCATTTTAGTTACAAGTTAGAGCAGTACCCCATTCTCAGTACCAGATTCTGTGTTAGTCATCTAGTGCTGCCATAACAGAAATACCACAAGTGGATGGCTTTAACAAAAATAAATTTATTTCCTCACAGTAAAGTAGGCTAAAAGTCCAAATTCAAGGTGTCACCTCCTGGGGAAGACTTTGTCTGTCGGCTCCGAAGAAGGTCCTTATCCTCAACCTTCCCACGGTGAAGGAGCTTCTCAGGTGCAGGGACCACAGGTCCAAAGGACATGCTATGCTCCCGGTGCTGCTTTCTTGGTGGTATGTCTCTCTGCTCACTTCTCTCTTTTATACCTCAAGAGATTGCCTCAAGACACAATCCAATCTTATAGGTTTAGTCCTGCCTCACTACACAACTGCCACCCATCCTCCCTCATTAACATAATGGAGGCAGGATTTACAACATATAAGAAAATCACACAATATTGGGAAGCATGGCACAGTCCAATTGATACACACATTTTGGGGGGGGGGAGATAATTCAATCCATGACAGTGTCTTTCCACAGATGTAGTCGATTCGATTCCTGTGTATTTTATCTGCTGAGGTCCATGTGTATAGTCACTGTTTATGTTGGTGAAAAAAGTATTTGAAATGAAGAAGTTGTTGATCTTGCAAAATTCTATCATGTGATCTCTGGCTTTGTTTCTATAACCAAGGCCATATTTTCCAACTACCAATCCTTCTTTGCTTCCAACTTTTGCATTCCAATCACCAGTAATTATCAATGCATCCTGATTAACGCTTGATCAATTTCAGACTGCAGAAGCTGGTAAAAAATCTTCAGTTTCTTCATCTTTGGCCTTAGTAATTGGTGCATAAATTTGAATAATAGTTGTATTAATTGGCCTTTCTTGTAGGTATATGGATATTATTCTATCACTGACAGTGTTGTACTTCAGGATAGATCTTTAAATGTTCTTTTTGATGATGAATGCAATACCATTCCTCCTCAAGTTTTCATTCTTGGCATAGTAGACCGTATGATTGTCTGATTCACAATGACTAATACCAGTCCATTTCAGCTCACTAATGCCTAAGATAGCAATGTTTATGTGTTCCATTTCATTTTTGATGATTTCCAATTTTCCTAGATTCGTACTTTGCATATTCCAAGTTCCGATTGTAGGATGTTTGCAGCTGTTTCTTCTCAGTTTGAGTTGTGCCACATCAGCAAATGAAGGTCCCGAAAGCTTGACTCCATCCACGTCATCAATGTTGACTCTACATTGAGAAGACAGCTCTTCCCTAGTCATCTTTTGAGTGCCTTCCCACCTGAGGGGCTCATCTTCTGGCACTACATCAGACAATGTTCTGCTGCTATTCATAAGGTTTTCACTGGCTAATTCTTTTCAGAAGTAGACTGCCAGGTCCTTCTTAGTCTGTCTTAGTATGGAAGCTCAGCTGAAACCTGTCCAACATGGGTGACCCCACTGGTATTTGAACACCAGTGGCATAGCTTCCAGCATCACAGCAACACACAAGCCCCACAGTACAACAAACTGACAGATGTGTGGATGTTCTCTTAAAATGGTTCTATATAAATACAAGAGATCGCTGTGGAATAAAAACATACCAAAAACTGTCTTGGTGCATTTGATTAATGTCAAAAGAGAAATATAATCCAAGTTGTGGTTTGAAACTATCTAAAACAATTGACTAAAAATTGTTGCTATGCTGGAAATTTACAAATTGAGAAACAGAGGATTATGTAGCATTTTGTATGTTGCAATGTGCAAATAATGCAATGTGAATGCACAATTACACCATTTTCTCTGTGTCATGCGCAATCTAGTTTTGATGTTACTTTATTATATTTGCTGATAAACTATAACCTGGGTGAAATTGTTGCTTGACCCTGTTATTGAATCTCTGTTCTATAGATTAACAAAAGAACAAGTGAATTTATTTCCAATATTTAGAAAAATACATAAAGCTAAAAAATGAAAATAGTATCTCCAAAATATCTTTACTCCTACAGGTTTAGATAAGAGCCAGTATATGACACAAGAGATAACAAAGAATGATAAATCTTGCATTATTCAGAAGACAAAAGACTGAAGATACTCATGGAACTAGATTCAACTCAACCTATCAAGCATTTAGTGAATATTGATTGGCACTAGGAACTGTTTTAGGTACTGGAGATTTGAGAGTGAAGGTGAAACATTTCCTCTCTCAATGAACTTGCTATCTATCGGAAAATGCAGGCAAGTAATTTAAAAATACTAGTTTTAAATAAAAAATCATATGTTGAGCACTTTTTCTGAGGAGGGCAATTTGAAACTAACCAGAATGATACAGACATTAGAATTAGCAGAGAAGAACATTAAAACAGTTATTATAACTGCATCCTATATATTCAAAAAGTTTAGTAGAAATATGGAAGATAAAAAAGATTAAAATTGATCTTTTAGAGATGTAAACCATAGTGTCTGAGATGAAAACACAGTGGATGAGATGGACAAAAGAGTTGACATTGCAGAAAATAGATTAGTGAAGTGGGAAACACAGTAATAGAAATGTTCCATAATGAAGCACACAAAGAAAAAAGAATAATCAAAAAGAAAGAAAATAACATTAACATGCTGATAAATTTTCTCTTATTTTTAGAACTCTTTAAAAGGTAAGGATCTGATTATACAAAAATAATAGCAATGTAAAATTATGTTCATAACGTGTGTAAGTAAAATGTATGACAACAAAACCTTAAAGGGTGGAGGGAAGAAATGGAGGTATGCTACCGTAAGATTCTTATTCTATACAAGAAATGGTATGATATCACTGGAAAGTAGATGGTGATAAAGTTAAAATGTATAGTATAAACCATAAAACAGCCACTAAAATAATAAAACAAAATGTTACAGCTAATAATCCACAAAGGAGATAAGAATTAAATAGAAAATACATAATTTGCTAAAAAGAAGGGATAAAAAGATGAAAGGGAAAACAAAACAAACAGGACAAATAGAAACAAATAGCAAGATAAATGCACTTAAACCTAATCACATCAATAATCACATTAAATGTAAATGGTCTAAACCATCCAATTGAAAGGAAAAGATTGTCACGTTGGATAAAAAGGTGGGGCCCAACAATACATTGCCTACAAGAAGTTAACTTTTAATATAAAATCACAAGTAGGTTCAAAGTAAATGGATGAAGAAAAATATGCTGCACTACCACTAGTCAAAAAGAAAGCAGAGGTAGCTATGTTAATATCAGAGAAAGTAAATTTTGAATAAAAGATAAAGAAGGTCATACCATAATGATAAAAAATCAATTCTACAGGATGACATAACAAAGCTAAACATTTATGTTACTAGTTTCAGGCTTCAAAATGCATGAAGCAAAAACTGATAGAAATGAAATGAGACAAATTATTATCAGAGATTTCAATTACCCCCTCTCAATAATTACTAGAACAAGTTCACAAAAATTAGCAAGGTTATAGTAGACGTCAACAAAATAACCAAATCAATCAACCAATTTGGACTTACATTTAACAAACCCTCCATCCAACAACAGCAGAATACATGCATGGGATATTTACCCAAAGAGATCATATTAAGGGTCATAAAACAAGTCTCAATAAATCTAAAAGGATTCAAGAAATGGAAAGCATGTTTTCTGGCTGCAAGCAATAACTCACAATAGCTGAATAAATCTCAAATTAATTATCTGGAGTGAATTAAGCCAGACAAAAAAACAGTACTTGTTGTGTGATTCCATTTATATAAAACTCTGGAAAATGCAAACAAATCTATAATAATAGAAAGCAGATCAGTGGCTACCTGGGGTGGGGGTAGATGCAGAGGCGTAGAAGGGACGGATTAAAAAAGCGGCATGAATAAAGTTTTGGGTGATGTATATGTATGCTATCTTGATTGTGGTAGGGTCTCACAGATGTATTCATATATGAAAACATATACATGTTAATAAGTTACTTTATTGTATGTCATTGAATCTTTTAAAAACTTCTTAAAAAAATCAGGCACTAAATAAACATAGAGCATTAGATCAATAGATAGATAGTTTATACCCCGTTGAATAGGACCTTTGGCAACATTAGCTGGAAGATGCACCTCCCGGATATGAAATTGGAGATAAATTGGTATGGACATCTGGGTAGCACATTGCCTGCCATATAGCAACCTTCCACCAAATAATTTATTATTCTAATGTAGATGTGAGGTTTCCATTCAAATGTTTCAGCAACTCAAATATCCATTCCAGATCAGATAAAGGTGGAGTGCAGAAAACAGGCACCTACTTAATTGTGATTAGGTCTGGATAACAAAGTTTTCTGAGTTATCTGCTGCTGAATGAGAAAGGATGCCTCAGGTTAGATTAGAGTGTTTTAATTTTTTAAGTAAACTTATTGTGGTGGATGCATTTTTGGAAAATTATACATGTGATCCATATATATGGTAGAAAATTTGGAAAATCGGTAAGAATGTGAAGAAGTCAATTTAATTCACTTATAATCCCACCTTCCGATGATAGCTTCTGTTGACACTTGGATGTATGTTCTTTCAAACTTGAAGAGTTTCCTGATTACTTAAGATTAAAATACAGTTCTGGTAAAAGCAGTTTACATAACTTGCATAGATAACATGGCAGGCAACTATTGCTGGCTGGTGGATGGTTTCACCAAAGTATGTCTTTCAGGGGAAAATGGCCAAATGTTAATAAAAAATTAATACTCTAAAATGGCAGTTTATCAATCCCAATCCATCAGTATAGTGATTTGTATGACTTTGGTCCAGAAAAGTAAAATATGGTCATTTTACTTTTCACAGTTTCATGAAATTTGAAATTAATTTTTCCATGAAGATTGTACTATAACTTTTATTTTGCCATATTCCCTAAAGTCTGTTTTAACTCATTTAAAACTGACAGTTGAATAGGTTGAACTGGTTAATGGCTTGCTTCCTGGTATAAGTCACAGTGTAGTTTTACAACAACAAAAAAATATATATTTTTTTAATTTTTGTAACTTCAGAAGCGTTTGACTATGCTATACATTTATATCAATGGATGGAGTAACTGACAGTGACTTAAAAATGAGCAAACATGTCCTTTAGTTTATTTTTTAGAAGACATAAACATCAAACTCAATGCAATCGGAAAAGAAAATACACTTTTAAATGAAAGTATGGATAACAATACATTAGTCAACAGTGAATTTAAAATAAAATTCCTGGTGGAAATAAAATAAAAGATTCACCATAATCAATAGTAGACACAGCACACGGCAGAATTAGATCCCCACAGATTGCCATGATATTGTTATTGGTAGAGTTAGAGTTTAAACATCCAAAAAACAAATAAACAAACAACCTGTTGCCATCGAGTCAATTCTGACTCATAGTGACCTTATAGGACAGAATAGAACTGCCCCACAGGGTTTCCAAGGAACTCCTGGTGGATTCCACTGCCGACCTTTTGGTTAGCAGACATACTCTTAACCACTACGCCACCAGGGTTTTCCAGAGTTTAAACAGAGTGGTGTCTTAACTACCCCGCTGTAATAAAAATTAAATTATAATGGCATAAGAGAATAATATGGTACTGTTGTGTATATAAAAATAAATATAATTTCAAAAATAATAACAAATAACCATCTTGAGTGTCTACATGAATATCTAAACCTTCATGACAACCTTTTGAGGGATATGTTATTATTTGCAGATCATATCTGGTGGTGTAGTGGTTAAGTGCTACTGCTGCTAACCAAAGGTTTGGCAGTTCGAATCCACCAGGTGCTCCTTGGAAACTCTATGGGGCAGTTCTACTCCATCCTATAGGGTCACTATGAGTTGGAATTGGCTCGAGGGCACTGGGTGGGTGCTTGGTAAGGGGTGAGAGCTGATGTCTCATCTGAAATCTAGCCAGAGCCCATGCATGCTCCATAAGCACACTTGTGTTGTTAACACTGTCTTCTACTCTTTCCTCCAGTGATAAATAATAACAAGAGTTTCATGCATAAACTCATCACAGAGAAAATCTCAACCTCACTAGAATCTCCGCTGTACATATAAACTCCTACACTAAGACATATATTTAGGATAAGGTGACAGGAATAAGCCTCACAACTGGCTTTATGATTGGTAAGAAGCTACCATCTACTGGGTCACGTTCAGAATAAAAAATCTCTCTGTCTCTATCTTTCATCTCTCTTTCTCTATTACCTTTCTTTATCTACCTATATACATTCATATCAGGAAGTGAAGTGAGTTCTGATCAATCTCTATAGTCATGGTTTATGTGCCACCCTCCAACTAAAATAGACAGTTTCCCAAAATAATTTTTAAATGAAGATAAAAATGAAACTGCCTATGTGTGTTCGTGTAACTAAGCATAGTATTTAGAACTATGGGCATCTCTGAAAATGGTTAGCACCTTCTAACAACTCAGTGACAAAATTCAATGGAATCACGATCAAAATTCAGTGGAATTTTTTTGTGAAAATTGACAAGTTAATTATAAAATTCATAAGGAAATTCAAATGGCTTAGAATACCCAAGAAAATAACTCTTCTTTTGAAGCGTAACATACGTACATAAAATACGAACATATTATAAGTGTACCACTTGGTGAATTTTCATAAAATGAGCACACTGGTATAGATCAAAAAAATTTATCAGCACCCTAGAGGCCCCCTTCATTCTTGAACTCACCACTCCATTTGCCAAATATAATTCTTATCTTTACCTCTGAAACCATCTGTTGAATTTTTCTGTATTTTAGTTTTGTATAAAATGAATTATACAGGATGTGCTCATGTGTACAACTGCTTTTTCTTTAGGTTATATTCAAAAGATTCATACATGTTGTTGTATGTATCAGCAGCTCGTTAATTTTTATTTCTATATAGTGTCCCATTGTTTGAAAATTATTTTTATGAACATTCTTGTACATATCTTTTTCACAACTATGCACTTATTTCTGAAGGGATAAGTCATTGAAGATAAAAATTAAGTACAGGCTGAGAGTAAGGAAAGTCTTTTCAAGTGGTAGAGGAAGGAGATGATGAATATCAATTATATTCTTCACACATACACACACACACACACACACACACACACACACACATAGGGGAACCTAAAATTCAGTACAGGTAGTTCCTGACTTACTGGCTTATGAAAGATGGGGTTCCATTCCAATGACTCTGTCCTAAGTCAGTTCTGACATAAGTCGAATACCACGTTTTTTTTAGTTTTCCTTAGTATTGCCTTTTATTATGAGTATCTTTATATATCTGACCTTTAGTTGCCTTTTGGGATTGGAAACATTACCTGTAAACTTACAGATATATTCTAATATATATATATACATACATAAAAATACACAAATCATAAAAATTTACTGCAACAAGGAAGAAGAATTGGATGATGTTAGCATTTTGTCAATAGCAGTAATAACTCCACTTGTGGAAGGTTCTGGCTCATCTGGATTATCCCTGGGAATAGAGATGGCGTTTCTAGACAGAAAATGAGTGAGAGTTGTCTGTATGGTTCTTTTCTGTTTTTTTTTTTTTTCTCATGTATTTCACTATAACATCTCTCCTGACTTCAGCAAAGTGATCAGCATTTGAGCCCATGTTTTATAGCAACTGAAGCCCTTGATTTAGTGTAGAAAACTAAATCTATGTGACAGTGTTTTGAGCAGTAAATCATAAAATTGAACATCTGTGGTGAACATCTGAGAATGATAACATCAGCAAATTATGTGCTGCAATATTGTATGTACTAGATATTTTTTAAATATTACTAATGATAAAATGTACAGAAAAAAAGGACAGTGGTAACTTGAATATATCATGAGTAGGACTACAGGAGTCATATAAAATGACAGGGTACAAGTGGATCTGAGTGGTGCAAGGGATGGGCTCTATTGGACATGTTTTATTCACCTCTTCTGGTTGAATTAGTTTTGTTTTCTGCCTCCTCAGTGGCTTGTTCAGCCTCAGCTGCTACCAGAAAAAACCAGTTCCTTTCAAGACCTCTGCAGATATATTGCCTGAGGACAGCCAGCCTTGGGCCTGGAGTGTCTGGTTCCACTATGAAAAGCAACACCACAGGGTGTGAGCTCTATTTTTCTGAATAGCTTCTAAAGGAGCTGGATGATGTAACCTGAGGGTTCAGGAACGTTAACAGCAGAGGACTTTTACTAATGGGAGATAGAAATAGGGAAAAAGCCTGGAAGATAAATTTCTTCTCCTTTTCTCATTCTGATGGACTTACTGAGGGAAGGTTTCACTCTACAGATTGTGTGAAGATGGCCTATGTGGCCAAGCAGGTGTAGTTGCCAAGGGACCTACTTCACAGTCTGTTGTGGCCAGCACAGGAGTTAATCACCTTGTATTGCTTTCCATCCTTCCCCACCTCATTTTCATTTTCTCCCACTCTAATTGCTCTAAGACTGCACTTACAAATAAAGTATTAGCAATTTATCCTTGCTTGTCTCAGCGTCCCTGGGTGGTGCAAGTGGTTAACGTGCTTGGCTGCTAACCGAAAGGCTGCAGGTTCCAGCTCACCCACAGGCACGTTTGAAGAAAGCGCTGATGATATACTTCTGAAAAATCAGCTACTGAAAACCTTATGGAGTACAGTTCTACTCTGACACACTTGGGGTTCCCATGAGTTGGAATCAAATTGACGGTAACTGGGATTCTTTTTGGATCCTTGTTAGGGCTCTGTTTTCTAGGGAACGTAGGTTAAAACAAACTGTATATACCAATGAGTATATGTATTTTTTAACACTGATAGATAAAATGAAATTGCTATCCAAAGAAGTTGTGATAATTTCAATTCATACTGATTCATACTGATGAGAGTACTTGCTTTCCAACATATTAACAGAGCATATGATTAAACATTTAAATTATATTTTCCCATCTTGTGGGTGAAGAGTGGTATGCTATTGTAGTTATGATTGCATTTCTCTTTTCAGTGATGTTACGCATCTTTCCATAGGCTTATACGCCATTTGTATTTTCTGTAAAGCACTCACTTCTTTGACCCATTTTTTCTGCTGGATTTTATATGCATATATATATATTATCATTTTAATAACAAGTATTTGCCTTTTGACTGTGATTTGAGTTCCATGTATTTTTCTGAGTTTATAATTTGCTTTTGGATTTTGCTTATGATAGTTTTGCTATTTATACTTTTTAATAATTTTTATTTATTCAAAGTAATCAACCTTTCTTTTCAAGGCTTTTATATTTTTTTCATCGTTCAAGTAAAAGCATTCCCATCTATTACAATTACTTATGCATTTATTCTTTGACCGAACAATATCAATTCGAGCATCCCAAAGATGTGGCAAAGGGCAAAAATGAAGTATACTCAAACTATTCATCCTAGCACTATTTTAACAGCAAAAGACTGTAAGGAACTGAAATATTCATCAATACAGGCAGGTTGAATAAACTATTTCATTCACACAAAGAAATACTATAGCACTATAAAACTGGATGAGACTTGTCTCTATGTACATCCATTCAGTGATCTCTAGAAAATATGATTGAATGAAAAAAGCAAAGTGGAGAAAATTGTGTAAAGTATGCTATTGTATATAAAACAAAAGAGTGTGTATGGATTCATATACATATATAGATTATCTTATATTAAAAATCAATGAAAAAATTTTAAAATGTAAGGCTACACCTAACACTTAAAAAAAAAATTATGGAAAAAGGGGAGGGGTAAGTGAAGGTAGAGAGATGCAAGGACTCTCTGAGCACACTTCAAAAAAAAAAAAAAAACCCGTTGCCGTCTAGTCTATTCTGACTCATAGTGACTGTATAGAACAGAGTAAAACCGCCCCCTAGGGTTTCCAAGGACAGCCTGGTGGATTTGAACTGCTGACCTTTTGGTTAGGAGCCATAGCTCTTAACCACTATGCTACCAGGGTTTCCTGAATGCACCTTTTGTTGTAAATTTGCTTTTGGAACCAAGGAATCTGCTAGAAAGCAAAATTAAATTAACATTGTAAAAATCAGAAACCCTGAATATTGAAAAATAAATTGTGTATAGAGCTGGTGACCTAAACACACAGAGAGAAAGTATTCCTATTAATTTTAAAATACAGCACTTTGACTGTATAACCCTAGTGGAATATATCTTAATAACAAAAATAACTAAAGATAAATCATAACATGTTTTTTAAATTACCGTATTTCTCGTACAATGTTGACGCTGTTATTCTGAAACTGAGGTAGCTGTTTAAGGTTAAAGAAAATAATTATTTAATGTTGTTATGGGTTTGAATTTAAGAGAAAAAGATATACAAAAATATAATGCAAGAAGTAAAACAAGCAAAATAAAACTGTGATTCTAAAATTGAATTAGCATTATCAATATGCCCATATGTAAAAAAAAATTTTTTTTATGTCATATTTTCTATTAAATGATACATACGCCTTAGTCCTAATCACTGCAAAACCCTTGAAACATCATACTACCAACAAGCAGCAACCAGTTCATAGATTGTGGCCTCTAAATACCATTTTCCACTTAAAGGAACTGTGGTCCTTGGAAAAATGGCTAATTTCAAGACTGGTATAGGAAATGTATAATATAAGCTTAAAATATCTCCTCATAATAAATAATAGGAAAGTAAAAAAAAAGGAAACTATTAAATACTATTGGGGGCATGTAAAATGACTCAGGAGTCAATTTGAAGAGGTTCTAACTGGTTAAATACTGTAAAATTTGAGCATCAAAAAGGATAGTGAATGGAATGATTACAACACTTCAAATATGTTAAAATGTACAAGTTCATAATAATGCTATAACAATCTCATTGATCATCTTTGGAGGATGACTGGAGCCCAATTCATCATTCTGAGGACTCATAAAGGGGTAACGGACCAAGCATTTATCCCACATTTCCAACACAAACGGTACCTCAGCCTTATCAAAGAGTGGATGAGGGAAACTTTTCTTCTTAGCAGTGTTCTAGCTAATAAATGGAGGAATGATAGAATTAAAATATCATTTTTAAACCCCTAATGAAATAATAGGGAAATCCTGGCGGTGTAGTGGCTAAGAGCTATGGCTGCTAACCAAAAGGTTGTCAGTTTGAATCCACCAGGCACTCCTTGGAAACTCTATGGGGCAGTTCTACTCTGTCCTATAGGATCACTATGAGTTGGGATCAATTTGACAGCAATGGGTTTGATTTGTTTTTTTTAATGAAATAGTAAATCTAGGTAATTATGATCTATGGCTATTAAACCATTGAGTGAAAAGCTGATGAAGGATTTCATAATGAATGGATCAGACCAACAACACCTCAGTCCATGAATTGATCTTAACATCTCAAAAGACAGCTAGTCATTCCTTTCAACCTGATGACATCCACAATACCACCCAGAGGTGAATTATCCAATAGGCAAGGTAAACAAGGTGCTTACCTTGCTTACCAGATTATCTGTAGTGAACTATTTTACATGGGTTTAACCACATCAAAGAAATTGGGCACTACAGATAAGTAAGAAGCACAAGTAAATCTATACTTAGCTTCCTTGTTGGATCATATGTCCCTGTTAGAAATTGTAAATTTGAAAAGAGCTTTGATTCTGTAGGAAGGTGCTGTGGAGTTGGGAGAGAGATAGACGCCAGCCATTCCCAGAAACAAAATCTTTTATGTGGTGAAAAAATGTGATATTGTTCACTACAGATGATCTGGTAAGCACGGTAAGCATAGGTAACATTGCCTATTGGATAATTTACCCCTGATACCACCTATAAATTATTCTTGCCATAAATCCAAATTTGAATCTGATTAAGGCTCTAGAACTAACAACCTGTTTACAGGCAATACAAAGAAAGGAGAAACTATCCAGTTAAATAACATTGTGGGAATACAATCAGTAAAATTCAAAATGAGAGGAAAATCTTCAGGATAAATTATCTACTTGCTTCAACAAATAAAAGGTGTCATGGACTGAATTGTGTACCCCCAAAATATCTGTCAATTTGGCTGGGCCATAATTCCCAGTATTGTGTGATTGTCCACCTTTGTGTCATCTGAGGAGATTTCCCTATGTGTTGTAAATCCTATCTCTATTATGTTGATGAGATGGGATTAAAGGCAGTTATGTTAATGAGGCGGGACTAAATCTACAAGATTGGATTGTATCTTGAGCCAATCTCTTTTGAGATATAAAAGAGAGAAGCAAGCAGAGAGACATGAGGGACCTCATACCACCAAGAAAGCAGCGCTCCTTGGACCCAGGGTTCCTGCGAGGAGAAGCTCCTAGAGCAGGGGAAGATTGATGAGAAGAACTTTCCTCCATAGCCTGCAGGGAGAGAAAGCCTTCCCCTCCAGCTGGCACCTTGAATTCAGACTTCTAGCCTCCTGAATGTGAGAGAATAGAT
Organism: Loxodonta africana; assembly: GCF_030014295.1. Classification (NCBI taxonomy): domain Eukaryota; kingdom Metazoa; phylum Chordata; class Mammalia; order Proboscidea; family Elephantidae; genus Loxodonta; species Loxodonta africana. The sequence continues at coordinate 110,917,720 of NC_087369.1, forward strand.
TTCTCTTTGTTAAAGCCATCCACTTGTGGTACTTCTGTTATAGCAGCACTAAATGACTAAGACAAAAGGGGGTAAAATAAAAAGGAGAGAATGAGAGACGTGCCAACCAAATGTCATTTAGATCCTTATTTGAACAAAAAACTGTAAAAATAAATAAATAAATAAAAACAAAATGGGGGAAATGAAGGAAATTTTATGAAAAAGGGATAATTTCTCAGGAGTGATGCAGTTTCTATGGTTATATTTTTTATGAGACCTTATCTTTTATATATACACACTGAAATAATATATTTATGGATAAAATTATATATTTAAATTTACTTCAGAATAATCCAGTGTGTACATGGGTTGGGGGTGGCTAGAAATTGATGCTTCTAGATGAAATGAGATTGTCCACAATTGCAAATTGTCAAAGCTGGAGATAGGTGCAAAGTGATTCAATGTACTGTTCTTTCTACTTCTGAGTATATCTGAATTTTCCATAATGAAATTTTTTTTAAGAAGGAAAGTATTTCCCAGTATAAGATATTTTAAGTTCTTTCATCTTTGCTACTTTTTTGTTTTCTTTACTTATATTTAAATCTTTATCCATCTGGAATTTATTTTCTTGCAAGTATTGAGGTAGAGATACAATTTCCCCAATGGCAAGCCAATTGTCTCAGCATCACTTATTGTATAATCCATGTCTTCTTCACTGATTTAAAAATGCCATATTGATGCTGAGATTTAAACATTTATTTGGATAACTGGTTTATATGTCTACTTCTAGTTATGATGGAGTACTTACTTCTGAAATACACTTCTCACTATAAACAACTATAAATTTTAATGAAATAACTCTTTCAGATGTTGGACGACAGACAGCAAAAGACAGTGATCTCTGAAGGAAAGGAAATAAAAATGGTGAACCCCATGATCTCCCAGGTTTCTGCTTGCAAGCACTTTCTGGATAGCTGTACAGGAAGGGAAAGCCCCAAAGAGCTCTGTGACTTTATAAATCTTAGAAGACAGAGATTGGCATTCAAGGATACTAAGGCAGCAGGAATTTGTAGGGCAAGGTATCAAAGAGAAGACTGTTACGCATAGAAAGAGCTCCAGAAATCTCTCACATGGAATTTCTAGAGTCCTTGGCCAAATTCTTTTTATTTTTTCCTTTGTCCAAATACTAAGCTAAGCATGTGCACAGGGAGAGTCCTCAAGGTAGAGCAAGAACACCAATTGACACAGGAAATACAGAATGGAGAGAAGGAGTGTCCTGTCACATTGTAGAGAGAACAGCTAGGGTCATATAACAATGTGTGCATAAGTTTTTGGATGAGAAACTGACTTGAATTGTAAACTTTCACTTAAAGCATAATAAAAATATAATAATAAAAAGAACACCAACTGAGGAAACAACAACTGTTGGAGAAAATACAACCACAAGGGGGCTGCAACCTAAGCAATTTCTATTGCTTCCAAGAAACTGGGATTATATTTGATTTTTGACCATTAAGAATGGGGACTGTTGTTGTTGTTAGGTGCCATTGAGTCAGTTCCGACTCATAGCCACCCTATGCACAACAGAACGAAACACTGCCCAGTCCTGCACCGTCCTCAAAATGGTTGCTATGCTCGAGCCCATTGTTGCAGCCACTGTGTCAATCCATCTGGCTGAGGGTCTTCCTGTTTTTCACTGACCCTCTACTTTACCAAGAATGATGTCCTTCTCCAGGGACTGATCATGTGAGAGTAGTCTCACCATCCTTGCTTCTAAGGAATATTCTAGTTGTGCTTCTTCCAAGACAGATTTGTTCATTCTTTTGGCAGTCCATGGTATATTCAATATTCTTTGCCAACATCACAATTCAAAGGCATCAATTCTTCTTCAGTCTTCAATCCAACCTGAAAGCTGTGGTCTTTGATCTTCATCAGTAAGTGCTTCAAGTCCTCTTCACTTTCAGCAAGCAAGCTTGTGTTATCTGCATAATGAGGGTTGTTAATGAGTCTTCCTCCAGTCCTGATGCCTCATTCTTCTTCACATAGCCAAGCTTCTCAGATTATTGGCTCAGCATACAGACTGAGTAGTAATGGTGAAAGGATACAACCCTGATGCACACCTTTCCTGATTTTAAACCATGCAGTATCCCCTTGTTCTTTTTGAACAAGTGCCTCTTGGTCCATGTTCAGATTCCTCATGATTACAATTAAGTGTCCTTGAATTCCCATTCTCTGCAATTTTATCCATAATTTGTTTTAAGCCACACAATTGAATGCCTTAGCAAGTCAATAAAACACAGGTAAATATCTTTCTGTTATTCTCTCCTTTCAGCCAGGATCCACCTAACATCAGCAATGACATACCTCGTTCCAAGTCCTCTCCTAAATCTGGTTTGATTTTCCGGCAGTTCCCTGTCGATATACTGCTGCAGCCACTTTTGAATGATCTTCAGCAAAATTTTCCTTGCATGTGATAGCTTCTGCATTTGGTTAGATCACCTTTCTTGAGAAGAGGCATAAATATGGATAAACACCCCAGGAGTTCAGTAGAAACCCAAGAAAGGACACAACTTATGAGTAGAGCTAATCTAGCCCTAGAATAAAGGTTATCCTAGGCTCACCATAACAAAGCTTAAAAACAAGACTCAAAAAGTTAAAACTGACCTGCAAGTAAGTCAACTCTCTACAAAAACAGAACTGAACATTGCAGTAATAAAGATAATAAAGTTCAGACACCCAACAAAATAACAGACATAATATTCAACCTAAAATAAAAATTATTTAACAAGTAAAGAACCATTAAAAGGTGACCTATGTTAATCAAGAGACACAGAGCCAGAAATGACAGAGATGATGGAATTAGTAGAAAAGGACTTTAAAATAGCTATTACAAATTTGTTCAAGAGTTTAAAGAAAAACTCAAACAAAATGAGGATACAATTAGGGAATCTCAATAAGGAAATTAAACTACAAAAAATACAAAATGAAACTTCCTGAACTAAAATATACAAAATCTAATTTGAAAAAAAAAATATGGGGAAATAACAGATTATATGTAGCAAAAGAAAACATAAAAGTACTAAACTAAAAACCAAACCCAGTGCTGTCAAGTCGACTCCAACTCATAGCGATCCTATAGGACAGAGTAGAACTGCCCCATAGAGTTTCCAAGGAGCACCTGGTGGATTTGAACTGCCGACCCTTTGGTTAGCAGCGGTAGCACTTAACCACTACACCACCAGGGTTTCCCATAAAAGTACAGAGCAATAAAAATTTTCCAAACCAATGAATAACACAAACATATCTGGAAAACCAACAAATGTTTGGAAATTAAAAAACAGATTTCTAAATGACCCATGATTCAAAAAAGAAATTGTGGGGTGGCAGGGCCAAGATGGCAGAAGAGACAGATGCTTCCGGTGAGCCATTTATAAAAAGATCCCAAAAATAATTGAAACAAGTATATTTATGACAAACTAGGAGCCTGAATATCAAAGGGAAAGTTAGAAAATGAACTGAGCAGCAAGTGGAGGAAGAGATGGATCAGAAGAGGAAAGGACTTACTGGACCTGAGTCGCCGGGAGCTCTCAGGCACCAATCCTGGAAGCAGCTGTGGTGAGCTGACACTAGCATTCAAGTGCAGTGTCCTCAGGGAGAATCAGCCAGCCACAGCCTACTCACACCTCCGGAACCTGAGAAGAACAGCACTCTTGACAAAAGCTAAGTACTTGCGTATATTTAACTGCGCCCCCTGCCCTCAAGCCAGCTTCAGTTGTTGTTGATTTCTCTGGGCCTGAGATAAGCCCTGCTGAGCACCTAGAGCCATGCTCCCGGTCTGGGAGAAGGAATAAACTCACAACTGGGGGAAAAGATAATTTGGCAGCTCTACTAACCACAGGAACTCAGGACAGAAGTGGCTCCTGTCCAGGCATAAATGGTCTGTGGACTTTGAATACCTCTCCCCCCTACATGGACCTGTGTGGGTCTATATCAAGAGAATAAGCCCTTGTTGGCAAAGTACAACTGCTTCATCTATGCAGTGGACAGGTGGGTGTTTGATTTTTGACTTCACTTTGTCTATTAAACAGGGTCCTTTTTTTTTTTTTACCTACCCACATCAGGAGCCTAAGGACTGGTGGCTTCACTCAGGTCACTGAGCACCCGTGATAGGGGTCCAAGGAAAACTGGTACCTCCAAGTCCTTATGACCAAAAACATTGGGTGCCCATGGTCCGTCTGCAGAACCCACCCACCTGTATGCTCTAGGGAACAGCAACACACTTTCCTCAGAGACATGTGGGGGATGATTCTCACCCCTTGCTTTGTTTGGAGTGTGACTCCTGTTTACAACCAGATACCGGTACCTACACCAATCACCCCGCCTCTCTAAGACTGTAGGACAGAGTCTACTTGATAATCAGCTACCTGGACACCTGAGCTTTTCATACAAGAAAAGTGATTGGACTCCTAGACTGATATGTCTGATAACAAATCTAGCCATGTGGGGACAGTACATCAGAGCTCCAAAGGTGAAAATAATCAAGCTAGCTCACTCAAACAACCCATTTGGGCATATCAAAACAAAACAAAGCAAGAAGCTCCAATACAGTAAGCAAACATAAAATAAACTATGCAATAACTTATAGATGGCTCGGATAAAACTGTCAATATAAAGTCACATAAAGAAACAGACAATGATTGGCTCAACAAGCTCTCAAAACAAAGAATCAAGGGATCTTCTAGATGAAAGTGCCTTCCTGGAATCACCACACGCAGAATACAAAAGATTAATATACGGAACCCTTCAAGATATCAGGAAGGAAATGAGGCATTATGCAGAACAAGCCAAGGAACACACAGATAAAGCAGGTGAAGAAATTAAAAAAGGTTATACAGGAACATAATGAAAAATTTAATAAGCTGGAAAAATCCATAGACAGCAACCAGAAATTCAGAAGATTAACAATAAAATTACAGAACTGGACAACTCAATAAAGTCAGAGGAGCAGAATTAAACAAGTGAAAGGCAGACTTGGTGAACTTGAAGATAAAGCACTTGGCATCAATATATTAGAAGAAAAATCAGATACAAGAATTCAAAAAAATGAAGAAACCTTAAGAATCATGTGGGACTCAACCAAGAGAAATAACCTACGAGTGATTGGAGTGCCAGAGCAGGGAGGGATAACAGAGAATACAAAGAGAATTGTTGAAGACTTGTTGGCAGAAAACTTCCCTGATATCATGAAAGATGAGAAGATATCTATCCAAGATGCTCATCTAACTCCACATAAGCTAGATTTTAAAAGAAAGTCACCAAGACATATTGTAATCAAACTTGCCAAAACCAAAGCTAAAGAGAGAATATTAAGAGCAGCTAGGGATAAACAAAAAGTCACCTACAAAGGACAGTCAATAAGAATAAGGTCAGACTACTTGGAAGGAATAATGCAGGCAATAAGACAATGGGATGACTTATATAATGCATTGATGGAAAAAAAAAAATGCTAGCCAAGAATCTTATATTCAGCAAAACAGTCTCTTAAATATGAAGGTGAAATTAGGACATTTCCAGATAACAGAAGTTTAGGGAATTTGTAAAAACCAAACCAAAACTACAAGAAATACTAAAAGGAGTTCTTTGGTTAGAAAATGAATAGTATCATGTATAAACCCAAGACTAGAAAACTGCACAGAGAAATCAGATGTCAACCCAGACAGGGAAATCACAAAAATAAATCAAGATAAAAAAAAATGCTCAAAACAGGGAAACAGCAATGTTATTATGTAAAAGGAGGCAACATTAAAACAATAAAGAGGGACTAAGGAATGCAATCATAGATCTTTCATATGGAGAGGAAGACAAGGCAATACAAAGAAATAAAAGTTAGGTTTAAACTTAGAAAAAATAGGGGTATATAAGATAACCACAAAGGAGACAAACTACCCTACACAGCAAAATAAAATACAAGAAAAAAATAAAGACTCACCAGAAACAATATCAACAACAATGAATAGGAGGAAAAGACAATATATAAAGATAAACTACTCAGCACAAAAAATTAAGTGGAAAAAAGAAACTGTTTACAACACACAAAAAAAGACTTTAAAATGACGGCACTAAATTCATACCTATCCATAATTACGCCGAAAGTAAATGGACTAAATACACCAATAAAGCGACAGAGAGTAGCAGAATGGATTAAAAAAAAAATGATCTGTCTATATGCTGCCTACAAGGGACATACCTTAGACTTAGAGACACAAACTAAAACTCAAAGGATGGAAAAAAATATATCAAGCAAACAACAATCACAAAACAGCAGGAGTGGCAATATTAATTTCTGATAAAATAGACTTTAAAGTTAAATCCACAACAAAGGATAAGGAATGACACTATATAATGATTAAAGGGACAATATACCAGGAGGATATACCATGTTAAATATTTATGCACGCAATGACAGGGCTGCAAGATACATAAAACAAACTCTAACAACATTGAAAAGTGAGATAGACAGCTCCACAATTATAGTAGGAGACTTCAACACACCACCTTTGGTGAAAGGACATCCAGAAAGAAGCTCAGTAAAGACACGGAAGATCTAAATGCCACAATCAACCAACTTGACCTTATGGACATATACAGAATGCTCCGCCCAATAGCAGTCAAATATATTTTCTTTTCTAGTGCACATGGATCATTTTCTAGAATACACCACATATTAGGTCATAAAGCAAGCCTTAGCAGAATCCAAAGCACTGAAATATTACAAAGCCTTGTCTCTGACCATAAGGCCATAAAGGTAGAAATCAATAACAGAATACACAGGGAAAAGAAATCAAACACTTGGAAACTGAAAAATACCCTGCTCAAAAAAGACTGGACTATAGAAGACATTAAGGATGGAGTGAATAAATTCATAGAATCCGATGAGAATGAAAACACTTCCTATCAGAACCTTTGGGACACAGAGAAAGCAGTGCTCACAGGTCAATTTATATCAATAAATGAACACAAACAAAAAGAAGAAAGGGGCAAAATCAAAGAATTATCCCTACAAATTAATAAATAGGTAGAAAGAGAGTAACAAAAGGAACCCTCAGGCACCAGAAGAAAGCAAATAATAAAAATTAGAGCAAATTGAATGAAATAGAAAACAGAAAAACATTTGAAAGAGTTAACAAGACCAAAAGCTGGCTCTTTGAAAAAGTTAACAAAATTAATAAGCCATTGGCCAAACTGACTAAAGAAAAACAGGAGAGGAAGCAAATAACCCAAATAAGAAATGAGATGGGTGATATTACAACAGACCCAACTGAAATTAAAAGAATCATATCAGATTACTATAAAAAAATTGTACTCTAACAAATTTGAAAACCTAGTAGAAAAGGGTGAATTCCTAGAAACACACTACCTACCTAAACTAACACAACACAGAGGTAGAACAACTAAACAGACTCATAACAAAAGAAGAGATTGAAAAGGTAATCGAAAAACTCCCAACAACAACAAAAAAAACCCTAGCCTGGATGGTTTCCCTGCAGAGTTCTACCAAACTTTCAAAGAAGAGTTAATACCACCACTACTAAAGATATTTCAGAGCATAGAAAAGGACGGAATACTCCCAAAATCATTCTGTGAAGCCAGCGTATCCCTGATACCACTGCAGAGTTCTACCAAACATTCAGAGAAGAATTAACACCACTACTACTAAAGGTATTTCAAAGTATAGAAAAGGATGCAATACTACCTAAGTCATTCTATGAAGCCAGCATATTCCTGATACCAAAACCAGGTAAAGACACCACAAAAAAAGAAAATTACAGACCAATATCTCTCATGAACTTAGACACAAAAATCGTCAACAAAATTCTAGCCAGTAGAATTCAACAACATATCAAAAAAATAATTCACCATGATCAAGTGGGATTTATACCTGGTTTTTTTTTTTTTTTTTTTTTTTATGCAGGGATGGTTCAACATTAGAAAAACAAGTAATGTAATCCTTTTTTTTTTTTTTACCATATAAATAAAACAAAAGACAAAAACCACATGATTTTATCAATTGATGCAGAAAAGGCATTTGACAAAGTTCAACACACATTCATGATAAAAACTCTTCTCAAAATAGGAATGGAAGGAAAATTCCTCAACATAATAAAGGGCATTTATAAAAGGCCAACAGCCAACATCATCCTAAATTGAGGGAGTCTGAAAGCATTCCCATTGAGAGCGGGAACCAGACAAGGATGCCCTTTATCATCACTCTTATTCAACACTGTGCTGGAGGTCCTAGCCAGAGCAATTAGGCTAGATAAAGAAATAAAGGGCATCCAGATTGGCAAGGAAAAAGTAAAGTATCTCTATTGGCAGATGACATGATCTTATACACAGAACACCCGAAGGAATCCTCAAGAAAACTACTGAAACTAATAGAAGAGTTCAGCAGAGAATCAGGATACAAGATAAACATACAAAAATCAGTTGGATTCCTCTACACCAACAAAAAGAACATCGAAGAGGAAAGAAATCACCAAATCAATACCATTTACAGTAGCCCCCAAGAAGATAAAATACTTAGGAATAAATCTTACCAGAGATGTAAAAGACTTGTACAAAGAAAACTACAAAACACTTCTGCAAGAAACCAAGAGAGCTACATAAGTGGAAACACATACGTTGCTCTTTGATAGGAAGACTTAAAATTGTAAATATGTCTATTCTACCAAAAGTGATCTATAGATTTAATGTAATTCCGATCCAAATTCCACTGACATGCTTTAATGAGATGGAGAAAAAAATCACCAACTTCATATGGAAGAGAAAGAGGCCCCAGATAAGTAAAGCATTACTGAATAAGAAGAACAAAGTAGGAGGCCTCACTCTACCTGATTTTAGAACCTATTATACTGCCACAGTAGTCAAAACAGCCTGGTCCTGGTACAACAACAGATGCATAGGCCAATGAAACAGAATTGAGAATCCAGACATAAATCCATCCACTTATGAGCAGTTGATTTTTGACAAAGGCCCCAAGTCAGTTAAATGGGGAAAAGACTTTTTAACAAATAGTGCTGGCATAACTGGATATCCATCTACAAAAAAAAAATGAAACAAGACCCATACCTCACACCATGCACAAAAATGAATTGAAAATGGATCCAAGACCTAAATATAAAATCTAGAATGATAAAGATCATGGAAGAAAAAACAGCGATAATGTTAGGAACCATAATACATTGCATAAACAGTATACGATACATTACTAACAATTTAGAAGAAAAACTAGATAACTGAGAGCTCCTAAAAATCGAACTCCTATGCTTATCCAAAGACTTCACCTAAAGAGTAGAAAGATTGCCTACAGACTGGGAAAAAGTTTTTAGCTATGATATTTCCGACCAGTGCATGATCTCTAAAGTCTATATGATACTGCAAAAACTCAACTTCAAAAAGAGAAATAACCCAATTAAATGATGGGCAAAAGTTATGCACAGATACTTTTAAAGAAGACATTTAGGTAGCTAACAGACACATGACGAAATGCTCACGATCATTAGCCATTAGAGAAATGCAAATGAAAACTACAATGAGATTTCATCTCACTCCGACAAGGCGGGCATTAATCCAAAAAAAAAAGCAAAATAATAATGTTGTAGAGGTTGTGGAGAGATTGGAACACTTATACACTGCTGGTGGGCATGTAAAATGATACAGTCATTTTGGAAAGCAATTTGGCACTTCCTTAAAAAGCTAGAAATAAAACTACCATACGATTCAGCAATCACATTTCTCGAAATATATCCTAGAGAAATAAGAGCCTTTATACGAGCAGATATATACACACCCATGTTTATTGTGGCACTGTTTACAATAGGAAAAAGATGGAAGCAACCAAGGTCCCCTCATCAACGGATGAAAGGATAAATGAACTATGGTATATTCACGCAATGGAATACTATGCATCAAGAAGAACAGTGATGAATCTGTGAAACATTTCATGATATGGAGCAATCTGGAAGCATTATGCTGAGTCAAATTAGTCAGCTGCAAAAGGACAAATACTGTGTAAGATCACTATTATAAGAACTTAAGAGATAGTTAAAACAGAGAAGAAAATATTCTTTGATGGTTATGAGAGTGGGGATGGAGGGAGGGAGAGAGGTATTCACTAATTAGATAAAAAAATTAGATACTACGTAAGAACTACCTTAGGTGAAGGGAAAGACAACACACAATACAGGTGAGGTCAGCACCACTGGACTAAGCCAAAAGCAAAGAAGTTTCCTGAATAAACCGAATGCTTCGAAGGCCAGCGTAGCAGGGCTGGGGATTTGGGGACCATGGTTTCAGGGACATCTAAGTCAACTGGCGTAATAAAATCTATTAAGAAAACATTCTGCATCCCACTTTGAATAGTGGAATCTGGGATCTTAAAAGCTAGCAAGCGGCCATCTAAGATGCATCAATTGGTCTCAACCCACCGGGAGCAAAGCAGAATGAAGAACACAAAGGACAACAGGTAATTATGAGCCCAAGAGACAGAAAGGACCACATAAACCAGAGACTACATCAATCTGAGACCAGAAGAATTAGATGGTGCCCGGCTACAACCGATGACTGCCCTGACAGGGAACGCAACAGAGAACCCCTGAGGGAGCAGGAGAGCAGTGGGATGCAGATTCCAAATTCTCACAAAAAGACAAGACATAAACATACAAAAATCACTTGGATTCCTCTACATCAACAAAAAGAACATCGAAGAGGAAATCACCAAATCAACACCATTCACAGTAGCCCCCAAGAAGATAAAATACTTAGGAATAAATCTTACCAAAGATGTAAAAGACCTATACAAAGAAAACTACAAAGTACTACTGCAAGAAACTAAAAAGGACCTACTTAAGTGGAAAAGCATACCTTGCTGATGGATAGGAAGACTTAACATAGTAAAAATGTCTATTCTACCAAAAGCCATCTATACATACAATGCACTTCGGATCCAAATTCCAATGTCATCTTTTAAGGTGATAGAGAAACAAATCACCAACTTCATATGGAAGGGAAAGAAGCCCCGGATAAGCAAAGCATTACTGGAAAAGAAGAAGAAAGTGGGAGGCCTCACTCTACTTGATTTTAGAACCTATTATACAGCCACAGTAGTCAAAACAGCCTGGTACTGGTACAACAGGCACATAGACCAATGGAACAGCATTGAGAACCCAGATATAAATCCATCCATGTATGAGCAGCTGAGATTTGACAAAGGCCCAGTGTCAGTTAATTGGGGAAAAGATAGTCTTTTTAACAAATGGTGCTGGCATAACTGGATATCCATTTGCAAAAGAATGAAACAGGACCCATACCTCACACCATGCACAAAAACTAACTCCAAGTGGATCAAAGACCTGAACATAAAGACTAAAACGATAAAGTTCATGGAAGAAAAAATAGGGACAACCCTAGGAGCCCTAATACAAGGCATAAACAGAATACAAAATATTACCAAAAATGATGAAGAGAAACCAGATAACTGGGAGCTCCTAAAAATCAAACACCTATGCTCATCTAAAGACTTCACCAAAAGAGTAAAAAGACCACCTACAGACTGGGAAAGAATATTCAGCTATGACATCTCCGACCAGCGCCTGATCTCTAAAATCTACATGATTCTGTCAAAACTCAACCACAAAAAGACAAACAACCCAATCAAGAAGTGGGCAAAGGATATGAACACACATTTCACTAAAGAAGATATTCAGGCAGCCAACAGACACATGAGAAAATGCTCCCGATCATTAGCCATTAGAGAAATGCAAATTAAAACTACGATGAGATTTCATCTCACACCAACTAGACTGGCATTAATCCAAAAAACACAAAATAATAAATGTTGGAGAGGCTGCAGAGAGATTGGAACTCTCATACACTGCTGGTCGGATTGTAAAATGGTACAACCACTTTGGAAATCTATCTGGCGTTATCTTAAACAGTTAGAAATAGAACTACCATACAACCCAGAAATCCCACTCCTCGGAATATACCCTAGAGAAACAAGAGCCTTCACACAAACAGATATATGCACACCCATGTTTACTGCAGCTGTGTTTACAATAGCAAAAAGCTGGAAGCAACCAAGGTGTCCGTCAACGGATGAATGGGTAAATAAATTGTGTTATATTCACACAATGGAATACTACGCATCGATAAAGAACAGTGACGAATCTCTGAAACATTTCATAACATGGAGGAATCTGGAAGGCATTATGCTGAGCGAAATCAGTCAGAGGCAAAAGGACAAATCTTATATAAGACCTCTATTGTAAGATCTTGAGAAATAGCAAAAACGGAGAAGAACACATACTTTTGTGATTACAAAGGGGGGAGGGAGGGAGGGAGAGGGTTTTTTATTGATCAATCAGTAGATAAGAACTGCTTTGGGTGAAGGGAAAGACAACACACAATACAAGGAAGGTCAGCCTAATTGGACTGGACTAAAAGCAAAGAGGTTTCCGGGATAAAATGAAAGCTTCAAAGGTCAGTGGAGCAGCGGCTGGGGTCTGGGGAACATGGTTTGAGGAGACTTCTAAGTCAAAGGGCAAAATAATTCTATTATGAAAACATTCTGCATCCCACTTTGAATTGTGGTGCCTGGGGTCCTAAATGCCAACAAGCGGCCATCTAAGATACATCAATTGGTCTCAACCACCTCGAGCAAAGGCAAGGGAAGAACACTAAGGCCACACGACAACTAAGAACCCAAGAGACAGAAAGGGCCACATGAACCAGAGACCTTCATTATCCTGAGACCAGAAGAACTAGTTGGTGCCCGGCCACAATCGATGTCTGCCCTGCTAGGGAGCACAACAGACAACTCTTGAGGGAGCAGGAAACCAATGGGATACAGACCCCAAATTCTCATAAAAAAACCATACCTAATGATATGACTGCGACTAGAGGAATCCCAGAGACAATGCTCCCCAGAACTTCTGATGGCACAGGACAGGAACCATCCCCGAAGACAACTCATCAGGCATGAAAAGGACTGGTCAGCGGGGGGGAGAGAGATGCTGATGAGGAGTGAGCCAATTAAATTAGGTGGACACGGGAGAGTGTGTTGGCAACTCTTGACTGGAGGGGGGATGGGAAGATAGAGAGGGAAGATGGCAAAATTGGCACGAAACGAGAGACTGAAAGGGCTGACTCAATAGGGGGAGAGCAAGTGGGAGAAGGGAGTAAGATGTATGTAAACCTACATGTGACAGACTGATTGGAATGGTAAATGGTCACTTAAAGCTTAATGAAAATTAATTAAAAAAAAAAAAAGACAAACAACCCAATCAAGAAGTGGGCAAAGGATATGAACACACACTTCACTAAAGAAGATATTCAGGCAGCTAACAGATACATGAGAAAATGTTCTCGGTCATTAACCATTAGAGAAATGCAAATTAAAACTACGATGAGATTCCATCTCACTCCAACAAGGCTGCCATTAGTCCAAAAAACACAAAATAATAAATATTGGAGAGGCTGCGGAGAGATTGGAACTCTTATACACTGCTAGTGGGAATGTAAAATGGTACAACCACTTTGGAAATCTATCTGGCGTTTTCTTAAAAACTTAGAACTACCATACAACCCAGAAATCCCACTCCTCGGAATATACCCTAGAGAAATAAGAGCCTTCACACAAACAGATATATGCACACCCATGTTTATTGCAGCTCTGTTTACAATAGCAAAAAGCTGGAAGCAACCAAGGTGTCCATCAACGGATGAATGGTTAAGTAAATTGTGGTATATTCACAATCGAATACTACGCATTGATAAAGAACAGTGATGAATCTGTGAAACATTTCATAACATGGAGGAACCTGGAAGGCATTATGCTGAGTGAAATTAGTCAGAGGCAAAGGGACAAATATTGTGTAAGACCACCGTTATAAGATCTTGAGAAATAGTATAAACTGAGAAGAACACATACTTTTGCGGTTACGAGGGGGGGAGGGAGGGAGGGGGGATAGGGTTATTTACTGATTAGTTAGTAGATAAGAACTACTTTAGGTGAAGGGAAGGACAATACTCAATACACGGAAGGTCAGCTCAACTGGACTGGACCAAAAGCAAAGAAGTTTCAGGGATAAACTGAATGCTTCAAAGGTCAGTGGAGCAAGGGCAGGAGTTTGGGGACTATGGCTTAAGGGGACTTCTAAGTCAATTGGCAAAATAATTCTATTATGAAAACTTTCTGCATCCCACTTTGAAATGTGGTGTCTGGGGTCTTAAATGCTAACAAGCGGCCATCTAAGATGCATCAATTGGTCTCAACCCACCTGGATCAAAGGAAAATGAAGAACACCAGGTCACAAGGTAATTATGAGCCCAAGAGACAGAAAGGGCCACATGAACTAGAGACTTACATCATCCTGAGACCAGAAGAACTAGTTGGTGCCCGGCCACAGCCAATGACTGCCCTGACAGGGAACACAACAGAGAACATCTGAGGGAGCAGGAGAACAGTGGGATGCAGACCCCAAATTCTCATAAAAAGACCAGACTTAATGGTCTGACCGAGACTAGAAGAATCCCATTGTCATGGTCCCCAAACCTTCTGTTGGCCCAGGACAGGAACCATTCCCGAAGACAACTCATCAGACATGGAAGGGACAGGACAATGAATGGGTTGAAGAGAGATGCTGATGAAGAGTGAGCTACTTGTATCAGGTAGACACTTGAGACTGTGTTGGCATCTCCTGTCTGGAGGGGAGATGGGAGGGTTGAGAGGGTGAGAAACTGGCAAAATTGTCACGAAAGGAGAGACTGGAAGGGCTGACTCATTAAGGGGAGAGTAAGTGGGAGTATGGAGTAAGGTGTATATAAGCTTATATGTGACCAAAAAAAAAACTGACTTAATTTGTAAATGTTCACTTAAAAAAAAGCTCAATAAAGATTATTTAAAAAAAAAAAGCAGAATAAAAACAACAACAAAAAAATACAAGACTTAATGGTCTTGACTAGAAGGACCCCTGTCGTCATGGCCTACAGACCTTCTATTTGCCCAAGACAGGAACCATTCCCAAAGCCAGCTCTTCTGACAGGGATTGGACTGGACAATGGGATAGAAAAAGATGCTGGTGAAGAATGAGCTTCTCGGATCAAGTAGACACTTGAGACTATGTTGGCATCTCCTATCTGGAGGGAAGATGAGAGGGCAGAGGGGATCAGAAGCTGGTTGAATGGAGTGTAGGGAAGGAGCAGACTGTCTCTTTAGAGGGAGAGCAATTAGCAGTATATAGCAAGGTGTATATAAATTTTTGTATGAGAGGCTGACTTGATTTGTAGACTTTCACTTAAAGCACAATACAAGTTAAAAAAAAAAGAAATCACAAGAAAAATTGAGGGCTAATTCAAGAAAGGGAAGGAAAAAAAAAATCAATAATGTCTTATTCATCCCTCCAGAGAAACTCATTTGTTTTATATTTAGTCTCTTCTCAAGTACATTTATTAATTTGTACATTCATTTGACAAATACATCCTCAAAAGGAGATCATTCTATGTGCTGGCACCTACCTCCTTACAATGGTGGTAGAAACAGTTTTCTTGACTGAAATTTAAGCATACTTAAGAAACAGATCATTATCTTCAGAAGCCTAGGAAAAGGTTTCAGCTTTATTCCCTCCTGTTGCAATTCGGACAGAAAACGTGAGTTTCAAAGTTCCTAGGATAAGTTTTAATCTATAAAAAAACTATCTTTTTCCATCCCACACATATTTGGCATACTTGTCCTGTATTCTATCAACTCTCATTTTTTCTCTACTAGTTGCAGAGCAGTGCTAATAAGACCAAGTCTGCAATTCAGAACACCTAATATCCAGGTGGTTTCCACAGTGAAACCTTTCTTCATGAAAATTTTACATATTCCAAAATCAAGACTAGTGTCTTGTATTGATGCCAGATGAAGCTTGAGAAATCCTGTAAGAAAGACTTAACACAAGCCCACAAACTCTTTAAAAAATAAACATTCAAGTCCTTTATTGTTAGCTGCCATTGAGTGGACTCTGAGTCATGGCAACCTTATGTACAACAGAATAAAATGTTGCCCAGTCCTGCATCATCCTCACAATCACCAGCATATTTCAGCTATTCTGCCAGGCCATCTCACTAAAAGTCTTTGTCACTCTCCTTGGTCCTCTGCTTCACCAAGTATGATGTCCTCCTCAAGTGATTGATCCCTCTTGATGACATGTCCAAAGTAAATGTGTTGGACAACGTTCTGTTGAAATCCATAAGGTTTTCATTGGCTAATTTTCAGAACTATATCACCAGGCCTTTCTTCCTAGTCTGTCTTAGTCTAGAAGCTCTTCAGCGAAATCTATCCACCATGGGTGACTCTGCTGGTATTTCGAGTACAGGTGGCATAGCTTCTAGCATCACAGCAACATGAAAACCACTACAGTATGACAAACTGTCAGACGGATGGTGGATCCAAAACCCATTGCTGTCTAGTCAACTCTGACTCATAGCAACCTTATAGGACAGAGTAGAACTGCCCCAGAGGGTTTCCAAGGTTATAATCTTTATGGAAGCAGACCACTGCATCTTTCTCCTGCAGAACAGCTCCTGGGTTCGGACTGCTGATTCTTCAGTTAGCAGCTGAGTATTTAATCACTGTGCCACCAGGGCTCCTTCGGATGGTGGAAGTCCTTTAGTATTTGTTTTATATTTAGATAAAGCACTTTTCTTGTGTTTGTGCTTCCAATGTATTAGAGTTACATCTAGGATTCATTTGTTTGTGCCACTTGCACAGGAAGGTCTAAGTGTAGAAGCTTGTCTCAGCAGCAACAATTTTTAAGAGGGACACAGTCAGACAATATTAATTCAACACAGCAGTTTACATAATTACAGTGCTTGCTGTCCGCATACATTTGCTCTTATGATTCTCTCAGCAACCTTGAAGAGAAGCTATTGTTATCCCTTTTTTCACAGTTGAGGAATCAATGGCTCCAAAATGCTAAATGACTTCCCTCAATTTTATAGGGAGCAAATTTTTTACTTTCTTCTGCATTTCACATCTCTCAGTTCTTGTCTACTCTAAAATTTAAGAAGCTAGTATCTGTTTTGCAATGCTTTATATTCTCAAAAAGTGTGGGCCATAAAACTTAAACTTTATCTAGCCTAAGTTCAAGATTGTGGTTGTTAGGTGCTGTTGAGTCAGTTCCAACTCACAGCAGCCCTGTGTAGAACACAACGAAACGATGCCTGATCTTGAGTCATCCTCACAATCTTTGCTATATTTGAGCCCACTGTTGCAGCCACTGTGTCAATCTATCTCATTGAAGGACTTCCTCTTTTTCACTCACCCTCTACCAAGCATGAGACTGGTCCCTCCTGACAACATGTCCATAGTACAAAGTCTCTCCATCCTCGTTGCCAAGGAGCACTTTGGCTGTACTTCTCCCAAGACAGACTTGTTCATTCTTCTGACAGTCCATAGTATATTTAATATTCTTCACCAACACCATAATTCAAAGGCATCAATTCTCCTTCAGCTTTCTCTACTCACTGTACAGCTTTTGCATGCGTACGAGGCAGTTAAAAACACCATTGATTGGGTCAGGGGCACCTTTGTCCTCAAAGTAACATCTTTATTTTTTAACACTTTAAAGAGGTCTTTTGCAGCAGACTTGCCCAATGCAACATGTCATTTGATTTCTTGACTGCTGCTTCCATGGGCGTTGATTGGGGATCCAAGTAAAATGAAATCCTTGACAATTTCAGTATTTTCTCTGTTTATCATGATGTTGCTTATCAGTGCAGTTGTGAGGATTTTTGTTTCCTTTATGTTGAGATGTAATACATACTGAAGTCTGTAGTCTTTGGTCTTACATGTTCAAGATTAAACAATGCATTTTCTAGTTATCTGAAGCTTAGCTTCAAGTGCTGACACTTTCTTTTGTCTAATCTCTCAACCTACTTGCATCCGACTTATCCTTTAAGACTCTACTGAAATTCCATCTCCATTAGGTAGCCTTCTCTAACAATTTAAGTCTGCAGTGGACTCTTATAATTCCTAGATTATGTGCAACTTTTATTTATCAGTTGGCATTTAATCAGGAATTATATTGCAGTGCTTAATATTTTTTCATGTACATGTCTCACACTCCAAAAAGAATGTAAGCTCTTTGAGGATGACAGGAGCACGCTGAGGGTGGGATGGTGGGAGCAGTCCAACCCAGGTGCAGGCAATAAGGGGGTGCATTTTCTGTAAAGAATTCTAAAATGATGTTAAAGTCAGTGAATTCTTTTTCATGACTCCCCAAAATAATTTTCTTTGTGCACATCATGTCATGCCAATTTTACCTGCATTCTGGAATATATGATTTACACTACATCATTGTTCAGGAAAACTGTAGATTGTTGATCCATCCTAAAATAATGCTTTTTAAAAATGCAGTAGTTAATTTATATACAGTTATTTTAAATGTAGGATTTACTTTTCATTAAGTTTAATTTTTAAAATAATACGGGAAAGTTCCCCCCACCACACACACACTTACTACTTAGGGTTGTTCAAGCTAGCATAATAATGGGTGAATGTTATGTTTATTGTTGATATCATATTATTATAGCTAGTATTTATTGAATACTTACTCTGAGTCATGCATATGATTTCATATAATTTTCTCAACATTCCAATAAGGAGCTATTATCACTCTATTAAAAATTAGAAAACTAAGCCTTGGAGAGCAGTGGCATCACTAGGGTAGCTGTCTCCCAATGTGGAAACTCATGGTGTCACCCCCCATGCTAATTACCACAATATTGTAGTTAAAACAACAGAACATTTGACAAAAAAAACCCTGGCAGCAACAAAAACAACAGCGTGTGCTTGTAGCACATGCAAACAAAACCATGTGGTTCGAAGTGTCATTCTAATTAGGCAATAAAGACAGCTTTGATCAGAGAGAGCTAGAAGGTTCAGAAAGTAAATTAGCATAGAGTTTTAGTCTTGTAGGTATATTGATACATGTAAGTTGTTATAACTAACTACAGGGACATTTTTATAAAAAATAATAAATTTCTGCTGAAACACAGCACAAAAACTTAATAGATAGTAATTTTGGTGTCATTCCCTCTGATAGTGTCACCTGGTGTGGTCCACCTGCCCCCACACCTTCCTAGCTATGCCACTGTTGGAGAGGTTAAAAAAATGTGTCCAAAGGTCACATAGCCAATAAGTGTTGGAGCCAGCATTTGGACCCAAGCAATCTGATATAAAAATAGCCCCTTCACTACACTGCTTCTCTTTCACTGCACTTGCTCTTTCACCATAGAGTCCTTCTACTATTTTCAATTCAAAAGTTTTCAATTCATGCCAGCATCTGTTAGGGTCTTGCATTTCCAACCGAAGATTTAGTGTATCCTTTTTTTATTCTTGTATTTATCGCTGTCTTAGATGCTTATAATATCCAGTTTAATAAGTATTGTACACCCTATCGGGAGCAAGGGAGAATGAAGAAAACCAAAGACACAAGGGAAAGATTAGTCCAAATGACTAATAGACCATAAGTACCGCAGCCTCGACTAGACTGAGTCTGGCACAACTAGATGGTGTCCCGCTACCACCACTGACAGCTCTGACAGGGATCACAATTGAAGTTCCTGGACAGAGCTGGAGAAAAATGTGGGACAAAATTCTAACTCACAAAAAAAGACCAGACTTACTAGTCTGACAGAGACTGGAGAAACCACAAAAGTATGGCCCCCAGACACTCTTTTAGCTCATTAACGTAGTCACTCCTGAAGTACACCCTTCAGCCAAAGATTAGACAGGCCCATAAAACAAAGCAGAACTAAAGCGGCCACACCAGCCTAGGGGCAAGGATGAGAAGGCCAGAGGGGACAGGAAATTTGGTAATAGGGAACCCAAGGACAAGAAGGGAGAGGCTTGGCATGTTGTGGGGTTGGTAAAAAATTTCATAAAACAATATGTGTATTAATTGTTTAATGAGAATCTAGTTTATTCTGTAAACTTTCATCTAAAGTACAATAATAAAAAATACAAAAATAAAAGATTAATGAGGCTTTTGCTGACCACCTCATGAAAAAGAGCATCCACATCCTACCTGGTCTTCTTTATTTTCCTTAAAAATCAATTTTTGACTCAACATTGTGAAAATGACAATTCTACCCAAAGCAATTTACAAATACAATGCAATCCCGACCCAAATACCAACAACATTCTTTAAAGAGATGGGAAAACTAACCATTAACTTTATATGGAAAGGGAAGAAGCCCTGGATAAGCAAAGCATTATTGAAGAAGAAGAATAAAGTAAGAGGACTCCCACTGCCTGATCTCAGAACCTACTATACAGCTATGGTAGTCAAAACAGCCTGGTACTGGACAATGACAGATACACTGACCAATGGAACAGAATTGAGAACCCAGATGTAAATTCATCCACCTATGGTCACCTGATCTTCGGCAAGGGCCTAAAGTCCATCAAACGGGGAAATGGCAGTCTTTTTAACAAAAGGTACTGGCAAAACTGGATGTCTATCTGCAGAAAAATGAAACAGGACCCATACCTCACACTATACACAAAAACTAACTCAAAATGGATCAAAGACCTAAATATAAAGCCAAAAAATATAAAGTTCATAGAAGAAAAAAACAGGATCAACACTAGAGACCCTAATATGTGGCATAACAGGATACAAACCACAACCAATAAAACACAAACTCCAGAGGATAAGCTAGATAGCTGGGATCTTCTAAAAATTAAATTCTTATACTCATCAAAAGACTTCACCAAAAGAAGGTGAAGGGAAGGACAATACTCAATACATGGAAGGTCAGCTCAATTGGACTGGACCAAAAGCAAAGAAGTTTCCGGGATAAACTGAATGCTTCAAAGGTCAGTGGAGCAAGGGCGGGGGTTTGGGGACCATGGTTTAAGGGGACTTCTAAGTCAATTGGCAAAATAATTCTATTATGAAAACATTCTGCATCCCACTTTGAAATGTGGTGTCTGGGGTCTTAAATGCTAACAAGCAACCATCTAAGATGCATCAGTTGGTCTCAACCCACCTGGAGCAAAGGAGAATGAAGAACACCAAGGTCACACGATAACTAAGAGCCCAAGAGACAGAAAGGGCCACATGAACCAGAGACCTACATCATCCTGAGACCAGAAGAACTAGTTGGTGCCCGGCCACAATCGATGACTGCCCTGAAAGGGAGCACAACAGAGATCCCCTGAGGGAGCAGGAGATCAGTGGGATGCAGACCCCAAATTCTCACAAAAAAGACCATATTTAATGGTCTGACTGAGACTAGAGGAATCCCGGCGGTCATGGTCCCCAAACCTTCTGTTGGCACAGGACGGGAACCATTCCCGAAGACAACTCATCAGACACGAAAGGGACTGGACAGTGGGTAGGAGAGAGATGCTGATGAAGAGTGAGCTAATTATATCAGGTGGACACTTGAGACTGTGTTGGCATCTCCTGTCTGGAGGGGGGATGGGAGGATAGAGAGAGTTGGAAGCTGGCAAAATTGTCATGAAAGGAGAGACTGGAAGGGCTGACTCATTAGGGGGAGAGCAAGTGAGACTACAGAGTAAGTTGTATATAAACTTATATGTGACAGTCTGACTTGATTTGTAAACGTTCACTTGAAGCTCAATAAAAGTTAATGAAAAAAAAAAGTCTGCCTTGAGTATTATGCTCTTTTAAGAACTATCTATATGGGATTAAATTGACAACAGCAACTTGAAAGGTAGGTAGGAACCTTAGGGGGTATGAATTTATGTTAATGGGGGAGGAACAACTCAGAAAAAGAGGGTGAGAATGGTTGCACAATTGAAGAATATAATCAATGTCACTGAATTGTACAAGAAGAAACTGTTGAATTGTTGTATGTTTTGCTGTGTATATTCTCAACAACAAAAACAAAATAAATACATTAAAAAGAGAAAGAAAAAAAAAAAGACTTCACCAAAAGAGTAAAAAGAGAACCTACAGACTGGTAAAAAAAAAAAAAAAAATTGGCCATTACAAATCAGAAGAAGTTCAAATCTCTAAAATCTACAGGAAAATCCAGCACCTCTACAACAAAAGACAAATAATCCACATACAAAATGGACAAAGGAAATGAACAGACACTTCACCAAAGAAGACATTCAAGTGGCCAACAGACACATGACAAAATGCTCGTGATCACTAGCCATTAAAAAAAAAAAAAGCCATTAGAGAAATGCAAATCAAAAGCACAATGAGATACCATCTCACCTCAGCATTACTGGAAGGAATCTCAAAAACAGAAAATAACAAATGTTGGAGAGGCTGTGGGGAGATCGGAAGTCTTTTGCACTGCTGATGGGAATGCAAAATAATACAACCATTTTGGAAAATGATATGGTACTTCCTTAGAAAGCTAGAAATAGAAATATCGTATGATCCAGCAATCCCAGTTCTAGGAATATATGCTAGAAAAATATGAGTCATCACAAGAACAGACAATAGGCACACCCGTCTTCATTGCAACATTGTTCACAATAGCAAAAAGATGGAAACAACCTAGATGCCCATCAACAGATGAATGGATAAACAAACTATGGTACATACACACAATGGAATATTATGCAACGGGAAAGAACAATGATGAATCTGTGAAGCATCTCATAACATGGAAGAATCTGGAGGGCATTATGCTGAGTGAAATAAGTCAGTCAGAAAAGGACAAATATTGTATGAGACCACTACTGTAAAAACTCATGAAAAAGTTTACACACAAAAAGAAACAATCTTTGATGGTTACCAGGGGGTGGGGGGGCATGAGAAAACACTAAATAAGACAATAGATAAGTGATAACTTTGGTGAAGGGTAAGACAGTGCACAATACTGGGGAAGCCAGCACAACTTTGGCAAGCAAAGGTCGTGAAAGCTCCTTAGACACATCCAAGCTCCCTGAGGGACCAAATTGCTGGGCTGAGGGCTGTGAGGACCATGGTCTTAGGGAATATCTAGCTCAATTGACATAATACAGTTATAAAGAAAATCTTCTACATTCTACTTCTGTGAGTAGCATCTGGGGTCTTACAAGCCTGTGAGCATCCATCTAAGGTATTACACTGGTCTCACTCCTTCGGGAGCAAGGGAGAATGAAGAAAATGAAAGACACAATGGAAAGATTAGTCCAAAGTACTAATGGACCACAACTACCATGGCCTCCACCAGACTGAGTACAGTACAATAAGATGGTGCCCGGCTACCACCACTGACTGCCCTGACAGGGATTATAATAGAAGGTCCCGGACAAGGCTGGAGAAAAATGTAGAACAAAACTCTAACTTACAAAAAAAGGAAAAAAAAAAGACCAGACTTACTGGCCTTACAGAGACTGGAGAAACCCTGAAGGTATGGCCCCCGGACACCCTTTTAGCTCAGTAATGAAGTCACCCTCGAGGTTCACCCTTCAGCCAAAAATTACATAGGCCTATAAAGCAAAATGAGACTAAAGGGGTACACCAGCCCAGGGGCAAAGACTAGAATGCAGGAGGGGACAGGGAAGTTGGTAATAGGGAACCCAAGTTTGAGAAGGGTGAGTGTTGACATACCATGGGGCTGTTAACCAATGTTATAAAACTATATGTGTACTAACAATTTAATGAGAAGCTAGTTTATTCTGTAAACCTTCATCTAAATTACAATAACACACAAAAAATCAGTTGCTGTTGAGTCAATTCCAACTCATGGTGACGGCATATGTCTCAAAATAGAACTGTGCTCCATGGGGTTTTCAATGGTTTGTTTTTCGTAAGTAGATCACCAGGCCTTTTTTCCCTGGCACGTCTGGGTAGACACTAACCTCCAACCTTTCAGTTAGCAGCTGAGTATGTTAACCATTTGCACCACCCAGACATTCCCTATCCTCTTTACTTTGTTCTATTCTATTTTATAGCATATACCATCATCTGATATACTCTGTAGCTACTTCTTCAATTTCTTGTTTATCTATCCTCTCCTGTCCAACTAAGATATAAGCTCCATGAGAAGGCAGGCACTTTGCCTTAGTCATTGAATTGTCCTTAGCATCCAGACTAGAACTTGGATCAGAGTCGACACTTTTTAAATATTTGCTGAAATAATAAATTAATCGATGAATGAATGAACTGTAATTGGCAGTGACTGGCCCTCTTTTTGCCTGTCATGGATTGAATTGTGTGCCCCCCCCGCCAAATATGTCAACTTGGCTAGGCCATGATTCCCAGTATTGTGTGATTGTCCAACATTTTGTCATCTGATGTGATTTTTTCCTATGTGTTGTAAATCCTATCTCTATGAAGTTAATGAGGTGGTATTAGCGGCAGTTATGTTAATGAGTCAGGACTCAATCTGCAAGACTGGGTTTGCACCTTAAGCCAATCTCTTTTGAGATATAAAAGAAAGAAGCAAGCAGAGAGACAGGGGGATCTCATAACACCAAGAAACCAGTGCCAGGAACAGAGCACATCCTTCGGACCTGGGGTCCCTGTGTTGAGAAGCTCCTAGACCAGGGGGAAGACTGATGACACGGACCTTCCTCCAGAGCAAACAGAGAAAGTGTTCCCCTGGAGCTGATCTCCTGAATTTGGACTTCTAGCCTACTAGATTGTGAGAGAATAAACTTGTTTGTTGAAAAAAGAAATATTGTACATCATTCATTTTTTTTACTTATAATTACAATAATCTTAAGATTAAGCAGTGCTGTATTAGAGTGTGATCAGAGAAACAGAATCACAAAGAACTATATATATATATATACATATATATACACACACACATGTATATATGGCAGGTATTTGACCTTGTGCCATTGTGGGAGCTGGTGACACAGTCTCTTTATGTCTGTTGATTTTCCATCTGGTACCCAAGCTTGAAGTCTACAGGTCAGGGACTTGGGAAGGAAAGAAGAATGTGAGGTGGGAGAGAGTAAGGACAAGCCAGGACCCACGAGGATAGACAGTACTTTGTGTTGGTCTCTCACTGCTTCCAACTTCAGTGATGTGGGTGTCCTGCAGAAGAAGCTTGTGCCCTTCATCAAGGAACTAAATAACACTTGCCTAGCCCAGGAGTCAGAGAATCTGGAGAACACAGGGGAAGGTGGAACAGCTGAAGACCCACTCCTGCCCTATGCCAAAACGATTAGTCAGCAGATAAGTGACAGCATGTGTGAGCTGCTATAGCACCTGGTGTCCCTGCATCAACCTTCCAAGTGTAAAAGTAATTTGGCTGCTACTTCATTTCTGCCTTCCAAATCTCATACAAAATGACTCTTGTGACCCTTGCTAACTCAGAGCTGTGCAGGGAAGGGGATTCTGGGAAATATAATTTGAACTTAGCTAAGTTGACACAACACATCCCACTAAAGATGCTATCGATAACAAAGCCAAAAGAGAGTTAGAACCTGAGACTCTGATGACATCATTGAGCACACCCTGAAACTCTTAACTCTGAATCTGTGGTTATGAGACATAGCAAGTTACTTTATTATTTAAGTTGGAGTTTCTGTTCTTGCAGATACACTAATCACTGTGTCAGCAGGGACTAATACTGTCACATAGCAGAATGCAAGAGAATGGAACATAGGGAAAGTAGACTTTTTGTGAAGGATAATGGAAGACAGAAGAGAAATTAGGGGGAATTCAGGACATGGAGACTCTTCAAAATTCTGATACATTAGTATCAGAATGTGATAGGGAGGCATTAAGGATAAGTCACCTATTTCCTGCATTGGCAGGAGGTCAGCCCAGATGGCAGAGAAGGAATGTTTTAAATTGTTTTCCTCACATGCATTTCTTTCAGAACAAATAGTCTTTATAGTATGGTGTTTTTTATTTAAAAAATGCATTTCACTAGCTCACATTGTGGAACTAGGAAAGAAGCACCAAAAAACGCATTTTACAGATGACTCCCCAGGGGAGAGTATACACCCCACTGGAATCCACTTTACTGCAATCACATGACACAGCTGAAGTGTTTTACTGAATTAAAAGAAAAAATGAGGGGCTTCGTTTTCCTCTAAATGAACTACAGTGCAAGACAATCTTCTTTACTATGTACACTTTTCTCTGATACCCGGCCTCCCTTCAGGCTTCCGGTGACCTAATTATTCAAATCCACACAATAGCACATTCTGTGAGATGAGTTTGAAAAGTAGTAAGGAAAATATATGTACCAAATTATATTTTGAGGAGTGTGAGCCTAGAGGAACTGTTTGTTTAACTTAATTGTATGTGTTTGAAACCATATTCATGGTATTATCTTATTTTCTATTATCTAAGTGTATGATTACATTTTCATTCTAGATATACGGGTACATTTTGAAAAGAATACCAAGCTGAATACTAATCCCACAAATACATAGTTGATAAGATTTTACACTGGCATAAGTACTCATTTAAGCTTTCTTCATAAACTAATATCAATAATTCTGTATAGATGGCTTTTCTTGTTCTTAAAGTGCCTATAACAGTGGCACTTCTATTCTCAGCCATACCTACTAGTCTACAAGGTCAAGCAAGAATTTGAGATTCACTTGTTTTCCATCCATTGTTTCAAAATCACTTGTTGTTAGGTGCTGTTGAGTCGGTCCTGACTCATAGAGATCCTATGTACAACAGGACGAAACACTGCCTGGTCCTGCACCATCCTCACAATCAGTGCTATGTTTGAGCCCATTGTTGCAGCCACTATGTCAGTTCATCTTGTTGAGGGTCATCCTCTTTTCCACTGACCCTGTACCAAGCATGACGTCCTTCTCCAGGGACTGATCCTTCCTGATAACATGTCCAAAATAAGCAAGATAAAGTCTTGCCACCCTCACTTCTAAGGAGCATTCTGGCTGCGCTTCTTCCAAGACAGACTTGTTTGTTCTTCTGCAGTCCATAGTATATTCAATATTCTTTGCCAACACCATAATTCAAAGGCATCCACAATTAATGTAATAAAACAACTTACTCAAAAGGAAAAAAAAAAACATATACCAAGCTTTTCTTCGTAAGTTACTATCAGTTTTTGTTGTGAATTCACCCTGGTTCACTATTGCCAGCTATCTTTAAGACTCAGTGACCCTAACATGGATAGGTTGTAAAGTGACAGGCAAACACATATATGGAGGGGAGTCTGAATTGGGGAATCATGAAGGATGACCGACTGGCCTAACTGCTATGTGACTTCACTTTTTTAGGCAACTTTTAGCATTAAACTTTTGTACATAGTTTTGTAAAATTTGAGGTATGTGGAAATTGTGTAAGGAGTGAAGGTGGAGAAGTGGGAAGTCAATAGATTGGAGTCTTTAATAAAACGTAAGAAAGCTTATATTTGACCCAATATTCCACATAGCATCACCGCATATTTCCTGGACATGTAACAAACCACAGATTTCTTTTTTTTAGGATTTTTAAAAAAATTTTATTGTGCTTTAAGTGGAAGTTTACAAACCAAGTTGGACTCTCATACAAAATTTTTTAAACATCTTGGTATATACCCCTAATTGCTCTCACCCTAATGAGACAGCACACTCCTTCCCTCCACTCTCTCTTTTTGGGGCCACCTTCTGACCCCCTCTACCCTCTCATCTCCCCTTCAGACAGGAGATGCCAACATAGTCTTATGTGTCTACTTGATCTAAGAAGCTCATTCTTCCGCAGTATCATTTTCTATCCCATAGTCCAGTCCAATCCTTGTCTGAAGAGTTGGCTTTGGGAACGGTTCCTGTCTTGGGCTACCAGAAGGTCTGGGGACCATGACCTCCAGGGTCCTTCTTTTCTCAGTCAGACCATTAAGTCTGGTCTTTTTACAAAAATTTGGGGTCTGCATCCCACTGCCTTCCTGCTCCCTCAGGGGTTCTCTGTTGTATTCCCTGTCGGGACAGTCATCGGTTGTAGCCACGCACCATCTAGTTCTTCTGGTCTCAGGCTAATGTAGTCTCTGGTTTTTGTGGCTCTTTCTGCCTCTTGGGCTCATAATTACCTTGTGTCTTTGGTGTTCTTCATTCTCCTTTGCTCGAGGTGGGTTGAGACCAACTGATGCATCTTAGACGGCCACTGGCTAGAGTTTAAGACCCCAGACGCCACTTTCCAAAGTGGTATGCAGAATTTTTTTAATAGATTTTATTATGCCAATTGACTTAGATGTACCCTGAAACCATGGTCCTCAAACCCCTGCCCCTGCTACGTAGGCCTTTGAAGTGTTTAGTTTATTCACGAAACTTTGCTTTTGGTTGAGCCCAGTTTTGCTGACCTCTCCTGTATTGTGTGTTGTCTTTCCCTTCACCTAAAATAGTTCTCATTTACTAAAACACTCTCCCTCCCTCGCTCCCTCCCCCTCTCGTAATCATCAAAGAATATTCTCTGTTTAAACTACATCTGGAGTTCTTATAACAGTGGTCTTATACAATATTTGCTCTTTTGCAACTAATTTCACTCAGCGTAATGCCTTCCACATTCCTCCATGCTATGAAATGTTTCATGGATTCATCATTATTCTTTATCAATGTGTAGTATTCCATTGCGTGAATATACCATAGTTTATTTACCCTTTCATTCATTGATGAGGGGACCTTGGTTGCTTCCTTCTTTTTGCTAATGCAAACAGTGTTGCAATGAACATGAGTGTACATATATCTGTTTGTGTAAAGGCCCTTAGTTCTCTAGGATATATTCCAAAGAGTGGGATTACTGGACCATATGGTAGTTCTATTCCTGGCTTTTTAAGGAAGTGCCAAATCATTTTCCAAAATGGTTGTACCATTTTACATTCCCACCAGCAGTGTATAAGTGTTCCGGTCTCTCCACAACCTCTCCAACATTTATTATTTTGTCTTTTTTGGATTAATGCCAGCCTTGTTGGAGTGAGATGGAATCTCATTGTAATTTTGATTTGCATTTCTCTAATGGCTAATGATCGTGGGCATTTCCTCATGTATTTGTTAGCTACCTGAATGTCTTCTTTAGTAAAGTGTCTGTTCATATCCTTTGCCCATTTTTTAATTGGATAATTTGTCTTTTTGTGGTTGACTTTTTGCAGCATGGTTGTAGATTTTAGAGGTCATGCACTGGTCGGAAATGTCATAGCTAAAAACTTCTTCCCAGTCTGTAGGTAATCTTTTTACTCTTTTGGTGAAGTCTTTGGATGAACATAGCTGTTTGATTTTTAGGAGCTCCCAGTTATCTGGTTTCTCTTCTGCATTGTCAGTAATGTGTTATATACTGTTTATGCCATGTATTAGGGGTCCTAGTGTAGTCCCTATTTTTTCTTCCATGATCTTTATTGTTTTAGATTTTATATTTAGGTCTTAGATCCATTCTGAGTTAGTTTTTGTGCATGGTATGAGGTATGGGTCTTGTTTCATTTCTGGGGGAATGGATATGCAGTTATGCCAGCACCATTTGTTAAAAAGACTGTCTTTTCCCCATTTAACTGACTTTGGGCCTTTGTCAAATATCAGCTGCTCATATGTGGATGGATTTATGTCTGGATTCTCAATTCTGTTCCATTGGTCTATGTATCTGTTTTGTACCAGTACCAGGCTGTTTTAACTACTGTGACGGTATAATAGGCTCTAAAATCAGGTAGAGTGAGGCGTCCCACTTTGTTCTTCTTTTTCAGTAAAGCTTTATTTTTCCGGGACCTCTTTCTCTTCCATATGAAAATGGTTATTTGTTTCTCCATCTCATTAAAGAATGTCGTTGGAATTTGGATCAGAATTGCATTGTATCTATAGATCACTTTTGGTAGAATAGACATTTTTATAATGTCAAGTCTTCCTATCCATGAGCAAGGTATGTTTTTCCACTTATGTAGGTTTCTCTTGGTTTCTTGCAGTGGTGTCCTGTAGTTTTCTTTGTACAGGTCTTTTACATCTCTGATAAGATTTATTCCTAAGTATTTTATCTTCTTGGGGGCTACTGTAAATGGTATTGATTTGGTGATTTCCTCTTCTATGTTCTTTTTGTTGGTGTAGAGGAATCCAACTGATTTTTGTATGTTTATCTTCTGTCCTGATACTCTCCTGAACTCTTCTATTAGTTTCAGTAGTTTTCTTGAGGATTCTTTAGGGTCTTTTGTGTATAAGATAATGTCATCTGCAAATAGAGATATTTTTACTTCTTCCTTACCAATCTGGATGCCCTTTATTTCTTTATCTACCCTAATAGCTCTGGCTAAGACCTCCAATACAATGTTGAATAAGAGTGGTGATAAGGGCATTCTTTTCTGGTTCCCAGTCTCAACGGGAATGCTTTCAGACTCTCTCCATTTAGGATGATGTTGGCTGTTGGCTTTGTATAAATGCCCTTTATTATGTTGAGGAATTTTCCTTCTATTCCTGTTTTGCTGAGAGATTTATCATGAATGGGTCTTGATCTTTGTCAAATGCCTTCTCTGCAACAATTGATAAGACCATGTGGTTCTTGTCTTTTGTTTTATTTATATGATGGATTCTATTAATTGTTTTTCTAATGTTGAACCACCCCTGTATACCAAGTATGAATCCCACTTGGTCATGGTGAATTATTTTTTTGATATGTTCTTGAATTCCATTGGCTAGAATTTTGTTGAGGATTTTTGCATCTAAGTTCATGAGGGATATAGGTCTATGATTTTCTTTTTGGGGGGTGTCTTCACCTGGTTTTGATATCAGGGATAGGCTCGCTTCATAGAATGAGTCTGGGAGTATTCTGTCCTTTTCTATGATCTGAAATACCTTTAGCAGTAGTGGTGTTAACTCTTCCCTGAAAGCTTAGTAGAACTCTGCAGCGAAGCCGTCGGGAGCAGGGCTTTTTTTTGTTGGGAGTTTTTTGATTACCTTTGCAATCTCTTCTTTTGTTATGGGTTTATTTAGTTTTCCTATTTCTGTCTATGTTAGTTTAGGTAAGTAGTGTGTTTCTAGGAATTCATCCATTTCCCCTAGGTTTTCAAATTTGTTAAAGTACAATATTTCATAGTAATCTGATATGATTCTTTTGATTTCAGTTGGGCCTATTGTAATATCTCTCATCTCATTTCTTATTCAGATTATTTGCTTCATCTCCTGTTTTTCTTTTGTCAGTTTGGCCAATGGTTTATCAATTTTGTTGATTTTTTCAAAGAACCGGCTTTTGGTCTTGTTAACTCTTTCAATTGTTTTTCTGTTTTCTATTTCATTTAGCTCTGCTATAATTTTTATTATTTCCTTTCTTCTAGTGCCTGAAGGTTTCTTTTGATGCTCTCTATTTGTTCAAGCTGTAGGGATAATTGTTTGATTTTGGCCCTTTCTTCTTTTTGTATGTGTGCATTTATTGAAATAAACTGACCTCTGAGCACTGCTTTCGCTGTTTCCCAAAGGTTCTAATAGGAAGGGTTTTCATTCTCATTGGATTCTATGCATTTCTTTATTCCATCCTTAATGTCTCCTGTGATGCAAACTTTTTTGAGCAGATTATTGTTCAATTTCAGAGTGTTTGATTTCTTTTCCCTGCTTTTTGTGTTACTGATTTCCACTTTCATGGCCTTATGGTCAGAGAAGATGCTTTGTAATATTTCAATGTTTTCGATTCTGCTAAGGCTTGCTTTATGACCTAATATGTGGTCTATTCTAGAGAATGTTCCTTGTGCACTAGAAAAGAAAGTATACTTGGTTGTTGTTGGATGGAGTGTTCTGTATATGTCTATGAGGTCATTGTGGTTGATTGTGGCATTTTGATCTTCTGTGTCTTTATGGAGCTTCTTTCTGAATGTCCTGTCCTTCACCGAAAATGGTGTGTTGAAGTCTCTTATTATAATTGTGGAGCTGTCTATCTCACTTTTCAATGCTGATAGAGTTTGTGTTATGTATCTTGCAGCCCTGTCACTGGGTGCCTAAATGTTTAATATGGTTATATCCTCCTGGTATATTGTCTCTTTAATGATTATATAGTGTCCGTCCTTATCCTTTGGGGTAGATTTAACTTTATGGTGTAATTTGTCAGAAATTAATATTGCCATTCTTGCTCTTCTTGGATTGTTATTTCCTTGATATATTTTTTTTCCATCCTTTGAGTTTTAGTTTTTTTGTGTTTCTAAGTCTAAGGTGTGTCTCTTGTAGGCAGCATATAGATGGATCACCTTTTTTTTTTTTATCCATTCTGCCATTCTCTGTCTCTTTATTGGTGCATTTAGTCCATTTACATTCAGCATAATTTCAGATTTTTTTTATGAATTTAGTGCCATCATTTTGATGTCTTTTTTTGTGTTGTAGACATTTCTTTTTCCCACTTAAGTTTTTATGCTGAGTAGTTTATATATTGTCTTTTCCTCTTATTCATTGTTGTTGATATTGTTTCTGCTGAGTCTCTATTTTTTCTTGTATTTTATTTTGTTTTGTAGGATAGTTTTTCTACTTTGTGGTTACCTTAATATTTACCCCTATTTTTATGAGTTTAAACTTACCTTTTATTTCTTTTTATCGCCTTGTCTTCCTCTCCATATGAAAGATCTATGACAACATTTCTTAGTCTCTTTTTGTTTGTTTTAATGTTGTCTTCTTTTACATAATAACATTGCTGTTTCCCTGTTTCCAGTTTTTTTTTTAATCTTGATTTATTGTTGTGATTTTCCTGTCTGGGTTGACATCTGATTGCTCTGTCCTGTGTTCTAGTCTTGGGTTGATAGGTGATATTATTGATTTTCTAACCAAAGAATTCCCTTTAGTATTTCTTGTAGTTTTGTTTTGGTTTTTACATATTCTCTGAACTTCTGTTTATCTGAAAATGTCCTAATTTCACCTTCATATTTGAGAGACACCTTTGCTGGATATATGATTCTTGGTTGGAAATTTTTTTTCCATCAATGCATTGTATAAGTCATCCCATTGTCTTCTTGCCTGCATGGTTTCTGCCGAGTAGTCCGAACTTATTCTTATTGGCTCTCCTTTGTAGGTGACTTTTCATTTATCCCTGGCTGCTTTTAAAATTCTCTCTTTATCTTTGGTTTTGGCAAGTTTGATTATAATATGTCTTGGTGACTTTCTTTTAACATCTACCTTATATGAAGTTCGATGAGCATCTTGGAGAGATATCTTCTCATCTTTCACAGTATCAGGGAAGTTTTCTGACAACATATCTTCAACAATTCTCTTTGTATTCTCTGTTATCCCTCCCGGCTCTTGTACTCCAATCACTCATAGGTTATTTCTCTTGATAGAATCCCACATGATTCTTAAGTTTTCTTCATTTTTTAAAATTATTTTATCTGATTTTTCTTCAAATATATTGGTGCCAAGTGTTTTATCTTCAAGGTCACTAATTCTGCCTTCCACTTGCTCGATTCTGCTCCTCTCACTTTCTATGGAGTTGTCGAATTCTGTAATTTTATTGTTAATCTTCTGGATTTATGGTTGCTGTCTGTGTATGGATTCTTGCAGCTTATTAAATTTTTCCTTATGTTCTTGGATTACCTTTTTAATTTCTTCAACTCTTTTAGCTGTGTGTTCCTGAGCTAGTTCTGTGTATTGCCTGATCTCTTTCCTGATGTCTTGAAGAATTCTGTATATTAATCCTTTGTATTCTGCACCCAGTAATTCCAGGAAGGCACTTTCATCCAGAAGAAACTTTGATTCTCTGTGTTGAGATCTTATTGATGTGATCATGGTCTGTTTCTTTATGTGGTTTGATATTGGCTGTTGTCTCTGAGCCATCTATAAGTTATTATATCAGTTTATTTTATGTTTACTTACTGTATCCTAGTTTCTTGTTTTGTTTTGATTTGCCCAAATGGGTTGCTTGAGTGAGCTAGAGAGATTATTTTCACCTTTGGATCTCTGACGTCTTGTCACCAGATGAGTGGAACTGTTATCAGGTATATGAGCTTATGAGTTCATTCACTTTTCTTGTGTGGATTCAGTTCAAGTGTCCGGGTAGCTGGTCATCAAGTGTGTGATACAGTCTTTGTTATACAGTATTAGAGGGACAGGGATGTTTGGTGTAGGTACCCTTGTCTGATTGCAGCAGGGAGTCATGCTCTGAACAAGGCAGGGAGCTGAGAACCGTACTCTGGGTGTCTCTGAGGAAAGTGTGTCTCTGTTCCCTAGAGGGTACAGGTGGGTGGGTTCTGCAGATGGACCATTGGCAACTAATGCTTTTGGTTGAAAGGGCTGGGAGGTACCAGTTATCTTTGGACCCCTGTCGCGGGTGACTGGGTAACCTGAATAGAGCCACAAGTCTTTAGGCCCCTGATGTGGGTAGGTGAGGACCCTGTTTAATATGCAAAGCAGTGTCAAATATCAAACACCCATCTCTCCTCTGCACAGCTTAAACAGTTGCAGTCTGCCAGCAAGGGCCTATTGTCCTGAAATAGGCCCACACAGTTCCATGCAGGGTGGGAAGCTATTCAAAGCCTATGGACAGTTTATGCCTGGACAGGGGCTGCTTCATTCCTGAGCTTCCCTGGTTAGTGGAGCTGGCATATTATTTTTCCCCCTATGTGAATTTATTCCTTCTCCAAGATCAGGAGCATGGCTCAGTGTGCTCACATGGGCTTATCTGGGGCCTAGGGAAATCGACAGGCACTGAAGCCAGCTTGGGGGTGGGGGGTGCGGTAAAATATAAGCAAGCTCTCAGCTTTTGCCTAAAGCACCGTTTCTTCTCTGGTTCTGGAAGTATGAGTAGCCTGTGCAGGTGGCTGCTTCTTTCTGAGGAAACTGTGGCTGAATGCTACCACCAGTCCACCGCTTCCGCTCCTGGGAATGGTGCCTGAGGGATCCCAGTCATTCAGGTCCGGCAACTCCTCCCTGCTTCTGAATCATCTCTCTCTCCCTCTGCCACTCAGTCCATTTTCTAACTTAGCCTTTGATGTTCAGGGCTCCTCTGAACTAAAACCGAACTCACTGCCATTGAGTCAATTACTGACTCATAGCAACCCTATAGGACAGAGTAGAACTGCCCCATAGAGTTTCCAAGGAGCGCCTGGTGGATTCGAACTGCCCATCTTTTGGTTAGCAGCCATAGGTCTTAACCACTACACCACCACGGTTTCCTCAGGGCTCCTAGCTTGTCATAAATATAATCATTTCACTTGTTTTTTTTTTTTTTTTTTGTAAGAGGGATTGCCGGAAGCATCTATCTATTCCGTCACCTTGGCCCCCCCAACCACAAATATTTTTTATCCTTTAAATTATTCAGTTAAAATATTGAACCATCTTTACTGATGTGTCACTTTCTTTTCCATCATTGCTAAACTACGCACTCAACATGGTAGTCCCAAGAGTAAATTAATACCATAAACAAAATAACAGTATTTTGCAACACTCTGAGGGGAAAAGATATGAAGATTATACTCTGTAAAATCCTTGCTATAAAATTGTGTACATTGAAGTAATAAAATTTAAATCTTGATTTTTTTTCCTATTTAGTTTCACAACTAGTCTTAGTTGTGATGGATCTCTTTGTAAAGAACAAATTCCAAGCAAGATCTTTCAAAATTTGGCTTCAGCCTCTCTTGCTAGCCTCGCATGAGCTCACTCTTTTTTTCCTCACTATCTTATCCTCTTTGAACGCTGGTGAATAGTCCTACTTTTGCTCATTGCATTTCCTTAGCGAAGAACACACCCTTTCTCTACCTAGCAAAAACCAGCCTAGACACTCCCTTCTCTAGGAAATCTGTTGCTATGGAGTCTATTCCAGCTTACAGCGACCTTATAGGACAGAGTAGAACTGCCCCATAGGGTTTCCAAGGAGTAGCTGGTGGATTTGAACTGCTGAGCTTTTTGTTAGCAGCCAAGCTCTTAACCACTGTACCACCAGGGAGGTTCTATATTCTCACCACACACACAGAATCAATCCCAATCTCTCTTTTATCTGTACTCCCATTCCCATATCACTTTGTATCTACCTTGGTTTTAGCACTTAATACACATTTTTAAAAAATGGTTATTTACTTATTTCTTCTCCTGCAAAACTGTTATCTATTTGAAATCATAGCTTGTGTTCTTTTGGCAAGCATTTACTAAACTCTCAAGATTCAAAAATGAATATAATACTGTTTAATTATGTAAAAATGTGTCATGGGTACACAAGAGATTATTACTGCTTTTCACCTACAAAAATGGAAAAACTCTAAAGTTTGCACAGATATTTAAGGATAAATAGGATTTTGCCACATACACACAGGGAAAGGATGAAAATGTAAGCTACATGAGACAGAAGAAGCAACACTGGTAATCACATGACATTCATAAAGTACCTGGCACAAGTTAGTATCTCAGTGGATTTTTTTTTAATGAATAAGTAAAGCAACAACAACAAAAATCTCAGCAAATTCCCAAAAGTAAAATATCTTACCACAGTCTCTGACCAAAACCCAGTAAATCTGGAAGTTACACAAAATGATAAAACCAAAATGTCCAATAAATGTATTTGGCACACAAACGCACTTGGAAATTAAAAATGGTTATTTTAAATTATTCCTGGTCAAAGAAGAAACCAAAGCAGAAATTAAAGACAATGAGAAAGGAGAAAGAATGAAATAAGCTTGCGGGATACAATGCTAGCATACGAAAAATAGCTTTCAACTCACCAGCAGTAACAAATTAGAAAATTCAGTGTAACAAAAGATCCCATTTACATTAGAAATAAAACCTTTTTCTGATATTTGCTGCTGGACTGGCTCCCACTTTCTGCCATGGATCACTTATCAGAAGGTGCTTGAAGAAGTTTAGTGCCTCAGTCTTATCTCGTGCTAAGGCTGCTGTTTTGCAGTCACCATTTTAAAACTCTTTAAGTTTGTGCTACAGACGCAGTTGACTTTTTCAACACTGCAGAATTTCAAACCACAAAACTCTTTGTTAGCCTACATTACAAGCTTCAGCCAGACAGTTCCTCCTTAGCAGAGCTTCTCTAAAAGAGTAACTAGTGGCTAATTCTAGTCTGAGCTCATTTGTGTACGGCGAGGATTTTGCTAAAATTAAGCAAAAAAAAAAAAAAAAAGCCTAGCGTATGCAAATATCATGATTTTTTCTCTTGGCTATCTCACCTAATACTACAATCTTACTTGGCACTTTGCCTGCTTCCCAAGATAAAGCAGGCAACTGTTTGACCCATGTTTTGTCACTAAGGCTTTCCAGTTTACCAGCCCGCTATATCTGAGCTCTATATGTGGAGCTCTATATATCATCTGTTCAGCCTGTCCTATATTTAGATTCTGTTACTTGCCTCATTCCATTTACAAGAACGACAAATCTGTATTACATAGAATTTGTTCAGGTATATAAATAAAAAAAAAAAGTGGCTTCGATAAAATAGAAGTTTAGTTCTCCCTCAGTTAAAAGCCTAGAGGTATGGTGATAGCTGATATGGTCCTTAGCTGATATGGCGGTTTTATCATTATCCAGTATCCATAACCCTACTGTCATTCTACTCTACCAGCTTTAACTCTAGTATGAATCCTTAAGGTTGCTTCATAGTCTCTGATGGCTGTGGGAAATCCAATCATCACGTGGGCATTTAAGGCGGGAAGAAGGAAGTAGGAGGGGAAAGGGGAAAAATGCATTACAAGCTAATTAAACATCCTTTAAGGAACTTTAAAGTAAATCCCAACCTATTACTTCTATGTAAGTATTATTGTCACTACAAGGGAATTGGAGTAAGAACATTATCTTCTGGAATATAATTAGGCTTCTATGTATTACTTTGGACATGTTGTCAGGAGGGATGAGTCCCTGGAGAAGGACATCATGCTTGGCAGAGCACAGGTCAGCGGAAAAGAGGAAGACCCTCAACAAGGTGGATTGACACAGTGGCTGTAACAATGAGCTCAAGCATAACAACAATTGTAAAGATGGCGCAGGACCGGGCAGTGTTTTGCTCTGTTGTGCGTAGGGTCGCTATGAGTTGGAACCGACTCGACGGCACATAACAACAACAACAACAACAATGTATTAAGAGAAAAGAAAAGTCGTTGTTAGATGCCTTTGAGTCAGTTCTGACTCATAGCAACATTTTGTACAACAGAACAAAACACTACTCAGTCCTGTGCCATCCTCACAATCACTGTTATGTTTGAGCCCATTGTTGTAGCCACTTAGTCAATCCAGCTATCTCATTGAGGGTCTTCTTCTTTTTCGCTGACCCTCCACTTTACCAAACATGATGTCCTTCTCCAGAGACTGATCCCTCCTGACAACATGTCTAAAGTATATGAGATAGTCTCTCCATCTTTGCTTCTAAGGAGTGTTCTGGTTGTACCCATTCCAAGACAGATTTTTTTTGTGCTTTTGGCCATCCACGGTACATTCAATATTCTTCATCAACACCACAATTCAAAGGCATCAATTCTTCTTTGGCCTGCCTTATTCATTGTCCAGCTTTCACATGCATATGAGGCAATTGAAAATACCATGGCTTGGGGCAGGTGCACCTTAGTCTTCAAGGTGACATCTTTGCTTTTCAACACTTTACAGAGGTCATTTGAAGCAGATTTGCCCAATGCAATGCATCATTTGATTTCTTGACTACTTCTTCCATGGGTGTTGATTGTGGATCCAAGTAAAATGAAATCCTTGACAACTTCAATCTTTTCTCCGTTTATCATGATGTTGCTCATTGGTCCCGTTGTGAGGATTTTTGTTTTCTTTATGTTGAGGCGCAATCCGTACTGAAGGCTATGGTCTTTGATCTTCATCAGTAAGTGCTTCAAGTCCTCTTCACTTTCAGCAAGCAAGGTTGTGTCATTTGCATAACACAGTCTGTTAATGAGTCTTCGGCCAATCTTGATGTCCTGTTCTTGTTCATATAGTCCAGCTTCTCAGATTATTTGCTCAGCATACTGATTAAATAATTATGGTGAAAGGATACAACCCTGAGGCACACATTTCCTGACTTTAAACCAGGCAGTATCCCCTTGTTCTGTTCAAATGGCTGCCTCTTGGTCTATGTAAAGGTCCCTCATGAGCACAGTTAACTGTTCTGGAATTCTCATTCTTTGCAATGTTATCCATAATTTGTTATGATCCACACAGTCTAATGCCTTTGCATAGTCTATAAAACACAGGAAAATATCTTTCTGGTATTCTCTGCTTTCAACCAGGATCCATCTGACATCAGCAATGATATCCCTGGTTCCATGTCTTCTTCTGAATCCAGCTTGAATTTCTGGCCCTTCCCTGTTGATATACTGCTGCAGTTTTTGAATGATCTTCAGCCAAATTTTTCTTGTGTATAATATTAATGATATTTTTCGATAATTTCTGCAGTTACATCACCTTTCTTAGGAATAGGCATAAATAAGGATCTCTTGCAGTCTTCCAAATGTCTTGAGATAGAAGAGTGAGCACTTCCGGAGCTCCACCTGTTTCTTGAAACATCTGAATTGATATTCCATCTATTCCTGGAGCCTTGTTTTTTGCCAATGCCTCAGTGTAGCTTGGACTTCTTCCTTCAGTACCATTGGTTTCTGATCGTATCCTACCTCCTGAAATGCTTAAATGTCAACCAATTCTTTTTGGTGTAATGACTCTGGGTGTTCCTTCCATCTTCTTTTGATGCTTCCTGCATCATTTAATATTTTCCTCGAATAGATATTGGGTAGTTAACCAGCAGTCCCTGCCACAGAGCCTTAGAGAATTCACAAAAATCTATTTCTGATAGAATAAATGTTTAAGCTTTATTTAAAAGTCTGCAAAAAATAGTGGAACAATATTTAGTAGATTTGTATAATTTTTCAATAGGTAAAGTATTCTTAAGCAAAACACAAGACACAGGATACATAAAAGAAATGATGAGCAAGGCTAACTACATAAAACCAAAACAAAATAATTTGTATGCCAAAAGATATTACATGCAAATTAGAAGACAACTATCAGGCTGAAAGAAAATATTTGCAGGGTATATAATATGTTAGTATTCAGAATACATAAGGAATTATGACCAAAGAAATAAGTACAAAAAAAGATCTAAAGTATCAGCAGGTTCTTCAGAGAAGAACACAAATGGTAAGTAAACATGAAAGATGCTTAACCGTAGAACAATTAGGGTATTACAATAAAATTAATAAAATGCAATTTCAATAATAATAATAGCACACTTTTCTAGAAGATAATTTGGCAATGCAGTGAAAGTCAATTTTAAATGCACATACTCTATGAGTGAGCAGTTCCAGTTCTAGGAATGTATGGTAAAGATGTACATGTGTACATGTGAAAAAGTATATGAACAAGGGGGATGAAAAGAATATCCCTTATACCAATAAAAACCTGAAAACTCTTCAAATGTCAATAGAAACATTTTTTACCTTATACTGCAAAGCATTATGCAATGGTTAAAACAAAGAAGATACAGTAATATCTACTAACATGCCTATAACTTGGATCAGTTTGAAGAGAGGTGACATCTTTGCTGTATTCTGTTTTTCAACCCATGAATACAGTATATCTCTTCACTTATTTCGATCTTATTCATTAGCATTTTGTCATTTTTAGTATATAGATTCTGCATGTTTTTGTTAAATGTATACCTAAGTATTTCATTTTCTTTTTTGTTTTAAATTTAGGTTCGGGAAAGTTTATTGTTGTTGTGTGCCTTCGAGTCGATTCCGACTGATAGCAACCCTATAGGACAGAGTAGAATAGCCTCATAGAATTTCCTAGGCTGAAATCTTTATGGGAGCAAATTGCTAGGTCTTTTCTCCCACGGAGCACTTGTGGGTTCGAACCGCTAACCTTTCAGTGAGCAGCTAAGCATGTAATCACTGTGTCACCAGGGCTCCTTAGTTCATTGCTAGTATACAAGAGTATGGTTGATTTTGGTGTGTTTATCATCTTCCCTGGAATCTTGAAGTACTCATTTTTGTTGTCGCTGATGTTTTTGTTATTGATTCCTTAAAATGGTCTAAGTGCACAATCATTTCATCTACAAATAGGAATAGTTTTATTTCTCCCTTTCTAAATCGTATGACTTTTATTTACTTTTCTCACTTACAACAGTGGATAGAACTTCCAGTACTATGTTGAATAAGAGTGGTATGAGCAGACATCTTTGCTTTTTTCCAATTTTAGGGGGAAAACATTCAGTATGCCACCATGAAGGATGATGTTTGCTTTAGGATTTTTATAGATGTTCTTTGTTAAGTAAACATTATAGATGCTCAGCCATACAGCAATTAGAGAGATGCAAATAAAATAATAAGATAGAGTTTAAAATCCATTATTTAGCAACAATCAACAAGGTTATCATATCAAAGTTTAGTAAATGTGGACTGAAAGCACTCTTATACTTGAGTATGCTTGAGTCCTAAGTGTTCATTTTATATTCTGGCCACTTGCCCTTATCTGATATATGAATTGAAAATATTCATTCAAGTCTGTGGGTTGTCTTTTCAATTTTTTTTTTGAACTTGAATTCTCTTAAATAATCAATGTTTAATTTTTAATTGTACTTTAGATGAAGGTTTACTGAGCAAACGAGTTTCTCATTAAACAATGAATACACGGTGTTTTGTGACTTTTGGTACCTACCCCACAACATGTCAACACTCTCCCCTTCTTGACCTTGAGTTCCCTATTACCAGCTTTCCTGTCTCATCGTGCCTTCTCGTCTTTGCCCCTGGGCTGGTGTGACTATTTAGTCTCGTTGTGTTTTATGAGTCTGTCTAATCTTTGAAGGGTGAACCGCAGAAGTGACTTCATTACTGAGCCGTAAGGGTGTCCAGAGGCCATACTCAGATCAGTAAGTCTGATTTTTTTGTGTATGTGCGTGTGATTTAGAATTTTGTTCTACATTTTTCTCCAGCTCTGTCTGGGGACTGTCTATTTTGTTCCCTGTCAGGGCAGTCAGTGGTGGTAGTAGGGCAACATCTAGTTGTGCTGGACTCTGTCTGGTGGAGGCTGCAGTACTTGTGGTCCATTAGTCATTTGGACTAATCTTTCCCTTGTGTCTTTGGTTTTCTTCTTTCTCTTCCTTGCTCCCAAAGGGGTGAGACCAGTGGAGTATATTAGATGGCTGCTCACAAGCTTTTAAGACCCCAGGCACTACTCACCAAAGTAGAATGTAGAACATTTTCATTATAAACTATTTTATGCCAATTGAGCTAGATGTTCCCCAAGACTGTGGCCCCCAGAGCCCTCAATCCAGTAATTCAGTCCCTCAGGGAATTTAGATGTGTCTATGAAGCTCCCATGACCTTGCCTTGGACAAGCTGTGCTGGCTTCCCTTTTACTGTGTACTGTCTTACCTTCACCAAAGTTACCACTTATCTATTGTCCGTTTAGTGTTTTTCCCTCTCCTCCCTCATAACCATCAGAGATTGTTTCTTTTTTTGTGTAAACATTTTCATGAACGTTTATAGTAGTTTTTATAGTAGTGGTCTCATTCAATATTTGTCCTTTTGTGACTGACTTTTTTCACTCACATGATGCCCTCCAGATTCATTCATGTTGTGAGATGCTTCGCATATTCACCACTGTAGTTTATTGTTACGTACTATTCCATCGTGTGTATATACCACAGTTTGTTTATCCATTTATCTGTTGATGGACACCTAGGTTGTTTCCATCTTTTTGCTACTGTAAACAATGCTTCAATGAACATGGTGTGCATGTCTATTTGTGTGACAGCTCTCATTTCTCTAGGATATATTCCCAGGACTGGGAATACTGGATCATATGGTATTTCTATTTCTAGCTTTTTAAAGAAATGCTATATCGTTTTCCAAAATGGTTATTCTGACCAGCAGTGCATAAGGGTTTCCATGTCCCCGCGGCCTCTCCAACATTTGTTATTTTCTCTTTTTTGATTTGTGCCAGGAATGTCGGGGTGAGATAGTATCTCCTTGTGGTTTTGATTTGCATTTCTCTAATTGTCTAGTGCTTGAGACCATTTCCTCATGCATCTGTTAGCCTTTTTAATGTCTTCTTTGTG
Organism: Loxodonta africana; assembly: GCF_030014295.1. Taxonomy (NCBI): domain Eukaryota; kingdom Metazoa; phylum Chordata; class Mammalia; order Proboscidea; family Elephantidae; genus Loxodonta; species Loxodonta africana. Next base: position 110,960,619 of record NC_087369.1, read on the forward strand.
AAGTGTCTTTTGCCCATTTTTTAATTGGATTATTTGTAGAGGTGCTGAATTTTCCCGTAGAGTTTCTAAATTAGGTCTTTGTTGGATTTGTCATAGCAAAAAGTTTTTTCCCAGTCTGTAGGTTGTCCTTTTACTTTTTTGGTGAAATATTTTGATGAGCTTAAGTGTTTGCTTTTTAGAAGACCCCAGTTATCTAGTTTATCTTCTGGTGTTTGTGCATTATTAGCTATGGTTTGTATCCTGTTAATGCAGTGTATTAGGGCCTCTAGCATTGACCCTGTTTTTTCTTCTAAGACCTTTATAGTTTTTGGTTTTATATTTAGATCTTTGATCAATTTTGAATTAGTTTTTGTATATAGTGTGAGGTATGGGTCCTGTTTCATTTTTTACAGATTGACATCTAGTTTTGCCAGTACCATTTGTTTAAAAGACTGTCTTTTTCCCCCAATTGATGGATTTTGGGTCTTTGTCAAGTATCAGGTGACTGTAGGTGGATGGATTTAAGTCTGGGCTCTCAATTCTGGTCCATTGGTCAATGCATCAGTTGTGGTACCAGTACCAGGCTGTTTTGACTACTGTAGCGGTACAGTAGGTTTTGAGGTCAGGTAGTGTGAGTCCTCCTACTTCATTCTTCTTCAGTAGTGCTTTACTTATCTGGGACCCCTTTCCTCTCCATATAAAGTTAATGGCTAGTTTTTCCATCTCTTTAAAGAATGCTCTTGTTATTTGGATTGGGATTGCATTGTATTTGTACATTGCTTTGGGTAGAATTAACATTTTCACAATGTTGAGTCTACGTGTCTATGAGCATAGTATGTTTTTACATTTTTGCAGTTCTCTTTTTGTTTCTTGCAGTAATGTTTTGTAGTTTTGTTTGTATAGGTCTTTTACCTTCGTGGTTACATTTACTCCTAGTATTTTTTTTTTTTATTATAAATGGTATTATTTTCCTGATTTCTTTTTCATCGTTCTATTGGTGTATAGGAATCCAACTGATTTTTGTATGTTTATCTTGTATCCTGCTACTCTGTGGAATCTATTTGTTCCTATAGATTTCTTGGGGAATCTTTTGGGTTTCCTATATATAGCATGGAAACCTAGATGGCGTTGTGGTTGAGTGCTATGGCTGATAACCAAAAGGTTGGCAGTTTGAATCCACCAGGTGCCCCTTGGAAACTCTGTGGGGCAATTCTACTCTATCATATAGGGTCGCCGTGAGTTGGAATCAACTTGATGGTAATGGGTTTTTTGTGTGTGTGTGTGTATACTATTATATCATCTGCAAGAGGAACAGTTTTACTTCTTCATTACCAATTTGAATGACATTTCTTTTTCTTGCCTTATACTCTAGCTAAGCCTTCCAGCAGAATGTTAAACAGGAGTAGTGTTAAAAGACATCCTTGTCTTTCACCTGTTCTCAGGTGAAATGTTTTCAGCCTCTCTCCATTGAGAATGATGTTGACTGTTGATTTTGTATAGATACTTTTTATCTTGTTGAGGAATGTCCCTTCTATACCTATTTTTATTTATTAACTTTTATTATGCTTCAAGTGAACGTTTACAGATCCAATCAGTCTGTCACATATAAGTTTACATACATCTTACTCCGTACCCCCACTTGCTCTCCCCCTATTGAGTCAACCCTTTCAGTCTCTCCTTCGTGACAATTTTGCCAGCTTCCCTCTCTCTCTATCCTCCCATTCCCCCTGCAGACAAGAGTTGCCAACACAATCTCAAGTGTCCACCTGATATAATTAGCTCACTCTTCATCAGCGTCTCTCTCCCACCCGCTGACCAGTCCCTTTCATTTCTGATGAGTTGTCTTCGGGGATGGTTCCTGTCCTGTGTCAACTGAAGGTCTGGGGAGCATGGCCGCCAGGATTCCTCCAGTCTCAGTCAGACCATTAAGTTTGGTCTTTTTATGAGAATTTGGGGTCTGTATCCCACTGATCTCCTGCTCCCTCAGGGGTCCTCTGCTGTGCTCCCTGTCAGGGCAGTCATCGGTTGTGGCCAGACACCAACTAGTTCTTCTGGTCTCAGTATGATGTAGGTCTCTGGTTCATGCAGCCCTTTCTGTCTCTTGGGCTCTTAGTTGTCGTGTGACCTTGGTGTTCTTCATTCTCCTTGGCTCCAGGTGGGTTGAGACCAATTGATGCATCTTAGATGGCCGCTTGTTAGCATTTAAGACCCCAGACACCACATTTCAAAGTGGGATGCAGAATGTTTTCATAATAGAATTATTTTGCCAATTGACTTAGAAGTCCCCTCAAACCATGTTCCCCAGACCCCCGCCCTTGCTCTGCTGACCTTTGAAGCATTCATTTTATCCCGGAAACTTCTTTGCTTTTGATCCAGTCCAATTGAGCTGACCTTCCATGTATTGAGTGTTGTCTTTCCCTTCACCCAAAGCAGTTCTTATCTACTGATTAATCAATAAAAAACCCTCTCCCTCCCTCCCTCCCTCACTCCCCCCTTCGTAACCACAAAAGTATGTGTTCTTCTCAGTTTTTACTAATTCTCAAGATCTTATAATAGTGGTCTTATACAATATTTGTCCTTTTGCCTCTGACTAATTTCGCTCAGCATAATGCCTTCCAGGTTCCTCCATGTTATGAAATGTTTCAGAGATTCGTCACTGTTCTTTATCGATGCGTAGTATTCCATTGTGTGAATATACCACAATTTATTTACCCATTCATCCGTTGATGGGCACCTTGGTTGCTTCCAGCTTTTTGCTATTGTAAACAGAGCTGCAGTAAACATGTGTGTGCATATGTCTGTTTGTGGGAAGGCTCTTGTATCTCTAGGGTATATTCCAAAGAGCGGGATTTCTGGGTAGTATGGTAGTTCTATTTCTAACTGTTTAAGATAACGCCAGATAGATTTCCAAAGTGGTTGTACCATTTTACAATCCCACCAGCAGTGTATCAGAGTTCCAATCTCTCCACAGCCTCTCCAACATTTATTTTGTGTTTTTTGCATTAATGCCAGCCTTGCTGGTGTGAGATGGAATCTCATCGTAGTTTTAATTTGCGTTTCTCTAATGGCTAATGATCGAGAGCATTTTCTCATGTATCTGTTGGCTGCCTGAATATCTTCTTTAGTGAAATGTGTGTTCATATCCTTTGCCCACTTCTTGATTGGGTTGTTTGTCTTTTTGTGGTTGAGTTTTGACAGAATCATGTAGATTTTAGAGATCAGGCGCTGGTCGGAGATGTCATAGCTCAAAATTCTTTCCCAGTCTGTAGGTGGTCTTTTTACTCTTTTGGTGAAGTCTTTAGATGAGCATAGGTGTTTGATTTTTAGGAGCTCCCAGTTATCGGGTTTCTCTTCATCATTTTTGGTAATGTTTTGTATTCTGTTTATGCCTTGTATTAGGGCTCCTAGGGTTGTCCCAATTTTTTCTTCCATGAACTTTATCGTTTTAGTCTTTATGTTTAGGTCTTTGATCCACTTGGAGTTAGTTTTTGTGCATGGTGTGAGGTATGGGTCCTGTTTCATTGTTTTGCAAATGGATATCCAGTTATGCCAGCACCATTTGTTAAAAAGACTATCTTTTCCCCAATTAACTGACACTGGTCCTTTGTCAAATATCAGCTGCTCATACATGGATGGATTTATATCTGGGCTCTCAATTCTGTTCCATTGGTCTATGTGCCTGTTGTTGTACCAGTACCAGGCTGTTTTGACTAGTGTGGCTGTATAATAGGTTCTGAACTCAGGTAGAGTGAGGCCTCCCACTTTCTTCTTCTTTTTCAGTAATGCTTTGCTTATCCGGGGGTTCTTTCCCTTCCATATGAAATTGGTGATTTGTTTCTCTATCCCCTTAAAATATGACATTGGAATTTGGATCGGAAGTGCATTATATGTATAGATGGCTTTTGGTAGAATAGACATTTTTACTATGTTAAGTCTTCCTATCCATGAGCAGGGTATGTTTTTCCACTTAAGTATGTCCTTTTGAATTTCTTGTAGTAGAGCTTTGTAGTTTTCTTTGTATAGGTCTTTTACATCCTTGGTGAGATTTATTCCTAAGTATTTTATCTTCTTGGGGGCTACTGTGAATGGTATTGATTTGGTTATTTCCACTTCGGTGTTCTTTTTGTTGATGTAGAGGAATCCAAGTGATTTTTGTATGTTTATTTTATAACCTGAGACTCTTCCAAACTCTTCTATTAGTTTCAGTAGTTTTCTGGAGGATTCCTTAGGGTTTTCTGTGTATAAGATCATGTCATCTGCAAATAGTGATAACTTTAATTCCTCCGTGACAATCCAGATACCCTTTATTTCTTTGTCTAGCCTAATTGCCTTGGCTAGGACTTCAAGCACGATGTTGAATAAGAGTGGTGATAAAGGGCATCCTTGTCTGGTTCCCGTTCTCAAGGGAAATGCTTTCAGGTTCTCTCCATTTAGAGTGATATTGGCTGTTGGCTTTGCATAGATGTTCTTTATTATGTTGAGGAATTTTCCTTCAATTCCTATTTTGGTAAGAGTTTTTATCATAAATGGGTGTTGGACTTTGTCAAATGCCTTTTCTGCATCAATTGATAAGATCATGTGGTTTTTATCTTTTGTTTTATTTATGTGATGGATTACATTAATGGCTTTTTTGATATTAAACCAGCCTTGCATACCTGGTATAAATCCCACTTGATCAGAGTGAATTATTTTTTTGATGTGTTGTTGGATTCTATTGCTTGAATTTTGTTGAGGATTTTTGCATCTATGTTCACGAGGGATATAGGTCTGTAATTTTCTTTTTTTGTGATGTCTTTACCTGGTCTTGGTATCAGGGAGATGGTGGCTTCATAGAATGAGTTGGGTAGTATTCCGTCATTTTCTATGCTTTGAAATACCTTCAGTAGTAGTGGTGTTAACTCTTCTCTGAAAGTTTGGTAGAATTCTGCAGTGAAGCCATCCGGGCCAGGGCTTTTTTTTGTTGGAAGTTTTTTGATTACTGTTTCAATCTCTTTTTTTGTTATGGGTCTATTTAGTTGTTCTACTTCTGAATGTGTTAGTTTAGGTAGGTAGTGTTTTTCCAGGAATTCATCCATTTCTTCTAGGTTTGCAAATTTGTTAGAGTACAATTTTTCGTAGTAATCTGAAATGATTCTTTTAATTTCATTTGGTTCTGTTGTGATGTGGTCCTTCTCGTTTCTTATTCGGGTTATTTGTTTCCTTTCCTGTATTTCTTTAGTCAGTCTAGCCAATGGTTTATCAATTTTGTTAATTTTTTCAAAGAACCAGCTTTTGGCTTTGTTAATTCTTTCAATTGTCTTTCTGTTCTCTAATTCATTTAGTTCAGCTCTAATTTTTATTATTTGTTTTCTTCTGGTGCCTGATGGGTTCTTTTGTTGCTCACTTTCTATTTGTTCAAGTTGTAGGGACAGTTCTCCGATTTTGGCTCTTTCTTCTTTTTGTATGTATGCATTTATCAATAAAAATTGGCGTCTGAGCACTGCTTTTGCTGTGTGCCAGAGGTTTTGATAGGAAGTATTTTCATTCTCGTTGCATTCTATGAATTTCCTTATTCCCTACCTGATGTCTTCTATAACCCAGTGTTTTTTCAGGAGGGTATTGTTCATTTTCCAAGTATTTGATTTCTTTTCCCTAGTTTTTCTGTTATTGATTTGTACTTTCATTGCCTTGTGGTCTGAGAAGATGCTTTGTAATATATCGATGTTTTGGACTCTGCAAAGGTTTGTTTTATGACCTAATATGTGGTCTATTCTAGAGAATGTTCCATGTGCACTAGAAAAATAGTATATTTTGCAGCTGTTGGGTGGAGAGTTCTGTATAAGTCAATGAGCTCAAGTTGGTTAATTGTTGTAAGTAGGTCTTCCGTGTCTCTATTGAGCTTCTTACTGGATGTCCTGTCCTTCTCCGAAAGTGGTGTGTTGAAGTCTCCTACTATAAATGTGGAGGTGTCTATCTCACTTTTCAATTCTGTTAAAATTTGATTTATGTACCTTGCAGCCCTGTCATTGGGTGCATAAATATTTAATATGGCTATATCTTCCTGATCAATTGTCCCTTTTATCATTATATAGTGTCCTTCTTTATCCTTTGTGGTGGATTTAAGTCTAAAGTCTATTTTGTCAGAAATTAATATTGCTACTCTTCTTCTTTTTTGCTTATTGTTTGCTTGATATATTTTTTTCCATCCTTTGAGTTTTAGTTTGTTTGTGTCTCTAAGTCTAAGGTGTGTCTCTTGTAGGCAGCATATAGATGGATCGTGTTTCTTTATCCAGTCCGTGACGCTCTGTCTCTTTATTGGTGCATTTAGTCCATTTACATTCAGGGTAATTATAGATAAATAAGTTTTTAGTGCTGTCATTTTGATGCCTTTTCATGTGTGTTGTTGGTCATTTCATTTTTCCACATACTTTTTTGTGCTGAGACGTTTTTCTTAGTAAATTGTGAGATCCTCATGTTCATAGTGTTTGACTTTATATTAGTTGAGTCATTACGTTTTTCTTGGCTTTTATCTTGAGTTATGGAGTTGTTATACCTTTTTGTGGTTACCTTATTATTTACCCCTATTTTTCTAAGTAAAAACCTAACTTGTATCATTCTATATCGCCTTGCATCACTCTCCATCTGGCAGTTCAATGCCTCCTGTATTTAGTCCCTCTTTTTGATTATTGTGATCTTTTACCTATTGACTTCCATGATTCCCTGTTATGTGTATTTTTTTTAATTAATCTTAATTTGTTTGTTTTTGTGATTTCCCTATTTGAGTTGATATCAGGACATTCTGTTTTGTGACCTTGTGTTGTGCTGGTATCTGATATTATTGGTTTTCTGACCAAACAATATCCTTTAGTATTTCTTGTAGCTTTGGTTTGGTTTTTGCAAATTCTCTAAACTTGTGTTTATCTGTAAATATCTTAATTTCGTCTTCATATTTCAGAGAGAGTTTTGCTGGATATATGATCCTTGGCTGGCAGTTTTTCTCCTTCAGTGCTCTGTATATGTCGTCTCATTCCCTTTTTGTCTGCATGGTTTCTGTTGAGTAGTCTGAACTTATTCTTATTGATTCTCCCTTGAAGGAAACCTTTCTTTTCTCCCTGGCTGCTTTTAAAATTTTCTGTTTATCTTTGGTTTTGGCAAGTTTGATGATAATATGTCTTTGTGTTTTTTTTTTTGGATCAATCTTAAATGGGGTTCGATGAGCATCTTGGATAGATATCCTTTTGTCTTTCATGATGTCAGGGAAGTTTTGTGTCAGGAGTTCTTCAACTATTTTCTCTGTGTTTTCTGTCCCCTCTCCCTGTTCTGGGACTCCAATCACCCGCAGGTTATCCTTCTTGATAGAGTCCCACATAATTCTTAGGGTTTCTTCATTTTTTTAAATTCTTTTATCTGATTTTTTTTCAGCTATGTTGGTGTTGATTCCCTGGTCCTCCAGATGTCCCAGTCTGCATTCTAATTGCTCGAGTCTGCTCCTCTGACTTCCTAATGCGTTGTCTAATTCTGTAATTTTATTGTCAGTCTTTCGGATTTCTACATGCTGTCTCTCTATGGATTCTTGCAACTTATTAATTTTTCCAGTATGTTCTTGAATAATCTTTTTGAGTTCTTCAACAGTTTTATCAGTGTGTTCCTTGGCTTTTTCTGCAGTTTGCATTATTTCATTTGTGATGTCTTGAAGCATTCTGTAAATTAGTTTTTTATATTCTGTATCTGATAATTCCAGGATTGTATCTTCATTTGGGGAAGATTTTGATTCTTTTGTTTGGGGGGTTGGAGAAGCTGTCATGGTCTGCTTCTTTATGTGGTTTGATACGGACTGCTGTCTCTGAGCCATCACTGGCAAACTAGTTTTTCCAGAAAATCCGCTAAAAAAAATGCAGTCAGATCCCTATCAGAGTTCTCCCTCTGGCTCAGGCTATTCGGATGTTAATGAAGCCGCCTGGGGAGGGTGGGGGAGGGATCAGAGAGATAAGAGAGTAAAAAGGAGAGTAGCACCTCAGAATATAGCCAGAGTTGCTTGTCTTGCTTGGAATGACTATTATATCTGAGATTCCCGCGGGGAATTTCGCCTATGTGTGCTGGCTGTGTGGAGATTGCTCCCGGGGGGTCTGGCCTGCTAGAGTCACGGTCAGATCCTCCGCTGCCAGCCCCACGCCCAACGTTAAGGTTCCCCTGCTGGGACGGTGCGCTGTCGACTCCAAAATCAGTTGCTGCCTCCCGGGGACTTCTCTTCCCGCCAGCCGCGTCTGGCTGGGCCCCCTCCCGGGGTTAGTTCAGGTGAGTGGAGCAGCTCCCCGTGCTTGTGCCGTGACCACGTGTCCCGGCTGGGACGCTGCTCTCCCCGATGCAAGACCAGTCGCTGCCTCCCAGGGACTTCTCCCACCGGCTGCACCACCACGCTGCCTGCGCGAACCGGCTGGGTCCCCTCCCGGAGTGAGTTCGGGGGCTAGGGCTGGGCCCCTTGTTTGTGCCGTCTGCTCCCCTGGGCTCTGCCCCACATCTGGTGCCGAAGGTTACCTGACTGGTACGCTGGCTCCAGGCTCTGAAAACAATCGCTGCTTCCCCATATTTGTTCGTTCTCTGTCTCTGAATCTGTGTTTCTTGTTCAGGGTTCGTAGATTGTTATGTATGTGATCGATTCACTTGTTTTTCCGAGTCTTTGTTGCAAGAGGGATCCGAGGTAGTGTCTACCTAGTCCACCATCTTGGCCCCCCCATACCTATTTTATTGAAAATTTTTTTTTTTATCAGGAATGGGTGTTGGACTTTGTCAAATGACTTTTCTGTGTCAATTATAGATGATCATGTGATTCTTTTATTTTATTTATGTGATGAATTATGTTGGTTGATTTTCTAATGTTGAACTCTCCTTGCATACCTGGTATGAATCCCACTTGGTCTTGGTGTATTATTTTTTTCATATGATGCTGAATTCTATTGGCTAGAATTTTGTTGAGAATTTTTGCATCCATATTCATGAGGGATATTGGTCTTTAATTTTCTTTTTTTTGTGGTATCTTTGCCTGGTTTTGGTATCAGGGTTATGCTGGCTTCATAGAAGAAATTAGAAAGTATCCCTTCCTTTTCTCTGTTCTGAAGTAGTTCAAGTAGTACTAGTATAAGCTGTTCTGTGAATGTTTGGTAGAATTCTCCAGTGAAGCCATCTAGGCCAGGACCTTTTTTTATTGGAAGTTTTGTTTTTTGTTTTTTTTTTTTAATTACCTTTTCAATCGCTTTTCTTGTTACTGGTCAGTTCAGATTTTCAATGTCAATTTGTGTTAGTTTGGGTAGGTAGTGTGTTTCTAGAAATTTGTCCACTTCCTCTAGGTTTTCAAATTTGTTGGACTGTAGTTTTTCATAGTACTTTGTTATGATCCTTTTTATTTTGATTGCTTCAGCTGTAATGTCCACCATTTCATTTCTTCTTTGGGTTATTTGCCTTCTCTCCTGTTTTCTTTTGCCAATTTGGGCAATAGTTTGTCGATTTTGTTGACCCTTTCATAGAACCAACTTTTGGTCTCATTGATTCTATTGTTTTTCTATTCTCTATTTCATTTTTTTTTATTTCATTTATTTCTGCTCTGATCTTTATTATTTACTTTATTATGGTGGCTGTGGGCTTCTTTTGTTGTTCTATTTCTTCAAGTTGTGTAGCTAATGCTCTGATTTTGTCCCTTCTTTTTTGATGCATGCATCTGCTACTATAAATTGTCCTGTAAACACTGCCTTGGCTGTGTCCCAAAAGTTTTGGAATGATGTGTTTTCTTTCTTGTTTGATTCTAGGAATTTTTTTAATTCCATCTTTGATTTCTTCTATTACCCAGTGGTTTTTAAGCAGGGTGTTATTCAGTTTCCATGTATTTGATTTTTTTTCATTGTTCTTCCTGTCATCTATTTCTACTTTGATGATGTTGCAATCAGAGAATATACTTGTATTATCTCAATGTTTTGGATTTTGTAGAGGGTTGCTTTTTGGCCTAAGATGTGGTCTATTCTGGAGATGTTCCATGTGCATTAGAAAAGACTGTCCTTTGCTGTTGTTGGGAGGAGTGTTTTATATATGTCTATGAGGTCAAGTTTGTTGATTGTGGCCTTTAGATCTTCTGTATCTTTTTTGGGTTTCTTTCTAGGTGTTCTGTCCTTTACTGAGAGTGGTATGGTGAAGCCTCCTACTATTATTGTGAAACTATCAATTTCTCTTTCCAGTGCCATTAGAGTTTGTTTTATGCAGCCCTATAATTGGGTGCATAGATATTTATTATTGTTATGTCTTTATGGGGGATTGTCCCTTTAATCATTATATAATGCCTTTCTTTGTCTTTTATGGTAGATTTTGTCTTAAAATCTATTTTATCTGAGGTTAGTATTGCCACTCTTGCTCTTTTTTGGTAGCTGTTTGATATATTTTTTTCCATCCTTTGATTTTTTTTAAATAAATTTATGTCTTTGTTTCTAAGGTGCGTCTCTTATAGACAGCATATTGATGGGTCCTGTTTTTTTTTTCCCTCCATTCTGTCTCCCCCAGCCTCTTTATGGGTGCATTTACGCCATTTACATTCAGTTTGATTATTGATAGATATGAGTTTATCACTGTCACTTTGTAGGGCTTTTTTTTGTGTGTGTGCTGCTGAAGTTTTCTTTGTTCCTCTTACTCTTCTGTGCTGAATTACTTTTGTTTGTGTTTTTTTTTTCATTTCTTTCATTTTCACAGATTTTGTGTTACTGAGACTTACTGTTTTTCTTCTTTATTTTGATGAGTATATTCTTTAAATTTCTTTGTGGTTATCTTGCAGTTTACTCCTATCTTCCTAAGTTTAAACCAGTGTTTTATTACTTGATAATTCCTTGATTTCCTCAACATTTGAAAGTTCTATGCTTATACCATTTATTCCCTCTTTTATTGTTCTGACATTGTTGTCATTTACACATTGACGTCTCTGGTTCCCTGTTGTATATTTTTTTAGTTTTGTTTTACTTTTGAAAGTTCATTACTCAGGTTGGTATCTGGCTGACGCTGTCTTATGTGCTATACTCTGGTTGTTGCCTGATGTTGTTGGTTCTCTAACCAAAAGATTCCTTTTAATAATTCTTGTAAGTTTGGTTTGGTTTTTATGTTTCCCTTAATTTCTTGTTATCCTTGCTTAGAAGCAGCATAAAATATCTATCCAGTATTGGGTAGATAGATATTGTTTTCTGCTCCTAAACATTGGTAAGATCTGTTGGCCTAGGTAGTGGTTTTAAAGCTTTATAAGTGGAGTAAAAGTTTATTTGAATAAAATGTCTAGTGAAAAGCTAATTTAATAAACACATAAAATGATGCTGTTTTGTTGAGGTGGGAGGATTTAAGCACTTGGCTGCTAACTGAAAGGTTGGCAGTTCAAACCCACCAGTGGCTTCACAGGAAAAAAGACCTAGCTATTTGCACCCATAAAGATTACAGCCTAGGAAACCCTATGGAGCAGTTCTAATCTGTGAGTCAGAATCGACTCAAGGACACATGACAAAAACATGTGCCTGGATGGCACAAACATTTAAGTGTGTGACTGTTAGCCAAAAGGTTGGTGGTTGGAACCCACCTGGAGACACCTTGGAAGACAGGCCTGGTGATCTGTTTCCAAAAGGTCACAGCCTTGGAAATCCTATGGTGCAGTTCTACTCTGCACACATGGGGTTTCCATGAGTCAGAACTCATTCCGTGGCAGCTAACAACAAAAACAGCAATGTGCTTTATGCATATTCATAGGAAAGGAAAGTTGCTATCCATATAGAGTGATATGAGAGTACTAGAAGTTCTCCCTGCCTATAAATTTTCTCACCCACCTATCTAATTATATGTATATAGAATCTGAGAGATGTAAGGAACAGGTCTAGAAATCATCCTGTCTAAGCCTGCCCCCTAACACTGGAATCCCCTCTACAGAATGCCTGACAGGAGCTAATTAACTATTTTGAAACAGGGACTGGGATGGAGAAGGCACTATTGACATTAAAAAAATTAGTATTTCATAAATACACAAATCCAATAACAGGTCAAATTGCCAAGGACAATGGAGCTGAGGCAAGACAATCTGAGTTGTTGTGGCAGTTAAAGGCCAAATTTTCAAAGCAGGAAACAGGCGGAGCAGTAGCAGAAGCAAGAACTCATGCTGAAGAAAAGTGACCTAGGAGAGCAAACAGAGCAACTGAAAAGGCCAGAATTGGGAACTCTGGGAAACAAATGAGTAGTTAGTGATTAATCAGAAAGTTGAGATTTGTTACCATGAAAACTAAGAAACTGGTGAGGGTGGCACCAAGCAGGTCCTAGTACCTCAGCCAAAGAGTTAGTTTTACTAGAGAGGAGAATGTGCTCTCAAAGCGGTCAGTTAACACAATGAGCCAAAATTAACAATCCAACCTTTACTTACTTACTGAGATAGGACAAGCAAGAGGCAAAAAGAGGCACTAGCTCCCCAGCGCTCCATTTTTCCCCACTGAATAGCATCAAGTGAGGGTCAAGTGGATGTAGAACAGACAGGGAACTATCTCACTGTGGAGGCGAACCAAACAAAAGGTTCCTGCCTCTTTATGGACCCATGGGCTGGGATTGGAGTGGGGGAAGAAGAGGAGGGGCTAGGAGTCACTGAGGTACAGTCCAGGCTCCATGATAAAGAGGCCTCCAATACAGATATACGCTCCTGGGCTAGGAATGCAGATATACAAATGAGCATGGTTGGCTCTGCTGTGGAGAGGGGCTGAGTCTTAGACTGCAACTACTTTTAGAAAACTGATAATCTACTGGCTATGCACCAAGTCTGGTGTGGGAGGTCATCTTCCTCCAATGACAGGCAAACCCTTGTAATTTCCTGTAGGTGAGCCTGAAAGTCTTGCAGGCTATTGCTACCTTATTAACTAAGGCAGTTTAACCACTAGGGCAGCTCTTCTTGGTGGCCTCTCTTATTTAAGGAGTCCAAGTTCTCCTTATGGCCTTGGGTCTACTTGGAGTCTCAATTTTCACCCAATTTTTTTTTTTTTTTTTAGTTTTCAGTGACATGGAAAAGGAAACTAAGAGGATTGAGCACCTGCTACTTGCCAGAAACAACAGCAGTAAAGATAGCTAGCTAGGTAGCTAAATAAATGTTGTTAGCTTCCATGGAGTTGGCCTCCAATTCATGGCAACCCTACGCACAATGGAATGAAATGCTGCCTGGTCCTACAGTAGATTGGACCCTTATTACCCATAGGGTTTGCACTGGCTGATTTTTCAGAAGTAGCCCTCCAGGCCTTTCTTCCTAGTCCATCTTAGTCTGGAAGCTTCACTGAAACCTGCTCAGCATCATAGCAACACGGGAACCACCACTGATAGACAGGAGGTGGCTGCACATGAGGTACATTGGCCTTGAATCATACCTGAGTCTACCACATGGAAGATGAGAATTCTACCAATGAACGGCCACTACCCCCAGCTAAATAAATGCTTTCATGTAATCCTTACCAGCAATTTGTTAAGTGCCACTATTACCAATATTTACATGTAGGAAACTCAAGTAGTTCAGGTAAATACCCAGGTTCACATAGTTAATTAGTAGTGAAGTTAGGTATTGAATCTAGGCCTTTATTATTCCTCTTGCCCTCTTTTATGTATTTTATGGATTTCCAAGGCCCTTCTTAATATGCGAGGCTGAAAATTATCTTCTGATCAGTCCAGGAGTCAATGAAAATTTTGCCAATTCCCCAGGACTAAGTAACTTTTCAGAAGATCTTTTTAAAATACATGTTGCCTGGGAGAATATTAATTACTCCATACAACCCATTATAATATATGTTACATTTTACCAGATAAATCACGTGAGGACAGAACCCAGAGGAACCAGAACAAAGGCCAGGCACGGATTGAGGACAAAATAGGGGATAGTGAGAGATATTTGTGGAGAGTAGAGGACAAAGAAATGAAAACATTGACAGAGGTCAATGTTTAAAGAAGACAGGATAAGTCATGTAGGATCAATTTCTATAACAGGCAATCTTTTAACTGATAATGGGCCATGTGTAATTAGTAGTAAAGGTATAATTCAGCCTCTGGTCACATCAGCAAACAACTTGGGTTGGCCCAGGATCTATAAGTGTACCTTGATATTCTCAATTTATTTTTCTTTTAGGTCATTTTCTAGTAAAAGGAACATTCTGTAATTCACCTGGAATAATTTAAAGTGTTGTGTTAGAGTCTATAATTGACTAATGGAATTTGACTGCAGAGTTAATCCTAGGCAATAATTTCTCCTGCTATCAGTGGGATTTTGCACTTGAAATTGTCATTAAAAACTTATTTTGTTCAAATCTCTGAGAGGTGGTACAGTACTAGTGGTTTTAAAGATTTTTCAGGAGTAAGAAAAAGATCTGATAAGATTGTTTTTCATGGTTTTATACTGAGAGTTGCCTTGGTTGGAATAGCTCAGCAGTTCATCAGTTTCGATGCCTATATTCATTACTTTTGAGTAGTTGAAGATCAATGACACTATAAAATGCATTTTGTCTCATGTGTACTTTAGCACATCTCACAGCAAAATATTCAGAAATCTGTGTCATAATCATGTCTATATCTTATTATTTACAGAAAAGGAAATATTTCTTTTTTTTTGAAGAGTGTGTTTGTTATAAGGATATTTTAGAAGCAAAAAAAAAATCTGCATTCCAAAGTTGACTCTACACATTCCAGGACTGCTGAAATTGTGATGGTGAAATGGTATGTGCTCTGTTAACCTTATTAAAGTGGGATTGGAATTATGTCTAAATTAATCCTGGCCTCTGGACCCAGTTGCAAATTTCAACTTCAAAACCATATCAAAAACATGAATTTATATAAATTCCATAATATCTCCCCTTGTAATTCCTCTCCCAAGTAACCTGTGTTGATTCTACATCCTACAAGGTGGTCACTATGATAATAAGAAATAACATTTCTTTGACTTTTAATAATGGCTTCTGTCCTCTGATTCATGCAGAATAATTTGGGGAGTTACAGGGCCTTTTTCACGTGGGTTTACAGATGGGAGATTCTTACATTCTTTTAATCTCAACATCAGCAGGTTACAGTGAACTCAACCCCAGGTTTCTGTAATGATAATCTCTGGTACTTCTCTGTGTCTGAGGAGTGATGTTCTATGATCCAAAAACAATCATACTGTTTGGGTCAATTGTTCTGCACAATCACTTTATTATAAGTTTGAAAAGCAGGGATACCTTGGATTTTCCATTTTTGTACATATTCTCATGATAATCTTTACATTTTCTACTCATCGTCAATGAGTAAAAATGAGAGGTAGTATAATGTAGTGGTTAAGAACATGAACTGTGGATGGACTTCTTGGGTTTTATTACTAGCTCTACTACTACTGGCTGTTTTACCTTAGAAAAACTACTGGAATTTTCTATACCACCATTTACTCATTTAAAAAATGTATGTGATAGTAATCAGAACTGCTCCAAATGATTATTACAAAGATGAAAGAAGTTAATGTATGTAAAGCATTAATGCATAGTGCATAATAAGTGCTATATCAATATATTTCTATTAGTAGTATGTTATTGAAATTCCTTTTTAAGGTGCTGTTATGAGACCAAAAACAAAATTAAGAAAACAATTCCATTTGCAACAGCATTCAAAGCAATAAAATACATAGGAATATATCTAACAAAAGAAGTGTAACACTTGTACACTAAAAACTACAAAATCTCTTTGAAAGAATACCTAAATAAATGGAAAGATACCTCATGTTCATGGATCAGTAGACTTAATATTGTTTAGATGACAGTACTCCACAAACTAACCTACAGATCCAACGTAATCCCTATTGGAATCCCAGGTGGCTTCTTTAAAGATCCTACCAAGCTGATTTTAAATCCATATGGAATGTCAAGGGAACCAGAATATCCAAAACAATCTTGGGGTAAAAAAAAGGCAAAGTTAGAGTACTTTTACTCTCTGATTTCAAAACTTACTAGAAAGCTACAATAATCAATATATTGTGGTACCAGCACATGTACACCAATGGACTAGTACTGACAGTCCAGAAACAAATCCATTCATCTATGGGCAATTTATTTTCAACACAGTGCCAAGATCATTCAAGAAGGAAAATAGTCTTTCCAAGATATGGTGCTGGGACTACTGGATAAAACATGCAAAAGAATGAAGTTGGATCCTTATCTCACATTATATACAAACTTTAATACAAAATGGATCAAAGACTGAAACGTAAGAGGTAGAATTATAAGACTGTTAGAATAAAACCTAGGAGTAAATTTTCATGGACTTGGATTAAACAATAATTGCTTAGATATGACACATAGAGCACAAGCAACCAAAAAAAATGAATAAATTGAACTTCGTCAAAATCAGAAACTTTTGTGTATCAAAGACATGATCAAGAAAGTGAAAAAACAATTCACAGAATGAGAAAAATATTTGCAAATCATATGTCTGATGAAGGAACATATAAATCTCTTACAACTCAACAATAACAGAAATCAAATAACACAATTTTAAAATGGACAAATATTTGAATAGGTATTTCTACAAAGAAGATATACTAATGACTTGTAAGCACATGAAGTGATGCTAAACATCATTAGTCATTAACCCATTGGCTTTAAGTCCATTTGGACACGTAGCAATCTTATAGGACAGAGTAGAACTGCCCCATAGGGTTTCCAAGGAACAGTTGGGGGATTCGAATTGCCAGCTTTTTGAATAGCAGCCAAATGCTTCACAATGGCACCACCAGGAGGCCTCGTTAGTTGTTATGGAATTGCAAACTAAAACCACAATGAGATGCCAGTTCAATACCACTAGGATGGCTATAAGGAACCCTGGTGATGCAATGGTTAAGAGCTTGACTGCTAATTGATAGGTCAGCAGATCTAACCCAGCAGCCTCTATGCTAGAGAAAGCCTGGCAATCTGCTCCTGTAAAGTTTACAGCCTAGAAAATGCTATGGGGTGATTCTACTCTATCCTATAGGTTACTGTGAGTCAGAATTGACTTGACAGCACACAACAACAGCATGGCTATAATCACAAAAACAAACAATAAGATGTGTTGGGAAAACGTGGAGAGAAAAGACATCATACACTGCTAACGGAAATGTCAAATGGTGAAACCTATGTGTAAGAAGAATGGGAATTCTGGAACACTTAATTGTGCTCATGAGGAACCTGTATGTAGATGAAGAGGCAGTTGTTCAGACAGAACAAGGGGATACCGAGTGGTTTAAAGTGAGGAAAGGTGTGTGTCACCATTATATGCGTTCACCATACCTATTTAACCTGTATGCTGAGCAAATAATTCAAGAAGCTGGATTATATGAAGAAGAACAGGGCATCAGGATTAGAGGAAGACTCATTAAAAACCTGCATTATGCAGAAGACACAACCATGCTTGCTGAAAGTGAAGAGGACTTGAAGCACTTACTAATGAAAATCAAAGATCACAGCCTTCAGTATGGATTGCACCTCAACATAAAGAAAACAAAAATCCTCACAACTGGACCAATGAGCAACATCAAGATAAATGGAGAAAAGATTGAAGTTGTCAAGGATTTCCTTTTACTTGGATCCACAATCAACAGCCATGAAAGCAGCAGTCAAGAAAACAAAGGTCGCATTGCATTGGGTAAATCTGCTGCAAAGGACCTCTTCAAAGTGTTGAAGAACAAAGATGTCACCTTGAAGACTAAGGTGCACCTGACCCAAGCCATGGTATTTTCAATAGCATCATATGCATGTGAAAGCTGGATAATGACCAAGGAAGACCAAAGAAGAATTGACGCCTTTGGACTGTGGTGTTGGTGGAGAATATTGAATATACCATGGACTGCCAAAAGAATGAACAAATCTGTCTTTGAAGAAGTACAACCAGAATGCTCCTTAGAAGCAAGGATGGCGAGACATTGTCACATGTACTTTGGACATGTTGTCAGGAGGGATCAGTCCCTGGAGAAGGACATCATGCTTGGCAGAGTACAGGGTCAGTGGGAAAGAGGAAGGACCTCAAAGAGGTGGATTGACACAGTGGCTGCAACAATGGGCTCGAGCATAACAACGATTGTAAGGATGGTGCAGGACCAGGCAGTGTTTCGTTCTGTTGTGCATAGGCTCCCTATGAATCAGAACTGACTTGACGGCACCTAACAACAACAATGTGTAAAAATGATGGGCAGTTCCTCAAACAGTTAAATGGATTTATCACATGACCCAGCAAATCCATTCCTAGGTATATACCCAAAAGAATTGAAAATATATTTCATGTAACACCTGTCCATCAATGTTCATGACAGCATTACTCATAATAACCTAAAAGTGGAAACAACCTAAATGTGCATCAACTGAAAGAATTAAACATGGGCAAAGTATTTTAACTGATAAATGGCTGAACAAAATGTGGTCTGTCCCTATATCTGTATATTATTCATCCATACAAAGGAATGAAGTAATGCTATATGAAAAAAATGAAAAAAAAATATGCTAAGTGAAAGAAGCCAGGCATAAAATACCACATATTGTATGATTCTGTTTATATAAGATTTACAGAACAGGCAAACACATAGAGACAGAAATTACATTTGTGGCTGCCAGGGACACAGGGGAGGTGGAGATGAAGAGTGACTGCTAATGAATAGAGGGAGTGATGAAAATGTACTGGAATTAGATAATGGTGATGGTTGCATAATCCTGTGAATTCTCTAAAAACCACTAAATTGTACACTAAAAAAAAGTATCATTATTTCATTCCTTTTTATGGATGAATAATATACAAATATAGGGATATACCACATTTTGTTCAACCATTTTATGGTATGTGAATTATATCTCAACTAAAGAATAGGAAAAAAAAATTAAAAACTTTCTACGAAGTGACAAATCAAGATAGTGTGGTAGAAAAAATAGACACACATACATACACACATACACATATATATATCAATGGAATAGAATTGAAAATTCGGAAATAAGCCCTCAAAATATGGCAAATTGTTTTATAACTAGGGAACCAAGATAGTTTAATAGGAGTATATTCTTTTCAACAGTTGGTACAGGGACAATTGGTTATACACCTGGAAAAAATTAAGTCAAATCCCTACCTTATACCATATAAAAATATTACCTCAAAATAGATTAAAGACCTACATGTAAGGGTTAACACTATAAAATTTTCAGAAGAAAACACATAAGTCAATCGTCATAACCTTCAATCAGGCCACGGTAACTTAGATGTGACAAAAGAAGCATAAGCAACAAAAAATAAAATAGATAAATTGAACATCATAAAAATGAAAAAAAAATTGTGCTTCCAAGGATGAAAACAAGGACATGAAAAGATGACCCACAAACAAGGGGGATATTTACAAATCAGATATATGATTAATGACTTATACCCAGAATGTATAAAACAATTATTTCAACTCAACAATAAAAAGATAATCAATCCAATTAAAAATGGGCAAAGATTTGAATAGACATTTCTGCAAAGAAGATATACAAATGACAAATGCTTACTCAAGAAATGCATATTAAAACCACAATGAGATACCACTTCACACACAGTAGTTTGACTATAAAGAAAACACACCAAAAATAACAAGTGTTGGTGAGAATTTGGAGAAATTAAAACCCTCATACGCTGCTGGTGGATGTGTAAAATAGCGCAGCCACTTTTGAAAACAGCCTGGCAGTTACTGAAATGGTTAAATATAGAGTTACCATAAGACCCACCAATTCCACTCCTAGGTATATAACCAAGAGAAAAGAAAACATATGTCCATGCAAAGACCTGTATACAAATGTTCATACCCACATTATCCACAACAGTAAAAAAAAACTGGAAAAAACTCAATGTCCATCAGCTGACGAATGGATAAATGAAATCAGATATATCCGTACAACAGAATATTATTTGGTAATAAGAAGGAATGAAGTAATGCTACAACATGGATGAACCTTGAAAATATGCTAAGTGAAAAGAGCCACACATAAAATTCCACATACTATGCAATCCCATTTATATGATATTTCCAAAACAGATAAATCCACAGAGGCAGAATTTATATTAATGCTCTCCTGATCCATCAGGGATTCTCTGTTGTGTTCCCTGTCGGGGCGGTCATTGGTTGTAGCCTGGTACCATGTAGTTCTTCTCGTCTAAGGTTGATGTAGTCTCTGATTTATGTGGCCCTTTCTGTCTCTTGGGCTTGTAATTCCCTTGTGTCTTTGATGTTCGTCATTTTCCTTGGCTCCAGGTGTGTTGAGACCAATTGATGCATCTTAGATGGCCGCTTGCTAGTGTTTAAGACCCCAAATGCCACTCACCAAAGTGGGATGCAGAATGTTTTCTTAATAGATTTTATTATGCCAATTGACCTAGATGTCCCCTGAAACCATGTTCCCCAGACCCCCGCCCTGCTATTCTGGCCTTCAAAGCATTCTGTTTATTCAGGAAACTTCTTAGCTTTTGGTTTCATCTAGTTGTTAAGCATAGATTCTTCATTCAATGTTTCAGCTCAAGAAGTTAGGAGAGGATCTAATAGTTTATTTGGCTGGGTTGCTGAAGCATGGATTATGTGGTGGCCTACACTAAATCAAGTTGAAGTATCACACCTGCCTTGGTTTACTGTAGAAGAAGATATCCAAAGGCTTAGGGAAATTGGTATGCTAGAGTGCATTTATCAGGTTAGACCCACAGACTCACACATGGAGTGCCAAGAGGACACACCTTTTACCACAACTGTGAGGAACAAATTTATGAAGGGACCTTTAGCATCCTTGAAGACTGCTGTGATTGCTATTTTATATAAACCAGATTTGACAGTGGTAACTGCCCTAACTGAATTAAGACACCTATGACACGGGGCCTGATTAGACCCCGTGGTAGTAGGGGCCAAGTGGCTGCACTCAATTGACAAAGACAAGGTAGGCATGGTTACAGTAATGGACAGTGGGGCCAAAGCAGTAATCAGAATAGTCTGACTCATATGAACTTATGGCATTGGCTACTTAGTCATGGTGTCCCTAGGAGTTAAATAGAAAATTTACTAAATATCTACTTGATCTGTACAAATGGATGAATTCTAAGCTAGATGAACAGCAGTCGATCTCGAATTGTCAGAAAAGAGAGTCACCATTCTTCAATGAATTCCCAGATTTGAGCGAGTTTAAAGACCCACAACCCCTCAAATAAAGGGGAGGCCAGATCCCCTTGAGGAAGGACTCCATTTCCCTGCCAAAAATGTAAACACTTAATCTTTCTCCCAGCCTTCCCCAAAGGGATCTACAGTCTTTTATGAGAGTGACTATTCACTGGAGAAAAGGAAATAATCAGACTTTTCCGATATTACTAAATAATGGCTCTGAACTGATACCTATTTCAGGAGACCCAAAACATCCCTGTGGCCCACCAGTCAGAGAGGGGGGCATACAGAGGTCAGGTTATTAATGAAGTCTTTGTTCTTGTCCATCTCACGGTAGGTCCAGTATTTTCCCGAACTTTTTTTTTTCTGTAGTGATTTCCCTAGTTTCAGAATGCGTAACTGGAATAGACATATTCAGCAACTGGCAGAACCCTCACAATGGATCCCTTCAAATGGGGTAAGTGCTGTTATGGTAGGAAAACCCAAGTGGAAGCCATTAGAACTGCCCCTACCTAGGGAAATATTAAACCAAAAGCAATAACACGTTCCTGGAGGGATTGCAGAGATTACTGCCACCATTGAGGACTTGAAGGATGCAGGGGTGGTGATTCCCACTATATTTCCATTCAGTTTGCCTATTTGGCCTCTGCAATAAACAGTTGGATCTTGGAGAATGACAGTAGATTATCAAAAACTTACCAGGGGGTGATTCCAATTTCAGCTGCTGTTCCAGATGTAGTTTCATTGCTTGAGCAAATTAATACACCTCCTGGTACCTGGTATGCAGCTACTGATCTGGCTAATGCCTTTTTCTCCACTCCTGTTTTGAAGGGACACCAGAAGCAGTTTGCCTTCAGCTGGCAAGCCCAGAAATACACTTTCACTGTCCTACCTCAGGGGTATGTCAAACCTGTTTCAAAGGGCTATCAGAAGCAGTTGACCTTCAGCTGGCAAGGCCAGCAATACGCCTTCACTTGACAACTTCAAAGCTACTTCAATTCTCCAGTCCTATGTCATAATTTAGTCCGCAGGGACCTTGATCATCTTTCTCTTCCACAAGACATCACACTGGTCCATTAGTTTGATGACATTATGCTGATTAGACTTAGTAAGGAAGAAGTGTCACTGGCTCTGGGCTTATTGGTAAAACAATTGCATGATAGAGGCTGGGAAATTAATCCTACAAAAATTCAGGCACCTTCTACCTCAGTGAAATTTCTAGGGGTCCAGTGGTGTGGAGCATGTCAAGATATTCCTTCTAAAGTGAAGGATAAGTTGTTTCATCTGGCTGCTACCACAACTAAAATGGAGGTACAATGCCTAGTGGGTCTGTTTGGATTTTGGAGGCAATGTATTCCTCATTTAGGTGTGCTACTCCAGCCTATTTATCAAGTGACTTGAAAAGCTGCTAGTTTTAATTGAGGTCCAGGGCAATAGAAGGCTCTGTGACAGGTTCAGACTGCTGTGCAAGCCACTATGCCACTTGGACCATATGATCCAGCTGATCCAATGGTGCTTTAAGTGTCCTTGGCAGATAGAGATGCTGTTTGAAGTCTTTGGCAGGCCCCTATTGGTGAATCACAATGCAGACCCTTAGGATTTTGGAGTAAAGCCTTATCATCCTCTACAGATAACTACTCTCCTTTTAAGAAACAGCTTTTGGCTCATTACTGGGCCTTCATAGAAACTGAACACTCAACCATGGAACACCAAGCCACCATGCAGCCTGAACTGCCCACCATGAACTGGGTGTTGTCTGACCCACAGAGTCATAAAGTTGGGTGCGCACAGTAGCACTCCATCATTAAATGAAAGTAGTATATATGAGATCAGGCCTGAGCAGGCCTGAAGGCACAAGTAAGTTGCATGAAGAAGTGGCCCAAATGCCCATGGTCTTCACTCTTATCACATTACTTTCCATTTCCCAGTCTGCACCTATGGCCTTATGGAAAGTTCCTTATGATCAGTTGACTGAAGAAGAGAAAACTCGTGCCTGGTTTACAGATGGTTCTGCAAGATATACAGGCACCACTCAAAAGCGGACAGCAGCACCACAACAGCCCCTTTCTGGGACCTCCCTGAAGAACAGTGGTGAAGGGAAATCCTCTCAATGGGTAGAACTTCAATCAGTGTACCTGATTGTTCACTTTTTTGGAAGGAGAAATGGTCAGATGTGTGATTGTATACTGATTCAAGGGCTGTGGCCAATGGTTTGGCTGGATGGTCAGGAACATGGAAGGAACATGATTGGAAAATTAGAGACAAGGATTTATGGGAAAGAGGTATGTGGATAGAATTCTCTGAATTGTCCAAAGAAGTGAAGATATGCATGTCTCATGTAAATGCTCACCAAAGGGTGACCTCAGCGGAGGATGATTTTAACAGTCAAGCGGATAGGATGACCCGTTCTGTGGAAACCACTCATCCTCTTTCCCTGGCTACTCCCATCATTGCTCAATGGGCTCATGAACAAAGTGGCCATGGTGGCAGGGATGGAGGTTATGCATGGGTCCAGCAACGTGGACTTCCACTCACCAAGGCTGACTTGGCTACAACCACAGCTGAGTGCCAAATCTGCCAGCAGCAGAGACTAACGCTGAGTCCCTGATATGGCACCATCCCTCGAGATGATCACCCAGCAATCTGGTGTCAAGTTGATTACATTGGACCACTTTCATCATGGAAAGGGCAGTGTTTTGTCCTTACTGGAATAGACACTTATTCTGGATATTGATTTGCCTTCCCTGCACACAATGTTTCTGCCAAAACTACCATTTGTGGACTTTCAGAATGCCTTATTCACCATCATGGTATCCCACACAACATTGCTTCCTATCAAAGGACTCACTTCACAACAAATGAAGTGTGGCAGTGGGCCCATGCTCATGGAATTCACTGCTCTTACCATGTTCCTCATCATCCTGAAGTAGATGGCTTGATAGGATGATGGGATGGCTTTCTAAAGACACAATTATGGTGCCAGCTAGGTGGCAATACCTTGCAGGGTTGGGGCAATGTTCTCTAGGAGACTGTGTATGCTCTAAACCAGTGTCCAATATATGGTGCTGTTTCTCCCATAGCTAGGATTCATGGGTCCAGGAATCAAGGGGTGGAAATGGTAGTGGCACCACTCACTGTTACCCCTAGTGACTCACTTGCAAGGTTTTTGCTTCCTGTCCCTGTAACCTTATGCTCTGCAGGTCTAGAGGTCTTAGTTCCAAAGGGAGAAATGTTCCCACCTGGCGACACATCACTGATTCCATTGAACTGGAAGCTAAGAATGTCACCTGGCCACTTTGGGCTCCTTATGTCTCTGGATCAACAGTCAAAAAAGGGAGTTACCATACTGGCTGATGTGATTGATCCTGATTACCAAGAGGAAATCAGATTGATATTACATAATAGAGGTTAAGATTATGTCTGGAATGCAGGAGCTCCCTTAGGGCATCTCTTAGCACTATCATGCCCTGTGATTAAAGTCAACAGAAAACTACACCAACTCAATTCTGACATGGCTACTAATGGCCCAGGTCCTTCAAGAATGAAGGTTTGGGTCACCCCACCAGGCAAAGAACCATGACTAGCTGAGGTGCTTGTTGAGGGCAAAGAGAATACAGAATGGGTGGTGGAAGAAGGTAGTTCTAAATACCAGATATAGCCACGTGACCAGCTGAAAAAATGAGGACTGTAATTGTTATGAGTTTCTGCTTTGTATGTGTGCACCAAATATTTTTGTTTTCTTTACTTATAAAACATAAGATGTAAATGAGGTTAGTGTGTTTTCAGTTGTACGTGTGCTAGCTGCATCATGTTAGGCTCAAGAATGAGTTTGTAGTTGTTTTTACTCAGAGATTATGTACAGTTTAAGGAGATGTGTACATTTGCTAAGTTGACAAGGGGTGGACTGTGGTGGTTATGATTGTGTGTAAACTTGGCTGGGCCATAATTCTCAGCATTTATATGGGATCACTTCCATGATGGAATCTGGTCTGAGTAGCCAGTTCATCAAAGAGGAATTTCCTTAGGGTAGTGGCCTGCATCCGAATATAAGCAGGCGTTCTGGATTTTTGCTTGCTCTGGACTCTGTGGCTGCCTCCTGTTCATCTGAGCTCCAGTTCTTGGGGCTTGAGCTATCAGCTTCTCTGTTGACCTTGGGATTCATCAATCTTCACAGCCTGTGAGCAAGAGCTCTGCCTTCTGACCTGCTGATATTGAGTTTGCCAGCCCCTCTGGCTATGTAAATCGAGAGAAGCCTTTATTCTGATCCTTGGACTTGGGACTTTCCAGCCTCTACAATCGAGTGAGCTGTTTCCTTGATATAAATCTCTATATATATTTATATGCTTTACTGGTTTTCCTTCTCTAGAGAACTCAGCCTAAGACAGCAAGAATGGTTCATCATTAGAAAATCAATCAAAATAATCCACCACACAAATAAAAGAAAATAAAAGTGTCACATGATCATCTCAATTGTTGTAGAAAAGGCATTTGACAAATTCCAACACCCAGTCCTGACAAAAACTCTCAATAACATAGTTGTAGAAGGGAAATCCTCTGCATAATAAAGGGTATCTATACAAAACCAAATTCCAACATCATTCCTAATGGAGAGAAGCTGAAAACATTCCCCCTGCCAACAGGAACAAGACAAGTATGCCCTTTATCACCACACTTATTTAACATTGTGCTAGAAATCCTAGATAGAGCAACAAGGTAAGGAAAAAAAGGGCATCCAAATTTGTAAAGAAGAAGTAAAACTATCCTTATTTGCGAATGATATGACACTATACATACAGAACCCAAAACACTCCACAAGAAAACTACTGGAACTAATAGGAAGTTTCAGCAGAGTGGCAGGATACAAGATAAGCATACAAAAATCAGTTGGATTCCTTTATATCAATAAAGAGAATTATGAAAAGGAAATCAATAGTCCCTTAAAAAGAAAAATACTTAGGAATAAATCCAACCAGGGACCAATACAAAGAAAACTACAGAACACTACTGCAAGAAACCAAAAGAGACCTATATAAATGGAAAAACATATCATGCTCATGGATAGGTAGACTCAATATTGTGAAAATGTCAATTTTATCCAAAGCAATCTACAAATACAATGTAATCCTGAGAAGACAATATAAAGTACTATAATGAAATGTGCAAAGACCTGGATTTAGAAAACCAAAAGAACAGACTGCATTTCTCAAGCTGAAAGAACTGAAGAGAAAATCCAATCTCTGAGTTGCAATACTGAAGGATTCTACTGGGAAAGTATTGAACAATGCAAGAAGCATCAAAAGAAGATGGAAGGAATACACAGTCACTGTACCAAAATAATTTGTTGACATTCAACCATTTCAGGAGGCAGCATATGATCAAAACCGGTGGCACTGAAGGGAGAAGTCAAAGCTGCACTGAAGGCATTAGCAAAATAAAGGCTCCAGGAATTGATGGAATAACAGTTGAGATGTTTCAACAAATGGATACAATGCTGGAAGCACTCATTTGTTGGGGCCAGAAATTTTGAAGACCCTTATCTGGCCAACCGACAGGAAGAGATTCATATTTGTGCCCATTCCAGAGAAAAGTGATCCAACAGAAATTGTAAATTATTGAACATTATCAGTAATATCACACACAAGTAAAATTTTGCTGAACATAATTTAAAACAGTTGCAGCAATACATCAACAGGGGACTGCCAGAAGTTCAAGCTGGATTCAGAAGAGGGCATGAAACAAGGGATATCATTGCCTATGTCAGATGGATCTTGGTTAAAAGCAGAGAATACCAGAAAAACATTTAGCTGTGTTTTATTAGCTATGCAAAGGCATTTGGCTGTGTGGATTATTAAAAAAATATATGGTTAAAATTGCAAAGAATGGGAATTCCAGAACACTTACATTCATGTGGAACTTGTACATAGTCCAAGAGCCAATAGTTTGAACAGAGCAAGGGAATACTGCATGGTTTAAAATCAGAAAAGTTGTGCAGAAGGTTTGCATCTTTTCACTACAGTTATTCAACCTGTATGTTGAACAAATAATCCAAGTAGCTGGACTATATGAAGTAGAACACGGCATCACGATTTGAGGAAGACTCATTAACAAGCTGATATGCCGATGACACAATCTTGCTTGCTGAAAGTAAGTGAACTTGAAGCACTTACTGATGAAGATCAAAGACTTCAGTATGGATTACACCTCAACACAAAGAAAATAAAAATCCTCACAAATGGACCAATAAGTTACATCATGATAAACAAAAAAAAATATTGCAGTTGTCAAGGATTTTATTTTACTTGAATCCACTATCAACACCCATGCAAGCAGCAGTCGAGAGATCATACAACATATTTCACCTGGCAAATCTGCTGCAAAAAAACCTCTCTAAAGTGTTAAAGAGCAAAGATGTTTTGAGGACTAAGGTGCACCTCACCCAAGCCATGGTATTTTCAATCATTTCCTATGAATGGTAAAGCTAGACAAGGAATAAGGAAGACTGAAGAAGAATTGATGCCTTTGGATTATGGTGTTGGAGAATATTGAATATACCATGGACTGCCAGAAGAACAAAGAAATCCGTTTTGGAGGAAGTCCAGCCAGAATGCTCCTTAGAAGCAAGAATAGCAAGACTTTGTGTCATGTATTTGGACATTTTATTGGGAGGGACCAGTTCCTGAGGAAGGATATCATGCTTGGTAAAGGAGAGAGCTAGCAAAAAAAGAGGAAGACACTCAATGAGATTGATTGACATAGTGGCTGCAACAATGGGGTCAAACATAGAAATGATTGTGAGGATGGTGCAGTATCAGGCAGCATTTCCTTCTGTTGTACATAAGGTCGCTGTAAGTTGGAACAACTCCACAGCAGCTAACCACCACAACAACAATGTAAGGTGTTAATACTAGGGTAAACTGGATGTGGAATATAGGAGAACTCTCTGTACTGTCTTCACTATAATTCTGCAAATCTAAAACTCTTCTAAAATAAAAACATTTAAACAGAAAATAAAAACAGACCAAATGCAAAAAAGAAGAAAAAATAATAGAAAGTGGACAAATGATATGAAGAGGCATTTTACTAAAAAGGATATGTAGATCACACATTAGATGTTTAACATCACTACTGATTAGGGAAATGCAAATTAAGATCATGAAGAAATATCAAAACGTACATATTAGAATAGCTAAAATAAAACATGACAATAGCAAATGTTGGTGAGGATGCAATAAAATGGAAATCCTCATACAATGGTGGAGGGAATGTAAAATGATACAATCACTCTTCAAAATAGCCTGATAATTTCTTTCACAATTAAGTGTACCATTGTCATATGAGGGAGCCCTAGCGGTGGAATCATTGAGCACTGAGATGCTGATGGGAAGGTTGGCAGTTCAAACCAACTCATGTCTGTGAAGGAGAAATACTTGGAGCTCTGATCCTGTAAAGATTAAAAAAAAAAAAAGTTACAGCCTAGAAATCCCTATGGGGCTGTTCTGCTTTGTCATGTGAGATCACTATGAGTAGAAATCGGCTCAATATAATCTAACAACAACTTCCCATATGACCCATGTCTTCATTTCTTAAGGCTTCCATAACAAAATACCACAAAGTGGGTGGCTTTATATAACAGTTCTGGAGGCTACAAGTCCAAAATCAGGGTATCAGCCATATTGGTTCCTACAGAGGGATTTGAGAGAAAAATTGTTTCATGCCTATCTTTTAGTTTCTGGTTACTGCCAAAAATCCTTAGCATTTCTTTGCTTGTAGATGGACCCTCAAATGTTGTCTTCCCCCTGTGTGTAATTCTTCATGTCTGTTCTCCCTTTTATAAAACACTACTCAGAAGAGATGTCATTAAGTGATAACATCTACAAAGAAAAACCTTTTCTTTTGGTGAGACACAATTCAATCCATAACACTTCATCCCAAGGCCTCCCTGAAAATTCATGACCATTCCAGTATCCCCCAAAGTCTTAATCCATTCCTCCATTCACTCTAAGAACAAAATGTCATTTTCTCAATCAGATATGGGTGAGGCTTTAGGTATGGTCCATCCAAGGGAAAAATTCCTCACCATCTGTAGACTTCTGCAACCCAGAATACATGTTATCTGTTTCCAAAGTACGATGATGAGACAGACATAGATAGTTATTTTCATGCCAAAAGGGAGAAACTGGAGGGCAAGAAGGGTCATGGGTATTAAGTAATTCCAAAACCTAGCAGGGCAAATTTCATTAGATCTCGGTAGGTAAACGGGTAAACAAACTGTGGTATATCTATACCATATAATACTGACTAGCAATAAAAAGGAACAAACTATTGATAGATGCAACAAATGTGATGGATTGCAAGGGCATGTACTCAGTGAAAAAAGCCATGTCAAAAGGTCACATACAAAGTGATTCCAATTATAAATTATTCTTAAAATGACAAAATTATAGAAATGTAAATCAGGTTAGTGGTGCCATGATTTAGGGATGGTATGGAGCAGAGACCTTGTGTAATTATAAAGGGGTATCACAAAGAAAATCTTTGCGGTGATGAAATAATTCTGTATCGATCGTGGTGGTAGTTACATGAATCTATACATGCAATAAGAGGCCTATACACACATTGAATCAATCATAATTTCCTACTTTTGATATTATACTATAATTATATAAAATGGAACCATTGAGAGAAATTGGGTGAAGTATATATGGGATCTTTCTATGCTATCTTTGTAGCTTCCTGTAAATCTATAATTATTTAAAGTTAAAAAATCAAAAAAAAATTAATAGGATGAAGGTGAAAATTCTGCTAAGTTGGCAAATGGTATGGATAGAAAATTCACAAAAGAAAAAATGCAAAATGTCTACAAACACAAAAACACTTTAAACCTCAAAAATACTATTAAAACATTGAAAAATTAAATTTTTGATCTAGTATATTTGCAAAGATTATTCAAATTATAATAACCTGTGTTATTTAGGATGCAGGATAAGGAACGCATTCCTCAACTACTACTATTCTGAGAATTCAAATTGTAGAAATTTCTCTAGGTAAACTGTCACCAAGTATCATCAGTGTTAGCAATAAACATATTGATTTTCCCAGCATTCTGCTTTCAGAAATTTATCTTAAAGAAATAAGTAGAGATGTGAAAATTGATGAATGTATAAAAATATTTATTGTAACATACAAGAGTTAAAAATTGGAAGTGGCTGAAATTACTAGCATTAGGGGACTGGTTAACTAATTATGTTATATATTTACAATGAAATTATTATGCAGCCACTAAAAATGAGGTAGAATAGTAGTCACTGATATGAGCAAATTATGACAATATCTTTACATATCATCAAGGATGAGTTTGTCTGCCAGTAAAAGAAAACCTTAACTCAAAGTGAGTTAAACAATAAGGATATTCATTTCCTCATATAAGTGGAAGCCCAGAGTTAAGGAAAACTCCTGGCTCAGTTCAATGGTTGACTCAAGATGTCATCAGCGACAAGGCCTTTGTTGCGTTTACTCAGTTGTTCATCTTCAGTGTTGGCTGGGATTAGTTTATTTTATTGGAGACACATATTTTTTTTTCATACCCATCAAAAAAAAAAACCCATCAGGAGACAGTAAATTCCTTTCCTGAAACTTGGTATATAAATCCTCCCTTTCAAACTCATTGGGCCAATTTAGATTTCATGACAATCCCAGGAAATCTTATTATATTGCTATATAGATTTCATGCACTGATTGAATTAGACTTTTCAGGATACCTCTTTGGAGCTGTGGATGAAAGGGTACTTGAACAAAATTACAACTTTGTTAGAAAGGCATATGAATGTGGGTAGGCAAAGAAAAGAAAACAAAAACACTACATCTTTAGTGATAATTTTAACTGCCTGGAACAATTTGCCTTATGCTTTTCTTCTGGTAATAGAATCCAATCTTCTTTAGGGATATCCTTTCCATGTGATATGTGTGGGGATGACTTCTACATCCTGCCCACTCTTTCTAGGCCTAGATAGTCAGAATAGACCCATTTTCTCAGGTGCAAATGATTGGTTCGAGGCTGAGTACTTCACAGAATTTTACTTTATATATATGGAAAGAGGCGTTTGTTTTCCTGGTATTGCTTGCTATAATGATAATGTAATGCTGGAGCTGACAAGACCACCTTTGCTACCACATGAAGAGGACATGGCTGAAAACAAAGCCAATGCGTAAGAAGGTAGAGCCAAGTGAGGAAGAAACACAGAGTCCTGAAAACACCTTCTCCTTACTTTATATTTCAACTGCAATTCATTACTAAATGTTTGAGATTTACCCTTAAAATATATCTAGAATACAGTAATATCTAATCACCTCTAGCACTTCCAATCTAGTCCATGCCATCTACATCTTTCTTCTAGAGTAGTACAATAGCTTCCTATTAGATGTTTCTTCCACTGTTTTCCCCTCCAGTCAATTCACAACATACCAGCCAGAATGAACTTTTGAAAATGTGAATCAAATCATATTAATGTACTACTAAAATCCTTATCGTGTCTTCCCACGACAATTAGAATAAATTTCAAAATCCTTTTATGGCATCCAAGATCCTCGGTGATCTGGTCCTTGCCTACCTTTTCAAACTCATCCTCACTGTCAGCTTCTCTCAGTCAACATAGATTTTTCTTTCGGTAGCAGCTTTATTGAGATATAATTCACACACAATATGATTCACCCATTTAACATGTACAATACAATTATTTTTGCTATATTCACAGCAGTCCAACCATTGCCACAATCAATTTTAGAACATTTCAATTACCCAAAAAGAATCTCTACACTCTCTGGATATGACTCCCTCAATCTCTCCATCCACACTAAACCAAACCCGTTGTCATCGAGTCAAATTTCAACTCATAGTAACCCTATATGACAGAGTAGAACTGCCCCATAGAATTTCTAAGGCTGTAATCTTTGTGGAAGCATACTGCCACACCTTTCTTCCATGGATCATCCACACTAGCCCTACTCAACTCCATTGCCATTGAGTCGAATCCAACTGGCAGCAACCCTACAAGACAGAGTAGAACTTCCTCACAGGTTTCCCAAAGCTGTAAATCTTTGTGGAAGCAGACTGCCACATCTTTCTCCTGTGGAGAGGCTAGTGGGTTTGAACCACCAACCATTCAGTTAGCAGCCAAGTACTTAACTTCTGTGCCACCAGAGCTCCTTACACAAACCCTAGACAACCACTAACATACATATATGTTATTAGGTA
Organism: Loxodonta africana; assembly: GCF_030014295.1. Taxonomy (NCBI): domain Eukaryota; kingdom Metazoa; phylum Chordata; class Mammalia; order Proboscidea; family Elephantidae; genus Loxodonta; species Loxodonta africana. The sequence continues at coordinate 110,993,003 of NC_087369.1, forward strand.
GGTACTCTCAAGTCAATTTCAACTCATACTGACCATATATCACAGAGTATAACTGTCTCATAGGACTTTCGAGGCTGTAACCTTTATGGCCACCCCATGTCTGTCAGTTTGTCATACTGGAGGGCTTGCATGTTGCTGTGATGCTGAAAGCTATGCCACCGGTATTCAAATACCAGCAGGGTCACCCATGTTGGATAGGTTTCTGCTGAGCTTGCAGACTAAGATAAGGAAGAAGGACCTGGTGATCTACTTCTGAAAGGAATTATCCAGTGAAAACCTTATGAATAGCAGCATAACATTGTCTGATATAGTGCCAGAAGATGAGCCCCTCAGGTTGGAGGCACTTAAAAGACAACTGGGCAAGAGCTGCCTCCTCAAAGTAGAGTTGACCTTAATGATGCAGATGGAGTCAAGCTTTTGGGACCTTAATTTGCTAATGTGACACTGCTCAAAATGAGAAGAAATGGCTGCAAACATTCATTAATAATCAGAAAGAAATATGAATGTAGGAAAATTGGAAATCATCAAAAATGTAATGGAACGCATAAACATCAATATTCTAGGCATCAGGGAGCTGAAATGGAGTGGTAATGGCCATTTTGAATCGGAAAATCATATGGTCTACTATGCCGGGAATGACAAATTGAAAAGAAATGACATTGCATTCATGGAGAAAAAGAACATTTCAAGATCTATCCTGAAGTACGACACTGTCAGTGATAGGATAATATCCATACTCCTAGAAGGAAGACCAGTTAATGTGACTATTATTCAAATTTACACAGCAACCACTAAGGCCAAAGATGAAGAAACTGAAGATTTTTACCAACTTCTGACCCCACCCACTCTGCAGTCTAACATTGATTGAACATACAAACATGATACATTGGTAGTTACAGGTAACTGGAATGTGAAAGCTGGAAACAAAGAAGATGGATCAGTAGTTGGAAAATATGGCCTTGGTGATAGAAATGATGTCTGAGATCACATGATAAAATTTTTGGAAGACCAACAACTTCTTCACTGCAGGCACCTTTTTTTTAACGACACGAACGGTGACTATAGACATGGACCTCAATAGATAAAATACACAGTAATCAAATTGACTAAATCTGGGAAAGAGGCGATGAAAAAGCTCAATATCATCAGTCGGAACAAAGCCAGGGGCCGATTGTGGAAAAGACCATCAGTTGCTCATACTCAAGTTCAAGCTGAAGCAAATTAGAATAAGTCTATAAGAGCCAAGTATGACCTTGAGTATATTCCGCCTAAATTTGAGACCATCTCAGGAAGAGATTTGATGTGTTGAACACTAATGACCAAAGACCAGATGAGTTGTGGAATGACATCAAGGACATCACACATGAAGAAAGCAAGAGGTCATTAAAAAGACAGGAAAGAAAGAAAAGGCCAAAATGGATGTCAGAAGGGACTCTGAAACATGTTCTTGAATGCCGAGTAGCTAAAGTAAACAAAAGAAATGAGGAAGTAAAAGCTGATCAGAAGATTCCAAAGGGTGGCTTGAGAAGACAAAGTATTAGAATGAAATGTGTAAAGATCTGGAGTTAGAGAACCAAAAGGTAATAGCACTCTTGGCATTTCTCAAGCTGAAAGAGCTGAAGAAAAATTCAAGCCTCAACTTGCAATAGTGAAAGATTCTATGAGGAAAATATTAAACGACACAGGAAGCATCAAAAGATGGAAGGAATACACAGAGTCACTGTACCAAAAAGAATCATTTTACGTTCATCCATTTCAGGAGGTAACATATGATCAGGAGCCAAAGGTACTGAAGGAAGAGGTCCAAGCTGCACTGAAGGCATTGGTGAGAAACAAGGCTCCAGGAATTGATGGAATGTCAGATGAGATGCTTCAACAAACCGATGCAGCACTGGAAGTGCTCACTGGTCTATGCCAAGAAATTTGAAAGACAGCTATTTGGCCAACCAACTGGAAGAGATCCATGTTTATGCCCATTCCAAAGAAAGGTGATCAAACAGAATGTGTAAATTACTGAACAATATCACTAATATCACACTCAAGTAAAATTTTGCTGAAGATTATTCAAAAGAGGCTGCAGCAGTACATTGACAGGGAACTGCCAGAAATACAAGCTGGATTCAGAAGAGGATATGGAACTGGGGATATCATTGCTGATGTCAGATGGATCATGGCTGAAAGCAGAGAATACCTGAACAGCGTTTACCTGTGTTTTATTGACTTTGCATAGACATTCAACTGTGTGAATCATAACAAATTATGGATAACATTGCAAAGAATGGAAATTCCAGAACACTTAATTGTGTTCATGAGGGAATTGTACATAGATCAAGAGGCAATCGTTCCAACAGAACAAGGAGATACTGCGTAGTTTAAAGTCAGGAAAGGTGTATGTCATGATTGTATCTTTTTAGCATACTTGTTCAGTCTGTATGCTGAGCAAATAATCCAAGAAGCTGGACTCTATGAAGAAGAACGGGGCATCAGGTTTGGGGAAAGACTCATTAACAACCTGCATTATGCAGATGACACAACCTTGCTTGCTGAAAGTGAAGAGGACTTGAAGCGCTTACTGATGAAGATCAAAGACTACATCCTTCAGTATGGATTACACCTCAACATAAAGAAAACAAAAATCCCCACAACTGGACCAGTAAGCAACATCATGATAAATGGAGAAAAGATTGAAGTTGTCAAGGATTTAATTTTGGATCCACGATCAACACCCATGGAAGCAGTAGCCAAGAAATCAGATGATGTATTGCACTGGGGAATCTGGCAAAAGACCTCTTTAAAGAGTTAAAAAGCAAAGTAGTTACCTTGAAGACTAAGGTGCTCCTGACCCAAGCCTTGGTGTTTTCTGTTACCTCATATGCATGCGAAAGCTGGACAATGAATAAGGAAGACCGAAGAAGAATTGACTCCTTTGAATTATGGTGTTGGCATAGAATATTGAATTTACCATGGACTGCCAAAAGAACTAATCCGTTTTGGAAGAAGTACAGCCAGAATGCCCCTTAGAAGCAGGATGGTGAGACTTCATCTCATATACTTTGGACACTTTATCAGGAGGGCTCAGTCCCTGGAGAAGGACATCATGCTTGGTAAAGTACAGTGTCAGTAAAAAAGGGGATGCCCCTCAACGAGATGTGTTGACACAGTGGCTGCAACAGTGGGCTCAAGCATAACAATGATTGTGAGAACGGCACAGGATCAGGCATTGTTAAATTTTCTTGCACATATGGTTGCTCTGAGTCAGAATGGACTCGACAACAATAGGTTTGTTTGTTTGGTGACTAATTATGTTTGTTACAGGTTGAATTGTGTCCCCCCAACATGTGTGTCAACTTGGCTAGGCCATGGTTCCCAGTATTAGGTGATGGTCCACAATTTTATGATCTGATGTGATTATCCTAAGTGATGTAAATCCTCTTTGATTTTAATGAGTCAGGGTTAGAGACAGTTATGTTAATTAGGCAGGATCCAATCTACAGGATTAATTTTTATCTTGAGTAAATCTCTTTTGACATATAAAAGAGAGAAGCCAGGAGAGAAGGTAGGGACCTCATTACCACCAAGCAAGAAAAGCCAGGAGCAGAGCGTGTCCTTTGAACCTGGGGTCCCTGCACAGAGAAGCTCCTAGAACAAGGGAGAATTGATGACAAGGATCTTCCCCCAGACCCGACAGAGGGACAAAGCCTTCTCCTGGAGCTGGTGCCCTGAGTTGGGACTCCTAGCCTCCTAAGTCGTGAGAAAATAAATCCCTGTATGTTAAAGCCACCAATTTGTGGTATTTCTGTTATAGCAGCACTAGATAACTAAGATAATGTTGAACTCCTTTTTATGTTCTTTTTGCCTATTTGTACATCTTTTTTGGAGGAATGCCTATTCATATCTTCTGCCCACCTTTAACTGGGTTAATTATCTTTGTATTATTGATCCGTAAGTGTTCTTTATATATTCTTTTTTTTCTCTCTTCAACGTCTCTGTGGACTGTGGTGAGATTTACAGACACAGGGAAGGCTGAGGGAGAAACAGGTTAGAGACATGATTACAGAAAGATAGTATGGTATGTGAGCAGGGGAAAAGTGCGGCAGTACTCTGATCACCAAATAGGGTCCCTCCTCACAAAAAGACCACTCCCTTCTTTGCCTGTCAGTTCCAACTTCAGGGCAGATTTGTTCTGTGACCGGAAGCACGTGTCATCCCTCAACATTGTCCATCTTCGTTGACTCTCTTCTTAATGCAGATTCTTCCATGATATTGGTAACGGACTGTCAATCAGTCTGAGTCTTCAATTTAATGTGCATTTTCATTTTTTTACTGTTACTGCATGCATATTTTAATAGGAAATTAGCTGCAGTTGAAGAGGGATGCCAGCTAGGCATCTTTTTGAACTAGAAGTCTATTATTTAGTTTTGTAAAATGATATCACTAAACGTGGCATCATTCATGTGTATGAGTGCAACTGAGAGTGTGCTTATGTCAGATTTTCCTTCATATAGATTTTCCTTCAGACTTACAGTATGGAGTGAATTACACTGGACTTAAACTCATATGGCCTAATTTTGAAACTGCTTCATTTGCTGGAATATACGTTAGAAAGGTATTGAGAAAATTAAATCAGGTACTATGTATCATCTGGTACATTGTAGGTCCTTCATAAATACTTTTCTTTTCTATTAACTTTCTGCCCCCCCTTTTGCTAATGATACTCTTCTTTTATCAAGTATATGACCATTGGACACCCCTGTAGAAGCTGATTTTATACATTAAAGGCAGTATTCTCTTTTCAACTCTACTGGGAGCTATTTAATATTTTTCACTTCTTGCTTTCCAATTTTATTTATTTACTTTATTGTACTTTGGATGGTTTACAGAGAAAATGAGTTTCTCATTAAACAGTTAATACACATATTGTTTTGTGACATTGGTTGCTAACCCCATGACATGTCAACACTCTCCCCTTCTCGACCTTGGGTCTCTCATTACCAGCTTTTCTTTAAATATTCTTGATATAAGTCCCTTATCAGATATTTGATTTGAAAATATTTTCTTCCCTTTAGGGGGTGGTCTTTTACTTTCATGAGTGCCCTTTGATACACAAAGTTGTGTTTGTTTGTTTTTAATTTTTATTTAGTTCAATTTATCTATTTTTTCTTTGCTTGCTTGTGTTTTAGGTGTTGCATCTAAGACACCATTGTCTAATCTAAGATCACAAAAGTTTACCCCTTTTCTTCCAAAAGTTTATAGTTTTAGCCCTTACATTTAGGCTTTTGATCCCTTTTAAGTTAATTTTTGTATATGACGTGAGGCAGAGTTTCAGCTTGATTCTTTGGTATGTGAATACCCAGTTGTACCAGCACAATTTCCTGAAAAGACCATTCTTTCCCCCGTTGAATTGTCTTGCACTCTTGTCAAAAATCAATTGATCGTAAATGTAAGAATTTATTTCTAGATCCTCAATTCTCTTTCATTTATCTCTATATTCTTAAGCCAGTACTATACTTTTTTTTGTTTATATGTTTGTTTTGTTATTTTTTACATTATATATATTTTTAATTTTGTTGTTGCTGAGAATATGCACAGCAAAACACACACCAATTCAACCATTTCCACATGTACAATTCAGTGACATTGACTACATTCTTCCAGTTGTGCAACAATTCTCACTCTCTTTTTCTGAGTTGTTCCTTCACCATTAATATAAATTCACTGCCCCCTAATGTTTTATCTAAACTTTCAAGTTGCTGTTGTCACTTTTATCCCACAGAGCTAGTTTGTAAAAGAGTGTAATGCTCAAGGAAGACTTTTTTTAAAATTAGTTAAGCTAAGCTATTGTTTGGTTTTAAGAAGACTTCAGGGGATATTTTTGGTTTAAGGTTTAAAGATGATCTCAGGGCAATAGTTTCAGGGGTTGATCCAGCCTCCATGGCTCAAAAGTTTCAAGTCCAAGAGAATTTGAAATTCTGTTCTAAATTTTCACCCTTTCAATTAGAATTCTTCTATAATATCTTTGATCAAAATTTTCAATAATGGTAGCCAGGCACAATCCAGTTCCTGTCTCATGGCAAAGGAGACAATTGTTCATGGAAGCAATTAGCCACACATTCCATATCCTCCTCCTATTCCTGACTCTTCTTCCCCTGTTGCTCCAGTCAAATAGAGATGAATTGTTGTGACTTGGATGGTCATTTGTAAGCTTCTAAGATTCCAGGCACTATGCAATGAACTAGGAAGTAGAACAGAAGCACTAACCACATTATTAGGCCAATTAACTGGGGTGTCCCATGAAACCATGACCCTGAAGCTCCTAACCATGGAACCAAATCCCATGAGGTGTTTGCTTGTACATAAGCAGCTTCAGCAGCTACTCTCTCTCTCCCTCTTTTTTTTTTTGTTTGTTTGTCATTGGTGTAAATATATCTATCACATAACTTTTGCCAATTCAACTTTTTACAGGTGTACAAATTATTGACAGTAATTACAATAATAGGCTGTGCAACCTTACCCTTAATCAATGCGATTTTTCCATCACCATTAGCCCCCTTTTTCCCCCTTCCCTCTTGCCCCTGGGAACCACTAATAAACTTTGGTCTCTATATATTGGCTTTTCCTTGTCTTTTTATATAAGTGAGTTCATTAAATATTTATCCTTTTATGACTGACTTATTTTACTCATCACAATGTCTTCAACATCCATCCATAATGTAAATCTTTTATTTATGGTTGCTTTGTAGTAACATCTGAAATCAAGAATTGTGAGTGCAATTAGGCTAGAAAAAGAAATAAGGGACATCCAAATTGGCAACGAAGAAGTAAAAGTATCTCTATTTGCAGACGCTGTGATTTTATACACAGAAAACGCTAAGGAATCCAAAACAAAGCTACTGAAACAAAGAGAAGAGTTGAGCAGAGTATCAGGATAGAAGATAAACATATAAAAATCAGTTGGATTCCTCCACGTCAACAGAGAGAACGTTGAAGAGGAAATCACCAAATCAATACCACTTACAGTAGCCACCAAGAAGATAAAATACTTAGAAATAAATCTAACCAGAGACATAAAATACCTATATAGAGAAAACTACAGCACACTACTGCAAGAAACCAAGAGACCTACATAAGTGGAAAAACATACCTTGCTCATGGATAGGAAGACTCAACATTGTGCAAATGTCTATTCTGCTCAAAGTGATCTATAGAAACAATGCAATCTCAATCCAAATTACAATGGCATTTTTTAATGAGATGGAAAAACAAATCACCAACTTTATATGGAAGGGGAAGAGGCCCCAGATAAGTAAAGCATTATTGAAAAAGAAGAAAAAAATGAGAAGCCTCACACTACCTGATTTTAGAACACCCACAGTAGTCAAAACAGCCTGGTACAGCAACAGATATATCAACCAATGGAACAGAATTGAGAATCCAGACATAAATCCAACCACCTATGAGCAGCTGATATTTCACAAACGCCCAAAGTCTATTAAATGGGGAAAAGATGGTCTCTTTAACAAATGGTGCTGGCATAACTGGACATCCATCTGCCAAAAATGGAACAAGACCCATACCTCACACCATGCACAAAAACTAACTCAAAATGAATCAGACCTAAATATAAAACCAAAGTGATAAAGGCCATGGAAGAAAAAACAGGGACAACACTAGGAGCCCTAATATATGGCATAAACAGCATAGAAAACATTACTGACAATGCATAAACACCAGAAGATAAACTAGATAACTGGGAGCTCCTAAAAATCAAACACTTATGTTCATCCAAAGACTTCACCAAAACAGTAAAAAGACTACCTACAGACTAGAAAAGAGTTTTTGGCTATGACAAATCCGATCAGCCTCTGATCTCTAAAATTTACATGATACTGCAAAAACTCAACTGCAAAAAGACAAATAACCCAATTTAAAAATGGGCAAAAAATATGAACAGGCACTTCACCAAAGAAGACATTCAGGCAGTTAACAGATACCTGAAGAAATGCTCATGATCATTAGCCATTAGAGAAATGCAAATCAAAACTACAATGAGATACCATCTCACCCCAACAACAACAAAAAAAGGCTGGCATTAATTCCAAAAACAGAAAATAATAAATGTTGGAGAGGTTGTGGAAAGACTGGAACACTTATACACTGCTGGTGGGAAAGTAAAATGGTACAATCACTTTGGAAATCAATTTGGTGCTTCCTTACGAAGCTGGAAATAGAGTTAACCTTTAGGTTAGCAGCCGTAGCATTGCCGCAGCACTTAACCACTACACCATCAGGGTTTCCAGAACTACCATACGATCTAGCAATCCCACTCCTCAGAATATATCCTAGAAAAATAAAAGCCTTCACACGAACAGATATATGCACACCCATGTTTATTGCAGCACTGTTCAGCAAAAATATTGAAAAAACCAAGGTGCCCATCAACGGATGGATGGATAAACAAATTTTGATATATATCCACACAATGGAATACTAAGCAATGAGAAAAAACAACAATGAATCTGTGAAACATCTCATAACATGGAGGTATCTGGAAGGCATTATGCTGAGTGAAATTAGTCATTTGCAACAGGACAGATATTGTATGAGACTGCTATGATAGGAACACATGGAAAAGCTTAAATACAGAAGAAAATATTCTTTGATGGTTACTAGGGTGGGAAGGGAAAAAAGAAGGAGGGGGAATTCACTAATTGGATAGTAGACAAGAACTACTTTAGACGAAGGGAAAGACAACACTTAATACAGGGTATGTCAGCACAACTAGACAACCAAAAGCTAAGAAGTTTTCTGAATATAACCAAACTCTTCGAAGGCCAGAATAGCAGGGATAGGGGTCTGGAGACAATGGTTTCAGGAGACATCTAGGTCAATTGGCATAACAAAATGTATTAAGAAAACATTCTGCATCCCACTTTGGTGAGTGGTGTCTGGGGTCTTAAACACTAGCAAATGGCCATCTAAGATGCATCAGTTGGTCTCAACCCACCTGGAGAAAAGGAGAATGAAGAACACCAAAAACACAAGGTAAATATGAGTCCAAGAGACAGAAAGGGGCACATAAATCAGAGACTACATCAGCCTGAGACCGGAAGAACTAGATGGAACCCAGCTACAGCTGATGATTGCCCTGACAGGGAACACAGCAGAGAATCCCTGATGGATCAGGAGAACAGTGGGATGCAGACCTCAAATTCTAGTAAAAAGACCAGACTTAATGGTCTGACTGAGACTGGAGGGACCCCAGAGGTCATGGCCTCCGGACCATCTGTTAGCCCTAGAATGGAACCATTCCCAAAACCAACTCTTCAGACAGGGATTGGACTGGACTATAAGACAAAATGATACTGATGAGGAGTTAGCTTCTTGGCTCAGGTAGACGCATGAAACTATGTGGGCAGCTCCTGTTTGGAGGCAAAAATGAGAAGGCAGAGGGGGACAGGAGCTTGTTAAATGGATTTGGGGAGCACAGGGAGGAGAGGAGGAGTGTCCTGTCACATTAGGGGGAGAACAGCTAGGGTTACATAGCAAGGTGTGTATAAATTTTTGTAAGAGAGGCTGACTTGATCTGTAAACTTTCACTTAAAGCAAAATAAAAAAGAATTATGAGTGCTTCAATTTCTTCTTTTTCAAGACAGTTTTGGATATTATGGTTCTCTTTCAGTCCCATATGAATTTTAGGAGTAGCTTGTCAATTTCTACAAAGAATCCAGCTGGTGTCCTCTTAGGGGTTGAGTTGAATCTGTAGATCAATTTGAGGAGTATTTCTATATTAACAACATTAAGTCGTTTAGTTCATGTACATGAAATGTCTTTACCTTTATTTAGATCCTCTGTATTTCAACATTTATTTCAGAGTATACATTTTGCACTTTTGTTAAATTTATTTTTATGTATTTTATTCTTTGCATATTATTGTAAAGGGAATTGTTCCCTTAGATTCAGTTTTGGATAGTTCATTTCTGTTGTATGAAATACAGCTGATTTTTTGTATTTTGACTCCGTATTCTGCAACCTTGCTGAATTTGCTAATCAGTTCTAATAGTTTTTTAATTGATTTCTGAAATGTTCTATATACAAGATTATGTCATCTGCAGATAGTTTTACTTATTTTTTTACAATCCGAATGCCATTTATTTCTTTTTATTGCATTGGTTAGAGCATTCAGTACAATGTTGAATGGAAATGGTGAGAGATACATTCTTGTCTTGTTTCTGATTTGGGGGATTAAGATACAGTCTTTCAACATAAAATATGATGTTCACTATTTTGTGTGTGTTGTGTGTGTATGTGTGCAGATGTCCTTTGTCAAGCTGAGCAACTTCCCTTCTATTGCTACAATGTGGAGTGCTTTTATCGTGAAAGGGTTTTAATTTTGTTAAATGGTTTTTCTGTCTCTTGAGATGTTCATGTGATTTCTGTTCTGTATCCTATTAATTGACTTTTGGTTGCTAAAATGACCTTGCATTCTCAGGATAAATCCCACTTGGTCATATTATATATTATCCTTTTAAGATGCTGCTGGATTCGTTGTGCTAGTACATTCAAAAGACACCATGGTGTAGTTTTCTTTCGTGTGTGTGGTGTCTCTTGTCTGGTTTTGGCATCAAGGTAATATTGGCCTCATAGAATGAATGGGAAAGTGTTCACTCTTGTTCTATTTTTGGAAGAGTTTATGAGTAATTAGTATCAGTTATTCTTTAAATATTTGGTAGAATTCATCAATAAAGTCATTTGGGCCTGGTGATTGTTGTGTGAGTAGATTTTTGGTTACAAATTCAATATCTTTAGTTGTTATAAATCTGCTCAGATTTTCTATTTCTTATTGAGTTTGTGTTGAGATACAAAGTATTTCATTAGTTTGTGTCTCTAGGAATTTGTCCATTTGATTTGTGATTTTATTGTCATGCAATATGATCTTTGATGCTATTTCTGAAAGGTTGGTAGTAGTGTTCCCTCTTATTTCTGATTTCAGTACTTTAAATCTTTTCTGTTTCATTTGTTGTCAATCTGGCTAAATGTTTTTCAAATTTGTTGAAACTTTCAAATAACCAATTTTTGGTTTTTCTGATGTTTCTTTGTTGTTTTTCTAGTCTATTTCATTAATTTCCACTCTAATCTATATTTACTGTAGTTATAATACATATTATTTCCTTCCTACTTACTTTATGTTCTGTTTTCATGTCTTTTTTCAGTGTCCTAAAGTGAAAACTATGTTATTGTTTGAAAGCTTTCTTCTTTTTTGAATAGAAATATTTACAGCTATAAATTTCACTCTATGTACTGTTTTAACTACAGCCCACAAGATTTGGATAGTGTGAATAATTTTCATTCATTTTAAATTATTTTTTAATTTCCCTTGTTTCTTCTTTGACCCATTGGTTGTTTAAGAGTGTGTAGTTTAACATTTCCCAATATTTGTGAGTTCCTACAATTTCTTTCTATTATTAATCTAATTTCATTCATTTTTGTTGTTGGAGAAGATACTTGGTATTATTTAAATTCTTTTAAGTTTATTAAGATTTTTTTATGGCCTAACATTCACCTGTCAGTTTGTCGTACTGTGGTGGCTTGTGTGTTGCTGTGATGCTGGAAGCTATGCCACCGGTATTTCAAATACCAGCAGGATCACCCATGGTGGACAGGTTTCAGCAGAGCTTCCAGATTAAGACAGAACAGGAAAAAGGACCTGGCGATCTACTTCTGGAAAAAAAAAAAAAAGGCCAGTGAAAACCTTATGAACAGTAGCATAACATAATCTGATACAATACTGGAAAAAGAGCCCCTCAGGTTGGAAGACACTCAAAATGAGGCTGGGGAAAAGGGGCCTCCTCAAACTAAGGTCAATCTTAATGACATAGGTGGAGTAAAGCTTTTGGGACCTTCATTTGCTGATGTGACATGACTCAAAATAAGAAAAAGAGCTGCAAACATACATTCATAATTGGAACATGGAATGTATGAAGTATGAATCTAGGAAAATTGAAAGTCATAAAAAATGAAATGCATAAGATAGGTATCCTAGGCATTAGTGAGCTGAAATGGACTGGTATTGGTCATTTTGAATTGGATAATCATCTGGTCTACTATGCTGGGAATGATAAATTGAAGAGGAATGGCATCATATTCATCGTCAAAAAGTATATTTCAAGATATAACCTCTTCAGGTTATAACAGTACAGTGCTGTTAGTGAAAGGATAATATCCATATGCCTAAAAAGAAGAACAGTTAATATGACTATTATTCAAATTTAGACACTAAATACTAATGCCAAAGATGAAGAAACTGAAGATTTTTACCAACTTTTTAACTCAGAAGTTGACCAGACTTGCAATTAAAATGAATTCATAATTATTGGTGATTGGAATGTGAAAGTTGGAAACAAACAAGAAGGATCCCCAATTGAAAAATATGACATCAGTGATAGAAAGGACAACATAAATCGCATGATAGATCAAAGATTTATTCATTGCAAATACCTTTTTACAATAACATAAATGACCACTATACACATGGGCCTCACCGGAGGATGAAATACACAAGAACCAAATCAATTAGATCTGTGGAAAGAATCAATGGATAAGCTCAATATCATTACTCTGAACAAGGCCAAGGGCTAACTGTGGAACAGACCATCAATTGCTCACATGCAAGTTCAAGTTGAAGTTGAAGAAAATTTTAAAATGTCCACAAAAGCCAAAGGTCAACCTTGAATATATTCCATCTGAATTTAGAGATCATTTCAAGAATAGATTAGATGCATTGCACATCAATGACAGAAGACCAGAAGAGTTGTGGATGACATCAAGGACCTCCTATATGAAGTAAAAGGTCATTAAAAATACAGGAAAGAAAGAAGAAAAAAACAAAATGGACTTCAGAAGAAACTCTGAAACTTGCTCTTCAATGTAAGGTAGCTAACATGAATGGAAGAAATGATGAAGTACAAAAGCTGAACAGAAGATTTCAAAGGGTAGCTCAACGTTTGGCTGGGGAGCCACATCCCTAGTTCTTGCCACTACACCAGTGGGCTCCCTCTGGGCAATTTTTTTTCTCTCTCTCTTCCTTTCTTGATTTCTTGCCTCCCTCTACCTTCCTTCCTTATCTTTCTCCTGAACACCTGGCACCGTGTGTCATCTCCACTCCTTCAGTATGGGCTGTGCATTGCCATTCAACCAGGGACCTGCTTCCGGTGAGCTCCTTTGGAACATTTTTTTTTTCTTCTTTCTTTTTATTTCTTAGTTTCTTGTCTCTCTCTACCTCCCTTCCTTCTCTTCCTTCCAACCTCCTGGCATCTTTTTTTTTTTCCTTCTTTTTTCCTCAGTTTCTTGTCTCTCTTTACATTCCTTCCATTCCTTTCTCCTGACCACCTAGCTGCATGTGCTGTGTGTGTCCCTTCTTGATGGGCTGTGCCCCACTGTCTGGCTAGAAAGCCATAGGCACACAGACTCCCCATATCTAAACCACTCCAACAGCAGGGTGCTTCAGTGGTATTCTTTTTTTGGCTCCTGTTTCTCTTTCTTCTTTCTCTTCTTTCCTACACCCACTTAGCTCCATATAACACAACCTCCCCTCTCCCTCCTGCCTATCTGCACCATGAGCTGAATATTGTACCCCCGAGCAGCACAGGCATGGTCTACCAGAAACTGCCTTGCACTGACCCACTGCCCTGCCCAGTCAGCCCCAGTACATGCCACAAACAGACCATCCCAGCCCCTCCCTTTCCACTGGAACTACTCTGCTGTGCCATAGCTGAGAGACTGGCCCTGGCCACCTTGACAAGTGGTGAGAAATATTGTGCCCACAGACAAGCAAACAACAAAGAATGCTCAGCCCACCTGCTCAGACATAACCAAATAAAGCAAACAAATCTGTAATCAATAAATGAAGAAAATAACTACTGAATCTCCCAAAGACAGCAAACGATATCAAAACATAAAAAAGGAGAGGATGCATCCAAATAAAGCAGTAAGCATCCAAAATAAAACACCAGCTGACCTTCCAGTAGAGGAAAAGGCACTGGACTACTTAATAGGGAATTCAAATCTCTAATATTCAAAACCACCCAAGAGTTGAAGCAAGAAGCAGACAAAAATGAGGAAAAAATAGACAAATTCATGGAAAAGGCAAACAAAATCATGGAAAAGACAGACAAAACAATGGAAGAGTTCAGGAAAATAATACAGGAACAAAATGTCAAAATAAATTCACAACTAGAAATTATACAAAAGCAGCAATTAGAAATCTAAAAGATAAAACAAGCTTTCAGAAAAGGACAGTGTCATAGAAGGTCTGAAGAGCAGGTTTGAAACTATGGAAGACAGGATCAATGAAATTGAAGACAAGTCCTTGGCTACCACTTTGGGGAAAAATCAGAAGAAAGAGTGAAGAAAAATGAAGAAACCCTGAGAATGATGTGGGATACAATCAAAGCAAAAGTTTGCTAGTGATCAGAATTCCAGAATATGGGGAGAAAACACAGAGAGGGTCACAGAAGAATTGCTGACAGAAAACTTCCCTAATATCATGAAAGATGAAAAGCTAGCCATCCAAGAAGTGTAATGAATCCCATATAAGATAGACCCCAAAAGAAATTCACCATGGCACATCATAATCACACTCACTAAAACCAAAGACAAACACATAATTGTGACAGCAGCTCAAGAAAAATGAAAAGTCACATACAGGTGGGAAACAATAAGACTAAAGTTTTGGTTACTCGGCAGAAACCATGCAGGCAAGAAGGCAATGGGATGATATATATATATAAAATCTTGAAAGAAAAAAAAATTGCCATTCAAGAATAGTATATTCTGCAACTCTCACTCAAATGTGATGGTGAAATTAAGACGTTTCCAGATAGAAATTAAGGGAATATGTAAAAACCAAACCTAACTTAAAAGAATTATTAAAGGAAGTCCTTCACTTTGAGAACAAAAAACATCAGATCATAGCCAGAATCTAGGATGTAAGACCACATCATCCAGATGCCAACCTAGGAAATCAACTCTCAAGGACTATTAAAAACCAAAAGATTTACGACAGGGAACCAGAGAAGTTAATCCGAAAGGACAACAACGTAAGAACAATAAAAGAGGGAATAAACAGTATAGGTATATAACTTTCTATTTGAGAGGAAGGCAATGTGGTACCAGGTAATAATAGTCTGGTTCAAACATAGGAAGATAAGGGTAAATTTCAAAGTAGCCACAAAGAAAGTTAACAAACTCACACACCAAAATAAAGAGAAACATAAAGTCTCAGTAAACACAGAATCTACAAAAACAAAAGAAATGAAAAAAAAATCCACGAACAAAAGGAATTCAGTGCAGAAGAGTAAGAGGAACAAGAAAAACTTCAGCACCACAAAAACAAAACAAATAAAAAAAAACACTACAAAATGACAGCAATAAATTCAAAGGGCGGTTCAAGGAGACAAAGTATTACAATGAAATGTGCCAGGACCTGGAGTAAGAAAACCAAAAAGGAAGAATGCACTCAGCATTTCTCAAGCTGAAAGAAGTGAAGAAAAAATTCAGGCATCCAGTTGTAATATTGAAGGATTCTACAGAGAAAATATTAAGCAACACAGGAAGCATCAAAGATGGAAGGAATACACAGAGTCACTGTACCAAAAAGAATTGGTTGACATTCAGCCATTTCAGGAGGAAGCCTATGATCAAAAACTGATGATATTGAAGGACAGAGTCCAAACTGCACTGAAGGCATTGATGACAAACAAGGCTCCAGGAATTGATGGAATACCAATTGAGATATTTCAACAAATGGATGCAATACTGGAAGCTCTTACTCTACTCATCTATGCCAAGACACTTGGAAGACAACTATCTGGCCAACTGACTGGAAGAAATACATGTTTGTATCCATTCTAAAGAAAGGTGATACAACAGAATGGGGAAATTATCAAACAATGTCATTAATATCACAGGTAAGTAAAATTTTGGTGAAAATAATTAAAAATGGGTGCAGCAGCATATTGACAGAGAACTTGCAGAAATTCAAGCTGGATTCAGAAGAGGACATGGAACTAAGGATATCATTGCTGATGTCAGATGGATCTTGGCTGAATGCAGAGAATACCAGAAAGATGTTTACTTGTGTTTTATTAACTATGCAAAGGCATTCGACTGTGTTGATCATAACAAATTATAGGTAACATTGAGAAGAATGGGAATTCAGGAACACTTAATTGTGTTCATATGAGATATGTACGTAGACCAAAAGGCAATCATTCAAACACAACAAGGGGATACTGCATAGTTCAAAATCAGGAAAGGTGTGTGTCTGATTTATTTCCTTTTACCGTACTTATCCAGTTTGTATGCTGAGCCAATAATTGAAGAATATGACAATCAACATCCGTGGAAGCAGCAGTCATCAGGCAAATCTGCTGCAAAGGACCTCTTTAAAATGTTGAAAAGTAAAGAAGCCACCTTGAGAACTAAGGTGCGCCTGACCCAAGCCATGGTATTTTCAATCTCTTCATATTCATGTGAAAGTTGGACAATGAATATGAAATATAGAAGAATTGATGACTTTAAATTGTGATGTTGGCAAATAATATTGACTGTGGATTGCCAGTAGAAGGAACAAATCTGTCCTGGAAGACGTACAGCCTGAAATCTCCTTAGAAGCGAGGATGGCAAGACTGTATCTTACATACTTTGGACATGTCATCAGGAGGGACCAGTCCCTGAAGAAGGACATCATGCTTCGTAAAGTAGAAGGTCAGTGAAAAAGAGGAAGACCCTCAACAAGATGAATTGACACAGTGGCTGCATCAATGGGCTGAAACAGAGTAACAATTGCGAGGATGTCAGTGTTTCATTCTGCTGTACACAGGGTCTCTGAGTTGAAACCTACTCGAGGGCACCTAACAACAACAACAGCAAGCATATGGAATGTGTATTCTGTTCTTGTTAGGTAGTTGTTCTATAGATGTCTGTCGGGTCTAGTTGATTTATAATGCTCAAATTTTCTATTTCCTTGTTGACAGCTTTTTCTTTGAACACTTTTAATAAGTATCCCACTCCTTCTGGCCTGATGAAAATTCTGCCAGTAATCCCATTGGGGTTTTCTTCTAAGTGATGTCATTTTTCTCTTGTTGCCTTCAAGATTTTCTCCACGTCTTTGGCTTTTATGATTTTTACTATGAATGTGCCCATGTGTAATTTTCTAATCATTTATCTTACTTGGAGTCTGTTGAGTTTCTTGGATGTATAGATAAACATTTTTGAGCAAATTGGGGATGTTTTTGGCCATTTAAAAAAAATTTATTTTCCTTCTCCTTTCTCTCACCCCTCTTTTTCTGGAATTCCCCTTTCCCGTATGTTGGTGCACTTGATGGTGGCCCACACATCTCTGAAGCTCTGTTTCAATTGTCCATTCTTTTATTCTCATTGTTCTCTGGATTGCGTAACCACTATAAACCTCTCTTAAGCTTTACTAATTCTTTCTTCAGCCAGTTTAAATCTATTGTAGAGCCCCTCTAGTGAATTATCAATTTTAGTTATTTTACTTTTCAGCTCCAGAATTTCAATGTGGTACTTTTTGTGAGTGTGTGTGTGCTTTAGGTGAAAGTTTAGAGCTCAAGTTATTTTCTCATACAAAGATTTATACACATATTGTTTTGTGACATTAGTTGCAATTTCCACAATGTGACAGCACACTCGCTTTTTCCATGCTGGGTCCCTGTGTTCACTCAACCAGTTCCTGTCCCTTCCTGTCTTCTCATCCTGGCTCTAGACAGGAGACACCCATTTGGACTCATGGAAGCGATTGAACTAAGAAGCACACTACCCACGTGTATTATTTTTTGTTTTATAGTACCGTGTAATCTTTGAAGAATGGGCTTCAGGAATGGTTTTACTTCTGGGTTAACAGAGCGTCTGAAGGCCATAGTTTCCGGTGTTCCTTGAGTGTCTGTCAGACCATTAAGTCCGGTCTTTTTATGTGAATTTGAGTTCTTCAGCAAACTTTTCTCCTGCTCTGTCTGGGACTCTCTGTTGCGTTCCCTGTCAGGGATGTCATTGGTGGTAAACGGGTACCATCTAGTTCTTCAGGTCTCAGGAAGGTGGAGTCTCTGGTTTATGTGGAACTTTACACTCTTGGGCTTATATTTTCCTTGTATTTATGGTGTTCTTCACTCTCCTTTGCTCCAAGTGGGTTGGGACCAATTGATGCATCTTAGACGGCTGCTAGCAAGCATTTAAGACCCCAGCACCACTCACCAAAGTGGGGTGCAGAACATTTTCTTAATAAAATTTGTTATGCTCAATTGACATAGTTGTTGTTCTTAGGTGCTGTCAAGTCTGTCCCATAGAGACCCTATGCACAACAGAACAAAACTACCAGGTCCTGCACCATGCCCACAATCATTGTTATGCTTGAGCCCATTGTTGCACCCACTCTGTCAATCCATCTCTTTGAGGGTCTTCCTCTTTTTTGTTGATCCTTTACTTTACCAAGCATGATATGCTTCTCAAGGGACTGATTTCTCCTAAAAACATGTACAAAGCATGTAAGATGTAGTCTCGCCAACCATGCTTCTAAGGAGCATTCTGATTGTGCTTCTTCCAAGACAGATTTGTTCATTCTTTTGGAAGTCTGTGGTATATTCAATATTCTTTGCCAACACCACACTTCAAAGGTGCCAAATCTTCTTCTGTCTTCCATATTCATTGTCCCACTTTCACATGCATATGATGGTACTGAAAATATCATGGCTTGGGGCAGACACACCTTAGTCTTCAAGGTGACATCTTTGCTTTACAACACTTTAAAGAGGTCTTTTGCGGTAGATCTGCCCAATGAAATGGATCTTTTGATTTCTTGTTTGCTGCTTCCAAGGGTGTTGATGGTGGATTCAAGTAAAATTAAACCCTTGACTACTTCAATCTTGTCTCCATTTATCAGATGTTGTTTATTGGTCGAGTTGCGAGGATTTTTGTTTTCTTTATGTTGAGGTGCAATCCACATTGAAGACTGTGGTCTTTGATCTTCATCAGTAAGTGCTTCAAAGCCTCTTCACTTTCAGCAAGCAAGGTTGTATCATCTACATAACGCAGGTTGTTAATGAGTCTTCCACCAATCCTGATGCCCCATTCTTCACATAGTCCAGCTTCTCAGATTATTTGCTCAGCATATAGTTTGAATAGGTATGGTGAAACGATACAACGCTGACACACACCTTTCTGACTTTAAACGATGCAGTATCCCCTCGTACTGTCCGAACAACTGTGTATTGATCTATGTACAGGTTCCTCATGAGCACAATTAACCTTTCTGGAATTCCTAGTCTTTGCAATGTTATCCTTAATTTGTTATGATCCACACAGCTGAATTCCTTTGCATAGTCAATAAAACTTAGATAAACATCTTTCTGTTATTCTCTGCTTTCAGCCATGATCCATCTGACATCAGCAATGATATCCCTGGTTCCATGTCCTCTTCTGAATCTGGCTGGAATTTCTGGAAGTTCCTTGTCGATATACTGCTGCAGCCACTTTTGAATGATCTTCAGCAAAATTTTGCTTGCATGTAATATTAATGATATTGTTCAATAATCTCTGCATTTGGTTGGATCACCCTTCTTGGGAATAAGCATAAATACGGATCTCTTCCTGTCTGTTGGCTAGGTAGCTGCCTTCCAAATTTCTTGCCATAGACAAGGAGCACTTCCAGCACTGCATCCGTTTGTTGAAACATCTCAATTGATGTTTCGTAAATTCCTGGAGCCTAGTTTTTCAACAATGCATTCACTGCATCTTGGAATTCTTTCAGTACCATTGGTTCCTGATCATGTGCTATCCCTTGAAATGGTGAATATAGATCAATTCTTCTTGGTATAATGACTCTGTGTATTCCTTCCATCTTCTTTTGATGCTTCCTTTAATATTTCCCCCACAGAATACTTCACTATTGCAACTTGAGGCTTGAATTTTTTCTTCAGTTCTTTCACCTTGAGAAAGGGCAGTTGAGTTCTTCACTTTTGGTTTTCTATCTTCAGGTCTTTGCACATGTCATTATAATATTTTACTTTGTCTTCTTGAGCTGCCTTTTGTTCAGTCCTTTTACTTCATCATTTCTTCCATTTGCTTTAGCTACTCAACTTTGAAAAGCTTGTTTCAGAGTCTCTTCTGACATCCATTTTGTTTTTTTCTTTCTTTCTTGTCTTGCTAATGACCCCTTGCTTTCTTCATGTATGATGTCGTTGATGTCATTCCACAACTCTCTGACCTTCAGTCATTAGTGTTCAACTTGTAAAATCTATTCTTGAGATGGTCTCTAAATTCCGGTGGGATATACTCAAGATCATACTTTGGCTCTCGTGGACTTGTTCTAATTTTCTTTAGTTTCAACTTGAACTTGCATATAAGCAATTGATGGTATGTTCCGCAGTCGGCCCCTGGCCTTGTTCTGACTGATGATATTGAGCTTTTCCATTGTTTCTTTCCACAAATGTAGTCAATTTGATTCCTGTGTATTCCATCTGGTGAAGTCCATGTGTATAAAAATAGTCACCATTTATGTTGGTGAAAAAAGATATTTGCAATGAAGAAGTCGCTGGTCTTGCAAAATTCTATCATTTGATCTCTGTCATCATTTCTATCATGAAGGCCATATTTTCCAACTACTGATCCTTCTTCTTTGTTTCCAACTTTCACATTCCAATCACTAGTAATTATCAATGCATCCGGATTGCATGTTCGATCAGTTTCAGACTTCAGACATGGGTAAAAAAAAACCTTCCTAAATTTGAATAATAGTCATTTTAACTGATCTTCCTTGTAGGCATATGAATATTGTCTTATCATTGACAGCATTGTACTTCAGGATAGATCTTGAAGTGTCCTTTTGGAAGATGAATGCAATGCCATTCCTCTTCAATTTGTCATTCCTGGCATAGTAGACCATATGATTATCCTATTCCAAATGGCCAATACCAGTCCATTTCAGCTCACTAATGCCTAGGATATTGATGTTTATGTGTTCCATGTCATTTCTGACAATTTCCAATTTTCCTAGATTCATACTTCATACAATTCATGTATTGACTACTAATGGATATTTGCAGCTGTTTCTTCTCATTTTGAGTCATGCCACATCAGCAACTGAAGGTCCCGAAGCTTGACTCCATCCACATCATTAAGGTCAACTCTACTTTGAGGAGGCAGCTCTTCTCCAATTGTCTTCTGAGTACCTTCCAACCTGGGGGGCTCATCTTCCAGCACTATATCAGACAATGTTCCCCTGCTATTCATAACGTTTTCACTTGCTAATTCTTTTCAGAAGTAGACTGCCGGGTCCTTCTTCCTAGTCTGTCTGAGTCTGGAAGCTCAGCTGAAACCTTTCCACCATGGTGACCCTGCTGGTATCTGAATCCCGGTGGCATAGCTTCCAGCATCACAGCAACATGCAAGCCCCTACAGTACGACCGACACATGGAGAAATTGACCTACGTGTCCCCCGAAGTCATGGTCCCCAGCCCCCAGCCCCAGCTACTCTGTCCTTCGAAGTGTTTGAATGTGTTCAGGAAACTTCTTAGCTTTTGCTTTGGTCCAGTTGTGCTGACTTCCACTTTATTGTGTGTCATCCTTCACTTCACCTAAGATGATCCTTGTCTACTGTCTAGTTAGTGAATTCCCCTCCTCTTCACTCCCCAGCCTTGTAATCATCAAAGAATGCTTTCTTCTTTGTTTAAACCTTATCTTGAGTTCTTACAATACTGGTCTCAGGCATTGTTTGTCCTTTTGTGACTGCCTAATTTCACTCAGCATAATGCCCTCCAGATTCATCCATGTTGTGGGATGTTTCTGGGATTCCTCATTGTTCTGTATAGTTATGTAGTATTCTATTGTGTGTATGCACCATAATTAGTCTATCCACTCATCTATTGGTGAGCACTTAGGTTGTTTCTATCTTTTTACTATTGTGATCAATCCTGCAACGAACACAGGTGTGCATATGTCTATTCATATGAAGGCTCTTATTTCTATAGGATATATTCCAAGGAGTGGGATTGCTGGATCTTATGAAACTTCTATTTCTGGCTTTTTAAGGAAGCATCAAATTGTTTTCCAAAGTGGCTGTAGCATTTCACATTCCCACCAGCAGTGCATAACTGTTCCAGTCTCTCCACAATGTCTCCAACATTAATTATTTTGTGTTTTTTTGGATAAATGGTAGCCTTGTTGGGGTGAGATGGTATCTCAATGGAATTTTGATTTGCATTTCTCTAATGGTTGATGATCATGTGAATTGCCTCATGTATCTGTTAGCCATCTGAATGTCTTCTTTGGTGAAGTGTCTGTTCATATCCTTTGGCCATTTTTTACTTGGGTTATATGTCTTTTTGTTGTTGAGGTGTTGCAGTATCTTGTAGATTTAAGAGATTAGACTCTTACTGGATATGTCATAGCCAAAATTTTTTCCCAGTCTGTAGGTTCTCTTTTTACTCTTTTGGTGAAGTCTTTTACAGGCATAAGTGCTTGATTTTTAGGAGCTCCAGTTATCTAATTTCTCTTCTGGTTTTATGCATTGTTAGTTATGTTATATATCCTGTTTTGCCATGTATTAGGGCTCCTAGCATTGTCCTTATTTTTTCTTCCATGATCTTCATCTTTTAGATTTTATATTTAGGTCCTTGATTCATTTTGAGTTCGTTTTTGTACAAGGTGTGAGATATGAGTCTTGTTTCATTTTTTTTCTGATGGATATCCAGTTATGCCAGCACCATTTGTTAAAGAGACTGTCTTAATCCCATTTAACGGACTTAGGCCTTTTTCAAATATCGGTTGCTCATAAGTACTCTCAGTTCTCTTCCATTGGACTATGTGACTGTTGTTGTACAAGTACCAGGCTGTTTTGACTACCATGGTGGTTTAATAGGTTCTAAAATCAAGTAGTGTGAGACCTCCAACTTTGTTTTCTTCAGTAATGCTTTACTTATCTGGAGCATCTTCCCTTTTCATATGAAGTTGATGATTTGTATCTCCATCTAACTAAAAAAATGCCGTTGGAATTTGAATAGAGATTGCATTGTATTTGTAGATTGCTTTGGGTTTTTTTTTTTTTTTTTGGGTAGAATTGATATTTTTACAATGTTAAGTCTTCCTGTCCATCAGCATGGTATATTTTTCCACTTATGTAGATCTCTTTTGGTTTCTGGCAGTAATGTTTTGTAGTTTTCTTTGCATAGGTCTTTTACACCTCTGGTTAGGTTTATTCCTAAGTACTTTATCTTTTTAGGGGGTATGGTAAATGGTATTGATTTGGTGATTTCCTTTTCAAAGTTCTCTTTGTTGGTGTAGAGCAATCCAACTTATTTTTGTGTGTTTATCTTGCATCTGGATGCTTTGCTGAAATCTTCTATTAGTTCTAGTAGTTCTGGGATTTTTCTATGTATAAGATCATAAAATCTGTGAATAGGGATATTTTCCTTCTTTCTTACCAATTTGGTTGCCCTTTATTTCTTTTTCTTCCCTTATTGCTCTGGATAGGACCTCCAGCACAATGTTGAACAAAAGTGGTGATAAAGGGCATCCTTGTCTGGTCCCATTCTCAAGGAGTATGCTTTCAGACTCTCTCCATTTAGAATGATGTTGGCTGTTGGCTTTGTATAAAAAAAAACAAAACCAAACCCAGTGCTGTCGAGTCGATTCTGACTCATAGTGACCCTATAGGACAGAGTAGAACTGCCCCATAGAGTTTCCAAGGAGCACCTGGCGGATTCGAACTGCGGACCCTTTGTTAAGCAGCCGTAGCACTTAACCATTATACCACCAGAGTTTCCTGTTGGCTTTGTATAAATGCCCTTTATTATGTTTAATTATTTTTATTGATATGCTACTGAATTCTTTTGGCTAGCATTTTGTTGAGGATTTTTGCATCTTTGTTCATGAGTGATACTGGTCTGTAGTTTTTTTTTTGGGGGTGTCTTTATCTGGCTTTGGTATCAGGGTTACGCTAGCTTTGTAGAATGAGTAGTGGGAGTATTTCTTCTTTTTCTATGCTCTGAAATATCTTTGGTTGTATTGGTTTTAACTCTTCTCCGAAAGTTTGGTAGAATTCTCCAGTGAAGCTGTCACAGCCAGGGTTTTTTTTTTTGCTGGGCATTTTTTTTTTTCAATCTCTTCAATCTCTTTTTTTTTTGTTATGGGTTTATTTAGTTTTTCTATCTAGGTTTGTGTTAGTTTAGGTAGGTTGTGCATTTCTAGAAATTTGTCTGTTTTCTGTAGGTTTTCAAATTTGTTGGAGTATAGTTTTACATAATATTCTGTTATGATCCTTTTTACTTCTGGTGGGACACTTGTGATATCACCCATCTCATTTCTTATTTTGTTTATTTGCTTTCTCTCCTGTTTTTCTTTTGTGCTTTTAGCCAGTTGGTTGTGGATTTTGCCGATCATTTCAAAAACCAAATTTGGTCTTGTTGGCTCTCAGTTGTTTTTCTCTTCTCTAGCTTATTTATTTCTGCTTTAATCTTTATTATTTCCTTTATCAGTGTCTGAGGTGTCGTTTTGCTGCTCTCTTTCTATTTGTTCAAGTTGTAGGGTTAATGTTTTGATTTTGGCCCTTTCTTCTTTTTGGACGTATGCATTTATTGGTATAAATTAACCTCTAAGCAATTTTTTTGCTGTGTCCCAAAGGTTCTGGTAAGATATGTTTTCATCCTCATTTGATTCTATGAATTTCTTTATTCTGTCCTTAATTTATTCTATAATCCAGTAGCTTTTGAGCAAGGTGTTGTTCAGTTTCCATATATTTGGTTTTATTTCCTTGCTGTTTCTGTTATTGATTTCTACTTTTATGGATTTATGGTCAGAAAAGATGCTTTGTAATATTTCGATGTTTTGGATTCTGTTACGGCTTGTTTTGTGGCCTGAAATGTGGTCTGTTCTAGAGAATGTTCATTGTGCACTGGAAAGGAATGTACACTTGGCTGCTCTTGGGTAGAGTGTTTTGTATATATCTTTGAGGCCAAGTTGATTGATTGTGGCATTAAGATCTCCCATGTCTTTATTGAGTTTCTTTCTAGACATTTTGTCCTTCACCAAAATTGGTGTGTTGAAGTCTTCTACTATTATTGTGGAGCTGTTTCTCTTTTCAGTGCTGTTAGAGTTAGTTTAATGTATTTTGGAGACTTGTTGTTGGGTGCATATATATTTTTATTATGGTTATGTCCTCCTGGTGTTTTGATCCTTTAATCATTATATTGTGTCCTTCCTTACCTTTTGGGTGGATTTTGTTTTAAACCCATTTTGTCAGAGATTAATATTCCCACTCCCGTTCTTTTTTGATTGTTACTTGATATATTTTTTCCAGCCTTTGAATTTTAGTTTGTTTGTGTCTTGAGTCTAAGATGTGTCTCTTGTAGGCAGCATATAGATGGACCATGTTTTGTTTTTTTTAATCCATTCTGCCACTGTCTATCTCTTTATTGTTGCATTTAGGCCATTTACATTCAGTGTAAGTTATTGATAGACATGAGTTTACTGCTGTCACTTTTTCTGTGTGTGGTGTGAATAGTTTCTTTGTTTCAGTGAATTTTCTGTGCTCAGTTGTTTTTCTTTATGTATTTTCTTTCAACTTTTTTGTTATTGTCGGTTTTGTGTTTGTTGAGTCATTGTTTTTCTTCTTTTTTATTTTGATGTGTTGATTTGTGAGCTTCCTTGTGGTTACCTTAAACTTTACCATTATTTTTCTAGATTAAACCAATCTTTTATTTCTTGGTATCACCTTAATTTCCTCCCCTATAGAAGTTCTATGACTACACTATTTATTCCCTCTTTTTTGTTTTAATGCTTTCATCATTTACATATTAATGTCTCCATTTCCCTATTTTCAGTCTTTTAGCTGTGACTGATTTTTGCAATTTCCCTGTCTGAGTTGATATCTGGTTGTTCTGTCCTGGGTTCTAGTCTTGGGTTGTTGTCTGGTATTTTCATTTTTTTTTTTTTTAACCGGAGGTCTCCCTTTAGTTTTTCCTGTAATTTTTATTTTCTTTTTACAAATGCCCTTAACTTCTGTTTATCTGGAAATGCCCTAATTTTGCTATCACATCTGAGAGACAGTTTTGCTGGATATATGATTCTTGGTTGGCAATTTTTTTTTTCCATCAATGCCTTATGTACGTCATCCCATTGCCTTCTTGCCTGCATGGTTTCTGCTGAGTAATCATATTTTAGTCTTACTGACTCTCCATTGTAGGTGACTTTTCACTTATCCTTAGCCACTCTCAAGATTCTATCTTTATCTTTGGTTTTGGCAAGTTTGATTATAACATGTCTTGGTGACTTTCTTTTGGGATCTACCTTGTGTGGAATTTGTTAAGCCTCTCGGTTAGATATTTTATTGTCTTTCATGACATCAGGGAAGTTTTCTGCCAGCAAATCTTCAACAATTACCTCTGCATTTTCTGTTATTCCCTCCCCCCACACCCCGTTCTGGTACTCCAATCACTCCAGTTATTCCTCTTGATAATGTCCCACAAAATTCTTAGAGCTTCTTCATTTTTTAAAATTCTTTTTCCTGATTTTTCCTCAAATAAATTGGTGTCAAGGGATTTATCTTCCATCTCACTGATTCTGTCTCCCATTGCCTCAATTCTTCTCCTATTGCCTTCTATTGAGTTGTCTAACTCTGAAGTTTTGTTTTTAGTCTTTTGGATTTCTTTTTGCTGTCTCTCTATTGTTTCTAGGAGCCTGTTAAATTTGCCATTCTATTCTTGTATTGTCTTCCTGAATTCCTCCATTGCTTTGTCTGTGTGTTCCTTGGCTTGGTTTCAGTTTTGACTGATTTCTTGAAGAGCTGTGTATATTAGTCTTTTGAATTCTAACTCTGGTAATTTCAAGACCTTCTCTTCCTCCAGAAGATTTCCTAGTTCTTTATTTTGGTCTCTGGCTGGAGCCGTATTGCCCTGCTTCTTTATGTGGTTTGATATTGACTGTTGCCTCTGAGTCATCAATAAGTTATTATATTTATTTATTGTATGTTTGTTTACTCTGTCATAGTTCTTGTTTTCTTCTGTTTTGATATGCCCAAATAGGCTGGGAGTGTGACCTCCTTTGTTTACTGGCATCTTTGAAGCTCTCATGTCCTGTCACCAAGTGGTTAGCGCAGCTACTGGGTGTGTGAACACCTTTCTTGTGCATATGGGATTCAGGTGTCCAGGTCATCAATCACCTAGTATGTGGTGCAGACTCTTACCTACAGTCCTAGATGGTCTGGGCTGAGTAGGTGTCTCTGGAACAGGCACAGGTACCCGGCTGCATTAGGGGGCTATGTGCTGAGCAAGGCAGGGGGCTTATGGCTGCCCCCGAGGTCCTGGGTGGAGGGCACGTCCCTGTCCCCTATAGCTCATAGGGTGATGGATTTCGAGCCAGTCCTTGGTCACCCAGTGCTGTTGGCTTTAGGGACTGGGAGGCACCACTTATTCTCAGACCTCTGTTGTGGATGATAGATTGAGTGGGTGATACTACCAGCCCTCAGGCCCCTGAAGTGAGTGGGTAATCTCCCTGCTTACTGGGTAGGGCGATGTCAAACATCATAAATCTGCAACTCCCCTTTGGCTACTGCAGTTGAAAATAGGCTTCAGATGTATGCCCTGTTATTATATTGCTAATGAGGGCATGTGTTGTTGATTTGGCCCATACAGGTCTAGGCAGGGCTGAAGGATGCTACAAGTCCATGGACCCCTTACGCTAGTGTCTAGGCAAAGGGGCAGTGCCTTCTCTAAGTTCCCTGTGTGGTGATTTTTTTAAGCCATGAGACTAGTTTTAGCATGGATAGTCCTAAATTTCCAGATTAGGGGGCTCGGCCTTTTTTTTTTTTTTTTTTAAAGCCGAGAGACTCATTTGGGCATGGTTAGCCCTGAGTTCCTGCTTAGGGGGTGTGTCAGTTGTTGACAACTGCAGGACTGGTGTTGGAATAGAACTGGGTGGAGGGTAGGTGAGGGAAAAGAGGCACTTCTCTGCTGTGAAATTCCCAGAGGGGGAGGGGTTATTTTGACCCTACAGGTAGGTTAGACACTTGTACTCAACTTTTATAGGTCCAGTGCTGCTTCTGCCTGGCTCCAGAGGCTTGTAGAGCCTTTCTGCTGCCCGACCTCCCACAATGTGTTGAAACATGGCCTGAACACTACTACTCACCTCAGCCAGTGTGTGCTGGCTGACCCAGCCAGCAGAGTGCTGGCAACCTCACGTCTGGCACTTCTTCATTGCTTCTGAACTGTCTCTCCTTTCCCCTGCTGCTCAGTCTGACTCCTCAGCTTTGTCTTTGATGATCAGGGCTCCTGGTTTGTGGTATAGAATCAAGTCACTTGCTCTTTTGGGTCTTTGTTGTAAGAGGAATGGCAGGAAGCTTCTGACTATTCTGCCATCTTGGCCCCACCTCCTCCATTTGGTTCTTTGGTTATAATTTCTATCTGTTTATTAATATATTCCTTGGGCATAAATGGCTGCATGACTGATTCAGTTGAATGCAGGCTTCTTTAAAAGGATAGTTTTTGAAGTCAGTGTTTGAGCTTTTTTCTGGCATCCTGAATTCTCTTCTTAGCTCTCTGTTTCTCTTGTTCTCTTTGGTAAACTACCCAGCCTACAGTTTAGCCTTTCACCACAACCTCCATTGTTTCTGAGAGTGTCCTTAGACTTGAACTTCCCCACATTCTGTTTCAAATGAAGTCAGTTTCTTTGGGAAGAGCTTCAGATCTGTCCGTTTTATGGCCAGCCTCTGCTCCTTGGTCAAAATCTCTGATCCATGGCTCTGGAGCTGGGGACAGGGACAGTGGTATGCTTCTCTCTGTTTGACATCCCTGCTTAAGGAGAAGGGCACTTGACGTGGGGAGGGGTGGATGTCTTCTTGGCTTGCCATTGCAAGTGAGGGATCTCTGATTTATGAACAAGCTATGGTAAAGGCGATTAAGGTTCCAATATTTTCAACACAGCATGCCCAAGTAGAGCCTTCATCCCACAAGTGGGGGCTGGACAGATGAAAGAAGCCCACACCTCTTGTTTTCACTGGCCAAGAACTTAGCCTTTGCAGCCAGTAGCTGGAAAGAGGAATGAGAAACACTGATGTCTTACCTCTTCTGGTAAGGTACCACAGCATACTGAGAGTTGGGAGAGTGAGTGCTATGTTCTTGGATAGAGTTTCTGTCATGCTAAATTGGGAGGTTAAAGAGAGAGAGTAGGTTGTGTTTCAAATGGCACAGACTCTCACTGTTCTTATCAAGTTTTAGTAGGTTTTCTTGAATAAATATTTCTTTATTTGTTGTTTGCCCTTAGGACAATTTCACAAAATTTTAAATGGCGTGTGTGTGTGTGTGTGTGTGTGTGTATAATTTTCACCAGTTTCACTGAGAGGTGGGTCTGCAAAGCTCTTCACCTTTCATGTCGGAAGTGGACCTCAAAATGTAGTTTCTTAATCTTAGAATAGACAGTAGCTCCCTTGGTGATTTGGTTCTGCAATGTGACTTTTGAAATCTATCCTGAAAGCTTAATCTGGAGTCTATTTCTTTAGTCTTCTCAATGAGTCTGTAAGCCATGGCTTTTAATAAACCCCTTTCTGTTTAATTCCGTTTTCTGCAAATGAACCTTCACCAATACACTTTAAGGTAATCACAGCTTGTTCCAAGTCTTAATCTAATATTGACGCATAAATCTTGGCCTTTTTATCTATATACTTTGTATCTATACACGTTTGCATCTATATATTGTCCTTTTCCTAGCCAGAGAACCTCAAAGAAATTATTTGACATCCTAGAATCATAGATAGAGGGAGTCTATCTGTCTGAAATCAGCCCTCTTGCTACTTGATGTTTCTGTACATATTTCCTTAATATCTTTATTGTATTTCTCACAATGATTTTGGCTGAAGTAGGATTAAATTAATTCTGAATTCTCCTTATTTCTGATATCCAATCTTGCCTTAACTCCATCCAATGGCTAATTATGCTACATCCTACCACTTGCTAACAATTACAGAACCAGGTGCTTCACATGCCAGTTAACCCAATGTCATTGACTATTTTCAATGGTAGATTTTAGTGTGCCTGAACTATAAAAGGGACATAATTTTTTTGAGTCACCTGGCAGAAGCACTTAACAATTGAATGTCCCCCACAAGTGGGCTCAAACTCTGATCCTTTAGCTAGTCAAGTCTTAGAGAATGGTTCATGACTCTGCAAGTTGGTGAATAAATAATATCCAGGCAAGCTGACAAAGTTTAAATTACAGAACAAATACACACTATTGATGCAACCTAACATCTTCTGATAACTATATAAATTTCTTATTTTAGGACAAGGAATTTAGGTTGTTGCATTTGCTTTTGACAGTCTTAAAAGGGAAAAGTTTAATCCAAATGATCAGAAGTGAAAATTGTCTCTTGAAGAGAAACATTTTGAATAGTAATAGGACATTGTTTCATGGAACCTAAAAGAAACTGGAAAAAGCAAATGAGATTCCATTTATTTGGAAATCTGAATTGAGGATGCCTAGAATGTATCTGGAAACCCTGGTGGTGTAGTGGTTAAGAACTACGGCTGCTAACCAAAAGGTTGGCAGTTCAAATTCACCAGGTGCTCCTTGGAAACTCTGTGGGGCAGTTCTACTCTGTCATATAGGGTCACGATGAGTCAGAATCGACTCGAGAGCAACGGGTTTTCAGAATGTATCTTAGCTAAAGCCTCTCACAGGACATAATCATAATAAAAAAAACCCTCTTCGTGTGCTATGTATTTGCTTTTGACATATTTTATGTTCTTCCTCTTGTGATTTATAGAAACCCTGGTGGTGTAGTGGTTAAGTGCTACGGCTGCTAACCAAAAGGTCCACAGTTCGAATCTGCCAGGCACTTCTTGAAAACTCTACGGGGCAGTGCTACTCTGTGCTATAGGGTTGCTTTGAGTCAGAATGGACTCGACGGCAGTGGGTTTGGGTTTGTGACTTATATTTTGTTTCATTAACATAATTATTTAATACATGTAGATCAATATTTCCAATATTTGCAAAGCACGTATTTATTCTTTTTATATAAGTCAATTACTATATAAAACAGAAATTCAGTTTCTTTGTCTAAGCCAAAAAAAAAAAGATGGCTGTGATGGTTAGTGTTATGTGGCAACTTGGCTAGGCTATGATTCTTTGTGGTTTTGCAGACACTGGACTGGGTGCTCATTCATAATGTAATATAATGTAACCAACCTCCATGATGTGATCTGCTGTGATCATTCAATCAGTTGAAAGAGGCATTTCCTTGGGATTGTGGCCTGCCTCTGCTGTATGAATGGATGTTCTGGCACATCTTGCTCTCTCTCTTGACCCTGCACTCTTCTTGCCACCTGCTCTCCAGTTATTGGGACATAAGCCTGAAGAAGTCTCTGGCCTGCTACCTGACCTGCAGATTTTGGATTCGCCATCACCTGCAACCCCATGAGCCAGCAGAGGTCTCCAGCCTGCCACCCAATACACGTTTTGGGACTTGCCAGCCCCCAAACTATGTGAGCCATTTCCTTGAAGTAAACCTCTCTGTATATATTTATATGTACATCTCATTAGTTTTGTTCCTCTAGAGAACCCAGACTAAGAGAATAGCAATAGGAATTAAACAGCTTAGTATACTGATCATTTTTGGATTTTTAAAAAAGTAATGCAGGAAATAATACTAAAAATATTCTACAACCTAAACCACTTTGGAAAAGCAGTAATTAAAATAAAAATACAACCTATTTAAGTAGTCAATAGTTATCCTGTGCCTTAAAACAAAACACACAAACACACACATATATATATATTTCTTACCAAAAGAGGCAAAGACAAATGGGAACCAAGTCCTTATATTTGGAAAAAAAATGATATTTTTATATGATGGCCTGGAATAAGAAATTGCATTTATCCTCCAGAACAGAAAAACTTTCAGTTACCAACTCCTAGTATTGCCTCTGAGTTATCAAATCTCACCCAGTAAGTATAAAAGATAAATCTGTCAGTGCAATAAACCACTTTAGTCTCTCCTACTTTCATTTATGCTGGGACCAAAAAGAAACAATAACTAACAGAATAAATTATATTTTATATGTTATTTTTAAATTATATTCTTTAAATTGAAATGTATTGCTAAATCTTTGTTTTAATGATAAATGAGTAAAAAGTAAGTTGAAAAGATACTCTCTAAATTAAAAATGGTAAAGATAAATATATTCTGATGATATACACTTAAGAGAAAACACATATAGATAAACAATGGTCTTTTCCTCCCAAAGAATGCATAATAAACAAAAATTCAGAATAGTGGTTACTCTGGTGTTAGAAGGAGAGCAAATATGGGAATTGGAGGAAAAAAAAAGGATTATGCAGGAGTGCAGAGGGGTTTTCAATTGTATTTGCTGCATTTTAATTTCTAAACTAGTAAAAAAGAAAAATATAATTTAGTCATTCTTGATACTTCTATATCTTATTTACTTTATAATGCATCTTTTAAATATCATTTAAAGCAGTAAGATCAGAAATGACTTGAAAAGATTATGTCCCTTCAGCCCCCCCCCACCTCTAGTCAACATTGCACCCAAACCACCCTATAAAATCCGGTGAGTTTCCTACACATTTTTGTGAAAATCAGGCACACGGCACATTTTGCCATTTCAGTGGCTTTCAATTCATATGGTCAGCTCTTGTTCCTTTTCCTAATGGTTTCTAAGCCTCATTTTTTTTCTAAGACATTTACTCTTCTGAAATAAGGGCATGTTAAAAAGCAGAAGTTTTTTTTTTTTTTTTGAGGGGGCTATATAAAGATATGAGAAAGATTTAATTGAAAAGATATTAAAATTACAGAAGGGGAAGGGAATTGGCATTTGCTAACATGTTCCAGGCTGTGGAGGACATAGAAGTAATGCCTGCCTAATTCACGTCTCTTTCTTTAGAAATAGCCTCCATAGCCCCAGCTGAAGAGATTGTTTTCACTAGCTCATGCCAGCTTCCCTGCAACATAGGGAAGGCAGCTTCAATTCTTTCTTTGTAATTTAAATTAATAGATTTGGAGACTGTTAATTGGAGAAGCTGAAAAGAACTGGAATGTCAATTTTAGGCCATGTGCATTGATGAGCAGAAGGGAAATCTGCAGAGAGAAACAAGAGAAAAGAGCAGATGCCAAAGAGAAGCTGAGATAAAGGATCAGGTGGCTCAAGAGAGAGATAATAACTAGATTTGTTCCTTATGAATATCCAGATCATAGAGAAGCCTATTTTAAAGATTTTGGCTACTGTGCTGAGTGATATCGGAAACAATTAAGGGGTTTTTAGCAAGGAATTTACATGATTATACTTAGAGTTTTAAAAGATTACTCCAGATGCTGTAAAGAGAGGATGTAGGGGGATGCGGCTGATATAGAGAAACCAGATATGAGTCAATTGCAATAATCCAAATGAGACATGATGGCTGATGGGACCAGGGTAGAAGTCGTAAGCAGTGGTCAGATCATTGATACAGCTTGAACGTAGAACCAACAAGAATGCCTGATAAATTGGATGTGGTATATAAGTGAAAAAGGAGCCCTGGTGGTGCAATGGTTAAGTGCTTGGGTGCTAACCAAAAGGTTAGCTGTTTGAACCCACCCAATAGCTCTGTGGGAGAAATACCTGGTGGTCTGCTCCCATAATGATTACAGTCTGGAAGACCCTATGGGGCAGTTCTACTCTGTCATGTGGGGTTACTATGAGTTGGAATTGACAGCAGCTAACAAAAACAACAACGGAAGTGAAAACGAGTCGTCAAGGATGATTCCAAAATTTTAGATGAACAACTGAAGGAGTTAGTTATAAGGCTAGCAAAAATGTGATGGCCTCACAGTTTGGAACAGGCACTCTCATACACTGCTAGTGAGAGTGTTAATTGAGACACTAATATGGAAACCAAACTGGGGAGGTAGAATTGCACTTAACCTTATAGGCAGCAATTGCCCTTCAAGAAATTTATGCTACAGATATAGTTACACATGCATGAAATGCCTAATGCAAAAGTTTATTCACTGCATCCATCAAATGAGGTCTAGATAAATAAATGATAGTACCTCCACCCAATGGAATATTAAAACCGAAAACACCAAACCCACCACCGCAGAGTCGATTCCGACTCACAGCGACTCTCTAAGACAGAGTAGAACTGCCCGATAGAGTTTCCAGGGAGCGCCTGGTGGATTCAAACTGCCCAGCTCTTGGTTAGTAGCCGTAGCACTTAACCACTATGCCACCAGGGTTTCCAATGGAATCTTAGGCACCTTTAAAATACAATGAGGGTGTCCACAATGTATGTATCTGGAAAGATCTCCAAAAACATTGCTAAGTGGGAAAAAAAATGGGGTGCAAAAGAGTGTGATTAGTATATTTTCTTTTGTGTAAAAAAGATGAGCTGGGTTAAGATATATAGGCATGAACTTGCTTTTATATGAATTAAATATCCCTGGAGTGATATAAACCATATAATAATAATATCTGTTCAATGTGAGGTGGAAGAGTAACTGGGGGACAGAAGAAGATTGTCACTATATCACTGTTCATTTTTAAAAATTTTGAAACGTGACTGAGTTATTTATATTATAAAAATAAAGAAATTTAATTGTATAGGTTTTCCACAGTTAAGGAAACCCTGGTGGCCTAGTGGTTAAGTGCTGCCGCTGCTAACCAAAGGGTCGGCAGTTCGAATCCTCCGGGCGCTCCTTGGAAACTCTGTGGGGCAGTTCTACTCTGTCCTAGAGGGTCGCTATGAGTCGGAATCGACTCGAGGGCCCTGGGTTTGGTTTTTTTTTGGCCACAGTTATAC
The DNA here is from genome assembly GCF_030014295.1 of Loxodonta africana. Lineage (NCBI taxonomy): Eukaryota > Metazoa > Chordata > Mammalia > Proboscidea > Elephantidae > Loxodonta > Loxodonta africana. The sequence continues at coordinate 111,027,854 of NC_087369.1, forward strand.
AGGCACTAAATTCGTAACAACCTAGAAAAACTAAAACAAAACAAAAACCTAGAGTGATTTCATTGAATTTTAGAAAAAACTATACTACAAAAAGGATCAGATGATTATGCCTTTCTTTGTTGCAGTTTTGGAAGTTAATATGGTTGGAACTTTATTTATAACAAAATTTTAATTTGAAGGTCAACATATGCAACATTTTAGAACCTTGCCTTGTGAATATCTTTAATATTTTTTCAAAGTGTTTTAATTTTGTTTAGAAAATATAGTTATGTATTTTGTAATTAAAGATTTTTTAAAAAGCTAGGCAAATATTTAATCGTTATTCACTTTAGCTTATTCATACAAAAAAAAAACTGTTTGAATGGGACCAATGTGATAGAACAATGTGGCCCTTTATATCTTTAGAAAATTTTAGTGATCAATTCAATTAATTAATGTTTTTAATATAGTTATATGAGGTAGAATGCTAATTGGAAATTCACGTAATTATTTTCAGTTACAGGGCAGTGGAGCCTTGGTGGTCCAGTGGTTAGGAACTTGGCTGCTAGCCAAAAAGCTCGGCAGTACAAATTCATCAGCCACTCCTTGGAAACCCTATAGGGCAGTTCTGCTCTGTCCTATAGGGTCACTATGAGTTGGAATCAACTCGATGGCAACTGGTTTGGTTTTTTGTAGGGGGCAGTGGTAGTTCAGTGCTAGAATTCTTGTCTTCTGTGCAGCAGACCGGGGTTAGACTCCAGGCCAATGCACCTCAAGCGCAGTATCCATCAATCCATCCATCAGTGGAGGGTTGTGTGTTGCTATGATGCTGAACAGGATTCAACAGAGCCTCCAGACTAAGACAGATTAGGAAGAAAGGCCTGGTGATCTACATATTAAAAATAAGCCAGTGAAAATCCTATGCACCACAATGGTCTGATTCTACTGTGCATGGGGTAACCATGAGTAGGGGCCTGACTCCACAGCAGCTAACAACATGTTCAGTTAAGTTGCTGAAATTCATGGAAAGTATTAAATTGAACAATTCCTTTTTTCCTACGGATACCTTCAGACAATGCAGAATAAAGATCATCTAACCCAAAACCAAACCTGTTAACGTCAAGTCATTTCTGACTCATAGCATCCCTACAGAACAGAGTAGAACTGCCCCGTAGGGCTTCCAAGGAGCAGCTGGTGGATTCAAACTGCTGACCTTTCGGTTATTAGCCATAGCCCTTAACCACTGCACAACCAGGGCTCCAAAGATCATATACCAAAAAAAAAAAAAAGCAAACCCAGTGGCTTTGAGTTGATTCCAACTCATAGCGACCCTAATAGGACAGAGTAGAACTTCCCCATAGAGTTTCCAAGGAGCGCCTGGCAGATTTGAACTGCCGACCCTTTGGTTAGAAGCTGTAGCACTTAACCACTACGCCACCAGGGTTCTCTAAAGGTCATATAAACATGTAGTTAAATCTACTAATGATTACGTCTCTTAATATAATCTTACTGGTTTCACTCAAATGTTGAGAAAGTTGTGTGTGTGTGTATGGGAGTGTGTGTGTGTGCTCATGTTTGAGTGTACATGTGCATTTCAAATACTGGAGCCCTGTTCCAATAAAATAAATGATCATACAAAAGGAATATAGTTAATGGTGTATGAATTGACTTAAACCTTAATTTTGTTTGAAGCAACACTGAGGAGAAAGTAAAAGTCTATAGTCTTCATTGTAAAGGATGCAGTAGACTAATAAAACAGTAGCCACCTTGCACATACTTTGACATATATATGACTACAAATACAGGATGCATATTCCTAGACTAGTCAGGGATAAAATCAGAAGCAATTTAAATATTTCAGGGATGGTATATATTTACGTGCTGCCCCTCCACCTTTCCAGTGAGGTGAAAAACTAGATCAGAAGAAAATGTGGAAGGAGAGTGAATTCGGGCTTTGGAGTCAGACTGATCTGGTTTTGAATATTAGGTCCAGCACTTATTGGCTATGTGACCTTGGACAAGATAAATTTCCTGACCTTGAGTTTTCTCACTTAAAAAATAAAAATGATATAAATAAGTAGGTGCTCAATAATTGTTGCTTTTCTTTTCTAACCAAATGCACTTAATACCATGAGGTGGTAGTTAAAGAAATACAATTTCTACATTTTGGTTTTGAACGTGGTTACAGTTTTTAGTTAACATTCTGGATATGGTTTATAGAAAATAAATTTGGAAAACCTTAGATATCAGATGAAGAAATGGGAGGATAAAAAAAAAAAGAGGATAGAGGCTAGAAAATCGAATTGCTTAGCTGCAAAATGTCTTGGCTGCAAACCAGGAGAGAAATGTGTCAGAAACGCAAGGGATTTCTTAGTATTTCACTAACTAAGCTAGAAATACTCCTCTAAAAGGAAAAAAAAAAAAAACAACTTTCCTTTTAATAAACTAGCTTGAAAAAGGAAAGTTATTAATTGGTTTAAAAATACAGTATAAATCTGACATTTTCAAGGTCGTGATGTGTAGTATTCCCCCAGTGCTGTCGGTGTAGTATTAGGAATGATTATATGTTTACATATTTAAACTTCACTTCTATTGACATCAAAGTGTATTTGTAGAGATGTTTTTCATTTTATCCAAAATAATCCTATAATCTATGTTGAAAACATTACTTAAGATGTATTCACAGTATACCTTAAAATATAACTTTATGTTACTTTCTTGGCAGCAAGCATTTAGTTGAATAGAGATGCTAATAAGGGACTGCCTCATTTATTTAACTTGCAGTATACCCTGGACATGCTTCTGAAATATCAAAAAGCTTTCAATGCAACTATTGGTTTAAGAAGACTATGGAAAAAAACAGCTGTTATCTATCTTTTCCTCCAACCCACTGGAATATTAGTCAATTTAGTTTCTATCCTGATTGAGAGGATAACTCAGAAAGTTGGAGCCAATGATTCAAGTTTAAACCAGGGCTTAGAATCAGTTTGAACAAGTCCAGTCGCAGCCAACAAAGCAAAACTATAAAAGACTCGAATTTTTAGAATCTGGGTGATCTAGAACGATAAATGGAATGGGAAAATTACACGTCAAAGTTCTGGAATGGGAGACTCGGAAGAGGCATAGTAAGCTCTTTCAAGAGCGTGATGTGTGAGATTGGATTATTGGCAGGACTGTGGAGAGTGACATACATTCAAAGCAGAGTGTTGGCCACCATCTTTGATCAGGGCTCACTGTTTCTGACTCTGCTCAAAATCCAGTGGCAAGAGATTTGGCTACTATGCAATGTATATGCTGCCCTTGTTTCCTAAGAGGAAGATTAGGTTCTTAGCAGGACTTCAACCTGTAATTTTTCCCATTCCAGTCATCGTTCTGGTTAACTTAAATGTTAAAAATTCGGGTCTGTTCTGGTTTCACTTCCTTGGCCATGACTGAGACAGGAAGAACTGGTTTTAATTTAAACCAGGTACTGCCTCTCTTTAAGTCACTTTTCTCCAACCATGTAAATATCAATTTTGAAAGCTGCACATGCTCTAAATATAGCAGATGACATGTATGAAATGATACTTTACCCATCTGGACTCTAGTGTTTTGACCTTGGGTGAAGAAGAACAGCTTCATAATTTCTCTTGCAAATATGGTCTCTTTTATACTATTTGAACTGAGCTGGTTCAAAAAATTTTCAAGGATTCAAATGAACATTAAGCTAGCTCAAAGCTTTCGGGATAAACTCAAAATGAAGAACAATCATAATAATAGGATAGATAAGGAGGTGATTGTCACAACCCTTTGGATCTGAATTACTTCACTTAGGATATTCCAAACATGTGGAAACAATTTTCAGTGTTAAGTTTTGCTTCAGTGGTGTTGCTTATATGTTCAAAAAAGGAATGTTGGGGTATAACTAATTTTTGTTTATTCAAGTGACTTCATAAATTTGGACCAATTTACTGTTAATAAGTGTGTTCACCAGAAAGCAAATAGGAATGGGGCAAAATGATTAAAATTAAATATATCAATTCCAGGTGTAGTTTCTTGATTACTGTCTTAGTTATCTAGTACTGCTAAAACAGAAATACCACAAGCAGATGGCGTTAACAAAGAGAAGTTTATTTTCTCACAGTTAAGTAGGCTAAAAGTTCAAATTCAGGGCATCAACTTTAGGGGAAGGCTTTCTCATCAATGTTCCCCTGGACTAGGAGCTTCTCCATGCAGGGATCCCAGGTCCAAAGGAGGCACTCTGTTCCTGGTACTGCTTTCTTGGTGGTATAAGGTCCTCCTGTCTCTCTGCTCGCTTCTCTCTTTTGTATCTCAAAGGAGATTGCCTCAAAACACAATACAATCTTGTAGATTGAGTCCTGCCTCACTAACACAGCTGCCGCCCATCTCCCCTCATTAACATCATAGAGGCAGGATTTACAACATATAGGAAAATTACACAATTACCGGGAATCATGGCCCAGCCAAACTGATACACACATTTTATGGGGGACATAATTCAATCCATGACAATTGCCTTAGAAGTCAATGGCTCTCAACCTTGGCTGCACATTAAAAGCACCAGGGGAGATTTAAAAAAAAAAAAACCTGATTCCCAGGCTGCTCCCCAGTTCAATGAAATCAGAGAATCTGAGGGTATGACTCAGACTATAGTAATTTTTAAAGCTCCCCCCCCCCAGGTGTTTCAAATGTCCTATCAACCGAGAACCACTGATCTAATTCCTTTGAAGTAATAAGAAAAGCTTAGGTCAGGTGTATTTCTAATAGTAAGTCCTTTGTTTTCTTGTTTGTTTTTTATATAATTCTGACTTCTACATTTATGAATGTGTCTAGTTGGGTAATTTTAACGGAACCTGTACCTAAAGTAACCCTATGGGGCAGTTCTACTCTATCCTATAAAGTCGCTATGAGTCTGAATCAGCTTGACAGCAACGGGTTTGGTTTTTTTGCTTTTTTGTACCTAAAGTTACCATTTGTTCAAATGTCATCAAATAATCACCACCACCTTTCACCATTCTTTGTCCCCTTGTCCTGTTTTTTCTTCAGAGCACTCATAACTATGTGACATGTTGCTAGATATTAACTTGTTTATTTTTTGTTGTCCCCATTAGAATTTGCCCTCCATGAAGACAGAGGCTTTGTTTTGTTCACCACTGTATCCCCAAGGACCTAGAACAGTGCCTGGCACATAGTACACACTTAATAAATACTTGTAGAATGAATAACACACACACACATATATTCTACAATTAGCCTGTTCTTTTCATTGATGGTAATTTGTGATATCAACGGGAATACTTTTCTCTTACTTTAACTCATTCAGAGTTGTATGTACCAGAAATGTATTTACAAATAGTTCATTCGTTAACTGAATAGTTTCATTAGCTTTAGATATAAATTGTTTTTTCCCCCTCTATCTAATATTACTAATCGTGAAAAATTTTTATCTAATGTTACTAATCTTGAAAAATATTCAGTTAGCAGCAACTACATTCTTTCTAGTTCAGAGGAGAAACTGAGACATAGGTAATTTTCCACTAGCAGGTTAAATAGAAATCTAGCTGGAACAAATGTTCTGAGGTATGGATTTCTGCAGTAGTTGTGTTAATTTCTTAAAAGGGAATAAAAGAGATTCAGGAGTAACTTGGTGACAAAATAAAGATGTACATTTTAATATATCAAAATAAGCTGTAAGAAACAGAATTTTTGCTCGTACCATAATTCAAAAGTCTATTTATTCACTTATTCTTCCAGATAATTTAGATGTTTATAGATAGAAACAAGGCAAAGTGGTTAAGGGCTTGGCTGCTAACTGAAAGTTCAGCGGTTCAAATTCACCAGTTGCTTCTTGGGAGAAAAACGTGGCCATCTGCTTCCATAAAGATTACAGCCTTGGAAACCCTATGGGGCAGTTCTACTCTTTCCTGTAGGGTCAATATGAGTCAGAATCGACTCTACGGCAACTGGGGTAATGGGGGAATACATAGAAACTGTATGCTCAGGCCTTATTCACTCGGTTCCAGCAAAATTTAGGTCTCCTTTACCATTCCAGAACAGTGAATAAGGCCTGAGCATACAGTTTCTATGTATCCCCCATTACCCCAGTTGCCGTAGAGTTGATTCTGACTCATATCAACTGACAGTAACGGGTTTGGTTTTTACTGTTCCTCAACTGCTCTAATTCCTTTGCCATTACTCTGTCTTTGCACCTACAGCTCCCTCTGCCTTAAATATTCTTCCTCAAGTTCTATGAAAACTTGCTCATTCTCATCATCCAAGTTTTAGCTCAAATTTCACTTTTCGAAAAGGCTTTTTCTGACCAACTTTTTTGAAAATGGTCTCCTTCTGTATCATCACTAGATTTATTTCCTTCATAGCTTTTATCACGATTTGTAGTTATCTTGTGTATTTCATGGCTAGGCTACTGCAATTGTCTTCTGAGGTGGTTAATTTCTACTTGCCTTTCAGAGTCATCCTCCAGCTTTCTGAGCCCTATTTACTATATCAAGGAGTCTGAACTCTATGAATGGCTTCACCTATACTCTCTTACACCTTAGCTTCAACTTGGGCTCAGCAAATGGGAGACATCATCAAGAAATTGGAGAGTAAAAGGAGAGAGAAGTCAAGGTATGAATGATCCACTCTCCCCTCCTACTGTTCCAAGATTTTAGCAGTAGCTATATTTCTCTAAGACTAAGGCAGACTAGAAGAAAGGCCTGGTGATCTACTTCTAAAAATTGGGCAATAGAAAGCTATGGGTCACAACAGAAAATTGTCCACCTTGCTTGATTTGGACACATCATCAGGCGTAATCAATTGCTGTAGGAGGACATCATGTTTGGTGAAGTAGAGGGCCAGCGAGGGAAGGGAGCAATGAGATGGATTGGTACAGTAGCTGCAACAATGGACTTGAACGTAGCAATGATTGTGAGGATAAGGCAAGACTAGACATTTTGTTCTGTTGTACACAAAGTCACCATGAATTAGAGTCAACTTGGTGGCATTTATAAGCTATATATACCTATCCATCCATCCATCCTTCCTTCCTTCCTTCTCTCAGTTCATAGCTCCTGTCAGGGTGTAACCCTCTCTGGGTTCCAGTAACACACTCTCTACAATTGTCCATTCAGGGCCCTGGATGCATCAGAGTCTCAACAGGAATCAGATCGCACATTCAGTTTGGGGGATTAAGGGGACAGTTTAGTAATGGAACTATTCACAAAGGTTTAGGGAAAGCAACAAGAGATGACACAACACCTGAACTAGTAAGAGAGGGTAACCTGGAGAGGGAGCTGTTTGAAGAGAGCTGCCTGAAGTAGCTGGGATCCCTAAGGAACACAAAAAACAACAACAAAAAAAGCCACTGCTAAAACTCGGCCCAAGCCGGAGGGAGGGGGGTGGGTGGAGAACAGGAGGTAAAATAATCCTATCTCACCCTCATCTTATTTATTTCCTGGATTTTTTTTTTTTTTTTGCCATTGCCACCCATCTGTCAAACCTAATTAGAGTCCAGATGACAAGGTTGCCTGTTGATTGCAGTTCATATGGATTAGGTCTTTAGGACGAAAAGTTTCAATCTGAAGTGGCAGGTAGAAAACATCCAGCACTGAATGGTAATGTCTTTCTCTTAGTTCTGCTCGGTGTTCAGTGGGTGTGTCAACCATTTCATGTTGGTTTCCCTAACAGACTCATGGTGATCCCATGTGTATCAGAGTAGAACTGTGCTCCATAGGGTTTTCAGTGGCTGATTTTTCAGAACTAGATCACTAGGACTATCTTCGAAGGCTCCTCTGGGTGGACTCAAACCTCTAATATTTCAGTGAGTAGCCAAGCGCTGAATTGTCTGTGCCATGAACTGTCTGTGCCCTCCAGAGACTCCTAACCTTATCCACACCTCTGTAAAAATCTCGGAAAGTAAACCCTTAGAGTGTGCCATTATTTTTCTGCTGGAACTCTGATACACCTCTTAACATTTCTCCCTATGTTTGTTCTTAATACAACATTCAGAATGGTCCATTTAAGATGTAAGTCAGATGCCATCAATCCTCTCCTTAAAACTTTCTATTACTTCCCCATCAAGCTCGGAATAAAATTCCAAGTTTTTACCATCTCCTACAAGGCCCTGTTAGATCTGACCCCTGTCTATCTCTGTGACCTCGTCTGCTTCAGCTCTATCCCTTGCTCATTATACTCTAGCCACACTGGTCTTTTCTAGGTCAATATGTCTGGAATGCTCTCAACACAGATATTTGAAGTGCTTATTCATTCCTTCTCAGCATTCAGGTCTCTGATCAAATTTTACTTTCTCAGAGGCCTTCCATAACCAACTGCTCAAATTGTCCATGGTTTTCTCTGATTTTATTCAATTTCCAACCCCAGATAGCTTCAATGACCACCCCCATCATTTATGCAATTACAACTAGAGAATGTCCTGTCACTTGCATAATGCTTCCTTCTTTCAGAACCTCACCTCTCTCTCTGTGTATGTTTGTGTGTGTGTTTGTGTGTTCACAGTCAATTCTTAATATAGCAAGCATGGCACTCTCTTCTCTTCACTAGGATCATCAAGGCTCAAGCTACACATAAGATGCCCTCACCCAGGCCAACTATCTTTAATAATGTCCTGCTTACAGCCTGAGCTAAGTTGCTCAGATGTCACAGCCCAAGGCAGGGAACTTCTCCTAGAACCTTACCACTCTTGCATTGACCCTGACCTTAGGAAGTCACTCAATCCTAAGACTCACTCTATTTCTGGTACTCTGAAGTAGGGACTTCTTAGCCCAAACCATAAGCTATAAATCCACACTTTTCTAAAGAGATCATTTCAGAAGTGCTTGTCTGGTGTTGTCCCTTACTAAAGTAAGTCAATAAATCTGTTTGTTTATATTGTTGCAGGATTTTTTATTTGAGGAGGAGGACTTCCATACTTTGGAGAACCCAGCAGGATTTTACTGTAATCCTCTGCTTTAGACCAGAACCCCCCGGCCCAGACTACTTCTGTGGGTATATCTTGAGGCCCTTTGTGTCTCTTCCACTTGAAGTTCCCAGCCCAAGCAGATAGTGGAGTCATATGCTAGGTATGAGATTCAATTATGCTGAAAGTCACAAGCACTCAGTTTTATTTTATCCTAGAAAAATTAGATGTCACTCATTAAAATTTTTGTTGTTCTCATCAGATGTATCTTCCAAAAAAACCTTATGGAAATTGTGTTCTTTATTTAATATCAAATGTGTTTTGTGCTGCTTCTCATAAACATCAATAGTGTATAAGGTGAAGAAAAAATACTTCAGTGGACAAACTTTGCTTTTGCTTTGGTCACCATCTAAAAGCCTTAAAAGCTTTTTGTTTTTTGTTTTTCCTCTTGACTTTATTCTATATCCCCAATAGTTGATTTGGGAGACAGACCTTTAAAAAATAGACCTACCAGGTGTACAGACTGTTGGATCTGTAGTTAGAGATGGCCAAGCTCTAGTAAGGGACCAGAGACACAAGATACAAAAGCAGTGAATTCAAGTGACCATTATCAACACAGTTGGAGTCATCTCAGTCCAAAAAAGGTTACACCTTCTCATATGTCTTTATTATAATGCAAATTATTGTTTCTGTCTTACAAAATGCTACAATTTCACAAAGGATAATTTGGAATAACAGTAGTGACTTTGGGTCATTTTTAATATTATCCACATTGTCTGACTTAAAAGTACCTTGGAGCAAAAGGGCAGAAAATTACTCATATTCAATAGTCTACTTTTTGGGTTTGATGTAAAGAAGATTATAAATAAAGTTGTGATTCCAAAATAGCTTCATTAAAAGATTCTTTGGCAAAGCTAATGAAAAACAAGAAAAAAATTAAGGCAATCTCATGCTTGGATCTATTGTAATTGTTTTCCTCTAGTCATTGTCTTTATTTAATTCTTCTTTCTCCTACTTACGCTCCCTCAATGCCAACTGCGCCTTCTCGTCCCTTTCTTCTAAATTATTTTCTCTTTTCCCCCGATTTTCTCCATACTTAATCATCTTCCACCTCTGATTCTGTCCCCAAACCACAATTTTCCTTGAAAATAAGATTGTCAAAACAGGATGGCAAACTCTGGAAGGTAAATTTTAAACTCTTATCTCAGTCTGAGTTAAGAGGGATCATCAAGAAAAAAGAAATAAACAAAAGAAAAAATAAATAAATTTACTGGGGAATTTAGAATAATGCTGGGATTCTAAAATCCCAGCTTCCCTGACCTGTAGCAAATAGTATACATATTGTAAAGTAGACTGTTATGCAATTACTAGTACATTCAGATTCTAAAACCTGGCTCAACAAAATCAATTGGAAGGACCTTGCAAAGGCTCTAGCCTTTTCTTAGGTCCATAAACAGAACAGGGATTAAAGACAATGCAAGCTATACTTGTATTTTCATTAAAGATTAACTGGACATTTTACATGCACACACACAAATGCTTGTGTAAGAATATTTAATTTTTTTTATATTCATATTTCAAAAGTAGAAACAGTATAAATATTCATTAACAGGAGATAGATAAGCAAATTGTGGTATATATACATTTATACACACACAATGGAATATCACTCAGTGATAAAAAGAATGAATTAATGATTCACAAAAAAACGTGTAAATCTCAAAATATACTGAACAAAAGAAACTAGAACCATGTGGAGTAGTTCTACTCTGTGCACAAAGGGTTGCCCTAAGTCAGAATCAATTTGAAGGCAACTAACAACAACAACAGATCTATAACTTTAGGACCTTTTTGAAAAGGTCTTAGAACAAAACAAAAACCTATTTTGAGAAAAACCTAAAACAAGTTTAATAGCTTTACAAATCAAACAATAGGAAGGCCTCATGTCTTCCTGCTTTCTTCCCAATAAACGGCCTATTTATAAGAATATTTGCTACTACTGGGTATAAACAAAATGGATACCAGACCAATAACATCCTTGTGTAGGCCAAAAATTAAAAGGCAAGGACAAATCTAACAAAAAATGAGAGACCAACAAGAGAATGTAGCTTCTAACTTTCAATTTTTTTTTCTTTTAACTTTTCAGTGAGATTTATCATTAACTATTTGCAGCAAGGAGACCTGGTGGCACAGTTATCACTGGTCTGCTAACCAAAAGGACAGCAATTCAAATCCTCCAGCTGCTCCTTAGAAACCTTATAGGGCAGTTCTACACTGTCCTATAGGGTAGCTATGAGTTGGAATCAACCTGATGGCAACAAGTTTGTGTTAGCAGCAAAATTTACAGTTCTCTTAGTTACAGATCCTATGTTTTTGACAACTAACCCTACCACTATTTCCAACCCTCTTTTTTCTTGGAGCAAATGTTGCCAAGTGCTAGGCATCACCAAGAAACATCAGCTATCCTCTATCTCACAGCCAGCAACTGTTACACTTGGTCCTTTGAGAAATAGACTTTTCTTTTTTTGTGATACCGCACAAATCAATTTAATTGGAACATAGAAGACCACTTTCCTGAATTTTTCAAGGACTTCTCAAATCATAATTAGATCATAGCTAACTTGAACACAAACTTACTAGTACCTTTGCACTTAAAATCAGATAACATTTGAAGATCTCCAGGAGGAACGAGATTCTGTATGGATAAAAAATTAAACATATTTTGGCAGGATTTTTGAGACTGAGCTCATCAAGGTTCAGCTAGAAACCTGTAAACCTTTAGCCAAACTTGTATAAAATACCCTAAGGAAAAGAAGGCTTATCATTCATAGTAGCTGGACTAATAGAAATGAGACTCTCTATAGCTTGCACAAGCACTTACAATAGTAATGTCCTGCCTGCTAAAAAAAAACAATGGACAAGAGTTCAAATTTGTTCAAGAACTTAAGGCTATCAAATGCAAGGTTATAGCCTGCTTTCCAGTGGTGCTAAAGACAAACACTATCCTTTCCTCGATCCAACCCAAGGTCACCTATTTTACAGTCGAGGGTATATATTCTGCCTTTTTGACTGTCTCAGATTTTCAGAAAATTAATATTCATTAACTTTCACTTATAAAGACCAACAATATACATGGACTCTTGTGCTTCTGGGATTTGCTAGGTTTTTGTTGTTGTTTGTTTTGTTTTTAATTTTTAAATTTCTTAATCAGGATCTCAAGGACCTCAAGTTCTCTTGTAATTTTCCTTCATACAATGCGTGAATGATCTTTTGCTAAGCTCCAAAACTAAAGCTCCAAAATGAGCTCTATATACCTTTGAGCTCTTTTAGCCCAGCAAAGGACTCACCATTTGCAGCATGATTTATTTCAAAAAGGTAAGGCCTTTACCTTTTATTGACTACAAACCATCCAAAGCTTTCCTAGGCCAGGTATTTAAAGATGAGTACTCAGAGTATTTTTAATTCTCCATGCTACTGTGGACAGTGGGTTTTTACCTTTTTCCAAAACTGATTGTTCTTTTCATGCCCTGATTAAATTTCATTGATTAAAGCCCTCTACTGGGATTCCAAACATGAACAGGAATTTTGCAAACTAAATTTAGCTTTTCAACAACACTTTCACCTAGGCTTGTCTAACTACTGTAAACTTTTCACCATATTTTTTCAGGAACAAAATGGTCAGGTCCCTGGTTCTTTAACTCAACTACATGGAAACCACAAAGGCACACACCTTATTCAAGACTCTTGATATGTACCTCTCTTGCTCACCTGAAGACCATAACAGCCACCACCAAATTTGTGGAGGTTTCTGCTGACATACTTTTGGACTCTTCCTTAAATCCAGTGGTTCCCCATGATGGACAATCTATATACTGGAAAAAAATTTCTTGGCAAACTAGCTTACATACTATGTGATGTTCATATTTTCTGCTTCATATTTTTTTTATATTATTATCTATTACTATACCAATTTGAACACTACTACTGTCTTGTTACCAGAAGAAAGAAAAACTTGTGACTCTTTAGATGCTATCTGAAAATAATTCATGCTTCTATTCATTTTGTTTGGAAGAAGAAATGGCCATATGTGCAATTCAATACAGATTCCTGGGCTATGGCCGGTGGTTTGGCTGGATGGCCAGGGACTTGGAAGGAATATGATTGGAAAATTGGTGACAAGGAGGTATGGGGAAGAGGTATGTGGATAGACCTCTCTGAATGGGCCAAAGAAGTGAAGATATTTGTATCTCATTTGAATGTCCACAAAGGTGACCTCAGCAGAGGAGAATTTTAATGATCAAGTGGATAGGATGACATACCCTGTGAACACCAGACAGCCTCTTTCCCTAGCCATTCCAGTCATTGCCCAATTAGCTCATGGACAAGGTGGCTAGGGAAGGAAGTTACACATAGGCTCAGCAACATGGATTTCCACTCATCAAGGCTGACCTGACTACAGCCACTGCTGAGAACCCAATCTGCCAGCTTCTGAGACCAATTTTGAGTCCCCAATATGGGATCATTCCCCAGGGTGATCAAGCAACAACTTGGTGTCAGGCTGATTACACTGGACTGCCTCCATCATGGAAAGGGCAGGGTTTTGTTTTACTGGGATAGACATTCTAGAAGTTCATTTCCTCTTCAGTCATCCTTATTCATTTTCCAGATTTCACATACACATGAGGCGATGGAAAATACAATGACTTGGGTCAGGCCCACCTTAGTCTGCAAGGTGATATCTTTGCTTTTTAACACTTTAAAGAGGTCTTTTGCAGCAGATTTGCCCAAAGCAAAGCATCTTTTGATTTCTTGACTGCTGCTGCTGTGGATGGATCCAAATAAAATGAAATCCTTAAAAACTTCAATCTTTTCCCTGTTTATCATGATGTTGTTTATTGGTCCAGTTGTGAGGATTTTTGTTTTCTTTACGTCGAGGTTTAATACATACTGAAGACTGTGGTCCTTGATCTTCTTTAGCAAGCTTCAAGTCCTCTTCACTTTCAGCAAGCAAGACTGTTTCATCTGCATTTTGCAGGTTGTTAATGAGTCTTCCTCCAGTCCTGACACGATGTTCTTCTTCATATAATCCAGCTTCTTCAATTATTTGCTTAACATACAGATTGAATAAGTATGGTGAAAGTATACAACCCTGATGCACACCTTTCCTGACTTTAAAACATGCAGTATCCCCCTTGTTCTGTTCGAACTACTGCCTCTTGATCCATGTACGGGTTCCTCATGAATGCAATTAAGTGTTCTGGAATTCCATTCTTTGCAATGTCATCCATTATTTGTTATGATCCACACATTCGAATGCCTTTGCATACTCAGTAAAACACAAGCAAACATCTTTCTGGTATTCTCTGCTTTCAACCAAGATCCATCTGTCACCAGCAGTGATATCCCTGGTTCCATGTCTTCTTCTGAATCCAGCTTGAATTTCTGGCAGTTCCCTGTCAATAACTGCTACAGCTGCTTTTGAATGACCGTCAGCAAAATTTTACTTTTGTGTGGTATTAATGATATTGTTTGATAATTTCTACATGGGGTTGGGTAACCTTTCTTGGGAACAGGCATAAATATGGATCTCTTCCAGGCGGTTGTGTAGGTAGCTGTCTTCCAAGTTTCTTAGCATAGACCAGTGAGCACTTTCAGTGCTGTGTCTGTTTGTTGAAACATCTTAGTTGGTGTTCCTCCAATTCCTGAAGCCGTGTTTTTGGCCAATGCCAAAAACAGTTTGGACTTCTTCCTTCAGTATCATCATTTCCTGATCATATGTTTCCTGCTGAAATGTTTGGACTTTGACCTATTATTTTTGGTATGGTGACTTTATGTATTCTTTCCATATTATTTTGATGCTTCCGGTGTTGTTTAATATTTTCCCCATAGAATCAACTCAATGGCAATGTGTTTGGGTTTTTTGGCTGTATATCTATATCATCTATATCTATGTCTATGACTATGTCTATCTCTATATCATCTATATCTATATCCATATCTATATATCTATTATTTATATCTATCACTTGCTCTCTTTCTCTAAAAAAAACTTGACTAGGACACTAATGAGTTAAAATTAATATATAAGATTTTGTAAGTGCTATGCAGAAGACAATGTAGGTAAGGATGTGGAAAGTTTGCTCCACAAATAAATATGTTATGATATAAAGAAACTGAGTTTTTTTGTTTGTTTTTGTTTTTACTTATTGCAGAAGAGAACACACTACACAGGCAATTCTAAAGTATCTCCTTAGGGAAAGTAAGTACATGATTTTCTGCTTATGTTTTTGGCTGAGAAGTTTTTAGGGTAAGGAAGGAGTCCTGGTTGCACAATGGTTAAGTGCTAGGGTGGTAACCAAAAGGTTGACCAGTGGTTCAAACCCACCAGTGGCTCCCACCGGTGAAGAAAAGATCTAGAGATCTGCTTTCATGAAAATTACAGAGTAGGAAAGTCTATGGGGGCACCTCTACTCTGTCTTATAGGGTAGCTTTGAGTTAGAATAAACTAGATGGCACACAACTACAACAACAAGAGAGGTGGCATGAGGCTTTGAATTGGTTGATTTCTTTAAAAAGTTGGTGCAAGAGAGGCAAGGTGAAAAGAAAGTGAAGTACAAAATGTCATATGAGTCACAAGAGATTCTGTAATTGGTTTGCTTAACTGAGGGTGTGAATCTTCTAATTCGCCACACCTTTGGCCACCCTCTGGCCAGACCAGTCAGCTACAAAAGCATTCTTACTCTAGTTCTACCCAATTCTTATGGCTGCTAGGTGACACCATTCTCTCAAAAAATAATAGTTTGGAGTTGGACCAGGGTTTGACCTTTATGGTCTTTTTGTCAAATAATGAATTGTTAGATCATCTGATAGTCTGTTAATGGCACCATAATATGTAAGACTCTTGAGAGCACACATGTAAAAGTGGCATGGGGGTGGCATCAGACCCCCTCTGACTTCATAAGGGGGAAAGAGAATCAAGATCAACAGCCCAAGGCTGATTTTTATGAGGTAGATATCAGCCATACCTCCGTTTTACAAATCAAAATTGGAAGAGACTGATTTTTTTTAAATTGGATGATTCAGGACCATATCCACCAGAGCCCTGGTGGTGCAGTGGTTAAGAGCTTGGCTGCTAATCAAAGGGTAAGCACCTCAAATCCACCAGCACTTCCTTGGAACCATTGTGGGGCAGTCCTACTCTGTCCAATAAAGTCATTATGAGTCAGAATCAACTTGACAGCAATGGGTTTGGTTTGGTTTTGGAACCATAGCTGAAATGGGAAAAATTACAGGTCAAAGCCCTGGAATGGGATTCTCAAAAGAGGCATAGTGAGCCCTCTCAGGAGCTGAATGCATGAGATTGGATTATTGCCAGGACTGAGGAGCACGACACACATTCAAAGCATTGCAGTCAGCCGCCATCTTTGAGCCGGGCACTGCTGTTTCCAGTGTGCAAAATCCAACTGACAAGAGATTTGGTTGATATGCATAGTGTATGCTGCCCTTGTTTTCTAAGAGAAGATTAAGTTTCTAGCAGGGCTTTAACCTAAAATTTCTCCCATTCCGGTTATGGTCCTGGTTCACTCAAATTTTAAAAATTCAAGTCTGTTCTGGTGTCACTTCCTCAGCCGTGATTGAACTGGAAAGAACTGGTTCAAAGCCCTGATATTAAGGAATCGTCTTCTGTGGTTGAACTGAGATCTTTTATGGCATAACCATACTAGTAATTCCCTTTTTCTGTCTTCTAGGTATGACCTCTCATCAAAGAGGGTCAAGTCTGTATTTTCCAAAGAAGTTTCTAGCAAGTATACATGTGTACTGCTCTAACTTAGGCACACTGGAAGAATTTCCCTTCACAACCGTCCTGCAGAGAAGTCACAGAAAGGGATTCTAGCACTGCAGCTGTTCACTATTCAGTGATGTTTGAATATCACACAGAACCATCTATAAACCAGGCCCAAATATTCTCTTCTGCAGTCAACTGATTGTAGGGAGCTCCCCATGAAGCCATAGGTGCAAACTGGAAGAGAAAAGGTTAGGTAGTGAAAGTGGGGACCATGAAAATTTGAGCCACTTCTTCATGTAACTTATGCGTGCATTCAGAGCCTGCTTGAGCCTGGTCTCATATACACCATTTTCATTTGAATATGTAGTGCTGCTGTGCAAGTCCACTTTTATAACTTCATTGGTCAGACAACACCCAGTTCATGATGGGCAGCTCAGGTTGCATGGTAACTTGATGACCCATGGTTAAGCAGTCATTCTCTACTAAGGCCCATTATTATGTCAAGAGCTGTTTCTCACAAAAAGAGTAATTATTTTCAGAGGATGACAGGGCTTTGATCTCCAAAATCCTACGGGTCTGTGCTGTGATTCACCAATAATGGCCTGTCACAGCTTCCAAGCAATATCTCTATCTGCCACTGCCACTTCAAGTACCATTGGATTTGCCAGATCATATGACCCAAGTCCCCCACGTGTCTGTCAGTTGTCGTACTGTGGGGGCTTGTGTGTTGCTGTGATGCTGGAAGCTATGCCACCAGTATTCAGATACCAGCAGGGTCACCCATGGAGGACAGGTTTCAGTTGAGCTTCCAGACTAAGACACATAAGTAAGAAGGACCCGGAAGTCTACTTCTGGAAGGCATTAGCCAGTGAAAACCTTATGAATAGCAGCAGAACATTGTCTGATATAGTGCTGGAAGATGAGCCCCCCAGGTTGGAAGGCACTTAAAAGATGACTGGGGAACAGCTGCCTCCTCAAAGTAGAGTCAACCTTAATGATGTGGATGGAGTAAAACTTTTGGGACCTTCATTTGCTGATGTGGCATGACTCAGAATGAGAAGAAACAGCTGCAAACATCCATTAATAATCCGAATGTGGAATGTACGAAGCATGAATCTAGGAAAATTGGAAATTATCAAAAATGAAATGGAACACATAAACACCAATATCTTAGGCATTAGTGAACTGAAATAGACTGGTACTGGCCATTTTGAACGGGACTATCATATAGTCTACCATGCTGGGAATGTCAACTCGAAGAGGAATGGTATTGCATTCATCGTCAAACAGAACTTTTCAAGATCTATCCTGAAGTACAACGCTGTCAGTGATAGGATAAGACCCATACGCCTACAAGGAAGACCAGTTAATACTACTATTATTCAAATTTACACGCCAACCACTAGGGCCAAAGATGAAGAAATAGAAGATTTTTATCAGCTGCTGCAGTCTGAAATTGATCGAACATGCAATCAAGATGCATTGATAATTACTGGTTATTGGAAAGCAAAAGTTGGAAACAAAGAAGAAGGATCAGTAGTTGGAAAGTATGGCCTTGATGATAGAAACAATGCCGGAGATTAAATGATAGAATTTTGCAAGACCAACGACTTCTTCATTGTAAATACCTTCTTTCACCAACATAAATGGCGACTATACACATGGACCTCACCAGATGGACCACACAGAAATCAAATTGACTACATCTGTGAAAAGAGACCATGGAAAAGCTCAATATCATCAGTCAGAACAAGGCCAGGGCCGACTGTGGAACAGACCATCAATTGCTCATATGCAAGTTCAAGCTGAAACTGAAGAAATTCAGAGCAAGTCCACGAGAGCCAAAATATGACCTTGAGGATATCCCACCTGAATTTAGAGACCATCTCAAGAATAGATTTGATGCATTGAACACTAGTGACCGAAGACCAGATGAGTTGTGGAATGACATCAAGGACATCATCCATGAAGAAAGCAAGAGGTCACTGAAAAGACAGGAAAGAAAGAAAAGACCAAGATGGATGTTAGAGGAGGCTCTGAAACTTGCTCTTGAGCATCGAGCAGCTAAAGCAAAAGGAAGAATTGATGAAGTAAAAGAACTGAACAGAAGATTTCAAAGGGCCTCCCGAGAAGACAAAAAAAAGTATTATAGTGACATGTGCAAAGAGCTGGAGATGGAAAACCAAAAGGGAAGAACACGCTCAGCGTTTCTCAAGCTGAAATAACTGAAGAAAAAATTCAAGCCTTGAGTTGCAATAGTGAAGGATTCCATGGGGAAAATATTAAATGATGCAGGAAGCATCAAAAGAAGATGGAAGGAATACACAGAGTCATTATACCAAAAAGAATTAGTCGATGTTCAACCATTTCAGGAGGTGGCATACGATCAGGAACCGATGGTACTGAAGGAAGAAGTCCAAGCTGCTCTGAAGGCATTGGTGAAAAACAAGGCTCCAGGAATTGATGGAATATCAACTATGATGTTTCAACAAACAGATGCAGCACTGGAGTTGCTCACTCATCTATGCCAAGAAATATGGAAGACAGCTTCCTGGCCAACTGATTGGAAGAGATCCATATTTATGTTTTTTCCCAAGAAAGGTGATCCAACTGAATGTGGAAATTATAGAACAATATCATTAATACCATACGCAAGCAAAATTCTGCTGAAGATCATTCAAAAACGGCTGCAGCAGTATATCAACAGGGAACTGCCAGAAATTCAGGCTGGTTTCAGAAGAGGATGTGGAACCAGGGATATCATTGCTGATGTCAGATGAATCCTGGCTGAAAGCAGAGAATACCAGAAGGATGTTTACCTGTGCTTTATTCACTATGCAAAGGCATTTGACTGTGTGGATCATAACAAACTATGGATAACACTGCAAAGAATGGGAATTCCAGAACACTTAATTGTGCTCATGAGAAACCTTTACATGGATCAAGAGGCAGTTGTTCGGACAGAACAAGGGGATACTTGTTGGATACACGATTGGTTTAAAGTCAGGAAAGATGTGCGTCAGGGTTGTATTCTTTCACCATACCTATTTAATCTGTATGCTGAACAAATAATACTAGAAGCTGGACTATATGAAGAAGAATGGGGCATCAAGATTGGAAGAAGACTCATTAACAACCTGCATTATGCAGATGACACACCCTTGCTTGCTGAAAGTGAAGAGGACTTGAAGCACTTACTAATGAAGATCAAAGGCTACAGCCTTCAGTATGGATTACACCTCAACACAAAGAAAACAAAAATCCTCACAACTGGACCAATGAGCAACATCATGATAAACAGAGGAAAGATTGAAGTTATCAAGGATTTCAATTTACTTGGATCCACAATCAACAGCCATGGAAGCAGCAGTCAAGAAATCAAAAGACGCGTTGCATTGGGCAAATCTGCTGCAAAGGACCTCTTTAAAGTGTTGAAGAGCAAAGATGTCACCCTGAAGACTAAGGTGCAGCTGACCCAAGCCATGGTATTTTCAGTTGCATCATATGCATATGAAAGCTGGACAATGAATAAGGAAGACCAAAGAAGAGTTGACGCCTTTGAATTGTGGTGTTAGCGAGGAATATTGAATATACCATGGACTGCCAAAAGAATAAACAAATCTGTCTTAGAAGAAATACAACTAAGAATGCTCCTTAGAGGCAAGGGTGGCGAGACTGCATCTTACACACTTTGGACATGTTGTCAGGAGGGATCAGTCCCTGGAGAAGAACATCATGCTTTGCAGAGTACAGGTCAGTGGAAAAGAGGAAGACCCTCAACAAGGTGGATTGACACAGTGGCTGCAACAATGAGCTCAAGCATAACAACGATTGTATGGACGGCACAGGACTGGGCAGTGTTTCGTTCTGTTGCGCATAGGGTCGCTATGAGTCGGAACTGACTCGACGACACCTAACAACAGCCACAACATGACCCAAGTGGCAGAGTAGCTTGTACGGCAGCCTGAACCTGTTGTAGAGCCATCTGTTTTTTTTGGATTCAGCCAAAAGAAGCAGCTTTTCTGGTCACTTGGTACATGGGTTGGATTAGCGCCCCCAAATGAGGAATATGTTTTCTGCAAACCCCCAAGAGGCTGACTACTGTTTTGCCTCCTTTTCAGTTGTAGGGGAGCCCAGGTCCAACAACTTATCTTTCACCTTAGAAGGGATATCTCAACATGTCCACGCCACTGGACTCCTAGAAATTTGACTGAGGTGGAAGGCCCTTGAATTTCTGTCAGGTTTACTTCTCACCCTCTGGCATACAAATGTCTTACCAATAAGTCCAGAGTATCTGCTACTCCTTGCTCACTATGTTCAATCATGATGTTATCAGTGTAATAACTCAAACTCTCAGTGCCGTCAAGTCGATTCCGACTCATAGCGACCCTAGAGGACAGAGTAGGACTGACCCATAGAGTTTCCAAGGAGCACTTGGCAGATTTGAACTACCGACCCTTTGGTTAGCAGCCGTAGCACTACGCCACCAGGGTTTCCTATCAGTGTAATAGACCAGTGATATGTGTTGTGGAAGTGAAAGGCAATCAAGTTACCCATGGACTAATTATTACATCCAAAAAAAACCATTGCTATTGAGTCGATTCTGACTCATAATGACCCTATCAAATAGAGTAGAACTGCCCCATAGAGTTTCCAAGGAGCACCTGGTGAATTCCAACTGCTGACCTCTTGGTTATCAGTCATAGCACTTAACCACTACTCCAGCAGGATTTCCAATTATGACATAGGGGTGGAAAATTGATATACCTCTGGGGTAGGGCAATGAAGGTGTATCAGTGGCTTTGCAAGCTGAAAACAAACTGATTCTGATGGTCTTTACTAACAGGAATTTAGATAAATGCATTTGCCATTTTAATAGCTTTATACTACGTAAGAGGAGATGTAATAATTTGCTCAAGCAATGAAACAACATCTGAAAATGCAGCTGTAATTGGAGTAATCACCTGGTTAAGTTTATGGCAATCCCTTGCCATCCTCTGAGATGCATCTGTTTTTTGCACAGACCAGATAGGCTAGTTGAATGGGCATGTGTTGAGAATCATCACCCCTGCATCCTTCAAGTCCTTAATGATGGCATTAATCTCTACAAT
This sequence comes from Loxodonta africana, assembly GCF_030014295.1. NCBI lineage: Eukaryota > Metazoa > Chordata > Mammalia > Proboscidea > Elephantidae > Loxodonta > Loxodonta africana. The sequence goes on from NC_087369.1 coordinate 111,049,644, forward strand.
CCCTCCAGGAATACAGTATTGCTTTTGGTTTACTAGTTTTCTAGGTAGAGACAGCTCTAGTTGTGCTCATTTGGCCTTTCCTTCCTTAATATGCCTCACTCCACATGTCAGGGATCCAATGGGGGGATTCTTCCAGTTGCTGAATATGTTACTCCAATTATGCATTCTGAAACTTGGGAAATCACCACAGGATGGGTTCAGGGACCTACTGGACTCAGTGTGAGACGTACCTAAGCTAAGACTCCTTTAATAACCTGATGTACATGCATCTCTACTCTGACTGGTTGACAACAGTGATGTTTTGGGTCTCCTGATATTAGTGTCAATTCAGAACCAGTGTTCAATAATCCCCCCATATTCTGATTATGTCTTTTTCACTCTGGTAAAATGTTGTAGATCCCTTTGGTAAAGGCCTGGAGAAAGATTAACAGTATAAATTTCTGGCAGTGTAGCAGGGTCCTTCCTCAAGGGGGCCTGGTCTTGCCTTCATTCAAGGTGTTGTGGATCTGTAAACTGGCTCAAATCTGAGACTTAATTGAGGGGCCATGACTCTCTGATTTGGCAATTCAAGTAAGTTTTTTTAAATTGGCCTAGATCTCTTCCTCTTCTATAGATCAAGTAAATAGTAAGATTCCTGTCTATTTCACTCCTAGGGACACCATGACCAATTAGTCAATGTTATAAGTCTATGCAACTCAGACTATTTTGATTACTGCTTTGACTGTGCTGTCCGTTATGGTAACCATGCCCCAAGTATCCTTGGTTATTGAGTGCTGCCACTTGGCTCCTTCTAGCCTAGGATCCAATGACCCCCATTGTACTTAAATTCCCAAATTCAGGGCAGTAGTGCCCACAGTAAGATCTCACTTACAGAGAAGAGCAATCACAGCACTCTTCACAGATCCTGGGCCTCCCCTCACAAATGTATTCCTCACAGTTGTGGTGAAAAATGTGTCGTCTGGGGCACTTCTGGGGTGGGTGAATAAAAGGGTCTGACAAGATAAATCCACCGTAACATTCTAATTCCCCTAAGACTTTGGATACCTTCTACAGAATACCAAGGCAATTTTTGTATTTCAACTTCATTTACTGAAGGCCACCTTTTGGTCCGTATTTCAGCCAACCATCCATACGAATTGTTAGACCCTTTCTATCCTCTTGTGCTGAAACATTGGAAGTAGAATTTCTGCTTAGCAGGCTCATATCGGAGCCCTTGTGGTGCAGTGGTTGAGAGCATGGCTGTTAACCAAAAGATCAGCAGTTCAAATTTACCAGCCACTCCTTGGAAATCCTATGGAGCAGTTCTAATCTGTCCTATAGGGTCACTATGAGTTGGAATCAACTCGACAGCAACAGGTTTTGGTTTGGGCTCATATCGATAAATTTAAACTCATTCAACTTTATTTTCCTTCCACCATTATCCCACACCCTTAATATCCATTCCACACATATTCCCCAGATTTCTGTATGTATAAATTAGAAAAATCATGTAGTTCTTTTGGAACGTAGCACACCTCCTCATGAGTCACACTCTGTGCCTCACCTGTTGGGGCCTGTTGGGACTTGAGTCTAGTTATAGGTATAGAAGCAAAGATGGGTGGCAGAAGTGGGTCCTGAGGACATTCAGCAGTGTCTGGCAAGGCATATGCAACAGGGATCACCTCAGGCAAAGTTACCCCTTGCAAACCTGGATTAATCTCATCAGATGGGGGGATAGAAGGGCTGATTCTACTGGCAAATGTGACATAAGAGGATTTAGGGGTCAATGTTCCCAGTTTCATCACTATCTGTCCATATATTCCCATTCCAATTTTCAGAATGCAATTTCTTCCCAATCAATGCCCTCATTTTAATATCAGACACTTTGTGAGGTTAGGAATTCAATTGCTATCGTAATTCAGCCACACATAGGATGAGACTCTAGGTAGGGCCTTCGGCAATCTCAGCTTTGTGGCTACAGGAGATAACTCTTTCTTCCAGGGCATACATGGCAACTTTCACGTCATTTATGTGGCACTTGAGCTGGGACTTTGAAGCCCCGAGCTCATCTTTCTCTTTTACAACTTTGTCCATCAAATGTACGAGCAACCAGCTAATGTCATTATACTGCTCAGTTTGACAAAAATATTTTAAGGTATAGAATACACAATCATCCAGAACTTTGTCTCTCATAAGTATTGGATTAGGAGTGTCAAATGTTGATATTTTGCTTATGTCTATTGCCACATCAGGACATCATGCCATGGACTAATAATGCCCTCTTTCCTACTGGAAATAGAGTTATTAGTACCTTTAAATCTAACCAGATTTGAGAACTGATTCCAGAAACCCCAATACCAATTCAGAGAACTTCTCCTTAATATTCTCTTCCTCTAGAACCACTGTCGATACCAAAATGTCTTAGTCAGGATTTGTTAGATAAACAGAACCAGTGATGTATTTGTATGGATGTATATGTTTATATATATATATATACACATACATATGTATATACACACACACATCCATACACCAGTGATGTATATGTATGGATGTATATTTTTACATCCATACATATATATCACTGGTGTATGGATGTATATTTTTTATGTATATATAAACATATACATCCATACATATATATCACTGGTTCTGTTTGTATATATATAGAGAGAGAGAGAGCCCTGTTGTTGCAGTGGTTAAAAGCTTAGCTGTTAACCAAAAGGTCAGCAGTTCAAATACACCAGCCACTCCTCCCTGGAAACCCTATGGGGTAGTTCTACACTGTCCAGCAGGGTTGCTATGAGTCGGAATTGAGTCAACAGCAACAGGTTTTGTTGTGTGTGTGTGTGTGTGTGTGTGTGTGTATAAACATATGAAGCGAAAGAGAGATAAGGAGAGATTTATTTTAAGGAATTGGCTAACACAATTGTAGGGACTGGCACGTCCAAAATCCGTAGGCCAGACAGTGAGTTGGAGAGTTCTAAAGGCTTGCATTCCAAGATGGAAAGAGTACAGAGCAAAAAGAGAGTTCTGCCAAACTACTTTTTGTCTGGAGGCAGAGCACACCCTAATAAAACTTGCTTTCAACTGATTAATTGATTACATCACCATAGATTACATTATAGAAGATGATTGCATTACATTACATTAGATTGCATTATAGAATATCAACCAGACTATAGTTTTAACACATAAAATTAACCATCTCTGTTTGTTTATTACTTGTTTTCTGTCTCCCCCACTATAATATTATTGCATGAGTAAAAGTTCTTTAAATATCTTATTCACCTCTGTGCCAGCACAGACATATCGTGTGAATGCATAAATGAGATTATTTATTATATGGGACTCCCACTAGAAAATGAGCTTTATAAAATGAGAGATCATATGATTCAAACTATCTGGTACACGGTAAGTGTGTAATAAGCATTGAATTATTCAATTAATTGGTTAATTTCAGGCTTAGCATTCAAAAACTTATGTTCTCCTCTTTCTTCAAATGGTTTGTCTAAATATTTACATGTTTGTTTTTGTTTGCTTATTAGGTTGTTTTTACCTTGCTTGAAGAGCATAAAGGCACAGACTTATAAATACATAATATATACATTATAAAATTTAACAAAATAAATAAGACTTTTTCACTAAGTGGATTATAATCTAGAGTCATAAGTTGCACACAGAGGGAAATATAAGAAATGTGAAACGACCAGAAGTGGAATTCATCACAGATCAAGTGGCCTTTTGTGAAATGCTTAAAGATGAGCAGAAGAGAAAATCATGTCTAGTGGTTATCAATTCCAAGAAGAAAAAGAAAGTCAAAGAAAGAGATGAAATCAGTTTTGAAGTGTGTAAGTTGAATAAATCATCTGAATGTAATATGAAAAGGAGAGCACTTCAACTCTTAAGATGTCATCTAAAGTACCCCTGGCACTATAGAGTGGCCAGAGAAGATGCAGAGTAGGGGAATCTGAATGACAAAACAGACACTGTAAACACTGGATGGGAAATCAATAAATTTGTTGGATGTTGGCTAGAAAACAAAGGTAGTATTTAAAAGATTCATACAAAGCAATTTCAAAATATCATATACTCTATGCCCTTATATGCCTTTGAATTGTGGTGTTGGCAAAGAATATTGAATATACCATGGACTGCCAAAAGAATGAACAAACCTGTCTTGGAAGAAGTACCAGAATGCTCCTTAGTAGCAAGGAGCATACTTTGGACATGTTGTCAGGAAGGATCAGTCCCTAGAGAAGGACATCGTGCTTGGTAAAGTACAGCGTCAACAAAAAAGAGGAAGACCTTCAATGAGGTGGATTGACACAGTGACTACAACAATAGGCTCAAGTATAACAACAATTGTGGACATGTGCAGGACCAGGCAGTGTTTCATTCTGTTATGCATGGGTCGCTATGAGCCGGAACCAACTCAATGGCACCTAATAACAACAACAATGTCCTCGTAAGTGAAACTGACACAAGTTGGAAATGTCTACAATAGTAGAATACAATAGTAGAATCTCAATGTAAAAACTGTCCACTAAATTAGGTTAATATCAGCACTTAATAGGTCCAAGAATTAACATGCTCACTTAACTGAAATGAACAGAATGGCTTCCAGCCAACGCTTAAAGGTAACCAGCTTAAAGTTACTAAAATATCTAAAGATAGAACATACAGTTCTATTTGTGCTTGTTGCTTGTGTGGTAGTGATGTTTCATCATCTGTAAAACGGGATTACTAATGCCACCTAATTTATAGGGTTTTTTTCCAGGATTAAATAGATAAGAAAAATAAAACCCTTATCACATTATCAGGAACAAAGAAAATGCTCAATAAATGTCAAATATTTCTAAGTTATGGTAATGGATTCCAGAAAAAAGAGGACAAACTTTTAGTTTTGCATGCTACTTGCTCTAACTTTCCTCTGTAGCCATGAGTTCCTGAAAACAGTTCAGGTCTTCAAATTTGCAAATAATAGCAGACGAGTTTCAAGGTGACTTTAAAGAGGTGTGTGTGTGTGTTTCCACGTCTTCTTTTTAAGAAAAAGAAAGAAAATTCCAATGACAAGTTTAGTTCTCCTCTTTTAAAGGGTAAGACAATGTAAGTCATACAAATCACCTCATTTCATTATTCCAAGTTACTGAATACATTCTCTATGTCACTTTCTCCACCGTCTTTAATGATAAAAAAAAATATGATCCTGCAAATTGCCTTCAAGACTCTAATATTTTGTGCTTGTTTTTGTAGGTTTTCCAGATAAAGATACCCAGGAAAGAAAGGTATTAAAACCCAAACCAAACTTATTGCTGTCGAGTCGATTCTGACTCATAACGACCCTGTAGCTATATTAGAAGAGGTAAATTATGCTTTAGGATATGATTGTACAACAGTTTAGCAGTTTACCAAAGTCCTCTTATTGACTTTAGATATCGTTAATTTCTTTGAGGATTTTCTCAAATCTTTCTTTTATTGTTTTTGTAATCAAAGGAGGATTATTCATAATCTCTGCTAAACTGAAGAGAAGAAAAACAGAATTATTACATGCTTAAAAAAGCTTTTGCAGTTCTATGATCTGGTATTTCAGGTAAACACATGGTATTCTTTCCATTTTTATATTAATATTTTTGGATCCTACATTAAATGAATCTTGGCATCCATGTGTTTCACCATGTCCCTTTCTTTGATGAAGCTCATCTTGTTGTTTGGGGTATTGGATTTTTTGTTTTTAGTTTTCCCTGTGATTTCATTTGTGGCTTTTCTTAAGAAAAGTTCTAATGAAATCCAGGGCTTTAAGCTTTTAATTGCATCTGTATTTTATCATTTTTAAATCTTTTTAAAGGTAGTTTTCATCACTTTAGAGATCTTAATACTATGTTTTGTTAAGCAAAACCAAATAGGCAACTTTCTTTCATTGTTTTTTATTATAAAATTAATATTACAATACAGAAAATTTTGGAAATAAAATTCACGGTTAAATTAGTTATTGATTGCAATGTAACAAATTAAATCAAAATTTAAGAGCTTAAAACAACAATGAGCATTTGTTTTTATTTCATACAGCTTCTGTGAATCAGGTATTCAAGAATAACTTAACTGGGTGTAATGGCTCAGGGTGTCTCATGAGGTTGCAGTCAAGATGTTAGTTGGGCGTGACGTCATCTGAAGAATTGATTAGGATTGATTCTAAGATACCTTGTGAACCTGGATACTAATTCAGTGCTGGTTGTTGGCAGGTGACCTCAGTTTTCCTCATGACATGGACCTCTCCATAGGAATGCTAGAATATCCTCATGGGCATGGAAGCTGGCTTCTCCCAGGGTAAGTGATCCAAGAAAGAGTGACGCAGAACACACAGTGTCCTTTATGACCTAGGCTCAGAAGTCATACACTGTCATTTTTGTAATACCCTACCGGTATTACAGGTCAGCCGTATTCAATTTTGGAGGTGACTAAGAAGGGCATAATTACGAGGTGGTGAAGATAAGTATGGACCATTTTGGAGTCTGGGTATTAAAATAGCTACCCCCCACCTGCCATGATTTAGTTGAAATTCTATGGCAAATGCAATTTTGAATTCTACTATTTAAATTAACATTATATGTAAAACCATTCACTTGTTATTATATCATCATCATAATCACCCTTTTTAATGACTACATTACACCCCATCATAATTTACTTAACAATTCCACGCTTCATGACGTTTAGTCTTCAAAAATAGGTAATTTTTGCATTTAATTATTTCTTTTTTTTTAATTGAACTACTTATCAGTTTTTTTAACATTAACTTCATAACAAGGATTTTATATTTTGTTTAATCAAAACATATAGTGTCACTTATGACCATAGCCTGCTTATACTTGATGGATCCAGCTGGTCTAATTCCTTCCTTAGAGAACTATTTGAGAGAGGTAGTTGTATTCTTTGGGAACTCTTTGGGCCATGTGGATGAAACACAGGGAAGTGGGCTGACCTAACTCTTATGTCAAGTCTTTAGTCACTCATTCTCATTGTTGAGTTGATTCCGACTAATAACGACCCTTTAGGACAGAGTAGAAATGCCCTCATAGGTTTTCTGAGGCTGTAAATCTTTATGAAAGCAGACTGCCACATCTTTCGTCCATGGAGCAGCTGGTGGGTTCAAACTACCAACATTTTGGTTTGCAGTTGAGTGCCTAACCATTGTGCTACCAAGGTTCCTTCTTTAGTCACTAAGAATCTTAAAACAGGAAAGAGCTATGCTTAAAAACACTTGTAGGATATCCATTCACTACAAGATGATGTCCAAATAAATATGACATATAAGGCCCTTTCCAAATTGTCTTCTGCACACCTTATCTCTGCTATTTATTTGGCAAACTGTTCAACTTTAAGATTCCATATGAAGCTTCTCTAAAACTCCATCTCCACGTACAAGTGACAACTGTTTCTTTTGTGCTTCTGCTTTATTCCTTTAAAATTTGTATCATAGGACCTAATGCGCTTCTTTGCACTTGTTTTAAAGTTTTTTTTTAAGGCAAAGATTTCGAAATGTCTTAAGTGAGTATTCTCAGTGCCTCATTCATCTAGAGGTAAATTCTTAGCATGTAGCAGATGCACAATAAAAGATGAGATTAATGATTCTTAGAAATATTAGTTCCATTTTCTTCCTTGCTTTAGGAAAGACCATAAGAGGAGGCTTGCTTATTCTTTGCCAAGACTACAACAAGAGGAGATTTTAGAAGCCTTTGGCTTTACAGTCAACAAATATTTTTTGAGCACGTACTATGCTCCAGGAACTCTCCTAGGTGCTGGAGTTCATCACAAACAAAAGAGGTAAAGTCCCTGCCTTTATGATGTTTAAACTCTAGTGGGTAATTAAGAGACAATAAGCAGACTTTTTAAGAATGTATAATGGGTAACAATGTCAGATATTGGTAAGCACTAAAGAGAATATAGAACAGCCTAAGGAGACAGGCAGTGAAAAGTTAAGGTATTTTATATAAGGTGGTAGGGAAGGTTTAGTGGGTTGAATGGTGGACCTCAAATAGATATGCCCTTATCCTAATCCTCAGACTTGTGAATATTAACTTAAATGGCAAAAGAGTGAAAGAGCCCAAAAACTCATTATTCTAAAGCAAAAATGAGAAGATAAGGGGGCAGGGAAACCACAGTATTGGACGTGGAACAACCAGAACATAATTAAATAGAATGTTGACACATTGTGAAAAATGTAACTAATGTCACTGAGCAATTTGTATAGGAATTGTCAAATGAGGACCTAATTTACTGTGTAAACTTTCACCAAAAACACAATGAAATATCATTTTATATGGCAAATGATGTGATTAAGTTAAGGATCTAGAGAAGAGGAGCTCATCATCTGGGTGGCTCTTACCTACAATCACATGTATCCTTATAAGAAACACACATTGGGAGGACTGAGACACACAGAGGAGAATACGATGCGAAGACAGCAGAGATGTAGCCACAAGCCCGGGAATGCCAACAGCCACCAGAAGCTGAAAGAGACAAAGAACAGATTCACTCTTAGTGGTTCTGGAGGGAGTGTGGCCAAGCTGACACCTTGATTTCAGTCTTTTGGCTTCCAGAACTATGTTGAAAAAAATTATCTTGTTTTAAGCCATTCAGTTTTGATGAGTTATTATAGCAGCTACAGAAAACTAATACAGAAGGCTTCTACGAATAGAAAATATTTGTGCAGAATTAAATGAGGGACTGAGCAATGTGACATCTAATAAAAGGTATTCCAGACAGCAGAAACAACAAAGACAAGAAAGTGCCTGGTGTGATCATGGAATAGCAAGGAGTCCAGTATGGCTGTTCTTTGAGTAAACAAGGAGAAAATTGTGAGGCCATGAGCATAGAGAGGAAACTGGGGACCAATTATAAAGGCTTTGGTCTTTACTTTGAATGAGATTAGAAACCATTAAAGGGTTATGTGCAGTGGAGAGATACAATCAAACTTATAAAAAAAAATTCCTTTGGATGCTTTGTAGAGATTAGGGTATAGGAGATTGAGGGATTGTCTTAGTTTCTTAGTCCTGCTATAAAGAAAAGAGCACAAGTGGGTGGCTTTAACAAAGAAAAAATTATTTCCTCAAAGTTTAGGAAGTTAAAAGTCCAAATTCAGGGTGCTAGCTATAGGGGAAGGCTTTGTCCCTCTTTCAGATCTAGGGGAAGGTCCTTGCCTCTTTCCACCTTCTGCTCCTGGGTTCCTTGGCAATCTTCATGTGATGTGCATCTTCCCCTCCATTTGTACTTTCTTCTCTGTGCCTAATCAGCTCCTTTTGTATCTCAAATGTGACTGGCTTAAAAAAAATTTACAACTAACCAAAAATAACAATAATTAAAAGGCAAAAAAAAATCAGATTAAGACACATCTTACACTCACATGACCTCATTAACATAACACAGAAAACCCTATTCCCAGATGGGATCACATCCATAAGTATAGGGGTTATGATTTACAACACATATTTTTAGAGAACACAATTCAATTCATAACAGGGATGAAACAGGGAGACCACTTACAAGGCTACTGAAATAATAAAAACTGACTAGTACCAGATAGAAATGGTGGATGTGGGAAAAGTGGTCATGTTTGGAATATGTGTAAAATAAGAGTTAGCAATGATGTACTGGGTGTAAAGTGTGACAGAGAGTAATCAAAGATTATGGTTTATGGTTTTTGGTTTGAGAAACTGAAGAATGGATTTGCCTTTTGTTGAGATAAAGAAAACTACTGGAGGAACAGGTTGTTGGAGAAACACATCTTAAATGTAAAGACATCAATACATTACAAGTAAAGTGATATTAAGTGATATGTTATGCAAACTCTAAAGAAAAGTGGAGTTCCTATATTACTTCAAACAAAGTAGGCATCAGAACAAAGAATATTACCAGGAATAAACTGAAATTTTATAATCAGAAAGTAATCAATTCATCAGTATGATATAACAATCCTAAAATATGCATCCACCTAACAACAAAGATTCAAAATATATGAATATAAAACAGATAGATTTGGAAAAGAGAAATAAATAAATTCACAATTATGAATGGAGATTTAATTCCTATCTCTTAAAAAAAAAGAATTGGCATAATATATAAAGAAAAAATCAGTAAGGATATAGAACACACAAACAACACTATCAACCAAGTTGAGATGTTAGATATTGGTAAGTACTAAAGAGAATATAGAACAGTCTAAGGAGACAGGCAGTGAGAAGTTAAGGTATTTTATATAAGGTGGTAAGGAAGGTTTAGTGGATTGAATGGTGAATATGTCCTTTTCCTAATCCCCAGACTTGTGAATATTAACTTAAGTGTTCACATTGGGGTGTTCTCTAGGCCCAGTATTAGTTTGGCTAAGTGGTGAAAGATTGCACCAGCACAAACCAATTGCAAACACTGAAAGATATGTTTTGTTTTGTTTTAATTGAGACTTCAGTAAACACATGTCAAGTAAACAGTCTTTGCAAAAAAGAGTTTGGAAAAGTTTCTAAGCCAATGGGCTACTATAGCCTTCATCAATAAAAAAGAAAAAGTAAGAAACCAGCAAACCCCAAGGAAGGGAGAGAATCTGATTTCCAGAGTTACCACATTATATTACTCAAATGTCCTGTTTTCAATGAAAAATTACAAGGCATACAGAGAAACAGAGAAAAATGTCCCTTTTAAAGAAATAAAATGAAACTACAGAAACTCTCCCCCAAGAAAGCCAAGATATTGGACTTACTAGATAAAGACTTTAAAACAGCTGTCTTGATTATTCTCAAAAAGCTAAGAAAAAAAAAAGGACAAATAATTAAAACGAAATTAGGAAAACAGTCTATGAACAAACTGAGAACATCAGTAAAGAGGTAGAGATTTTAATAAGTAATCAAACAGAAATTCTGGTGCTGATAAGTATAATAACTCAGATGAAAAAATTCTCTGGAAGCTTTTGAAAGCAAATTTCAGCTGGCAGAAGAAAAATTAGGTGAACTTGAAAGTAAGACAACTGAAACAATCTATTCTGAGAAACGGAAAGAAAAAAGGATAAGGGAAAATGAACAGAGCATAAGAGACCTATAGGACACTTCAAGTGGACCCACATACTCATTATAGAAGTTCTAGGATAAAGAATATTTGAAGAAATAATGGCTGAAAACTTAAAGAATTTCACAAAAATACATTCATCTACACATCCAAGAAGTACATTAAACTCTGATTAGGATAAATCCAAGAGAGTCGCACCAAGAGACATTACAAGGAAATTCTCAAAAACCAAAGATAGGGAATCTTGAAAGTAGCAAGAGAGTAGCAAGTCATCCCAAACAGAGGATGCGCAATAAGATTAAGTACCAATTTCTCCTCAGAAACCATGCAGGCCAGAAGGCAGTGAAATGACATATTTAAAGTGCTGAAAAGAAGACAAGCAAACAAACAAAAATTGTCAACCAAGAATTCTGTACCCAGCAAAACTGTCCTTGAAAAAACAGGGCTAAATTAAGAAACTCCCAGATAAACAAAATCTGAAGGAGTTTTCTCTACCAGTAGACCTGTCTTTTAAGAAATCCTAAAAATGAGTCATTCAGTTTGAAATGAAAGGACTCTATATAGTCATTCAAAGCTGTATAAAGGAATAAAAATCTCAAGTAAAGGTAATTTCATAGGTAAAGGCATTTTTAACATACTTTTGGTTTGTAACTCTACTTGTTAGGTGTCCCTGGGTGATACAAACAATTAATGTGTTTGGCTGCTAGCCCAAATGTTGGAGGTTCGAGTCCACCCAGGGGTGCCTTGGAGAAAGGCCTGGTGATCTAGTTCTGAAAAATCAGCCATTGAAAACCCTCTGGAGCACAGTTCTACTCTGACACACAAAAGGTAGCCAGTAGCCAGGATTGGCTCAACGGCAACTGTTTAACTCTATTTGCTATGTTTTTTTTTTTTAATGTGATCTAAAGGAAGAAGGCATAAAAATAATGACACATTTTTGTTATTGGGCACACAATGTATAAAGACGTAATTTGTGACAACAACAACATAAACAAGGGAAATAGAGCTGTATAGGATCAGAATTCTTGTACACTATTAAAGTTAAGTTGGTATCTATCCAAACCAGATTGTTACAAATTTAGGATGCTGTACTAGTTGCTGCCATAACAGGAATACCACAAGTGGGTGACTTTAAGAAATTTATTTTCTTACAATTCAGGAGTCTAGAAGTCCAAATGCATGGTGTGGCTCTAGGGGGAGGTCCTTTTTTTTTTTCTATTCATCTTGTAGATTCATCTGCCTTTGTTGTCAAATAGCATCTGTCTCTCCCCTGTTTCTGTGTGTGTGTTTGTGTTTTTTCTGCTGTTTATATAACTCAGAAGTGATTATGTTTAGAATCTACCCTACACTGGTATGACCTTTACTAATTGATTACATTGCATGATATTGCATTATATAAGGTGATTACATTATGTTGCATTACATTCACAGGTATAGGAGTTAGGATTCCAACACACGTTTTGGGGGAACACAATTCAATCCATAATATATGTTACGTGTAATTGTCATGGTAATCACAAGAAAAATACCTTAAAAATTTACACAAAAGGAAATGAGAAGAAAATAAAGATTCACTACAAAAAATTAACTAAACACCAAAGAAGGCAATATGGAGGAAATGTGGGATAAAAATAGTATATGACACAGAGATAACAAATAGCAAAATTGAAGAAGTTTTTTCTATAAGTAATTACTATACATACGGGAGAATATTATTTAGAAATGAAATTCTGATACAGGCTACAACATGGGTGAACCTTGAAAATATTGCATAAAGTGAAATAAGCCAGATCCAAAAGACACACGTAGTATGGTTTCAATTATATAAAGTATCTAGAATAGGCAAATGCATAAAGGCAAAAGAAGATAGGTGGTTACCAGGGACTGAAGGGAGGGAGGAATGCAGAGTTATTGTTTAATGGATGCTGAGTTTCTGTTTTTGGTGATAAAAAGTTTTGGAGGTTGATGGTGATGGTGGTGGAACATTTTCAATGTAATTCATGCCCGTGTGTCATATGCTTAACAATGATTTGAATGGCAAATGTTGTTATGAATATTTCACCAAAATAAAAATTAAAAATATTATTAAAAATTTGCATAATTCCCAAATATTTGGAAAACTTAAAAACATGCTTTTAAATAACCCAATGATCGTTAAAAAAAAAAAACTTCTAAGGTAAATAAGAAAATATTTTAACTGAATAAAAATCAAAACACATATCAGAATTGTGGGGTACAGCTAAAAAAAGTACTTTGATGCTTATATGTAAATACTTTTATTACAAAAGAAGAAACATCCCAAATCAATGATCTAAATTCCTCCCTTAGGAAACTAGAAAATCTAATTAAGCCAGAACAAAGCAAATAATAAAGATAATATCAGAAATTAATGAAACTGAAAACTAAAAAAATAGAGATAATCAAGAAAACATAAAAGTGGTTTTAGGAAAAGACCAATAAACTTGATAAATCTCCTATTAGACTGATAAAAGACAGAGAGAGAAAAGACACAAATTATCAATATTATTGAGAAAGACGAGACATTATTACCCATGTTACAGTCAACTGAAGGATAATAAGGGAATACTAATAACATTATTTCAGTAAATTCTAAAAATTCCTTAAAAGAGACGAATTTCCAAAACTGGCACAAGAAGAAATAGATAATATGAATAGCAGTACATTTGTTAAATAAATTGAGTTTGTAATTAAAAAAAAAAAACCTTCCCATAAGGGAAAGTCCAGGCCCAGATGGTTTCACTGGTGAATTCCAACAAATATTTAAGGAAAAAATAAATGGAGACCTACACAAATTGTTCGGAAAATAGAGGAGGATGAACACTTGATTTTTTGGATTCCAGAATTACTCAGAGCAAAAGCAAACTCATTACAAGAAAAGAAAGGAAAAAAAAGTACAGATTAAAAACTTACATAGACATAAAAATCTGTAACAAAATTTAAACATATTGAATCAAAAAAATATATAAAATGATAATACATTATAAATGAGAGGCTTATCCCAGGAGTACGAGTTTGGTTTGACATTTAAAAATAAGTCATTGCAATTCACCACATTAACAAAATGAAGGGGGAATATCATTATATCATCTGAATAGATGCAGAAAAATCATTTGACAAAATTCAACACAATCACTTAATAATAGAAGGGAAGTTTCATAACCTGATGAAGGACATCTATGAGAAACCTACGGTTAACATCATACATAATGATCAGGAAAAACATGAGGATGTTCATTCTCACCATTTCTGTTCAATATTCTACCGGAGATACTAGCCAACGCAATAAAGAAATAAAAGACAAAGTGATTGAAAAGGTAGAAGTATTCAGAGATGCCATGATTAGACATGCATAAAATTTTAGTAAATCTGCAAATGTAAGTAAATTTAGTAAGATTGAAGGATGCAAGGTCAGTACATAAAAATAAATTTCATTTTGCAACCAAAATACATAGGTATGTATGTATGTATAAAACCCAATGCTGTCGAGTAGATTCTGACTTATAGCTATTTTTATAGGACAGAGTTGAACTACCCCATAGGGTTTCCAAGACTGTAATCTTTATGGAAGCAGACTGCAACAGAAATACCACAAGTGGACGGCTTCAACAAAGAGAAGTTTATTCTCTCACAGTCCAGTGGGCTAGAAGTCCGAATTCAGGGCTCCAGATCCAGGGGAAGGCTTTCTGTCTCTGTCGGCTCTGAAGGAAGGTCCTTCTCATCAATCTTCCCTTGGTCTGGGAACATCTCAGCACAGGAACCTCAGGTCCAAAGGACCCTCTCTGCTCCCAGTGCTGCTTTCTTGGTGGTATGAGGTCCCTGTGTCTCTCTGCTCACTTCTCTCTTTTATATCTCAAAAGAGATTGGCTTATGACACTACCTAATCTTGTAGACCTAATCATCAGTGTAATTGTCCCTAATCCATTTTATTACATCATAGTGATAAGATTTACAACACAGAGGAAAATCATATAAAATGGGGGACAATCACAATACTGGGACTCATGGCCAAGCCGAGTCGACAGATATTTTTGGGGGACACGATTCAATCCATGACAGTTGTGATCTCTTTTTCCTTGTATTTCTAAAGCTCTTAATCCCTACTGCAATGTCAAGTACTTTGGGAATAATAGCACATTAGATATGAACATTCAGGAATTAGTTTTGTGAACTTATTACACAATCTAATGTGTCCTTTGGTCTAGAGTCACTGAGACCTCTTTTTTTAATCAAACAATAAACCTGTTGCTGTGGAGTCAATTCCGACAGTACTCAAATAATAGTAGTCTTAAATATTAGAACTGATCCAGATCTTATAAGATGAAAAATCTAGCTGCTCCTAAAGATTTTCTCAGGTTCTCTGCTAACAACTATCCCTCACAGTGGCATCTGAAAGGATTGTCTTTCCACGAGACATTTTATAATTATTCAGTGATTTTTAAAATCAAGTCTGAGTACTATGACAGAGACTGATAGTTCCTCTTCTTTTTCTTCCCTTTAGTAATAAATATTTCCTCATATTTTATCAATGCACATGGCTGTTTATCTAGAAGCTACATTTCCACGTCACCCTTGCAGTTTGGTGTGGCTATGTGACTAAATTTTCATCAGTATTCTGTGAACCAAAATAATGTGTTCAACTGCTTTGTCACTTTCTCAATAGGAAATTGTTTGCCCCTTGACTTCCTTCCATCCTTCTTTCTTTATGCAGCTGAAAAAGGCAACAAGTAGACAAAGACAACACAATAGGATACAGGTAGCACAACACCATAGAAGGAATCTGGATGCCTACATGATCTCACAAATCAGAGCTATGCATCAATCCTGAATCAACACCTATATATGAAGAGACAGATGACAGATAAATTCTATCTCGTATTTTGGAGGTTCTTCATAAAAGCAGCTTTGCTTAGGGTATAGATCATAACTAATACAAAGTTGATTTCTATCAAGATCACTGGGGCTCTGTTTCAGGCATATTGAGTAAGAATCTCCAATGGTGGAATTTAAGAATCTGCATTTTAACAAGTTTCCGAGATGAACCTTACACACTCTAAGTTTGAGAATTTAGTGGTTAAGAGCATGGGTATGGAGTTAGATGGGCTTGGATTTAAATCATAGCTTTGTCACTTAATAGCTGTATCCATCCATGGGCCCTTCCCTCTTGTGTGTACCTGCTTATCTCCTGTCCTTATTTCTCCTCTCCTGCTCTCTTTTTATGTAATTATGGTTTCCCAAATAACAATGGAGAGTTACATAGATATCCTCTTATAATTCTGGCCAATGAAGCCTCCTCAGTGAGTGTTCTCACTCCTTTACTTTGTAATGTACAAGTGAACTTTTCTAGTTGGTAATCTTTCAAACTTCTTTCCCCTCCACTCTTCTGTCCTGACACGGCAGTCAGACTCTTTCACAAGCTCATATGCTAAGGATAAGGTCATGGTTTTATAAATTTGTTGTGCAGTCTATCTGCATCTCCTCTGGAGCTTGTGAAAAGTGCTGATGCCTGGCCCCCAAAAAAGATACTCAAAATACAAAATTTTGAGATGTAGCCCACCTAGTAATCTGCCTTTTAACAGGTTTGCTCAGCTAATTTGTATGCCCACTAAAGGTTGAGCACCTCAAACTAAACCAATTCTCTGAAGAAACTTATCCACAATTGTTGCAGTAAACTCGTCCCTTGTCATTAGGGTATATAAAGAAATGTACCTAAGAGTTATTTTATATGCTAAAGACTCTGAACTCATCTAGTAAATCAAGATATGCAGTTTCTTGCCTAGAAAGTATTTGTACCTTATCCTTAGCTTTAGAAGTTTGGGACCATTACTAGGAGCCTATCTTCCAACCATGACTCTTATATATAGAGAGAGAGCAATGACTGATTGCCTCCCTTCAGGGCTTGGGGAAGGAATATTTTCAGGCAACATCTTGATCTTCACTCCAGAGTTAATAGCTTTTCAGTGTAGCATTTTCTTTTTGAAAATGATAAAACTTTGTACCCCATCTCGAAAGCATTTCTCAGTCAAAAAGATTGAATAATTGTTAGGTAGAAGATATCTCGGGTTTGACTTTGGGAAGCCTATTTGTCACTTTCTTTAAGGAAAGGTCCTTTTCTTTGGATTCTTTTCCTCTCTTACCCGGTTAATCAATTCTCAATTTAGCATGTCCTTGGCTCTTATTGGACAAGGGCAAGATAAACTAGTTTGTAGTTTCCAGGTTGATTTTTTGCTGTCCTTGTGATGTAAGTTGTAGTTCCTTTGGCTAATTTTCACTTCTTGATGTATTTTTAGTTGTAAAATGTTATCACTATTACCTACAGTATCAAGTAAATAAAGCATTTATGAAGATGCCAAACAGCTTCCGTCTGTTAAGTGCTAAGATTACATTACATAATCCTTTGCTATCTATGGCCTATAAATTTTAAATAGTTTTGATGATGATCACTAATAGTAATTTAGCAGTTTCTATATATGCCTGGCACCATACTAAATACATATATTATCATATATCATCTTTATAACAGGATACTAAGGCCTATAGAAGTTAAGTGATTTGCTTAAGGTCACAGAGCTGGTAAGTGGAGGACCTATAATTTGAACTATTAACCACTATGCTATAGCCATGAACAGTACAAACACTGTCAAACAAAAACAGCACAGGCATTTATATTGACTTGTATTATTCATTGAGGGGTAAAGGATAGTACAAGCTCATCTTTATGCATAGGTAGCAGAGATGACCATCCCTTTGATGTGATTTCAGGCAATGCGAAGAAATCCTTCTCAACCCAAATTCTCTCTCCTTTTTTTTTTTTTAAATTTTCAACCACCTATTGACTATTTGATGTTCTATTGATTTACCGTAGAAGCTTTATTTATTTAAGGAAAATGACAAGATTAAAGATGATAATTATTGTGTCTCATTATCCAAAGTACCTAGCATGCTTGCCCATTTAATCCTCACAGCAGCATTTTAATGGAGCTTTTATTATATCTCTGTCTTATTTGTCTAACCCAAAAACCCATATTTGTCTAGTGCTGCTTTAACAGAAATACCACAAGTGGAAGTTAAAGTGCTGCTTTAACAGAAATACCACAAGTGGAAGGCTTTAACAAACAGAAATTTATTCTCTAACATTTTAGTAGGTTAGAAGTCTGAATTCAGGAAGCCAGCTCTAGGGGAAGGCTATCTCTCTCTGTTGGCTCTGGGAGAAGGTCCTTATCTCCTTTCGCTACCTGGTGGCCCAATGTTCTTTGCATATCTCCATGTGTCTTGGCATCAATCTTCCCCTGTGTCTAAGGGGTTCTCAGCTCAGGGACCCCAGATCCAAAGGATGTACACCACTCCTGGCTCTTCTTTCTTGGTGGTAGTTAGGCCCCCTCTCTCTCTGCTCGCTTCTCACTCCTTTTATCTCTTGTAAGATAAAAGGTGATACAGGCCACACCCGAGGGAAACTTCCCTTACATTGGATCAGGGCTGCCACCTGAGTAAGGATGTTGCATCCAGTGTTAATCTTCATTAACATGACCTAATCTTGCCTCGTTGGAAACCCTCGTGGCGTAGTGGTTAAGTGCTACGGCTGCGAACCAAAGGGTTGGCAGTTCGAGTCTGCCAGGCGCTCCTTGGAAACTCTATGGGGCAGTTCTACTCTGTCCTATAGGGTAGCTATGAGTCAGAATCGACTAGATTGCACTGGGTTCGGTTTTTGGTTTAATCTTGCCTCATTAACATAATGGACAGCTCACTCCCAAATGGGACCTTAACCACAGACATAGAGACTAGGATTTACAACACACCACAAAATGGAGGATAATTAGATCACAAAATGGAAGGCAACCATACAATATTGGGAATCATGTTTACACATATTTTCGGGGAATACAAATCAATCCACAATAATCTTAAAAATGAGGGGAAGTCTTTGAATACAAGAACATGGAACAACTTTCCATTTATTTAAGTCTTCTTTAAGCTCTTTCAGCAATGCTTTATAGTTTTCATTGTGTAAATCCTTCACATCACTGGTTATATTTATTCCTAGCTATTTTATTCTCTTAGATACTGTTGTAAATGGAATTGTTTTCCTAATTTCCCTTTCAGATTCCTCATTGCTGTTATTTTCAAACCAAGTAATTTTTGTTTGTTGATCTTGTACCCTACAACTTTGCTAAATTCCTCTATTAGCTCTAAAAGTTTTCTTGTGGACTCTTTGGGATTTTCTATATATAGGATCATATCATCTGTGAATAGAGATAATTTTTTACTTCTTTTTTTACAACCCAGATACCTTTTATTTTTTTTTTCTTGTCTTATTACTCTGGTTAGGACTTCTAATACAATATTAAATCGAAGTGGTGACAGCGGGCACCTTTGTCCAGTTCCCGATTTCAAGGGGAAAGCTCTCAGTCTTTCTCCATAAAGTATAATGTTGGCTATTGGCTTGTCATATATGCCCTGAATCATATTGAGTAAAATCCCTTCTGTTCCAATCTTCTTTAGAGCTTTCATCGAGAAAGGGTGTTGGATTCACCAAAGAGGACATTCAAATGGCCACCAAACACGTGAAAATATGCACAGTGTCATTAGCCATCAGAGAGATGCAAATTAAAACCACAATGAGATATCATTTCACTCCCACTAAAACGGCTAAGGTTAAAAAAAAAAGAAAATAACAAATGTTGGTGAGGATGGGAGGAAACTGGAACATTTATCCATTGCCAGTAGGAATGCAAAATGGTATAGTCATTGTGGAATACAGTGTGGTGGTTCCTCAAAAAACTAAAAATAAAACTATCATATGACCCAGCAATTCCACTTCTAGGTATATACCCAAAAGACTTGAAAGCAGAGACTCAAACAGAGACTTGTATACCAATATTCATTGATGCACTATTCCCAATAGCCCAAAGGTGGAAACAACCTAAATGCCCATCAACATGAATAGATAAACAAAATGTGGTACATACATACAATGGAATACTACGCAACTGGTAGGAGAAATGAAGTGTTGATACATGCTACAATATGGATGGAGTTGGTATGCTGAGTGAAATAAGCCAATCACAAAAGGACAAATATTTTATAACCTCACTTACATAAAAAGACAAGAAAAAGCAAATGTATAGAGAGCAATGTTTATTAGTGGTTACTAGAGGTAGAGGAGAAGGAGGGAAAGGGAGAGGGATTAATGGTGATGAAAATAGCACATTGATTCAGGGTAGGGTTGTACAGCCGATTATTGTAATTGCTGTCAATAAGTTGTACACCTGCAAAAAGTTGAATTGGCAAAAGTTGTGTGATAGATATCTTTACAACAATGACCAAAAAAAAAAAAAAAGAGTAGTTGCTGAGGCTGATTTTATACAACCAAAAACCTCATGAGATTTAGTTTGTTGGTTTGGAGGTTTAGGGTCATGGTTTCATGAGACATCCCAGTTAATTGCCCTAATAACATGCTCCTGTTCTGCCTCTTAGCTCCTTGTCTAGTGACTGGTCTTAAAAACTTGTAAGCAGCCAATCAAGAAACATCAGTTGGTCTCCATTCACTTGGAGAAGCAGAGGAAGAAGGAAAGACAGGAGTAGGAGGATGATACAGAATGTGCGACTAATTGCCTTCATGAACGATTGCCTCCTTTGGCACGAGACTAGAAGAACTGGATTGTGCCCGGCTACTGTTACTGAACATTTTGATCAAAGATTCCTTAGAAGAATCCTGATCAAAGAGGGAAAAATACAGAGCAAAATTTCAAATTCTCGTGGACTCCAGCCTTCCTGGAGCCACGAAGTTTGGATGAACCTCTGTAATTTTTGCACTGACATAATCTTTAAACTTTAAACCAAAAATGTCACCTGAAGCCTTCTTAAACCCGAAGAGTAGTTTAACCTAACTAGTAGAAAATGTCTGCCTTGAGCATTATGCTTTTCTAAAAACTATCTTTATGGGATCAAATTGACAACAGTAACTCCAAAAATTAGATAGGAGTCTTAGGAGGCAGTGAATTTACAGTTAATAGGGGAGGAATCACTCAAAAAAGGAGGGTGAGAATGGCTGCACAACTTGAAGAATGTAATCAATGTCACCAAATGGAACATATAGAAACTGTTGAATTGGTGTATGTTTTGCTGTGTGTATTCTCAACACCACAGCAAAATAAATAAGATTTTTAAAAATGAGGGGAAGGGGACTAAGAATCATAGAACTTTGGTATCTTACCCTAAAAAATAAGATTTGAATAAAGAACTATGTGATTCAAAAGCCCATGTCCTTCACACTACATTCAGCTTTGTCCTGGTTATAATATATATTCTTCAGGTAGGAGGAATAGGGAAAAGGTATCATTCAAAAGTAAAGACCGGAAATATATACAGCAAAACCAAATGTTAACAGTGGTATTACCGAGTGGTAGGATAATGGATGTTTCTCTCCCTTACTTTTTTAAATGCTTTTCAGAATTTCTAAAAAGAACACAAATTACTTTTTAAGACTATATTTTCAAATAACTAGGCCTAATTTTATTTTTAGGGAAGAAGGCCTTTAAGAAAATGCGACAAGGCAGTAATTTTAAATGGAAAATTTTAACTTCCATGAAGCCCTACAATTGCATGGACCGGGTGGGTGAGTGGGGAGGCCAAGTGATTGGGGCTTGGAGTTCCCATTCAGATTTTAAACATGCTCAGATTTTATCAATTTTACATATTCGAATGCACCAAAATATTATATTTAGAAAAGAAGAATAAAAGAGGTTATCTGGTAAAAGGAAAAAGATTGAAAACCACTGTCCTATGGGATTGGAGAAAGAGCTCCACCTACATAAGTGTCCCTTAGTCAATAGTTTCCCGGAAGTGAAAATTATCCCTGTCTAACAGCTGTTGCTAACTTGTGCCCATTCCAAATCATAAGGCCTACTTTCTGAAAATAGGAGAGTTTTATTATGCTCTTCTGTTCAAAACAAAAAAGAAAAGGCATTCTAGGAAGCTTCTAGGTACACCTCAGTAAGGTTGCCCAGATTCCTCAGCCAGGGAGCATAATTATTACAACTTTGAAACTAGTGATTTTTTTTTTTTACCTCTTCTCTATGTTTGTTTGTTTTTGAACTATATTGTTCTTAAGGTAGTTAGTACTAAAGCTCTTGAAATAAAAGGGATCTGTGTGTTTTTCTGAAAGAATAGCAACAAAAACAAAAAAGAAGCTCCATGCGATATAATACATCTACAGTCAACTTGAGGGTGAGGAACCCCAAAGGATACAGTGATAGTTACAGAAAGAAAGAAAAAGAGGCTAAATCCCTAAAGCCTTATAGCAAGGATGGAAAGAATGGACAGGGCATTGACATAAATTTAAGTGGTAGTCCTGGTGAGTCAAGTTCCCACATAGTTGATGTTTCTTAAAATTTTCCTTACTCATTAGTGGCAAGTCAGGATGCCTTACTGTCATGGCAAAAACTTGGAGTTCAATCAATATGTAGACTGACCGAATGCCTTAGAGAATTTTCTTATACAGATTGGTATTCTTGCTGTAATTATGATAAAGTATTTTAATGCTACCAAGAAACAAAACAAACCCATTGCTGTCGAGTCAATTCCTACTCATAGTGACCCTATAGGACAGAGTAGGGTCTGTCCCATAGAGTTTTCCAGGAGCGACTGGTAGATTTAAACTGCTGACCTTTTGGTTGGCAGCTGAGCTCTTAACCACTGCACCACCAGACCACCATTTTAATGCTAGTATCCATATATTTGTTGTGGTTGTTAGCTGCCTTCAAGTCAGCCCCTGACTCATGGCGACCCTATGTGTGACAGAGTAGAACTGCTCCATAGAGTTTTGTTGGCTGTAATCTTTATTGAAGCAGAGCCACTGGGTGGGTTCGAACAGCAAACCTTTAGATTAGTAGCTGATCACAAACTGCTTGTGCCACCTGGGCTTCTTAGTACACATATAGAATTTGGAAAGGTTACCCTTTAGAAATAGGGAGCAGCTTCGTAGAAGGCAGCAGTGAGTAACAGCATAGTCCTGTGAGGAGCACATTGTGCTTTCTTTTGGGTTATTGCAAGAGAGAATGAGTTGGGAGTGTGTAACATCAAGTTAGGAGCAGTCAGAGTTAATGTCGATCAATTCCCATTTTGTGTGCACCAAGGAAGCTAAATCTAAGCCACAACCACACCACATAATTACATGTATGCAATTCATGAAGCCTATCTAAATATTCAGTTGGAACACATGTTCATGTTTAAGAATAGGAACAAATATATTCAGCAACAGAAATAATTTAAGACTTCTTTTACCAGAGTTTTTTCCTACTTTTATTTTTCATAGGTTTTCATTCCCCCTTTCTACTTTCCTTTTGTATTGGTGTTATTAGTATTACCTACTCTTCAGCAATTTTTTTTCTTCCTTATTTCTCCACAGATAAAAACACAAAATATGAAATGGGGGAGGGGGATGTAAATTTTTTTAATCAGGGATTGATTTCATGACAATATCACTTCAGAACCTGAGCATTTGAAGCTGGTAATCAGACATGTCCTACATCTTGAGCAAACAGCAGTAAGTGAAGCAGAACTTTTCCTTTTTTTTTTTTTCCTAATCTTTGGAATGTGCCTCAAGCTGAATGGGGTCTGCATATTTGGTAAGTATTTGAGCTAAATCAAAGTCGGAATTCAAAATGGAAAGTCAGGAGTCACATAGTTTTTTGTTTGTTTCTCCCCTGGTCATTTGCTCACT
Organism: Loxodonta africana; assembly: GCF_030014295.1. NCBI lineage: Eukaryota > Metazoa > Chordata > Mammalia > Proboscidea > Elephantidae > Loxodonta > Loxodonta africana. Next base: position 111,073,414 of record NC_087369.1, read on the forward strand.
TACTTTTTGTTGTGATCCTTTTCAGAATACCAAAGGTACAGTTTGTCTGGGTCCTTGATGTGGGGGCATATGGTAGACCCTTGAGACAGTGCCCAGAATGTAGCTTCTGAAGCTATTCCAAGGGTGTATCTCTCACTGACAGTCAGGCCATGAGTAGATGGGGGCATCTTGCCCACACAAAAGTGGGAATCTTACATAGCTTAAAAGCACAGGTTGATGTCATTCTCAGCAACGGATCATAAAGTCATATAAAGTCCATTAATACATGTGTGGTAGTGGAAAATGAAATTCCAATTGAACTTAGTAAATGAATGCTACACCAGGTAAAAGCTACATTATAAAATTACGTATTTCTGCTTACCAGGCCTTCTAGATGTGGGACTTAAAAAAATAAAAATGCGGACAGAAACAATGGCAAAACATTTTAAATTGTAACATTATCCCTAGGTTAAAGTTCTTAAATTAGTTAATTTATTTGAGAAAGATTATACAGCCATAATAAGTTTAATAAAATTGAAAGAACCGTTGAAAAGTGTTGCTTTGTAGTAAATGCCCTACGGAGGAAAAAAACATTCAGCTCTAAATGCCCGTTTGATGTGAGCTTGTGTCCCTGTGTCCTTGTGTTGTTTGCTAAGAAAAACATCAATGAAATGCACCCTTAGGGGTAGACAAATGTAAGATCTGAACTTAATGAAGGTTGACAATGACTAATATTGATGTTCTTATCACAGATGAAAAGAGGGTTAGGCTACTGCTCTGCCATTATGGCCCTGCACTAGTTCAAAAGCTTATTATTTGAAAACTGCAGTGTTCATGCCGAGATCTTTCACCCGGTGTTCATCAGCATAAAATGCGTTAGCCTCCTGTTCTCCAAGCTTTACACTGAAAAGACTGTATGCCACTGCTGCTTTATCACAGCCTTCTTACTGCACCTTTTTTTTTTTTTTAACTTTAAGGATACCAAAATCTCCCAGAAGGGAAAAGTGACTTTAAGACTATTTTCTGTGCAATAATGATAATGCTTCCGTCTACAATAAAAACAAGTTGGGTTCCTTTGGACTAAGCTTGCGCTCTCTTTAAAACATATTTGAAGTTGCTAAGTGTCCCTGTGCAAGGAAGTATGCATTCAATATAAAATATTCAGATCGAGGGGGGTATTGACTCCAAATAATACAATTCAAACCACTCACAGACCACATCTTTATGCATTGCCTATGCTACCGCCCTCTCCGAGGGAAAAATAAAACAAAAAACGAACTCATTAATGAAACATCATGGTCACATAAAATTAGATCATGGCTAGCCTTACAAAGGGTGTACTAAAGTGGACATTTTCCTTGTTAGTAAAATAAATGTAATTGTTATCTTAACCCTTTAATGCCCAGCACTGCATATAGCAATGTGAACTTTTTCAGCCTCTGGGGTTTATTGTGAAGTTGCTATACCACTGACAGTGCATGCTGCCACAAGGCAAGGGCCTTTATGACTGTTTGAAACCAAAAAAATGGGCATTTGCCACAAATTGCTGTTTTTACAGGATATTGTATAAGGTGCCTGGATTTTTGGTAGGAAAAATAGAAATTTTGAAAATTTTATTTGTTGCACACATGTACCAATAGATGCCAGTGAGAACTCTGGGGTATTATTAGTAGTACTTCACATGTACCACTAAACATGTAGGGTAGACTTGTCGGAGATGGCAAGAAAACAATCCATACAGCCTACGCAAAATTCAAACATACTCAATGATTCAGGATGCTTCCATTAATGAAAACATAGGGTATCAACAAAAAATTCAAAGCAGAAAATAGTCGGGTCAGCAAAGGGTTAAGGCCTTTCCAGAAAGAACTTTTTTCTGGTGTTAAAATAGCAAACTGAACCTAAATATTTATTTCTCCTTCTGTGGCAAATACAGCTATTTATCTACCACTTTCCCATCCATTTTCCCTTCTTTCCTGGCAGTAAATAGATAACTGACATCAAGCAGACTCTGACTCATGGTGAGCTTATGTATAACTGAATGAAAAGCTGCCCAGTCCTGCATCATTCTCAGGATGCATGTTCAAGTCCATCATTGTGGCTATTATGCCAATATATCTCACTGAAGGTCTCTCTCACCCTCTCTGGCCTTCTATGTCACCAAGCATGAAGTCCTCCTCCAGAGATTAATTCCTCCAGATGACGTGTCCAAAGCAGGCAAGTCAGAAAATGTTCTGTTGTGATCCATAAGGTTTTCATTGGATAATTTTTGGAAGTAGGTCACCAGGCCTTTCTTCCTAGTCCGTCTTAGTCTGAAAACTCCCCTGAAACCTGTCCAACATGGGTGGCTCTACTGGTATTTGAAATACTGATGGCATAGCTTCCAGCCTCACAGTAACACACAAGTGAGCACAACAAACTGACAGATGAGTGGTGTTCCCTAATAGTAAAACCCCTAATTTTTAGATGGGGACATTTTCCAGCCACTATTGTAACTCAGTGTGTTCAAGTGACTAATTTCTAGCTAGTGGAATATAATATAATAGTGTGCCCTTCTTTGCATTTCTTTCTTCCTGCTGGCTGTAGTATGGATATTATGACTAAGATGAAGCAGCCATCTTAGACCATAAAATAGGAGCCATATGTTGAGAAGTTTGGAAGAAGGATATAGAAGGAACTGGGTTCTCTGATGATTATGGAACCCAATGCCAGCTCTGGAGTGCTTACCTCTGGATTTTGTTCAAGTGAAAGAAAAATAAACTTCTGTCTTGTTTGAGCCACTCTTATTTTGAATTTTCTGTCATCCATAGCCAAACCTGCTCTGAACTGACAAGACAGCCTTTAAAACTCATAAAAATGATGAAATTAGGGAAAACACCCATAGAACTAAAAAACAAGAAAGAGGGCTCTCAAAAATAGAAAAAATTTGAGGAGACATAAAACATATTGAATATGTTTGAAATATATCACAAATAAAAATAAATTAGAAAAAAATGGTAACAAATTAAGGGAAAATCTAATCACCACTAAGAAACTAACAAAGGGAAAACTGCCTCCTCCTGAACTCCAACACATAATTAGGTTGGCTTCCTTGAAAAAAAAAAATGCAATGCCTTAGAAAAGTTTAAAGCTCAAAATAGCAAGGACAAGACGGTATTGATTTGCATCAATCCTTCCACCCTAGAATGCTCCTTCCTCACACACTCTGAGGATTTATCCCCATAGGATGCTTGCTAAATACAGTGAGGAATTTTTACTGTAGGCTCCTAATGTGAGGATGAAATTCAGTTGACTAAACAGCCACAACAAAAAAGAAGTTAAAAAAAGTCTCAGCACTGCAGCAAACTCTCTAAAAGAACTCTTCCAGCATTGTACTTTCTTTCTTCTTCACAAATAACTTTTACTCTAACCAAACACACACAACGCTAGGCTCCCAGAAGACCAGGGCCTAGCAGAGGCTGGGCACAGTGAATGAGACGTTAGCTCCTGCATTTTTTTTTTTTTTTTTGCCAATTAACGACAATCTAAGGGAAGTTGGCATTTTGCCACACAATTATCCCTGCAGTCGCAGAATACTGTTCAAGGGAAGCCCTAACCTACAGGTCTATTCCTACACTGTGTGAGAGGTTGTTCATTGTTCCACAGATATCCATTCTTCCTTTCTTCTTTTTTTAATAATAGAATCCTTGAGTTTTAGCTGTGCACATTACCATCCAGCTGGAAACCACATGTCCCAGCCTCACTGGAAGTCAGGTGTGGCTGAAAAAAAAGTGATGTGCACAACTTCTGGGTCACATTCTTAATAAAAAAAACTACTTGACCTCGTCTTCATCTCTTTACTTTCCTGCTATCTCGGAAATGGCAGCAACTGGAATAAAAGTTGCCTTGAATTCAGAGACAGAAGCTCCATGTTAAAATATGGAAGAACCACCACTTATAGCTCTGGGCTGCTCATCTCTGGACTGTTAAAAGAAGGAGAAATAAAATTCTAACTTATATAAACTTCTAATTCTGTAGTCTCATTGTCACAGCAGCTTAGCCTGGAACATGGTACCTGAAATGTGAAGGGAAGCCTTCCTTTGGTCCTGAGCTAAGCCACTGTACTATTTTAGGAAACAGTCCACATATAGAGCTTTGCAATTATGCATTGGATTTAGGTTTGGTGAAGATAACAAGGGAAATGAAACAGTGACGCACATAGGTATCTCCAATATCACTAACAGATCATTGCTCTTCTCTCTTCCTATAAGAAATCCTGATAATTTGAGACTTATAACACTTGGCTGTGCTATCTTTTATCACTTCTCATAGCATTGATGACGGAGGATCTAGAAAGACACTGCCCTTTTTCACATGGGTGATGAAAGAATGAGAAGCCTGTATTTGATTGGGGCTGTAGGAAATGCGTGCTCTCAGGGGAAATTTAGGTTTCAAGTAAAGCAAAGAAGTTGACAAAAATCACATAAAATGGTTGAAGATATAAGAATATCTGCAGATTATGAAACAGCAACTTTGGAGGCCACGTTTTAAAAGTATTTGCAAGTGAAAATGAGGTTTGAGTAGAGATTGGGTCTTATCAAGAAACAGATAAAACACAAACAAAAAAAAATAGGTACAAGAAAAAGAATAAAACTACAGACAAAGAGATTTAAAAATTACAAGAGAAAAATATGTACTCCTTTATACTGATCATTTTTAAACCCTGAACGCAAGGCACAATTCTCTAGGGAAATAAAAATTATTAAAAAATGACTCAAGAGTCAGACAGTTACAGAGCATGGAAGTCATCACTCCTGTCCACCCAACAATAAAAAAACTGATAATCAACAACTCTTCTTATACACACCAGAGAACTGAGGTCATAGGACAAACCAATGTCACCCTCCCTCCTGCCCTGGCAAAACAAACAAACTAGAGGGATGGGGCAATACAGAGTATCACAGTTGAAGGCTATGCACAGACTGGCTTGAGAGATCAAAACCCCTGGAGGCTCAGTCTTGGGAAGCCCAAACACGTTCATGAGTTTTACGTCCATTGGTCCCAACAGTTTCTCTCTGTGAAGATCAGAGAAAAATTCCCTCACGTTTCTGACAAAGCCAGGGAACCGGTAACTATTTCCAAATACAAGCAGAATGTTCTGTTTTCCTTAACAATAAGCCAGCCTCAAGGGAAATTATTTTACCTGAGCCTAAGCAAGAAAACCATGGTGAGTAGTAGTTAAGAGCTACAGCTACTAACCAAAAGGTTGGCAGTTCGAATCCACCAGGTGCTTCTTGGAAAGCCTATGGGACAGTTCTACTCTGTTCTATAGGGTCACTATGAGTCAGAATTGACTCGATGACAATGGATTTTTAAGCAAGGAAGGTTTTACTAAAGTTAACCAATACGGTCAAAGGAAAAGACAAAACTCCATGCCCCTGGGGCCTTCCTGTCTTACCAAAGGGGTCAAAAAAAAAAAAAAGAAAAAGAAAAATATTTGAGAGGAACTTACAAAACTCACATTAAAAGACAGACATCATAGAATTATAGAACGTTTCCTCTCCCCCCTTACCTTACCACTGCATCAACAGGACTACTGTATAATAACAGGGGATTACAACAGAAAGAACTGCAAAGTTCAGAACCTATTTAAAAAGGCATCTCTAGGGAAGCTTACAGATTATGGAGGAGTCAAAAACAGACACTGGAGGCAATCTTAGTCTCTGACACCCACGACTACGACACATAGGAAACACAGGCTAACATCTACACAGATATGCATAAATCCTCACACGTATGAACTTATCTCAGTTCCTTTTGCCTGGCTTCCAACAAAAAAATCACAAGCCATGCTGAACGGCAAAAAATGCAGTCTGAAGAGACAAAGAAAGCATCAGAATCAGACTAGATATGGTATAGATTTTGAAATTATCAGATGGGGAATTTAAAATAACTATAATTGCTAAAGGCTCTAATGGAAAAAGTGAATAACCTGCAAGAACAGATGGGTAATGTAGCAGAGAAATGGGAACTCTAAGAGAGATTTAATAGGAAATACCATAAACTAAAAGCACTAACAGAAATGAAGACTGCCTTTGATGAGCTCATCAGTAGACTGAATATGGCCAAGGAAGGAACCAGTGACCTTTAAGATGTGTCAGTGGAAAATTCCCAAACTTAAAAGCAAATAGAACAAACACTGAAACAAACAAACAAAAAACAACAACAAAAAACGGGATAAACCAGTTCTTCCCCCACATGCCTGTGGGGGCTTGCATGTTGCTGTGATGCTGGAAGATATGCCACCGATATTCAGATACGAGCAGGGTCACCCATGGAGGACTGGTTTCAGCTGAGCTTCCAGACTGAGATAGACTGGGAAGAAGGACCCAGAAGTCTACTTCTGAAAAGCATTAGCCAGTGAAAACCTTATGAATAGCAGCAAAACATTGTCTGATATAGTGCTGGAAGATGAGCCCCCCAGGTTAGAAGGTCCTCAGAAGATGACTGGGGAAGAGCTGCCTCCTCAAAATAGAGTCAACCTTAATGACGTGGATGGAATAAAGCTTTTGGGACCTTCATTTGCTGCTGTGGCATGACTCAAAAAGAGAAGAAACAGCTGCAAACATCCATTAATAATCAGAACCTGGAATGTACGAAGTATGAAAGGACTGAAAGCACTTACTAATGAAGGTCAAAGACCACAGCCTTCAGTATGGATTGCACCTCAACATAAAAAAAAAAAAAAAAAAATTTTTTTTTTTTTTTTTTTAAAGAAAACAAAAATCCTCACAACTGGACCAATGAGCAACATCATGATGAACGGAGAAAGTATTCAAGTTGTAAAGGATTTCATTTTACTCGGATCCACAATCAACAGCCATGGAAGCAGCAGTCAAGAAATCAAAAGAAGCATTGATTTGGGTAAATCTGCGCCAAAGGGCCTCTTCAAAGTGTTGAAGAGCAAAGATGTCACCTTGAAGACTAAGGTGTGCCTGACCCAAGCCATGGTATTTTCAATCACATCATATGCATGTGAAAGCTGGACAGTGAATAAGGAAGACCGAAGAAGAATTGACATCTTTGAATTGCGGTGTTGGCGAAGAATATTGATTATACCATGGACTGCCAAAAGAACAAACAAATCTGTCTTAGAAGAAGTACAACCAGAATGCTCCTTAGAAGCAAGGATGGTGAGGCTGCGTCTTACATACTCTGGACATGTTTTCAGGAGGGATCAGTCCCTGGAGAAGGACATCATGCTTGGCAGAGTACAGGGTCAGCGCAAAAGAGGAAGAACCTTGACGAGGTGGATTGACACAGTGGCTGCAACAATAAGCTCGAGCATAACAACGATTGTAAGGATGGCGCAGGAATGGGCAGTGTTTCGTTCGGTTGTGTATAGTGTCGCTATGAGTCGGAACCAACTCGACGGCACCTAACAACAACAACAAACCAGTTCACTCTGGAGTTCTTGGAAGAAAGCATCTCTGCCAGATCCTGTCACTTTCGCGCTCTGAGGAAAAGCTTCTTTGGCTCGCAGCAGGCAGGCATCGTCCCTCACGATGGGCAAAAGAAATTCCAACAAGCCACAGGGCAAAATGTTCTCACAGGCCTTCTTCTTGTAGACCTGCCAAGAAAAGCACAAGAAAAAACGCCCAGACTCTTTGATGTCACCGACTTCTCCAAGAAGTGTCCTGAGAGATGAAAGATCATGTCTGCAAAGGAAAAGTCAAAGTTTGAAGATATGGCAAAAAGTGACAAAGCTTGCTATGACAGAGAGATGAAGAATTATGCTCCTCCCAACAGTGACAAGAAAGGAAAGGAAAAAGATCCCAATGCACCTAAGTAGCCACCACCTGCCTTCTTCCTGTTTCAGTGTGAACACCGCCAAAAATCAAAAATGAACACCCAGGCCTATCCATTGGGAATACTGCAAAAAAAATTGGGTGAATTGTGGTCTGAGGAATCAGCCAAACATTAAAAAAAAAAAAGAAAGAAGTTAAATTAATGGGGAAATATGAAAAGGATATTGCCACATACCTTTTCAAGGGCAAAAGTGAAGCAGGAAAAAAGGGCCCTGAAAGGCCAACAGGCTCAAAGGAGAAGAATGAACCAGAAGAAGAGGAAGAGAAAGAAGAAGATGAAGATGATGCAGAAGAGGATGAAGTTGAAAAATAAGTGGCTATCCTGTAATTGTATATGTGGAGTATGCATGTTTGCTCAAGCAATTGTTTTGCTAAGAATGTGAATTCAAGTGTAGCTCAGTATTAGCTTCAGTATAAAAACTGAACAAATTTTTGTGTGCCTGATAAGATTCTTCATAGAAAAAAATTTTTTTAAATGCAAGTTGTAATTTTTTGAGGGACTACTATATACAGTTAGATTTTAAAGCTTCTGATGTTGAATGTTTCTAAATATTTAATGGTTTCTTTTATTTCTTGATTTATATGTGATAGCACAACAAACTTCTAGTAATTAGTATCAATAGTAAATTTTGGGTTTTTTAAGATGCTGCATTTTTTGGTAATAAAATTATGTATATTAAAAAAAGACTAAAAAAAAAAAAAAAAAAACAAACCCAGAACAGAATATACAAGAATTGTGAGACAGTTGCAAAAGGGGTAACATATCTGTAACAGGAATACCAGAAAGAAAAGAGAGAAAGGAACAGAAGAAATATTTGAAGTACTAATGGTTGAGAATTTTTCAAAATTATTGACCGACACAAAACAACAAATCCAGAAAGCTCAGAGGACACTAAACAGGGTAAATACCAAAAATTAGACATCTGGACATATCATATTCAAACTGCGGAAATACAAAGATAGAGAAAACCTTGAAAGAAGCCAGAAGGGGAGAAAAATAACACTTCACCTATACGGGAGATTCCTAGATTGTGCAGTCTGAGCTCAACTACTAACCTAAAGGTTGATGGTTTGAACCCATCCAGCAGTATCACAGAAGAGAAAGACTGGCAATCTACCTCTAAGAAAATTATAGCAAAGAAAACCCTGTGTAGCAGTTCTATTCTGTAACACATGGGGTCACCATGAGTCAGAATCCACTCAATGGCAACTAACAGCAACAACACCTATAAGAGGGACAAGAATACGATTTACACAGAACTTTTGTTCAGAAACAATGCAAACGAGAAGAAAATGGAGTGAAATATCTCGAGCGTTAAAAGAAAAATACCAGCAACCTAGAAAACTTATGTAAGTGAATGAGAAATAAAGACTTTCATTGACAAGCAAAAATTGAGGCAATTTGTCACCAGTAGACCTGGTGGCACAAACAGTTAAGCTCTCAGAGGTTAACTGAAAGGTATATTCAATGCAATACCAGTCAAAATCCCAAAAAGTTATTTTGCGGATATTGACAAATCTGTTCTAAATTTTATATGAAAAGGCAAAAGACCCAGAAGAGTCAACACAATGCTGAAGATGAACAAAGTTGGAGGACTGACTCTACTGGACTTCAAGACTTACTAAAAACCTACAGTAATCAAGACATTGTGGTATTAGTGAAAGAAGAGACAAAAAAAAAAAAAATCAGTGGAGTTGAACAGAGTCCAGAAATATACCCACACAAATATAGCTAAGTGAACTTTGACAAAACAGCAAACACAATTCAATGGAGAAATATAGTCTTTTCCACGAATAATGCTGGAACAACTAGACTTCAATACGCACAAAATAAAATGAATCTAAACACATGCTTTAGACCTTTCACAAAAATTAACTCAAGAAAGATCAGAGACCTAAATGTAAAATACAAAACTGTGAATCTCTCAGATTATAACATAGGAGAAAATCTAGGTGACCTTGGATTTTGTGATGACTTTTATTTACAGCACCAAAAACATGATACATGAAAGAAAAAATTGGTAAGTTAGACTTCATTAAAATTAAAAAATTCTGGTCTGACAAAGACATTGTTAAGAGAATGAAAAGACAAGCCAGAGACTGAGAGAAAATATTTGCAAAACACTTATAAAGGACTTATATCCCAAAATAGAGAAAGAACTCTTAAAACTCAATAATACGAGGGGAAAAAAAAAAAACATAGTTGCATAATGGGCCAAAGATAAGAACATACAAGTCCCCAAAGACATATAGATGGAGAATAGGCATATAAAAATATGCTCAAAATTATATGCCATTAAGGAATTGCAAATTAAAGCAACAATGATGTAACACTACATACCAATTTAGTGGCTCAAATTCAAAACACTGACAACCTCAAATGTTGGTGAGAATGTGGAGCAACAGGAATTCTCATTCAGGTAGTGGAAATGCAATACTGTACTATCACCGTGGCAGTTTCATACAAAGATAAACATAAACTGACCATATGAGGTGGAAATTGAGCTCCTTGGTATTTATACAAATTAGTTGAAAATGTATGTAACACTGTTATGGATTGAATCATGTCCTTTCAAAATATGTGTTGGAATACTAACCCCTACACCTGTGGAGGAGCCCTGGTGGCACAGTGGTTAAGAGCTCGGCTGCTAATCAAAAGGTTGGCAGTTTGAATCCATCAGCCACTCATTGAAAACCCTAGGGAACAGTGCTACTCTGTCCTATAGGGTCGCTATGAGTTGGAATCGACTTGATGGCAACAAGTTTTTTTTTTTTTTGATACCTGTGGATATAATCCCATTTGGGAACAGTTTTTCTCTGTTATGTTAATGAGGACACATCAATGCAGGGTGTGTCTTAAACGAATCACTTTTAAGCTATGAAAGAGCAGATTAGGCATAGAAGCAAGTAAGCACAGATGGGAGAAGAGAGAGATGTCAAGGAACTGGGAAACACAAGCTAAAAAGAGACAAGGAACTTCCTCCAGAGCCACCAGAGAGAGAGAAGGCCTTTCCCTAGAGTTGGTGCCCTGAATTCAAGCTTCTAGCCTCTTTAACTATGAGGAAGTAAATTTCTGTTCCTTAGAGCCACCCACTTGTGGTATTTCTGTTACAGTAGCACCAAGAAACTAAAGTAGGACACACACAAAAACTTGCACTTGAATGTTTGAATGGTTTTATTCATAATTTCCAAAAATTTGAAACAATCAAGATACGATTCAATAAATGAATGGATAAGCAAACTGTGGTACACCTATTCAGCAATAAAAAGAAATGAGATATCAAACCACAAAAAGACCGGGAGGAACCTTGAATGCATATTGCTAAGTGAAACAAATCCAGTTTGCAAAAGGAACATGTGCTACGATCTCAACTATATGACATTCTGGAAAAGGCACCATTATAAATAGAAACAGTAAAAACATCAGTGCTTGCCAGCAGTTCAGGGAAAAGAGGAGGGAAAAATAGGTAGTGCACAGAGCAATTTTAGGGCAGTGAAACTATCCTGTATGTGTATGATACTGTAATGGTGAACACACAATAGTGTGCATTTGTCAAAACCCATAGAATTGTACAACACAAAGAATGAAGCTTAATGTAAACTGTGGACCTTAGTTAATAATAATATATCAATATTGATTCATCAATTGTAACAAATGTACCACACTAATGCAAGATGTTAATAAAAGCAGAAGCTGTGTATAGGAGGGAGAAGGGTTATGCGAAAACTCTCTGTACTTTTCCGTGTAATTTTTCTGTATATAATCTAGTAAAACTAGAACCCAGTTTAAAAAAAAATGACAACTAGATATGTAAAATGACTAACTAAATGCTAGACAAGAATCATTTTCGGTGAAGGGAAGGACAACACATAACACAGGGGAAGTCAGCACAGCTGGACCAAAGCAAAAACTAGTAAGTTTCCTGAACACACACAAACACTTTCAGGGACAGAGTAGCTGGAGCTGGTGCCTGGGGACCACAGTTTTGGGGGACATCTAGGACAACTGGCATGACAAAGTTTATTAAGAAAATGTTTTACCTCCCACTTCTGTGGGTGGCTCTGGGGTCTTAAAAGCTTGCCAGTGGTCATCTAAGATGCATCAATTGGTCCCAACCCACTTGGAGCAAAGGAGAATGAAGAACACAAAATCTACAAGGAAAATACTATCCCAAGAGATAAAAGGTCCACATAAGTCAAAGACTCCATCAGCCTAAGACCAGAAGGACTAGATGGTGTCTGGCTACCACCAATGACCGTTCAGACAGGGAACACAACAGAGAGTTCCAGATTGAGTGGGAGAAAAGTACAGAGCCGAACTCAAATTCATGTAAAAAGACTAGAATTAACAGTCTGACAGAGACTGGAGGAACCCCTGAAACTATGGCCCCTGGACGCTCTGTTAACCCAGAACTAAAACCATTCCCAAAACCCACTCTTCAGACAAAGATTAGACTGGACTATAAAACATAAAATAATACTCGTAAGGAGTGTGCTTCTTAGTTCAATCAGATATACGAGACCAAATGGGCAGCTCCTGTCTGGAGGCAGGATGAGAAGGCAGAAGAAGGGACAGGAATTGATTGAATGGACACAAGAAACTCAGTGTAGAAAAGGGGAGTGTGCTGTCACGCTGTGGGGATTGCAACTAAAAAAGAAAACAAAAATGGCTTAAAAAGGAGCATAAAGCGGGTATAAACAAGTATACGATTTTTAAGAAAAATTAAAATATAATAAAAGTTTGTGGTTCTGAAGGCAAGGTCTAACAAACTTTCAACAAATATAATTCCTAGACTATTTGCATTATTCTATAACAGTGACAAATCAGAAAATTCTCAATTCATTATTCTAGACTGATAAAACAATGTGCCCAAAACTGGAATGAGGATAGCACAACCCAAGAAATATACTGATTAATCTCCTTTATAAGGATCAGAAAGAAATATTATGAAATTAAAATTTATGAAACTGAACCCATCAATAGATCATACCGTATATTGTTTTAACTCAGAAATACAAATATGTACATTAGAAAAAAATCTAAATCTTTTGTTGTCTTTTTTTGTTTGTTTAATTTCAGTATCATATTTGTAATTTATAAGCACTTTGTCATGTACCATGATGGTTTGTCTTTAATAGCACCCTTCTCTTGTTTATATAATATTGCACCATCTCTGAGAATAATAGGGGTTTTTTTTAATATTTTTTTTTCTATTTCATGCATTGTCTTTTTTGTTTGTTTCTTACTTGCTTTCATGTCTATCTTTTGGGTTAGAGAATTTCCACAAATATCTAATGCTTCTTAACTATTCATACATAAGACATATTGGATCATAGGATGATCATGGTGATCTAATGCAAATCTCTCTAAATATCCCCTCCTTCCAAAAAAAGCATACATACAAAAACAGGGAGCTAATAAAACAACCAAATGCGTGCCTACAACATAACTAGGAGAAGAGAATACTACGGATTTTAAATTATGTATAAAGAACCCACACCCGAGCAAATTAGGTGGAATTCATGCAGAAAACAGAAGAAGTGAGCAGGAAGCCTAGGACTTGTGAAGCAATGATGGCATCATCCCATAGAGAAAGGCACAACTCAAAATACTGAGAACCGTTTCGATACTTGGAAGATAATATCATTAGCTATTAGAAAAATGAAAGAAAGTTCTTGAAAATAAGTGAGAGTAGAGGTTCCAGTCTTGTACAGGTGCTGCTTCAAAGGGAGGATATGGCAACTAGATTAGGGAGCTATCTCATGGAGGATTGCTAGCATAAGGAGAGGAGGAAAAAGGGAGTAAAAAGTAAGAGCTCTGAGATGCAGAGCCAACATGGTGCTCCAGACAATTGCATCATGCCATCCCTCTGCAGCAAAGACCCAAAAAACTAGGCAAAGCAGATACAAACATCAGTGTTGCAAACTTGTGCAACAAACGAAGGGATAAAGAACTAGATGAAACACCAAATGAAAGAAGAAACTGACAGAAAACAGAGAATGAGAAGAGATACAGAGCTGAGGTCCCTTGACAATTAACATGGCACAGCATCGTCATCTTGAAACCCAGCCAGCAATGACCCTGAACAGGGAGTACAGGAAGGCAACTTCACAGAACTCCGAACAAGAGACAGAGCACCCGATAACCAGAGAAACACACTTTCCCACCCCTTACCCTTCTAGTGAGTAAAATCAAGAACCCCCTCCCCATAGCAGCAGCCCCCACCACTGCCAGACTTACTGGTCTGACAGAGACTGGAGGAACCCCTGAGACTATCCCATGGACACCCTACTAACTCAGAACCAAAGCCACTCTCGAAGTCCACCTTTCAGTCAAAGATTAGGCAGGCCTATAAAACAAATAACAACACACATGAGGAACATGCTTCTTAGTTCATTCAAGTATACTAGACCAAATGGGCCACTCCTGCTGAAAAGCAAAGATAAGAAGGCAGAAAGAGATGGGAAAACTGAATGAATAAACATGGGGAACCCGGGGTGGGAAAGGGGGAATGCTGACACGCTGTGGTGATTGCAACCAATGTCACAAAACAATGTGTATAATTTTTGAATTGAAAAACTAATCTCAGCTGTAAATTTTCACCTAAAGCACAATGAAATTAAACAAACAAAAAAAATTAAGAGCTCTGTAGAAAGAAGACAATCACAAATTAAAAAAAAAAATCCAACAATCAGTGCCATATGCAAACCCAAAAAAAATCCATTGCTGTTGAGTCAATTCCAACTCGTTAATTACAGAAATTTCGCTATAGCAACAGAAGGTGATGTTATTGAACCCAGTAACCCACCAAAATCTCTCACTTCTGCCTATACAGTATCATCTGTTATGAGCCGGAAAGGGGAATCAAAATATTTCAGCTGAAGAAAATTCTTCCCACAAAACCAACCACAAAGCAGAGAAAAACTGTAACACAAAACTCCAACTTGGAGTACATAAGCAAATATGTACAGCATTAGGAAAAATTCTAACTATTCTATTGTCTTCTTTTGTTTAATTTTCCTCTCATTTTTTTAATTGTTAAGTGCTTTGTCTTTTACCCTGATAGTTTGTTTTCAATGCAGCCTATCTTCTTTTGTTGTTAAAATATTGTGCCATCTCTTTGAGGATAGTAGTTTTTATATGCTGTAGCACACATTTAAAGGTGAAAAGAACAAACTCCACGCATTACAAAATAAAAAATTCAGAACAGAAATGGAAGAAAATTGGAAGATATAAAATGACAGTTTATAAAAATCATCTCGGAAATGAAGGCTAAATGAACACTTAATTACAAGTTGTTTAATGGAGAATTGATTTTAAAATATATAATAAAGGGTATTGAGGAAACGAACAAAACCAATATAGAGAAAAAAGTAAGGATCAGAGAGAAAGTACTTGATATGGTAGTCGGGTAAATAATAGCTAACAAATCTATAACAGAATTCTGTGAAGGAGAAAAAAGAAAACAGTATAAGATGATTATTATTTTTGAAAACTAATTCAATAATACTTTCCAGAAATAGAAGTACACTTGAATCTACATATTGAAAAGGTCCACCTGGGAAAATAGAAACAAAATGTTCAATTCTAATATGTATACTACTAAAACTATTAAACTTCAATGATTAAACAACAAAGAAACAAACCAAAAAAGCCCCTGATCCTCCAAGCAAAAACATCAAACCACTTATTAAAAAATGATGTTGGCATCAGACATCTAGGCACAATACACAAAGGAAGAGAACAGAGCAAAAATATTTTCAAAAGAGAACAACACAATGTGCTGCATTGCAACTATCAAGTTATTGAAAAAGTTTTAAACATGCAAGCACTTACAGCATATTATATTCATATTCCCTTCCTAAGAAATCTACTAGAGGACTATCTTAATCAAACCGAGATAACTCACCAAACCTTTGCAAAAGACTGAAAGTGAACATTGAATATATGTAAGCACAGAAATGTGTGCAAGAATAGTTTGTAGATGTTATATGTCTGACAAACTAGAAACAATGCAACTGAAAAAAAATGGAAGGAAAACATAAATTCGCTGATACTCTCCTATGTAGTAGGTGGAAGTCAAATGATATCATTTAAAGCTGACAGGCCAAGAAGTCAAAGAAAGTTATAATTTTTTTTTTAGTATACAGGAAAACTCTAGAATAAAAAGTTAACCTCTTCTAAATAAAAAAAAAAAAGTTTGAAAACAGACTTCAAAAAAAAAACAGTAAATAGGTAATAAGCATAACAATATGTCTGAGTAGAAAACAAATATATTAGTAAAATTAGTAAATGTAAATTAGCTTAAGCCACTATTAGAAGGATTTTCATACTGATCCACAAAGAAAAAAATACTGCATAGAGCAAACACACTCTACACAGTAAGAAAAGATAAAAAGTAAGAAAAGACCAAAATGGATGTCAGAAGAGACTCTGAAAGTTGCTCTAGAACATCGAAGAGCTAAAGTGAAAGAAATGAAGTAAAAGCATTGGATGGAAGATTTCAAAGGGTGGCTCTAGAAGACAAAGTATTATAAGTACAAATACCTGCATATGGAAAACCAAAAAGGAAAAACACGGTCTGCATTTCTCAAGCTGAAAGAACTAAAGAAAAAACTCAACCGAGTTGCAATATTGAAGGGGAAAATATTAAACAATTCAGGAGGCATCCAAAGAAGATGGAAGGAATAAACAGTCACTAAAAAAAAAAAAAAAAAAAATCCCAAAAAGAATTTGTCGACGTTCAACCATTTCAGGAGGTAGCATATATAATCAGGAACTGAGGATACTGAAAGAAGAAGTCCAAGCTGAACTGAAGGCATTGGCAAAAAATAAGGCTCCAGTAATTGATGGAATATCAACTGAGATGTTTCAACAAATGGATGCAGCATTGGAAGTGCTCACTCCTCTATGTCAAGAAATTTCGAAGACAGCTACCTGGCCAACCAACTGGAAGAGATCTATATTTATGCCAATTCTCAAAAAAAGTGATCCAACTGAATGTGGAAATTATAGAACAATGTCATTGATATCACACGTAAGCAAAATTTTGCTGGAGATCATTCAAAAGTGGCTACAGCAGTATATCGACAGGGCACTGCCAGAAATTCAGGCTGGTTTCAGAAGAGGACGTGGAACCAGGGATATCATTGCTGATGTCAGATGGATCCTGGCTGAAAGCACAGAATAGCAGAAAGATGTTTGCCTGTGTTTTATTGGCTATGCAAAGGCATCCGACTGTGTAGATCATAACAAATTATGGATAATATTGCAAAGTATGAAAATTACAGAACACTTAATCGTACTCATGAGGAACTAGAACATAGATCAATAGGCAGTCGTTCTAACAGAACAAGGGGATACTGCTTGGTTTAAAGTTAGGAAAGGTGTGCGTCAGCTTGTATCCTTTCACCATACCTATTCAATCTGTATGCTGAGCAAATAATCCAAGAAACTGGACTCTATGAAGAAGAACTGGGCATTGGGTTTGGAGGAAGACTCATTAACAACCTGTGTTATGCAGATGACACAACCTTGCTTCCTGAAAGTGAAGAGAACTTGGAGCACTTACTGATGAAAATCAAAGACCACAGTCTTCAGTATGGATTATACCTCAACATAAAGAAAACAAAAATCCCTCACAACTGGACCAATAAGCAACATTGTGATAAACAGGGAAAGATTGAAGTAGTCAAGGATTTCATTTTACTTGGATCCGCAATCAACACTCAGGGAAGCAGCAGTCAAAAAGCAAAAGATGCATTTCATTGGGTAAATCTGCTGCAAAAGACCTCTTTAAAGTGTTGAAAAATAAAGGTGTCACCTTGAAGACTAAGGCACGCCTGACCCAAACCATGGTGTTTTCAATGGCCTCCTTTGCATGTGAAAGCTGGACAATGAATAAAGAAGACAGAAGAAGAATTTACAGCTTTGAATTGTGGTGTTGGAGAAGAACACTGAATATATCATGGACTGCCAAAAGAACGAACAAATCTGCTTTGGAAGAAATAAAAACAGGATGCTCCTTAGAAGCAAAGATGGCAAGGCTACGTCTCACATACTTTGGATATGTTGTCAAAGGGATCAGTCCCTAGAAAACGACATCATGCTTGGTAAAGTAGAAGGTCCACAAAGAAGAGGAAGACCCTCAATGAGATGGATTGACCCAGTGGCTACAAAAATGGGCTTAAGCATAACAACGATTGTGAGGGTGGTGCAGGACCAGGCAGTATTTTGTTTTGTTGTACATGGGGTTGCTATGAATTGGAGCTGACTCGACAGCACCTAACAACAAAAACAAAAATTAAAGGAAGACCAAAGTATACCAGACAATTGAGAACACATTGGTTGTGATTCTGATATCAGCGCAAGTGGAACTCAGGCAAAAAGACATTAAGTCTACACCAAATAACATAGTATCTACCTTCATAGAGCAGAAACTATAGAAGATGTGAGAAAAAATCGAAAAGCTCTAGCAATAGGTGCCTTTAACACGCCTGTATCATATCAGCAATTTCTGTCCCGATGCTGCATATAAAACAAATCTAGGTGGTTTATAAGTTTTTTTTTTTCTTTTCTTTTTTCGTGATTTCATGTATGTATTAGCTAGGGGTACTCTGCTACAGGATATAGATGGATTTGACATGGCTCTAGGCTGAGTCCTGGTGATGCAGTGGTTAAGAGCTAGGCTGTTAACCAAAAGGTTGGCAGTTTGAATCCAACCAACCACTTCTTGGAAACTCTATGGGATAGTTCTATTCTGTACTATAGGGTCCCTATGAGTCAGGATAGACTAGACGAAATAGTTTTTTGTTTGTTTTTGTTTTGTTTTGTTTTTTTGTTTTAGTTTAGCCAGGGCCAGCTATACAATGTTCAGACCACAGTGCAAAATGAAAATGCAAGGCCCCTGTTCAAAAAACAGGAAAAAAGTACCATTAAAGGTACTAAAATGTAATGCTTATTCCTTTAAAAAGCTTTTTACCTTTAAAAATTTTCTATTGCTTATAAACTGTAAGAGGGCTATCAGTGATATACAAGTAAAAACAAACCACAAATTGAAAAAAAATGATTTTAGTGTCATAATTTTATACAATACTATAAATAATAATACTTTATACATATGACATATTGATCAATATATTTTTATTTTTCTGGAATGCTTTTCTGAAAATTTATTTATTAGGTTATCAAATTTTATACTTTTATTAACTTCATTTCAATCAATGTAATTGAAAGCAAAGCCAATTCCTCATGAAAGCATCAATAACCTTTGAATATTTTTAATATTTTTATTGTGGTAAGTAGTGCACAACATAAGTGATTTTTTTTTTAATTTTGAGAGGGATCTTCTGCTGATGCAAATGTTGTTGGTACTGTTAAGAGTATTTTATAGGCTATAAAAAAATTGGGATAAATTTCCGACCAATTGTTTCAAAATATAAATTTTGGTACATCTAGAGCTGATGATTCTTGCAGAGCAATTTTTCTAAAAAGATTTAACTCTTCATATAAATCAGTTTGAACTTAATTTTAAGTGTACAATTATACAATGACATTTTAATGTTTCCCCTGACATTTCTGGTAAATTCTGGATATTTGTACAAGAATCCAAAACTGGGTTCCGGATTTTTAGGTAATTCAAAATGCCTGTTTATGCATTCTAGCACTACATTTTCAATTACAAAAAAAAAAAAAAAACTGAAATTTATCTTCCTTAATCATAATTTGTATGAATGAATTTGAATCATCCAAAGCATCACATAAAAAATAGTCCTTTTAGGAGTTCCACAAGTTAACAAGTAAAAGACAAATAGCCCAATAAAAAAAATGGGCACGGGACCTGAATAAACATTTCACCAGAGAGAACTTACAAATGGCCAACAGGCACACGAAAAGATGCTCAACGTCATTAGCCATTAAAAAAACCCAAACCAAACCCACTGCTGTCGTGTTGATTCCAACTTATAATGACCCTGTAGGACAGAGTAGAACTGCCCCATAGAGTTTCCAAGGAGTGCCTGGTGGTCTTGAACTGCCATCCTTTGGTTAGCAGCCATAGCTCTTAACCACTACGCCATCAGGGTTTCCACTTAACTCTTAAAAAAAACTTAACCCTTAAAAAAAAAAAAAAAAAAAACCTTAGGGAGATGTAAATCAAAATCACAATGAGATACCACTTCACTCCCACTAGGATATAAAAAGATTGAAAAAAAAATACTGGAAAATAACAAATGCTGGTGAGGAAATGGAGAAATCAGAACCTTTATCCATTGCTGGTGGAAATACAAAATGGTACAGCCACTGTGGTAAAAAGTCTGGTTGTTCCACAAGAAGTTAAACATAGAGCTACCATATGGTCCAACAATTCCACTCTTAGGTATACCCAAAAGATTTGAAAACAGTGACACCATTGCCACATTATTTACAATAGTCAAAAGACGGAAACAACTCAAGTGCCCATCAACAGATGAACAAATAAACAAGATGTGGTATATATGTACAATGGAATATTGCTCAGCCATAAAGAGAAACAAAGTCTTGATACATATCATGATATGGGTGAACCTTGTAAACATGCTGAGTGAAATAAGTTAGTCACAAAAAGACAAATATTGTATGATCTAACTAATCTGAAATAGCTGTACTAGGCAAGGTTGACAGCGATGAAAAGGAGGAGTATAGGGAGAATAACTGTTGAGGAAGCATTGAGCTTTTGTTTATGGGGGTGGGAAATTTGGCAACACACACTGATATACTGATGATGGTTGCACAACATGATTGATGTGATTGGTCTCACTGAATTGGACACGTGAAAAATATTGAATTGGCAAATGTTGTGTTATCTGTATTTTTACCACAATAAAAAATAGTGATTTTTGTTTTAGTCCATCTATTGCAATGATCTTTAAATTTAATTTCTATTTCTGTTTTTGTTGTTTCAGGTGTCATAGAGTCAGCTCCAACTCATAGCGGCCTTATGTATAACAGAAGGAAATGTTGCCCAGTCCTGTGCCATCCTCACAATCGTTGCTATGTTTGAGCCCATTGTTGCAGCCACGGTACCGATCCGTCTTATTAAGGGTCTCCCTTTTTTTTTTGCTGACCCTCTACTTTACCAAGCATGATGTCCTTCTCCAGCAATTGGTCTCTCCTGATGACATGTCCAAAGTAAGCAAGATGAAGCCCAACAACCATTGCTTCTAAGGACCATTATGGCTGTACTTCCCCCAAGACAGTTATGATCGTTCTTCCGGCAGTCCATGGTATATACAATACTCTTCACCAACACCATAATTCAAATGTGTCAATTCTTCTTTGATATCCTTTTTCATTGGCCAGCTTTCACATCTATATGAGGCAATGGAAAAGATCATGGCTTGGGTCAGATGCGCTTTAGTCATCAAAGTGACATCTTTGCATTTTAGAACTTTAAAGGGGTCTTTTGCATCAGACGTGCCCAATGCAATACGTCGTTTGATTTTATGATTGCTGCTTCCATGGGCATTGATTGTCGACCCAAAAAGAATGAAATCCTAGACAACTTCAGTTTCTTCACCATTTATCATGATGTTTATTGGTCCAGTTGTAAGGATTTTGTTTTCTTTGTGTTAACATGTAATTCGTACTGAAGGCTGTAGTCTTCTCTTTCATCAGTAAGTGCTTCAAGTCGTCGTCACTTTGAGCACGGAAGATTGTTCCATCTGCATATTTCAGGTTGTTAATAAATATTCTTCCAATCCTGATACTGCTTTCTTCTTCATATAGCCCAGTTTCTTGGATTATTTGTTCTTTTTTTTATGTTGAACAAGTAAGGTTAAAAACAAAAACAGCTGCACACCTTTTCCAATTTTAAACCACACAGTATCTGCTTGTTCTATTTAAACGACTACCTTTGATTCATGTGTATGTTCTGCATGAGCACAATTAAGTGTTCCGGAATTCCCATTCTTTGTAATGTTGTCCACAATTTGTTTTGATCCACACAGTTGAATGCCTTTGTGTAGTCAACAGAACACAGGTGAACATCTTTCTGGTATGCCTTTCTTTTGGCCAAGATCAATTTGACATCAGCAATGATAGCTTTCATTCCATGTCCTCTTCTGCATTTGACTTGAACTTCTGGCCGGTCCTTGTCGAAGTACAGCTGCTGGCATTTTTGAATTATCTTCAGCAGTGAGAAGCCCTAATTGTGTTCTTCCCTTTCGGTTTTCTAACTCCACATCTTCGCACATTTCATTATAATACTTTATCTCAAGTTGTTCAGCTCTTTTACTTCATCATTTCTTCCATTAACTTTAGTTTCAGAATATCTTCTGACATCCATTTTGGTCTTTTCTTTCTTTCCTGTCTTTTTAATGACCTACTTTCTTTATGTATGTTG
Source organism: Loxodonta africana (assembly GCF_030014295.1). Taxonomy (NCBI): domain Eukaryota; kingdom Metazoa; phylum Chordata; class Mammalia; order Proboscidea; family Elephantidae; genus Loxodonta; species Loxodonta africana. Next base: position 111,095,621 of record NC_087369.1, read on the forward strand.
TGTTTGATGATTTCCTACAACTCTTCTGGTATTCAGTCATTAGTATTCAGTGTATCAATTCTATTCTAACCTTATGGGTGTTTAATTTCCAATGTTTCAGGAATTTTCTAAACTTTTTGAAGAATTCTAATAACTTTCTTATATGCTTTATTTCTATTTCCATTTGTATGTTTTATTTTATTATAATTTTCTGTCAAAATTTGCACCTAAGAAGGTTTGATTTACCAAAGTTGAACGTAGTAGAACTTAAAATTTAGACAGCTCGATTTCCACAGAAGTAATAAAGATAATTTTTACAGTTTATCCCCCCATACCAAAAAGAAATAAACTGACAAAATCTTTTTGATCTTCCTGGAATCCAGATTTCTCAGTTCATGGAATTGGGGTGACCCACACAGGCTGTCATGGATTGAATTGTTTCCCAAAAAAATATGTGTCAACTTGGCTAGGCCATGATTCGCAGTATTGTGTAGTTGTTGCCATTTTGTGATCTAATGTAATTTTCCTATGTGTCATAAATCCTACCTATATGAAGTTAATAAGGCAGCATTAGAAGCTGTTATGTTAAGGAGGCAGGACTCAGTCTACAGGATTAGGCTGTATCTTTAGTCAATCTCTTTTGAAATATAAAAGAGAGAAAGCCTTCTCTGGGAGCTGGAGCCCTGAATTCAGACTTCTAGCCTCCTATGCTGTGAGAGAATAAATTTCTGTTCATTAAAGCCATCCACTTGTGGTATTTCTGTTATAACAGTACTAGATAACCAAGACAGAATTTAGTACCAGGAGAGTGGGGTGCTACTCTAACAGATACTACAAGGTGAAAATGGTTTTGGAATTGACTAATGGGTAGAAGCTGGAAGAGTTTTAAAGTGCCTAATAGTAAAAGCCTGGGATGCCTTGAAGGGACTCTTGGTGGAATTGTGGACATCAAACACAATTCTGCTGAGAGCTCAGAAAGAAGTATGGAGAGTTGTAACACCAGAGATGGCACAGACGATGAGAAGCAACGGCAGAGAAATAGCAGCAGCAGAACCAGGAGACTGGCATGAGTCAGTGTGGGTGCTGACACACAGAGCGAGAGAGCTGAATGCCTTCAGGAAGGAGGCTTCCTGGTGGAGTGGGGTGCCTCTAGGCACTTACCGGTGGAGCTAGGCTTACCAACCCACAGAGGAGGAGAGCTGAGTGCCTTCTGGCTGAGATTTACTGGCCAAGTGGGGTGCCTCTAGGCAGTTATTGGTAGAGGTAAAGAGCTTTGTAACACTTCCCAGACCACTGTTAGAGGCCAAGGAACCAGGAAACAGAAGCTGAAGAGACAAGGCACAAAGGAAGCAGAGCTACCTCAGTCTCAAAGGGTAGGGCCACAACCTCTGAGGTCTCAAATGGTAGAACCGTGACCTGTTTTGTGTCAAAGGGTGAGGCCATGTCCTCCTAGGTTTCAAAGAGTCAGATATTCATCAACTCAGTTGAGAAGTGTGGGACTGCCTTTCATGAGTGCCAGCAAGATGAGGCCAGATCCACTTCCCAAAGCTGAGGTGGTGGGACTTCCATGCCCAAGGGGCAAGAACAGAGCTTTCCAGGACCAAAAGTGTGGGATCATCACTCAGGTGGGCTAGGAGAATGGGGCTGTCCGAATGCAAGACAGCAGAGTTGCTGTCCCAGTGGGCCTGGAAGGTGGAGCTGTAGCTCAGGGCCAATGGGTCTCCACCCATAATCTGGAGAATGTGACCAACACCCAGAGTCTGGAGGGCAGGGCCATTGCTTAACTTGTCTCAAAACAGAGGATTATTTTCAAGCCCTTAGAGCTAATGTAATGCGTTCTACTGATTTGCTTGGTGCCTGTTATCTCTTCTTTCCCTCTAATTTCTTCCATTTGTAATGGGAATGTCTACTTTGTGCCTGTCCCACCAATGTCCTTTGGGAGCAGATAACTTATATTCTAGATTTCACAGGTGAAAGAGGAATTTTTGGAATTTGGACTTGGAGTTGACTTAAGATGTTTGGAATGATATGATGGGGTGAATGTGTTTTAATGTGGCAAGGACATGAATTTTAGGGGGACAAAGAGTGGAATGTCATGAACTGAATTGTGTCTCCCAAAAATATGTGTAAACTTGGCTAGGCCAGGATTCCCAGTATTGTGTGGTTGTCCTCCATTTTGTGATCTGAGGTAGTTTTTCTGTGTGTTATAAATCCTATGGTTAATGAGGCAAGATTAGGTTATGTTAAAGAGGAATAAGGTGGAATAGAACACTCTTACTCAGGTCACAGTCCTGATCTGATGTAAGGGGAGTTTCTCTGGGGCTTGGCCTGCATTGCCTTTTATCTTACAAGTGATAAAAGGAGATAGAAGGGAGCAGAGAGATAGGAACCTCATACAACCAAGAAAGAAGTTCTGGGAGCAGAGTATGCCCTTTCGATCAGGGGTATTATTAAATTAGATTATAACATTCTTTCAAAGAATTTTATTCTGGTTGGTTTAGGGATAAATAAGTACATACGTAATTTAATAGTCTGAATATTTCCAGGAATTAATGAAATTGAATTCATTCTAACAAAGATTTTTATGTTCTGTAGTATGTCAGGAAACCCTGGTAGTGTAGTGGTTAAGAGCTACAGCTACTAACCAAAAGGTCAGCAGTTTGAATCCACCAGGCATTCTTTGGAAACCTTATGAGGCAGTTCTATTCTGTTCTATGGAGTCACTATGAGTTGGAATCTACTCAACGGCAACAGGTTTGGCTTTGGTATGGTAGCATGTCAATCTTAAAAGCAAAACCTTTCTAAGTAACTTAAGCTAGATATTATATGAAATGTGTTTTATATAAGGAAAAGGGTTACTTTTCTCTTAAAGTAAAACTAGTAGTTGCAGAATGAGAAGAGAGAGGTGTAAGACAAATCTAGGGAAAAAGTAGCTAGCCAAGAATTGATGAGTTCATTTGAAAATTGCCGAAGAGCCTTGGTATTTACTGGGTACATAAAAGGTTGTGATAAAGAGAAGGCAAAACTGCTTAACAAGAGAATAGAAGAAGGGAAATAATTTGTTTTTCTTTTTGCTTTCAAAATACCTATGCCAACTTCAACATATATAAATGAATTGGGATGACCAATTCTTGTTTGATCATGAGCCAAAACATAGGAAGGGTTGGGCAGGATCAGACCTCTTTGGCCTCCAGACTCTGAGGCCATGTAGCTCCAACAAAGCTTTCGAAAAACCCCTCCCAACTAGGTGAAGACCTTTTAAGACAAAAGAAAATAAGAAACACGCTGTGGTAGTATAGTTATCAGAAACTGGGTGGATAGCCATCATAAAAGAACTGTAAACAAGTTCTCCCTATTGTAGAGGAATTCTAAGAAGCCAAAAGAGAGAAATCCTAATGAGACACACCTCAAATAAAATCGTAGGATGGAATGGAAACATTTTGATTTCAAAAAGAAAAAAATACAGTCGATGCAATCTAAGTTTAGATTGAAAAAATGTAGAAAATGATAAAGGTTTGAATGAAAATATGGACTATTTAAACAAATTTTATTTCAACGTAATTATGTTTTGTGGTATAAAGGCAGTCTCTAGGTTACAAATGAGATCTGTCCCTAAGTCTACCTTTAAGTCAAATTTGTAGGTAAGTTGGAACAGGTACATGTGGTTCTTATTTAGCATGAGTTAGTCAAATGTCTGTCTTAGTATATAGTATATGTTTTACCTTTTTATGCATATAAAACACTTAAGAAACACTTCCAAACTGTGCAATGTTTTCATGAGCATCACAAAGCAGTGCATGTGTTCATTATTATGAGCCATTGTATTTAACTCAAGTTTTTAATATAATAGGCTTTATGGCAGTCTGTTCCTAACTACGAGTTCCCTGTAAGTCAATTGTTCGTAACCCAGGAACTGCCTGTATAGGCTTAAAATAATTTGTAAGATCTTTAGGTAACTTACTGATGTTGAGTTAATGGATGTTTCTTATCATTTAAGTTTATATACTTTTTTGCTTTTTATGACACAGAGAAAGGATATATGTCTGCTAATAAGTGTGTTCATTTTTGCCACTTAAAGGATTGTACTATAAGAGAAATGCAATAAAGACAATGTTTAAAAGGTTTATTAAAAGGTAATTTATTTGATATGTTCGAAGATTTTTTTTAATCTGTTGTGGCTAGAATTCAATGAGTTAACTTACGAGATTCTTAAAAGCCTGAGTGTCAAATAGTATTAGAGCTAAGAATTGGATTTCTTGCTGTTAAAATAAGAACATTTTCTTTAATTTCTAGGTTGAAGAGTTAATTTATTCCTTGTGTAATCTGCCTCAAAGGCAAATGTTCATTGTCACCTTAGAATAGATTCCTGAGTCAGAAACTAAGCCACATGGCTTTGAAAAAAGCTAAGGTTTCTGCCTTTAAGATATTTGGTTAAATAACTTGAGTATTGTTTCTTAGTGACCTACGATAAACTCCTGACAACTTTGAAACTTCGTGGAATGTCACAAAAGATTTGTTCCAGCTTTATAAAAGGAAAAGTAGTTTTGTTTTTTTCTAAACAGCTTATTTAATGTGTTATTAGTTACATAAAAAATGTAAAATCAAGAGAGGTGCCTGATTTTCTTCAGGTTAAAAATTTATGTGTTAGTGTTTCCTTTTATGTTTTTGCTTGATATTAGACAACAAATGAATGCTGTTACATCATAATTTTTTTTAGTTGATAACTTGGTCATAACTTTATTTTGAATCTAGCATCATCAAAGCCAATGGTTTTAACTTGGGAATTCACATTGTTTACCCACGGAGTTTTTTTTTTTTTTAATTGCTATTCAGATATTTAGAGACTCGATGATCTTGGTATATTTTGGATATATTTTGACTCTATGGTATTATGTCTCAAGATTATTATGTGTTATATCTGAAGCTCTTTGAAAATAAGTTTAATCATTACTTTTAGAAATATTTTTGTCTAAAGTTTTTTTTTAATTGACTTTATTTAGCTTTGCATTAATTCCCATAAGGTTTTCCACTTTTAAGGAGCATTATTGTTATAAGTTAATCATGGCCGTATTAATTTTTGTCTTCTGTAGATAAGTTTTTACTTTGCTGACTTGCTGAAAACACTGGAGCAAAACATTTCAATGAAAAGATGAACTACATTGGACTTTATGAAAAGGACTGTGATATTTTGAACCCAGATACAGCTAGGCTAAATCAAGGTTTCCACAACTCTTGTGTGGAAGCTGATGAGTTCACAGACTGCCACTGACCCAGAATCACACAGAACAGAAATTTACTACATAGGACTGAGTGGACCAAAGGATTACTATTTTTTTTTTTTTTGGTGGGAATATTGCTGATGTTTTAATGTTCTATTTTCTGGATATAAAAAACCATTTGCCTCCTTTCTCCTAAATTGTCTAATTAATGTATTTTTTTTAACCTGAAGATTTGGACTGGTTCTTGTTTTGCTGTTCCTATGTTATTCAATTAGCTAAGAAGAAAAATAAGAAACATGAAAAGAACACGAAATTGAGACCAGAAAATGAACTTTAAAAAATTAAAAAGATTTAGAAGATGAGAAAAATTCTTATAATAGAATAATTTATAGTCAACATAGTGCTATTAGTTACTAAAATAGTTGATTCTTGAGTTAAAAGAAATCATCAGATTTTAAATAGATTTAGATATTGTAACTCTTGAATTAGAAGCTCCTGTTGATAAAATTAGCAAAGGTGTAAAGACCATACCTATAGAAGTATCTGAAGTTCAAGCTATAATTTCATAAAATAGAATAGTATTAGATTTCCTGTTATTCTCCCAAGAAGGAGTTTGTACCTTAATAGGTGAACTTTGCTGTGTTTATTTAATAAGTAATCTGAGGTTTATGGAATGTAGCTACTGCTGAGGCACATGAAAGGCAGTTACTAATGCTGCTTATGTATAAGTAAATGCTTCATGGGACTTGTGTCCTTGATTCGAAGACCTAGGGCCACGGTTTTGGGATCATTGCAGTCAATTGGCCTAATATTTTTCTATCTCCCAGTTCATAATGTAGCCCTTGGGAACTTAAAGGCTTGCAAACAACCATCCAAGGTGCAACACTTGATCTCTGTTCATCTGAAGCCACAGAAGAAAGGAGAGCCAGGTAAAGTAGGAAGTAGACTCCATATCTAATCACCCCCATTAACAGCTATCTCCATTGCCACGAGGCCAGAAGAATCAGATGGTGCCTAGTACTATTACTGAAGATTTGTGATCAAGGATTCTATAGCAGAATCATTATCAGGAGGAGGGAATGACAAAATCTTTTTGATTCTCCTGGAATCCAGATTTCTGGGTTCAAGGAATTGGGGTGACCCATGCAGGCCATCTGCCCTTATGTGTCCTTTTGAATCTTGGGGGAACTGGTTCCCTGGAGTCATCCCCAGGTCAAACAATAGCTTAGTGAGCAGCTTAGTGGAGAGTGTTTTGCCTTAGGCTTGCATTCCTTTGGAAATTATGTATGTGAAGCCAGCTTGGGGGAAAAAAAAAGCCTGTTGCCTTCCAGTCAATTCTGACTCATAGTGAGCCTATAGGAGGACAGAGTAGAACTGTCCCATAGAGTTTCCAAGGAGTGCCTGTTGGATTCAAACTGTGACCTTTTGGTTAGCAGCCATAGCCAGCTTAGAGAAGCAGAAACTGTAAGGTCTGACTAAAAGCTATTTTAGAATGTATGGCATGTTCTTGGTGACTATTTCTGTAATCTGCCCCATGCTCTGATGTTATCTTCTGAGAAATTAACATTACAATGACCTATATAACCTGTTTTCACTGTCCCTTCCTCAGAGCACCTTCCTGACATGTTCCATGTTCCGGTGACACTGCCCGATTCAAATCATATCTGCTCACAAATAAATGTATTGTTACACTAATTTTTGGTGTTTCTCTAAGCAATTTAGGTTTTGACAGTGCAAAAAAAAATACCAGGTCCCGAGACGTTCATACAAGAATGCTAACAAGACTTCAAAGGCTAGATAATAGCAAGGCTACATTAATTATTCTAAAACTTAGTGAAAGAAGGAAGACTTCCAAATTATTTTGAAAAAACAAGTAAACATTGGCACAGATATCTAATTAAAGGTAGCACAAAAAAAGGAAAACTATAATACTCAGTTATGGACAGCAATACAGAAATCCTAAATAATATTTCAGCAAACAGAATCCAACACCACATTAAAAAAAATCATTATTGGGATAGATTACAAAAATGGCCACATATTCCTCCCATCTTTGTACATACAATTTTGTCTTAGTTACCTAGTGCTGCTGTAACAGAAATACCACAAGTGGGTGGCTTTAAAGAACAGAAATTTATTTTCTCATGTTTTGGAGAGTAGAAGTCCAAATTCAGGGCATCAGCTATACAGGGAGGCTGTCTGCTGGCTCTGGAGGAAAATTCTTGTCTCTTTCAGTTTTTGTAGACCCAACATTCCTCCACTTCTTGGTGATCTTTATGTGGCATCTATTCCCTCCTCTACCCCTTCCCACCCTCTAAGGTTTGTGCTTCCTTGTCTCTGTGTCTATGCTTGTCTTTATAACTCAGAAGTGATTACTGTTTAGGACACACATCCCCCACGCTAATGTAGCCTCATTAGCATAACAAAGAAAACCCCATTTCCAAAAGGGATTACTTACATGTAAAGGATTTAGTTAGGATTGCAACACATATTTTGGGAGGACAAAAATTCAATCCATAACACAGCTGTCTTCGCTATGGGACTTTGGCATTCTTCCCATCAAAGAGTGGAATTGCATTTCTCTCCCCTTGAATCTGGGCTTGGCTACATGACCTGCTTTTGCTTATGGAATGCTAGTAAACACAGTGCAAAGTTGAATTTTTAGGAGAAATTGTGTATTGGGGACTACTCTCTTTGGTGTTCTTAGGACTTTTGCAGGCACCACCATATAATAGAGCCTAGGCTAGCCTGCTGGATAATGAGAGACACATGGCATTGTCACTGCCATTGCCCCTAGCTGAGAGCCAGCACTGGGAATCAGCATCTTTAACTAAACATGTGAGTGCATTCCAGCACACCTAGTCCCCAGCCTACTTGACAGCTGACTGCAGAATCACCCAGTTATGGAGACTTGTGTGTTATAATAACATGTTTTTTTGTTTTAATCTACTAAGTTTTAGGATGCATTTTATGCACCAAAACTGACACAATTTTTCAGGAAAGCAAGAATGACAACACCAAAAGCAAAGCCAACAGATAATGAAGAACCAAAAGAAAATACAGCATGTATCATAAATGAAGAGTCAATATCTTTAATACATGAATAAATCTTAAAAATCAAGAAAAAAGGCAAATTATATAACAGACAATTCCAAGGTAAATAACTCTAAATGGATCTCACACATATAAAAAAGTTGCTAACTTCACTCATATTAAGAGATGCAAAAATTCAAAAGTTTGACAATACACTCTTCTGGTGAGATTGTGGCCAAACAAAGACTCTAACGTATTGCTGATGGGAGTGTAAAACGGTACAACCCTAAACGGAGGGGAAATTGGCAATGGCTAACTAATCAACATATGCATGTATCTTTTTACCCAGCCATCCTGATACTAGGAATTTAAGATATATGAGACATATCTCCACAAATACAGAACAACATATGCACATGTTTAACTCCCCTCCCCCCAGTAAACACAAGAAAATGAGACAGAATCTAATGATAATGTTCACTTACAGAGGCTGGGTGCAAAGAGGGTGGAAGGTATAGGAAAGGAAGGAAGTCTCTAAATTTTTATATTTGAAATGTATAAATGTTTTGTATATTCAAAAATTAAAATGAAGTTAATAATGATAATTTTTAAAACATATAAAATTGGCTAATATACTAGGAAGAGATGAACCTAATTGTATTTCAAATTTATAAACATAAACACAGAGAATGAAGAAGTAATTCACTAAATTACAAAGAGAAAAATGTACTTTCACAATAGAGAAACATGGAAGACAACAAGCAGTCAAACTCAGCATCACCAATAACTAGATAAACTGATTTTTATAACTCTTGTTATGATGCTTTGGGACATACACATCATTCTCTTGGTTTCTCAAGTCCAGAGCTTGTCTGGAATGGGTTAAGTTTTGGGGGAAAATCTAGCTATAAGGAGTTAGGGAGGAAAATGGTGATCCAGATGTTACTTTCGAAGACTTTCAGCTAATTCCTTATTGTCACTCTTGCCTTCCAAATAGACTTGTACTCCTTCCTTCCAACAGCCATGAAAGGTTATTTATGCCCTCTGTGAGGGAAATTGCTGTTTGTTGGCTTCCCCCTGCAGGCTTAGGTTAAAGCTTTGTCTAGTCATCAAAGTAAGTTGTCACTACTCCATTTGCTTCTTAGTTTCCAAATCCTTGACTTCTAAGCTGTCATCATCTCCTAGCCTGTTTCCTTTGTCTTTGTGTGTTTACATCACTTTCTTTGTTGTCACTTTAATGGTGCATTGAGAGGGTATAAATATAAATGCCTGTGTTCAATCCACCATGTTTAATAAGAAAGCCAATATTAGTGAGTCTACTAATGTAATTTATTCTGTGACAGGATTAAATCACAAAGTATCAACCTAATTATTTTCTGTGAATTTTTCTGCCCCTCTTGTCTGTCAACAATATCTCATGGGCTGTTTTCCCTTTCCTGGCCTACACTAAAGCAGAAACAAAGGTTAAAAGGGACTACCCCTCAAAAAAACCCATGCCATCGTAAGGGACTAGAAAATGTAAATATTAAGTAAAGATTTTCTCATGCATGCTTTCAGAGCTAGTTAGTTTGCTCATTCAGCTAGGGGAAGGGGAGAGACAAGATAGAATTGTGATAGAACCTATTAGTGTGAGAGAATCAAGGAGCAGAGTGGAAAGACTTCTTGATTATTGACAATGAATTTTCCTGAAGTATGGACTCTTCACAGACTCATACCTCTAGACACAGTTGTGGACCTTTGTAAGCAGAGGGAAACTTATAGGTGGATGGGATCAGGAAGGGAGAACCTCACACTCTGACAAGATAGAAATGAAGAGTATCATTTAGAAATCTATGAGTGGGCCAACAGTACTCAAAGCACCATTGTGAAAACTACATAAATATATTTAATGGAGAAAAATATGATGATATCAATAGATTACCAAAAAGTATTTCATCAAATTCAAGACTTCTTTCTTATAAAACATTTACTACACTAGGAATAAAAAGTTACTTTCATAACATGACAGACCATACTTGTTGGACTGGAGCAGAAAGTCTCAGACATGAAAGGTAGTTCTATTGAACTGAGGAACTATATAAGGATAACCTGTTTAAGTGTTATGAAAACTGAATAATCATATAGGAAAAAAAATTAACTTAGAATGCTAACTCACATAATGCCTAAAAATAAATAACTGCTAGATTAAAGATATAAATGTACTACTTTTAAAAGTACTAGAAAAGTATTATTAGATGAAGGAGGCCTTACAAAGCAAGTCATAAAACCTTTAGTTGATAAAGGAAATAAATAACATTTAACTAAATAAAAAAGCAATAAATTATGTTTCGTGAATAACACCAGAAGAAAAGATGAAAAAACAAAACAATACACAGAATGAAAAGACTTACATCACAGAATAAAGGTTAATACCCAAACTGTATCAACATTTCTTACATATAAATGGAAAAGACCAATAATCTAACAGAAAAGATGATGATGATGATAATGCTTGTATAATACTAACATGAGTGATATATAAAGTCATTTACACATCATAACACCTCTATAATGTTGGCACAAGTATTATCCTCATTGTCCACATTTTAGGATTAAAGAAGCTGAAGCACAGAATAACTTGTCCAAGGTCAAATAGCCAGTAAATGGTAAAGCCGGGATTCAAAACTAGAAAGATATTTCCAGAGTTGATGCTCTCAACTGGCAATCCACAGAAGTAGAAATACAGATGGCTAATACATGATGAAAATATTTCTCTGTAAAAGAAACAATACAATTAAAATGAAGGTAAAGATGTCTATTTTATTTTTTGCCAGAGCTGTTAATTTTGTAGCTGCTGTGGAAGTGCCCAATGGTTGCAAAATGAAGACATACCAATGGAGTGGTAAACAACAATAAGAGGAAGCCAGGAATTGCATCTCACAGTGTGAGCTACTGTGGTAATGATTTAAATCATAAGCCAAATGACTACGATTAAAGAGAAAAAAGTACAAGGTTACTTCACAAGTGAGTTAATATGATGGATGAACTAAAGTTTGAGACTAGAAGAAAAAAGAATGGCACGAAGTAGTAAGAGATATGTCATGAAAGTTTTTTTAAAAAAGAGATCTGACTTTCAATAATGAGATATTAAGTTATCAGTAAAAATCAGGTCACCAAACTGGTGAGCTATGGAATATACTGTAAGACGATGGAAAAAAAAAATATTAAAACAGTAATAGTTTAAGTTCAGGGAGAGTTAACTCAAAAGTGGATAGGTCATAGAAGGTAATACTGGGTTAGTGATAAAGAGAAATGAGATCAATGCAAGCAACTAAAATGAAGACTAAGAGAAGAGGTGCACTAAGTCCAGAGCTGTGGAATTTGAATATTATCTTCTCATTTGTCTAAGTACTGCAATGTTTCATAATTTTCCAAACTAGCACACTGTAATTTAACTCCATATTTAGGGTCTTGACAGAGCCATAATTAAAGCCAACTTTATATTGACTTCTTCAGAACATCACAGCCTGAACTAAAACATCTGAAAATGGATTTTGAAGTATACTATACTAAGTCATAAGGTCCTGGAATTATAATTTATAATTTATATCATACAACTGTATAATTATTGTTGTGTTTCAATTAACACCCAACCAGTTAAAACAGCAGATGTGAAATATAATAAATGAATTAACAGAAGGTCAGTGTAAAGTATTATGGCTTGATCTTGTCACCACTTTTAATCCATTTGGCTAGGACAGTTTTGAGTGATAATAAAATGCTCTCTGAATTTCAGATACTGAGAAAGAGGGCATTGTGAAGTAAGCTTATTTTTTTAATCAAAAAATTTCAGGTGAAATAAATTATCATTGATGATGAAAGAAGTTTATGCTGACTCTATTATAATTGGGGGAATAGCTACTAAATTGCCTGAGTGTTTGATTTATTTTGAGATTTGTGTATTGAAGTAATTCAACAGTAGCAGTAGTCTGCAATCTATTTTTTTGCCAGAGCTTTTAATTTTGTAGCTGCTGTGGAAGCGCCCAATGGTTGCAAAATGACGACATACCAATGGAGTGGTAAACAACAATAAGAGGAAGCCAGGAATTGCATCTCACAGTATGAGCTACTGTTGTAATGATTTAAATCATAAACCAAATGATTATTATTAAAGAGAAAGCAAATGTTGTACTTGCAGGAAAATTTTGCTTGTTAAAAGTGACTGCCATCAGAAAAATAAGCCTCATAGTTAAAAGAGACTTCAAGTTAGAGTACAGGCACAGCACCAGAAAGCAAGGCAGAGAATGTGCTGTTCTCCTTGTCTAATGGCTAGGCCAAACTCACTTCTAGTGCCCTTTATATCGCAGAGCAATAAATATAAAAGTAGTAGGTCCAATTATTTCTGGAAAATCTGAGAAGCTTTTCTGCAATTGTTTGCTGGAAATGTAATGTCAAAGGATAAAGTGGGCACTGGAACACTCTGGGTCAGGCTCAGGAACTTATAAACCATAAACAGTGAATTAATAGGAGATTTTTTTTTTTTAATGCTTGCAGAGGAGCTCAGTTTCAAAAGAGGAGGCTTTATTGAAAACCTGTTTACTAGTCTAGATCAAGAAATTACACCTAGTTGAAGAGTAAGTGCTCCAGACAAACAAACTTTAAAGAAAATACATTCCAGGTTGACTAGAGAAACATTCTGAGGGTCTTATAATGGGGCTTATAGAAGTGGTACAGATAGCTTGGAGAATTCAACTGCAATAATATTTACCAAATTGTCTAATTTTTATAAGATCATTTTGAAGAAAGTTTTAGAATGCATGTGGTCGGGAAAGGGCAGACAGAAACTGGCTAACGTGTTCTCACATGTATGTGTATGAGATTATATGTATGACTTTACAAAAGTAAGATAGAGTCATGAGTGTTGTTCTATAAATACCTGTTATCATTTATCTAAATATCGTGGAGGAAACATTCAGTCAAGATGGTCTTGAGAGTTCATATAGAGGCTCACACTGCACAACTCCCAACACTGAACAATGATAGACAAATTTTTTTTAAATAATTAAAAATAAATCCATGCTCAAAAATTAAGTACTCATCTCCATGAACCAGAAATGGTGCTGTGAATCTCTAGGAAATGGGGACTTGAGCAAGGTTCTTCCTAGCCTCTAGGAACAGAAGCAGGCAGAGGTGGCCCTAATTCCAATTCCAAAAGAGCAATGGCATGCACAACAGAGGCCCTACATGAAGAGCAGAAGTCTCCCAAAGATGAGCTGGAGTAGGGATCATACATATGTTAACTAAGAATAAAAAATCTTCAACTGCAACCTGGAGCCAGAGCCAATAATGCACCCTTATCTAGGGTGGTGGGTGTAAGCAGAAACAGTCAAACCAGCTGACTGGGACAAGGTTCCTGTGACACACCACAGGATGAGAACTCTTTGTTGCTACCACAATGCCTGGTTCTGAAATAGTAACTTAAGTGGGCTTGGTAATCATAACTGTCACATCATTAAATATGGATCTTTGGCTTCATGAAAGGAAACACACAAACGAAGACACATAGCAAGAAAACTACTACTAAAATTTAGCCTATTAACTAAAGTCCCAAAGTCCATGAGGGCAATTAACGTTATGAAAGACAGCAAACAATCTTAACAAAGGAAAGAATTTCACCTCCAAAGAAATGGAAATAACAGAGCAATCTTTTATAAAGGAAATTAAAACTCATCTATTAGAAATGCTCAAAGAGATAAAAGAAGGAACACAAATTATGGAATTAATGATATACATACTCAATGTAATCCCTACCAAAATCTCAACTCTCTTTTTGCAGAAATTGTAAAGATAATCCCTAAATTCATATGGAAATGCAAGGGAAGGAGAGTAGTCAAAACAATCTGTCTTAGTTATCTAATGCTGCTATAACAGAAATGTCATAGTGAATGGTTTTAACAAAGAGAAATTTATTCTCTCCCTGCCTAGGAGGCTAGGAGTCAAATTCAAGGTGCTAGCTCCAGGGGAAGGCTTTCTCTCTCTGTCGGCTCTGGAGGAAGGCCCTTGTCATCAATGTTCCCAGTCAAGGAGCTTCTCAGCATGGGGACTCTGAGTCTAAAATACACGCTATTCTCCTGGCTCTTAATTTCTTGGAGGTATGAAGTCCCCATGTCTCTCTGCTTGCTTCTCTCTTTTATATCGCAAAAGAGATAGGCTTAAGACGCTATCTAATCTTGTAGAGCTCATCTATATAACTGCCACTAATACTTCTCATTACATCATACTGATAGGATTTACAACACATAGGAAAATCACATCAGATGACAAAATGGTAGATAATCACATAATACTGGGGGTCATGGCCCAGCCAAGTTGACTCACATTTTGGGGGGACACAATTCAATCCATCACACAAACTTCAAATATTTCAATAGTGGAAGATTTCCACTTCTTGATTTAACAACATATTGCAAAGTTACAGTAACCAAGACAATGTGGTACTGGCATAAGGATAGATATATAGAACAATGGAATATAAACTAAGAGTCCAAAATTAAACATGTATTCTCAATTGGCTTTTGACAGGGTGCCAAGACTATTTAATGGGGGAAAAATATATACTTTTAAACAAATGGTACTGACAACTGTGTATCCATATGCAAAAGAATGACGTTGGACCTCTACCTTACATCATACACAAGAACTAACTCAAATTAGATCAAAGTCCTCCATGTAAGAGCTAAAACTATGAAATTCTTAAAAGAAAAAGAACACTTATAGTTTTTTTTTAACATTTTTTTTTATTAATTTTTATTAAGCTTCAAGTGAACATTTACCATTCCAGTCTGTCACATGTAGGTTTACATACATCTTACTCCCTTCTCCCACTTGCTCTCCCCCTATTGAGTCAGCCCCCACAGTCTCTCGTTTCGTGCCAATTTTGCCATCTTCCCTCTCTCTCTATCTTCCCATCCCCCCTCCAGTCAAGAGTTGCCAACACACTCTCCCGTGTCCACCTGATTTAATTAGCTCACTCTTCATCAGCATCTCTCTCCCCCCCACTGACCAGTCCTTTTCATGCCTGATGATTTGTCTTCGGGGATGGTTCCTGTCCTGTGCCATCAGAAGTTCTGGGGAGCATTGTCTCTGGGATTCCTCTAGTCGCAATCATACCATTAGGTGTGGTCTTTTCATGAGAATTTGGGGTCTGTATCCCATTGGTCTCCTGCTCCCTCAGGAGTTGTCTGTTGTGCTCCTTGACAGGGCAGACATCGATTGTGGCCGGGCACCAACTAGTTCTTCTGGTCTCAGGATAATGTAGGTCTCTGGTTCATGTGGCCGTTTCTGTCTCTTGGGTTCTTAGTTGTCGTGTGACCTTGGTGTTCTTCCTTTGCCTTTGCTCCAGGTGGGTTGAGACCAATTGATGTATCTTAGATGGCCGCTTGTTGGCATTTAGGACCCCAGGCGCCACAATTCAAAGTGGGATGCAGAGTGTTTTCATAATAGAATTATTTTGCCCATTGACTTAGAAGTCCCCTCAAACCAAGTTCCCCAGACCCCAGCCCCTGTTCCGCTGACCTTTGAAGCTTTCATTTTATCCCGGAAACCTCTTTGCTTTTAATCCAGTCCAACTAGGCTGACCTTCCTTGTGTTGAGTGTTGTCTTTCCCTTCACCCAAAGCAGTTCTTATCTACAGATTGATCAATAAAAAGCCCTCTCCCTCCCTCCCTCCCTCCCCCCTTTGTAACCACATAAGTATGTGTTCTTCTCAGTTTTTTCTATGTCTCAAGATCTTATAATAGTGGTCTTACACAATATTTGTCTTTTTGCAACTGACTCATTTCGCTCAGCATAATGCCTTCCAAATTCCTCCATGTTATGAAATGTTTCAGAGATTCGTCACTGTTCTTTATCGATGCGTAGTATTCCATTGTGTGAATATACCACAATTTATTTACCCATTCATCCATTGACGGACATCTTGGTTGCTTCCAGCTTTTTGCTATTGTAAACAGAGCTGCAATAAACATGGGTGTGCATATATCTGTTTGTGTGAAGGGTCTTGTATCTCTAGGGTATATTCCGAGGAGTGGGATTTCTGGGTTGTATGGTAGTTCTATTTCTAACTGTTTAAGATAATGCCACATGGATTTCCAAAGTGGTTGTACCATTTTACAATCCCACCAGCAGTGTACGAGAGTTCCAATCTCTCCGCAGCCTCTCCAACATTTATTATGTTGTGTTTTTTGGATTAATGCCAGTCTAGTTGGTGTGAGATGGAATCTCATCGTAGTTTTAATTTGCATTTCTCTAATGGCTAATGATCGAGAGCATTTTCTCGTGTATCTGTTGGCTGCCTGAATATCTTCCTTAGAGAAATGTGTGTTCATATCCTTTGCCCACTTCTTGATTGGGCTGTTTGTCTTTTTGTGGTTGAGTTTTGACAGAATCATGTAGATTTTAGAGATCAGGCACTGGTCTGAGATGTCATAGCTGAAAATTCTTTCCCAGTCTGTAGGTGGTCTTTTTACTCTTTTGGTGAAGTCTTTAGATGAGCATAGGTGTTTGATTTTTAGGAGCTCCCAGTTATCGGGTTTCTCTTCGTCATTTTTGGTAATATTTTGTATTCTGTTTATGCCCTGTATTAGGGCTCCTAGGGTTGTCCCTATTTTTTCTTCCATGATCTTTATCATTTTAGTCTTTATGTTTAGGTCTTTGATCCACTTGGAGTTAGTTTTTGTGCATGGTGTGAGGTATGGGTCCTGTTTCATTCTTTTGCAAATGGATATCCAGTTATGCCAGCACCATTTGTTAAAAAGACTATTATTTCCCCAATTGACTGACACTGGTCCTTTGTCAAATATCAGCTGCTCATACATGGATGGATTTATATCCGGGTTCTCAATTCTGTTCCATTGATCTATGTGCCTGTTGTTGTACCAGTACCAGGCTGTTTTGACTACTGTAGCTATATAATAGGTTCTGAAATCAGGTAGAGTGAGGCCTCCCACTTTCTTCTTCTTTTTCAGTAATGTTTTGCTTATCCGGGGGTTCTTTCCTTTCCATATGAAATTAGTGATTTGTTTCTCTATCCCCTTAAAGTATGACATTGGTATTTGGATTGGAAGTGCCTTATATGTATAAATGGCTTTTGGTAGAATAGACATTTTTACTATGTTAAGTCTTCCTATCCATGAGCAGGGTATGTTTTTCCACTTAAGTATGTCCTTTTGAATTTCTTGTAGCAGAGTTTTATACTTTTCTTTGTATAGGTCTTTTACATCCTTGGTAAGATTTATTCCTAAGTATTTTATCTTCTTGGGGGCTACTGTGAATGGTATTGATTTGGTTATTTCCTCTTCGATGTTCTTTTTGTTGATGTAGAGGAATCCAAGTGATTTTTGTATGTTTATTTTATAACCTGAGACTCTTCCAAACTCTTCTATTAGTTTCAGTAGTTTTCTGGAGGATTCCTTAGGGTTTTCCATGTATACGATCATGTCATCTGCAAATAGTGATAGCTTTACTTCCTCCTTAGCAATCTGGATACCCTTTATTTCTTTGTCTAGCCTAATTGCCCTGGCCAGAACTTCAAGTACGATGTTGAATAAGAGCGGTGATAAAAGGCATCCTTGTCTGGTTCCCGTTCTCAAGGGAAATGCTTTCAGGTTCTCTCCATTTAGAGTGATATTGGCTGTTGGCTTTGCATAGATGCCCTTTATTATGTGGAGGAATTTTCCTTCAATTCCTATTTTGGTAAGAGTTTTTATCATAAATAGGCGTTGAACTTTGTCAAATGCCTTTTCTGCATCTATTGATAAGATCATGTGGTTTTTATCTTTTGTTTTATTTATGAGATGGATTACATTAATGGTTTTTCTGATATTAAACCAGCCTTGCATACCTGGTATAAATCCCACTTGATCAGGGTGAATTATTTTTTTGATGTGTTGTTGGATTCTATTGGCTAGAATTTTGTTGAGGATTTTTGCATCTATGTTCATGAGGGATATAGGTCTAAAATTTTCTCTTTTTGTAATGTCTTTACCTGGTTTTGGTATCAGGGAGATGGTAGCTTCATAGAATGAGTTGGGTAGTGTTCCGTCTTTTTCTATGCTTTGAAATACCTTCAATGGTAATGGTGTTAAGTCTTCTCTGAAGGTTTGGTAGAACTCTGCAGTGAAGCCGTCTGGGCCAGGGCTTTTTTTTGTTGGAAGTTTTTTGATTACCGTTTCAATCTCTTTTTTTGTTATGGGTCTACTTAGTTGTTCTACTTCTGAATGTGTTAGTTTAGGTAAGTAGTATTGTTCCAAGAATTTATCCATTTCTTCTAGGTTTTCAAATTTGTTAGAGTACAATTTTATGTAGTAATCTGATATGATTCTTTTGATTTTATTTGGTTCTGTTGTGATGTGGTCTTTCTCATTTCTTATTCGGGTTATTTGTTTCCTTTCCTGTTTTTCTTTAGTCAGTCTAGCCAATGGTTTATCAATTTTGTTAATTTTTTCAAAGAACCAGCTTTTGGCTTTGTTAATTCTTTCAATTGTTTTTCTGTTCTCTAATTCATTTAGTTCAGCTCTAATTTTTATTATTTGTTTTCTTCTGGTGCCTGATGGATTCTTTTGTTGCTCACTCTCTATTTGTTCAAGTTGTAGGGACAGTTCTCTGATTTTGGCTCTTTCTTCTTTTTGTATGTGTGCATATATCGATATAAATTGGCCTCTGAGCACTGCTTTTGCTGTGTCCCAGAGGTTTTGATAGGAAGTATTTTCATTCTCGTTGCTTTCTAAGAATTTCCTTATTCCCTCCTTGATGTCTTCTATCACCCAGTCTTTTTTCAGGAGGTTATTGTTCATTTTCCAAGTATTTGATTTCTTTTCCCTAGTTTTTCTGTTATTGATTTCTAGTTTTATTGCCTTGTGGTCTGAGAAGATGCTTTGTAATATTTCGATGTTTTGGATTCTGCAAAGGTTTGTTTTATGACCTAATATGGGGTCTATTCTAGAGAATGTTCCATGAGCGCTAGGAAAAAAAGTATATTTTGCAGCAATTGGGTGGAGAGTTCTGTATAAGTCAATGAGGTCAAGTTGGTTGATTGTTGTAATTAGGTCTTCCGTGTCTCTATTGAGCTTCTTACTGGATGTCCTGTCCTTCTCCGAAAGTGGTGTGTTGAAGTCTCCTACTATAAATGTGGAGGTGTCTATCTCACTTTTCAATTCTGTTAAAATTTGATTTATGTATCTTGCAGCCCTGTCATTGGGTGCATAAATATTTAATATGGTTATGTCTTCCTGATCAATTGTCCCTTTTATCATTATATAGTGTCCTTCTTTATCTTTTGTGGCGGATTTAAGTCTAAAGTCTATTTTGTCAGAAATTAATATTGCTACTCCTCTTCTTTTTTGCTTATTATTTGCTTGATATATTTTTTTCCATCCTTTCAGTTTTAGTTTGTTTGTGTCTCTAAGTCTAAGGTGTGTCTCTTGTAGGCAGCATATAGATGGATCGTGTTTCTTTATCCAGTCCGTGACGCTCTGTCTCTTTATTGGTGCATTTAGTCCATTTACATTCAGCGTAATTATAGATAAATAAGTTTTTAGTGCTGTCATTTTGATGCCTTTTCATGTGTGTTGTTGTCCATTTCATTTTTCCACATGCTTTTTTGTGCTGAGACGTTTTTCTTAGTAGCTTGTGAGATCCTCATTTTCATAATGTTTAACTTTGTGTTTATTGAGTCGTTATGTTTTTCTTGTCTTTTTTTTTTTGTTATGGAATTGATATTCCTTTTTGTGGTTACCTTTTTATTTACCCCTATTTTTCTAAGTAAAAACCTAACTTGTATCGTTCTATATCGCCTTGTATCACTCTCCATCTGGCAGTTCAATGCCTCCTATATTTAGTCCCTCTTTTTGATTATTGTGATCGTTTATCTATTGATTTCCATGATTTCCTGTTGTGTGTATTATTTTGATTATTTATTTATTTTTTAGAATTAGTCTTAATTTGTTTGTTTTTGTGCTTTCCTTATATGAGTTGCGTTGATATCAGGACGTTCTGTTTTGTGACCTTGTATTGTGCTGGTACCTGATATTATTGGTCATCCGGCCAAACAATCTCCTTTAGCATTTCTTGTAGTCTTGGTTTAGTTTTTGCAAATTCTCTAAACTTGTGTTTATCTGTAAATATCTTAATTTCTCCTTCATATTTCAGAGAGAGTTTTGCTGGATATATGATCCTTGGTTGGCAGTTTTTCTCCTTCAGTGCTCTGTATACGTCGTCCCATTCCCTTCTTGCCTGCATGGTTTCTGCTGAGTAGTCTGAACTTATTCTTATTGATTCTCCCTTGAAGGAAACCTTTCTTTTCTCCCTGGCTGCTTTTAAAATTTTCTGTTTGTCTTTGGTTTTGGCAAGTTTGATGATAATATGTCTTGGTGTTTTTCTTTTTGGATCAATCTTAAATGGGGTTCGATGAGCATCTTGGATAGATATCCTTTCGTCTTTCATGATGTCAGGGAAGTTTTGTGTCAGGAGTTCTTCAAGTATTTTCTCTGTGTTTTCTGTCCTCCCCCCTCCCCGTTCTGGGACTCCAACTTATCCTTCTTGATAGAGTCCCACATGATTCTTAGGGTTTCTTCATTTTTTTTAATTCTTTTATCTGATTTTTTTTCAGCTATGTTGGTGTTGTTTCCCTGGTCCTCCAGAAGTCCCAGTCTACATTCTAATTGCTCGAGTCTGCTCCTCTGACTTTCTATTGTGTTGTCAAATTCTGTAATTTTATTGTTAATCTTTTGGATTTCTACATGTTGTCTCTCTATGGATTCTTACAACTTGTTAATTTTTCCACTATGTTCTTGAATAATCTTTTTGAGTTCTTCAACAGTTTTATCAGTGTGTTCCTTGGATTTTCTGCATTTATCCTAATTTCATTTGTGATATCTTTAAACATTCTGTAAATTAGTTTTTTATATTCTGTATCTGATAATTCCAGGATTGTATCTTCATTTGGGAAAGATTTTGATTCTTTTGTTTGGGGGGTTGGAGAAGCTGTCATGGTCTGTTTCTTTATGTGGTTTGATATGGACTGCTGTCTCCGAGCCTTTACTGGGAGACTAGATTTTCCAGGTAGTCAGCTGGTACGCTGGCTCCTGGTTCTGAAAACGGTCGCTGTCTGCCCGTATTTGTTCGTTTTCCGTCTCTAAGTCTGTGCTTGTTGTTCAGAGTTCGTAGATTGTTATGTATGTGATCGATTCCCTTTTTTTTCCGAGTCTTTGTTGCAAGAGGGATCCGCGGTAGCGTCCACCCAGTCCGCCATCTTGGCCCCGCTCTCCCACTTATAGTTTTATAGCAAAATGATAGAGTAGATAGCTAAAGATCTCCCTTCAACCAAAATATTAGGCTCAGTTAGCTTTACTGAGAGTTTTATAATTTATTCCAAGATAGCTCCATATTAAGCATTCTCTTCCATAGAATAAAAAATCAGACATTCCTAACTTATTTTATGATACCAGTTTAACTTTGGAGCCCTGGAGGCATAGTAGTTAAGAGCTTGGTTGCAAACCAAAAGGTCGACTAAAACCTTGTAAGAAGAGTAGAAGAAAAGACATTGTGCCAGAAATTGCTAGTTGTTCACCATTATCCTTTCTTTTCTCATACCTATTATAATAAAGAGCCCTGGTTGCAAGAGGGTTAACCACTCAGCTGTCTACCAAAAGGTGGGAATGAACCCACCAGCCACTCTGTGGGAGAAATGGCCTGGTGATCTGCTCTCATAAAGATTTCAGCATAGGAAACTCTAAGGGGCAATTCTACTCTGTCCTGTAGCATCACTATGAGTTGGAATCCACTTGACAGCACACAACAACATCACTGCCTATTATAGTAAGCTTGGCTGGGCACACAACTGCCTAGATAGAAACTACATTTCCTTAGCCTCCTTTGCAGCCAGGAGTGGCCATGTGACTAATTTCTGGTCAAAGAGATATGAATGGGAGTTATATATACCATGTTTGGGTAATGGCCTTAAACAAAATGGGCATGTATTCACTTTCCCCCATTCTCTCTTTCTTACTGGCTGGATTGTGAATAGTATAGCAAAAACTAGAAGAGCCACTTTGAACGGCAAGACGGAATCTATGTTTTGACTATGGCAGAGCAAACCTATCAGCCCATACTACCTACCTCTGAACTGCTATGTGAGAGAGAAACCTATTTCATTTAAACCACCACATTTTTGGCTGTTTGTTACAGCAGGTTATATTGTACCTTATCTATTAAATGCATCTGTGTCATTGTTGTTAGGTGCTGTTGAGTTGGTTCTGACTCATAGTGACTGTGCATACAAAAGATTAAAACACTGCCCGGCACTCCGTCACAATTCCTGCTATGTTTGAGCCCATTGTTGTAGTCACTGTGTCACTCCCTCCTGTCAAGGGTGTTCCCCTTCTTCATTGACTTTCTACTTTAACATGCATGATGCGCCTCTCCAGGGACTGATCCCGCCTGATAATGTGTCCAAAGTATGTGAGACATAGTCTCGCCATCCTTGCTTGAAGGAGCATTCTGGCTGTACTTCTTCCAAGACAGACTTGTTAGTTCTTCTGGCAGTCCATGGTATATTCAACATTCTTTGCCAATGCCATAATTCAAACCCATCAATTTTTCTTTTGTCTTATTCATTGCCTAGTTTTCACATGCATATGAGGTGACTGAAAATACCATTGCTTGGGTAAGGCACACCTTAGTCCTCAAAGTGACTTCTTTTGTTCTGAACACTTTAAAGAGGTGTTTTGCAGCAGATTCATCCAATGAATTGTGTCATTTTATTTCCTAACTGCTGCTTCCACGGGTGTTGATTGTGGATCCAAGAGCATTTAGAGTCATTTATAGTACATATACAGGTCAAAGAAATCACCAACACAGAGAATATACAAGTAGCCAATAAGCACATGAAAAAGTTCTCACTGCCACATTAGCCATTAGGAAGATGCAAATCAAAACCACAATGAGACACAACTTCACGCCCACTAGGATGGCTAAGATAAAAGCAAAATGGAATTTAACAAATGTTGGCGAGGGTGCAGAGATATCAGAACACTTATACATTGCTGATGGAGGTACAACTGCTGTGGAAAATGGTTTAGTTTGGCCTCAAAAAGTTAAAAATAGACCTACCATATGACCCAGAAATCTCACTACTAGGTATATAGCAAAGAGACTTAAATGCAGCAAAGTTAACAGACACATGCACAACAATGTTCGTTGCAGCACAATTCGCAATGGCCAAAAGGTGGAAACAACCTAAATTAAATGTTGATCAACATGTGAATAGATAAACCAGATGTGGTATATACACAAAATGGAATATCACTCTGCCATAAAGAGAAATGAGCACCACATGTCTGTCAGTGTGTCGTACTCTGGGGGCTTGCATGTTAACTGTGATGCTGGAAGCTATGCCACTAGTATTCAGATACCAGCAGGATCACCTATGATGAACAAGCTTCAGCTGAGCTTCCAGAATAAGACTGGGAAGAAGGACCTGGCAGTCTACTTCTGAAAATAATTAGCCATTGAAACCCTATGAATAGCAGCAGATAGTTGCCTGATATGGTGCCGGAAGATGAGCCCCCCAGGGTGGAAGACACTCAGAAAACAACTGGGGAAGTGCTGCCTCCTCAAAGTACAGTCGACCTTAATGATGTGGATGGATTCAAGCTTTCAGGACCTTCATCTGCTGATGTGGCATGACTCAAAATGAGAAGAAACAGTTACAACCATCTGTTAATAATCAGAATGTAGAATGTATGAAGTACGAGTCTAGGAAAATGGGAAATCGTCAAAAATGAAATGAAACACATAAACATCAATATCCTACGCATTAAAAAAAAGGCATTAGTGAGTTGAAATTTACTGGTATTGTCATTCTGAATCGGGTAATCATATGGTCTACTATGCTGGGAATGACAACTTGAAGAGGAATGGTGTTGCATTCATTGTCAAAAAGAACATCTCAAGATCTATCCTGAAGTACAAAGAAGACCAGTCAATTGGACTATTACTCAAATTTATGCACTAACCACTAAAGCCAAAGATGAAAATATTAAAGATTTTTACCAGCTTCTGCAGTCTGAAATTGATTGAACATGCAATCAGGATGCCTTGATAATTACTGGCAATTGGAATGCAAAAGTTGAAAACAAAGAAGAAGGATCAGTAATTGGAAAATACGGCCTTGGTGAGAGAAATGATGCCGGAGATCGCATGATACAATTTTGCAAGACCAAGGACTTCTTCACCGCAAATACTTTTTTTCACCAACATAAATAGCAACTATACACATGAACTTCACCAGGTAGAGTACCCAGGAATCAAATCCATTACAATTGTGGAAAGAGACAGTGGAAAAGCTCGGTATCATCAGTCAGAACAAGGCCAGGGGCCAACTGCAGAACAGATCATCCATTGCTCATATGCAAGTTCAGGTGGAAACTGAAAAAAAAAAAAAGTCGACAAGAGCCAAGTACGAACTTGAGTATATCACACCTGAATTTAGAGACCTTCTCAAGAATATAGTTGACAAGTTGAACACTAAAGACCAAAGATCAGATGAGTTGTGGAATGACATCAAGGACATCATACATCAAGAAAGCAAGGGGTCATTAAAAAGACAGGAAAAAAAGAAAAGACCAAAATGGATGTCAGAAGAGACTCTGAAACTTGCTCTTGAATGTCGAGTAGCTAAAGCAAAAGGAAGAAATGATGAAGTAAAAGGACTGAACAGAAGATTTCAAAGGGTGGCAGGAGAAGACAAAATACAGTGTTATAATGACATGTGCAAAGACCTGGAGATAGAAAACCAAAAGGAAAGAACACCCTCGGCATTTCTCAAGCTGAAAGAACTGAAGAAAAAATTCAAGCCTCGAGTTGCAATAGTGAAGGATTCTAAGGGGAAAATATTAAATGATGCAGGAAGCATCAAAAGAAGATGGAAGGAATACACAGAGTCATTATACCAAAAAGAATTGGTCGACATTCAACCATTTCAAGAAGGAACATACAGTCAGGAATGGATGGTACCGAAGGAAGAAGTCTAAGCTGCTCTGAAGGCATTGGCAAAAAACAATGCTCCAGGAATTGACAGAATATCAGTTAAGATATTTCAACAAATGGATTCAGCGCTGGAATTGTTTACTTGTCGATGCCAAGAAATTTGGAAGACCGCTACCTGGCCAACCAACTGGAAGAGAGCCATATGTATTCCTATTCCCAAGACAGATGATCCAACCGAACGCAGAAATTATCAAATAGTATCATTAATATCATACGCAAGTAAAATTTTGCTGAATATCATTCAAAAATGGCTGCTGCAGTATATCAACAGAGAACTTCTAGAAATTCAAGCTGGATTTAGAAGGGGACGTGGAACCAGGGATATCATTGTTGATGTCAGATGGATCCTCACTGAAAGCAGTGGATACAAGAAAGATGTTTACCTGTGCTTTATTGACTATGCAAAGGCATTCGACTGTGTGGATCATAACAAATTACAGATAACATTAAAAAGAATGGGAATTTCAGAACCCTTAATTGTGCTCATGAGGAACCTGTACATAGATCAAGGGGCAGTTCTTCAAACAGAACTAGTGTTTAAAGTCAGGGAAGGTGTGCATCAGGGCTGTATCCTTTCACCATACCTTTTCAATCTGCATGCTGAGCAAATAATCCAAGAAGCTGGACTATATGAAGAAGAACAGGGCACCAGGATTGGAGGAAGACTCATTAACACCTTGCATT
The DNA here is from genome assembly GCF_030014295.1 of Loxodonta africana. NCBI lineage: Eukaryota > Metazoa > Chordata > Mammalia > Proboscidea > Elephantidae > Loxodonta > Loxodonta africana. The sequence continues at coordinate 111,121,621 of NC_087369.1, forward strand.
ATGCAGATGACACAACCTTGCTTGCTCAAAGTAAAGAGGACTTGGAGCACTTACTGATGAAGATCAAAGACCACAGCCTTCAGTATGGATTGCACCTCAACATAAAGAAAACAAAAATCCTCACAACCAGACCAATAAGCCACATCATGATAAAAGGAGAAAAGATTGAAGTCAAGTATTTCTTTTTACTTGGATCCACAATCAAAACCCGTGGAAGCAGCAGTCAAGAAATCAAAGGACACATTGCATTGGGCAAATGTGCTTGCTGCAAAAGACCTCTTTAATGTGTTGGAAAGCAAAGATGTCACCTTGAAGACTGAGGTGCACCTGACCCAAGGCATGGCATTTTCATTGTAGCATATGCATGCAAAAGCTGGAAGATGAATAAAGAAAACTGTATAATAATTGATGCCTTTGAATTGTGGTGTTGGCAAAGAGTATTGAATATACCATGGAGTGCTAAAAAGAATGAACAAATCTGTCTTGGAAGAAGTAGAGCCAGAATGCTCCTTGCAAGCAGGGATGGCGAGACCATGTCTTACATACTTTGGGCATGTCGTCAGGAGGGATTGGTCCCTGGAGAAGGACATCATGCTTGGTAAAGTACAGGGTCAACGAAAAAGTTGACGACCCTCAACAAGACGGATTGACACAGTGGCTGCAACAATGGACTCAAGCATAACAATGATTGTGAGCATGGTACAGGACTGGGCAGTGTTTCGTTCTGTAGTACATAGGGTCGCTATGGGTCAGAACCAACTTGATGATACCTAACAACAACAATAACGACAAAGAGAAATGAAGTCCTGATACAAGCCACAGTATGCATGGACCTTGAAAACATTATGCTTGAGTGAAAAAAAAGGCAATAACAAAAAGACAAATATTTTATGACTTCACTAATTTGCTATTACCTTCAAGTCAATTCCAACTCCTAGCAACTCTATAGGACAGAGTAAAACTGCCCCATTGTGTTTCCAAGGAACAGCTGATAAATTTGAACTGGTGACCTCTTGGTTAGCAGCTGAGCTCTTTAACTACTACACCACCAGGGCTCCTCACTAATATGGTTAAAGTTAATTGTGACTAACAAACCTTAAGTGTCATGCTGTCTTCTTAGCCAACAAAAATATTATATATTCATTTAGTTTATTTTGTAAAAAATCCACACCAAAGAGTGGTGACTTTTCTCCGTCTTTTAAAACAATTCTTATCATCCCATCCTCGGATCAGAGAAAAAAGCTGAAAGATTTTGATTTCACTTTTTTCTTTTTTAATCAAAATTGGGTCTAGATGAACCAAAGCAAAGTTTGATGGAATCAAGCAAGATCTTTTTCTGTGGTAGCTTTGTTGGTCCTTCAAAAGTGAAGCTCACAGTGGAAGTTCAGAAAGGTCAGCAAAACGCTGGGCAGCATCAGAAAGGATGCTAGGAATCAAAATGGAAACATTATCCTAGTCTACTATAAAATCATGTAGTGTCCACACTTATTTTGCCCTTTCAGCCACTGCCCCCTGAGAAAAGACATAATGAGGCTGGAGAAAATGTGCAGGAAATATAAAATGATCAAGGGTACATATGTGCTGTGGGTAAAGTAGGGTGCCATAGGAGGAGAGATTTAATGGAAAGATAGGGTTCAGGCTAGAAACATAAGAGTAAAAAGGGTATACTAGCCTGAAGGGGGCTAATAGAAGTAGGTGGAATAATGTACTATGGGCTGGAAAAGGATATATTTTATACTTTTGCCACAGTATGAATCTTGATATTTAGGAATTAATTTGAGCTTTTGATGTGCACACGAGGACGGTTTTCAGATAAATTATATCCAAGGTCTTTGAGGGCATCTTACTGAGGCTGATGTTTTCATGTTTCTATTATTCTTTAATGGTTAATGTCACAGGTGAAGAGAGTTTGGGGCTTTTAGATTGTAAGTGCATAGCTCAGTAGGAGAATAGTATAGTGTGCAGGTACTACAGTTATTAACGTTTTCAGTCCTATCTAATTAGGGCATGTGAGTGTAGGGAAGCTGCAAGATTCATTGAAGTGGTTTAAAAATAGTGTGTAAAATCTCAAAATATAAAAGAGTCATTGTCTTAGTTATGTAGTGCGACTATAACAGAAATACCACAAGCGGATGGCTTTAACAAAGAGAAATTTATTCTTTCACATTTTAAGAGGCTAATTCAGGGCACCAGCTCCAGTGGAAGACTTTCTCTCTGTTGGCCCTGAGGGAAGGTCCTTGTCATATATCTTCCCCTGCCCTAGCAGCATCTCAGTGCAGGGACCACAGGTCCAAAGGACGTGCTCCACTCCTGGCTCTGCTTTCTTGGTGTTAGGTATCTCTCCTGTCTGCTCGATTCTCTTTTACATCTCAAAAGAGCTTGACTCAAGATACAACCTGACCTTGTAGACTGAGTCCTGCCTGATTAATTTAACTGCCTCTAATCTTGCCTCGTTAACATAATGGAGGTTAGGATTTACAATATGTAGGATAATCACATCAGATTAGAAAATTGTAGACAACCACACAATACAGGGAGTCATGGCCTAGCCAAGTTGACACATATTTTGGGGGACACAATTCAGTTGATAACAGTTATCATAAGCAAATCTCCCTGACCGCAGTAAGTTAGAGAACCCAGAACTCCACCTTCATGTCCTCCTTTCTTTCCCTGTGACAACCCCTGAGATAGTTCTACAATCCTCTAGTTCTCAGAAGAATACAGTATGAAAGCTCCAGGTGTAGTGGGAAGAGTACTACGTTAGACTAGCAAACCTGGCGTCTAGTCTTGGCTTTAAAAATAGCCATAATATTAATGTTTTCTTTTCATTGTTCTCTTTTCTATTCATGTTCCTTGATCTATTCTGCTAGCTCAGCTTGTTGAGCATTCACTAATTTTCATTCAACAAGCATGGGTTTAGTCTTATTATGTGTTTGTTTGCTTTGTATTTCAGTTTCATATGAGTATATTGCATGGTTTAGCAATGAAGTGTCAATCACCCTTGGAAGGTTGGCTAGTTTCCCAGAGAGGTTCCCCACAACAGGCACCTTGTTGAATTTACCATGATCCAGGAGAGTAGGTTTCAAATGTTTTATTATAACACCCACTAAGAACATTATTTTATGTCATGACCCAGTACGTACACATGTACACACAAACTCATTCATTATAGTCAAGTTTCATTAACAACATTTGCCCATTGTCTTGGGCTGGGTTCTCTAGAGGAGCAAAACCAGAGCATACATAAATACATACAGAGAGAGAGACAGAGACAGAGATTTATTTCAAGGAAATAGCTCACACAGTTGTGGCTGGCAAATCCCACATCTGTGGGTCAGGCATCAGGCTGGAGGCATCTCCTGACTCACTTGGTTACAGGGACTGAGGAACCCAAAGTCAGCAGGCCAGACAGCAGGCTGCTGGCTCAAGGTTGTGGGAGCTGGCAACTCCCCAAATCATCAGGTTCAATGGCAGGATGCTGGCTCCCATCCCAAGAACCAGGGATCAGAGGATGACAAGTCGGATGCAGGATCCAGAGTGGGCGAGCTTTGCCAGAACATCCACATATGTTGGATGCAGGCCACACCCCAAGGGAACTCCCCTTTCAACTGATTGTCTGCTCACATCAGATCACAAAATGGAGGATGATTGCATATATCTGCAAACCACTGAGAATCATGCTGGGTCATATGGTAGGTCTAGTTTTAGATTTTTGAGGATTCCTTGCAGATATTTTTTATTTTCCTTTCTTTTAATCTTATCCATCCCAGTGAGAGTAAAATGATGTCATTGTTGTTTTGATTTGCATCTCCCTGATGGTTAAAATGGTTGAGCATCTTTTCATGTGTTTGTTGACCTTTTGAATACCCTCTTTGGTGAAAAGTCTATTCCTATCCTTTGCCCATTTTTTTTTTTTGGACTGGATTGTTTGTCTTTTTCTTGTTAAACTGTAGGAGTACTTTATATATGCTGGGTATTAGTCATTTGTCTGCATTGTAGTTCACAAAAATTTTCTCCGTGTCTATAGGTTTTCTCTTCACTTTGTTGACAAATTTCTTTGACAAACAGAAGTCTTTAATTTTGATGAGATTCCATTTATCTATTTGTCTTTGGTGTTATGGCCAAGAATTCATTGTTGAGGACTAGGTCTTGAAGCAGTACCTCAACATTTTCTTCTAAGACTTTTACAACTGTAGGTAATTCATTTAGGTCTTTGGTCCATTTTGAGCTAGTTTTTGTATATGATATGTGGTATGAGTCTATCTTTATTATTATGCTTGTGGAAATCCAGTTGTCCCAGAACCATTTATTAAAGAGGCTGTTATTTTTTTTTCCTTTTGATGGATTTAGCACCATTGTCGAAGATCAATTGACGGTAGATGTGTGCATTTAACTCTGGGATCTCAATTCTATTCCATTGCTGTATATGTCTATCATTATACCAGTACCAGATTGTTCTGCTGCTTTTTTTTTTTTTTTTAGGAATAACATTATTAAACATTTTACTTTTTTCTAAATTTTGTTGTTGTTGTTGTTGTTAGGAATATACACAGCAAAACATATACCAATTCAACAGCTTCTACATGTACAATTTAGTGACATTAATTACATTCTTCAAGTTGTGCAACCATCCTTACCCTCTTTTTCTGAGTTATTCCTCCCTCATTAACATAACTTCACTGCCCAATAGGGTTCTCATCCAAACTTTCAAGTTCCTGTTGTCAATTTGATCCTATATACACAGTTCTTAAAAGACCATAATGCACAAGGCAGACTTTTTTTTTTTTACTATTTAAGCTAAACCATTGTTTGGTTTTAAGATGACTTCAGAGGATATTTTTGTTTTAAGGTTTAAAGATTATCCCAGGGCAATGGTTTCAGTGGTTCATCCAACCCCCATGGCTTCAGAAAGTCTAGAGTCCATGAAAATTTGAAATTCTGTTCTACATTTTCCCCATTTTGATCAGTATGTTTCTATGGAACCTTTGATCAAAATATTCAGTAATGGTAACTGGGCACCATCCAGTTCTTCTGGTCTCATGGCAAAGGAGGCTGTTGTTCACGGAGGCAATGAGCCACACATTCCATATGCTCCTCCTATTCCTAACTCGCCTTCTTTCTCTGTTGCTCCAGGTATATAGAGACCAATTCTTGTGCCTTGTATGGCCACTTGCAAGCTTTTAAGACTCTAGGCACTACACAGTGAAGTAGGAGGTAGAACAGAAGCATTAAACACGTTATTAGGCCAATTAACTGGAATGTCGCATGAAGCCATGACCCTAAACCTACAAACCAAGGAACCAAATCCTATGAGGTGTTCGGTTGTACATATGCAGCCTCAGCAGCTACTCTTTATTTTATTTTATTTTTTTTGCCATTGTTGTAAATATATCTATCACACCACTTTTGCCAATTCAACTTTTTACAAGTGTACAACTTATTGACGGCACTTAACAATAATCAACTGTGCAACCCTACCCTTAATCAATGTGATTTTTCATCATTGTTAACCCCCCTTACTCCCAACCCCCTATCCCTGGTAACCACTAATAAACTTTGGTCTCTATATACTTGCCTTTTCTTATCTTCTTATATAAGTGAGGTCATAGAATATTTGTCCTTTTGTGATTGGCTTATTTCACTCAGCCTAACGTCTTCAAGCTCCATTCATACCATAGCATGTATGAAGTCTTCATTCCTCTTACAGGCTGAGTAGTATTCCATTGTATGTATGTACAGCATTTTGTTTGTCCATTCATCTATTGATGGGCATTTAGGTTGTTTCCATATTTTCACTATTATGAATAGTGCTGCAATGAACTGTATCATACAAGTCTCTTTTTGAGTCTCTGCTTTCAAGTCTTTTGGGTATATACTTAGGAGTGGAATTGCTGGGTCATATCTTTGTTCTATTTTTTAGGTTTTTGAGGAACTGCCACACTGTTTTTCACATAGGCAGTACCATTTTGCATTCCCACTAGCAATGGACAAATGTTCCAATTTCCCCACATACTCTCCAACATTTTTTATTTTCTGTTTGTTTCTTTGTTTGTTTTTACCTTAGCCATTCTAGTGGAAGTGAGATGATATCTCATTGTGGTTTTGATTTTCATTTCTCTGATGGCTAATGGAAACCCTGGTGGCACAGTGGTTAAGAGCTCGGCTGCTAACCAAATGGTCAGCAGTTCGGTTTCACCAGTGGCTCCTTGGAAACCCTATGGGGCAGTTCTACTCTTCCTGTAGGGTCGCTATGATTCAGAATTGACTCAACGGCAATTTTTGTGTGTGTGTGGTTAATGACACTGACAGACTGCTTTGATCACAGTAGCTTTGTAATATGTCCTGATGCTAGGAAGGGAAGGTCTTCTAAATATCTTCTCCTTCAAGATTACTTTGACTCTTCAGGTCCCTCACAGTTCCATATAAATTTGAGGATTGATTTTTCCATTTCTGTAACTAAAGCTGTTGGAATTTTGAGGATTACATTGAATGTATAGATAGCTTTAAGTAGTATTGACATCTTGATAATACTGAGTCTTTCATTCCATGAGCATGAGGTATTTTTCCATTTATTTTGGTCACCTTTAATTCTTTTAGTAATGTTTTAGTTTTCTATGTACAAGTATTTCATTTCCTTGGTTAATTATATTTCTAGGTATTTTATTCTTTTAGATGCTCTTTGTAAATGGGGTTGTTCTCTTAATTTCCTTTTCAGCTTGTTCATTGCTGATACATAAAAATCCAACTTATTTTTGTTGGTTCACCTTGTATCCTGCCACTTTGATGAATTCATTTATTATCTCCAGTAGCTTTCTTGTGCATTCTTTGGGGTCTCATAAATATACGGGATCATGTCAACTGCAAAGAGGGATGAAGTCTTCTGTCCCAATATGGATGCCTTTTATTTCTTTTTCCTTCCTTATTGTCCTAGCTATAAATTTCAGTACGATATCGAATAGCAGCGGTGAGAGCACGCACCTCTGTCTTGTTCCTGATCTTAATGGAAAAACTGTCAATCTTTCTCCATTTAGCATGATATTAGTTGTAGGCTTTTCATAAATGTCTTTTTATCATATTGAGGAATTGTCCTTCTTTTCTTATTTTGGTGAGTGCTTTTCAACTTGTTTTGATGACACGATATACCTGGAACCAGCAATGAATAAGGCATAATTCCTTCTATTGAGAAGCTCATAGTCAGTGGACAGAAATACACATGCAAGCAGATTAATTACAATACAAAACGGTATGTTGTGTTACATGAATACTGACAAAGTTCAACTGACAGAATGGAATAACTAATTCTGTCACAAAAAATTGGGTAAGCATTCATTAGAGGAGTTGGTATCTAAACTAGGTTTGAAAGGAAGAGTAAGATTTGTCAGGTAGCAAAGGGGTAAAGACATGCTAGGCAGACATAATTACTGCTCCTAATCAAATCAGGTGTTGTCTCTTGCCAAGGGATTATACAATCCAACTTCTAGATAATTTATGAAGAAACTAAAATTATGAAGCTTCATATCATAAAACCCAAACAAACCCACTGCCGTCGTACTACCTGAAAATTCACTTAGAAATTCCAGCACAAGTTCAATTCTAGAATTGAAGGATGGTTTCACTTGTGAGTGAACAAATAACAATCTTTCTGCTTGTATGATATCAGTTTTTTATCTGTCCCATACATCTGTAAGCACTGGAATGAAGTGACACTTTGTTAAAGAAGTGTCTATTTTGGAAGCTTATACTTGACTGAAATGGCTGACTGTCTGGTTCAAGAGGAATCCCAAAACCTCTTAAAGTGACTGGTTTTTGTGAATACCTTGGGAAATCAACAACAGTTATTGTTTTGCTTCTAGAAGGGAAAGTCTATTAAATTTCAAACAATTTACTTGACTTGCAAACAAATGCTTCTTTAGTTCAAATTATGGATACAATATTTGCTAACATATACAATAAAAGTTATACAAAATATATTACAACTCATCAAAATCCTATCCTTTATTTTGAATCCTCTTTCACTGCTGTCATATTCATGTATTTGTATGGTTGTAATTATAGTATACATGTTGTTGTTAGCTGAAATCAAGTAGGCCCCAACTCAGGGCAAACGCATGCACAGTGGAATGAAACACTGGTCCTGCCCAGCCTCACGACTGGTTGCAGATGAGAATGTTGTGATCCATAGGGTTTTCATTGGCTGATTTTCGGAAGCAGATTATCAAGCTTTCGTCCTAGTGCATCTTATTCTGACAGCTTCACTGTATCTTATTCAGCGTCATTGCAACACACAAACCTCTGCTGACTGATAGGTAGTAGTTGCGCAAAAGGTGGATTGCTCTGGAACTGAACCCAGGTCTCCTGCATACCCAAAATCCAAAAAAAAAACCAATTGCCTTCAAGTAGATTCCAACTCATAGTGACCCTGTAGGACAGAGTAGAACTGCCCTATATGGTTTCCAAGAAGTGCCTGGTGGATTCAAACTGCTGACCTTTTGGTTAACAGACATAGCTCTTAACCACTACACCACCAGGGTTTCCCAGTCTCCTGCATAAAAAAAAAAAAAAATTTTTTTTTTGTGAAAATTCTACCACATAACATTCCCATGTGCTACATAGTCTTCACAAGTGTCATCACTCTTAATGGGTTTATGATATTCAATTGAGTATATAATCCATAATACATTTAATTAATCCCCTAGCATTTTTACTTGTGTTGTTTATATTCTTCTTTTGTTTTTGCTCATAAATAACACAGCAATAAACCTATTCATTAAAATTACTTGTTATTTCTTTAGGATGAACTCCCACAAGAGAATACTGAGTCAAAGAATATTGTACTTTTTATAGGTCTTGATACATATTGCAAAATTGTTTTAAAGAAGTATTGTTCCAATTTATAATGTTATCAGTAGTATACCAATTTCATTATAGCTCTGCAAGTACTAGGAATTATCAATTAAAACAAATAAACAACCACAACACATTTTTGTTTTTTCATAAGTTAAAATGGACTTTTATATTAATTGCTTACAAAAGTTGAACATTGTTTCATATATTTATTCCAAAAACTTATTTTCTTTTCTATGATGTGACTGTTCATGTCCTTTGATTGTATAAGCAGACTTTTAAAATATAATCCATTCCTAAACCAGTGACTTCTTGCACTCTGTTTATTTATATCAAATAAAATTTATTTGTTATTGCTGTTTGCTTTTATTAAAATAGTAGTTGTATGTTCATCCTAGAATATTTGAAATCTATAGAAAAATCACAAAGAAGAATTTTTTTTAAAACATACCCACAATATCACAATTCATGACATTTCTTGCATATTTTCTTTCAGTGTTTTTAGCACTGCATGTCTAAAAATACAAAAATGACATATTGTAATATAGTTTCATGTTTTTCTTCACTTAATATTATTTCAATATACTTTGATAATCTAATTTTAACAGCTGCATTCCACTACTTGTATTTATTATAACTTATTACACTATTATGGCTCAAAAGTTAATTTGCGAGGCAGGGCCAAGATGGCGGACTAGGTGGACGCTACCGCGGATCCCTCTTGCAACAAAGACTCGGAAAAACAAGTGAAACGATCACATACATAACAATCTACGAACTCTGAACAACAAACACAGATTTAGTGACGGAGAACGATCAAACACGGGGAGACAGCGATTGTTTTCAGAGCCAGGAGCCAGCGTACCAGGCAGGTGACCTTCGGAGCCCGATTTGGGGCAGAGCCCAGGGGGGCTGACGGCACAGACAAGGGGCCCAGCCCTAGCCCCTGAACTCATCCCGGGAGGGAGCCCAGCCGGTTGGCGTGGGCAGCGTGTCAGCGCAGCCGGTGGGAGAAGTCCCCGGGAGGCAGTGACTGGTCTTGGAGCGGGGAGAGCAGCGTCCCAGCCGGGGAGCTGTCCCGCCGGGATTTTGGCGGGCGCGGGCAGGCCGTGAGCGCAGGGATCAGCTACATTCCCCTGAATTGACCCCGGGGCGGTCCCAACCGGTTCTCGTGGGCCTAGCCGGTTTGCGCGGGTGGTGTGGAGGAGCAGCTGCTGGAAGAAGTCCCCGGGAGGCAGTGGCAGGTCTTGGAGCAGGGAGAGCGGCGTCCCAGTCAGGACGCGCAGTAGCGGCTCAGGTGCGGGGAGCTGCTCCGCTCCCCTGAGCTAACCCCAGAGGGGGGGAGCCCACCCTGTTCACGGGAGCGGCACGCAACGCGACTGGCGGGATGGGGAGTCCCCGGGAGGCAGCAACTGATTTTGGAGTCGGGAGAGCACCCTCCCAGTAGGGGAGCCTTAACCTTGGGGGTGGGGCTGACAGCGGAGGATCTGACCATGATGCCAGTGGGCCAGATCCCCCGGGGGGCAATCTCCACACAGCCAGTACATATAGGTGACGCGCCCTGCAGAAATCTCAGATATAAGAGTCATTCCAAGTAAGACAAACAACTCTGGCTATATTCTGAGGTGCTACACTCCTAGCTCTCTGATCCCTCCCCCACCCTCCCCAGGCGGCTCCATTAACATCTGAAAAGCCTGAGCCAGAGGGAGAACTCTGACAGGGATCTGACTGCATTTTTTTTAGCAGATTTTCTGGAAAAACTAGTTTCCCAGTGATGGCTCGGAGACAGCTGTCCATATCAAATCACATAAAGAAGCAGACCATGACAGCTTCTCCAACCCCCCAAACAAAAGAATCAAAATCTTTCCCAAATGAAGATACAATCCTGGAATTATCAGATACAGAAAAAACTAATTTACAGAATGCTTCAAGACATCACAAATGAAATTAGGCTACCTGCAGAAAAAGCCAAGGAACACACTGATAAAACTGTTGAAGAACTCAAAAAGATTATTCAAGAACATAGTGGAAAAATTAATAAGTTGCAAGAATCCATAGAGAGACAGCATGTAGAAATCCAAAAGATTAACAATAAAATTGCAGAATTACACAACGCAATAGGAAGTAAGAGAAGCAGACTTGAGCAATTAGAATGCAGACTGGGACATCTGGAGGACCAGGGAATCAACACCAACACAGCTGAAAAAAAATCAGATAAAAGAATTAAAAAAAATGAAGAAACCTTAAGAATCATGTGGGACTCTATCAAGAAGGATAACTTGGAGTCCCAGAACGGGGGTGGGGGGGGACAGAAAACACAGAGAAAATAGTTGAAGAACTCCTGACAGAAAACTTCCCTGACATCATGAAAGACGAAAGGATATCTATCCAAGATGCTCATCGAACCCCATTTAAGATTGATCCAAAAAGAAAAACACCAAGACATATTATCATCAAACTTGCCAAAACCAAAGACAAACAGAAAATTTTAAAAGCAGCCAGGGAGAAAAGAAAGGTTTCCTTCAAGGGAGAATCGATAAGAATAAGTTCAGACTACTCAGCAGAAACCATGCAGGCAAGAAGGGAATGGGACGACGTATACAGAGCACTGAAGGAGAAAAACTGCCAACCAAGGATCATATATCCAGCAAAACTCTCTCTGAAATATGAAGGAGAAATTAAGATATTTACAGATAAACACAAGTTTAGAGAATTTGCAAAAACCAAACCAAGGCTACAAGAAATGCTAAAGGAGATTGTTTGGACAGATGACCAATAATATCAGGTACCAGCACAATACAAGGTCACAAAACAGAACGTCCTGATATCAACTCAAATAGGGAAAGCATAAAAACAAACAAATTAAGACTAATTCTAAAAAATAAATAAATAAATAAAATAATACACATAACGGGGAATCATGGAAATCAATAGGTAAAAGATCACAATAATCAAAAAGAGGGACTAAATATAGGAGGCATTGAACTGCCAGATGGAGAGTGATACAAGGCGAGATAGAATGATACAAGTTAGGTTTTTACTTAGAAAAATAGGGGTAAATAATAAGGTAACCACAAAAAGGAATATCAACTCCATAACTCAAGAAAAAAGCCAAGAAAAATGTGTCGACTCAACTAACATAAAGTTAAACATTATGAAAATGAGGATCTCACAATCTACTAAGAAAAACGTCTCAGCACAAAAAAGTATGTGGAAAAATGAAATGGCCAACAACAGACATGAAAAGGCATCAAAATGACAACACTAAAAACTTATTTATCTATAATTACGCTGAATGTAAATGGACTAAATGCACCAATAAAGAGACAGAGAGTCACGGACTGGATAAAGAAACACGATCCATCTATATGCTGCCTACAGAGACACACCTTAGACTTAGAGACACAAACAAACTAAAACTCAAAGGATGGAAAAAAAATATATCAAGCAAATAATAAGCAAAAAAGAAGAAGAGTAGTAATATTAACTTCTGACAAAATAGACTTTAGACTTAAATCCACCACAAAGGATAAAGAAGGACACTATATAATGATAAAAGGGACAATTGATCAGGAAGACATAACCATATTAAATATTTATGCACCCAATGACAGGGCTGCAAGATACATAAATCAAATTTTAACAGAATTGAAAAGTGAGATAGACACCTCCACATTTATAGTAGGAGACTTCAACACACCACTTTCGGAGAAGGACAGGACATCCAGTAAGAAGCTCAATAGAGACACGGAAGACCTACTTACAACAATCAACCAACTTGACCTCATTGACTTATACAGAACTCTCCACCCAACTGCTGCAAAATATACTTTTTTTTCTAGTGCACATGGAACATTCTCTAGAATAGACCACATATTAGGTCATAAAACAAATCTTTGCAGAGTCCAAAACATCCAAATATTACAAAGCATCTTCTCAGACCACAAGGCAATGAAAGTACAAATCAATAACAGAAAAACTAGGGAAAAGAAATCAAATACTTGGAAAATGGACAATACCCTCCTGAAAAAAGACTGGGTTATAGAAGACATCAAGGAGGGAATAAGGAAATTCTTAGAAAGCAACGAGAATGAAAATACTTCCTATCAAAACCTCTGGGACACAGCAAAAGCAGTGCTCAGAGGCCAATTTATATCAATAAATGCACACATACAAAAAGAAGAAAGAGCCAAAATCAGAGAAATGTCCTGACAACTTGAACAAATAGAAAGTGAGCAACAAAAGAACCCATCAGGCACCAGAAGAAAACAAATAATAAAAATTAGAGCTGAACTAAATGAATTAGAGAACAGAAATACAATTGAAAGAATTAACAAAGCCAAAAGCTGGTTCTTTGAAAAAACTAACAAAATTGATAAACCATTGGCTAGACTGACTAAAGAAAAACAGGAAAGGAAACAAATAACCCGAATAAGAAACGAGAAGGACCACATCACAACAGAACCAAATGAAATTAAAAGAATCATTTCAGATTATTACGAAAAATTGTACTCTAACAAATTTGAAAACCTAGAAGAAATGGATAAATTCTTGGAAAAACACTACCTACCTAAACTAACACATTCAGAAGTAGAACAACCAAATAGACCCATAACAAAAAAAAAGAGATTGAAACTGTAATTAAAAAACTTCCAACAAAAATGTCCTGGCCCGGATGGCTTCACTGCAGAGTTCTACCAAACCTTCAGAGAAGACTTAACACCACTACTACTAAAGGTATTTCAAAGCATAGAAAAAGACGGAATACTACCCAACTCATTCTATGAAGCTACCATCTCCCTGATACCGAAACCAGGTAAAGACATGACAAAAAGAGAAAATTTTAGACCTATATCCCTCATGAACATAGATGCAAAAATCCTCAACAAAATTCTAGCCAATAGAATCCAACAACACATCAAAAAAATAATTCACCCTGATCAAGTGGGATTTATACCAGCTATGCAAGGCTGGTTTAATATCAGAAAAACCATTAATGTAATCCATCACATAAATAAAACAAAAGATAAAAACCACATGATCTTATCAATAGATGCAGAAAAAGCATTTGACAAAGTTCAACACCCATTTATGATAAAAACTCTTACCAAAATAGGAATTGAAGGAAAATTCCTCCACATAATAAAGGGCATCTATGCAAAGCCAACAGCCAATATCACTCTAAATGGAGAGAACCTGAAAGCATTTCCCTTGAGAACGGGAACCAGACAAGGATGCCCTTTTTCACCGCTCTTATTCAACATCGTACTTGAAGTCCTAGCCAGGGCAATTAGGCTAGACGAAGAAATAAAGGGTATTCAGATTGGCAAGGAGGAAGTAAAGCTATCAGTATTTGCAGATGACATGATCGTATACACAGAAAACCCTAAGGAATCCTCCAGAAAACTACTGAAACTAATAGAAGAGTTTGGCAGAGTCTAAGGTTATAAAATAAACATACAAAAATCACTTGGATTCCTCTACATCAACAAAAAGAACACCGAAGAGGAAATAATCAAATCAATAACATTCACAGTAGCCCCCAAGAAGATAAAATACTTAGGAATAAATCTTACCAAGGATGTAAAAGACCTATACAAAGAAAACTACAAAGCTCTACTACAAGAAATTCAAAAGGACATACTTAAGTGGAAAAACATACTCTGCTCATGGATAGGAAGACTTAACATAGTAAAAATGTCTATTCTACCAAAAACCATCTATACATATAAGGCACTTCTGATCCAAATTCCAATGTCATATTTTAAGGGGATAGAGAAACAAATCACCAATTTCATATGGAAGGGAAAGAAGCCCCGGATAAGCAAAGCACTACTGAAAAAGAAGAAGAAAGTGGGAGGCCTCACTCTACCTGATTTCAGAACCTATTATACAGCCACAGTAGTCAAAACAGCCTGGGACTGGTACAACAACAGGCACATAGACCAATGGAACAGAATTGAGAACCCAGATATAAATCCATCCATGTATGAGCAGCTGATATTTGACAAGGGACCAGTGTCAGTCAATCGGGGAAATAATAGTCTTTTTAACAAATGGTGCTGGCATAACTGGATATCCATTTGCAAAAAAATCAAACATGACCCATACCTCACACCATGCACAAAAACTAACTCCAAGTGGATCAAAGACCTAAACATAAAGACTAAAATGATAAAGATCATGGAAGAAAAAATAGGGACAACCCTAGGAGCCCTAATACAGGGCATAAACAGAATACAAAATATTACCAAAAATGATGAAGAGAAACCAGATAACTGGGAGCTCCTAAAAATCAAACACCTATGCTCATCTAAAGACTTCACCAAAAGAGTAAAAAGACCACCTACAGACTGGGAAAGAATTTTCAGCTATGACATCTCAGACCAGCACCTGAACTCTAAAATCTACATGATTCTCTCAAAACTCAACCACAAAAAGACAAACAGCCCAATCAAGAAGTGGGCAAAGGATATGAACACACATTTCACTAAAGAAGATATTCAGGCAGCCAACAGATACATGAGAAAATGCTCCCGATCATTAGCCATTAGAGAAATGCAAATTAAAACTCCGATGAGATTCCATCTCACACCAACTAGACTGGCATTAATCCAAAAAACATAAAATAATAAATGTTGGAGAGGCTGCGGAGAGATTGGAACTCTCATACACTGCTGGTGGGAATGTAAAATGGTACAACCACTTTGGAAATCCATCTGGCCTTATCTTAAACACTTAGAAATAGAACTACCATACAACCCAGAAATCCCACTCCTCGGAATATACCCTAAAGATACAAGAGCCTTCACACAAACAGATATATGCACACCCATGTTTACTGCAGCTGTGTTTACAATAGCAAAAAGCTGGAAGCAACCAAGGTGTCCGTCAACGGATGAATGGGTAAATAAATTGTGGTATATTCACATAATGGAATACTACGCACCGATAAAGGACAGTGACGAATCTCTGAAACATTTCATAACATGGAGGAATCTGGAAGGCATTATGCTGAGTGAAATGAGTCAGAGGCAAAAGGACAAATATTGTATAAGACCACTATTATAAGATCTTGAGAAATAGAAAAAACTGAGAAGAACACACACTTTTGTGGTTACGAAGGGGGGAGGGAGGGAGGGAGGGAGAGGGTTTTTTATTGATCAATCAGTAGATAAGAACTGCTTTGGGTGAAGGGAAAGACAACACTCAATACAAGGAAGGTCAGCCCAATTGGACTGGACTAAAAACAAAGCGGTTTCCGGTATAAAATGAAAGCTTCAAAGGTCAGCGGAGCAGGGGCGGGGGTCTGAGGAACATGGTTTGAGGGGACTTCTAAGTCAATTGGCAAAATAATTCTATTATGAAAACATTCTGCATCCCACTTTGAAATGTGGCGTCTGGGGTCCTAAATGCCAACAAGCGGCCATCTAAGATACATCAATTGGTCTCAACTTACCTGGAGCAAAGGAAAATGAAGAACAGCAAGGTCACACGACAACTAAGAACCCAAGAGACAGAAAGGGCCACATGAACCAGAGTCCTACATCATCCTGAGACCAGAAGAACTAGTTGGTGCCCGGCCACAATCGATGACTGCCAGAACTCCTGAAGGAGCAGGAGATCAGTGGGATGCAGACCCCAAATTCTCATAAAAAGACCATACTTAATGGTCTGACTGCGACTAGAGGAATCCCGGTGGCAATGCTCCTCAGACCTTCTGTTGGCACAGGACAGGAACCATCCCCGAGGACAACTCATCAGACATGAAAGGGACTGGTCAGCGGGGGGGAGAGAGATGCTGATGAAGAGTGAGCTAATTAAATCAGGTGGACACGGGAGAGTGTGTTGGCAACTCTTGACTGGAGGGGGGATGGGAAGATAGAGAGAGAGGGAAGGTGGCAAAGTTGGCACGAAACGAGAGACTGAAAGGGCTGACTCAATAAGGGGAGAGCAAGTGGGAGAAGGAGTAAGATGTATGTAAACTTACATGTGACAGACTGATTGGATTTGTAAATGTTCACTTGAAGCTTAATAAAAGTTAATTAAAAAAAAAGAGATAGGTGACATTAATTTTTATATGTTTTAACTTAATATATCCAAAGGATGTCATTTTGGTATATAATGAATAAAAACAAATTATTAATTTAAAAAAAAAAGTTAATTTGCAAAAATAACAAGAAAAACTACAGTGAAGGCCCTTGTATATATTACTTGTGGAACACCACAGATTACATCCTTTGGACTAAATTATTAGAATTGAAATTACAGATACACACTGCCAAATTATTTTCTAGAAAGCTTGCATGAATACACACACCTCCTAGCACAAATATGCTTCATTTTATTGTTCTGAAATATTAGGCATTTTTTGATGTTTTCCAGTTTTCAAGGCAAAACTATTCTCTCCGTTTATTTTTTGAAATTACTTTAATCATTTGTAATGTTTCACTTTTAAAAACTAAATTTATTCACAATTTATATAATTTTTTACTTTCACAAAGCTTCATTTTGGGTATATTGGAGAGGCAAGAAAAATATATTATACTATAGTAAAATTCAAATCTATTAAAGGACCACTGAGAAGACTATTGAGTATATTGTAATATTCCCAGGGACAGAAAAAGAGAGCTTGAAATATGACTGTGGTCATGGAGATAACATAAAAGAAATTGGAGGAATGTCTCGGGAATAGAAATTAGAAGATTTGATGACAATCGATGAGATATGAGCGGGGAAGAAAATGAAGAAACAAAGGTAACAAGTCATTTTCCTGGATAGGTGACCAGAGAAATAATGGTATCATCAAGAATGATAGGAATCATGAAAAGAAACAGGTTTAAGGGAAAAAAGATGGGTATTGTGTTCAACATGATGAGACATTTGAATTACCACTGTGTAACAGACTTTTTTTTTTTTTTAACAGACTAGCAAAGGCATTCAACTGCATGGATCATAACAAATTATGGATAACACTGTGAAGAATGGGAACTACAGAACACTTAATTGTGCTCATAGGAAACCTGCACATAGACCAACAGGCAGTCATTCAAACAGAACAAGGGAATACTGACTGCACCTTTTAAAATCAGGAAAGATGTGTGTCAGGGTTGTATCCTTTCACCATAGTTATTCAATCTACGTGCTGAGTAAATAGTCAGAGAAGCTTGACTATATGACAAATTGAACAAGAAAGATGTTGCCCTCATCTTCAAAAAGAACATTTCAAGATCCACCCAGAAATACAACGCTGTCAGTGATAGGATAATATCCTTAACCCTACAAGGAAGATCAGGTAATACGACTATTATTCAAAATTATATACCAACCACTAATGAAAAGGTGAAGAAATTGAAGATTTTTACCAACTTCTGCAGTACGAAATTGATCAAACATGCAATCAAGATGCATTGATAATTACTGGCCCTTGGAATGCAGAAGTTGGTAACAAAGAAGGATTGGTAGTTGGAAAATATGACTTTGTGATAGAAAGGACGCTGGAGACTGCATGATAGAATTTTGCAAAACAAATGACTTTTTTATCACAAATACCTTTTTCAACAACATAAACTGCAACTAGACACATGCATCTCACCAGATGGAATACACAGGAATCAAATTGACTACATCTGTGGGCAGAAACAATGGAAAACTCAATAGTATCAGTCAGAATGAGGCCAGGGGCCAACTGTGGAACAGACCATCAATTGTTCATATGCAACTTCAAGCTGAAACTGAAGAAAATCAGAGCAAGTCCACGAGAGCCAAAATATGACCTTGCGTATTTCCCAATGGAATTTAGAGACCATCTCAAGAATAGATTTGATGCATTGAACACTAGTGACCGAAGGCCAGATGAGTTGTAGAATGACATCAAGGACATCATACATGAAGAAAGTACGAGGTCATTTAAAAGACAGGAAAGAAAGAAAAGACCAAGATGGACATCAGAGGAGACTCTGAAACTTGCTCATGAACGTCGAGCAGCTAAAGCAAAAGTAATAAATGATGAAGTAGAGATGAAGATTTCAAAGGGTGGCTTGAGAAGACAAAGTGAAGTATTACAGTGACATGTGCAAAAAGCTGGAGATGGAAAACCAAAAGGGAAGAACACTCTCAGCATTTCTCAAGTTGAAAGAACTGAAGGAAAAAAATCAAGCTTCGGGTTGCAATAGTGAAGGATTCTATGGGGAAAATATAAAATGACACCGGAAACTTCAAAAGAAGATGGAAGGAATACACAGAGTCATTATATGTTCAACCATTTCAAGAGGTAGCATATGACCAGGAACTGATGGTACTAAAGGAAGACGTCCAAGCTGCTCTGAAAGCATTGGCAAAAAACAAGGCTCCAGGAATTGATAGAATATCAATTGAGATGTTTCATCAAACAGATCCAGTGCTGGAGGTGCTCACTCGTCTATGCCAAGAAATATGGAAGACAGCTTCCTGGCCAACTGACTGGAAGAGATCCATATTTATGCCTATTCCCAAGAAAGGTGATCCAACCAAATGTGGAAATTAAAGAACAATATCATTATTATCACACGCAAGCAAAATTTTGCTGAAGATCTTTCAAAAGTGGCTGCATCAGTATATTCACATGGAACTGCCAGAAATTCAGGCTGGTTTCAGAAGAGGATGTGGAACCAGGGATATCATTGCTGATGTCAGATGGATCCTGGCTGAAAGCAGAGAATACCAGAAGGGTGTTTACCTGCGTTTTATTGACTATGCAAAGGCGTTCGGCTGTGTGGATCATAACAAACTATGGGTAACATTGAGAAGAATGGGAATTCCAGAACACTTAATCATGCTCATGAGGAACCTGTACCTAGACCAAGAGGTAGTTGTTCGCACAGAACAAGGGGATACTGATTGGTTTAAAGTCAGGATACCTTTCATCATACCTATTCAATCTGTATGCTGAGCAAATAATCCAAGAAACTGGACTATATGAAGAAGAATGGGGCCTCAGGGTAGGAGAAAGACTTACTAACAACCTGCATTATGCAGATGACACACCCTTGCTTACTGAAAGTGAAGAGGACTTGAAGCACTTACTAATGAAGATCAAAGACCACAGTCTTCAGTACAGAATGCACCTCAACACAAAGAAAACAAAAATCCTCACAACTGGACCAATGAACAACATCGTGATAAATAGAGAAAAGATGGAAGTTGTCAAGGATTTCATTTTACTTAGACCAACAGCCATGGAAGCAGCAGTCAAGAAATGAAATGACACATTGCATTGGGTAAATCTGCTGCAAAGGACCTCTTTAGAGTGTTGAAAGCAAAGATGTCACCTTGAAGACTAAGGTGTGCCTGACCTAAGCCATGGTATTTTCAATTGCATTGTATGCATGTGAAAACTGGACAATGAATAAGGAAGACCAAAGAAGAATTGACGCCTCTGAATTGTGGTGTTGGTAAAGAATATTGAATATACCATGGACTGGCAAAAGAACAAATGAATCTGTCTTGGAAGTACAACCAGAATGCTCCTTAGAAACAAGGATGGTGAGACTACATCTTACATACTTTGGACATGTTGTGAGGAGGGATCAGTCCCTGCAGAAGGACATCGTGCTTAACAAGTACAGGGTTAGGGGAAAAGAGGAAGACCCTGAACGAGATGGATCGACACAGTGGCTGCAACAATAAGCTCAAGCATAACAACGATTGTAAGGATGGCACAGGAACGGGCAGTGTTTCATTCTGTTGTGCATAGGGTTGCTATGAGTTGGAATTGACTCGATGGCACCTAACAGCAACAACAGCAGCACATTCAATCTTCATGCTGAGCAAATAATTTGAGAAGCTGGACTGTATGTAGATGAATGGGGCAACAGGATAGGAGGAAGACTCTTTAACAACCTGTGATATGCAATTGACAGAAACTTCTTTGCTGATAGTGAAGAGGACTTGAAGCACTTACTGATGAAAATCAAACACCATAGCCTTCAGTATGAATTACTCCTCAACATAAAGAAAACAAAAATGTTCACACCTGGACCAAGAAGCAACATCATGATAAACATAGAAAACATGGAAGTCGTCAAAGATTTCATTTTGCTTGGATCCACAATCAACACCCATGGAAGCAGCAATCAAGAAATAAAAGGACACATGGCATTGAGCAAATCTGCTGCAAAAGATCTCTTTAAAGTGTTCAAAAGAAATATGTCACTTTAAGTATAAGGTGCTTCTGACCCAAGCCATGGTGTTTTCCATAGCCTCTTATGTATGTGAAATTTGGCAAAGAATAAGGAATATTAAAGAATCAATGCCTTTCAATTACGGTGTTGGTGAAGAATATTGAATATACTATGAACTGCTAGAAGAATGAACAAACCTGTCTTGGAAGAAGTATAGCCAGAATGCTCTTTAGAAGCAAAGATGGTGAGATGTCATCTCATATACTTTGGACATGTTATCAGGAGGCACCAGTTCCTGGAGAAAGACATCATGTTTAGTAATAGTAGAGGGTCAGCAAAAAATAGGAAGACCCTCAATGAAATGGATTTACACAATGGCTGCAAAAATGGGCTCAAGTATAACAATGATTGTGAGAATGGCACAGGACTGGGCAGTGTTTCATTCTGTTGTACACAGGGTAGCTATGAGTCAGAACTGACTCTACGGCACCTAACAACAACAGCACTAACGGTAATCAGGAAAAAGCAAATTAAGGCATCAGCAAGTTACTGATTTTCATTTATCACATTGGCAAAAACTTAAAGAATGATAATATCCACTGTTGTTGGGAAAATGAAAAATATGTGTTCTCATAGGTTACAGGGGGTATAAATTGATAAAGACTTTTGAATAGGAGTATAATTGGTGAAACCTTTTTAAATAGCAGTTTGAAAATATTAAAATTCTCATGCATGCCTTTGATCTAAGCATTTTATTTCTGGGATTAGTTTTCTCAGAAACACTTGTGCACATACATGAAAATATAGCACAGATAATTGCAGCCCAATTTGTAATAGGCTAAAAATACTCAAAACAAGATGGTACATTTAAAATATGGAATATTTTGAAGTTTATTGAAAATATCCATGATGTATCATAAGGTTGTGTGGGCTGGGTTATCATAAGGTTGAAAAAAATCAAGTCACAGAACAATACAAAATAGTATGACCTCATTCACGTGTATATATGTTCATGTGTGTGCATGCATGCATATGTGGGAGAGACTTGCTGCCTTTCATAGATCTGGTTCCCCTGAGGCCCAAATTTACTCTTTTTTGGTTCCTTAAGATAACTCATTTTCCAACAATCTCCTTTATACCTGTATGTGTTCTGTTATTTGCAAGCAAATAACCCCTATGTCAAATGAAAGTTCAGGTTGGAGGAAGAATATTGTGTTACTTTGTTAGGAAAGAAAAGTCTTGTGCACAGCATGGAGTAGTGAGAATTTAACAGACAGAGACAAATTAAAGGTGTGTGAAGAAGATAAATGACAGAAGTGAAGTCTTAGAAGGCACAGGAAGAATGTTTAACCCTAGAAAGAATGAAAGTTTACATTTTTTTAACAAGGAAGAGGGGCAGAAAAACCTAGAATAGATTATCAGAATGGCTCCATGATTTATACACTGCAATATAGCTAAAATGTGTTTAAAGTACTGGCATGTCCATAGGGGTAAATATATTTGTTAAATGAAGGAGTAACATAAACTCTTTTAGCCTTATTTGATAAACTTCTGAAGGACATGTGTATCTATCTACTCCACTGGCACTTCTGGAACCAAAAATTGAAACAAGTCCTGAACAATTATTTTAACACCCTCCCTTACCCCTAGCCATTTTGTACTCTTTACTACTACTGGATAATGTTTATCACTGTGCAACAATAAAAGCTTTGATGGGACCACTGGAGTGTATTGATTTGGATGAGGCATAATCACAGTTATCTATCAGGGTGTAACTGGATGAAAAGAAACCATACTGGACTTATCTATACCCTGGCATTTCTGCAATGGGTAGTAAATGAAAGTAAGACAATTGGGGGTTACTGAAGAAAAGATAAAGGTTTTACAATATTGGTGATAATCTCATAGACCATAGACCATGCTTTTTCTCTCTATCAAGACTAATCTCTCCTCTTCTCAATGAAGTCACCGTTTTGTGTTCTGACCATACCATTGTCTTTTTTCTGCCATTTTTCTTCCTTCCTGTAAAATCATGCTCTTGCATTTTCATCAATGGGTTAGTATTTTTGTTAAGCAAACTGAGTTGTTAAAGGGATCACTTTACATTCTATATATTGAAGGCTTTTTTTGGTAGTCATAGATCAAAAGGAACTGAGAAATCAAGAGAATTGACCTTAGAGATAATTGAGGGGCATTAGTAACTAGCATACCTAAAGGTAGGAGATTAGGTATCTGTTCCAAGTGAAGAGATGATCATTTACCTGACACTAAGTGGATTCAAGTGAAAGCTGTTCATTCTTGTTATGCATTTAAAGTACACGTATATATCAGATTGAGAAACATCTTTCTGACTCTCTTCTATGATAACCATTCTCTAGCGCCTCTTTCAAAGCTCTTGTGTTGAAGATGTGGAAATAATTTTATCCTTTGGTACAGAAAAGTTGATAGTAATTCTGGTCACTGGGAGGTAGAAAGAACACTTCCTTATTATCCACATCAAATTATCTAAAAACAGCGTCATTTAGAATCATAAAATAACATTTATTGTGAATGGATCAGATGTGAACATAAAATGCCACTATTCTAGAGTTGTAAGATAACACAGAGCTCTGATACTAAATAGCCCAACAGCACCTGTAGTTAAATCTAAGTCTACATTTTCTACCCAATGAAAATAAAATTATGGCTAGCAAATGTTTCAGTAAAATTTATCTTTCCCTTGACATTGTGTATTAAAGCTACACAGGCAGGAGTCATTAAACTATAAATCTTTGTAGTTTAGTCTGATTTTAATTGTCAGTTACTACCTTACTCAATTATTTATCCGTAGTTATTTTACGAATAGTTTTATAATAACCAAGAAGAATTAGCCATATTATTATCCACCGAAAGCTTTCCCCCTTCAAGCCTTTGCTGACCTAATGCTATATATTTAAAAATAAGGAAGCCTTAATTATGCAAGTAAGGCACTAAAACATTACTTTGTTTAAAATATACTGCAAACTATTTTAGTGCGTGATTCGCATGTTTATAGTTCCAAATTAGCGAGGTTCTGGTGTGTGTTATAAGCTAACTACCAGGTACATAGTGGGTTAGACACTTGCTGTGCTTTGTGAGTTTAGTTCTTCCATGGCTTCAAATATAAAAAACATTTTAAATTAATATTGTTACAGACAAATTTTTTCCATTGCTATTTCATTGACATCATCCTCATCACCACCACCATCATCATCATCATCATGCTATAATGTTTATTGATCTCCTGGGTGTACATGACTTTGTATTGGCAAAATTGCTAACCCTGAATTATTGAACAAAAATCAAGGGAGTGGATAATTAAAATATAGTTTTTCTGAAAATAAGGCTAATGCAGATCTACTCAAACTTTATTTTTCAGCTCAGGAACGGGTAGTAATTTACTCCTGGATTTGTGTAGGAAAGAGAATTCTCACTTGAATCCTTCCATGGATCGACTTACTTGCATTTCCGCCACTTTTTCCATATAAAGAAATTCACTCGAAGAGGGTTATATCAGTGGCTGAAGTTTACCAGAAAAAAAAAAAAAATCTAGTTCTCTTCTTCCAGGGTGCCTACGCTGTAGGGTTTGAACTTTTGGGGAGGTTTTAATATTTCTCTCTCCCTCTCTCTCTCTTTCTCTGTTTCCCTCTCCTAATTGAACATTTGCCTGGATAAGAATTTTATTATCACAATATTAGCATTTTAAAAGTAGAATTTATTGAATAAATATTTGAATATAAATTTTAGAGACAGTTTTTCAAACTTAAAGTTATCTAGGTTTTTTTTTTTTAAATTGTGCAACTGCCTCATTTGATAGTGTTAGTATATTCAACATTATTTTCTGTTACTACCAACATGATACCTAGGAATATGCTTAACTTCATTTATATGTAAACAAAGATAATAGCAGTAAAAATAAAGCAGAGCTTTTCAACCTCAGCACTGTTGACATTTTGGGTCAGGTAATTTGTTGTTTTGGGCGGCTGTCCTGTGGGTTGTAGAATGTTTAGCAGCATCTCTGACCTCTACCTACTACTTGCCAGTAGCACATCACCACCCGTGTTGTGACAACCCAAAATGTCTCCAGACATTGCCACATACCCCTCAAAGAGAGA
This sequence comes from Loxodonta africana, assembly GCF_030014295.1. Lineage (NCBI taxonomy): Eukaryota > Metazoa > Chordata > Mammalia > Proboscidea > Elephantidae > Loxodonta > Loxodonta africana. The sequence continues at coordinate 111,146,759 of NC_087369.1, forward strand.
AAGGGCAAATTTGCCCCTGTTTGAGAACCACTGAAATAAATTTCTATGTATTTAAGAATTAAAGGTAGTTGTTTTTCCAGTATAGCATAAACGTTAAGGGCCTGAATCCAGATTCTTAGAATTCATATACTGACTCCTGACCTTGGGCAACTTAATCTCTGTACTTTATCTTCTTAATCTGTAAAATGTGGATAGTAGTATACTGAGGTGCTTAAGAGGACTGACAATGGAGCCAGAGCCCAGATTTGACTATTGATTCTGTAACAACCAATTGTATGAGCTTGGGAAAATTATTTCTCATTCATAAAAGGAATAATAATAGTATCTATCCCATACATTTGTAGCGTTAATCATATGTGTTAATTTATATAGCATGCTTAGACTAGTGCTTGGCACATAAGTGCTATATTTTTGTTAACTAATATTATGTTCCCCTACGTGTCTGTCAGTTTGTCATACTATGGGGGCTTGCAAGTTGCTGTGATGCTGGAAGCTATGTCACCGGTATTCAGATACCAGCAGGGTCACCCATGGAGGACAGGTTTCAGCTGAGCTTCCAGAGTAAGACAGACTAGGAAGAAGGACCCAGCAGTCTACTTCTGAAAAGCATTAGCCAGTGAAATCCTTATGAATAGCAGCAGAATATTGTCTGATATAGTGCTGGAAGATGAGCCCCCCAGGTTGGAAGGCACTCAAAAGATGACTGGGGAAGAGCTGCTTCCTCAAAGTAGAGTGGACCTTAATGACGTGGACGGAGTAAAGCTTTCGGGACCTTCATTTGCTGCTGTGGCATGACTCAAAATGAGAAGAAACAGCTGCCAACGTCCATTAATAATCAGCACCTGGAATGTATGAAGTATGAATCTAGGAAAATTGGAAATTGTCAAAAATGAAATGGAATGCATAAACATTGATATCCTAGGCATTAGTGAGCTGAAATGGACTGGTATTGCCTCTTTTGTATTGGACCATCATATAGTCTACTATGCTGGGAAAGACACCTTGAAGAGGAATGGTGTTACCTTCACTGTCAAAAACAACTTTTCAAGATCTATCCTGAAGTACAGCGCTGTCAGTGATAGGATAATATCCATACGCCTACAAGGAAGGCCAGTTAATGAGACTATTATTCAAATTTATGCATCAACCACTAAGGCCAAAGCTGAAAAAACTGAAGATTTTTACCAGCTTCTGCAGCCTGAAATTGATTGAACACGCAGTCAGGATGCACTGATAATTACTGGTGATTGGAATGCGAAAGTTGGAAACAAAGAAGAAGGATCAGTAGTTAGAAAATATGGCCTTGGTGATAGAAACAATGCCGGAGATCGAATGATAGAATTTTGCAAGACCAAAGACTTCTTCATTGCAAATACCTTTTTTCACCACCATAAACGGTGACTATACACGTGGACATGGCCAGGTGGAATACACAGGAATCAAATCGACTACATCTGTGGAAAGAGATGATGGAAAAGCTCAATATCATTAGCCAGAACAAAGCCAGGGGCAGACTTCAAATCAGACCATCAGTTATGCATGCAAACCAAAACCAAACGCAGTGAAGTCGAGTTGATTCTGACTCATAGCAACCCCATAGGACAGAGTAGAACTGCCAAATAGAGTTTCCAAGGAGCTCCTGGTGGATTTGAACTGCCGACCCTTTGGTTAGCAGCCGTAGCACTTTACCACTATGCCACCAGGGTTTCCCAGTTACACATAGGCAACTTCAAACTGAAACTGAAGAAAATTTGAACAAGTCCATGAGAGCAAAGTAGGACCTAGAGAATATCCCACCTGAATTTAGAGACCATCTCAAGAATAGATTTGACGCATTGAACACTAATGACCAGAGAAGACCAAATGAGTCATGGAATGACATCATATATGAAGAAAGCAAGAGGTCATTGAAAGGACAGGAAAGAAAGAAAAGACCAAAATGGATGTCAGAAAAGACTCTGAAACTTCCTCTTGAATATCACGAGTAGCTAAAGCAAAAGGAAAAAATGATGAAGCAAAAGAGCTGACCTGAAGATGTTAAAGTGTGGCTCGAGAAGGTACAGTAAAGTATTATGATGACATGTGCAGAGATCTGGAGATAGAAAACCAAAAGGAAAGAACAAGGTCAGCATTTCTTAAGCTGAATAAAAAATTCAAGCATCAACTTGTAATAGTGAAGGATTCTACAGGGAAAATATTAAATGATGCAGGAAACATCTACAGATGGAAGGGATACACAGAGTCACTATACCAAAAAGAATTGGTCAATGTTCAGCCATTTCAGGAGGAAACATAAGGTCAGGAAATCACGGTACTGAAGGAAGAAGTCCAAGCGGCACTGAAGGCATTGAAGAAAAACAAGGCTCCAGGAATTGACGGAATATCAATTGAGATGTTTCAACAAACAGAGGCAGCACTGAAAGTGCTCACTCGTCTATGCCAAGAAATTTGGAAGACAGCTACCTGGCCAACTGACTGGGAAAGATCCATATTTATGCCTATTCCCAAGAAAGGTGACCCAACCGAATGCAGAAATTACCAAACAATATCATTAATATCACATGCAAGCAAAATTTTGCTGAAGATCATTCAAAAGTGGATGCAGCAGTATATCAACAGGAAACTGCCAGAAATTTAAGCCAGATTTAAAAGAGGACATGGAGGGAGGGATATCATTGCTGATGTCATATGGATCCTCACTGAAAGCACAGAAGAGCAGAAAGAAGTTTACCTGCATTTTATTGACTATATTAAGGCATTCAGCTGTCTGGATCATACCAAATTATGGATAATATTGCAGAGAATGGGAATTTCAGAACACTTAAGTGTGCTCATAGGGAACCTGTACATGGATCAAGAGGCAGTCATTGGAACAGAACAAGGGGATACCGCATGATTTAAAGTCAGGAAAGGTGTGAGTCAGGTTGTAACTTTTCACCATACATACTCAATCTGTATGTTTAGCAAGTAATCCGAGAAGCTGGACTATATGAAGAAGAATGGGACATCAGGATTGGAGGAAGACTCATTAACAATCTGTGTAGTGCAAATGACACAACCTTGCTTGCTGAAAATGAAGAGGACTCGAAGCACTTACTGATAAAGATCAAAGGCTACAGCCTTCAGTATGGATTACACTTCAACATAAAGAAAACAGAAATCCTCACAACTGGGCCAATAAGCAACATCATGATAAATGGAGAAGAGGTTGAGGCTGTCAAGGATTTCATTTTACTTGGATCCACAATCAACACCCATGGAAGCAGCAGTCAAGAAATTAAAAGACGCATTGCATTGGGCAAATTGGCTGCAAAAGTTCTTTTAAAGTATTGAAAAGCAAAGATGTCACCTTGAGGACTGAGGTATGCCTGACTCAAGCCATGGTGTTTTCAATTGCCTCATATGCATGTAACTGCTGGGCAATGAATAAGGAAGACTGAAGAATTGATGCCTTCGAATTGTGGTGTTGGTGACGAATATTGACTATACCATGGACTTCCAAAATAACAAATCAGTCTTGGAATAAGTACAACCAGAATGCTCCTTACAAGCAAGAATGTTGAGACTATGTCTCACATACTTTGGACATGTTATCAGGAGGGATCAGTCCCTGGTGAAGAACATCATGCTTGGTAAAGTAGAGAGCGAAAAAGAGGAAGACCCTCAAGGAGATAAAGTGACACAATGGTGCAACAATGAGTTAAAACATACAACAATTTTCAAGAATGCCACAGGACTGGCCGTGTTCCATTCTGTTGTGCATAGGGTCACTATGAGTCAGAATTGACTCAACAGCACCTAACAGCAACAACATGGGCAAAATATTGAATGATGCAGGAAGCATGAAAAGAAGATGGCAGGAATATACACAGAGTCACTACCAAAAAAGAATTGATCGACATTCAGCCATTTCAGTAGGTGGCATGTGATCAAAAACCGATAGTGTTGAAAGAAGGCGGCCAAGCTGCACTGACAGCATTGGAGAAAAACACCAAAACCAAAACAAAAATCCTCACAACTAGACCAATAAGCAACATCATGATAAACAGAGAAAATACAGAAGTTGTTAAGGACTTCATTTTACTGGGATCCACAATCAATGCCCATGAAAACAGCAGTCAAGAATCAAAGGATGTATTGCATTGGGCAAACCTATTGCAAAAGACATTTTTAAGTATTGAAAAGCAAAGATGTCACTTTGAGGACTAAGGCACTCATGATCCAAGCCATTATATTTTCAGCCTCCTCATATATATTTTTTTTTTATATGTACTTGAAAAGTGGACAATGAATAAGGAAGACTGAAGAAAAAATCGAGGTCTTTGAATTACGGTGTTCGATAAGGATATTGAATATACCGTAGGGTTGCTGTTAGTTGGAACCAACTCGTCAGTACCTAACAGCAACAACATTGACTACCAGAAGAAAGAACAAGTCTGTTTTGTAAAAAGTACAGCCAGAGTACCCCTTGGAAGCAAGGATGGCATGGCTTTGTCTCAGGTACTTTGTACATGTCATCAGGAGGGACCATTCCCTGGAGAAAGACATCATGCTTGGTAAGGTAAAGGGTCAGCAGAAAAGAAGACCCTCAATGAGATTGACTGATGCCGTGGCTGCAACAATTGCCTTAAACATAGCAAAGTTTGCGAGGACGGTGCAGGACTGGATAGTGTTTTATTCTGCTGCACATAGAGTTGCTATGAGTCAGAACCAACTCATTGGCAACTATCAATGACCATATTACATTTTTACTGAAATATTTGAAATATCTGAGCAGCTGTGTATCATCGTCATAGTTTAACAACTGTGAATACCTTCTTTATGTACTCTCTGCTATTTAAAGGACAAAGTAAATAAAGCACAGAAAAGCTGTACACTAACAATTTTTTGTCCAAAAGACTGTTCGCCTTTTTCCTACTAATAAAACCAAATTGGTATTAGTTATACAATAATACATTTTTAGGTAATTCTTTTGCTTCACTGCATCTACCTGTTCACAGCGTCTACCCTTATACTGACATGCAAACGTCACTGGTATGACAGAGAGAGAGATACACTTCATGAAAATGGCTCACGCAATTGTAGGGACTGACAAGTTCCAATCCCATAGGTCAGGCAGAATGCTGGAGACCTTGTATGGGTCACACAATTTTAGGGTGCTGACAAGTCCAAAATCTGCAAGTCAGGTGGAAGGCTAGAAACATCTGCAGGCTTATATCCTAAGATCCATAGGTCAAGTGACAAGAAGAGTGCAGGGTCGAGAAAGAAAGAGTGAGCTCTGCCAGAATATCCATTTATATTCTGGAGGCAGACTACATCCCCCAAGGAAAATTTTCTCAACTGATTTGTTGATTACACCAGATCACATCATAGAAGGTGATTATGTTACTTTACTTTACGTTATGTTACCTTAGGTTGTTATGTTATGTTACATTACATTATGGAAAAGCAACCAGCCAAGTATCTGGTCAAACCATTGAGAATCATAGCCTAGCCAAATTGACACATAAAATTAACAATCACGACATCTGACTCCTGTATTAAAGGATAAGTTGGTGTTATACATTTAGGGTGGTAGTATGGGAGGGCAGAGGAATAGTCTAGAAAGGGGTGTCCAGGGTTTCCAGAAAGAGGTGTACAGGCTACAAATACAGCTTCAACTGGAATGAAGAGAATGGAGGATAGTAATTATAATTATTGTTGAAAGCTGAGAGTGAATTAAATATTTAATAAATAAATAAAAGTGCACTTGGTGTACGGTAATAAAACACTTTGCTAGTCCCTAGATGAATATAGGAACATTGATATAGAGCTGGAAGATGAGCCTCTCAGATTGGAAGGCACTCAAAAGAGAAGGGCATCATGCTCAGTAAAGTAGAGGGCCAGCAAGAAATAGGAAGGCCCTCAGCAAGATAGATTGACACAGTGGCTGTATCAATGGGCTCAAGCATAACAACGATTGTAAGGATAGCACGAGACTAAGCAGTGTTGCTTTCTGTTGTACATAGGGTCGCCATGAGTCGGAACCGACCTGACAGCACCTAACAACAACAAAGATGAATATAAGATAATCTCTTACAGGAGGTGAGCCTAACCACTATGTCAGGATGTAGATAAAGAACCAGATTGGGGTGAGTTTTCAGGCACTCAGTCTGCAAACTTTCAGTACTATTAAGTCTCCTTTATTCTATAGGTAGATGTTGAGCTCCAAGGAGTAGACTAAATGCCATAACAAACAGTCCAAAAGTCTCAGTGATTAAGCACAATAAAGTTTCATCACTCACACCCCGGTTCAGTATGGGTGGGTGAAGAGTGGGAACTCTGATTTATGCTCTTAATCAGGAGCCCATGTTCCTTCTACCTAGGGGATCCACCATCACCTCGAGCTTTAGAGCCTTCCAGGGAATCATCTGCTCTTCTGGAAGACAGAGAAGAATGAAACATTCACATAAAAATCTCAGGAGAGGTTTTAGAGCCTGGAAGTAGCATAACATTTCTTCTGCATATATTCCACTGCCAGAAGTCAATCACATGTCCCACATATTTGCAGGAGTGCCCAGGAAATGTGGTTTAGATCTCAAAGAAAAAAGGAAATTGGTTTGTTGGGCAGAAAACAGTTTTTGTACCAGGATGGTTTATTACTCTGTGGTGGACAAGACCCAGATCCAGGGTAAGACTCTGTGCATGTAGAAGCTACTGAATTATAAATTGATGAAAAGTAGGTAATCCCTAATCCAACACTTTGTTTCTAGAGTTGTGGAAGAGTTGCAAATATTGGTCAGAATTTTGGGAGGATGTGCCTGGAGCACTAATATCCAGGATTCCAGAAAGAACTCTTTGTTGATTTTCCATCAGTTTTATTCAGAAGTCTTTTTTATACAGGGTAGCCAGAATGATTGAAATATGAGGATAGAAGTTTACTGATACACTTAAAAAAAAAAGTTGCCTAGGGGCATCATATTAAAACTGTTTTAAATCAAAGATATAGGAAAAAAGCACATTACATATATATATAAAAAAAAAAAAAAAAACCCATTGCCCTGAGTTGATTCCTACTCATAGCGACCCTATAGGACAGAGTAGAACTGCCCCATAGCATTTCCAAGGAGTGCCTGGTGTATCCGAACTGTCAACCTTTTGGTTAGCAACCACAGCACTCAACCACTACACTACCAGGATTTCCTGATACACTTTAGAGGGGAGATTTTCCCTGGTTTCTGGATGGGGACTTGAGTCAGGAGAAAAATGTGTGCCACTTTTACAAACAAGTCCAAAGCCACTTAATGATTACAAAAAATGTTTCTGTTTCTACCCACCAAACTGGCACGTAGCAGATACATCCATGAGATTTTGTGGGCCTCAGATTCAAAGGCTTAATAATATTTGTGGCTTTTTACAATTGAGTGTTATAGCTGCACACTAACGGCTTCAATGGAAATCACTTTTCCGTAAACATTAGTTGGATTTATTAATTTTTCATTATCCAAACTACACAGTTAATTCTTATACTAGTTCTGTTCAATATGAATTTAAAAGTCTCTTATTATTTTGACCATTTTATAGCTTGTTTGAACTCCATATCCTAATGCAGTCATGTGTCACATAACAACTGTTCAGGCAACTTCTGGCCACATATATGTCCATGGTTCCATAAGGTTATAACAGATTTCAGAAATCCCAAACAGAAAACAGGACATAGCAGACGTAACCAGACGTAGTGAACTCAACAGCTTCCCACATGCAACACATGTATCTCATGTCTCTTGTATACAAAGCCATTGTGCTGCCAGGCATATAATGGTACAGTACATATATAACATGTAATACATATGTCTTGATAGTTATAATGAATACCTATGTCACTGGCAGATATATGTTCTGTATTTTCTATCATTATTTTAATGTGAACTTTCTCTTCTTACAAATAAAAATTTTACCGTGTAACAGTGTATGCTTCGACTCATAGGCAGCAGCACCCAATTTTGTGTATCACGTGTCTCTTGAGTGTTGTAGTGTTATCTATCTCTCTGTTTACTTTTTTTTTGAAAATATTATTGTAAAGTTCATCATGGCTCCCAAATGCAGCAAACCAGTGCTAGTGATATCAGCAGTAAGAGGCAAAGGGGAAGTATCGATTGGGAAGTGAAACAAAAGGTTACTAAACAACACAAAGGTGGAAAATCAGTGAATGCTATTGCTCATGATTTAGGCATGTTCGCACAACATCCAAATTACATAACATCCTATTTCATAGAACTTATCATGGATGTTAAGTAATGCGTGACTGTATATGATTAAGTCTCTTAAATATACTTGGGATTTCTCAGCTTTCATCTATATCCTTCATTAATCTCTGTTCAATAACTACTGTCAAAAAGTTGTTCTCTTTGATGACTCATTATTTATTGAACTCTGTCTTGTAGTCAGTTAATCAAATGCCCTTCTGCTGCAGTTAGATAAATCTCTGGTAACAGTACTAACAGTGGTATTTCCACCCCCTGTCATCTGTTCCACTCTAAACAATCAACTTGCGCAGAGGGTACATCCTTTGTACAAAGTTTTCTGGTTAGTAGAGACTCTCATTTTTTGTTTTGCTTTCTTCCTTTTTTTTAATGTAAGTGAAGTACACTGTAAAAATTAGCCTACACTTTGGAAATTGCTGTCAATAAGACTGAAATGCTGTTCCCTATCAAAAAAAAATCAGAACAAGAGTAATTGTCAAAATGTGTTAACACTTCAGGGGGTAGCAAGTCAAATGAGAGTATCCAACTGAGAGAAATGTCTACCCTAGGATAAAAATGAACTTTTTATGTTTTTATTTTGAGTGCTTGACTAAGAGAGATTTACTTCTAAAACATTCATAAATAAAATGTACAAAGGAGGTACCCAGTGGGCATATAAAACTACAAATGAAGCACTAATGCTGAATAAAATAAAGTGTGGAAATAAAAGCAGCTTAAGCTTCCTCAAGCAACACCAAAGACCAGTTAAAACGGACAGGAAGGAGTGCGGATCCTTTCTGTCATTGGAAAAAAAAAATTTATGCACAGGCAGAACCTCAGCTAGAGCCCACTACCACTGCTCTCCCCTCCTGAAATGGAGATGCCCAGTAGGAAGTTAGAAAACTGGTCTGGTATTTGTTTGGAGGGGTTGGAAAGACAAGCATATTGATCAGGGTCCCAACAAAAAACAGATGGCAGATTAATATTAAGATAATTCAAGGAGGGATTATTTACAAAGAGATTAATTACAAAAGTATGTGTGGACTATATGGGAAATACCAGAAATTGTGCCAGAACCCAATGTAGCAGCAATGGAGTTGTCAATACACCTTGGTCTGAAGGGATGAGGGCAGAGAATAGTCCCCAGAAACTAGAGTGAGACAGTACGGTAAAGCAGAAAGCCTTGAGAGCACCTGTGATCGTATGTGTAGATAAGGGCATAGCCAGACCCATGACTTCACAACTTCACAGATTAGGCATCAGGAAAATTGATACCATAATTCTTTCCTTCCTTGACCCAATTCTTCTATGAGGCTCCCCTAGGGCTGAATTCGACTACAAGTTCTGAGGGCATGGGAGTCCATTTGTTGGTATAATCCACATGCACTAGCCTCCTGGGACAGAGAGCAGAGTAGAAAATAATGGGGAACCTAGAAGAAGGAGCAAACAGATCATATAAAGAGCATCAGTTAGAGAGACATAGTTTGCAAGGTCACTAGATGTAAGTGGCAGTGGATAGAGATATATTTGTAGGTGACTGGGGCCAGAGGTTGAGGAAGTTCATACCTAGTTCCCTAGACTTTATTAGTGAAGTAAGAAGTAATAGTATTCTGCATATAACTGCACTCCCCATTAAACAAACAAACAAACATTGCCGTGGAGTCAATTCTGACTACTAGCAACCCTACAGGACAGAGTAGAACTGCCCCATAGAGTTTCTAAAGAGCGCCTGATGGATTTGAACTGCCAACCTTTTGGTTAGTAGCCATAGCTCTTAACCACTACACCATGAGGGTAGCACATTAAAATGATCTATTTATGTAACTATTTAATCCGCTAGACCTTAGGTTCTTAAAATGTAGTCCAAGGACCCCTGGGCATCACCAAGACACCTTGGGGGGGCCTGGGAGATCCTCCCTTTTCCAACGATGTGTCTGTGTGAAGATGAAAGTTTTTCATATACTTCAACCAAACAGCATATCATAACAGAATGAATGCAGAAGCGGATGTGACAATCTAAATCTTTTATTAAGCCAGACATTAAAAACATTTTCTAGAAAGTAAAATAATACCACTCTTCTCATTAATTATTTTTGCTTTGGAAAATATGTTTATTTTTGTAAAATAAACATTAATAATGTCATTAAGTAGTGGGTTTATTCTATTTTAAATAAATGAATATTTGAAAGTTTCTGTTTTAATTTCTAATGTTATTGATGTTAGGTCCCCTCGGGTCAGTTCAGATTCATCGCAACACTATGTACAACACAACAAATACTGCCCAGTCCTATGCCATCCTCACAATCACTATTATGCTTGAGCCCATTGTCGCAGCTACTGTGTAAATCCATCTCACTGATGGTCTTTCTCTTTTTCACTGACCCTCAGCTTTACCAAACATGATGTCCTTCTCCAGGGACTGATCCTCCCTGATAATATGTCCAAAGTATAAGAGACATAGTCTCGCCATCTTTGCTTCTAAGGACATACTGGTTGTACTTCATCCAGGAAAAATGTTTGTTTTTTTGGCAATCCATGGTATATTCAATATTCTTCAACATCACCACAATTCAAAGGAGTCAATTCTTCAGTCCTCCTTTCCTTATTCATCATCCAGCTTTCACATGGATATCAGGCACTGAAATCACCATGACTTGAGTCAGACGCATCCTAGTCTTCAAGGTAAAATCTTTGCTTTTCAACACTTGAAAGAGGTCTTTTGCAGCAGATTTGCCCAACGAAATGCATCTTTTGATTTCTTGACTGCTGCTTCCATGGAAGGTGGTTGTGGATCCAAGTAAAATGAATTCCTTAACAACTTCAATATTTTCTCCGTTTAGCATGATGTTGCTTATGGTCCAGTTGTGAGGATTTTTGTTTTCTTTATGTTGAGGTGTAATCCATACTGAAGGCAGTGGTCTTTGATCTTCATCAGTAAGTGCTTCAAGTCCTCTTCACTTTCAGCAAGCATCTGCATAACACAGGTTGTTAATGAGTCTTCCTCCAATCCTGATGCCCTGTTCTTCTTCATATGGTCCAGCTTCTCAATTATTTCCTCAGCATACAGCCTGAATAGGTATGGTGAAAGGATACAGCCCTGACACACACCTTTCCTGACTTTAACCCATGCAGTATCCCCTTGTTCTGTTCAAACAACTGTCTCTTGATCTGCATACAGGTTCCTCATGAGCACAATTAAGCGTTCTGGAATTCCCATTGTTTGCAATATTACCCATAATTTAGTATGATCCACACAGTCGAATGCCTTAGTATAGTCAATAAAACACAGGTAAACATCTTTCTGATATTCTGTGCTTTCAGCCAGGATTCATCTGACATCACCAATGAGATTCCTGATTCCACGTCCTGTTCTGAATCCAGATTGGTTTTCTGGAATTTTCCTGTTCATATACTACCGAAGATGTTTTTGAATGATTATCAGCAAAATTTTACTTGTGTGTGATATTTAATGATATTCTTTGATAATTTCCACATTCCATTGGATCATCTTTCTTTGGAATAGGCATAAACACGGATCTCTTCCAGTCAGTTGGCCAGGTAGCTGTCTTCCACATGTCTTGGCATTGACGAGTAGGCACTTCCAGCTCTGCATCCATTTATTAAAATGTCTCAATTAGTGTTCCGTCTATACGTGGAGCCTTGTTTTTCGCCATTGCCTTCAGTGCAGTTTGGATCTCTTCCCTCAGTGCCATCAGTTCCTGATCATATGCTACCTTCTGAAATGGTTGTACATTGACCAATTCTTTTTGGTATGGTGTCCCTGTGTATTCCTTCCATCTTCTTTTAATGCTTCCTGCTTTGTTTAATATTTTCCCCTTATGATACTTCAAAATTGCAAGTGGAGACTTGAATTTTTTCTTCCATTCTTTCAGCTTGAGAAATGCTGAGCTTATGTTTCCCTTTTGGTTTTCTATCTCCAGTTCTTTACACACGTCTTTATAATACTTTACTTTGTCTTCCTGAGCCACCGTTTGAAATCTTCTGTTCGGTTCTTTTACTTTATCATTTCTTCTTTTGCTTTAGCTACTTGACACTCAAGAGGAGCTTTCAGAGTCTCTTCTGACATCCATTTAGTCTTTTCTTTCTTTCCTGTCTTTTTAATAACCTCTGGTTTTCTTCAAGTATGATGTCCTTGATGTCATCCCACAACTCATCTGTCATTGATAATAGTGTTCTACTCTTCAAGTCTGTTAATGAGATGGTCTCTAAATTCAGGTGGGGTATACTCAAGGTTGCCCTTTGACTCTCTTGGACTTGTTCTAATTTTCTTAAGTTTCAACTGGAACTTGCACATGAGCAATTGATGGTCTGTTTTGAAGTCGGCCCCTTGCCTTGTTCTGATTGATGATATTGAGCTTTCCCAATGTCTCTTTCCACAGATGTAGCCAATTGTTGTCGAAAAAAGGTATTTGCAATGAAGTCTTTGGTCTTGCAAAATTCTATCATGAGATCTCGGGCATCATTTCTATCACCAAGGCTATATTTTCCAACTACCGATTCTTCTTCTTTGTTTCCAACTTTTGCACTCCAATCACCAGTAATTATCATTGTATCCTGATTGCATGTTTGATCAATTTCAGACTGTAGAAGTTAGTGAAAATCTTCATATTTGGCCTCAGTGATTGGTGTATAAATTTGAATAGTAGTCATATTAACTGGTCCTCCTTGTAGGGGTATGGATATTAGTCTATCACTGACAGTGTCATACTTCAGGATAGATCTTGGAATGTTCTTTTTGACAATGAATGCAATGTCATTCCTTTTCAAGTTGTCATTCTTGGCATAGTAGACTGTCAGATTCAAAATGGCTAATACCAGTCCATTTCAGCTCACTAATGACTAAGATATCAATGTTTATTCATTCTACTTCATTTTTGGTGATTTCAAATTTTCCTAGATTCTTACTTCATATAATCCATGTACTGATTATTAATGGATGTTCTCAGCTGTTTCTTCTCATTTTGAGTAGTGCCACATCATCAAATGAAGGTCCCAAAAGCTTGACTCCATCCACATCATTAAGGTTGACTCCTAGGAGGCAGTTCTTCCCCAGTCGTCTTTTGAGTTCATTCCAACCTGAGGGAGTCATCTTCTGGTACTATATCAGACAATGTTCCACTGTTATTCATAAAGTTTTCACTGGCTAATTCTTTTCAGAAGTATACTGCCAGGTCCCCCATGCGTCTGTCAATTTGTTGTACTGTGGGGGCTTCCATGTTGCTGTGAAGTTGGAAGCTAAGCCATCAGTATTCAAATACCAGCAGGGTCACCCATGGCAGACAGGTTTCATCTGAGCTTCCAGACTAAGACAGACTAAGAAGAAGGACCAGGTGGCCTACTTTTGAAAAGAATTAGCCAGTGAAATCTTTTTGAATATATAAATTTCCCATGTGGTAAATATCAATTGATATAACCCATACAAACAAAATCATTTTTGGGTTCTCAATAATCTTGTGGTTTTCAATAACTTTTTGAGTCTTAAGACCAAAAAGTTTGAGACCTTATAATCTAGACCACACGTTTGCTGAGGGTGGAGCTATGGCATTCATCTTTGTATCTTCAGTGACTGCCACAGTAACAGGCATGAAATGAGTGCTAAATTAACATTGAACTGAACTCACATACCAATTGTGAGCGGTAGAGGACTTGCATAGAGTGTGAAGATATACAATAGTTGCTGAGGGAAATTTGAATGAAAGCTGATCAAGGATGTGTAAAAGTATTGTCAATAGGATTTGAGGGCCCTGATGAGGTTGAGGACTGTGCAGGAGACCCAGGATAGGTTCCTGGTCAATGTACCCATCTGTCAATGGGGGATTGCATGTTGCTGTGATACAGAACAGTTTTCAGTGGACCATCCAGACTAAAGCAGACTAGGAAGAGAGGCCTGACAATCTACTTCCAAAAACCAGCCAAGTAAAACGCTATGGATCCTAATGCACATAGGTTCACCATGAGTTGGGGGTTGACTTGACAACAGCTAATAACAACAAACCCCACGTGTCTGCCATTATGTCGTACTGTGGGAGCTTACTTGTTGCTGTGATGCTGGAAGCTCTGCCACTGGAATTCAGATAAGAGCAGAGTCACCCATGGCAGACAGGCTTCAGCTGAGCTTCCAGACTAAGACAGATTAGGAAGGAGGACTGGCAGTCTACTTCTGAAAAGAATTAGCTAGTGAAACCTTTATGAATAGCAGTGGAACATTGTCTCACACAGTGGTGGAAGATGAGCCCCCCAGGTTGGAAGGCACTCAAAAGATGACTGAGGAAAAGCTGCCCCCTCAAAGCAGAGTCGACCTTAATGACCTGGATGGAGTCAAGCTTTCAGGACCTTCATTTGCTGATGTAGCACAACTCAAAATGAGAAGAAACAGCTGCAAACATCCATTAATAATAGAAACGTGGTATGTACCAAGTACGAATCTTTGAAAAAGGGAAATCCTCGAAAATGAAATGGAAAACATAAAGATTGACATCCTAAGCATTAGTGAGCTGAAATGGACTGGTATTGGCCATCTTGAATTGGACAATCATAAGGTCTACTATGCCAGGAAAGACAACTTGAAGAGAAATGATGTCACATTCATCATCAAAAAGAACATTTCAAGATCTGTCCTGAAGTACAACACTGTGAGTAATGGAATAATATCCATATCCCTACAAGGAAAACCAACTAATATGACTACTATGCAGATTTATGCACCAACCACTAAGGCCAAAGATGGAGAATATCCCATCTGAATTTAGAGACCAACTCAAGAATAGATTTGACGCATTGAATACAAATGACCGAAGATGAGAGAACTTGTGGTTTCACATCAAGGACATCATACAAGAAGAAAGCAAGAGGTCATTAAAAAGAAAGAAAAGATCAGAATGAATGTCAGAAGAGACTCTGAAAGTTGCTCTTGAATGTCAAGTAGCTAAAACAAATGGAAAAAATGATGAAGTAAAGGAGCTGAACAGAGGATTTCAAAGGATGGCTTAGGAAGACAAAGTAAAGTATTATAATGGTATGTGAAAGGCCTGGAGTTAGAAAATCAAAAAGGAAGAATGCGCTTGTCATTTCTCAAGCTGAAAGAACTGAAGAAAATATTCAGGTCCGAGTTGCAATATTGAGGGATTTTATGGGCAAGATACTGAAGCAGGAAGGATCAAAAGAAGATGGAAGGAATACACAGAGTCACTGTACAAAAAATAATTGGCCAACTTTCAATCATTTCAGTAGGTAGCATATGATGAAGAAATGATAGTACTGAAGGAAGAATTTCAAGCTGCATAAAAGACTTTGGCAAAAAACAAGCCTCCAGGAATTGATGGAATACTAATTGAGATATTTCAAAAAATGCATGCAACACTAGAAGCGTCCACTCTCTTATTTCAAGAGATCTGGAAGGCAGCTTTCTGGCCAACTGACTGGAAGAGATCCATATTTGTGCCCACCCCCCAAAAAGTGATCCAATAGAATCCAAAATTATCCAACAATATCATTAATACTACACACAAGTAAAATTTTGCTAAAGAAAGATCTTTCAAAAGTGATTTGCCATAACATGTTAACAGGGAACTGCCAGAAATTCAATCAGGATTCAGAAAAAGACTTGAAACAACAGATATCATTGCTGATGTCAGATGGATCTTGGCTGAAAGGAGAGACACCAGAAAGATGTATACTTATGATTTATTGACCATGCAAAGGTATATGACTGTGTGGGTCATAACAAATTATGGAAAACATTGCAAAGAATGGGAATTCCAGAACACTTAACTGTCCCCATGTGAAACCTTGTACATAGACCAAAAGGCAGTCATTCAAACAGAACAAGGAGATACTGGTGGCTAAATGTCAGGAAAGGTGTGTGTCAGTGTGATGTCCTTTCACCATACTTATTCAGTCTGTATATTGAGCAAATAATCCAAGAAGCTGGACTCTATAGAGAAAAACTCAGCATCAGGATCAGTGGAAGACTCATTAACAACCTGCAATATGCAGATGACACAACCTTGCTTGCTGAAAGTGAAGAGGACCTGAAGTACTTATTGTTGAAGATCAAAGGCTACGGCCTTCAGTATGAATTACACTTCAACATAAAATAGAAGCTGGACCTATAAGCAACATCATGACAAAAGGAGAAAAGACTGAAGGTGTCAAGGATTTCATTTTACTTGGATTCACAATCAACATCCATTGAAGCATCATTCAAGAAATCAAATAACCCAATTCATTGAGCAAATTTGCTGCAAAAGACGTCTTTAAAGTGCTAAAAAAAAAAAAAAAGATGTCACTTTGAGGACTAAGGTGTGCCTGACCTAAGCCATGATATTTTCAATTCCTACACATGCATGTGAAAGCTGGACAATGAATAATGAAGTCTGAAGAAGAATTGATGCCTTTGAATTATGGTTTTGGCAAAGAATATTGAAAACAGTATGGACTACCAGGAGAATGAACAAACCTATCTTGGAAGTAGTACAGCCAGAATGCTTCTTAGAAGCAAGAATGGTGATACTTCATTCCAAGTACTTTGGACATGTTATCAAGAGGGATTAGTCTCTGGAGAATTACATCATGCTTGGTAAATTAGAGGGTGAGCATAGAGGAAGTCCTCAACCAGATGGATTGACACTTTGGCTGCAACAATGAGCTCAAGCATAACAAGGATTTTGAGGATGGCACAGGATCAGGCAGTGTTTCATTCTGTCGTACGTAGGGTTGCTATGAATTGGAACCAACTCAATGTCAGCTAACAACAGAGGTGTTACATACTGAATTGTGTCCCCCACAAAAAGGTATGTTTAAGTCCTAACCTCCAGTTCTTGTGAATGTCACATTTTAGAATACAATTTCCATTCCTCACATATTGGATTTTTACCAATCCTGCTCCATCCTATATTTTTAGCTTCACTTTTGCTATATTTATCCCATCTTTCCTCATATATCAAGTGCTCTAATTGCACCAGATGGTAACCTTATAATTTGGTGTCTTTACATGCTATTTACTTAGTTTTGAGTGATTGTTCCTTCTTCTTTGCATGGAAAACTCTTACCCTATCCTCAGAATTCAGCCCAAAAATCTCTTTATCACTTTTTCCACTATGGTCTCAGGGAATTTGCACATTCTCTCTCAGAGTATTGATTTGGGGGCTTGTTTCTCCAGTTAATATATAAACTGCACAAATTCAACAATAATTTTGTATTCCTTTTTTAAAATTATTCTTTGTGTCTAGTACAGTGAGTGCAGGGCACTGTCTTGGTTTCCTTAGGCTGCCATAATAAAATATGAAGTAGGTGACTTTAAAGAGCATAAATTTATTGGCTTACAATTGTGGAGGCTAGAAGTTCAAGTCAGGGTAGATTGAGCCCAAGCTATCTGATTTCCAGAGACAGCTGTCACTCTCCTAAGGTCCCTGTAATCTCAGAGAAGCCAACTTTAGGTCTTGATGAAAAGCAGTTGCATGAAGTTCCAAATAGTCATACTAGCTCTCACCTCAAAGTTTTCATTGCTATGACAGAGGGAAAGGGAAAAGGCAGAGTAAGATACAGTGGTCAGAGAAAGGGAAAAGGGAGGAAGGAGAGGGAAAAGAAGAGATATTTGCCCCAAAATGAAGAGTTAGGCTATCCATGATTATGTTGTTATTTTCCCTATTCATCTGATATGATAAATAGCTACTATGAGGAACACCTCAAAGTGTAAATGGCAGCAACAAACTCATACCAATCAATAATCACACTGAATGTAAATGGCCTAAATGCACCAGTAAGGAATGGGAAAAAATACATGACTCATCAATATGCTGTCTGCGAAAGACACACCTTAGACACAAAGATGTAAATAAAATAAAACTTAAAGGATAGGAAAAGATAAGAAAACAGAAACTAAAAAAGGGGAGAAGTGGCAATACTAATCTCCGATAAAAGAGATTTTAAAGCAATCCACTATAAAAGACAAAGAGGGACATTATATAATGATTAAAGGGTCAATCAACCAAGAAGACATAACCATAATAAATACTTACATATCCAATGACAGAACTCAAAAATACATAAAACAAACTCTAACAGCACTGAAGAGACAAATAAACACTTCCACAGTAATACTAGGAGACTTTAACACACCATTCTCAGTGAAGGATAGAACAACTAGAAAGAAACTCAACAAAGACACAGATCTAAATACCACAATCAACCAACTGGACCTCATAGACATATACAAAGCATATCACCCAGCAGAGGCAAAGTACACCTTCTTCAATGCTCATGGATGGTTCTCCAGAATAGACCACATTTTAGGCCACAAAGAAAGGCACAACAAATTCAGAAACACAGAAATAATGCAAAGCATCTTCTCTGATCATAGCACTACCCCCCAAAAAAGTAGAAATCAATAACAGGAAGAGCAAGAAAAAAAAAAAAAAACTCTAATAAATAGAAACTAAATACCACCCTGCTTATAAACTACTGGGTAATAGAAGAAATCAAAGATGAAAACAAAAAATTCCTAGAATCAAATGAGAACAAAAAACACAACATGCCAAAACCTTTGGGACACAAGAAAAGCAGTGCTCAGAGGTCAATTTATAGCAATAAACACACACATCAAAAAAGATGAAAGGACAAAAATAAAAACATTAATCCTAGAACTTGAAGAATTAGAGAGAGGGCATCAAAGAAGCCAGAAGTCAACATAAGAAATGAAATAATAAAAATTAGAGAGGAAATAAATGAAACAGAGAACAGAAAAACGTACAAAGAATCAACAAGACTAAAAGCTGGTTAAGGATTAATAAAATTGACAAACCACTGGCCAAAATGACAAAAGAAAAACAGGAGAAAATGCAAATAACCTGAAGAAGAAATGAGATGGGTGGCCAACATGGCACTATAGACAGAACCACCACGCCACCCCCCTGCACCAAAGACCCAAAAAACTAAATAAAACAGATACAAGCATCAATCCTGGAACCCTAAGCATCAAATGAAGGAATAAAGAACTAGATCAAGCACCAGATGGAATAAGAAACTGACAGAGAACAGAGAATGAGGAGAGCTATGGAGTGGTGGTTCCATACCAGGTAATATGGATAGATTTAGCATCTTGGGCTACAGCCTCAAAGAACTCAAGCAGCGAGTATGGGAAGACAACTTCACAGAGCTCCCAGCAGGAGACTGAGCATCCCTTAACCAGGGCTACACACTTTCCCACTCCCTATTTTTGTTTGCTTTTTTTGTTGCTTTTCTCTTCCTCCCTTCCTTCCTAATCTTTCTCCCACCCAGCTAGTCCCATGTGCTATCCCCTCCCCTTCTTTACAGGCTGTGATGTTTTAGTTTGTTTGCTTTGTTCTTTTTTTTATTTTATTTGTTTGTGTGCATAACAACGATTGTGAGGATGTCTCAGGACTGGGCAGTGTTTCGTTCTGTTGTGCATGGGGTTGCTATGAGTCGGAACTGACTCGACGGCACCTAACAACAACTATATATATACATATTTGGCTTTTTTTTTTTTGGTTACTTTTCTCTCTCTCTCTTCCTTCTCTTTCTCCCACCCAGCTAGCCCCGTGTGCCATCCCCCCCCTTTCTTGACAGGCTATGATTTGCTTTGTTCTTTATTTATTTTGGTTTGTTTTCTCTGTTTGTTTTTTGGCTGCTTGTTCTTTTTCCTCTCTCTCCCTTCCTTCCTTTTCTTTCTCCTGCTTAGCTTGTCCCGTGGGCTATCCCCTCCCCCTCTTGATGTGTTGTGACTTTTTGGTTTGTTTGTTTTGTTCTTCTTGTGTGTGTGTTTCTTCTCTCTCTCTCCTTTCCCTTCTCCTGCCCACCCAGCATTGTGCACCATCCCCACCCCTTCTGAAGGGGCTGTGCTGCACAGCTCAGCTGGAAAATCACTGTGCAAGGCCTCCCAGGGTCTGCATTAACATCGCTGAGTGGCTCCCTCAATGCCACTTTATTTAATCTTTTTTTTTTTGTCTTTTTTTTCCCTATTTTTTGTTGTTATTGTTTCTCCTCTCTCTCTCCCTCCATCCCATTCATGCATCACTGTGTGCCACTCCCAAATTCTTGGTGGGCTGTTCTGTACCACTCAGCTGGAGAGCCTGTGGAACACAACCTCCTTGAGTCTGCATCTCTCCCAAAGGCCAGCTCTCTCAGTGCCATATTTTGCTTTTATTTATCACTTCCCTTCTCCTTTTACTTCTCCCTCCCACCTAGGCCCTTTACTGCCTCTTCCCCTTCCTGACAGGCCCTGCTCTGCTACTCAGCAAGGGGGATATCACCTTGCTGACATCCCAATTCTGCCCTGCTCCCAACAGCCAGTGCACCTACCACCATATTTTGTTGTTGTTGTTTTTATTCGTTTGTATTATTGCTGGTTTCTTCTATTTCCTCTTTCCTTTCTCCTGACCAACTAGCCCATGTGCCTCCCACACTGCTTCTTGACAGGCTGAGCCACATCACTCGGCTAGAGAGCAACCAGCACATGGCCTCGCCATGTCTGCCCCATCCCTACCAACTGAGTTGTACTGCACCTTTTTATTTACTTTCTTCTTTTTATTATATTTTACTTCACTTTTTGCCTTTTTTTATTCTCTTTTTTTGCCTTTGTTTCTCATTCTTCTTTCTATTCTTTCACCTGCCCACTTAGCTCTCCACATCACATCTTCTCATTGCCCTCCCACTTATCTGCATTGTGTACTAAGTGCCACGATCCCAAGCAGTACCAACATGGTCCCCTGGACCTCTCCCTGCACTGCCCGTAGCCTGACCCTGTCACCCCTAGTTTGAATCACAAACTACCAATCCCCACTCTTTCACCCCCACTGGACCCACCCTGCTGCACCATAGCTGAGTAACTAGCCCTGCCCACTTGTACAAGGCAGTGAGAAGAATCATGTCCACCAGCAAACAAGCAATAAAACACCCCAAGCCCATTTTCCCAGACATAAAACAAAACAAAACAAAACAAGCAGGAAGAAACAATCAAACCTACAATCAATAAATGAAGAAAATAATGTCTGAATGTCCCAGAGACAGCTGACAATATCAAGAAAAAAAAAAAAAAAAACAGGAAAGGATGGCTCCAGAAAGCTATCAAATTAAAACACCACATGACCTTCTGCTAGAAGAAAAGGAACTGGAACATCCTGAGAGGAGATTCAGAACTCTAATATTCAGGGTTCTCCAGCAGATGAGGGAGAACACACACAAAAATATGGAAAAAATAGACAAAATCATGGAAAAGACAGACAAAACAATGGAAGAATTCAGGAAAATAATACAGGAACAAAATGTCAAAATAAGCTCAAACCTAGAAATTATACAAAAACAACAATTAGAAATTCAAAAGATAAACAACAAGATTTCTCAAATGGACAGTGCAATAAAACGTTTTAGGAGCAAATTAGAAACAATGGAAGACAGGATAGGCGAAATTGAAGACAAATCCCTGGATACCATTTTGTTTGGGGAAAAAACAGAAAAAAGAATGAAGAAAAATGAAAAAACACTGGAAATGATGTGGGATACAATTAAAAGCAAAACACTCTGAGTGATCAGAGTTTCAGAATGGGGAGAAAATGGAAAACACAAAAAGAATCTTTGAAGATTTGCTGATAGAAAACTTTCCTAATATCGTGAAAGACATAAAGATGACTGTCCATGAAGCCCAACGAAAGCCATATAAGATAGACCCCAAAAGAAGAACATCAAGACGTAGCATAATCACACTCGCTAAAACCACAGACAAAGAAAGAATCCTGAGAGCAGCTCAAGAAAATGAAAAATCACATACAAAAGGGAAGCAATAAGACTAAGCTCTGATTACATGACAGAAACCATGCAAGCAAGAAGGCAATGGGATGACATATATAAAATCTTGAAAGAAGTAACTGCCAACCAAGAATAATATATCCTGCAAAACTCTCACTCAAATATGATGATGAATTATGACATTTCCAGATAAACAAAAATTAAAGGAATACATAAAAACCAAACCAAACTTACAAGAATTATTACAGGGAGTCCTTCGGTTGGAGAACCAACAACATCAGACAATAACCTGAATCTAGCACGTAAGACAGCATCAGCCAGATACCAACCTAGGTAATGAACTCTCAAGGATAAAACAAAACTAAAAAATTGACAACAGGAAACCAGAGACATCAATCTGTAAATGAGAACAATGCCAGAACAAAGAAAGAGGGAATAAATGATGTAGGTATAGAACTTAAAAATGGAGAGGAAGTCAAAGTGTTATCAAGTAATAAAAGACTTAGGAAGAGAGTGGTAAATTTCAAAGTAACCACAAAGAAAGTTAATAAACGTAGTCATCAAAATAAAGAAGAAAAACAGAAAGTCTCAGTAAACATGAACACTACAAAAACGAAAGAAAGAAAGAAGGAAACAAAATACACAGAAAAAAGGAATTCAGCGCAGAAGGGTAAGAGGAACAAAGAAAACATCAGTGCTGCAAAAAAGGACTACAAGATGACAGTAATAAGCTCGCACCTATCAATAATCACACTGAATGTAAATGGCATAAATGTGCCCATAAAGAGACAGAGTCATGGAATGGATTAAAAAAAAAAAAAAACAGGGCCCATCAATATGCTGTCCATAAGAGACACCTTAGAAAAAAAAGGGATAAATTTATTAAAAATCAAAGAGTGGAAAAATATATCAAGCAAACAGCTTCCAAAAAAAGAAGAGGAGTGGTAATACAAATCTCAGATAACATAGACTTTAAAACAAAATCCACCACAAAAGACAAAAAAAGGCATTATATGATGACTAAAGAGACAATCCACCATGAAGACATAATGATAATAAATATCTATGCACCCAATGACAGGGTTCCAAAATACATAAAACAAACTCTAACAGCACTGAAAAGAGAAATTGATAATCTCACAATAACAGCAGAAGACTTCAACATACGACTCTCGATAAAGGACAGAACATCCAGAAAAAACACTCAACAAAGATACAGAAGATCTAAAAGCCACAGTCAACTAACTAGACCTCATACACATATATAGAACACTCCACTCAACAGCAGCAAAGAACACACTCTTTTCCAACACATATGGAATGTTCCCCAGAATAGACCACATCTTAGGCCACAAAGCAACACTCAAAAGAATCCAAAACTTTAAGATAATACGAAGTATCTTCTCAGATCACAATGTCATCAAAGTAGAAATTAGTAACAGGAAGAACAAACAAAAAAATCAAATACATGGAAACTGAATAACACCCTGCTTAAAAACCACCGGGTAATAGAAGAAATCAAAGATAGAATCAAAAAATTCCTAGAATTAAATGAGAATGAAAATACATCATACCAAAACCTTTGGGACACAGCGAAAGCAGTGCTCAAAGGTCAATTTATAGCAATTGGTTTTAAGCAATAGATATACACATCAAAAAAGAAGAAATGGACAAAATCAAAACATTAGCTACACTACTCGAACCAATAGAAACAGAACAGCAAAAGAAGCCCACAGCCACCAGAAGAAAGGAAATAATAAAAATCAGAGCAGAAGTAAGTGAAATAGAGAACAGAAAAACAACAGAAAGACTCAACAAAAGCAAAAGTTGGTTCTTTGAAAGGAACAAAATCGACAAACCACCCGCCAAATTCACGAAAGAAAAACAGGAGAGGATGCAAATAAACCAAATAAGAAATGAAATGGGGAACATTACAGCAGACCCAAGTCAAATAAAAAGGATCATAACAGAGTACTATGAAAAAGTATACTCCAACAAATATAAAAACCCAGAAGTAACGGACAAATTTCTAGAAACACACTACCTACCAAAACTAACACAAACTGAAGTTGAAAATCTGAATAGACTCATAACAAGAGCTTGAAAAGGTAAAAAAAAAAAAAAAAAAAAAAAAAACTCCCAACAAAAAAAAAGCTCTGGCCCAGATGGCTTCACTGGAGAATTCTATCAAACATTCAGAGAAGAGCTTACACCAGTACTACTAAAACTATTTCAGAAAGTAGAAAAGGAAGGGATACTTCCTAATTCCTTCTATGAAGCCAGCATAACCCTCATACAAAAACCAGGCAAAGTCACCACACAAGAGAAGAAAATTACAGACTGATATATCTCATGAATATAGATGCAAAAAATTCTCAACAGAAGTCTAGCCAATAGAATTCAGCATCATATCAAAAAAATAATACACCACAACCAAGTGAGATTCATACCAGGTATGCAAGAATGGTTCAACATTAGAAAATCGATCAACATAATCCACCACATAAATACAATGAAAGAATCACATGATCATCTCAATCAAGACAGAAAAGACATTAGTGATAAAAACCCCCAATAATATAGATATAGAAGGGAAATATTTTTTTTAATAAAGCACATCTGTACAAAACCAACAGTCAACATCATTCTGAAAATATCCCCCTTGAGAACAGGAACAAGACAAGGATGCCCTTTATCACCATTTCTATTTAACATTATGCTGGAATTCCTAGCTAGAGCAATAAGATAACAAAAAGAAATAAAGGGCATCCAAATTGGTAAGGAAGAAGTAAAACTGTCCCTATTTGTGAATGATATGATACTACACGTAGAAAACCCCAAAGACTTCGCAAGAAAACTACTGGAACTAATAGAAATATTCAGCAGTGTAGCAGGATACAAGATAAAAATACAAAAATCAGTTGGGTTCCTGTACACCAGTAAGGAGAACTATGAAAAGGAAATCAGGAAAACAATACTACTTATAATATCCCCTAAAAAAATAAAAATACTTAGGAATAAATTTAACTAGGGATGTAAAGACCTATACAAGCACAACTACAAAACACTACTGCAAGAAACCAAAAAAGAGCTACATAAAGGGAAAAACATACCATGCTCATGGATAGGTAGACTCAACATTGTGAAAATGTCAATTCTACCCCCTCAAAAAAAAAAAAAAAAAAAAAGGCAATGTATAAATACAATGCAATCTCAATCCAAATACTAACAACATGGAAAAACTAATCATTAACTTTATATGGAAAGGGAAGAGGCCCCAGATAAGTAAAGCACTATTGAAGAAGAATGAAGTAGGAGTACTCATACTACCTGACCTCAGAACCTACTGTACAACTATGGTAGCCAAAACAGCCTAGTACTGGTACAACAACAAACACATTGACTAATGGAACAGAACTGAGAACACAGATGTAAATCCATCCTCCTATGGTCACCTGTTCTTCAACAAAGGCCCGAAGTCCATCAAAAGGGGAAAAGATAGTCTTTTTAACAAATGGTGCTGGCAAAACGGGATATACCTCTCCAAAAAAACAAAACAGGACCCATTCTTCACACCATACACAAAAATTAATTCAAAATGGATCAAAGACCTAAGTATGAAACCAAAAGCTATAAAAGTCATAGAAGAAAAAATAGGGTCAACACTAGAGGCCCTAATACACTGCATTAACAGGATACAAACCATAAATAACAATACACAAACACCAGAAGTTAGATAACTGGAATCTTCTAAAAATTAAACACTTATGCTCATCAAAAGTCTTCACCAAAACAGTAAAAAGAGAGCCTACAGACTGGAAAAAAAATGGCAATGAAAAATCCAACAAAAATCTTATCTCTAAAATCTATAGGAAAATCCAACTCCTCTACAACAAAAAGACAAATAACCCAATTTAAAAAAGGGACAAAGGATATGAACAGACACTTCATTAAAGAAGACACTCAAATGGCTAATGAATACACTAGGAAATGCTCATGATCACTAACCATTAGAAAAACGCAAATCAAAACCATAATGAGATAACATTTCACCCCTACGTTACTGGCACAAATTAAAAAAAAAAAACATAAAATAACAAGTGTTAGAGAGTCTGGGGGGAGATTGGAACACTTATGCACTACTGGTGGGAATGCGAAATGGTACAACCATTTTGGAAAATGATATGACACTTCCTTAAAAAGCGAGAAATATAAATACCATACGATTCAGCAATATCACTCTTAGAAATATATCCTAGAGAAATAAGAGCTGTCATATGAATAGGCATATGCACACCAATGTTCGTTGCAGCATTTTTCATAATAGCAAAAAGATGTAAACAACTCAGGTGTCCATCAACAGGTGAATTGATAAAGAAACTATGGTACATACATAATCGTTAAAGAACAATGATGAATTTGAGAAGCATCTTACAACATAGATGAATCTGGAGGGCACTGTGCCAAGTGAAATAAATCAATCACCATAGGACAAATATGGTATGAGACCACTACTACAAAAGCTCATTAAAAGGTTTGCACAACAGAAGAAACAATCTTTGATGGTTAGAGGGAGGGGAGGGATGAGAATGGAAAAACACTAAACAGACAATAGATAAGTGGTAGCTTTGGTGAAGGGTAAGACAGTACACAATACTGGGGAAGCAAGCACAACTGGTACAGAGCAAGGTCATGGAAGCTCAATAGACACATCCAAACTCCCTGAGGGAACAAATTACTGAGCTGAGGGCTGTGGGGATCATCGTCTCAGGGAACACCTAGCACAATTGGCCAAACATATTTTATTGAAAAAAAAACTTCTACATTCTACTTTGGTGAGTAGCATCCGGGGTCTTAAAAGCTTGTGAGCAGCCATCTAAGATACTCCACTGGTCTCATCCTGTCTGGAGCAAAGGAGAAAGAAGAAAACCAAAGACACAAGGGAAAGACTAATTCAAAGGACTAACAGACCGCAACTTCCACAGCCTCCACCAAACTGAGTCCAGCAGAACTAGATGGTGCTCGGCTACCACTACTGACTGTTCTGACAGGGATCACAATAGAGGTTCCTGGAGAGACCTGGAGAAAATGTAGAACAAAATTCTATCTCACCAAAAAAAAAAAAAAAGACCAAATTTACTGGTCTGACAGAGTCTAGAGAAATCCTAAGAGTATGGTGCCTGGACACCCTTGTAGCTCAGTAATGAAGTCACTGCTGAGGTTCACCCTTCAGCCAAATATTGTATGGGCTCATAAAACAAAATGAAACTAAATGGGCACATCAGCCCAGGGGCAAGGATGAGAAGGCAGGAACGAACATGAAAGCTGATGATGGAGAACCCAAGGTCAAGAAGGTGAGAGTGTTGATGTGTTGTTGGGTTGGCAACCAATATCACGAAACAATATGTTTATTAATTGTTTAATGAGACAATTGTTTGCTTTGTAAACTTCATCTAAAGTACAATAAAAAAAGTTTTTAAAAATCAAATAATGTATTGCATTGGGCAAATCTGCAGCAAAAGGCCTTTTTAAAGTTAAAAAGCAAAGATGTCACTTTAAGGACTAAGGTGTGCCTGACCCAAGCCATAGTGTTTTCAGTCGCCTGATATTCATGTGAAAGCTGGACAATGAATAAGGAAGACCAAAGAAGAATTGACACCTTTGAATTGTGATGTTGGCGAAGAATATTGAATATACCATGGGCTTCCAGAAGAACGAACAAATCTGTCTTGGAAGAAGGACGGCCAGAACGCTAATTAAAAGCAAGAATGGTAAGACTTGGTCTCACATGCTTTGGACATATTATCAGGAGGGACCAGTCCCTGGAGAAGGCCATCATGCTTGTTAAAGTAGAGGGTCAGGAAAAGAGAGGAAGACCCTCAAGGAGGTGGATTGACACAGTGGCTGCAACGATGGACTCAAGCATAACAATGATTGTGAGAATGGCACAGAACTGGACAGTATTTTGCTCTGTTGTATGAGTCATAACCAACTCCACAGCACCTAACAACAACAATTGTAGTCCACCAACTGCCCTTTATTCAAAATTTCTGAAGGCAGAGTGGATATTTATATAAGAAATTCCCAGCTGCCTCTTGCCATTGCCCCTATCCTTCCTTTTACCCTGTGCACAACGTAGAGAAGTCTAATGGAAAGATTTAAAAAAAAAACCTCTATATTGTTGCACTAATCTGAGAAACAGTTTGAATCCATATTGAATGATGGTCATGTCAGTTAAGCATGCTTTTGCACTTTGTCAGGATAACAGCTGTGTTATATACTTACAATTTTGAATTTATTTATACATTTTCAGTTGTTGTTGTTAGGTGCCTTCGAGTTCATTCCAACTCATAGGGACACTATGCACAACAAAATGAGACACTGCCCGGTCCTGTGCCATCCTCACTATTGTTGCTATGCTTGAGCCCATTGTTGCAGTCACTGTGTCAACCCATCTCATTGAGGGTCTTCTTCTATTCCGACGACCCTCTACTTTACCAAGCATGATGTCTTTCTCCAGGGACTGGTCTCTCCTGATAACATGCCCAAATCATGTGAGACAAGTTCTTGCCATCCTCACTTCTAAGGAGCATTCTGGCTGTACTTCCAAGACAGATTAGTTCATTCTTCCGGCAGTTCATGGTATGTTCAATATTTTTTGCCCACACCATAATTCAAAGTATCAATTCTTCTTTGGTCTTCCTTATTCATTGTCCAGCTTTTGCATACATATGATGTAATTGAATATACCATGGCTTGGGTTAGGCTACTTAGTCTTCAATATAACACCACTACTCTTTCACTTTTTAAAGAAATCTTTTGCGGCAGATTTGCCCAATGCAATGCATCATTTGATTTCTTGGCTGCTGCTTCCGTGGGTATTGATTATGGATCCAAGCAAAACGAAATCCTTGACAATTTCAATATTTTCTCTGTTCATCATGATGTTGCTTATTGGTCCAGTTGTGGGGATTTTTGTCTTCTTTATGTTAAGGTGTAATACACACTGAAGGCTGTGGTCTTTGGTCTTCTTTAATAAGTGCTTCAATTCCTCTTCACTTTCAGGAAGCAAGGTTGTGTCACCTGCACATCGCAGATAGTTAATGAATCTTCTCCAATCCTGATGCTGCATTCTTCTTCATGTAGTCCAGCTTTTAAAATTATTTGCTCAACATGTAGTAGATATGCTTATTTTTAATTTTTGGCCCCCAATGTTCATTATCTCTGTGGGTAGAATTAATTCAAGTTGAAATTTGGGTTATAATCTTAGCTCAGCAGGAGTTTTTAAAAATGGAAATTATCACTTTTATTCTGAAAATTGAACTACTAATGAAAAAGTTGGAGATAGGATTTTTTTGGATCGAGACATTGTTGGTTGTTAATGTAATGAAATATCCAGCCTGAATGCTAGAGCCTAATCTTAGCTTTTAATTTCAATTTAATTTGTATTAAAAGAGCCAATAGATGAGAAAAGCATATTAACAAAAATGGTCTAATTTGATCCAAGATAATTTGATAATGTTCTTTGCATTTCCTCCAATTTGTGATATCATACTTATAATCCTTGACAAAAGTCTCTTTCACTCTTTTAATAATTTTAGTGATCTCATTTCAGTGGATGCATACATTTATAATTCTCTGTGCAATATTTATTTCAACTATTTTAGGAGCCTTTTTATTAAACTCTCCTTTTTATTTTTTCATAGTGCACCTTTTTAATGACAAAAGCAATGAATAGTCACTGACCCAAAACGCACAGTGTTATCTCACACACCTTTGTCTCTCTGACCTCATCTCTGCTATTCTCTTCCTCACTCAATCTCTCCCAGCCACACTGGACTCTTGACAGTCTGTTAACCATGATAGGTATGCATCTAACTCAAAGCCTTTGAACTTTACTCTTCTCTGGGTCTGCAATACTTTTAACCAAGATATCTTTTAGGGCATTTCCTACATTTCTTTTAGGTCTTTTATAATTTATTGCCTTCTCAAGGTAGTCTTCTCTGTCCACCTTATTTAAAATAGCACCACAACAACTCTACTGCCTGGACTCCCTATCCCCCTTCCTGGATTTATTTTTTCTACAAAGAACTGATAATCACATGATCGTAATCATGGTAGTCATTTGTTCAGATATATCAGGGCTGGAATTTTATCTGTTTATGTCACTGTTAATATTGCCAGCATCTGGAACAGTGCCTTGATATACTAGCTGAATTAATTAATGATCATACAATATATTTCAAAATGCAGAAAAGCATAGAGAAGAAAATAAGGTATTCACAACCTCACAACTTGGAAATAACCATTGCAGTCATTTGTTGCATATTTTTATACACACACCTTAATACACATATACATATAGTAGTAAAGATAAAGTGGTGGTAGTTTTAATAGTAATAGTTGTTGTCGTTAGGTGCTCTCAAGTTGGTTCTGGCTCACAGAGACACTAGATACAGCAGAAGAAAACACTGCCCAGTCCTACACCATCCTCATGATCATTCTTATGTTTGAGCCCATCGTTGCACCCACTGTGTCAATGCATGTCCTTGAGGGTGTTCCTCTTTTTTTCTGACCCTCTACTTTACCAAGCATGATGTCTTTCTCCAGGGACTAATCCATCCTGACAACATGTCCAAGTATGTGAGATGAATTCTCGTCATCCTCACTTCTAAGGAGCACTCTGGCTGTGCTTCTTCCAATACAGATTTGTTCATTCTTTTGGCAGTCAACATTCTTCCCCAACACCATAACTCAAAGGTATAAATTTTTTGGCATTCTTCCTTATTCACTGTCCAGCTTTCACATACTTATGAGGTCATTGAAGACACCATGGCTTGGGTTAGGCACACCTTAGTCCTTAAAGTGACATCTTTGCTTTTTAATACTTTAAAGAGTTCTTTTGCAGCAGATTTTCCCAATGCAATGCATTCTTTGATTTCTTGACTGCTGCTTTCATGGGAGCTGATTGTGGATCCAAGTAAAATGAAATCCTTGGAAATTTCAATCATTTCCCCATTTATCATGATGTTGCTTACTGGTCCATTTGTGAATATTTTTGCTTTATGTTGTGGTGTAATCCATACTGAAGGCTGTAGTCTTTGATCTTCATCAGGGAGTGCTTCAGGTCCTCTTCACTTTCAGCAAGAAAGGTTGTGTCATATGCATAATGCAGGTTGTTAATGAGTCTTCCTCCAATCCTGATGCCCCATTCTTCTTCATATAGTCCAGCTTCTCGATTATTCCCTAAGCATACGGATTGAATAAGTATGGTGAAAGGATACAACCCTGATGCACACCTTTCTGGATCTTAAATCACACAGTATCCCCTTGTTCTGTTCGAAGAACTGCCTCTTGATCTATGTTCCAGTTCCTCATGAACACAATTAAGTGTTATGGAATTCCCATTCTTTGCAATGGTATCCATAATTTGTTACGAACCACACAGTCAAATGCTTTAGCATAGTCAATAAAACATAGGTAAACGTCTTTCTGGTATTCTCTGCTTTCAGCCAGGATCCACCTGACATCAGCAATGATATCCCTGTTCCAAGTCCTCTTTTGAATCCAGCTTGAACTTCTGGAAGTTCCCAGTCAATGTACTGTTGCAATCACTTTTAAATGATCTTCAGAAAAATTTTACTTGTGTGTGATATTAATGATATTGTTGGATAATTTCCACATTCTGTTGAATCACCTTTTTTTGGAATAGGCCTAAATATGTAATATAGTAGTAGTGTTATTAATATTTGTTGGCACTTCAATCATAACATATATAATACTATTTGTTACCTTGTTTTTCTCACTTAGAATATATAAAATGACTTCCATGAAAAAGGTGGCCTTCATTCAAGTGACCAGCCACCCACCTAAACACTGCTTCCATTAGCCATAGCTATTGCTATGCAATAAATTATGCCAAAATTTAGTGAGTTTTCAAATCTCTGTCTCCGTCTTTACGTGGTGTTCTACTCTCTGTATCTGTGTCTCTGTGTCCAAATTCCTCTCTTCTTGTAATGACACCAGTCATATTAGATTTAGTTTGTTATTGCTGTTGTAGGGTGCCATCAGGTTATTTCTGACTGATAGTGAAACTATGTAAAACAGAAGGAAACCTGCACCCGCACTTGTTATGTTTGAGCTCATTGTTGCAGCCATTGTGTCAGTCCATCTCGTTGAGGGTCTTTCTTCCTCTTTTTCGATGACCTTCTACTTTACCAAGCATGATGTCCTTATCCAGGGACTGACCCCCCTAACAACATGTGCAAAGTACGTGATATGAAGTCTTGCCATCCTCACTTCCAAGGAGCTCTCTGATTGTATTTCTTCCAAGACAGATTTGTTCCTTCTCCTGGCAGTCCATGGTATAGTCAATATTCTTCACCAACACCATAATCAAAGACATCAATTCTTCTTCAGTTTACCTTATTTATTTATTTATTTATTGTTCAGCTTTCACATGCGTATGAGGTGATTGACAATACCATGGCTTGGGTCAGGTGCGCCTAAGTTCTGAAAGTGATAACTTTACTTTTTAACAATTTAAAAAAGACTTTCGCAGCATATTTGCCCAATGAGATACGTCAGTCAAAGGTCAAGGTCATATTTTCACTCTCCTGGACTTGCTCTGATTTTCTTCAGTTTCAGCTTGAACTTGCATATGAGCAATTGGTGGTCTGTTCCACAGTTGGCCCCTGGCCTTGTTCTGACTGATGATATTGAGCTTTTCCATCGTCTCTTTCCACCAAAAAAAAAAAAAAACCAAACCCGTTGCCATTGAGTCGATTCCGACTCATAGCAACCCTATAGGACAGAGTAGAACTGCCCCATATGGTTTCCAAGGAGAGCCTGGTAGATTCGAACCACTGACCTTTTGGTTAGCAGCTGTAGCTCTTAACCACTATGCTACCAGGGTTTCCTCTCTTTCCACAGATGTAGTCAATTGTAGTGAATTTGATTTCTGTGTGTTCCATCTGGCAAGGTCCACATGTATAGTCTCCATTTATGTTGGTGAAAGAAGGTACTTGCAATGAAGAAGTTATTGGTCTTGCAAAATTCTATCATTCGATTTCTGGCATCGTTTCTACCACCAAGGCCATATTTTCCAACTACTGATCCTTCTTCTTTGTTTCCAACTTTCGCATTCCAACCAGTTGTAATTATCAATGCATCTTAATTGCATGTTTGATCAATTTCAGACTGCAGCAGCTGATAAAAATCTTCCATTTCTTCATCTTTGGTACTAGTGGTTGGTGCATAAATTTGAATAATAGTCATATTAACTGGTCTTCCTTGTAGGTGTATGGATATTATCCTATCACTGACAGGGTTGTACTTCAGGATAGATCTTGAAGTGTTCTTTTTGACGATGAATGCGGTACCATTCCCAGCATAGTAGACTATATGATTGTCCCATTCAAAATGGCCAATACCAGTCCATTTCAGCTCACTAATGCCTAGGATATTGATGTTTATGCGTTCCATTTCATTTTTGACAATTTCCAATTTTCCTAGATTCATACTTCGTACATTCCAGGTTCCAGTTATTAATGGATGTTTGCAACTGCTCAACAACAACAACAGCTTCCATGGGCGTTGATTGTGGATCCAAGTACGATAAAATCCCTGAAAATGTCAATCTTTTCTCCATATAATTATGTTTCTTATTGGTCTACAAAAAAAAAAAAAAAAGCTATGTTTCTTATTGGTCTGGTTGTGAGGATTTTTGTTTTCTTTATGTTGAGATATAATCCATATTGAATGCTGTGGTCTTTGATCTTCATCAATAAGTGATTCAAGTCCTCTTTGCTTTCATCAAGCAAGGTTGTGTCATCTGAATAACACAAGTCGTTAACGAGTCTTCCTCCAATCCTGATGCCACATTCTTCTTCATATAGTCCAGCTTCTCGGATTATTTGCTCAACATACAGATTGAATAACTATGGTGCAAGATACATCTCTGATGCACATCTTTCCTGACTTTAAACCTGGATTATCCCCTTGTTCTGTTTGAACAACTGCCTTTTGGTCTATGTACAGTTTCCAAATGAATATAATTAAATATTCTGGAATTCCCACTCTTCCCAATGTCATCCGTAACTTGTTATGATCTACACAGTCCAATACCTTTGCATAGTCAATAAAATACAGATAAACATCCTTCTGGTATTCTCTGCTTTCGGCCAAGATCTATCTGACAACAGTAATGATATATATCCCTAATTCCGTATCTTCTTCTGAATTTGGCTTGAATTCTGGAAGTTCCCTGTGGATGTACTGCTGCAATGGCTTTTAAATGATCTTCAGCAGGTGGTATATAGTCAAGGTTGTATTTTGGCTCTTGTGGGCTTGCTGTACTATTCTTCATCTTCAATTTGTACTTGCATATGAGCAATTGATGGTCTGTTCTGCTGTCCAAACCTGGCCTTGTTCTGACGAATGATATTGAGCTTTTCTATTGTCTCTTTCCATAGATGTAGTTGATTTGATTCCTGTGTTTTCTATCCAGCGAAGTCCACATGCATACTTGCCGTTTAAGTTACTGAAAAAAGGTATTTGCAATGAAGAAGTCGTTGGTCTTGAAAAATTCTATCATGCGATCTCTGGCATCATTTCTATCACCAAGGCCGTATTTTCCAAATACCATCCTTCTTCTTTGTTTTTAGCAGATTTAATGCCCACCTTAAGCAATAAAATCTCATTTTAACTTCATTATATCTGAAATGATGCCTTTTCCAAATAAAATAACACTTACAGGTACTGGGATTAGGGCTTTAATGCTTCTTTTCGGAGGACACAATTCAATATGTATCACTATCTAAGAATAAGCCTAAGAAGACATGTACACTTTATGAAGACACTTTTTAAACTTTATTAAGGGCATAAAATATACCAAAATTGAGAAAAAATACCTATTCTGCGATGGGAAAACAACATTATAAGCAAGTCGGTTTTCCCAAAAAATTATCCATAAATTAAATTTATTTGTAATGAAAACAATCCATAAAATTATTTTAATAGAATTTATCAAGCTTATTTTTGAGCAGTTTTTAGTAGAAACAAGAATGTACAAGAACAAACGGGAAAATTTTTGTAAAGAAACACAAAAAAGGGATTTTCCATAACAGGTATAAAAAATATAACCAAAAAAACCAAACCCATTGCTGTTGAGTCGATTCTGACTCCTAGTGACCCAATAGGACAGGGTATAACTGCCCCATAGGGTTTCCAACGAGTGGCTGGTCGATTCCAACTCCCAATCTTTTGGTTAGCAGCTATAGTTCTTACCCACTGCACCCCCAGGGCGCCATGAAAAAAAAACTATAGTAATGAAGTTTTGGGAAAAGAGTTTGGTATTAATGCAAATAAAAGCAGATCAGTTGATAGAATAATCAGAAGTGGATATTCCAATATATGGATATGTAAGTTAAAAAATGCATTTCAAAGCAAAGGAAAAAGTGAACTGTACAGTAAATGATATAGACAATAAGATGTCCATTTAGGAAAAAATGAGGATAGGTACTCTTACAATATATTGTTGTGGTTGTTAGGTGCCGAGGAGTCAATTCTTTATATACATACACACTAATAATACATTTTCGAATATTTGTATCTAGTAATAAAGAAACTAGAAGACAGTGTAGAAGAATAGTTTCATAATTTAGAGTAGGTGATCTTCCTCAGATATAGGACGAAAAAATTAACAGAATGATGCAACAAATTTATATGCTATAATTAAGGGCTGTGAAAAATATATGGAAAAATATTTGAAGCATATTTAACAGACAGATTAGACTGATATTCACAATATATAAAAGTTCCTGTAAATTAATGAGGCTAAGAATACATCAGTTTATTGGCAATTCATAGATTATAAAAAAAGGCCAATAAACATAAAAGATGCTCAATCGTAGTAATCACCAGATAATTCTAAGTTAAAGTAACAGTAAAATCTTGTTTCTTATCCACCAAACAGGAAAATATTAAAAGATTTGTATTTCAAGGTTTATTTTTAGCGAGGATGAATGGCATATCTATACACTGATTTATGAAGCATATTTTGGAAAACCCTTTTTGGAAATTAATTGGTATGCAAGGCAAATTTTCATGCCCTTTGGTCAAAAAATTCCACATCTAGGGAAGACAGTTTCATGGTAATAATGTAGACTCTGTAGCCAGATTGCTTGGGTTCTAATCCTGGCTCTACCATCTAATAAATGAGCTATGTTAATGTCTATAGAACACTTATAACAATAACTAGCATAAGTATTGTAAGTATTGGGTATTATATTCTAAAGAAACAACTGCACTTAATAACTCACATTACTGAGAGTTTAGAAATTACCAGCCACTTTTCTACACATATGATAACATTAAGTCACAGAAAACACTATTACGTACTACTATTATTATCTCAGAGCCCTGGTGGCGCAGTGGTTAAGAGCTACGGCTGCTAACCAAAACGTTGGCAGTTCAAATCCACCAGCTGCTCCTTGGAAACCCTATGGGACAGTTTTACTCTGTTCTATAGGGTCACTATGAGTCAGATTGACTTGACGGCAATATCTTTTTTTTTAATTATTTATTATTATCTTAGGAGCACTGGTGGCACATTGGTTAAAAGCTCAGCTGCTAACCAAAAAGTCAGCAGTTCGAGTCCAGCAGCCACTCCTTGGAAACCCTATGGTGCAGTTCTATCCTATCTATCCTTTAGGGTCACTATAAGCCTAAATAAACTTGATGGTAACAGGTCTTTTGTATTATTATCTTGATTTTATAGATGATTAAGGAGAAAGGCAAACTTATCCAAGGA
Organism: Loxodonta africana; assembly: GCF_030014295.1. Lineage (NCBI taxonomy): Eukaryota > Metazoa > Chordata > Mammalia > Proboscidea > Elephantidae > Loxodonta > Loxodonta africana. The sequence goes on from NC_087369.1 coordinate 111,183,575, forward strand.
CAGACAGTAAAGAAGTCACAGGGCCAGAGTTTGAACCTAGGCTCCAGGACCTTCATTCTGAGAAACTATACTACACTGAGTAGAGGTACTTATCTGTTGTGATGGTTAAGGTTTGTGTCAATTTGGCTGGGCCATGATTCTCAGTGGTTTGGCAGTTATGATGTAGTTTGGCAGTTATGTAATGATGAGATCTGCTACGAGCAGCCAATCAGTTGAAAGGGAATTTCCTTGTAGGTGCCTCCAATATATAAATGGATGTTCCAGCAAGGACCTCACTCTGGGTCCTGCATCCATCTATCATCATCTGACCTCCTGTTCTTGGGACTTGAGCTACCAGCTTCCTGATGATCTTGGGTTCACTGGCTTCAACAGCCTTTGAGCCAGAGGTCTGCCATCTGATCTGCCAATCTTGGCTTTCTTATCCCCTGTGGGTACATGAGTCAGGAGAAGTTTCCAGCCTGATGCCTAATCCACGGACTTGGGACTTGCCAGCTTCCACCACTGTGTGACCATTTCCTTGAGATAAATGTCTCCCTTCCTCTCCCTCTCTCTATATGTGTGTATATGTATACACACACACATAAATGCTTCACTGATTTTACTTCTCTAGAGAATCCAGCCTAAGACACCTGTGTATGTAAATATGTAGAAAACAGATCTGAGGGATACCCAATTATCCCAACACAATTTATTGGGTAATCCAAACTGTTAATTACTATCACTGGTGAGTGAAGTGGGAGTTGGGGAAAGGTGGCAATAAGGGATTTTCATATTTTACATTAAAAGCTTATGATTTGCCTGAATCTTCTACAAGGATAATGTATTTGCTGATGTTTCTTATAATAAAAATACATAAGGCAACTATTGTTCATGATCTCAAAGAAATTAAGAAAAAAATAGTTCTTTGAAGTAAAATCTTACAGAAGATTCAGGTGAGAAACAAATTGACAAAGTTCAAGAAATACATTAAGAGCCTTTAAAACCCTTTCAAAAATTAATGCCATATTTCCAACAGAAAAAACAATAGACAATGCTTAAAATTTAGACAGTGGTATTGAGAACCGACTTGAAAAAAACAGCACGCAATTTTATGATTTAGAGAAAAATACATATGAAAGACAGAGGGGATACGATATATGCAAATTCATGTTCCTAAAGAGGTTGTTGTTGTTAGCTGTTGTGGAGTCGGTGCTCAACTCATGGTGACCCCATGACAAAAAGAAAGAAACACTGCCCAGTCCTGCACCACCGCCATGATGGGTTGGGGATTAGACCATCATGACTCAATAGGGTTTTCATTGGCTGATTTTTGGAAGTAGACCTCCAGGCATTTCTTCCTAGTCCATCTCAGTCTGGAAGCTCAGCTGAAACCTGTTCAGCAACATAGCAACCTGCAAGCCTCCACTGACAGTCAGGTGGTTGCTGTATATGAAGTGCATTGGCAGGCAATGAAACACTGGAGAGGTACCAAACAAACAGATGAAAAAGAAGAAAACTTTCCTGACTTACTGGAGACCTGAAACTTAAGATCACAAGACCCTGATTAAGTCAGGAAAAATTTAATATAGAATGATTATCACCAAGATACATTTTGGTGAAGTTATTACTTCAGGGGTAAAAAAGAATACCATGAGAATGAGGACAAAATTATAATCAGGATATCACCAATGAGATTTAAAATAATAGCAATAAAAAGAACCACACATACAATAGGCAGGCTTCAGACTTCTCTAGAAGAAATTTCAGTGTTAGAATGAGACAATTCTACAATGTCTTTGAAAGCAGAAATTGTGATCTCTGAATTTTATGCTCAGCAAGTTATCTTTATACCACCCAGTGCCAGTTATCTTTATAGTAAAAGAGAAATAATACAAAAATTATGAAACACACAAGATCTCAGAGGAGATAGAACCCTAATTAAGGACAAACTCCAGAAAACAATGAGCTAAATGTAGAAGCTATGATAAAAGTAGTGATAATGAACATCAAATTGGTTTAAATATAGAACTAAGACTAAATATCTGTGAAATTATTGTTATAGAAAAATATAAAAATACTTTAAACCACAGAAAAGTATTAAAAAAAAAACCCAAGCCCATTGCCATCGAGTCAATTCCGACTCATAGCGACCCTACAGGACAAAGTAGAACTGCCCCCACAAGGTTTCCAAGGAACACCAGGTAGATTCCAACTGCCGACCTTTTGGTTAGCAGCCATAGCTCTTAACTACTACGCCACAAGGGTTTCCACAGAAAAGTAGGAATGATAAATCAATAATAAAAATCAGGAGATATAATGGATGAAGAGGTGGAGGGTTATGTAACCTGAATTCCTCAGTTTTGATACTGCTTAATCCTGCTAAATTAAATAATAGAAAAATAATTTTTCAATATTGATCAATAGAAGAATAAGATAAGCCAATTAAAATCAAGTGGTGGAAGAAATTGATGTCCACTAATATCCTCAACTTTTATGACAGGAACTGCCCCATAGTGTTTCCAAGGAATGGAAACATTTTGGTTATGGTTAGCAGCCATAGCTCCTAACCACTATGCCACCAGAGCTCCATTTGATAATAATAGAAGAACTGCAAACAATAAGATAATCCAATTAAAATCAAGTGGTGGAGGAAGTTTATGTTATTAATATCCTCATTTTTTATGATGGGATATCAATAAATAACCTCTCAAAGATTTCAACACAGAATATAAAATCTATGGTAGTGTAATGAAAACTTACAAAAGCAGAAGCAATACAACAGCAAAACAGAAACCAAATAAAAAAAAATAAAAGTGCATTAAAAACAGAAAGCATACTATAAATAAGATAAAATAAAAAGACTGACCATCTATATCTATAAGTATTAAGAGGATACACTCACCTATTAAAAGAACGAGACAGTCATAGTCCACAGACAAGAAATATGTAGCACAAGGTGTCTCAGAATGGCTCAAAGTAAAATGATGGGCAAATACAGACAAACGAATTAAAGCAGTAAAAACAGAGGTTGCCCACAAACACAAATTTGAATTCGGGGCAAGAATCATGACATGAGACAAATAACATTTTACAATAATGAAGAAAAAAAAATGCACAGCGAATATTTGTCAGGAATCTGCAGCAAACAAAAGAACATAAAAAATCCATAAAGCAAAGATTGCAGAAAATAGAAGAAACATATAGAAACACAATCATACTATTAAACTTTAAATCATCTCAGTTCAAGAAAAATTCAGTCAAAAATAAGGAAATTCAGGATCTAAGTAACTATGAATCAGATAAGTCAAAACAGGTTATGTCTAACTTTATACCTTGAAAGCTGGGGCTACACCTTGTTTCTGAGTGTGCATTAAAAATTAACAAAAATAGATCATGGCACACGCCACAAAGAAAATATCAACAAATTACAACAAGTATAAATAGCACCCACCATTATTCTCTGACCAACATGTGATAAAACTAGAAAAAAGAGAAAACCCCAGGCATCTGGAAATCAAATAAGCAAACCCTTCTCAGTATATATTTTTATGCAAAGAGAAAATAAGTGAAAAAGAAGACTGTGTACAAAATATCATAAGAAAGTTTGATTTTTCTTTGATATGATGTTGAATGTTTAATAGAACTTGCTTATGAAAGCATTTGGGTTTGGCATCATTTGAAGGAAGAGTTATAAGCTCTGTTGTGATTACAAACTACCCCCCAAAACTTCCTTTTTTAAATCAGGAGTAGGCTATGGGTTTCAGCGGTGCCTATCGGTAGGCTGAAGCCCGTGTGTCTTTTCATCGCAGAGATGATGGTTGAAGTAGGCACCCCTATATGGGATATACACATCCTCAAAGCAGAGAAGGGCAGGAGAGCTGGTGAAGTCATGATCCTCTTACATCTTCTGCTCATGTGGACCACATGTCATCTCTACTCGCATTTCATTAGCTAAAGAATGACACTTGGCCAAGCCCAAAGGCAAAAAGGTGGGGACAAATACTCTCCCACTAGAGGTACAGCAAGCACTGTGGGTGAGAATGTGTAATCTTATGTACACAGCAGAAGGTGGGGAACTGAAAAATTTCAGATGATAATACAATCTACCACAGTGTCACAGAATTTTGATATGATTTTCTGTTTAGTCTATGGTTCTTAGTATAGCTGTATTTTTCTAATTCATCACAAATCATCTTTGGTGACTTATCTATAGTTCCGGAAAACACCTATTTCATCCCAAAATATAAAGTTTTCCCTAGTCGCATAACTTTTAATCTCTTCCAAATTTACAGGTACATCCCCTTTCTCATCTTAATGTTTTGTATTTGTATTATGTCTGCTTTATTTCTTGGCTAGATTTGATAGTTTTTTTTTTTTTTTCCTATTGTACTGGTCTAATCTGAGAACCAATTTGTAGTTTTGCTTACCAGTTATCTGAAAACTATTTCAAATTCATAAATCTATGCTTTCATCTTAACTAATTGCTTTTCCAGTTTTATTTTGCTTTATGTTGTTGCTTTTTACAACTTCTTGATAAAATCCTCATTTAATTAATTTCCAGTCATCACTATTTAATATAACCAATAATTTTCCTTTTACTAGAGATTTAGCCACATCAAGCATAACAATGATTGTGAGGATGGTGCAGGACCGGGCAGTGTTTCATCCTGTTGTACACAGGGTCGCTGTGAGTTGGAGCTGACTCAAAAGCACCTAACAATAATAACATAGGCTTCTAACTGTGGTCAATTTCTAAATGGTCTGTTTTGATTTACTCTTTGGCCCCAAGTTATTTAAACGAGCATTTTTATTTTCATGTATTTCATTTTTAGTATTAGTTTTTGTTATTTCATATTCTTAATGTCCACGAAGTGTACTATTCAGTCACTGCATCTGCTCCCGAGGGTAACCTGTATCCTGAAGAATGACATCGTCAATTCATTTTGCATGAAATATCTTCTTTTTGGTTTTTGTTTTTTTTTTTTAATCTCTTTTCACATTCTATCTGTGATAGCTAATTTTAGGTGTCAACACAGGCTAGGGTTCCCAGTTTGGTCAAACACTAACCCAGGTGTTACTGTGAAGGTAGTTTGTAGATGTGATTAACTTTTACGTTAAGTAAAGGAGAGTGCCCTAGATAATGTGGGTGAGTCTTATCCAATCAGGTAAGGGCCTTAAAAGAAAAAACTGAAGTTTCTGGGAGGAGGAATTCTTCCTCAAAATTGTAACATAGAAATTCTGCTTGAATTTCCAGGCTTCCCACCTGTCCTACAGATTTTAGACCCAAGACTGCATCAACTCTTGCTTGCCCAATGAATTTTGGACTTGCCAACCACCACAACTGTGTGAGCGAATTCCTACTGTGTGTGTGTGTATGTATATATACATATATATATACACATACATGCATAAACTACCCTTCCGTCCGTCCGCCCCTCCCTCCGTCTGTCCATCTATCTGTCCTCCTACGCACCCAGTCACCCACCCAGCCACCATCCATCCATCTATTTATCCATACAATTGGTTCTTTTTCTCTGGAGAACCCTGACTTATATACCAATCTTCTCCTCCTCATTATCCTCATCAATATCACCAAGATTAACATTTATACAAGGAGGTGCAATGGTTAAGTGCTTGGTTCTTAACCAAAAGGTCGGCAGTTTGAACCCATCAGTGACTCTGCAGTAGAAAAAAACCTAGTGATCTGTTCCCATAAAGATTACAGTCTAAGAAACCCTATGGGGCAGTTCTACTCTGTAACATTGGGGTGCTATGAGTTGGAATTGACTCAACGGCACACAACAACAACCTCAATGTATTTCACAATGGTTAGAAACTGTGGCCTATAATTATTATTGATGTGTTACATATTACATTATTGATAATACATTATTACAAATAAATATATATTATTTAATTTCTTGAGATTGTGCGTGTCTGTGTGGGTCAACACAATTAAGTTTTGGTAATCATTTCATAGTCAAAAAAATAAGCATTCTGTTTGTAGAGATCATTGTTGATCTTATATATATAAGAATAAGCTACCCCCACGTGTCTGTCAGTTGGTTGTACTGTGGGGGCTTGCGTGTTGCTGTGATGCTGCTGGAAGCTATGCCTCCAGTATTCAGATACCAGCAAGGTCACCCATGGAGGACAGGTTTCAGCTGAGCTTCCAGACTAAGACAGACTAAGAATAAGGACCCGGCAGTCTACTTCTGAAAAGCATTAGCCAGTGAAAACCTTATGAATAGCAGTGTAACACTGTCTGATATAGTGCTGGAAGATGAGCCCCCCAGGTTGGAAGGCACTCGAAAAATGACTGGGGCAGGGCTGCCTCCTCAAAGTCGACCTTAATGACGTGGATGGAGTCAGGCTTTCGGGACCTTCATTCCCTGATGTGGCAGGACTCAAAATGAGAAGATACGGCTGCAAACATCCATTAATAATCAGAAACTGGAATGTACGAAGCATGAATCTAGGAAAATAGGAAATTGTCAAAAATGAAACGGAATGCATAAACATCGATATCCTAGGCATTAGTGAGCTGAAATGGACTGGTATTGGCCATTTCGAATGGGACAATCATATAGTCTGCTATGCTGGGAATGACAACTTGAAGAGGAATGGTGTTGCATTCATTGTCAAAAAGAACCCTTCAAGATCTATCCTGAAGTACAATGCTGTCAGTGATAGGATAATATCCATACACCCACAAGGAAGACCAGTTAATATGACTATTATTTGAATTTATGCACCAACCACTAGGGTCAAAGATGAAGAAATAGAAGATTTTTATCAGCTGCTACAGTCTGAAATTGATAGAACATGCAATCAAGATGCATTGATAATTACAACTGGTTGGAATGCGAAAGTTGGAAACAAAGAAGAAGGATCAGTAGTTGGAAAATATGGCCTTGGTGATAGAAACAATGCCAGATATCTTATGATAGAATTTTGCAAGACCACCAACTTCTTCCTTGTAAATACCTTCTTTCACCAACATAAACGGCAACTAGACACATGGTCCTTGCCAGATGGGATACACAGAAATCAAATTGACTACATCTGTGGAAAGAGATGATGGAAAAGCTCGATGCCATCAGTCAGAACAAGGCCAGGGGCCAACTGTGGAACAGACCATCGATTGCTCATATGCAAGTTCAAGCTGAAACTGAAGAAATTCAGAGCAAGTCCATGAGAGCCAAAATATGACCTTGAGTACATCCCACTTGAATTTAGAGACCATCTCAAGAATAGATTTGATGCATTGAACACTAGTGACAGAAGACCAGACGAGTTGTGGAATGACATCAAGGACATCATCCATGAAGAAAGGAAGAGGTCATTGAAAAGACAGGAAAGAAAGAAAAGACCAAGGTGGATGTCAGAGGACACTCTGAAACTTGCTCTCGAACGTTCAGCAGCTAAAGGAAAAGGAAGAATCGATGAAGTAAAAGAACTGAACAGAAGATTTCAAAGGGCATCTCGGAAACACAAAGTAAAGTATTATAATGACATGTGCAAAGAGCTAGAGATGGACAGCCAAAAGGGAAGAACATGCTCTGTGTCTCAAGCTGAAAGAACTGAAGAAAAAATTCAAGCCTCGAGTTGCAATAGTGAAGGATTCTATGGGGAAAATATTAAATGACACAGGAAGCATCAAAAGAAAATGGAAGAAATGCAGAGTCATTATACCAAAAAGAATTAGTTGATGTTCAACCATTTCCAGAGGTGGCATATGACCAGGAACTGATGGTACTAAAGGAAGACGTCCAAGATGCTCTGAAGGCATTGGTAAAAAAACAAGGCTCCAGGAATTGATGGAATATCAGTTGAGATGTTTCAGCAAACAGATGCAGCACTGGAGGTGCTCACTCATCTATGCCAAGAAATATGGAAGACAGTTTCCTGGCCAACTGACTGAAAAAGATCCACATTTATGCCTATTCCCAAGAAAAGTGATCCAACCAAATGTGGAAATTATAGAACAATATCATTAATATCACACCCAAGCAAAATTTTGCTGAAGATCATTCAAAAATGACTGCAGCAGTATATTGACAGGGAACTGCCAGAAATTCAGGCCAGTTTCAGAAGAGGACATGGAACACAGGGATATCATTGCTGATGTCAGATGGATCCTGGCTAAAAGTAGAGAATACCAGAAGGATGTTTACCTGTGTTTTATTGACTACGCAAAGGCATTGGACTGCATGGATCATAACAAAATATAGATAACATTGCGAAGAATGGGAATTCCAGAACACTTAATTGTGCTCATGAGGACACTTTACATAAATCAAGAGGCAGTTGTTCAAACAGAACAAGGGGATGCTGATTGGTTTAAAGTCAGGAAAGGTGTGCATCAGGGTTGTATTTTTCACCATACCTATTCAATCTGTATGCTGAGCAAATAATACAAGAAGCTGGACTATATGAAGAAGAATGGGGCATCAGGTTTGGAGGAAGACTCATTAACAACCTGCGAGATGACACAACCTTGCTTGCTGAAAGTGAAGAGAACTTGAAGCACTTACTAATGAAGATCAAAGACCACAGCCTTCAGTATGGATTGCACCTCAACATAAAGAAAACAAAAATCCTCACAATTGGACCAATGAGCAACATCATGATAAACGGATAAAAGATTGAAGTTGTCAAGGATTTCATTTTACTTGGATCCACAATCAACAGCCATGGGAGCAGCAGTCAAGAAATCAAAAGACGCATTGCCTTGGGTAAATCTGCTGAAAAGGACCTCTTTAAAGTGTTGAAGAACAAAGATGTCTCCTTGAAGACTAAGGTGCAGCTGACCCAAGCCATGGTATTTTCAATCACATCATATGCATGTGAAAGCTGGACAACGAATAAGGAAGACCGAAGAAGAATTGACGGCTTTGAATTGTGGTGTTGGCGAAGAATATTGAATATACCATACCATGGACTGCAAGAATAATGAACAAATCTGTCTTAGAAGAAGTACAACCAGAATGCTCCTTGGAAGGAAGGATGGAGAGACTGCGTCTTACATACTTTGGACATGTTCTCAGGAGGTATCAGCCCCTGGAGAAGGACATCATGCTTTGCAGAGTACAGGGTCAGCGGAAAAGAGAAAGGCCCTCAATGAGGTGGACTGACACAGTGGCTATAACAATGAGCTCAAGCATAACAATGATTGTAAGGATGGCTCAGGGCCAGGCAATGTTTCCTTCTGTTGTGCATAGGGTGGCTATGAGTCGGAACTGACTCGATGACACCTAACAACAGCAAATGAGCTAACCAAAATGTTTACAGTTTGAATCCACCAGCCACTCCTTGGAAACCCTATGGGGCAGTTCTACTCTGTCCTACAGGGTCACTATGGATCTGAATTGAGTTGATGGAAACAGGTTTGGTTTTGTTTTGGTTACACACACAGGCACACACACACACGCATGCACACGGTATTTTTATGCAAATAACACATCTTCAACATTTGTTTACCGACACCACTCCTTCCTTTCATGAGTTATTTCATAGACATTGCTATGCCAATTCTTTTTTTACATGTTGTTGTAAAAAAAAATAGCATGCTTATGAAAATACTTCACAGATGAGGAAATGGTTGATAAACAGGTTTAGACAGTGTGCATTATTTGGATGAAAATATGGTATATATACATATGTGTGCGTGCATACAAGTAATTCAATGTACACTAAAGCAGCAACTACCCAGTATTTTCTAATCAAAGAATACCTTTTTTTCAATTGCTAAAGGAACAGTAAATTCCAGTGAAGTTCAAAATGTGAAAATTTCACAGAACATATTCTCAGAACCAGTATTTAATACAAAAAAATAAGATAAAAATTAAAATACATTTTATTTAAGTGTCTTAATTATATTATTATGATCATATACATTTTCAATTTTTTTTTTTTTTTACTGGTTGATCAAATTCTAAGAGTTTCCCAGTATGATTTTGGTATTGTCAAAATATATATATTTTTTTATTTCTAAATGTGCTTTATGTCTTTTAATAAAATGTTTGATATGTAGAAATATGTCACTGCCACATCTTAAGGAAGTGTATCTTTTTATTACTATTATTATCTTAGTTATTTAGTGCTGCTGTAACAGAAATATCACAAGTGGATGGCTTTAACAAAGAGAAATTTATTCTTTCACAGCCTAGTATGCTACAAGTCCACATTCAGGCCATCAGCCCCGGGGGAAGGCTTTCTCTATCTGTTCGCTCTGGAGGAAGGCCCTTGTCATCAATCTTCCCCTGGTCTAGTTGCTTCCCAGGGCAGGGACCCCGACTCCAAAGGACATGCTCTTCTCCTGGCTCTTGTTTCTTGGTGGTATGAGGTCCCCATGTCTCTATACTCTCTTCTCTCTTTTATATCTCAAAAAAGTTTGGCTTAAGACAATCTAATTTGTAGATTGCATCAACATAACTGCTGCTAATCCATCTCATTAACATAATGGTGATAGGATTTACAACACATAGAAAAATCAAATCAGATGACAAATGGTGGACAATCACACAATACCGGGAATCATGGCAAAGCCAGATCGATACACATATTTTTGGGGGATACAATTCAATCCATGACATTCCACCCTTTGGCCCCCCAAAATGCATGTCCTTATCACATGTAAAACACATTCATCCCAACATATCATAGCACAAGTTTTAATTCAACTCCAAGTCCGAAATCCAAAAATTCTCCCTCACCTGTGAAATCTAGAATACAAGTTATCTGCTTCCAAATTTCAATGGTAGAACAGGCACAAGCTAGACATTTTCATTGTAAATGGAAGAAATTGAAGGGAAAGAAGTGATAACAGACACCAAGCAAGTCAGCGGAACACATTACATTAGCCCTCAAGGCTTTGAAAATAATCCTCTGTTCTCTGAGAGCATTTACAGAATGGCCTTGCCCTCCAGACTCTAGAGATTTGCCACACTCTCTGGATTCTGAGTGGAGGCCCCTGGGCCCTGGGCTTCAGCTCTGTCTTCCGGGCCCACTGGAACGGCAACTCTGCTCCCTTGGCTTTAGGCACACCATTCTTCTAGTTCATCTGAGTGGCAACTCCACCCTTGGAAACTCCAGAGGCCATGGCTTCACCCTTTGAAACCCCAAAGGTTGTGGCTATACCCTTTGAGACTGAGGCAGCTGGGCTTCCTGTGTTTCTTGTCTCTTCAGCTTCTGCTTCCTGATTTCTTGGCCTCTTGGCCCCTCAGGCTTCATGCCAGCATCTGTCCTGCTAGGGCAAGCATTCCAAAGCTCTGTAGCTCCACCAATAAGTGTCTGGAGGCACCCTACTTTGCCAGTAAACTTCCACTGGAAGGCACTTAGCTCTTTTGCTCCATGGGACAGCAAGCCTAGGTCCACTGATAAGTGCATGGAGGCACCCCACTCCACCAGGAAGCCTCCTGTGCAAAGGCACTCAACTCTTTAGCTCCGTAGTTCAGCTCCAACGCTGTCTGGCACTGGTCTCCTGGTTCTGCTGCTGCCAGTTTCTTGTTGCTACCGATCCGCTGCTGCTGTTTTTCACCATCTGTGCCTTCTCTGGTGTTAACAGTTCTCCTCACTTCCCTCTGAGCCGTCTATCCATTCACAGTTTCAAAACTGCTTCCACATTTTAGGTATCTGTTAGAGCAGCACCCCACTTTTGTTACCAAATTCTGTCTTATTTTTGTAGTGCTGCTATAATTATAAAATGTTCCTCTTAATTCCATATGATTTTATTGGTCTTAAAGGTTTCTTTTTCTTAAATTTACATAACTGCATCAAGCTGCATTTTTACTAGAGCTTGCCTGTTATGCCTTTTTCCATCATTTCATTTTCAAACTGTAGTTGTCTTTTTCATATACGTGGGTTTTGTTCCTATACCCAACCACAGAGTTTTTCAGTTAAGTATATTTTTTTAAAAGACATCCACATGTATTGTCCTAAGTTTAAAGGTTCCCTCTATACCTATATATTGAGTTAATTTTCCTAATATTTTTTCCTAAAAAAAAAATCTATTTTCTTGGTATTTTCAAATGTATTAGCATAATGTTTTACATGGTATTATTTTACTTTTTTACTGCCACCTCTATCCATGATTTTATTCCCTTTCTCATTGCTATTATAATGTGATTTTTTTTGCTTGATTATACTTACCATAGTTTTCTCTATTTCATCAATCTTTGAAGATCTAGCACTTGAATTATAAATTATATTTATTTTTCTGTTTTATATTGGTTTTTAATCTGTATTAATGGAATTTTCATGTTTTTCTTATATGTTTTGTGCATATTCCTTATATGTATTTCCCTGGTGGCATAGTGGTTAAGTACTATGGCTGCTAACCAAGAGGTCGGCAGTTTGAATCCACTAGGTGCTCCTTGGAAACACTATGGGGCAGTGCTACTCTGTCCTATCGATTCGCTATGAGTTGGAATCGACTCAATGACAGTGGGTTTGGGGTTTGGTTATTTTCTAACGTGTTATTTGAAAGAATAACACATTTGCTACATGGTCATAAAAATCCTTATTTGCTGTCCCTGCGTATATCTTTTGCCAAATTTAGTTGGTGCTCTACAAAATATCAGCTCTATACAAATCTGCTTAATCTCTCTAAGCCTCAGTTTCTATATTTGTAAAATACATGTCTACATCAAGATCATTATCTAATAAATCATATGTATTTGTTTTCATTCTGTTTTGACACCACGGTTTTTAGTGCTGTAGTTTTTTGTTTGTTTGTTTAATTCCAGCTCCTTTGTTGGGTTGTGTTGTTTTTATTTACATACTTCTCTTCTTGCTATCACCTGCTTGGGATTCTTATAGACATGTCATCATTTTAACAGGACACCTCACACCAAATTTTAAAGATTAGATCTGAAGTCAGACACTCTTACTGACTAAAGATTATTATATCACTCGTAATTGCAGATGAGGGTAGGAAAAAAAAAAAGAAAGATAAGAGTCACTGGTTTAGATGGTGAGTGGATTTTTTATTTTTTTTTATAATTTAAAAGATGTTCTAGGATATGTCTATATGTGGATTTGTTTTCATTTATTTTGTGTGGAATGTGAGTAGAATATTATTTTTAAAGTAGTATTTTTCTATTTATTAAAAATACAATATTAACAAATCCTAGTCTGAATTCTAAATGGGAAAACTATCCTAGTAACTATTTAAATAAGTAAAAACATGCCAAATCCACAGTAAGATTATCTTGACTGGAGGCTGAAATTCTTAGACAGTGATATTCTTGAGAAAGAAATAATTTTAAATGCACCTCATAGGAGTCATTCTTTGGATTCTGTATACTCCATTCACTAACAGCACGTTGATTCTGACCTATATTTTCCTTACTTGCACTTGTATTCTTACCACCAATCTTTTCTGCCTCCTTCCTTTTGTCACCCCCTGCCGCCTACTAAATCCGCAAGGCATGTTACTATTAAATTTGAGTTCCTAAAGCACAGGTCTCATAAGGTCATTCCCTTACTTTAACAACAACAACAAAAACGTCTACTGTTTCCCTATTCCCTACCAAATTAAGTAAAAGCTTCTTATCCTGGTTTTGAAATCCCTCTACAATAGAGACTCAAACTATATTTTCAGCCCAATTTCCGTAATAAGCCCTATCAACATCCAAATGATCCAAATACTACCTGTTCTTCTCTAACTTGTCTTTTATTTTATCACTTCATGCCATCTTGCTTATTATCCTGCCTTCTTCCTGCAACTTCATCATTTCTATCAAAATTCTACTTATCCTTCAAGTCCTATTTGGAATATTATTTTCTTTGTAAAGCCTTTTCTTATCCTCCAATTATATGTGGTATTTTCATTTTCTTTGAGAGCTTATGGTACTTTTGTTTATTTATTTTTTAAGGTATATTATTCCTTTATCGTAGTTATTTGTGTTCTTACTTCACCTCTTCAAATAAATTTTAATCTTATTGAGGGCCTGGACTGTTATATTAGTATTTTTCTGCAGCTTCTAGCATAATGGTTTGCATGTAGTAGGTACTAAATAGTGTTTGTTGAATTGAATTAAGTATTAGCTCACATTTTCCTTCAGGACATCTGGGTGCTCTACGGCCTGACAAACTCCGGAGAATGCAGTAAGATAAAAAATGATACACTAATCCCTGTTTTGAAGGATCTATTCAAATCTGTCAAATTGCATTGCAGAAGTTACTTTGAAATTTTACATTAGTTCCTTTGCAATCTATAACTAGTGTAACCATATAATTCATCTTCTAAACTGGGCACTCTTTCAGAGCGAAATGAGGAACTCTTAATGATTACGCTGGACCAACCAGCATAAAGCAGGATATCCTGGGCAACCTGGGATGTTAGATGACCCTACCTTTAACTCAATAAACATGGCTTTCCCTGTTTTCTCATTTAGTTTTGGTCCTACTGCTCAGTCAAGTGGTTACTGAAAGCCTATGCTTGAGTTACCTCATTAAATGATAAGTATACTGAATTGACACCACCCGAAAATTAATCAACACTTTCTCAAAATATTCAATGAGTCTATGCAAATCCCTGTGTTATTACTTTGAAATGACTGATGGCCTCCTTATCAGAATTTTTTTACATATTCTTGCCCAGATCTATATATTTACTTTGTAAAAAATTTAATATAATATTTCCAGCATATAAAAATATAGATAATATAATAAGCACATGGGTGCCCACCACACTGCTTAGTCAATTCTAAACATTTCTCATATGTGCTCCATGCCTATTTTTAATACATAAAGCTCCTTTCTTAACCCATTTCCTTCCATCTTTCCTCAGAAGTAACTAACCTGAATTTTGTTTTTAATCATCCCCATACACATCATGCATATGTTTGTATATCTAAAATACATAAAAATATAAATTATACGCAAGTAAAAGATCATTCAAAAGCAGCTGCAGCAGTACATCGACAGGGAACTGCCAGAAATTCAAGCTAGATTCAGAAAAGGACATGGAATGAGGGCCATAATTGTTGATGTCAGGTGGATCCTGGCTAAAAGTAGAGAATACGAGAAGGATGTTCACCTGTGTTTTATTGACTATGCAAAGGAATTCGACTGTGTGGATCATAACAAATTATGGATAACATTGCAAAGAATGGGAATTCCAGAACACTTAATTGTGCTCATGAGGAACCTGTACATAGATCAAAAGGCAGTTGTTGGAACAGAACAAGGGGATAATGTGTGGTTTAAAGTCAGGAAATGTGTGTGTCAGGGTTGAATCTTTCACCATATTTATTCAGTTTGCATGTTGAGCAAATAATCTGAGAAGCTGGATTACATGAAAAAGAATAGGGCATCAGGGTTGGAGGAAGACTCATTAACATGCAGATGACACAACCTTGCTTGCTGAAAGTGAAGAGGACTTGAAGCACTCACTGATGAAGGTCAAAGACCACAACCTTCAGTACGGATTACACCTCAACATAAAGAAAACAAAAATCCTCACAACTGGACCAATAAACAACATCACGATAAAAGGAGAAAACGATGAATTTGTCAAAGACTTCATTTTACTTGGATCCACAATCAACACTGTTGGAAGCAGCAGTCAAGAAATCAAAGACGTATTGCATTGGACAAATCTGCTGCAAAAGACCTCTTTCAATTGTTGAAAAGCAAAGTCATTACATTGAAGACTATGGTGCACCTGACCCAAGCCATGGTGTTTTCAGTCGCCTCCTATACGTGCAAAAGCTGGATAATGAATAAGGAAGACCGAAGAAGAATTGACGCCTTTGAATTATGGTGTCGGTGAAAAATGTTGAATATATCATGGACTGCCAAAAGAAGGAACAAATCTGTCTTGGAAGAAATACAACCATAATGCTCCTTAGAAGCGAGGATGGCAAGACTTTGTCTCATGTACTCTGGACATGTTATCAGAAGGGACCAGTCCCCGGAGAAGAACATCATGCTTGGTAAAGTAGGGTCAGTGAAGAAGAGAAAGACCCTCAATGAGGTGGACCGACACAGTGACTCCAACAATAGGCTGAAGAATAACAACGATTGTGAGGATGGTGCAGGACTGGGCAGTGTTTCCTTCTGTTGTACATGGGGTCACTATGAGTTGGAACCAATTTGACAGTACCTTTTTTAACAATAAAATACATAACAGTATTTGGTATGTTTTAAAATTCTAGGCAAATTATATTATACTAGATGTATCATTCTGCAATTTATTTTTGTTCACATTATTTTTTTGAATTTATCCACATTGCTGTACGTAGCTCTAATTTATTCATTTCACTGCCAGGGAATGTTCCTTCATATGACCATGCTATACTTTAATTATGCATTCTATTGTCCATGGGTATTTAATATGTTTCTACCTTTTCCCATCACCAGCAATGCTGAAATGAATATTGTTGGTTATATTTCTTTGAGCATCTGCACCGGAATTTTTCTAGGAAATATACCTAGAAGTTGAATTGCTGGATTGTACGTTATACATATAGCCAACTTGTTTTCTGGATCAGTTACACTAATTTACACTCTGACAAGCAGTCTCATTCTCTGTCTTCTTGCCAACAGACTTCAATATTTCTCTATCTTCTTGCCAACAGATTTCAATATTTTTACTAATAAGCTTGAGCTTTTCTTATGCTGGCCATTCCCATTTTCTTAATTGTACTTTAGATGAAGGTTTACAGAACAAACAGCACACATACTGCTTTATGACATTGGTTAACAACCTCACAAAATGTCAACACTCTCCCTTCTCAACATTGGGTTCCCTATTACCCCCTTTCCTATCCCCTCCTGCCTTCTCTTCCTTGCCCCTGGGCTACTGTCCCCCCTTTAGTCTTGTTTTGTTTTATGGGTCTGTCTCATTTTTGGATGAAGGGTGAACCTCAGGAGTGACTTCAGTACTGAGCTAAGAGGGTGTCCGGGGGGCATACTCTCAGGGTTTCTCCAGTCTCTGTCAGGCCAGTAAGTCTGGCCTTTTTTTGGGAGGCCATTCCCATTTTTTATGAATTATTTTAAATAAATGTTACCCGCTTACCAATTGTTTGTCCTTTTCTCTTTTATTTGTTGCATTCTTTACATATTCTGGATTTTTAAAAAATTCTTTGTTACATGAGTTGGAAAAATTTTTCCAAGTTGTGGCTTGTGTTTTTAATTTGCTTTTGAGTTTTGGTTGGACAGGAAGTTTTAAAAAGTCAAAGAGTATCAGTATTTACATCAAAAGTATGAGTATTTATTTTCCTTTACGTGTTCGACCTTTTTAAGGAATCTACCCTATGCCAAGATATATCCCCATTTTTTTTCCTTCTCAAAGCTTTTACACTTTGCTTTTCACGTTTTTGTTTTTTACTTACCTAAAATTTATGTTTTGTGTGGGTAGATGTAGGGAGTCTAGTTTTAACTTTTTTGTGTAATTGAAAATACAAAATGTCCCCACACCAGTTGCTCATTAGTCCACTTCCCTCACTGATCTGCAGTGCAGCCTCTGCCTGTGTGAATATGTGTATCTATCCATTTGAGGGCTCTCTTTGCTATCCAATTGCTCTTCTTTATGAACTGTAGGATTAACTTTTTAAGTTCCACTAAAATCTTGTCAGAATTTTAATTGCGAATTTATATATCAATGTTGGGAGAAAGGAGAAACCACAAATCAATCTTCTTAAATGAGGCAGTGTGAGTATATTGAGTCTTCTTATCCATGAAAACAGTGTCTATCTCCTTTTATTGAGGTCTTCATATAGGTCTATCAATAAAGTTTAATAATTTCTCCATAAACCTCTTCAATATCTTTTCTTAAATTTATTAAAATATACCTTTATTGCTAATAAAGTTGTTTTATTTTTAATAGTTAATAACTAAAATTTCAAAAGGCCCATAACTAATATAATGAAGCACATTGATTTAAGTGTTTTTTTTTTTCTTGTATCAAACAATATTGCTGGATTATTTTGTTAGTTCTAAAAATCTCTGCAGATTCTCTTAAATTTTCCAAGTGGAAAATAACATCTGTGACAATCATGATTTTGGACATTTTTTCCCCCAATCCTCATTGATTTTTTTGAATATTTAATTTAATATGCTGGCTAGGAACACTAGTAAAATGGTGAATAAAAATGATGATGGTCAGCATCCTTGTTTTGTTCTTGACTTTAAATGTCCTGTTTCTAACGTCTCGCTGTTTGATATTTGCTATATGTCCTCCTTATGAAGTTAAGAAAGTTCCTTTCTATTTACATTTGTTAAGACAGTTTATCATATTTTTTATCAAATGATTTTACTGCATTTACTGAGGTAATCCTATAGCTTTTCTCTTTTAAAATTTTAAATTGCATTATAGGGAAAGAAAAATTATAGGACTTTCTCACATCTAATCACATAGCAAAATTCCTAAATAAAATATTATTAACCTAGTTTCAGCAACAGATGATTACTAAAATATACCCTGACCAAGGCATTTATCCTCAGAATGTAAAGGTTGGTTAATTATTAGTTTTATTGCATGAAAATATGATAGTCATTTATATATGTGCACTATCTTCAGCTAATCTGTTTAGGCTTAGTTTGTGGCTTCTCATTATTCCAAACAATTTTTTTCATGAAATGTATCATACATACCCAGGCATGCATAAAATATGTATGTGAAATATAACTGCCACCAATGCCAAGTAAAAGAACATTATCAACACTCCCAGGGAACTACTGTGTATCCCTCGCCATACACAGTCTCTGCCCTAG
This sequence comes from Loxodonta africana, assembly GCF_030014295.1. Lineage (NCBI taxonomy): Eukaryota > Metazoa > Chordata > Mammalia > Proboscidea > Elephantidae > Loxodonta > Loxodonta africana. The sequence continues at coordinate 111,202,280 of NC_087369.1, forward strand.
AGATAACCATTCTCCAACTCTATGAATGTCTCCTTTAAATACGAAATAGTTTAGTTTTACCTATTTTATGAACTTTATATAAATTTAACACTATTGGATATATTCTCTTTTGTCTTTTTTTCACTCAATAGTATGTTTGTAGATCCATATATATTGTCATTTGTAACTTTAATTTTTTTTTCATTCCTGTCTAGTATTCTAGTATATGAATATATCACATTTACCCGTTCTACTATTGGTATGGGAATTCCGGAACACTTAATTGTACTCATGAGGAACCTTTACATAAATCAAGAGGCAGTTGTTCAAACAGAACAAGGGGATGCTGATTGGTTTAAAGTCAGGAAAGGTGTGCATCAGGGTTGTATTCTTTCACCATACCTATTCAATCTGTTTGCTGAGCAAATAATACGAGAAGCCAGACTATATGAAGAAGAACAGGGCATCAGGTTTGGAGGAAGACTCATTAACAACCTGTGTTCTGCAGATGACACAACTTTGCTTGTTGAAAGTGAAGAGGACTTGAAGCACTTACTGATGAAGATCAAAGATCACAGCCTTCAGTATGGATTGCACCTTAACATAAAGAAAACAACAATCCTCACAACAGGACCAATGAGCAACATCATGATAAACGGAGAAAAGATTGAAGTTGTCAAGGATTTCATTTTACTTGGATCCACAATCAACAGTCATGGAAGCAGCAGTCAAGAAATCGAAAGATGCATTTCATTGGGTAAATCTGCTGCAAAGGACTTCTTTAAAGTGTTGAAGACCAAAGATGTCACCTTGAAGACTAAGATGCGCCTGACCCAAACCATGGTATTTTCAATCGCATCATATGCATGTGAAAATTGGACAATGAATAAGGAAGATTGAAGAAGAATTGACTCCTTTGAATTGTGGTATTGGTGAAGAATATTGAATATACCATGGACTGCCAAAAGAACAAACAAATTTGTCTTAGAAGAAGTACAGCCAGAACGCTCCTTAGAGGCAAGGATGGCGAGACTGTGTCTTACATACTTTGGATCCTGTACTCCTGCTTGGCAGAGTACAGGGTCAGCGGAAAACGGGAAGACTTTCAACGAAGTGAATTGACACAGTGGCTGCAACAATGAGCTCAAGCATAACAACGAATGTAAGGATGGCTCAGGACCGGGCAGTGTTTCCTTCTGTTGTGCACAGGGTCGCTGTGAGTCAGAACCGACTCGGTGGCACCTAACAACAACTGTTGATAAGGAGTCCCTGAGTGACACAAACCGTTAAGCACTGAACTACTAACTGAAAGGTTGATAATTTAAGTCCTACTCACATCCTCCATTACAGCTATGCCATCACAGGGTCTCCTTCAAGGAGGGCCAGCCACAATCTTTGCAAACACGTAATACAAGTCTTTGTCTCTGAAGATGATTTTAAGGCTGTAATTAATATCTGTTCTCTTCCTCTTTCACCACTCATTCTATATTTCTCTTACCCTTGACCTGTGCTTCAGCTAGTCTAGGTTACTTGCCTGATAGACTGTCCCAAACCTTCATCCCTTGACCATACTGGGCTTCAATTGTCTAGTTACCATCAGATCTTGTGTGTTTACAGAAACACAAGAGATGCTTCATTGAGCAGGAATGTCCCAGGATTCTAATTTCCTATAGTGTTGCCAAAACTCTAGATTGCCATGGTAATCAGAGTTGATTACTCCCATGAGTATACAACATGAGGCTCCCAAAATGACCAGGTGGTAGTTGTAGCTTCCAGTCCAGTATATTACTTCCCCCTGGTAAAAAGCATTTTCTTTTTGGCAGGATCTCTGTAGAATCTGGCAGGGTCAAAGTGTGTAGAAATTCCTGACATATGTCATTGGGAGTGATGGTGGGATCACCACAGCAAATATCAGCCATTGGTTCAATGCATGTACTATATCTAGGAAGATATAGTATACCATGACCAAAGTTGCTGTCTTTGACTTGGTCCCCTAGTGGAACTTTAATAGACCATCCCAGTTTTACATCAATTTGGCTGTTGAGTGATGAGGCATATAGTAAACCTAGTGAATCCTGTTGTCATGTGCTCATTGTCACACTTCCTTTGCCATAAAATTGATCTTGTGGTTTCAGGCAATATCATGAAGGATACTGTGTTGATATATTAGGCATTCTATAAGCCCTCAGATTGCAATGCTGATTGAGGGGATGCAAATTTATATCAGGAGTAGGTGTCAATTTCAATAAAGATGATTGAGTGTTTCATCTAGGGGGGAAAGGCTCCAATATAACCAATCTGCTATCAACTGACTGCCTAGTGTCTTCAAGAAATAGTGCCATACTGAGGGCTTAGCATCAGACTTTGCTGCTGGCAGGTGAGATACCGACCTCCGGTAGCAGCTCTATGAGCCTTGATGAGAAGGAAGCCCATGTTATTGGGTCCATATGAAACCTCTATCCTTGCCACCACACCCATTCTGTTATGGTCAGCATTTGGGATCATGAAGGAGAGAGCCCTACTGACATCCACAGGATAAGTCGTTCTATTAATCTTGCATTTAAGGGCTAAATGCTGTCACCTGGCCTCTAAAACCCCATAATCCAATCATCTCCCCAGACACTGAAGAGGTCACTTTCATGGCAGCATTTCCCACTTGGGGCTCTGGTGGCACAGTGATTAAGCATTTGGCTCTTGACCAAAAGGCCAGCAATTTGAATTCACCAGCCACTTCTTTGAAACCCTTCGGGGCAGTTCTTCTCTGTCATACAGGATCGCTATAGGGTAGCTATGAGTTGGAATCGACTTGAAGGCAACCGGTATTTCCCACTTATAGAGGACAACTACTACTGAGCTTCTCAAAGATGCAGGTGCTCACCTTACCAGTGAATTCCGCTTCTCTGGGCATCTAACTTCTTCAATACTCTTTCAAAGGAGTTCTGAATTATCCACATCATTTACTGTAGGCTTTGTCTTTGTGTAAACTTTAAGAAGCCTTCCTAAAAAGTGTTTTTTGAAGAACCCCAGGTATCTTTACTAGAACATTGGACTCTGAGTTCCATGTGAGTGCCCTTGGATCAATACATTTTCCCTTACCTAGATTTATATTTCAACCATCTTCCCCAAACCAATACCCTCATGAATCATTTTCTTCCTGTTTCTTCTAGTGCCTATTAGCCTGATTCTGAAATTTCTTTCATGTGTACATTATTTTCTCCTGTAGCAGAGACTGTATTTCAGCTAAGGCTGTGCTGAAACATAATCCTGGTCATTAGTCTGGAGACAGCTTGGGGAAGATGGGAAAGATCTTGAGGAAGGAAAGCATCATCTTGTAAGGCACCTGGATAAAGTGAGGCCATTGCAGGATGTTTAGGTGAGGGTAGGGAAGAGGCTGCTTCTGCTGGTGTAGAGTGTTTAGAGAAATTTGAAGGATTATAAGTCTTGTCCCATTCCAAGTCTCAGGGCTCCACTTATTTCAGAGATGCAGGCTCCCACCTTACCAGTGAATCCCAAAAATTATATCCCCGAAACCATAGCTCTGGCTTTGTCGTAGGAAATCATTACAGATTGTCACTCTTCAATTGGATCCTGAAAGTCTGTCCTACAGTTGTGATAGTTGAGTGCCTCACTCAATGTCACCAAAGAAGTTTCCACAGCGTGGCTTAACCTGATATTTGATTAATCTGAACGTGGCATTTTCTTTCTTCAAGACTTCCAAAAGAATTAGCAACAGCCACTCCACTTGACAATCTTTATAATTATCATTAAAGTCATGTAAATTCTGTGCCACAGCCACCACATAACCTAGTGCTTTATGGTGTATCACAATCAACTGCAGATGGAAGTTCTAATTAATTACAATACTATTGCCAGTGGTTATTTCTCCCATTTAACCACCAGCAATGAAATTCTTATTGACATATTGTCAATGAGTGATCCCACTCTGAAACTCTGTCTGGAGAGTCTCTTTTTAGGGGAACTCCTAGTACCAACTTTTATAACAGGCTTACATATTGCATTTTGGGAATATGATCCCAGGGAGCAGAAGGAACAGGGGTAATAAAACATGGAAGGAGTACGAGTTTTTTTTTAATTAAAAAGTTCATTTATTAAATCATTTAGAGATAGCAACAATGAATACGTTACATATCGATAACCTCTTGATAACACTGTGAAAGTAGTTCTGACCTTGAAGACCCTCTGAGAATGGACTTAAAATTAAGTGTCACTTTGTTCCACAATATAAAAGAGCATACTAAAGGACACAACTTGAAAATTTTATTTGCCTTGGTTTATAATGCCTAAGTCTGAAAAGCTATGAAATGTATTAAAATCTTAGTGAAGTCACTCAGTTTGATGGTCTTCTTTGATTTACTCTTCATTGCCTTCACGCATAATATGAAAAGTTACTTTTTCTTCTGTATAATCTGCCTAGGAGATGGAGGTTCTGTGTCTCTGTTTATGTTAGCTTTCATTCTTGACTAAGAAAACCAAGCCTCACGGTTTCTGAAAAAACAAAGAATTTTACTATTAATATTTTGTCACTTTGGATAAATAGATATCCATCTTGATGACCTATGATAACTCCTAACAACTTTGGAACTTAGTGGAAAACCACAGAAGATCTGTTCCTGCTTTGTAGTGAGGCTTATTTAATGTGATATGAGTTGCATGAAACATGTGGTCAAATCAGGAGAAGCCTCTAATAATCCTCTTTGTGTTAAAAATTTGTGTCAGTGTCTCCTCTTTTAAAAAAATATTAGACAACAAGAGCATAATATTTATCAGTCATAGTTTTAGTTATTTTTTTAATTGCTAACTTGATCTCAACTTTATTCTTAAATTTCAATCTAGCAGCATCAAAATCAATAGGTTTCAACTGAGAGTTTACTCTGCTTACCTCCAGAGTTGTATTATTATTCAGATGTTTAGAAATTTCATAATCCTAGTATATTCTTAGCATATCTTAACTTTATGTTTTATGTTTATGTTGTGCCTCAAGATTATTGTATTACATCTAAAGTGTTTTTCTCACTAAGCATTATGGTCATCCATTTTCAAAAATTAGAAAATAAGTTTAATCCCTATATTTAGAGATATTTTATTTTGGGTTGACTTTTGTTTTGTTTTGCATTACTTTTGTAATGAAATTGCATAGAGCATTCCTTGCAGGAATTATTATTTCTAAAAAGTTGACCATGGATTTCTTAAATTAATTTTTATTGTGCTTTAAGTGAAAGTTTACAAATCAGGTCAGTCTCTCATACAAAAACTTACATACACCTTGCCATACATTCTTAACTGCCCTCCCTCCAATGAGACAGCATAGTTCTTCCTTCCACTCTCTCTCCTCGTGTCCATTCGGGTAGCTTCTGGCCCCCTCTGCCCTCTCATCCCCGCTCCAGACAGAAGATGCCAACATAGCCTCATGTGTCCACTAGATCCAAGAAGCTCGTTCTTCAACAGTATCATTTTCCCATCCCTTATTCCAGTCCAATTCCTGTCTGAAGAGTTGGTTTGGGGAATGGTTCCTATCCTGGGCTAACAGAAGGTCTGGGGACCATGGCCTCTGGGGTCCCTCCAGTACCAGCCTGACCATTAAGTCTGGTCTTTTTATGAGAATTTGGGGTCTGCATCCCACTGCTCTCCTGCACCCTCAGGGATTCTCTGTTGAGTTTCTTGTCAGGGCAGTCATATGTTGTGGCCAGGCACCATCTAGTTCTTCTGGTCTCAGGCTGATGTACCGTCTCTAGTTTATGTGATCCTTCCTGTCTCTTAGGCTCATAATTACCTTGTGTCTTTGGTGTTCTTCATTCTTCCTTGCTCCAGATGGGTTGAGAACAATTGATGCAGCTTAGATGGCTGCTTGCTAGCATTTAAGACCCCAGATGCCACTCTCCAAGTGGGATGCAGAATGTTTTCTTAATAGATTTTATTATGCCAATTGACATAGATGTCCCCTGAAACCATGGTCCCCAAACCCCCACCCCTGCTATGCTGGCCTTCGAAGCATTCAGTTTATTCAGGAAACTTCTTTGTTTTTGGTTTAGTCCATCTGTATTGACCTCTCCGGTATTGTGTGTTGTCTTTCCCTTCACCTAAAGCAGTTTTTATCTACTATCAAATTAGTGAATACCCCTCCTCCTCCCTCCCTCCCTCCACCATCTCTTAACCATTAAATAATATTTTCTTCTCTGTTTAAACTTTTTCTCCAGTTCTTATAACAGTGGTCTTATACAATATTTGTCCTTTGCAATTGACTAATTTCACTCAGCATAATACCTTTCAGATTTCTCCATGTTATGAAATGTTTCATGGATTCACCATTGTTCTTTATCAATGCATAGTATTCCATTGTGTGAATATACCATAGTTATTCATCCATTCATCCGTTGATGGGCACCTTGGTTGCTTCCAAATTTTCGCTATTGTAAGCAATGCTGCAATGAACATGAGTGTGCATATATCTGTTCGTGTAAATGCTCTTATTTCTCTAGGATATATTCCAAGGAGTGGGATTGCTGGATCGTATGGTAGTTCTATTTCTAGCTTTTAAAGGAAGTGCCAAATCCATTTCCAAAGTGGTTGTACCATTTTACATTCCCACCAGCAGTGTATAAGTGTTCCAATCTCTCCACAACCTCTCCAACATTTATTATTATTTGTTTTTTGGATTACTGCCAACCTTGTTGGAGTGAGATGGAATCTCATTGTAGTTTTGATTTGCATTTCTCTAACGGCTCATGATCATGAGCCTTTACTCATGTATCTGTTAGCTACCTGAATGTCTTCTTTAGTGAAGTGCCTGTTCATATCCTTAGCCCATTTTTTTAATTGGGTTATTTGTCTTTTTGTGGTTACATTTTAGCAGAATCATGTAGATTTTAGAGATCAGGCGCTGATTGGAAATTTCGTAGCTGAAAACTTTTGCCAAGTCTGTAGGTAAACTTTTGCTCTTTTGATGAAGTCTTTGGATGAGCATAAGTGTTTGATTTTTAGGAGCTCCCAGTTATCTGGTTTATCTTCTGCATTTTAAGTAATGTTTTGTATACTGTTTATGCCACGTATTAGGGCTTCTAATGTTGTCCCTATTTTTTCTTCCATATTTATGGTTTTTGACTTTAGGTCTTTGATCCATTTTGAGTTAGTTTTGTGCCTGTAGTGAGGCATGGGTCTTGTTTGATTTTTTTGCAGATGGATATCCAGTTATGCCAGCACCATTTGTTAAAAAGACTGTCTTTTCCCCATTTAACTGACTTTGGGCCTTTGTCAAATATCAGCTGCTCATATGAGGATGGATTTATGTCTGGATTCTCAATTCTGTTCCATTGGTCTGTGTATCTGTTGTTGTACCAGTACCAGGCTGTTTTGACTACTGTGGCAGTATAAAAAAAACCCAGTAACCGGGTTTTTTAAAAAAAATTTTTTTTATAGCTGTTTTGACTACTGTGGTGGTATAATAGGTTCTAAAATCAGGTAAAGTGAGGCCTCCCACTTTGTTCTCCTTTTTCAGTAATGCTTTGCTTATCTGGTTTTTTTTTTTCCCCTTCCGTATGAAAATGGTTATTTGTTTCTCCATCTCATTAAAGAATGTCGTTGGAATTTGGATCAGAATTGCATTGTATCTATAGATGGCTTTTGGTGGAGTAGACATTTTTATAATGTTAAGTCTTCCTATCCATGAGCAAGGTATGTTTTTCCACTTATGTAGGTCTCTTTTGGATTCTTGCAGTAGTGTCTTGTAGTTTTCTTTGTATAGGTCTTTTATGTCTCTGGGAAGATTTATTCCTAAGTATTTTATCTTCTTGGGGGCTACTGTAAATGGTATTGATTTGGTGATTCCCTCTTTGATGTTTTTGTTAGTGTAGAGGAATCCAACTCATTTTTGTATGTTTATCTAGTATCCCAATACTCTGCTGAACTCTTCTATTAGTTTCAGTAGTTTTTTTTGAGGATTCTTTAGCGTTTTCTGTGTATAAGATCATGTCATCTGCAAATAGAGATACTTTTAATTCTTCCTTACCAATCTGGATGCCTTTTATGTCTTTATCTAGTCTAATTGCTCTGGCTAGGACCTCCAGTACAATGTTGAATAAGAGTGGTGATAAGGGGCATTCTTGTCTGGTTCCCATTCTCAAGGGGAATGAATTTAATAATCTCTCCTTTTAGGATGATGGTGGCTGTTGGCTTTGTATAAATGCCCTTTATTATGTTGTGGAACTTTCCTTCTATTCCTATTTTACTGAGAGTTTTTAACATGAACTAGTGTTGGACTTTGTCAAATGCCTTTTCTGCATCAATTGATAAAATCATGTGGTTCTTGTCTTTTGTTTTATTTATATGGTGGATTATATTAATTGTTTTTCGAATGTTGAATCATCTCTGTATAAAAAAAAACCTGGTATAAATCCCACATGGTCATGGTGAATTATTTTTTTGATATGTTGTTGAATTCTACTGGCTAGAATTTTGTTGAGGATTTTTGCATCTAAGTTCATGAGGGATATAGGTCTGTAATATTTTTTTTTTTTGGTGTCTTTAGCTGGTTTTGGTATCAAGGTTATGCTGGCTTCATAGAATGAGTTAGGGAGTATTCTGTCCTTTTCTATGCTCTGCAATACCTTTAGTGGTAGTGGTGTTATCTCTTCTCTGAAAGCTTGGTAGAACTCTGCAGTGAAGCCATCTGGGCCAGGGCTATTTTTTTTGTTTTGTTCGGGAGTTTTTTGATTACCTTTTCAATCTCTTTTTTTGTTATGGGTCTATTTAGTTGTTCTATCTCTGTGTTAGTTTTGGTAGGTAATGTTTTTCTAGGAATTCATCCATTTCTTCTAGGTTTTCAAATTTGTTAGATTACAATTTTTCATAGGAATCTGATGATTCTTTTAATTTCTGTTGGGTCTCTTGTGATATTGCCCATCTCATTTCTTATTTGGGTTATTTGTTTCCTTTCCTGTTTTTCTTTATTCAGTCTGGCCAATTGTTTATCAATTTTGTTAATTTTTTCAAAGAACCAACTTTTGGTCTTGTTAATTCTTTCAATTGTTTTTCTGTTCTCTAATTCATTTAATTCTGTTCTAGTTTTTATTATTTGTTTTCTTCTGGTGCCTGATGGATTCTTTTGTTGCTCTATTTCTTCAAGTTGTAGGAACAGTTCTTTGATTTTGGCCCTTTCTTCTTTTTGTATATGTGCATTTATTGATGTAAATTGAACTCTGAGCACTGCATTCACTGTGTCCCAAAGGTTCTGATAGGAAGTGTTTTCATTCTCATGGATTCTATGAATTCCATTATTTCCTCCTTAATGTCTTCTACAGAGAAGAGAAAATCTCTGTAACGTCTTCTATAACCCAGTCTTTTTTGAGCAGGGTATTATTCAGTTTCCAAGTGTTTGATTTCTTTTCCCTGCTTTTTCTCTTATTGATTTGTACTTTTATGGCCTTATGGTTAGGAAAGATACTTTGTAATATTTCAGTGTTTTGAATTCTGTTAAGGCTTGCTTTATGACCTAATACACGGTCTATTCTAGAGAATGTTCCATGTGCACTAGAACAGAAAATATACTTGGTTGCTTTTGGGTGGAGTGCTCTGAATATGTCTATGAGGTCAAGTTGTTAGACTGTGGCATTTAGATCTTCCATGTCTTTATTGAGCTTCTTTCTGGATGTCGTATCCTTCACTGAAAGTGTTGTGTTGAAGTCTCCTACCATAATTGTGGAGGTATCTATCTCACTTTTCAATGCTGTTAGGGTTTGTTTTATGTATCTTGCAGCCCTGTCATTGGGTGCATAAATATTTAATAGACCACGGATATTTTTACATCTTAGGAGTATGGGTTATTTAGTTACAGGAAACTGGTGACTACAAACCATGAAATCTCTAAGAAGACTATGAAATTCTTCCAGAATAATGTGCCCTGGAAAGAAAGGAGGAAGGATTTAGATGGGCTCCTGTGAAACATTAATCTATTAGGCATTAACTCCCCCTTACATCTGGATTGCTCATGCATGGATACTGAGTGGTTTCCTACAAGTTCCTGTGCTGTGGTATCAGAGAAGCCCTGGAACAAGAAGGAAAAGAAGAAAGATGAGACACAGTCCCATTGAACGTATATGAATCTGGTGGAAGTCTGCACTGAACTGTATACTGTATTAGTGGCTGGAAGAAGTGGTAAGGCCAAGAGGATTTGAGAAGATACAAAAGAAGTGTCCAACACAATTACTATGTTAAACCATGTTAAAATTCAGAGTTACTGAACTTAAAAGTTCTATCTCATATATGATTTAAACCTGATTAAGTGCGTATAGTCTATTTCATACACCCCCCATATAGCTCATCTCAGGCTGGGGGCTGAGAGTGTAGAATGGAGAGAAAGGCAAAGATCTTCAGCTATTTAACTGGTGGTAAAGTTTTTAAAGTAAATTCAGCAGCGTATCTAAGGAACATAGAACCTATGGCAATTAGTTTTAAATTGCTGAATGATCTCTCACGGATGGTGATGGAAACTCTGCTGGCCAATAGAAACTTCTTTTTGGTGCCCACCACCCAACCCCACCCTCAAGTGGTTCTCAGGGCATGAGCCCTACCTGCCATACCTTAGACATGCTTCTGGTTTATTTGCTGATCATTAGTGTTTCTCTGATTAACACCACTGGCCCTGGATATTCTATGTTCAGCACCCAAACTCTGGCTTTCTGGTGGGTCATGTGACTGAGCTTTCTGAAGAGCTGAGCAGGTCTTCTCCACTGTCTGATGTGAGAGATATGGCTGTGGATAGATAGCTTTCACAGTGCTTTCTTAGTTCCTGCCTGCCACAAGTTGTACACCCCATAGGCTTGCTGATCAAACTCAGCTACTTGCCATAGAATTTACTTTACGCACAGGGAACTCATGCATCCTTATTAAACAAAGCTGTTCCACTACCTCTTCTTTTGTCCCTGTTGTGTGTGTTTTCAGTTCTCTTATCCCCTACTTAGGAATAGGGGCAGATTAGTAACTCCATCGCCTCGGTGGAAATCAACCTAGGAATGGAATTTGTTTCACCTTATTGCCAGCACTCTCAGTCTCTCCAGTGGTTCTCATGAAGCTTTTGCCTTTGTTGCTCAGTTGTTCAAGTTCTCAGCTGCAAACCCAAAGGTTAGAACTCATCAGCTGCTCTGAAAGAGAAAGATGTGGCCGTCTGTTTCTGTAAAGATTACAACCATTGGAAACCTATGGGATAGTTCTATTCTGTCCTATAGTGTCCCTACGAGTCAGAATTGACTCATCGGCACTGAGTGTGGTTTTTTGGTTTTTGTTGTGTTGAAGCATGGTTTAAGGTGATGACTGATGGCAACTGGGTTAGTTCTGCAACTTACTAGTAAACTCTATGGGTTTGTATAAGGAGCTCTGGTGGCACAATGGTTAGGTGCTCAGCTGTTAACCAAAAGGTGGGAGGTTGAACCTACCCATTGGCTCTGCAGGATATAGACCTGGTGATATGCTCCCGTAAAGATTACAGCCTAGAAAACCCTATGCGGTCATTCTATTCTGTCACATGAAGTCGTTATGAGTCCGTATCTACTTGACAGCACCTAACAACAATAGGGGTTTGTATCCAGCCTCAGTTGCTGGTGACACTCCTTAGAATGTAGAGATATGTATTACATCTTTACTTCAGTTTTGGGTCCTAGTTGCCAATTCCAGAGCAGTAGGACAGCCCCTTTCAATGGCTTGTGATACACACACACACTTAAAAAAAACTGGAAAGTGATCATACTATAGATGATATTTTGTAATTGTCAACAGTATTGGGCCACGAGTTTATGTCTTTATTTTTCATTTTAAATAGCTGCATAGTATTCCACTTTATGGATACATACAATTTTTGTTTAATAAATTTTATATTGAGGTACATTTAGGTTGTTTCTAATTTTTATTCTTGTAAACAATGATAAAATTTCTGTGTACACATATCTGTGCTCTCCTATTATTATTTTTATAGATAATATTTTTGAAGTGAATTTGCCAATTCAAAAGAAATGTACAGTCAAGGTGCTGCCAAACTGTCACCATAAAAGTTATACCAATTTACAATGCTACAAACATTGTATGGCAGTGCCTGTATTCTCCCACTGTCTTTAACACTAAAAAACTAGATAGTATTAATCTTGTTCATCTTACACCATCTAATAGATGAGAAATGGTATCTTATAACCTCATTTGTCAATTTTGTATTTATCTTCTTTGAATTGTAAATATTCCATACACATTAAGGATATTGACCCTATATCAAAAATGTCCATAAATTTCTAGTTTGCCATTTATTTCCAAATCTTAAAATATGTTTTCCATAATGCATATTTAAAATGTTTGTGTGTGTGTGTGGTGTTGACAGTTTCTTTGTTCCACTTAATTTTCTGTGCTGAGTTGTTTGTCTTTACGTATTTTCTTTTCATCTTTTTCATTATTGTTGATTTTATGTTTGCTGAGTCTTTATGTTTTTCTTCTTTTTTATTTTGATGGGTAGATTTGTTAGTTTCCTTTGTGGTTACCTTAAAATTTATGTCTATTTTTCTAAGTTTAATCCATTCTTTTATTTCTTGATATTGCCTTAACTTCTCAATATGACTACACTATTTAGTCTGTCTTTTTTTGTTTTAATGTTGTCATCATTTACATATTGATGTCTCTGTTTCCCTATTTTCAGCTTTGACTGATCTTTGCGACTTCCCTATCCGGGTTGATATCTGGTTACTCTGTCCTGTGTTCTAGTCTTGGGTTGTCTGATGTTGTTGGTTTTCTAGCCAAAAAACCCAAAAACCCACTTCCGTCAAGTTGATTCCAACTCATGGCGACCCTATAGGACAGAGTAGAACTGCCCCGTAGAGTTTCCAAGGAGCGGTGGATTCGAACTGCTGACCTTTTGGTTAGCAGCCATAGCACTTAACCACTACACCACCAAAGGACTCCCTTTAATATTTATTGTAATTTTAGTTTGTTTTTTTTTGATGTTAAGGGAATTTACAAATTCCTTTAACTTCCGTTTATCTGGAAATGCCCTAATTTTGACTTCATATTTGAGAGACAGTTTTGCTAGATATATAATTCTTGGCTTGCAATTTTTTTCCTTCAAGGCTTTATGTATGTCATCCCATTGCCTTCTTTCCTGCATGGTTTCTGCTTAGTTGTCTAGTTCTGAAATTTTATTGTTGATCTTTTGGATTTCCTGTCTCCGTAGTTTCTAGGAGCCTGTTAATTTGTCATTCTGTTCTTATATTGTTTTCTTGAATTCTTCTATTGCTTCATGTGTTCCTTGGCTTGGTCTGAGTTTTGCCTGATCTCCTTCCTGATCTCAGATTTAAAATGTTTTATGTATTTAAATCCATCGATTCTTTTTTTATTGGTCCTGGCTTTTACAGCCTGCTAAAAAATATCTTTTTTATGGTATGTTAAGATTTGTCCATGTTTGAAACTTATCAGAATAAAAAAGTTTTAAAACACAAAAGAAGTTCTATTATAAAATTTAAAAATATTTACCAAACTTTTTAATTTAATTCTTCCGCATTTGTATTCCTCGAATAGCTGAAAGTTATTTCAGAATAAGAAATGACTTAACAAAGCCAGTTTTATTTTTTTCCAAATGGACAACAAATTGAACTAATATTGCTTATTAAAAAGATAATATTTTTGCAAAGATCTGAAAACTAAAATCTATCATACACCAACTCCCTCACATGGAATTTGATCTCTCTATATACTAATAAGGAGCCCTGGTGGTGCAGTAGTTAAGTGTTCAGTTGCTAACCAAAAGGTCAGCAGTTCAAATCCACCAGCTGCTCCTTGGAAACCTTATGGGACAGTTCTATTCTGTCCTATAGGGTCGCTACAAATTTGAATCAACTCAACGGCAATGGGTTTATATACTAATAATTCAGTTTTACTGACATGTCTATTTTTGCACTAGTAACACACTATATTAAATATTATAGCATTATAGTAAGTTTTAACATCTGGTTGGTTAAGCCCTCCACCTTTGCCCAATTATTTTTGATGTTTTGGGTTGTATCAATAAATATTTACCGAGCATCAACTATGTACCAGGAACTGTTACAGGTACTTGATGCATATATCTGCATAGAAAAATCTCTGTCACCACAGATCTTACATTCTAGTGATTATTCTAATAAATAAACTTACATAATTGTTCTTGCAGATAAACTTGAAAATCACTGTAGTCAAGTTTCCATTCCCCAAATCCTAGTAGTAGTTTGACAAAATTACAAATTTTACAGATTAGCTTGTGGGAATTTTATATTATTACATTATTTAATCTTCATTTCTAGGTTCTACTTCTCCATTTATCAAAGTCTTCATTTATGTCCTGAATAGGGTTTTGGATCTTTATGTTGGTACAATTTTTCTTAAGAATGGTTTGTCAATATGTACCAAAATTCCAATTCTAGAAATTTATCTTCTAGAAATTTGCAGAAATGTATGCAAACTAATATTTATCACATTCCAGTGAACAATTATAAATAATAAACTTATCCACTAGCATCAGCAAAAATAGAAAAAGCCAACAATGTTCACAAGTCCTGTGTAATATTGGCATCTGTGCAGCAGGAAACAGAGAAAAGAAATGAGATGTCTGATGGTTTGAATAATTTTTATTCACTTATTAGTGTTTCTAATGCATTTCCAGTATTACACTATGGTCAGAAATTTTAATCTATAATATTTTTATAATTTGAATATATTGAGTTTTTTTTTTTTTTTGGCCTAAGGTATTTTAAAGTTATTTAAATTCTATGTGGAACCATGATAATAAGGATCACTCTCTGTGTACAGGGAAGAAAATTCTACGTGTATATGCATATTAAAACAAAACAAAACAAAAAAACCAAACCCATTGCCATCAAGTTAATTTTGACTCATAGTGACCCTGTAGGACAGAGTAGAACTGCTCTATAGGTTTTCCAAGGAGTGCCTGGTGGATTGGAACTGCCAACCTTTTGGTTAGCAGCTAAACTCTTAACCACTACACCACCAGAGTTTCCATATATATATATTAAACCAAAAAAAACAAACCCAGTGCCATCGAGTCGATTCCGACTCATAGCAACCCTGTAGGCCAGAGTAGAACTGCCCCATAGAGTTTCCAAGGAGCGCCTGGCGGATTCGAACTGCTGACCCTTTGGTTAGCAGCTGTAGCACTTAACCACTACGCTACCAGGGTTTCATATGTATATTAAAAAAAAATATTAGACCTACCTAATTAATGATATTATTTAGATGCTCTACATAGGTACATAAGGTCCCTGGGTGGTGTAAATGGTTTGTGGTTGGCTACTAACCCCAAGTTGGGCAGCCTGAATACACACAGTGGCAGTGTGGAAGAAAGGCCTAAAAGATCTGCTTCCACAAAGATTACAACCAAGAAAACCCTATGGATCAATTCTATTATGTAACACATAGGGTCACCATGCGTTAGAATTGACTTGAAGACAACATTTCTTTTTTGGCATATAAATACATATATTTTGTTTAATTGTTGTGAAAAGAAGAAAGTCATGCTTTAAATCGTTATCCTGTTCCTATTGAAATCTCCTTGTATTTTCAAAAGATTTCAACATGTATCATATTATTTATATTTTAGTATATAACATCTATGTTATTAAGCCCATAGATACACATGACAATTAAATCTTCATGGTAGATTTTAACTTTCATAAAGTGATTCATTTTGTCCCATTTAATGTTTTTAACTAATGTTTACCTTGTTCCATATTACTATAGCTACACTTTCTTTTTTGTTCACATTTATTTGATGTAACTTGTCTAATCTTATTTTTTTCTTTTTGGGTTTTCAGTGTATGTCTTTTACACAACATGTAGCTAGAATTGGTTTATCACCTAATTTTTAATTTTTTAAAATTATTTAATAAGTTTATCAATTTCCATTTAATCTTAAATTGAAAGCTCAGTCTTACTCCTGTCATCTTCTAAGTTTCCTGTTTTCCATGCTTACTTGGTTTTCACCTATTTTCTAACATTTGGTGCATGATCTGTGCTTTCTTTTACTTTTCTCCCTAGAAATCTGAAAAAATGTACTGTCCTTTTTTTGTTCTATTAGTTGTTATATTATAACTTTAAGTAGAAAGCATAGAGCTGTATTGATCTGTTTGTCATTTTTCAAAACCAAAATGAGATCAAATGACTCTGGAGCATGATGAAATTAGTATTTCACATTTCCTTACAATTCCTATCTTTTATTTCTGGATTTTAGGTTTTGTATTTTTGTTCAAGAATGAAACTTAAATTTGATTGGCCTAACAATCTGTTTAGGGCTTCTGTTCTACCTTGTAATTTGTTGCATAGTTCCTGGGGTCTTAAAATCTTGCAAGCAGCCATCCAAGGTACAACGATGTGCCTCTGTTCTCCTGGAACAACAGAGGAAGGAGAGTTAGGAATAGGAGGAGAAAATGGAATGTGTGGCTAATTGCTTCCATGAGCAACTGCTTCATTTTCTATGAGACCAGAAGAGCTTGATGGTGCCTGGTTATCATTACTGAACATTTTGATCAAAGATTCTATAGTATAATCCTAAACAAAAGGAGGGGGGGAATGTAGAACAGAATTTCAAATCTCACAGACTCCAAATTTTCTGGATTCATGGAGGCTGGGCGAACCCTTTAAATATTGCCCTGAAATAATCTTTAAACATTAAACCAGAAACATCACCTGAAGTCTTCCTAAAACCAAACAATAGTTTAACTTAACTAGTAAAAAACAAAAAATTCTGCTTTGAGTATTATGCTCTTTTAAGAATTATCCATCTGGGATCATACTGAAAACAAGAACTCAAAAATTAGGAAACTTACGAGGCAGTGAGTTTATGTTAATGGGGGAGGAACAACTCAGAAGAGGAGGGTGAGAATTGTTGCACAACTCATAGATTGTAATCCATGTCACTGAACTGTATGTGTAGAAATAGTTGAAATGATGTTTATTTTGTTGGGTATATTCTCAACGACAAAATAAATAAAACAAAAAAATTAATCTGATAGTTCATTAACCATGAATATCAAAGTTAATGAGACTTAATTCCATATTACATGAATTTAATGCTCATTATCATTTCTTTTATATCTCAATTTTCCTATTCTCTGATTGTTTCCTGATCTTTTTCTCAGTTGGATGGACTATGTCTTCAAGTAGATTTTTCAGGAAGGGGACAGAATTGATGTATTTCCAGATTCATTGTATACATAATAGTATATTAAAAATATATTTTGATGTTGTCACAGATGTATGACATCCAGGATGGATAAAAAAATATCTACAGATTATGTCCTTTTCATTAAAACGCTGTAGGTGACTTTCTATTTCTTTCTGGTGGTGCAGTGGTTAAGAGCTCAGCTGCTAATCAAAAAAGGTTGGCAGTTTGAATCCAACAGTCACTTCTTGGAAATCCTATGGGGGAATTCTACTCTGTCCTATAGGGTCACTATAAGTTGGAATCGGCTAGATGACAACGGGTTTGGTTTGGAATGTTGAAAAGTCTTACTTGGATAGTTTGTTTAACTTGCCTGACTTCTTAAGAGATTTTATTCTTGAAATTTGAAAATGTTTAGTAAATTTCTGTGTTGGTCAACTTTTATTACTGATCTTTTATACATGGAAATACCATTTGAACTGCCAAAACAGTTCTTCCATTTTAGGAGAGTTTTCTTCCATTACATCATTGACTTTTTTTTTCCCATTTTATTTGTTCTGTTCCTATCTTCTTACATAACAATTATTGATATGTCAAAACTCTGTTGTCTGTATTCCATAAGTATATTTTCACTAAGTTCTTTCACTTGTTGACTGATGTCAGTGCATTCAATGTTCTCAAATATCTTCTCCATATCATCGGCTTAATTTTATTTATTTTGGTCATTTTTCCTACGGCAATTTTTAACCTGAAATTATGCCAATATTTTCCATTAAAATTCACATAGAATTATTCTGTAAAGTTTATTTAAGCAGTATTGAACCCAATGCTACGCAGTTTTTAATTATAAAGAATAAAACCATAAATTTCTCAAGTTGTTGAAAATGTGTATCCTTTCCATTTATTTGATACAGCAAGCTCCATGATCTCTCACAAAATTACAATTGGTTTAACTTTTCTAGTGTATAAGATCACTACCTGTACCCACTGCTGTCGAGTCGATTTTGACTCATAGCAACCCTATAGGACAGAGTAGAACTGCCTCATAAGGTTTCTAAGGCCGTAAATTTTTACAGAAACAGATTGCCACATCTTTCTCCTGTGGAGACACTAGTGGATTCGAACTGCCAACCTTTCATTTATCAGCCAAGAGCTTAAAAACTGCCCCACCAGGGCACCTTCTACAAGATCACTATTGCCACTTAATTCATCTTCATTGAGTTATATTTCTATACTTAATATCTCAAAGATGGGATGATTGATTTTGTCTTTATTCCTGACATATTTATTTGTCAATTTAATAAATGCAACTTAAGGTGACAAGGGTCTCATCAAGAAAAAGGGAGTTATAATTATATGGGTCTAGTTGTTACTTAAGAAATTAAAGGACAGAAAATAATGTAAAAAATAATATTTAATTGTGATTCACATTTTTTCATTATGATTATATTCTGATAGAGGCTTTTATTTTGCAATAACATTTAATTTTTAGTAGAATTTTATTTGATTGTACTTTGTGGAAGTATCCACCACACCCAATGCCAAGGAAACACACAGCAAATCTATAGCACAAAGTAGAACAGCCCCTTAGAGTTTCTAAGACTGCATATTTTTATGGAAGCAGACTGCCACATCTTTCTCCCATGGAGCACCTGGTGGGCTCAAACTGCCAACATTTTGGTTAGCAGCCCAGCACTTTAACCACTGTACCACTGTTTAAAATTCAGCTTATGTTCTTCTTTTAAACCAATCTCAACTACTAATAAAAAATATAGTATATTTTAAAAATCCTGTGGTACACATATTGAAACAGTCCAGTTTCACTCTTCAATAGTCATTCCATTCATATGTTTATGTATATGTCTCACCCTAATAAAGCATATGCTCATCGAGGGAAGGGTTCTTCTTTTTTTCTGTTCCCAACGTTTAGCCCAATGTGTGGAACACAGGAAGCAGACTATAAATATTTGTTAAATTACTGCTTACTTATCAAAATTTTATTGTCATACTTTCAAAAATTCCACAAAACTACATATACTATCTCTATTCATGGTTATTTTCACTTTAAAACTTTTTTTTTATTTAAAAAAATTCTGAACATATATAAAAGTTGAACTAATAGTACTACAATATGATATACCTTTATGTAAGTTCACCAACTGTTGCATGCTACCAGAATTCCTTTAATACTCTCTCTCCCTCTTTCACGATATATGTATACTTTTGCTCAACGCTATGAAAGTGTAACTTGCATACATTAAGACATTTTACTCCTGGGGCAGTGCCAAGAGAGCAGAATAGCCAGACACTTCACGCTATCCCTCTTACAACAAAGACCTGAAAAAAACAAGTGAAATGATTATATTTATGACAAGCTAGGAGCCCTGAATGTCCCTGAACATCAAAGCCAAATTTAGAAAAAGGACTGAGAGGTAGGGGGAAGGAGAGACAGTTCAGAAGCAGAGAAGAGTTACCAAACCTGAATCACCAGGATCCCTCAGGCACGATTCTCAGGAAGGGCTTTGCTGGGCTGGTGGTAACATTCAGCCACAGTTTCCTCAAGGAGAAGCAGCCAGTCACGCAGCCGACTCACACCTCTGGAACCAGAGAAGAACAGTGCTCTTGGCAAAAGCTAAGTACTTGTGTACATTTTACTGTACACCAAGCCCTGAAGCCAGCTTCGGTGGCTGTTGATTTCCCTGGGCCTGAGACAGATCATGCTGAGTGCCTGGAGCCATCCTTCCGGCCTTGGAGTAGGAATCAACTCACAGTTGGAGGAAAAGATAATTTGCCAGCTCCACTAACCGGGGGAGCTCAGGACAGAAGAGGGTCCTGTCCAGGCATGGACTTTGAATAACTTTCCCCCCTGCATGTACCTGCTTGGGCCTATTTCAGGAGAATAGGTCCCTGTTGGGAGACTGCAACCATTTCAGCTGTGCAGTGAAGAGGTGGGTGTTTGATATTTGACACCACTTTGCTTATAAATAAGGTCCTCACCTACCCACATCAGGGGCCCAAGGACTGGTGGGTCCACTCAGACCCAAATATAACTGGTACTTCCCAGTCCTTACAAACAAAAGCATTGGGTGCCCATGATCTGTCTGCAGAATCCACCCTCTGGTATGCTGTAGAGCACAAGGATATGCTTTCCTCACATACATTCTGGGGATGGTTCTCAGCCCCCTGACTTGTTCAGAGAGTGACCCCTACTGCAACTAGATACTGGTACCTACAACAATCACCCCTGCCCCTCTAAGACTGTAGGACAGAGCCTATACCCCACACTTGATGATAAGCTACCTGGACACCTTAGCTGACACCATACAAGAAAAGTGAATGGACTCCTAGACTGATATACCTGATAACAGCTCTAGCTATCTGGGGACAGGACATCAGAGCTTCAAAGGCAAAAATAATCAAGCTACTATACTCAAGCAACCCATTTGGTCATATCAAAACAAAACAAAGCAAGAAGCTAAGATACAGTAACCAAACATAAAATAAACTAATGCAATAACTTATAGATGGCTCGGAAACAACAATCAATATGAAGTCACATAAAGAAACAGACCATGATCAACTCAACAAGCTCTCAGAACAAAGACTCAATGGATCTTCTGGATGAAGGTGCCTGCCTGGAATTACCAGATGTAGAATCTAAAAGACTAATATACAGAACTCTTCAAGACATCAGGAACGAAATTAGGAAGGAGATCGGGCAATAGGCAGAACAAGCCAAGGAACACACAGACAAAGTAGCTGAAGAAATTAAAAAGGTTATTCAAGAACAAAATGAAAACTTTAATTAGCTGAAAGAATCCATAGAGGGACAGCAATCAGAAATTGAGAAGATTAACAATAAAATTACAGAATTAGACAACTCAAAAGAAAGTCAAAGGAGCAGAATTGAGGAAGTAGAAGGTAGAGTTGGTGAGCTTGAAGGTAAAGCATTTGGCACCAATATATTGGGAGAAAAATCAGGTAAAAGAATTTAAAAAAATGAAGAAACCTTAAGAATCATGTGAGACTCTATCAAGAGAGACTCTATCAAGAGAAATAGCCTATGAGTGATTGCAGTACCAGAACAGGGAGGGACAACAGAAAATACAGAGAGAATTGTTGAAGGTTTTTGGCAAAAACTTTCCTGAGATCGTGCAAGATGAGACGATATCTATCCAAGATGCTCAACGAACTCCACATAAGGGAGATGTTAAAAGAAAGTCACCAAAACATAATCAAACTAGCCAAAACCAAAGAGAATTTTAAGAGCAGCTAGCACCACAGGGGTAAACAAAAAGTCACCTACAAAGGAGAATCAATAAGAATAATCTCGGACTACTCGGCAGAAACCATGCAGGCAAGAAGGCAATGGGATGAATGATAAAAAGCATTGAAGGAAAAAAAAATTGCCAGCCAAGAATTATATAACCGGCAAAACTGTCTCTCAAATAAGATGAAATTAGGACATTTCCAGACAAACAGAAGTTTCAGGAATTTATAAAAACCAAAACAAAACTACAAGAAATACTAAAGGCAGTCCTTTGGTTAGAAGATCAATAATACAAGGTATAAACCCAAGACCTTACTACTGGACAGAGCAATCAGATGTCAACCCAGACACGGAAATCACAAAAATAAATCAAGAAAAAAAAAGCTCACAACAGGGAAATAGCTCTTTTATTATGTAAAAGAAGACAATATTAAAACAATAAAGAGGGACTAAGAAATGTACTCATAGATCTTTCATATGGAGAGGAAGACAAGGTGATATAGAGAAAAAAAGTTAGAAACTTAGAAAAATAGGGGTAAATATTAAGGTAACCACAAAGGAGACTAAGTATCCTATTCATCAAAATAAAATACAAGAAAAAAAAGAGACTGAGCAGAAACAAAATCAACAACAATGAATGAGAGGAAAAGAAAATATATAAACTACTCAGCAAAAAAAATTAAGTGGGAAAAAGAAATTGTTAACAACACACAAAAAAGACTCAATATGACAGCACTAAAATCATAACTGTCTATAACTACGCTAAATGTAAATCGACTAAATGCACCAACAAAGATACAAAGAATGGATAAAATAACACAATCCATCTATATGCTGCCTACAAAAGACGCATCTTAAGCTTAGAGATACAAACTAAAACTCAAAGGATGGATAAAAATACATCCACAAAGAACAATCAAAAAAGATCAGGACAGGCAGTATTAATTTCTGAAAAATAGACTTTAAAGTTAAATCCACCACAAAGAACAAGGAAGAACACTATATAATCATTAAAAAGACAATATACTGGGAGGATATAACCAAATTAAATATTTATGCACCAATGACAGGGCTGCAAGATAAATAAAACAAACACTAACAGTATTGAAAAGTGATTATAGTAGGAGATTCAACACACCACTTTCAGTGAAGAACAGGACATCCAGAAAGAAGATCAGTAAAGACATGGAAGATCTAAATGGCATGATCAACCAACATGACCTCAAAAACATACAGAACACTCTACCAAACAGCAGCCAAGTATACTTTCTGTTCTAGTGCACATGGAAGATTCTCTAGAATAGACCACATATTAGGTCATAAAGCAAGCCTTAGAAGTATCCAAAATTTTGAGATATTACAAAGCATCTTCTCTGAAAATAAGGCCATAAAAGTACAAATAAATAACAGAAAAAACAGGGAAAAGAAATCAAACTCTTGGAAACTGAACAGTACCCTGCTTAAAAAAGACTGGGTTAGAGAAGACATTAAGGATGGAATAAAGAAATTCATAGAATCCAATGAGAATGAAAATACTTCCTATCAGAACCTTTGAGACACAGCAAAAGCAGCGTTCAGAGGTCAATTTATATCAATAAACACACACATACAAAAAGAAGAAAGGGCCAAAGTCAAGAAATAATACCTACAACTTGAAAAAATAGAAAGAGAGCAACAAAAGATACCCTCAGGAACCAGAAGAAAGCAAAAAATAAAAATTAGATCAGAATTAAATGAAATAAAACAGAAAAACAGTTAAAAGAGTTAACATGACCAAAAGCTGGTTCTTTGAAAAATTAACAAAATTGATAAACCACTGGCCAAAGTGACAAAAGAAAAACAGGTGAGGAACCAAATAAACACAATAAGAAATGAGATGGGCAATATTACAAAAGATCCAACTGAAATTAAAAGTCATATAAAATTACTATGAGGGTTGGGGGCCAAGATGGCTGACTAGGTAGACGCTACCTCGGATCCCTCTTGCAACAAAGACTCAGAAAAACAAGTGAATAGATCACATACACGACAATCTATGAACCCTGAACAACAAACACAGATTTAAAGAGTTGACCTGAGTGACAGAGACGGAGAACGAACAACTACGTGGAAGCAGCAACTGTTTTCGGAGCCTGGAGCCAGTGTCCCAGTCAGGTAACCTTGGCGCCGGGCTTAGGACTGGGCACAGGGAGCTGAACACAACATCTTGTGACGGCACAAACACGGGGCTCAGGCCTATCCCCCTGAACTGACCCCAGGAGGGGGCCCAGCCAGTCCGCGCAGGCGGCGTGGAGACGCGACTGGTGGGAGGAGGACCCCCCGGGAGGCAGTGACTGGTTTTGGAGCCGGGAGTGCAGTTTCTCAGCTGGGGAACCTTGGTGCCGGGCTTTGGACTGGGCACAGGGAAGCTGAGCACGGCATCCGGTCACGGCGCAAACACGGGGCGCAACCCTACTCTCCTGAACTAACCCCAGGAGGGGGCCGAGCTGGTCTGCGGGGGCCGGTGGCGAAACAGCTGGCGGGATGAGAAGTCCCTGGGAGGCAGCAACTGATTTTGGAGCCGGGAGTGCAGCGTCCCAGCAGGGAACCTTGACGCTGGGCTTTGGACTGGCAGCGGAGGATCTGACCACAGCTTCAGCAGGCCAGACCCTCGGGGGCAATCCCCACAGAGCCAGCACACATAGGCAACACGCCCCTCGGGAATCTCAGATAAAATAGTCATCCCAAGCAAGATAAGCAACTTTGGCTATATTCCGGGGTGCTACTCTCTCCTGTTTTTCTGAACCCTCCCCTCCCCTTCCCAGGCGGCTTCATTAACATTGGAATTTCCTGAGCCAGAGGGAGACCGGCTAAGCCTCCGTGGCTTTGCTTTTCCCTTTTTTTTTTTTTTTTTTTTTGGTCTTTTCCTAACGCATTCTTCCAGCCTGAGAGAAGCAACCACAAAAAACCCAGGGACCAAAAATCCTTCCCTAATTGGACTAAAAACACAGAACCAGCTACAGCCAAGCATATATGATCCAAATCTCGGGCTTTCATCCTTACAGGGAACAAGGTGGCTGTTATAATGCAAAGGCAGTTCTGATAGGGATCTGACTGCATTTTTTTTTTTAGCAGATTTACTGGACAAACAAGTTTCTCAGGTCTGATATCTCTGCTTATTCAACAGAGCCCTAACTGAGCCACTACAGGGAACTGAGGGCTGAAGCTCCCCCCAGACCACCTAACCTCTTGCCTTAGGGGTCTAAGGAGGGTGACACCTACCAATCAGTAGAGGTACTTGCATTGGGGGCCTACGGTACAGCTGCAGAGCCCTCCCACCAAGGTGCTTTAGGAATAGAGACACACCTACCTCACTGACACTTGGGGGAAGCCTGTCAGCATTCTGCCCCCCCTGGACTGTGAACCCCAGCTGCTAATAGAATCTGGTGCACACAACTATCACCTTCTCGATGTGGATAGGTGTTAGGGTGCAGCACACACTTGACCCAAAATCAGATTCTACTCAAGAATAGTAAATAGACTCAGGCATATATATCTGGCAACAGCCCAAACCAGCTGGTAATAGGTCATAAGTAAGTCAAGGGCTACAACAAACAAGACAGCACAATCTAGTAGCCCATCCACATATATTGAAAGAAAACAAAACAAGATAAGACTCAGTGAGCAAATATAGAATAAATCACTATTATATCTTAGTGATGGCTCGGAGACAGCAGGCGATATCAAACCACATAAAGAAGCAGACCATAACAGCTTCTACAACCCCCCAAACAAAAGAATCAAAATCATTCCCAAATGAGGATACAATCCTGGAATTATCAGATACAGAATATAAAAAACTAATTTACAGAATGCTTCAAGACATCAGGGATGACCTCAGAAATGAAATAAGACAAACTGCAGAAAAAGCCAAGGAACACACTGATAAAACAGTTGAAGAACTCAAAAAGATTATTCAAGAACATAGTGGAAAAATTAATAACTTGCAAGAATCCATAGAGAGACAGCATGCAGAAATCCAAAGATTAACAATAAAATTACAGAATTAGACAACACAATAGGAAGTCAGAGGAGCAGACTCGAGCAATTAGAATGCAGAGTGGGAAATCTGGAGGAGCAGGGAATTAACACCAACATAGGTGAAAAAAAAAATCAGATAAAAGAATTTAAAAAAAAAGAAGAAACCCTAAGAATCATGTGGGACTCTATCAAGAAGGATAACTTGCATGTGATTGAAGTCCCAGAACAGGGAGGAAGGACAGAAAACACAGAGAAGATAGTTGAAGATCTGCTGACAGAAAACTTCCCTGACATCATGAAAGACGAAAGGATATCTATCCAAGATGCTCATCGAACCCCATTTAAGATTGACCCAAAAAGAAAAACACCAAGACATATTATCATCAAACTTGCCAAAACCAAAGATAAAGAGAAAATTTTAAAAGCAGCCAGGGAGAAAAGAAAGGTCTCCTTCAAGGGAGAATCAATAAGAATAAGTTCAGACTACTCAGCAGAAACCATGCAGGCAAGAAGGCAAAGGGATGACATATACAGAGCACTGAAGGAGAAAAACTGCCAGCCAAGGATCATATATCCAGCAAAACTCTCTCGGAAATATGAAGGTGAAATTAAGATATTTACAGATAAACACAAGCTTAGAGAATTTGCAAAAACCAAACCAAAGCTACAAGAAATACTAAAGGAAATTGGTCAGAAAACCAACAATATCAGATACCAGCACAACACAAGGTCACAAAACAGAACATCCTGATATCACCTCAAATAGGGAAATCACAAAAACAAATTAAGATTAATTAAAAAAAAAGCTCAAAACAGGGAATCATTGAAGTCAATATGTAAAAGATCACAATAATCAAAAAGAGGGACTAAATACAGGTGGCGTAGAACTGCCATATGAAGAGGGATACAAGGCGATATAGGACAATACAAGTTAGGTTTTTACTTAGAAAAATAGGGGTAAATATTAAGGCAACCACAAAGAGGTATAACAACTCCATAACTTAAAAGCCAAAAAAAACATAACGACTCAACAAACATAAAGCAAATACTATGAAAATGAGGATCTCACAATTTACAAAGAAAAACATCTCAGCGCAAAAAAGTAAGTGGAAAAATGAAATTGTCAACAACACACATAAAAAGGCATCAAAATGACAACACTAAACACTTAGTTATCTATAATTACCCTGAATGTAAATGGACTAAACGCACCAATAAAGAGACAGAGAGTCACAGACTGGATAAAGAAACACGATCCATCTATATGCTGCCTACAAGAGACACACCTTAGACTTAGAGACACAAACAAACTAAAACTCAAAGGATGGAAAAAATATATCAAGCAAACAATAAGCAAAAAAGAGCAGGAGTAGCAATATTAATTTCTGACAAAATAGACTTTAGACTTAAATCCACCACAAAGGATAAAGAAGGACACTACATAATGATAAAAGGGACAATTGATCAGGAAGATATAGCCATATTAAATATTTATGCACCCAATGACAGGGCTGTAAGATACATAAATCAAATTTTAACAGAATTGAAAAGTGAGATAGATACCTCCACAATTATAGTAGGAGACTTCAACACACCACTTTCGGAGAAGGACAGGACATCCAGTAAGAAGCTCAATAGAGACACGGAAGACCTACTTACAACAATCAACCAACTTGACCTCATTGACTTATACAGAACTCTCCACCCAATTGCTGCAAAATATACTTTTTTTCCTAGCGCTCATGGAACATTCTCTAGAATAGACCACATATTAGGTCATAAAACAAACCTTTGCAGAATCCAAAACATCGAAATATTACAAAGCATCTTCTCAGACCACAAGGCAATAAAACTAGAAATCAATAACAGAAACACTAGGGAAAAGAAATCAAATACTTGGAAAATGAACAATACCCTCCTGAAAAAACACTGGGTTATAGAAGACATTAAGGAGGGAATAAGGAAATTCTTAGAAAGCAACGAGAATGAAAATACTTCCTATCAAAACCTCTGGGACACAGCAAAAGCAGTGCTCAGAGGCCAATTTATATCGATAAATGCACACATACAAAAAGAAGAAAGAGCCAAAATCAGAGAACGGTCCCTACAACTTGAACAAATAGAAAGTGAGCAACAAAAGAATCCATCAGGCTCCAGAAGAAAACAAATAATAAAAATTAGAGCTGAACTAAATGAATTAGAGAACAGAAAAACAATTGAAAGAATTAACAAAGCCAAAAGCTGGTTCTTTGAAAAAATGAACAAAATTGATAAACCATTGGCTAGACTGACTAAAGAAATACAGGAAAGGAAACAAATAACCCAAATAAGAAACGAGAAGGACCACATCACAACAGAACCAAAGGAAATTAAAAGAATCATTTCAGATTACTACAAAAAATTGTACTCTAACAAATTTGCAAACCTAGAAGAAATGGATGAGTTCCTGGAAAAACACTACCTACCCAAACTAACACAATCAGAAGTAGAACAACTAAATAGACCCATAACAAAAAAAGAGATTGAAACGGTAATCAAAAAACTCCCAACAAAAAAAAAACCCTGGCCCGGATGGCTATACTGCAGAGTTCTACCAAACTTTCAGAGAAGAGATAACACCACTACTACTAAAGGTATTTCAAAGCATAGAAAATGACAGAATACTGCCTAACTCATTCTATGAAGCCACCATCTCCCTGGTACCAAAACCAGGTAAAGACATCACAAAAAAAGAAAATTACAGACCTGTATCCCTCATGAACATAGATGCAAAAATCCTCAACAAAATTCTAGCCAATAGAATTCAACAACATATCAAAAAAAAAAATTCACCACGACCAAGTGGGATTTATACCAGGTATGCAAGGCTGTTTTAATACTAGAAAAACCATTAATGTAATCCACCATATAAATAAAACAAAAGACAAAAACCACATGGTCTGATCAATTGATGCAGAAAAGGCATTTGACAAAGTCCAACACCCGTTTACGATAAAAACTCTCACCAAAATAGGAATTGAAGGAAAATTCCTCCACATAATAAAGGGCATCTATGCAAAGCCAACAGCCAACATCACTCGAAATGGAGAGAGCCTGAAAGCATTTCCCTTGAGAACAGGAACCAGACAAGGATGCCCTTTATCACCGCTCTTATTCAACATTGTGCTAGAAGTCCTAGCCAGAGCAATTAGGCTAGACAAAGAAATAAAGGGCATCCGGATTGGCAAAGAGGAAGTAAAATTATCTCTATTTGCAGATGACATGATCTTATACACAGAAAACCCTAAGGAATCCTTCAGAAAACTACTGAAACTAATAGAAGAGTTTGGCAGAGTCTCAGGTTATAAGATAAACATACAAAAATCACTTAGATTCCTCTACATCAACAAAAAGAATATTGAAGAGGAAATCACCAAATCAATACCATTCACAGTGGCCCCCAAGAAGATAAAATACTTAGGAATAAATCTTACCAAGGATGTAAAAGATCTATACAAAGAAAACTACAAAGCTCTACTACAAGAAATTCAAAAGGACATACTTAAGTGGAAAAACATACCTTGCTCATGGATAGGAAGACTTAACATAGTAAAAATGTCTATTCTACCAAAAGCCATCTATACATACAATGCACTTCCTATCCAAATTCCAATGTCATTTTTTAATGTGATAGAGAAACAAATCACCAATTTCATACGGAAGGGAAAGAAGCCTCGGATAAGCAAAGCATTACTGAAAAAGAAGAAGAAAGGGGGAGGCCTCACTCTACTTGATTTCAGAACCTATTATACAGCCACAGTAGTCAAAACAGCCTGGTACTGGTACAAAAACAGACACATAGACCAGTGGAACAGAATTGAGAACCCAGATATAAATCCATCCACATATGTGCACCTGATATTTGACAAAGGCCCAGTGTCAGTTAATTGGGGAAAAGATAGTCTTTTTAACAAATGGTGCTGGCATAACTGGATATCCATTTGCAAAAAAAATGAAACAGGACCCATACCTCACACCATGCACAAAAACTAACTCCAGGTGGATCAAAGACCTAAACATAAAGACTAAAACGATAAAGATCATGGAACAAAAAATAGGGACAACCCTAGGAGCCCTAATACAAGGCATAAACAGAATACAAAACATTACCAAAAATGATGAAGAGAAACCCGATAACTGGGAGCTCCTAAAAATCAAACACCTATGCTCATCTAAAGACTTCACCAAAAGAGTAAAAAGACCACCTACAGACTGGGAAAGAATTTTCAGCTATGACATCTCAGACCAGTGCCTGATCTCTAAAATCTATATGATTCTGTTAAAACTCAACCACAAAAAGACAAACAACCCAATCAAGAAGTGGGCAAAGGATATGAACACACACTTCACTAAAGAAGATATTCAGGCAGCTAACAGATACATGAGAAAATGCTCTCGATCATTATCCATTAGAGAAATGCAAATTAAAACTATGATGAGATTCCATCTCACTCCAACAAGGCTGGCATTAATCCAAAAAACGCAAAATAATAAATGTTGGAGAGGCTGGGGAGAGATTGGAACTCTCATACACTGCTGGTGGGAATGTCAAATGGTACAACCACTTTGGAAATCTATCTGGCGTTTTCTTAAAAAGTTAGAAATAGAACTACCATACAACTCAGAAATCCCACTCCTCGGAATATACCCTAGAGAAATAAGAGCCTTCACACAAACAGATATATGCACACCCATGTTTATTGCAGCACTGTTTACAATAGCAAAAAGCTGGAAGATACCAAGGTGTCCATCAATGGATGAATGGTTAAATAAATTGTGGTATATTCACACAATGAAATACTACGCATCGATAAAGAACAGTGACGAATCTGTGAAACATTTCATAACATGGAGGAACCTGGAAGGCCTTATGCTGAGTGAAATTGGTCAGAAGCAAAATGACAAATATTGTATAAGACCTCTATTATAAGATCTTGAGAAATAGTATAAACTGAGAAGAACACATACTTTTGTGGTTACGAGGGGTGAGGGAGGGAGGGTAGGATAGGGTTATTTACTGATTAGTTAGTAGATAAGAACTACTTTAGGTGAAGGGAAGGACAATACTCAATACACGGAAGGTCAGCTCAACTGGACTGGACCAAAAGCAAAGAAGTTTCCAGGATAAACTGAATGCTTCAAAGGTCAGCGGAGCAAGGGCGGGGGTTTGGGAACTATGGCTTAAGGGGACTTCTAAGTCAATTGGCAAAATAATACTATTATGAAAAGTTTCTGCATCCCACTTTGAAATGTGGCGTCTGGGGTCTTAAATGCTAAGAAGCGGCCATCTAAGATGCATCAATTGGTCTCAACCCACCTGGAGCTAAGGAGAATGAAGAACACCAAAGTCACACGACAACTATGAGCCCAAGAGACAGAAAGGGCCACATGAACCAGAGACCTACATCATCCTGAGACCAGAAGAACTAGTTGGTGCCCAGCCACAACTGATGACTGCCCTGACAGGGAGCACAACAGAGAACCCCTGAGGGAGCAGAAGATCAGTGGGATGCAGACCCCAAATTCTCACAAAAAGACCAGACTTAATGGTGTGACTGAGACTAGAGGAATCCCAGCAGTCATGGTCCCCAAACTTTCTGTTGGCACAGGACAGGAACCATTCCCGAAGACAACTCATCAGACATGAAAGGGACTGGACAGTGAGTGGGAGAGAGATGCTGATGAAGAGTGAGCTAATTATATCAGGTGGACGCTTGAGACTGTGTTGGCATCTCCTGTCTGGAGGGGAGATGGGAGGATAGAGAGAGTTGGAAGCTGGCAAAATTGTCACAAAAGAAGAGACTGGAAGGGCTGACTCATTAGGGGGAGAGCAAGTGGGAGTACGGAGTAAGGTGTATATAAACTTATATCTGACAGTCTGACTTGATTTGTAAATGTTCACTTGAAGCTCAATAAAAGTTAATAAAAAAAAGAAAAAAACTT
The DNA here is from genome assembly GCF_030014295.1 of Loxodonta africana. Taxonomy (NCBI): domain Eukaryota; kingdom Metazoa; phylum Chordata; class Mammalia; order Proboscidea; family Elephantidae; genus Loxodonta; species Loxodonta africana. The sequence goes on from NC_087369.1 coordinate 111,233,725, forward strand.
ACTATGAAAAAGTGTATTCTACCAAATTTGAAAACCTAGAAGAAATGGGTGAATTCCTAGAAACACACTACCTACCAAAACTAACACAAACAGAGGTAGAACAACTAAATAGACCCATAACAAAACAAAACATTGAAAAGGTAATCAAAACACTCCCAACAACAACAACAACAAAAAAGCCCTGACCCGGACTGCTTCACTGCAGAGCTCTACCAAACTTTCAGGGAAAAGTTAACACCACTACTACTAAAGGTATTTCAGAGGATAGAAAAGAATGAAATGCACCCAAACTCATTCTATGAAGCCACCATATCTCTGATACCAAAACCAGGTAAAGACAAAGAAAATTACAGAGCTATATCCCTCATAAACGTAAATACAAAAATCCTCAACAAAATTCTCGCCAATAGAATTCAACAACATTTCAAAAAAATAATTCACCATGACCAAGTGGGATTCATACCAGGCATGCAGGAATGGTTCAACATTAGAAAAACAATTAAAGTAATCCACTACATAAATAAAACAAAAGACAAGAATCACATGATTTTATCAATTGATGCAGAAAAGGCATTTGACAAAGTTTAACACTCATTCATGATAAAAACTCTCAGCAAAATAGGAGTAGAAGGAAAATTCCTCAACATAATACAGGGCATTTATACAAAGCCAACAGCCAACATCACCCTAAATGGAGAGAGCCTGAAAACATTCCCACTGAGATCGAGCACCAGACAAGGATGCCCTTTATCTCCACTCTTATTCAACATTTTGCTGGAAGTCCTAGCCAGAGCAATTAGGCTAGAAAAAACCCAGTGCCGTCGAGTCGATTCAGACTCATAGGGACCCTATCGGGCTAGATAAAGAAATAAAAGGCATCCAGATTGGCAAGGAAGAAGTCAAAGTATCTCTATTTGCAGATGACATGATCTTATACACAGAAAGCCCTAAGGAATCCTCAAGAAAAATCCTGAAACTAATGGGAGAGTTCAGCAGAGTATCAAGACACAAGATGAACATAAAAAAAAGTCAGTTGGATTCCTCTACACCAACAAAAAGAACATCGAAGAGGGAATCACCAAATCAATACCATTTACAGTAACCCTCAAGAAGATAAAATACTTAGGAATAAATCTTACCAGAGACGTAAAAACCTATACAAAGGAAACTACAAGACACTACTGCAAGAAATCGAGAGACCTTCATAAGTGGAGAAACATAACTTGCTCATAGATAGGAAGACTTAACATTGTAAGAATATCTCTTCTACCAAAAGCGATCTATAGATACAATGTAATTCCCATCCAAATTTCAATGACATTTTTTAATGAGATGGAGGAACAAATCACCATCTTCATATGGAAGGGAAAGAGGCCCCGGATAAGTAAAGGGTTACTGAAAAAGAACAAAGTGGGAGGCCGTACTCTACCTGATTTTAGAACCTATTATACCACCACAGTAGTCAAAACAGCCTGGTACTGGTACAACAACAGATACATGGACCAATGGAACAGAATTGACAATCCAGACATAAATCCATCCACATATGAGCAGCTGATATTTGACAAAGCCCCCAAAACAGTTAAATGGGGAAACGACAATCTTTTTAAAAAATGGTGCTGGCATAACTGGATATCCATCTGCAAAAAAATGAAACAAGACCTATACCTCACACCATGCACAAAAACCAACTCAAAATTGATCAAAGACCTAAATATGAAATCTAAAACAATAAAGATCATGGAAGAAAAAAATAGGGACAATGCTAGGAGCCCTAAAACATGGCACAAACAGTATATAAAACATTACTAACAATACATAAGAGAAACTAAATAACTGGGAGCTCCTAAAAATCAAACACCTATGCTCATCCAAAGAATTCACCAAAACAGTAAAAAGATTACCTACAGACTGGGAACAATTTTTTAGCTATGACATTTCCAATCAGCACCTGATCTCTAAAATCTACATGATACTACAAAAACTCAACTACAAAAGACAAACAACCCAATTAAAAAATGGGCAAAGGATATGAACAGACACTTCACTAAAGAAGACATTCAGGTAGCTAACAGATACATGAGGAAATGCTCAAGATCATTAGCCATTAGAGAAATGCAAATCAAAACTACAATGAGATACCATCTCACTCCAACAAGGCTGGCATTAATCCAAAAAAGACTAATAAATGTTGGAGAGGTTGTGGAGAGACTGGAACACTTATACCCTGCTGGTGGGAATGTAAAATGGTACAACCACTTTGGTAATCGATTTGGTGCTTCCTTAAAAAACTAGAAATAGGATTACCACAGGATCCAGCAATCCCATTCCTTTTAATATATCCTGGAGAATAAGATCCTTTACACAAATGGATAGATGCACACCCATGTTCATCGCAGCACTGTTTACAACAGCAAAAAAATGGAAGCAACCAAGGTGCCCATCAACGGATGGAGGGATAAATAAATTATGGTATATTCACACAATACTACACATCGATAAAGAACAGTGATGAATCAGTGAAACATTTCATAACATCGAGGAATCCGGAAGACATTATGCTCAGTGAAAATTAGTTGTGAAAGGACAAATTTTGTGTAAGACCACTATTATAATAACTGGAGAAATAGTTTAAGCAGATAAGAAAATATCCTAAGGTTACAAGAGGGGAGAGGGAGGGAGAGGGGTTCTCACTAATTATATACCAAAACCAAACCAAACCCAGTACCATCGAGTCGATTCTGACTCATAGCGACCATATAGGACAGAGTAGAACTGCCCCATAGAGTTTCCAAGGAGTGCCTGGCAGATTTGAACTGCAGACCCTTTGGTTAGCTCTGTAGCACTTAACCAGGGTTTCCACTAATTACGTAATAGGTAAAAATTATTTTAGGTGAAGGGAAAGACACATAATACAGGCGAGGTCAGCACAACTGGGCTAAACTAAAACAAAGAAGTTTACTGAATAAACTGAATGCTTTAAAGCACAGCGTAACAGGAGAGGGGGTTTCAGGGGACGTCTAAGTCAATTGGCATAATAAAATCTATTCAAAAAACATTCTGCATCCCATTTTTGGAAAGTGTTTTCTGAGGTCTTAAACGCTAGAAACCAGCCATCTAAGATGCATCAATGTGTCTCAACCCCACTGGAGCAAAGGAGAATGAAGAGTACCAAAGAGAGAAGGGAATTATGAGCCCAAGAGGCATAAAGGATCACATAAAACAGAGACTACATTGGCCTGAGACCAGAAGAACTAGACGGTGCCCAGCTACAACTGATGACTGTACTGACAGGGGCCACAACAGAGAACCCCTGAGGGAGCAGGAGAGCAGTGGGATATAGACCCCAAATTCTTGTAAAAAGACCAGACTTAATGGTCTGACTGAAACTAGAAGGACCCCAGATGTCATGGTCCCCAGACTTTCTGTTAACCCAAGAAAGGAACCATTCCCAAAGCTAACTCTTCAGACAGGGATTAGACTGGAGTATGGAACAGAAAATGATACTGGTGAAGAGTGAGCTTCTTGGATCAAGTAGACACATGAGACTATGTTGACATCTCCTATCTGGAAGGGAGATGAGAGGGCAGAGGGGGTCCGAAGCTGGCCGAATGGACATGAAAATAGAGAGTGGAGGGAAGGAGTGTGCTCTTGTATTACGGGAGAGCAATAAGGAGTATATGTTGTTGTTGTTAGGTGCTCTCGAGTTGGTTCCGACTCATAGTGACCCTATCCACGACAGAACAAAACACTGCCTGACCTGCTCCATCCTTACAACCGTTTTTATGCTTGAGGTCGTTGTTGCAGCCACTGTGTCAATCCACCTCATTGAGGGTCTTCCTCTTTTCCGCTGACTCTGTACTTTGCCAAGCACGATGTTCTTCTCCAGGGACTGATCCCTCCTGACAACATGTCCAATATATGAAGGACAGAGTCTCGCCATCCTTGCTTCTGAGGAGCATTTTGGTTGTACTTCTAAGACAGATTTCTTCGTTCTTTTGGCAGTCCATGGTATATTCAATATTTTTCACCAACACCACAATTCAAAAGTATCAATTCTTCTTTGGTCTTCCTTAATCATTGTCCAGTTTTCACATGCATATGATGCGATTGAAAATACCATGGCATGGGTCAGGTGCACCTTAGTCTTCAAGGTGACATCTTTCCTCTTCAACACTTTACAGAGGTCCTTTGCAGCAGATTTACCCAATGCAATGCGACCTTTGATTTCTTGACTGCTGCTTCCATGGCTGTTGATTGTGGATCCAAGTAAAATGAAATCCTTTATAACTTCAACCCTTTCTCCGTTTATCACAATGTTGCTCATTGGTCCAGTTGTGAGCGATTTTTGTTTTCTTTATGTTGAGGTGCAATCCATACTGAAGGCTGTGGTCTTTGATCTTCATTAGTAAGTGCTTCAAGTCGTCTTCACTTTCAACAAGCAAGGTTGTGTCATCTGCATAACTCAGGTTGTTAATGAGTCTTCCTCCAATCCTGATGCCCCATTCTTCTTCATATAGTCCAGCTTCTCTATTATTTGCTCAGCATACAGATTAAATAGGTATGGTGAAAGAATACAACCCTGATGCACACCTTTCCTGACTTTAAACCAATCAGTATCCCCTTGTTCTGTTTGAATAACTGCCTCTTGATCTATGTAAAGGTTCCTCATGAGCACAATTAAGTGTTCTGGAATTCCCATTCATGGCAACGTTATCCATAATTTGTTCTGATCCACACAGTCGAATGCCTTTGCATAGTCAATAAAACACAGGTAAACTTCCTTCTGGTATTCTCTGCTTTCAGCCAGGATCCATCTGACATCAGCAATGATATCCCTGGTTCCAGGTCCTCTTCTGAATCCAGCCTGAATTTCTGGCAGTTCTCTGTCAATATACTGCTGCAGTCGTTTTTGAATGATCTTCAGCAAAATTTTGCTTGCGTGTGATTTTTTTTGATATTAATGATATTGTTCTATAATTTCCACATTCGGTTGGAATGCCTTTCTTGGGAATAGGCGTAAATTTGGATCTCTTCCTGTCAGTTGGCCAGGAAGCTGTCTTCTGCATTTCTTGGCATAGGTGAGTGAGCACCTCCAGCGCTACATCTGTTTGTTGAAACATCTCAATTGATATTCCATCAATTCCTGGAGCCTTGTTTTTCGCCAATGCCTTCAGAACAGCTTGGACTCCTTCCTTCAGTACCATCGGTCCCTGATCATATGTCACCTCTTGAAATGGTTGAACATCGACTAATTCTTTTTGGTATAATGACTCTGTGTATTCCTTCCATCTTCTTTTGATGCTTCCTGCGTCCCTTAATATTTCCCCGTAGAATCCTGCACTATTGCAACTCAAGGCTTGAATTTTTTCTTCAGTTCTTTCTGCTTGAGAAACGCCGAGCGTGTTCTTTCCTTTTGGTTTTCCATTTCCAGCTCTTTGTACATGTCATTATAATACTTTACTTTGTCTTTCCAAGATGCCCTTTGAAATCTTCTGTTCAGTTCTTTTATTTCATCAACTCTTTCTTTTGCTTTAGCTGCTTTCAATGTTTGAGAGCAAGTTTCAGAGTCTCCTCTGACATCCAACTTGGTCTTTTCTTTATTTCATGTCTTTTCAATTACCTCTTGCTTTCTTCATGGACGATGTCCTTGATATCATTCCACAACTCATCTGGGCTTTTTCACTAGTGTTCAATATGTCAAATCTATTCTTCAGGTGGTCTCTAAATTCAGGTGGGTTATTATCAGGTTCATATTTTGGCTCTCGTGGACTTGCTCTGATTTTCTTCAGTTTCAGCTTGAACTTGCATATGAGCAATTGATGGTCTGTTCCGCAGTTGGCCCCTGGCCTTGTTCTGACTGGCGATATTGAATTTTTCCATCGCCTCTTTCCACAGATGTAGTCAATTTGATTTCCGTGTGTTCCATCTGGCGAGGTCCATGTGTATAATCGCCATTTATGTTGGTGAAAGAAGGTATTTGCAATGAAGAAGTCATTGATCTTGCAAAATTCTATCATTCAATCTTCAGCATTGTTTCTATCACCAAGGCCATATTTTCCAACTACCGATCCTTCTTTGTTTTCGACACTCGCATTCCAATCACCAGTAATTATCAATGCATCTTGATTGCCTGTTTGATCAATTTCGGACTGCAGCAGCTGGTAATAATCTTCTATTTCTTCATCTTTGGCCATAATGGTTGTTGTGTAAATTTGAATAATAGTCGTATTAACTGGTCTCCCGTATAGGCGTATGGATATCTTCGTATCCCTGACAGCGTTGTGCTTCAGAATAGATCTCGAAATGTTCTTTTTGAGGATGAACGCAACACCATTCTTCTTCAAGTTGTCATTCCCAGCATAGTAGACTATATGATTGTCTGATTGAAAATGGCCAATATCAGTCATTTTAGCTCACTAATACCTAGGATATCAATGGTTGTGCATTCCATTTAATTTTTGACGATTTCCAATTTTCCATGATTCATACTTCGTACATTCCTGGTTCCAATTATTAATGGATGTTTGCAGTTGTTTCTTCTCACTTGTCTGTCAGTTTGTCATATGGGGGCTTGCATGTTGCTGTGATGCTGGAAGCTACGCCACCAGTGTTCAGATACCAGCAGGGTCACCCATGGAGGACAGGTTTCAGCTGAGCTTCCAGACTAAGACAAACTAGGAAGAAGGACCCGACAGTCTACTTCTGAAAAGCATTAGCTAGTGAAAACCTTATGAATAGCAGTGGAACATTGTCTGATATAGTGCTGGGAGATGAGCCCCCCTGTTGGAAGGCACTCAAAAGGTGACTGGAGAAGAGCTGCCTCCTCAAAGTAGAGTCGGCCTTAATGATGTAGATGGAGTAAAGCTTTTGGGACCTTCATTTGCTGCTGTGGCATGACTCAAAATGAGAAGAAACAGGAGTATATAGCGAGGTGTATATACCTTTTTTAATGAAAGACTGACTCTATTTGTAAACTTTCACTTAAAGCACAATAGAAAATTTTTTAAAAAAAACATTTTATTGCTAAACATGTCAACATATGTCTCCTAAGGGACAAAGAGGTATTTTTCTACACAATCACACTAAAATTTTCATACACATGAAATGGTACACTGATGTTTTATGTATTATTATTTAATACATGTCATATTCAAATGTTTCCAATGTTTCCAATAATGTTTCATATAACAGTTTTTATTTTTAATTCCAGCACCCAAACAAGAATTAATGATTTAGCTGTCATGTATCCTTATAGCCAGGCCAGTTACCATTCCTCTTAGTTTTTGGTCTTTTATGACCAACATTTTTGAAGAGTCTAAACCAGTTGTGTTACAGCACATACTTCAATTTAAAATAATCTCTGTCTTTTTCTTACTTCATGACTAGATTAAGGGATGTATAATTTAAAAAGGTATTGGTTGACAAGTAATATTTGCAATGGTAAATTGACATTCCTCCTAAAACACTTCATATGTTCTATTCTTATCAAATATCCATGTGAAGCAGCCTTTAATTCTTTTGAATATATCATCAGCTCAGTTACCCCAAGGTCAGAAAGGTCAATGAATTAAATTTTGAGGTAATATGTTGTTAGGTGCCATCGAGTCTGCTCCGACTCATAGTGACCCTATGCACAACGGAATGAAACACTGCACGGTCCTGCACCATCATCACAATTGTTGTTATGCTTGAGCCCATTGTTGCAGGCACCGTGTCAATCCATCTGGTTGAGGGTCTTTCTGTTTGTCATTGACCCTCCACTTTACTAAGCAGGATATCCTTCTCCAGGGACTGATTCCTCCTGACAACATATCCAAAGTGTGTGAGATATAGTGTCACCATCTTTGCTTCTAAGGAGCATTCTGGTTGTACTTCTTCCAAGACAGATTTGTTTGTTCTTTTGGCAGTCTGTGGTATATTCAATATTCTTTGCCAAAGCTATAATTCAAAAGCATCAGCTCTTCTTCAGTCTTCCTTATTCATCGTCCAGCTTTCGCATACTTATGAGGCAATTGAAAATACCATGGCTTGGGTCAGGCACACCTTAGTCTCCCAGGTGACGTCTTTGCCTTTTAATGCTTTAAAGAGGTGCTTTGTAGCAGATTTGCCCAATACAGTGTGCCTTTGATTTCCTGACTACTGATAATATGGTAAATGATAATTCTGTATGGATAATGCAATGAAACTGAATTAATTCACTTTAAATTTCCAGCACTAAAAATTATGCTTTTTAAAAATTCTGCTAAAAGAAACCCTATGATAAAATTTTACTTCCTATAGTTTAGCCTCAAGTACACAGTAGTGAGCATAGTTTCACAAATCTCTGGGAAAAGAGATTTATATTGCTGCAGGTTGAAGAATTTTAACTATTGCAGTCACTTAAAAAAATAGTGTGACTGATTTAAATCAATATTGTAGGTCCCAGGGTAACTTTTTATTATTACTCAAAGTTTCCAAGTTATGTGGAAATAAATAAGCATGATTATGCTTACTACAGCCCTAATAAAATGAAGTTTTCTTACCATAAAATCTTCAATAAGTCAACAAAATGTGAACAGAAACTCTATATACATTTAAAACCTATAAAACATGAATAGTCGTTTGGTTTATTCACTATATCTAAAACATTTAGCTTTAAATTTCTCCTCCATGTATTTTGTTTCAATCGGTAGCACTTAAGACTGAACAGTAAATTGAATATCTTCCTGCAGAAAATGAAACAAGACTCATACCTCACACCATACACAAAAACTAACTCAACATGGATCAAAGACCTAAATGTTAAACCTAAAACCATAAAATTCCTGGAGAAAACATAGGGAGAAAGCTGTGGGGTCTAGTTTTTTGTAAAAATAGGATAACAAACATAAAAAAAATGCATGAATAGAAGGAAACAAAATAGATAAATGAGACCCCATAAAAATTTAAAAAGTTATGCTCATGAAAAGACTTTATCAAACGGGTAAATAGACAACCTACAGAATGGGAAAAAATCTTCAGAAAGTCTTATCCAATAATGGTATAATCTCTAAAATTTGTAGAAAACTGCAACAACTGAACAACAGAAAGACAAACAACCCAATCACAAAATGAGCAAAGGACGTGAACAGAACCTTCACCAAAGAGGACATCTAAGAAGCCAACAAATATATGAAAAGATGTTCACGATCGTTAGCCAGTGGAAGGATGCAAACCAGAACTAAAATGAGAAACCATTTTACTCTGGCTAAAATGGCAATGATTTAAAAAAAAAAAAAAAAAAAAAACTAGGTAATGAATGTTGGTGAGGATGTGGGGAAATTGGAACCCTTATTCATTGCTGGTGGGACTATAAAATGGTACAACCACTATGGAAAATGGCACAGAGCTTTCTTAAAAAACTAGAAATAAAACTACCCAATGATCCAGCAGTCCCACTCCTAGATATATACCCTAAAGACCTAAATATCATGATACAAACAGACATATGCACACCTATGCTCATTGATGCTTTATTCACAATAGCAAATAAATGAAAACAACTGAATTGCCCATCAACTGATGAATGAATAAGCAAACTGTGGTACATACATGCAATGAAATATTAAGCAACCACAAAAAAAGCAATGATGAGTCTGTGAAGCATATTATAATATGGATGGACCTTGAGGGCATAATGCTAAGTAAAATAAGTCAAGCATATAAGGACAAATATTGTATGATCCCTCTTTTATGAGGCAAGAATAGATACATACAGACAGACCAATGATCATTGGTGGTTATCAGTGAGAGGAGGAGAAAGTACACATTAGATAGTAGAGACTTGTTATTTATTTATTTCATGATGGGAAAAATGGCACTCAATATGGATGTGGTAAGCACAGCACAACCAAAGTAAAAACGAGTGTTCAAGCACATATGGATGGGTATAGGGATATTGGTATAGGGTTGGTATAGAAGTGTACATAAGTGAGAACAGATAGAAGTAGAACTGCCCCATAGGGTTTCCAAGGAGCAGCTGGTGGATTTGAACTGCTGACCTTTTGGTTAGCAGCCAACCTCTTAACCACTGCACCACCACGGTTCCAAAGTATGTACAGGTATGTGTAAATACAAATATGTGGATGCACGCACATATATTCATTGAAGACACAAATATGGATGCTTCACAGGCATAACAAAACACCTTCCATGATTGGTTTTCTGGGTTTGAAAGCTTAGGACCATAGTCTCGTGGAACAACTTAGTCAATTGGCATAATATAGTTCACAAAAATCATGATCTGCATCCTACTGAAGTGAGTGGCATTGGGGTCTTAAAAGCTTGCAAGCACCTATCTAAGACACAACTATTGGTCTCTACTTGCCAGGAGCAAAATAGTAAGACGGTATAAAAAGGTAACCAAAAGCTGAGAGAAGTAGCCTGTCTGCATGAGCCACAACCTCATCTACCCTGAGACCAGAAGAACTAGAAGGTGTCCAGCTACCACCACTAACCATTTTGACCAGAGTCACAATAGGTGGTCCCAGATAGAATGTGAGAAAACTGTTGAGCATAACTCAAATTGTCATAAATAAATAAATCAGTAAATAAATAAAAAGCCAGACAACCTGGAAGAGTAGAGAACAGAGGGAGGACTCCCTGAGACTATCACCCTTAGACACTCTTTAAACCCAGAACTGAGCCTATCACCTGAGATTGTCCTTTAGTGAAATAGCAGAGTGGCACACAAAATAAAAGATATTACCTGTAAGATTGGTGCTCTATTTAAAAACCATCAGTATGAGACCAAAAATCTACAATTACTCAAAAGGACCTGCTATGGGAAAGGAAATGACAGCTTCCACAGAAGTGAACCAGACACTACGGGCAAGGGATAAGCCAGATAGAGCTTCTTTTCTCTCCCTCACATTTATCAGAGTGGATCATTACCTGTCCTGTCACCAATATGGGGTAGCAAAACAGCAGTGCCAAACCAATAGCAACAAGAAGTGGCTATGCAATATCAGGGCAATACTATAGCCCAGTTAGGATTAAAAAATCAAACCAGTTGCCACCAAGGTGGTCCCAACTCATGGTGACTCCACGTTTTTCCAAGTAGAACTGTGTTCCATAGGGTTTTCAAGATTGTGACCTTTAAGAAGTAGATCACCAGACGTTTCTTTCAAGGTGCCTCTGGGTGGGTTCAAATTGCCAGCATTTACAGATAGGTGGTGTTGTTATTGGTGGTGGTGGTGGTTGCCATCAAGTTGATTCCGACTCATAATGACCCCATCTGTGCAGAGCAGAACTACTTCATAGGGTTTTCAAGTAGTCAAGCACTTAGCTGTTTGTGCTACACAGGCACTCCCTAGCTGGGATAAGGGCGACATGAAGAAGGAATATACAAATTGAAATACAGTACTGAAAAGATGGGTTGAGTAACAAAGGGCACTCTTGAAACGGGAGTTAATGATCAGGAAGATTATATCTAAGAACTCTCCCAGGAGGCATCGGGAAGATGAAAAATACAAAAGAAAACTTAAGGGACGTAGAGTATAGGAGTAGAAGTGTCAAAATATGCATAATAGGAATATAGAAGAAGAGAAAATAAAAATAAATGGAATGGAGATACTTAAATTTTTCAAGAATTAAGGGTAGACACCACCGACTGCTCTGACAGGAATCACAATAGAGGGTCCCAGACAGAGCTGGAGAAAAATGTAGAGCAAAATTCTAACTCCAAAAAAAAGACCACTTAGTGACCTGACAGAGACTGGAGAAACCCCGAAAGTATGGCTCCCAGACACCGATTTAGCTTAGTTATGAAGTTAACTCCTGAGGTTCACCGTTCACCCAAAGATTAGACAGGCCCATAAAACAAAACAATACTAAAGGGGCACACCAGCCCAGGGGCAAAGACTAGAAGACAGGAGGGGACAGGGAAGCTGGTAATAGGGAATCCAAAATCGAGAAGAAGGAGTGTTGACATGTCATGGAGTTGTTAGCCAATGTCATAAAACAATATGTGTACTAACTGTTTAATGAGTAACTAGTTTGTTCTGTAAAACTTCATCTAAAGTACAATAAAAAAAGTGAAAAAAATTAAGGGTAGATATAAAGTCATCACTTTGAAGTGTTCATAGATGCTGAATACTACAGTCAAGAAAAAAGTATCTTCTTAAATAACATATTGTTGAAATTTCAGAACATCAAAAAAATATGGGGGGGAAAAAAAGTACCTGGAGAGAAATAGCAAATCACATACAAAGATTCTCGACAGTCTTCTCAACAGCAACATTGGATACAAGAAAACAAAAGGCTTTTGAAGTAAAGGGACTATGAACTTAGAATTGTATACCCAGCTCCACTATCATTTAAATATCAACAGTGTTCTCTTGAATCCACAGTCTTAGAATGTTTGCCACATTAATATTCTCTTTGAAAACACATTTGGAAAGAGTATTCTAGCAAGAAGATGAACTCTTCAGGAAGATATGAGATATGGAAAGTAAGTGTGAATAAATATCTTAGCAAAATATTTAGAGCCAAACATGATATCTCATATATGTAAAAGAAATATCATAAATATATAACGAATATGATGAGTATATATGGTTCTTGCTTAGCTACAGCTGAGAGAAAATTGAGTAGACATAAGTAATCAGTGACTGTAGTCTGAGATGTTAATTCATCCTTTAGATAAACTGATATATCGTGAAGACTAAAAATGAGCAAAGCTGTAGAATAATTGAATAATTTGATTAATAAGTTTAAAATCGTGTATAAAACTTTACAATCAACCTACAAAGATTATGCATTCTTCACATGCATACCAATAACATTTTAAAATTTTCCATTTATCTCATCAAAAAAGAAGTCTGACTAAATTCAAAAGAATTGAAATCATGCAAAATATATTCTATATACATGACACAATAAAATAATCCATACAAAAGTATGACTTTAATAATCCCGTGTGTAGAAACTAAAAAAAAATTAAAAACTAATTATCTTTTATTCAAAAATGTAAATCAAAAGGAACATTTTGAAATATTAGAGCTTAGAATGACAAAGAAAGGCCTACATGTCAAAATCTATTGGCAATTTGTCTCCTTACAAAAATTCAGGCAGATAATCTCCATTTTATATAAATCGTTCCATAAAAAAAAGATAAGGACAATAAGAAAAAAATAAAGTGACACATCAAATTTACTTAAAACACTTTGTCAAGTCAAACCGATACTGGAAATACTGAATTACAGAAATGGAACCAATTGTTCAATTAGAGTTTATCCTAGGAATGAAATAATTATTTAACAACTGAAAAAACCTATTTCTGGTTTTTACCATATTAATGGACTAACTTGTAAAAATCACATGACCACCTCATCAGAAGAAATTTATTTGATAAAATTCAATATCAATTTATGATTTGAAAACTCAGAAAAATAAGACTAGAAGAAGACTTTAAAAACTTCACTTACCAAAAATCTGTATAAACAAAACAATGGAGAGATTTTACGCATACTCCTTTTATTAAGTCAGGAAAGGTGTGCATCAGGGTTGTATTCTTTCACCATACCTATTCAATCTGTATGCTGAGCAAATAATCGAGAAGCTGGACTATATGAAGAAGAATGGGGCATCAGGATTGGAGGAAGACTCATTAACAACCAGCGTTATGCAGATGACACACCCTTGCTAGCTGAAAGTGAAGAGGACTTGAAGCACTTACTAATGAAGATCAAAGACCACAGCCTTCAGTATGGATTGCACCTCAACATAAAGAAAACAAAAATCCCTCACAACTGGACCAATGAGCGACATCATGATAAACGGAGAAAAGGTTGAAGTTATAAAGGATTTCATTTTACTTGGATCCACAATCAACAGCCATGGAAGCAGCAGTCAGAAATCAAAGGTCGCATTGCATTGGGTAAATCTGCTGCAAAGGACCTCTGTAAAGCGTTGAAGAGCAAAGATGTCGCCTTGAAGACTAAGGTGCACCTGACCCATGCCGTGGTATTTTCAATCGCATCATATGCATGTGAAAGCTGGACAATGACCAAGGAAGACCGAAGAAGAATTGATGCCTTTGAACTGTGGTGTTGGTGAAGAATATTGAATATACCATGGACTGCCAAAAGAACAAACAAATCTGTCTTAGAAGTACAGCCAGAATGCTCCTTACAGGCAAGGATAGCGAGACTGTGTCTTACATACTTTGGACATGTTGTCAGGAGGGATCAGTCCCTGGAGAAGGACATCATGCTTGGCAGCATACAGGGTCAGCGAAAAAGAGGAAGAGCTTCAACGAGGTGGCTTGACACAGTGGCTACAACAATGAGCTCAAGCATAACAACGATTGTAAGGATGGCTCAGGACCGCGCAGTGTTTCGTTCTGTTGTGCATAAGGTCGCTATGAGTCGGAACCAACTCGACAGCACCTAACAACAACAACCTTTTATTATTGGAAAAGCTTTGAAGATGTTTGTTATCACTTCTCTTTAGTGGTTATCTAAGTCAGGGCAATGAGAAAAACTAACAATAAAGAGGTATAAAAATTGGAAGTGAAGAAAAAAATTTCATTATTTGCAGTAGCCATGACCATCTAGATAGAAAAACCAACATAATCTACATAAAAATATATATGTAAATAAACCAAACTTTAAACCCATTGCCACTGAGTCAATTCTGACTCATAGAGACTCTATAGGACAGAGTAGAACTGCCCCATAGGGTTTCCAAGGAGTGGGTGGTGGATTTGAACTGCCAACCTTTTAGTAAGGACTCAAGCTCTTAACCACTGCACAACCAGGGCTTCGCAAACATAGACATATATATATGTGTGTGTGTGTGTGTATATATATATATATATATATGTACACATGGATACCCTGGTGGCTGCTAACCAAAAGGTTAGCAGTTCGAATCCACTGGGTGCTCCTTGGAAACTCTATGGGGCAGCTCTGCTCTGTCCTATAGGGTCACTATAAGTTGGATTCGACTCTACGGCAACAGGTTTGGTTTTGAGTTTTTATACATATGTATATGTATATAACATATAGAATCTATAATGGACAAACTATTAGATCTAGGGAGAGAAAGAGTTCCACAAGATTGCTGGATAAAAGATAAACTTTTAAAAATCAATAGCATTCATCTACATCAATAAAAACCAGCTAGAAAATTTAATATATCCTTCAAAATAAAAAAAATCCACAAAATATCTAGGAATCAACTTAATCAAAATTAAACAAGGCCTCAAGAGACAGAAAGGGCCACATAAACCAGAGGCTACATCAACCTGAGGCCAGAAGAACTAGATGGTGCCCGGCTACAACCCCTTACTGCCCTGACAGGGAACACAACAGAGAACCCCTGAGGGAGCAGGAGAGCAGTGGGATGCAGACCTTAAGTTCTCATAAAAAGACCAGACTTAATGGTCTGACTGAGACTAGAAAGACCCCGGAGGTCATGATCCCCAGACCTTCTGTTAGCCCAAGACAGGATTGGACTGGACTATGGGATAGAAAATGATACTGGTGAGGAGTGAGCTTCTTGGATCAACTAGACACATGAGACTATGTGGGCAGCTCCTGTCTGGAGGGGAGATGACAGGGCAGAAGGGCTGGCCGAATGGACATGAAAATAGAGAGTGGAGAAAAGGAGTGTGCTGTCTCATTAAGGGGAGAGCAACTAGGAGTATATAGCAAGGTGTATATAAATTTTTGTATGAGAGACTAACTTGATTTGTAAACTTTCACTTAAAGCACAATAAAAATAAAAAAAAAATAAACAAGACCTTTAGGATTAAAAATTAAAACTCTATTAATGGACATAAAAGAGGTCTCAATATGAAAAGATATCACATTGATGGAAGAAATTGCTTAACATGTTTTTCCTTTAAAATTTATTAATTTTGTTTTTGAGAATGTACACAGCAAAACATACACCAATTCAAGTTTCTACATGTACAATTTAGTGACATTGACTACATTCTCTGATTACATACATTCTTGTCCTACCATTCTCAGTCTCCTTTTCTGAGCTGTGCCTCCTTTATTAACATCAATTCACTGCCCCCCAAGGTTCCCATCCAATCTTTTGAGGTGCTCCTGTCAATTTGATCTCACATAGATAGTTCTTAAAAGATCATAATGCTCAATAAGGCAGACCTTTTTAATAGTTAAGTTAAACCGTCATTTGGTTTTTAAAAGACTTCAGGGGATATTTTTGGTTCAGGGTCCAAAGGTTATCCCAGGGTAATGGTTTCAGGAATTCATCCAACATCCATAGCTCCAGAAAGTCTAGAGTCCATGTGAATTTGAAATCCTATTCTGCATTTTCCTCACTTTTATCAGGATTCTTCTGTAGAAGCTTTGATCATAATGTCCAGTAATGGTAGCCAGGCACCATCTAGTTCTTCCAGTCTCATGTCAAAGGAGGCAGTTGTTCATGGAGGCAATTAACCACACATTCCATATCCTTCTCCTGTTCCTGACTCTTCTTTCTCTGTTGTTCCAGGTAAATAGAGACCAATTGTGCCTTAAATGGTGATTGTAAGCTTTTAAGACCCCAGTCACTACACAATGAGCTAGGAGGTAGAATAGAAGCATTTAACATGTTATTAGACCAATTAACTGGAATGTCCCATGAAACCATGACCCTAAACCTCCAAACCAAGGAAACAAATCCCATGAGGTGTTTGGTTGTACATAGGTAGCCTCAGTACCTACTCTTTTTTTGCCATTGTTGTAAATATATCACACAACTTTTGCCAATTCAACTTTTTATAGGTTTATGACTTATTGACAACATTTAACAATAATCAGCTATGCAACCCTATCCTTAATAGATGTGATTTTTTTCTCTGTTAACTCCTCTCCTTTTCCCCCCTTCCTTCTGCCTCTGGTAACCACTAATAAACTTTGGTCTCTATACATTTGCCTTTTCTTGTCTTTTTACATAAGTGAGGTCATACAATATTTATCCTTATGTGATGAGCATATTTCACTCAGCAAAATGTCGTCAAGTGCCATTCATACTACAGCATGCATCAAGACTTCATTTCTCCTACTGGCTGTGTAGTATTTCATTGTATGTATGTACCACGTTTTGTTTATTCATTCATCTGTTGATGGACATTTAGGTTGTTTTCACCTTTTAGCTATTGTGAATAGTGTTGCAAAGAACATTGGTGTACACGTCTGTTTAACTCCCTGCTTTCAAGTTTTTTGGTTATATACCTAGGATTGGAATTGTTGGGTCATATAGTAGTTCTATTTTTAGATTTTTGAGGACCCACCACACTGTTTTCCACAGCAGCTGTAGCAGCTGTACCATTTTTCATTCACACCAGCAATGGATAAGGGTTCCAATTTCTCCACATCCTTACCAACATTTGTTGTTTTCTGTTTTGTTTTGTTGTTGTTTTATCTTAGCCATCTTTCTTAGTTATCCAGTGCTGCTATAACAGAAATGCCACAAGTGGATGGCTTTAACAAATAGAAGTTTATTCTCTCACAGTCCAGGTGGCTAGAAGTTTGAATTCAGGGTGCCAGCTCCAGGGGGAGGTTTTCTCTCTTGGTTGGCTCTGAAGGAAGGTTCTTGTCATCAATCTTTCCCAGTCAAGGAGCTTCTCAGTGCAGGAATCCTGAGTCCAAAGGGAGTGCTATTCTCCTGGCTCCTGTTTCTTGGTAGTGTGAGATCCCCATGTCTCTCTGCTCATTTCTCTGTTTTATATTTCAAAAGAGATTGGCTTAAGATACAACCTAGTCTCCTAGATTGACTCCTGCCTCATTAACATAACTGCCACTAATTCTACCTCATTAACATGACAGAGGTAAGATTTCCAACACATAGGAAAATCACATCAGGTGACAAAATGGCAGACAATAAAACAATACTGAGAATCATAGAGTAGCCAAGTTGACAAATATTTTGGGGGGACACAATTCAATCCATAACACCGTCCTCCCCAACCCCAACCCAGTGCTGTCGAGTCGATTCTGACTCATAGCGACCCTACAGGACAGAGTAGAACCGCCCCCATTCTAGTGGGAGTGAAATGATATCTCATTGTGGTTTTGATTTGCATCTCTCTGATGGCTAATGATGCTGAGCATCTTTTCAAGTGTTTGGTGGCCATTTGAGTGTCCTCTTTGGTGAAATATCTATTCAAGTCCTTTGCCCATTTTATGATTGTGTTATTTGTCTTTTTTTGATAAATTGTCAAAGTTTTACATATATATTGGTTATTAGATTCTTGTTGGATATACGGCTTCTGAAGATATTCTCCCATTTGGTAGCTTGTCTTTTCACATTTTTTGTAAATTACTTTAATGAATAAAAGTTTTTAATTTTTATGAGGGCCCATTTATTTATTTTATCTTTTGTTGTTTGTGCTTTTGTAATTATATTAGATAATCCATTGTTGAAAGCTAGGCGTGATAACTTTGTTTCTGCATGTTCTAAAAATTTTAAGTTTTTTGTTTGCACATTTCAGTCCTTAATTAATTTTGAATTTGGTTTTGTGTACGGTGTGAGGCAAGGATCCTGTTTCATTTTTCTGCATGTGAAAATCAAATATTCCCAGCACCATTTATCGAAGAGACTCTTCTTTCCCCATTGAATGGACTTGGCACCCTTGTCAAAAATCAGTTGGTCATATATGTGTGGGTTTATTTCTAGACTCTGAGTTTTATTCCATTGGTCTGTGTGTCTATTGTTACTGTATTCTGTAGCTGTATAAAAAAAATTTTTTTTTTGTATAGTATGGTTTAAAAACAGGAAGCTTGGGTCCTCCTACTTTTTTTCTTCTCTTTCAGCATTGTTTTAGCCATTAGAGGCCTCTTGCCTTTCCATATAAACTTGAGGACTGGTTTTTCTATTTCTGTAAAGGCCATTGGAATTTTGATCAGGATTGCATTGAATGCATAGATCACTTTGGGTAGTATTGGCATCTTAATAATATTAAATCTTCCAACCCATGAACATGGAACATCTTTCCATTTATGTAAGTCTTCTTGATTGCTTAACATTTTACAGATATTAATTCTCATAAACTTAACCTATAAATTTTAAATAGAAATACTGCAGGCTTCATAGGAATGACTTGACAGGGTCATTCTAAAGTGTGTAGGGAAGAATGCAGCACACAAATAACTAAGGCAGCCAAAGAAAACAGAAGAACAAGGAGGCGCTATTTACTCTACCAGATTTGAATATATACGACAACACTATATTAATGAAAACACTGGTACTGCTTTAGGAAAGGTAAATAGGCCAATGAATATCAGATATTCCTGTAATGTGTATAGCTAAAGTAGTAAATACCAGAGAGAAAAGATTAGATTGCTTTCTATTGGGAAAATTGCCTCTCTATATGTAGAAAAATAAAGTGGAATCCTTATATCACACAGTACTAAAAATACATATGTACATAAATATATATGTATATACGTATGTATGTGTGTATATACAGAGAAAGAAAGAGCGAAAATAACTCTAGGAGAAATACACCAAAGGCTAACAGAAGGAAAAACCATATTAGAATTTCTGAGGAAGAAGCACAAGGATATGCAGTCGAAAAAGCTATCTAGGTTGATCATAATGGACAATTCTGGCTAATAACCTCTGATAACTCCTCATCTTTGTTGCTCCAGCATATAGCACATTGACTTAGCTTGGGACATGCTTTTGGCATCATTTGGCTAAAGCTCTGTGGCTATATAATTACTTTTAAAATATTTTTGTGTGTGTATGTGTTTTTATAACTACTCATGTAAGAGCTGGATCAGCTGAGAGGTCACCAAGCAAGTCCAAATGAGCTACCTGTAGAGTAAGGCTTAAGGCAGTGGATTGAGGCAAGAGCAAGGATAGCTATACCTAATCTATATCTACATCTACATCTATATCTATGTAAAGAGATAGAAAATGATAGATTTGTCTTCAGGAATTGGCTCACTTGATTGTGGGGACTGGCAAGTCCAAAATCTGTAGGTCAGGCAACCGGCTGAAACTTCCCGCAGCCTTTTGTTACAAATCAGTAGGTCAGGCAGTGGGGAATTGAGAGGAATTCTTGCAGAATGTCTCTTTATAGTCTGGAGTCAGAATCCTTCTTGGTCAAACCTCCAGTTTTGCTCTCGAGACCTTCAAATGATTGGATGAGGCCCACCTGCATTATGAAGGGTAATCTGCTTAAGGCCAACTAATTTAAATGCTAATCACACATAAATATTTCATAGCAACATCTACACTAGTGTTTGACCAAACAATTGGGCACCTTAGCCTAACCAAGTAAACACATAAAATTAACCAGCACAAGTATCCAGCATGAACCAGGCAGTGTTCTAGATGCAAAGGATAACTCAGTGATAACTACACAAAGAATGCATGAGGGGACCAGTGTTATTGTAATAGAGACAGTTTCCCCCACTGAGTAGGGTTTTATTTGGGTTACAGGAGATCATCCTTTGCCCACAGAAGCCAAAACACTCTCCTATCTATTTCACCCTTCAGTGCTAAGCCACCTTTGATGGGAATCGTTTTGAGACTACCTGCGGAAACACTGCAATTTGTAATTGAGCAAATATGCACAGATGAGCAGAAGAGAAGTTTAACAGCTCTACCCCAGAATCCTTCCCATTATTGGCATGTTTATTGTGTTTCATCAACTGGACAGAGTTGCTCACTGATACTGGTGACTTTGTTTTCTGCTTTTTTTTTTCTTATCCTTTGCCAAGAATTGATTTTATAGTTCAGATAGCTTTTTAATTCATTTCAAGGAAAACACTAGTGTCATAAAAGACCCAAATAGTCTGCATATTTTCTTTTTCCTAGTGACTCAGTGATATGTGAATTTTTAAATAAAAACCATACTAATGATAACAGCTTTTCTCTTGTTTACAAATAATTCTAAATGGCCAAAGGAAAAGGCATCATATATTTAACAAGAAGCTAGGTTTTTGTTTCTGAGATGACCAACTGCACAAAATACTGATGCAAATTGCAGCATTGGAATGTATGTGAAAGTGGGAGAGCTATCTGTATAACAAAAAAAAACAAACTCAGTGCCGTTGAGTCAATTCTGACTTATAGCAACCCAATAGGACAGAGTAGAACTGCCCCATAGAGTTTCCAAGGAGCGCCTGGAGGATTCGAACTGCTGACCCTTTGGTTAGCAGCCATAGCGCTTAACCACTACGCCACCAGGGTTTCCGCTAGCTGTATAGATCCAAATAATGCAAGAATTCATTTTTTAAATTGAGAAGATAAACTTAAACTCCAGGTCAAAAAAATGTGTTCAATCCAAATATATTAAAATTCATGTAGTGTAGTAAGTTTAATTGCTTATAGGGGTTTTGCTAAGACCCAATTTAACCTTCAAAAACTTAAGGACAAATACTTACTTTTTAATAGGGAAATTATATCTCTCCAACCAAAGGGGACAACTGTGATTTGTGTAATTTATTCATTATGTCATAGCAAAACTCTGTTTTGGTGAGCTATTGCTATTATTTAATGATCCAATTTCTGATTGTAAGAAGATTTGGGATGTGTGTTTCTTCACGTACATAGATACTCCCCTTCTTTGATGAATGAGAGGGAGGCAATCTTTCATTTTCCTGCAGTAAAAAAGGGATAGGTATAGCCCATCAAAAAGAAATTGAAATGTTCATAATCTAATCAATTTCCTTTTTTTCTCAAGTCATAGTTTCCTGTCTAATTAACTACACTTTTACTAGAGATGATAATACATGTGAAATATCCATATCCATTCCTCTTTGTGTGTGTGTGTACGTGTGTTTTTGAAACACACACACGCACATAATTTCTTTCATTTCTCCTAGTCCTGATGGTCTACCAGTTTATCTGAACAAAGGAGGCAAGCATTACATATTAACTGGCATTAAGTATGAGTATTGCATTTCTCTATTCACTTTTCCTGCAGTATAATGCTTATGTAAACCCCAGGATTTCCAACTGCCTAAAGGTTATCTTACCTGACAAAAATTCAAGTAAATTGTGGAAGCTGATCTTAGCCAACAATCACTCATTATGCAAACGTTAAAAAAATTGCTCCTCAGTATTTATGATGAAATATGAGTATTCCAAACTTACTATACAAGCTGATTACAAAAACAAACTTATTACATAAATTTTCCAGACAGCTAGTTGGAGAAACAAGTTCCCTTAACTTTCTTTAACCAGGAAAGGGTCTATGTTGCAAAGCAGTTGTGCATTTCTTCTAATTCGTATGATATGTGATATTAAGAAAGATGGAGTTGTTTGTCTAACAAACCTATAACAGTGCATCAAAAGTCATAAAGCCAAATCCCAGGTTTATCTAATAATTATTTTGCCCCACAGTGCTACTGAGATAAAGTCTTTGCTTACAAATTAACTATAACTCTTGGACTGTTCATTTCTTGTTCTACTACAAAATAAACTTCTGCACATGGGTGCCCATCATGCTTAATTCAAACAGCCCATTGGGATGCCTTAGGGAGAGTGGGGATAGGCTATTCCACTGATAAGAGCAGTTGAGATCTTCTTACAGACCTAGGTTATATTCATGGCGGCATGCCCCTGAGGAAAGGAATCTGTTGGAAGACAGCATCTGAGACAAACAAATATAGTGTGTGGAATTGGTACCCAAAGCAGCATTTGGTAGGTAGAATGTAGAAAGAATGAAGTATCTTGGGTCAGTCTTTGAGAGTGTGGCCTATATAACCTCAGTCTGTGACCGAATGTTGTGCTATCAAAATCAAAGAGACTTCTACCCACATCCTTAGTTAGCTAAACTAAGGGTTCATTCCAGAACACAGAAGCAAAGCCCTACAAACTACAACATTTTCTAATGTTCAGGATATAAGTTTGTTCGGATAATCCAACTAAAAGGAAATCACAGGTGCAGATATCACAAATATTATGTTTACAGACTGCCCAATATTATGTTTACAGACTACAATCCTTGCCAATTTTGACATGCATATCTTGGCCTTTGAACATCAGTTTTTCACAGCTACAGAGAATTCATATTAATTAGGGGTATTTTGTTGAAAATCGGTTAGATCATAGGGTAGATAGGAAGACTGAAGAAACAGGTTTGTAAGCAAGACAGGAATCACGGTGAGAGAAGAACTACTCAGCTGTCAGGGTACAATTGCTGAGCTCAATGAACTTCACTATTTCCTTTCATTCTATCTTCACCTGTCTCAAGATCCAAAGTTCAGAGAAAGATGTTCCAACTGGCTAACCATATCTCACTTGTCCTCTCCATTTCTATTGCAATGTAGTGAGAAGAAAGATCTGACAGAGAACCTCTAGGGACACATTCAGCTTCCATAGCACAGGTCAGTGTACTTGAATTTACCATCCTACCAAGCAAGCAAACAAAAGGAAGAGGCACTTTCCCCAAAATAATATTGTCGTGTAGTTAGAATAGGAGAAGTAGATGCTGGACACTCAAAATTCAATAAGTGTTTACCACAGGATGAGAAAGTTAATCTCCTTTTCAGTTTTCTGTCCTACTTTCAGACCTTATTTCTTACTACTCCATACAATCGTTCCTTGATTTAAATAAAGCCATTTCCCTCTCTCCAAACACACATGTGTTTACTCATACCGATTTGTTTTCTGTATGTTATTCCTTCACTTGAACCACCTTCACTGTATCTCAAGCTCTCTGTCCATCCAGAACTTATCAATAATGCAAGGCTTAACTTAACGGTGACATTATCCATAACTGTGCCTCGCTAGTGTGGGCTATCACTTAGAGTGATTAATTATCAGTGCCACACAATAAACCACTCAGTTGTATATTATTTTTATTATCTTCTAACTGTCTGACATGTTAATGCTATTATGTGTAGGGCATAATAATATCCACAGAAAGTCTATTCCTTATATTAAAAATCCTCCCAATACTAAGTTTCTATAATTCAGTTAAATAAATAAATGGATATCTAAATAAAAAAATAAATTCATCAAAATCCTTTCTCTTATATTTTAATGCTGATACAATATGCTATCCCTCTCATCCAGAAATTTATACCAGGTCGCTTGTTATGATTTCCTTGTTCAGCATCAGGGCTACCTAGGCATCAGATTGTACAAGCGTCTCTAGGGTCTCAAAAGGGGAAGGACACATGCTGGGACTATAGATCCCTCATTTCATGTCAACTAAAGCATCACCACTCTGGTTGTTTATTTTAGCAAAGTTCCATTTCTAAAAGTGTATTTGAAAACCACGAATCCAAGATCACAGAGCTGCTTAATACTATAATTAAATTTTCTAAAACCTGTCCAGTGCTACGTGATTTCTATGGAAAATCAGAATTAGAGATTTTGAAAATTTAGCAGTCATTTGTTATATGGTAATCTTTGAAATTCTCATCCAGCTGTGTCTAGCTGCCCGTAAGACAGTAACTATATGATTATTCCTATCAATTCTTGTCAAGATGATAATGGTATCTAGATCCCATTGGACACATTTAAAAATCAAATTGGCATTGATGCTAAACTTAGCAGTGTAACAATGTATATTTGTAAATTATATTTTAAAGTAATCTAATTCCCTTTTGCCCACCTCTCTTCCTTTATTTCTAAGGGATTTAATAAAGAAAAATGGGCTGCTTATGTCTTTAACAGCAAGGTCACAGGAAAAATCTTGTAAGAGTTAACATTACAATTTTAAAAAGGTTAACTAAGACAAAAATAAATACCTTGTACAGTAAATAAACTTCTTTGGCCTTCCTCAGACTTTTAAAAACATTTTTGAAGAAAAATTTCACTTACGATCTGATCTCTAGCATAAATAAAAATTCCAGGGAGCTACAGACATTTGAAATTTCTCATACATTATAATGACTTTAATGGCTAATGCCATGATCATCCTGTTTTGCCTACTTTGATCTTTTGTTAAACCAGAAGACATTTTTTTTCCAAACAAAAAGTACTTTTTTCTTTGAGCAAAAAGAAGTTAGATAATAATTCTGAAAATATTCTGTATTAATTTGATACATTATTTGGGCCCCAATTTGAGTGCTCAATATTGTTTCTATTAGAATGATATGTTTAATCAAGGCACTGAGCTGAAATTGGAAAAATAAATGTAGTGGACTGGAACTTACTAAGATGGAGTTTTAAAAGTTGGTAATAAAGGAAATGCTTTATTGAAGGTAGAGCATATTCTAAGAGAGCCAGAATTGACACAATGCTAGAAATATTCTTTTCCTGTTAGGATCATTAGTATTCTCTTAGCATTAAAGGCTACCTGGTAATGAAAGAACTGTTAATAAATATTATAAACAAATATTAATAAATATTAACTTTGGGTTAGGCTTCCCATTAATAAAAGAGCAATATTAAAAAGAGAATGATATTTATGAATGCTGGTTCTGACTACTATTATTTCTCAAATAACACTATTATAAAGCATTGTTTACAGTAATCAAAAAGCCTTGACCCATATTCTGAGGGAGAAAAAAAAAATGTTCTGCTTCATTTCCAGTATAAGAAGTGGCTGAAATCATGTTGCAAAAGAAATGTCTCGTGTAAAATTTGAGATCTTACATATGGAAAAAATCAAGCAGCATAAATAACACTCTTTTAAAAATTAAGCCAAATGCTTCTACAAATGGGGCTATCAAATTTTCTTTTTTTTTCTGAGTGATTTTAACGAATATGGTTATTTACAATTCGTGGTACAAAACTATTGTGCTACAAGATGCACTAAAACAGAAGCAGAGGTGCTTCTACTCACCCTGTTTAATCCTGTCACAGGACCTTTGCACTTGCCACTCCTTTTATTTGAAATGGTCTTTCCTCACTTCTTAACCTAATTAAATTATTTTCCTACCTCAATTCTTAGCTCAAATGAAAGCGGTAAAATAGAGTTCTCAGTTTAAGTGACTTAAAAGACATCATACACCTCTTTGTTCTTCCCTTCTTCTTATATTCTGTTGTCAGGAGTACAGATATGAAGGCCACCATCTTGGAACATGAAGATAAGAGCATCACCCTAGCTAAGGACTATAGAGTAACAAGCTGACAGGAGCCTGAGTTTCTAAAGACATCATGAAGCAAAGCTGCTGTATTAGTCCTGGATGGCCTTGCTCTGGACTTTTTTATGACAGTGTTTACCTCATTTAACTCATACTAATGGCTGGGTCTCTGTTATTCTCAGTTAAATCTAACACTAACTGATAAATCACGATTATAGACTCTAATAACATAAATCATCACTCCTTCAGGGCATTAATTCAGTTTTTAATTATGTATTCATGAGACTGAGTAATTGATATCTGTCTCTTCTTGCCAGGCAATAAGTTTCATGAGGACGAAGACTATGTTCACTATTGTATTTCTATCATACTAGCATAGTGAAAAATAGACATCTTGAAAGAAAGAAGGGTGGGAGGAAAGAGGGAAAGAAGTAAGGAAAGTAAAAAAGGAGAATAGAAAAAAATAAGTATGCTAAGCATATTTTTATCCTCCATAATCCTCAATCTTCATTATTTTCTCTCCTCAGTGATATAATCTCGCTTTTATGAGGACTATGCTCAGCATAACAATGATTGTGAAGATGGCACAGGACTGGGCAGTGTTTCATTCTGTTGTACGTAGTGTTGTTATGAGTCATAGCTAACTCCATGGCACCTAACAACAACAACAATAACATGTGCCCTAAAGTTCTCTTTACTTTTGAACACTTTTCATCAAGTAATATAATAAATAAATTTCTATTGTAAATCTTCTTAGGGGCATTTATGTTTTAACAAACAAAAAAGTCATAAATTGAAGGAATGTCATAAGTGAAAGGATTGGATCACTGATCATGAAATTCTTGGCAGAAGATGATATAGAGGAAATTTAAAAATTGCATGTTGTTTTGGATTGAATTGTGTCCCTCCAAAATGTATTTCAAATTGGTTAGTCCTTGACTCCCAGTATTGTGTGGTTGTCCTCCATTTTGTGATCTGACATAATTTTCCTATGTGTTGTAAATCCTAACCTCAAGCCCTGGTGGTACAGTGATTAAGTGTTTGGTAGCTAAGCTGCTAACCAAAGGGTCAGCAGTTCGAATCCACCAGGGGCTCCTTGGAAACTCTATGGGGCAGTTCTACTCTGTCCAACAGGGATGCTATGAGTCGAAATCGACCCGACGGCACTGGGTGCTAACCAAAAGGTCAGCAGTTTGAATCCCCCAGCTGCTCCTTGGAAACCCTATGAGGCAAGCAGTTTTATTTTGACCTATAGGGTTGCTACTAGTCAGAATCGACTCAATGGGTTTGGTTTTGCTGGTTTTATGAAGTTAGTGAGGAACGATTAGAGGAAGTAGTGTTAATGAGGCAGGACTCAATCTACAGGATTAAGTTAAATCTCGAGTCAATCTCTTTTGGGATATAAAAGAAAGAGCTGAGTAGAGACAAGAGGGGTTTCATTACCACCAAGCAAGAAGAGCCAGGAGCACAGCGTGTCCTTTGGACCAGGGGTCTCTGTGCTGAGAAGCTCCTAGACTAGGAGAAAATTGATGACAAGGACCTTCCCCTAGTGCGGACACAGAGAGAAAGCTTCCCCTGGAGCTGGCATCCTGAATTTGGACTTCTAGCCTCCTAAACTGTGGGAGAATAAATTTCTGTTTGCTAAAGCTTTCCACTTGTGACTTTTCTGTTATAGCAACAATAGATAACGAAGACACATGTTTTCACCTTATGAAAGTTTTCTTTCAAATAGCTTATATAGATATTCTTCAAATGTCTTCTTCTACTCAAAGGGTAGTTGATTCACCATTAGTTTCTAGATATTTCTTCTTTATTTACAAAATATTACCATGTTCTATGACTTTAGAAGCTTCAGAAAGAAAAAAAAATGAAGCTAGGATCAAGGAATTTATTTTAGAAAAGGATAATGACACTGGGGAAATTGCAGCTGCACTGTTCTCCAGACATATTTTTTTTTATCATTTCGCATCATGAATGAAAATGAGAAAACATTCAGATTTGTCTTAATCTAGGGTTTTTTTTTTTTTGGTTAGTGTGTATGTATATTAATGTTTCTATGTTTCTTTGATTGTATATTGATGCCCTTTTTACAAAGAATTCAATTTAAAATGGAAAAAATACAAATGATCAGATGCTAAACTCTTTGAAGACTTTATTTTGTGGATTTTTCTGTGGAATTTTTTTTTTTTTTTGCTACCTAGAAAGAGTTATAGCTTCTTTATCAGAGAATTAGAACTTAAAAAAAAATCATCATTTCTCATTAACTAAGAATGTGTGACAGCTTCAACATTGCTTTGGTTAAGGAAATTATGAAAAAAATATTTTCTAGCAAAGCTGGACACTCTATAACTAAAGTCAATCAAAATAGTGACTAACCTAGATGGAGCTTATATTCTAGTGGAATACAGATAATAAATAAAAATATAATGCAATATAATATAATACAATGTAATATACAGTGTCAGGCAGACAAGTGCTATGAGGGATAATAAAGCAGGGTAAGGGGATAGCGAAGCTGGAGCTATAGGATGATGAGAGAAGGCCTCTCTGAGGAAGTGACATTTAAATAGAGACCTGATCTGAATGAAATGAGGAAGTTTTGATCACCAACAATATTCCAGTCAAAGGCAACAGCAACAGAACATTTCTGAGGTGGAAAAGAGCTTGATGTTTTCACGGGACAATAAAAAGGCCAGATGGTCAGAATGAGAAAAGAGGGGTAGCAGAGAAGGTGAAAGACACAGACTAGGGCCTTATAGAGACATTTTGCCTATAGAATGTGGTTTGGGTTTTATTCTGAAAGTGATTTGGACAGCCATTCAAGAATTTAAGTGGCATGATTTAAACTATTTTAAGGATAATTCTGATGTGGAAAATACGGTTAAATAGGACAAGGGAAGAAGCAGGGAAAACCTGTTAGGAGATGATTGAAGTAGTCCAGATGAGAGATGTTTGTGGCTTGGACTAGGGAAATAATAGTGGAGATGGTAAAATGTAGTCAGGCTCGGGATATATTTTTAAAATAGGGTGTGAGAAGAAGCAAGGAATTAAGAGTTACTCCTGGGCTTTGGGCTTAAGCAATTGGATGAATACTATTGCCATTTACTGAGAAGAAGTAACCACGGAAGGAACAGGATGGGGCTATGGGAATCAAAAGTGTAGCTTTGGACACTTTATATTTGAGCTGCCCACTATATTATAACCAAATATGAAGGTCATGTAGACAGTTGAATAGATGAGTCTGTAACTCAAGGGAGAGGTTTGGCCAGAGATATAGATGATATATGAAGCCACAGAAGTGCATATAAACAGAACAGATCTAAGAACTAAGCCTTAGGATACTCTAATATTTAGAAGCGTACAAAGAAAAAGGAGCCATGAAATAAGACGGTAAAGAAGCAGCTAGTGAGGTTGACAGAAATCCGGGTGTCCCTGAAGCTAAACAAACAAACACACAAAAAATTCAAGAAGGTGGGAATGATCAACTGTATGAAATACTGCTGAGAAATGAGCTGAGGCCTGAGAATTGAACATGTGATTTGGCAAGGTGGAGATCATCCATGACCTCCATCAGGGTGGCTGCCAAAAAAGCTGAGTAGTGGGGATAAAATCTTTACTAAAGTTCATTTTAAAGAATATTGACTCTTAAGGGATAATGGTCTAAGTGTCTGAATTTATACTATGTTTAAAGCATTGTGCTGATTACAGGCATTAGTTCACTTAATCCATCCAAGAACCCTCTATTTTAATATTAGAACCTCTATTTTATAGATGAGGAATCTGAGTCTCAGAGAGGTAAGTAACTTTCTACCTCATACAGCTGGTAAGAAGTACAGCCAAGACATAGGGGCTACCTGATTCCAGACTGAGTATATAACTACTATATAATACTGTCTTCTGTCTCAAGGAGGCAAGTTGGACATTTATCAATGTCCTAGCCTTGACTCTGGGTTTTCTTTGTGATTTATTTCCTTAGAGAATCCCTCACATGGTCACCTCTAAGAGAACCCTCCCCCCTCAGCCATTATTTTCACCCTTGTCCTCATTACTGAGCTCTAATTTTATGTTTTTATGTGCTTACTGGACATTTCTGGGTTGTCATCTCAAACTCAACAGGTGTAAAATAGAATGCTTCTTTCTCCCACATTCAGTTAATCTACCTTAATTCCTTATTTCAGTTAATGTTTTCATTCAATGCTAAGACACCAAACATTGGCACTTTCTCAGATTTGGCTCCCTACTCTTGCTCAGCTAAAAAGTTCTGCCTATTTTTCTCCCACAATATTTCTCTCTCTTTTCTTGTCCATTCTCATATTCATTTCCTTATTTGGGCCTTCAATAATTCAAGGTTAACTACTGAAGTAGTCAATAAACTGGAATCCTTGAATCCATTTATCTGTTTATCACTCTGAAATTACTTCTTCAAAAGCTTTGTTTTTGGTTATGATATTCTCTTCCATTTATTTATTTATTTGCTTGTTTGTTTTGAAGGTAAAAGCCAAACATTTTTGCCTAGCATCCAGGTTCTTCAATGTTTTTTTGGTCCAGGCCTTTATTTCCAACGCAACCTCCTATTACTCCAAAATACAAACACTTTTTGCCAATCTGGAGATTTGTCATTCTTGCCTTTACATGTTTGTTCATGATATTTCTGTACCTGAAAACCCTGCAATCATTTATCTTTGATGAAGTAAAATATTTTCTTCAAGGCTCAGATCACATTTCTGACCCACTATGTGGACTTTATTAACTCTACCTTTCAGGAAGATTTCTACCTCTTCTTTACTTTTCTAGAACTTCTGATATATCCAGAACAGTACCTTATACATAGAACATAATCACAGAAAAAATATAAAAGTGCTGTAATAGTACTGTCTAGTAGGCTGCTCTGAACTTTAAATGAAGGATCTAAATTAATGTAAAACAATACAATAGTTGAAATAGTAAAAATAGTAGGAGCTCAAAAAATTGGCTTAGAATTCTTTATCTTATTTAATAAGTATAATATTACTTATAACATCTGAAATTTAGAAAAATTACCATTTTTCAGAGGTTCTTAAGCATATTTCATATGCTTAGTTACAATATGCATGTTGAGAAATTAATGTTTGAACTAAGCAAAATTACTAAAGAATTGTTATTATTTTTGCTTTGGAAGGTGATAATTTGCTCCTAATCCCCATACGTGTACTTCATTCTCTTCAAAATATTACTGTACCTCAATTTATCCAGATCCAAAATACCAGTGTCTTAGTCATCTAGTGCTGCTATAACAGAAACACCACAAGTGGATGGCTTTAACAAAGAGAAATTTATTTCCTCACAGTAAAAAAAAAAAAAAATTTTTTTAAGTTGGCCAAAAATACAAATTCAAGGCATCAGCTCCAGGGGAAGGCTTTCTCTCTCTGTAGGCTCTGGAGGAAGGTCGAGGAGCTTCTCAGGCACAGGGACCCTGGGTCCAAAGGATGTGCTCGGCTCCTGGTGCTGCTTTCTTGGTAGTATGAGGTCCCCATTCTCTGCTTGCTTCCCTTTCCTTTTATCTTGTGAGAGATAAAAGTAGTGCAGGCCACACCCCAGAGAAACTCCCTTTACATTGGATCAGGGATGTGACCTGGGTAAGGGTGGTATCATAATCCTGCCCTAATCCTCTTTAACATCAAATTACAATCACAAAATTGAGGACAACCACAGAATACTGGGAATCTTAGCCTAACCAAGTTGACACATATTTTTGGGGGGACACAATTCAATCTATGACAACCAGAAAGTTCAAATATTCTGAAAATATTTCAATCTGTATTTAGAACAATTAACAAAACGTTATTTTAAAAATGAGCTTTTAGGATACTCTCTAAAATTGATGCAGAATCATCCCAAACTCCTACAACTTCTACATCTCCATAAGCATCAGATAGAAGAATTGATATTTGAAGAAGTGGCCCTCAGATATTGCAAAGACTGAATTGCCTTGAGAATCAAAGAATAAGCTTCACTCATTATAAATATTAGTGTTATGCATATTTTTACACTCATACTCTGTGAAAATTGGTAACCCAAATATGAGAGTTAATAATAATAGCAATAATAAAGATGATGACAGTCCATGAAGATAGGGACCATGTCCAATTTGCTCATCACTGTATATCTAGTACCTAACTCAGCACATGGGATATGGTAGGTGCTCATTAAATATTTTCAAACAATTATAATTATTCATTATAATACCTATGGATAAGCAACATGATAAATGGAGAAAAGACTGAAGTCATCAAGGATTTCATTTTACTTGGATCTACAATCAATGTCCACGGAAGCAGTGGTCAAGAAATCAAACAATGTATTGTATTGGGCAAATCTGCTGCAAAAGACCTCTTTAAAGTGTTAATAAGCAAAGAAGTCACCCCGAGAAGTAAGGTGCGCCTAACCCAAGCCATGGTGTTTTCAATTGCCTCATATGTATGAGAAAGCTGGATAATGAATAACAAAGACAGAAGAAGAATTGGATGCCTTTGAATTGTGGTGGAAGAATATTGAATATACCATGGATAGGCAAAAGAACAAACAAATCTGCCTTGAAAGAAGTACAACCAGAACGCTCCTTGGAAACAAGGATGGCGACACTGCTTCTCACATATTTTGGACATGTTATCAGAACGGATCAGTCTCTGGAGAAGGACATCATGCTTGGTAAAGTAGAGGGTCAGCAAAAGAGAGAAAGACCCTCAATGAGATGGATTGGCACAGTGGCAGCAACAATGGGCTCAAGCAGAGCAACAATAATGAGAATGGAACAGGACCGGGTAGTATTTTGTTCTATTGTGCATAGGGCCACTACGTGTTGGAACTGACTCAATGGCACGTAACAACAACAGCATAGCCTTTTAGCAGAATTTGAAATTACTCATTCAACAACAACAAAAAATGTATAAAAGAGTAGTTTATTGTTGATTAACACTTCCTTCAATTCGTTAATATCGAAGAAATGTATTTGAACTATAATGGCTTAGGAAAAGGAGATGCATTAAGGAAAATGTGTTCTACTTACCATGCTGTTCCTCTTCTCTCTGGAAATTCCCTTTAAGCTAAAAGCAGAAAATCTCTGCGATGAGATTTGTATGTCAGTTTCAGAAAAACATATTTGTTGTGTAATGTGAACACTTTAGAAAACTTAGTAAATGGAAGCATAGAGATAGTCTTCCTTGACACTTTCACTTTCATTCTACACCTAAACAAGCAGTGTTCATCTTAATCAGTGGAACTCAGGTCATACACTGCAGAGGACAGAGAAGAGACATGAGTTTCCTCAGGCTAAAAAATGGTAGTAACTGAGGTTTTCAGTAGTGAACCTATTTAATGTAAAGGGAACATACATATTTTTTTTTCTTCTTAGCTTTCCCCTTCTGTTTTTTTAAGAGGTAATTCTTCGTTATCAGATAAAAGCTGACTTCTCTTGTACCAAATGCCCTTTATATGTATTTTCAGTAGCAACATAACTGTCTATAGATGGTGAAACATTGATATGATCCCCAACTGGGAGGAATTCCTAACAACTTTCTCAATATCATTTTATTTTTTTTTCTTGATATTATTTAAAATGTTTTTTTTTTTTTTTAATGTCCATTACATACTTTGGCCCAGTTATTTTTACTCTAATTTTTTTTTTTAACAAACAGGGAGGTGAGTTGTTTTGAAGAAAAAAAAAAACATGTCAAGTATTTGGATTTTGGGGTTTTTTTTTGGTGAAAAGTTAGGGACAAGGGTAAATTATTTGTAATAATAATAGCTAACACTATATTGAGCACATATCAGGCATTATTTTAAACAGTTTTCATATATTAGCTCATTTAATCCTCAAAACAATTCTAGAGGAAATTAATATTATCTCCATTTTACTAATGAGGAAAGTGAGCCACGGAGAGATTAATTTTCCCAAAATCATACCAGAATTCAAGCAAATGCAATCTGGCTCTAGAACTTGCTGTCTTAACCAGTACACATAGGTAAGGAGTGGACCCAAAAATATGGAAAGAGGCCAGAGAGTTGAGGAAGGAAGTCAGTGAAGAAAAAAAAAAATTTGTGTGACCGATATAGCCAAAGTAATTTTAAGAGCAGAGATCTCCACTATTCAATTTTACTTTTTCTCTGCTGTGTTATTTTGTGATGGAAACTGCCACCATTACCCCTCTGAAACTTGAGTAGATATCTACTCTATATAACCAATGTGTGTGAAGTACTTTGGAGAAACTAGGAGAAAAGTACAAAGTTCTATCTACAGGTGGACACAGCTGAGAAAAAAGGAACGAGGAATAAGAGGTAAAACAGTAATATATTAAAAATTCAGAAGCAGAAAAAGAGCAACAGGTGGCTAAAAAACAAATCTAAGAATCTTGAGGTATTTGGGAATGCTGAATTTCTTAACAGTTTTTAGATGAGAACCTGACCTAGTTTAATTTAAATATCGGGTAGGGGTTATCCTCTAAAGCTGAAGGACATGAATACACCCAAGTAGCTAACACTGGAATAACTTAAACATTTTTTTAATACTTTTAATAATTGTTAAATGTGAGCAAAGCTAAAGAGACACTGAGATACATGGTTATTTTCTTTTTAACTTGTAATGAATTTTTGCTGTAATAATAGAAAGACAAGATAAATAGGGACACATTAAAATGATCAAGAATTTACACAGTATAAAGAATAACTCTATTGTGTACTTTGGGAAAATTTCCAGGACACTATCCTCATCCTTTGATTTTTTTATTCCACACATAGCCGGAGTAATCTCAAATACGGATTTCAGCTTCAACTACCATGCTTATGCTAACGATTCCCATATTTACATCTAAAGCTCCTAGTTTTCTTTCCTGAGCTTTAATTCATACTTAGAATTCCCTAGGTGGAACAGTTAAAAGCTGGACTGCTAACCAAAAAAACATTGGCAGTTCAAACCCATCTGGAGTTGTCTTGGAAGAAAGGCCTGGTGATCTGCTTCCGAAAGGTCAGAGCCATTGAAAACCCTACAGAGTGAAGTTCTACTCTGAACACAGCGGGTTCCCATGAGTTGGAATTTACTCAACAGCAACTGAAGAAAAAAAAATCATACCTAACATTTCCCTCTGCTTGTCTCAAAGCCCTCTTATAACAAACATATCTGAAACTGAATTGCTCATCTCCCTCAAGCTGTACTCCCCATCCTGCTCAATGGCATCATTATCAATCCTGTTGCCTAAGCCAGAAATCAAGGAGGGATTCTATATTCTTCCTTCTCAAATATCCCCTGGCATACAATCAATCATCAAGTTCTGAATTTCTCTTATACCAATACCACTCTCCATCTTCACTGTCACTGCCTTAGGTCAAGCCCTCATCATCTCTTACTTGAATTATTTCAATAATTCCTTTCTTGCCTCTAGGGTTAAGCTCTCTAATCTATCCTCCCAACTATATACAGAATGATATTTTTAACACAAAAACATAATCACATCACTCTCTTCTCAAAATTCATTAGGTATTCTATATTATCCAAAGGAATATAAGGGTTTTAAGAATCTAGATTACTCTATGTTCATCTATCCTCATTTCCAGCAACTCTCCCGTTCCCACTTTACACTAGTCATCCTGAACTGCTTAGACTTCCCTCCTCACACAATCCTGTTTCATGCTTACATGTCTCTATGCATAGCATTTTCTCTTCCTCCCATGTCCATCTTCCTTTATTCACACTCAACTTATTAGCACACAATAACAAAGTCCTATTCATCTCTTTAGTCTGGGTTCAAATGTTACCTTCTCTGAGAAGCCTGTCCTGACTGCCCAGATAATTGGGTGTTCCTACCTTTATGTCACCTATGTTTTTTTTTAGCAATAGCAAAAAAACCTATTTTAGTAATTCTTTTATTTTATTGTAATTTGTTGAAATAATGAACAAACGAATGAAATTAATGCATCAAATATCTGTAGAGAAATAGGTTAAAACCAAACTAAATTGTATGGAAAATTAATGGCAAGGTGACACAACGTGAAGTATGTAGCCAATGTCATTGAACTGTACATGTAGAAATTGTTGAATGGGTATATGTTTTGTGTAGATTTTCACCAAAAATTTTTTAAATTAATGGCTAAAAATATAGAAATAAAAAATCAGAAAATAGGTAGTAAGGTACAGTACAGAGCAACGAAAGAATAATCAATATTCAGCAGAATAGAAATGTGTGTAAGGAGCTGCATATGAACTAAAGAGAGAGAGGCTCATGGTTATCAAGGGAAGTTAAATCTAAAGAAATGAATGAGATATTTAGAGAGAAACTTGTAGAAAAGAAAATAAAGACTGCTAAAGACTGCTTATATTTTGAACCTACAGTAAAAGGAGTGATACTCTCTTCCACTCCCACAGCCAATAGCATATTAAATAAAAAGAAAAAAACCTGTGAAGAGAGAGAGTCAGAGACAGAAGAGACACTTTGAAAAAGTGGCTTGGGAAAGCAATCACTCTCTTGCTAGCCTTAACTAGATGGGCTATATTTTATCCAGGTTATCTGCTAGCCAACACGTACCCACAAAGAATATTTAGTACTGCCAGAAGCATTCATACTGAACAACAACCTCTGCTGCCAGAAGATGTGGAAAATCTAAAATTTATCTAAATTAACCATGACATCTTTACAGAATACCCTGGGTCATTGCCAAAGCATTGTTCTGTTACCCAAGAAGACGTTATTAACAAGAGGGGTGACAAACAGAAGATAAACACTGAAAAGCATGGATTTCTATTAAAGCTTTTCCAACTGCATGTGTTTTCTGTTTTTCTATGATATCAGAGGAACCAGACAATGAAAATGAACAACCTTATTTATACAGAATTATATTCATTAGACATTCTTTTGATAAACTGCCTCAAATGTGCTGCCTCGCTTAACTTTTTCAGTTTTTAGAGGGCATCCAGAGAAAAGAGTAATCACCAAAGGCATTGCTAGTGAAATGAGAAGACAAATCAAACCCTGAGAGGGACAGTAAAGGGGGATGATAATATTCCTCTGTGAATTCCAGTAGCACTTTTAGAAGGGTGCTATGTAAGAAAGGGTTGACTGCTTATTAGTCTACAGCCATGTCTATCCATATTTGACTAAATTTGCTTTCCTTGAATTCATTTACGTCTACTCTTCTTGAGGTTTGCCTAATGATCCAGGGTATATCTGAATAACTTCACGTTTTAATTATTTCTAACCTTATTTCCGTTTTTACAGGGTCACTTGAGTGGTCAAACCAAAAACAAACCCACTCACTGCCTTTGAATCAATTCCAGCTCATAGTGGCCCTGTAGGACAGAGTAGAACTGCCCCATAGGGTTTCCAAGGCTATAAATCTTACAGAAGCAGGCTCCCACATCTTTCTCCCTTGGAGCTGCTGGTGGGTTTGAACCACTGACCTTTTGATTGGCAGCCGAGTGTTTTAACCATTGCACTACCAGGGCTCCCCACTGATTGGTAGATGAAGAAAATTCTATAGTGTATGTGTTCTTCAGCAAGACATTTGGACTGTGTCTGAGATATCTTTGAGTACAAAATGGAAATATATGTGCTAGGTAATAGCACAATAAGGAGTGCTGGTGGCCAGTGGTGTCACTAGGGTTGGTTTCACTCAGTGTGGTAACTCATGATGTCCCCCCCCATGCTAATTACCACAATATTGTAGCTAAAACATCAGAAAATTTGACAAAATCAGTGACTATAGAAATAAAGGCAGCAATGAAAACAACAGCACATGCTTGTAAGGTGTGCAAACAAAATCACATGACTTGAAGCATCATTGTGCTTAGCTAATAATGACAGCTATGACTGAAGCACATTAGAAGGTTCAAAACATAAATTAGCATAGAGTTTTAGCCTTGTAGGTATATTGATACAAGTAAGCTGGGCTTATGAAAAAAAAATTGTTGTTATAACTAATTATAGGGATAGTTTTATAAAAAATAATAAATTTCTGCTGAAACATTCCACAAAAATTTTATAGACAGTCATTTTAGTGTCACCCCCTCTGACAGTGTCACTTGGCATGGTCCATATCCCCCGCCCCACCGCATCACTATAATGACACCACTGCTGGTGGCACAGTGGATAAGCACTCGGCTGTTAATGGAAGATCTGCAGTTTGAACCCACCAGCTGCTCTGAGGGAGAAAGATGTGGCAGGCTGCTTATGTAAAGGTTATAGCCTTCGAAACTCTATGGGGCAGTTCTACTGTGTCCCATAGGGTTGCTATGAATGGAAATTGACATGTTGCCAATGGTTAAAGAGAGGTCTGGTCTTTGCCTTTGGCTACTGGGAGGTGTTCTCTAGGTCCCAGGAATGTTCCAGCTGATAAGAGTGTTTGTTTGTTTGTTTGTTTGTTTTGCCTGGGGCCTTGGTCAGCAGATAGTCCAGCAATATGAGTTATGATGGGGCCTTGGGCCACACTGTATTAGGTCCTATCTCTGGAGGAACTGGAGACTAAAGGTATTAGCTTGACCTCCAGGAGATGTTGGAGACTAAAGGTCAGCCACATGGACTGTATGTGATTAAGTCTCAATTTAAAAAAAAAATCTGGATACCAAAGGCTCTGGTCAGCTTCCCTAGTTGGAACTACTCTGTATGTATTGTCAAACAATGATCATGGCCAGAGGATTTAACATCATCCATACTTCCACAGGGAGAGGATGACCAGGAGCTCCACATTTGGACCTTTCCTAGACTGCCTGTCGTGTCTCTTCCCTTGGCTGATTTTAATTTGTAGTCTTTCTCTGTAATTGATTATAAAATTGATTATAGCTGTGAGTAAAACAGCTCTCAGTGAGTTCTGTGAGCCCTTCTAGTAAATTACTAAACATCAAGGTGGTTTTGAGAACCTTTCAAACTTGCAGTAGGCATCAATCTTGTGGGGACTGTTACCTCTAACTCTATAGTTTGCCATACTCATTGCATCATGATTATCAAGACTTTAGTTGAGAAAATCTTGGTGATGTAATCAGCATCAAGAAAGTTCTCATTGGGCTAAGATGATAAAATTAATCTCCAGATAAATCCCTGCACCTGAATGCAAAACACCAAAGTCACTAGTACAGCACTGAGAAAATCTCACCTTAGACAAAACATGTGTAAAAAGTCTTCAGACTTTGGAGAGGCGGGGCCAAAATGGCTGACTAGGTAGACGCTACCTCGGATCCCTCTTGCAACAAAGACTCAGAAAAACAAGTGAATCGATCATATACATGACAATCTACGAAATCTGACCATCAAACACAGATCTAAAGAGTTGACCTGAGTGACAGAGACAGAACGAACAACCACGGGGAAGCAGCGACTGTTTTCGGAGCCTGGAGCCAACGTCCCAGTCAGAAAACACTGGCGCCGGGCTTTGGACTTGGTACAGGGGAGCTGAGCACGGCATCCTGAGACGGCGCAAAGATGGAACGCAGCCCCAGCCCCGAGAAGTGACCTCGGGGGAAGCCCAGCCAGTGCACACAGGCAGCGCAGCAATGCGGCTGTAAGGAGAAGAAGTCACTGGGAGGCAGCAACTGGTTTTGGAGCCTGGATGTGGTGTCCCAGCTGGGGAAACTTGACGCTGGGCTTTGGACTGGGAGTGGAAGAACTGACCACAGCTTCTGAGACAGCACAAGCACAGGACGTGGACCTGACCCTCAGGGGCAATCTCTACCCAGCCAGTGCACACAGTCAACACGCCCCTAGGGAATCTCAGAAAAAACAGTCATCCCAAGCAAGATAAGTAACTTTGTCTATTTTCTGGGGTGCTACTCTCTCCTATTTATCTGAACCCTCCCCTCTCCTTCCCAGGCGGCTTCATTAACATTGGAATTTCCTGAGCCAGAAAGTGAACTGCGCTGCGGTTTCCTTTTTTTTTTTTGGTCTTTTCCTAACCATTCTCCTGGCCTGAGAGAAGCAGCTACAAAAAACACAGGGACCAAAAATCTTTCCCTAATTGGATTAAAAATATAGAACCAGCTCAAGCCAAACATATGTGATCCACAGTCTTGGGCTTTCATCCCTACAGGGAACAAGGTGGCTATTATAATGTAAAGGCAACTCTGATAGGGATCTGACTGTAAATGTTTTAGCAGATTACTGGAAAGACAACTTTCCCAGGTCTGATATCTCTGTGTATTCAACAGAGCCCCCACTGACCCACGACAGGGAACTGAGGGCTGAAGCTCCCCCCAGACCACCTAGCCTCTTGTCTTAGGCATCTAAGGAGGGTGACATCTACCAATCTGTAGATGTATTTGCATTGGGGGCCTAAGGTACAGCTGCAGAGCCCACCCACAAAAGTGCTTTAGGAATAGAGACACACCTACCTCACTGGTACTTGGGGGAAGCCTGTCAGCATCCTGCCTCCCCTAGAGTGTGAAACCTTGCTGCTACTAGAAACTGGTGCACACAATTATCACCACTACTCCTCTAGGTGGATAGGTTACAGTCTGCACCACACACTTGATGACCCAATATCAGATTCTACTCAAGAATAGTGAATGGACTCTTAGGCTTATATATCTGGTAACAGCCCAAACCAGCTGGTAATAGGACATAAGTGATTCAAGGGCTACAACAATCAAGACAGCGCAATCTAGTAGCCCATCTATGTATATTGAAAGAAAAGAAAAAAATAAGATAAGGCTCAGTGAGCAAATATAGAATAAATCACTACAATATCTTAGAGATGGCTCAGAGACAGCAGTCGATAACAAACCACATAAAGAAGGAGACCATGATTACTTCTACAACTTCCCAAACTAAAGAATCAAAATCTTCCCCAAATGAAGATACAATCCTGGAATTGCCAGATGCAGAGTATAAAAAACTAATTTACAGAATGCTTGACCTCAGAAATGAAATAAGGCAATCTACAGAAAAAGCCAAGGAACACACTGATAAAACAGTTGAAGAAATCAAAAAGATTATTCAAGAACATAGTGGAAAAATTAATAAGCTGCAAGAATCCATAGAGAGACAGCATTCAGAAATCCAAAAGATTAACAGTAAAATTACAAAATTAGACAACTCACTAGGAAGTCAGAGGAGCAGACTCCAGCAATTGGAATGCAGGGTGGAGGATCTGGAGGACAAGGGAATTGACACCAATATGGCTGAAAAAATCAGATAAAAGAATTAAAAAAAATGAAGAAACCCTAAGAATCATGTGGGACTCTATTAAGAAGAATAACTTGTGTGTGATTGGAGTCCCAGAACAGGGAGTGATAACAGAAAATACAGAGAGAATAGTTGTAGATCTGTTGGCAGAAAACTTCTCTGACATCAAGAAAGACGAAAGGATATCTATCCAAGATGCTCATCGAACCCCATTTAAGACTGATCCAAAAAGAAAATCACCAAGACATATTATCATCAAACTTGCCAAAACCAAAGATAAACAGAAAATTTTAAAAGCAGCCAGGGATAAAAGAAAGGTCTCCTACAAAGGAAAATCAATAAGAATAAGTTCAGACTACTCAGCAGAAACCATGCAGTCAAGAAGGCAATGGGATGGCATATATAGAGCACTGAAGGAGAATAACTGCCAGCCAAGGATCATGTATCCAGCAAAACTCTCTCAAATATGAAGGTGAAATTAAAACATTTACAGATAAACACAAGCTTAGAGAATTTACAAAAACCAAACCAAAGCTACAAGAAATACTAAAGGAAATTGGTCAGAAAACCAATAATATCAGATACCAGCACAACACAAGGTCACAGAACAGAACATCCTGATATCAACTCAAATAGGGAAATCACAAAAACAAATTAAGATTAATTTTAAAAAGAAAAAAATGCTCAAAACAGGGAATCACTGAAGTCAATATGTAAAGAATCACAATAATCAAAAAGAGGGACTAAATACAGGAGGCATAGAACTGCCATATGGAGAGGAAAACAAGGCGATATAGGACAATACAATTTAGGTTTTTACTTAGAAAAATAGAGGTAAATATTAAGGTAACCACAAAGAGGTATAACAACTCCATAACTCAAAATATAAACAAAGAAAAACATAACGACTCAGCAAACATAAAGTCAACTACTATTGAAAATGAGGAACACACAATTTACAGTGAAAAACGTCTCAGCACAAAAAAGTATGTGGAAAAATGAAATTGTCAACAACACACACAAAAAGGCATCAAAATGACAGCACTAAACACATTAAAAAAAACTTATCTATAATTACGCTGAATGCAAATGGACTAAATGCACCAATAGGGAGACAGAGAGTCTCAGATTGGATAAAGAAACACGATCCGTCTATATGCTGCCTACAAGAGACACACCTTAGACTTAGAGACACAAACAAACTAAAACTCAAAGGTTGGAAAAAATATATCAAGCAAACAAGAAACAAAAAAGATCAGGAGTAGCAATATTAATTTCTGACAAAATAGACTTTAAACTTAAATCCACCACAAAGGATAAAGAAGGACACTACATAATGATTAAAGGGACAATAGACCAGGAAGACATAACCATATTAAATATTTATGCACACAATGACAGGGCTGCAAGATACATAAAATAAACTTTAATAGAACTGAAAAGTGAGATAGACACCTCCACAATTATAGTAGGAGACTTCAACACACCACTTTCAGACAAGGACAGGACTTCCAGTAAGAAGCTCAATAGAGACACAGAAGACCTAATTGCTACAATCAACCAACTTGACCTCATAGACTTACACAGAACACTCCACCCAACAGCTGCAAAGTATACTTTTTTTTTCTAGCGTACATGGAACATTCTCTAGAATAGACCCCATATTAGGTCATAAAACAAACCTTTGCAGAATCCAAAACATCGAAATATTACAAAGCATCTTCTCAGACCACAAGGCCGTAAAAGTGGAAATCAATAACAGAAAAATTAGGGAAAAGAAATCAAATACTTGGAAAGTGAACAATACCCTGCTGGGAAAAGACTGGGTTATAGAAGACATTAAGGAGGGAATAAAGGAATTCATAGAATGCAACAAGAATGAAAACACTTCCTATCAAAACCTCTGGGACACAGCAAAAGCAGTGCTCAGAGGTCAATTTGTATCAATAAATGCACACATACAAAAAGAAGAGCCAAAATCAGAGAACTGTCCCTAAAACTTGAACAAATAGAAAGTGAGCAACAAAAGAATCCATCAGGCACCAGAAGAAAACAAATGATAAAAATTAGGGCTGAACTAAATGAACTAGAGAACAGAAACACAATTGAAAGAATTAACAAAGCCAAAAGCTGGTTCTTTGAAAAAATTAACAAAATTGATAAACCATTGGCCAGACTGACTAAAGAAATACAGGAAAGGAAACAAATAACCCAAATAAGAAACGAGAAGGGCCACATCACAACAGACCCAAATGAAATTAAAAGAATCATATCAGATTATTATGACAAATTGCACTCTAACAAATTTGCAAATCTAGAAGAAATGGATGAATTCCTAGATAAATACTACCTACCTAAACTAACATAATCAGAAGTAGAACAACTAAATAGACCCATAACAAAAAAAGAGATTGAAACGGTAATCAAAAAACTCCCAACAAAAAAAAAAAAGCCCTGGCCCGTACGGCTTTACTGCAGAGTTCTACCAAACTTTCAGAGAAGAGTTAACACGACTACTACTAAAGGTATTTCAAAGCATAGAAAATGATGGAATACTAGCTAACTCATTCTATGAAGCCACCATATCCCTGATACCAAAACCAGGTAAACACATCACAAAGAAGAAAATTACAGACCTATATCCCTCATGAACATAGATGC
Source organism: Loxodonta africana (assembly GCF_030014295.1). Taxonomy (NCBI): domain Eukaryota; kingdom Metazoa; phylum Chordata; class Mammalia; order Proboscidea; family Elephantidae; genus Loxodonta; species Loxodonta africana. The sequence goes on from NC_087369.1 coordinate 111,277,499, forward strand.
AAAAATCCGCAATGAAATTCTAGCCAATAGAATTCAACAACGTATCAAAAAAATAATCCACCACGACCAAGTGACATTTATACCAGGTACACAAAAAAAAAAAAAAAAAGCAAGACTGGTTAAAAACCATTAATGTAATCCACCATATAAATAAAACAAAAGACAAAAACCACATGATCTTATCGATTGATGCAGAAAAGACATTTGACAAAGTCCAAAACCCACTGATGATAAAAACTCTCAGCAAAATAAGAATTGAAGGAAAATTCCTCAACATAATAAAGGGCATCTATACAAAGCCAACAGCCAACACCACTCTAAATGGAGAAAGCCTGAAAGCATTTCCCTTGAGAACAGGAACCAGACAAGGATGCCCTTTATCACCACTCTTATTCCACATTGTGCTAGAGGTCCTAGCCAGAGCAATTAGGCTAGACAAAGAAATAAAGGGCATCCGGATTGGCAAGGAGGAAGTAAAAATTATCTCTATTTGCAGATGACATGATCTTATACACAGAAAACCCTAAGAAATCCTCCAGAAGACTACTGAAACTAATAGAAGAGTTTGGCAGAGTCTCAGGTTATAAGATAAACATAAAAATCACTTGGATTCTTCTACATCAACAAAAAAGAAATCAAAGAGGAAATAACCAAATCAATACCATTCACAGTAGCCCCCAAGAAGATAAAATACTTAGGAATAAATCTTACCAAAGATGTAAAAGACCTATACAAAGAAAACTACAAAGCACTAGTGCAAGAAACTAAAAAGGACCTACATAAGTGGAAAAACATACCTTGCTCAAGGACAGGAAGACTTAACAGAGTAAAAATGTCTATTCTACCAAAAGCCATCTATACATACAATGCACTTCCGATCCAAATTCCAGTGACATTTTTTAATGTGATGGAGAAACAAATCACCAACTTCATATGGAAGGGAAAGAAGCCTCGGATAAGTAAAGCATTACTGAAAAAGAAGAGGAAAGTGGGAGGCCTCACTCTACCTGATTTTAGAACCTATTATACAGCCACAGTAGTCAAAATAGCCTGGTACTGGTACAACAACAGACACATAGACTAATGGAACAGAATTGAGAATCCAGATATAAATCCATCCACATATGAGCAGCTGATATTTGACAAAGGACCAGTGTCACTTAATTGGGGAAAAGAGAGTCTTTTTAACAAATGGTGCTGGCATAACTGGATATCCATTTGCAAAAAAATGAAACAGGACCCATACCTCACACCATGCACAAAAACTAACTCCAAGTGGATCAAAGACCTAAACATAAAGACTAAAACGATAAAGATCATGGAAGAAAAAATAGGGACAACGTTAGGAGCCCTAAAACAAGGCATAAACAGAATACAAAACATTACCAAAAATGACGACGAGAAACCAGATAACTGGGGAAAAAAAATAATAAACGCCTATGCTCATCTAAAGACTTCACCAAAAGACTAAAAGACCACCTACAGACTGGGAAAGAATTTTCAGCTATAACATCTCCGACCAGCACCTGAACTCTAAAATCTATATGATTCTGCTAAAACTCAACCACAAAAAGACAAACAACCCAATCAAAAAGTGGGCAAAGGATATGAACACACATTTCACTAAAGAAGATATTCAGGCAGCTAACAGATACATGAGAAAATGCTCTCGATCATTAGCCATTAGAGAAATGCAAATTAAAACTATGATGAGATTCCATCTCACTCCAACAAGGCTGCCATTAATCCAAAAAACACAAAATAATAAATGTTGGAGAGGCTGGGGAGAGATTGGAACTCTCATACACTGCTGGTGGGAATGTCAAATGGTACAACCACTTTGGAAATCTATCTGGCGTTTTCTTAAAAAGTTAGAAATAGAACTACCATACAACCCAGAAATCCCACTCCTCGGAATATACCCTAGAGAAATAAGAGCCTTCACACGAACAGATATATGCACACCCATGTTTATTGCAGCTCTGTTTACAATAGCAAAAAGCTGGAAGCAACCAAGGTGTTCATCAACGGATGAATGGGTAAATAAATTGTGGTATATTCACTCAATGGAATACTACGCATCGATAAAGAACAATGATGAATCTGTGAAACATTTCATAACATGGTGGAACCTGGAAGGCATGCTGAGTGAAATTAGTCAGAGGCAAAAGGACAAATATTGTGTAAGACCACTATTATAAGATCTTGAGAAATAGTATAAACTGAGAAGAACACATACTTTTGTGGTTACGAGGGGGGAGGGAGGGAGGGTGGGAGAGGGTTTGTTACTGATTAATTAGTGGATAAGAACTACTTTAGGTGAAGGGAAGGACAATACTCAATACACAGAAGGTCAGCTCAAATTGACTGGACCAAAAGCAAAGAAGTTTCTGGGATAAACTGAAGGCTTCAAAGGTCAGCGGAGCAAGGGCAGGGGTTTGGGGACTATGGCTTAAGGGGACTTCTAAGTCAATTGGCAAAATAATTCTCTTATGAAAACATTCTGCATCCCACTTTGAAATGTGGCATCTGGGGTCTTAAATGCTAACAAGCGGCCATCTAAGATGCATCGATTTGTCTCAACCCACCTGGATCAAAGGAGAATGAAGAACACCAAGGTCACACCATAACTAAGAGCCCAAGAGACAGAAAGGGCCACATGAGCCAGAGACTTACATCATCCTGAGACCAGAAGAACTAAATGGTGCCCGGCCACAACCCATGACTGCCCTGACAGGGGGCACAACAGAGAACCCCTGAGGGAGCAGGAGAACAGTGGAATGCAGACCCCAAATTCTCATAAAAAGACCAGACTTAATGATCTGACTGAGACTAGAGGAATCCTGGCAGTCATGGTCCCCAAATCTTCTGTTGGCCCAGGACAGGAACCATTCCCGAAGACAACTCATCAGACATGGAAGGGACTGGACAATGGGTTGGAGAGAGATGCTGACGAAGAATGAGCTACCTGTATCAGGTGGACACTTGTGACTGTGTTGGCATCTCCTGTCTGGAGGGGAGATAGGAGGGTAGAGAGGGTTAGAAATCGGCAAAATTGTCACGAAAGGAGAGACTGTAAGGAAGGAGCGGGCTGACTCATTAGGGGGAGAGTAAGTGGGAGTATGGAGTAAGGTGTATATAAGCTTATATGTGACAGACTGACTTGATTTGTAAACTTTCACTTAAAGCACAATAAAAATTATTAAAAAAAAAGTTTTCAGACTTTTAGTCAGGAGGGAACTACATTGTGAGGCAAAAGTATAGAGTTGTTGCCAAATAGCTGATTTATTTTTAGGTTGTTTTAGTAAAAATATATACTCAGAATGAGTCATCACATAGTGCCTGAAAATATATATTCAGTTTCCTCTGGGTATTATATGATAGAAGAATATAGGCAAGTGGGAGCACATTAAAAAAAAAAAGTGACCAAGACGGTAAGGGGATTCAAAATTAGGTCACTTGAGGAATTTTTGAAGAAGCCAAATAAGTTTAGTTTGAAGATTAGAAGAGGAAGAAGGGAAGGGAAAGGAAAAGGAAAGAATATTAAGGGAAGACATAGCTGCCTTCAAATATTTACAGGGCCATCAGTTTGTTTATAGGACTCAAAGGGATAGAACTAATATTAATGGATTTAAGTTTCTCTAGAAATATATTTCAGTCTAATTTAAAGAAAGCCTTTGTAATAACCAGAACTGTCTCAAGAGGTGATGAGTTTACCTCAGGCATAGGTTGAGATCCACTCAGCAGGATGATGGAAAGGCAAAATAAACATTAGACGAATGAGTGGAGAGATTACCATTAAGGATTCTTTATTTCCTGAGATTCTGCAATTGTTTACTTTTATTTTAATGTAATTAGTATGCGTCATTCCTCAATTATTGAATGCTGGTATGATTGTTTTCTCTTCTTTAATTTAAATTGAATTTGGCTTGAGAACAGATTTTCAAATTTTCACAGTCCATTGTCTCTTTTGGAGGGTGCCCATTTCACCTGGATCGGCAAAGAATGACAAAGTTTTACTTAGTCTAAATACAAAGGTTTATTGAATTTCCACCACCAAATAGAGAGAGCTCTAATGTCTAATGCCTAATGCTTCTGTTACTATAGCTGCCATTGATTCTTGCTACCAAACAGGATCACTGTTTAATCATGATCTTCCATAGCCTGACCTCTGTTGCAGGTCTATTTTGAAGGAGTGCCTCACTGGCCCCAGCTCCCCAGCACAAGTTACCATTGCCCTTTAAGGGAAGATGACTCAGAGTACCACTTTCACTGTCCTATGCACATCCCAAGATGTCTCTCCTTGGTTTTCTAGGGTTGCATTTCTGGGTCCCCTCATAGTCTAATACTCCCCAAAACACTCCTTTCCAAAGTTACCATTGCTCCCAGAATCATCACATGCAGATGGGTTAAGGTGTTGCCCTTTGAGGACTTACAACTAGTATCGCTATTTCCAGTCCAATGGTTCCACACCAAAGGTCAAGCAACTTTTTCTTTATAACTCTCGAAACACAAAGAATCTTATTTCACTACCTTTTCCGGATAATAGGGCTACCAACTGCCTTTTTAAAATTGGCTTCCCTAAATTTTGATACCTACTTCTCAGAGTGTTAATACTTTTAGTGGCTAAAAGATAATTTATATACCTAAATAAGACAATCAGAGAATTGAATTTCTGGCTAGCTACATGCACGAGTATTATAAATTTAGCCTCTAGCATAAATACTCTGCTACTTTTAGAAATCTTTCTGACTGAAACCATATCTACTCATTATAATGAGAGACATTTTATCGTCATCCTTACAGTTAGGCAGGTTTTTTTTTTTCCCTCAATGAACTTTCCAAATATTTCCATCTATCAATTAATATTAAACAGCTTGTATCTATAGTAAAAGCAAAGAGAAAAAGAACATTGTAAGATGTATATACTGAGTGCTTTCAGATCAGAATGATAAGACATTAAACAGATGCCAGAGCATTTAGAAAGACAGCAAGGGCAGATGTGGTAAATACTGTAATCATCTCCTGATCAGCCATTTAACTCTGTTCTTAAGTATACTGAATTTGTCATTCCTCTCCCATGCAGCCTTTGTGATTTAGAGAAACCTAAGTCATCTCTGGTCTCTAGGATAGGTCATGTGAATTAAGCCTGAAATAATTAACGTAATACCATTTATTGCCAACACTTATTGTTTTGGGGGTAAGGCTATGACTCAATTCAGGCCAATAAGTAGATAACTGTATCATTAATACGACAGATTTGAGAGAAATGGCGACACTGTTAATAATTGCACCAGAAACATAAGCATAAGCAGGAACTGTCCCAGAAAAACTGGAATATATGATTACCGTATCAATAAGATATGAGAAAAAGTTTGCTAGGAGCTTCTGAAAAAGAAGTCCCCTTGTTCACAGGAGAAAGGTTTTAGAAGCCCTTAGGTCACTATCTGCTCTAACATTCTGTGATTTCTGTTTTGCTTTAATTATCATAAAAATGAAAAGTCAAAAAAATTATTACATTTTGTATTAGTTTCCTAGGGCTGTTGTAACAAATTACAACAAACTATGTGTGTGAAAAGAACAGAAATTTGTCTCACAGGTCTGAAAGCTGGAAGTCTGAATTCAGAACGTTGGCACGGCCATGCTCTGTCTGAAGGCTCTACGTGAAGATCCTTCCCTGTTTCTTCCAGCTTCTAATGATCCCAGGCATTCCTTGGCTTGTGGTGGCATAACTGCAATCTCTGCCTCTATCTCTGCATTACCGTCATCCCTATAAGTCTGTCCCTTTGTGTCTCTTCTTCTCTTTTTATAAAGGACACCAGTCATATTGGATATGGGCTCACCCTACTCCAGTTTGACCTCATGTTGTTGTTGTTAGGTGCCATCGAAATGGTTCCGACTCATAGCAACTCTACAGGACAAAGTCGGGCTGCCCCAAAGTGTTGCAAAGGATCAGCTGGTGGATTCGAACTGCCTACCTTTTTGGTTGACAGCCATAACTCGCTGTAGCTCTTAACCACTGCACCACCAGTGCTCTGACTTCTGTTAGCTTAACTAATTACATCTGTAAAAACTCTACTTCCAAATAAAGTCACATTCACAGGCTGGGGTGGTAGGGCTTGAAAATATGTTTTGGGGGTTGGCACAAATCAACCCATAACAAATCTATTCTTAATTAAGTTGTTTAAATGAAGCAATTCAATGATTTCTACCTCCTTAACAACTAAAAAAATTCCCATCTCTTTAATTAGTCCAAAATTTTGGTAGATAAGATTGTAGGTATTTTGAAAATCTTACTCTTTCTAAAAGAAAAGGGGTGAAGAAAAAAAAATTTTTTTTAAGTAAATGTGGCATTTCTGGCTTCTACACCTGGAAAAAAAACATGTATTCATTCTTTGTTTGTCATAGGTATGACTATGTCTCCAAATGAATTTTTACTGAAGTTGACCATATAGCTATACAACTAACCTGAGTAATTTTAAGAATCCCTGAAGCAGAACTGAGCTTTAAGCTTCTCCTGACTTACAACCAACAAAAAAAAAAAAAAAAGGAAAGAACCTATAAAGAGCAAGAAGTTGTTAAGGAAAAGATGTGGCATTGTCCTTTTTTCATTATTAACTATCTTTGCCTTCAATCAGTGAACTGAGCTCAGTTCTGGAAAAAAAAAAACTATTCCTACAGGACATTCAATGTCCAATAACTCCCCTTCTTGCTTAATAATCTTGTATGTAAGGAACCAATCTAATTTGTGGAAACAAATTGCTCCTTGGGGATATGTTATTTCAACCCAAACTGAATATATGACTCATTTTTAAAGTAGCAATAAAGATTATATAAGATGTAATTCATTATTTTTCTGTTTCATGATTCCACAAGGAAGGAAGATTTAAATCGCATACAGGATGTCTACCTTAATTAGGTTGCTTTTCAGATCAAATTCAATATAATTTTAAAATAAAAATGTCACTCAAGGGAAACATTTCATAAGAAAAGACAATTAATGAAATTTAAAGTGAAATGTCTTTTAAGAGCAATACAGAGCATGCAAGTCCTGGTCAGTTTTAAAATTGCTGCTAGAGATTTCAACAGTGGACTCCTATTCCGAGTACGTTAGAAAATAATATTAGTTTTAAAGTTTGGGCAAAGAGTTTAGAAATACATTAAAATTATGCCAGAAACTACAAATATAGCTCAAAAGTGGCTGCAGTGGGAAATTGACAGGGAACTGCCAGAAATTCAAGCCTGATTTAGATGAGGAAGTGGAACCAGGGACATCATTGCTGATGTCAGATGGATCCTGGCTAAAAGCAGAGAATACCTGAAACATGTTTGCCTGTGTTTTATTGATTATGCTAAGGCATTCAACTGTTTGGATCATAACAAATTATGGATAACATTGCAGAGAATGGGAATTCCGGAACACTTAATTGTGCTCGTGAGGAATCTGCACATGGATAAAGAGGCAGTCCTTCAAACAGAACAAGGGGATACTGCATGATTTAAAGTCAAGAAAGGTGTGCATCAGGGTTGTATCCTTCCACCATACCTATTCAATCTGTATGCTGAACAAATAATCTGAGAAGCTGGACTATATAAAGAAGAATGGGGCATCAGGATTGGGAGAAGATTCATTAACATCTTGTGTTATGCAGATGACACAACCTTGCTTGCTGAAAGTGAAGAGGACTTGAAGCACTTTCTGATGAAGATGAAAGACCACAGCCTTCAGCACGGATTGCACCTCAACATAAAGAAAACAAAAATCCTCACAACTGGACCAATGAGCAACATCATGATAAATGGAGAAAAGATTGAAGTTGTCAAGGATTTCATTTTACTTGGATCCACAATCAACAGCCGTGGAAGCAGCAGTCAAGAAATCAAAAGACATATTGCATCAGACAAATGTGCTGCAAATGACCTCTTTATAGTGTTGAAAAGCAAAGATATCACCTTGAGGACTAAGGGGCGCTTGACCCAAGCCATGATATTTTCAATCACATCACATGCATGTGAAAGCTGGACAATGAATAAGGAAGACAGAAGAAGAATTGATGCCTTTGAATTGTGCTGCTGGCAAAGAATATTAAGTATATCGTGGACTGCCAAAAGAATGAACAAATCTGTCTTGGAAGAAATACAACCAGAATGCTCCTTAGAAGCAAGGATAGTGACACTACGTCTTGCATACTTTGGACATGTTATCAGAAGGGATCAGTTCCTGGAGAAGGACATCATTCTTGGTAAAGTAGTGGATCAGTGAAAAAGAGGAAGACCCTCAACAAGGTGGATTAACAGAGTGGCTACAACAATTGGCTCAAGCATAGCAACAGCTGTAAGGATGGCGCAGGACCGGGTAGTGTTTCGTTCTGTTGTGCATAGGGTCGCTATGAGTAGGAACCGATTAGACAGCACCTACAAACAACAACAACATACAAATATAAAGAGGATAATACCCTAAATTCAAAAAAGTGGAACATATGAGGAAAAACATTATTTTACTCGAAGTTTATTTCCTAAATCCTTGACTTGGCTCCACTAGAAATTTACTGTGCAAATTCTGACAGTTGCCTTGAAATTTTTACCATTGAACCGTAGAAGACCCTTCACTTCACTCCAATTTTTTCCAACGAATCCAATCCATTATTCAAGGCCTTGTATGACCTGACCCTGAACTAACTGTTCACTCATGTCTCCTACTACTTCTCCGCACATACTTAAGCAAAATGGAAAAACTTGCTATTCCTAGCACACACTCCATGTTTTCTTAAGTGTGCACTTTTCTTCATATTAATGCCACTGCTTTAAATTCCTCTCCCTCTCTTACTCTCTCTTTGTCTCTATCTATACATATACATATACAAAACATCTACATATACTAAAAAAAAAAAAAAAAAAAAACCTTTGCCATTGAGTGGAATCCAACTCATAGTGACCTTACAGAACAGAGCAGAACTGTCCCATAGGGTTTGCAAGGCAATAATCATTATGGAAGTGGACTGCTATGTCTTTCTCTTGAGACTGGTGGGTTCAAACTGCCCATCTTTCAGTTAGCAGCTGAGCAATAACCACTGTGCATCCAGGGTTCCTTTATATATTATATCGATAATAATATTATATAGATAACACTGGCAGCTTTGTAAAATCTGAAGAGATCTGTACTGATTTTAAGAAGGAAGTTCATGTCCTGAACTATCGTCAATAACTATTGTCAATAACCAGTTATGTGACAATAGGTAAGTCACTTAACTTCTGTAAGCCTATAAAATGAGAATATTAGAATAGATGGTCTCTAGGGTCTCTCCCATAACTACATTGGTATGATTCTGTTAGACTTTCAGCAGCTTAAGAGCAAAGGCCATGCCTACATTCTCAAAAACAAAAAGTCCAGCACAACTCGATGGTGCCCACTACCACCATCAACTGCTCTGACAGGGATCAGAGTAGAGGGTCCCAGACAGAGCTGGAGAAAAATGGAGAATCAAATTCTAACTCAAAAAGAAAAAAAAGTCCAGACTTACTGGTTTGACCAAGACTAGAGAAACCCTGAGAGTATGGCCCCCAGAAACCCTTTCAGCTCAGTAATGAAGTCACTCCTGAGGTTCACCCTTCAGCCAAAGATTAGACAGGCCTATAAAACAAAATGAGACTAAATGGGCATGCCAGTCCAAGGGCAAAGACAAGAAGGCAGGATGGGACAGAAAGCTGGTAATAGGGAACCCAAGTTTGAGAAGGGGAGAGTGTTGACATGTCATGGGGTTGGTAACCAAAGTTACAAAATAATATGTGTAGTAATTGTTTAATGAGAAGCTAGTTTGTCCTGTAAACCTTCATCTAAAGTACAAAAAAAAAAAAAAAGATAGGAATTCTGCCACTGAAATAGTAAGGACTTAATGAGTGAAGAAATTAATTCTGTAAAATGGTGCTGTTGATATTTATTTATCTCAGTATTATGGTGATCTGAAGGTAGATTACATAATTTATGTGAAGGCTTTCTTCAGATGAAAGAATTATAAGAGTTAAGTCAATTTAATGTCTCGGTTTATTTTGTAATTGAAAGCAGCAGTTACAAATAGTACCCAATCTTGTGATCTTTAAGGTATTTAAAAGAAAGTACGAAATTTATTTTCTATGTGAAATAGAGATCAGAAAACATAGGCATACAGGAGGTATTCCTTTTGAACCAAAATATTGGCTGTTTTTGAGTACCTAGGCTAAATGATAATGAGAAGCATAGTATTTAATGATTAACATTAAAATCAGTCATCCAATTATTTAAATATCTTTTATTTCCTTACCTTTACTTGCTTGTCATGAAATCAAGAGTAAGATATATATATGTATATATATAAATCTTTTATTTCATTACCTTCACTTGTCATGAAATCAAGAATAAGATCTATATATATATACGTATGTACATATATATGTATCTTTATGCAGCTTAGAAGAGTAACATACTAAAAAAGATGTACTGGAGGCTCTTCCCAGGCAAAAGGCCTCTTTTCTCTGGTATCAGTAGAAGATTCTGCATCCAACGTCCCTTCTCTTCTTCATTAAATTGGACAATAAGATGGGCCAGAGGGAAGAAAATCATCTTTCTGGGAGCAGCAGCATACTAAAAACAGGTTAAAGATCCTCTCAAACAAATTGAGTTTCTAAAGACTACAAAAGAACTGCATAAGCCCAATTGTCATCAAATAATCGATTCCAATAATTTAGTGGTATCTCAGTCAATCACTGTGTATTAATCCTGTCCATTTGCTGGAGTTTAACGTATAGTCGAACTAGATAGGCCCATTTGGCTTTCAAAGGAGAAGGAATCATAAACGCAATTCATGAAATTAACAAAGTATAAAAGCAATATGCTTAATTGTTTTCACTGCTAATTTTCCATAAGGTGTAAGGGAATAAAAGAAGCTTTATAAGTTTAAATATTAAAATCAAGTTGAGCTTCCTTCATTTGGCATCTCTTATATCCTGGATTTCAACCTTGTGGACAATTTTAGCATGGTTAAAAATTTAATTGCACATGTATGACAGCTGAATGTGAGGGAAAATAGTCCAAGAAAACTATAGAACTGAATCAAATAAAATGAAAATGCCAAAAAAAATTATATCTAAAAATGGCATCATCAGTTTTTGAAGAACAAAGAGAATTTAGACAGCTAACTCACTGTCTTTGGGATCCATTCGGAGGGCGAAATAGCAATGATAATTACCACTTGTCAGGATAAATATCTACCACAAGATATGGGGTCTTGACATATTATAGTAATAGAATGAGCAATAATTTGGAGTCAAAAGATCTGAGAAATCTTTGCCATTTCCTGGCTTTACATTCTTGAGCAAATCACTTAACCTATGAAACTCAGATTACTCATCTGTCAATTGAAGATACTAATATATAGGATTATTGTGAGGATTAAATGATAAAATCCGTGAAGCCCTTGTCACAGTGCCTCCTCTACAGTAAGTGCTCAGAAATGTTAGCCAGTATTATTGTTTCCATACAAGAGCGCACTGTGGGTGCTGCTTACTAAAGTCCTCTCTGGGTCATCAGAAAAAGAAGATCTGCAGGAGTTTAGACCAGGTGTTAACAAAAACTATTTGTAAAGGTCCAGGTAGTAAATATTTTAGACTTTGTGGGTCATATGGTTTCTGTTGCAACTGTTCAGCTCTGCCATACAGCACAAAAGCAGCCATAGATAGTAAGTAAATGAATAGGTGTGGTTGTTTATTAAATAATTAAATAAAACTTTAATTATGGACATTAAAATTTTAATTTCATATAATTTTCACATGCCACAGAATATTGTTCATCTTTTAATTTTTTTGACCATTTAAAAATGTAAAATCTATTCATAGTTCATGGGTCATACCCAAATAGGCAGACCTTTAGACAAGATAGGAACTGGAATAGAAGGAAGGAGTAGACATTGCACCCACGCTGTAGTAGAATTCAAGCATCAGGTGAATAACAAAAACCTTTTTCCTAAAACAGTATTTGAGTGGGGAGTTTTAACTTGTTAACAATCTGTTACATTCTGTGCTGCAATAAAGGAATGATGTAAAACATACTAATTGTTATTCAGGAGCTTCCAGTCTAGTTGGTAAGGCAAAACTAACACTCGTGAAATACTCTGAGAAGATTGTGTGCATTTAAACACTACACCATATGGTATGTGTCAGCAGTAGTAAAGAACACTTAGCAATTACACCACAAGTTAAACTATTCCTTGAATTAAGTGTATAATGTTATTTGCCAGTAGAAAAACATTTGGCATAATTTCTTTCCAAATCATTCTGTATATTATTAGTCAATTATAATATAAATATAAAGTACATTGTATTTACTAAAGAATGTTGACTCCTAAAGAAAAAAACAATGAGAGCAAATGTTTTATGAATGACAGAATACATTCCTTTATTTGGTATGCTCCTAATATCCTTGCTTTCACTGGGACCTAATAGAAGCCTAAGTAACATGGCAATACTGGAGTCAATGGTAATAATGGAAGCAAAACCCAGACATTGTATACCATAGAAAATAAAACTGAAGACCATGATATCAAATTGCTGGGATTGGAGCCAAATGGATCATTAACTAGCTGTGTGACCTTGGGAAAGTTATTTAAATGTCCCTGTCTCTGTGTCCTCATCTGTAGAATGGAGATAGAAATGCCTCCAGCATCTATTTCACACGGTTGTTGTGAGAATTTCATTATATAGTGCTTTTAAACTCCTTAGCAGATTGTCTGGGAGAAAATAATAATAATAACAACAAATGAAACCTAAGAAAAAAGACAAACATTTTTAGTATAATAAATTATAGGCGGTATTCTGGCAGAAAGTTAATCTTCTTAAATACTAAGTAATGATTGATTTTTAGATAACTCGAACTGACATCAATGATGAGGGACTCTATACAGATATCAGCAATAAAAACAGACAGAGAAAATTGTGATAAACCCTGTCAGAGGCTGAATAGAAGAGGCTGAACTTTGGTAAAATGGGAAGACTTTAATAAAGCTGAAGGGTGAGGAGGGTTGGGACTGAGAGGGGAAAGAGAGGCCCAGAAGGAATACAATCAGGAGGCATGATCGGAATGTCTTCAACAAAGAATCCAATTCATGACATACAGATCAGGGACAAGTTTAATGGAAATAGGGAAGTCACTTCCAAATATCTGCTACCCGGTAGACTCCTTGTACTTTGGAATATACTACTGGGACCTGCAGTGAAGGATATATTAAATTTTCTCAGGTATTCTATGTATGTTTTTGCCTGGCTGAACATAAAGCCATTTTATCATGAATTGCATGTACTGCTGGTGGTTCCTTCCATAATAAACGTGTACAACCAAGGTCAAAACTGGATTCTGTTAGTCTTAGTGGGCATGAAATGAATAAAGTGTGACTCCTCTGTGTGAACTCAAGTGACTGCTGCTGATGGTGACAAGGGGTTGGAGGCAGTGGGCAGTAGACAGATGTTCTTTAATGGTTTAATTGAAGAAATGTCTTGGACTCTTTTTCTACACAGTCTCAGAACTTCTTAAAATTAAAACTCTAATGAGAAAAATGAATATTCACAGTGAATAAGGTTTTAAACTTGGCAACAATAACAGTGACCCTTTACTTGAGAAAAATACACAATTGCCACAGAGAACATGGGCAGAGACAGAGTTCTCAGAATGGAAATGTGGAAGGCATAACTATGGCATTCAGCTGAGCTGACTAAAGAGAGCAAAATCCCCCGTAAACATCAGTGGTTACAGACTTCAAACTCAATAGCTGTTCTTAGAGCACATGCACAAATGATTAAGATTGAGTAAGTAATCACAAAGCCAGGATCTCGACACAATCAGACTATGCAGAACTAAAACTATGTGAGACACAGGGGCATGGATTTAACTATCCAGAGGTTATTGCCCAGGCCGCACTGGTTAAAGGTTATTGTCTAGGCCACACTGGTTAAAGTTCATTATTATGGGGAGTTAGGGATTATAATCAGAGTCCATAGAATATATTTATAACTCATTTATATATGTTTAGTAAAACTAGATTCAGTTCTTAATTTAGATAATAAGTCCTCTTGTCTTAAAGTCCTGAGTTAAAGAACCACTCCTGGTACTCCTATATAGATAATTGGACTTGACTATTAAAGTCAACACTCAGGTGTTCAAAACAAGCAAACCAAAAAACCTAAACCCAGTGCCATCAAGTCGATTTTGACTCATAGTGACCCTATAGGACAGAGTAGAAATGCCCCATAGAGCTTCCAAGGAGTGCCTGGTGGATTCAAACTGCCAACCCTTTGGTTAGCAGCCATAGCACTTAACCACTACGCCACCAGGGTTCCCAAACGAACAAACACAAGGAAGTAATTCCTATCACAAAATTGTTTCATAATGAGTTTTATTTCTGTCTAGGCATTCTACATATTATAATCTGTCCTACCTGTCTTTAATACTTCACATAAAAGATGACTCTCTTACCAAAAGAGATGCACATAAATGGAAAAACATACCATGCTCACAATAGGCAGACTAAACATTGTGAAAATGACAATTCTACCCAAACTGATTTACAAATACAAAGCAATCTCAATCCAAATATCAACAACGTTCTTTAAAGAGATGGAAAATCTAATCATTAACTTTATATGGAAAGGGAAGAAACCCCAAATAAGCAAAGCACTACTGAAGAAGAAGAATAAGTAAGACGAGTTGCACTACCTGACCTCAGAACCTACTATACAGCTACAGTTGTCAAAACAGCCTGGTACTGTTACAATGACAGACACATTGGCCAGTGGAACAGAATTGAGAACCCAGATGTAAATCCATCCACCTATGTTCACCTGATCTTCAACAAGGGCCCAAAGTCCATCGAATGGGGAAAAGACAGTCTTTTTCACAAATGGTGCTGGCAAAACTGGATGTCCATCTGCAAAAGAAAGAAAGAAACATCACCCATACCTCACACCATATACAAAAACTAATTCAAAATAGATCAACAACCTAAATATAAAGCTAAAAACTATAAAGTTCATAGAAGAAAAAATAGGATCGACTATAGAGACCCTAATACACGGCATTAACAGGACACAAACCACAACCAACAACACATAAACCCCAGAAGTTAGATAACTGGGATCTTCTAAAAATTAAACACTCTTGCTCACCAGAAGACTTCACCAAAAGAGTAAAAAGAGAAACTACAGACTGGGAAAAATTTTTGGCTATTACAAATCTGACAAAGCTCTGATCTCTAAATTCTACAAGAAAATCCAAAACCTCTACAACGAAAAGACAAATAATCCAATTAAAAAAATGAGCAAAGGAAATGAACAGGCAGTTCCCCCAAAGAAGACATTCAAGCTGCCAACAGACACATGAGGAAATGCTCGAGATCACTAGCCATTAAGAGACATGAAAATTAAAATCACAATGAGATACCATCTCACCCCAGCATTACTGGCACGAATCAAAAAAAAAAAAAGGAAATAACAAATGTTGGAGAGGGTGCAGAGAGATTGGAATTCTTACGCACTGCTGGTGGGAATACAAAATGATATAACCATTTAGGAAAATGATATGGCGCTTCCTTAGAAAGCTAGAAATAGAAATACCTTACAATCCAGTGATACTACTCCTAGGAATATATCCTAGAGAAATATGAGTCACCACACTAATAGACATATGCACATCCATGTTCATTGCAGCATTGCTCACCATAGCAAAAGGATGGAAACAACCTAGATGCCCATCAACAGATGAATGGATAAACAAACTGTGGTACATAAACACAATGGAGTACTATACAACTATAAAAAAACAATAATGAATCTGTGAAGCATCTCATAACATAAATGCATCTGGAGGGCATTATGCTGAGTGAAATAAGTCAATCACAAAAAGACAAATATTGTATGAAACACTACTGTAAAAACTCATGAAACATTTACACACAAAAAGAAACAATCTTTGATGGTTACAAAGGAGGGGAGGGACGGGGATGGAAAAACACTAAATAGACAATAGATAAGTGATAACTTTGGTTAAGGGTAAGACAGTACACAATACTGGGGAAGCCAGCACAACTGGTACAAGGCAAGCTTGTGGAAGCTCCATAGACACATCCAAACTCCCTGAGGGACCGAATTGCTGGGCTGAGGGCTGTGGGGACCATGGTCTCCAGGAATATCTAGCTCAATTGGCATAACAGAGTTTGTAAAGAAAATGTTTTACATTCTACTTTGGTGAGTAACATCTGGGGTCTTAAAAGCCTGTGAGCAGCCATCTAAGATACAAAACTGGTTTCACCCCTTTGGAAGCAAGAGGAAATGAAGAAAACTAAAGATACAAGGGAAAGATTAGTCCAAAGGACTAATAGACTGCATCTACCACGGCCTCCACCAGACTGAGTCCAGTATAATTACATAGTGCTGGCTACCACTACTGACCGCTCTGACAGTAATCACAATAGAGGGCCCCAGACAGAGCTGGAGGAAAATGTAGAACAAATGTCTAACTCACAAAAAAAGATCAGACTTACTGGTCTGGCAGAGACTGGAGAAACCCCGAAAGTATGCCCCCCAGGCACCCTTTTAGCTCAGTAATATAGTCACCCTTGACGTTCACCCTTCAGCCAAAGATTAGAGAGGCCCATAAAACAAAACTAGACTAAAGGGGCGCACCAGCCCAGAGGCGAGGACTAGAAGACAGAAGGGAACAAGAAAGCTGGCAAGGGGTGGAGCCAAGATGGCGGACTAGGCAGACGCTACCTCGGATCCCTCTTACAACAAAGACACGGAAAAACAAGTGAATCGAACACATACATAACAATCTACGAACCCTGAAAAATAAACACAGATTTAGAGACGGAGAACGAACTAATACAGGGAAGCAGCAATTGTTTCCAGAGCCTGGAGCCAGCGTACCAGTCAGGTATGGCACAAGCACAGAGAGCTGATCCACCCCCCTGAACTAACCCCTGGAGGGAGACCAGCCGGTTCCGCGGGCGGCGTGGGACGCAGCCGGTCGGACAAGTCCCCGGGAGGCAGTGACTGGTCTTGGAGCAGAAAGAGCAGCGTCCCAGCCAGGAAACCGTCTCGCCGGGATTTGGACTGGACGCAGGTACGGCATAAACACGGAGAGCTGCTCCACCCCCCTGAACTAACCCCGGGAAGGGGCCCAGCCGGGTAGCGTGGGCGGCATGGGACGCAGCCGATAGGAGAAGTCCCCGGGAGGCAGCGACTGGTATTGGAGCGGGGAGAACAGCGTCCCAGCCGGGACACTCGGTCACGGCACAAGCACGGGGAGCTGCTCTACCCATCTGAACTAACCCCGGGAGGGGGCCCACCTGGTTCGCAAGGGCAGCACGGCCACACGGCTGGAGGGACGAGAAGTCCCCGGGAGGCAGTGACTGATTTTGGAGTCGAGAGTGCACCGTCCGAGTAGGGGAGCCTTGACGCTGGGCGTGGGGCTGGAAGCGGAGGATCTGACCGTGACTCCAGCGGGCCAGACCCCCCGGGGGCAATCTCCACACAGCCAGCACACATAGGCGACGCGCCCGCGGGAATCTCAGATATAATAGTCATTCCAAGCAAGACAAGCAACTCTGGCTATATTTGGAGGTGCTACTGTCCTATCTCTCTGTTCCCTCCCCCACCCTCCCCAGGCGGCTTCATTAACATCCGAATAGCCTGAGCCAGAGGGAGAACTCTGATAGCGGTCTGACTGCATTTTTTTTTTAGCTGATTTTCTGGAAAAACTAGTTTCCCAGTGATGGCTCGGAGACAACAATCCATATCAAACCACTTAAAGAAGCAGACCGTGACAGCTTCTACAACCCCCCAAACAAAAGAATCAAAATCTTTCCCAAATGAAGATACAATCCTGGAATTATCAGATACAGAATATAAAAAACTAATTTACAGAATGCTTAAAGATATCACAAATGAAATTAGGATAACTGCAGAAAAAGCCAAGGAACACACTGATAAAACTGTTGAAGAACTCAAAAAGATTATTCAAGAACATAGTGGAAAAATTAATAAGTTGCAAGAATGCATAGAGAGACAACATGTAGAAATCCAAAAGATTAACAATAAAATTACAGAATTAGACAACGCAATAGGAAGTCAGAGGAGCAGACTCGAGCAATTAGAATGCAGACTGGGACATCTGGAGGACCAGGGATTCAACACCAACATAGCTGAAAAAAAATCAGATAAAAGAATTAAAAAAAATGAAGAAACCCTAAGAATTATGTGGGACTCTATCAAGAAGGATAACCTGCGGCTGATTGGAGTCCCAGAACAGGGAGGGGGGACAGAAAACACAGAGAAAATAGTTGAAGAAATCCTGACACAAAACTTCCCTGACATCATGAAAGACGAAAGGATATCTATCCAAGATGCTCATCGAACCCCATTTAAGATTGATCCAACAAGAAAAACACCAAGACATATTATCATCAAACTCACCAAAACCAAAGATAAACAGAAAATTTTAAAAGCAGCCAGGGAGAAAAGAAAGGTTTCCTTCAAGGGAGAATCAATACGAATAAGTTCAGACTACTCAGCAGAAACCATGCAGGCAAGAAGGGAATGGGATGACATATACAGAACACTGAAGGAGAAAAACTGCCAACCAAGGATCATATATCCAGCAAAACTCTCTCTGAAATATGAAGGTGAAATTAAGATATTTACAGACAAACACAAGTTTAGAGAATTTGCAAAAACCAAACCAAAGCTACAAGAAATACTAAAGGATATTGTTTGGTCAGAGAACCAATAATATCAGGTACCAGCACAACACAAGGTCACAAAACAGAACGTCCTGATATCAACTCAAATAGGGAAATCACAAAAACAAACAAATTAAGAGTAATTTAAAAAAAAATACACATGACAGGTAATCATGGAAGTCAATAGGTAAAAGATCACAATAATCAAAAAGAGGGACTAAATATAGGAGGCATTGAACTGCCACATGGAGAGTGATACAAGGCGATATAGAACAAAACAAGTTAGGTTTTTACTTAGCAAAATAGGGGTAAATAATAAGGTAACCACAAAAAGGTATAACAACTCTATAACTCAAGATAAAAGCCAAGAAAAACGTAACGACTCAACTAACATAAAGTCAAACACTATGAAAATGAGGATCTCACAAT
This sequence comes from Loxodonta africana, assembly GCF_030014295.1. Taxonomy (NCBI): domain Eukaryota; kingdom Metazoa; phylum Chordata; class Mammalia; order Proboscidea; family Elephantidae; genus Loxodonta; species Loxodonta africana. The sequence goes on from NC_087369.1 coordinate 111,296,686, forward strand.
TTACTAAGAAAAATGCCTCAGCACAAAAAAGTATGTGGAAAAATGAAATTGTCAACAACACACATAAAAAGGCATCAAAATGACAGCACTAAAAACTTATTTATCTATAATTACCCTGAATGTAAATGGACTAAATGCACCAATAAAGAGACAGAGAGTCACAGACTGGATAAAGAAACACGATCCATCTATATGCTGCCTACAAGAGACACACCTTAGACTTAGAGACACAAACAAACTAAAACTCAAAGGATGGAAAAAAGTATATCAAGCAAACAATAAGCAAAAAAGAAGAGTAGCAATATTAATTTCTGACAAAATAGACTTTAGACTTAAATCCACCACAAAGGATAAAGAAGGACACTATATAATGATAAAAGGGACAATTGATCAGGAAGACGTAACCATATTAAATATTTACGCACCCAATGACAGGGCTGCAAGATACATAAAGCAAATTTTAAGAGAATTGAAAAGCGAGATAGACACCTCCACATTTATAGTAGGAGACTTCAACACACCACTTTCGGAGAAGGACAGGACATCCAGTAAGAAGCTCAATAGAGACACGGAAGACCTACTTACAACAATCAACCAACTTGACCTCATTGACTTATACAGAACTCTCCACCCAACTGCTGCAAAATATACTTTTTTTTCCAGTGCACATGGAACATTCTCTAGAATAGACCACATATTAGGTCACAAAACAAATCTTGGTAGAATCCAAAACATCGAAATATTACAAAGCATCTTCTCAGACCACAAGGCGATAAAACTAGAGATCAATAACAGAAAAACTAGGGAAAAGAAATCAAATACTTGGAAAATGAACAATACCCTCCTGAAAAAAGACTGGGTTATAGAAGACATTAAGGAGGGAATAAGGAAATTCATAGAAAGCAACGAGAATGAAAATACTTCCTTACAAAACCTCTGGGACACAGCAAAAACAGTGCTCAGAGGCCAATTTATATCGATAAATGCACACATAACAAAAAGAAGAAAGAGCCAAAATCAGAGAACTGTCCCTACAACTGGAACAAATAGAAAGTGAGCAACAAAAGAATCCATCAGGCACCAGAAGAAAACAAATAATAAAAATTAGAGCTGAACTAAATGAATTAGAGAACAGAAAAACAATTGAAAGAATTAACAAAGCCAAAAGCTGGTTCTTTGAAAAAATTAACAGAATTGATAAACCATTGGCTAGACTGACTAAAGAAATACAGGAAAGGAAACAAATAACCTGAATAAGAAACGAGAAGGACCACATCACAACAGACCCAAATGAAATTAAAAGAATAATTTCAGATTATTACGAAAAATTGTACTCTAACAAATTTGCAAACTAGAAGAAATGAATGAATTCCTGGAAAAACACTACCTACCTAAACTAACACATTCAGAAGTAGAACAACTAAATAGACCCATAACAAAAAAAGAGATTGAAACGGTAATCAAAAAACTCCCAACAAAAAAAAGCCCTGGCCCGGACAGCTTCACTGCAGAGTTCTACCAAACTTTCAGAGAAGAGTTAACAGCACTACTTCTGAAGGTATTCCAAAGCATAGAAAATGACGGAATACTACCCAACTCATTCTATGAAGCCACCATCTCCCTGATACCAAAACCAGGTAAAGACATTACAAAAAAAGAAAATTATAGACCTATATCCCTCATGAACATTGATGCAAAAATCCTCAACAAAATTCTAGCCAATAGAATCCAACAACACATCAAAAAAATAATTCACCCTGATCAAGTGGGATTTATACCAGGTATGCAAGGCTGGTTTAATATCAGAAAAACCATTAATGCAATCCATCACATAAATAAAACAAAAGACAAAAACCACATGATCTTATCAATTGATCCAGAAAAGGCATTTGACAAAGTCCAACACCCATTTATGATAAAAACTCTTGCCAAAATAGGAATTGAAGGAAAATTCCTTCACATAATAAAGGGCATCTATGCAAAGCCAACAGCCAATATCACTCTAAATGGAGAGAACCTGAAAGCATTTCCCTTGAGAACGGGAACCAGACAAGGATGCCCTTTATCACCGCTCTTATTCAACATCGTGCTAGAAGTCCTAGCCAGGGCAATTAGGCTAGACAAAGAAATAAAAGGTATCCGGATTGGCAAGGAAGAAGTAAAGTTATCACTATTTGCAGATGACATGATTATATACACAGAAAATCCTAAGGAATCCTCCAGAAAACTACTGAAACTAATAGAAGAGTTTGGCAGAGTCTCAGGTTATAAAATAAACATACAAAAATCACTTGGATTCCTCTACATCAACAAAAAGAACACCGAAGAGGAAATAACCAAAACAATACCATTCACAGTAGCCCCCAAGAAGATAAGATACTTAGGAATAAATCTTACCAAAGATGTAAAAGACCTATACAAAGAAAACTACAAAGCTCTACTACAAGAAATTCAAAAGGACATACTTAAGTGGAAAAACATACCTTGCTCATGGATAGGAAGACTTAACATAGTAAAAATGTCTATTCTACCAAAAGCCATCTATACATTTAATGCACTTCCGATCCAAATTCCAATGTCATATTTTAAGGCGATAGAGAAACAAATCACCAATTTCATATGGAAGGGAAAGAAGCCCCGGATAAGCAAAGCACTACTGAAAAAGAAGAAGAAAGTGGGAGGCCTCACTTTACCTGACTTCAGAACCTATTATACCTCCACAGTAGTCAAAACAGCCTGGTACTGGTACAACAACAGGCACATAGACCAATGGAACAGAATTGAGAACCCAGACATAGATCCATCCACATATGAGCAGCTGATATTTGACAAAGGACCAGTGTCAGTTAATTGGGGAAAAGATAGTCTTTTTAACAAATGGTGCTGGCATAACTGGATATCCATTTGCAAAAAAATGAAACAGGACCCATACCTCACACCATGCACAAAAACTAACTCCAAGGGATCAAAGACCTAAACATAAAGACTAAAACAATAAAGATCATGGAAGAAAATATTGGGACAACCCTAGGAGCCCTAATACAAGGTATAAACAGAATACAAAACATTACCAAAAATGATGAAGAGAAACCCGATAACTGGGAGCTCCTAAAAATCGAACACCTATGCTCATCTAAAGACTTCTCCAAAAGAGTAAAAAGACTACCTACAGATTGGGAAAGAATTTTCAGCTATGACATCTCCGACCAGCGCCTGATCTCTAAAATCTACATGGTTCTGTCAAAACTCAACCACAAAAAGACAAATAACCCAATCAAGAAGTGGGCAAAGGATATGAACACACATTTCACTAAAGAAGATATTCAGGCAGCCAACAGATACATGAGAAAATGCTCTCGATCATTAGCCATTAGAGAAATGCAAATTAAAACTACGATGAGATTCCATCTCATACCAGCAAGGCTGGCATTAATCCCAAAAACACAAAATAATAAATGTTGGAGAGGCTGCGGAGAGATTGGAACTCTCATACACTGCTGGTGGGAATATGAAATGGTACAACTACATTGGAAGTCTATCTGGCGTTATCTTAAACAGTTAGAAATAGAACTACCATACAACCCAGAAATCCCACTCCTGGGAATATACCCTAGAGACACAAGAGCCTTCATACAAACAGATATATGCACACCCATGTTTATTGCAGCTCTGTTTACAATAGCAAAAAGTTGGAAGCAACCAAGGTGTCCATCAACGGATGAATGGGTAAATAAATTGTGGTATATTCACACAATGGAATACTACGCATCGATAAAGAACAGTGATGAATGTCTGAAACATTTCATAACATGGAGGAACCTGGAAGGCATTATGCTGAGTGAAATTAGTCAGAGGCAAAAGGACAAATATTGTATAAGACCACTATTATAAGATCTTGAGAAATAGTAAACCTGAGAAGAACACATACTTTTGTGGTTACGAGGGGGGGAGGGAGGGAGGGTGGGAGAGGGTTTTTTATTGATTAATCAGTAGATAAGAACTGCTTTAGGTGAAGGGAAAGACAACACTCAATACATGGAAGGTCAGCTCAATTGGACTGGACCAAAAGCAAAGAAGTTTCCGGGATAAAATGAATGCTTCAAAGGTCAGCGGAGCAAGCGCGGGGGTCTGGGGAACATGGTTTGCGGGGACTTCTAAGTCAATTGGCAAAATAATTCTATTATGAAATCATTCTGCATCCCACTTTGAAATGTGGCGTCTGGGGTCTTAAATGCTAACAAGCGGCCATCTAAGATGTATCAATTGGTCTCAACCCACCTGGATCAAAGGAGAATGAAGAACACCAAGGCCACACGACAACTAAGAGCCCAAGAGACAGAAAGGGCCACATGAACCAGAGACCTACATCATCCTGAGACCAGAAGAACTAGTTGGTGCCCGGCCACAATCGATGACTGCCCTGACAGGGAGCACAGCAGAGGACCCCTGAGGGAGCAGGAGATCAGTGGGATACAGACCCCAAATTCTCATAAAAAGACCAAACTTAATGGTCTGACTGAGACTAGAGGAATCCCAGCGGCCATGCTCCCCAGACCTTCTGTTGGCACAGGACAGGAACCATCCCCGAAGACAACTCATCAGACATGAAAGGGACTGGTCAGCGGGTGGGAGAGTGACGCTGATGAAGAGTGAGCTAATTATATCAGGTGGACACTTGAGATTGTGTTGGCAACTCTTGTCTGGAGAGGGGATGGGAGGATAGAGAGAGAGGGAAGCCGGCAAAATTGTCAAGAAAGGAGAGACGGAAAGGGCTGACTCAAGAGGGGGAGATCAAGTGGGAGTAGGGAGTGAGATGTATGTAAACTTATATGTGACAGACTGATTGGATTTGTAAACGTTCACTTGAAGCTTAATAAAAGTTATTAAAAAAAAAAGAAAGCTGGCAACAGGAACCCCAAGGTTGAGAAGGAGAGAGTGTTGACATGTTGTGGGGTTATTAACCAATGTCATAAAACAATATGATACTAACTGTTCAATAGAAGTTGGTTTGTTCTGTAATGTAAACCTTTATCTGAAGTACAATAATAAAATAAATAAATAAATAAGGATGACCTTCTTAAATATGAATACTATTGTGTTTATAAAAGACACATGTAGTGAAGGGATATGACATGTACACTTTCATGTCACACTTTCCTTATTAGCTTTGGTTTGGGGACATAAGGAAAACAGTCCGATCCATAAGTTTCAGTTCCAGCATCCAATTCCTGCTTACATCTCACTTACAAACATGGAATTACATTAAAGGGCTGATGGCCCTGCTTCTTTTCAACATGTAAGGAAGAAAGTGAAGCTGTAGAAAAAAGGAAAAAATATAGTTGGTGCGGCTGATATGCAAGGGGAGGGATATGGGCCAGGCAGCAACAATGAGTATTATTTTCTAATTCTCTCCTAGTTTCTTGGTCCCATCCTCCTTTCTCCTGACATAGCCCCAAGTAAATTTTATTATCTGAATTATAGCAAATTTTCCTAGGTGGGGAGACAGAACAAATATGCATAAAACCAGCGCCAAACTGAACACTACTCACTATAATTGTGATATGTAGGAACTCAGACAAGAGAGCAATCAAACCAGTTCCTACATTAATTTAGCTGTTTGTTACCCCTGGCAGTAGTAGTTGTTACTTTATACCAATTGAATATGAGTGGTGGTGGTGGGAGGGATGAAATTATATGAGTAAACAGATTTCTTGATTTATCCTCAAGATGTGTAGGAAGGATTGAGCAGAAATATAGGAAGCAAAAGTACATAAGTAACTTACAATAAATAATTTTCATGGTAATTAAGATGCAATAATCTACATATATAGGTACCCCACAAAATCAAGCTTCTCTTTCAAAACAGGTAAATAAAATTTGGTTTCTCAAAATAGTAAGAAAAAAGTACAGCAATGATTTGAAATTTTTCAAAAGTCCCGATCTAACAAACGGTTATTGAATGAGTCAGTGTTATAAATGGAATCCATCTGTAATACATCACTGTGCTATATAAAAATCGTTTTAATACACAGAGTATCTGTGGTAGTTTAGAAGAAATAAATTGATAAATAGTAGAAGAAAACACTTGACAGGGATAAGTGGAATTTTAAGCTGAACATATTTCTGTTCTCTGGTTTTATAACAGGTTGTCTGATTCTCTGCACATGAAACAATCTTCTCTTGCATTATCTGTTGAGAAGAGATAAGAATAGAGCAAAATATTTTGCCTTAAACTTGCTGGTAGGCCTCAATATCCCAACAGTATATTGATAGAAATGGCTCTCTTCTGAGTTGCAAAATTAAACGGCAGGGTGTTTTGTTGTTGTTTTTGTTTTTCCTTGTAAGAAAATAGAGGTTTTTGTTATTGACCATTGTGGAAACCTGACAATTAAGGGTGATATCCCTGAACTGTATAAAATCTGGAGAATTTTCTAGACCGTAGAGGAAATCAGCTAAACACATGGCAAAATTAATGTCTATGTTCCTTAGGTTTTGAAAGTTCCCTTTAATGTATTTAGTTTTCAATAATCACCATAGTACCCTAACTACTGCCTCATCTTGTTATTAAATATACCAAATGATCAGACAATTGCTAAGGAAGTGGCAATTAAAAAAAATTACTATGGTAAAAATACTGTTGCTGAGTTTTCACAATCTAGAGAACTATCTCATATATAAATCTTTAACCAATCCACCACAAGTGCACAAACACAATTTAATTCATTGATTCATTTAAGTATTTCATTTTGTTTTCAATGAAACCATTGAACTTTGTGATTGTAAATCATAGTTATATGGTGTGTGCTGAAATGGAGGAAATGAAGGATTTTTCTTTCTGGTGAGAATGTGTTATAAAATAATGTATATTTGGCTAGGAATTGGCTAAATAAAAACCTTCCTTAAATGTTTTCAGTGAAGACAGTTACTTCAGAAATCTGCCACTAATATAGATATAAAATTAATGTGTTTTTGGAGTGATGGTTGTTATCTAAGTTGACTCTGAATATAAGGATCTTCTTTTTAGCTTGAGTATTTTGAATGCCATCTTATAAAATTAATTAATGGAAAGACAATCAGATGTATTAAAAATTTTTAAAGAAATTGTGCTAATTTTGTATCATAAAATAAGCCGACTGCTGCTATGTTTTGTTATGCATATCAGATTTCTCCACAAAGAGATAGAGTTTATGAACAGTACATCAGCCAGGACTAAATCCCATCTGCTTTCATACAAAACATTGGCTTGAAAAGCCTGTGCTTATAAGTGATCAAGCAAGACATTGATATACGATTTAGATGGAATATCTTGAAGCTTGTAGGCATATGGAATAGGGGTGGAGAAGTAGACTTTGTTTTTTTTTTTTAATAAATGAACTATACTTTATAGTCAAAGAAAGTTGTACATATAGAATTCATAAGGCAACCAAATTGGCAAAGTCTGGAGCCACTTCAGAGTTTTCCTTAGAAAATTGTTATTAAGATCTTAATATGATTAAAAGGGCATTGCATTTAACAACTGTGAAGATTCTGTTTGATCATGTCACTTCCCTGATGAGAAACCTTGATGGTTCCCTACTGCAACCAGAATAAATGTCCAAACTCCTAAACAACACATCTCTCAACTGCAATAACCACTAACAGGTTTTGCTGCTTCCACTTTTTTCCTTTCCTCCACCTCCATTCTAAAATCCATTCTCCAAACATCCAGCAGTTAAAGTGATATCTTTAAAGCATAAATTTATCACTGCTCTGCTCACACACACCATCATCATCACTAACATTTACCGTGCACTTACTCTGTGCTAGGCTCTGCTATAAGTGCTTTATGGGGTATTAACCATCCATTTACTAAAACACAATCCTCTTAACATGGCCTGCAATGCCCAGCATGATATTGCCTCTGCCTACCTCAGGGCTTACAACTCTCTCCCTTCTTCAATTCTCTTTAACTATGCTGGCCTCTTTATTGTTGTTGGAACTCACCAAGCTCATTTCTGTTCTAAGACCTTTGAGCTAACTGCTCTCTCTGCCTGGAATATTATTCTCCTGCCTCTTTGCATGATTGCCTTCTTTTCATCATTTGGCAGCTGAATCTGAATGATTCAAACTTATCAGTTCAAACATCATTTCCTCAATGGCAGCATCTCTTATACCTTTATCTAAAGCAGATCCTCCTTCCCTCACCCCCAGTCCACATTATCTAGTTTTACTTCACCATCTGAAGTAATATTATTTATTGATTTGTTTACTTAAAAAAAAATTCTGTCTTTTCCTATAAGAAGTTAAGATCCATGAGGGATGGGATTTTGTTTTGGTTCCAACTGTATTCCTAGAACAGAGACAGTACATGTTGTAGGCACATGTTGTTGTTACCTGTGGTTGAGTTGGCCCCCGATTCAGGGCAACAACAAGTGTTATAGTGTAGAACTGTGCCATATTGTTTTTGTGGCTGAAATCTTAATGGAAGTTACTTGCCAGACCTTCCTTCCATGGAACCACTAGGTGGGCTTGAACCACCAAACTTAAGTTAGCAGTCAATCATAAACTACTTGCACTATCCAGACTCTCTACACGGCACATAGTAGTAATATAACACATATTTATTAAATTAATAAAATAAGGAATCTCTGCAAGGTGTCCCCAGTGTACTTTACCAAAATTATTGATAACTATTTTTAATCATTCACCCTATGCTCTAAAATAATCAAAATTTTTGTTATCATCCAAACAGAGCCCTCTCTTTTTCTTTACACGTCCTTGCCGATACTGTTACTTCTGCCTGGAAATATTATCCACATGATCATTTCCAATTGACTTCCTATTCATCCTTCAAAGTCCAGATCATATACCATTTCCTAGGTGATACCTTTTGGTTTTCTCAAGGCAGAGAGCGTATTTCCCTCTTCCATGGTGTCATAGCACTTTGTATCTTTCATATATAATATATCACATTGTTTAGTGCCACCATTTCTATGATACATTCATGCATCCATGTTGTATTTTCAGGAGCTATGCTTTATATCTTTATAAAGTTGGGTATCTACCAGAAGGGCAACTCATTGGAATTAAAATGTGACTTTTGTTAACCCTTTCTAGTGAAAGTATTTGCTAGCTACTTCAAGGACAGTAAACTACCTTGAAACAGGTCTTGGTTATTTTGTGAAGAGTCACTTGTGTTGTCTCACTTATCTAAGTAGAGGATAAGCAAACCATAGAGAGGTACCAGCCATTAAAAACCCTATGGAGAACAGTTCTACTCTGACACACATGGGGTCTCCATGTGTCAGAATCAGTTAGCAACTGACAAGGATGGTGGTATTATCCAAGAAGAAGTACATAAGGGGATTTTCAGGTGGTTTTGAATTGCCTAAGAAATTACCCAGTTGTGGGAAGTTGGTCTTCAGAAATGAAAGGGGGTCAGTAGTTCTCGGTCCGTGAACTACACTTAAGCTGCTGATTTTGAAAAGCTGCAAAACTTTTTTGTTAAGGCACGAGCGCTTTTGTCAGGAAATAACTTTAAGATCATCATCCTACAAAGAACTATCAAAAAAAGTACTATGATACTGAACTCATGGCAACAGTCTATGAAAAAACTCAGCCTCCAACTGGCCTCATAATTCAGGCCCAATCTTCAGAAATAGTTTTGCCAGCTTGTGAAGGCATAACTTCAGATGGCATCATGTAAAGGATATTATATGAATAGTGCCTCCTAAAGTTGTGTGGGCATATTTGCCAAACTATTCACAGTGCTTGAGTGTTGATGCCTTTAGCAGTTTTACACACCTCCCTTTATAAAAGACTGTGTCTTATTCTGAGGATAAATGTTGTTAGTAGACATCAAGTCACCCCTGACTCATGGAGAATACATGAGAGAGGACTTTGGAGATTCATAGGGTTTTCATTGATTGATTTTTCAGAAGTAGATCTCCAGGACATTCTTCCTAGTCTGTCTAGTCTGGAAGCTCTGCTTACACCTGTTCAGCATCATAGCAACATGCATGCTTCCACTGGCTGACAGGCCTTGTCTGCACTTTAGGTGCATTGGCCAGATACTGAACCCAGGTCTCCCATATGGAAGGCTAGAATTCTACCACTGAACCACCACCGCCCCCAACGCATTGCCATTGAGTTGATTTCGACTCATAGATACCCTATAGGACAGTATATAACTGCCCCCTCATTGCCCCCTCTAACAGCCCAAATTGACATTACCTCATATCTGTGAGGGAGTTACACAGAACTTTTTCTATCTCCAACACTGTGGGACAGTCTAGGCTACACTTACCCGAATGAAAAAATACGGAACTTTATTCTAAAGAGCCCTGGCCAGTTTGTTGGAAGTCTGATCGCTGAGTGTAATAACACTGGAAAGTGTGCAGCCCAAGTTGAAGGATCACCAAGGAAGCAGGGGACATCACTCTGCTTTCCTGCTCCACACATGGTTCATCAGCAGCCAAAGCTCTTAGGTTGTAATCAACATACCATAAAAGGGGAAGAACTGAACTCTCCTCACCCTCACTCTCCCCAAAATATATTCACAAAATCTTGGATATCTCTGGATAACAGAATAAGAAAAGAAAGACATTTGCAACTTCGAAAGAAAATGGGCTGGATTTCTGAAATTCTAGAAATTACCAGCAGGGGAGGGCTTAAGCATTTGTTGCACCCCGAGGATTATCTCTTGAAAGATTTTGCACTCTAAATTGTATAGTAACACTGTAATTTCATTTGTTTCCTCATACCAATTAGATCAGTGCTTTGCATGTAAGGGGTATGCAATAAATGTCTATAAATTAAATTTAGTTGCTCATTGCCCTCCACCCCATCTCAAGAAATATTGGATCAATTATTTTAGTCCCAGTTTATGTGTAGTCTCTACTCTTATTTCAATGCCCCCCTAACTCTAAGATGCTTTTTGTAGACGATAATTTGTAGAATTTATATTTCTTTTTTCCCCCTATTCTCAATACCTATGAAACCATTACTTTATTGTTTTATTGCCGGTCTTTCTTTACATTATACTTATCACTGACTCCTACATTTTACTTTCCTGTCACCATTAATGATTGTTCATCTTTGCCTGTTTCTCCATAGCATCTCACTTTTGAACATAAAAGTATTTTGTAATGTTAAGGTCCACTCCAAAGTTCTCCTGACTGAGTAACAACATCCAGCACGCTTTCCTGTAATTCATTGCTTGCTAGTGGGGAAAGAGGTGACAGACAGAATTCCAGAGGGTAACACACACACACACACACACATGCACACACACACAAAAAAAATGAATAGAAAATGGCCATGTAGGTGAAGCATGAAGGAAAAGAAAAATTTCTCTGAAAGCCCTTCCTACATCTGTAGTAAACCATCATACAATCCCATGGAAAAAAATTCTATAAAATCAATGTAGATGGCAATTGAAAAGTACTACAATTTTTTTAAAGGATGAATAGTAGAAAGTAAGAAAAAGACAGCTATTCTCCAGTTTATTGTGATACTCAATATGACTGTATTTAAATTTTTGTGAAAGTAATGAAACATTTGCCCTCTAGCAACTAACTATTCATAACAGAAACAAAATAGCAAGCCAAAAGCAAACAAGTAGCAAACACTTTGGGCGCTGGCCAGTGTTTAGAAGAGGTCATTGTTTTAGAAAAATTACTATAATTTGGCACTAGGAACAGGTTTTTACCATTATCCCATTTGCACTTCACTTGAGTTTCTGGGTAACCCTAATTATAAAACACTCAGATGGTATTTTGAAAAAATAAACAGCTCCTTACCCATGGGCCTGACCTGAACAGGTAAATGAGGATAATAGTGTTTTAATCTTCTTCATTATTGGCATACACTAGGGAGAAATCACAAAGAATAGTGAAAAAGAGCAGACAGACTAAAAAAGATGAAATGGAATTAATGGCCAAATGGAGCTGATTTTTTCACATTTTGAAAGAAAAATATATTTTGAGTGCATGAAGTGTTCAACTATAAGAAAACTAAGAGTACAAAAACAGTTGAATAGTTCACCATGGAGTAACTTTTTTTTTTAAGTGCAAACAGGAGACAAGAAAGAATAGATAGGTGGAAAAAGTGGCTAAATGATGGCATACGCAATTCCATGGTCCCACCTCTCCCCCCACCAAAGAAACACCAAAAAAGAAAAAACAAGCAGAAACTGACAAAACCAACTTTGTCAGAACTTTGGAAATTAGTCAAAGGGTTACAGCAACTAAGCAAATGCAAATCAACAAAAAGATGATGTCAAACTGGGAAGAAAAATTTTACTTCCACAGGCCTGTGCCCTACCCTCTTCCTGGCTTAGTGGATATCCTAAAGTTGTGCTGGCCCAAATTCCCAGAGAGGAATCCTGGTTTCTGGCTCCTGACAGAGCAGAGCAGACTTTATTCGCAAATTTTTGTGTGAGTCAGTTCTAACCTATCTGGTGGCTGCCTGCAAGGCTCTTTTCTCTGATTGGCCTATCTCAGAGCTCACATTGGGAAAAGCAGCCTGTAATGCCAAAAAAAGTAACTGCTTATAATCACCTGGGATTAGTTAGTGCAATATTGGCTCAGAGCAGAAACCTAGGACTTGTAGGAGAAGCCGAGGAGAGTTTCTTTTGAAAATTAGAGCATTCAAAACCTCTGTGTATATAAGGGAATTGAGAAAGGTACACACACATTCCCAAGGCTTAGAAAATACAAAAGAAGACCTTATATTTTCACCTTGTATTGAATGCTATGCTCCTCACAAGCTTGGGTAAGAGTTGAAAGAATGCCCTAGCACAGAGCCGATCTGCAAAGGCTGGGAGATATGGGTCCCCCCTCTTCCCAGCATTCAAGAAAATCTCACTCAAAACACTAACTAAACTCATGCTATAGAACAGAGACTTCAGTGTCAATACATGAAAGAAGGCAGTCTTTGCAAAATTAGTTAGGGGAAGTCACTAGACCAAGAGATTATGACAGCTTTCAACAATAAAATAATTTCAAAAAGAAAACCCTAGAAAAGGGGAAGAATCTGATATCCAGAGTTATAACACTAGACTATTCAAATTCCAATTTTCAAGAACAAAAAATCACACAGCATACAAAGAAACAGAAAATGATGGCCAACACGAAAGAACAAAATAAAGTGACAAAAAATGTCCCTGTGGAAGCCCAGATAATGCACTTCCTAGACAAAGGCTTTAAAACAGTGGCGTTAAAAATGCTCAAAGGGGACTTCCTGCCAACATGGCACCATAGACAGAAGCCTTCCCTCCACAGCAAAGACCCAAAAACTAAGTAAAACAGAGACAAACGTCATTCCTGGAACACGAAGTGCCAAATGAAGAGGCAGAGAACTCAGCCAAGCACCGAATGGAATAGGAAAATGATAGAGGATGGAGAGTGAGGAGAGATACGTACGGAGGGCCCAATCAGCTAACGCAGCATGGATCTGCCATCTAAGACTCCATTCAGGGATCAGCAGACAGGGATCAAGGGAAAGCAGCTTTGTGGAACTCCCAGCAGGAGACAGAGCACCCAGTAACAAATGATACATGCTTTCCCATCCCCCATTCTCTCCCTGCTGCCCTGCCTATGAGCTTCCTGGCTCACTGTGGTGGCTCGGCTGGCCAGAAAGTGCAACATCTGCACCACGTGGATTTGCCCCACCCACATAGGAGATCAACAGACAGGGAGTACCGGAAAGCAGCTTCGCAAAGTTTCCAGCAGGAGATAGACCACCTGGTAATGAGTGATATATGCTTTCCTAGCCCTCCCCTTCTTTCCCCCGCCTTTGGCCCTTTCTGCTTCCTGTCAGCCACAGTCTCTTGGACGGGAGGTAACTGCTTTGGCCTTAGGCTGCTTGGATTCGCCCTGTTGCCACTGGCTGGGTCCCAGAGCTGGTGCAGCTTCTTTCCACCTCTTTTGGTTTCTTCTGTGCCTCCTACAACCTCCCTCTCCTTTCTCGAGAACACCTGGCTCTGTGTGCCATTTTTGCTTCTTCTTGAAGGGCTGTGAAGCCACGCTCAACTGGGAAACCACTCCCCCGGCCTGGGACAACAGGCTGGTAGTATCCCTGGGGCTTTTTTTTCCCTCTTGTTCTGCTTTGTTCTGTTCTGTTTGTTTTCATTTCCTTTTCACGCCCTGGGAGACCCTTCTACCTGGACTGCGCTGCACAGATTAGGAGCCACTCCCCAAATCTGCACAGCCATGTAAGTGGGATCCCTGGGGCATTTCTCTTTATATTTTTGCTTCTTTTTTTCTTTTTCCTTTTCTCTCTCTTTTTCCCTTTCTGTCTGTCTTCATTTCTCAGTTCTTGTCTCTCTACACTGAATACCTGGTGCAGTGTGATATCTATAACCCCTCTAGCCAGGCTATACTGTGCAGCCTGGGATCCACTTCCCTGATCTTAGTAGCCCCACCAGTGGGACTCCAGGACTCCTGGGGGCTTTTCTTTGCTTTTTTATCTTTTCCAAATTTTTATCTAGTTCTTTTTTTCCTTCTTTTTCCATTTTTCTTTCCTTCTTTTTTTCCTTTTTGATTTTCTCCATTTCTCGTTTTCTCATCTCCCCACTCCAACAGCAAGCTCCCTGAGCATTCTTCTTCTTCTTTTTTTTTTTTTTTACTTTTCTCTTTCTTTGCTAGTTTGTTTTTGGCTCCTGTTTTTCTATCCTCTCTCTCCTCTTTCCCATACCACTATTAGCTCCACACTTCACAACCTCCCCCCTCTTTCTTCCCTAACTGCACCATGCACTGAACATCACACCTCTGAGCAGCACAGGCATGGCCTACTCAAACCTGTCCAGCACTGATTCCTGGCCCACCCTGTTGGCCCTAGTACATGCCACAAACAACCCATCCCAGCCCCTCCTCTTCAGCTGGATCTGCCCTGCTGCACCATAGCTGAATAACTGGCCCTGCACATTGGAGAGGAGATGAAAAGTATCATGATTACAGACGAGCAAACAACAAAAAATGCACAGCTGGCCTGCTCAGACATAACCAAATAAAATAAAAAGCAGGACAAAACAAACAAAATCTACATTCAAGAAATGAAGAAAATACTGAATGCCCCAAGACAGCAAACAATATTAAAACATTAAAAAAAAAAAATAGGGGGCGGAGCCAAGATGGCGGACTAGGCAGACGCTACCTCGGATCCCTCTTACAACAAAGACACGGAAAAACAAGTGAATCAATCACATACATAACAATCTACGAACCCTGAACAACAAACACAGATTTAGAGACGGAGAACGAACTAATACGAGGAAGCAGTGATTGTTTCCAGAGCCTGGAGCCAGCGTACCAGTCAGGTACGGCACAAGCACAGAGACCTACTCCACCCCCCTGAACTAACCCCGGGAAGGGGACCAGCCGGGTCGCGCGGGCGGCGTGGGACACAGCCGGTAGAAGTCCCCGGGAGGCAGCGACTGGTATTGGAGCGGGGAGAACAGCGTCCCAGCCGGGACACTCGGTCACGGCACAAGCACGGGGAGCTACTCCACCCATCTGAACTAACCCCGGAAGGAGACTCAACTGGTTCTCGGGGCAGCACGGCCACGCGGCTGGAGGGACAAGAAGGCCTCGGGAGGCAGCGACAGATTTTGGAGTCGAGAGTGCACCGTCCGAGTAGGGGAGCCTTGACGCTGGGCGTGGGGCTGGAAGCGGAGGATCTGACCGTGACTCCAGCGGGCCAGACCCCCCGGGGGCAATCTCCACACAGCCAGCACACATAGGCGACGCGCCCATGGGAATCTCAGATATAATAGTCATTCCAAGCAAGACAAGCAACTCTGGCTATATTCTGAGGTGCTACTCTCCTATCTCTCTGTTCCCTCCCCCACCCTCCCCAGGCGGCTTCATTAACATCTGAATAGCCTGAGCCAGAGGGAGAACTCTGATAGGGATCTGACTGCATTTTTTTTTTTAGCGGATTTTCTGGAAAAACTAGTTTCCCAGTGATGGCTCGGAGACAACAATCCATATCAAACCACTTAAAGAAGCAGACCGTGACAGCTTCTCCAACCCCCCAAACAAAAGAATCAAAACCTTTCCCAAATGAAGATACAATCTTGGAATTATCAGATACAGAATATAAAAAACTAATTTACAGAATGCTTATTGATATCACAAATGAAATTAGGATAACTGCAGAAAAAGCCAAGGAACACACTGATAAAACTGTTGAAGAACTCAAAAAGATTATTCAAGAACATAGTGGAAAAATTAATAAGTTGCAAGAATCCATAGAGAGACAACATGTAGAAATCCAAAAAATTAACAATAAAATAACAGAATTAGACAACACACTAGGAAGTCAGAGGAGCAGACTTGAGCAATTAGAATGCAGACTGTGACATCTGGAGGACCAGGGAATCAACACCAACATAGCTGAAAAAAAATCGGATAAAAGAATTAAAAAAAATGAAGAAACCCTAAGAATCATGTGGGACTCTATCAAGAAGGATAACCTGCGGATGATTGGAGTCCCAGAACAGGGAGGGGGGACAGAAAACACAGAGAAAATAGTTGAAGAAATCCTGACACAAAACTTCCCTGACATCATGAAAGACGAAAGGATAGCTATCCAAGATGCTCATCGAACCCCATTTAAGATTGATACAAAAAGAAAAACACCAAGACATATTATCATCAAACTCACCAAAACCAAAGATAAACAGAAAATTTTAAAAGCAGCCAGGGAGAAAAGAAAGGTTTCCTTCAAGGGAGAATCAATAAGAATATATTCAGACTACTCAGCAGAAACCATGCAGGCAAGAAGGGAGTGGGACGATATATACAGAACACTGAAGGAGAAAAACTGCCAGCCAAGGATCATATATCCAGCAAAACTCTCTCTGAAATATGAAGGCGAAATTAAGATATTTACAGACAAACACAAGTTTAGAGAATTTGCAAAAACCAAACCAGAGCTACAACAAATACTAAAGGATATTGTTTGGTCAGAGAACCAATAATATCAGATATCAGCACAACACAAGGTCACAAAACAGAACGTCCTGATATCAACTCAAATAGGGAAATCACAAAAACAAACAAATTAAGATTAATTAAAAAAAATAAATAATAATACACATAACAGGGAATCATGGAAGTCAATAGGTAAAAGATCACAATAATCAAAAAGAGGGACTAAATACAGGAGACATTGAACTGCCATATGGAGAGTGATACAAGGCAATATAGAACAATACAAGTTAGGTTTTTACTTAGAAAAATAGGGGTAAATAATAAAGTAACCACAAAAAGGTATAACAACTCTATAACTCAAGATAAAAACCAAGAAAAACGTAATGACTCAACTAACATAAAGTCAAACACTATGAAAATGAGGATCTTACAATTTACTAAGAAAAACGCCTCAGCACAAAAAAGTATGTGGAAAAATGAAATTGTCAACAACACACATAAAAAGGCATCAAAATGACAGCACTAAAAACTTATTTATCTATAATTACCCTGAATGTAAATGGACTAAATGCACCAATAAAGAGACAGAGAGTCACAGACTGGATAAAGAAACACGATCCATCTATATGCTGCCTACAAGAGACACACCTTAGACTTAGAGACACAAACAAACTAAAACTCAAAGGATGGAAAAAAGTATATCAAGCAAACAATAAGCAAAAAAGAAGAGGAGTAGCAATATTAATTTCTGACAAAACAGACTTTAGACTTAAATCCACCACAAAGGATAAAGAAGGACACTATGTAATGATAAAAGGGACAATTGATCAGGAAGACATAACCATATTAAATATTTACGCACCCAATGACAGGGCTGCAAGATACATAAAGCAAATTTTAACAGAATTGAAAAGCGAGATAGATACCTCCACAATTATAGTAGGAGACTTCAACACACCACTTTCGGAGAAGGACAGGACATCCAGTAGGAAGCTCAACAGAGACACGGAAGACCTACTTACAACAATCAACCAACTTGAGCTCATTGACTTATACAGAACTCTCCACCCAACTGCTGCAAAGTATACTTTTTTTTCTAGCGCACATGGAACATTCTCTAGAATAGACCACATATTAGGTCATAAAACAAACCTTTGCAGAGTCCAAAACATCGAAACATTACAAAGCATCTTCTCAGACCACAAGGCAATAAAACTAGAGATCAATAACAGAAAAACTAGGGAAAAGAAATCAAATACTTGGAAAATGAACAATACCCTCCTGAAAAAAGACTGGGTTATAGAAGACATCAAGGAGGGGATAAGGAAATTCACAGAAAGCAACGAGAATGAAAATACTTCCTATCAAAACCTCTGGGACACAGCAAAAGCAGTGCTCAGAGGCCAATTTATATCAATAAATGCACACATACAAAAAGAAGAAAGAGCCAAAAGCAGAGAACTGTCCCTACAACTTGAACAAATAGAAAGTGAGCAACAAAAGAACCCATCAGGCACCAGAAGAAAACAAATAATAAAAATTAGAGCTGAACTAAATGAATTAGAGAACAGAAAAACAATCGAAAGAATTAACAAAGCCAAAAGCTGGTTCTTTGAAAAAATTAACAAAATTGATAAACCATTGGCTAGACTGACTAAAGAAATACAGGAAAGGAAACAAATAACCCGAATAAGAAATGAGAAGGACCACATCACAACAGAACCAAATGAAATTAAAAGAATCATTTCAGATTATTACGAAAAATTGTACTCTAACAAATTTGAAAACCTAGAAGAAATGGATGAATTCCTGGAAAAACACTACCTACCTAAACTAACACATTCAGAAGTAGAACAACTAAATAGACCCATAACAAAAAAAGAGATTGAAACGGTAATCAAAAAACTCCCAACAAAAAAAAGCCCTGGCCCGGACGGCTTCACTGCAGAGTTCTACCAAACTTTCAGAGAAGACTTAACACCACTACTACTAAAGGTATTCCAAAGCATAGAAAATGACGGAATACTACCCAACTCATTCTATGAAGCCACCATCTCCCTGATACCAAAACCAGGCAAAGACATTACAAAAAAAGAAAATTATAGACCTATATCCCTCATGAACATTGATGCAAAAATCCTCAACAAAATTCTAGCCAATAGAATCCAACAACACATCAAAAAAATAATTCACCCTGATCAAGTGGGATTTATACCAGGTATGCAAGGCTGGTTTAATATCAGAAAAACCATTAATGTAATCCATCACATAAATAAAACAAAAGACAAAAACCACATGATCTTATCAATTGATGCAGAAAAGGCATTTGACAAAGTCCAACACCCATTCATGATAAAAACTCTTACCAAAATAGGAATTGAAGGAAAATTCCTCCACATAATAAAGGGCATCTATGCAAAGCCAATAGCCAATATCACTCTAAATGGAGAGAACCTGAAAGCATTTCCCTTGAGAACGGGAACCAGACAAGGATGCCCTTTATCACCGCTCTTATTCAACATCGTGTTGGAAGTCTTAGCCAGGGCAATTAGGCTAGACAAAGAAATAAAAGGTATCTGGATTGGCAAGGAAGAAGTAAAGTTATCACTATTTGCAGATGACATGATTATATACACAGAAAACCCTAAGGAATCCTCCAGAAAACTACTGAAACTAATAGAAGAGTTTGGCAGAGTCTCAGGTTATAAAATAAACATACAAAAATCACTTGGATTCCTCTACATCAACAAAAAGAACACCGAAGAGGAAATAACCAAATCAATACCATTCACAGTAGCCCCCAAGAAGATAAGATACTTAGGAATAAATCTTACCAAAGATGTAAAAGACCTATACAAAGAAAACTACAAAGCTCTACTACAAGAAATTCAGAAGGACATACTTAAGTGGAAAAACATACCTTGCTCATGGATAGGAAGACTTAACATAGTAAAAATGTCTATTCTACCAAAAGCCATCTATACATTTAATGCACTTCCGATCCAAATTCCAATGTCATATTTTAAGGGGATAGAGAAACAAATCACCAATATCATATGGAAGGGAAAGAAGCCCCGGATAAGCAAAGCACTACTGAAAAAGAAGAAGAAAGTGGGAGGCCTCACCTTACCTGACTTCAGAACCTATTATACAGCCACAGTAGTCAAAACAGCCTGGTATTGGTACAACAACAGACACATAGACCAATGGAACAGAATTGAGAACCCAGACATAGATCCATCCACGTATGAGCAGCTGATATTTGACAAAGGACCAGTGTCAATTAACTGGGGAAAATATAGCCTTTTTAACAAATGGTGCTGGCATAACTGGATATCCATTTGCAAAAAAATGAAACAGGACCCATACCTAACACCATGCACAAAAACTAACTGCAAGTGGATCAAAGACCTAAACATAAAGACTAAAACGATAAAGATCATGGAAGAAAAAATAGGGACAACCCTAGGAGCCCTAATACAAGGTATAAACAGAATACAAAACATTACCAAAAATGATGAAGAGAAACCCGATAACTGGGAGCTCCTAAAAATCAAACACCTATGCTCATCTAAAGACTTCACCAAAAGAGTAAAAAGACCACCTACAGATTGGGAAAGAATTTTCAGCTATGACATCTCCGACCAGCGCCTGATCTCTAAAATCTACATGATTCTGTCAAAACTCAACCACAAAAAGACAAACAACCCAATCAAGAAGTGGGCAAAGGATATGAACACACATTTCACTAAAGAAGATATTCAGGCAGCCAACAGATACATGAGAAAATGCTCTCGATCATTAGCCATTAGAGAAATGCAAATTAAAACTACGATGAGATTCCATCTCACACCAGCAAGGCTGGCATTAATCCAAAAAACACAAAATAATAAATGTTGGAGAGGCTGCGGAGACATTGGAACTCTCATACACTGCTGGTGGGAATGTCAAATGGTACAACCACTTTGGAAATCTATCTGGCGTTATCTTAAACAGTTAGAAATAGAACTACCATACTACCCAGAATCCCACTCCTAGGAATATACCCTAGAGATACAAGAGCCTTCATACAAACAGATATATGCACACCCATGTTTATTGCAGCTCTGTTTACAATAGCAAAAAGTTGGAAGCAACCAAGGTGTCCATCAACGGATGAATGGGTAAATAAATTGTGGTATATTCACACAATGGAATACTACGCATCGATAAAGAACAGTGACGAATCTCTGAAACATTTCATAACATGGAGGAACCTGGAAGGCATTATGCTGAGCGAAATGAGTCAGAGGCAAAAGGACAAATATAGTATAAGACCACTATTATGAGATCTTGAGAAATAGTAAACCTGAGAAGAACACATACTTTTGTGGTTACGAGGGGGGAGGGAGGGAGGGTGGGAGAGGGTTTTTTATTGATTAATCAGTAGATAAGAACTGCTTTAGGTGAAGGGAAAGACAACACTCAATACATGGAAGGTCAGCTCAATTGGACTGGACCAAAAGCAAAGAAGTTTCCGGGATAAAATGAATGCTTCAAAGCTCAGCGGAGCAAGCGCGGGGGTCTGGGGAACATGGTTTGTGGGGACTTCTAAGTCAATTGGCAAAATAATTCTATTATGAAATCATTCTGCATCCCACTTTGAAATGTGGCGTCTGGGGTCTTAAATGCTAACAAGCGGCCATCTAAGATGCATCAATTGGTCTCAACCCACCTGGAGCAAAGGAAAATGAAGAACACCAAGGCCACACGACAACTAAGAGCCCAAGAGACAGAAAGGGCCACATGAACCAGAGACCTACATCATCCTGAGACCAGAAGAACTAGGTGGTGCCCGGCCACAATCGATGACTGCCCTGACAGGGAGCACAGCAGAGGACCCCTGAGGGAGCAGGAGATCAGTGGGATGCAGACCCCAAATTCTCATAAAAAGACCAAACTTAATGGTCTGACTGAGACTAGAGGAATCCCGGCGGCCATGCTCCCCAGACCTTCTGTTGGCACAGGACAGGAACCATCCCCGAAGACAACTCATCAGACATGAAAGGGACTGGTCAGCGGGTGGGAGAGAGATGCTGATGAAGAGTGAGCTAATTATATCAGGTGGACACTTGAGATTGTGTTGGCAACTCTTGTCTGGAGGGGGGATGGGAGGATATAGAGAAAGGGAAGCAGGCAAAATTGTCAAGAAAGGAGAGACTGAAAGGGCTGACTCAAGAGGGGGAAAGTAAGTGGGAGTAGGGAGTGAGATGTATGTAAACTTATATGTGACAGACTGATTGGATTTGTAAACGTTCACTTGAAGTTTAATAAAAGTTATTAAAAAAAAAAATAGGGGACAGGTTGGGTCCAGCAGGAATCCAAAATAAAAAACCGGATGACTTTCCAGTAGAATAAAAAGCACTAGAACTACATGGCAGGGAATTCAAATCCCTAATATTCAGAGCAGTCCCAAACTGAAGCAAAAAGCAGACAAAAATGAGGAAAACATAGACAAATTTTTGGAAAAGGCAGACAAATTCATGAAAAATACAGGCCCACCCCCCCCCCCAAAATGGAATAATTCAGGAAAGTTATACAGGAACAAAATGCCAAAGTAAATTCACAGCTAGAAATCATTCAAAAGCAACAAATAGAAATCCAAAAGGTAAACAACAAGACTTCAGAAATGGACAGTGTCATAGAAGGGCTGAGGAGCAGGTTTGAAACGACTGAAGACAGAATCAGTGAAATCGAAGAAAAACACTTGGGTACAACTCTGAGAAAAAATCAGAAAAAAAGAATAAAGAAAAATTAAGAAACCCTGAGAATTATATGGGATACAATCAAAAGCAAAAATTTGCGAGTGATCTGAGTTCCAGAATGGGGAGAGAAAACAGAACACACAGGATCATTGAAGAATTGCTGACAGAAAACTTGCCTAATATCATGAATGATGAAAAGCTGACCATCCAAGAAGCTCAAAGAACCCCATATAGAATAGACACCAAAAGAAAAATACCTAGGCATATCAAAATCACACTTGCTAAAACCAAAGACAAAAATATCCTGTAAGCAGCTCGAGAAAAACAAAAAGTCACATACAGAGGAGAAACAATAAGATTAAACTCTGATTATTCTTGCATAAACTGTACAGGCAAGAAGGCAAAGGGATGACATATATAAAACCTTGAAAGAAAAAAATTGCCAACCAAGAATAATATATCCTGCAAAACTTTTGTTCAAAAATGATGATGAAATTAGGACGTTTCCAGGTAAACAGAAATTAAGGGAATATGTAAAAATCAAAGCAAACTTACAAGAATTATTAAAGGGAGTCCTTTGGTCTGAGAACAAACAACATCAGACCACACCCTGAATCTAGGACACGAGATTATAACAGCCAGGTACCAATGTAGGGAATGAACTCTCAAGGAATATTCAAAGCCAAAACAATTGCAACAGGGAACCAGAGAGGTTAATCTGTAAATGACAACATCAGAAAAATAAAAGAGGGAATAAATGGTATAGGAATAGAACTTTCTAATGGAGAGGAAGGCAAGGCGATACCAAGTAATAATAGACTGGTTCAAACCTAGGAAGATAAGGGTAAATTTCAACGGGAGCAGAAAGAAAGTTAACAAACCTACTCATCAAAATAAAGAAGAAGAAAAAAGTCTCAATAAAAACAGAATCTACAAGAACGAAAGAAGTGAAAAAGGAATCCACAAACACAAGCAACTCAGCACAGGAGAGTAAGAGGAACGAAGAAAATGTTAGCATCACAAAAAAAAAAAAGCATTACAAAACGACAGCAATAAACCCAATGATAAAGAATAACGATGAATCTGTGAAGGATCTCATAACATGGATGCATCTGGAGACATTGCGCTGAGTGTAATAAGTCAATCACAAAAGGAAAAAATATTGCATGAGACCACTACTTTCAAAATTCATGAAAAGGTTTGCATACAAAAAGAAACAATATTTGATGGCTGCAAGGGAGGGGAGGGGCGGGGATGGAAAAACACTTAATAGACAAAAGATAAGGGGTAACTTTGGTGAAGGGTAAGACAGTACAGAATACTGGGGAAGCCAGCACAACCTGTAGAAAGCAAGGCCACGGTAGCTCCATAGGCACATCCAAACTCCCTGAGGGACCAAATTGCTGGGCTGAGAGCTGTGGGGACCATGGTCTCAGGGACCATTTAGCTCAATTGGCATAAGAAAGTGTGTAAGGAAAATGTTCTACATTCTACTTTGGTGAGTAGTGTCTGGGCTCTTAAAAATCTGTGAGTGACCATCTAGGATACTCCACTGGTCTCACCCCTTCAGGAGCAAGGAAGGACGAAGAAAACTAAAGACACAAGGGAAAGATTAGTCCAAAGGACTAATGGACCACAACTAACATGGCCTCCACCAGACTTAGTCCAGTACAACTAAATGGTGCCTGGCTACTCTGAAAGAGATCACAATAGAGGGTCCCAGACAGAGCTGGAGAAAAATGCAGAACAAAAATCTAACTCAAAAAGAAAGAGCAGATTTAGCTGCCTGACAGAGACTAGAGAAACCCTGAGAGAGTATGGCTGGACACCCTTTCAGCTCAGTAATGAGGCCACTCCTAAGGTTCACCCTTCAGCCAAAGATTGAATTTGTCCATTGACCAAAGCAAGACTGGAGGGGCGCACCAGCTCTTGGGTGCGGACTGGAGGGGCGCACCAGCCCTTGGGTGGGGACTAGAGGGCTGGAGGGAAAGGGAGAGCTGGTAATAGGGAAGTCAGGGCCAATAAGAGGGACTGTTGACATGTCATGGAGTTGTTAACCAATGTCATATAACAATGTGTGTACAGACCGTTTGGTGAGAAACTAGTTTGTTCAGTAAACTTTCATTTAAAGCTCAATAGAAATTAAAAAAAAAATAGAGCTGAAGAAAAACATGGACCAAGAACTAAATAAAAGTAGGAAGATATTATGTGAATAAAAAGAGATTCTCAATAAAGAGATAGAGGAGGCAAGGAAAAGATGGCGGAGTAGTCAGACACTTCTGGTGATCCCTATTACAACAAAGACCCCCCAAAACAAGTAAAACTATTATATATATGACAATTTAGGAGCCCTGAACATCAAAGGGAAAGTTAGGAAATTGGACAGAGCAGCAGGTGGAGGGAGAAACAGTTCAAAAGTGGTGAGGAGTTGGTGAACCTGACTCGGCAGGAACTGGCACTCCTCAGCCATGATCACCTGAAAGGACTGTGAGAGGGCTGGTGGTAGCATTCTGGACATGGTTTCCTCAGGGAGAGACAGCGAGCTGCACAGTCAAATCACGCCTCTGGAATCAGAAAAGCTCTCAAGACAAAAGTACTTGTGTCTAATTTAAGGTGCCCCAAGCCAGCTTCAGTGGTTGTCGATTTACCTGGGCCTAAGATAGTTTCTGCTGCACACTCTGAGCAATTCTCCCAGACTTGGAGAAGGAATAAATTAACAATTGGGGGAAAAGATAATCTGCCAGGTCCCCTAAGCTGGGAACTAAGGGAAGAAGTGGTTCCTGTCCATGCAAAAACGGTCCACAGACCTTGAATGCATTTTATCCCTGCATGTACCTGTGTGGGAAAATTTCAGGAGCTTAGACGTTTGTTAGCAGACTGCAATGATGTATGTGCCTGAGATCTGACTTCAACTGTTTCAGCTGTGTGGTGGAAAGGCGCATTTTTGCAATTTGAAACCACTCCACCTATTAAATAGAATCCTCACCTACCCGCATCAGGGGCCTGAAGACTTGTGGCTCCACCCACATTACCTAGCCACCCATAACAAGGATTCAAGGGGAAGTGGTGCCTCCCAGTACTTACAACCAAAAGCATTGGGTGCCCATGGTCCTGCTGCAGAACCCACCCACCTGTGTGCTCTAGGGAAGAGGGACACGCTTTCCTCACAGACACTTGGGGAGTGGTTGTCAGCCCCCTGCCTTGTTCAGAGTGTTACCCCCTGCTGCAACCAGATACCTGTACCTACACCAACCACACCTGCCCCTCTAAGACTGTAAGACAGAGCCTGTACCACACACTTGATGACCAACTACCTGGACACCTGAGCTTAACCCATAAAATAAAAGTGAAAGGACTCCTAGGCTCATATACCTGGTAACAGCTCTAGCCATCTGGTGACAGGGCCTTAGAGCTTCATAGGTGAAAATAATCAAATTAGCTCATTCAAGCAGCCTATTTGGGCATATCAAAACAAAACAAAGCAAGAAGCTGGGATATAGTAAACAAACATAAAATAAATTAATACAATAACTTATACATGGCTTGGAGACAAAAGTCAATATTAAATCACATAAAGAAGCAGACATGATCACTTCAACCATCTCCCAAAACAAAGATTCAAAGAATCTTTTGGATGAAGGTGTCCTCCTGGAATTACCAGATGTAGAAGACAAAAGAATAATATACAGAACTCTTCAAGAGATCTAGAAGGATATCAGGCAAAATGCAGAAAAAGCCAAGGAACACACAGATAAAGCAGTTGAGGAAATTAAGAAGGTTATTCAACAGCATGATGAAAAAATTAATAGGCTGCAAAAATCCATAGAGAGAGTGATCAGAAGTTCAGAAGATTAACAATAAAATTTCAGGATGAGAAAACTCAATAGGAAGTGAGAGGAGTAGAATTGGGGAAATGGAAATCAGAATTAGTGATATTGAAGGTAAAAAAAACTTGGCACCAGTAAATTCAAAGAAAAATCAGATAATAGAATTTAAATAAATAAAGAAGCCCTGAGAATCATGTGGGGCTCTATCACGCGAAATAGCCTACGAGTGATTGGAGTACCAGAACAAGGAGGGACAACAGAAAACACAGAGGGAATTGTTGAAGATTTGTTGGAAGAAAATTTACTTGATATCGAGAAAGATGTGAAGATATCTTTCCAAAATGGTCATTGAACCCCATATATTGTAGATCCCAAAAGAAAGTCACCAAGATATTGTAATCAAACTTCTCAAAACCAAAGATAAAGAGAGAATTTTAAGAGCATCTAGGGATAAAAGAAAAGTCACATAAAAGGAGAGTCAATAAGAGTAAGTTTGGACTACTCGGTGGAAACCATGCAGTCAAGAAGGCAATGGAATGACATACATATAAAGCATTAAAGGAAAAAAATTGCCAGCCAAGAATAATATATCCAACAAAACCATATCTCAAATATGAAGGTGAAATTAGGACATTTCCAGGTAAACAGAAATTCAGGGAATTTGTAAAAATCAAAACAAAACTACAAGAAATACTAAAAGGAGTTCTCTGGTTAGAAAATCAGTAATATCAGATATTCACCCAAGACTAGAACACAGGACAGAGTGACCAGATATCAACCCAGACAGGGAAATCACAAATAAAAATCAAGATTGAAAAACACTCAAAACAGGGAAATAGTGATGTCATTATGTAATAGATGAGAACAATAAATAAAGAGGGACTAAAAAATGTAGTCATAGATCTTTCACATGGAGAGGAAGTCAAGGAGATATAAAGAAATAAAAGTTTGGTTTAAACTTAGAAAAATAGGGATAAATATTAAAGTAACCACAGAGCAGACTAACAATCCTACACATCAAAATAAAATACAAGAAAAACATAAAGACTCAGCAAATAAATAAATAAATAAGAGGAAAAGACAATATACAAAGAAAAACTATGCAGCACAAAAAATTAAGTGGAAAAAAGAAACTGCCAACAACACACAAAAAAAAGGCATCAAAATGACAGCACTAAACACATAAAAATACCTATCCATAATTATGCTGAATGTAAATGGGCTAAATGCACCAATAAAGAGACAGAGAGTGCAGAATTGATTAAAAAATCATGATCCGTCTATATGTTGCCTACAAGAGAAACATCTTAGACTTAAAGACACAAACAAACTGAAACTCAAAGGATGGAAAAAATATATCAAGCAAAAAACAGTCAAAAAAGAGCAACAGTGGCAATTCTAATTTCTGACAAGATAGACTTTAAAATTAAATCCACCACAAAGGATGAAGAAGGA
Source organism: Loxodonta africana (assembly GCF_030014295.1). Classification (NCBI taxonomy): domain Eukaryota; kingdom Metazoa; phylum Chordata; class Mammalia; order Proboscidea; family Elephantidae; genus Loxodonta; species Loxodonta africana. Next base: position 111,324,628 of record NC_087369.1, read on the forward strand.
CACTGTATAATGATGAAAGTGACAATATACCAGGATGACATTATGATATTAAATATGCACCCAACAACAGGGCTTCAAGATACATAAAACAAACTCTAACTGCATTGAAAAGAAAGATAGACAGCTCCACAATAATAGGAGCAGAATTCAACACATCACTTTCGATGAAGACCAGAACATCCACAAAGAAACTGAAAAAAGACACAGAAGATCTAAATGCCGCAATCAACCAACTTGACCTCATAGACATATACAGAACACTCCACCCAACAGCTTCCAAGTATAGTTTCTTTTCCAGCACACATGGAACATTCCCTAGAATAGACCACATATTATGTCATAAAACAACCCTTAACAGAATCTAAAACACCAAAATATTACAAAGCATCTCCTCTGACCATAAAGCCATAAAAGTAGAAATCAGTAACAGAAAAAGCAGGGAAAAGAAATAAAACACTTGGAAACTGAAATACACCTTCCTCAAAAACGTCTGGGTTATAAAAGAAATTAAGGACGGAATACAGAAATTTACAGAATCCAAGGAGAACGAAAACACTTCCTATTGGAACCTTTGGGACACAGCTAAAGAAGTGCCCAGAAGTCAATTTATATCAATAAATGCACATATCCAAAAAGAAGAAAGGGCCACAATTAAGGAATTATCCCTACAACTTGAACAAATAGAAAGAGAGCAACAAAAGAAACCCTCAGGCACCAGAAGAAAGCAAATACTAAAAATTAGAGCAGAAGTAAATGAAATAGAACACAGAAAAACAATTGAAAGAATTAACAACACCGAAAGCTGGGTCTTTGAAAAAATTGACAAAATTGATAAACCACTGGCCAAACTGGCAAAAAAAAAAAAAAAGCGGAAGAAGAAGCAAATAGTCAGAATAAGAAATGAGGTAGGCGATATCACAGCAGATCCAACGGGAATTAAAAGAATAATATCAGATTACTATGAACAATTGTACCCTAACAATTTGAAAACCTAGAAGAAATGGGCGAGTTTCTAGAAACACACTGCCTGCCTAAACTAACATAAACAGAGGTAGAACAACTAAATAAACCCATAACAAAAGAAGAGATTGAAAAGGTAATTTAAAAAAACTCCCAACAACAAGAACAAAAAGCCCTGGCCTGGACGGCTTCAATGGAGAATTCTACCAAACTTTCAGAGAATAGTTAACACCACTACTTCTGATGGTCTTTCAAAGCGTAGAAAAGAATGGAATACTCCCAAACTCATTCTATGAAGCCAGAATATCCCTGATACAAAAACCAGGTAGAGACACCACAAAAAAAGAAAACCACAGACCTATATCTCTCATGAACTCAGATGCAAAAATTCTCAACAAAATTTTAGCCAATAGAATTCAACAACATATCAAGAAAATAATTTGCAGTGACCAAGTGGGATTCATACCAGGTATGCAGGGATGGTTCAACATTAGAAAAACAATCAATGCAATCCATCATATAAGTAAAACCAAAGACAAGAACCACATGATCTTATCAATTGATGCAGAAAAGGCGTTTGACTAAGTCCAACATGCACTCATGATAAAAACTCTCAGCAAAATAGGAATAGAAGGAAAATTCCTCAACATAATAAAGGGCATTTATGTTTTTATATAAAGCTAACAGCCAACATCATCCTAAATGGAGAGAGTCTGAAAGCATTCCCCTTGAGAACAGGAACCACACAAGGATGTCCTTTATCACCACTCTTATTTCACATTGTGCTGGAGGTCCTAGCCAGAGCAGTTAGGCTACAAAAAGAAATAAAGGGCATCTAAATTGGTAAGGAAGAAGTACAAGTATCTCTACTTGCAGATGACATGATTTTATACACAGAAAACCTTAAAGAATCCTCAAGAAAACTACTGAAGCTAATAGAAGAGTTTAGCAAAGTACCAGGATACAATATAACCATACAAAAATCAGTTGGATTCCTTTACACCAACAGAGAGAACATCGAAGAGGAAATCACTAAATCAGTACCATTTACAATATTCCCCAAGAAGATAAAATACTTAGGAATAAATCTAACCAGAGATGGAAAAGACCTATACAAAGAAAACTGCAATACAGTACTGCAGGAAACCAAAAAGCACCTACAGAAGTGGAAAAACATACCTTGGTCATGGATAGGAAGACTCAGCATTGTAAAAATGTCTATTCTACCCAAAGTGTTGTACAGATACAATGTAATTCCAATCCAAATTCCAATGACACTTTTTAAGGAGATGGAGAAACAAATCACCAACTACATATGGAGGGGAAAGAGGCCCCAGATATGTAAAGCATTACTGAAAAAGAAGGAGAAACCGGGAGGCCCCACACTGCCTGATTTTAGAACCTGTTATACCACCACAGTAGTCAAAACAGCCTGGTACAACAACAGATACATAGACTAATTGAACAGAATTGAGAATCCAGAGATAAATTCATCCACCTATGAGCAGCTGATATTTTACAAAGGTCCAAAATCCTTTAAATGGGTGAAAGACAGTCTCTTTAACAAATGGTGCTGGCATAACTGGATATCCATCTGCAAAAAATGAAACAAGACGCATACCTCACACCATGCACAACAACTAAATCAAAATGGATCAAAGACTTAAATATAAAATCTAAAATGATATAGATCATGGAAGAAAAAATAGGGACAATGCTAGGATCCCTCATACATGGCATAAGCAGTATACAAAACATTACTAACAATGCACAAACACAAGAAGAGAAACTAGATAACTGGGAGCTCCTAAAAATCAAATAATTATGTTCATCCAAACACTTCACTAAAAGAGTAAAAAGATTACCTACAGATTGGGAAAAAAAGTTTTGGGATATGAATATTCCAATCAGCATCTGATCTCTAAAATCTACATGATGCTGCAAAAACTCAACTGCAAAAAGACAAATAACACAATTAAAAAATGGGCAAAGCATATGAACAGGTGCTTCACCAAAGAAGACATTCAGGTAGCTAACAGATACATGAGGAAATGCTCATGATCATTAGCCATTAGAGAAATGCTCATCAAAACTACCAAGAGATTCCATCTCACTCCAACAAGGCTGGCATTAATCCAAAAAACAGAAAATAATAAATATTGGAGAATTTGTGGAGAGACTGAAACACTTATACACTGCTGGTGAAACTGTAAAATGTACAACCACTTTGGAAATCAATTTGGCACTTCCTTTAAAAGCTAGAAATAGAACTACCATACAATCCAGCAATCCCACTTTTGGAATATATCCTAGAGAAATAAGAGCCTTTACACAAATAGGTATGTGCACATCCATGTTCATTGCAGCAAAAAGATGGAAGCAACCAAGGTGTTCATCAATGGATGAATGGATGGATAAATAAATTATGGTGTAATCACACAGTGGAATACTATGCAATGATAAAGAAAAATGATGAATACATGAAACATTTCATAACAGCGGAATCTGGAAGGCATTATGCTGAGTAAAATTAGTCAGTTGCAAAAGGACAAATATATATGAGACCACTATTTCGGTAACTCAAGAAATAGTTTAAACACAGAAGAAAATATTCTTTGATGGATACGGGGGTGGGGAGGGAGAGGGATATTCATTAATTAGATAGTAGACAACAACTATTTTAGGTGAAGGGAAAGACAGCACACAATATAGGCGAGGTCAGCACAACTGGACTAAACCAAAAGCAAAGAAGTTTCCTGAATACAGTCGAACACTTCGTAGGCCTGAGTAGCAGGGGTGGGGTCTAGGGACTTTGGTTTCAGGGGATATCTGTGTCAATTTGCATTACAAAATGTATTAAAAAAAACATTCTGCATCCCACTTTGGTGAGTGGAGTCTGGGCTCTTAAATGCCAGCAAGTGGTCACCTAAGATGCATCAACTGGTCTCAACCTACCTGAAGCAAAGGAGAATGAACACCAAAGATGCCATGTGAATATAAGCCCAAGAGACAGAAAAGTCCACATAAACCAGCGACTACATCAGCCTGAGTCCAGAAGAACTAGATGGTGCCCAGCTACAACCAATGACTGCCCTGACAGGGAATACAACAGTGAACCCCTGATGTAGCAGGAGAACAGTGGTATGCAGACCTCAAATTATCATAAAAAGACTAGACTTAATAGTCTGAATGAGACTAGAAGGAGCCCGGAGGTCATGGTCCCCAGACCTTCTGTTAGCCCAAGGCTGGAATCATTCCCAAATCCAACTCTTCAGACAGGGATCGGACTGGACTAAAATACGGAAAATGATACTGGTGAGAAGTGAGCTTCTTGGTTCAAATAGATACATGAGACTATGTGGGCAACTCCTGCCTGGAGGAGAGATGAGAAGGCAGAGGCAACAGGTGCTGGCTGAATGGACACGGGGAATACAGGGGTGGAGAGGAGGAGCATACTGTCTCATTAGGGCGGAGAGCAGCTAGGAGTATATAGCAAGGTGTATATAAGTTTTTGTATGAGAGGCTGACTTGATTTGTAAACTTTCAATTAAAGCATGATAAAAAAAAGAGCAAGGAAATAAAAACGAACAAAAAGAAGAGATAGAAATTATAAAAAGAAGCCAAACAGAAATACTTCAACTGAATAGTACAATAACTGAAATAAAAAATTCACTGGAGGGGTTCAACAGTAGAGTTGAGCACGGTGAAGAAAGAATCAGAGAACTTAAGACAGGACAATTGAAATTTTCCAGTCTGAAGAAAAAAAACAGGATGAATAAAAGTTATTGGAACCTAAGAGATAGTAGGAAACTGTCAAGTGGATCAATCTATGCATTATAAGAGTCCCAGAAAGTGAAGAGAAAGGAAAAGCGGCAGAAATTTTGGCTGAAAATACCTTAGATTTGATGGCAGATATGAATCTACACATCCAAGAAGATCAATAGATTTCAAGAAGGATAAATCTGTAGAGATCCACACTGAGACATCATAATAAACTCTAAAAAAGGAAAGATAAAAAGAGAATCTTGAATGTAGTAAGAGAGAAACAATTTGTCACGAAGAATTCTCAAAAAGATAAGCACCAGTTTCTCCTCAGAAACCATGGAGGCCAAGAGGCAGTGAGATGACATATTTAAAGTGTGGAAAGAAAAAGATTGTCAATCAAGAATTTTATATCTGGCAAAACTATCCTTTAAAAATGAGGGTGAAATTAAGTCATTTCCAGATAAAGAAAACCTGAGGGTGTTTGTTAACATAAGACCTGTCCTACATGATATGCTAAAGGGAGTCCTACAGGCTGAAATGAAAGGACACAGGACAGTAACTCAAATCAGTATGAAAAAATAAAGACCTCTGGCAGAGATAATTACATGGACAAATATAAAGGTCAGTTTTATTGCATTTTTGGTTTATAACTCTACATGCTATGTCCTACATAATTTAAAATGAAAACTCATAAGAAAGATTATAAATTTATGTTATTGGGTATACAACATATAAAAATGTAACATGATAAAAAATAAAAGGAAGGAGAGCTGTATAGGAAGAGATTTTTGTATGCTATTAAATTAGTATCAATAGAAAGTAGGTGATTATAAATTTGGGATATCAAGTCAAATCCTTCTGGTAGCCTGAAAGAAAATATCTAAAAATATATACACAAAAAGAAATGAGAAGAGAATTAAAATGTTTCACTACAAAAAATCAACTAAACATAAAATAAGTAGTATTGGAGGAAATAAAGAACAAAAAGGTGTAAGACAGAAAAAAAAAAGCAAAATGGCAGAAGTAACTCCTTGCTTATCATTAATTACTTTAAATACAAATATATTAATCTCTCTAATCAAGATGCAGAGACTGGCAGAATGGGTAAAGGAAACATGATTCAACTATATACTCTCTAACAGAGACCCACTTTAGATCCAAGGACACAAATAGACTGAGAGTGAAAGGATGGAAAAATAATATTCTGTCTTTTCACTCTCAGTCTATTTAAAATAATAGCCAAATAATAATTTAAATAATAACCAAAAGGGAGCCGGGTGGCCAAATTAATATCAGACAAAAAAGCTTTTAAGTCAAAAACTATTACAAGAGACAAAGGAGGCCATTATATACAGATAAAAGGGTCAATTCATCATGAAGATGTAACAATTATAAATATATACGTACTTGAAAACAGAGCCCCAAAATACATAAAGAAAATATTGACAAAATTGATAGGAGAAATAGACAATTCTACAATAATAGTTGAAGATTCAATATACCACTTTCAATAATGGATAGAACATCTAGACAGAAGATCAATAAGGAAATTGAGGACATGAACAACACTACAAACCCAGCTACACCTAACAGACATATATAGAACACTCTGCCCAACAACAGCAGAATACATGTTCCTCTCCAATGTGCATGGATGATTCTTCAGGATAGTCTATATGTTAGGGTGCAGAACAAGGCTCATTAAATTTAAGAATATTGAAATCATATAAAATGTGTTCTCTGATCACATGGAATAATACCAGAAATCAATAACAAAAGAAAAACTGAAAAAATCCACAAATATGAGGCAATTAAACAACGTACTGTTAAACAATCAATGGGTCAAAGACCATAAGGGAAATTAGAATATGCCCAGAAGTGAGTAAAAATAAAGGCACAACCTACCAATATCTATGGGATGCAGTGAAAACAGTTCTTAGAAGGAAAATTACAGTTTTAATCACCTACATTAACACAGCAGGAAGATCTCAAATCAACAACCTAACTTCATACATCAAGGAACCAGAAATAGAGCAAGCTAAGCCCAAAGCTACCAGAAGGAAGGAAATAAATATCAGAGCAGAAATAAATGGAATAGAGAAACAATAGAATCAATAAAACCAGAAGTTGGTTCTTTGAAAAGATCAATGAATGTGATAAACTTTTACCTACACTGACAAATTAAAAAGAGACAAGATACAAATAACAAAAATCAAAAATGGAAGTGGTGACATTAGTACTGATCATACAGAAATAAAAAAGAATTATAAGAAAATAGTAAGTACAATTGTATGCTAATACATTAGATAACCTAGATGGAAGAGACAAATTTATAGGAACACACAAATTACCTAAATCGACTCAAGAAGAAATAGAAAATTTCAACAGACCTACAAGTGAAGAGACTGAATCAGGCAAAAATCCTCAACAAAATACTAGAAAACTGAATCCAACACCATATTTAAAGGATTATACACTATGACCAATGAGTTAATGGAATGAGGAAAAGCAAAAACAAAAAACATGATCATCTCAATTAATGCAGAAAAGGCATTTGACAAAATCAACACCTTTCATGATTGAAAAAAAGAAAGAAAAACACTTAGCAAGCTCGGAACAGAAGAAAAATACCTCAACAGGAGACAGAGTATTTATGAAAAATCCACAGCTAACAGCATACTCAAAGGAGAAAGACTAAAAGCTTTTTCTTTAAGATCCGAAAACAAAGTAGAATGCCTGTTTTGACCACTACTACTCAACATTGGACTGGATATTTTGGCTGAAAATATCCTAGATTTGACAACAGGCATAAATCTACACATCCAAGAAGGTCAACAAACTTCAACTAGGATAAATTCCAAGAGATCTACACATAATAAACTCTAAAACACCAAAGATAAAAGGAGAATCTTTAATAAGGCAAGGATAAATACAAAGAGTGGAAAATATTGTACCTAGCCAGAGCAATTAGGCAAGAAAAAGTGATAAAGCCATCCAGATTGGAAAAAGAAGCACTAAAATTCTCTGTATTCACAGAAGACATGATCCTATATAGAGAGAACCTCGAATATTCTACAAGAGATCTCCTAGAGCAAATAAATTCAGGAGAGATGCATGGCACAAGACTAACTCACAAAGATCATTTATTTCTATACACCAGCAATAAACAATCTGAAAAGAAATTAAGAAAACCATTGCTTTTAGAATAGCATCTAAAGAATTTAAAATACAAGGAATAAATTTAACCAAATAGGTGAAAGACTTGTACACTCAAAATTATAAAACATTTCTGAAAGAAATTAAAGGAGGCCTAAAAAAAAAAATGTTTTTTTTAAATAAATAGAAAGACATCCTATATATAAAGATGTCAAGACTACCCAAAACAATCTGCAGATTCAATGAAATTCCAATCAAAATTCCAACAGAAGTTTTTCCAGAAATGTAAAAGCTGACCGTCAAACTTATGTGGAATTGCAAGGGGCCCTGAATAGCCAAATCAATCTTGAAAAAAAAAAAAAATACAAGTAAGAGGACTCACACCTCCCAATTTCAAAATGTACTATAAAGCTATAGTAATTAAAAAAACAAACAAAAAAAACTCTGCCAATTGATTCTAGACTAGGGTGCCAAGACCATTAAATGGAGAAAAAAACAGATTTTTCAATAAATGGTGCTTAGATAACTAGATTCCCACATGCAGAAAAACAAAATTGGACCCCTACCTCTACCATATAAGAAAATGAACTCAAAATAGATTAACAACCTAAATTTACCAGCTGAAATCATAAAACTCTTAGAAGAAAATGTAAGAGTAAATCTTCAGGACCTTGTAGTTAACAACAATTCTTAGATATGACAGCAAAAGCACTTGTAACAAAAGAAAAATCGATAAATTTGACTTCATCAAAAATTTAAAAATATTTTTTACATAAAAGGACATTATCAAGAAAGTTAAATGACATGCTACAAAATGGAAAGACATTTTGGAAATCGTATATCTGATCGTGTTTTATTACTAGACTATACAAAGTACTCCTACAACTCAACAACAGCAACAAAAAACCCAACCCAAGCCCCCCGCCAAAAAAAAAGGGGGGGGCGGCAAAGGACTTGAATAGACGTTTCTCTAAAGAAGATACATAAATGGCCAATAAGCACATAAAAAGGTGCTCAAGATCATTATTCATTAGGGAAATGCAAATGAAAACCACAGTGAAATACCTCTTCACCCTCTCTAGGACAGCTATTAACAGAAGCAAAAACAAACCAAACAAAAATATAAATGACAAGTGTTGGAGAGAACGTGGAGAAAGGAGAAATTGGAGCATTCGTCCATTGTTAGTGGGAATGTAAAATGGGGCAACTGTTTGTGGAAAACAATTTGATAGTTCTTCAGAAAATTAATCATAAAATTATTGTATGACCCCACAATTCTACTTCTGAGTATATAGAAAGCAGTAATGCAACAGAAACCTATGCACTGATGCTCATTGCAGCCCTACTCACAATAGCCAAAAGGTGGGAACAGCTTCAATGCCTGTCAGCAGATGGGTAAGCAAAACATGGTATACAATACAACAAAGATATGAAGAAAGAGAAATGAAGTTCTGTTACATGCTACAACATGAATGAACCTTAAAAACATGCTGAGCGAAATAAGTCAGTCACAAAAGAGCATATTGTATGATTGCACTTACATGAAACATTTATAACAGACAAATGCACAGACAGAAAGTAGATTACTGGTTACCAGGGGCTGCAGGGAGGGGAGAATGGGGAGTGGTTGCTTAATGGATACAGAGTTTCTGTTTGAAGGGATGAAAAAGTTTTAGAAACAGTGTTAATAGCTGCACAACACTGTGAGTATGATTAATGCCACTTATACACTGGGAAAATGGTAAAAATGGCAAGTTTTGTGTTGTATATATTTTTCCACAATAAAAAAATTAAACACTAGATTGAAATAAGTAACAAAAAAAAAGGGAAGGCAGGTTCAAGTAAGCAAATAATAAATATATTTTTAGAAGCAAGTACAAGTTTCACTTATTTGAAGTAAATATTTTATAGAGGTTTGAACTTAGCAACAATTCAGGAAAGTAGCTGCCTATAATTATAACAAATCATGGAAAAAATGATTTTCAAGCAAAGGTGCATCAGCTTTAGAAGCTTCTTCCAATTTTTGAGGTACACCTGGCTGGTAGCCCATGGTGGACCAGACAAAATGAAGAGTATTGATAAATTCAAGTACCTGTGAGAAATTAGTAGCTGCCTTATTACATGTCTAATCCCATATGTTGGTCAATTTCATGTACACCGGAAATTGAAAAAAGCACAATTAGAATTAAAAGTAGTAGATTTTAATGTTATAAGCCTGTCAAATTAAAAGTGTATTTCATTTCATTTAATGATAATAATGAACTACAACACAACACCTACTATGAACCAAGTATCGTTCCATGAGCTTTACAAGTAATAATTCATTTAATTCTCCAAATAGCCTTATAAGGTAAAAAACAAAAAACAAAAAACGTTGCTCTCGAGTAAGGTAGATACTATTATTATCCTCATTTTACAGATGCAGAAACTGAGGCTCAGAGGTGTTTAATAACTTGGTCTCCCATCTAGTAAGTGGTTGAGCTAAATTTGAAGCACAAATCCAAAGTCCTGGTATGAACCACTACACAACTGTATTTCATTTCAATAACTATTAATTGAGCAAGTACTATATTACAGGCACAATACCAGGCAATAAGACAACAATGATGTACAAAAATAAACAGCATCCCATCCTCATAAACCTTATAGCCTAGGAGACTAGGCAGACATTTAACAAATAACCAAGTGTGAAATTTTAGATTTGACAAGTACTTTTTTTTTTTTTTTTTTTAGGAATGAGAGGTACAGCGTGCTCTGAGAACAGAAGTACTTGGCCTAGTCCGAGAGCTAACAAAAAGATTTCCTCTAGAGCCTCAAATTGAAATTTAAAAGATGAATTTAATTTAACTAGGTGAAGATGGAAAGGAAAATTTCAGATATGAAACAGCATGTGAAAAGGCCTTGACACAGGAAGTAATATGGCACCTTTGAATAACTGAAAGGCTAATTTGGACTCTTGTCAAATGTATAGAGTGTGAGAGGGAAAGTGGTGAGAGACAAGGCTACAGACTTCAGCAAGGGCCAGGCCAAGCCCAGCCTTACAGTCTATATTAAAGATTGTGATCTAGATTTAAAAGCCATAGAATCTACTGAAATGTTATAGCGGAGTTGACCTGATGAGATCTGCATTTTAAACAAATGACTCTGGCAAGTGTCAATTTAGCACAAGTTTCTGGTTATGTACCTGCAATTCTCCATTGCCTATCAAGTTCGATCATGGAGGAATTTTATAAATGAATATCCTGGAATTTAGGAAATAGCAGGAAAGCTTTGAAAAAATCCTTGAGACACAAAAGGCTGTTTTGAACTGGAGAGAGGATGAGGCTGGGGGATGAAGGACAATAAACAGGATCTCGTGAGGATACATACATCATTTTGCAATCAGCAATTAAACATTACATATTCTTCTGAAGCACACATAGAATATGTTCAAAATTTGGTTATTTACCAGGCCACAAAGTGTTTTAGTTTTTTGTGTTGCCTAATAAAGGATCCACTGCATTCTCATTTGGAGGTTTGACTAGGAAGGATCTGCCCTTAAACTTGCTAGAGGCCCTCTGGTTTGATTGAGAGGACCTGGGAAACACATCTCTGATATCCTGAATGTTCTGATATTTTGAGTTTTACAAAAGGTTGCACAGCCACATCTTTGGCCTTTTCTCTAGAGCACACATTTCTGACAGTGGGTCTCTTAATTTTAGCATGATTTAGTACATGGAGAGGCTGAGAATTGTAAAAAATCAAGTCCTGACTCCTCTTTTGTTTAATAGTTATTCGATTTCTCTCTCTCCTCTCACGTTTTACTATAAACAGCAAAAACAAAGTGGTACCTTCAACACTTTGCTTGGAAATAACCTTAGCTTTATAAGAAACTTCATCACTCAAAAGTTTGGCTTTCCATTCCTTCCTTTTATATATAAGAAAGAGATAACCTTCCTTGTCCCCTCCCCCAAAAAGTGGGGAAAATAATTTTCGCTCCCTTGAGAAAATATGGAAAGCACCCTGGGTTCTCACCATGACTTTATGAAATGCAAATGCTTCTTTCCAAAGGCAAGATAAATTCCAATATCTCCAAGCTTTTATAACCTAGAGATATCCCCAAATTCTGTGCTTCATCTTTTTGACATGTAAATACTTCAGAGACAGTGCCCCAGTCTTCCTGGCATCTTGGGGCTTAATCTTCATATCAAGTCAGGACAGGAACTATTTGGCCCTCTTAGGAAGAGATAAGAGAAGTTTAATTATCTTTTTGGAACAAAGAAATTAAGTAGAAAAATGGCTACAGATCTGATTCTCATGGTATATACTGTAACATGTTTCTAGGAGAAATGAAGACAATTCTTCCCTACCTCTATATTTCAATGCCAGGAGGCTAAGGTTTTTAGGAGAAGAATTGAGAAATCCAGATATTTATTTCCCCACAACCACACATATATGGAACTTTGATATATCTCAAAAATCAAAAAATAGGCAAAGGACTTGAATAGACATTTCACCAAAGAAGAAATACGAATGGCCGACAAGCACATGAAAACATGCTCAACGTTATTAGTCATTCCAAAGAAAACCTAACCCATTGCAGTCAAGTCGATTCTGACTCATAGTGACCCTATAGGACAGAGTAGAACTGCCCCATAGAGTTTCCAAGGAGTGCCTGGTGGATTTGAACTGCTGACCTTTTGGTTAGCAGACGTAGCTCTTAACCACTATGCCACCAGGGTTTTGGAAATGCGAATTAAAACCACAGTGAGATATCACTTCAAACCCATGAAGAGAGCTGTGATCAAAAACACAGAAAACAACAAGTATTGGGGAGGATGTGGAGAAATTGGAACCCTTATTCCCTGCTGGTGGGGTTGTAAAATGTTATACAGCCACTGTGGAAAACACTTTGGTGGTACCTCAAAGAATTAAACATAGAATCGCCATATAATCCAGAAATTCCACTCTTGGGTATACATTCTAAAGAACTGAAAGCAGTAGGTAGAAACAACCTAAATGGCCATCAATAGATGAATTGGTAAACAAAATGTAGTATACACATACAATGGAATATTAATCAGCCAAGAGAAAAGAAGTCCTGACACATGAATGAACCAAGAAAGCATTATGTTGAGTGAAATAAGTCAGTCACAGAAGGACAATATTGTTATATCTCACTTATATGAAATATCTAGAGTAGGCAAATCTATAGAGACCAAAGTTTATTAGTGATTACCAGGGGCAGGGGGGAGGGAGGGAGAAAGGGGGAGTCATTGTTTAGAAAGCACTGATCTTGTGATGGAAAATTTGGGAAATGGATAATGGTGATGCTTGCACATGATGAAGGTAATAAAAGTCACTGAATTGTACATGCAAAAATGTTGAAATGCCAAATGTTTTGTATAGATATACGTACCATAATACAAAAAGTAGCATACTAGATAAATAAGGAATGAAAGGATTATTCAATAAATGGAAGTGGAAAAAAAAGGGTATTTATAAAGAAGGAATGAAATTGGATTTCTACCTCACACTATTCAAAAATTAACTTTAGATGATGAATCAAAACTTAAATGTCAAAAATGAAACTTTAAAACCTTTAATGGAAAATACAGATAAATTTCTTCCTGTTCTTAGGGTAGAGAAGGACTTCTTAAACAAAACAGAAAGATGCTATTTTTTTTTAAAAGGTGCTAAAGTTGACTATACTAAAATTAAGAACATCTGTCCATCAAGCAATGCCTTTAGGAAAGTGAAAACAACCACAGACCAGGGAAAATACATATATACACAACACATACGGCCAGCAAAGAATTGGTATTTGTCTTAGTCTCCTAAGGCTGCCATGACGAAGTACCAAAAACAGGGTGGCCTATAAGAACAGAAATGTATTGTCTCACAGTACTGCAGGCTAGAAGTCCAAATCAGGATATTTCCCATGTTTATTCCTTCTGAGGGCTCTGAGAGAGAAATGATTTCATGATAATCTCCCAGCTTCTGGCATTCTCTGTCTTGTAGCTGTGTCTGCCTCTGTAGTCATATGGCTATTCTTCCTTTGTCTAACTTTCCATGTCTGGTCTCCCCTCAGCTTTTTTTTTAAAACATTTTTTTTTATCATTTTATTTATGTTAAGATTTTTGTGATTATCTGGCATGTTATGAGGCAGGCCTACAAAAAAGACAGTCACAAGTGGTCATGGCTGATTGGGTTGTGGGTGGAAGAGTGGTTTGGAGTACCACAGAAGTATGAGTGTTCCTACTAGTGAAACCAGGAGAAATATCAAGCATTTAGCATATATTTGGTCTATGTAATTGAAGATCCTTTGAGTCATTTTCCTTTCTTGAGTCTCTAATGGCCTGTGTCCACCTCATTGTTGTTGTTGTTAGTTGCCATCAAGTCAGGTCCAACTCATGGAGACCTTATACATAACAAAATGAAACTTTGCTAGGTTCTATGCTATCTTTAAGATCATTGGGATATTTGATTCCATTGTTGTGGCTATTGTGTCAGTCCATCCCATTGAGGCTTTCCTTCATTTTTGCTGACCGTCTATTTTACCAAATATGATTGTGATGGTTAAGGTTGTGTGTCAACTTGGTTGGGCCATGATTCTCAGTGGTTTGGCAGTTATGTAATGATGCAATCACTTCCATTATGAGATCTGCTATGAGCAGCCAATCAGTTGAAAGGGAGTTTCCTTGGAGATGTGGCCTGCATTCAATATACACAGACTTTCTGTCAAAACTCACCGGCTTTTTCTCTGCTGTGGATCCTGCTCATCATCATCTGATCTCCAGTTCTTGGAACTTGAGCCAGCACCTACTGTCATACCTGTTGATCTTGCATTCATCAACCTCCACAGCCCATTAAGCAGCATCCAGCCATCTGACCAGCTGATCTTGGGTTCTTCAGCTCCCACAGTTATGTAAGTAAGGAGAAGCCTCTAGCCTGACACCAGACACACAGAATTTGGACTTCCAGGTGCTACAACCACATGAGCCATTTCCTTGATATAAGTCTCTCTCTGTCTCTGTCTCTGTTTTTGTCTCTGTCTCTCTCTATATGTACACCCTACACTGGTTTTGCTTCTCTAGTGGACCTAGCGTAAGACATTTGGTAATGAGAGTGGTTCTAGGAAACAAAATTGTAAGGATGAGTTTTTCTAAATCGGTTCTCAAGTCTTGTTAGTCTTAAAAATGTTGATGACTCTGCTTCCAGTAGTAAAGAGTGCACTGCTAATCCATGGCATGAGGTGGCAATAGAAATATGCAAAATATCACCAAGAGAACTAGTAGTGGTGAGAGGTAAGGCTCTGGATGGTCTCATGTTTGATTCTTTTCTACAATTTTGTCATAATGAGAAGTATAAGGAAGCTGGCTGGTTGGTCCTATTTTCACTAGACAAAGTGGTGAAAGAAAGAGATGAGCTCAGGGCTTCAGAGTTACAGTTCAAGCACTGCATAAAAGACCTCAAATTTGCCATTTGTGCCCTGAAATAAAGCCTTGTTTCTTGTAGTAACAGAGTTGATATTTACGAAAACCAAATCCAGAGTCTTATCTTAAGAGTGGCTGAATTACAACACTAACTGAATTCTCAACCTTGAATTGTATGTGAAATTAAAGTGAGGGCATTCATTGCAAAGAAATGGGATCCTGATACTTAGAATGCAAACATATGGGCAGCTAATCAGGAAGCTGGGGACACTGAGCCCCTAAATTCTGTTGAATCTCTTCTGCAAAAAAACCATTAGAACCTCCACCCCCACCTAATAAGATTAACCCAGCTGTGTATGAAGAGACTTTGTCTGAGATATTGCCTGGAGTGGCATTTGAGTCATTGCCTAGGAAGACATCTGAATCATTGCCTGGGGCATTGTCTGAGGCAGATGCCTTACAAGACATTGCTGAATATTCACAGGATCCACCCCCACCACCTATTTTTGCTTTAAGTTCCAGGAAATCCCAGAAGGTGAAGTACAAAATGCAGCCCAGGCGGAGATACGATATACTCCAAAAGAACTGATAGAATTTTCTAATATGTACAAACAGAAACTTGGGGAATATGTATGGGAATGGCTATTAAGGGTGTGGGATAATGGTGCAAGGAACATAAAGATGGATCAGTCTGAGTTTATTGATATGAGCCCACTAAGCAGATTCTTCATCCAATGTTTCAGCTTAAGAGGTTAGGAAAGGATCAAACAGTTTATTTGGTTAGTTTACTGAAGCATGGATTATATGGTGGCCTACACTAAATCAAGTTGAAATACCAGACGTGCCTTGGTATACTGTAGAAGATAGCATCCAAAGTCTTAGGGAAATTTGCATGTTAGAGTGGATTTATCAGGTTAGACCCACAGAACCAAACATGGAGTGCCTAGAGGACACATCTTTTACCACA
This sequence comes from Loxodonta africana, assembly GCF_030014295.1. Lineage (NCBI taxonomy): Eukaryota > Metazoa > Chordata > Mammalia > Proboscidea > Elephantidae > Loxodonta > Loxodonta africana. Next base: position 111,340,891 of record NC_087369.1, read on the forward strand.
ACAGTGAGGAACAAATTTGCAAACGGATCCCCAGCATCCTTGAAGACTGCTGTGATTGCTATTTTATGTAAGTCATATTTGACAGTGAGAGCTCCCCTAACTGAATTAAGACATTTACCTACAATGGAGCTGATTGAACTCATGGTGGTAAGGGCCAAGTGGCAGGACTCAATGGACCAAGACAAGGTGGGCATGGTTACCTTAATGGACAGCAGAGTCAAAGCAGTAGTCAGAATAGTCTGTCTCATATGGAATTATGGCATTGGTTACTTAGTCAAGGAGTTAAATAGATGGGAAGTCTACGAAATATTTACTTGATGTGTACAAGCGAATAAATTCTAGGTGAAGTGAACAGTAGTCTAACTCAAATAAGCAGAGTAGAGTCATGGCCCCTCAATAAATTCCCAGACTTGAGGGAGTTTAAAGACCTACAACACCTTGAATGAAGGGGGAGGCCAGGTCCTCTTGAGAAAGGACCTCACTGTACAGCCAAAAATTTATGCTATTAATCTTTCTTTTAGCCTTCCCCAAGGGGATCTATGGCCTTTCATAAGAATGACTGTTCACTGGGAAAAAGGAAATACTCAGACATTTGGGGGATTACTGGATACAGGACTTGAACTAACATTAATTTCAGGACACCCAAAACGTCACTCTGGCCCACGATTCAGAGTGGAGGGGCATACGGAGGTCAGGTTATTAATGTTGTCTTAGCTCAGTTTCACCTCACAGTGGGCCCAGTGGGTCTCTGAACCCATCCTGTAGAGATTTTCCAAGTTCCAGAATGCTTAGTTCAAATAGATAAACTCAGCCAGTGGAAGAACCCCCACACTGGATCCCAGACAAGTGGAGTAAGGGCTATTATGGTAGAAAAAGTCAAGTGGACGCTATTAGAACTAACCCCTACTTAGGAAAATAGTAAACCAAAAGCAGTGTCACATTTCTGGAGGGATAGCAGAGATCACTGCCATCATCGAGGACTTTAAGCATGCAGAGGTGGTGATTCCCACCACGCCCACATTCAATTCATCTTTTTTTGGCATGTGCAAAAAAAAGTTCGATCTTGGAAATGACAGTGGATCATCGTAAACTTAACCACGTGGTAACTCCAATTGCAGCTGCTGTTCCAGATGTGGTTTCCATTGCTTGAGCAAATTACTACATCTCATGGTACCTGGTATGCAGCTATTGTTGTGGGCAATGTCTTTTTCTCCATACCTGTTTTGAAGGACAACCAGAAGCGGTTTACTGTCAGCTGTCAAGGCCAGAAATAAACCTTCACTCTCCTATCTCAGGGGTATATCAGCTCTCCAGCCCTAAGTCATAATTTAGTCCACAGGTACCTTGATCGCCTTTTCCCTTCCACAAGACATCACACTGGTCTATTACATTGATGACATTATGCTGATTGCAGAAACAAGGACTGTAATTGTTATGAATATATCTTTTTTGTACGTGTGCATCAAATATTTTTGTTTTCTTCATTTATAAAATATAAGATATAAACAGGGTTGGTGCGTTTTTGGTTGTACGCATGTCAGCTGCATCATGTTAGGTGCAAGTATGACTTTATAAATGTCTTTATATAAAGATTGTTTAAGATGTGCACAGGTGTCAAGTTGACGAGGGTTGGACCGTGATGGTAAGGTTGTGGGTCAGCCCGGCTGAGCCAAGATTCTTAGTGGTTTGGCAGTTATAATGTAGTTTGGCAGTTATGTAATGATGTAATCACCTCCATGATGAGATCCAATCAGTTGAAGGAGAATTTCCTCGGGGATGTGACCTGCTTTCAATATATATGGGCTTTCTGGTAAAACTTGCTGCTTTTGCTATGCTCTGATTCCTGCATTCAGGTCATCATCTGATCTCTAGTTCTTGGGGCTTAAGCCTTCAGCCTGCAGATCTTGGATTTGCCAGCCTCCGCAGCCTGTAAGCCACCAGCCTGCCGTCTGACCTGTCAATTTTGGGTTCATCTGCCCCTGCAGTTATGTGAGTAAGGAGAAGCCTCCAGCCTGATACTTGACACACAGAACTGGGACTTTCTAGATTCTACAAAGGTGTGAGCCTTTTCCTTGATATAAGTCTTTCTCTCTCTCTCTCTGTATCTATCTATACACTTCATTGGTTTTGCTTCTGTAGAGAACCCACCCTAGGACAATGATGTTCTTTTTTAGTGATTGGCCTTTCCTGATGATGTGTCCAAAATAAGTGAGTGAAAGTTTCACCATCCCTGTTCCTAAGGAGCATTTTGGCTGTATTCCTTCTAAGGCTGATTTGTTCATTCTTTTGGCAGTCCACAGGATATTAAATATTCTTCACCAACACCACAATTCAAATACATCAATCCACTTTGTTACTCTGTCTGATTTGGGCCTTTGCTGAACCATATGTGACATAGCATGGTGAGCCAGTGTCAACGGTAATGACTAAAGGGACTGGATCTAACAAAATCTTTAACATTTTTTTTCAGCAATCTCCGATTATGTTTATTTGTTTGTTTCCATGTATAGGTTACAAAAAGATTCATACATTTTCCAAATGGCTACTTGGTTGTTAGGAGTTTGCATCAAACCCCAACAGGCTTTTTTTTTTTTTTTAATAATATATTATATATTTTTTTTAGATTGTGCTTTAGGTGAAAGTTTACAGAGCAAATTAGTTTCTCATTCAAAATTTTATACACAAATTGTTTTGTGATACTGGTTGCAATTTCCACAATGTGTCAATACTCACCTTTTCCACCCCAGGTTCCTTGTGTCCATTAATCCAGTTTTCCTGTCCTTTCCTGCCTTCTTGTCTTTGTATTTGGGCAGCTGTTGCCCATTTGTTCTTGTATACTTGATTGAATGAAGAAGCACATTCTCCATGTGTGTTACTGTTTATTTTATAAGCTTGTCTAAACTTTGGTTGAAAAGAGGACTTCAAGAGTGGCTTCATCTCTGGATTAGCAGGACATCTGGGAGCTATAGTCTCGGTGGTTCCTTCACTTTCTTTCACACCAGTAATTCTGGTATTTTTTTGTGTATTTGAATTTTGTTTGACATTTTTCTTCCACTCTGTCCAGGACCCTCTATTTTGATCCCTGTCAGAGTGGTTGGTAGTGGTAGCTGGGCATCATCTGGTTCTCCTGTGGTTCATGTGGTCCATTAATCCTTTGGACTTATATTACCCTTGAGTTTTTGGTTTTCTTTATTCTCCTTTGCTCCGAACATGATGGGACCAATAGATGTGTCTTAGATGGCCCCTTGTAAGTTTTTCAAGATCCCAAATTCTACTCACCAAAGTAGGATGTAGAACATTTTCTTTATGACCTATGTTATGCCCATTGGCCTAGATGTCCCCTGAAACCATGGTTCCCAGCCCTCAGCCCCAGTAAACAAGTCCTTCAAAGTGTCTGGATGTGTCTAGGAAGCTTCTGTGACTTTGCCTTGGTCAAGTTGTGCTGATTTCCCCTATATTGTGTGTTGTCTTGCCCTTCACTCGAGTTAACTCTTATCTACTATCTAGATAGTGATTTCCCCTCCTGCCCCTCCTCTGCCTTGTAACCATCAAAATTTTTTTTTCGTGTGTGTAAATATTTTCTTGAGATTTCATAATAGTGGCCTCATATAATATTTGTCCTTTTGTGATTGACTTATTTCACTCAACATAGTGCCCTTCAGATTCATCTATGTTGTAAAATATTTTGCGGATTCATTATTATTCTTTGTCTTTGTGTAGTATTCCACATGCGTGTATGTACCATAGTTTGTTTATCCATTCATTTCTTGATGGGCATCTAGGTTGTTTCCATCTTTTTGCTATTGTGAATAATGCTGCAATGAACATGGGTGTGTATATATCTGTTCATGTGATGGCTCTTATTTCTCTAAGGTGTATACCTCCATTGCCATTGAGTTGACTACAACTCATAGCAATCCTATAGGATAGGGAGAACTACCCCACAGGGTTTCCAAGGTTGTGCTCTTTGCAGAAGCAGACTTCTACCTGTTTCTTCCCAGGGACAGCTGGTAGGCTCAAACTGCCAAACTTTGGTAAGCAGTCAAGTACTTTAACCATTGTGCCACCAGGGCTCCTAGGAATGAGATTGCTGGATAGTATGGTATTTTTTTTTTTTTTGGAATGACATCAGGGACATCATCCATGAAGAAAGCAAGAGGTAATTGAAAAGACACGAAAGAATGAAATGACCAAGATGGATGTCAGAGGAGACTCTGAAACTTGCTCTAGAACATTGAGAAGCTAAAGCAAAAGGAAGAATTGATGAAGTAAAAGAACTGAACAGAAGACTTCAAAGAGCAACTCAAGAAGACAAAGTAAAGTATTATAATGACATGTGCAAAGAGCTGGAGATGGAGATGGAAAACCAAAAGGGAAGAGCACGCTCGGTGTTTCTCAAGCTGCAAAAACTGAAGAAAAAATTCAAGCCTCGAGTTGCAATAGTGAAGGATTCTACGTGGAAAATATTAAACGATGCAGGAAGGATCAAAAGAAGATAGAAGGAATACACAGAGTCATTATACCAAAAAGAATTAGTCGATGTTCAACCATTTCAAGAGGTGGCATATGACCAGGAACCGATGGTACTGAAGGAAGAAGCCCAAGCTGCTCTGAAGGCATAGGCGAAAAACAAGGCTCCAGGAATTGATGGAATATCAATTGAGATGTTTCAACAAACAGATGCAGCGCTGGAGGTGCTCACTCGTCTATGCCAAGAAATATGGAAGACAGCTTCCTGGCCAATTGACAGGAAGAGATCCAAATTTATGCCTATTCCCAAGAAAGGTGATCCACCGAATGTGGAAATTATAGAACAATATCATTAATATCACATGCAAGCAAAATTTTGCTGAAGATCATTCAAAAATGGCTGCAGCAGTATATCGACAGGGAACTGCCAGAAATTCAGGGTGGATTCAGAAGAGGATGTGGAACTAGGGATATCATTCCTGATGTCAGATGGATCCTGGCTGAAAGCAGAGAATACCAGAAGGATGTTTACCTGTGTTTTATTGACCATGCAAAGGCATTCGACTCTGTGGATCATAAAAAATTATGGATAACATTGCGAAGAATGGGAATTCCAAAACACTTAATTGTGCTCGTGAGGAACCTTTACATAGATCAAGAGACAGTTGTTCGGACAGAACAAAGGGATACTGATTGGTTTAAAGTCAGGAAAGGTGTGTGTCAGGGTTGTATTCTTTTACCATACCTATTTAATCTGTATGCTGAGCAAATAATACGAGAAGCTGGACTATATGTAGAAGAACGGGGCACCAGGATTGGAGGAAAACTCATTAACAACTTGCATTATGCAGATAACACAACCTTGCTTGCTGAAAGTGAAGAGGACTTGAAGCACTTACTAATGCAGATCAAAGACCACAGCCTGCAGCAGGGATTACACCTCAGCATAAAGAAAACAAAAATCCTCACAACTGGACCAATGAGCAACATCATGATAAACGGAGAAAAGATTGAAGTTGTCAAGGATTTCATTTTACTTGGATCCACAATCAACAGCCATGGAAGCAGCAGTCAAGAAATCAAAAGATGCATTGCATTGGGCAAATCTGCTGCAAAGGACCTCTTTAAAGTGTTGGAAAGCAAAGGTGTCACCTTGAAGTCTAAGATGCGCCTAACCCAAGGCATGGTATTTTCAATCGCATCATATGCATGTGAAAGCTGGACAATGAATAAGGAAGACCGAAGAAGAATTGACACCTTTGAAGTCTGGTGTTGGCGAAGAATATTGAATATACCATGGACTGCCAAAAGAACGAACAAATCTGTCTTGGAAGAAGTACAACCAGAATGCTCCTTGGAGGCAAGGATGGAGAGACTGCATCTTACATACTTTGGACATTTTGTCAGGAGGGATCAGTCCCTGGAGAAGGACATCATGCTTGGCAGAGTACAGGGTCAGCGGAAAAGAGGAAGACCCTCAACGAGGTGGATTGACACAGTGGCTACAACAATGAGCTCAGGCATAACAACCATTTTAAGGATGGCTCAGGACCAGGCGGTGTTTCATTCTGTTGTGCATAGGGTCACTATGAGTCGGAACCAGCTGGACGGCACCTAAGAACAACAACAACATGGTATTTTTATTTCTAGCTTTTTAAGGAGGTTCCTTATAGTTTTCTATAGTGGTTGTACCACTTTAGATTCTCACCAGCAGTGCATAAGAAAGAGTTCCAACCTCCCCACAACCTCTCCAGTATTTGTTATTTTCACTCTCTCTCGCTCTGTTTAATTATTTCCAAGCAATGTCAGGGTGAGATGATATCTCAGTGTAGTTTTGATTTGAATTTCTCTAATGGCTAATGATCTCAAGCATTTCCTCATGTGTCTGTTAGCTGCCTGGATTTCTTTCATCTTCAGTGAAGTGTCTGTCCGTCTCTTTTGCCCAACTTTTTTTTTTTTGGTTGTCTTCTTGGTGTTGAGGTATCGTAGTATCTTATACATGTTAGAGATTAGACCCTTGTCAGATATGTCGTAGCCAAAATTATTTTTCCCAGTCTGTAGGTTCTCTTTTTATTCTTTTGATGAAATCTTTTGATGAGCATAAGTGATTAAATTTCAGGAGCTCCCAGTTATTTAGTTTATCTTCTAGCATTTGTGCTTTGTTAGTTACGATTTGCATTCTATTTATGTCACATATTTGGGCCCCTAGCATTGTCCTGGAGACCTGGTGCCATAGTGGTTAAGAGCTTGGCTTCTATACAAAAGGCTGGCAGTTCAAATCCACAAACTGCTCCCAGGATACCCTGGACTCAGTTCGACTCTGTCCTATAGGGTCGCTATGAGTTGGAACCAACTCGATGGCACCTAACACACACAGCATTATCTCTATTTTTTTCCCATGATCTTTATATTTTTAGGTTTTCTATTTACATCATTAATTCATTTTGAATTAGTTTTTGTGTATGGTGTGAGGTATGGATCTTGTTTAATTTTTTACAGATGAACATCCTGTTTTAGCAGCACCATTTGGCAAAGAGACTGTCTTTTCCACATTTAATGGACTCTGGGCTTTTGTCAAACATCAGCTGACCATAGGTGGATGGATTTACACCTGGTTTCTCAATTCTGTTCCATTGGTCTATGTGTCTGTCATTGTTCCAGTACCAGGCAGTTTTGACTACCATGGCTGTATAGTAGGTTCTGAGATCAGGTAGTGTGAGGCCTCTTACTTTGTTCTTCTTCAAAAAAGCTTTGCTTATCTGAGGCCTCTTTCTTTTCATATAAATTTGGTGATTAGTTTTTCCACCTCTTTAAAGAATACTGTTGGAATTTGTATTGAGATTGCATTATATCTGTAGATCGTTTTGGGTAGAATTGCCATTTTCACAATTTTGAGTCTTCCTATTCATGAGCAGTGTATATTTTTCCATTTATGTAGGTCTCTTTTAGTTTCTTGCAGTAGTGCTTTGTAGTTTTCTTTGTATAGGTGTTTTATGTTCCTGGTTAGTTTTATTCCTAAGTATTTTTTTTTTAGGGGTTATTATAAGAGGTATTGTTTTCTTGATTTCTCTTTCAAAGTTCTCTCTGCTGGTTTGTAGGAGTCAAACTTGTATCCTGCTACTCTGCTGAATGTTTCTATTAGTTCTAGTAGTTTTCTTGCGGAATCTTTGGGGTTCTCTACGTATAGGATCTTATCGTCTGCAAAGAGAGATAGTTTTACTTCTTCCGTTCCAATTTGGATGCCCTTTATTTTTCTTGCCTTATTTTTTTTTATTACTCTAGCTAGGATTTCCTACAACATATTAGGTGTTTTTTTTTACCAGGTGGGAGTGGTTATAAAGCGCATCCTTGTATCGTTACTATTCTCAGAGGGAATGCGTTCAGCCTCTCTCCATTGAGAATGATGTTAGTTGTCGGTTTTGTATTCTGACTCATAGCAACCCTATAGGACAGAGTAGAACTGCTCCATAGGGTTTCCAAGGACAGCCTAGTCAATTCCAACTGCTGACCTTTTGGTTAGTAGACGAACTCTTAACCAGTATACCACCAGGGTTTCTGTTGGTTTTGTATAGTTGCCCTTTATCATGTTGGGGAATTTACCTTCAATTCCTTTTTTGCTGAGAGTTTTTTTTTTTTTTAATCAAAAATGGATGTTGGACTTTGTCAAATGCTTTTTCTGTGTCAATTGAGATGATCATGGTATTCTTTTCTTTTGTTCAAATTTTTTGGTGGATTACATTGATTGATTTTCTAATGTTGAACCATCCTTGCATACCTGGTATGAATCTCACTTGGTTGTGTTGTATTATTTTATTAATATGATGCTGAATTCTATTGGCTAGAATTTTGTTGAAAATTTTTCATCTGTATTCATGAGATATGTTGTCTGTAACTTTCCTTTTTGTGGGTCTTTGCCAGAGTTTGGTATCAAGGTTATGCTGGCTGCATAGAATGAATCCGGGAGTATTCTTCCTTTTCTATGCTCTAAAATAGTTTGCGTAATGCTTGTGTGAGCTCTTCCCTGAATATTTGGTAGAATTCTGCACTAAAGCCATCTAGGCCAGAGCTTTTCTGTTGGGAGTTTTTTTTTTTTTTTTTTTTAGTTACCTCTTCAATCTCTTCTCTTGTTATGGGTCTGTTCAGATTTTCTATCTCAGTTTGTGTTAGTTTAGGTAGGTAGTGTGTTTCTAGAAATTTGTCCATTTCCTCTAGGTTCTCAAATTTGTTAGAGTACATTTTTTTGTAGTATTCCATTATGATTCTTTTATTTCAGTTGGGTCTGTTTTAATGTCCCCCATCTCGTTTCTTATTTGGGTTATTTGCTTTCTTTCTAGTTTTTCTTTTGTCAATTTGGCCAATGGTTTTTTGATTTTGTTGATCTTTTCAAAGAGCCAACTTTCATCTTGATTGTTTTTTGTATTGGTTTTTTGGTCTATATTTCATTTTTTTCTGCTCTAATCTTTAATATTTCCTTTGTTCTAGTGCCTACTGGCTTCTTTTCAGTTCTCTTTCTACTTGTTCCAGTTGTAAGGCTAATTTTTTGCTTTGGGCCCATTCTTCTTTTTTGATGTGTGCATTTATTATTATAAATTGACCTCTGAGCACTGCCTTTGCTGTGTCCCAAAGGTTTTTGTATGATGTGTTTTCATTCCCATTTGATTCTAGTAATTTTATTTTATTCAGTATTTGATTTCTTCTATTAAAAAAAAAAAGTTGTTTTTAAGGAAGGTGTTATTCAGTTTCCATATATTTAATTTTTTCCCTTGCTGTTCTTGTTATTGATTTTTATTTTTGTGGTGTTGTGATCAGAGAGTGCCTTTTATTATTTTGATGTTTTGGATTTTATTGAGGGTTGCTTTGTGGCCTAAAATGTGGTCTATTCTGGAGAATGTTCCATGTGCATTAAAAAAGAATGCATACTTTACTGCTTTTGAGGGGAGTGTTCTATATAAGTCTATGAGGTCCAGTTGGTTGATTTTGACCTTTAGATGTTCTGTATCTTTGTTAAGTTTCTTTCTAGACATCCCATTCTTTATTGAGAGTGGTGTGCCGAATTCTCCTACTATCATTGTGGAACTGTCTATTTCTCTTTTCAGTGCAGAGTTTGTTTTATGTATTTTGGTGCCCTGTTGGTAGGTGCATAGATTTTTATTAAGGTTATGCCTTCTTGGCGGATTGTCCCTTTAACCCTTATGTAATGTCTTTCCTTATCTTTTGTGGCTGATTTTGCCTTAAAGTCTTTTTTATCTGAGGTTAGTATTGCCACTCTTGTCCTTTTATGGTTACTGTTCACTTGATATATTATTTCCATTCCTTGATTTTTAATATATTTATGTCTTTATGTCTAAGGTGTGCCACTTGTAGACAGCATATTGATGGGTCATGCATTTTTATCCATTCTACCACTTTCTGTCTATTTACTGGTGCATTTAAACCATTTTTATTCAGTGTGATTATTGATAGGTATGAGTTTATTGTTGTCATATTGTTGTTCTTTTTTTGTGGTGCTGACATTTTTGTTGTTCATCTTACTCTCATGTGCTAAGTTCCTTTCCTTTGTTGATTTTTGTTTCTTTTGTTATTGTAGATTTTGTGTTCATTGAGTATGTTTCTCTTCTTTTTTAATTCAGATGAGTAGGTTTGTTAACTTTGTTGTGGTTTCCTTGAAATTTACCCTTTTCTTCCTAAGTTTAGACCAGTCTTTTATTATTTGATATCACCTTGACTTCCTCTCCATTTGAAGGTGCTATACCTGCACAGTTTATTCCACCTTTTATTGTTTTAACATTGTAATGGATTGACTTGTGGCCCCAAATATATGGGTCAACTTGTCTAGGACTTGATTCCCTGCATTGTGTGATTGTCCACCAGTTTGTCATCTGATGTGATTTTCCTATGTGTTGTAATCCTGCTTCTATGATGTTAATGAGGCAGTATTAGAGGCAGTTATGTTAATGAGGCAGAATCAAACTATAAGATTAGGTTGTGTCTTAAGTCAATCTCTTTTGAGATATAAAAGAGAGAAGACAGCAAATAGATATGGGGACCTCCTATCACAAAGAATGCAGATTCAGGAAGTGAGAGTGTCCTTTGAAACTGAAACCCTGGTGCTGAGAAACTCCTAGGACAGGGGAAGTATGATGACAAGGACCTTTCCTCAGAGCAACAGAGAAAGCTTTTCCCTGGAGCCAGCACTGTGAATTTGGACTTCTAAACTTCTCAAGTGTGAAGAAAAAAATTTCTTTTTGTTAAAGCCATCCACTTGTGGTATTTCTATAATAGCAGCACTAGTTTTTTTTTTTTTTTTTTAGATAACTAAGATAGATGTCATCATTTACAGATTGACATCTCTGTTTCCCTGTTTTAAGTCTTTTAGCTTTGTTTTATTATTGAGAGTTCTTTACCTAGGTTGGTATCTGGCTGATGCTGTCCTATGTCCTAGGCTCCAGTTATTGTCTGATGTTGTTGGTTCTCTAACCAAAGGACTCCCTTTAATATTTCTTGTAACTTTGGTTTGGTTTTTGCAAATTCCCCTAATTTCTGTTTATCTGGAAATGTTCTAATTTCACCAGCCTATTCGAGAGAGATTTTTGCAGGATGTATTATTCCTGGTTTGCAGGTTTTTTTTTTTCTTTCAAGGTTTTATATATGTCATCCCATTGCCTTCCTGCCTACATAGTTTCTGTCAAGCAATCAAAGTTTTTCTGATTGTTTCCCTTTGTAAGTGACTTCTTTTTTCTCAAGCTGCTCTCAGGATTCTTCATCTTTAGTTTTGGCAAGTGTGATTATAATATGTCTTGGTGACTCTCTTTTGGGGTCTGTTCTATATGGGCTTCATGGAGCTTTTTGGAGGGCCAGCTTTTTGTCTTTCATGATATTTGGGAAGTTTTCTGTCAGCAAATTTTCAACAAATCTTCTCTGTGTTTTCAATTTTCTCCCCCTGTTCTGGAACTCCAATCACACGCAGATTTTTACTTTTGATTGTGTCCCACATAATTCTTAGGTTTTCTTCATTCTTGTCTCTAATTTTCCTCAAACAAAATGGTGCCCATGGATTTGTCTTCAAACTCACTGATTCTGTCTTCCATTGTTTCAAATTTGCTCCTAAAACCTTCTATTGAGTTGTCCAATTCTGAAATTTCGTTTTGTCTTTTGGGTTTCTAGTTGCTGTTTTTATATGATTTTTAATTGTTTATTTTGATGTTTTGTTTCTGTATTATTTTCCTGACTTCTTCAATTGCTTTGTCTGTTTTTTCCTTGATTTTGGTTATTTTCCTTGGGTTTTGTTTGTGTTTTCCATGATTTTGTTTATTTTTTCCTTGGTTTTGTCTGTGTTTTTCTTTTACCTCTTTCTTAATCTCTTGTAGAGCCCTAAACAGTAGTCTTTTGAATGCCATATGAGGTAGTTCCACTGTCTTTTCTTCTATCAGAAGGTCATCTGATAGTTTATTTTGGTCACTTGCTGGAGCCACCTTGTCCTGCTTTTTATGTTTTGATATTTTCTGATGTCTCCGAGATATTTAGGTATTATTTTCTTTGTTTATTGACTGTATGTTTGTTTGTTTGTTCCTGCTCTTTTGTTTTGTTTTGTTGTGTCAAGGTGTATGGGCCAGGTGTGTTTTGCTACTTGCTCATCTGAGGGCATTATAGTTCTTACCACCTTGTCTGGGTGGGCAGGGCAGGGCAGGGCAGTAGTAGGCAGAGTGAGCCCACTTTGCTGTACTCTGGTTTGGTGAGATGGCTGAAGGTGGACTGGTCGGGTGCTATCTGACTCCTGATGTTGGTCCAGTAGTGTTGGAGTGTTCACAGGCCACTTGCTAGACAGAGGTGTCATAAAAGGAATGGTACAAGCTCTCTTCCCATTGTTCAGCAGCGGGTCAAGTGGTGGAAGGGGGAGCAATGAAAGCCCAGTATGCTGGCAAGTCTGAGCACCAGGGATGCTCTAGCCACAGCGGCTTGTTGGGGGCTGGTGGAAAGGGAGGGGTTGCAAACGGGGCTAGGTGGAGAGGGGAGAAAGAAATGAAAAGAGAGAGAGAGAGAAATAAAAGGGTAGCTGGAGGGTCCGGGCAAGGTGGGGCATACCTGGGGGCCAGCGAGAAAGGCAATGAGGTGGAGTGTGAGGCTAGATGGGAAGTAGAAACAAAAAAAGGAAAAATAAAATAAGCGGCATTGTGGTGGGTAGAGGCAGGCTGGCGGCTTTCAACCATAGTGGCATGGCAGGGTGCAGCAGCAGGTAAAGAGGTGGCCATTGGGGCTAGATCGCAGGGAGAAGTAAAGGAAAAAAGAAAAGAAACTGGCAGTGCAGTGGGTTCCAGTAAGTGGGGGTGGGGCATACCTAAGGGCCAGTTGGAAGGGAGGGATGTGATGTATGGAGCTAGGTTGAAGGAAGAAAGAAAAGAAAGTAAGGGGGGATAAAACCTGAAAAAATGGAGGGTAGGGGTGAGGTGAAGCCAAATGGCCATGAGCTGTTGACTCTGTAGCTGAGCAGTGAAGCTTGGCCCATTAGGAACGGGGTGTGTGGCATGCAGGGCTAGGTGGGACAGAGAAAGAAAAGAAGGAAAAGGAAAAAATGGTGTGGCAAGAGTCAGCAGGTGGGGCCAGGGCAGACCCAGGGTGGCAAATGTGGGCCCATACGTCTCTGGCTGAGCAGCACAGTGTGATTTATCGGATGGAGGTGGAGGTGATGTAGAGGCAAGGAGAAAGCAAATGAAGAAAGTGGATAAATGGCATGGTAACAGCCAGTAAGTGGGGTCTGGGTTGACCAAGGGCAGCTGTGACCTGGTGGTTCTCTAGCCCAATGGGAAGGGATGGAGGTGTTATATGGGGCTAAGTGTGAAGAAGGAAAGAAAGAAAGGGAAAAGAAAAAATTGGCACCGAGGGAGCCAGCAGGCAAGGTCAGGGAAGACCCAGGGCAGCTGTGTGCCAGTGGCTATTAGCTGAGTGGTGCAGCATAGCCCACTGGGAAGGGGTGGACGTAGCACATGAGGCTGGTTGGGAGGGAGAAAGAAAATGAAAGAAGGGAAAGAGAAAAAAAGGAAAAAGAATGTTGCAGTGGGAGCTGGCTGGTGGGGGCAGGGTGGACCTGGAGCTGCAGTGAAGTGGTGTCTCTCTAGCCAAGCAATGTATCATGGACTGTTGGGAAGCAGTGAGGGTGGCATACAGGGCAGAAGGGCGTGGGATGGGAAAGCATGTTTCTCTGGTTACCAGGTGCTCTGCCTTCGGTTGGGAGCTCCATGAAATTGCCTTCCCACACTCCCTGTCTGGGGTCTTTGCTAGCTGTGCTCCAAGATGGTGATGTTGTGCCATGTTTGTTGGCAGGGGACCTCCACTCTGTATCTCTCCTCATTCTCTGTTCTCCCTCAGTTTCTTCTTCTATTCAGTGCTTGATCTAGTTCTTTATTCCTTCGTTTGATGCTTAGGGTTCCAGAATTGATGTTTGTATCTGTTTTATTCAGTTTTTCGGGTCTTTGCTGCAGAGATGGCATGGTGTATAGTGCCATGTTCACTATGCCTCCCCATCTTTTGATTTTTAATATATATATATATATATGTCTTTGTGTTTAAGGTGTGTCTCTTGTAGACAGCATATTGATGGGTTGTGTATTTTTATCTGTTCTGCCTCCTCTCTCTTTACAGGTGCATTTAAGCCATTTATATTCAGTGCGATTATCGATACATATGAGTTTATTTGAGTATCGATATATGAGTTCATTGCTGTCATTTTGTTGTGCCTCTTTTTTTTTTTTTTTGTAGTGCTGACATTTTCTTTGTATCTCTTACTTTCCTATGCTGAATTCCTTTGGGTTTTGGATTTTCTTTTAATTTCCTTTATTATTATAAATTTTGTGCTTACCGAGTCTTTATTTTTTTCTTCTTTATTTTGATGAGTAGGTTTGTTGACTTTCTTTGTGATTACCTTGAAATTTAACCTTATCTTCCTAAGTTTAGACCAGTCTTTTATTAATTGATATCACCTTGATGTCTTCTCCATTTGAAAGTTCTATATCTACACCATTTATTCCCCCTTTTATTGTTTTGATGCTGCCATGATTTACAGATTGATGCCTCTGGTTCCTTGTTTTAAATCCTTTAGGTTTGTTTTATTATTGAGAATTCTTTACCTGAGCTGATATCTGACTGATATTGTCTGTATCCCAGACTCAAGTTGTTTTCTAATGTTGTTGGTTATATCTACTCATTTGTCATTTTTGATCAGTTTCTTCTTCTCATTGGCTTCTGATCTAATACTTTATCCTGTCTTTTAAAGTTCAGGGTTCCAGGATTGATTTGTGTATCTGTTCTACTTGCTTTTTTGGGTCTTTGGTGCAGGGGGACATCTTGGTGAGTCAATTAGTCTACCATCATGGCTCCTCCTCTAATTTATTTTATTTTTGTCATTGTTGAGAACATACACAGCAGAATATTCATCAATTTCTACATGTCCAATATAAGACACCACTCAGATGGGATTATGACCCACCCTATTTCAAAACAAAGTCACATTCATAGGAAACAGGGATTAGGACTTCAACATCTCTTTTTTGAGAACATGATTAAATTAATAACAGTATGAAAATATAAAAATAAGCTCTATAAACCAATAAGAAGAGAAACAACACCCTCATAGAAAAATTTTTAAAAATGAGGTATTCCAAGGAAAGACAATATGTCTAGTCAATATAAAGAGATCCTCAAACTAGTTAATGATCAGGAAAATGCAAAATAAAACCACAGTAATACTTTACACCCACCCAATTGGCAAAAAATTTAAAGACAGTTAACATTAAGATTTAGAGAGCTTGTGAATAAATTGGCTGTCTTGTACATTCTGGGAGGGAGAATATTTCTATAATCTGACATTAATTTAATGATCTATACAAAAGACATTTTTACAAATACATAGCAGGAGAAATATAAAAGCAGGAATACCTACAATAGCAAAAAATTAGAGCAAAAGAAATAAACTGTAATTAATCATAGAAGGAAATGTTATGCAGCAGTTGAAAGGAATAAACTGTGGAGTAGAACTAGAGAGCCTCATCAATGTTTTCCAAAAGGAGCTGCACTAAGCAAGCACTTTTGTATGAGGTTTTATCGTCTCTGCTCCACAGTAATATTGAAATTGGTTGCCTAAAATAAATAAGTAAATGAATGAATAAATAATCAGCCGCTTTCTATAGAATACTGAGGAATGCAGTATGATTGTATGAACTAAACATAACATGGAACTAAAGAAAACAGAATAGCAAATAGGCCTAAGGAATGTAAAAGGAAGAGGTTAAGAAAGACAAAGGGAGAAAATAAAACAGGAAACAAAAACAGTAGACTTCATTATTCTTTTAAAAGAATTAGAGAAAACTTCCATATGACAAATCAAGCAAAAACAAAGATTAAACACAATCATATAACATGAAAAAAGGATAAAATTACAGAAATAGAGGAGATAATGATATATGAAACATAATGCCAACATATGAGGAAGTCAATCAAATGAAAAAAAAAACTCAAAAGGCCCCCCAAATATGTAGAAAACAAAAAATGTCATAACTATGGAAGAAAAAAACATGAGCATCTTCTCCAACGTCATCAAACGTTTCCTGCCTTATACGGTAAGTATATTATATCTCCAATGAAAAGATCTTCGTTATGCCATTTACAATGTTACAAAGCATACAAATGGGTATAAATTTTACTAGCACAATCCTGATAATTAAATGTGACAAATTAAAACCAAAAACTTCACTTATGATTATAGATAATGGAAAAATAAAACATTAGTAAGTTCAATCCAACACTCGTTCAAAGTATAAACAAACCAAAGCAAGTGAGTTATGAAAGGTCCCATATCAGCTGCACAGTACATCGAGAATCAGTCACTCCTGTCTGATACCCCCTAGACCTCGGTGTTAAACCTAGATCAGTAGTCCAGAATCCTTTCACCTTTATGTTGAATTTTCTCTCGTGGGACCCCACTGCATTTCATGCTCTCTGGTCTCACTCCAGTTGTTCATATGCATTTTTATGATTATCACTTTCAAAGCACAAGGATTGGGGTCCTAAATCGTGCTCCCCAGGAAGATTCTCTATTCTGTTGAAAACATTTGGCAATAAACAGACATGTATGGAGGCTATCATTCTCATCCCATGGTGTCCAAAGAAAAATGCACATGGAAATTTGGGGTGGGGGTGACATACATCATCAAAGCAAAAACCCTTACCAAGACAAAATATTGTGTTTTATATGTAATGATCTTGCATTACTTTTACACACAGAAAAACAATGAAGGGGCATGCAACATAAAATTTTACATGTCACTTGTAAAAAATATAACTTTCCTTGTTTTCCTGTTACTAAACCAATTTCCCAAGCAGCAAATTGTATTTGATTTATAAAACTTTACTTACTTCTAGATAAAATCAAGTTATCATGATTTTTCTCAATCATTTAAGATTTAAAATTGATCAATTTGAATCTTTTCCCCTAGATTGCATCACATGTTTCTTCATCTATTCATTTTATATCTAAGGTATGGCATAAGAATTATAAACAATTTCCTTCAGTGATTAGCCTTTTGAGTTACAAAAGGAATAGCTCTTGTAAAAGAAAATTCTAGGCTTTCAAGAATTTTGTTTGTTATGAGATTAGAGTCTATTTTTGGAACTTAAGGCCAAGAATTTGACTCGGTTCTCTCTGAGATCTCCTGTGACTTCAGACAATACTTTTCAATAGAGGAGGCAGTTTATATAAACCAAAAACAAATAAACCCATTGCCATCAAGTTGATTCTGACTCATAGTGACCCTATAGGACAGAGTAAGACAGTCCCATAGGGTTTCCAAGGCTGCAGTCTTTACAAAAGCAGAGGCCACATGTTTCTCCCATGGAGTTTTTTTTTTTTTATACAGATAGTAAAAATTTCATCCTGGGTATAGGAAGCGTAATGTTACAATTAAAACATTGATGGAATTTTTTTAGGTCTCAGGCTCAAGAAGATTGTAACACACCGATCCCTTGGTGAAAATGCTCTCTTTTCTGCATATCATTTTTTTGTCCACACTTCTCTCGGATAATACTAAAAGTCTGCTATAGTATGTGAATGAAAAACCAATGTCATTTAAATGGCAGTATATACTGGTATTGGGGAATATTATATTTGGTAAATGCTAATGAATAAGGAAATGATACCTGAATTATGCATAAAAATTGACAATTTAACTTTGTGCTCAGCGTTGTTCTCTATTTATACACTTTTCTTAGGTCATTTCACCCACTCCCGTGGCTTTAAATACCATCTATGACTCCCAAATGTATATCTCAGCCCTGACCGTGTAGCTGCCTACTTGATATCTCCAGTTAGATGCTTAACAGGTGTAACATACTTAACACAACTGTCTAAGTCCAGGTCCTCCAGACAGCAAAGCCTGAGGTAAAAATTAAAATGCCGACATTATTTGGGAATATAAACCCAAGGTATTGAGTATAAGGAGTAAGAGGGCAAGAAAAGGAGGAAAAGTCAGACCCCTCAACAGGCATGTTCACTCAACACATGGATGGGATGTATTGTCTGGCCCCTTGGTCAGAATAGAGTGACCAACGGTTTTAGTTTGCCTGGGACTGTCCGAGTGTGAGCAAAGAAAATCCTGCATCCTAGGAAATCACTCAATTCTGGAAAAAGATGGACAGTTGTTCACCATACTCAGGAAGCCCGATCCCATACCCATGATGTGACATTTCATTAACCGTAAGTGGAGAAGCAGCAATCTGATGCAGGAGGGCTGCCAAACATAAAAGAGAAAGGAAGCAATTAAGAGAATCTGAGACGGAGCACAAGGTTTTTGTCCAAAACATTGTCTAAAACTGAGTTGATTCACGCACTGTCTTCAAAGTGCTCCTCTCTCAGTCTTCCTCATCTCAGTATGCAACACCATTCATCAGTTGCCCAGGCCAAAAACTTTATAGTTATCTTTGACTCCTCTCTTAGCCTCACAACCCATGTTCAGTCCCTCAGCAAACTCTGAAGGCTCTACTTTCAAAATATACCCAGAATCTGACCACTTCTGACCTTTTCTACAACTATCACCTTAGTCCAAGCTACCATGATCTTTTGCCTGGACTCCTGCAATAGCCTGCATGATTGGTCTACTGCTTCCACTTTTTCCCCTTCAGTCGATCCTCCACACATTAGCCAGACAATTCTTTTAGACAGCCAGTTCAAATAATGATAGTCCCTCACTTGAAATCCTCTAAGGACTCACCATCACAGTTAGATTAAAATCCAAAATCTTCACAATGTTGGACAAGGCCTTACATAATGTGTCCCCCTGGCTACCTCTTTGATCTCAAATTCTACCATTCTTTGGCTGCTTTACTCCAGCCACACTGACCTTTTTGCTGTTCTTCCAATATACCATGTGCTCTTCTGCCTTACAACCTTTGTGTTTGCTTTTCCCAGGGCACGGAATGTGTCACCCAGGTTTACATGTCTCTCACCCTCACTGCAATCAGGTCTCTGTTCAAAGGTCACCTCCTCTCATAGATGCCTTCCCTTACTATCTTGCTTTAAATAGCAGCATGTTATCACTACTTGACGTTATTGGACATACGTATTTGTTTATTATGCAATATTTTTGTTTATGGTGTGACTTTTCCCATTAGAATGTAAAACTCCACAAAGGCTTTCTTGTCTACAGTATCCCCAGCACCTATAATGTCAATTAGTGATGACAGTATGAAGAAAAATAAAGCAAGTTAGCAGGATAACTCGTCAACTCTTAAGCTGTCTTCAACTCTTTGCTGCGAAAAAAGATGCTGTGATGAACATGCTCGTACATATACCCTTGTGAACTTATGTGAAAGTTTCTCTGATATATGCCCAGGAGTGGTTTCTTAATTTCACCTTACTCCCAAAATACCAGATTGTTCTCCAGAATAGCTGTGTCAGTTTACAATTCCACTAACAATGTTTGAGGGTTCCCATTATGTTTGTAGTTATTGCCCCATTTTTATTCCATCACTGAATTATTTGCAACATCTTTCTTTTATCTGGAGGAGTTTTTCCAGAAATTTATCTATCTTAATATTTTTGAATAACCTACTCTTTTTTTTTCTTTCTAAGTGTTAGTCTTTGTTTTTTTGTTTTTGTTTTTTACTTCTCTATTTCATTGGTTTCTACTTTATTATTTCCTTGATTCTTTTTTCTTTCGTGATAGTTGTCACAGCATTTCCAATTTTATGAGTTGGAGACTTAGTTCAAGAATTTCAATGTTTCTTATTTTCTCAGAAATGTATCCAAAGCTAATAAATTGTCATATATGTAATGCTTTAGCTGCATTCCACAATTTATAATGTGTTATATTTTCAGCATCATCCAGTTCTAAGTACTTCATAATTCCCCACAGAATGCCCTTCTTTGTCCTATTTGTTACTGCCTATTTTAACACATCCATTTACTCGATGGTGATTACTGCTATATTAGGACATTTTTGCCATCTTAGTTTATGTTTTCCATTTATTATTTTTCATTTTTATTTCTCTATTCTATTCTTTTCCCCCTTTCTGCGTGTTTGAAAGTAGTACATTCTTTTTTTATTGCTCCTAAGTTATCAAAATTAATGTATGTATTTACTCTTCCCTGTCAAACTCATAAGCTTCCCAATATCTTTCTTCCAAGGTGAAGGAGGATAGGGAGGAAGGAATGCAGAGGCCTGAACTTACCAGCTTTTCCCCACTTCCACTGGACCTCTGTTCTTGACTAAAAATTCCCAGCCACCTCTGTTTAGCACTAATGAATGCTTTTCTGTTATTGCTGTGGTGATGGGAAAAGCAATGATGTTCCCGACTGTACCACCTAGCCCCCTTTTGCTCTAAGCTGCCATTATCCACCCTCCCCAACACACTCAGAGATGCTGTGACTCAGCAATCTTCTATTTATCCAGACATTTCTCATAGTTGATATCTTAGGTTCCGATGTCCATCAACAGCAGCTCCAGCATTGGTTTTGGGGTAGTGAGTCTACAGCCCATGTTAATTCACTATTTTTTTGGGAACCACAAGTCTGGCTCACTATTTATGCTCATTCTATATTTTAGTAGATGGCACAAATATATACCAAGCTTCTCAAGACTAAAACCTAGCAGTAATTTTAAAGTCTTTCCTACCCCCTACAGCTCATTCTAATCAGTAAGTCTACCTCCTATATATCTTTTGTATCTGTTCTCTGCTCTTCTTTTTGTATCCACTGCCATTGCCCTAAGTAAGGGCCTTATAGTCTGTCATTGTTAATATTATAACACTCTTTTGTTTATTCTTACTTTGGTTTAGTTGCTTTGTTTCCTGCTAGACAGAAATCTGGTGGCAGGGATCATGTCATTTTAATCTTTGCATCTCCAGCATGTAGCACAATACTTGGCATACAGCAGATAATCAGAAAGTATTTCTGTAATGGATGAATCTGTGGTGAATCTGTTTATAAAGTGATAAATCACTTTGTGTAGCAAACGGTATCTCAAGTAATCAAAATACAAGTAGTACCCAACTTATGATGGGATTCTGTTCCATTGACTCTGTCATAAGTATATTTTGATATAAGTCAAATATCTCTCTCTCTTTTTTTTTTTTTAGTTTTCGTTATTATTTCCTTTTATTATCAGTATCGTTATTTGTCTTTGGGGATTGGAAACATTAAATATAAACTTACAGATATAGTTTCATACACACATACATACATAAAACAATACACAAATCATAAAAAATTTACTCCGACGATGAAGAAGAGTTGGAAGATGTTGGAATTTTGTCAGTTGTGATAACTCCATTTGTGGAAGGTTCTAGATCATCTGGATTATCCCTAGGAATGTGGATGGCCTTTCTAGTCAGAAAATTAGTGAGTGTTGTCTGTATGGTCCTTTTCCTTTTTTCTTCATCCATCTCTTGGTATCTCTTGGTAACATCTCACCGCTTCCCAAATCTGCCTATCAACTTTAGCAAAGCAATCAGAATTTGGGTCCATGATTTTAGCAACTGAAGCCTCTGATTGAGGTTACAAAAACCTCCAGCTTATCCTCTCACTATAAAAATTTTTGACAACTTTTCTCCTTCCTTTTCCTCATTATTTCTTTCTTTTTCAGCATTTCTTTCCTCTTCAAAATCCATTAAGTCCTGATCTGTCAATTCCCGTTCTTTGTGACCTATGAGGTGTTCCACATCAGTGATGCTCAGTTTTAAATTCAGCATTCTTGCCATATAGATGAATTTTCCTCTGATCTCTTCCATCATATTATCCTGATCAAATGCTTGGAGCATGTTCACATCACTCAGCAATTTTTCCATATCCTCTGAATGCATTTTTTTCTGTAACTTCCTCCCAGGAAAATACAGTGCTCCAGATACACTGACTGTAGTAAGTGTGGTTCATCATAACCAGAACATGTTGTAAGTCAGGGACTATCTGTGGTTCTTCAAGTCTGAAAAGTTTGTTTTACCTTAAAATAAAGTACGCTTATATTCCTATAATATTTTCAGTGATCTGAACAGGTTACCTAATGTAGTTAAGCATTTAATTGGCAAGTGAATTTATCAAGATAAAAATTCCATTAATTATACTTTATTCTAAAGTCATTAATGCAGCAAACTATTGATACACGCAACAACGTGGATGAATCTCAAGTTCATTTTGCTAAGTGAAAGAAGTTAGATTACAAGACTACATAATGTTTGATTCCATTTATATGACATTCTTGAAAAGGCAAAACTATAAGACTGAAGAACAAATCAGTGGTCAGGAGTTGGGAGTGGTGGTGACTAACAGCATAAGTGCGTTTTCTGGGGGGGGGGGGTGATGGGACTGTTCTGTATCTTCACTGTGGAGGTGGCTACATGGTTTTTTGCATTTATCTAAGTATATACAACTGTACAACAAAAAGTGAATTTTACTGTATGTAAACTTAAAATTAAATTTAAAAATGGGAAATATATTAATGATATTCAATATTGTCAAAATAAAAATAAGACACTGACACCTTTATTGCAGTATTAGTGTAATCTGAAAATAACAATTGCAGTATTAGTGTAATCTGAAAATAACGTGTCAGATTTAACACATTGCTGTAGAGTCAATTCTGACAGCAATACCATGTGTTACATAGTAGAACTGCTCTTAGTTTTTTTTTTTTTTTGGTGTAATCTTTAGAAAAGCAGATCATAAGGTCTTTCTTTTGCGGAGCTGCTGGGTGGGTTTGAACGGGCAACATTTGGTTAGTAGTCAAGTGCAAACTGTTTTTCTAATAAGAAAGCTATAGAACTTACGATATTCGAAACTAAACACCAATGACGTTCAATGCGTCTTGACATTTGTCCCCAACTTATTTTACTTAAGAAACAGGTAATAACCCTTAACCACTGGATCCACCAAGGGTGACCTGCTGGTATCTGAAATACCAGTGGTAAAGCTTCCATTATCACAGCAACATGCAAGCCACCACAGTACAACAAACTAACAGATGCGTGGTGGTCACCCTTGGTGGACAGGTTTCAGTGGAGCTTCCAGACTAAGACAGACTAGGAAGAAGGATCCGGCAGTCTACTTCAGAAAAGCATTAGCCAGTGAAAACCTTATGAATAGCAGCAGAACATTGTCTGATACAGTGCTGGAAGATGAGCCCCTCAGGTTGGAAGACACTCAAAATACAGCTGGGGAAGAGCTGCCTCCTCGAAGTAGAGTAGACTTTAATGATCTGGATGGAGTCAAGCTTTCGGGGCCTCCATTTGCTAATGTGACACAACACAAAATGAGAAGAAACAGCTGAAAACATCCATGAATAATCAGAAAGTGGTATGTACAAAGTATGAATCTAGGAAAATTGAAAGTTGTCAAAAATGAAATGAAATAAATATCCTAGGCATTAGTGAGCTGGAATGGACTGGTATTGGCCATTTTGAATCAGACAATCATATGGTCTACCATACTGGGAACGACAACTTGAATAAGAATGGCATCCCGTTCATTATCAAAAAGAACATTTCGAGATCTATCCTGAAGTACAACGCTGTCAGTGATAGGATAATATCCATATGCCCACAAGGAAGGCCAGATAATACAACTATTATTGAAATTTACACACCAGCCACTAAGGTCAAAGATGAAGAAATTGAAGATTTTTATGAATTTCTGCAGTCGGATCAAACTTGCAGTCAGGACACATTGATAATTACTGGAGATAGGTATGCGAAAGCTGGAAACAAAGCGGAAGTATTTGGCAACTGGAAAATATAGCCTTGGTAATAGAAACAATGCTGGAGATTGCATGATAGAATTTTGCAAGACCTCTTCATTGCAAATACCTTTTTTCAGCAACATAAATGGTGACCATACACGTGGACCTCGCCAGATGTGATACATAGGAATCAAACTGACTACATATGTGGAAAAAGACAATGGAAAACCTCAATATCAGCAGTCAGAACAGGGCAAGAGGCCGACTGAGGAACAGACTATCAATTGCTCATATGCAAGTTCGACCTGAAGTTGAAGAAAATTAGAATAAGTCCACGAGAGCCAAAGTACAACCTTGAGTACGTCTCACCTGAATTTAGAGACCATCTTAAGAATACATTTGATGCATTGAACACTAACTACTGAAGACCAGACAAGTTGTGGAATGACATCAAGGACATCATACATGAAGAAAGTAAGGGATCATTAAAAACACAGGAAAGAAAGAAAAGACCAAAACAGATGTCAGAATAGACTCTGCAATTTGCTCTTGAACACAGAGTAGCTAAAGCAAAAGAACGAGGTAAAAGAGCTGAACAGAAGATTTCAAAGGGTGATTCAAGAAGACAAAGTAAAATATTATAATGAAACGTGAAAAGGCCTGGAGATAGAAAACCAATAGGGAAGAACACGCTCAGTATTTCTCAAGCCGAAAGAACTGAAGAAAAATTCAAGCCTCGAATTGTAATATTGACGAATTCTACAGGGAAAATATTAAATGATGCAAAAAATCTCAAAGAAGATGGAAGGAATACACAGAAACACTGTACCAAAAAAAGTTGGTTAACATTCATCCATTTCAGGGAGTAACATATGATCAAGAACCAATGGTACTGAAGGTAGAGATCCAAGCTGCACTAAAGGCATTGGCAAAAATCAAGGCTCCGGGAATCGATGGAATACCAATTGAGGTATTTCAACAAACAGATGCAGCATTGGGAGCACTCACTCATTTATGCCAAGAAATTTAAAGATAGCTACCTAGCCAAATGAAAGGAAAAGATTCATACCTGTACCCATTCCAAAGAAAGATGATCCAAACAAATGTAGAAATTATCAAAATATCAGTAATATCACACACAAGTAAAATTTTGCTGAAGATCATTGAAAAACAGTTGCAGCAGTACTTTAAAAGGGAACTGCCGGAAATTCAAGCTGAATTCAGAAGACAACATGGAACAAGAGATATCAATGCTGAAGTCAGATGGATTCTGGCTGAAAGCAGAGAATATCAGAAAGATGTTTACCTGTGTTTTATTGACTATGCAAAGGTATTCAACTGTGTGGATCATAACAAATTATGGATAACATTGCAAAGAATGAGAATTCCAGAGCATTTAATTGTGCTCATGAGGAAACTGCATAGACCAAGAAGCAGTTGTTTGAACAGAACAAGGGGATACTGCTTGGTTTAAAATCATGAAAGGTGTACATCCGGGTTGTGTCCCTGCACCATACTTATTCAATCTGTATACTGAGCAACTAATCTGAGAAGCTGGACTATATGAAGAAGAACAGGGCATCAGGATTGAAGGAAGATGCATTAACAACCTGAGTTATGCAGATGACACAACCTTGCTTGCTGAAAGGGCTTGAAGCACTTACTAATGAAGATCAAAGACCACAGCCTTCAGTATGGATTACACCTCAACATAAAGAAAACAAAAATCCTCACAACTGGACCAATGAGCAACATCATGATTAATGGAGAAAATACTGAAGTTGTCAAGGATTTCATTTTACTTGGATCCGCAATCAACAGCCATGGAAGCAGCAGTCAAGAAATCAAATGACACACTGCACTGGGCAAATCTGCCACAAAAAAATCTCTTTAAAGTTGTAAAAATCGAAGTTGTCAGTTTAAAGACCAAAATGTGCCTGACCTGACCCATGGTGTTTCCAGTCACCTCATATGCATGTGAAAGCTGGACAATGAATAAGAAAGACTAAAGAAGAATTGATGCCTTTGAATTATGGCGTTGGCAAAGAATATTGAATATATCACCGACTGCCAGAAGAACGAACAAACTTGTCTTGGAAGAAGTATAATCAGAACACTCATTAAAAGCAAGGGTGGTGAGAATCCCTCTCACATACTTTGGGGGAGAGTCCAGTCCCTGGGGAGCGACATCATGCTTGGTAAAGTAGAGGGTCAGTGAAAAAAAGGAAGACACTCAGTAAGATGGATTGACACAGTTGCTGCAACACTGGGCTCAATTCAAGCATAAAAGGATTGTGAGGATGGCACAGGACCATACGGTGTTTGGTTTTGTTCTACATAAGGTCACTATGAGTCAGAGCCTACACAACAGTACCTAACAACAATAACCCCGGGCCTAAACAGACAATTCTAGAGGTTCTAAATCCTCCTCTGTATGCCCCACATTAGATTTGTTCCACAGAACGGATGCCTTCATTTTTGTGGGCTTTTACTGCTGAGTTCCTCACTTTATACTCAGGCATCTGTTCAAAGTTCAGCCTGTAAATATTATATATTTTTTTCTTTTCTCTTCTCTCTCCCTCTGATCTTTTCCTCCATCCCAACCCTAGGTAACCAATGTTTATCACCTGGTGTGTAGTCTTTTATACCTTTCTCCATTTTCATAAAGTTATACACAAATGTATACATATAAATTTGCATACATATAAGATTTTGGTTTATGTAAATGAATCATATAAACTTCCTTGCATCTGACTTTTCGCACTGAATATTTCACTGTGGAAGGTACCCCAAGTCGGGTGGTATGAATATAAGTTATCTTTTTAATAGCTGCCTAATATTATATGAATGAACACATTTTCTTTAATCATTTCTCTTTGTTTCTAGTTGTAAGTTGTTTGTTTACCTTGGCATTACAGTGTTACATATATCCTCACATACTGGTAGTTTTATATCTACATTATAGATTTCCACAAGTGAGACTTTTTGTGTTAGATTACTTTCCCCAAGGGCTCTAACAAATCACATTTCCACCAGCAAAGGAGGGGTGTATCTTTCACCCACATCTCCACTAGTAATAGTTGTTAGTACAGCTTTTTTACTATTATTATTTTTTTAACCACTGTTTTAAGGGAAAAATGATATCTTTATTTTAATTGCCATTTTCCTATACACTGAAAAGCATAGGTTTCTTTTCATGTGTTTTAGCTATTTTGATTTGCACTTCAACAAACAGTTCATTTGTATTCATTGGCAATTTTTCTACTCTCATTTCTCTTATATATTATTGACATTTGCTTTTATCGATTTTATGCATTGCAAATTGACTAGGTCCAATACATACAACCCTTTGAGCAAGAGGAAAAATACTATGTATTCATTGATTTTGTCTATGTATATTTTGCTATAAAAAGGTTTTAGTTTTATATTGTCAAATATGTTCACTTTTTTCTTTCAAAAATTCTGGACTTACTTATTTCATTAGAAAGGTTTGCCAAACCCCTAGAATGCACTATGGTCTCCTGAGTCGTTCATAATTTCTGATGAATTTTTTTTTACAATTAAGTGTTTAATCCATCAGAATTAATTCTTGTGTATGTATGAGACAGGAGTCAAAATTTATTTACTTCCAGATGTACCAAGCCAATTTATTTAATTAAATCATTCTTCACAGAAGTGCAACAATTTTTTTCTTCATAAATTAAATTTCCATGTATGCAGGAAATTATTTCTGGGCTCTTTATTCTTTTCTGCTAATCTACCTGTCTACTTCTATTCCCTTACTGTTCTTTTTTTCCATAATTTTATTCCCTACACTTGAGTAGGAAACCCTGGTGGCATAGTGGTTAAGTGCTATGGCTACTAACCAAAAGTTCGGCAGTTCCAATCCACCAGGTGCTCCTTGGAAACTCTGTGGGGCAGTTCTACTTTGTTCTTATAGGGTCGCTATGAGTCAGAATGGACTTGACAGAAATGGGTTTGGTTTTTTGGTTTTTGTATACTAGAGTATGCTGAACAAATAATCCCAGAACCTGGACTATGTGAAGAAGAACACAGCATCAGGGTTGGAGAAAGACTCATTAATAACCTGTGAAATGCAGATGACACAACATTGTTTGCTGAAAGTGAAGAGGACTTAAAGCACTTACGATGAAGATCAAAAGACTACAGCCTTCGGTATGGATTATACCTCAGCATAAAGAAAACAAAAATCCTCCCAAATGGACCATTAAAAGACATTATGATAAACAGAGAAAATACTGAAGTTGTCAAAGATTTCATTTTACTTGGATCCACAACCAATTCCCATGGAAGCAGCAGTCAAGAAATCAAACAATGTATTGCATTGGGAAAATCTGCAAAGGACCTCTTTAAAGTGTTAAAAAGCAAAGATGTCACTTTGAGGACTAAGGTGCACCTGACTCAAGCCATTGTATTTTCAATCACCTCATATGCTTGCAAAAGCTGGTCAGTGAATAAGGAAGACAGACTAAGAATTGAGGCATTTGAATTATGGTGCTAGCAAAGAATATTGAATTGAATTTACCACGGACTGCCAGAAGAATGAACAAATCTGTCTTGGGAGAAGTATAGCCAGAATGCTCATTAAAAACAAGGATGGAGAGACTTTGTCTCACATATGCATGTCGTCACTCCCTGGAGAAAGAGATCAGGCTTGGTAGAGGGTCATTGAAAAAGAACAAGACCCTTACTGAGATGGATTGACACAGTGGCTGCAATAACGGACTCAAACAGCAATGATAGTGAGGATGGTGCAGGACCGGGCAGTGTTTTATGTTGTACGTAGGGTTGCTATGACTCAGAACTGACCCAATGATGCCTAACGACAACATAAATTGTAACAGTATTTTGAAAAAGTCTCAAAAACCTGAATTTTTATTGAATCACATTGAATTTACATAATAATTTTAAGAGATTTGGTATTTATTTTTTTTTTCAATTAAAGACAAATGTTGGTCTTTCACTCAGATCACATAGGTTTTTCAATAAAATTCGATAATACTCTTCTTATAGTTTTAATGCATTTCTTGTAAAATTTATTCCTAAGTATTTACATTTTATGGGCACCATGAATAGAAAAATTTATTTGATATCCATATCTAACTGGTTATATCTACTACAGAGAAAAGCCACTGAACTGGATATTTATTTAATACCAGCTAATTTATAAAATTCTCTTATTCATACTAAAAGTTTATTTACTACACTCTCTTGACATATCAGAAAAGTTTTATTTCTTCTTTTCCATTACTTGCATCAAATATTTCATTTTCTTTTTTCCTGTATATTGTAATTTACTGTCAAATAATAATGGTAATGGTGGACATCTTACAATTTTAATATAAATAGCTTTAGCATTTTACCAAAAAAATGTTTTTATGTGGTCTTTTCAAATCAGTTGAGTAATTATTTAGGAGTATAACTGCTGGATTACGTGGTAAGACTTTAGTTTTTTAAGAAAATGACAACTATCTTCCAAATTGGCTGTACTACTTTATATTCCCACCAGCAATGAATCAAAGTTCCTGTTTCTCCACATTCTTGCCAGCATTTGGTGGTGTCAGGGTTTTGGATTTTAGCATTCTAATAGGTGTTTTGTTTTTCTTTCATCACTTTAAATATTTCACTGTACTCTCTTCTTGCTTGCATAGTTTCTGAAGAGTTCAATGCAATATTTTTATCCTTGTTCTTCTATTAACAAGGTACTACCCTCCTCCCCACCAGCTTTTTCCAACATTTTTTCTTTGTCTTTGATTTTCTAAAGTTTGACTATGATATGCCTGGGTGTAGGATTTTTTGGGGTGGGTTTCCTTTTTGGTGTTCTCTGAGCCTGCTGAATCTGTGGTTTGGTGTCTGTCAACAATTTGGAAAATTCTCAGCCATTATTACCGCAAATGTTTCTTCTGTTACTTTCTCTTTTTTTTTCTTTTGATATTCACATTACATGTATGTTACATCTTTCTGAATTGTTCCAAGGTACTTGGATATTCTGTTCCTTTTTTATATTATTTTCAATCCTTTTCTCCTTGTTTTCCAGTTTTGGAAATTTCTATTGCCATATTTTCTAACTCACTGATTCATTCCTCAGACTTTCTAGTCTATTAACGAGCTCATCAAAGGCATTCATCAATTCATTTACAGTGTTTTTGATGTCTATCATTTTCTTTTGATTCTTTATTAGAGTTTCCATTTCTCTGCTTACATTACCCATCTGTTCCTGCATGTTCTCCACTTTTTTCATTAGTATTCTTTAACATATTAGTAATAATTATTTTAAATTCCTGGTCTGATAATTTCAAAATCTTGGCCATATCTGAGTCTGGTTCTGATATTTATGAGTTGTCCTGACTCTTCAGACTATTATTTTTGTCTCTTAGCATGCCTTGAAGCATCAGGTAAAAGGAACTGAATTAGATAGACCTTTAATGTGATATTTTCTGTGTATCTGGGTAGCAGTTAGACTATGTTTAGAGTTTCCTGTAGCTATAGGTGTCAGAGGCTCAAATATTTCCCCTGTTGTCTTTGGGTCTCCATAAAAAAAATAGGTACTCCTTAAATAGCACCTGAGTCTTGCAGTGTTTTCAACCCTTTCTTTGATATTATACAAGAGCCTCATTGATGTGAGGGTTAAGTATAAGGTGATGTGATGCGTTCTATAATCCTATGATTATGTCTTAGTCTTTTAGTGAGCTTTTGCTCCTGAGCTGTGGCCTTCACAAGTGCTTTTCAGATAATTTTCCCCTTAGGTGAAACAGGAAAGTTAGAGGGGGCTGGAATCAGGTCTTTCCCTTCTCCCAGGTTCGTTAGTTTCTGGTAATACCCAAGTCAATTTGTCTCTGGTAAAATATCTTCCCCTGAAGGCAGGCCTGTTTTTAAAGAAGAACAGGAAACTCTGGACATTTTAAAAAATAATTACTTTTCTCCTTTCCCTGCAGAAACATTAGTGGATTTTTCTTTGATCTTCAACCTGAAAACATGGTGAGGCTCCTAAGGTGAAACTCAAGAATGCAAGGGGAGAAGAAGGGCTTTAAATCTGATCTTCTAGGAATTTTGTTTCTCAAACTAATGCATGGGTTAATTTCTGGTCATTATTTAATTACAATTTAAGTTCTCCTACCAGCTCCTGGTGGATTCTGCTTCTGGTAAGTTGTCATTCCCTGTATTTGCTTGTCTCTCCAGTTTTCATGGTGGTGGTTTGCATTGGGACTTCAATTCTCTGATGCATCTAAAAGGAGCTGTTGATTTTCAGTTTATTCGGCTTTTTTCTTATTGTGAGGGTGGGAGTGACAACTTCCAATTTCTACATGTCAAGTCAAAAACAAGAAGTCTTAAACATCAACTTTTTTAGTTGTGGTTGTTTTGAATTTTATAAAAAAGTTTATCAGCCTTGCTTTTATCACTAAACATTATGTTAATAATAACGATCCCCATTGTTACACATGTCTGTAGTTCATCTATTTCACTGTTTCATAGTACATTTTCAGTGTTAGTATTCCACTGTATCAATATTCCAGATTTTATCCATTCTCACTTGTATGGGTATTTAGTTTTAGTTTTTTTTTTTTTTCAATTTACTCCCATAATGAAGAATGTTTCTATGAATATTCTTGCACAGGTATCTTGGTATACATGTTCAGCAGATTTCTTGAATGCATAGGAGTGAAACTGTTGGGTTATGTGCACTGAGAGCTTTAAAGATGAGTGCCAAATTATTTTCCAAAATCTCGTACCAATTTATACCTCCCCACACTTGTTATCTTATTTATCCACATTCTAAGTACTTGTTACCATTAGACTTTCAAAAATGCTTTAACTGAATGAGTGTAATAGTATCTCCCAGTTTTAATTTGCATTTCCCTGATTGCTAGTGAGATTTAGCATTTATTTAAATGTTTATTGATTAAAATGTTTTCCCTTCTATGAAATTCCTTTCTACGCTGTTGTCCATTTTCCATTATGTTGTTTGTTTCATATTAATTGAATAATTATCCTTTATAGTATATATGCATTCCAAATATTTATCCCCATTTATAGTTTTGTCATTTCACTTTTCTTATGATATCTTTTGATGAACAAAATTTCTTAAGTTTAATATAAACCCAAAAACCCACTGCTGTTGAGTCGATCCCGACTCATAGCAACCCTATAGGACAGCATAGAACTGCCCCATAGAGTTTCCAAGGAATGCCTGGTGGATTTGAACTGCCGACCTCTTGGTTAGCAGCTGTAGCATTTAATCACTACATCACCAGGGTTTCCAAGTCTGATATAGTCACCTCAAAAAGCCAAATTGGCCAGCCACACCTAAACAATCACTATTCCATTAAAGCAGGCCACAGCAGCCGTTTTGCAGCAGAGATCAGTATGGATGCAGGGGGCACCACATAAGTCTCTGGATGCTTTCTCCCCAGCCATCAGGAGGACAGAGTAAGCCCCCTCTTACATGAAAATACTAGCTTGGGAAGGAGAATGAAGAAAACGCAGAGTGGCATAACAGAAAATTTGAGCCTCTCCAGATCTACTGTCCACCCTTTAGACTGCTCTGTGCCCTGAGAGGCTGACTTACGTGAACTGCATCAATGAATTGTGTTGTTAATTTCATACTGTTTCTTTCCATTAAACAAATCTAACTGGATCCAGAATGACATTGGTTCAGGGAGAGTAAAACTGACCAATTGAACAGAATAAAAGCTCAGAAAGAGATATACTTATGTAAGGCAAGATGATATATGACAGAGGTGGCAGGGCAGTTCACTGGAGAAAGATGGACTATTCATAAATGAAGCCAGAACAAGTGGTTGTTCATATAGGGAAAAAATTGGGTCCATACATCACAACACATCAAATAATAATAATTCCAGACAACTGAAAGACTTGTGTGGTAGGCAAAAGTTTAAAGCTTTTAGAAGAAAAAAAGTATTTAATATAAAGCCAAATTGTAGAAAGATTTCTTAAATAAGACCTAAAGAAACCAAATTAACTATAAATTATAATAATAATAAATTATAATGCATTAAAATGAAGAATTTTGTTCATTAACATATACCACAAAATTGAAAAGACATGCCATAAAATTGGAAAAGACATTTGCAACACATACAAATTTTCAAAGATTAGTATCCAGAATATATAAAGTGCTCATATAAATCAAGAAAATGAACAGCCCAATAGAAAAGTTAGCAAAATGAATTACAAGTTAATTCACAGCAGGAAAAAAAGACCCCAAAATATGTGAAACGATGCTCAAATTCATTGGTATTCAGTAAAACACAAATTAAGATCATAATATGATTTGTACCCACTATGAGTGGCAAGGGAGCCCTGGTTGGCACAGTGGTTGAAGTGACTGACTGCTAACTGAAAGGCTGGCAGTTTGAATCCACCAACTGCTCCTTAAAAACCCTATGGGGCAGTTCTAGTCTGTCCTGTAGAGTTGCTATGAGTCAGAATCGACTTGATGGCAATGCGTTTGTTCTATTTTTTATTTTTATTTTGTATGGATAGCAAATATCAGGAAATTTGAGGTACTCCAATATTGGTAAAGGTGTGGAGCAATGGAAACTCTGAGACTATTTAGGTGTGAGTATAAATTGGTACATTCACTCTAGAAAACAATTCAGTACTTTGTTGTAGAGTTAAACACATGCATACCCTATGACTTGGTATTTCCACTAATAGATAGTAAAACTCCTTCAATTAACTAGAAAAAAAATTTATAAATAACTCCACCAGTAATAGCAAATATATTGACAAGATATCCCATAAATGAATAATTTCTTTTGTAAGGACGAGCACAAGGCTGGTTTCTATGAGGTGGAGGTTAAAGATGTCTCAAATGTCCACCCTTTCCAAGCTGCTGTACCACTCCATCATCTCTAACATCAACTGCTCCCTCTCCCCTCAGCACTGTCCCTCCTGTCTTTGGGTTCCCTAATTTGCTGCAGGGTCTCACATAACTCACTAGTTGTAAAAAGGAAATGGCTCACGAGGTTGTGGAGGCCGGCAAGTCCCAAATTCATGGGTCAGGCATAGGCTTCTCCCTGGCCCTCAGTCTCTGCCCAAAGGCACTCAGCTTTCTCTCTCTCTCGGCTGGGAAGCCCACTGTGCCATCTTCTGCGGGTCTCTGCTGCCGGTCTCTCCTTCCTTAGCAGTGGTGGGCTCTTCTTTCTGCTCTTGAATTGGCTCTTTTTTAAGGCCAAACTGACCAATTCCTTTGGTGGGTCACAATTATCTTATTTGCACAGCCCCGCCTAGTCATCTGGGTGGGATTTACAAGACCATGGCAAGAAAAGCCATATGAAGTAATTCATCACACCACATCACCAAAATAGGAAAATTTATATGAATTGCAAATATACATATGAAAAGGTGCTCAAAATTCTTAATAATTACAGAAATGTAATTAGCGTTCAGTTTACCCATTAAAATGGAAAGTTTTTCAGGATTTTGCAAAAAAATCATCTCATACAGTGCTGGTGAGAGTATATAAATTGGTATAGACTCTTGGGGGGAAAATTTGACAATATCATGGAAAATTTAAAATGCCCATTTAAAAAAATTTTTTTTAATGTGATTACTTTGTTCTTTTTTTATTGTTCTTTAAGTGAAAGTTTACAGTTCAAGTGAGTTTCTTATACGAAAATTTGGCCACACATTGTTATATGACCCTAGTTGCTCTCCCTATAATGTAACAGCACACTCCTCCTTTCCAACCCGAATTTCCTGCTGCCCATTTAGTCTCATGTATCTACTTGAGCTAAGCAGCACTCTCTTCATTAGTATCATTTTATGTCTTATAGCTCAGTCTAATCTTGGTCTGAAGAGTTGGCTTTGGAAATGGTTTCAGTTCTGGGCTAACAGAGTCTGGGAGCCATGTCTTTCAGCGTCCCTCCAGTTTCAGTCAGACAATTACGTCTGATCTTTTTATTACTAAAATTTGAGTTCTGCACCACACTTTCTCCTGGTTGGTCAGGGACTCTGTGTTGTGTTTTCTGTCAGAGTGGTCATTGGTGGTAGCCAGGCACAATCTAGTTCTTCTGGTCTCAGGCTGATGGAGTCTCTGATTTATGTAGCCTTTCTGTCTCTTGGGCTCATATTTTCCTGTGTCTTTGGTGTTCTTCATTCTCCTTTGCTCCAGATGGGTTGGGACCAAGTGATGCATCTTAGATGGCCGCTTGCTAGCTTTTAAGACCCCAGACACCAATTACCAAAATGGGATGCAGAACATTTTCTTAATAAACTTTGTTATGGCAACTGATTTAGATGTCCCCTGAAACCATGGTCCCCAGGCTCTTGCCCCTGCTACTCTGTCCCTCGAAGTGTTTGGTTGTATTCAGGAAACTTCTTAGCTTTTGGTTTAGTTCAGTTGTGCTGACTTCCCCTGTCTTGTGTGCTGCCTTCCTTTCACCTAAAATAATTCTTGTCTATTATCTAGTTAGTGAATACCCATCCTTCTCTCCCCACCCTCGTAACCGTCAAAGAATGTTTTCTACTGTATTTAAACCTTTTCTTGAGTTCTTATAATAGTGGCCTTATACAATATTTGTCCTTTTGTAATTTATTAATTTCACTCAGCATAGTGTCTTCCAGATTCATCCATGTTATGAGATGTTCTTTATCTTTGAGTAGTATTCCATTGTGTGAATATGCCATAATTTGTTCATCCATTGACCTGTTGATGGACACCTAGGTTGTTTCCATCTTTTTGTTATTGTGAACAGTGCTGCAATGAACATGGTTGTGCATATATCTATTAGTGTGATGGCTCTTATTTCTCTAGAATATATGCCAAGGAGTAGGATTATTGAATGTATGGTACTTCTGTTTCTAGCTTTTTAAGGAAGCACCAAATTGATTTCCAAAGTGGTTGTACCATTTTGCATACCCACCAGTAGTAAGTGTTGATATGACACACTCTTGAAAAAATAATATCAAGTTGCATCATGATCCAATTTAATTTTAAAGCCAAAATACAGAACCATGTATTTTCTATAGATACAGAAATACATCCATGCATTACAAAAGTTCTGGAAGAATATACACCAAATAATCTACTTAATTGGGATTGGTGATAATGGTTGAAGGGGATTTTGGTCTTATCTTTCATGTTTTCAATTAAGTTACATATATGTATTATTTGTATTTTATTGTAGAGTATCCCAGATATATGATATGTTTATAACACATTTATAAAGTAAACAAATATTTATTAGAGTGCCTACCATGTGTCAGACTGTTCTAGGCACTGGGAAGGCAATAGTGATCAAAAGAGACAAACAGTCCTATCTTCATGGAACTCACAATCTGTTGGGATCCCCCAATACAAACAACATAAAAGTAAAAAATATATATAATATGGTAGATGTTGATAGGTGCTATGGTGAAAAATTAATCCATGAATAAGGATACAGAGTATTCACTGGGTTTTGCAATTTTAAATACAGTGGCCAGGGAAGGCCTCATTAAGAAGATTACATTTGAATAAACACTGAAAATAAGTGGTGGAGCTTCCATGCAGATATCTTGAGAAAGCATTCCAGGAAGAGGGAGCAGCAAAGTTAAAACCATTAGGTAGGAGGATGCATGGTATGCTTGAGGAATAGCAAGAAATATTGGGAGAGTAATTGGAGATGAGGTCATAGTGGTTCAGGGTGCCATTGTTGGTAAGATCTTGTAAAACAATATGATGAC
This sequence comes from Loxodonta africana, assembly GCF_030014295.1. Lineage (NCBI taxonomy): Eukaryota > Metazoa > Chordata > Mammalia > Proboscidea > Elephantidae > Loxodonta > Loxodonta africana. Next base: position 111,377,283 of record NC_087369.1, read on the forward strand.
TTTGTCATTTAACCACATTAAGACAAAAAGCCATTGGAAGGTTTTGAACAAAATATTAATAGTTTTTCTTTTCCTTTCTTTCTTTTTTTTTTTTTTTACTATGAATAGAGAGATGGGGCAGAAAGATCAGTTAGGAACCCACTAAACCAGAAGTATAGTAATTATCCAGGTGAGAGATTTTAGTAGCTTGGACCAGGGTGCTAGCAGTAAAGGTAGAAAGAAGTAGTGAGACTCTGGATATAAATTAAAAGCAGAGCCAACAAGAGTTGCTGATGGACTGGATGCTGCATGTGTAAGGAGAAAAGTAAAAAATGACACCAAGATTTTAACCTAAGCTACCGGAAGGATGGAGTTGCCATTCACTAAAATGGAGATTTGGGGAAGAACAGAGGTTTAGTCTGGAAATACAATTTTGAGATACCTATGAGATATCTGGAAACCCTGGTGGCGTACTGGTTAAGAGCTATGGCTGCTAACCAAAAGGTCGGCCGTTCGAATCCACCAGGGGCTCCTTGGAAACTATAGAGCAGTTCTACTCTGACCTATAGGGTCACTATGAGTCGGAATAGACTCGACAGCAATGGGTTTGGTTTTGGTATGAGATATCTAGAAGCTCTGGTGACACAGTGGTTATAGTGCTCGGTTGCTAACCAAAAGGTCAGCAGTTCAAACCCACCAGTCTGCTTTCATAAAGATTTACAGCCTCGGGAACCCTATGGGGAAGTTCTTCTCTGTCCTATAATGTCACTATAAGTTAGAGTCAGCTCAACAGCAGTGGGTTTGGCTTGGGTTTTGGTTATGAGATATCTAAGTGAAGATGTTAAGTAAGCAGTTGAATATGTGACTTAGGATTTCAATTTAAAGCAACAATTACTGGATGAGATCACCAGAGTGAGTGTATATAGAAAAGAGAGTTGAAAATTGAGCCCTTGGGTATTTCTATGATTAAAAGTCAAGAAAATGAGGAGAAATCAGCAAAGGAGATTTAAATCAAAGGCCAGTGATGTAGGAGAAAAATAAGGAGACTCAGGTGTCCTGGGAAGACGAGAAGAAACAGGTTTCCCTGTGTCAAATGCTATTAATATGTCAAGAAAGATGAGAAATGAGCATTGACTATTGATTGGAACCAGCAATATGGAGAACACAAATGACTTTGGCAAGGACTAGCTCTATGACCTTGAGAAAATTACTCAATCTCCATTTACCTTAGTTTCTAAATTTGAAAAAATGGGAATGAAAATAATAGTGACTACCACCTAAGATTTATTAACAACCTATGATATGCAGATGATACAGCCTTGCTTGCTGAAAGTGAGGAGGACTTGAAACACTGATGAACACCAAAGATTACAGTGTTCAATATGGACTACATCTTAACATAAAGAGAACAAAAATCCTCACAGCTGGACCAATAAGCAACATCATGATAAAAGGAAAAAATATTGAAGTTGTCAAGATTTTACTTGAAAACACAATCAATGCCCATGGATGCAGCAGTCAAGAAATCAAATGGCGTATTGCATTGGGCAAATCTGCTGCAAAAGACCTCTTTAAAGCATTAAAAAGCAAAGATGACACTTTGAGGACTAAAGTTTGCCTGACTCAAGCCGTGATATTTTCAATTGCCTCATAGATGTGAAAGCTGGACAATGAATAAGAAAAACCTAAGAAGAATTGATGGCTTTGAATTATGGCGTTGGCAACGAATATTGACTATACCATGGACTGCCAGAAGAACTAACAAATGTGTCTTGGAAGAAGTACAGCCAGAATGCTCCTTAGAGGCAATGGTGGGGAGACTTTGTCTCACATACTTGGGAGATGTTATCAGGAGGGATCAGTCCCTGGAGAAGGACATCATGCTTGATAAAGTAGAGGGTCCGCAAAAAAAGAGGAAGACACTCTACAAGGTGGATTGACACAATAGCTGCAACAATAGGCTCAAACGTAGTAACGATTGTGTGTAGGGCGCGGGAACAGGCAGTAAGTGTTTCATTCTGTTGTGCATGGCATTGCTATGAATGGGAACCAAATCGATGGCACCTAAAAACAACAACAATGACTTAAGATTGGTTTAAATATTAAATATCCAATACACATAAACCCCTTAGAACAGTGTCTGAAAAACAATAAGCACTCAATAAGTTATAGCTGTTGTTGTTGCTGTTTGCTCTAGTTTCTGGTAGATACCTTAACCAAGTTAAGAAAACTACAAGTTACTTTCTAGTACTAGTTTTCCTAAGAGGATTTTTTTTAGTCATGAATAAGCATTTTAACTCTATCTAACAATTTCAACATCTATTGAAATGAGCATTTGAAATGTTCTTTAATATGTTAATATTTATGATTTTAGTGATAATATTAATCACCCTTACATTGATAGGATATATCCTACTTGATTATAATACATTATTTTTATATACACTTCTGGATTCAATTTTCTAATATTTTATTTAGGGTTTTTATATCCATATTCATAAGTAAGGTTAATATGTTTTATTATTTTTATTCTTTTCTTGTCTTATCCTCCTCTAATTTTTGTTTCAGTTTTATGGTAGTTGGTTCAGTTCCCACTCAACTCCTGGACAATGCTTATTTCAGTGGTCAGAAGGCAAATTATTCAGTGTTTCTCCATATAATACAATCAGACCAAGTCCTCTTGTCCAGAGCCTCACCAACCTCTCTCCCCTTTGTCATGTCCCATCTTTCTTTCCTCCCCCTGAGTAACATCAGAACCTAAACTTATGCTGTAACATCCCTCCCCAGATGCAAAGCTGCCACATGGGTTAGCAGTGTTGGTAATTTTCCATTTTCTGCCCTCCCATATGTGCAACCTATTGTCAGTCTTTCCTTACCTGTTCTGTGTCCTTAGAGGCTGAACCCTGTGGACTCCATCATCTAGAACCCTTTACCAGCTGGCTTCTGGTTGGTTTTAACCAATGGGTGGAACTGGTAAAAATGAGAGGATAGAGGGAGAAAGATCAAGCTTTTTCTTCCTTGCTACCTCCCTGTTTTGACGTCATGTGTCTGACAGTTGCTGTGTCTCTCCTTGAATACACTTTCCACTGGGAGATCTTCCAGCACTGCAGCACTTTCCACTGGGTTTTTATAAATTTATTTCCTCCTCTTGCCCCTTCAGCTTTAGGGTGGTAGTGGTTTTACAGTCAGTATTGCTAATCTCCAGGTTTCCTAATTAAAAAAAAAAATGCCACAGAGTCAATTCCAACTCATAGTGACCCTGTAGGACAGAGTAGAACTTCTCCATAGGGTTTCCAAGGATTAGGTGATGGATTCGAACTGCCGACCTCTTGGTTAGCATCTGTAGCTCTTAACCACTGCACTACCAATTAAAAGTATCTTCATTTGAACCATCTATGGTAAATTCTACTTCCTGTCAGAACCCTGGCTAATTACTCAAGAGAAAAGTGTCTTGTGTTATTTTTAATAGGAAGTACCAGAACTGGAGGTTAGAAATACATTGTTTAATATTTCAGAGACAGTATCCCAACACAGATTGTTATTCCTAACTATAAGACCCATGGGAAAATATTCTGATATATTTTCCAACTATAATATATTACTAGGGGCTATAGCTCCTAACCAAATGTTAAACACAGTGGTTTCTCCCCTCTCATTATAGGGGTTAGAACATAGAGACTATTCTGCCTTCTAAACCAAACTTAGTTTGCATGGCAGAGATTAAAAAACGTGATATACTCAGTGCCTTTAGAGGGCCCAGGAAGTCTAGTTAGGTGGTACTCTTAATAGAAGAAGAGAATGAACAGATAAGATGTTTGCAGAGCCTTAATACACACTGCATAAATATCTTGAATGAAAACCATCACCATTATCAGACTATACTGAACACCGTTCAAACACCTCTCTGTGCACACACATAGTAAGAAGATCAAATACCAGTGGTTTCTAAGAAAAAAAGTGTCATGAATAAGGTTGGTTGTAAATGGTGCATTGATTTAGATGTACCACCAGAGCTACTAATGGTCTGGCAGTCAACAAGTTTGGCTGGGCACTTAGGTTAATATCGATAGATGACTACTTACATTTAATACCTACATTTTCAGCAATAAACTACCACGGTATTTTCATTGAGGTTGTGCAGTAATTGCTTCAGTGGAATCTAAAGTGATCAGATGGCAGCAGGAGCCAAAGCAAAAACTATTTTCTCCTCTAATTTGGGATTCAATTCTTCTTTATACACATCACAGTCTATGATGCAAGTATTGTGCTTACTTACCTTCTAAGGTGGATATTAAGATGAGCAACCATGAGAAATGGGAAGTGTACAAGTGTATCATATTCACTATATCTGGCTGTGGGAGCAGAGAACAACCTTCATAGTGGCTGAATGCATTTTGTTCACAACAGTATGTTGTTCTTTTTCTGCCACTACTTACCTGTCACCTTCCACTGAAATGTGCTGTTTTTCAGGTACTGAGTCTGGTTTTCTTGACATAAGTTATTGATTTCTATCCCATTCAATTTAGCTCATGTGAAAATACTCATGGTGTCTTGACATATGTCCGTGGCTGATAATTGCATTGATCTATCAAGTCCTAGGCTAAGTAAAGGACAGTATCCTGATGATGGAAGAAGTTGTAGTTTATTAAAATTTATAAGAGGAGTAATTTCACTGAGGATCAAACTAGACACAGCATGTAAAGTGCTTAAAATGGTGGCTCCCTATTAGTATTACTCTAATTTTCAGGAAACATCAAATAAAAAGCTAACATCTAAATTGGTCATTCAGGCAAAATATTCATCTTTTCAGGCTTTGAGTTCCAAAATTTTTAGAAAATTTCTCTGTATTTTATTTTAATTTTATTTCTCCTTGTTTTCTAAAATAAACTGTTTTTTATAAAAATAATATAGTCCTGTAAAAATTTAAAGAATACAGAAAACATAGAAAGAAGAAAGTATATTCTTAACTTTAAAATACCATCACCATTAGCAAAATATACTGAGCACCATTCAAATACTTCTCTGTGCACACACATACAGATATTTTTAGTTAATGGTGTAGGTAGAATGATCTATACATTGGGAGGTGAAACATTAAGAATTCAATTAGGTATCATGATAATATCTGAAAGAAATAAAGCCCTATAAGAGAGCGAGATTATTAAAAGACTGCAGGATTTTCTTAGTTCTAAGGGCTTTAGCATTGGACAAATCTGCTGCTGAAGACCTCTTTCAAGTGTTAAAAAGCAAAGATGTCATCTTGAAGACTAAGGTGCACGTGACCAAAGCCATGGCGTTTTCAATTTCCTCATATACATGTGAAAGCTGGACGATGAATAAGTAAGACCAAAGAATTGATGCCTTTGAATTGTGTTGTTGGGGAATAATATTGAATATACTATGGACTGCCAAAAGAGTGAACAAATCTGTCTTGGAAGAAGTACAACCAGAATGCTCCCTGAGAGCAAGTATGTGAGATTGCATCTCACATACTTTGGACATGTTGTCAGGAGGGATTAGGCCCCAGAGAAGAACATCATGCCTGGTAAAGTAGAGGGTCAGAGAAAAAGTGGAAGACCCTCAACAAGATGGATTGATGCAATGGCTGCAACAATGGGCTCAAGCATAACAACAATTGTGAGGATGGCACAGGACTGGGCAGTGTTTGGTGCTGTTCTGCATAGGGTCGCTACGAGTCAGAACTGACTTTATGGCACCTAACGACAACTTTGAGACCTATTTTCCCAAAATGGATTCTTATATATGATACCAAAGGCTCAAGAAACAAAAGACAAAATAGGTAAATTGGGCTTTATCAAAACAAAAAAAACTTTTGTGCATCAAAAGGCCTTATCAACATCATAGAAACATTTGAGACTTCGCTGACAAACGAGTGGTATCTGTGCTAGAGGTGCATTGGCTGGAAATTGGTCTCCTGCATGGAAGGTGAGAATTCCACCACTGAACCACCCCGTCCCTCATGGAAAGATATATAGAATATATTGCAAGTGAAATGCACAAGACACAGAATAAATTTATTGTATGGCATCTTTGGTGTTAGGAAGTCAAGAAAATAATAAACATTTACATTTGCTTGTAATAGCATAAAGAAACATTGGAAAGATACATAAGAAACTAACATGAGGGTAGAGAGAGACGGGAACAGGAAAGGGAGCTAGACTTCCCAAAGTTCACATTTTTAAGTTGCTATGATTTTTGAACCATGTAAATTTATTACTTTTCAAAAAATAAAAAGTAATATTAACAACAACAAAAAAAGACTTTATCAATAAAGTCCAAAGACAACCCTCAGAGTGGAAGAAAATATCTGGTGACCATATATCTGATAAGGGTTTAATATTGAGAATATATAAAAAACTCATACAACTCAACAACAAAAAGATAAACAACCCAATTAAAAAATGGGGAAATGACTTGATACTTCTCCAAAGCAGATATAAATATTCCCAACGAGTACATGAAAAGATACTCAATGTCAGTCATTAAGGAAATGCCAATAAAAACCACAGTGAGGTACAACTTCACTCCCACTAGTACAGTTAATATCAGAAAAAAACAAAAAACAGGAGATAACAAGTGTTGACAAGGATAAGGAGAAATTGGAACCTTCATCCATTGCTAGCAGGAATGTAAAATAGTGCTGTCACTGTGGAAAACAATTTGGCAGTTCCTCAAAAAGGTAAACATAGAATTACCATATGACCCAGCAATTCCACTTCTAGGTATATATCCAAAAGAATTAAAGTAGGAACTCAGATATTTTACAACTGTTGTTGTAGCATTCCTTACAATAGTCAAAGGTAGAAACAAAGCAAGTGTGTATCAACAGATGAGTGGATAAACAAAATATGGTCTTACATATAATGGAATATTATTGATAGTCCTGATACATGCTACAACATGGATGAAAATATTATGCTGAGCAAAATAAGTTAGGCACCCCCACAGAAGGACAAATAATGCATGATCCCACTTATATGAAATATCTAGATTAGGTAAATGCTTACAGACAAAAGTTTATTAGTGGTTACCAGGGACTTAGAAGAAGGGGGAAATTGTGAGTCAGTACCAAAAGATTACTTTGTCTTTGTTTAGGGAGATGAAAAACATTTGAAATTGGATAGTGGTGATGGTTGCACAACATGGTGAATTTAATTTGTCACTAAATTATACGCTTAAAAATGGTTAAAATGGCAAATGTTTTATTGTATATACATTTTACCAGACTAAAAAATGTGAAAACAACCCAAATGTCCATCAATACATGAATGGATAAACACAATGTGATATATCCATTAACAAAATAATAATAATGGTATATTATTTTGCCACAAAAAGGAACAGAGTACCAAAGCAGATTAGAACATGGATAAACCTTGAAAACAATATTCTAAGTGAAAGAGGTCTGACAAGTATGATTTCATTTATATGAAATGTCCAGAATAGGCAAATCCCTAGAGATGGAAAGTAGATTAGGGTTCCCTAGGGCTGGGGGAATGGTGGGGTGAAATCAAGAGTGACTGCTAATGAGTATGGGGTTTCTATTTGGGGTGATGAAAATGTTCTAAAATCGATTGTGGTGATAGTTGTACAACTCTGTGAAATATTAAAAACCATTGAATTGTACACTTTAAATGGGTAAATTGTATGATATGTGAATTACATTTCAATAAAAAAATTAAAAAAAAAAACCAGCATAACTATGTTGCCAATACTGAAGCCAAAAGAATTCTACTAGGCCCGCATAATTTTTATGGGCTCTATCTCTAATGAACACAGTCCCCACAAAATCATCTTCTCTTTTTATCACTGTAAATGGCTAGAAATTTGATAGAAATTTAGTCTCTCTTTTCTTGTTAGTAGATGAAAGACCAAATTATTCTTAGCAAAGTGAACAAGAAAATATTTCAGACATCTTTTATTTATTTTTCCATTCAGAACTCTTTGAAAAAAGAAAAATGCAATGATTGTATTGCAAAATCCATTATTCATGATGCTACCGGTGAAATTTTCTTATCAGACGATGAAAAAACATTGATTTTCTAAGGGGAAGAACAAAACAAGTGAAATTACAAGACACTTTGATTTTCCTTTGGGGTAGAAAAAGATGTAATTCAACTTAAAAAGACCCTCTTCCAGTCAGTATCCAGAGGCTGTAATATTATCTTGGTTAGAATATCAATATGTTTTCTATACTTAGGTGGAATGCTGAGTGAGAGGACTGTTCATTCTCTTGTGTTAAAGTATCATATGATAGAGACATGCTTCTTAACATAATGCAAAATAATTGTATTTAATATAGAAAACATTTTCTACCATTTATTTTTTTTCTTATTATGAAGTAACTGTGATAAGCCATGGCCGGGCTTGCTACGGATATGATGATGCAATAAGAAAGAGAAAACAGATATAAGTAACTGTGGGTTCAGCAGTGATCTGCCTAATTCGAAATAGGTAGACTATTAAGTTCTCAGCTGCTAACCAAAAGGTCGGTGCTTCGAATCCACCAGCCGCTCCATGGGAAAAAGATATGGCAGTCTGCTTCCATAAAGATTACAGCCTTGGAAACCCTATGTGACAGTTCTAGTCTGTCCTCTAGGGTCACTACGAGTGGGAATCAGCACCAGGTATTAAGTGTTTAGGCATATCCTCCTTCCTGTTTGCTATTATGAAAGACAGTGAGCCCTTGCATTTTTTTCTTCCTCATCTCAGAATTTTGTACATGATTCCTTGAGCAGTTAGGGAAGCAACAGGCATCTGAGTTCACTCTCTCATTTGTGTCCTTTAATTAATTTTTTTTTTGCACAGCTTGTTAACTGATTCAGTATAAAAAGAAAGCCCCTTAAGCTGAATCTGAGTCATCATTCTTTCCAGTGTTCGAACGTGAACTAGCTCCCAGTTCTCTGTTGCCTGGACTTAAAAAAGAAAAATACACACACAGAGCAATCATACTGAATGCTGTAGACACAGATTTATATGCGGAGTCTTTTTTTTTTAATTTTATTGTATTGTAAGTGAAAATTTACAGTGCAAATTAGTTTTTCGTTCATAAGTTTATACACTAATTGTTTTGTGGCATTGGTTGCAATCCCCGCAATGTGTCAACACCTTCCCCCTTTCCCTTTCCACCCTGGATCCTCCCTGTCCATTTGTCCAGATTTCCCGTCCCCTCCTACCTTCTTGTCTTTGCTTTTGCATTGTCTTTTTTCTTAACATTACACCACAAACAACTTTTAAATTCCTAGAAGCACAGTTACAGAGTCAAGGAGTATTAAATCATTGATATATATTTCCAACATACTTTCCAGAAAGGTTATATATTAATTTACATTTTCATCAACAGTTTATGAGAATGCCTGTTTGTCACTGAACCTCAGCCAACACTGGATATTAGCACTTGTAAAAAATTTGATAACTTGATATATGAGACATTATTTTAATTCCATTTTTCTTATTACAACTAAGGATTCTAAATATATTCATGTCTTTGTCAATTGCTAATTGCTCACCTTTTATTTATTAACCTATATATGCTTTTTATGTATTAAGGATATCGGTACACTAAGATAAAATTACGCATGTCCAATTATTTTCTTTTGGTCTGTCTAGTACCAGTATTACTTCCAAAATGCTTTAACTATTGTAGAATTTTTATAATAGTATAAGTTGCTTTTATTAGCTTTATTTTTCAAATGTTGTTGACTTTTTTCTCTTGTACATCTACTTAGAATAATTTGAGTCACAGTAAGTTGATACTAAAATTCCTTTGGGGTTTTGATTAGAATAGCTTAAGCATTGTAGACAAATGGGGAAAAAGTTCATCTTTTATAGTAGTTCCCTATTGCGGTTGTTAATCACCACAAACTTAGTGGCTTAAAACAACACAAATGTATTATAGCTGTATGTGTCAGAAGTCTGACGCAGGTCTCACTGGGCTAATGTTCAGGTGTTGGCATCACTGCGTTCTTTTCTGGAATCTCTGCACGAGGATCCATTTCATTGTTCATTTGGGGTTTTGATAGAATTCAGTTCCTTGGGGTTGTAGTGATGACATTTCTGTTTTTTTGCTAATTATATGCTAAAGCCCATTCCCGGCTTCCGGAGGCCACAGCATTCCTTGGCTTGTGGGCCTCTCCTCTATCTTCAAAGCCAGCAACAACAGGTTGAATCCTTTTCAGATGGCATCTATCTGACCTACTTCAGTCCAGTTTTAAGAGCTCATGTGATTACATTGGGCCTACCTGAATAGCCCAGGATTTTCTCCTTTAAGGTCAGCTAATTAACAACCTTAATTCCATCTTCAATCTTAATTCTCTTTTGTCTCATAATTTAACACATTCACAGATTCCAGAGATTAAGACATGGACATTTGGGAGGGGGGTCATTATTCTGCTTAACACATCTTTACAATATTGCTTTTCGCATAAAAGAAAATATAGTGTGTCTCCATGTACTTAAGTTCTACATTTTTTCCTTTAGTAGTTTTTTATTTGTTTTTGCAGTTTTCTTCTAAGGGTCCTTTATATTATTTATTCAGTCCATTTTAAGTTGTTTGTATTTTTCTATTTTGCACAGAATACATTTCATGAGAATCATCACTGAGCTTGGTACATATAGGCACTCAAATATTTGTTGAATGAATTATGCTTTCTAAGTGGTGGTTAATATTACACAGCAAAAATACAGTTATTTCATATTAAATCACTTTACTGAATTTTCATATGTTTAGTAGATTCTCTCAGGTCTTATATGAAGCCCTATGCCAATTCTCAATGTTTCCCAGCAACCTAGAGCACTTCCAGTGAATTAAACTTTAACATTCTTCTACATGCACTATCCTATTCTCTGACACTGAATCAACATAAGGTACAAAAATCTGTAATCTCAAACATGCACCACTGTCAGGGTTTTCCCAGTCTCTTCTCCTGTGTTTAATACTTAACTGTTTGGGAACAAACCTCTTGAAAAGCAATCAGTTAGCTTTGTTCTTCCTATTATTTAAATTCTTGTAGGAGAAACTCTGGTGTGGGGGAGAGAAGGAAAGTAGAACCTTTTTTGGCCATCTGCAAAATTGTTACCTTTACCTTAAAGGGACGGCTAATACAATTTTGCATTGTTGTTGTTGTTAGGTGCTGTCAAGTCGATTCCAATTTATAGTGATCTTATGTATAACAGAATGAAACACTGCCCAGTGCTGCATCACCCTCACAATCATTGTTATCTTTGAGCCCATTGTTGCAGCCACTGTGTCAATCCATCTCACTGAGGGTCTTCCTCTTCTTCACTGATCTTCTACTTTACCAGCCATGATGACCTTCTCCAGGGACCTATCCCTCCTGATAAAATGTCCAAAGTACATGAGACAAAGTCTCCCCATCTTTGCTTCCAAGGAACATTCTGGCTGTACTTCTTCCAAGGCAGATTTGTTCCTTCTTCTGGCAGTCCATGATATATTCAATATACTTCTCCAATGCCATAATTCAAAGGCATCAATTCTTCTTTAGTCATCCTTATTCACTGTTCAGGTTTCACATGCATATGAGGTGATTGAAAACACCATAGCTTGGGTCAGGCACACCTTAGTCTTCAAGGTGACATCTTTGCTCTTCAATACTTTAAAGAGGTCTTCTGCTTCAGATTTGCCCAATGCAATGAATCTTTTGATTTCTTGACTACTGCTTCCATGGGTGTTGATTGTGGATCCGAGTAAAATGAAATCCTTGGCAACTTCAACATTTTCTCCAGATATCATGATGTCGCTTATTGGTCCAGTTGTGAGGATTTTCATTTTCTTTATGCTGAGGTGTAATCCATACTGAAGGCTGTCATCTTTTGTCATCAACAGTGTTTCAAGTCTTCTTCACTTCAGCAAGCAAGGTGGTTGTTAATGAGTCTTCCTCCAATTCTGATGTTGTATTCTTCAAATAGTACAATTTCTTAATTTATTTGCTCATCATACAGATTGAATAAGTATGATGAAAAGATACAACCCTGATGAACACCTCTTCTGATTTATTATTTAATAATGCAAGTGTCTAGTTGGGGCAAACTATGAGTCTCTGATACAAGGGACAGGCTCCAAGGAGAGAAAAATAATTCCTCCTAGTTTTATGCAAGCATATAGTTCTATATTATTTCAAGCAACAAAATATTTGCCAGCCACTGATGGTAAATTTCTGTCTAGTCAAAAACAAACAAAGAAAAAAACTGGTGGTGGAGGCAGAGCCAAGAAGGCAGAATAGACAGACCCTTCTGTCGAGCCCTCATTACAACAAAGACCCCCCCAAAAAACAAGTGAAACAAGTATATTTGTGACAAGCTGAGAGCCCTGAGCATCAAAGGCAAGCTTAGACAACGAACTGAGGGGCAGGGGAAGGAAGAGACCATTCAGAAGCGGAGAGGAGTTGCTGGGCCTGAATCGCGGGGAGCCCTCAGGCACCATTCCCGGAGGGACTGCAGTGGTAGCCGGCTGGTCCTAGAGTTCGGCTGCAGTTTCCTCAGGGAGAAGCAGCCAGCCACACAGCCCACTCACACGTGCGGAACCTGAGCAGAAGGGCGCTCTCGGCAAAAGCTAAGTACTTGCATATATTTTACTGCGCTCCCCCCACCCCCAAGCCGGCTTCAGCAGCTGAATCCCTGGGCCTGAGATAGACCCTGGTGAGCACCTGGAGCCGTCCTCCCGGGCTTGGGGAAGGAAAAAATTTGCAACTGGGAGAAAAGATAATTTGCTAGCTCCATTAACTGGGGGAGCTCAGGACAGAAGCTGCTCCTGTCCACACATAAACCGTCCGTGGACCTTGAGCAACTTTCCCTTCTGCGTGGACCTGTATGGGCCTATTTCAGGAGAATAGGTCCTTGTTGGCAAACTCCAACCATTTCAGTGATGCAGTGGAGAGGTGGGTGTTTGACATTTGACATTGCTTTGCCTATTAAACAAGGTCCTCTCACCTACCCACAACAGGGACCTAAGGACTGGTAGCTCCACTCAGGTCACCCAGCCACCCGCGACAGGGGTCCAGGGATAACTGGTACTTCCCAGTCCTTACAACCAAAAACTTTGGGTGCCCATGGTCCCTCTGCAGAACCCACCCACCAGCACACTCTAGGGAACAGAGATGCATTTTCCTCAGAGACACTTGGGGGTCAGTTCTCAGCACCCTGCTTTGTTCAGAGCGTAACCCCCTGCTGCACCCTGATACTGGCATATACGCCAATCATCCCTGCCCCTCTAAGACTGTAGGACAGAGCCTATACCACACACTTCATGAACAACTACCTGGAAACCAAAGCTGAATTCATACAAGAAAACTGAATGGACTCCTAGACTGATATACCTGATAAGAGCTCTAGCCAGCTGGGGAAAGGATGTCAGAGCTTCAAAGGTGAAAATAATCAAGCTAGCACACTCAAGCAACCCATTTGGGCATATCAAAACAAAACAAAACAAGCAGCTACAACACAGTAAGTGAGCATAAAATAATACAATACCTTATAGATGGCTCAGAGACAACAGTCAATATCAAGTCACATAAAGAAACAGGCCATGATCACTTCAACAGGCTCTCAAAACAAAGAATCCAGGGATCTTCTAGATGAAAGTTTATTCCTGGAATTACCAGATGCAGAATACAAAAGTTTAATATACAGAACCCTTCAAGACATCATGAAGGAAATGAGGCAAAACACAGAACAAGCCAAGGAACACACAGATAAAGCAATTGAAGAAATCAGAAAGATTATTCAGGAACATAACGAAAAGTTTAATAAGCTGGAAAAATCTATAGATAGACAGCAATCAGAAATTCAGAAGATTAACAATAAAATTACAGAAGTAGGTAACGCAATAGAAAGTCAGAGGAGCAGAATTGAGCAAGTAGAAGCTAGACTTTCTGAATTTGAAGATACATCACTTGGCACTAATATGTTTGAAGAAAAACCAGATAAAATAATTTAAGAAAATGAAGAAACCTTAAGAATCATGTGGGACTCTATCAAGAGAAATAACCTATCGGTGACTGGAGTACCAGAACAGGGAGGGATAACAAAAAACACAGAGAAAACTGTTGAGGATTTGTTGGCAGAAAACTTCCCTGATATTGTGAAAGATGAGAAGATATCTATCCAAGATGCTCATCGAACTCCACATAAGGAAGATCTTAAAAGAAAGTCACCAAGACATATTATAATAAAGCTTGCCAAAACCAAAGTTAAAGAGAGAATTATAAGAGCAGCAAAGGATAAAAGAAAAGTCACCTACAAGGGAGAGTCATTAAAAATAAGCTCGGGCAACTCAGCAGAAACCATGCAGGCAAGAGGGCAATAGGATGATATATTTAAAACATTGAAGGAAAAAAATTGCCTGCCAAGAATCATATATCCAGCAAAACTATCTCTCTAAATATGAAGGTGAAATTAAGACATTTCCAGATAAACGCAAGTTGAGGGAATTCGTGAAAACCAAACCAAAACTACAAGAAATCCTAAAAGGAGTTCTTTGCTTAGAAAATCAATAATATCAGGCATCGACCCAAGACTAGAACCCTGGCTAGAGCAATCAGAAGTCAACTCAGACAGGGAAATCCAAAAAAAAGAAAAAAGAAAAAGGCAAGATTAAAAAAAAAAAAAAAGCCCAACACAGGGTACTGGCGATGTTATTGTGTAAAAGAAGAAAACATTAAAATAATAAGGACGGACTAAGAAATGTAATCATACACCTTCCATATGGAGAGGAAGATACGGTGATACAAAGAAATAAAAGTTAGGTTTAAATTTAGAAAAATACGGGTAAATAACAAGGTAACCACAAAGGAGAAAAACTATCTAGCTTATCAAAATAAAATACAAGGGAAAAATACAGATGTAGCAGAAACAAAATCAACAACAACAAATATGAGGAAAGGACAATATACAAAGAAAATCTACTCAGCACATAAAAGCAAGTGGGAAAAAGAAGCTGTCAACGCACAAAAACGACATCAAAATGATAGCACTAAATTCATACCTATCCATAATTACCCTGAATGTAAATGGACTAAATGCACCAATAAAGAGACAGAGAGTAGCAGAATGGATTAAAAAACAAGATCCGTCTCTATGCTGCCTACAAGAGACACACCTTAGACTTAGAGACACAAACAAACTAAAACTCAAAGGATGGAAAAAAATATATCAAGCAAACAACAATCAAACAGCAGGTGTGCCAATATTAATTTCTGACAAAATAGTCTTTAAATTTAAATCCATCAGAAAGGATAAGGAAGGACACTATATAATGATTAAAAGGACAATACACCAAGAAGATATAGCCATATTAAATATTTATGCACCCAATGACAGGGCTGCAAGATACATAAAACGAACTCTATGAGCATTGAAAAGTGAGATAAAGAGCTCCACAATAATAGTAGGAGACTTCAACACACCACTTTTGGTCAAGGACAGGACATCCAGAAAGAAGCTCAATAAAGACACGGAAGATCTAAATGCCACAGTCAACCAACTTGACCTCGTAGACATATACAGAACACTCCACCCAACAGCTGCAAAGTTTGCTTTCTTTTCTAGTGCGCATGGAACATTCTCTAGAATAGACCACGCATTAGGTCACAAAGCAAGCCTTAGCAGAATCCAAAATATTGAAATACTACAAAGCATCTTCTCTGAACATAAGGTCGTAAAAGTGGAAATCAATAACAGGAAAAGCAGGGAATAGAAATCAAGCACTTGGAATATGAACAATATCCTGCTCCGAAAAGACTGGATTATGGAAGACATTAAGGGTGGAATAAAGAAATTCATAGAATCCAATAAGAACGAAAACACTTCCTATTAGAACCTTTGGGATACAGCAAAGGCGGTGCTCAGAGGCCAATTTATATCAACAAATGCACACATCCAAAAAGAAGAAAGGGCCAAAATCAAAGAACTATCCCTACAACTTGAACAAATTGAGAGCAACAAAAGAAACCCACAGGCACCAGAGGAAAACAAATAATAAAAATTAGAGCTGAGCTAAATGAAATAGAAAACAGAAAAACAATTGAAAGAATTAACAAGACCAAAAGCTGTTTTTTTTTAAAACTCAACAAAATTGATAAACCATTGGCCAAACTGAAAAAAGAAAAACAGGAGAGGAAGCAAATAACACAAATAAGAAATAAGATGAACGATATTACAACCGACCCAACTGAAATTAAAAGAATCAAATCAGATTACTATGAAAAACTATACTCAAATTTGAAAACCTAGAAGAAATGGATGAATTCCTAGAAAAACACTACCTACCTAAAGTAACACAAACAGAGGTACAACAACTAAATAGACACATAACAAAAGAAGAGATTGAAAAGGTAATCAAAAAACTCCCAACAAAAAAAAAAGCCCAGGTCCAGAAGACTTCACTGAAGAGTTCTACTAAACTTTCAGAGAACAGTTAACACCACTAATACTAAAGTTATTTCAGAGCATAGAAAAGGATGGAATGCTACCAAACTCATTCTATGAAGCCACCATATCCTTGATACAAAAACCAGGTAAAGACACCACAAGAAAAGAAAATTATAGACCTATATCCCTCAGGAACGTAGATGCAAAAATCCTGAACGAAATTCTAGCAAAGAGAATTCAACAACATATCAAAAAATAATTCACCACGACCAAGTGGGATTCATACCAGGCATGCAGGAATGGTTCAACATTAGAAAAACAATTAATGTAATCCACTACATAAATAAAACAAAAGACAAGAATCACATGATTTTATCAATTGATGCAGAAAAGGCATTTGACAAAGTTCAACACTCATTCATGATAAAAACTCTCAGCAAAATAGGAATAGAAGGAAAATTACTCAACATAATAAAGAGCATTTATACAAAGCCAATATGCCAACATCACCCTAAATGGAGAGAGCCTGAAAATATTCCCATTGAGATGGGGAACCAGACAAGGATGCCCTTTATCACCACTCTTAATTCAACATTGTGCTGGAAGTCCTAGCCAGAGCAATTAAGCTAGATAAAGAAATAAAGGCATCCAGATTCGCAAGGAAGAAGTCAGAGTATCTCTATTTGCAGATGACATGATCTTATACACAGAAAACCCTAAGGAATCCTCAAGAAAACTACTGAAACTAATAGAAGAGTTTAACAGAGTATCGGGATACAAGATAAACATACAAAAATCAGTTGGATTCCTCTACACCAACAAAAAGAACATCGATGAGGAAATCACCAGATCAATGCCATTTACAGTAGCCCCCAAGAAGATAAAATACTTAGGAATAAATCTTACCAGAGATGTAAAGGACTTATACAAAGAAAACTACAGTACACTTCTGCAAGAAACCAAAAGAGACTTACATAAGTGGAAGAACATACCTTGCTCTTGGGTAGGAAGACTTAAAATTATAAAAATGTCTATTCTACCAAAAGCGATCAATATATTTAATGCAATTCCGATCCAAATCCCAAGGACATTCTTTAATGAGATGGAGAAACAAATCACCAAATTCATACGGAAGGGAAAGAGGCCCTGGATAAATAAGGCATTACTGAAAAAGAAGAACAAAGTGGGAGGCCTTACTCTACCTGATTTTTAGAACCTATTATACCGTCACAGTAGACAAAACAGCCTGGTACTGGTACAACAACAGATACATGGACCAATGGAACAGAGTTGAGAATTCAGACATAAATCCATCCACATATGAGCAGCTGATATTTGACAAAGGCCACAAAACAGTTAAATGGGGAAAAGACAGTCTTTTTAACAAATGGTGCTGGCATAACTGGATATCCGTCTGCAAAAAAATGAAACAAGACCCATACCTCACTCCTTGCACAAAAACTAACTCAAAATGGATCAAAGACCTAAATATAAAATCTAAAATGATAAAGATCATGGAAGAAAAAATAGGGACAATGGTAGGAGCCTTAATACATGGCATAAACAGTATAGAAAACATTGTAAAGAACGTAGAAGAAAAACTAGATAACTGGGAGCTACTAAAAATCAAAGACTTATGCTTATCCGAAGACTTCAGCAAAAGAGTAAAAAGACTACCTGCAGAATTTTTTTTTTTTTACAGACTGGGAAAAAGTTTTTAGCTATGACATTTCTGATCAGTGCCTGATCTCTAAAATCTACTTGATACTACAAAAACTCAACTGCAAAAAGACAAAGAACCCAATTAAAAAATGGGCAAAAGATATGAATAGACACTTCACTAAAGAAGACATTCAGGTAGCTAACAGATACATGAGGAAATGTTCACGATCATTAGCCATTAGAGAAATGCAGATCAAAACTACAATGAGATTTCATCTCACTCCAACAAGTCCTGCATTAATCCAAAAAACACAAAATAATAAATGTTGGAGAGGCTGTGGAGAGATTTGAACACTTCTACACTGCTGGTGGGAATGCCAAATGGTACAACCACTTTGGAAATCAATTTGGCACTTCCTTTAAAAGTTAGCAATAGAACTACCATATGATCCAGCAATCCCACTCCTGGGAGCAATCCCACTCCTGGGAATATATGCTAGAGAAATAAGAGCCTTTACACGAATAGATAAATGCACACCCATGTTTATTGCAGCACTGTTTACAACAGCAAAAAGATGGAAGCAACCAAGGTGCCCATCAATGGATGAATGGATAAATAAATTTTGCTATATTCACACAATGGAATACTACGCATCGATAAAGTACAGTGAGGAATCTGTGAAACTTTTCATAACATGGAGGAACCTGGAAGGCATTATGCTGAGTGAAATGAGTCAGTTGCAAAAGGACAAATATTGTATAAGGCCACTATTATAAGAACTTGAGAAAGAGTTTAAACTGAGAAGAAAACATTCTTTTAGGGTTACGAGAGGGGGGAGGGAGGGAAGTTGGGAGAGGGGTATTCACTAATTAGATAGTAGATAAAAACTACTTTAGGTGAAGGGAAAGACAGCACATAATACAGGGGAGATCAGCACAATTGGACTAAACCAAAAGCAAAGAAGTTTCCTGAATAAACTGAATGCTTCGAAGGCCAGTGTAGCAGGGGCAAGGGTCTGGGGACCATGTTTTCAGGGGACATCTAAGTCAATTGGCATAATAAAATCTATTATGAAAACATTCTGCATCTCACCTTGGAGAGAGGTGTCTGGGGTCTCAACTGATGTCAACTCACCTGGATCAAAGGAGAATGAAGAACACCAAGGACATAAGGTACTTAGGAGCCCAAGAGACAGAAAGGGCCACATAAACCAGAGACTAAATCATCCTGAGACCAGAAGAGCTCGATGGTGCCTGGCTATAACCGACTGTCCTGACAGGGAACACAACAGAGAACCTCTGAGGGAGCAGGAAAGCAGTGGGATGCGGACCCCAAATTGTCC
The DNA here is from genome assembly GCF_030014295.1 of Loxodonta africana. Taxonomy (NCBI): domain Eukaryota; kingdom Metazoa; phylum Chordata; class Mammalia; order Proboscidea; family Elephantidae; genus Loxodonta; species Loxodonta africana. The sequence continues at coordinate 111,396,674 of NC_087369.1, forward strand.
TAAAAAGACCAGAGTTAATGGTCTGACTGAGACTAGAAGTATTGCGGTGGTCATGGCCCCCAGACCTTCTGTTGGCCCAGGACAGTAAGCATTCCTGAAGCCAACTCTTCAGACATGGACTGGACTGGACAATGGGTTGGAGAGGGATGCTAGTGAGGAGTGATCTTCTAGGATCAGGTGGACACTTGAGACTATGTTGGCATCTCCTGCCTGGAGGTGAGATGAGAGGGTGGAGGGGGTTAGAAGCTGGCGAAAAGGATATGAAAAGAGAGAGTAGAGGGAGAGCAGGCTGTCTTATTGGGAGAGAGTAATTGGGAGTGTGTAGCAAGGTGTATATGGGTTTTTGTGTGAGAGACTGACTTGATTTGTAAACTTTCACTTAAAGCACAATAAAAATTATTAAAAAATACGGGTGGTAATGGACAATTTCAAAATCTATCATTTTGGGGGCGGTTAATATTAGCTTTAGGTGCTATTATGAACTTTCACGTTTATCTGAATTTGCATAGAAATTTATTTTAGTAGAAGTTTTGGAGAGGCAGTGGGTGTTCTTGCTAATCAGTTTCCATTCTAAAAAATTTTTTTATTGTGGTGATATATATATAGATATATGTACATAACAAAACATTTCCCATTTCAACCGTTTTTGTGCGTACAATTCAGTGGCATTTATTACATTCACCATGTTCTGCAATCATCACCACCATCCATTTCCAAAGATTTTCATCATTCTTAACAGAAACTCAATACGGATTCCATTTTAAAGCCGAAAAAAAAAGTTTTTTTTTGAGAAATCCTAGCGATATAAATGTGTTCTGATTTATTTGATAGGATCTACAAATGATAAGAATTATCATTTGAAGGTAAATGTAGAAAATGTATAATAAGGGAAGACTCAAACTTGATAAAAAGCTTTTGAACTTGAACATATTGGTTCCCTTGCTCCAATTTACAAAGACTAGAAAATTTTCCATAGTGTCTGCTTTTCAAATAGAATCATTCTCACAAATGTACAGCCCTCTGATTCTGTCAACAGTGGTCTGTCTGGGCAATTCAGCGGCTTTCTTTCCTTAGGCAAATGACATAGCTCTAAGTTGGATTCAAATCTATATTGAGAGTGAAAGGGAAAACTGAACAATATTTTGCTAAATGATACTTTATTTCTAAATCAATGGGTCTGTGAGACCCGAAAGAAGCACTTACATAAAATAATGCATAATTGCTCAATCTGTTAAAGCTGAATATCAAAGGCTATATCTATATTGTAAGTGAGGCTCAAGTAATATTTACAACACGATGAGATAAATGCTATAATAAAGACAGGAAATATAAGAAAAAACTGAGCCATCAAGGGATAAAATAGTTATAAATAGAAAATCCAGGATAGCCTGTCTCTAGAATCCATGTTTTCAATCAATATGCTATTCTGTTTTTAATGCTATATATACCAATACTGTATTTTTAAAACTAAATATAAAAAAATTATATACTTATTTGTTTGTTTGCAATGTTTGAGCTGAGACTTGAAGGTTAAGGAAGGGGAAGGTAATCCAGGCAAGGGCACATCATATGAAAAGGCCAAGAGATGCACTTTGTTGGTTACAATTACTCTACCAACAATCCAGCATTAAAGTAATGACCAACATTTGAATAATATAATATAAAAAATACTTTTTAATATATATCCCAAAATATATACTAAATATATATATTCACTATTAGTCTAATCGTTTGGAACATATTCTTTCCAGAGATGATGACAGTTTCATTGAAAAGAAGCAACCAAAACCAAACCAAACCCACTGCCGTCGAGTCGATTCCGACTCATAGCGACCCTATAGGACAGAGTAGAACTGCACCATAGAGTTTCCAAGGAGCGCGTGGCGGATTCGAACTGCCGACCTCTTGGTTAGCAGCTGCAGCACGTAACCACTATGCCGCCAGGGTTTTAAAAAAGTCTCTCCTTTTTCTCCTCAGAATGTTAGAGCATCTATGAAATGGCAAGCCAGATGGAGAGGTATATTATGGCAATGGGACTACATAATCCTTGACAAATTGTAGTCTTTCAGTGTTGGGGTGTGTGTGTTTGTGTAAAATTTACCATCTAGGTTGTTCAGTTATTCATTTAACCAACATTTATTGAGTGTCAGCACACTTTTCTAGGTGCTGGTGAATCCGGTAATAAACAAGACAGACTCCTTCCCCTCACTGGGGATTATTCTTTAGTCAGAAAAGACATGTTGTTGTTTCTGTTAGCTGCCATTGAGTCATCTCCGACTCATGATGACCTCATGTATAACAATGAAACATTGCCCAGTCCTGCACCATCTTTATGATCCTTGATATGTATGAGGCCATTAGCGTGGCTGTTGTGTCAGTCCATCTCAGTGAGAGTTTCCCTTATTTTAACTGACCCACTACTCTAGCAATATTGTGTCTTTTTCTGGGGATTGGTCTTTACTGATGACATGTCCAAAGTAAGCAAGATGAAGTTTTGCCATTGTTCTAAGAAACATTCCAGTTTTATTTCTTCTAAGACTGATTTGTTTGTTCTTTTGACAGTCCATGGTATATTCAATATTAATAAATAAATGTGTATGTTAGAAGCTATTAGAAGAAATAAACCAATAAAAAGGGATAGAGAATGACTGGAAGTAGGTGTGCTACTTTAGCTAGCATAGTCAGGAAAAGCTTCAATGAGGAGGTGACTTTTGACCTGAATGAGAAGAAAGAGACAGAGACATATGAAGATCTGTGTCTTAGCCTGTGTTCTCTAGAGGAGCAAAACCAGTGATTATATATAAATACATATATACACATATATACATACATATATATATATACATATATATTTCATATGACATTCAAATATATATATTTACTTCAAGAAAATGCTTCACGCAATTGTAAGGAAATGGCTCATGCAATTGCAAAGGCTGACAAGTCCCAAATCCATGGATCAGACAAAAGGCTGAAGAACTCTGCTGGCTCATGTGGTTGCAGGGGATGACAAACCCAAAATCTGCAGGTCAGACAACAGGATGGAGGACCCTTCTGGCTTATGTCCCAAGAACCAGCGGTCAGAAGAAGAGATGATTGCAGGGTTGAAAAAGAGAGTGAGCTTGCCAGAACATCCATTTATATACTGGATGCAGGCCACACCCCCAAGGAAATGTCCCTTTCAACTGATTGTCTGCTCAAGTCAGGTCACAGGATGGAGAATGATTACATAGTGTCTTCCAAACCACTGAGAATTTTTTTTTTTTTAGCCTAGCCAAATTGACACATAACATTAACCTTCACAATCTGGGAGCCCAGCATTAAAAGCAGATGAAAGAAGAATCACAATGGTTCTGAGGCAAGAATGAGCTTGACATGTTTGAGAGACAAAAGGAAGGCCAATTCTTTAACACTGCCTCCTTATAGTGGTATCTCAGAGGGAACCTTGATGTAAACAGCTACAAGCACCTACCTGTTTGGTAGATTGGTAGCATCATCTCTGTATATAAATGATAGCATATTAGTTTTCTCCTTTAGGTGCTTGTAGCTGTTTACATCAAGGTTCCCTCTTAGGGTGTGTTTTATTATTTTTTTAATTGTACTTTAGATGAAGGTTTACAGAACAAACTAGTTGCTCATCAAACAGTTAGTACACACATTGTTGTATGACGTTGGTTAACAACCCCACAACCTGTCACCACTCTCCCTTCTCAACTCTGGGTTCCTTATTACCAGCTTTCCTGTTCCCTTCTGCCTTCCAGTCCCTGCCCCAGTGCTGGTGCACCCCTTTAGTCTTGAAAATTATGGAACATTTCACGAATTTGAGTGTCATCCTTGCACAGGGGCCATGCTAATATTCTCTGTATCGTTCCAATTTTAGTATATGTGCTGCCGAAGCGAGCACTAGCATGTGTTTTAAACCTATTCACTTTTGAGATATAAAAGGAGCAAATTAGACACAGAGAAGCAAAGACAAAGGGAGGGGAAATACATGTCACATGGAGATCCCCAAGGAATCAAGGAATGCCAGGTCTACGGAAACTGAGAGATCTTCCCACAGAGATGACAGAGAGACTTCTGTAGACCCAGGCCCCTCAAATTGGACTTCTGGCCTCCCAAACGGTGAGAAAATTAATTTCTGTTCTATAAAACCATTCACTTGTGGTATTGCTGTTACAGCAGCACTTGATAACTAAGACAACTTGCTATCATAATTTAACATTATTTACACCATTCTGTCTGTGTGGATGAAAATGGATATATAAAAGTGGAGCAGTAATGTATATATCCTAAGACACTTATTAAGGATCCCTGGTGGCACAGTGGTTAAGTGTTCACCTACTAACCAAAAGTTCAGAGATTCAAACCCACCAGCCGATCCACGGGAGAAAGATGTGGTAGTCTGCTTCCATAAAGATTACAGCCTTGGAAACCCTGTGGAGCAGGGTTTGTACAAGTGACAGAAACTTGAATCCAACTGGTTTATAAAAACAAAGGGATAGATTTTCAGTGGTAATGGATAAAACATTTCAGGGTAGATTTGAGCTTTGGGGTAGTTTAAAGCGGAGGCTTAAATGATGTCACTTGGGCCTAGTTTTTCTTCCTCTAAACTTGGCTTCCTCTGTGTTGCTCAATTCTCATACAGACTCTTCTGGTTATGGAAAGATGGCTGCTTAAATCCTTACAATACCATATCCAAAAGAGAGATCAAGCAGGGCTATGCTGCAAAACTCTAGGTGGTACCCTTCAGGTTACAGTCAATATAAATGTAGCTCCTGAGACGGGCAATGCATAGCTTATGCAACTCTTTCAGCTGACCATGCGGCCAAACACCTCTTTCTCTGGCATCTCAGTCAAAGTTCTAGGCTTTGTTTTGATTGACCAGTCAGGTAGAATGAGCTGATTGTCTTAAATCTCGATCACAGATTCAGCCAAAGCACATGATTTGAGTGTGGGGGAACAGTTGATAACCAGAAGAAAACCATGGCAGTAAAAACAATAGATGTACACTGCAGTTAGTAAATCTGTTATTTCTTATAGACTTTTGCAAACTTTCAGCCCTCTTCTCAAGCTTCCTAATAAATCCTCACCCCTCACTTTTATCAGATGACCCAGGTTCTAAGAATATGGAGAAAATTGCAACCATTTGCTAACATTCTACCATAGTTTCATAGATATCTTTTCTTCTATTCAAGGCTACTACTACTTTTTGTGCCCTTGACCCCCATCCCCTACTCATCTTCTCCAGAACCTTAATCCATTCAGTCAAACTCTGTCACCACTGTATCATCAGTCTCTCACTGTTTTCTGGATTTCCTGTCCATCAGCCTGTAAAAATGCTAATATATCTGTTATGGATTAAATTGTTTTCCCCCAAAAGTATGTGTTGGAATCCTAGCCCCTATACCTGTGGAGGAAACCCTGGTGATGTAGTGGTTAATGGCTATATCCGCTAACCAAAAGGTGGGCAGTTTGAATCCACCAGGCACTCCTTGGAAACTCTACGGGGCAGTTCGACTCTGTCCTATAGGGTCGCTATGAGTTGCAATTGACTGGACGGCAATGGGTTTGGTTTTTTTGGTTATACCTGTGGAAGTAATCCTGTTTGGGAATTAGGTTTTTTTTTTAAGTTAATGAGACCATGTGAGTGTAGGGTGTGTCCTAAACCTAACCACTTATGAGGTTTAAAAAGAGTAGATTAGACACAGAGGCAAGCACTTACTGGGGAAGACAGGTGCTATAAGAAGATCGACAAGGAATCAAGGAACCCCCAGGGCTACCGACAAGGAAGAAATCCACATGGTTGACAAGCTGATTTGGACTTTTAGCCTACAGAAATAAAAGAAAATAAGTTTCCATTGTTTAAAGCTACCAACTTGTGGTATCTGTTATAGCAGCACTAGGAAACTAAATCAGCATCTTATAAGAAAAAATAACTTTTTCAATACTTGCTCCCTACAAACCAAAAAACCAAACCCAATGCCGTCAAGTCGATTCCAGCTCATAGCTACCACCCAATTTCTCCTCTCTCATTCTCACTCAAACTTCTCGAAATTGTAATCTGTATGCACTTTTCTCTGTCTCTTCACTTCTCATTCTCTTTCCATCCCTCTTTAATCTGGATTTTTTCCAAAACATTGCAGTTAAACTACTATTTTTTTTAATAATTTTTATTGTGCTTTAAGTGAAAGTTTACAAATCAAGTCAGTCTCTCACACAAAAACCCATATACACCCTACTACATACTCCCAAATACTCTCCCCCTAATAAGACAGCCCGCTCTCTCCCTCCACTCTCTCTTTTCATGTCCATTTCGCCAGCTTCTAACCCCCTCCACCCTCTCATCTCCCCTAAAGGCAGGAGATGCCAACATAGTCTCAAGTGTCCACCTGATCCAAGAAGCTCACTGCTCACCAGCATCCCTCTCCAACCCATTGTCCAGTCCAATCCATGTCTGAAGAGTTGGCCTCAGGAATGGTTCCTGTCCTGGGCCAACAGAAGGAGTGGAGGCCATGACCACCGGGGTCCTTCCAGTCTCAGTCAGACCATTAAGCCTGGTCTTATGAGAATTTGGGGTCTGCATCTCACTGCTCTCCTGCTCCCTCAGGGGTTCTCTGTTGTGTTCCCCATCAGGGCAGTCATTAGTTGTAGCCGGGCACCATCTAGCTCTTCTGGTCTCAGGATGATGTAAGTCTCTGGTTCATGTGGCCCTTTCTGTCTCTTGGGCTCATAGTTATCTTGTGACCTTGGTGTTCTTCATTCTCCTTTGATCCAGGTGGGTTGAGACCAATTGATGCACCTTAGATGGCTGCTTGCTAGCATTTAAGACCCCAGATTCCACTATTCAAAGTGGGATGCAGAATGTTTTGTTAATAGATTTTATTATGCCAATTGACTTAGATGTCCCCTGAAAACATGGTTCCAGATCCCTGCCCCTGCTACGCTGGCCTTCAAAGCATTTGGTTTATTCAGGAAACTGCTTTGCTTTTGGTTTAGTCCAATTGTGCTGATCTCCCCTGTATTATGTGCTGTCTTTCCCTTCACCTAAAGTAGTTCTTATCTACTATCTAATTAGTAAATGCCCCCTCCCACCCTCCCTCCTCCCCCATCTTGTAACCACAAAAGAATGTTTTCTTCTCAGTTTAAACTCTTTCTCAAGTTCTTACAATAGTGGCCTTATACAATATTTGTCCTTTTGCAACTGACTCATTTCACTCAGCATAATGCCTTCCAGGTTCCTCCATGTTATGAAAAGTTTCACAGATTCCTCACTGTTCTTTATCAATGCGTAGTATTCCATTGTGTGAATATAGCAAAATTTATTTATCCATTCATCCATTGATGGGCACCTTGGTTGCTTCCATCTTTTTGCTGTTGTAAACAGTGCTGCAATAAACATGGGTGTGCATATATCTGTTCGTGTAAAGGCTCTTATTTCTCTAGCATATATTCCCAGGAGTGGGATTGCTGGATCATATGGTAGTTCTATTGCTAACTTTTAAAGGAAGTGCCAAATTGATTTCCAAAGTGGTTTACCATTTGACATTCCCACCAGCAGTGTAGGAGTGTTCAAATCTCTCCACAGCTTCTCCAACATTTATTATTTTATGTTTTTTGGATTAATGCAGGACTTGTTGGAGTGAGATGAAATCTCATTGTAGTTTTGATCTGCATTTCTCTAATGGCTAATGATCGTGAACATTTCCTCATATATCTGTTAGCTACCTGAATGTCTTCTTTAGTGAAGTGTCTATTCATATCTTTTGCCCATTTTTTAATTGGGTTCTTTGTCTTTTTGCAGTTGAGTTTTTGCAGTACCATGTAGATTTTAGAGATCAGGCACTGATCAGAAATGTCATAGCTAAAAACTTTTTCCCAGCCTGTAGGTAGTCTTTTTACTTTTTTGTTGAAGTCTTCGGATGAGCATAGGTGTTTGACTTTTAGTAGCTCCCAGTTATCTAGTTTTTCTTCAACATTCTTTATAATGATTTGTATACTGTTTATTCCATTTCATTTTTAATGATTTCCAATTTTCCTAGATTCATACTTCGTACATTCCAGGTTCCGATTATTAACGGATGTTTGCAGCTGTTTCTTCTCATTTTGAGTTGTGACACATCGGCAAATGAAGGCCCCGAAAGCTTTACTCCATCCATGTCATTAAGGTCGACTCTACTTTGAGGAGGCAGCTCTTTCCCAGTTATCTTTTCAGTGCCTTCCAACCTGGGGGGCTCATCTTCCAGCACTATATCAGAAAAAGTTCCGCTGCTATTCATAAGGTTTTCACTGGCTAATGCCTTTCAGAAGTAGACTGCCAGGTGCTTCTTCCTAGTCTGTCTTAGTCTGGAAGCTCAGCTGAAACCTGTCCTCCATGGGTGACCCTGCTGGCATCTGAATACTGGTAGCATAGCTTCCAGCATCACAGCAACACACAAGCCCCCACAGTATGACAAACTGACTGACAGCTTCCTGGCCAACTAACTGGAAGAGATCCATATTTATGCCTATTCCCAAGAAAGGTGATCCAATCAAATGTGGAAATTATAGAACAATATCATTAATATTACACACAAGCAAAATTCTGCTGAATATGATTAAAAAATGACTGCAGCAGTATATCAACAGGGAACTGCCAGAAATTCAGGCCGGTTTCAGAAGAGGACGTGGAACCAGGGATATCATTGCTGATGTCAGATGGATCCTGGATGAAAGCAGTGAATACCAGAAGGATGTTTACTTGTGTTTTATTGACTATGCAAAGGCATTTGACTGTGTAGATCATAACAAACTATGGATAACACTGCGAAGAATGGGAATTCCGGAACACTTAATTGTGCTCATGAGGAACCTTTACATAGATCAAGAGGCAGTTGTTCGGACAGAACAAGGGGATACTGATTGGTTTAAAGTCAGGAAAGATGTGCATCAGGGTTCTGTTCTTTCACCATACCTATTTAATCTGTATGCTGAACAAATAATACGAGAAGCTGGACTATATGAAGAAGAACAGGGCATCAGGATTGGAGGAAGACTCATTAACAACCTGCGTTATGCTGATGACAGACACAACCTTACTTGCTGAAAGTGAAGAGGACTTGAAGCACTTACTAATGAAGATCAAAGACCACAGCCTTCACTATGGATTACACCTCAACATAAAGAAAACAAAAATCCTCACAACTGGACCAATGAGCAACATCATGATAAGCGGAGAAAAGATTGAAGTTGTCAAGGATTTCATTTTACTTGGATTCACAATCAACAGCCATGGAAACAGCAGTCAAGAAATCAAAAGACGCATTGCATTGGGCAAATCTGCTCCAAAGGAGCTCTTGAAAGTGTTGAAGAGCAAAGATGTCACCCTGAAGACTAAGGTGCACCTGACCTAAGCCATGGCATTTTCAACCACATCATATGCATGTGAAAGCTGGACAATGAATAAGGAAGACCGAAGAAGAGTTGATGCCTTTGAATTGTGGTGTTGGTGAAGAATATTGAATATACCATGGACTGCCAAAAGAATGAACAAATCTGTCTCAGAAGTACAACCAGAATGCTCCTTAGAAGCAAGGATGGCGAGAGTGCGTCTTACATACTTTGGACATGTTGTCAGGAGGTATCAGTCTCTGGAGAAGGACATCATGCTTGGCAGAGTACAGGGTCAGCGGAAAAGAGGAAGACCCTCAATGAGGTGGATTGACACAGTGGCTGCAACAATGAGCTCAAGCATAACAACGATTGTAAGGATGGCGCAGGACCGGGCAATGTTTCATTCTGTTGTGCATACGGTTGCTATGACTCGGAACCGACTCGGCGGCACCTAACAACAACAACAGCATACTGTTTATGCCATGTATTAGAGCTCCTAATGTTGTCCCTATTTTTTCTTTCATGATCTTTACTGTTTTAGATTTTATATTTAGGTCTTTGATCCATTTTGAGTTAGTTTTTGTGCATGGAGTGAGGTATGGGTCTTGTTTCATTTTTTTGCAGACGGATATCCAGTTATGCCAGCATAATTTGTTAAAAAAGACTGTCTTTTCCCCATTTAACTGTTTTGGAGCCTTTGTCAAATATCAACTGCTCATATGCGGATGGATTTATGTCTGGATTCTCAATTCTGTTCCATTGGTCCATGTATCTGTTGTTGTACCAGTACCAGGCTGTTTTGACTACAGTGGTGGTACAATGGGTTCTAAAATCAGGTAAAGTAAGGCCTCCCACTTTGTTCTTCTCTTTCAGTAATGCCTTATTTATCCAGGGCCTCTTTCCCTTCCATATGAATTTGGTGATTTGTTTCTCCACCTCATTAAAGAATGTCCTTGGAATGTGGATCGGAATTGCAATAAATGTATTGATCGCTTTTGGTAGAATAGACATTTTTATAATTTTAAGTCTTCCTACCCAAGAGCAAGGTATGTTCTTCCACTTATGTAAGTCTCTTTTGGTTTCTTGCAGAAGTGTACTGTAGTTTTCTTTGTATAAGTCCTTTACATCTCTGGTAAGATTTATTCCTAAGTATTTTATCTTCTTGGGGGTTACTGTAAATGGCATTGATCTGGTGATTTCCTCATCGATGTTCTTTTTGTTGGTGTAGAGGAATCCAACTGATTTTTGTATGTTTATCTTGTATCCCAATACTCTGCTAAACTCTTCTATTAGTTTCAGTAGTTTTCTTGAGGATTCCTTAGGGTTTTCTGTGTATAAGATCATGTCATCTGCAAATAGAGATACTTTGACTTCTTCCTTGCGAATCTGGATGCCCTTTATTTATCTAGCCTAACTGCTCTGGCTAGGACTTCCAGCACAATGTTGAATAAGAGTGGTGATAAAGGGCATCCTAAAAGTCTGGTTCCCCATCTCAATGGGAATGTTTTCAGGATCTCTCCATTTAGGGTGATGTTGGCATGTTGGTTTTGTATAAATGCTCTTTATTATGTTGAGGAATTTTCCTTCTATTCCTATTTTGCTGAGAGTTTTTATCATGAATGAGTGTTGAACTTTGTCAAATGCCTTTTCTGCATCAATTGATAAAATCATGTGATTCTTGTCTTTTGTTTTATTTATGTGGTGGATTATATTAATGTTTTTTTCTAATATTAAACCAGCCTATTTAGTTGTTCTACCTCTGTTTGTGTTAGTTTAGGTAGGTAGTATGTTTCTAGGAATTCATCCATTTCTTCTAGGTTTTCAAATTTGTTTGACTACAATTTTTCAAAGTAATCTGGTACAATTCTTTTAATTTTAGTTGGGTCTGTTGTAATATTGCCCATCTCATTTCTTATTCTGAATATCTGCTTCCTCTCCTGTTTTTCTTTTGTTTGGCCAGTGGTTTATCAATTCTGTTAATTTTTTCAAAAAATCAGCTTTAGGTTTTTTTAATTCTTTCAATTGTTTTTCTGTTTTCTACTTCATTTAGTTCAGCTCTAATTTTTATTCTTTGTTTTCTTCTGGTGCCTGTGAGTTTCTTTTGTTGCTTTCTTTCTATTTGTTCAAGTTATAGGTATAATTGTTTGATTTTGGCCCTTTCTTCTTTTTGGGTGCGTGCATTTATTGATATAAATTGGCCTCTAAGCACCGCTTTTGCTGTGTCCCAAAGGTTCTAATAGGAAGTGTTTTCATTCTCACTGGATTCTATGAATTTCTTTATTCCATCCTTAATGTCTTCCATAATCCTGTCTTTTCTGAGCAAGATATTGTTCATTTTCCAAGTGTTTGATATCTTTTCCCTGCTTTTCCTGTTATTGATTTCCACTTTTATGGCCTTATGTTCAGAGAAGATGCTTTGTAGTATTTCAATATTTTGGATTCTGCTAAGGCTTGCTTTGTGACCTAATGAGTGGTCTATTCTAGAGAATGTTCCATGCGCACTAGAAAAGAAAGCAAACTTTGCAGCTGTTGGGTGGAGTGTTCTGTATATGTCTACGAGGTCAAGTTGGTTGACTGTGGCATTTAGATCTTCCGTGTCTTTATTGAGCTTCTTTCTGGATGTCCTGTCCTTGACCAAAAGTGGTGTGTTGAAGTCTCCTATTATTGTGGAGCTCTTTATCTCACTTTTCAATGCTCATAGAGTTTGTTTTATGTATCTTGCAGCCCTGTCATTGGGTGCATAAATATTTAATATTGCTATATCTTCTTGGTGTATTGTCCTTTTAATCATTATATAGTGTCCTTCCTTATCCTTTCTGATGGATTTAAATTTAAAGACTATTTTGTCAGAAATTAATATTGGCACACCTGCTCTTTTTTGATTGTTGTTTGCTTGATATATTTTTTTCCATCCTTTGAGTTTTAGTTTGTTTGTGTCTCTAAGTCTAAGGTGTGTCTCTTGTAGGCAGCATAGAGACGGATCTTGTTTTTTAATCCATTCTGCTACTCTCTGTCTCTTTATTGGTGCATTTAGTCCATTTACATTCAGGGTAATTATGGATAGGTATGAATTTAGTGCTATCATTTTGATGTCGTTTTTGTGCGTTGACAGCTTCTTTTTCCCACTTGCTTTTATGTGCTGAGTAGATTTTCTTTGTATATTGTCCTTTCCTCATATTTGTTGTTGTTGATTTTGTTTCTGCTACATCTGTATTTTTCCCTTGTATTTTATTTTGATAAGCTAGATAGTTTTTCTCCTTTGTGGTTACCTTGTTATTTACCCGTATTTTTCTAAATTTAAACCTAACTTTTATTTCTTTGTATCGTCGTATCTTCCTCTCCATATGGAAGGTGTATGATTACATTTCTTAGTCTGTCTTTATTATTTTAATGTTGTCTTCTTTTATGTAATAACATCGCTTTTTCCCTGTTTGGGGCTTTTTTTTTATAATTTTGCTTTGTTTTTTTTTTTTGGATTTCCCTGTCTGGGTTGACTTCTGGTTGCTCTGCCCAGTGTTCTAGTCTTAGGTTGATACCTGATATTATTGATTTTCTAACCAAAGAACTCCCTTCAGGATTTCTTGTAGTTTTGGTTTGGTTTTTATGAATTCCCTGAACTTAGGTTTATCTGGAAATGTCTTGATTTCACCTTCATATTTAAGAGAACTTTTTGCTGGATATGTGATTCTTGGCAGTCAATTTTTTTCCTTCAATGTTTTAAATATGTCATCCCATTGCCTTCTTGCCTGCATGGTTTCTGCCAAGTAGTCCGAGCTTACGCTTATTGGCTCTCCCTTGTAGGTGACTCTTCTTTTATCCCTCGCTGCTCTTATAATTCTCTCTTTATCTTTGGTTTTGGCAAGTTTGATTGTAATATGTCTTGATGACTTTCTTTCAACATCTACCTTATGTGGAGTTCGATGAGCATCTTGGATAGATATCTTCTCATCTTTCACAGTATCAGGGAAGTTTTCTGCCAACAAATCCTCAACAGTTTTCTCTGTGTTTTCTGTTATCCCTCCCTGTTCTGGTGCTCCAATCACTGATAGGTTATTTCTCTTGATAGAGTCCCACATGATCCTTAAGGTTTCTTCATTTTTTTTAATTCTTTTATCTGATTTTTCTTCAAATATATTAGTGCCAATTGATTTATCTTTGGGTTTAGAAATTCCAGCTTCTACTTGCTCTATTCTGCTCTTCTGACTTTCTATTGAGTTGTCTACTTCTGTAATTTTATTGTTAATCTTCTGAATTTCTGATTGCTGTCTGTCTATGGATTTTTCCAGCTTATTAAACTTTTCATTATGTTCCTGAATAATCTTTCTAATTTCTTCAGTTGCTTTATCTGTGTGTTTCTTGGCTTGTTCTGTGTTTTGCCTCATTTCCTTCCTGATGTCTTGAAGGGTTCCGTACATTAAACTTTTGTATTCTGCATCTGGTAATTCCAGGAATGCACTTTCATCTAGAAGATCCCTGGATTCTTTGTTTGAGAGCCTGTTGAGGTGATCATGTTCTGTTTCTTTATGTTACTTGATATTGACTATTGTCTCCGAGCCGTTTCTAAGTTATTTTATTAGTTTATGCTTGCTTACTGTGTTGTAGCTGCTTGCTTTGTTTTGATTTGGTATACCCCTATGGGTTGCTTGAGTGAGCTAGCTTGATTATTTTTGCCTTTGGAGCTCTGGTGTCCTGTCCCCAGCTGGCTAGAGCTGTTATCAGGTATAAAAGTCTAGGAGTCCATTCAGTTTTCTTGTATGAATTCAGCTTTGGTTTCCAGGTAGCTGTTCATCAAGTGTGTGGTACAGGCTCTGTCCTACAGTCTTAGAGGGGCAGGGGTGATTGGTGTATATACCAGTATCAGATTGCAGCAGGGGGTCACGCTCTGAACAAAGCAGGGGGCTGAGAACCAACCCCCAAGTGTCTCTGAGGAAAACGCATCTCTGTTCCCTACAGTGTGCTGGTGGGTGGGTTCTGCAGAGGGACCATGGGCACCCAAAGTTTTTGGTTGTAAGGACTGGGAGGTACCAGTTATCTTTGGACCCCTGTCGCAGGTGGCTGGGTGATCTGAGTGGAGCTACCAGTCCTTAGGTCCCTGTTGTGGGTAGGTGAGGACCTTGTTTAACAGGCAAAGCAATGTCAAATGCCAAACATCCACCTCTCCACCGCACAGCTGAAATGGTTGGAATTTGCCAACAAGGGCCTATTCTCCCAAAATAGGTCCACACAGGTCCATGAAGAAGGGAAAGGTGCTCAAGGTCCATGGAGGGTTTATGCCTGGACAGGAGCAGCTTCTGTCCTGAGCTCCCACAGTTAATGGAGCTAGCAAATTATGTTTCCCCCCCAGCTGCAAATTTTTTCCTTCCCCAAGGCCAGGAGGATGGCTCTAGGTGCTCACCAGGGTCTATCTCAGGCCCAGGGATTCAGCCACTGAAGCCAGCTTGGGGGTGGGGGGGGTGCAGTAAAATAAATGCAAGTACTTAGCTTTTGCTGAAAGCGCCGTCCTCCTCAGGCTGCAGAGGTGTCAGTGGGCTGTGTGGCTGGCTGCTTCTCCCTGAGGAAACTGCAGCCAAACACTAGTACCTGCCCACTGCTACCGCTGCTCCGGGAATGGTGCCTGAGGACTCCCTGCGATTCAGTTCCAGCAACTCCTCTCCACTTCTGAACGGTCTCTTCCTCCGCCTACCCCTCAGTTCATTGTCTAAGCTTGCCTTCCATGCTCAGGGCTCTCAGCTTGTCACAAAAGTGCTCGTTTCACTTGTTTTTTCGGGTCTTTGTTGTAAAGAAGGCTTACTGGAAGTATCTGTCTATTCCACCATCTTGGCTCCACCTTATTCTTTAAGGTTTTCAATGAAGTCCAAATTGTAAAACCCAATTGCCTTAGTTATCTAGTGCTGCTGTAGCAGAAATGCCACAAGCGGGTGGCTTTAACAAATAGAAATGTATTTTTTCACAGTTTCAGGAGCTAGAAGCCTGAATTCAGGGCATCAGTTCTAGGGGAAAGCTTTCCCACTCTGTTGGTTCTGGGGGAAGGTCCTTGTCTCTTTTTGGTTTCTGTTTCTTCAATCCCTGGAGATCTCATGTGACGTAGCATCTATCTTCCCCCATCTCTGCTTGCTTGCTAGCTCAATTGGCTCTTTTATAGGTCAAAAGGTATTGACTTAAGACACACCCTACACTAATACTGTCTTATTAACATTACAAATAAAATCCATTTCCAAATGGGATTACATCCACAAGTATAGGGGTTAGGATTTACAACACATATTTTGGGGGGACACAATTCAATCCATAACACCAGTGTATATTTTCTAAGTCTTTATCTTTTTTTTTTTTTTATCTTAGTGGGTTTCCCTGATACATTTATCGCTGTTGATTGATCTTACCTTTTTGAAACTCTCTATTATCTTGACTTCCATGATACTGTACTCTCTTGACTGTTTTTATTTGTCTGTCTTCTCATGGGCACCTCTTCCTGCACACATCAATTAAATTATAGTGTTAACCAGAGTCACATCTTTGGTGTACTGCTCTTCTCATGCTACACACTCATTGTTTGAGCTCATTTATGCACTATCTGTAATTCGATCACCTCCAAATACAGTTTTTTACCTCAAACATCTCAAATCTTTGGATTCACTTATATAAGGATCTGGAGACATTTCAAACTTAGATTCTCCATAGACACATCAAATATTAACGTTACAAAACCAAGCCCATTATTGTTGCTCCAAATATTTCCTTGTCTTTAATTTTTCTTGGTTGATGACACTATCACCCATGTAATTACATAACCTAGAAAACAGGGAATCATCCTAGATTCCTCATCCTCTATCACTGCCACAGCTATTAAATTATCAAGTCATGTTGATTTCACTTCAGAAGCATTTTCCAAATAAGGCCCAATTTTGTCTCCTCACTACTATGACTTATTAACTAAAATACCTATTTTGCCTGTATTATTGACAATAGTCTCCTAACTGATCTCCCTGACTCCATTCTTCTACAATCTCCGAGTCATTATGTACACAGCCAACAGCTGTTGTCGACAAATCTATTCAAGTCACTTCCATGTTTAAACTGTTCAGTAGTTTACCATCACTGCCGAAATAAAGTGCAAGCTTCTTAACACAGCACACAGGTCCTACTTATCTCTCTAGTCTTATTTTCCACCATCCCTACCTCACACTTTATATTTAGAGCAGCATCAAACCTATTGTAGTTGAAGTCCTCACATCAGCCTTGATGGTTCTCACTTCTTGACTGTTGTGCATGCTGTACCTACACTTCCCTCTGCACACATAATTTGTTTTAATAACTTGAACATATTTCTATCACTGCATTTATACAATGTTTTATAAATGTTTCTCTGTTTATGTCTACACAATTAGATTGTAAAGGCAAGAACCATTTTGTATTTGTTAGGATTCTTGAGAGAGCACCCAATAAAGAGAACCAATATTCTCCACTGAGTTTGTGAAAACTTTGAGAACCAAAACAAGTGGTAAAATTGGAGGCTAAAAGATTGCTTTTATTACTGATAGAGGTTAAGTTAGGTGATGTAACATACTGTAAGAGTTGAATGGACATGCTAAATGAGTCCCACAATTATACAGGTTTACCCAGCCAATCACAGTCACTTAAGGGCCAGAGTTGCCCTCTCCACATGGAAGGACTAGCCCAGGTGAGAATTAAGGTATGGCAGAGGAGAACTAGCATCTCCAGGAAGCAAAAGAAGGGCATAGTTATGCATTCATAGTTATTCTTTCCAAAGTTAGCAGTCAGACAAGTTATTACTGTTTCTCAGAGACAGAGTGAGTAAAGGAGTGGAGAGAGGCTCAGATGTGCTTAAACAAAAATCCTTCCTTGCAAAAACTCCAAGAGGATGTGATTCCCCTGTAGTATTATTTATCTTTTTCTTCCCAGAGTTTAGTTCAATGCCTGGCACACAGTAAGTACTTAATGATTTTTGAAGAAATGAATTTAATGTTAAATACATGATTAATTAGAGGAGGCATGGAAAATATAAATAATTGCAATATATGCAACTGAAGTGAGAACTTTAAACCAAAGAGAGATGTGAGAACATGTTCAAAGTATATTTAACCTTTTAAAAAATAGATTAGTACTGGGCATACTTTTGCAATTAATTGTTGTTTTCCTATAATAAAGAAAAAAATATAGTAGCTTGGAGGCGGACATACCTTGTTTTGACAAGGAAGAAAGAAATGTTTTAGAACTATTTTATGGAATTTGAATATGCATTTTAAAAAGCTACTAAACAAGTGAAGATATAACAAAATTCTCTTTTGAAACCATTCGTTGTTATTTCATGTATTCAAAAAGTATTTTTTTCTGTTATTGAGGAGATGTCATATCTTGGGGTGGGGTAAAATGCGTTTTGATCAGCAAATAATTGGAATATTTGCCTAGGATAAATTGTCATGAAATGTATTTTTGTAATTACATAGAGGCGTATTGAAATTGCTTTTGAATTTGCTGTTTCATATGCCATCAGTTTCAATAGAATATTATCAGTGTTTCTGAAGCAAACAATTTTGCCTTTCATTTCAGCACTTCAGTTCACTGATGTTAACACATCAAATGCTGACCTAAAGAACCGGTCTTTATATATTGTACATTTAGGGTAAGATCTGGACTCCTTGACTTTTTAGATTTTTCTCTCACATGCCTTGCAACTCAGGTCAGAACTGCCCCCTTTTAATTTTGCCTATTCAGTGATATTTACTAAAACTAGTGCTTCAAGTTAAAGTTGAAACCCTCTGGAAGGATTTAAATCTTTTCCTTTCTCTGTATCATACATTGAAATTATACATTGAGGAGAGTGTTATTGTGATTAACCCCTGCTTTTTTTTTTTTTTTTTTTAGCTGCAGATTCTAGTTAACAATGTAAATAATTTGGTTGAAAATTCAGGCCCCATAATAACGTATTTTTTTCATATCTAGTGAAACTATAGCATCTGAGGCAAAGCATATTAGGAATTAAGACTTAGGAAAT
Organism: Loxodonta africana; assembly: GCF_030014295.1. NCBI lineage: Eukaryota > Metazoa > Chordata > Mammalia > Proboscidea > Elephantidae > Loxodonta > Loxodonta africana. The sequence continues at coordinate 111,415,059 of NC_087369.1, forward strand.
TTACTTAATAGATTAAGTATTGAACAGTTACTTCATCTATGGTATATTAATCTAGGTGCTTCGGCAAATACAATTGTTTACTATTACGGAGTTTAAAATCAAGTTAGAAGGATTAAGATAAATTTATAAATGTAATGCAGGCAGAATATAATAAATTCTATGAACTAATACACATGGTTCTTTCTATTAGTTCTTAAAAACAAGGTAAATCATGATCCAGATTGGGGGAAGCTCCCATTAACAGTTGCTGGATAACAATCCATGCGTAATGGTTAGTGACATAAAACAGCAAACATTTAATTATGCTATGGTAACTGGTCCATCTGCAGTAACTGGTCCATCTGCATTCAGTCAAGGCATATTCAAATACTATAAAATAATACCAAAAGAGTTCTTTTTTCCTTGTTAAAATAACGTATGTCTGCTTTAAAGCTACTGGGGATGACTCCTCTTTCTTCCACAATGACTGAGGCCTCAGCTGGAGTGGCTGAAATGACTGGAGCTTGCTCAAACAACTGGATGTGGCTGGGATAACTCAACTGGTAGTATATATCAGGGGCCATGGCTTTGCCTGTTGACTGGGTGTTTTGGTTCTTCTCTATGTTGTGTCTGCTGGGACTATGACGTCTTATATGGCTCCTTCACTCACAAGTCCAGTACTTGGAATGCAATGGCTGAAATAGCAAGGACAGGCCAAGTATCTGTCTGTACACAACCCCTCCATGTGGCTGGCTTTGGTTTCCTCATAACATGGTGATCTTAGGATAGTCAAAATTCTTACATTGCATCAGACTTCTCCCAGAGCTAAAAATCCAAGAATCAGAGTGGAAGCTGCTGGTCTCTTAAGTCTTCTGCCTGGAAACTGACACAGTGTTATGTCTACCATAGTATACTAATCAAAGCAGTCACAGGGAGCACCAAAATTCAAAGGGAAGGTACGTAAAACTCAACTCTCAATGGAAGGAATACCAATGTATTTGTGGTCATCTGTAACTGTTACAGGATATCGGAAAATCCCTAAGAGAATAAGTAGCATGAGGTATTTAGTTTGGAGGATGGAGAATATTGGAAGGTAAGATAACGTCATAGGTATTTAAAGTGGTGAGATACACATGAGTACACATAGAGGTAGGCAAGAAAGTGAGGGATATATCAAGAAACAGTAAAGTAGCACTTTACAATGTCTGTGTAATGAAGTTCAAATGATAAACAAATGGTTGAAGATTACAAAAATAAGGGTTAATATAATTGGCCCTAAGGTTTTGAACTTCCCAGGAGAGCACGTCATTTGATGTCTTCCTCTAGTCAAGTGGCAATATCTGATTTTCCTACTTTTGTAAAATATTTTCCAGATAGTTTCTTTTTACTGGATATCAGTGAGGTATATTCGTTTTGGTTTGAGCTAAAATTAAAATTACTAGTTATACAGAAAGCAATTGGACTGAATGAAATACAGCATGTATATTTATTTGAGACTTATAAGCTGTCTGCTTCAGTGGAATAGTTCAGACCCTGGCCTAATTATACATATGAATAACAATGATTGGATCTCGGTGTGTTTTCTACTTAGTGTGACAGAAGGGAACTTATAACATTATTGAGTACAGCTGGTGCTGCTAAATTCACCAGTTAGTTAACATTGACCCATAAGGCCAGCATCTAAAGATATTAGTTTTGAAAGGAAAACAAATATGCATCACTTCTCCTTTGGTTTTATTGTAGTTTCTAATATTTGTCTTCTTGAGTTGCACCTTCTCTCTGACACTAGAATCATAAGAGAGGGTCATATATTTGTGGTTCCTAAATGTAAAAAAAAAAAATGTAGTGAGGAAAATTAAATTAAAAAAAAACTGTATACCCATGGCTAAATTAAAGCAAGGTGGTCAAACCCTGAAGATGGATGGTGCCCCAGAGTTCAAGAGAGAGAAGGAAATGCAGAGAGATACTGAATCGTGAAAAGCGTGTTCCACAGCCTGTGCAGTGAAGCTCACCAAATAATCAATTTAAACACAACCAAATGAGATTAGCTATTTGTGAATATTCTTTTGTTTAGTAATTAATTCCTAAGACGGCAAAAACAAACAAACAAACCAACCTTAAATTGACTCACTCACATATTGTTAGTTTGTTGCGAGAAGTGGGGATATGTGGAAGGAGGGAGGGAGAGTGCTATGGCACTGTTTTCCACATCGGACCAAGACCCTGAACTCTTCCTCAATTTGAGAGGTCATGAAGTGATTGCATTGCTTCATTTTCATGGGACCATCTGCAGACTTCAGGCCTTTAACATTTTATATGTGGGAAATATGGCTACTTATTAGTTGCTAAATCCCTCTGCCTTTTCCTCATTTTCTTCCTCCTCAGCCTTATTACCCTACCTCTTGTAAGTAAAATATGTCTTGTCCTAAATTTCCAATTTACTTTCTCCCATGGAAATTCCTGAAGCAATGTTTAAACTGGTAATGTTTACAACTTATATTAAGACCACTTCCTATAAAGCATTCATATTGTCCTTAGAGTTTATGGATACTGTATAGAGGAGCATATTGGTTAAGAGCTTCTTTGCCAACCGAAAGGTCTGCAGTTTGAATCCACCAGCCACTCCTTGGAAACCCTATGGGACAGTTCTACTCTGTCCTATAGGGTCTCTATGAGTCAGAATCAACTTGACAGCAATGGGTTTTGTTTGGTTTGGTTTGGTTTTGGTATTATCAGTCGGGGCCCTGTTGGCACAGTGGTTAAGAGCTCAGGCTGCTAACCAAAAGGTCAGAATCAAAGCAACGGAAATGGGTTTTAGTGTCTTCATAATGCCTACAAACAATTGTTTTTCATTAATAAAACCTGGACACCTGTCAGATTTTAATATCCCAAAAAATAAAATTATTCAGGTTTCATGGAAACATTCAGTACTTCTTACCTAGAGCTTTTCTTTGAAAGCGATTAAGCTCAGCAGTTAGAATCATTTTTACTCTAGTAACACAAACAGAATAGAAGTAATACAAAATAAGCTATAACCAGTTCTTGCTGAATTTTGAATTTCTCTAGTATTTGCTTAGTTTTCAAATCACATTGACTTTCTCTGAACAATCTCCAATACTTACATCTCCATTTTTAATTTTTTCTGATTTCCTAATTCCTAGCTCTTTGGGAAATTTAACTTTTTCCACAAAGGATAAATGACATTACACATGGTTTGTGATTTTTACTTTCACAAATAATAAGATTTAGAGGTAAAGACAACTACTGGGACTACGGATACCCCCAAACGGTGTATCTTATAAGAAATGGTTAAATGTATCTCTAACACATTAGATTATAAATGCAAAGCCCCTTAATGACTTTGACAATTTGGATCATTAGTTTTCTGGATTGGTATGTAGTATTAACAATAGCATGCTTGTGCATGTCTCTACTGCCTTAACCAGGATAAAAAGCCTATCTCCTTAATCCACTAGATAGAAACCAGTAACCCTTCCATGATAGGTAGACTGCTCATGATGTTCTCTTTATATTTTATGTGTTTAGATAATACTCAGTCTCTATTCATTCAAATATAAAACGTTAAACTACACACCAATCTATATGGCATAGGAATACTTGGTGATAAAGAGCTTTTATAAATTTTGTGATATAGAAGAAAGGCATTTTAATATTATATATTATTATTATAAATTGAAATAAAGCATGAAAAAGACCTGAAAAATAGCATAGCATTCCTATTATTTGGATGCATATTGTCGTTTTTTGTTAGGTGCCGAGTCGGTTCCCACTTATAGCAACCCTATGTAAAACAGAAGGAAACACTGCCTGGTCCTGTGCTATCCTCACAATCATTGTTATACTTGAGCCCATTGTTGTAGTCACTGTGTTAATCCTTCTCATTGAGGGGCTTGCTCTTTTCCACTGGCCCTGTACTTTGCCAAGCATGATGTCCTTCTCCAGGGACTGATCCCTCCTGATAACACGTCCAAAGTATGTGAGACGAAGTCGCGCCATCCTCACTTCTAATGAGTGTTCTGGCTGTATTTCTTTGGAGACAGATTTGTTTGTTTTTCTGGCAGTCCATGGCTACGGTTGCTAACCAAAGGGTCAGCAGTTCAAATCCGCCAGGCGCTCCTTGGAAACTCTGTGGGGCAGTTCTACTCTGTCTTATAGGGTCGCTATGAGTCGGAATTGACTTGACGGCACTGGGGTTTTGGGGTATGGTTTATTCAATACTCTTCACCAATACAGTAATTCAAAGGCATCAGTTCTTCTTTGGTCTTCCTTATTCATTGTCCAACTTTCACATGCATATGAGGCGATTGAAAACACCGTAGCTTGGATCAGGTGCACCTTAGACCTTAAGGTAGCATCTTTGTTTTGTAAACTTTAAAGAGGTCTTTTGCAGCAGATTTGCCCAATGCAATGTGTCTTTTGACTTCTTGACTGCTGCTTCCATGGCTGTTGATTGTGGATTCAAGCAAAATGAAATCCTTTGCAACGTCAATCTTTTCTCCTTTTATCATGATGTTGTTTATTGGCCCAGTTGTGAGGATTTTTGTTTTCTTTATGTTGAGGTGTAATCCACACTGAAGGCTGTGTCTTTGATCTTCATCAGTAAGTGCTTCAAGTCTTCTTCACTTTCAGCAAGCAAGGTTGTGTCATCTGCATACCACAGGTTGCTAATGTGTTTTCCTCTAATCTTGATGCCCTGTTCTTCTTCATATAGTCCAGTTTCTCGGATTATTTTCTCAGCATACAGATTGCATAAGAATGGTTAAATGACACAACTCTGATGCACACCTTTCCTGACTTTAAACCATGTAGTATCCCCTTGCTGTGTTTGAACAACAGCCTCTTGACCCATGCACCTAGATTCCTCATGAGCACAATTAAGTGTTCTGGAATTCCCATTCTTCACATCATTATACATAATTTGTTATGATCCACACAGTCAAATGGCTTTGCATAGTCAATAAAACACAAGTAAACATCTTTCTGGTATTCTCTGCTTTCAGCCAGGATCCATCTGAGATCAGCAACAATTTCCCCTTTTCTACCTCCTCTTCTGAATCCGGCTTGAATTTCTGGCAGTTCCCTGTGGACGTTTTGCTGCAGCCACTTCTGAATGATCTTCATCAAAATTTTACTTGTGTGTGATATTAACGACATTGTTTGATAATTCCCGCATTCTGTTGGAGCACCTTTCTTTGGAATGGGTACAAATACGGATCTCTTCCAGTTGGTTGGCCAGATAGCTGTCTTCCAAGTTTCTTGGCATAGACGACTGAGTACTTCCAGGGCTGCATCTGTTTGTTGAAACATCTCAATTGGTATTCTGTCAATTGCAGGAGGCTTGTTTTTCACCAATGCCTTCAGTGCAGCTTGGATGTATATAGCTTGGATGTATACCCTATATATAGTATAAAGTTCTTAGGATTATTTGGAAGCTTTAAATATATATGTGGGGAGGTTAAGAATGTGAGTCACTAAAGTATTCACTTTTCACCATCTTGGGCACCAATTCTACTGCATGAAAAAATATTAAATATTCCTAAAGTAATGTTTCCAAAATAAAAATTAAATGCCTACAACTGAAACGTTTTACTCTTCTCTGAGGAGCTATATTACAGACTACTTTCATTTACATGACATAAAGATCTAATATTGGATAAGTGATTTATGTATTTTGATGAGATTTTGTAAATTCAGACAGTAGATGTTTGTTTATAAAATACTAGAAACAGTGATCCATTAATCTTAAACCCATTGCCTTTGAGTTGATTCGGACTCAGCAACTCTATAGGGCCGAGTAAAACTGCCCCATGGGGTTTCCAAGGAGTGGCTGGTGGATTCAAACTAATGATCTTTTTTGGTTCGCAGCCAAACTCTTAATCACTGCACCACCAGGATTCCCCAATGATCTTAGGTTCTGTTAAATGGTTTCTTGCAACATATGTAGTGGGGAAATGGCAGAGTAAAGAAAGTAGTCTTTCTTTATGGCCTCTTGATGGCATGATGGGTATATGGTAGACTCTCTAAGGCTTCAGGAAGTGTGATGCAGTGATACCCGACTATAGATTATATTATGGTATATCATAGTGTGATAGTTCTCAAAGTGTGATCCAAGGACCAAAAGCATCAGAATCACCAGGGCAGTTATTGAGAATGCTTATTTTAGAGCCTCCCCCTTTCAGGGCTTCCTTTTGTGATTGACTTATTTCACTCAGCATAATGTCCTGTGCTGAGTTCCTTTTGTTTGTGGATTTCTTTTGTTTTTGTAGATTTTGTTTTTATTGAGACTTTATGTTTTTCTTCTTTATTTTGATGAGTATGTTTGTTAACTTTCTTTGTGGTTACTTTGAAATTTACCCTTATCTTCCTAGATTTGAACCAGTCTATTATTATTTGGTATCACCTTGCCTTCCTCTACATTAAAAAGTTCTTTACCTATACTGTTTATGCCCTCTTTTATTGTTCTGATGTTGTCGTCATTTACAGATTAACCTCTCTGGTTCCCTGTTGCAATTGTTTTGGTTTGGGTAGTATTTGAGAGTTCATTTCCTAGATTGGTATCTGGCTGGTACAATCTTGCATCCTAGATTTAGGCTGTGGTCTGATGCTGTTTGTTCTCAGACAGAAGGACTCCCTTTAATAATTCTTGTAAGTTTCCTTTGATTTTTACATATTACCTAAATTTCTGTTTATCTGGAAATGTCCTAATTTCACCATCATATTTGAACAAGAGTTTTGCAGGATATATTATTCTTGGTTGGCAGTTTTTTTCTTTCAAGGTTTTATATATGTCATCCCATTGCCTTCTTGCCTGCATCGTTTATGCAAGAATAATCAGAGCTTAGTCTTATTGTTTCTCATCTGTATGTGACTTTTTGTTTTTCTCGAACTGCTTGCGGGATTTTTTTCTTTGTCATTGGTTTTAGCAAGTGTGATTATGATATGCTTAGTTGTTTTTCTTTTGGAGTCTATCCTATATGGGGTTCTTTGAGCTTCTTGGATGGTCAGCTTTTCATCATTCATGATATTAAGGAAGTTTTCTATCAGCAATTCTTCAGTGACCCTCTCTGTGTTTTCCATTTTCTCTCCCTGTTCTGGAACTCCAAACACTTGCAAATTTTTACTTTTGATTGTGTCCTACATAATTCTCACAGTTTCTTCATTTTTATTTGTTCTTTCTTCTGATTTTTCCTCAAAGTTGTATCCAAGTGTTTGTATTCAATTTCGTTGATTCTGTCTTCCATCATTTCAAACCTGCTCCTCAGCCATTCTGTGACACTGTCCACTTCTGAAATCTTATTGTTTATCTTTTGGATTTCTAACTGTTGTTTTTGTATGATTTCTAGTTGTGAATTTATTTTGGTATTTTGTTCCTGTATCACTTTCCTGAATTGTTCCATTTTTCTGTCTGTATTTTTCATGAATTTGTTTGCCTTTTCCAAAAATTTGTCTATTTTTTCCCCATTTTTGTCTGCTTTTTGCTTCAACTCTTGGATTGCTCTGAATAGTAGAGATTTGAATTCTTTGTCAGGTAGTTCGAGTGCCTTTTCTTCTACTTGAAAGTCATCTGGTATTTTATTTTGGATGCCTACTGGACCCATCTTGTCCATTTTTTATGTTTTGATATTGCCTGCTGTCTTCAGGACACTCAGTAGTTATTTTCTTCATTTCTCGATTGTAGATTTGTTTGTTTTGTCCTGCTTTTTTGTTTTATTTGATTATGTCTGAGCAGGGGAGCTGTGCATTCTTTGTTGTTTACTGGTCTGTGGTCACAGTACTTTTCACCTTCTTGTACCATAGGCAGGGACAGTAGCTCAGCTGTGGTGCAGCAGGTCAGGTCCAGCTGAAGGGGAGGGGCTGAGAAGTGTTGTTTGTGGCACATACTAGGGTCAACACAGGGTGGGCCAAGAATCAGTGCTGGGAAGGTTCCAGTAGGCTGTGCCTGTGCTACTTAAGGGTGTGATGTTCAGTGCACAGTGCAGGTAGGGAGGAAAGAGGGGGGAGGTTGTGGTGTGTGGAGCTAATAGGGATGTGGGAAAGAGGAGAGAGGAGAGAAAAGCAGGAGCCAAAAACAAACAAGCAAAGAAAGAAAGATGAAAAAAAAAAAAGAGTGCTAAGGCAGCTTGCCATTGGGGTGGAGAGATGAGAAACTGAGAAATGAAGAAAAGCAAAAGGGAAAAAGAAAGAAAAAATAACTCAATAAAATTTCAGAAAAGAAGAAAAGGAAAGCCCCCAGAAGTCCCGGAGTCCCCCTAGTAGGGCTGCTAAGACTGGAGAAGTGGCTTCCAGGCTGCACAGTATAACCTGGCTAGAGGGGCATGGATGTCACATAGCACCAGTTATTCAGGAGACAGGAAAACAAGGTAAGTGTAGAGAGACAAGAATGGAGAAATGAAGACAGACAGAAAGGGAAAAAGAGAGAGAAAAGAAAGAAGAAAAAAAATGCCCCCAGGGATTCCACCTACATAGCTGCACAGATGGGGGGAGTGGCTCCTAAGCTGTGCAATGCAGGCTGGCTAGAAGGGGCTCCCAAGGTGGGAAAAGAAAAAGAAAACAAAAAAAAAACAAAACAGAACAAAGCAAAACAAGGGGAAAAAAAGCCCCAGGGAACCCACCATGGTGGAGTCGTGGGCTGGGGGAATAGTTCCCCAGCTGAGCATGGCTTCACAGCCTTTCAAGAAAAAGCAAAGATGGCAAACGGAGCCAGGTGTTCCAGAGAAAGGAGGGGGAGGTGGTAGGAAGCACAGAAGAAACCAAAAGAGACGAAAAGAACCAACACCAGCTCAGGGGCCCGGCCAGTGTGGGGAGGGCGAATCCAAGCAGCCTGAGGCCAAAGCACTTGCCCCCAGCCAAGAGACTGCGGCTAGCAGGAAGCAGAGGAGGCTAAACACAGTTCTGGGGAGGTGGTGGGGGGAGGAGCAGGCTAGGAAAGGATATATCGCTTATTGCAGTGTGCTCTGTCTCCTGCTGGGAACTTGGTGAAGCTGCTTTCCCATACTCCCTGTCCGCTGATCTCCAACATGGGTGGGGCGTATCCAAGCAGTATGGATGCTGCCCTTCCCTGCCGGCCAAGCCTCCACAGCCAGCCAGGAAGCTGGAGCCAGAGCAGCAGGGAGAGAATGGTGGGTGGGAAAGTGTGTACCCACTGGTTACTGGGTGCTCTGTTTCCTGCTGGGAGTTCCGTGAAGCTGCTTTCCTGTGCTCCCTGTCTGCTGATTCCCCAACTGGAGACCAAGATGGCAGATCTGTGCTTTGTTAGTGAATGGGGCCTTCCACATGTATCTCTCCTCGCTTTCTGTCCTCTGTCAGTTTCTTCTTCCATTCGGTGCTTGGCTGAGTTCTCTATCTCTTCATTTGGCACTTCAGGTTCCAGGAATGACGTTTGTCTTTGTTTTAATCAGTTTTGGGGGTCTTTGCTCTGGAGGGAAGGTGCGGTGCTTCTGTCTATGGCACCATGTTGGCTGGAAGTCAAATGTTTATCCATTCATCTTTTGATGGCATTGGGTCATTTCCATCTTTGGCTATTGTGAATAAGTGCTGCAATGAGCATTGGCGTACATGTGTCTGTTCACATTACTGCTTTCAAGTCTCTTGGGTAAATATTTAAGAGTGGAATTGCTGCGTCATACAGTAGCTCTACCTTTAACTTTTTGAGGAACTGCCAAACTTCTTTCCACAGTGACTGTGCCATTTTGCATTTCCACCAGCAATGGATGAGTTTTCCAATTTCTCCAAATCCTTCTTACATTTGTTATTTTCCTTGCAACATAATAACAAAAAGACTATCAACCCAAATAAAAAATGAGCAAAGGACTGAATAAATATTTATCCAAAGAAATACAAATTACCAAAAAGTAAATGAAAAGATGATAAACGTCATTAGTTGTTGTTGTCTTTAGATGCCATTGAGCCAATTCTACCTCATGGCAACCCAATGTGTGCAGGGTAGAACTGATCCATAGGATTCTCAAGGCTATAACCTTTTAGAAGCAGATCTCCAGGCCTGTCTTCCAAGGTGCCTTTGGGAGAGTTTGAACCGTCAACCTTCCAGCTGGTAGTTGAGCACTTAACCACTTGCACCACCTGGGGACTCCTAGTTCGTCATTAAAACCCATTGCTGTTGAGTCAATTCCGACTCATAGTGACCCTATAGGACAGAGTAGAACTGCCCCATAGAGTTTCCAAGTAGCGCCTGGAGGATTTGAACTGCTGACCTTTTGGTTAGCAGAGGTAGCTCTTAACCACTATGCCACCAGGGTTTCCAAACAGGGAAATGCAAATCAAAACCAACATGAGATACCACTTCACTCCCACTAGGATGGCTGCCTTAGTTACCTAGTGCTGCTATAACAGAAATACAAGTAGATGGCTTCAAAAAAGAGAAATTGATTCTTTTACAGTCTAGTAAGCTAGAAGTCCATATTAAGGGCATCAGCTCCAGTAGAAAGCTTTCTTTCTTTGGCTCTGAAGGAAGGCCCTTGTCGTCAATCTTCCCATGGACTAGGAGCTTCTCAGAACAGGGACCCCGTGTCCAAAGGACACACACTCTTGGCTCTACTTTTTGTTTGTTCGACGTCCCCTTGGACTAAATTATGACATAGGGCTGGAGAGATGATGTAGCCCTGAAATAGGCAACTGAACGTGTATTGCAGACCTTGCCAACTGAAAGTAAACTGCTTCTGGTGGCCCTTTGAAACAGATATGGAGAAAAAGGCATTAGCCAGATCAATACAATAGCTGCACACCAGGTACCAGGAGATACATTAATTTGCTCAAGCAATGAAACCACATCTGAAACAGCAGCTGCAATAGGAGTTACCACCTGGTTCAGTCCTCGAAAATCCACTGTCGTTCACCAAGATCAATCTGTTTTTTGCATGGGCCAAATAGGTAAGTTGAATGGGGATGAGGTTGTAATCAACATCCCTACATCCTTAAAGTCCTTGATGGTGGCAGTAATCTCCGCAATCCCTCCAGGAATGTGGTATTGCTTTTGGTTTACTATTTTCCTAGGTAGGGGGAGTTCTAATGGCTTCCACTTGGCTTCTTCTACCATAATAGCCCTTACTCCATTTGTCAGTGATCCAGTGTGGGGGTCTGCCAGTTGCTGAGTATATCTATTCCAATTACGCATTCCTGAACTGAGGGAATAACTACAGTATGGGTTAGGGGATCTACTAGACCTGCTGTGAGATTGACATGAGCTAAGATTCCATTAATACCCTGACCTCCATATACCCCCCACTCTTACTGGTGGGCCACAATGTCATTTTGGGTCTCCTAGAATTAGTGTTAGTTCAGTGCCCATATTCAGTAATCCCTCAAAAGTCTGATTTATTTCCTTTTCCCCAATGAATAATCACTCTCATAAAAGGCCACAGATCACTTTGGGGAAGGTAGGGAGGAAGACTAACAGTATAAGTTTTGGGCAGTGTACTGGAGTCCTTCCTCAAGGTGACCCAGCCTCCCCTTCATTCAAGGGGTTATGGGTCTTTAAACTCCCTCAACTCTGGGGAATTATTGAGAGGCCATGACTCTCTACTCTGGCTATTTGAGTTAGACTGCTATTCACTTCACCTAGAATTCATTTGCTTGTACAGATGAAATAAATATTTAGTAGATTCTCCAACTATTTTGCTCCTAGGGACACCACGACTAACTAGCCAACAACATGAATCCATACAAGTCAGACTATTCTGATTACTGCTTTGACTCCACTGTTCGTTATGGTAACTATACCCACCTTGTCTTTGTTGACTGAGTGCCGCCACTTGGCCCCTACTACCACAGGGTACAATCAACCCTATTGTAGTTAGGTGTCTTAATTCAGTTAGGGCAGTTCCCACTGTCAAATTTGACTTACATAAAATAGCAATCACAGCAATCTTCAAGGATGCTGGGGCTCCTTTCACAAATTTGTTCCTCACAGTTGTGATAAAAGGTGTTCCTATAGGCACTCCAGGAAACCCTGGTGGCATAGTGGTTAAGTGCCACGGCTGCTAACCAAAGAGTCGGCAGTTTGAATACTCCAGGTGCTCCTTGGAAACTCTATGGGGCAGTTCTACTCTGTCCTATAGGGTCGCTATGAGTCGGAATTGACTCTACGGCCCTGGGTTTTTTTTTTTTTTTTTTTTATAGGCACTCCATGTGTGGGTCTTTGGTCTAACCTGATAAATCCAGTCTAGCAGGCCAATTTCCCTAAGCCTTTGGATACTTTCTTCTACAGTACACCAAGCAAGTCTGGTATTTCAACTTGATTTAGTGTAGGCCAATGCATAATTCATGTTTCAGCTACCCAACCAAGTAAACCATTAGATCCTTTCCTAACTTCTCAAGCTGAAACACTGAAGAATCTGTGCTTAGTGGACCCATATCAATAAACTCAGACTGACCCATCTTTATGTTCCTTGCACCATTATTCCACACTCTTAATAGCCATTCCCACACATATTTCCCAGGTTTCTGTTTGTACATATTAGAAAAGTCAAGCAGTTCTTTTGGAGTGTAGTGTACCTCCTCCTGGGTCATACTTTGTACTTCACCTTTTGGGGCTCGCTAGGACTTAAGTCAATTTATAGGCCTAGAATCCAAAATCAGTAGTGGGGAAGTGTTTAGAGAACACTCAACATTGTCTTGTAAAGCACCTGACTCAGGCGATGATACCCCAGGCAATGACTCAGACAAGGGCTCTTTAGACTCTGGGTTAATCTAATTAGATGGGGGTGGAGGGGCCAATGGTTTTACTGGGGAGAGTGGTTTAGAAGACAAACTTGGAGTAATCTCTTTCGATGAGAGTGAGAGGGCTGGTTCTGTTGGGAGGAGCGATTCAATCAAATTTAGGGGCTCAGTGTCTTCAGTTTCCTGATTATCTTCCCATATGTTCCCATCCCAAGTTTCAGGATCCCATTTCTTCCCAATCAACACCCTCACTTTAACCTCAGACACCTCTTGAGGTTGGCAGTTGAGCTGGCATTGTAATTCAGCCATGTTTATGATAAGACCCTGGGTTTGGTTTTTGGCAATATCAGCTCTGTTACTACAAGAAATAAGGCTTTCTTTCAAGGCACAAGTGGGAACTTTGAGGTCATTTATGTGGCACTTGAGCTTTGACTCTGAAGCTCTGAGCTCATCTCTTTCTTTCACCAGCTTGTCTAGTGAAAATAAGACCAACCAACCAGCTTCCTTATACTTCTCATTATGACAAAATTGTAGGAAGGTATCACATATGCAATCACAGAGCCTTGCCTTTCACCAGTACCTGATCTATTGGTAGTGATATTTTTCATATTTGTATTGCTACTTCACGCCATGAATAGAGTCCTGGTGGTACAGTGGTTAAGCATTTGGCTGTTAACCAAAAGGTCAGCAATTTGAATCCACCACTCTTTGAAAACCCTATGGGGCAGTTCTACTCTGTCCTATAGGGTCGCTGTAAGTCAGAATTGACTCATTGGCAATGGGTTTGGTTTGGTTTTTTAGTCTTTACTACTGGAAGCAGAGTCATCAACATCTTTATGACTAATCAGACTTGAGAACCAATTTAGGAAATTCAACCTTACAATTTTGTTTCTCTAGAACCACTCGTATTAAATGTCTTAGGCTGGGTTCTCTAGAGAAGCAAAACCAGTAAAGCATATAAATATACATAGAGAGAAATTTATATCAAGGAAATGGCTCCTCGTGGTTGTAGAGGCTGGAATCTCCCAATTCCGTGGGTCACAATAGAGGCTTCTCCTGATTCACACACCCACAGGGGCTGGCGATCCCAAGATCAGCAGGTCAGAGAACAGGGCTCTTGCTCACAGGCTTTGAAGACTGGCGAATCCCAAGATCGGCAGGCAAGACCACAGGTACGCTGCTAGCTCAAGTCCCAATAACTGGAGGTCAAAAGAATAGGAGCCAGCTGCAGGACCCAGAGCAAGCAAAAGCCCACGAGCCTTGCCAGAATATTCACTTATATTTGATGCAGGCCACACACACCCAAGGAAATTCCCTTTCAACTGACAGGCTACTCACAGCAGACTCCCTCATGGAGATGATCACATTATATCAAATCTCATCATGGAAGTGATCACAAGATCATATGACTGCAAAACCACTGAGAATCACTGCCCTGCCAAGTTGACACACAACCTTAACCATCATAGGCACCCAGGTGAGGCTGGCACCTGATCAATGTCATTAGTCATTGTCCTTAGATGCCATCAAGTAAATTCTGACTCATGGTGACCCCATGTGTGCAGAGTAGAACTGATCCACAGGATTTTCAAGGCTGTAACCTTTCAGAAGCAGATTTCCAGGCCTGTCTTCCAAGGCACCTCTGGGTGGTTTTGAACTTCCAACTTTCAGCTAGTAGTTGAGTACTTAACCACTTGCACCACCCAGGGACCCCTAGCTAATCATTAGGGAAATGCGAATCAAAACCAACTTGAGACACCACTTCGCTCCCACTCCAAAAAAAAAACCAAACCCGTTGCCGTCGCGTTGATTCCGACTCATAGTGGATACGACAGGGTAAAGCTGCCTTATAGAGTTTCCAAGGAATGCCTGGTGGATTTGAACTGCCGACCTTTAAGTTAGCAGCCATAGCACTTAACCAGTACGTCACCGGGGTTTCCTCACTCCCACTAGGATGGCTATAATAATAAATAGAAAATAATGAGTATTAGCAAGGATGTGGAGAAACTTGAATCCTTATATATCGCTGGTGAGAATGTCAAATGGCACAGCTATTGTAGGAAACAGTTTGGCAGTTCCTCACAAAGTTAAATATAGAACTATCATATGACCCAGCAACTCAACTCCCAGGTATATACCCAAAAGAACTGTAAACAGGTACTCGAAAAAATCCTTGCACATGAATGTTCATAGTGGCATTATTCACAATAACCAAAAGATGGAAACCAAGTGGAAATCAACTGATGAATGAATAAACAATTTTTAGTATATACATACAATGGAATGGTGTTCAGCCATAAAAAAGGAATGAGGTACTGATACATGCTGCAATGTAGGTGAACTTCAAAAACATTATGCTAAGTAAAAGAAGCCAGATACAAAAGGTCTGATATTGTATGATTCCATTTATATAAAATATTCATAGTATGCATACATTGGTGCTTGCCAGGGGATGAGGTAGATGGGAAATGGGAAGTGACTGATTAATGGGCATGAAGTTTATTTTGGTTTGATAAAAATGTTTTAGAACTACACAGGCATGGTGGTTGCACAACACTGTGAATATACCAAATGCAACTGAATTTTTCACTTTAAAATGGTTAATTTTATGTTGTGTGAATTTCACCTGATTAATAATAATAGTAATAAACTATCAGATGTAAACTCTGCTCTGAAGGAACTCTCCCATCCAAGAATGAAACAGAAAGTCTCTTCTTAAGAATAGCTCTTTATTACAGATAGGAGTGTATTTAGTGTTCACAAGAATGGGATTTGGAGACAGAAATATCTATATTAGCTTCACAGTTCCACCATTGACAAATTGTGTGAACTTATGCAAGTGATTTAATCTGAGTCTCAGTTCCTCCATCTGTAGTTTTAAATAATATTTACCTAGAATGGTTATTGTGAAGAATAAATGAGATAACATATGAACACTGGCATAGAGTAGATCATCACTAAATGGAACTTCTTTGAAATAATTTCATGCTTTTACCTTTTAAAGGTAAAATCATGTCATCACTAGAATTACTACTAGTCAAAAATCAACTTTTCCCATTGACTATCCTGTTTCCATTAATGTTACCATGATTACCCCACTCTTACAAGTTTATGACCTCAGAATAAACATTGTTCCCTCTTCCTCATATGCTGCCTCATTGCCTGTAATCAATTACCAAGGACTATTTTTAGGGTTTAAACATTTTTTTGTTATCATAAAATACACATAAATTTACTACTGTGATCATTCTAAAATGTACAATGCAGTGGATTCAGTACATTCACAATGTTGTCCAACCATTACCACTATCTAGTTCCAGAAATTTTTCATCACCTCAAATGGAAACGTACCAGTTTAGAAGTCTCTCTCCATCCCTGCCTAACCCTAGTCCGGCAACCACTATTCTGCTTTCTGTCTCTATGATTTTGTCTGTTCCCACATTTCATACAAATAGAATCACATAATATGTGGCCTTTTGTGTCTGGCTTCTTTCACATAGTGATCTCTATGCATACACATACAGGTTGTACCTCTAAATCACAGACAGTCATGAGACTTCTAAGATGAGCACTACCTGACTGAAGTGAGTCACACACACAACACACACAGTGTTGGCAATTGAAAGCTGTTATTATGATTTATAGAAGGTAAACAGTAAACAACAGGAACAGATTACTTACAGAAAGGGAAGAGTAAACAAGAACAGATTTGAGGTGAAGACGTCCCCTACACCCCTGTGAGTACCCCACTTAGCACTTTAAGGCTATGGCTAAAAGTGGACCTGTTCACCCTTCCCAAATTACCAATGTCCATTTCTGAGTCAGTAGGTGCGCATGCATGTATCAAGTGTTAGCAAGTGTGTCTCTCCCTCTCTCAGCTGTGTGTCTTCAGCTAAGGCCAAGTTCAGCATGTATGTGTTTGTTCTCTCTCCCTCTCTCTGTCTCTCATTGTGGCTTTTCTTGGCCAGGTCAGGACCCCTGTGCTTGCTGGTCCAGGTCTCAACCAGCAGCTTTGGAACAACCCTGGGCCAGTGCCAGGGTTAGCCCAGAATTACAAGAGATCTCCATCAAAACTGTTTTATAAGCAACCTCTATACGAGTGTATGCTCAAGCCTCTGCTCCATTGGGGACCTTCTGCCTGGAGGTGCCCAGCCGTGTTGGAACATCCTGCCGGAAGGTGTCCATCTCCGCTCCGATGGCCGACTCTGCCCACCACCGCCCTCTGCCTCATGGGTTGATTTTGTTGACTTCCGCTGTCTGCTAATCTCATGGTTCCCACCCCTCGCTGCCATTTCTTTGCCTCTGGGCTCTAATGTGCTTGCCGCCCTTCCTCCGATCTTCAGGGTTACCAGCTCAGTGTTATAGCCCTCAACCTAAATTATACCTCCCCTAGGAGGTTCTCAGTGCAGAACCCCAAGTCTGACTAGCACCAATCCTGGCTCCCTTGATCAGGAAGCCCCATCCAAGCGTTGCATTCTAGGGGTTTTATCAGTCACTGAGCAGGGCCTCCAGAAAATGCTGGTAAAGGTCAGACTGGGGGGGCAGCCAATCAGGGTAAAGGTCAACTACCGGGAGGGCCCCGCCCCGGCCAATCCACGTAAAGATGAATAGCAAACCAACCAATCCCTTGCAAGCTGCTTATGTGGCTAGAAAACCGAAAAATCCCTCTCAAGTCACTTATGTGATAGCAATCCTGCTAATCGTTTAGTAGATTGCAACCCAACCAATTATTTTGGGGAAATTATAAAACCAGGGCCAGAAAGGCCACATAAATGAAACCCATGCACCACACTTAGCATGAGTGAATGTGTGACTGCCCATTATGCATATATTGGTATACTTGATGGTGTTCCATAAGCCTCTTAGGCTCTGTTCAGTTTTCTTCATTCTTTATTTTTCTGTTCCTCAAACTGGATCTCATTTATTCAGTTTTTAACCAAAATGTGGCAGTTCAAATTCACCAGTTGCTCCTTGGAAACCATATGGTGCAGTTCTACTCTGTCTTATAGGGTCCCTATGAGTTGGAATCCACTCGTGGGAATGGGTTTTGGTATCTTCAGGTTCATGGATTCTGTCTTCTGTCTACTCAGTTCTGCTGAACTCTAGTAGCTATGTTTTCATTTCAGTTATGTACTTTTCAGATTTATAGTTTCTATTTGGGTCCTTTCTATATTTTTATTGATATTTTCTATTTTGAGACATCATTCTCCTTGTTTCCTTTAGTTCTTTGTCCATTGTTTCCTTTAGTCCTTTGAGCATATTTAAGGCAGTTGATTTGAAATCGTTGTCTAGTTAAGCCCAATGTCTGTGCTTTCTAAGGGACAGTTTCTGTTATTTATTTTTTCCTGTGACTGGCCCATACTTTCTTGTTTCTTTTCATGCTTCCTAATATTTTGTTGAAAACTAGGTACTTTTTGAATAGTATGATGTGCAAAGGATGAAGGAGAAGAAGAAGAAGAAGTAGGAGGAGGAAAAGGAGAAGGAGAATGAGAAGAAGGGGTGAAAAAAATTAAGAAAAAAAATTCTCTCCAGGTCTTCGAAGATTGGCTCTGTGTTGGGACTTGATTATAATGTATCTCAGCATGGTCTCCTTGGGTTTATCCTACTTTGAATTTGTTGGCCTTCTTATACATGAATATTCACGTCTTTCATCAAATTTGGAAAGTTTTCAGCCAGTATTTCTTCAAGCCTTTTTTTCTTTCTCTTCTCTTTCTGGGACTCCCATAAGAGCATTACTCTTTAAATTTTTTTCCCCCAACAATTGTAAGAACAAGTTAAAATGCTGTTTCTTTAGTTCTTAATTTGTCTAAGTTTCTAATTTGTTAAAGAAATGCAGTTCTGCAGTTTTACTACTCTTTAAAGAGTTTCACCTATAGAGATATAGGCCTTATCCCAAAAAATACTGAATCTGCTCTAACTCCAAATGATTCCCTTCCTTTTACATTGAGATAGAATTGATGCCTAAGAAATTACTTAATTAATCCTTGTTGTTGTTAGGTGCCATCAAGTTGATTCCAACTCATAGAGACCCTATGCACAACAGAATGAAACACTGCCCAGTCCTGAGCCATCCTTACAATCATTGTTATGCTTGAGCCCATTGTTGAAGCCACTGTGTCAGTCCACCTCGTCGAGCGTCTTCCCCTTGTCCGCTGACCCTGTACTTTGCCAAGCATGATGTCCTTCTCCAGGGACTCATCCCTCCTGACAACATGTCCAAAGTATGTAAGACACAGTCTTTCCATCCTTGCTTCTAAGGAGCATTCTGTTTGTACTTCTTCTAAGACAGATTTGTTCATTCTTTTGGCAGTCCATGGTATATTCCATATTCTTCACCAACACCACAATTCAAAGACGTCAATTCTTCTTTGGTCTTCCTTATTCATTGTCCAGCTTTCACATGCATATGATGCAATTGAAAATACCATGGCTTGGGTCAGGCGCACCTTAGTCTTCAAAGTGACATCTTTGCTCTTCAACACTTTCAAGAGGTCCTTTGCAGCAGATTTGCCCAATGCGATATGTCTTTTGATTTCTTGACTGCTGCTTCCATGGCTGTTGATTGTGGACCCAAGTAAAATGAAATCCCTGACAACTTCAGTCTTCTCTCCGTCCATCATGATGTTGCTCATTGGTCCAGTTGTGAGCATTTTTGTTTTCTTTATGTTGAGGTGTAATCCATACTGAAGGCTGTGGTCTTTAATCTTCATTAGTAAGTGCTTTAAATCCTCTTCACTTTCAGCAAGCAAAGATGTGTCATTTGCGTAACGCAGGTTGTTAATGAGTCTTCCTCCAATACTGATGCCCCTTTCTTCCTCATATAGTCAAGCCTCTCAAATTATTTGCTCAGCATACAGATTGAATAGGTATGATAACAACTCTTACAAGCTCATTTTATGGTACAGTAACTTCATTAGGGGAAAATGGGTAACGGGTACATGGGATCTCTATGTATTATTTCTTACAAATGCATGTGAATCTACAATTATCTCAAAATTAAAAAAAAAAAGGTTTTTGTTTTTGTTTTGTTTTAAATAAAATGCTTAGTTTAGAATATCTCATTTGTGCTCTTCTCCTGCAAGAGACTTCTGGGTAGCTCTCATGAGGAAAATTAAAAAAGAATAGAGGTTTAAAATGTAAAGCTAAGTAATTGTTACATAGCCCATATTCAGAAAAGTTTCTCTTCTTTCACATTACACAAATTTATTAGAATGCAGTTTATCAGGCTTGATCCAGAAAGAACAAATTATTTTTGTCCTGAAATGTGCCTAATAAATTATCAAAATAATAGTTCATTTCATTATTAATGCTCTACTATTGGCTTTGCATTTTCTTGACTCAATTTTGAAATTCAGCTTTTTGAGAAAACAACTGTTTTTAGTACATGTAATTGGAAGACACACTGAGCTTTAAAAATTATTATTGAAATGTATTTTAACCTGTCTGACTCATTACTCAAGATCAAATCTATGGTGAATTCTTTCTAAAGTAATTTTCAATTAAATAAGGAAGTAACTCCTGGAATGAGGAAGATTTTTAGGGCAGGTGCTGTAGATTAAGCGATGAACTGTTCTGCTCTTCAAAAAGTCCAATAATAGCATTTCTATAGTAGCGCAAACTAAATATGAGGCAGACAATGAGCTTCAAAATGCCCTCACCACACTGATTGCTGTTAATCTCACTTGCAATGCTTCTTAGGACTAAAGCTTCACCTCATCATAGAAAACAGAGGGGGCATCTTCTCCTTTGCAATCCTGACCTAGATGTTATACCCAACAGACTGGATTCAGTAACTCATAGGATCTACGTAGTCTAAGTCTTAAAAAAGCACTGGACTACTAATCAATGCCTGAGTAGTCTCCAGCACCTTTACAAACCATTTCCTCAGGGATTTAACTCAACACCCTGTACTTTACTTGCTTTTAGAGAAAACTGGTGATTCTGACCCCATGAGCTTCATGGCTGCTCCTATTACTCTCACATCCATTCCAGGTAGACAGAAGGCTGTCATCAAGTAAAGGGGAGGTGAATTGAAAGGATGGTAGAATACAAGGGAGGGCTCTGAAGAAGGGAGATACTTAGCCTTACTCTCACTATGCAAAAGGCAAACAATGGAAAGAAATTCCTTTATTATTTTCTGTTTAATTGCTATACATCAGGGAGAAAAAAGGCAAGTTTTCAGACTTCCTATATTTCATTAGAAGTCCTTTATCTTTATAAATATTTTTGTTGTACCTACAGAGATTGTTCTGGAGATTTAAAATCATATTTTGTAATCATGTTTTTTCTTATTTCTTTTTTTGATTTTCTTATAAACTAGTTCAATATATTGCACAGTGGCTATTTTTTTTCCTTGAAAAAAATATCCTTTTTCACTGTACTTCTGCAAGAGGAAGGAGGAAGTTGTAGCAATTTAAATTGCTATTATCTAGAAAAAATAAGCTGGTTTTCAAACGTATTTTCCAGATTTTTAAAAAGTATAACTGGCAATTGCAAGTTCATATGCCACCCTGGGAAGATGGAACCTCCTAATAGATTTATCGTTAATCCAGATTGTCTGTAGCTAGTGGAATTCAATTTTTCCTAACAGTTTATCTGCCAGAATTATCTCTAGTTGTAACAGTTTTCCTCTTAAAACTGATTTTCTAGCAACTTTATGCTGAGTTCATAAAATGGTCATATTGCTTTCTATTACATATGGTCATTATAAAGCTGCTTAGGAAACATTTTAGTAGGAAATAAGTTATGAAATCATCAATAATTATAAACTCTTCTTTTAAATTCAGGATGGGATTACCTCTTGGTTACCAGGTAAGACTGTTTTGACTCTCTTAGACCACAGCAGTGAAAGATAGTAAAGGACTGAGGGAACAAAGGCTACTGGGCAGTTTTGGAGAAAACTGCTTTGCTGGTGTCTTGCATAGAAATACTACTCCTCTAACCATAAGACTAAGATGGAGAAAAAAAGAAAATTTCAGCTGGTGTGTTTATGGGACATCAGCTGACCAGTTTTTTGTTTGTTTGTTTGTTTTTAGTTACCTGAATTATTGCTATATCCCCATATGCTTAGCCTGAATTAGTTTACTGCATCACAACAAGGTTCTAATATAGGCATATATTTAACACTTCATGTTAAAGCTACTAATCAATAATAAAAAGACATACAACCCAATTTAAAATAAGCAAAAGATTTAGACAGTTCAAAAAAGTAAATATACAAATGGAAAAAAAGCACATAAAAATATGATTAACATCATTATTCACTAGGGAAATGGAAGTTAAAATTGTAATGAGCTACCACTACCTATGCACCAGAATGGCTAAAATTGTATGTGTGTCTGTCTATCTATCTAACAATACCAAATTGGTGAGGAAGTAAAAAAAATGGAACTATCATACATTGCTGGTTAGGACATAAAATGGTACCACTTTGGAAAACTGGTAGTTTCTTGTAAAGTTAAATATACATAGCCTAAGATGCAACTATTCTAATCCCTGCATATTACCCAAGAACAATGAAAGCATCTATATGCAAAAAAAAAAATTTCTATAGGAATGTTTATAGCAGCCTTGTTCATAATAGCTAAAACCTAGATAGAACCAAAACCCATTAACATGAAAATGGATAAACAAATTTTAGTAACAACAAAAAAAACTATTGACAAAAATTCAGCATCAGAAATGAATCTCAAAAATATTGTGCTGCGTGAAGGAATGCAGACACAAAAATATATATACTATATAATTCCACTATTTGAAGGCCAAGAGCATCAAAACTAATCTATTATGAGGGAAAGCAGAAAGTGATTGTCTTGGGGATACTGTGGTGATGGACTGGAGAGGGACATGAGGGAACTTTAGGGCAATGAAAATGTTCTACATCTTGTTTCTGACAGTGTTTACATGGATTATACAATAATCAAAACTCATTAAATCAGAACAATTAAGATATGTAGATTTCATTGCATGTCAAATATTCTCATTAAAAATAGACATGTTGAAATATAAAATAAAATTAAATAAAATATTCTCAATAGATGAAATTATTTTCATTCTTTTAAAATCAACAATAATTACTAATAATAGATAGCATTTTTACATTTTAATGATATACAATTCACATACCATACAATTTGAAGTGTACAATTGAATGCTTTTTGAGTATATTCACAGAGTTGTACATCATCATCACAATCATATTTCGAATATCTTCATTTCCCCAAAAAGAAACACTTCACCACTTAGTGATCACCTCCCCAAACTCCCATGACTCCCAGTCCTGGGCAACAACTGATCTAGTTTCTGTATCTGTAGATTTGCCTATTCAGGAAATTTTGTATAAATAAAATGTTACAATGTATGATTTTTTATGTCTGGCATCTTTCACTTAGAATAATGTCTTAAAGGTTCTTCCATGGGGTAGCATGTATCTTCATTCCTTTTTATGGCCAAATAATATTGCATTGCATTACAAAGAATGGGACTCCGAGAACACTTAATTGTGCTCATGAGGAACCTTTACATAGATCAAGAGGCAGTCTTTTGAACAGAACAACAGGGTACTGCCTGGTTTAAAGTCAGGAAAGGTTTGTATACTTTCACCATACTTATTCAATCTGTATGCTAAGCAAATAATTCGAGAAGTTGGACTATATGAAGAAAAATGGGGCATCAGGATTGGAGAAAGAATTATTAACAACCTGAAATATGCAGATGACACAACCTTGCTTGCTGAAAGTGAAGAGGACTTGAAGCACTTACTAATGAAGATCAAAGACCACAGCCTTCAGTATGGATTACACCTCAACATAAAGAAAACAAAAATCCTCACAACTGGACTAATAAGCAACACCATGATAAGTGGAGAAAAGACTGAAGTTGTCAGGGATTTCATTTTACTTGGATCTACAATCAACACTGATAACAGCAGCAGTCAAGAAATCAAAGGACACATTGCATTGGGCAAATCTGCTGCTAAAGACCTCTTTCAAGTGTTAAAAAGCAAAGATGTCACCTTGAAGGCTAAAGTGCACCTGACCCAGGCCATGGTGTTTTCAATCACCTCATGTGATGTGAAAGCTGGCCAATGAAGAAGGAAGAGCTAAGGTTTAAGAATCCATGCCTTTGAATTATGGTGTTTGCAAAGAATATTGAATATACCATGGATTGCCAAAAGAATGAACAAATTAGTCCTGGAAGAAGTACACCTCGAATGCTTCCTAGAAGCAGGGATGATGAGACTGAGTCTCTCATACTTTGGACAATTATGAGGAGGGATCTGTCCCTGGAGAAGGACATCATGCTTGGTAAAGTAGAGGACCAGCAAAAAAGGAAGACCATCAAGGAGATGGATTGACACAGTTACTGCAACGATGGACTCAAGCATAACAAAGATTATAAGGATGACTCAGGACTGGGCAGTGTTTCATTCTATTGTACATAGGGTCACTGTGGGTCAGAACCGACTCGAAAGCACCTAACAACAACAGAAGCACCACAAAAGAAAGGCCTGGCAATCTGCTTTCATAAAGATTACAGCAAAGAAATCCCTATAGAGCAGGGTTACTCTGTAACACATGAGATCACCATAAGTCAGAATAAATATTACATGTGTAACTTTTTGAGAAATTTCCAGATGTTTTCCAAGCTAGCCACGACATTTTAAATTCTCATCGGCAATTAATGAAATTCCCAATTTCTCCACATTCTCACTAACACTATAATCTTTTTCATTATAACCAGCCTAGTGGCGGGGAAGGTGGTATTTCATTGTGGTTTTGATTTTCATTTCTCTGATGGCTAGTGATGTTGAACATCTTTTCATATGCTTGTTGGCCATTTGTATATCTTCTTTGGAGAATTCTCTATTCAAGTCCTTCACGCATTTTTAAGGGTTGTCTTTTTATTGTTGTGTTGAAATAGCTCTTTATATATTCTAGATACAAGCCCATTAATCAATACATGATTTGAAAAAAATTTCTACCTTTCTGTGGGTTGGCTTTTCACTTTCTTGATGGTTTCCTTAAAGCACAAGAGTTTTAATTTTGGTAATGGCCATTTTATCTGTCTTTTGTCATTTATGGTCTTTATGTCATGGCTAAGAAACCATTGCCTAAGACAAGATTATGAAGATTTAGGCCTATGCTTTCTTTTAAGAGTTTCATAATTTTAGTCTTACATTTAGAACCTTGGTACTTTTTTTTATTACTTTGGTACATTTTTATTTAATTTTTGTATATGGTGTGAGGTAAAAGTTCAACTTCCTTCTTTTTATGTCCGTATCGAATTGTCCTACAACCATTTGTTGAAAGCACTGTTTGTTCTCCACTGAATTTTCTTTGCACTCTTGTTGAAGATCAATTGACCATATATGTAAGGGTTTATTTCTGTTCCTTTATCAATTCTATTTCATTGATCTATATGTCTATCCTCATGTCAGTATCAAACTGTCTTACTTACTGCAGCTTTTTAGTAAGTTTTGAAATTGAAATATGAGTCCTCCAACTTTGTTCTTTTTTTCTTTTAAGATTGTTTTGGCATACTTGTTATCTTGCCTTTGTATGTTACTTTTCAAATAAGCTTGTCAATTTCTAGATCAATATAGCAAAAGGTTTGTCAATTTTGTTGATCTTTTCAAAGAACCAGCTTTTGGTATAATTGTTATTTCCTATTGTTTTTCTATTTTTCGTTTCAGTATTTTCCAATCTAATCTTTATTATTTCCTTCCTTCTGCTTGCTTTAGGTTTATTTTTCTCTTTTTTCATAGTGTCTTCAAGTGGAATGTTAGGTGATTGATTTAAAATCTCTCTTTTTTAATGTATTTGATACTATAAATTTTCCCCTTTCCACACTGCTTTAACTACAGCCTATAATTTTTCATAGTTGTGTTCTCATTTTCCTTCATCACAAAGTATTTTCTAATTTTCTTCGTGGTTTCTTCTTTGACTCATTCTTTATTAAGTAGGGTGTTGTTTAATTTCCACATTTGTGTGAATTTTGTAAATTAACTTTGTGGTTAATTTCCCATTCCATTCTATTTCAATTGGCAAACATACTTTCAATGATTTAAAACTTTTTTAGTTTATGAAGGCTTATTTTGTAGCCCAGCATATGATCTCTCCTGGAAAGTGTTCTATGTACACTTGAGAAAATGTGTTATCTGCTGTTGTTGAGTGGACATTAAGTCTTGTAGGTCTATAGTGTTGTCCAAGTCTTCTATTCCCTTGTTGGTCTTAGTTGTTTTAACCATTAATGAAAGTATAATACAGGAAAAAGAGTAAAGAGAGGGGCGGAGCCAAGATGGTGGACTAGGCAGACGCTACCTCGGATCCCTCTTACAACAAAGACACGGAAAAACAAGTGAATCGATCACATACATAACAATCTACGAACCCTGAACAACAAACACAGATTTAGAGACGGAGAACGAACTAATACAGGGAAGCAGCGATTGTTTTCAGAGCCTGGAGCCAGCGTACCAGTCAGGTACGGCACAAGCACAGAGAGCTGCTCCACCTCCCTGAACTAACCCCGGGAGGGGGACCAGCCGGTTCCACAGGCGGCATGGGACGCAGCCGGTAGGAGAAGTCCCCGGGAGGCAGTGACTGGTCTTGGAACGGGAGAGCAGCGTCCCAGCCAGGGAACCGTCCCGCTGGGATTTGGACTGGATGCAGGTATGGCATAAACACGGAGAGCTGCTCCACCCCCCTGAACTAACCCCGGGAGGGGGCCCAGCGGGTTCGGGCGGGTGGCCTGGGATGCAGCCGGTAGGACAAGTCCCCGGGAGGCAGCGACTGGTATTGGAACGGGGAGAACAGTGGTCCCAGCCCGGACACTCGGTCACGGCACAAGCATGGGGAGCTGCTCCACCCGCCTGAACTAATCCCGGGAGGCGGCCCAACCGGTTCTCGGAGGCGGCACGGCAACGTGGCTGGAGGGACGAGAAGTCCCCGGGAGGCAGCGACTGATTTTGGAGTCGAGAGTGCACCGTCCCAGTAGGGGAGCCTTGACGCTGGGCGTGGGGCTGGAAGCGGAGGATCTGACCGTGACTCCAGCAGGCCAGACCCCCCCGGGGGCAATATCCACACAGCCAGCACACATAGGCGACGCGCCCCGTGGGAATCGCAGATATAATAGTCATTCCAAGCAAGACAAGCACCTCTGGCTATATTCTGAGGTGCTACTCTCCTATCTCTCTGTTCCCTCCCCCACCCTCCCCAGGCGGCTTCATTAACATCTGAATAGCCTGAGCCAGAGGGAGAACTCTGATAGGGATCTGACTGCATTTTTTTTAAGCGGATTTCCTGGAAAAACTAGTTTCCCAGTGATGGCTCGGAGACAACAATCCATATCAAACCACATAAAGAAGCAGACCATGACAGCTTCTCCAACCCCCCAAACAAAAGAATCAAAATCTTTCCCAAATGAAGATACAATCCTGGAATTATCAGATACAGAATATAAAAAACTAATTTACAGAATCCTTCAAGACATCACAAATGCAATAAGGCAAACTGCAGAAAAAGCCAAGGAACACACTGATAAAACTGTTGAAGAACTCAAAAAGATTATTCAAGAACATAGTGGAAAAATTAATAAGTTGCAAGAATCCATAGAGACAGCATGTAGAAATCCAAAAGATTAACAATAAAATTACAGAATTAGACAACGCAATAGGAAGTCAGAGGAGCAGACTCGAGCAATTAGAATGCAGACTGGGACATCTGGAGGACCAGGGAATCAACACCAACATAGCTGAAAAAAATCAGATAAAAGAATTAAAAAAAAAATGAAGAAACCCTAAGAATCATGTGGGACTCTATCAAGAAGGATAACCTGCGGGTGATTGGAGTCCCAGAACAGGGAGGGGGGACAGAAAACACAGAGAAAATAGTTGAAGAAATCCTGACACAAAACTTCCCTGACATCATGAAAGACGAAAGGATAGATATCCAAGATGCTCATTGAACCCCATTTAAGATTGATCCAAAAAGAAAAACACCAAGACATATTATCATCAAACTCACCAAAACCAAAGATAAACAGAAAATTTTAAAAGCAGCCAGGGAGAAAAGAAAGGTTTCCTTCAAGGGAGAATCAATAAGAATAAGTTCAGACTACTCAGCAGAAACCACGCAGGCAAGAAGGGAATGGGACGACATATACAGAACACTGAAGGAGAAAAACTGCCAGCCAAGGATCATATATCCAGCAAAACTCTCTCTGAAATATGAAGGCGAAATTAAGATATTTACAGACAAACACAAGTTTAGAGAATTTGCAAAAACCAAACCAAAGCTACAAGAAATACTAAAGGATATTGTTTGGTCAGAGAACCAATAATATCAGATATCAGCACAACACAAGGTCACAAAACAGAACGTCCTGATATCAACTCAAATAGGGAAATCACAAAAACCAACAAATTAAGAGTAATTAAAAAAAAATACACATAATAGGTAATCATGGAAGTCAATAGGTAAAAGATCACAATAATCAAAAAGAGGGACTAAATACAGGAGGCGTTGAACTGCCATCTGGAGAGTGATACAAGGCGATATAGAACAATACAAGTTAGGTTTTTACTTAGCAAAATAGGGGTAAATAATAAGGTAACCACAAAAAGGTATAACAACTCTATAACTCAAGATAAAAGCCAAGAAAAACGTAACGACTCAACTCACATAAAGTCAAACACTATGAAAATGAGGATCTCACAATTTACTAAGAAAAATGCCTCAGCACAAAAAAGTATGTGGAAAAATGAAATTGTCAACAACACACATAAAAAGGCATCAAAATGACAGCACTAAAAACTTATTTATCTATAATTACCCTGAATGTAAAGGGACTAAATGCACCAATAAAGAGACAGAGAGTCACAGACTGGATAAAGAAACACGATCCATCTATATGCTGCCTACAAGAGACACACCTTAGACTTAGAGACACAAACAAACTAAAACTCAAAGGATGGAAAAAAATATATCAAGCAAACAATAAGCAAAAAAGAAGAGGAGTAGCAATATTAATTTCTGACAAAATAGACTTTAGACTTAAATCCACCACAAAGGATAAAGAAGGACACTATATAATGATAAAAGGGACAATTGAACAGGAAGACATAACCATATTAAATATTTATGCACCCAATGACAGGGCTGCAAGATACATAAATCAAATTTTAACAGAATTGAAAAGTGAGATAGATACCTCCACAATTATAGTAGGAGACTTCAACACACCACTTTCGGAGAAGGACAGGACATCCAGTAAGAAGCTCAATAGAGACACGGAAGACCTACTTACAACAATCAACCAACTTGACCTCATTGACTTATACAGAACTCGCCACCCAACTGCTGCAAAATATACTTTTTTTTCTAGCGCACATGGAACATTCTCTAGAATAGACCACATATTAGGTCATAAAACAAACCTTTGCAGAGTCCAAAACATCGAAATATTACAAAGCATCTTCTCAGACCACAAGGCGATAAAACTAGAGATCAATAACAGAAAAACTAGGGAAAAGAAATCAAATACTTGGAAAATGAACAATACCCTCCTGAAAAAAGACTGGGTTATAGAAGACATCAAGGAGGGAATAAGGAAATTCATAGAATGCAACGAGAATGAAAATACTTCCTATCAAAACCTCCGGGACACAGCAAAAGCAGTGGTCAGAGGCCAATTTTTATCGATAAATGCACACATACAAAAAGAAGAAAGAGCCAAAAGCAGAGAACTGTCCCTACAACTTGAACAAATAGAAAGTGAGCAACAAAAGAATCCATCAGGCACCAGAAGAAAACAAATAATAAAAATCAGAGCTGAACTAAATGAATTAGAGAACAGAAAAACAATTGAAAGAATTAACAAAGCCAAAAGCTGGTTCTTTGAAAAAATTAACAAAATTGATAAACCATTGGCTAGACTGACTAAAGAAATACAGGAAAGGAAACAAATAACCCGAATAAGAAACGAGAAGGACCACATCACAACAGAACCAAATGAAATTAAAAGAATCATTTCAGATTACTATGAAAAATTGTACTCTAACAAATTTGAAAACCTAGAAGAAATGGATGAATTCCTGGAAAAACACTACCTACCTAAACTAACACATTCAGAAGTAGAACAACTAAATAGACCCATAACAAAAAAAGAGATTGAAACGGTAATCAAAAAACTCCCAACAAAAAAAAGCCCTGGCCCGGACGGCTTCACTGCAGAGTTCTACCAAACTTTCAGAGAAGAGTTAACACCACTACTTCTGAAGGTATTCCAAAGCATAGAAAATGACGGAATACTACCCAACTCATTCTATGAAGCCACCATCTCCCTGATACCAAAACCAGGTAAAGACATTACAAAAAAAGAAAATTATAGACCTATATCCCTCATGAACATTGATGCAAAAATCCTCAACAAAATTCTAGCCAATAGAATCCAACAACACATCAAAAAAATAATTCACCCTGATCGAGTGGGATTTATACCAGGTATGCAAGGCTGGTTTAATATCAGAAAAGCCATTAATGTAATTCATCACATAAATAAAACAAAAGACAAAAACCACATGATCTTATCAATTGATGCAGAAAAGGCATTTGACAAAGTCCAACACCCATTTATGATAAAAACTCTTACCAAAATAGGAATTGAAGGAAAATTCCTCCACATAATAAAGGGCATCTATGCAAAGCCAACAGCCAATATCACTCTAAATGGAGAGAACCTGAAAGCATTTCCCTTGAGAACGGGAACCAGACAAGGATGCCCTTTATCACCGCTCTTATTCAACATCGTGCTGGAAGTCCTAGCCGGGGCAATTAGGCTAGACAAAGAAATAAAAGGTATCCGGATTGGCAAGGAGGAAGTAAAGATATCACTATTTGCAGATGACATGATTATATACACAGAAAACCCTAAGGAATCCTCCAGAAAACTACTGAAACTAATAGAAGAGTTTGGCAGAGTCTCAGGTTATAAAATAAACATACAAAAATCACTTGGATTCCTCTACATCAACAAAAAGAACACCGAAGAGGAAACAACGAAATCAATACCATTCACAGTAGCCCCCAAGAAGATAAGATACTTAGGAATAAATCTTACCAAGGATGTAAAAGACCTATACAAAGAAAACTACAAAGCTCTACTACAAGAAATTAAAAAGGACATACTTAAGTGGAAAAACATACCTTGCTCATGGATAGGAAGACTTAACACAGTAAAAATGTCTATTCTACCAAAAGCCATCTATACATTTAATGCACTTCCGATCCAAATTCCAATGTCATATTTTAAGGGGATAGAGAAACAAATCACCAATTTCATATGGAAGGGAAAGAAGCCCCGGATAAGCAAAGCACTACTGAAAAAGAAGAAGAAAGTGGGAGGCCTCACTCTACCTGATTTCAGAACCTATTATACAGCCACAGTAGTCAAAACAGCCTGGTACTGGTACAACAACAGGCACATAGACCAATGGAACAGAATTGAGAACCCAGACATAGATCCATCCTCGTATGAGCAGCTGATATTTGACAAAGGACCAGTGTCAATTAATTGGGGAAAAGATAGCCTTTTCAACAAATGGTGCTGGCATAACTGGATATCCATTTGCAAAAAAATGAAACAGGACCCATACCTTACACCATGCACAAAAACTAACTCCAAGTGGATCAAAGACCTAAACATAAAGACTAAAACGATAAAGATCATGGAAGAAGAAATTGGAACAACGTTAGGAGCCCTAATACAAGGCATAAACAGAACAGAAAACATTACCAAAAATGATGAAGAGAAACCCGATAACTGGGAGCTCCTAAAAATCAAACACCTATGCTCATCTAAAGACTTCACCAAAAGAGTAAAAAGACCACCTACAGACTGGGAAAGAATATTCAGCTATGACATCTCCGACCAGCGCCTGATCTCTAAAATCTACATGATTCTGTCAAAACTCAACCACAAAAAGACAAACAACCCAATCAAAAAGTGGGCAAAGGATATGAACACACATTTCACTAAAGAAGATATTCAGGCAGCCAACAGATACATGAGAAAATGCTCTCGATCGTTAGCCATTAGAGAAATGCAAATTAAAACTACGATGAGATTCCATCTCACACCAGCAAGGCTGGCATTAATCCAAAAAACACAAAATATTAAATGTTGGAGAGGCTGCGGAGAGATTGGAACTCTTATACACTGTTGGTGGGAATGTCAAATGGTACAACCACTTTGGAAATCTATCTGGCGTTATATTAAACAGTTAGAAATAGAGCTACCATACAACCCAGAAATCCCACTCCTCGGAATATACCCTAGAGATACAAGAGCCTTCACACAAACAGATATATGCACACCCATGTTTATTGCAGCTCTGTTTACAATAGCAAAAAGCTGGAAGCAACCAAGGTGTCCATCAACGGATGAATGGGTAAATAAATTGTGGTATATTCACACAATGGAATACTACACATCGATAAAGAACAGTGACGAATTTGTGAAACATTTCATAACATGGAGGAACCTGGAAGGCATTATGCTGAGCGAAATTAGTCAGAGGCAAAAGGACAAATATTGTATAAGACCACTATTATAAGATCTTGAGAAATAGTAAACCTGAGAAGAACACATACTTTTGTGGTTACGAGGGGGGGAGGGAGGGAGGGTGGGAGAGGGTTTTTTATTGATTAATCAGTAGATAAGAACTGCTTTAGGTGAAGGGAAAGACAACACTCAATACATGGAAGGTCAGCTCAATTGGACTGGACCAAAAGCAAAGAAGTTTCCGGGATAAAATGAATGCTTCAAAGGTCAGCGGAGCAAGGGCGGGGGTCTGGGGAACATGGTTTGCGGGGACTTCTAAGTCAATTGGCAAAATAATTCTATTATGAAAACATTCTGCATCCCACTTTGAAATGTGGCGTCTGGGGTCTTAAATGCTAACAAGCGGCCATCTAAGATGCATCAATTGGTCTCAACCCACCTGGAGCAAAGGAGAATGAAGAACACCAAGGTCACACGATAACTAAGAGCCCAAGAGACAGAAAGGGCCACATGAACCAGAGACCTACATCATCCTGAGACCAGAAGAACTAGTTGGTGCCTGGCCACAATCGATGACTGCCCTGACAGGGAGCACAGCAGAGGACCCCTGAGGGAACAGGAGATCAGTGGGATACAGACTCCAAATTCTCATAAAAAGACCAAACTTAATGGTCTGACTGAGACTAGAGGAATCCCGGCGGCCATGGTCCCCAGACCTTCTGTTGACACAGGACAGGAACCATCCCCGAAGACAACTCATCAGAAATGAAAGGGGCTGGTCAGCGGGTGGGAGAGAGACGCTGATGAAGAGTGAGCTAATTATATCAGGTGGACACTTGAGATTGTGTTGGCAACTCTTGTCTGGAGGGGGGATGGGAGGATAGAGAGAGAGGGAAGCTGGGAAAATTGTCACGAAAGGAGAGACTGAAAGGGCTGACTCAAGAGGGGGAGAGCAAGTGGGAGTAGGGAGTGAGATGTATGTAAACTTATATGTGACAGACTGATTGGATTTGTAAACGTTCACTTGAAGCTTAATAAAAGTTAATAAAAAAAGAAGTATAATACAGGTAGTCCCCAGGTTATGACATATTTGATTTATGATAAACCACTCTTACAACCATTCATTTTTTGGTTTTTTTTTTTAATATCATACTGTTAGTAATATGTACCACATAAATTATTGCAGAGTATAATTTACTGATATTATCATTCTCAGATGTTCACTCCCAGGTGTTCAATTTTATGATTTACTATTCAAAAACTGCCATAGAGATTTAGTTTTCTAAGCTAAATCAGGAGTTTCAGTTGCTTGAATACATGGACCCAGACACTGACAGCTTTGCTAAAGTCAATAGGTAGATTTGGGAAGCAGATGTTACCATGAAATACATGAAGAAAAAAAGAAAAGGACTGTACAGAAAACTCTCACTAATTTTCTGACTGGAAATACTATCCCCATTCCTAGGTATAATCCAGATGATCCAGAACCATCCAAAAGTGGAGTTATTGCCACAACTGACAAAATGCCAATATCATCCAATACTTCATCATCAGAGTAAAGTTTTATGATTTGCATATTTTTATATATTATGTATTAAAAAATATGTAAGTTTATATGTAAAGTTTCCAGTGCACAAAGACAAATAAAGATCAGATTTTTGTGAAAAAAAAAATTTTTGATACTGATAATAAAAGGCAATACTAATAAAAAAAATAAAAAGATGAGATATTCGACTTATGTCAGAACCGGCTTACCACAGAGTCATCGGAACAGAACCATGTGGTAACCTGGAGACTACCTGTATTGAAGCCTCTAACATAATATTATTGTCTATTTCTCCCTGCCAATTCTGTCAACCTTGGTTTCATGCATTTTGGAACTCTGTTGTTAGGTGTATATATGTTTTATAATTTTTATAACTTTCTGATGGTCCTTTCATCACCATAAATTTTCCCTCTTATCTCTATCAACATATTTTGTTTTAATGTCTATTTTTTCTGACATTAGTATAGCTACTCCGTCTTTCTTATACTTGCTGTTTTCAAGATATACCTTTTCCCATCCTTTTACTTTCAACCTATTTGTACCTTTGAACGTAAGGTGTGTCTGGCATAGACAGCATATAGTCGGATGTTGTTTTTTTATCCAGTCTGACCATCTCTACCTTTTGATGTTTTTGTTTAATTCATTCCCATTAAATTTTATTATCAATAGAATTTGATTTATGTCTGTAATTTTACAGCTTGTTTCCTTAACGTGTTACATCTTTTTGGTTTCTCTACTCCAAGTTCACTTTTTTCTTTTGTATTTAGTGAATAGTTTCTAGTGTAATATTTTGATTCCCTTAATGATGTTTTCACTAATTTTTTAAATTTTCTTTACGTTTGTTCTAGAGCTTCCATATACACCTGAAAGTATCATAATCTTCTTTAGATTTACGTTAACCTAATTACAGTGAAATATAGAAATATTACTCCTATTCAGCTCTGGTCCCTCTTCTCCTTTTTGTACTATTAGTGTTCTACATGTGATATCAATAGATGTAACAAACCCAACAGTATATTGTTGTAATTATTACTTTATGTAATTTATACCTATTAAGTAAGCTGAGCAAAGAAAAGAGAGCAAATATACAATTATAATGTTTTTTTTAAATATATATTTACCTCTTATTTACCATTTCTAGTACTCTTCAGTTGTTTCTATAGGTATGAGTTTCCATTTGGAATCATTTCCTTCATTCAATGCAGCTTTGCTTCCACCCACCTCCTCTGTGCTGTTATTCTTAAATACATTGCATTTCTGTATGTTATGGTCCCAGTGACGCAAATTGTCTTATACAATTGTTTTATATAATTTCTTTTTAAATCATTTAAGAGAAGCCAGAATAAACAAATCAAAGAAATAAGAAGAAAGTCGAATATTTGCGGCCCCCAGGAGAGCGCTTGATGAAGAAGCTGGTAATTTTTCATGTTTTGTATTGCAGCAACTATCCACCATCTCTCTGCTGTGTGTAAGACAGGCAGCCATGGGGACAGTGGTTTTTATTCCTGGTGTAGCTTGCTGGTGCCAGAGTGGGCAATAAGGGCCTTGTTCTCCAAAAACTGGGATTTTGTGTTCTGAATACTAATCTCTGCTTTTCATTGCTGAGGGTCTAGCACAGGGGATGGCCACTTTTTTTTTAATCTCCATAGGCTAAAGTGGCTTCCTGGGACATGTCTGTCAAAGGAACTTAAAGAGACAGTACCTCCTTTTGGTTTTCTTTCCCCCTCTGGGAGCCAGACATTTAAGTACATCTTTGTCAAGTTTCTGGCTGACTGCAGACATACAAGAGTTCAATGACCACACATAACTAGGAACACACAGTTTGCAAAAAGTTTAGAAAAGTTACAGACAGCTTCAACTATTTATAAGGAAAAATAAGCAATTCCTGAGGAGTGGGAGAAATATATTTCCAAGTTACCACATAATACTAAAAATATCATTATGAAGAAAAAATTAGAATATATACAAAGAAATATTAAAGTATGCCCCATTCACAAGAAAAACAATTGACAGAAACCAGCCCAGAGGAAACCCAGCCATTGTAATTATTAGTCAAAACCATTAAATCAACTGTCTTAAATATGTTAAATGGGCTGAAGGAAACCATGGACAAAGAACTGGATAAAGATATCAGGAAAACAATGGCTGAACAAAATGAGAATATCGATAAAGAGATAGAAATTATAACAATGAACCAAACAGAGACCCTGGAGCTGAAAACTACAATAACAAATAAAAACTCACCGGACGGGTTCAACAGCAAATTTGAGCAGGCAGAAGAAAGGATCAGTGAACTTGAAGATATGACTATTGAAATTATTTAGTCTGAGGAACAGGAAGAAAAAAAAGAATGAACAGAATCTGAGGGATGTTTGGGATGCCATCAAATGTACTAGCATACACATTATATCTATAGGGTCAGTATGAGTCAGAATCAACTCAGAGGCAACAAATTTGGTTTTTAGAAGTAGAAGAGAGAGG
Organism: Loxodonta africana; assembly: GCF_030014295.1. Lineage (NCBI taxonomy): Eukaryota > Metazoa > Chordata > Mammalia > Proboscidea > Elephantidae > Loxodonta > Loxodonta africana. The sequence goes on from NC_087369.1 coordinate 111,451,324, forward strand.
AAATAGGAGGTGGGGCCAAGATGGCTAACTAGTCAGAAGCTTCTGCTGAACCCTCTTGCAACAAAGACCAGGAAAAAACAAGTGAATTGATTACATATATGACAATCTATGAACCCTGAGCATCAAACACAAACTAAGGAATTGATCTGAGTGACAGGGAAGCGAGAGACAGTGCAGAAGCAGCAACAAGTTACCAAGCCCGCACTGCACATCAGCTCCAGCTCCTTAGCGCCATTCTTTACCGTGAATGCGGTGGGGCTGATGGTAGTTTCCTGAGACATAGCAGCTTCAGCAAAAGAAGGCAAGCAAAGTAGTGCACCCCTGACCCTGTAGGGGTGTCTACAGTATGGCTGGCCATGGAGTTCAGGAACCAGCTGCTTCAGTGAAAAAAGGCAAAAAATGTGCCGGCACCCCATCCCCCTGGTGTGACGGCCGCTGGTCTGACTGTGGAGTTTAGAAGAAAGCTGCTTCAGTTAAAAAAGGCAAGTGCGGGACACAGCCCTAACCCCAAGGGGCTACCTCGCTGGGACCAGCCAGCACGCAGGCTACACATGCCTCTCGAATCTGAGAAGAAACAGTGCTCTAGACAAAAAATTAGTGATTTTGTCTAACTTACCGTGCACAGATCTAATAGCTCCTTCTTCTGAAAGTACTCTCTCCTATCTATCTGATCTCTTCCCTTCTACCCCGGCCAGCATCATTAACAGTTGAATTACCTGGTCCTGAGATAGAAGGTGCTGTGCCCTCCCTGAACCATTCTCCTGAACTGGGAGGGATAGAAAATTAACAAACGGGGGAAAAATACTTTCCCAAATCCCTTAAACTGGAAGCTCAGAGAAGAAGCAGCTCCAGTCCAGGCATAAGCGATCCACAGACTTTAGCTTTCACCCTACATGGAACCAGGTGGCTATTATAATGCAAGGGCAAATCTGTTAGAGGTCTGACTGTAATTGTTTCAGGAGTGTGGTGGGGGTTTTGGAGGTCTGATATCACTCTGCCTGTTAAACAGAGCCCTCATCTACCCACAGCCAGGACCTGAGGGAGGAGGCTCCATCCACACCACCTAGCTACCCACAAAAAGGGTCAGAGGACAGTGATGCCTACCAGTCTTTACAGGTATAAGCATTGGGTGCCTAAGGTACAGCTACAGAGCCCACCCACCAGAGTATTGTAGAGAACAGAAACGCTCCTTCCTCACTGACACCTGGGGGGAAGGCTGTCAGCACCCTGTGCTCCTCAGACTGTGACCCCCTGCCACTATCAGAAACCAGTGCATACAACCATCACCTCTACTCCTCTAAGATAGTAGGTGAGAGCCTACACCACACAATAGGTAACCGACTATCAGGACACCTGAGCTGAATCTATACAAGAATAGTGAATGGACTCCTAGCTTCATGTACCTGGTAACATCTTTAACCATCTGGTAACAGGACATTAGTGATTCAAAGGCTCCAATAATCAAGTTAGTGGACTCTAGTAGCCTATTTGGGTATATTGAAACAAAACAAAACAAAGCAAGAAGAAAGGACACAGTGAGCAAACATAAAATAAATTATTACAATAACTTATAGATGGCTTGGAGACAGCAGTCGATGTCAATCATATAAAGAAGCAGACCATGATTGCATCAACAAACTCCCAAAACAGAAAATCAAGGACTCTCCTGGATGAAGATGTATTCCTGGAATTGCCAGGGGCAGATACAAAAGATTAACATACAAAACACTTCAGGACATCAGGAACAACATCAGGAATGAGATCAGGCAATATACAGAAAAAGTCAAGGAACACATAGATAAAGCAGTTGAAGAAACTAAAAAGATCATTCAAGAACTTAATGAAAAATTTAATAAGCTGCAAGAATCCATAGAGAGACAGCATTCAGAAATTCAAAAGATTAACAATAAAATTACAAAATTAGACAACTCAGTAGGAAGTCAGAGGAGCAGAATTGAGGAGATGGAGGATAAGGCACTTGGCACCAATATATTTAAAGAAAAATTAGATAAAAGAACTAAAAAAAATGAAGAAACCATAAGAATCATGTGGGATTCTATCAAAAAGAATAATTTTTGAATGATTGGAATACCAGAACAGGGAGGGATAACAAAATACAGAGAGAATAGCTGGAGATTTGTTGGCAGAAATCTTCCCTGACATTGTGAAAGACGAAAGGATATCTACCCAAGATGCTCATTGAACCCCACACAAGGTAGATCCCAAAAGAAAGTCACCAAGACATATTATTATCAAACTTGCCAAAACCAAAGATAAAGAGAAAATTTTAAGAGCAGCCAGGGATAAGCGAAAATTCATCTACAAAGGAGAATCAATAAGCATAAGTTTGAACTACTCGGTAGAAACCACATGGGCAAGAAGACAATGGGATGACATACATAGAGCACTGATGGAGAAAAATTGCCAACCAAGAATCATATAGCCAGCAAAACTTACTCTCAAATACGAAGGTGAAATTAAGTCGTTTACAAATAAACACAAGCTTAGGGAATTTGCAAAAACCTAACCAAAGCTACAAGAAATACTAAAGGGAATTCTCTATTTAGAAAATCAATAACATCAGATATCAACACAAGACTAGGACACAGAATGGACCATCCAGATATCAACTCAGAAAGGGAAATCACAAAAATAAAATAAGATTAAAAAGAAAAAAGTTCAAAACAGGGAATCAGTGATATCATCATGTAAAAGATGTCAATAATCAATAAACAGGGACTAAATAAAATAGTCATATATCTTCCATATGGAGAGGAAATCAAGGCACCATAGGGAGATACAAGTTAGGTTTATACATAGAAAAATAGGGGTAAATATTAAGGTAACCACAAAGAAGACCAACAATCCCACACTTCAAAATAAAACCAAGATAAAAATAAAGACTCAGCAAAAACAAATTCAACAATGAAAAAGTGGAACACACAATTTACAAAGAAAGCTTCTCAGCACAAAAAAAGTAAGAGGAAAAATGAAACTGTCAACAACACACAAAAAAAAGGAATCAAAATGGCAGCACTAAACTCATAACTATCCATAATTGAACTGAACGTAAATGGACTAAATGCAGAATGGATAAAAAGACACGATCCGTCTATATGCTGCCTTAAAAGAGACACACCTTAGATTAGAGACACAAACAAACTAAAACTTAAAGGATGGAAAAATATATGAAGGAAACAACAAGCAAAAAAGAGCAAGAGTGGCAATATTAATTTCTGACAAAATATACATTAAAGTTAAATCCACCACAAAGGATGAGGACGGACACCATATAATGATTAAAGGGACAATTTCCCAGGAGGATATAACCATATTAAATATTTATGCGCCCAATGACAGGGCTGCAAGTTACATAAAAAAAAAAAAAAAAAAAAACTAACAGCACTGAAAAGTGAGATAGATAGCTCCACAATTATAGTAGGAGACTTCAACACAACACGTTCAGCGAAGGACAGGACATCAACAAAGAAGGTCAATAAAGACACGGAAGATCTAAATGCCACAATCAACCAACTTGACCTCGTAGACATATACAGAACACTCCACCCAACAGCTGCAAAGTATACTTTCTTTTCTAGTGCGCATGGAACATTCTCTAGAAGAGACCTCATATTACGTCATAAAGCAACTCTTTGCAGAATCCAAAATATCAAAATATTACAAAGCACCTTCGCTGACCATAAGGCCATAAAAGTAGAAATCAATAACAGAAAAACCAGGGAAAAGAAATCAAATACTTTGAAACTGAACAATACTCTGCTCAAAAAAGACTGGGTCATAGAAGACATTAAGGATGGACGAAAGAAATTCACAGAATCCAAACAGAATGAAAACACTTCCTACCAGAATCTTTGGGACACAGCGAAAGCAGTGCACAGAGGTCAATTTATATCAATAAATGCACACATACAAAAAGAAGAAAGAGCCAAAATCAAAGAACTATCCTTACAACTTGAACAAATAGAAAAAGAGCAACAAAAGAAACCCTCAGGCACCAGAAGAAAGAAAAAATAAGAATTAGAGCAGAATTAAATGAAATAGAAAACAGAAAAACAATTGAAAGAATTAACAAGACTGAAAGCTAGTTCGTTGAAAAAATTAACAAAATTGATAAACCATTGGCCAGACAAACAAAAGAAAAACAGGATAGGAAGGAAATGACCTGTTTCAGAAATACGACAGGGAATATCACAACACACTCAACTGAAATTGAAAGGATCATACCAGATTACTATGAAAAATTGTATTCTACCAAATTTGAAAACCTAGAAGAAATGGATGAACTCCTAGAAACACACTACCTACCTAAACTAACACAAACAGAGGTAGAACAACTAAATATACCATAACAAAAGAAGAGATGGAAAAGGTAATCAAAAAACTCCCAACAAAAAATGCCCTGGCCCATAATGCTTCACTGCAGAGTTCTACCAAACTTTCAGAGAAGAGTTAACACCACCACTACTAAAGGTATTTCAGAGCATAGAATAGGACAGAATACTCCCTGACTCATTCTATGAAGTGACCATATCCCTGATACCAAAAGCAAGTAAAGATACCACAAAAAAGAAAATTACAGACCTATATCGCTCATGAACTTAGATGCAAAAATCCTCAACAAAATTCTAACCTATAGAATTCAACAACATATCAAAAAAATAATTCACCATGACCAAGTGGAATTCATACCAGTTATGAGGGATGGTTCAAATTAGAGAAACAATTAATGTAATCCATCATATCAATAAAAAAAGACAAGAATCACATGATTTTATCAATTGATGCAGAAAAGGCATTTGACAAAGTTCAACACCCATTGATGATAAAAACTCTCAGCAAAATAGGAATAGAAGGAAAATTCCTCAACATAATAAAGAGCATTTATACAAAGCCAATAGCCAACATCATCCTAAATGGAGAGAGTCTGAAAGCATTCACCTTGAGATCAGGAACCAGACAAGGATACCCTTTATCACCATTCTTATTCAACATTGTGCTGGAGGTCCTAACCAGAGTAATTAGGGTACATAAAGAAATAAAGGGTATCCAGAGTAGTAAGGAAGAAGTAAAATATCTCTATTTGCAGATGACATGATCTTAATACACAGAAAATCTTAAAAAGAATCCTCAAGAAAACTACTTCATTATTTTCCTTTAACATCAATTTACTTTAGCAAAAAACTGGTAAGTGAAAGAATTTAGAAATAGATATAGAAATTAGAAGGCAATCCTTATTTAACGTAATATAATTTATTCAACCCTAAACCCTGATGGCATAGTGGTTAAGAGTACAGCTGCTAACCAAAAGATCAGCAGTTCGAATCCACCAGGTGCTTCTTGAAAACCCTACGAGGCAGTTCTACTCTGATCTATAGAGTCACTATGAGTCAGAGTGAGCTCAACGGCAATGGTTTCTGTGTGTGTGTGTGTGTGTGTGGTTTTATGATAGACAGTGTTTTCCTAAGTGATACATGTGTCATATATCAAATGCTAAAATATGTAAAAGCCACATTTTAAAAATAAAATAATCTCACATTCAAATACTAGGTCTCTGTTAACTCATTTCTAGTCATTGCTTAGACCATCAGTCCACAACTTACCAGGTATAATATTCTTGTTATAAAGAAGGCCTAAATAAATAAAGTAAAACTAATAGTATCATCAGAATTATTTTTCTGTTTCTGATGAACATTTACTTTGAATATAAAGGTTATCCATGTTCAGGAAATCAGTTTTTAACATATTTATTTTAAAAAACGAAAGGGGGGGAGCCAACATGGTACTATAGACAGAAGCACCAGCAGTCCCTGCACAGCAAAGACCCTAAAAACTAAATAAAACAGAGACAAACATTAATTCTGGAACCTTAAGTGTCAAATGAAGAGATAAAGAACTCACCCAAGCACCAAATGGAATAAGAAACTGAGAGAGAAGTGAGAGTGAGGAGAGATACCAGCAGAGGTCCCGTATCAGCTAACATGGCATGGATTCATCATCTTGGACTCCTGTTGGAGATTGGCAGACAGGGAGTATGGGAAAGCAGCTTCATGGAGCTCCCAACATGAGACAGAACACCCAGAAACCAGTGATATATGCTTTCCCACCCCCCATCCTTCTTCCAACCTACTTGGCCTCTGCTGCTTCCTGCCAGCCATAGTCTCTTGGCCGAGAGGCACTGGCTCCAGCTCTGTGACACTTGGATTTGCCCTGCCCACACTGGCTGGCTCTCTCAGTGCCATTTCTTTGTCACTGCTTTTGCTTTTTTCTGGTTCTTTTGGTTTCTTACCTGCCTCTCATCTCCTCCCCCTCCTTTCTCTCGAACACCTGGCTTCATGTGACATCTTTGCTCCTTCTCAAAAAGCTGTTGTCATGGATTGAATGATGTCTCCCCAAAAATGTGTGTATCAACTTGGTTAGCCCATGATTCCCAGTGTTCTGTGGTTGGTCTCCATTTTGTAATTGTAATTTTATGTTAAAAGGATTAAGGTGGAATTGTAACACCACCCTTACACAGGTCACATCCCCGACCCAAAGTAAAGGGAGTTTTCCTGGGGTGTGACCTGCACCACCTTGTAAAAGGAAAGGAAAGCTAGCAGAGAGTTGGGGACCTCATACCACCAAGAAAGCAGCACTGGGAGCAGAGCACGTCTTTTAGACATGATGTTCCTGAGCCTGAAAAGCTCCGTGACCAGGGGAAGACCAAGGACAAGGACCTTCCTCCAGAGCTGACAGAGGAAGAAAGCCTTCCCCTGGAGCCGATGCACTGAATTTGAACTTTTAGCCTACTTTACTGTGAAATAAATTTCTTTTTGTTAAAGCCATCCACTTGTGGTATTTTTGTTATAGCAGCACTAGATAACTAAGACAGCTGTGAAACACTGTTCAGCTGCAGAACAGATCCCTGGTCTGTGCCACCCTGTGGTGGGATCCCCAGGGACTTTTTTGTGTTTGTTTGTTTTTTATTTGCTTTGTTTTGTTTTGCTCTGTTTTGTTTTGTTTGTTTTCTTTTTCTTTTCATGGCTTGGGAACTCCCTCTAGCTGGGCTGTACTGTGTGGCTTGGGAGCCACTTCCCTATCTGCAAAGCCACACCAGTGGGATATCTGGGGGCATTTCTTTTGTTATTCTCGTTTTTCTTCCTTTCTCAGTTTCTTGTCTCTCTATACTTACCATTTTTTCCTGTCTCCAGAATACCTGACACTGTGAGACATCTCTGCCCCTTCTAGCCAGAATGTACTGCGCGGCCAGAGAGCCACTTCCCTGGTCAGCATATCCACACCTGTGGGATCCCTGGGGGCTTTTTGTTTCCCTTTTTTTTAATTTTTTATTATTTTATTTTCTCTTTTTCTTTTGTGTTTTACTCCATTTCTTGATTTCTCATCTCTCCACTTCAACAGCAAGATCCTTTAGCACTCTTTTTTTTTGTTTGTTTATTTTTTGGCTCCTGTTTCTCCTCTCTACCTTCTTTCCCATACCCATCTTAGCTCCACACATTACAACTACCCCCCTCCTTCCTGCCTACCTGCACTGTGCATTGAACTTCACACCCCTGAGCAGCACAGACAAGACCTATTGGAATCTGCCCTGCACAGACTCCTGGCCCACCCTTTTGGCCTTAGTATGTGGCATAAATAACCCATCCCAGCCCCTTTCTTCATCTGGATTTGCCTTGCTGCACCATAGCTGAGCGACTGGCCCTGCCCATTGAACAAGGAGGTGAAAAGTATCGTGCCCATAGGTAAGAAAACAACAAAGAAGACACAGCCCACCTGTTCAGACATAACCAAATAAAACAAAAAAGCGGGATGAAACAAACAAATCTATAATCAATAAATGAAGAAAATAACTATTGAATGTCCTGAAGACAGCAGACAATATCAAAATATATAAAAAACAGGACAAGATGGTTCCATTAGGCATCCAAAATAAAACACCAGATGACTTTCCAATAGAAGAAAAGGCACTAAAACTACCTGATAGGGAATTTAAATCTCTAGTATTCAGAGCTATCCAAGAGTTGAAGCAAAAAGCAGGCAAAAATGGGGAAAAAATAGACAAATTCATGGAAAATACAGACAAAAATGGAAATATTCAGGAAAATAATACAGGAGAAAAATGCCAAAATAAATTCACAACTAGAAATCATACAAAAATAAGAATTAGAAATCAAAAAGATAAACAAGATTTCAGAAGTGGACAGTGTCATAGAAGAGATAAGAGGCAGGTTTCAGAAAATGCAAGACAGGATCAGTGAAACTGAAGACAAACACTAGTATACAGCTTTGTTTCAGGAAAAATAAAAAAATATACATATATGAAAAAAAATAAAGAAACCCTGAGAATTGCGTGGGATACAATCAAAAGCAAAAATTTGCAAGTGATGGGAGTTTCAGAACAGGGAGAGGAAATGGAAAACACAGACAGGATAATTGAAGAATTGCTGACAGAAAACTCCCCTGATATCATGGGAGATAAAAAGCTGACCATTCAAAAAGCTAAACAAACCCCATACAGGATAGACCCCAAAAGAAAATCACCAAAACAAAACCAAACTCATTACCATCGAGCAAAATCCAACTCAAGGCATATCACACCAAAACCAATGACAATGAAAGAATCCTGAGAGCAGCTCAGAAAGAAAAAGAAGTCACATACAGAGGGGAAACAATAAGACTAAGCTGCGATTATTTAGCAGAAACCATGCAGGCAAGAAGGCAACAGGATGACATATAAAGTTTTGAAAGAAAAAAATTATCAACCAAGAATAATATATCCTGTAAAACTCTTGTTCAGATATGATGGTGAAATTAGGACATTTCTGGATGAACAGAAATTAAGGGAATATGTAAACACCAAATCAAACTTACAGGAATTATTTAAGGGAGTCCTTTGGTCCGAGAACAAACAACATCAGACCACAACCTGAATCTAGGATGCAAGATTGTACTAATCAGGTACCAACTTAGGAAATGAACTCTCAAGGACTAACCAAAACCAAAAGAATTACAACAGGGAACCAGAGAGGTTAATCTGTAAATGACAACAACATCAGAACAATTAAAGAGGGAATAAATGGTGTAGGCATACAACTTTCCAGTGAGGAGGAAGGCAAAGCAATACCAAGTAATAGTAGACTGGTTCAAACTTAGGAAGACAAGGATAAATTTCAATGTAACCACAAAGAAAGTTAACAAACCTACTCATCAAAATAAAGAAGAAAAACATAAAGTCAAAGTAAACACAAAATCTACAAAAACAAAAGAAATGACAAAAAAAAAATCCACAAACAAAAGGAATTCAGCATAGGAGAGTAAGAGGAACAAAGAAAATGTCAGCACCACAAAAAAGCACTACAAAATGACAGCAATAAACTCACACCTATCAATACTTACACTCTGTAAATGGCCTAAATGTAGCCATAAAGAGACAGTGACAGAATGGATTAAAAAAAAAGATTCATCAATATGCTTTCTATAAGAGACACACCTTAAACAAAGACGTAAATTTATTAAAAATCAAAGGATGGAAGAAAATATATCAAGCAAACAGCTACCAAAAAAGAGCGGGAGTGGCAATACTAATCTCAGATAAAACAGGCTTTAAAACAAAATCCACCATAAAAGACAAATAAGGGACTTATATTATGATTAAAGGCATGATCCATCATGAAGTCATAACCAAAATAATCATTTATGCACCCAATGACAGGGTTTCAAAATACATAAAACAAACTCTAACGGAAGTGAAAAGAGAAATTGACAGTTCCACAATAATAGTAGGAGACTTCAAAACATCATTCTCAGTAAAGGACAGACCATGTAGAAAGAAACTCAACAAAGGTACAGAAGAGCTAAAGGGCACAATCAGCCAACTTGACCTCATAGACATATACAGAACATACCACCCAACAGCAGCAAAATACACATTCATTTCCAAAGCACATGTAACATTCTCCAGAATAGGCCACATTTTAGGCCACAGAACAACCCTCAACAAAATCCAAAACACTGAAATAATATAAAGTATCTTCTGTGACCACAACACTATCAAGGTAGAAATTAACAACAGGAAGAGCAAGGAAAAAAAATCAATTACATGGAAGTTGAATAACACCCTGCTTAAAAACCACCAGGGTAGCAGAAGAAATAAGAGACTGAGTAAAAAAATTTCTAGAATTAAATGAGAATGAAAACACATCATATCAAAACCTTTAGGACATAGCAAAGGCAGTGCTCAGAGGTCAATTTATAGCAAGAGATGCACACACCAAAAAAGAAGAAAGAGACAAAATCAAAACATTAGCTACACAACTGGAACAAATAGAAGGAGAGCAACAAAAGAAGCCCACAGCTACCAGAAGAAAGGAAAAATAAAGATCAGAGGAGAAATAAATGAAATAGGGAATAGAAAAACAATAGAAAGAATCAACAAAACCAAAAGTCAGTTCTTTAAAAGGATCGACAAACTACTTGCCAAATTGACGAAAGAAAAACATGAGAGGATGCACATAACCCAAATAAGAACTGAAATGGGGGACATTACAACAGACCCATCTGAAATAAAAAAGATCACGACAGAGTATTATGAAAAACCATACCCCAACAAATTTGAAAACCTAGAGGAAATGGACAAATTTCTAGAAACATGCTACCTACCCAGAATAATACAAGATGATGTTGAAAATTCAAAAAGACCCATAACAAGAGAACAGATTGAAAAGGTAATTAAAAAAAAAAAAAAAAAACTGCCAACAACAACAGCAACAAAAAGCCCTGGGCCAGATGGCTTCACTGGAGAATTCTACTAAACATTCAGAGAAAAGCTTACACCAGTACTATTCAAACTATTTCAGAACACAGAAAAGGAAGCAATACTTTTGAATTCATATGAAGCCAGCATAACCCTGATGCCAAAACCAGACAAAGACACCACAAAAAAAGAAAATTTCAGACTAATACCTCTTATGAATATAGATGCAAAAGTTCTCTACAAAATTCTAGCCAATAGAATTCAGTATCATATCAAAAAATTATACACCACAACCAAGTTGGATTCATACCATGTATGCAAGGATGGTTCGATGTTAGAAAATCAATCAAGGTATCAAACCATATAAATAAAAGGAAAGAAAAGAATCACATGATCATCTCAATTGACTCAGAAAAGGCATTTGACAAAGTCCAACTACTATTCCTGATAAAAACTCTATATAAAATAGGTATAGAAGGGAAATTTCTCAACATAATAAAGGGCATCTGTGCAAAACCAACAGTCAACATCATTCTTAATGGAGAGAGGGACTGAAAACATTCCCCTTGAGAACAGGAACAAGACAAGGATGCCTTTTATCACCACTCCCATGTAAAATTGTGCTGGAAGTCCTAGCTAGAGCAGTAAGGCAGAAAAAAGAAATAAAGGGCATCCAAATTGACAAGGAAGAAGTAAAACTATTCCTATTTGCAGATGATATGATACTATACGTAGAAAACCCAAAAGACTCCACTAGAAAACTACTGAAACTAATAGAAAAATTCAGCAGAGTAGCAGAATACAAGATAAACATACAAAAATCAGTTGGATTCCTATACACCAATAAAGAGAATGATGAGATGAGAGGCCAAGAAGACAGAGTAGTCAGAAGTTCCTGTGGTCCCTCTTACAACAAAGACCTGAAAAAACAAGTGAATCAATTATGTATGAGAAACTAGGAGCCCTGAACAGCAAAGGCAAAGTTGAGGAATTGGTCTAAGCCACAGGGGAGGGAGACACCATTCAGAAGCAGCGAGGAGTTCCCAGGCATGACCTCATAGGAAATGGCATCCCGCAGGCCAGATCTGCTGGTGCAAGTATGGTGAGACAAGCAGTGATGTTCTGGTTATGTTTTCCACGTTGGGAGAGACCAAGCAGTGGAGAGTTTACTCATGCCTCCAGAATCAGTGAAAAGCAGCATTCTCGGCAAAAGATAAGTAAAAAAAAAAAAAAAATAGCGCTATCGAGTCGTTTCCGACTCATTGCGACCCTATGCAATGCCCCGTTGGGGTTTCCGAGGATAAGTACATGAGTTTAATCTACCATGCAGACCAAAAAACACTCCTTTGGGAAAAAAAAAAAAACTCTCCCATTTACCTGACCCCTTCCCACTCTGCACAGGGTCCCAAGCCATCTTCAGTGATAGCTGCTTTCCCTGGGGCAAAAGTAGGACGTGTCATGCACCCTGAGTCATTTTCCCAGCCTTGGAGAAGGAACAAATTAACAAACAGGGAAAAAACAATTTGCTGGCTCCCCTAAGCTGGGAACTCAGGGCAGAAACAGTTCCTTTGCCTAGGCACAAACATACGGGTTCCACAGACTTTGAATGCCTTTTACCCCTGCATAGACCTATGTGGGCCCATTTCAACAGTATAAGCCCTCATTAGCACAGTACGACAGGGTATATACTGAAGTCTATCTTCAACAGTTTCAGCTATATGGTGGAGAGGGAGTTTTGTGATGTTTGACACCATTCTGCCTGTTAAGCAGGGTCCTCACCTACCCACATCAGGAGCCTGAGGACTGGTGGCTCCACCCACTCCACCTAGCCACTTCAACAGTGGTCCAAGGATGATTGGTCCCTCCAGTCCTTACAGTCAACAGCATTGGATGCCCGTAGTCTGGCTGCAAAACCCACCCATCTATGCACTCCAGGGAACAGGGACACTCTTTCCTCACAGATGCTCAGGGGCAGTTGTCAACCCTCTGCCTTGCTCAGCGCGTGATCCCCTATTGCAGCCAGATACCTGTGCCTACACAAATCACCCACGCTTCTCTAAGTGTAGGTGAGAGCCTGCACCACACACTTTGTGACTGACTACCTGGACACATAAGCTGAATTCATACAAGAAAAGTAAACGGACCCCTGGGCTCCTATACCTAGTAACAGCTCTAACCACCTGATGGCAGGACGTTACTAGCTCACATGAAGAGCCCATTTGGGCATATCAAAACAAAACAAAAAAATAGAAGCTAGGACACAGTAAGCAAACATAAAATAAAACACAATAACTTATTGATGGCTCGGAGACAACAGTCAGTATCAAATCACATAATAAGGCATAACATGATTGTTTCAGCAAGCTCCCAAAACAATGAAAAAAGAAATCTTCCAGATGAAGAGAAATTCCTGGAAGAACCAGAGGTAGAATACAAAAGATTAATACACAGAACTCTTCAAGAGATCAGGAAGGAGATCAGGCAAAATGCAGAACAGGCCAAGGAATACACAGAAAATTGTTAGAGGAACTTAAGAAGATTAGAGAAGAGCACAATGACAAATTTAATATGCTGCAAGAATCCACAGAGAGACAGCAAACAAAAATTTAGAAGATTACCAATAAAATTTCAGAATTAGACAACTCAATAGAAAGTCACAGAAGCAAAAGCTGAGGAAACAGAAGTTGGAATTAGTGAGATGGAAGATAAAACACTTGACACCAACATATTTGAGGAAAATCAGATAAAAATTTTAAAAATCAAGAGACTCTAAGAATCATGTGAAACTCTAGCAAGAGAAATAACCTACAAGTGATTGGAGTACCAAAATAGGGAGGGAGAACAGAAAATACAGAGAGAATTGCTGAAGTTTGTTTGCAGAAAACTTCCCTGATATCATGAAAGATGAGAAGATATCTATCTAAGATGTTCATTGAATGCCACACAAGGTAGATCACAAAAGAAAGTCACCAAGACATATTATAATCAAACTTGCTAAAACCAAAGATAAAGAGAAAATTTTAAGAGTGGCTAGGGATAAACAAAAAGTCACATACAAAGGAGAGTCAGTAAGAATAAGCTCGGACTACCCAGCAGAAACCATGCAGGCAAGAAGGCAATGGGATGACATATATAAAACATTGAAAGAAAACAATTGCCAGCCAAGAATTATATATCCAGCAAAACTGTCTCTCACATACAAAGGTGAAATTAGGACATTTCCAGATAAACAGAATTTTAGGGAACTTGCAAAAACCAGCCCATAACCACAAGAAATACTAAAGGGAGTCCTCTGGCTAGAAAATCAATAACTTCTGATAACAACCCAAGACTAGAACACAGGACAGAGCAACCAGATATCAACCTAGATAGGGAAATCAGAAAAATAAATCAAAATAAAAAGCGCTCAAAACAGGGAAACAGAGATGTCATTATGTAAAAGATAACAACATTAAATCAATAAAGAGAGACTAAAAAAGTAGCCATAGATCTTTCATATGGATAGGATGTCAAGGAAATATAAAGAGAAAAGTTTGATTTAAACTTAGAAAAAATAGGCATAAATATTATAATATTATATAATATGATATAATATGATATAATATGATATAATATGATATAATATGATATAATATGATATAATATGATATAATATGATATAATATGATATAATATGATATAATATGATATAATATGATATAATATGATATAATATGATATAATATGATATAATATGATATAATATTATATAATATATAATATTATATCATATTATATCATATTATATCATATTATATCATATTATATCATATCATATCATATCATATCATATCATATCATATCATATCATATCATATCATATCATATCATATCATATCATATCATATCATATTATATTATATTATTATATTAAGGTAACCACAAAGGAGACTAACAATCCTATACATCAAAATAAAATACAGGAAAAACATAAAGACTTATGTGATGGTTAAGGTTGTGTGTCAATTTGGTTTGGCCATGATTCTCAGTGTTTTGGCAGTTGTATAATGTTGTGATCACTTCCCTGTTGAAATTTGATACGTGATCACCCCCATGATGGAATCTGCTGAGTGGCACTGGCAGAGGTGGGGCCTGTGGCAGCTCATCATCCCCTAAGCCTTCATTTCTCTGCATTCTGCCACCTACTTCCTTCCTGCTCGCCTTGCAAAAGTTATTGGTTTGTTCTGGATCCAGCAGCTGTCTCTTGTCTGACCTCTGGTTCTTGGGAATTGAGCTAGCAGCTTACCTGTCCATCTTGGGATTAGTTGAGCTTCATAGCCTGTGTGTGAGCAAGAGTCCTACTCCCCAACCTGCTTATCTTGGGTTCGCCAGCCCCTGCAGCTACGTGAATTAGGAGAAACATTGTGGTCTTCCCTGCTGACCTTGGGGATTCCTCGGAACGAATTGCTGGGCTGAGGGCGGTGACCATAATCTCGGGAAATATGTAGCTCAATTGGCATAACGTATTTTATAAAGAAAATATTCTACATTCTACTTTGGTAAGTAGCTTCTGCAGCCTTAAAGGCCTGAGAGCAGCCATCTAAGATACTTTACTGGTCTCACCCCTTCAAGAGCAAGAGAGAATGAAGAAAACTAAAGATATAAGGGAAAGATTAGTCCAAAGGACTAATGGACCACAACTACCACGGCCTCCACCAGACTCAGTCCAGTACAACTACATGGTGCCCGGCTACCACCACCAACTGCTCTGACAAGGATCACAATAGAGGGTCCCAGACAGAGCTGGAGAAAATGTAGAACAAACTCTAACTCACACACGCACAAACAAAAAAGAGCAGACATACTGGCCTGACAGACTGGAGAAACCTCGAGAGTATGGCCCCTGGATGCTCTTTTAGCTCAGTAATGAAGTCACTCCTGAGGTTCACCCTTCAGCCAAAGATTAGACAGGCCCATGAAACAAAGCAGGACTAAAGGGGTACAGCAGACCAGGGGCAAGAACTAGAAGGAAGGAGGGGACAGGAAAGCTGGTAACAGGGAACCCAAGGCCAAGAAGGGAGAGTGTGGCCATGTCATGGGGCTATTAACCAATGTCATAAAACAGTATGTGTACTAAACATTTAATGAGAAGCTAGTTTGTTCTGTAAACCTTCATCTAAATTACAATAATGATATTAAAAAAGAATAGGTCAAGAAAATGAATTTATCTAAGGTGTCCGTGGATGGTGCAATTGTTTACAAGGTTGGGTGCTAACTAAATTATTGGCAGATCAAGTCCACTCACAGGCACCTCAGAAAAAAGGCCTGGAGGTCTACTTCTGAAAAATCAGCCATTGAAAACCCTATAGAGAACAATGCTACTCTGACACACATGGGTTCAACATGAGTCAGAATCGACTTGATTGCAACTGGTTTTTTGGTTAAGTTCTCTAAAGGCCGGTATGGGGCAGTATGGTCCAGGACCAGTTACTCTGCCACAAAATTTCTAGATTCTGAATGTTTTTTTTCTTTTGCTAGATTTTATTTACTTTTTTGTCATTTTTGAGAATACACACAGCAAAATATATACAAATTCAACAGTGTCTACATGTACAATTTAGTGACATTGATTACATTCTTCAAGTTGTACAACCATTCTTGCTCTCCTTTTCTGAGTTCTTCCTCCCTCATTAACATAAACTCACTGACCCCTAAGGTTCCTATCTAATCTTTCAAGTTGCTATTGTCACTTTGATCCCATATAGATAGTTCTTAAAAGAGCATAATGCTTAAGGTAAACCTTTTTTACTAGTTAAGCTAAACTATTGTTTGGTTTTAAGATGGCCTTATGGATATTTTTGGTTTAAGGTTTAAGGATGATCTCAGGGCAATAGTTTCAGCGGTTCATTCACCCTTCATGGCATCAGAAAGTCTAGAGTCCATGAGAATTTGAAATTCTGTTCTACATTTCCCCTCTTTTGATCAGGATTCTTCTATAGAATCTTTGATCAAAATGTTCAGTAATGGTAGCCAAGCGCCATCCAGTTCTGGTCACATGGTGAAGGAGTCAGTTGTTCATGGAAGCAATCAGCCATATATTCCATACCCTCCTCTTATTCCTGACTCTTCTTCTTCCTCTGTTGCTCCAGATTAATAGAGACCAATTGTTGTGCCTTGAATGTCTCCTTGCAAGCTTTTATGACCCCAGGAACTCTGCGATGAATTAGGAGATAGGACTTAGGCACTAAACATGTTATTAGGCCAGTTAACTGGGATGTCCCATGAGACCATGACCCTATAAAATGTAGTTTTTTTTGCTGGGGTAAGACAGACCTCCAATAGGCCATTGTGGCAAACCAAAAAAAAAAAAACAAACCCAGTGCCGTCGAGTCAATTCTGACTCATAGTGACCCTATAGGACAGAGTAGAACTGCCCCATAGAGTTTCTAAGGAGCGCCTGGAGGATTCAAACTGCCGACCCTTTGGTTAGCAGCCGTAGCACTCAACAACTATGCCACCAGGGCTTCCCTTTGTGGCAAAGCAAAACAAAAATACTGAAAAAGATCCGTATGTAAATTGGGAAAGGAATAATTATTTTTTAAAGTGTTTTAAGGTCCTTGTATTGTTCAAGGGGCAATATAATATTTACTGCAGATTTTGCTAAGTATGCAGCATCAAACTTTAGCAGAAACTATGGAAAGAATAAAAAGAGAGTGTATACAAACAGATATATGCACACCCATGTTTATTGCAGCTCTGTTTACAATAGCAAAAAGTTGGAAGCAACCAAGGTGTCCATCAACGGATGAATGGGTAAATAAATTGTGGTATATTCACACAATGGAATACTACACATCGATAAAGAACAGTGACGAATTTGTGAAACATTTCATAACATGGAGGAACCTGGAAGGCATTATGCTGAGCGAAATTAGTCTGAGGCAAAAGGACAAATATTGTATAAGACCACTATTATAAGATCTTGAGAAATAGTAAAAACTGAGAAGAACACATACTTTTGTGGTTACGAGGGGGGAAGGGAGGGAGGGAGGGAGAGGGTTTTTTATGGATTAATTAGTAGATAAGAACTGCTTTAGGTGAAGGGAAGGACAACACTCAATACATGGAAGGTCAGCTCAATTGGACTGGACCAAAAGCAAAGAAGTTTCCGCGATAAAATGAATGCTTCAAAGGTCAGCGGAGCAAGGGCTGGGGTTTGGGGACCATGGTTTAAGGGGACTTCTAAGTCAATTGGCAAAATAATTCTATTAGGATAACATTCTGCATCCCACTTTGAAATGTGGCGTCTGGGGTCTTAAAGGCTAACAAGTGGCCATCTAAGATGCATCAATTGGTCTCAACCCACCTGGAGCAAAGGAGAATGAAGAACACCAAGGTCACACAAAAACTAAGAGCCCAAGAGACAGAAAGGGCCACATGAACCAGAGACCTACATTATCCTGAGAACAGAAGAACTAGTTGGTGCCCGGCCACAATCGATGACTGCCCTGACAGGGAGCACAACAGAGAACCCCTGAGGGAGCAGGAGATCAGTGGGATACAGACCCCAAATTCTCATAAAAAGACCATACTTAATGGTCTGACTGAGACTAGAGGAATCCCGGCGGCCATGGTCCCCAGACCTTCTGTGGGAACCATCCCCAAAGACAATTCATCAGACATGAAAGGGACTGGACAGTGGGTGGGAGAGAGATGCTGATGAAAAGTGAGCTAATAATATCAGGTGGACACTTGAGACTGTGTTGGCATCTCCTGTCTGGAGTGGAGATGGGAGGATAGAGAGAGTGGGAAGCCGGCAAAATTGTCACGAAAGGAGAGACTGGAAGGGCTGACTCATTAGGGGGAGAGCAATTGGGAATACGGAGTAAGATGTATGTAAACTTATATGTGACAGACTGACTTGAATTGTGAACGTTCACTTGAAGCTCTATAAAAGTTAATAAAAAAAAAAAAGAGAGTGTATAACTTGTAAATCAGCAGAGGTGTAAAATGGAATTAACAAACAAAACACAATGCTTAAAAGGCAAGAAATAAAAAAGGGACATAGAAAAAGCAGGACACATACAAGGCAAAAGTAGAATGTCAGAACGAGTTCTCATATAAAAGTAATCAGAGTAAAGTTAAGCGAACTAAACTCATGAGTTAAAAGATGAGTTGATTAGAATGCGTAACAAAATCCCAGCTATACTTAAAGTGCAAGGACATGATAAGAATGAAAGTACAAGTATGAAAGAAGATAGGTTAGTCAAATCCTATCCAAAAGAAAGTTATATTCATATCAAACATTTAGGCAATTTTAGTGTATAATCAGGGATAGAGAAGGTCTCTATAAATAGTAAAAGATTCAGAACACAAGGAAATTATAATTATAAACTGGTATCCTCCTAATAACATTGTTGTTGTTGTTAGGTGCCATCGAGTCGGTTCTGACTCATAGCGACCTTATGCACAACAGAATGAAACACTGCCTGGTCCTGAGACATCCTCACAATCGTTGTTATGCTTGAGGTCATTGTTGCAGCCACTGTGTCAATCCACCTCATTGAGGGTCTTCCTCTTTTCTGCTGACCCTGTACTCTGCCAAGCATGATGTCCTTCTCCAGGGACTGATCCCTCCTGACAATGCTAATAACATATCATCAAATTATATGAAGCAAAAATTATTACAATTGCTAGGAAATATTGCCAATTTCACCAACATAGCGGGACAGTCAATGCAACTCTCAAAAAATATACATACTATATTTGAAAAAAAAAGCTTGATTTATTGGACATATACAAAATACTGCAGCAAACAAGAAAAAACACACATTGAACATTAATGAAAACTGACCATGTACTATGCCACAAAACGAGTTTTATTTTTAAAGTATTATGTTTCATTATAAACGTTTTTCAAGAATTGTATAAGCCTCCTACCCATTGCTGTCAAGTCAATTGCAACTCATAGTGACCATATAAGACAGAGTAGAACTGCCCCATATAGTTTCCAAGGAGCACCTGGTGAATACAAACTGTAGACCTTTTGGTTAGCAGCCTGAGCTCTTAACCACTACACCACCAGGGTTTCCATAAGCGTCATAGAAACGAAAAAAAGGTAACTAAAACCATACTAGAAAATAACCTGGTATTGTTTAAAAGCCTTTTTTTTTTTCTTCCCCCCCAAGAGAGCTGAGATCTTTACTTATGGTGAACATTAAGAAGTAAAACTTCTGAGTCACTCTGAACTTTCATTCCAATCCTGAATTCAAAGCTCTAAAATATCGGACACATACCTTTGTCTCCTATAAGATTCTGTATCCTCCATAATCCACTGACTTGTCAGTGTGGCACACTGATTCAACATTTTCACAGTGAAATCAGATATTTCTCATTATCCTAATCAGAGAAGATAAAAGACTACAACGAATCTCCAAAATGTCAGTTGTTCAGAGAGCCAGTCCATTTTTAGACAACTGATTTACAAACCACCAGACCACTTCAGGGCTAAGATGTGACGTTTGGTGTGTATTGGTAAGCAGCCTTAAGTGTAATCCACTTTTTATTTTCTTTAGAGTTACATATTTTAAAAAGTAATAAATCTCATTAAACTAACAGTATGTTATACTATAATAAATTACATAGAGTATATTTTCCATGGTAATTACTTGAAACACATAGCCATACCATTTAAAAACAGCTAAATTAGCATATCTACATTAAAAGAAAAGACTTCCTCTGGAGGACTTTTTTTTCTTTGAGAATCAACAGAAATGCTTACTTTTATAGTAAAAAATTATTAATTGAGAATTTTGTAACCAATGACTTAAGGTCATTATTGTAATTTAGATATATAATTAGCTATATAATACTTAAGACAGCCAAGGAATTTGCAAGGTAAAATTTTTCTTTTGGAGCCCTAGGTGATTTTATTAGCTCCCTCCTGAGTGTAAGTGATTAAATGGCATAATAACCTAAGTACAGTTTATGAGGATATTTATAGTACAATTGCAGTTTTGAGTAATACTAGTATTTTAGTATTTTAACTATATACCATATTCATAAGAGATTAGTTGTAATGCTGTTTTTTTTTTTCAATTTCATTGTGCTTTAGGTGAAATTTACAGTGCAAAGTAGTTTTTCATTTAAAAATTTATACACAAATTGTTTTGTGACATTGGTTGCAATCTTCAAAATGTGTCAGCACTCTCCCCCTTTCCCTTTACACCCCAGGTTCCCTGTGTCCATTTGTCCAGTTTTCCTGTCCCTTCCTGCCTTCTCATCTTTGCTGTGGGGCAGATGTTGCTCATTTGGTCCCCTATACTTGACTGAACTAAGAAGCACATTCTTCTGTCAGACAAGTAAGTCTGTTCTTTGTGTGTGTGTGCGAATTTGAACTTTATTCTACATTTTTCTCCCACTCCATCTGGGACCCTCTACTGTGATCCCTGTTAGAGCAATCGGTAGTGGTAGCCAGGCATCATCTAGATCTTCTGGCTCAGGCTGGTGGAGGCTGTGGTTCATGTGGTCCATTAGTCCTTTGAACTAATACTTTCCTTGTGTCTTTGGTTTTCTTCATTCTCCTTTGCTCCGGACAGGATGGGACCAATAGATGGATCTTCGATGGCCACCGTAAGTTTTTAAGTTGTCAGACTCTACTCACCAAAGTAGGATGTAGGACATTTGCTTTATTGTTATGCCAATTGACCTAAATCTCCGAGACCATGATCCCCAGCCCTCAGCCCCGGTAACTCGGTCACTCCAGGTGTTTAGATGTGTCTACGAAGTTTGATGGCTTTGCCTTGGTCAAGTTCTGTTGATTTCCCCTATATTGTATGTCGCTTTTCCCTTCATTGAAGCTAACACTTGTCTATTATCTAGTTAGTGATTTCCCCTTCCCTTCCTAGTAACCATCAAAGATTGTTTTTTTTCTGTGTGTAAACCTTTTCTTGAGATTTTATAGTAGTGATCTCCCACAATATTTGTCCTTTGTAATTGACTTATTTCATTCAGCATAATGCCCTCCAGATTCATCCATGTTGTGAGATGGTTTGCAGATTCATCATTGTTCTTTATTGTTATGTGGTACTACATTGTGTGTATTATCATAGTTCAACCATTAATCTGTTGATGGGCACTTATGTTGTTTTCATCTTTTTGCTGTTGTGAATAATGCTGCAGTGAACATGGGCATGCATATGTCTATTCATATGACGGCTCTTATTACTCTAGGATATATTCCTAGGAATGATATGGCTGAATCCTATGGTATTTCTATTTCTAGCTTTTTAAGGAGACACCATATCATTTTCCACAGTGGTTGTATCCTTTTCCATAGTGGTTGTACCATTTTACATTCCCACCAGTAGTACGAAAGAGTTCCAATCTCCAGCAACCTCTTCAACACTTTTTCTTTTCTTTTCTTTTCTTTTTTTAGTTCCAGTAATCTCAGTGTGAGATGGTATCTTGTTGAATATTTGATTTGTTTTTCTCTAATGGCTAACTATCTTGAACATTTCCTCATGTGTCTATTAGCTGCCTGAATGTCTTCATTAATGAAGTGTCTGTTCATGTCCTTTGCCCATTTTTTAATTGGATTATTTGTCTTCTTGTTGTTGAAGGGTTGAAGCATTCTGTAGATTTTAGAGATTAGACCCTTGTTGAATATATAATAGCCAAAATAATTTTTTCCAGTCTGTAGGATCTCTTACTCTTTTGGTGAAGTCTTTTGATGAACATAGGTGTTTAATTTTTAGGAGCTCCCAATTACCTATTTTCTCTTCTGGTGTTCATGCATTGTTAATTATGGTTTGTATTCTATTTATGCCATGTACTAAGGCCCCTAGCATTGTCTCTATTTTTTCTTCCACGATCTTTATCATTTTAAGTTTCATATATAGGTCTTTGATCTATTTTTAGTTAGTTTTTGTGTATGGTGTGAGTTGTGGGTCCTGTTTCATTTTTACATAGATGGACATCCAGTTTTCTCATCACCATTTGTTAAAAAGACTGTCTTTTCCCCATATCATGGACTTTGGTCCTTTGTCAAATATCAGCTGACCATAACCAAAAAAAAAAAAAAAAAAAAAAAACCCCATTGCCGTTGAGTTGATTCCAACTCATAGTGGCTCTATAGGACAGAGTAGAACTGCCCCAAAGGGTTTTCAAAGAGCAGCTGGTGGATTCAAACTGCTGACTTTCTGGTTAGCAGCCAAGCTCTTAACCACTGTGCCACCGGGGCTCCAGCTGACCATACATGGATGGATTTACTTCTGGGTTGTAATGCTTTTTTTTTTGGTAAGCAAAAGGATAGCATTATTTGAGCTTTTGTTGGTTCATGCCGTTTTTAGAAAATGAACTCATCATTTTGCACCTACAAAACTAAATGAAAATTAAATCAAATTTTCTATCACTTTGTTCTATCATGTAAGTTTCCCTTAAAAAAGAAATTTCAGGGTTTCAGGAGAGTAAGTCACTTGTTACTTATACACACTAAAGTCCTAACCTCTAACCAGGAAAAACAGATGGGTAAGATCAGTTAATGCAACACTGCTACTGTATTGCTTCTATTTCTGGAAGAAGTTACATCTGAAAACTTTGAATGACCCATATTTCTGCCTCTTTTTTTTTTTCTGATTACAAAGAGTTGTATTGATAGATTCTATGATTCTCTTATTACTATATTTAATTTTTTACTTTTCTTCTTGTGGTAAAATGAGGCTGACTAGATCGTATTTTCATAACCATTTGAAATCTACATAATTCCCCCTTTTTAAATGAGTCTTTTGAACTTCAGACAAACTAGTGCTCAACTTTAATCATTTTTAAATGATAGCATTTTGTAGTTATTTCAAAGATATGCTAATAAACAGGGTAGGGTGAGGTAGGGTTTGGGTGAAGCACTAATACATATAGAATAAGTAAACATGTCTATGTCTACAATAGGAGAGATATGCTATGGTTAATAATCTCTTAATGAAATCAAGAAACATCTTTACAGGTGATGATCTGAGGTCACTGAAGAGGTCAGTAAATTTTGACGTTCCATTGAGCCTTGCATCCAAGATTAATACTTTTGTCTCAATTTTAACTTATTATGTCATTGTATGATAAAAAAGGTAAATAAATTTTGAATGAACTAAAATGAACCATTTAGAAAATATTCATGCAGAATAAAAATATTTTTCTGCTGTATAAAATAATTTAAATTTTTAAATCCTCTGTGTTTTTAAGAATACAAAAAAAAAACAAAAACCAGTTTCTCTTGAGTCAATTTCAGCTCCTGGTGACTCCATATGTGTCAGAGTAGATTTGTGCTCCATAGGATCCTCAGTGGCTGATTTTTCAGTAGATCACCAGGCCTTTCTTCAGAGGTGCTTCTGAGTGGACTTGAACCTCGAAAATTTTGGATAGTAGATGAGCACATTAACTATTTGCATCACTCAGAAACTCCTAATAATATACTTGTTTTAGATAAATAAGACCAATAATCCTTTAAAACTATCCTAGATAAATATGTTAAAATTTGAAGGACAGCGACAAGATGGCGGAGTAGTCAGATGCTTCCGGTGGTCCCTCTTACAACAAAGACCTGAAAAAACAAGTGAATCAATTATATATATGACAAGATAGGAGCCTTGAACTTCAAAGTGAAAGTTAAGAAATCGGACTGAGTGGCAGGGAGCAGGAGAGATGGTTCAGGAGTGACAAGGAGTTGCCAGACCTGACTTGGCAGAAAACAGTGCCCCTCAGGCACAATCCCCTGGCACAACTGTGGTGGGGCTGGTGGTAGTGCTTGGGACGTGGTTTCCTCAGTGAGAGAGAATAAGCAGCACAGAGTCTACTCAGGCCTCCAGAATCAGAGAACAACAGCGCTCTCAGCAAAAGATAAGTACTTGCATCTAATTTACTGCATGGATCAAAAAGCACCCCTTGTGAAAGAAATCTCTCCCATTTATCTGATCCCTGTTCCCTCTGCCCTAGGCCCTGAGCTGGCTTCACCGGTGGTCGATTTCCCTGGACCTGAGATAGGTTCTGCTGCGCATCCTGAGCCATTCTCCCAGTCTTGGAGAAGGAACAAATTAACAAATGGGAAAAAAAAAATCTGCCGGCTCCCCTAAGCTGGGAACTCAGGGCAGAAGCAGCTCCTGTCCAGGCAAAAATGATCCATGGACTTTGAATGCCTTTCACCCCTGCATGGACCTGTGTGGGCCTATTTCAGCAGCTTAGGCCTTTTTTGGCACAGAGCAATGGTGTATATGTCTGAGGTCTGACTTCAACTGTTTCAGCTGTGTGGTGGAGAGGCAGGTTTTTGACATTTGACACCGTTCTACCTATTAAGCAGGGTCCTCACCTACCCACATCAGGGGCCTGAGGACTGGTGGCTCCACCCGTGCCACCTAGCCATCTGTGACAGGGATCCAATGAAAAGTGGTGCCTCCCAGTCCTTATAGCCAAAAGCATTGGGTACCCATGGTCCTGCTGCAGAGCCCACTTACCTGTGCCCTCTAGGAAACAGGGACACACTTCCTTCACAGGCACTTGGGGGATGGTTGTCAGCCTGCTGCCTTGCTCAGAGCATGACGCCCTGCTGCAACCAGATACCTGTGCCTACACCAAACACCCTTGCTCCTCTAAGACTGTAAGTGAGAGCCTACTTCACACACTTGGTGACCAACTACCTAGACACCTGAGCTAAATCCATACAAGGAAACTGAATGGACTCCCAGGTTCATATACCTGGTAACAGCTCTAGCCATCTGGTGACAGGATATTAGAACTCCAAAGGTGCCAATATTCAAGCTAGCTCACTCAAGCAGCCTATTTGGGCATATCAAAACAAAACAAAGCAAGAAGCTAGAATACAGTAAGCAAACATAAAATAAATTAACGCAGTACTTTATAGATGGCTCGGAAACAATAGTCAATATCAAACCACATAAAGAAGCAGACCATGATCACTTCAACAAGCTCCAAAAACAAAGAATCAAGGAATCTTCCAGACAAAGATACATTCCTGGAATTACCAGAGGTTAATATGCAGAACTCTTCAAGAGATTAGGAAGGAGATCAGGCAAAAATGCAGAAAAAGCCAAGGAACAAACACACAGATAAAGCAGTTGAAGAAATTAAGAAGGTCATTCTAGAGTATAGTGACAAATGTAATAGGCTGCAAGAAACCATAGATAGACAGCAATCGGAAACTCAGAAGATTAACAATAAAATTTCTGAATTACATAACTCAATAGAAAGTCAGAGGAGCAGAATTGAGGAAAAGAAGTCAGAATTAGTGATATTGAAGATAAAACACTTGGCACCAATATGTTTGAAGAAACATCAGATAAAAGAATTTAAAACAAAGAAGAAACGCTAAGAATTATGGGGGACTCTATCAAGAGAAATAGCCTACAAGTGATTGGAGTACCAAAAGAGGAAGGGGGAACAGAAGATGGAGAATTGTTGAAGACTTGTTGGCAGAAAACTTCCCTTATATCATGAAAGACAAAAGATATTTATCCAAGATGCTCATCGAACCCTACACAAGGTAGTTCCCAAAAGAAAGTCACAAAGACACATTATAATCAAATTTGCCAAAACCAAAGATACAGAGACAATTTTAAGAGTGGCTAGGGATAAATGGAAAGTCACCTACAAAGAAGAGTCAATAAGAATAAGCTTGGACTACTCAGCAGAAACCATGCAGGCAAGAAGGCTATGGGATGACATATATAAAGACTTGAAGAAAAATAACTGCCAGCCAAGAGTCATACATTCAGCAAAACTGTCTCTTAAATATGAAGGCAAATCCAGGACATTTCCAGATAAACAGAAGTTTAGGGAATTTGCAAAAACCAAACCAAAACTACAAGAAATACTAAAGGGAGTCCTCTGGTTAGAAAATCAATAACATCAGATAACAACCCAAGACTAGAACACAGGACAGAGAAACCAGATCAACTGAGATAGGGAAATCACAAAATAAATCAAGATTTAAAAAATGCTCAAAACAGGGAAACAGCAATGCCATTATGTAAAAGATGACAACATTAAATCAACAAAGAGGGGCTAAAATATGTAGTCAGGAAGTCAAGGCAATATAAAGAGTGAAAAGTTTGGTTTAAACTTAGAAAAACAGGGGTAAACATTAAGGTAATCACAAAGGAAACTAACAATCCTGCACATCAAAATAAAATACAAGAAAAACATAAAGACTCAGCAAAAACAAAATCAACAATGAAAAAGAGGAAAAGACAATATATAAAGAAAAACTACTCAGTACAAAAAATTAAGTGGAAAAAAGAAACTGTCAACAACACACAAAAAAGACATCAAAATGACAACACTGAATATGTTAAAATTTGTCCCTTTTATAGATAACTTTCAACAGCTCGTGGTTATCGTAATAATCAAATTGAATCAATTACATAGTAAACTCAAACAAATATTCAGGTATCATCCATTAAAAAGATTCCTGAGAAAATCTTGATCACTGAAATGAAGAAAAGAGAAATGAAATTTTTTTTTTTTCTCACTGAACAATTTACATGCTTAGTATATTACACTTCATAAATGCTCAGATGGTAGGAGAATATACTATTGTCTGAATTGGTTTGTTAAAGAGAAATTTGTATTTGATTTGGCTATAGTTCAATTTTTTTTAATTGTTTTATTTTAGGTTAATGTGGGTTCATTAGAAAGAGTAAAATGTTTTTTCAAGGAAACAGTTGAGTTTAACAAATTAGAATAGTTTTAGTGTTGGGTTCATCTGTTTTTTTAAATTTCTTTTAAGAAATTTTTAAGAGCTGGAAGGGAAGATGTAATCATCTCAGTTTAAATTGGGCAAAAAGAAGATGAATAGTGCAGAAAAAAAGCACATTTCACATGTGGAGGGAAAATAAAGAAATAGAAAACTCTCATGAACATTAGAGAAATCGATCAAATTGGTCAAGATCCACAAGCAGCTATACTTAAAATTGCAATAAAGGGTTTGTCTTTGGCATTCCTAACCTTCCCTTTCTGTGTAGTTTTCCTCTTTTGATCTCTAATGCTATCAGAGAAAAGTTAATAAATCATTAGCATGTGTTACTGGATTTACTTACATATTCAATAGGATAAAAGGAGAATTTCAAAGGAATAAATCTGTCATGGTAGAATTTAAGGCATAATGGCATTCATCTAGGGCTGAAAGGCCACTATACTACGCTTCACTCTACCCTGCATGTGTGGCTATTTGCTTCAAACCTGCTATAGCAAGGGGTGTCCTTTTGAATTAATCTATTCTGTGACTTCTTTTGCTCAACAACACTTTGTGCCATACTGGAGGGGAACAAAGGTCAAGTTCAAGAAGGTTTTTCTCAAACTATCCAAATGGTAATAGGATTCTAAAAGCTCAAGGGACAGAAGGTAGTAGGACAGAAAATGAACACTGACAAATGATCAGCCCAATTCTTTGAGCTGTTACATTGGTATATAAGGACAGACACTGTTGATCTCTTTGAAGTATCCATAAGTCAAAAGAAGTTACAACCTGTAAGAAAGGCCAGCTGACTTCCGACTATGGTTTCAGTTTTATAAGCAGTGGTATTATTGCCAGATAGCTTCAAGGAGTTGCCTAGGCCAATTATCTTTATCAGTGCCAGACTTTTCAAGCCCAAAATGTTCAGGTCAAAGTGGTCTCACGTCCTGCAAATCATGGAAGAATGCTTTCTTAGCCTTCTTCTGGTTGTGAATGGAATAGTAAAGTCCTTTATTCACTCTCTTGGCTCTTGATACTGGTGTGTGATAGAACAGAACACACTGGAGCAAATAATAAAATGAGTGGCATCAAGCTGAGTCTGAAAGATTCAGTCTGACCTTCAGTTTCCTCAAATAATAGTGCTTAGCTCATTGGGACTTCGCAGGATTAATTAAAATGATATTTGTAAAATGCTTAAAGTAGTTCCAGGCCCATTGTAACCACTCAAGAAACTACCAGTTTCAGCTCAAGCAGCTCAGGTTTTACCATTTTTATATATTGAGCTTTTGTAAAATATTTCATTGAACTGACTCTATAGTTTAAAAAAATAGTACTTAAAATCACTAACACACACACTCACAAACCCAAACCCATTGCTATTGAGTTGATTACAACTCACAGTGACCCTATAGAACACAGTAGAACTACCCCTTTGGGTTTTCAAAGGGTGGCTGGTGGATTCAAACTGCCAACATTTTGGTTAGTACCCTGAGCTCTCAACCACTGCTTCACCAGGGCAGCTTTAAAATCACTAGCCTAGATGATCTCTAAAATCTTTCCAGATATGTAATTGCATAATTCTTAGACCCTATTCCCTTCTCCACAGACTATTTAGCTTGGTACTTCTCAACAGGTGGCACAATATTAGTGAATCAAGCCAGTTTGTCATACTGCGGTGCCTTGCAAGTTGCTGTGATGCTGAAAGCTATGGCACCAGTATTTCAAATACTAGCAGGGTCACCCATGGTGGACAGGTTTCAGCAGAGCTTTCAGACTAAGACAGACTAGGAAGAAGGAACTGGCAATCTACTTCTTAAAAAAATTTGGGTAGTGAAATCTTATGAATAGTAGCGGAACATTGTCTGATATAGTGCCAGAAGATGAGCTCCTCAGGATGGAAGACACTCAAAATATGACTGGGGAAGAGCTGCCTACTCAAACTAGAGTCCACCTTAATGATGTGGATGGAGTCAAGCTTTTGGGACCTTTATTTGCTTATGTGGCACCACTCAAAATGAGAAGAACTATAAGCATTCATTAATAATTGGAATGTGAAATGTACAAAGCATGAATCTAGGAAAACTGGAAATCATCAAAAATGAAATGGAACACATAAAGATCAATATCTTAGGCATTAGTGAGCTGAAATGGACTGGTATTAGTCATTTTGAATCAGACAATCGTATGGTCTAGTCTCCCAGGAATGACAAATTGAAAAGGAATGGTGACACGTTCATTTTCAAAAAGAGCATTTCAAAATTTATCCTGAAGTACAATGCTATCAGTGATAGGATAATATCCATATTCCTACAAGGAAGATCAGTTAATAATATGACTATTATTCAAATTTCTGCACTAACCACTAAGGCCAAAGATGAAGAAATTGAAGATTTTTACCAACTTCAGCAGTCTGAAATTGGTCAAACATGCAAGCAAGATGCACTGATAATTACTGGTGATGGAAATGTGAAAGCTGGAAACAAAGAAGAAGGTTTAGTAGTTGGAAGAAGATTTGGCCTTGGTGAGAGAAATGACGCTGGAGATCGCATGATAGAATTTTGTAAGACCAACGACTTACTCATTGCAAATAACTTTTTTTAATGACATAAATGGCGACTAAACACATGGACCTCTAACAAATTCTGAAGTAATGCTAATGCTGTTGGTTAGGAATCAATTAAGAGAACCACTAGTAGAGCAGTGATTCTCAAACTTTATTATACATAAGAATTACCTGGGTATCTTCTTAAAATGTAGATTCTGATTCAGTATATCTGGGGTGGAAATGCAAATTCTCAGCAGGGGTTGAAACCGGGATGAACTGGTTTGAAGCCCTGAACAAAAACACAAACATACAGATAAGGAGAGTCACAGAAAAAGAGGAGAGAGACAAAGAGCAGAAAGAATACTTGAAGAAACTATGGCTGAAAACTTCCTAACTTTGATGAAAAACATGAATATGCACATCCAAGAAGATCGGTGAGCTCCAAAGAGGATAAACTCAAAGAGATCCACACTGAGATACATTATAATCAAACTTTTCAAAAAGAAAGAATCTTTAAAGCAGCAACAGAGAGGGAACATTGTTATGTACAAAAAAACCCATTGCTGTTGAGTCGATGCCGACTCATAGCGACCTATAGGACAGAACAGAACTGCCCCATAGAGTTTCCAAGGAGCATGTATAAGGGATCGTCAATAAGATTAACAAGCAATTTCTCATCAGAAACCATGGAGGCCAGAAGACAGTAAGATGACATATTTAATGTGCTGAAAGAAAAAAAAAAACTGGCAATAATTTTACATTTAGAAACACTATCCTTCAAATTCAAAAAATAAGATACTCCCAGAAAAACAAAAAATTAGAGAGTTCATTGATAGCAGACATGCCCTACAACAAATGCTAAAGGGAATTATTTAGACTGAAATAAAAGGACCTTTGACAGTAACTTGAATCCATATGAAGACAAAAGGAACAGTGGGAAAGATAATTAGGTAAATGTACAAGAAAGTATGAGTGTATTTTCTGTTCGTAATTCCTTTTCTTCTCACATCTGATTTAAAAGACAACTTTATAAGCATTTATTATTAATCTGTATTGACATACACACAATATATAAAGTTGTGACTTGAGACAATAACAAAATAAACAGTGGGGAAAAGAAGCTAAATAGGAGCAAGGTTATTACATAAATGAAATTCAGTTGGTATTAATCCAAATAAGATTAACTGTAATTCCAAGAGCAACCACTATGAAAATAACTCAGAATATGTAATGAAAGAAATGACAAAGGAGTTAAAATGGTATCCAAAATGATATTTAACACAGAAGAAGGTAGTCATTGAGGAATAAAGAGGCAAAAAAAAAAAAAAAAGACATAAGACATGCAGAAAACAGGAGCAAATAGCAGACATAATCCCACCTTATCAGTAATTACAATAACTTTAGATGTATTAAACCTTCCAATTAAAAAGCAGACATGACAGAAGGCATAAAAAATGATCTAATCATATGATGTATACATAAGATGTGCTTTAGATTCAAAGACGCCAATAAGTTGAAAGTAGAAAATCCAAATACACACACATATATATATACATACATATGTGTGTATTATTCCAACAATACACAAAAGTAAACAGGAGAAGATATACTAATATCAGAGCCCTAGTGGCATAATGGTTAAGAGCTTGGCTGCTAACCAAAAAGTCAGCAGGTCTAATCCACCAGCCACTCCTTGGAAACCCTATGGGGCAGTTCTACTGTGTCCTATAGGTTCACTATGAGTTGGAATTAACTAGATGGCAAATGGGTTTGGTTTATTTGGCTTTATACTAATATCAGTCAAAATAAAATTTAAAATAAGCATTATTACTATAGACAAAGAAGGAAATTTTATAATGATAAAAGGATCATCCAAAAAGAAAATATAACAATTGTAAACATAGGTGCATCTAATGAAATAGCAACAAAATACATGGAGTAAAAAAGACACAGTTGAAGAGAAAAATAGACCATTCAACAATAATTATAGGAGACTTTAGTACCCCACTTTTAATACTGAATAGAATAAATAGACTAAATATAAAGAAGGAAATATAAGACTAACAACACTATAAACCAACTAGACTTAACAGGCATCTATAGAATATTCCACCCCAAAAAAGTAGAATATGAATTGTTGTCAAGTTCACATGGGACATTCTTCAGGACATACTCTATTCTATGTTAGGCCATAAAACAAGTATCAATAAATGTAAAAGTTTTGAAATGATACAAAGTATGTTCTCCAATGACAGTGGAATGAAATTACAAATCAAAAAAGAAGAAAATTTCAGAAATTCACAAATATGTGGAAATTAATTAAAAAATGAGACAGAGTAAATCAAAAGGAAATTTATTTTTTCAAAAACTTTTAGGTGATGAAAATGAAAACACAACATATTAAAATCATTTGAGGGGCAGAGAAAGTAATGCTTCCAGAGAAATTTACAGCTAAAAATGCCTACATCAAAAAAAAAAAAAAAGATTTCATATCAACAACATACCTTCCAATTAAAGAATATAGAAAGAGAAAAGCAAACTAAACCCAAAATAAGACAAAGAAGGAGATAATAAAGATCAGAGTACAAATAAATGAAACAGAGAACAGAAAAGCAATAGATAAAAAAAAATGAAAGGTTGATTAAAAAAAAAACACAAAATTGACGAACCTTTAACCAAGATCATCTCAATTGACAATTGATGTAGAAAAGCGATAAAATCCAACAGTTTCTTGATAAAAACAAAACAAATAACAACAACAACAAAACATTCAACAAGATAGGAATGGAAGAGAAGTTCCTCAATATGAATAAGAGCATTTATGAAAAACCAACAGCCAACATAACAATTAATGGAGAAAGATTGAGAGTTTTCCCCTTAAGATTGGGAACAAGTCAAGGATGCCTGCTATCACCACTCCTATTCAATACTGTATTGGAAGTCCTACCCAGAGCAATAAGGCAAGAAGAAGAAATAAAAGGCATCCAAATTGGAAAGGAGGAAGTAAAATTATTCGCAGGTGACATTATCCTATATATAGAAAATTCCATAGAATCCACAAGAAAGATTGTAGAGATAACAGAGAAATTTTGTAAAGTTGTAGAGAAAAGGCCAACAATCAAAAATCGTTTTGGGGAGATGGAGCCAACATGGCGCCATAGACAGACGCACCACGCCCACGCTCTGCAGCAAAGACCTTAAAAACAAAGTAAAACAAATACAAACATCAATCCTGGAACCCTAAGCATCAAACGAATGAATAAAGAACTAGATGAAACACCAAATGGAAGAAGAAGCTGACAGAAAACAGAGAATGAGAAATATACGGAGTTGAGGTTCCCTGCCAACTAACGTGGCACACCATTGCCATCTTGGAATGCAGCCAGCGATGACCACAGACGGGGAGTATGGGAAAGGAATTTTATGGAGCTTCCAACAGGAGACAGAACACCTAGTAGCCAGAGAAACATGCTTTCCCACCCCTCACCCTTCTTCCCCATATGCCAACTCCACCCATTCCCAACTTGCCACATCAAGCTGCTCAGCTAGAGAGCCACCAGCCCAGCCCCGGGTTCACTCCAACCCCACCTGCCAGCTCCCACCAAGCCATTTTTTTGCCCCTTTCTTCCTTTTCTTTCTCCCTCATATTCAGCCCAGTATGCCACCCCCACCCCTTCCAGTCAGGCCACACTTCACCACTTGGCTAGAGTGCTACAGGCCCGCCGCCACCACAGTTCCATTCCACCCACATCAGCTGGCTTGCATTAAGTCATTTTTTCTTTTTTATTCCTTTTCATTCTCCCTCCCACCTAGCCCTGTACGCCACCTCCTCCCCTTCCCAATGGGCCATATTGTGCTGCTCAGCTAGAAAGCAAATACCTTTTTTTCAACAATATAAATCGTAACTATACGAGTGGACCTCGCTGGATGAAATACACAGGAATAAAATCTATTACATCTGTGAAAACAGACGATGGAGAAGCTCAATATCATCAGTCAGAGCAAGGCCAGGGCCAACTGCAAAACAGACCATCAATTGCTTGTATGCAAGTTCAAGGTGAACCTGAAGAAAATTAAATCCATGAGAGCCAAAGTACCACCTTGAGTACATCCCGCCGGAATTTAAAGACCATCTCAAAAATAGATTTGACACATTGAACACTAACGACTGAAGACCAGATGAGTTGTGGGATGACATCAAGGACATTATACTGAAAAAATCAAAAGGTCATTAAAAAGACAGGAAAGAAAGAAAAGACCAAAATGGATGTCACAAGAGACTCTGAAACTTGCTCCTGAAAGTAGAGTAGCTAAAGCCAACAGAAGAAATAATGAAGTAAAAGAGCTGACCAGAAGATTTCAAAGGGCAATTTGAGAAGACAAAGTACTATAATGAAATGTGCAAAGATCTGGAGTTAGAAAACCAAAAGAGAAGAATAAGCTTGACATTTCTCAAGCCGAAAGAACTGAAGAACAAATCAAAGCCGCAAGTTGTGATATTGAAGGTTTCTAAGGGGAAAATGGAAACCCTGGTGGCGGAGTGGTCAAGTGCTATGGCTGCTAACCAAAGGGTTGGCAGTTCGAATCCACCAGGCACTCCTTGGAAACTCTATGGGGCAGTTCTACTCTGTCCTATAGGGTCACTATGAGTCAGAATTGACTCGACGGCCCTGGGTTTGGTTTTGGTTTTGGTTAAGGGGAAAATACTAAACCATGTAGGAAGTATCAAAAGAAGATGGAAGGAATACATGGTCACTGTACTAAAATAATTGGCCAATGTTCAACCATTTCAGGTCGTAGCATATGATCAAGAATTGAAGGAAGAAGTCCAAGCTGCACTGAAGGTATTGGTGAAAAACAAGGCTCTAGCAAGTGACAGAATACCAATTGAGATGTTTCAACAAACAGGTGCAACATTGGAAGTGCTCACTCATCTATGCCAGGAAATTTGGAAGAGAGCTACCTAAGCTGACTGGAAGAGATCCATATTTGTGCCCATTCCAAAAAAAAAAGTAATTCAACAGAATGCAGAAATTGTTGAACAATGTCATTAATATCACGCATAAGTGAAATTTTGCTTAAGATTGTTTAACCCTTTCGTGGGATAGGTGACATATATGCCTGTGCTATATTCTTCCACCCCTGGAGGTTTATTGGCAGACATTTGAGTCGCTTTAATACATTCTGCTGTTGTGGTGGATATTGGCGCAACTGCCAAAAAACAAGAAATTTGTTCTGCTCCACACGTGACTGTTGAGAGCCATTCATATGAGGGGATGCTTCCCAGAGGAGTGATTGTGTGAAACTTTTGTGTGTTTTGGCTTCTATACAGCAAGTAAATTTACGATTTCTTTTGTGCTATTGAGAAGCGGCAGTTACTGGGATTCAGAAATATTCAAATAAATGAGTTATTTTGGGAGTAAAAACAGTTTGTGATGCCCTTCCTGAGCCATGGGACCAATGTGTCCCATGAATGTGGTGTGCTTCATGAAACATGGTACCAAATGTGGTCCACTCTAAATAAAATTGATAATAATTATGTGCAAGTGCAATGCTTATTTATTTTTATGTATTTTTGGAAAGTTGAGTAAGATATTTTATGGCTCAAATGCAACCAGGAAGTGTGACGTGCCATGGTACCTATATGTTCTGAATGGGTGATGTGCTTCATGGAACATGGGACTGATATGTCCCACTTTTAATTGGCACCCCATTTTTTCAAATAAAAAAATACCAACAAACAATGATTCAGCACCTATTCCATTAGGGAAAAAAAAACATGACATCATAAAAAAATCCAAAAACAATTTTTCCATGAAAGGTTTAAAAACATTGCAGCAGTACATCAGCAGGGAACTGCCAGAAATTCAAGCTGGATTCAGAAGAGGATGTGGAATGAAGGATATCATCACTGATGTCAGATGGATCATGGCTGTGTATTATTGACTGTGCAAAGGCATTTGACTGTGTGGGTCGTAACAAAATTATGGATAACATTGCAAAGAATGGGAATTACAGAACCTTTAATTGTGCCCACGAGGAACATGTACATAGACCAAGAGGCAGTCATTTGAACAGAACTAGAAAACAAATATCCTCACAACTGGACCAATAAAAAAAATCGTGATAAACAGAGAAAATATTGAAGTTCTCAAGGATTGCATTTTACTTGGATCCACAATCAATGCCCATGGAAACAGCAATCAAGAAATTGATGTATTGTATTGAGCAAATCTGCTGCAAAAGACCACTTTAAAGTGTTAAAAAGCAAAGATGTCACTTTGAGGACTAAGGTGCACCTGACCCAAGCCGTGGATGCATGTGAAAGCTGGACAATGAATAAAGAAGACCCAAGAAGAATTGATGCACTCATATTATGGTGTTGGTAAAGAATACTGAATATATTATGGACTGCCAGGAGAACGAACGAATTTGTCTTGGAAGAAGTACAGCCAGAATGCTCCTTAGAAGTGATGATGGCAAGACTTCGTCTCATGTACTTTGGACAGTCATCAGGAGGGACCAATTCCTGGAGCAGGAAGTCATGCTTGGTAAATTAGAGAGTCAGTGACAAAGAGGAAGACCATCGAGATGGATTGACACAGTGGCTGCAACAATGGGCTCAAGCATAATGATTGTGAGGGTGGTGCAGGTTCAGGAAGTGTTGTACGTAGGGTCGCTATGAGTCAGAACCGACTCAATGGCACCTAACAACAACATCTTCTATGTTAAATGGGACAGCTAACTAGTTAGAAGAGTAGGCTAGCATATTTTCCTCCCTTTATTATCTGTCTTTCAAAAACATACATTTGCCCTTCTCCTGAGAATACTGAGATGCACAATACCCTATATTGTTGAAATTATTTTTGTTATGAATAGGAGCAAAGAAAAAATAGTTTCCATAGCAACATGTCTTTCTATATGAAAACACTAAGAATATCACTTTCATCACTATTCAAGTTTTGTCTTGTTTTGTCAGTTTGCCTATTGATTTACTCAGAGGATAAGACAGATGCTGAATATCATTTTGAGGAAAGAATGGAGGTAAATGGACAGATAAAGCCAAAATATATATATTCTAATTTCTCACTGAGTAAGTTATTTAGTGACACAGGCTTTTTCATATAGGCAAATTGTAAAACATGTTATAGGAAAAAAATCAGGCTATATGTTAAGAGGCTGTGTTATAAATTTTGCATGGAAGTATAAACCAATAGCTTTGTAAAATTTGCATATGAAGATGAATGGCTAGTGAATATCTGTACTATACATGTGCATGAGAATGAAGTTTAACACATGATAACATGAGCCAGGTTCAAAAGATGAAGAGATAAAGCAGAGAAAATATGGCATTGGAGCTATTCCTGAAGACTGGATTTCCCAGTACCTTAAAATCTATGTACACTAGATGAATTAATGACGATAAACTGAATTTGGATCCCTGAACCAGTTGAATGAATTATGAGTTATTTTTTTTTCTTTCTGTGTTATGCATTCTTGTATTAAGCACATAATTTTGTGTGTGTGTGTGTGAGAGAGAAAGAGAGAGATAATATTAATTGTACATGTACCAGGCATTTTTCTGGACCCTAATGTATCCCGATGAATGTACAGGATACTATAAGCACACACATGAAAGAACAACTCATTCTGCTTAGGGAAAAGAAGAAGAAGCTTCATAGAAGCCATTGAAATATGAGTAGAAATTCTTTAGGAAGATAAAGAGAAATAATTTCACAGCAGAGAAAACAACCCTAGCAGTAGAAGGAAGGAATAAAAAGTAAAATGTTTGTTTAGGGGGGAGAATGTAACTTGCTATGTTTGAAATACACATTTTATTTTTATAGTACACAGAGAAAAAATATTTTCAAATTTGGGCAGTCAAGATAATATTTCGGTCAAGATGTCAACATAAATTAGTCCAAGTAGCTTGTTTCATCATAGCAGTGATGAAGGGAAGGGAGAAAGGAGTAGAGGTAAAAAAGGGGAAAATTGGGTGACTGTGAGACTCGATGGCACTAGTTTTTTTTTTGTTGTTTGTTTGTTTAGATAGTAGACATAAAGATGCCCAGCCAGGAAGCTACGTGACTGAGATTGACAGAGAAGCTAGAGGAATAGTAGACTAGTGAGGACAGTCAGCATGAAATGGATATTTAACTACTTAGAAGAATAAGAAATTGAGTGGTACCTTTTGTTTTATCACCGACTGTACTACTTTTGTGTAGTAAAACCTAACTGGCAAGGAACAAGTTTCTCTACATGAGAACTAACAATAAAGCCGGCCCGTTGAAAACTTGTGAAAACAGCCTCCCACTTCCCTTTTAGCACCTTATTCCTAACTTGTATTATCAGGCCCAGCCCCTTCATGTTTATACCACCTTGTGCCTCCACGTACCAAATGTTTTCATGTTATTCTTTGGTTGCCTCAAGATCCCCACAGTGTTGTTCTGTCCAGGCTTCCTCATTTTGTGTCCAAGGTCTCATTAGCTCTACTTCCTAATTCATCTTAAATCTGTCCATTCCTTTCTGTCCCATGCACCATTGCCTTAGTTTAGGCCTTCATCCTTCAGTAGTTCCTTATTGCTCACATTATAAGATATAAACTGTAGTGATAATGGTCTGACATACGTTAATGGAATTTCTAAAGCTACTTAACTAACTACATTTTATGGATTTGTTTATACTTTAAAATAATCTGTCATGTTAGATCAGCAAGTTATGAAATACAAGAGTAAAAAAGATATTGGTCATATTAAAATGTTTATAGAAGAAGCAGACAGATGTGATACTTTGTACATTTAAAGACCAAGTATAGCACGTAATAAGAACTTGTCTCATTGCTGTCATATTTTACCCAAAAAAAAGTATTAAAAAAATCATTAAAATGCTGAATTTGCACATTTACTCGTGCTCTGTCTTAACTGTAAGTAGCAAAATTTCTTTTTATGAGGTGCTATGCAATTTCAGTGGTAATTATGTAATGAATCTGAATGTCTTTGAATAGGTTTTTTGCATTCAATTTTCCATCTTATCTGCCGAAAGCCTAATCTTTGAATACAAAATTGTTTATACTATGCAATCAGGACAATGTTTGTAATCCGCCAGAAGCTTTTTAAGATTTTCTTTCTGTTTTAGACCTATGGAGTATAATTGTTAATTTTAAAGTTTTGAAATATCCTTATGTGTGACTTTGAAGAAGTCATTTATACCATGTGTGCCTCAGTTTTTGTATTCATAAAGTGATGATAATAATGTGTTCCCTATAAAGTTGTTGTGAGGATGAAATACTATAATGCATGTGAAATATTTAGCATAGTGCGTATCACATGGTAGGTTTCATTGGATGTTATTTATCACCATTATCATTATTATGATTATAATATGCCTCCTAACAGGAGGCCCTTACAATTTTTTGTATATTTCTTCTTTTTATTTTTTCAACCACCCTGTCATCAATGGGTTTTTATACTAATAACTATATTTTGAATCTTCAGTGTATGACTTGTTCTTGTTGAGGACAGGAATAAGTATGGAAAAGAGAACTTACATTAGTCAGAATAGGCTGTATTATAGTACAGTAACGAGCAATTCCAAAAACTCAGTGACTTAAAACAAACAAACAAAAAAGGTAATTTCTCACTCATGCTACATGTTCATTACAGGTCATGAGGGGGTCTCTGCTCTTCACAGTCACTAAGGATCCCAGGATGATGGAGAAATCACCATCACATTCTCAATCACTGTATCAAAAGGAAAAAGTGCTGAAGGATTTTACACCGGTAATTAAATGCTTTGGCTTGAAAGCGACATATGCTTCTTCTGCTCAAGACTCATTGTCCAAAACAAGTCACACAGCCTCATGCAAACACAAGAAAGCCAGGCAGTGCAATCCTACCAGGTGTGCAGAAGATGGAGATACAAACATATTTGGGAAACAACACTAATGACTACCACCAGATTCAAATATATTCTAAACTTGAGCAGATTACATTATCAAGTAGAGATCCTATTTCTAGTGAATTCCTGGGGTTTCTATCATTGAGTTTACTGTTAAAGATTCACATAATAGCATGCTCTATTCAATCCATATATACATGTATATAAAAAAAAATTTTTTTATATACATATGTGTATATATATATATATATAACCAAACCAAACCCAGTGCCGTTGAGTCGATTCTGACTCATAGCAACCCTATAGGACAGAGTAGAACTGCCCTATACAGTTTCCAAAGAGTGCCTGGCCAGCAGCTGTAGCACTTAACCACTATGCCAGCAGGATTTCCATATATATATAACAGAGCCCTGGTGGTTCAGTGGTTAAGAACCCAGATGCTAACCAAAAGGTCGACAGTTCGAATACATCAGCTGCTCCTTAGAAAGCCTATGGGACAGTTCTACTCTGCCCCATAGGGTTGCTATGAGTCAGAATCAATTTGACGGCAACGTTTTTTTTTTTTCAGCCCACACAATTGAATAGGACATAACCCAATTCAATGGTTTACCAAGATTCTTTATAATATCTTCATGAGAAGTATTTCCAATAATGGAAGTTCTCGCTAATCGAATATGGGTTAAATATTGGAGCAGATGAATCTCTAAATTGTATCAAATGTGAAGGAAATACGCTCAACAGAATTTCATTGTTAATCGCTATGAGGGAGCAAAAGGTAAGGTACTATATAGTATTACTCTCAGGTTCCTGTTTTGAGTAACTGGGTAGGTGGTGGGTACCCTCTCCTTTCACTGAGATAAGGACTTCAGAAATATAGGTGGACCATTATAAGGGGCCAAAGACGAGTTCAATTTTGGACATGACTTAAAGTGCCATCATAAGACATTACGTTGGAACCAAAGGTGATCAGTCTGGACCGGTTATACAGTTTGTGGGATAAGCATTGTAAAGGTTAAAATACCAATATCATTTCAAATGTAATAATCAAGAGAGAACATATACACTGAGAAGAATATAGTGGCAAGAAAAATACTCTGTGGAACATCAAACAGCCCAGATGTAGATCTCCTGGTAAATGAATAAACAAATCATGGTCAATCCATACAATATACTACTACTTATCAACAGCATGAATCTCAAAAGAATTATGTTAAGTGAAAAAAGCAAAAGGCTACATGCTATATTATCCCATTTACATGACTATCTGAAAAAGGCAAAATTAGAGGAGTAGATATCAGATCAATTATTGGGTTGGTGATGGAGGGGGAGAAGACTGACTGCAAAGGAGCACAATATAACTTTTAGAGGTTATGAAAATGTTCTGTATCTTGATTTTCATGGTAGTTACACAACTGTGTACATTTGTCAAAACTAGTAGAAAAGCACCCTTTTAAAGGGTATTACTATGTCAGTTATACTTCGATAACCCTGACCTTAAAAAAAAAAAAGCTGTGGATAAGCAACTTTCAAGGCACAGGTAGAGAACAAGGAAACTTCAGAGATTGCGAAGGAATGACAATGATGATAGGAAAAAATCCAGAAGCGACACGGAAACCAATGGAGGAATCTAATTAAAATGCAAAGTGGGACTAAACTCATCTAATAAGTTCTTCTAAGTGCCCTTTCCCAGAAAAAGCCAGTGCCGTTGAGAAGCAGAACTAAATCTAAAGTGCCCTTTAGATTTAGCAAATAAAATAAAATAAAAGGTCATTTATGACCTTATCAAGAGTGCTTTAAGTGAACAATGAGAATGAAACCAGCGGAATGAGGAGGGAATGAAGGTGGATATATGGTAAAAGTACATGTAAACTAGTCTGAAGAGGTTTGAATTAAAGGAAAGAAAAGAAAGAAGAGGATACCTAGATAAGAGTGCATGGTCAAAGAGGAGTTCTATAATGGGGCCAGTTAGAGAAGAGGAGTTTGAAGGTCCAGCAAAAGAAAAGAATGTTTAATGGAGTGAGGTTCTTGAAGAGACAAGATGGAATGGATACAGAGCACACGTGGAAGGCAGTATTGTGCTTTAATAGGACAAAGGACGCGTTCTTCACTAAAATTGGAGTTAAGAGGGCAAGATGAGAGTAGATGCAGAAAAGATTGTCAGGGGAATGCAGGAAAATGAAAAAATCTGTGGATGATAGATTATTTTTTAATGGGATAAGATGTAAAAGAGTCTATTAAACATGAGGGTTATCCTATAAGTTTAGGCATGTTGTGCTTTCATTTTCACTTGTCTCTAAGTATTTTCTGATTTCTCTCTTGATTTCTTTGACCCATTCATTGGTAGTTTGGAAGTATGTTATTTAATCACCACATATTTGCAAAGTTTCCAGTTTTCCTCCTGTTTCATTCTATTGTGGTCAGAGAAGATATTTTCTATGATTTCATTCTTTTTGAATTTATTGAGACTTGTTTTATGACTTAGAATATGGTCTATCTTGGAGAATTATCCATGTGAACTGGAGAAGAAGGTGCATTGCACTGTTGTATATATGTCTTATAGGTTTAGTTGGTTTACAGTGTTGTTAAAATCCTCTATTTCTTTGTTAATCTTCTTTCTAGATGTTCTGTCCATTATTGAAAGTGGTGTATTGTAGTCTCCAACTAAAATTGTGGTTACTCTCTATTTCTCCCTTCAATTCTTGCAGTGTTTGCTTTATATATTTAGGGCTCTGATGTTAGGTGTGTATATATTTATGATTGTTACATCTTCCTGATAAATTGATCTTTTATCATTACCGTGTTTTATGCAAATAACACACACCTTCTATGTTTTGCCATATGTGAAATATTATTCAGCCACAGAGACAAATAAAGTTCTGATACATGCTATGGCACGCATAAACCTTGAAAGCATTAAGCTGAGTGAAATAAGTAAGACACAAAAGGACAAATACTGTATGATCCACTTATATGAAATATATAGAATAGGCAAATGCATAGAGACAAAAGTTTATTAGTGGTTGTCAGAAGTAGGTGCGACAGAGGAAAAGAGTAGTTATTGCTTATGGGGTACTGAGTTGCTATTAATGGAAATTCAAAAATTTATAAATGTATAGTAATAACAGTTTACAACATTGCGACTGCAATTAATGTTACTGAATTGGACATGTAAAAATGGTTGAAGTGGCAAATTCTTTATTACACATATTTGTTGTTCTTCTTAGGTGCCGTCGAGTCAGTTCCGACTCATAGCAACTCTATGCACAACAGAACGAACGCTGCCCGGTCCTACGCCATCCTTACAATTGCTATTATGCTTGAGCTCATTGTTGCAGCCACTGTGTCAATCCACCTTGTTGAGGGTCTTCCCCTCTTCCGCTGACCCTTTACTCTGCCAAGCATGATGTCCTTCTCCAGAGACTGATCCCTCCTGACAACATGTCCAAAGTATGTAAGATGCAGTCTCACCATCCTTGTCTCTAAGGAGCATTCTGGCTGCACTTCTTCTGAGACAGATTTGTTTGTTCTTTTGGAAGTCCATGGTATATTCAATATTCTTCACCAACACCACAATTCAAAGGCATCAACTCTTCTTCGGTCTTCCTTATTCATTGTCCAGCTTTCACATGCATATGATGTGATAGAAAATACCATGGCTTGGGTGAAGCACAACCTAGTCTTCAGGGTGATATCTTTGCTCTTCAACACTTTGAAGAGCTCCGTTGGAGCAGATTTGCCCAATGCAATGTGTCTTTTGATTTCTTGACTGCTGCTCCCATGGCTGTTGATTGTGGATCCAAGTAAAATGAAATCCTTGACAACTTCAATC
Organism: Loxodonta africana; assembly: GCF_030014295.1. Lineage (NCBI taxonomy): Eukaryota > Metazoa > Chordata > Mammalia > Proboscidea > Elephantidae > Loxodonta > Loxodonta africana. The sequence continues at coordinate 111,495,077 of NC_087369.1, forward strand.
TTTTCTCCATTTATCATAATGTTGCTCATTGGTCCAGTTGTGAGGATTTTTGTTTTCTTTATGTTGAGGTGTAACCCATACCGAAGGCTATGGTCTTTGATCTTCATTAGTAAGTGCTTCAAGTCCTCTTCACTTTCAGCAAGCAAGGTTGTGTCATCGGCATAACGCAGGTTGTTGATGAGTCTTCCTCAAATCCTGATGCCCTGTTCTTCCTCATATAGTCTAGCTTCTTGTATTATTTGTTCAGCATACAGATTAAATAGGTATGGTGAAAGAATACAACCCTGATGCACACCTTTTCTGACTTTAAACCAATCAGTATCCCCTTGTTCTGTCTGAACAACTGCCTCTTGATCTATGTACAGGTCCCTCTTGAGCACAGTTAAGTGTTCTGGAATCACGTTCTTTGCAATGGTGTCTATAATTTGTTATGATCCACACAGTCGAATGCCTTTGCATAGTCTATAAAAAAAAACACACAGGTAAATATCCTTCTGGTATTCTCTGCTTTCAGCCAGGATCCATCTGACAGCAGCAATGATATCCCTGGTTCCACGTCCTCTTCTGAAACCGGCCTGAATTTCTGGCAGTTCCCTGTCGATATACTGCTGCAGCCATTTTTGAATGATCTTCAGCAAAATTTTGCTTGCATGTGATATTAATGATATTGTTCTATAATTTCCACATTTGGTTGGATCACCTTTCTTGGGAATAGGTATAAATATGGATCTCTTCCAGTCAGTTGGCCTGGAAGCTGTCTTCCATATTTCTTGGCATAGACGAGTGAGCACCTCCAGCGCTGCATCTGTTTGTTGAAACATCTCAATTGATGTTCCATCAATTCCTGGGGCCTTGTTTTTCACCAATGCCTTCAGAGCACCTTGGACTTCTTCCCTCAGCACCATCGGTTCCTGATCATATGCCACCTCTTGAAATGGTTGAACATCGACTAATTTTTTTTGGTATAATGACTCTGTGTATTCTTTCCATCTTCCTTTTATGCTTCCTGCATCTTTTAATATTTTCCGCATAGAATCCTTCACTATTGCAACTCAAGGCTTGAAATTTTCGTCAGTTCTTTCAGCTTGAGAAACACCGAGCGTGTTCTTCCCTTTTGGTTTTCCATCTCCAGCTCTTTGCACGTGTCATTATAATACTTCACTTTGTCTTCTTGAGCTGCCCTTTGAAATCTTATGTTCAGTTCTTTTACTTCATCCATTCTTCCTTTTGCTTTAGCTGCTCGACATTCGAGAGCAGGTTTTAGAGTCTCCTTTGACATCCATCTTGGTCTTTTCTTTCTTTTCTGTCTTTTCAATGACCTCTTGCTTTCTTCGTGTATGATATCCTTGATGTTATTCCACAAATCATCTGGTCTTCGGTCGTTAGTGTTCAATGCATCAAATCTATTCTTCAGATGGCCTCTAAATTCAGGTGGGATATACTCAAAGTCATATTTTGGCTCTCTTGGACTTGCTCTGATTTTCTTCAGTTTCAGCTTAAACTTGCATATGAGCAATTGATGGTCTGTTCCACAGTTGGCCCCTACCCTTGTTCTGACTGATGATATTGAGCTTTTCCATCATCTCTGTCCACAGATGTAGTCAGTTTGATTTCTGTGTGTTTCATCTGGCGAGGTCCATGTGTATAAAAAAATAGTCACCATTTATGTTGGTGAAAGAAGGTATTTGCACAGAAGTCGTTGGTCTTGCAAAATTCTATCATTCTATCTCTGGCATTGTTTCTATCACCAAGGCCATATTTCCCAACTACTGATCCTTCTTCTTTGTTTCAAACTTTCGCATTCCAATTGCCAGTAATTATCAATGCATCTTGATTGCATGTTCGATCAATTTCAGACTGCAGCAGCTGATAAAAATCTTCTATTTCGTATTCTTTGGCCCTAGTGGTTGGTGCATAAATTTGAATAATAGTCATATTAACTGGTCTTCCTTGTAGGCATATGGATATTATCCTATCACTGACAGTGTTGTACTTCAGGATAGATCTTGAAATGTTCTTTTTGATGATGAATGCAACACCATTCCTCTTCGAGTTGTCATTCCCAGTAGAGTAGACCATATGATTGTCTGATTCAAAATGGCCAATACCAGTCCATTTCAGCTCACTAATGCCTAGGATATCGATGTTTATGCCTTCCATTTCATTTTTGACGATTTCCAATTTTCCGAGATTCATATTTCATACATACCAGTTTCCGATTATTAATGGATGTTTGCAGCTGTTTCTTCTCATTTTGAGTCATGCCACATCAACAAATAAAGGTCCTGAAACCTTTACTCCATCCACATCATTAAGGTCGGCTCTACTTTGAGGAGGCAGCTCTTCCCCAGTCATCTTTTGAGTGCCTTCCAACCTGGGGGGCTCATCTTCCAGCAGTATATCAGACAATGTTCCACTTGTATTCATAAGGTTTTCACTGGCTAATGCTTTTCAGAAGTAGACTGCCAGATCCTTCTTCCTAGCCTGTCTTCGTCTGGAATCTCAGCTGAAACCTGTTCTCCATGGGTGACCCTGCTGGTATCCGAATATGGGTGGCTTAGCTTCCAGCATTACAGCAACACACAAGCCCCCACAGTAGGACAAACTGACAGACACTTGGGGGTACACATATTTACACCAATTAAAAAATGAGGGGGTAAAGAGCTATTTAGAAACAGTCATGATTTGAACTTGATGTTGTGGAAAACAAAATAGGAAGATGACTAGGGATATACATATGTGAGTTATTTTGGGGCAGATTTGGAAGTACAGCTAAGAAGAGCAGTCATACATTGGTAATAATGCCTATGTGAACAGTTGCATTCTTCTCCAGCACTGCTCATACACCTGGAGGTAAATGAGGAGAATATAGATAAATGAATTGATTGAGTGCTTTAGGACTTCTGTGGTGAGAGCAATAGAAGGACAATGAATCTGGGTAAGGGAATGTTAGTGGGATATGTTACATAGCCTGCGTAATGAAGGAACTGAAGACTGAAAGTGGCTGATACACTGAGAGAAAATTTAGAGGTCTAGGAATTAAAGTTCTTGATGAGGTAAGAAAGTAAGTTACCTGAAAGAATAGGAGGTTTGGATTAGATAGTGAGATATTGGAGTTGAAGATTTCAAATCTGAACCAGTACTGGACAATGGTAAAAGGTAGATTTGACCGTGAGTCATGGATTCAATTGTGTCTGAAAAAAATATGTGTTGTAAATCCTATCACCATGATGTAAAGAGATGGATTACTGGCAGTTATATTGATGAGAGTTACAAGATTAGATAGTATCTTAAGCCCATCTCTTTTGAAAGATAAATTTGAGAAGCTAGCAGAGAGACATGGGGACCTCATACCACCAAGAAAGCAGTGCCAGGAGCAAAGCGTGTCCTTTGGACCTGAGACTCCTGCGCCAAGATGCTCCCGACCAAGGGAAGACTGATGCATCATAAGGATCTTCCTCCAGAGCTGACAGAAAGAGAAAGCTTTCCTCTGGAGCCAGCACCATGAATTTGGACTTCTAGCCTACTGGACTGTGAGAGAATAAATTTCTCTTCATCAAAGCCATCCACTTGTGGTATTTCTGTTATAGCAGCACTAGATGACCAAGACATCATGGATGAGTGGCTGAGATATGAAGATATTGGAGTTGAGGTGAAGACATTATAAAGTTAGGATTGTAGATGAATCATCCATATGGACTTGAAGTTACAATGATGATTTTAGGATTTGGATTGGAGAGACAGGCTATTATAGAGGAGTTAAATCTTCAAAAGTGGCTAAAATATCAGTGGATGAAGATGCCAAAGAATGGCAGAAGGTGACAGTGGGTAATACAGCTGGATGCTACAGGCCTCAAAGGAGAAAGTGTTTTCAACTACAAGTGGAAGAATAATTATACTTAGCAACAGAGTAATTTTTCTGTATAGATAGCCTAGGCTACAGGTGTGGTCATGAACAGAGAATAACTATGAATAGCTCTTAAATTAAAGTGTTTCACCCTAACCCATCTCCCCACCCCCCCCATGCATCTTTCAGTTTGTCATACTGTGGGGGCTTGCGTGTTACTGTGATGTTGGAAGCTCTGCCATCAGTATTCAAATACCATCAGGTCACCCATGGTGCACAGGTTTCAGCTGAGCTTCCAGACTAAGACAGACTAAGAAGAAGGACCTGTCAGTCTATTTCCGAAAAGAATTAGCCAGGGAAACCTTATGAATAGCAGTGGAACACTGTCTGAGGTTCTGCTGGAAGATGAGCCCCTCAGGTTGGAAGGCACCCAAAATATGACTGGGGAAGAGCTGCTTCCTCAAAGTAGAGTCTAGCTTAATGAAGAGGATGGAGTCAAGCTTTCAGAACCTTCATTTGCTGATGTGGCACAACTCAAAATGAGAAGAAACAGCTATAAATATCCATTAATAATTGGAACATGCCATGTACAAAGTATGAATATAGGAAAATTGAAAATCATCAAAAATAAAATGGAATGCATAAACATTGATCTCCTAGGCATTAGTGAGCTGAAATGGACTGACATTGGCCATTTTGAATTGGACAATCATATGGCCTACTATGCCGGGAATGCCAACTTGAAGAGGAACTGCATTGCATTCCTTGTCAAAAAGAACGTTTCAAGATCTATCCTGAAGTACAACACTGTCAGTGATAGGGTTAATAACCATATACCTACAAGGAAGAACATTAATATGACTATTATTGAAAGTTATGTACCAACTACTATGGCCAAAGATGAAGAAATTGAAGAATTTTACCAACTTCTGCAGTCTGAAATTGATTGAACATGGAATCAGAATGCATTGATAATTACCAGTGATTGGAATGAGAAAGTTGGAAAAAAGAAGAAGGATAAGTAATTGGAAAATATAGCCCTGGTGATAGAAATAAATGCTAGAGATCGTGTGATAGAATTTTGCAAGACCAACAACTTCTTCATTGCAAATCTTTTCTCACCAATATAAATGGCGACATACATGTGAGTGTTGCCAGATGGAATATACAGGAATCAAATCTAATACATCTGCAGAAAGAGACGATGGAAAAGCTCAATATCATCATTTCAGAACAAGGCCATGGGCTGACTTGGAACAGGTCATCAATTGCTCATATGCAAGTTCAAGTAGAAATTGAGAAAATTCGAACAAGTCAACAAGAGCCAAAGTATGAACTTGAGTATATTCCACCTGAATTTAGAGACCATCTTAAGAATAGATTTGACGTGTTGAACACTAATGACTGAAGACTGAACGAGTTGTGGAGTGATATCAAGGACATCATACATGAAGAAAGCAAGAAGTCATTAAAAAGACAGGAAAGAAAGAAAAGACCAAAATGGATGTCAGAAGAGACTCTGAAGCTTGTTCTTGAACGTCGAGTAGCTAAAGGGAAAAGAAGAAATGATGAAGTAAAAGAGTTAAACAGAAGATTCCAAAGGACAGCTCAAGAAGACAAAGTGAAGTATTGTAACAACATGTGCAAAGACCTGGAAATAGAAAACCAAAAAGGAAAAACATGCTCAACATTTCTCAAGCTGAAAGAAGTGATGAAAAAATTCAAGTGTCGAGTTGCAATAGTGAAAGATTCTATGGGGAAAATATTAAACGATGCAGGAATCATCCAAAGAAGATGGAAGGAATACACAGAGTCACTATAGAAAAAAGAATTGGTCAACGTCAATCATTTAGGAGGTAGCATATGAGCAGAAACTGATGGTACTGAAAGAAGAAATCCAAGCTGCTCTGAAGGCATTGGCAAAAAAAAAAAAAACAAGGTTCTGGGAATTGATGGAATAACAGTTGAGATGTTTCAACAAACAGATGCAGTGCTGGAAGTGCTCACTCATCTATGTCAAGAAATTTGGAAGACAGCTACCTTGTCAACTGACTGGAAGAGATCCATATTTATGCCTATTCCCAAGAGAGGTGATCCCACCAAATGCAGAAATTATCAAACAATATCATTAACATCATATGCAAGTAAAATTTTGCTGAAGATCATTCAAAAGCGGCTGCAGCAGTATATCGACAGAGAACTGCCAGAAATTCAAGCTGGATTCAGTCAAGAACATAGAAGCAGGGATATCCTTGTTGATGTCAGATGGATCCTGGCTGAAAGCAGAGAATAACAGAAAGATGTTTACCTGTGTTTTATTGACTATGCAGAAGCATTTGACTGTGTGAATCATAACAAAATTATGGTTGACATTGCAAAGAATGGGAATTTCAGAACACTTAACTGTGCTCATGAGGAACTTGTATATAGATCAAGAGGCAGTCCTTCAAACAGAACAAGGGGATACTGCATGGTTATAGTCAGGAAAGGTGTGTGTCAGGATTGTATCTTTTCATCATATTTATTCAATCTGTATGCTGAACAAATAATCCCAGAAACTGGATTATATGAAGAATAATGGGGCATCAGGATTGGAGGAAGACTTATTAACAACCTGTGATATGCAGATGACTCAACCTTGCTTGCTGAAAGTGAAAAGGACTTGAAGCACTTACTGATGAAGATCAAAGGCCACAGCCTTCAGTATGGATTACACCTCAACATAAAACAAAAATCCTCACAACTGGACCAATAAGCAACATCATGATAAATGGAGAAAAGATTGAAATTACCAAGGATTTTGTTTTACTTGGGTCCATAATCAAAACCCATGGAAGCAGCAGTGAAGAGATCAAAAGATACATTGCATTGAGCAAATCTGCTGCAAAAGGCCTCTTTAAAGTGTTGAAAAGCAAAGATGTCACTTTGAAGACTAAGGTGTACCAGACCCAAGTCATGGTGTTTTCAATCGCCTCATATGTATGTGAAAGCTGGGCGATGAATAAGAAAGACCAAAGAAGAATTACTGTCTTTGAATTGTGGAGTTGAAGAAGAATATTCAATATATCATGGATTGCCAGAAGAATGAACAAATCTGTCCTGGAAGAAGTAGGACCAGATCACTTCTTGGAAACAAGGATGGCAAGACCACATCTCACATACTTTAGACATGTTGTCAGGAGGGATCAGTCCCTGGAGAAGGGTATCATGAGCTTAAGCATAACAATTGCGACGATGGTGCAGGACCAGGCTGTGTTTCATTCTGTTGTACATAGGGTGGCTATGAGTTGGAACAGACTAGACAGCACCTAACAACAACAACGACACCTTAAACCTAGGATCCAGAATCCTATACAGCAATACCCCACTCAGTCCTGTTGTTCCAGGATTCTTTGTAAATTTCTATTGTCCACCATTCATCACCATTAGACCAGCACTGTCCAAAGTAACTTTTTTCTAAGATGGAAATTTTTATATCTGCACTGTCCAATATAGTAGCCACTAGCCACATGTATCAAGTGAAAACTTGAAACATGACTAGTGCAAGTGAGGAAATGAATTTTACCTTTCTTTAATTTTAAATGATTTAAATTTAAATAATTACATGTGGCTAGTGGGGACCATATTGGAGAATGCAGCTCTAGACCTGGTTAGATAATCTAAAAACAGAGTTCATATTAAGGGGCTGTCTTAGGCTGGGCTCTTTAAAGAAGCAAAACCAGTAAAGAGTATAAATATATGGAGATTTATACCAAGGAAATCACTCAGGAAATTGTAGATGCTGAAACATCCCAAGTCCGTGAGTCAAGATAGGGGCTCCTCCTGATTCACATAGCTGCAGGGGCTGGTGAGCCCAAGATCAGCAGGTCAGACAGTAGGGCTTTTGCTCGAAGGCTGCGAAGATCAATGAATCCCAAGATTGGCAGGCAAGATGGCATGTAAGCTGCTAACTCAAGTCCCAAGAACCAGAAGTCAGACAAATACGAGTGAGATGCAGGATCCAGAGTAAGCAAAAGCCCTGGAGACTGCCAGAAAAGTCCATCCGTATTTGATGCAGGCCGTGCTCCCAAGGAAGCTCCCCCTCAACTGACCTGCTACTCACAGCAGATCCCACCATGGAGGTGATCACATTATATCAAATCTCATCATGGAAGTGATCACACCATAATATGGCTGCCAAACTACATAACTGACAAACCACTGAGAATCATGGCCCAGCCAATTGATGCACAGCCTTAATAATCACAGGGGTTAACAGCTAATCCATGATGCCCCTTCCACGTGTCTATGTTTTAACAGGGTAATGTTGTAAGTACAATGCTTTAACACAAAAGAATTATTCTATAATGATGAAATGGAAGGAACTCTGAGAGTTTGACAGAGCAGGAACTTTTTGTGATGAAGAATTTACATGTTAGCCAGAAAATTCCACTAGATAACCAACAGTCCCTTCCGTTTGCATATAAGAATGACCTTGATAGTACGGTTGACTTGTTAGAGTCTCAATCTATTTAGTTCATTGAGATGTCTTACCTCTCTAGGGTATTAAATCAACATATTTGCATTACCATCTCCTTCCCAAGTCAAACTCTGCTACTGGCCATTGCCCTTACCCCAACCCTTAAAAAAAAAAAATGCTAGTGAGTAATAATCTTGAAAGAAAGGTGATCTTAGGGAGAAAGACTCCCAGTACTCCAGCTGGTCATTTAAAACAATTCTCTCTCTCTCTCTCTTTTTTTTTGACATCTTAACTTTCTTCCCTTTCTTCATTCCCTTCACTACCACCCCAGCAGTATCACTCAGTTTCTAAAATTAAATATTGCTGACAGCAGAGGTGCAAGATTCCTGTCCTTTTTAGAATCATATATACTGAAGCACTAGGAATCTAACATTGAAACTGATTGGTTCCAATGCTTTTGAAATGACATCTTTAAAATTCAACTCATTGACTTGCCATGAACTGCAGCTTTATCTCTTGCTATTCCCCAATATTAACTCCCTCCAGTTATGATATTTAACTCTTTTTCTACCAAACACACCTTGTACATCTCTTGCCCTTTTTCTTCCAGTCTACTTCTGAGCCTCATGAGAGGCTGAATGAATAAACAGACAATGGCCAGAACATAAAAAACATATAATTTGCAGCACCCAGCCCAGGAAGTCAAACTACCATCTGCAGCTACCAGCCCAAGAGGCGAAACAGCAATTCCTGTAGCAATGGGCCTCAAATGGCCAGAATTTGATTAATAACTGACAGCTTCCTTAAATTGTGCCCCAATTTCCATCTTAGGACCAACCAGAGAAAGCCAAATATGGTCCCCTAACCGATCTCATTCTCAGTTTGTTGTATTGTGGTGGCTTGTGTGTTGCTATGATGCTGGAAGCTGTGCCACCAGTATTTTAAATACCAGCAGGGTTACCCACACTGCACAGGGTTCAGCAGAGCCTCCAGATTAAGACAGACTAGGAAGCAAGGCCTGGTGATCACCTTTCAAAAGTTAGCCAGAGAAAACCTTATGGATAATAATAAGCTGCAACACTGGACTCAAATATACCAATGATCATGAAAATGGTGCAGAACTAGTCAATGTTCCTTTCTGTCATACATAAGTTCACAATGAGTCAGAGCTGACTTAAGGGCAACTAACAACAAGCAATCACATGGGATGCCTTGCTTCTAGTTAGCTCTCCTTCAGTTTTCCCATGCCAACAGCCTCCAGTCAGGACACAACTTAAGTCTTCCCTTTTTTCCACTATAAAGTTTTCCCACTGTCCTGCCAGTCACTCAACGACTCTGAGTTTCTGCCAAACAAAAATGAAGGTGACTGATTCCCTTGCTGTAGCCAAGCAAATAAATAAATAAAAGTGGTTGCCTTCGAGTAGATTCTGACTCATGGCAACCACATGTGTGTCAGAGTAGAACTGTGTTTAATAGGGTTTTCAGTGCCTGATTTTTTAGAAGTAGGTCACTGGGCCTTTCTTCTGAGGTGCCTCTGAGTGGACTCAAACCTCCAACCTTCCAGCTAGCAGCCAAGTTCCTAACCATTTGCACCTCGCAGGGACTCCTGCTATAGCAAGCCCTGCATAAATAGCTTTGTATATTATTTGGGTGTTCCTATTTTCACACTCAGCATCAGTTTTTCTTATTTTAAATGAGGTTTTGTGAGAATTTGTATTTTGTATTGAAAAACAGTCAGCACCACATCTGACACACAGTAAATACACAGTAAATGTTTAAATGTTAGTTTTATTCTTTCCCTTCCTGTTTTCTTCCTTCTCCTAAACCTCTGTCATAATATTTTCCATTTGTACTATATTATATTCTAAAAGACCATTTTATACCTGTATGCTTTATAACCTCACCTAGATTGTAATTCCCTTGAAGGGGGGGTAGGTGGGAGTGGGGGCGGGGTGGGTGAGGCAGCTTATTCTTAGCAGATGTAATAGTATCTTTTAGTAGTTGCTGAGGTGGAACCAACATGGTGCTATAGACAGAAGCACCATGCTGTCCCTGTGCGGTAAAGATCCTAAAAGCTAAGTAAAACAGATACAAATGTCAATCCTGGAACCCTAAGCATCAAATGAAGGAAAAAAGAACTCGATCAAGCACCAAATGGAATAAGAAACTGACAGAGAACAGAGAATGAGGAGCGCTACAGAGTGGAGGTCCCTATCAGCTAACTTGGCACAGATTCGCCATCTTGGACTACAGCCACGAAGGAACGCAGACAGGGAGTACAGGAAGGCAATTTCACAGAGCTCCCAACAGAAGACAGAGCACCCAGTAACCAGGGATACATACTTTCCCACTCTTCACGCTTCTTCCCTATATGAGGCCTCTGCCACGTTCCAAAGGACCTTGGTCATCCGGCTGGAGAGACACCAACTCACTGCTGCCTAGATTCACCATCTTGGACCTCGGCCACCAAGGACTGAAGACAGGGAGTACAGGAAGGCAACTTCAAGGAGCTCCCAACAGGAGAAAGAGCACCTGGTAACTGAGGATACATGGTTTCCTACCCCCTACCCTCCCTTCTCTCTACCACCCTCTGCCACTTTCCAACAAGGCATGGTCACTTGGCCAGAGAGACACCAGCTCACTGCTGCCTGGGTCTGCCCTGCCCCCATGGGCTGGCCCCATTAGTGCCATTTTGTTTTTGTTATTGTGGGTTTTTTTTTTTTTTTTTGGCTTTTTGTTGCTTTTCTCTTTCTCCCTTCCTTTCCTTTCTCCTGCCCAGCTAGCCTTGTGTGCCTTCCCCTCCCTTTCTTGACAGGCTGTGATATTTTGGTTTGTTTGGTTTGTCCTTTTTTTGTTTTTTCTTTTTCTGTTTCTTCTCTCTCTCTCTCCTTTCCTTCCTTTCCTTTCTTCTGCCCACCCAGCCCTGTGCATTGCCCCCTGCCCCTTCTCTAGGGGCTGTGCTGCACCACTCAGCTGGAGAGTCACTGTGCGCAGCCTCCCTGGGTCTGCAATGCCGACACCAACCGGCTCCCTCAATGCCATTTTATTTATTTATTGTTGGTGATTTTTCTTTAATTTTTTGTTGTTTCTTCTCTCACTCTCTGTTCCTTCCTTTCCTTTGTCCCACCTACCTAGCTCTTTGTGCCACCCTCCCCTCCTTCTTGGCAGGCTGTGCTGTATCACATGGCCGGAGAGACTCTGAAACACAACCTCCCCAGGTCTGTACTGTTCCCACAGGCTGGCTTCCCCAGTGCCATATTTTTTATTTTATTTTTTCTTTATTTTTCCCCTTCTTCATTTTCCTTCTTCCTCCAGTTGAAGCCCTGTGATGCCTACACCTCTTCCCCACAGGCCATGCTGTGCTGCCTGGTTAGAGACATATCAACTCACAGCCACCCCAATTCCACCCCACCCCCAACAGCCAGCTCCCCCAACACCATACTTATTTTTGTCATTGTTTTTATTTTTAATTTTTTAATATTATTTTGTTTGTTGGTTAGTTGGTTGGTTTCTTCTCTTTCTCCTCTTGCCTTTCCTTCTCACATCCACTTAGCCCCATACACTGCCCACATCCCTTCTTAACAGGCTGAGCTGCACTGCTCAGCTGGGGAGCCACCAGTACATGTCCTCGCCAGGTCTGCCCTGCCCCACACACCGAACAATACCACACTTCCATTATATTTACTTTTTTATTTTATCTTCTATTTTCTTTAGTCCTTCATCTTCCTTATTTTTCGCTTTGTTTTTGCTTTTGTTTCTCTATCTTTCTCTTCTTTCACTCACCCACTTAGCTCCACACATCACATCATCTCTCTTCCCTCCTGCCTGTCTGCACCATGTGCCAAGCATAGCACCCCTGAGTGGCACCAAAACAGACCCCTAGACCCCACCCTCCCTGCCCCCTGGCCTCACCCCGTCAGCCCCAGCTCATTTTGCAAACAACCTAACCCCACCACTCCACACCCGCCAGACTGGCCCTGCTACACCATAGCTAAATGACAAGCCCTGACCACCTGGGCAAGGCAGTAAGAAGCATTGTGTCTACATGTGAGTAAGCAACAAAATACACCCAGCCTGCCTGTCCAGACATAACTAAATAAAGAAAAAGGAAAGATGAAACAAACAAATCTACAACCAATAAATGAAGAAAATAATTCCTTAATGTTCCAGATACAGCAGACAATATTAAAACATATTCCCCCCCCCCAAAAAAAAAGGACAAGATGGCTCCAGCAAGCAATGAAAGTAAAACACAACATGACCTTCTGGTAGAAGAAAAGCACTGGAACTACCTGATAGGGAATTCAAAACTAATATTTAGGGTTCTCCAATGGATGAAGGAAAATGCAAACAAAAAAAAAAAAGGAAAAAATAGACAAAATCATGGAAAATACAGATAAAATCAGGGAAAATAGAGACAAAATCAGGGAAAACACAGACAAAGAAATGGGAGAATTCAGGAAAATAAGACAGGAACAAAATATCAAAAAACTAGAAATACAAAAACAATTAGAAATCCAGAAGAAGATTTCAGAAATGAACAGTGCAATAGAAGGGTTTAGGAGCAACTTTGATAAGTGGAAGACAGGATCAGCAAAATTGAAGGCAAATTATTCGATACCACTTTGTTCAAGGAAAATCGAGAAAAGAATGAAGAAACCCTGAGAACTATGTGGGATACAAAGAAAAGTAAAAATCTGCATGGGATCGGAGTTCCAGAATAGGGGGAAAAAACAAAACACAGAGAGAATCATTGAAGATTTGCTGACAGAAAACTTCTTTAATATCATAAAAGACAAAAATCTGACCATCCAAGAAGCGCAATGAACCCCATATAGGATAGAGTCCAAAAGAAAATCACCAAGATTTATGATAATCACACTTGCTAAAACCAAAGACAAAGAAAGAATCCTGAGGACAGCTTGAGAAAACCAAAAAGTCACATACAAGTGGAAATAATAAGACTAAGCTCTGATTACTCAGCAGAAACCATGCAGGCAAGAAGGCAATGGGAAGACGTATATAAAACCTTGAGAGAAAAAAAATGCCAACCAAGAATAATATATCCTGTAAAACGCTTGCTCAAATATGATGGCAAAATTAGGACATTTCCAGATAAACAGAAATTAAGTGAATACGTAAAAACCAAACTTACAAGAATTGTTAAAGGAATACTTTTGGTTAGAGAACAACCAACATCAGACAACAATCTGAATCTAGAACACAAGACAACATCAGCCAGATACCAACCTAGATAATGAACTCACAAGGATAAAACAAAACTAAAAGATTTGCAATAGGGAACCAGAGAGGTCAATCTGTAAATGACAGCAATGTCAGAAAAATAAAAGGGAATAAACTGTGTCGTTTTAGAACTTTCAAATGGAAAGGAAGTCAAGGTGAAAACAAGAAATAAAGACTGGTTTAAACTTAGGAAGATCGGGGTAAATTTAATGGTAATCACAAAGAAAATTAATAAACCTACTCAACAAAATAAATAAAACAAAGTCAGTAAACACAGAATCTACAAAAATGAAACGAACAAAAAAATCCACAAAGGGAATTCAGCACAAGAGGGTAAGAGGAACAAAGAAAACATCAGCACCCCACCAAAGCACTACAAAATGATGGAAAGAACTGACACCTATCAATAATCACACTGAATATAAATGGCATAAATGCACCCATAAAGACACAAAGTGACAGAATGGATAAAAAAAAAAAAAGCATGACCCATCAATATGCTGTCTACAAGAGACACACCTTAGAAAAAAAGACACAAATATAGTAAAAATCAAAGGGTGGAAAAAATATATCAAGCAAACAGCAACCAAAAAAGAGCAGGAGTGGCAATACTAATCTCAGATAAAAAAGGCTTTTAAACAAAATCCACCATAAAAAACAAGGAAGGACACTACATAATAATTAAAGGAAAAATACGTCATGAGGACATAAGCATAATAAATATCTATGAACCCAATGACAGGGCTCCAAAATACATAAAACAAACTGTAACAGCATTGAAAAGAAAAATTGACAGTTCCACAATAATAGTAGGAGACTTCAACACACCACTGTTTGTAAAGGACAGGACATCTAGAAGGAAACTCAACAAAAATACAGAAGATCTAAAAGGTATAATCAACCAACTTCACCTCATAGACATATACAGAACACTCCACCCAACAGCAGCAACGTACACATTCTTTTCCAATGCACATGGAACATTCTCCAGAATAGATCATATCATAGGCCACAAGCAACCCTTAACAAAATCCAAAACATTGAGATAACACAAAGCATCTTCTGTGATCACAACTCCATAGAATTAGAAATTAATAACAGGAAGAGCAAGGAAAAAAAAAAGGAAACTGAACAGCACCTTGCTTAAAAGCTACCAGGTAACAGAAGAAATCAAAGATGGAATAAAAAATCACCAAAATCAAATAAGAATGAAAACACATCATACCAAAACCTTTTGGACACAGCAAAGGCAGTGCTCAGAGGTCAATTTATAGCAAAAGATGCACACAATAAAAAAGAAGAAAGGGACAAAATCAAAATATTAGCAATATAGCTTGGACAAATAGAAACAGCAAATGAAGTCCACAGCCACCAGAAGAAAGGAAATAATAAAGATCAGAGCAGAAATAAATGAAATAGAGAATAGAAAAACAAAAGAAAGAATCAACAAACCAAAAGTTAGCTCTTGGGAAGGATCAACAAAATCAAAAAGCCACTGGCCAAAATGACAAAAGAAAAAGAGGAGAGGGCACAAATAACTCAAACAAGAAATGCAACGGGGGACATTACGACAGACCCAATTGAAATAAAAAGGATCATAATAGAATATTAAGAAAAACTATACACCAACAAATTTGAAAACCTAGAGGAAATGGACAAATTTCTAGAAAAAAAAACTATCTACCTAAACTAACACAGATTTCGAAAAACTGAACAAACCCATAACAAGAGAAGAAATTGAAAATGTAAAAAAAAAAAAAAATTTTAAACTTCCAAGAAAAAAAGCCCTGGCCCAGGTGGCTTCACTGGAGAATGCTACCAAACACTCAGAAAAGAGTTTGTACCAGTACTACTCAAACTAATTCAGAACATAGAAAAAGAAGGGATACTTCCATACGCATTCTATAAAGCCAGCATAAACCCTGATACCAAAACCAGGAAAAGACACCACAAAAAAAGAAAATTACAGACCAATATTTCTCATGAATATAGATGGAAAAATTCTCAACAAAATTCTAGCCAATAGGTTTCGGCATCATATCAAAAATAATACACAATGACCAAGTGGGATTCACACCAGTTATGCAAGGATGGTTCAACATTAGAAAATCAATCAATGTAATCTACCCCATAAAGAAAACAAAAGAATCACATGATCATCTCAATCAACACAGAAAAGGCATTCTACAAATCCAACGCCCATTCCTGATAAAAAGTCTCAATAAAATAGGTATAGAAGGGAAATTCCTCCACAAAATAAAGGGCATCTTTTCAAAACCAACAGCCATCTTCATTCCTAACAGAGAGAGGCTGAAAAGATTCCCTCTGAGAACAGGAACAAGGATGCACTTAACACCAGTCTCATTTAACATTGTGCTGTTAAGTCCTAGCTAGAGCAATAAGGCAAGAAAAAGAAATAGTGGTATTCAAATTGCTAAGGAAGAATTAAAATGATTCATATTTGGGGACGATATGATTTTATACATAGAGAACCCAAAGAACTCCACAAGAAAACTACTGGAACTAGTAGAAAAAGAGTCAGCAGAGTAGAAGGATACAAGATCAACACATAAAAATCAGTCGGATTCCTATACACCAATAAAAAAAAAAAAAAGGAAATCAGGAAAGCAGTATTATTTATAATAGCCCCTAAAAAAAAAAAAACTTAGAAATAAATCTAACCAGGGACATAAAAGTCCTTTACAAAGAAAACTACAAAACACTACTACAAGAAACAAAAAGAGACCTACATAAATGGAAAAACATGCCACGCTTGTGGATAGGTAGATTCAACATTGTGAAAATGTCAATTCTATCCAAAGCAATCTACAAAAATAATGCAATCCCAATCCAAACACCAACAGCACTCTTTAACAAGATGGAAAGACTAATCATTAAATTTATATGGAAAGGAAAGAGGCTCTGGATAAGTAAAGCAGTATTGAAGAAAAAGAATAAAGTAGGAGGACTCGCAATACTTGACCTCTGAACATAATATACAGCTACAGTAGTCAAAAAAACTTGATACTGGTACAACGACAGACACTTTGAGCAATGGAACAAAATCAAAAATCCAGATGTAAATCCATCCACCTACGGACACCTGATCTTCGACAGAGGCCCAAAGGCCCTTAAATGGGGGAAAAGGCAGTCTTTTTTAACAAATGGTGCTGGGTAAGCTGCATGTCCATCTGCAAAAAATGAAACAGGACCCATACCTTACACCATATGCAAAAACTAATTCAAATAGATGAAAGACCTAAATATAAAACCCAAAACTATAAGGATAATAGATGAAAAAATAGGATCAATGCTAGAGGCCCTAATTCACGGCATAAACAGGATACAAATCATAACTAACAACACACAAACACCAGAAGATAAACAAGATAACTGTGATCTTCTAAAAATTAAACACTTGCACTCATCAAAAGACTTCATCAAAAGAGTAAAAAAAGAACCTATAGACTGGGAAAAAACTTTTGGCTATGACAAATTCAACAAAGGTCTAATCTCTAAAATCTATAGGAAAATCCAACACCTTTTATACAACAAAAAGACAAATAATCCAATTTAAAAATGAGCAAAGGATTGAACGAACAATTCACCAAAGAAGATATTCAGGCAGCTAACAGTCACATGAAGAAACGCTCAAGATCACTAGACATTAGAGAAATGCAAATCAAAACTACAATGAGATACCATCTCACTCCAACATTACTGGCACAAATAAAAATGTTGGAGAGGCTGTGCGGAGATTGGAACTCTTACGCACTGCTGGTACATCCATTTTGGAAAATGATATAGCATGCCCTTAAAAAGCTAGAAATAGAAATACCATATGATCCAGCAATCCCACTCCTAGGAATATATCCTAGAGAAATAAGAAATATGAATGGACACATGCACACCCATGTTCATTGCAGCATTATTCACAATAGCAAAATGATGGAACAACTTAAGTGCCCATCAACAGATTAATGGATAAACAAACTATGGTAATACACACAATGGGATACTACACAAAAATAAAGAACAAGAATGAAGAACACCAAAGTCACACGACAACTAAGAGCCCAAGAGACAGAAAGGGCCACATGAACCAGAGACCTACATCATCCTGAGACCAGAAGAACTAGTTGGTGCCCGGCCACAATCGATGACTGCCCTGACAGGGAGCACAATAGAGAACCCCTGAGGGAGCAGGAGATCAGTGGGATGCAGACCCCAAATTCTCATAAAAAGACCATACTTAATGGTCTGACTGAGACTAGAGGAATCCCGGCGGTCATGGTCCCCAGACCTTCTGTTGGCACAGGACAGGAACCATCCCCGAAGACAACTCATCAGACATGAAAGAGACTGGACAGAGGGTAGGAGAGAGATGCTGATGAAGAGTGAGCTAATTATATCAGGTGGACACTTGAGACTGTGTTGGCATCTCCTGTCTGGAGGGGGGATGGGAGGATAGAGAGAGTTGGAAGCTGGCAAAATTGTCACGAAAGGAGAGACTGGAAGGGCTAACTCATTAGGGGGAGAGCAAGTGGGAGTAAGGAGTAAGATGTATATAAACTTATATGTGACAGACTGACTTGAATTGAAAACGTTCACTTGAAGCTCGATAAAAGTTAATAAAAAAAAATAAAGAACAATAATTAATCTGCAAAACATCTCACAACATTGATGAAACTGGAGGGCGTTATGCTAAGTGAAATAAGTCAATCACAAAAGGACAAATGCTGTATGAGATCACTATTATAAAAACTCATGAAAAGGTTTACGCACAAAGAAATAACTTTTGATGGTTGCTAGGAAGGGAGGAGTAGGGCGGTAAAAACACTATCTAGACAATAGGTAAGTGGTAACTCTGATGAAGGGTAAGACAGTACACAATACTGGGGAAGTCAGCAGCACATCTCGACTAAGGCAAGGTCATGGAATCTTCATAAGCACATCCAAACTCCCTGAGGGACTGAATTACTGGGCTGAAAGCTGGAGACCATGGTCTCGGGGACATCTAGCTCAATTGGCATACATAGTTTTTAAAGAAAATGTTCTACATTCTACTTTGGTGAGTAGTGTCTGGGGTCTTAAAAGCTTGTGAGCAGTCATCTAAGATATTCCACTGGTCCCACCCCCTCTGGAGCAAGGGATAATGAAGACAACCAAAGACACAAGAGAAAGATTAGTCCAAAGGACTAATGGACCACAACTACCACAGCCTCCACCAGACTGAGTCCAGCACAGCTAGATGGTGTCTGGCTACCATGATCAACTGCTCTGACAAAGATCACAATAGAGGGTCCTGGACAGAACTAGAGAAAAATGTAAAACAAAATTCTAACTCACAGAAAAAGACCAGACTTACGGTTCTGACAGAGACTGGGAAAACCCAGAGAGTATGGCCCCCAGACACCGTTTTAGCTCAGTACTGAAGTCACTACTGAGGCTCACTCTTCAGCCAATTTTAGATAGTTTCATAAAACAAATTAAGACTAAATGGGCACACCAGCCCAGGGGCAAGGACAAGAAGGCAGGAGGGGACAGGCAATCTGGTAACAGGGAACCCAAGGTCAAGAAGGGGAGAGTGTTGATATGTTGAGGGGTTGGCAACCAATGTCACAAAACGATATGTGAATTAATTGTTTAATGAGAAACTAATTTGCTCTGTAAACCTTCATGTAAAGTATAATTTAAAAAATAGTATCTTTTAGGTGCTAAATAAATAAAATCAGGTTAATTTATTTGCTATGACCACTCATGCTTAAATACAACATGATTACGGACAAGTTCCTTAACATCGCTGAACCTCTATTTCCTTCCACATAAAATGGATGTGATAACAATAATACCTACTAAAAAGAATGATGGAAAAAGTAAGCATAGGCATGCCACTAAAAAGGTTTAGATCCACACCACATCTATATGTATGTGCATTCAGTTGGGGAGAGATTATGACAGATTAGAGAATATCTAGAAAAGAGTGCTAGGAAGATGAGGTATCTGGAGAAGAGAAAGCACAGTAAAAAAAAAAGTACATAACGTTCATTTTTAACTGTGTGAGCAATTGCATATGGAAGAAGAAGCATTTAATTCTGTCTTACTCCAAAGACCAAAAATAGGACTATTGGGAGAGTTATAAAATACAGGCTTTATAACATTTCAACTTGATTTTCCTATATTATTTTGTAGATGGAGCACAGAAAAGGAATTCAAAGACATAGATTCTAGCCCCAGATTTGCCACTATGCAGCTGTGTGATCTTGGACAAGTCATTTTATCTTTCTGAACCTCAGTTTCTAAATACGTAAAATGATGTTAACCTCGAAGGTCACTTCCAACTTGAACATTCTAGGATTCTAATTTACATAAGGGTGGTGCCAAATTTGAGAGGTTAATGTTTTCTAAGAAATACATTTGAGGCAGTTGGATTTTCAAGAATTTTCATGATTATGGACTAAATTAGGTTTGTTCTAAATTAGAACTTCAGAAAAATGATAGTATCCCTTGATTTATTTTCCCTCTAATAAATATTTAATGTATAGCTTAAAGGTTCACAGTAAGTAACTTGCCCAGTGCTTTGATTCTTGAATAATGTATTAAATAATAACTAAGGCAAAGGCCTCTGGCCCAGCCTAGAGGAACATTAAAAAATGTATGTAATTCTACCTTGTAAAAGTTGTATTCCTTAATAGAGTAGAAATCTTTGTACCACTTTTAGAACAAATGGATAATGTTTTTCTGATAAGAAACAAAAGACAGAAATAGAAAACTGCTTCTGAGAAGTTTAGTTATACAAAGAAAAAAATGATGAAAATGAGGGTGGTTTACTACAAGTCTGATACACCAGATTTAAATTGCTGCATGTTGTGAAAAGGAAAAAGTAGTTTCAAATTTCATCACTTTCTTAATGGACATGAGTGTTTTTCCTAGAATGTCAATAGCCCAAAGCTATCAAACTATTGAATGAGATATTAAAATTTCATGATATAGTTCTTTTTAGCAGTAGTTTTACTGTGGCAGCCTATCATTCAGGAAAACATGAAACCAAGCTTTCGAGAAGTGTTTACAAGATCTTAAATTGTTGAGCTTAATTTTCAGACTGTATCAGAGGTCAAAGTAATTCATGGTGCCCTCATCATTCAGAAAAACCAACTTTCAGACAAAACAAAAATAGGAAAAGATCATTAAAACAAAGGCCACAATATATAATTATCAATTTTCAAATTAACTTACATCTTTATAGTTTTATACTTACACAGGCATATATGTATTTTTTCTACATTCTGAAAGTTCTACCTGACATCGTAAAGAGAAAATTAACATTAAGGAATTATACCGTCCAAGGTCACAGAGCTTAGTCAATAAATATTGAAGATCCACTATGGGCTAGGCTCTGTGGAAAGTACAAAACAATTACAAGATATTGCCCTTGCCCTTAAGGAACCTATAATTTGATTAGTGAAGCAGGCTTAAAACAATGAAAACAAAATGAACAATACAAGATGGTATGTGATCAATAATTTAAATTGTGTAATAAAATCTATATGCTATAGGCTTTTGGAGAAGGAGCCCTGAAGTATTCACAGAAAACTCCCTGGAGTAAAAGTGTGTTAAGTTGTACCATTAAAGATAGGTAGAATTTGGACGTGGAATCTCTAGGTGGCACAAACGGTTAAGCGCTGGACTACTAACCAAAAGGTTGCCAGTTCAAACCCACCATGGGTATCTCAAAAGAAAGGCCTGGCAATCTGCTTCCAAAAGGCACAACCATGAAAAATCTATGCAATGCAGTTCTGCTCTGAAACACGTGGGCTTGCCATAAATTGGAA
Organism: Loxodonta africana; assembly: GCF_030014295.1. Classification (NCBI taxonomy): domain Eukaryota; kingdom Metazoa; phylum Chordata; class Mammalia; order Proboscidea; family Elephantidae; genus Loxodonta; species Loxodonta africana. Next base: position 111,516,459 of record NC_087369.1, read on the forward strand.
TCAACTTGATGGCAGCTGGTGTGTTGGTAAGAATCCAGATGGCTGAGAAGAAAAGATATGACCAATCCAGGTGAGGTCAATTATATTAGCACATAGAAACAGGAATAAGTGAATTGGTTTAAAGAAGCCAGTGAGGAAGCAATCTATAAATTCAGTGCAATCCTGATCAAAATTCCAACAGCCATCTTTACAGAATTGGGAAAACCAATCCTCAGTTTTATATGGGATGGCAAAAGGCCCCAAATGGCTAAAGCAATTTTGAAGGAGAAGAACAAAGTAGGAGGACCCACACTTCCTGATATCGAAATATATTATACAGCTACAGTAATCAAAATAGCTTGATGCTGGTATAATAACAGACACAGAGACCAATAGAATAAAATAGAGAATGCAGAAATAAATTCACCTGTGGTCAACTGGGAAACCCTGGTGTCGTAGTGGTTAAGTGCTATGGCTGCTAACCAAAGGGTCGGCAGTTCCAATCTGCCAGGTGCTCCTCGGAAATTTTATGCAGTAGTTCTACTCTGTCCTATAGGGTCGCTATGAGTCAGAATCGACTGGAAGACACTGGGTTTGGTTTTGGTTTTTTTTTTTTTTTTTGCATGGTCAACTGATTTTTGACAAAGGTGCTGAATCCATTCAATGGGAAAAGAAGAGTCTGTTCAATAAATAGTGTTGGGAAAATTCAATTTCCATACACATGAAATTGAAACACGATCTATGCTTCACACCATACACAAAAACAAATTCAAAATGGATTAAAGACCTAATTGTGAAAACTAAAACCATAAACTTCTTAGAAGAAAACTCAGGGACAAGGCTGTCAGGCCTATCTTTTAGCAATGGATTATTGAGCTGCCCTTTGAAATCTTCAGTTTCTCTCTTTTAATTCATCATTTCTTCCATTCGCTTTAGCTACTCGATGTTCAATAGCAAGTTTCAGAGTCTCTTTTAACGTCCATTTTGGCCTTTTCTTTCATTCCGGTCTTTTTAATGACCTTTCTTTTTTCATGTATGATGTCCTTGATGTCATTCCACAACTTATCCAGTCTTCAATCATTAGTGTTCAGTGCGTCAAATCTGTTCTTGAGATGGTCTCTAAATTCAGGTGGGATATTCTCAAGGTCGTACTTTGGCTCTTGTGGACTTGTTCCAATTTTCTTCAACTTCAACTTGTGTATGAGCAATTGATGGTCTGTTCCACAGTCGGCCCCTGGCCTTGTTCTGACTAATGATATTGAGCTTTTCCTTTGTCTCTTTCCACAGGTGTAGTCAATTTGATTCCTGTGTGTTCTATCTGGTGAGGTCCACATGTATAGTTACCATTTATGTTGTTGAAAAAAGGTATTGGCAATGAAGAAGTCATTGGTCTTTCAAAATTCTATCATGGGATCTCCAGTGTCATTTCAACACCAATATCATATTTTCCAACTGCCAATCCTTCTTCTTTGTTTCCAACTTTCACATTCTAATCATTAGTAATTATCAATGCATCTCGATTGCATGTTTGATCAATTTCAGATTGTAGAAGTCGGTAAATATCTTCAATTCCATCATCTTTGGCCTTAGTGGTTGGTGCCTAAATATGAATAATAGTCATATTAACTGGTCTTCCTTATCTGCATATGGATATTATCTTACCACTGGTGGTGCAGTGGTTAAGAGCTTGGCTGCTAACCAAAAGGTTGGCAGTTCAAATCCACCAGCCGCAACTTGGAAACCCCACGGGGGCAGTTCTACTCTTTCCTATAGAGTTGCTATGAGTGGGAATCAATTCGATGGCAATGGGTTTTGTCTTGGTTTTTGACAGCGTTTTACTTCAAGGTAGATCTTGAAATGTTCTTTTTGAAGATAAATGCAACGCCATTCCTCTTCAATTTGTCATTCCTGGCATAATAGACCATATGATTGTCTGATTCAGAAAGGCGAATACCAGTCCATTTGAGCTCACTAATATTGGTGTTTATGCATTCTATTTCATTTTGACGATTTCCAATTTTCCTAGATTCATACTTCTTACATTCCATGTACTGATTATTAATGAATGTTTGCAGCCGTTTCTTCTTATCTTGAGTCCTGCCACATCAGCAAATGAAGGTCCCAAAAGCTTGACTCCATCCATGTCATCAAGGTCGACTCTATTTTGAGGTGGCAGCTCTTCCCCAATCATCTTTGGAGTGCATTCCAACCTGAGGGGCTCATCTTCCTCCACTATATCCAATAATGTTCCACTCCTATTCATAAGGTTTTCACTGGCTAATTCCTTCCAGAAGTAGACTACCATGTCCTTCTTCCTAGTCTGTTTTAGTCTGGGAGCTCACCTATCCACCATGGGTATTTGAATACCAGTGGCATAAGCTTTCAACATCACAGCAACATACAAGACCCCACAGTATGACAAACTGACAGATGTGTGGGGGTATAAAAAGATAAGAACAGGTGAATGTATAGAGACCCGAGTTTATTAATAGTTACCAGGGGCAGTAGGGAGGGGAAGGGGGAGAAGTTGTTTAGGGAACACTGATTAAGGATAATGGATGCACAGTCAATTGGTGTAATTGATATCATTAAAAGAACACCTGTAATAAGATGAATTATTAAATGCAATGTTTTCTCTTTATATATATATTTACAACAGCAATGACAACAAAAAGAGTAGTTGTTGAGGCTGTTTATGTACAACAAACACCTCATGGGATTTGGTTTATTGATTTAGGGATTGTCTTAGTTATCTTAGTTATCTATTGCTGCTACAACAGAAATACCACAAGTGGATGACTTTCACAAACTGAAATTTACTTTCTTATAGTTTAGCAGGCTAGAAGTCTGAATTCAGGGTGCTGGCTCTAGGGAAAGGCTTTCTCCCTCTGTCAGCTCTAGGGGAAGATCCTTGTCTCTTCTCAGCTTCTGTTTCTAGGTTCCATGGTGATCTTCATGTGGTGTGGAACCTATCTTCCCTCATCTATGCTTGCTTTCTTTGTTGCTTGCCCAACCTGCACTTTTTACATCTCAGAAAAGATTGACTGAAGACACACCCTACACTAATACTCTCATTAGCATAACAAAGAAAACCCTTTCCCAAATGGGATTATAACCACAGGTATAGGGGATTTGCAATACATATTTCTAGGAGACACAATTCAGTTCATAAGAGGGGTTTAGGTTTATGGTCTCATGGAACATTCCTATTAATTGGTATAATATCATTTTTAGTGCTTCTGTTCCACCTCCAAGTTCATTGGCTAGTGTCTGTGTGGTCTTAAATACCTACTAGCAGCCATTCAAGGTACAACAATTGGTCTCTATTCACCAGGAGCAATAGAGGAAGAAGAAGAGTCATCACTAGAAGGAGGAAATGGAATGCGCTGTTGATTGCTTCCATGAACAACTGCCTCCTTGGCCGTGAGACCTGAAAAACTGGATGGTGTCTGGCTACATTACTGAAGGTGTTGATCAAAGATTCTAAAGATGTGTTCTGATCAATAGGAGGAAAAGTGAGAAACAGAATTTCAATTTTCATGGAATCCAGACTTTCTGGATCCATTGAGGCTGGATGAACCTCTGGAACTACTGTCTTGAGATAATCTTTAAACCTGAAATCATAAACCAAAAATACCCCCGATGTCTTATTTAAATCAAGAAACAGTCTAGCTTAACTAGTAAAGAATGTCTATGGTGACTATTGTGCTCTTTTAAAGAACATACTGTATGGGATCAAATTGTTAACAGCAGCTCAAAAGGTTAAATAGGAAGCTTAGGGGGAAATGAGGGTGAGAATAGCTGTACAATTTGAAGAATGTAATTAGTGTCACTGTCATGGTATCGTACATGTAGAAATCTTTGAATTGGTGTATGCTTTATTGTGTATATTTTCAACAACATAAAAAAAAAGAGAAGGCAGTAAAGTTAGTTTATTGCCTTTCTAGAAAAAGGCACTCCATGCAAAAACATTGTGTTATATTGGCTGTACTAAAGCCTTTTCCTTGAGTCTTATACACACTTTGGTTGGTGCTGGCATAAAATATTTCTGAAGTTAAAATTGAGATCCCAGAAAAGAGGTAAAATTTATCCTTTAGAGTCAACAAGGCACTGTGCAAACCATTTAGTTGGCAACTTTAAAATAAGGGTGTGCATACAAAATAGAACTTCTTCCCCAATTGGTCTGAAAACACCTCACTAGTTGGAACTCTGTCTAACACAAATCAAAAGAAAATGATCAATCTGTTTGGATAAAACAAACAAAAAAACCCATTGCCGTTTAGTTGATTCCGACTCATAGAAACCCTATAGGACAAAGCAGAACTGCCCCATAGGGCTTCCAAGGGCAGCTGGTGGATTCAAAATGCCAACCTTTTGGTTAGCAGCTGAGCTCTTAGCCACTGGATAGGTAATTATAACTAATATTCACGTGTCAAGTTCTGTTCTAAGTGCTTTATGTGGATTATCTCATTTAATCCTCACAATCCTATGAAATAGATGCTGTTATTAACTTCTGTTTTGCAGTAGGATAAACTGTTTGAAACTGCTTTTTCTTCAGTGACAGGACACTTTTCCTAGTTATAATTTAGACTTGCTTTAATGTAATTTTTTCCAGGGTTAGATTGCATCTAACCAATAGGCTTGGCACATTCACGTGAAGCTAGGCTACTAGGTAGAACGAAAAGACTGCTTTTGTTCTTCCTTCTTCATCTTTAAAAGACAAAAGAATTGTAAGTGACCATAGTTTTCACCAAACAAATGCTAAGTAATTTGAGCTTTAAACTGATGACAAATATGTGTGAAGTGCCTAAGTATCAGGGAGGGATAAGTGAAGGCTTTTCCTTCATTATGATTCTGTTTGTTCCTAAGCATGAAATCAATAAGAAATCAGGTGTACACATATTTAAGCACTAACTTACAGCTTTCTTAATAATTAATTATCTTGTACATAATTTTCTTGGGGATGAGAACAGTACAATCAAGTGGTTTCTAGAAATTTCATTTGATTCATGGAGCTATTTTAATTTAAGACTGAATATTGCGTCCATGGGATATTGTATGTACAGTTTTACAAACCAACGAAGACTATAGTCTAAGGCAAAATATAACTCATAGTACATTATTTTCTTGTTGGAAATCAACAGGCTTTTATCTGAATATATTTTGGAATTAAATTTTCACCAGGATATGTTGTTAGTTTGATAATACAGAAATAAAGGAAAAAAAGGCTGTCTTTCCACAAATACATTTATCTGGGTGTTTCTACATAGACAGATGCAAGGCAAACTATGCAAATATTCATTCAAATATATTGTTTACATGACACCAAATTGGTGGAAATGTCTATTGGCTTATTTTTATCTAGATGTTTGCTGTTCATTAGATAAGGTACAAATATTCCTCTAAAACTGGAAAGAAAACATATTAGTCTGTGTCCATTCTGTACCATCAAACTGACAATTTTTGATGACATCATTGAAGATGGCAGAGTGGGTTGAAATAGCAGGAACCCCCTATCTGTAGATTCTTTTAAAAATTTCATGGAAGGCCTCTGTTAATAATGGATATTTCTAGGTGGTAGGATTTAGAGTGAGTTTGGGGTTACTTCTTTGTACTTTTCTGTGTTTTTTTAAATTTTTTATGATGTGAATATATCATTTCTACAAAATCAATAAAGTCTTTATTATTTAAAAACTTGAAACATGAAACCACCAGTAAAAAAAGAATCCTCAGCAGTGACTTCAAGGAGTAATGAAAATTAAAGTTATGGCAGATTCTGATAGAATTTTTTGTAATCTTCCACTTTGGTGGTGAGTCATTATGAAATTTCCTATACCAATAAAATATCCACAAAAGAGGAAATACACATGGACAACAAACATGCAATGAAATACTCAAGTTCAACAGTACAGGGAAAACGCAAATAAAGTTATATCACTTTACGCATATTTGACTGGTAAAAATTAAGTTAGAGTAGAATTAAGACTTTCTTTATTAAGCAAATTAATCAATTTTTTTAATGTGAAGTAAAAAAATTAATAGACATTTTACTTTGATTTTAAGGAGCCTTAAAAAGAAAGAAAAGCCGGACCCAAAACTGCTAGTCTTGCCTACAGCTTTGTTAAGTTTTTTCATCCAAAATTGCTAAACCGCTTTGCAGCATTGTTAACATGCTTTTTCTAGCTTAAACAGTGTTAATAATCAGGAAATTGAGGCCCAGTTTGATACAGTGATTAAGTCTGGGCAACCCCCTTTGTGACAAAGACACTTGTTAACCATAAACTAGCTCAGAGTTTATCTATTGCAAAGACTGTAACTTTAGGTGATTTCCCTTGATTCCTGAAAGGTAGCCCTTGGGTTTCCCTGAGTAATTAAGATAACTTTTATCATTTTACAACCCCAAGACTACACTGAAAGACGATGAAAAACAGGGTGGGGTAGGGGTGGAACTAGGCCAGAGGCCACCTGTTAACTGGATGCCATCTGAACCTCAGTAAAGGTGGGAGTTGTGAGTGGAAGGAGCATGCTTCAATTAGTCACATTAAGATTAGCAAATGGTTGATTTACTATTCCACTCCCTCCTCTTTAAAAACTACATGGAGTAGTTTGTTTATTTAAGGATCAAAATGGTCTCCCTATATGCATGTAAAGGAGCCCTAGTGGCACAGTGGGTAAAGCAATCAACTGCTAGCTGAAAGTCTGGCAGTTGGAAAACACCAGGGGATACACGGGAGAAAGATGTTGCAGTCTGCTTCCATAAAGATTACAACCTTGGAAACCTTATGTGGCCTCTATGAGTGGCACTCGATGGCAGTGGTTTGGTCTGTTTTAACAATAAAAAGGTGTAAATATGATGAGAGGATTGTCATGTCCAAACTGACTAATGTTTTTATTCTTCACATTTTCAAAGTATCTGATAAATATTTTCCAGTCTAACAGCTAGTTCAGTTCATTTTATTCTCAAAGTCTAAATCTTATGATGTGCCTAATTAACAAAACCCTTTGCCTTTGGTTTCAATGTTTAATTTTAAAGAAAGTTGAACTAAAGAATATGGACCTTTTAATTTTTAACTCTATACCCCCAAGCTTCTGTGCCTGTTCTGATATTTTTACTGGGTTTTCTTCACTCATCCTCATTTTGGTCCTGGATTGATATATCTTTGTTAATCAATACCTGGAAGATGAGAGGGAGAAACTAAATCTGAGGCCAGCTTAGCATCTTCCAATACTCTTACATTCAAGTAGAACAGTGTAGTCAAGTTTTTAAAAAGGCTTCACTAAGATATCCTGATGTAACAGCAACAATTCAAAATCAAACTCAAAAATGAGCAAACAGAAACAACTGGATTTCCCATGCAAAAATGAATTTGAACCTCTACGTCACACCAAAATGGATAATAGACCTAAATGTAAGAGCTAAAATTACAAAACTTTTAAAAGAAAACATAGGTGTAAATCTTCATGACCTGGGTTAGGCAAAGGCTTCTTAGCTACAAAACCAAAAGCACAACTAACAAAAGAAAAACATAGATAAATTGTACTCCATCAAAATTAAAAACCTTCTTGCTTCAAAGGACACCATCAAGAAATTCAAAAGAGGACTTCCAGCTAGCATGGACCAATAGAAGCACCACACTGTCCCTCCACAGCAAAGACCCGAAAAACTAAGTATAACAAAGACAAACATCATTTCTGGAGCCCAAAGTGTGAAATGAAGAGATAAAGAACACAGCCAAACACCAAATGGAATAAGAAACTGACAGAGGACAGAGAGCTAGGAGAGATACGTGTGGAGGTTCCTTATCTGCCAATGCAGCACAATTCACCATCTTGGACTCCTGTTGGAGATCGGCAGACAGGGAACACAGAAAAGCAGCTTCATGAAGCTCCTAGCAGGAGACAGAGCACCCAGTAACCAGTTATACACACTTTCCCACCACCACCCCCCCATCTTCTCCCCTCTGCTCTACATCCAAGCTTCCCGGCAGGTTGCAGTGGCTTGGCCAGCCAGGAAGTGCAACATCCATGTCGCTTGGATTCGCCCAATCCACATCACAGATCAGCAGACAAAGGGTATGGGAAAGCAGCTTCACAAAGTTCCCAGGAGGAGACAGAGCACCCAGTAACTAGCAATATATGCTTTCCTACCCCCCATCCTTCTTCCCCTCCTGCTTCGGCCTCCTCTGCTTCCCGCCAGCTGCAGTCTCTTGAACAGGAGGCAACAGCTTCCACTCTGGGCCACTGGATTCACTCTGCCCACATTGGCCGGGTCCCTGAGCTGGTGTTGCTTGTTTCCATCTCTTTTGGACTCTTCTGTGCCTCTCACCACCTCCCCCTCCTCTCCCTTGAACACCTGGCTCTGTGTGCCATCTTTGCATCTTCTTCAAAGGCTATGAAGCCCCACTTGACGGGGAACCACTCCACTGGCCTGTAACACCAGCTGGTGGGATCCCCGGGTCTTTTTTTTTTTTTTTTTTTTTTGCTTGTTTTGTTCTATTTGTTTGTTTGTTTACTTTCTCTTTTCACACTTGGGAGCCCCTTCTAACTGGCTGCACTGCACGGTTTAGGAGCCACTCCCCCAATCTGTGCAGCCACATAGGCAGGATCCACGGGGGCACTTTTTTCTTCCTTTTTTTTTCTTCTCTCCTTTTCCCTTTCTTTATTCATTTCTCTCAGTTCTCATCTGTCTATACTTACCTTATTTTCCTGTCTACTAAATATCTGGTGCTATGTGACATCTATACCCTTTCTAGCCAGGCTATACTGAACAGCCTGGGAGATATACCTGGTCTTTGTGGCCACACCAGTGGGACCCCTCGGGGCTTTTCTTTTCTTCTTTTTTTTCTCTTCCAAATTATTATCTAGTTATTTTTTTCCTTTTCCCTTTTTTTTCCCTCCTTTTCGCTTTTCTCAATTTCTTGGTTTCTCATCTCTCCACTCCAACAGTAAGCTCCCTTTGCACTTTGTTTTTCCCTTTGTTTGTCTGTTTCTTTGTTTTTGGCTCCTGTTTCTCTTTCCTCTTCCCATTCCCATATTAGCTCCATACATCACAACTTCCCCCCTCTTTCCTGCCTACCTGCACCATGCACTGAACATCACATCTCTGACCAGCACAGGCATGGCCTACCAGAATCTGCCCAGCACCGACTCCTTGCCCTCACTGTTGACCTTAATATGTGCCAAAAACGACCTATTCCAGCCCCTCCCCTTCAGCTGGACCTGCCCTGCTGCACCATAGCTGAGTGACTAGCCCCAACCATTGGACAAGGAGGCTAAAAGTATCACAACTACAGATGAGCAAACAAAAAAGAATGCACAGCCCACCTGCTCAGACATAACCAAATTAAAAAAAAAAAAAGAATGAAACAAAAAATCTACAATCAAGAAACAAAAATAACTACTGACTGTCCTGAAGACAGCAGACAATATCAAAACATATAAGAAAAATAGGAGAGGATGGTTCCAGTAGGTGTCCAAAATAAAACACCAGATTACCTTCCAGTAGAAGAAAAGGCAATAAAACTACCTAACAGAGAACTCAAATCTCTAATATTCAAAGCTATCCAAGAGTTGAAGCAAAAAGCAGACAAAAATGAGGAAAAAATAGGCAAATTCATGGAAAAGGCAGACAAATTCATGGAAAGTACAGACAAAAAATGGAACAACTCAGGAAAGTAATACAGAAACAAAATGCCAAAACAAACTGACAACTAGAAAACATTCAAAAACAACAATTAGAAATCCAAATGATAAACAAAAGATTTAAGAAATGGACAGTGTCATAGAAGGTTTGAAATGATGGAAGATAGAATTGGTGAAATTGAAGGCAAACATTTGGATACAACTCTCAGGAAAATCAGAAAAAGAATGAAGAAAAATGAGCAAATCCTGAGAATTATGTGGTATACAATCAAAAGCAAAACTTTGTGAGTGCTCAGAGTTCCAGAACAGGAAAAGAAAATGGAAAACACAGAGAGGATCATTGAAGAATTACTGACAGAAAACTTCCCTAATATCATGAGTGATGAAAAGCTGATCATCCAAGAACGTCAACAAACCCCATAAAGGATAGAACCCAAAAGAAAAACAAGACATATTATAATCACACTCGCTAAAATCAAGGACAAAGAAAAAATCCTGAAAGCAGCTCGAGAAAAACAAAAAGTCACATACAGAGGAGAAACAATAAGACTAAGCTCTGATTATTCAGCAGAAACCATGCAGGCAAGAAGGCAATGGGATGACATACATAAAACCTTAAAGAAAAAAAAAATTGCCAACCACAAATAATGTGTCTGGCAAAACTTTCATTTAAATATGATAGTGAATTTAGAACATTTCCAGATAAGCAGAATTAAGGGAATATGTAAAAACAAAACAAACCTACAAGAATTATTAAAGGGAATCCTTCAGTCTGAGAACAAACAGCATCAGACCACAGCCTGAATCTAGGATGCAAGATTTTACCAACCAGATACCAGCCTAGGAAATGAACTCTCAAGGACTATCCAAAACCAAAAGAATTGCAACAGGGAACCAGAGAGGTTAATCTGTAAATGACGACAACATCAGAACAATAAAAGAGGGCATAAACAGCATAGGTAAAGAACTTTTTAATGTAGAGGAAGGCAAGGTGATACCAAGTAATAAGAGACTGGTTCAAACCTAGGAAGATAAGGGTAAGTTTCAAGGTAACCACAAAGAAAGTTAACAGACCTGCTCATCAAAATAAAGAAGAAAAACATAAAGTTTCAGTAAAAACAAAATCTCCAAAAACAAAAAAAAATGAAAAAGAAATCCACAAACAAAAGGAATTCAGCATAAGAGAGTAAGAGGAACAAAGAAAATGTTAGCACCAAAAAAAAGCACTACAAAATGATGGAAATGAACTCACACCTATCAATAATCACACTGAATGTAAATTTCCTAAATGTACCAATAAAGAGACACAGTGACAGAATAGATGAAAAAAAAAAGTATCCATCAATATGCTGTCTACAAGAGACGCACCTTAGAAACAAAGACAAAAACTTAGTAAAAATCAAAGGATGGGAAAAATATATCAAGCTAATAAATACCAAAAAAGAGCAGAATTGGTGATACTAATCTCAGATAAAATAGACTTTCAAACAAAATCCAACAAAAAAGACAGAAGGGCACTATATAATGATTAAAGGGATGATCTATTATGAAGATTCAACAATAATAAACAGCTATGCACTCAATGACAGGGCTCCAAAATACATAAAACAAACTCCAACAAGCACTAAAAAGAGAAATTGACAGTTCCACAATAACAGTTGGTGCCTCCAACACACCACTCTCAGTAAAGGACAGAACATCTAGAAAGAAACTCAACAAAGACACAGAAGAGCTAAAGAGCACAATCAGCCAAGTTGACCTCATAGACATATATAGAACATTTCACCCAACGGCTGCAAAGTGCACATTCTTTTCCAATGCACATGGAATGTTCTCCAGAATAGACCACATCTTAGGCCACAGAGCAACCCTCAACAATATCCAAAATAGTGAGATAATACAAAGTATCTTCTCTGACCACAAAGCCATCAAAGTAGAAATTAACGACAAGGAAGAGTTAGGGAAAAAAAATTACATGGAGACTGAATAACACCCTCCTCAAAAACCACCAGGAAATAGAAAAAATCAGAGACAGAATAAAAAAATTACTAGGATCAAATGAGAATGAAAGCACATTATACTAAAACCTTTGGGACTCAGCAAAGGCAGTCTTCAGAGGTCAATTTATAACAGTATATGCGCACATCAAAAAAGAAGAAAGGGACAAAATCAAAATATTAGTTACACAACTTGAACAAACAGAAAGAGAACAGCAAAAGAAGCCCACAGTTATCAGAAGAAAGGAAATAATAAAGATCAGAGCAGAAATAAATGTAATAGAGAATAGAAAAACAATACAAAGAATCAACAAAACCAAAAGTTGGTTCTTTGAAAGGATCAACAAAATCAACAAACCACTGGCCAAACTGACAAAAGAAAAGCAGGAGAGGATGCAAATAAACCAAATAAGAAATGAAATTGGGGACATTACAACAGACCCAACTGAAATAAAAAGGACCATAACAGAGTATTATGAAAAACTATGCTCCAACAAATTTGAAAACCTAGAGGAAGTGGACAAATTTCTAGAAACACACTACCTACCCAAACTAACACAAAATGATGTTAAAAATTTGAACAGACCCAAAACAAGAGAAGAGATTGAAAATGTAAAAAAAAGAAAAACTCCCAATAAAAAAAGCCCTGGCCCAGATGGCTTTACTGGAGAATTCTACCAAACATTCAGAGAAGAGCTTATGCCAGTACTACTCAAACTATTTCAGAACATAGAAAAGGAAGTGATACTTCCAAATTCATTCTATGAAGCCAGCATAACCCTGATAACAAAACCAAAGACAACACAAAAAAAGAAAATTACAGACCAATCTCTCATGAATGTAGATGCAAAAATTCTCGACGAAATCCTAGCCAATAGAATTCAGCATCATATCAAAAATAATAATAATACACCACAACCAAGGATTCATACCAGGTATGCAAGGATGGTTCAACATTAGAAAATCAATGAATGTAATACATCACATAAGAAAATATCAAATGTTAGTGATGGTGTACAGCAACCAGAACCCTCATACACTGCTGCAAGGAATATAAACTGGTACAACCAGCTTGGAAAACTACTCAACAAATGAATGGCTGATGGCCCAGCAGCTCTACTTGTAGGTATTTAACATAAATGCAACATATATTCACCAAAATATGTGGACAAGAATGTTCAGAGTAGCACTATTTATAAATGGCACCAAACTGAAAACTACCCAAATGTACATCCAGAGTAGAATGGTTTAAACATTTTATGGTATGTTCACCAAATGGAATATCATACAGCCATGACGAGTCAACTATAACTACATACTATATGGGTGAATCACATAAACAAAGTGAACCCAGACACGCACTATTCTATACCACTTTACACAAGTGAAATCATATGATTCCATTCATATAATGACAAAAAATAAATAGCTTAGCCTAATTAGTAAAGAATGTATGCCTTGAGCATTGTGCTCTTTTAAGAACTATATGGGATCAAATTGACAAAAGCAACTTGAAAGAATGGAAAGGAAGCTTAATATCACAGTGAGTTTACATTAATAGGGGGAGGAACAACTCAGAAAAGGAGGGTGAGAATGTATGCACAACTCGAAGAATGTAATCAATGTCACTGAATCGTACATGTAGAAAGTGTTGAATTGATGGTATTCTGCTGTGTACGTTCTCAACAATGACAACAGCAACAACAAAAAAAAAAACTAACAAATCAAAACAAATAAGCAAAGCTAATCTCTGAGGCTGGAAGCCAGGGTAGTAATTTCTAGGAAAGGAGGATGATAAAGGATTCTGGGGGCTGGTAGTTCTGTGGCATTCACTAACACTTTGTGCAATTTTCTTATATACGCTATGCTTCAATAAAAACTTAGGGGGAAAGAAGTTACTACTTCAAACAAAAAAAATCAATAAATAGCAAAACGTAATGTAAAATAAAAAAAAAAAACTGAAAAGAGAACCCACAGAATGGAAGAAAATATTTGTATACCATATATCTGATAAGGATTTAATATCCAGAATATATATATATCATATAGATAGAGCTATCGGGTTGTTTTTCTTTTTGTTGTTAAATTGTAGGGTATATACATTTATACATATATTTATATACCTACAACTTAACAACAAAAAGACAAACAACCCAATCAAATAAGGGATGTCTTAGGCTGGGTTCTCTAGAGAAGCAAAAGCAGTGAAGCATATATATATATATATAGGTTTTTTTTTTTGTTGGTAGGTGCCATTGAGTCAGTTCCAATTCATAGCAACCCTTTGTACCACAGAACAAAGCACTACCCAGTCCTGCCCATCCTCACAATCATTATGCTTGAGCCCATTGTTACAGCCACTGTGTCCTTCCAACCTGTGGGGTGCATCTTCCAGCACTATATCAATGTTCCGCTGCTATTCATAAGGTTTTCACTGGCTAATTCTTTTCAGAAGAAGACTACTAGGTCCTTCTTCCTAATCTGTCTTAGTCACCTGAAACCTGTCTGCCATGGGTGACCCTGCTGGTATTTGAATACCGGTGGCATAGCCTCCAGCATCACAGCAATATGTAAGCCCCCACAGTATGACAAACTGACAGGTATGTGGGATATATATATACACACACACACACACACACACACACATTAACGTAAAGAGAAAGAGAGAAAGTTTATCTCAGGAAATGGCTCACGCGATTGTAGAGGCTAGCAAGTCCCAAGTCCTTGGGTCAGGTGTCAGGCTGGAGGCTTTTCCTGGCTCATGTAACTGCAGGGGCTGATGAACCCAAGATTGGCAGGCAATGTGGCAGGCCACTAGCTCAAAGGCTGCAGAGGCTGATGAATCCCAAGATCAGCAGGCAATATGGCAAGCTGCTGGCTCAAGTCTCAAGAACCGGAGGACAAGTGATGACGAGATGGATGCAGAATCCAGAGCATGCAAGCAAGCAAGCTTTGCCAGAACATCTATGTCATGGATTGAATTATGCCTCCCACAAAAATGTGTGTATTATCTTGGTTAGGCCATGATTCCACGTATTCTGTGGTTGTCCTCCATTTTGTGATTGTAATTTTATGTTAAAGAGGATTAGGGTGGGATTGTAACACTTTTACCAGGTCACATCCCTGATCCAATGTAAAGGGAGTTGCCCTGGGATGTGGTCTGCACTGCCTTTTATCTCTCAAGAGATATAAGGAAAGGGAAGCTAGGAGAGACCTGGGGACTTCATACCACCAAGAAAGCAGTGGTGGGAGCAGAGCACATTCTTTAGGCTAGAGGTTCCTGTTCTGAGATGCTCCCAGACCAAGGGAAGATTGATGACAAAGACTTTCCTCCAGAGTCGACAGAAAGACAAAGCCTTCCCTTGGAGCCGATGGCCTGAATTTGGACTTACAGACTACTAGACAGTAAGAGAATAAATTTCTCTTTGTTAAAGGCATCCACTTGTGGCATTTCTGTTATAGCAGCACTAGATGACTAAGACAATCCATATACATATTGAATGCAGGGCACAATCCTGAGGAAACTCCCCTTACAACTGATTGGCTCTCACATCGGATCATATCATGGAGGATGACTACATCATTATATAACTGCCAAATTGCATTATCACAATATAGCCAAACTACATCATTATGTAATTGCCAAACCACTAAGAATCATGGCCCAGCTAAGCTGACACACAAATTAAAACAAGTTCACCCCCTGTCAACTTGGCACCTGTACACATCTCCTTAAACCATACACAATCTCTAAATAAAGACAATTACAAAATCATACTTGTGCCTAACATGAGAACAATAGAAAATGCACCAGCCCCATTTATATCATATATTTTAAAAGCCAACAAAGATTCATGCACACATACAAGGAAGAAATATTTATAACAATTACAGTCCTTTTTTCTGTACTGGTCATGTGGTCGTAACTGGTATTTACTACTACCTTCCTCCCTAACCCATTCTGTATTCCCTTTACCCTCAGCAAGCACCTCAGCTGCTTGTGGCTCTTTTCCTGGTAGGGGGACCCAAACCTTCGTTCCTGTAGGGTCTGGGTCATTAGTAGCCATGTCAGAATTGAATTGTCATAGTTTTCTATCGACTTTAATCACAGGACATGGTAGTACTAAGAGACGCCCTAAGGGATCTCCTATATTCCAGGCATATTCTTTTTTACCTCCATTATAAAACATCAATCTGATTTCCCCTTGGTAGTCAGGGTCAATCACACCAGCCAATATGGTAACTCCCTTCTTTGCCTGCTGATCCAGAGGCATGAGAAGCCCAAAGTGGCCAGGTAGTATTCTTAACTTCCAGTTCAATGGAATCCATGTTGTGTCTCCAGCCCACAAAGCAAAGGGTCATGGTGACAAGAAGCAAAAATTTTGCAAGAGGGTCACTAGGGGTAATAGTGTGTTGTGCCACTCCCATTTCTACTCCTTGATTCCTGGAATCACGAATCCTGCTATGGGAGAAACAGCACCATATATTGGACTCTGGTTTAGAGTATATGCAGCCTCCCGGAGAACCATTCCTCAACCTTACAGAGTGTTGTTACTTATCTGGTGACAAAATTCTGTCTTTAGAAGGTCATTCCACTATTCTATCAGGCCAGCTGTTTCAGAATGATGGGGAACATAGTAAGACCAGTGAATTCCATCAATATAGGCCTATTGCCATACTTCATTTTCTGTGAAGTGAATCCCTTGATCCAAGGCAATGCTGTGTGAATACCCTGACGATGGATAAGACATTCTCTGAGTCCACAAATGGTAGTTTTGGCAGAGGCATTGCATACAGGAAAAGCAAATCCATATCTTCAGTAAGTGTCTACCCCAGTAAGAACAAAATGTTACCCTTTCCATGATGGAAGCAGTGCAATGTAATCAACCTGCTACCAGGTTGCTAGATGATCACCTCGAGGAATGGTGCCACATCAGGGACTCAGTTTAGGTCTCTGCTGCTGGCAGATTGGGCACTTATCACTGGCTGTGGCCAAATTGGCCTTGCTGAGTGGAAGTTCATGTTGCTGAGCCCACGTATAACCTCCATCCCTGCCACCATGGCCACTTTGTTCATGAGCCCATTGAGAAATGACAGGAGTGGCTGGGAAAGAGGATGATTGGTTTCCACAGAATGCATCATCCTATCCTCTTGATTGCTGTAATCTTCCTCTGCTGAGGTCACCCTTTGGTGATCATTCGCGTGAGACACAAACATTTTCACTTCTTTGGCCCATTCAAAGAGATTTATCCAAATATACCTTCCGTATACCTCCTTGTCATGAATTTCCTAATCATGTTTCTTCCAAGTCACTGACCATCCAGCCAAACCATTCATCATAGCCAACGAATCAGTATATAATCACACATTCTGCAATTCCTCCTTCTAAGCAAAGTGAACAATGAAGTGCACTGCTCAAAATTCTACTCATTGGGAGGATTTTCCTTTACAACTGTCGCTCAGGGAGGTCCCAGAAAGAGGCTGCTGAGTTGACATTGCCCACTTTCAAGTGGTGTCTGCATATTGTGCAGAACCATCTGTGAACCAGGCATGAGTTTTCTCTTCCTCAGTAAACTGAGCATAAGGAATTCCCCATGAAGCCACAGGAGCAAAATGGGAGAAGGCAGGTAACGTGACAGGAGTGGAGACCATGAGAATTTGGGCCACTTCCTCATGCAACTTACTTATGCCTTCAGGTCCTACTCGAGCCCAGTCTCATGTGTACCACTTCCATTTAATGATGGAGCGCTACTGTGCATGTCCCACTTTATGACTGTGTGACAGACAACACCCAGTTCATGATGGGCAGCTCAGGCCACATGTTGACCTGGTGGCCCATGGTTAAGTGTTCAGTCTCTGCTAAGGCCCAGTAACAAGGAAAGATCTGTTCTCAAAAGGAGAGTAGTTATCTTCAGAGGATTGCAGGGTCTGCTCTGTGTTTCATTAATAGGGGCCTGCCAAAGACACCAAATAGCATCTCTATCTGTCACCGACATTTCAAGCACCATTACATGAGCTGGATCATAGGACCCAAGTGGCAGAGCAAGCTTGCATGGCAACCTGAACCTGTTGGAGTGCCTTTTCTTGGTCTGGGCCCCACTCAAAACTAGCAGCTTTTCAAGTCACTTGATAAATAGGCCAAAGTAGCAAACCCAAATGAGGAATATGTTGCCTCCAAAATACAAAGAGCCTACGAGGTATTGTGCCTCCTTTTTAATTGTAGTAGGGGACAGACGTAATAACTTATCCTTCACTTTAGAAGGAATACCTCAACATGCACTCATGCTACTGGACCACTAGAAATTTCACTGAGGTGGAAAACACTTGTCTTAGGCTGGGTTCTCTAGAGATGCAAAGCCAGTAAAGGGTATAAATATATATATATATAGAGAGAGAGAGATTTATATCAAGGAAACAGCTCATGTGATTGTAGAGGCTGGAACGCCCTAAGTCCATGGATCAGGACAGAGGCTTCTCTCAATTCACATAGCCCCAGGGGCCGGCAAACCCAAGATTGGAAGGTCGGGGAGTAGGGCTCTTGCTCACAGGCTATGAAGATTGACAAATTCCAAGATTGGCAGGCAAGACTGCAAGTCTACTCTTGATTTACATAGTTGCAGGGGCTGGCGAACCCAAAATTGGCAGGTTGGGAGGCAGGGTTCCTGCTCACAGGCTGTGAAAATTGATGAATCCCAAGATAGGCAGATAAGCTGATAACTCAAATCCCAAGAACTGGAGGTCAGACAAACAGAAGGCAGCTGCAGGATCCAGAGCAAGGAAAATGCCAGAATGTTTGCTTATATTTGAATGTAGGCCACACTCCCAAGGAAACGCCCCTTCAACTGATTGACTACTCACAGCAGATTCCATCATGGGAATGATCATATGTAAACACTGAGAATCATGGCCCGGCCAAGTTGACACACAATCTTAACCATCGCAGTACCTGAAGTTTTGTCAAATTAATTTCTCACTCTCTAGCACACAAATGTTTTACCAGTGAGTCCAGAATCATTGAATTTTTTCCTTACTAGGTCCAGTTAGCATAATATTTTCAAAATAATGGACCAATGTGATGTTTTGTGAAAGGAAAAGGCTATCTAGTTCCTTGTGGACTAAATTATGACATATGGCTGGAAAGTTGATATACCCTGAGGTAGGACATAGAAGGTGTATTGTTGGCCTTGCCAGCCGATGGCAAACTGCTTCTGGTGTTCCTTCAAAACTGGAATCAAGAAATCCAGATCAATAGCTGGATACCAGGTACCAAGAGATATATTAATTTGCTCAAGCTATGAAGCCACATCTGGAACAGCAGCTGCAATTGGAGTCACCAACTGGTTATCCAAAACCAAATCCGTCGCCATCTAAACAATTCCAACTCATAGTGACCCTATAGGACTGGGTAGAAATATCTGATAGGGCTACCAAAGAGTGGCTGGTAGATTCAAACTGCTGACTTTTTGGTTAGCAGCCTAGCTCTTAACCACTGCACCAACAGTGCTCCACCACCTGGTTAAGTTTAAGATAATTCATTGTCATTCTCCAAGATCCACCTGCTTTATGCACAGACCAAATAGGTGAGTTGAATGGGGATGTGGTGGGAATCACCACCCCTGCATCCTTCAAGTCCCTGATGGTGGTAGTAATCTCTGAAATCCCTCCAGGAATGTGGTACTGCTTTTGGTTTAATCTTTTCCACTTGGCTTTTCCTACCATAATAGCCTTTACTCTATTTGTCAGGGATCAAATATGGGGGTTCTGCCAGTTGTTGAGCATATCTATTTCAATTACGCATTCTGGAACTGGGGAAGTTACTACAGGACAGTTTTAGGGACCCACTGGACCCACTGTGAGACAAACCTGAGCTAGAACATGACTTCCATATGTCCCCCTCTGACTGGTGGGCCACAGTGACATTTTGAGTCTCCTGTGTCAGCTCAGAGCCAGCATCCTGTAATTCCTGAAAAATCTGATTGTTTCATTTTCCCCAATGAACAGTCATTTTTGTAAAAGGCCATAGATCCCTTTGGGGAAGGTTGGGAGAAAGACTAACAGTATATATTTTTGGCAGTATAGTGGAGTCCTTCCTCAAGAACACCCAACCTCCCCTTCATTCAAGGGTTTGTGAGTCTGTAAACTCACTCAAGCCTGAAAATTGACTGACTGTTTGTTCTGGCAATTTGAGTTAGACTGTCATTTACTTGACCTAGAATTCTTCTGCTTGTACAGATCAAGTAAATATTTAGTAGATTTTGTATCTATTTCACTCCCAGGGACACCATGACTAATTAGTCAACTCCATAAGTCCATACGTCTCAGACTGTTCTCATTAGTGCTTTGGCTTATCTGTACATTACTATAACCACACTTTCCTTGTCTTGGTCGATTGAGTACCGCCACTTGGCTTCTAGCACCATGGGGTTCAATCAGTCCCACTGTAGTTAGATGTCTTAATTCAGTTAGGACAGTTCTCACTGTCAAATCTGACTTACATAAAATAGCAATCACAGCAGTCTTCAAGGATGCTGAGGATCCCTTTACAAATTTGTTCCCTACCACTGTGGCAAAAGCTGTATCCGCTAGGCACTCCATGTGTTGGTCTGTGTGGTTTAACCTGATAAATCCACTCTAACATGCCAATTTCCCTAAGCCTTTGGATGCCTTCTTCTACAGTATACCAAGGCAGGTCTGATACTTCAACTTGATTCACTGTAGGCCACTGCATAATCCATGCTTCAGTGAACCAATAAAATAAACTATTGGATCCTTTCCTAACCTCTCAAGCTGAAACACTGAATGACGAATCTGTGCTTAGTGGGCCCATATCAATAAACTCAGACCGAACCAACTTCATGTTCTTTGCACCATTATCCCACATCCTGAATAGCCATTCCCACACTTATTCCCCAGGTTTCTGTTTGTACCTATTAAAAAAGTCAAGCAGTTCTTTTGGAGTGTAGCATACCTCTTCCTGGGTCAAACTTTGTACTTTACCTTTCGGGGCTTGCTGGGACATAAGGCTTGCTGGGACATAAGTCTAGTTATAGGTCTAGAAGCAAAATGGGTGGTGAGAGTGGGTCCTGTGAACGTTCAGCAACGTCTTGTAAAGCACATACTCAGGCAATGCCCCAGGCAATGCCCCAGGTGCCGCCACAGGCAATACCTCAGACAAAGACTCTTTAAGCATAGCTGGGTTAATCTCATCAGATGAAGGTGGAAGTGTTAATGGTTTTACTGGGGATGGTGGCTTAGCTGACAAAGATGGAGTGATCTCTTCAGATGAGGTAAGAGGGCTGATTGTTTTGGCAGGAATGATTAAATGGAATTTAGGGGCTCAGTGTCCCCAGCTTCCTGATTATCTGCCCATATGTCCCCACTCCAAGTTTCAGGATCCCATTTCTTCCCAATCAGTGCCCTTACTTTAAATTCAAACACTATTTGAGGTTGAGAATTCAATTAAAACTGTAATTCAGCCATTCTTACGATAAGACTCTGGGCTTGGTTTTCGGCAATATCAGCTCTGTTACTACAAGAAATAAGGCTTTCTTTCAGGGCAAAAGTGGCAAATTTGAGGTCTTCGTTGTGGTGCTCGAGGTGTAACTCTCAAAACCTTCAGCTCATCTCTTTCTTTCACCACTTTGTCTAGCGAAAGGAGGACCAACCAACCAGCTTCACTACACTTCCCATTTTAACAAAACTGTAGAAAAGTATCAAACATGTTAGCACCCAGAGCCTTGCTTCTCACCAATACTTGATGTATTGGTGGTGATATTTTGCATATTAATATTGCTAGCTCATACCATGAATTAGCAGCACCCTCTTTACTACTAAAGGCAGAGTCATCAGTGCCCTTAAGACTAGGCAGATTCAGGAACCAATTTACAGAACTCACCGTTATGATTTTGTTTCTCTAGAACCACTCTCTGTATCAAATGTCTTAGGCTGTGTTCTCTAGAGAAGCAAAACCAATGAAGTGTGTGTGTGTATATATATATGTATATACGTATAGACAGAGAGAGATTTATCTCAAGGAAATGGCTCATGTGGTTATGGGGGCTGGCAAGTCCCAAGTCTGTGAGTCAGGCATCAGACTGGAGGTTTCTCCTCACTCACGGAGCTGCAGAGGCTGACAAACCCAAAATTGACAGGTCAAACAGCAGGCTAGTGTCTCATGCACTGTAGTGGCTGATAAATCCAAGTTTGGCAAATAAGACAGCAGGCTGCTGCCCCCAGGCTGTGGAGGTTGATGAATCCCAAGATTGGCATGCAGTACAGCAGGCCGCTGGCTCAAGTCCCGAGAACTGGAGGTCAGATGATGAAGAGGAGGATGTGGGATCCAGAGCAATCAAGTGTGCTTTGCCATAACATCCACATATATATTGGATGTAGGCCACATCCCCGAGGAAACTCTCCTTAAAACTGATTGGTCAATCACAACAGATCACATCATGGAGGATGACTACATCATTACATAACTGCCAAATTACATTATTACATAACTGCCAAACTACATCATTACATAACATCAAACTGCTGAGAATTATGACTCAGCCAAATTGACACACAACCTTACCCATCACAGTGGGCAAAGAACTTGAATAGACATTTCTCTAAAGAAGATCTATAAATAGACATTAAGCACCTGGAAAGATGCTCAACATCATTAGTCATTAGGGAAATGCTAATCAAAATCAAAATGAGATACCACTTCACACCCACTAAAACAAAACAAAACAACAACAAAAAATCAAACCTATTGCAGTAAAGTCCGTTCCAACCAATGGTGACCCCATGTATGTGAGAGGAGAACTGTGGCTTCATAGAGTTTTCAATGGCTGATTTTTCAGAAGTAGATAACCAGGCCTTCCTCCAAGGCACATCCGGGTAAATTTGAACTTCCAATCTTTTGGTTAGCGGTTTAGCACATTAGCTATTTCAACCATTTAGGGACTCTGACTAGAATAGCTAAAATAAAAAAGACAGACAATAACAGGCACCACCAAGGATGTGGAAAATTCAAACCCGAATCTATTAGTGGGCATAAAAATTGATGCAGCTAATTTGGAATAGAGTTTGCTGTGAAAAGCCATGAAAAAAAAAAGGGCACCACTTTCCTCATGCTTTCTGAACAAGTGCAATTTGCACTGGGCCCTGTAAATAATGTAACCGGCCCTAAACACAGTTCCTGAAATGTGTAGTAGCATTTGATAATTTCTAGCTTTTATAAATATATATTAATAGCAGATAAATAAGAGCTTAAGGAAACGTTACTAAAAACAATAATGGCCATTTTTATTTAATACAAACTATAATTTTTTTTTATAATTTGTTTAAAGATATAGTAATTCCTATAATAAAGGTATATATGATATTTATGGAAACAGAAACATATGCATATAGAAAATGATTTATATGGAACATACAGAAAGGCAGTTGTATAAGGTTGGTTGTATTGTGCACAATAATTTTTCTCTATTTAAAAACAGTATGTTATACAAAGAAAACTACAGTACACTTCTGCAAGAAACCAAAACAGACTTACATAAGTGGAAGAACATACCTTGCTCATGGATAGGAAGACTTAACATCATAAAAATGTCTATTCTACCAAAAGCGATCTATACATTTAATGCAATTTTGATCCAAATCCCAACGACATTCTTTAATGAGATGGAGAAACAAATCACCAATTTCATATGGAAGGGAAAGAGGCCCAGGATAAATAAGGCATTACTGAAAAAGAAGAACAAAGTAGGAGGCCTTACTTTACCTGATTTTAGAACCTATTATACCATCACAGTAGTCGAAACAGCCTGGTACTGGTACAACAACAGATACATGGACCAATGGAACAGAATTGAGAATCCAGACATAAATCCATCCACATATGAGCAGCTGATATTTGACAAAGGCCACAAAACAGTTAAATGGGGAAAAGACAGTCTTTTTAACAAATGGTGCTGGCATAACTGGATATCCACCTGCAAAAAAATGAAACAAGACCTATACCTCACTCCATGCACAAAAACTAATTCAAAATGGATCCAAGACCTAAATATAAAATCTAAAACAATAAAGATCATGGAAGAAAAAACAGGGACAACGTTAGGAGCCCTAATACACAGCATAAACAGTATAGAAAACATTATAAAGAACGGAGAAACTAGATAACTGGGAGCTCCTGAAAATCGAACACTTATGCTCATCTAAAGACTTCACCAAAAGAGTAAAAAGACTACCTACAGACTGGGAAAAAGTTTTTAGCTACGACATTTCTGATCAGTGCCTGATCTCTAAAATCTACATAATACTGCAAAAACTCAACTGCAAAAAGACAAATAACCCAATTAAAAAATGGGCAAAAGATATGAATAGACACTTTACTAAAGAAGGCATTCACATAGCTAACAGATATATGAGGAAATGTTCACGATCATTAGCCATTAGAGGAAAGCAGATCAAAACTACAATGAGAGTTCATCTCACTCCAACAAGGCTGGCATTAATCCAAAAAACACAGGCCGTGGAGAGATTGGAACACTTATACACTGCTGGTGGGAATGTCAAATGGTACAACCACTTTGGAAATTGATCTGGCGCTTCCTTAAAAAGTTAGAAACAGAACTACTATAGGATCCAGCAATCCTACTCCTTGGAATATATCCTAGAGAAATAAGAGCCTTTACACGAACAGATATATGCACACCCATGTTTATTGCAGCACTGTTTACAATAGCAAAAAGATGGAAGCAACCAAGGTGCCCATCAATGGATGAATGGATAAATAAATTATGGTATATTCACACAATGGAATACTATGCATCAATAAAGAACAGTGAGGAATCTGTGAAACATTTCATAACATGGAGGAATATGGAAGGCATTATGCTGAGTGAAATTAGTTGCAAAAGGACAAATATTGTAGAAGACTACTATTATAAGAACTTGAGAAAGAGTTTAAACTGAGAAGAAAACATTCTTTTGTGGTTACGAGAGGGGGGAGGGAGGGAGGGTGGGAGAGCGGTATTCACTAATTAGATAGTAGATAAGAACTACTTTAGTTGAAGGGAAAGACAGCACACAGTACGGGGGAGGTCAGCACAATTGGACTAAACCAAAAGCAAAGAAGTTTCCTGAATAAACTGAATGCTTCAAAGGCCAGCATAGCAGGGGCAAGGGTCTGGGGACCATGGTTTCAGGGGACATCTAAGTCAATTGGCATAATAAAATCTATTAACAAAACATTCTGCATCCCACTTTGAAGAGTGGCATCTGAGGTCTTAAATGCTAGCAAGCAGCCATCTAAGATGCATCAAATGGTCTCAACCCACCTGGATCAAAGGAGAATGAAGAACACCAAGGACACAAGGTGATTACGAGCCCAAGAGACAGATAGGGCCACATGAACCAGAGACTACATCATCCTGAGACCAGAAGAACTAGATGGTGCCCAGCTACAACCGATGACTGCCCTGACAGGGAACACAACAGAGAACCCCTGAGGGAGCAGGAGAGCAGTGGGATGCAGACCCCAAATTCTCATAAGACCAGACTTAATGGTCTGACTGAGACTGGAAGGACCCTGGTGGTCATGGCCACCAGACCTTCTGTTGGCCCAGCACAGGAACCATTCCCAAAGCCATTGATTGGACTGATCATTGGGTTGGAGAGGGATGCTGGTGAGGAGTGAGCTTCTTGGATCAGGTGGACACTTGAGACTATGGTGGCATCTCCTGCCTGGAGGGGAGATGAGAGGGTGGAGGTGGTTAGAAGCTGGCGAAAAGGACACGAAAAGAGAGTGGAGGGAGAGAGCAGACTGTCTCATTAAAAAAAAAAAAAAAAAATTTTTTTTTTTTTTTTAGGAGGAGAGTATTTGGGAGTGTGTAGCAAGGTGTATATGGGTTTTTGTGTGAGAGACTGATTTGATTTGTAAACTTTCACTTAAAGCACGATAAAAATTATTTTAAAAAACAGTATGTAATATTTCTGTTTTGATGAGAATAAAATTTTCATTTCTTTGTATAAGGGTACTTAAGAAAACAATGAACCAAACACAATAGTTTTATGTGTAACTTCACCTAGAGGCAAAGGGCTGACTTAGATGAGCTACTTTCAGAGGCCTTTTTTGGCACTAAAATTAGTGTGAGAAGTCTCTCTGTACAAAATGTGAATGTATATAATTAAAATCAGGAAAGCTTATTTAAAATATTGATGTTTTGTTCACCAAATATTTTTGCATTAATTTTCTTTTGTTAAATATTGCATTAAAATATTATTTATTACCATTTCTGAGCTTTTTGGAACTCCCTTAAATTTTGTACCTCAGATGAGTGCATCACTCACCTCACCCTACTCCTGGCAATAATATTAAGAAATAATGATAAAAAGAAATCAAAACAAATTAGTGCCTTATGATTGTTTCGGCTCATTATGAACCACACATCTTTTTTTGTTTGTTTTCTTTAACAACAATTTAATAGAGATTAATATTTTTAAGAGTTCTTATGTTTCTCAACATGAAGAGGTCTAGAAATAAAGAAGCAAGGCCTGTTCACTTTTAGAAAGGTTATAAGATGTGACAAAATGAGAAACCTAAACTGTACTCCCAAAACTGTCTCTTGAAAATGGGAAATTGAAATCTATGATTTTATCCCATATTCCAGGTAGCCTGAGACAAAAATAGAATAGAATCAAAGGTGGAATGACACTGATAGCATAATATTGTGCATTCATAATTCACTTATTTTAAACATAAAATGCGTTTTTTATGCATTTATTTTCCAAAGTCAAACTGGAAAAGAAGTGCTCTTTGCAACATCTCCCAGACTTTCTGCCAGAGCTCAAGCTGTGTAAAGGATATAAAAGTACTACAGCTTGTGGCCTTTCACTGCCACATGTCATTCACAGAAAGGAGCTATGTCAGGAAATTGGGGACCATAACTGCACTTCTCAAAGAAAACCAGGGGGAATCCAGAGCCTTTATGTGCTTGCTGGATTAAAGGAGGTTTTGCATCTTTTTAAACACAATGGAAAGAGCCTGGGCTTTGAAGTCAGACACAGGTTCTAATTGCCACTCAAAGACTTGTTACAAATTAAATGAGGTAATGCAAATACATTTCTTAGCACAGTACCTGACACATAGTACATATATGCAGATATATAGGCTGACATGTCTTAGTTTCCTAGTGCTGCTGTAACAAAAAACAAAACACCACCACAAGTGGGTGGCTTTAAAGAACAAAAACTTATTTTCTCATAGTTCTGGAGGGTAGAAGTCTGAATTCAGGATGTCAGCTCTAGGGGAAGGTCCTTCTTTGTCTCTTTCAGCTTCTAGTAGCTTCTGGCAATCCTTGGTGATCCTGGGCTTGTAGGTCCTGGACTCATAGACGCATCTGCCTCCATGATCCCATGGTGTCTTCCCACTGTACGTTTGTGCCTTTGTGTCTGTATTCCCCTTTATAAGACACCACTCAGAAGGGATTAGGTTTAGGACCCCACTCGGGTACGGTCTCATTAACATAACAAAAACCGTATTTCCAAACACCATCGTATTCACAGGTACAGGTGTTAGGATTTCAGCATATATATTTTGGGGCACATAATTCAAGCCATAACAATAAATAAATCTTACTTACACTTAACATTGTACATATTCTTCTGCTTCCAGTATAAATTCACCAAAGAGCTCCTTTCAGAAGTTTACTGTTTATTTGGATCTGGTTACAGCATCAAATAAAATAATTAACTCAGCAATAACACCTTAGGTGCCAAAGTGTGCTCTATTGTCCATATTAAAAATATTCCATATTCTGCTCTATTAAAATTTAGAAATTACACATGTAGGAACTTTATTTTAAAGAAATTGCTGGTTTTGTAAACCTGTTAATGCCAATGGGTTCTTTAACAAATTACATTTAAACTTCCTTTAAGTAATATACCATTTTTTAAATAGAATATTCATACATTTGCATGCCTGTATATTAGGAGCCTAGCAGGAGAGCAAATTATGTCTCTACACATTAGAAATGGATGTTGTATTTTTTTCTCCCAAATACTAAATTAGTGAAATAGCCTGAGCTTACAGTAGGATGCTATACCCATAGGAACTATTGTATTATCACTCTAGTCTCAATTTCTTAGAATTCTCCCCTTTAATGATTCCATTCCTGTTAGATTTTCCTCTTTTTGACTACTATGGTAAGATAACTATGACCCATTTATATATAAACTAGATTCAAAGTTGTAGGCTGTTGTTAACCCAAAGCAAGGCCCTAACCATGGTAGATGCACTAGCACTATATACAAATAGGTGTTGTCAAGTGTCCAAATATAGCGTTCCCACCAGCCATTATTTCCTCCCAGGAACTTAAAATTCTAACCATTAAAATAACTTCTGGGTGCCAGGTAGCAAAAGTGAAGAGTGGAAGGAGTTGCCTTGAAAAGATTCATGTTGAAAACCTATTCATAGATAAGAGGAGAGGAAAAGTTATAAAAATTCCTCACATAAGCATGGTTTATTTAACAGGGTCAACATATTTTCCCATAGGTAAACCCAGAGAGAAGCAGGTTGGATGCAGAATCACAGGATAGTTCCTTTCCAATGCTGGATTATATCTTTGTAAATGTGCTTGGAAAAAATTATCTTTCTGATCAATTTTTTTTTTAATTTTTATTGTGCTTTAAGTGAAAGTTTACAAATCAAGTCAGTCTCTCACACAAAAACTTACATACACCTTGCTACATACTCCCAATTACTCTCCCCCTAATGAGACAGCCCACTCCCTCCCTCCACTCTCTCTTTTTGTGTCCATTTTGCCAGATTCTAACCCCCCTCTGCCCTCTCATCTCCCCTCCAGGCAGGAGATGCCAACATAGTCTCAAGTGTCCACCAGATCCAAGAAACTCACTCCTCACCAGCATCCCTCTCCAACACATTGTCCAGTCCAATCCATGTCTGAAGAGTTGGCTTTGGGAATGGTTCCTGTCCTGGGCCAACAGAAGGTCTGGGGGCCATGACCACTGGGGCCCTTCTAGACTCGGTCAGGCCATTAAGTCTGGTCTTTTTATGAGAATTTGGGGTCTGCATCCCACTGCTCTCCTGCTCCCTCAGGGGTTCTCTGTTGTGTTCCCTGTCAGGGCAGTCATAGGTTGTGTCTAGTTCTTCTGGTCTCAGGCTGATGTAGTCTCTTGTTTATGTGTCCCTTTCTGTCTCTTGAGCTCATAATTACCTTGTGTCTTTGGTGTTCTTCTTTCTCCTTTGATCCAGGTGGGTTGAGACCAATTGATGCATCTTAGATGGCCGCTTGCTAGCATTTAAGACCCTAGACGCCACTCTCCGAAGTGGGATGCAGAATGTTTTCTTAATACATTATGCCAATTGACTTAGATGTCCCCTGAAACCATTGTCCCCAAACCCCCACCCCTGCTACGCTGGCCTTTGAAGCATTCAGTTTATTCAGACTTCTTTGCTTTTGGTTTAGTCCAGTTGTGCTGACCTTGCCTGTGTTGTGTGTTGTCTTTTTTTTAAAAAAAAAGTAGTTCTTATCTACTATCTAATTAGTGAGTATCCCTCTCCCACCCTCCCTCCCTCCCCCTCTCGTAACCATCAAAGAATATTTTCTTCTCTGTTTAAACTATTTCTCCTTTTGCAACTGACTAATTTCACTCAGCATAATGCCTTCCATATTCCTCCATGTTATGAAATGTTTCACAGATTCCTCACTGTTCTTTACTGATGCGTAGTATTCCATTGTGTGAATATACCACAATTTATTTATCCATTCATCCATCGACGGGCACTTTGGTTGCTTCCATCTTTTTGCTATCGTAAACAGTGCTTCAATGAACATGGGGGTGCATACATCTGTTTGTGTAAAGGCTCTTATTTCTCTAGGGTATATTCCAAGGAGTGGGATTGCTGGATTGTTTGGTAGTTCTATTTCTAGCTTTTTAAGGAAGTGCCGAATTGATTTCCAAAGTGGTTGTACCATTTTACATTCCCACTAAATTTTTTTTTTGTAACTGCTTTAATAGTTATCATTTTGATAAAAGAAGTTGTAAAATGTGCAAGTATCTAGTCTTAAACATACTTGTGACTTAAAGTCTTACTGCTGGAATCATGCAATCATGGTAGTCAATTACTCTCTGGTAGCAGTAAAGCTAAATTTTCAGCCTCAGATTTTTTGTTTTGTTTTAAGAGGTGAATGTTGACTCTGTGAAACGAAAGACATGAAGTAACACAAAATGGCATTTGAAGTAAATGAATAAAGCATAAACCCATGGTAAAACATGCCTTTTCTTCGAAGGAAAAAGAAAAAAAAAAGAAGCTAAGACATAATTACCCTAGAGAGATTTCTCAGCTTTCACACATTCTCTCGTAGTTTGGGACGCAGTCTGATGACAAAATGAGAAAACTCACTAACTCCCAGAGAATTTTAGCTTAAAAAGAAATAGCTATTTGAAATATCTTTATATAGAAAAGATATTAACTCTTTGTCTGGCCTATGTGTTGAAACATATAGTTCCTAAGTTGTCTTTTAACTCTGCTCATAGTATATTTTGGAGCCCTGGTGGCACAGTGGTTAACTGTTCAGCTGTTAACCATAAGGTCAGCAGTTCGAATTCATCAGGCGCTCCTTGGAAACACTATGGGGGCAGTTCTACTTTGTCCGATAGGGTCACTATGAGTCAGAATTGACTGGATGGCAAAGGGTTATAGTATACTTTACTTGCCATAGAAAAATAATTTTATGTCCTCAAATATTTGATATTTTCTTTTAAAGCTTCTGAGTTCCATATTAGGCTCAGAAATATCTTCTTGAGTCCAATATTAAAACATTTCCCTATATTTTTCATTTATATTTTTAAATGAAAAATACATGTTAAAAGACTAAGTCTTCTGAAATATATTCATATGTTAGAGTAAAGTGGGGTTCTAACTAATTTATTTACAAATAGCCAATTGTCCTAACAACAGATATTGAACAATCCATCCTTTCCTTGCCAATTTGACATGTCACTTTTATCATACATCTGCTATCAGAATTTGTGTTGTTTCTGGTCTTTCTCTTCTATTTCATTCATTTTTCTATTTATTACTCCTCCAACATTATGTTTAGATAACTTTACATTGTGTAACTTTACGTTATGTTTAAATAACTGCTAGGACAAGCTTCATGTTCCCATTACTATAATTATTTTTTTTAATGGCTAATCTCACACATATTTTTTTCCTTTGAGGTAAAATTTAGAATTAATTTATCAATTTCTGAAAAAAAAATGCCATCAGGAGTCTGATTCGTATGGCATTTAAATTTATTAATTAAATTGTGGGAAACTGACATTTTTGCAGCTTTAAGTTCTACCATTCAAAGAGCAGTTTTGTTATCTATATTAACTAGTTTGAGGGACCTTAAGTTTGTTTTTGGAAACACTGGTGGCGTAGTGGTCAAGTGTTACGGCTGCTAACCAAAGGGTCGGCAGTTTGAATCCGCAAGGCACTCCTTGGAAACACTATGGGGCAGTTCTACTCTGTCCTATAGGGTCACTATGAGTCGGAATCAACTCGACAGCACTGGGTTTTGTTTTTTGGTTTGGTTAAGTCTGGTTTTGGTCTGTTGCCTCTGGAAGGATCTAGTATTATACTTTACTAGCCTGGTGATATGAATTTGGAGTTTCTATATCTTTTTCTGTGCTCTTGAACACCTTAAATAACATGCTAATTTTTCTGTTCCTGGAAGGTGTGATAGAAGTTGATTGCAAAAATCGTTGGTTCTATTGTCTTTTGGGTGGTTTAATTTTTATACTTTATTTGTTACACATTTTTGCTCTATTCAGGGTTTTTTTTTTAACCCCTTATTGAGTGGGCTTTTGTAATATATACATTTTTTAAAATAGTTTCATTTAGATTTTCAAATTTCTTGACAGAATTTTACATAAAGTCTCTCAATCTTAAAATTCTTTTCTATCTCATTTCTAATGTTGCTCAAGCATGTGTATTTTTCTTGATTAGTCCTGCCATGACTTTATTTTCACAGAAAAAACTATTGGTTTTGGTTTTATTTAGCAATTCTATATAATTTTTTTTTATGGGAGTGCTTCTAATTCTTTTTAAATCTTAAATAATTCCTTCTTTTTTTAATTTTGTTGTTCTTTTTCTAGTTTCTTGGATGAAATATTTGGTTCATTAATGTTTAAAATGTATTTTGTATTAATACTAATGATTACGATTATGGATTTTATTCTATACTTATCTTTAAACACTTTTTCAAGTAAAAATACAACTTTTCACGTTGAACTAGTAAAGAGAGATAATATGCAGTCTCATTTTAGTGAGGTGAATTTTCTTGAAGTACCCTGATTATTAATAATAATAAAAACAATAATAAAAAAGCATTTGAGTGCTAATTATGTGCCAGGTACGTTATTAAGTGCTTTGCATAAATTATTTTACTTAATCTCAACAACTGATGAGGAAAATTAAAACATAATTCCTAATTTACATAAGAAGAATCTAATAATTAGAGAAGTAAAGAAATTTGCTCAAGGTTACACAGCTAGTGAGCAGCAGAGCTAAGAACTCAAGACGGCCTGCTAAGAACTCAAGACGGCCTGCTAAGAACTCCGGACGGTCTGACTCCAGACCTTATAATTTCAACTAGTACTCTCTGGTGTCAAACCTATCCCACGGAAATAACGATAACAGGATGGGACAAATAAAGAGAGAGGCAAATACGTACTGGAAAGTTATTATGTAATAGAATGCTCTATATGATTTTTATCTGTTATTTTCTAAATACAATCTTATGACATGTGTTTCATTAACCTTACTTTAATATTGATTAAGTTTTCAGTCCATTGATGTTAATCATAAACTAATTTTATCCAAATAAATAAACTTTTGGAAATATTTTCACCTTGTAAGAAGATGATGCTATACCTGTTACTTTGTCCCAGTTTGCTGTTACCACACTATTGATGCACAAAACTGCTTCTTAGAACAATCAGAATAAAGTTCATATGAATGAAGCCAGGGCTGTGAGACTTATAAAGTATCATTTGATTTTAAGTGCTTATTAAGTCAATGTGTATGCACCAAGGGAGACAAAAATCATAAATATCTTAGGAAAACTGATTTTGAGCTAATACAAAAGGATTAAAGAATCCAGATGAAAATGACATGGAAAAAAATTGGTGTAGAAAGGGAAAGAATATTTAAGAAAGTGGAATTAAGGCAGCCATTGATATTCATCCCAGTAATTCTAACTAAATAAAAGGGTGTCAAGGATGATGGATGATGTCCTTGATGTCATTCCACAACTTGTCTCATCTTTGGTTATTAATGTTCAACACGTCAAATCTATTCTTAAGATAGTCTCTAAACTCAGGTGGGATATATTCAAGGTCATACTTTGGTTCTCGTCAACTTGTTCTAATTTTCATCAGTTTCAACTTAAACTTGCATACGAGCAGCTGGTCTGTTCCATAGTTGGTTCCTGGCCTTGTTCTGACTGGTGATATTGAGCTTTTCCATTATCTCTTTCCACAGATGTAGTCGGTTTGATCCCTGTGCATTGTCATAGCATGTTCTATCAATTTCAGACTATAGCAGCTGATAAAAATCTTCTATTTCTTCATCTTTGGCCTTAGTGGTTGGTGAGTGAATTTGAATAATAGTCATATTCACTGGTCTTCCTTGTAATTGTATGGATATTATCCTATCACTGACAGCGTTGTACTTCAGGATAGATCTTGAAACGTTCTTTTTGACGATGAATGCAACACCATTCCTCTTCG
The DNA here is from genome assembly GCF_030014295.1 of Loxodonta africana. Classification (NCBI taxonomy): domain Eukaryota; kingdom Metazoa; phylum Chordata; class Mammalia; order Proboscidea; family Elephantidae; genus Loxodonta; species Loxodonta africana. The sequence goes on from NC_087369.1 coordinate 111,549,875, forward strand.
AGTTGTCATTCCCAGGATAGTAGACTACAAAACTCTCCAATTCAAAATGACCAATACCAGTCCATTTCAGCTCACTAATGCCTAGGATATTGATGCTTATGTGTTCCATTTCATTTCTGATGATTTCCAATTTTCCTAGATTCATACTCTGTACATTCCAGGTTCCGATTATTAATGGATGTTTGCAGCTCTTTGTTCTCATTTTGAGTTGTGCCACATCAGCAAATGAAGGTCCCAAAAGCTTGACTCCATTCACTTCATTAAGTTTGACTCTATTTTGAGGAGGCAGCTCTTCCCCAGTCATCTTTTGAGTGCCTTCCAACCTGGGGGCCTCATCTTTTAGCACTATACCACACAATGTTCGGCTGCTATTCATAAGGTTTTCGATGGTTAATTCTTTCCAGAAGTAGACTGCTGGGTCCTTCTCCCTAGTCCATCTTAGTCTGAAAGCTCAGCTGAAACCTGTCCTCCATGGGTGACCCTACTGGTATCTGAATACTGGTGCATACCTTCCAGCATCACAGAAACACGCAAGCCCCCACAGCACGACGAATAGACAGACACGTGAAATTTGCTCTTGAATGTTCAGCAACTAAAGCAAAAGGAAGCAATGATGAAGTAAAGAAGTGAACTGAATATTGCAAAGGGCGGCTCAAGAAAACAAAGTATTATAATGACATGTGCAAAGAGCTGGAGATAGAAAACCAAAAGGGAAGAACACACTCTGCATTTTTCAGGCTGAAAGAACTGAAGAAAAAAAATTCAAGCCTTGAGTTGCAATACTGAAGGATTCTATGGGGAAAATATTAAATGATGCAGGAAGCATCAAAAGAAGATGGAAGGAGTACACAGAGTCATTATACCAAAAAGAATTAGTCGACGTTCAACCATTTCAAGAGGTAGCTTATGATCAGGATTGATGGTACTGAAGGAAGAAGTCCAAGCTCCACTGAAGGCGTTGGTGAAAAACAAGGCTCCCGGAATTGACAGAATATCAATTGAGATCGTTTAACAAATGCATGCAGTGCTAGAAGTGCTCACTCATCTATGCCAAGAAATTTGGAAGACAGCTACCTGGCCAACTGACTGGAAGAGAACCATATTTATGCCTATTCCCAAGAAACGTGACCCTACTGAATGCAGAAATTATCAAACAATATCAATATCACAGGCAAGAAAATTTTGCTGAAGATCAATCAAAAGCAGCTGCAGCAGTGTATTGACAGGTAACTGCCAGAAATTCAGGCCTGATTCAGAAGAGGATGTGGAAACAGGGATACCATTGCTGATGTCTGATGGATCCTGGTTGAAAGCAGAGAACACCAGAAGGATGTTTATCTATGCTTTATTGATTATGCAAAGGCATTTTACTGTGTGGATCATAACAAATTATACATAACATTGCAAAGAACGTGAGTCCAGAACACTTAACTGCGCTCATGAAGAACCTGTACATAGATCAAGAGGCAGTTGTTCGGACAGAACAAGGGGAAACTGAGTGGTTTAAAGTCAGGAAAGATGTGTGTCAGGGTTGTATCCTTTCACCATACCTATTCAATCTGTATGATAAGCAAATAATCCGAGAAGCTGGACTATATGAAGAAGAACAAGGCATCAGGATTAGAGAAAGACTCATTAACAAGCCTTTGTTATGCAGATGACAGAACCTTGTTGGTGAAAGTGAACAGGACTTGAAGCACTTACTGATGAAGATCAAAGACCACAGACTTCAGTATGGGTTGCACCTCAACATAAAGAAAACAAAAATCCTCACAACTGCACCAATAAGGCACATCATGATAAACGAAGAAAAGGTTGAAGCTGTCAAGGATTTCATTTTACTTGGATCCACAATCAACACCCATGGAGGAAGCAGTAGTCAAGAAATCAAAAGAGGCATTGCATTGGGCAAATCTGCTGCCAAAGACCTCTTTAAAGTGTTGAAAAGCAAAAATGTTACCGTGAAGACTAAGGTGCACCTGACTCAAGCCATGGTATTTTCAATTGCATCATATGCATGTGAAAGCTGAAAAATGAATCAGGAAGACCAAAGAAGAATTGATGCCTTTGAATTGTGGTGTTGGCGAAGAATATTGAATATGCTGTAGACTGCCAAAAGAACGAACAAATCTGTCTTGGAAGAAGTACAACCAGGATGCTTCGTAGAAGCAAGGACAGCAAGACTGCGTCTTACATACTTTGGACATGTTGTCAGGATGGATCAGTCACTGGAGAAGTCCATCATGCTTGGTAAAGTACAGGGTCAGTGGAAAAGAGGAAGACCCTCAATGACATGGATTAGCACAGTGGCTGCAACAATGGGCTCAAGCATAACAATGATTGTAAGGATGGCACAGGACCAGGCGGTGTTTCGTTCTGTGGTACATGGGGTCTCTATGAGTCCGAATCAACTCAATGGCATCTAACAACAACAACAGCTATTCCTAGGAATCAAAGTTTATGCGTTCCATTTCATTTTTGACGATTTCCAATTTTTCTGGATTCATACTTCGCACATTCCACGTTCAGATTATTATGTATGTTTTCAGCTGTTTCTTCTCATTTTGAGTCATGCCGTATCAGCAAATGAAGTTCCGAAAGCTTGACTCTATCCACATCATTAAGTTTGACTCTACTTGGAGGAGATAGCTCCTCCAAGTTGGAAGGTCTTTTGAGTGCCAGGGCTCATCTTCCGGCACTAGACCAATGTTCCACTGCTATTCATAAGTTTTTCACTGGCTAATTCTTTTCAGAAGTAGACTTCCAGGTCCTTCTTTCTAGTCTGTCTTGATCTGGAAGCTCAGCTGACACTTGTTTGCCGGGGGTGATGCTGCTGGTTATCTGAATACCAGTAGCATAGCTTCCAGCATGACAGCAACATGCATGCCCCCACAGTATGACAAACTGACAAATTGCTGACAACAAATTGCTGTAGAAAGGGAGCGAATACTTCAGAAATGGAATTAAGGCAGCCATTGATATTCATCTCAACAAATTCTAAATAAATAAAATGGTGTCAAGGAAAGGGTAGTAAAATCAGGATTAAAAATAAAAGCATCATTCATGACTCAGTGGACAGAATTAATAAAATATATAAAAGTATGTATCAAGGACAAAACTAAGACAAGTATATCTTCAAAATAAGTAAAAGCAAAGCTTAATATTAAAACAAATATTAATATTATTTCTATTGAGTTAAATTCTATACAGTATAAACTACGTTGGATTATTGGCTAATATGCACAGCCATTGGACTGTACAGAGAACAATTGTGGATAATTCTTGACCTGTTCTGTACCTTATGATAGCAACTAGCCACATAGAGCTGTTGAGCACATGAAATGAGGCTGGTTCAAATTGATATGTGCTTAAAGTGTAAATGAGCCCCAGTGGCACAGAGGGTAAGAGCACAGCTGCAAATCAAAAGGTTGGTAGTTCAAATCTACCAGCTGCTCCTTGGAAACCCTATGGGGCAATTCAACTCTGTCCTGTTGGGTTGCTATGAGTCAAAGTCGACTCGAAGGCAACAGATTCGGTTTCGGATTTTTTTTAAGAGTAAAATACATGTCATATTTCAAAAATTTAGTAGGAGAAAAAGAACAAAATATCTCAAAAATTATTCTATTGATTACATCTTGAAATATTATTTTCGATATATTGCGTTAAATAAAATATGTTGTTAAAAATAATCTCATTTCTTTGTTATTTTTTAATGTGGCTAATAAAAATTTACAATTGCATATGCTTGCATTGTATTTCTATTGGCCAGCACTGTCTGAGACCAATGTAAATGCACACAAACACTGAAAAATCAAATAAAGGAAATCCCACAAAAATAATACTTTTATTGACTCTGATCCAGGATTCAGACCTTGGTTTCAATGAAAACCACTAAAAATTAACATTTTAGGACTTAATAAGGATCTTAAATTACACGAATTGTTTTTCTAGATGGTTCAAATTGATAAAATAATCATTAACTCTCCACATCATCATATATGTCTACATAATGGAAAACTATTTGGGAACAAATAAAACCGAGCAGATGTTTTGCATTGGTGTGACTCATAAACAGACAATATTCATTTAGTGAAATGTTTATTAAAATTCTGCTGTAGGTATTGTTGCATTCTGCTTAAAGATATTTTAAAACATAATAATTAAGGATTAAATATTAATTTAATTTGTAATATTTTTCCAAAGTTTGGATAATAATTGTGCCCAAATGTAATCTGGCCTGTTCATTTTCAAAACATATTTCCTAAGTATGTTGGCAAAAGCCAGATTCCCTCTTTAGTTAGATCTGATTATTGTTACCTGAAACTTCTCTGTCTGGATACTGAGACATGTCATTCAGGGATATATCTCTTATGCCCCATTAAAGTGGATATTTGTTTCCACAGCATCCATTCCATCCCTCCTTCATTGTGGGGCAGTCGTAGAATTTGGGTGGCTCCTAGCTCAGGAGCCCTGGTGGCACAGTGGTTAAGAGCTCAGTTGCTAACCAAAAGGTCCACAGTTGGAATCCACCAGCTGCTCCTTGGAAACCCTATGGGGCAGTTCTACTCTGTTTTATAGGGTCACTATGAGTCGGAATCGACTCCACGGCAATGGGTTTGGTTTGGTTTCAGTCTGACCCAAGCTAAAGGGGTGAGCTCTGAGAAGCATAATCTTATCAATACAATCGCATCTCCTCTGCAATAGTAATTAATCTATTGATGGTCAATAGCCCTGAGCTAAAGCAATAAATGTATGGCATTCTCCTTGGTCACCATGACTGGTTCACATTTGGTTCAGAATAAAGCACATGATTTTTGTGTAATGGTTTAGTGTGCAGATGGAATTTCTGTAACTGTTGCAGCCATTTTGCAACATTGAAGAAAAGTGGCTTGAAAGGAATTACAACACATGAAGGAGGGCAGAGTTGAGAAAATTATAAAGAAACTTGGACAGAAACCCCAAGTCTTGCCCCTAGACTCTCCCAGCTGTTTTCCAATACAGTTCCTTCATTGTTTAAGACCATTTGAGTTGATTTTACAGTTATTTGCAATCAAAAATGTCCAAACTTAAATACCTGTAGTTTTTCCTTGATTTATATTTTACTGTAAATGTTTCGCTGACTTTTTGATGCAGTTTCTCTGCCTTCTTTCCCAAACTTGGGGCATTCTGTGCTTTTGTTTTGTTTTTTTCTGTCTTGTCTTCATTTTTATCTGCCTGCCCCTGGTAATTTGGCATGACTATCCTTGGACAAAGCTGTTTGAGTTTCAATCGAGTCAGTCAATTACAATTTGGCATGACTATATTTATAGTTTAGATTCTCAAAGTTTTTGGTCAGTAATGGAGCCCTCGTGGTGCAGTGGTTAAGAGCTCGACTGCTAACCAAAAGGCGGGCAGTTGGAATCCACGAACTACTCCTTGGAAACCCTACAGGGCAGTTCTACTCTGTCCTGTAGGGTCACTATGAGTCAGAATCGACTCAATGGCAACATGTTTTTTTGTTAATGTTGGTCTATTTGTAAATAGACAATATAATGCTTACGTGAATCTTCATAGGAGACTAGCATTGTAATATATTTAATCGACCGTTTAAGATGCCAAAATAAGAGGTTGATTTTTGTCAATTGCTTATTATAATATCAGATTTCTACATAAATTACTAGGTTTGTGATGAAGGTCATTTCTTTTTTAAATAATATTTTGTAGAGTTTTTGGTGAAGGTTTAAACAGCAGTTTAGTTTCCCATTCAACAATTTCTACACAAATTGCTCAGTGACATTGATTACATTCTTCACAATATGTGAACGTTCTCAATTTGTCCATTTTGGTAGTTCTGTTTTCATTAGTCTAGTTTCTCTTCTCTTTACATTTTCAGTTTTGTTTTAAAGTGACTGTTGACCATTTAGTCTTATATAGGTGATTTTTTAAAGGAGCACAGTGCTCACTGGTGATATTTTTTATTACTCTGTCCTGTAGGGTCACTACGAGTAGGATTGACTCGACGGCACTGGGTTTGGTTTTTTTGGTTTTGAGCAAATCTGTTATTTAGCTAAAAGTTGACCTCAGGGGTTAGTTTTGGTTTAAGGTTTAAAAAGTATCTCAGGTCAATAGTCTAGGAGTTCTCCAGTCTCAACTGGTCCAGTAAGCCTTGGTTTTTTCTTTTTTTTTTTTAGGAATTCAAGGTTCTGTTTCACATTTTTCTCCCCTTCTGTCAGGGTCCATCTATTGTGGTCCTGATCAGAACCATAAGTAGTAGTAGCCAGGAACCATCTAATTCTTCTGGTCTCAGGGTAGGTGAGGCCATGGTTCATGTAAACTATCAGCCCTGTAGACTAGTTTTTCTTTTAATCTTTGGTTTCCTTCTTTCTCTTTTGTTTCAGAAAACAAGAGACAAATAATTGTATCTTCAATGGTCACTCAAAAATTTTTAAGACCCCAGACAGTACTCAGCAAATTAGGATATAGAACATGAACTTTATGAACTATATTATCATAATTGACCAAAATGCCTCACGAGACTATGGCCCCAATCCTTCAAACCTAGGAAATCAATTCTGAGAGGTGTTTATTATGTCTAAGAAGTATCCCTAACTGTGCCCCCTATGTGCTTTACCATATATATGAATATATGTGCATACAATTACACACATGCATATACATTGTAATGGATTGAATTGTGTCCCCCCAAAATACGTGTCAACTTGATTAGGCCATGTGTGGTTGTCCTCCATTTTGGGATATTCCTATGTGTTATAAATCATAATCTCTGCCTGTGGTTAAAGAGGATTAGGGTGGGATGTTAACACCCTTGCTCAGGCCACATCCCTGACCCAATGTAAAGGGAGTTTCCCTGGGGTGTGGCCTGCACCACCTTTTATCTTACAACAGATAAAAGGAAAGGAAAGCAAGCAGAGAGTTGGGGACATCATACCACCAAGAAAGCAGTGCCGGGAGCAGAGTGCATCCTTTGGACCCAGGGTTCCTGCGCAGAGAAGCTCCTAGTCCGGGGGAAGGTTGATGACAAAGACCTTTCTCCAGAGCCGACAGAGAGAGAAAACCTTCCCCTGGAGCTGACACCCTGAACTTGAACTTGTAGCCTACTAGACTGTGAGAAAATAAACTTATCTTTGTTAAAGCCATCCACCTATAGTATTTCTGTTATAGCAGCACTAGATGACTAAGACAGAATTCTAGGAGACCCAAAATGTCACTATGGCCCACCAGTCAAAGTAGGGGCATATGGAGGTCAGGTTATTAAAGGAGGCTTGGTTCATGTCTGTCTGTCTCAAAGTAGGTCCAGTGGGTCCCCAAACCCATCCTGTAGTGATTTCTCCAGTTCCAGAATGCATAATTGGAATAGATATACTCAGCAACTGGCAAAATCCTCATATTTGATCCCTGACAAATGGAGTAAGGGCTATTATGGTAGGAAAATCCAAGTGGAAGCCATTAGAACTGCCCCTACCTAGGAAAATAGTAAACCAAAAGCAATACCGCATTCCTGGAGGGATTGCAGAGATTACTGCCACCATTAAGGACTTGAGGGATGCAGGGATGGTGGCTCCCAGCACATCCCCATTCAACTCTCCTATTTGGCCTGTGCAAAAAATAGATGGATCTTGGAGAACGACAGATTATTGAAAACATAACCAGGCGGTGGCTCCAATTGCAGCTGCTGTTCCAGATGTAGTTTCATTGCTTGAGCAAATTAATACACCTCCTGGTACCTGGTATGCAGCTATTGATCTGGCTAATGCTTTTTCTCCATACCTGTTTTGAAGGACCATCAGAAGCAGTTTGCCTTCAGCTGGCAAGGTCAGCAATCCACCTTCACTTGCCTACCTCAGGGTTACATCAACTCTCAGTCCTATGTCATAATTTAGTCTGCAGGGACCTTGATCACCTTTCCCTTCCACAAGATGTCACACTGGTCCATCACACTGATGACATTATGCTGATTGTCCCTAGTAAAGAAGAAGTGTCAATAACTCTGGACGTAATAGTAAAAACATGTGTGTGCTAGAGGGTGGAAGTTAATCCCACAAAAATTCAGGTGCCTTCCACCCCATTGAAATTTCTAGGGGTCCAGTGGTGTGGGGCATGTCAAGATACTCCTTCTAAAGTGAAGGATACATTATTGCATCTGGCTGCTCCCACAACTAAAAAGGAGGCACAGTGCCTAGTGGGCCTCTTTGGAGTTTGGAGGCAACATATTCCTCACTTGGGTGTGCTACTCCAGCCTATTTAACAAGTGACTTGAAAAGCTGCTAGTTTCGAATGGGGCCCAGAACACAGAAGGCTCTACAACAGGTTCAGGCTGCTGTGCAAGCTGCTCTGCCACTGGGGCCATATGATCCAGCTGATCCAACGGTGCTTGAAGTGTCAGTGGCAGATAGAGATGCTATTTGGAGGCTTTGGCAGGCCCCTATTGGTGAATCACAGTATAGGCCCTTAGAATTTTTGGAGTAAAGCCTTGCCATCCTCTGCAGATAACTACTCTCCTTTTGAGAAACAGCTTTTGAATTGTTAGTGGGCCTTAGTAGAGACTGAACGCTTAACCATGGGACACTAAGTCACCATGTGGTCTGAGCTGCCCATCATGAACTGGGTGTTGTCTGTCACACAGAGTCATAAAGTTGAAAGTGCACAGCAGCACTCCATCATTAAATGGAAGTGGTATATAAAAGATCTGGTCCGAGCAGGACCTAAAGGCACAAAAAAGTTGCATGAAGAAGTGGCCCAAATATGCATGATCTCCACTCCTGTCACATTACCTTCCATCTCCCAGTCCACACCTCTGGCCTTATGGGGAGTTCCTTATGACCAGTTGACTGAAGAAGAGAAAACTCATGCCTGGTTTACAGATGGTTCTGTGCAATATGCAGGCACCACTTGAAAGTGGACAGCAGCAGCACAACAGCCCCTTTCTGGGACCTCCCTGAAGGACGGTGGTGAAGGAAAATCCTCCCAATGGGCAGAACTTGGAGCAGTGCATCTGGTTGTTCACTTTGCTTGGAAAGAGAAATGGCCAGATGTGCAATAGTATACTGATTCATGGGCTGTGGCCAATGGTTTGGCTGGATCGTCAAGGACTTGGAAAGAACAGGGTTAGAAAACTGGAGACAAGGGCTTATGTGGAAGAGGTATGTGGATAGACCACTCTGAATGGGCCAAAGAAATGAAGATATTTCAGTCTCATGTGAATGCTAACCAAACAGTGACCTCAGCAGAGGGTGATTTTAACAATCAAGTGGATAGGATGATGCATTCTGTGGAAACCACTAATCTTCTTTCCCAAGCTATTCCCTTCGTTGCCCAATGGGCTCATGAACAAAGTGGCCATAGTGACAGGGATAGAGGTTATGCATGGTCCTAGAAACATGGATTTCCATTCACCAAGGCTTACTTGGCTACAGCCACTGCTGAGTTCTCAATATTCCAGCAGCAGAAACCAACACTGAACCCCCATATGGCACCATCCCTCGAGGTGATCAGCCAACAACCTCGTGGCGAGTTGGTTACATTGGACCACTTCCATCATGGAAAGTGCAGCGTTTTTTCCTTACTGGAATAGACATTTACTCTGGATATGGATTTGCCTTCCCTGCATGCCATGCTTCTGGCAAAACTACCATCCGTGGACTTACAGGATGCCTTATCCACCGTCATAGTATCCCACACAGCATTGTCTCTGATCAAGGGACTCACGTCACAGCAAATGAAGTTTGGCAGTGGGCCCCTGCTCATGGAATTCACTGTTCTTACCATGTTTCCCATTATCCTGAAGCAGCTGGCTTGATAGAATGATGGAATGGCTGCCCTAAAGACACAATTACGGCACCAGCTAGGTGGCAATATCTTACAGGGTTGGGGCAATGTTCTCCAGGAGGCTGTATATGCTCTAAACCAGCATCCAATATATGATACTGTTTCTCCTGTAGCCAGGATTCATGGGTCCAGGAATCAAGGGGCGAAAATGGGAGGGGAACCATCCACTATTACCCCTAGTGACCTACTTACAAGAATTTTGCTTCCTGTTCCTGTGACCTTATGCTCTGCAAGCTTAGAGGTCTTAGTTCCAAAGGGAAGAATGCTCCCACCTGGAGACACATCCCTGATTCCATTGAACTAGAACCTAAGAATGCCACCTGGCCACTTTAGGCTCCTTATGCTTCTGGATCAACAGGCAAAGAAGGGAGTTACCATACTGGCTGGTGTGATTGATCCAGATTACCAAGAGGAAATCGGATTAATATTACATAATGGAGGTAAAGAAGAGTATGTCTGGAATGTAGGAGATCCTTTAAGGCATCTCTTAGTACTACCATGTCCTGTGTTAAAGTCAATGGAAAAACTACAGCAGCCCAATTCCAACATGACTACTAATGCCCCAGACACCTCAGGAATGAAAGTTTGGGTCACCCCACCAGGCAAAGAACCACAACCAGCTGAGGTGCTTGCTAAGGGCAAAGGGAATACGGAATGGGTGGTAGAAAAAGGTAGTTCTAAATACCAGTTACGGCCACGTGACCAGATGCAGAAATGAGGACTGTAATTGTTGAGTATTTCTGCTTTGTATGTGTGCATTAGATATTTTTGTTTTCTTCACTTATATAAGATGTAAATAGGGCTAGTGCGTTTCCAGTTATACATGTGTTAGCTGTATCATGTCAGTCGCAAGTATGACTTTGTGATTGTAATTATTCAGAGATTATGTATGGTTTGGGGAGATGTGTACAGATGCCAAGTTGACAAGAGGTGGACTATGATGTATAAGATTGTGTGTCAACTTTCCTGGGCCACGATTCTCGGTGTTTTGTCAATTGAATAATGTGATCATTTCCATGTTGAAATTTGGTATGTGATCACCCCCATGATGGAATCTGCTGAGTGGTACTGGTGAGGGTGGGGCCTATGGCAGCTTGTTGTCCACTCAGCCTTCATCTCTCTGCCTTCAGCCACCTACTTCTTTCCTGCTCACCTTGCCAAGGTTGTTGGCTTATTCTGGATCCAGCACTGCCTCTTGTCTGACCTCTGGTTTTGGGGACTTGAGCTAGCAGCTTACCTGTCCATCTTGGGATTCATCAACCTTTACAGCCTGTGAGTAAGAGTCCTGCTCTCTGACCTACTGATCTTGGGTTCACCAGCCCCTGCAGCTATGTGAATCAGGAGAAACCTTGTGATCTTGCCTGCCAACCATGGGGATTCCTCGACCTTCACAGTCTTTGAGCAGGAACTCTGCTCTCCAACCTGCTGATCATGGGTTCACCAGCTTCTCCAGCTCCATGAATTGGGAAAGGCATCTATCCTGATCCATGGACTTGGGATGTTCCAACCTCTGCAATTGTGCAAGCTGTTTCATTGATATAAATCTCTCTCTCTATATATATATATGCTTTACTGGTTTTGCTTCTCTAGAGAACCCAGCCTAAGACATACATATACATACATATATACTCACATCTACATACCTATACACACATGTCTACATATATATATTCCTGCACATATTTTTTGTTATTGTTGCTGTTGTACATTCATTTCTTTACTTAATAAAATGTCCCAAAACACTAGTTTGACGAGTTTTTATTTGAATACAACTATTTTAAGCATGTAGATCCATTCTAACATAAATGTCTTTCTATTTTTATGCTCATCTCCTCTCTCTTGCATGTGATCTTATTGGCTCTATCTATTGTTCCAGCTCCATGCCTCTCTGGGTCATATTTATTTATGTAGGCCCTTCACATTTACCCAATGCTGTTTCTACTCATAGATAGCTCTTCTGATGATGGGTACTCTCTAATGTTAGACATATATATCATATTGTAAATGATTCAATCTTAGAAGTCAATTTTTTATAGTATATCCAACATGCATTGGGAAGTATTTTTTATACAGCCTACATAATACTGGACAAGAATGATTAAACAATGTTGTATAGGATTTTATCTTAGAAAAGTAATAGAGAGGTACTTAGTTTTGTCACACATAAGCTTATTTAGTTTAATGAAAGGTAGTCACAGCAAGGTACACAAGTAAGACCTCACAACATTCACCTAGAACCTGAGAATCAGAATTAGTAATTATAATTACGGTGCTAGTTCAGTGGTTACAGTCTAAATCTTTAGAGTTAAGTATTTTACTTTTTGCAAGAAGTCTCGGGAAGAAGGCTTGACCATGGCTCAAACTTGGTGAAGATCCTTTATAACTAGAGTCTGAGGTTGGCAGCAGTGGGCATAGCCTCAGCAGGCTCTCTATCTTCAGAAGCAGTAAGAGACTAGAAAAATATACCTTCACCTCTGCATTCTGTCAGTGAATGAGAGCAGAAATTTAGGGTTTATATGTGAAATTCTCACCTTGGCCTCACAAAATAAGGGCCAGTGTATAGTCAAAGATTAGAATGTCATGTCTTTTCTACAGGGTTAGAGATCAGTCAAATGTCAAATTTTTCTTCAAAGTTAGAGATTAAGAAGGTTGTTTAGACTTATGTCTCAAGGTTATTTTAACAAGATTTTGTCACAACATGCTGGGTCAAAGCCAACTTAAATGTTGCTTACCTCATTCTCTATATACTTTACATGCTTCTATGTTTATGTTCAGAAGTTTTCTAAATAACTTTCTAATGACTTACAGGTTTCTAATGATTTATAGTTAATGGCAGAGAGTCTCACAAAAGTAGACATATTTCTGTTTTTAAGTTCATATTATACTTGATTACACATAGGTATTTTGAAAGCATAATAGTGATTTATACCTTACAGGATTTGAGAGAATCATAAAATCATACAGAACAAACAGGAAATATGAGAATTACTTCTTAAGGAATGCTTAGTGGCATTGTACAGGAAATGATCTGGCGACCATTCTCATGCACCATGAGAGATTTATTGTCATCTCAGACCACATTAAAATGCTTCCTTGCTACAGCTTGTTAGGAATGATGTAGCTACCATAAAGAAAACACAGATGAAGACCCAAAGCAATCAGATTATAGAGTCAGCACTGTGATACTACATAGTCACAGCCATAGTCTTCTAGATCTACACCGTCCAATATGGTAGCCTGTAGCTATATGTAAGGAGCCCCGGTGGCACAGTAGTTAAGTTTTCTAACTGAAAGGTTGTTAAGTTTGAACCAAAAAGTTGGCAGTTCAAACCCATCAGCCGCTCTGCAGGAGAAAGATGTGGCAGTCTACTTCTGTAAAGATTTACTGCCATGGAAATCTTATGGGGCAGCTCTACTCTGTCCTGTAGGGTTGCTATGAGTTGGAATTGACTGGACAGCAATGGGTTTTATGGGTAGTTATATGTGACTACTGAGTACATGAAATGTGGCTAGTGCAAATTGAAATTGGCCATAAGTGTAAAATCCACACTGGATTTCATAGGAACATAAAACAATTGAAATTGTTCATTAATAATTTTTTGTATTGATTGTACCTTGAAACATTACTTTGGTTATACTGGATTAAATAAAATTATTAGAATTATTTCACCTGTTCCATTTTATTTTTTAAATGTGGCTATTAGAAAATTTAAAATACACATGTTGCTCAAGTTCTATTTCTACTGGACAGTGCTAGTCTATGGCATATTCAAATGACTCAGACTCTTCAACAGAAATTGATTGATAAGGATTTAAAACCTAAAGCCTGCATAAGCAAGGTCTAAGACCTAGTCATGAGAGAAATGAAATGAGAAAAATACCTAGCCATGTGAAACAAGAACCATGTAAGGCCTGGAAATCTTTTAACAAGCTCCCCAGGTTGATTCAAAGGCAGGGTCAGTTTTGAGAACCACTGTTTATAGTCCTTCCCAACAAACCCTTTCATGGTCTTCATAAATTTTCAAACTAAAGGACACCTTTGAGGGATTGTTATGAAAGAAACGTGGATCCAGTGGGCCTTCCCTGACTTGAAGTTGGGAGCAAAACTAGGTAAGCAACTCTCCTTCGAACTGTGGCTTAAAGAAGCACCTTGTCTATCTGAGTGGCCTATAAGCAAAAAATAGAACCAACCGAACAAACAAAAAACAACTCTAAGGTAATAGTCTTATTGTGAAGTGTATCACCTACATATACATACTTTTTTTTTTTTTGTCACCACAGATCCAGTTTACGGCAACAAATTTTTTTCTTTGGAGATATCCCTACTATATAATAAATTTTGCCTTAAATACAACGAGAAGGGACACTGTTGACTTAAATAACAAGTTACAGGAATAAAACAAACTGGTAGCAGTAATGAGAATGTGGAGGAAGATTCAGGGAACAAAAGAGTTATTTGCTTCTAAGAAAAGTGCAGAAGCAGAATTTGTGTGTGAGAGAGAAAAATTGCTAACACTACAGCTATATTAAAACTCTACTTTAAAAGTATATTTTTCTTTCTAAATATTTTGTTCTGGTAAGTATACAAAAATTTTGCAAATAAATGTTAGTTGTTTCTCTAACAGATGGACCAAATCTACTGCTGGGGTCATCTTCAGTTAGAAAAGGTGGTAGTATTTACATAAATCAACATGAAAAAGAAAAGCTAGGAACTGTGTCTGTGGAAGGTAAAAAAACAAAGATGGAGTTACTTATGCCCAGTTCAGAAGAGCATGTGTGCTACCTGGTTTCACAAGGCTAAAGTTTAGATAATAAGCAACAACTTTTAGAAATAGTAATTAGCTTGTTTCTGTGGATTTTTGTTTAATCAACAGTCCCTGCTCTCTCGCTCCTGTATTCCAGACAAGCAGATGCCTGGTTATCTGCTAGCCACTCGGCAGGGATTGACCCCTCAGACCTGTGACATTTGTCTTCTTAAGCATACTAACATTTCAGAGAAGGAAGGATTTCAAAGGACATTTTAATGAACCTCTGAAAAGTCAACTAAAACAGCCCAGATTTCTCAGACTCTCTTTGTTCCCCTTGGACAATATAAACCCCAGTGCTGCCACATTTCTTTGGAACATGCAGTTTAGGCTGTGTGTTCCCTGATCTGTGATTCATTGATGGAATAATAAATCCCTATTATTGTTTTTAGAAACCCTGATGGTGTAGTGGTTAAGATTTATGATTGCTAACCAAAAGGTCAGCAGTTTGACTCCATTAGGCACTCCTTGGAAACCATATGGGGCAGTTCTGTTCTATAGGGTTGCTATGAGTCAGAATCAACTTGAGGACAATGGGTAGTATTGTTTTTAACTTTGTTTCCATTCTCAAAAATTCTTTTACAGAACAATAAATTCCTGTTAGAAGCAGGAATATTTTTCTGAGTAGCTCAGATAAATCCTTCCATTAAATTAGGGGAGATTTCATTAAAGTGCATAATATCAGCATGAAGTCCTACATTCCAATCATCTCTCACTCCAGGCACCTGCTCCGGAAGTTCTACCAAAACAGCAAGAGAGGAGCAGGAGTGTTGAAAAGCACATGAAGGCCTCCCTGACAAGATCCCTACTCTTAATCACTGGAAGGAGTCATAAGCATTTGAATATCATTTGAAGAAAACTATCCTAATTCCGGAAACCCTGGTGGCATAGTGGTTAAGTGCTACGGCTGCTAACCAAAGGGTCAGCCATTTGAATCTTCCAGGTGCTCCTTGGAAACTCTATGGGGCAGTTCTACTCTGTCCTATAGGGTTGTTATGAGTCAGAATCAACTCGATGGCACTGGGTTTAGTTTGGGTTTTTATCCTAGTTCTTGCAGCCAAACCTATAGCCTCATGAGAACAGTGAGATTTAAAGAGGCATTCTAATCTGGCTATTTCTTTTTTTCTCTCTCTTTCCTTCTTTCTTTCTTCCCTATGCCTGTGGTTTTTTGTTTTCTTTCTCTTTCTCATCATTTTATTATTTTTGCCCCACAATACTCTTTCTTATTGTTCTCTATTTTTATTTTTCTGCATTTTCCCCTTTCTCATCTATTTTTCTTTCTGTTCTCCTTCTCTCAGTCTTTTCTCTCTTTTTCCCCCTGTATTGCCCTCTTTCTTTCCTCATCTTTCTTCATTCCTTTTTATTACTCTTTAACTTACCTCTCTCTTTTTCTTTTTCTTTTCCTATTTTCCCCTTACCTTTTTCTTTCTCTTTTTCCTTTTTTTTCTGTATCTTGGTTTTCTTTCCCTTTACCTTTTTCTCCCTGTACTT
This sequence comes from Loxodonta africana, assembly GCF_030014295.1. Taxonomy (NCBI): domain Eukaryota; kingdom Metazoa; phylum Chordata; class Mammalia; order Proboscidea; family Elephantidae; genus Loxodonta; species Loxodonta africana. The sequence goes on from NC_087369.1 coordinate 111,565,996, forward strand.
TTCTATTTTTTTCTGTGCCTTCTTAGGTGTAAACCAAAACATGTGTGATAAATAAAGGAGTAAACTTCAAACATTCAGAATTGTGTGAAAAAAAATTGAAATCATTTCCACCCACCTCAAACTTCCTCAAGATAACCATAGTTCGTTTCCCCTTTTACACCTTTTCCTTTGGGTATAAACAGGAAAGAGAAATATAGAAAATTGATTGACTTTATGGTTTCTTTGTTCATTTGTTGATGTTTATTTTGACAAAGATAGTAATCTATTGTTCTGCAATATTTAATATTTAACTCTTTTGAGGACAACTTTCTATGTAAGTATGTACAAATCTCCATGCCTGATGTTGTCCAGCTACCATTAGTGAATGTTTTGATCAAAGATTTTATAGTGGATTCCTGATCAAAAGAGGAAAATGCAGAACAGAATTTCAAATTCTCATAGAATCCAGACTTTCTGGAGTATTGGAGGCTGGATGAACCCCTGAAACTATTGCTCTGAGATAATCTTTAAACTTAAAACCAAAAATATCCCCGGAAGTCTTCTTAAACCCAAATAATGGTTTAGCTTAACTAGTAAAGAATGCCTGCTTTGAGCATTATGCTCTTTTAAGAACTATCTACATGAGATCCAACTGACAACAGCAACTTGAAATATTAGATAGGAAACTCAAGGGGTAGTGAGTTTATGTTAATATGGGAAGAACAATTCAGAAGAACAGGGTGAGAATAGTTGCATAACTTGAAGAATGTAATCAATACCACCGAATTATACATGTACAATATGTTGAATTGTTGTATGTTCTGCAAAAAAAACAAAGCAATAAAAAAAATCTGCAGAGCACGTCATTTTCTCAATGGAAAGGAAGCATCACAGAGTGGTTTGATATGACTCTTACATTTACTAGTAGTGTAACCTTGAACAAGACCCTTGATTTTTCTAAGCCTCAATTTCCTCATCCAAAAAATGGAAATAATATAAATAAGCCCACTGCCATCGAGTTGATTCTGAATCATAGCCACCCTGTAGGACAGATTAGAACTGCACCATAGAGCTTCCAAGGCTATAATCTTTACAGAAGTAGATTGCCACATCTTTCTCCTGAGAAATGCCTGGTGGGTTCGAACCACCGACCTTTCAGTTAGCAGTTGAGCTCTTAACCACTGCACCACCAGGACTCCATGGGAATGGTAATAGAATCTACTTTACACAGTTGGTGAGAGTGATAAATGCACTAATACACATAAAGCATCCAGTGCAGTGCTTGAGCCATACTGAGTGCTCAGTAACTGTTAGCTATTCATAACTGATTTAGCCACTCTCATATCAACTGATATTTTCATTTTCTCTAAGTGTTTTCACTTTTATAGTGCTGAATTAACACTGTATAGTAACTCTTTCACAACTGTGCGAATATTTCTGAAAGTTATTTTTCTTAAAATTAGAATAGAATTCCATTTTAAAAATTAATAGAAGAAAACAAATAAAAAAAATTAGAGCTGAACTAAATGAATTAGAGAACAGAAAAACAATTGAAAGAATTAACAAAGCCAAAAGCTGGTTCTTTGAAAAAATTAACAAAATTGATAAACCATTGGCCAGACTGACTAAAGAAATACAGGAAAGGAAACAAATAACCCGAAAAAGAAAAGAGATGGGCCATATCACAACAGACCCAACTGAAATTAAAAGAATCATACCAGATTATTACAAAAAATTGTACTCTAACAAATTTGCAAACCTAGAAGAAATGGATGAATTCCTAGAAACACACTACCTACCAACACTAACACAATCAGAAGTAGAACAACTAAATAGACCCATAACAAAAAAGAGACTGGAAAGGTAAACAAAAAACTCCCAACAACAACAAAAAAAAAAGCCCTGGCCCAGACGGCTTCACGGCAGAGTTCTACCAAACTTTCAGAGAACAGTTAACACCACTACTACTAAAGGTATTTCAAAGGATAGAAAATGATGGAATACTACCTAACTCATTCTATGAAGCCACCATATCTCTGATACCAAAACCAGGTAAAGACACCACAAAAAAGAAAATTATAGACCTATATCCCTCATGAACATAGATGCAAAAATCCTCAACAAAATTCTGGCCAATAGAATTCAACAACATATCAAAAAAATAATCCACTACAACCAAGTGGGATTTATACCAGGTATGCAAGGCTGGTTTAATATTAGAAAAACCATTAATGTAATCCACCATATAAATAAAACAAAAGACAAAAACCACATGATCTTATCGATTGATGCAGAAAAGGCATTCGACAAAGTCCAACACCCATTCATGATAAAAACTCTCAGCAAAATAGGAATTGAAGGAAAATTCCTCAACATAATAAAGGGCATATACAAAGCCAACAGCCAACATCACTCTAAATGGAGAGAGCCTGAAAGCATTTCCCTTGAGAACAGGAACCAGACAAGGATGCCCTTTATCACCACTCTTATTCAACATTGTGCTAGAAGTCCTAGCCAGAGCAATTAGGCTAGACAAAGAAATAAAGGGCACCCAGATTGGCAAGGAAGAAGTCAAATTATCTCTATTTGCAGATGACATGATCTTATACACAGAAAACCCTAAGGAGTCCTCCAGAAAACTACTGGAACTGATAGAAGAGCTTGGCAGAGTCTCAGGTTATAAGATAAACATACAAAAATCACTTGGATTCCTCTACATCAACAAAAAAGAACATCGAAGAGGAAATCACTAAATCAATATCATTCACAGTAGCCCCCAAGAAGATAAAATACTTAGGAATAAATCTTACCAAAGATGTAAAAGACATACACAAAGAAAACTACAAAGTACTACTGCAAGAAACTAAAAAGGACCTACATAAGTGGAAAAACATACCTTGCTCATGGATAGGAAGACTTAACATAGTAAAAATGTCTATTCTACCAAAAGCCATCTATACATACAATGCACTTCCGATCCAAATTCCAATGACATTTTTTAAAGAGATGGAGAAACAAATCACCAACTTCATATGGAAGGGAAAGAAATCCCGGATAAGGAAAGCATTACTGAAAAAGAAGAAGAAAGTGGGAGGCCTCACTCTACCTGATTTTAGAACATATTATACAGCCACAGTAGTCAATACAGCCTGGTACTGGTACAACAACAGGCACACAGACCAATGGAACAGAATTGAGAACCCAGATATAAATCCATCCACATACGAGCAGCTGATATTTGACAAAGGCCCGGTGTCAGTTAATTGGGGAAAAGATAGTCTTTTTAACAAATGGTGCTGGCATAACTGGATATCCACTTGCAAAAAAACTAAACAGGACCCATACCTCACACCATGCACAAAAACTAACTCCAAGTGGATCAAAGACCTAAACATAAAGACTAAAATGATAAAGATCATGGAAGAAAAAATAGAGACAACGTTAGGAGCCCTAACACAAGGCATACAGAACACAAAACATTACCAAAAATGACGAAGAGAAACCAGATAACTGGAAGCTCCTAAAAATCAAACACCTATGCTCATCTAAAGACTTCACCAAAAGAGTAAAAAGACCACCCACAGATTGGGAAAAAAAATTACAGCTATGATATCTCCGACCAGCGCCTGATCTCTAAAATCTATATGATTCTGTTAAAACTCAACCACAAAACAGACAAACAGCCCAATCAAAAAGTGGGCAAAGGATATGAACACGCACTTCACTAAAGAAGATAGTCAGGCAGCTAACAGATACATGAGAAAATGCTCTCGATCATTAGCCATTAGAGAAATGTAAATTAAAACTACGATGAGATTCCATCTCACTCCAACAAGGCTGGCATTAATCCAAAAAACACAAAATAATAAATGTTGGAGAGGCTGCGGAGAGATTGGAACTCTTATACACTTCTGATGGGAATGTCAAATGGTACAACCACTTTGGAAATCTATCTGGAGTTTTCTTAAACATTTAGAAATAGAACTACCATACAACCCAGAAATACCACTCCTCGGAATATACCCTAGAGAAATAAGAGCCTTTACACGAACAGATATACGCACATCCATGTTTATGGCGGCACTGTTTACAATAGCAAAAAGCTGGAAGCAACCAAGGTGTCCATCAAAGGATAAATGGTTAAATAAATTATGGTATATTCACACAATGGAATACTACACATCAATAAAGGACAGTGACGAATCTGTGAAACATTTCATAACATGGAGGAACCTGGAAGGCATTATGCTGAGTGATATTAGTCAGTTGCAAAAGGACAGATATTGTATAAGACCACTATTATAAGATCTTGAGAAATAGTATAAACTGAGAAGAACACATACTTTTGTGGTTACGAGGGGGGAGGGAGGGAGGGTGGGAGAGGGTTATTTACTGATAAGAACTACTTTAGGTGAAGGGAAGGACAACACTCAATACATGGAAGGTCAGCTCAACTGGACTGGACCAAAAGCAAAGAAGTTTCCGGGATAAACTGAATGCTTTGAAGGTCAGCGGAGCAAGGGCGGGAGTTTGGGGACTATGGCTTAAGGGGACTTCTAAGTCAATTGGCAAAATAATTCTATTAACAAAACATTCTGCATCCCACTTTGAAGTGTGGCATCTGGGGTCTTAAATGCTAACAAGTGGCCATCTAAGATGCATCAATTGGTCTCAACCCACCCGGATCAAAGGAAAATGAAGAACACCAAGGTCACACGATAACTATGAGCCCAAGAGACAGAAAGGGCCACATGAGCCAGAGACTTACATCATCCTGAGACCAGAAGAACTAGATGGTGCCCGGCCACAACCGATGACTGCCCTGATAGGGAGCACAACAGAGACCCCTGAGGGAGCAGGAGATCAGTGGGATGCAGACCCCAAATTCTCATAAAAAGACCAGACTTAATGGTCTGACTGAGACTAGAAGAATCCCCGCCGTCATGGTCCCCTAACCTTCTGTTGGCCCAGGACAGAAACCATTCCCGAAGACAACTCATCAGACATGGAAGGGACTGGACAATGGGTTGGAGAGAGATGCTGACGAAGAGTGAGCTACTTGCATCAGGTGGACACTTGAGAGTGTGTTGCCATCTCCTGTCTGGAGGGGAGATAGGAGTGTAGAGAGGGTTAGAAACTGGCAAAACGGTGAGGAAAGGAGAGACTGGAAGGAAGGAGCAGGCTGACTCATGGAGAGTAATTGGGAGTATGGAGTAAGCTTATATGTGACAGACTGACTTGATTTGTAAACTTTCACTTAAAGCACAATAAAAATTTTTTTAAAAAATTCATAGATATTCAGGAAGTAGATTTCAAACTGTGAGGAGAAATCACAAGGCTGGTCGTCCATGATGAAAATGGATGTGGGAGATGTTGCAAAGTGGTTAAGACTGAACTCCAAAACTTATGCTTGAACGAGGTAAGCTCTGCTTTTGTTTTATATAGTGGAATTCCAGTTAAATTTTTTTTTAAAGAAGATCTGCTGCTAAAAAGAAAATAACAACAGAATCTGTACAACATTTGTTGGGGAATGGCGTCCAAGGAATTGTATTTTCAATAAGCTTTCCAGGGAATCTGATGAACATTAAACTTGATTAAAAAAAATTTTTTTTTTTTTCTGGTGCAGAAATTAAGGACATGCCCTTGGAATCAGATGCACCCAGGATTCCTAGGTTTAAAAACTAGGGTCAAATCTACCACTTACAAGCTGTAATCATGCCTCTTAACCTATCACGTACATCATTGCCAATTATCTGCTTTTATGTAACGTATAAACTTCAGCTGCACAGACTCAATTAGAAGCTCCCCTTCCCAGTATTAACAATCCCTCTCTCTCACAAATGTTCTTGTAGAAGCAGTTAATCTCCCCTTCTCCACATCCCAAGTACGCTGCTCTGACATGAGTGAGACTTCTCCCAAAGTGTGTTAGAATGTACTGCTCTCATTCTAGCCCACCAGGTCCCAAACTTTGATGCACATTAGAATCTCCTAGAAAGATTTAAAAATTATTGATTTCCCAGATACACTCCACAGCAATTAAATCAGAATGTCTGGGGTGAGGGCTAGACATTAGGAGTTTTTAAATATAACCAGGTGACCCCAATTTGCAGCAAAAATTGGAAACCACTGCACTAACTAATTGGCGCCTGATGTCAGTTACTGCTGAAATGTTTTACCCAGCTGATAGCCCTTGGGTTAATTTTAACTCAAGTCAACAACCAGCTGCAAAAGTTCAGTGCAAAAATTAGAGCCCACCTTCCACCAGCCCCGCAATCCCATTACAGACCTCCAATACTCCCCCGTCCCCAAAACTGAGACTTTTCCAAGTTCCATTCTTTGCAACAGGAGTAATAATTTGTTGGAGATGGGGGAAGTTGCTCTGGTAAGACATCAGAGAGAAGGCTTATTAACGTTGAAGGAAGGGCAAGATTTTCACAAGAGCACAGATGGCGGAAAAGGGCATTAAAAAGATGGCGACAGTCTAAGGAAAAGTATGTAATAGTGCTGACATGAAGAGCACAATGCTATATATTTTCATATTGTCTCAGTGTTTCTCTGAGTAAGTCTGAAGAATAACTGCTTCAAAATCACCTAGGGGTGGGAACAGACTTCTGTATCTATGCCAAGCTGCAAGGGTGATTTTGGAGTTTGACCTTCACCTAAGGTCGGATATCATCTCAATGGGAAAATATGATTGGCATTCACCTTACCTCGCATTCCCTTTTTCCCTCCTGCAGAGACTTGCTAGCTTGTAAACACACCCCCATGGTGGGTGTCTGTTGTCCCCTTGTGGAAGGAGTTGGGAACAACCTTTTCACTACCAATTTAGTTGCGTGAATGGCCCTAGAACGCAAACAAGGTTGCTAACACTGGTATGCTTCTCAGGACATCTCTATTCCATCTTTCCGATTCAGGAGGATACTATAAAAATGAATTTTTTCTGAGCTATCTCCAGGAAATCTTATTCCATGGCCTTCCTGGACCACTTCTGTGGTGGAGGGTGGTGAGTTTTGAATGGTAGGTCAAGGATAATATTCTTTAGGAGCAGAGATTTTGAGATGGAGAGTAAGTTACTGGAAGTAATAGTTTTGAAAGATTAACGTGACACTGGCATACAGGATGGATTGGACACTATAGAAACTGGAGGTAGATAATAATTAGACCGTTACATTAATCAGGAAACACGGAATGGTAAGGGAAGAAACAGAATTGAGAGACTCTGTGAACAAAGATTAGACAGAATCAAGTAGTTTACTAATATCAGGGTCATGAGAGAAAGAACATGATCAATATCAGGGAAAACCATGGCTTTTTTCTAAACCCCATGACTGAGGCACTAATCTCACAAGGCAACAGTTTATTTCACCTGAAAACTCAGTTCTTTTGAGATGAAAGAAATTCTTCACTGCTAATTTGCAAATGTCATTTGATAAAGTAATGATAGTAATGCCTCAAGCATAAACAGGTCTATTCCCACAATGTGAAAGCTACTGAACCCCATGCTGACCATTCATTTATCAAAAGTCATTGTTTCCAGAAGACAACTGTAACAGAAAATGTTCCCTATGAGAGAATAACATTAATTCATCAATGACAATTTTCTCTAATTATAATACCAATTAGCTGATCAGATAAATTAGATCTTACCAGGCAGTGGCAAGACCTGTGAGAATAGTGCTTAAGACATTAAATAAGAGAGATGAGTTTTCTTTTATGTGGCCTTTCTGGCCCTAGGTTTGTAAATCTCCCAAAATGATTGGTTGGGCTTCAGTCTGCTAAAGGATTGGTCAGCTTGCTATCTGGATAAGGGGCTTGCAAGTGACCGGTCAGCTTGCTATCTACATAAACTTGCAAGGGATTGGTCGGTTTACTATCCACATAAGCAATTTGCAAAGATTGGTTGGTCTACGATCCATCTTTACATGGGTTGGCCGGAGGGGGCAGTAGTTGACCCTTACCAGGATTTGTTGGGGACACCCCACCAGTCTGATCTTTACCAGGATTGACTGGGAGGCCTGCCCAGTGATTGATAAAAACCCTAGAAGACAGAGGCTCAGATGGGGCTTCCTTATTGTGGGGGGCGGGGGGAGGGGGTAGTGTGTCCTTTGGACATGAAGCTTTGCCCTGAGTCCCTCCTAGAAAATCAATAATGCAGGTCAGGGGCTGTAACACTGAACTGGTAACACTGAAGATGGAGAAAAATGGTGGCAAGCAGAGCAGAGTCAAGTGGCAGAGAAACAGCAGTAATGGTGCAAGCAGCAGGAACCACAAAACCAGCCCAGGCGAAGGATGCAATAGGCAGAGTCAGTGCACAGGCCAAATGGGGGTGGTGGGCAGGGTGGGCCCGCAAATTGAAGTTGGGCACCTCCAGGCAGGATGTCACCAATGGAGTAGAGGCTTGGATATACACCATAGAGGGGTTGCCGGTAAAATAGTTTTGCCTCGAGATCTGTCATAATGCCAGCCCAACCCTGGCATTGGCCCAGGGTTGTCCCAAAGATGCTGGTTGAGAGCTGGCCCAGCAAACAGAGGGGGCCAGACCTGGCCAAGAAAAGCCTGAGAGAGACAGAGCAAGAGTGAAAGAACGAACACAGCTACTCCGCTCCTGACCTGACCTGACAGCACGGCTTCTGAGAGAGAGAGATACGCACACACCTACTGACACCTGGTCCACAGCATTTCAGCCCAGTGACACAAATGGTCATGGGTAATTTGGGAAGGATGACCAGGTCCTTTTTTAGACATAGGTAGGTTCCTTACAGTTCTATATGGGGTACCTGTAAGGGTGGAGGGGACCAGTTCACCTCAAATAATGTTCCTGTTGTTCACTGTGTTCTATTAGTAATCTGTCCTTGTTGCTTATTGCATATCTTCTATAAATAATAATAACAGCTTTTACTTGCCAACACTGTGTGTCCTGTGTGTACAACCCAATTGGATCAAATAGCAGAGTCCTCATCCCAGTGGTCCCATGGCTGCTTTGGATTTAGAGGTATAACAGATGTGCAGACACATTAGTAGTGGGTAGGAAACTGAGGCTGCTGGGTAAGATGCTACTTTGGGGGGACTCAGAGGCACCTTCAGGTATTATGAGAGTCTTGGGTTCCTCAGCCAGTAGTATTTATTGAGTGGCTGCTTACTATGAGTCAGGTCCTGCTTCTTACATGGATTAGCTCACTTAATGCTCACACCAATCTTATGAGTTGGTAGGTACTATTATTATCCCTGTTTTATAACAGATGAAAATGAGGCACATGGAGGTTGAGTAACTAACCAAGGACACAGGAAATGAGGGATCCAAGATTTTGAACCCAGTCTGACTCCATATCCCATATTATTAATCCTGATGTTATAATACCTTGGAAATATTATAAGAAAAATTATATCTGGCATAAATATGGGGTCCCAAAGCCTTCCTCCAGGATACTCAAGACTTTGGGGTTAAATGCCACTCTATAAAAATAATCCAGGAGGAAACTCAGTAATTAAAAGACCTGACAGCACCCCCCAGGATGGAGCCAGAATCATGGGGGCGCGAGGGGGGGTTGAGGGATAAATAAAGACTGAACAGGTATGGGGAGAAGTAGAGGAAGAGAGGGTGGGGGTCTTAGCAAGAGCAAGGATGACAAAGGAAGACTCTGTATAGGATGATAGATATAAATAAATAAATATGCTGTGCCATTCTCCTAGATTCCATATGTGTATGTAACAGGCTAGTAATAAGACTTATTTCTGATATGAACTACTACTTCTGTATATCCATATACTTTACGTGTGTCCCAGAAATTATGGGACTATGGAGTAACACAACAAATGCTTCTGCTGTGATACTAAATCCTTTGTGTCATGCAGGGGTGACTTGAAGCTGGTAGAGAGAAATATAGTGCTGATATAGATAATGGATTAATTAGGTTAAGTATCCAACAGTAAGATATGAAAAGCAGCCTAGAGATTTAAGGTCACTAATATGCCATTTTTTCTCATCTGACACACCCTAAGAAGGTACCTTAAGGGCAATTGCTACCATAGGTTGTAGGTAGGGCAAAAATAATTGTTTTAGATCAGTAGGTGAATTGAGAACAATCATTTATAAAGAAAACCCTAATTAAGGAAATTCATAGGATGTCTATGAATGCTTTAGCTGACCTGGCCCTAATTTCATTGCCTTAGTGACCAATAAAAATAGTATTTAACATTCTACATTTGGATTTCTTCCCCAAATAATAAAACTGTCTATTATAACTGCTTGTCCAAGGCATGGCATATTACCATCTAGATTGTCTCTTTTTATTTTACTCCCAAGAAAATTCTTCCTTGGAAGTAAATGTCTATCAGCAAACATTATGACACTAGCTATCGTTCTCAAGGTGTTAATCATGAGGCATCCTCAGTTCTGTCTTTTCTTCATAGCTATCATTAACAGAGCTTTGGTGTCATTTGACTTTTCATGGGTAATTGAGTTAATTGTATAATGATTAATTTTTTGATAGCTGAAGTCACGATAAATCTCCTCTTACCTGGAAAGCATATATGTCGTTATTGTATTAATGGCAGTTAAAAATACAGAATACGGTATAAAAGCATCTCTACTCGATTAAGCTTCAAGGTATTAACAGTTGCTGAAAAGCATCAGAAAATTCTATATAATAGCTGGCAAGTACTTATTATCTGCCAGATATTGTTCTCAGAACTTTATACAAGTTTACTTATTTAATCCTTGCAACAACATATGAGCTGAACATTCATATTTCATCCTTTTTTATAGATGAGGAAACTGAGGCAAACGGAAGTTAAACAACTTGCCCAAGGACAAACAGCTACTAAATGGCAGAGCTGGGATTTGAACCTAGGCAATCAGTCTCCACTATACTACACTGTTCAGCAGCACTACACTATACCACATCTTATATAAAAGTACCTGGAATATATATTTAAAAGATCTTAGGAACAGTGGTCGTAATGCTAGTTAGGATTTTGTTTTTGTACCTTTGTAAATAATACAGTGGCTTTTTGTCAGAGAATGTGTTTTCTCACAATGCAGTGTAACTCTGTTTCCTGTTAGATCTGACCTCTGATATCATCTATACATAATTCGGAACCTTCTGGACATTATGATGTGACCTGGTGCTAAGTATCTAGGAGAGTGTCATTTAAATTCCAGGTTCCTTAATGAGCCTATACTTTTTTCTTTCCCTTTCTAAGCTTTTGGGAGTCAGACAACTCCATAGGGCTCTAAGTGAAAATTCTACTTTAAATATTCATTAGAATGCAATAAATTGAAGTACTAAAATTTAAATACTAGGAAGACAGGGTCACCTTTTTAGATATTTTTCAGTCCTGTTGCTGTATTAAATGTATGACAGACATGAATGCCCATATCCATACACTGTTATATATAATTTTTTACAAAGCTAAGGCACTACAATAAAATAGCTTTGTACCTTAGCTAAATCTAAGACAACAAAGGGAAATCCATTAACACTGGTACAAAATGCACACTAGGCAATTACTTTTTTTAAAATTCTTTGCCGACCATCCTTAAAATCCATTATTATAGTTGAATCTGAGCATAGACCTTCTTTGCTGAATTATCCAGTTGCTGACCAGTAGATGCCAACTCATAGTGACCCATGTGTGTCAGAGAACTGTGCTTAATTGAGTTTTCAAAGGCTGATTTTTTGGAAGTAGATCTCCAGGTTTTTCTTCTGAGGTGCCTCTGGATGGGCTCAAACCTCCAACTTTTTGGTTAGCAGCCCAGTGATTAACCATTTGCACCACTCAAGGGCTCCTTTTTGCTGAATTAAGGAAGATAATTTCAAATAAAACCTTTTAATTGGAGCCCTCAGTTAACAATACTTTGTTTATGAGCTTTGCATTTTCAGGGAAATATAAAAGGAAACCACAGAATAACAATGCCAAGGATTCATGTTTAAAAGTACCTTCCAGCATATGTGTTGGGTTCAGTCTAGATTTTGCTCAATTTTCTACATTCATCATCTTGTGCTGAGGCAGTCTTAAACAAAAAACTGTCAAGTAAGTCACTTTTTCTTTTGTTTTAAGGGTACACAAATGCTTTCTGGCTTGCCTGGCAACCCACTCCGGCTTTGCCATCTACTTTCCTTCCAAAGTGTTCTTCTTTCTCTTTCTTCTTACCCCATCAAAATTCTTATGCTCCAGTTCACATGATCTAAGCTTAGCTGTTACCAGGGAAATATTTGATCAATTAAACTTATTCACTAAGGTGTTGTCAATAGTTGTAAAATGCTTAATTTGTGAGCCTTCACAGAAGTATTTGCATTTCCAGAGTTGTGCCTTAACACAAAGGAATCACTAATACTAAAATTACTACAGAAATCTATTCAGTAAGGGCGACCTCCCTGATGCACTACAAATTAACCTTCCAGGAAGACCCCTAAAAGGTGTTTCTCTTGTAGAATGAAACTTTATATTAACCGAATATTTTACCAAGATTTTTCAGGAAGGGTGTGTAGATGCTAAAATCTTGGAGTTGCTACATATCCGCAAACTGTTTTTTTATTTTACCTTTAAAATAAACAACATCTTAGACGGATACAGAGTCCTTGGGCTACAGCATTTTATCCTCCACTCCCTGTAGATCTGCTCCACATTTTTCTTGAGTCCAATGTTAAGAAGTCTGAGACTGGCCTGAGATTTTGTTTTGTTTTGTGTTTCATCTTGTAAGCCACCTATTTATTTTGCCTGAGTACTTATAGGTTTTTCTTATAAGTTTTCAGTAATCTTGTAAGAATATAACTTGGTCTTAAGCATTTTATAATATTTTTTGTCAAGGACACTTTCGATATGAAATGTTTGAATTTCCTTTATTTCAGAAACATTTTCTTTTATTATATCTTGCAATTTGGGAAGAGTTTCTGCTCCATCCTTCAAGAATACAAATTATCGCATGTTGTATCTCCATTGTCTGTCTTCTATATCAATCATCTTTCTTAGAATCTAGATCCAGGTTCCAGCTCTGCCACTTAACTATCTGCGCGACCTTGGGCAAGTTTCATAAACTCTCTGAACCAGCCGTAAAAAATGAGGCTAAAAATAGTATCTGCTTCATAGGCTTATTGTAAGGTTTGAATGACATAATTGCATAAAGCAATTAGCACAGGGTCTGACCTAAAGCTGGCATTAGTATTGGCTATTATTATCCACACAAACCCCAAGAACATCAAAAACAAAATTGAGAGAATTGGGTATTTTTGTTACTACATTTACAAAGCAGAATAGGGAACTCTCAACACAAAATATTTTTCTTTACCAGTAACTAGAAAGGTCAATTAACAACAAAGCCTCATTTCCTAAGCCATTTGGTTAGCCTTTATTTTAATAAACTTTATTTTAATGAATCTATCTTTCATAACATAAATTCTTTATTTCATTTTTCTTCCCCTTGCTTTGTGAACCTTCAGAGGCCCTGTAATTAAACACATAGAAGAAGACGTAAATGCTCTAACATATTGAGACACTGAGTATTGTTAGTTTCATCTAGTCGCATGAGTCTAAGGTGAGATGGCAGTCCTTGAAGCTTGAGAGAATGTTAGTGAACCCCAGAGCACAGATGCATAATTTAGGTAGTATTTCAAACCCAGACCCAAATTAATCTGGATAGCTAGAGGACTCCGTAAAGTCTTAAAAGCCTCTTTTTTTTTTTCTTCCTTCAAGCAGTTTTTTGAGTAAGTGAAGCTCATAATTCCCTCCTTGGTTGCACAGCTGCAGATCTGGTGCAGGAGAGGAACACCTCATTGAGCTTAAATTCTCTGAGTTCAAGTTGGCAATAACCTGGTGAGAACTTCTTTGAAAAGAAATGCCCAGTGTTATTGTGGCAACAAGGAACTCTGTGAACAGGACTATTGACAAATGTAGTTTCCAGATGAGACTTAAATTCATGATGTACCATGGCAGAAGGAGAGAGACATGGAACTGCTCCAATGACTATAATCAGAGCATGTTCTTGCTTCATTGATGGCATGAGCTCTTGGTTCTACAGATTATTCAATAACCAAGGTATTTAGTGCTGGTTTGAGGTGAGGTGGAAACCCTGGTGGCGTAGTGGTTAAGAGCTACGGTTGCTAACCAAAATGTCAGCAGTATGAATCCACCAGGCTCTCCTTGGAAACTCTATGGGGGCAGTTCTACTCTGCCCTATAGGGTCACTATGAGTTGGAATCGACTAGATGGCAATGGGTTTGGTTTTTCTGGGGTGGGGGGGTTTGAGGTGAGGTAAGGAGCCCTGGTGGTCCAGTGGTTAAATTGATTGACTGCTAACCGAAAGGTAGGCAGTTTGAAACCACCAGTAGCTCCCCAGGAAAAAGATGTGGTCATCTGCTTCCGTAGAAGTTTACAGCATTGGAGACCCTATGGGGTTGCTATGAGTCGTAATTGACTTGATGGCGGTGGATTTAGTTTTTGATTTGAGGTAAGGTGCTGTCAGGTTTCATCTGTGCCAAGATGGTCACACACTGTGGGGAACTGGTTACTATAGATGTGGCTAAAATGAGAAGCTGAGAGATTTGAAGTGGGGCAGAAGAGGTGTTGCATGCAAAGAGTAAAATGACTAATCACTTATAAATATGCCTTGAATAATATGTTTCAGATAACAGCACTGTGCTTCAAAAGAATACTTTGGCTGTAATTCAATCTCTGAATTCTGTGGCTGTTTCTAAATCACACACACTTCACTCTGGTGTTTTGACATTAGCAGAGCCTCAAGATTGAATTACAAGATGATATTCAATTAAAACGTATTTTAAGAGAAGAAAAAACATGAAAAAAAACTAGATGGAAGACAAATCAGAATTTAAAGGAGATGAGGGCACACTGCTCTCCTAAAAAAAAAAAATTCTAGAATTCAGCTTATTTGCAGATAGTGAATTGAAATGAGGTTTTATTTGGGAAACCTTATGTTTAGCACTATATTTAAATGGTTTCTCAAAACTTGACACTTAGATACCACAGTGTACTTGCGAAATAAAGTTAAATCCGCGAGCAATTAATGTCGAATCAACAATGAGAATGACTTGATTCTTCTGATCCCTGGGTAGGATTGCCCATAGAAAGCTTACACCTGTCATTTCAAACACTGCTAGAAAGAATAAACACTCTCACAGCATGACATTTAATAGAGAAATTTAGCCTGACCATTGCTACCAGATGTCATTATAGAATGGCTGTGTTTCATAATACATTTATTCATTAGGGTCAAACCTAGACAAGTCATGATCAAGTAGTTCTCCTCATTTAAGTCTAGTTGCTTACATAAACTTGATTTTTTAAATGTTGATCCTAAGTCAGTTCCAGGAGCACAGATCTACTTTGTTATTTTACTAGTCAAGATGCCCTTTAAGGTGTATTCAAGCAACAAGAGAAGAACATATCATTTGGCTCAGTTCCAAAATGTCACGTTATACTTCAAGGAAAATGCAAGTGTTCTTGTAGACTGTGACTACTTTTACACCAGACTTACTGGTAGATTTGTCAATTAGTTGAAGATCAGCTTCTGTTGTAAGTTACACACTGACATATCTAGGTCCCAGGGATGTGGCAAAACGCATGTACCCAGTGAGTGCTGTTGGGTCTGCAGGTTGCTTTGGCAGACTGAGTAGGAGGTTAGATCCCCAGACAAATATGTGCTTCTCTCTCCTGACAGGGTTTCAGACCAAGTACATGACATGAAATGACTTGTGTTCATACATTTACACCAGAGTCTATATAAGAAAGATGATTTCCTGGATGGCATTGTGATTTCCCTCAGCTCAACTGAGGAAATCTAAGCAAAGGTCTCTGTGGCTCTCACCATTCTACTTAGGAAATGCGAACAACGAGAAACCAAATATTTGTGGAAAAAATGAAAAAGAATAATTATATATGGTGTATTTTGGATATATAACAGCCAATTCAAAAAGACAGTAGGGCAGAATGGAAAGTGACAGAATATGGAGCAAAAATATGTAAATTTTTTTGTCAGTCAAGATAAGCTAGGTTATGCTGTGGTATGAGCAAACTCCAAAATCTCAGTGGCTGAAATAAAATGTTGATGTTCTTGTTAGCTGCCATCAGGTCAGCTCCAGACTCAGGGTGACCTCACGCACAGCAGAATGAAACACTGCCTGGTTCTGTGCCATTCCCATGATCAATTGAGGATTGGACCGTAGTGATCCACAGGATTTTCATTGGCTGATTTTCAGAAGTATACCATCAGGCCTTTCTCCTAGGCCATCTTAGTCTGGAAGCTCCCCCTGAAACGTGTTCAGCATTATAGCAACATACAAGCCACCACTGAAAGATGGGTGGTTACTACACAGAAGATGCATTGATGGGAAATCAAACGTGAATCCTCTGCATGGAAGGTGAGAGAATTCTACCACTGAACCACCAATTCACCCCTAAATAAAACGGCAGAAGTTTTATTTACCTCTAAATAAAACAGCAAATGTTTATTTCTTGCTCATGTTACTTGTCCAACATGGACTATACATGGGGTGGGGAACAGGAGGTGGAGGTACTCTGTTCCACACAGTCATCATTCAGGATGAGAGAAGATCCACCAACTTAGAATACTGTCATCTCAATACACTGTCACTGGGTCCACTGTAGTAGGGAAACAAGGGCCTAGCCTAGAGAGCTGAGCAAGGGCAATTCAATGCTTCATTTGAAAGTGATGTACAACTTTTGCTCTCATTACACTGGGAAGAACTAGCCATGTGGTCTCTTCCAACTTCAAGGAAGTAGGAAAGTTTAATCCTCTGGATACCTGGAAGGAAAAAAAATAACTGGATATATTGGTGGGTGTTAGTAATGGCTACCACAATATTAATCATACTGCTACTGGTTAAGTGCTACGGCTGCTAACCAAATGCTCAGCGGTTCGAATCTGCCAGGAGCTCCTTGGAAACTCTATAGGGCAGTTCTACTCTGTCCTATAGGGTCGCTATGAGTTGGAATCGACTCGACGGCACTGGGTTTTTTTTTTTTTTTTTTTTTACCATGTTCTGGCTGCGGGTACTTGGGAAAATGACTTAACCTTTCTGAGTCTCAGTTTCCTCACTACAAAATGGGGATAATATTTTCTACCCTGAAAATTTGTCAGTACTAAACAAGATAAACCTTTTAAAGTAGAGTGTCTGATACATAGTCAATATTCACTAAAAGATGGCCATTTTCACTCAGCTATTACCACTCAGCCTTGAATTACCCAGTTTTATTATCTATGTAGACTAGATTTATATATTAAAGCTAGTTCTTTCTATTGCTGTAAATTTGGCCTCAAAATGTTAGTTTTTAGGCTTGTCTCCATTTGAATCCCCTAGACCCAAGGAAAGGGAATTTATGATTAATCAAGATACTATTACTATTGGTATAATTATTATTATGTGTTAAACATAACAAAGATTAATAAATAACCTCTGCTTTTTTAACATAAGGCATTATATTTGTGGTTACTATGCATATATGTTTTTACTTCTTTGGGTATATACAAGTTTGAATACATGATGTCTCTAGTCCCAGGGAGTCTCTGGGTGGTGCACATGGTTAAGCATTTGATTACTAGCCAAAAGGTTGGCAGTTCAAACCCACTGCAGAAGACAGGCCTGATGATCTGCTTCTGAAAGGTCATACTCTTGAAAACTCTGCTAAGTAGAGTTCTACTCTGACACACATGAGGTCACCATGAGTCAGAAACAATTTGACAGCAACTAACAACTTGTAGCTTTTATAAGGTAATTAATACCCTATGTTTCATGTGTCTAGCTTGTCTCTTCTTTATATTGCCAGCATCTGGAGAAGATATCTTGCCTACCACTTCCTTTATTATTGCCTTAGAGCACTTAGGACAGTGGTCTGTACATGACAGGGACCCAATATATGTTGACTGACTACTGTTAGCATGGCTTCTATGTTACCAATTAATAGGAAACGTAATTATTAAGTGTTTAAACTCAAATCATTTTGATGGATATGCTTCTAAAATGCAGTGCGTCTATCTCTGCCTTAAAAGCAAAGCATAATGAAAATACTATCTCCACCATTCCTTTAGATGAAAACAACTCACATCCACCTAGCATGCGTATCCTTATGACCAAAGTTGTCTCTCCAGCCTGGATCTCCCTTTTGAACTCCAGGCATGTATTTCTAACTATAAACAGGGCATGTTTATCAGAATATCTCTATCTTATATCACCTCCAGGAAACCCTGGTGGCATAGAGGTTAAGAGCTACGGCTGCTAACCAAAGGGTCGGCAGTTCAAATCCGCCTGGCTCTCCTTGGGAACTCTATAGGGCAGTTCTACTCTGTCTTATAGGGTTGCTATGAGTCGGAATCGACTCGAAGGCACTGGGTTTGGTTTGGTTTGGTTTGTATATCACCTCCAATTAAATATGAGCAAAGCTGAACTTATCTCCCCTCCCAAACCAGGTCCAGATTTGTTCTTTCTCCAGTTTTCTCTATCTCCGATCCAACCCAGAAGGCTTACAATCATTCCTAACAATTTCCACCCTATTCCCTACATCCAATTAGTAACCTGGTCCTATTGATACTAAGTTATGAATATGGCTTACATCATTCCTTACGTCTACCAATTTAGTTGATCTGCTTTCATCAAAACAATAAGCATCCCATCCCCAACGAGACTCCCACACCCATTATTTTTCTCTTCAAATCCCCTTTCACACTTTTACTAAAGGAAGCATTCTTCTTTTTCCCCGATCTTTTTTTTTTTTTTTAAATAATATGCTTAAACATATCCTGAATACAACCAAACACTTTGAGGGACAGAGTAGCAGGGGCAGGGGCCTGGAGACCATAGCTTCAGGGGACATCTAGGTCAATTGGCACAACAAAGTGTATTAAGAAAACATTCTGCATCCCACTTTGATGAATGGTACCTTGGGTCTTAAAAGCTAGCAAGTGGCCATCTAAGATGCATCAACTGGTCTCAACCCACCTGGAGCAAAGGAGAATGAAGAACACCGAAGACACAAGGAAAACATGAGCCCAAGAGACAGAAAGGGCCACAAAAAGCAGACACTCCATCAGCCTGAGACTGGAAGATATAGATGGTGCCCAGCTACCACCAATGACTGCCCTGACAGGGAACACAACAGAGAATCCCTGATGGAACAGGAGAAAAGTGGGGTACAGAACTGAAATTCTAGTAAAAAGACCAGACTTAATGGTCTGACTGAGACTAAAGGGAATCCAGAGGACACGGCCCCAACTCTCTGTTAGCCCAAAACTAAAATCATTTCTGAAGCCAACTCTTCAGACAAATATTAGCCTGGACTATAAGACATAAAATGATACTGGTGAGGAGTGTGCTTCTTAGCTCAAGTAGACACATAAGACTACATGGACAGCTCCTGTCTGGAGCAGAGATGAGAAGGCAGAGGGGGACAGAAGCTGGTTGAATGGGCATGGGGAATAAAGGATAAAAGGGGTGTGCTGTCACATGGTAGGGAGCAAAACTAGGGTCACATAACAATGTGTGTATAAGTTTCAGTATGAGAAACTGACTTGAATTATAAACTTTCACTTAAAGCACAATAAAAATTTTTAAAAAAGAACATGGAAATAATAATGATATGCTTAAAAAGTGCTTTGCCACAATCGTGTGTGCCTTCTCAGACTGCTTCAACAGCTCCCTTTCCAAATGTGCTCAGCCAACTCCTGGACTGCACATCCAACCCATTGCAGATTTACTGAGCTATCCAGATACAAGTTAAAGCCCCAGACTTATATACACTCCACTCCAGCCTAACTCCAGTAAGCCATCCCTCCAGTTGTGGATATGAATGAAATGTCACACAATGGGACATGATCTAGTTTCCTGAGTGGCTGTATGATGAGCCTTGACCAGTAAGAGAGTCAAGCAAATAAACCCGCCCTCCATTTGCCCTGTCTCTTCTGTAGACTGCTCCAAGATGCAGGTTCTCTTTGCTTCCCAGGAAGTCCTGTGACAGAGGTGCCAAACAAACAAACCTACTGAGAGAAACCCACTGTTTCTCTTCACAGCACATGATGAAGCAGAAGTCAGTTCAGTAATTCGTCAGCTCACATCATTTCATATCTTTACTTGTCTCGCTTCTTCTTTTATCTTTCATCCTCAAATCCCTGGGCTTGCCCTCCCAAATAAAGTATAAGCACATTAATCCAGCCTTGGGCCCTGCTGTCCAGAGAACCAGGGCTAAGACATGTGGTTAAAAAAAAAAAAAAAAAACTCAAACAGTACAAAGGGTAGACAGTGAAAACAAGTCTCCCCTCCTGCAAAAACAAACAAAAATCACCTTAGACCCTCAATTTCCTCCCCAGAGGTCTCCAGTATTACCAGTTTGTGTGTCCTTCCAAAGATAGTCTATATATATATACATACATATATATGCATTTATACACAAATATTACATATTATTCCATATTGCATATACATTCCTCTTTTTTACACAAGTAGAAACAGACAAAACCCATTGCACCTTGCATTTTAGCAGAATCAGCTCTCTAAAACATGAATCTGATTATGTTGCTCCCAAACTTAAAAGCCTCTGATGGCTTCCCATTACTCCTAAATAAAATTCAAATTCCTACCATCGAAGGCCCTTCACAATCTGGCTTCGACCCATGACTTTATCCTCTTTCCTACCTAGTCCAGCCCTACCAAACCAATAAACCAAACCCACTGCCGTTGAGTTGGTTCCAACTCATAGCGACCCTATAGGACAGAGTAGAACTGCCCCATAGTTTCCAAGGAGCGCCTGGCGGATTTGAACTGCCAACCTCTTGGTTAGCAGCTGTAGCACTTAACCACTACGCCACCAGTTTCCGTCCAGCCCTAACATGAACTTTATTTGGCCATACTCAATTCATGCTCTCATATGTTCATATTATTTGTGCAAGCTATTCCCTATGCATACTCTCTTTCTTATTATGTATGTGCCAAATGATTGAATCATCAAATCATCTTGGTCAACTAATGACTACAGTTTGAAGTTCTTTTTAAATCTTAGTTTCCTCTCTCTTCTAGGCAGTTAACTATCAATTTTCACAGCTGTAGATGTATCTGTTTTGAACAGCATCTGCTGATACCTCTAAAGTGGCTGTACACTCTAAGGTAGGATAGGCATCATGTTTTCAGAGGAAACTAGGTAGCCAAGCTAATTAAAATGATAACTTTAATTTTCTATACACTATTCCTCTTCTAAGAGTACAAAGCACAGGCTCTAAAACAGCTGGTTTCTTCACTACTTGCTGTTTCACTTGATACATTTAATTCCAGCTTTCAGTTGTGCTCTGGGTGATAGTTTCTGCTAGAAATCTGATAGGTGGATAAGTGGGTGTTACAGTTTTATACATTTTTCAAAATTCTAATATATGGCACACATGCACAGCAGAGAGGAAGGGAGGGGGCATTCAACCAAATTGCCTTCTTTCCATCCTTCATGCTGAAATATCATTACGCATTCAACAACCTGAACATTCATTAACATCCTGGGCATTCTGTATGTAAAACTAGAGTCAAATATGCAGAACTACTCATTAGGTCTTCGAAGGAAAGATTATCTAGCATTTATACAAACTTATTAAAAGAAAATGAAGTTTTCAGTCAGAGTTGTTGGGCTGTTTTAACTTGACTCAGATGAAGAAGAAAACAAGGCTTGGAGCTTCTTGAAAGGAAGAAGTTATATATGCATTGGGTATTGATTTATCCTTCTTGATCCAGGTCTCCTAGAATACCAGCATTATATAATGCATCTCCATTTGTTCATAATGCATTAAAGGGCATCCTAAATTTTTTCTCATACCTGAAGGCGCTTTGAACTGAAGGCTTCTCCAAGTAATATGCCCTTCTTAGAAATAGCACCTTGTTTGCTTTTCTCTACCACTTGTTACTGTTTTCCATGTTGTAATCTGTTGAGGGCCTACAAAGACTTCTGTGTATCTCTTTAAAGTCAAAATTGATTGTTATATATGCAGTAGAGCTTCTACGGAAACTGGTTATTGAAAGACTGTCATGTCTATGCCCCTCCTTAAAAGGGATAAAACAATAACAGTTATTGAATCCAATGGAAATACCAGTACTTTTTGAATGAAGGCTATGAGAAGTTGCAATTTTAAGTTACCTGTGTTAGTTATGTGAGATGTTCAGAGATTAAGGAACTAATTTTATGTTGGGAAGTGAGAAAGCAGAGCAAATTCCCACAAGGGAGAGATAATGCATCAATTCTACTTATGTGATATCACAGTTACCAATCTTAATGGTTTCAAGAACTGCTAAATATATTTGAGGAGCCCTAGCGACAGAGTGGTTAAGTGCTTAGCTGCTAACCAAAAGTTCAACAGTTCAAATCCACCAGCCGCCCCATGGGAGAAAGTTATGGCAGTCTGCTTCCATAAAGATTACAGCCTAGGAAACCCTATGGGGTAGTTCTACTCCGTCTTATAGGGTTGCTATGAGTCAGAATCTACTCGACAGCAACAGGCTAGTGATGCAATGATTAAGAGCTCAGCTGCTAACCGAAAGGTCAGTGGTTGGAACCCACTAGCAGCTCTGTGGGAGAAAAGACCTGTGCGGAGCTGAGACCTGGAGACCTGGCAACCTCTCCCGTAAAGGTTGCAGTGTAGACTCTGGCCTTTTTTATGACCAAAAATAAAACCAAACCCACTGCTGTCAAGTCAATTCCGACTCATAGCGACCCTATAGGACAGAGCAGAACTGCCCCGTAGAGTTTCCAAGGAGCGCCTGGCGGATTTGAACTGCCGACCTCTTCGTTAGCAGCCGTAGCATTTAACCACTACGCCACCAGATGAGTGGAAAAAAAAGGCAAGTGGCAGATCAAGAGGGGACATGTTAGGAGCAGCAATAAAATGTAACATTAAGCTTCCCATAATAGGCTTCACAGTCACGAGGTAAATATACATTATGTGTGGCCCTAAGAAAAATCAGAGTAAAACCAGCCCACACTTTTCTAAGAACTGGTTTTGGGGCGGTGATTAGGCCTTAGAATATAGACAAATGATAACTTTTAATTACTATTACAGGAACAGAGAAGACATCTCCAGCACTAACGTTTTTATATCTTTTTTTCCATGCCGACATTTAAGAGTTTCAAAAAGGAAACAGAGAAACTACAGGGGAAAAATCTACAGAAAAGAAATTTAACGGCATGAATTAAAAAGAAGAAATTACTTTTAACATCATACTACTGACAGAGCCAGGTTTATAAAAAATGACTATCTTTAGGTACCACCTAATTCTATACATTCCAATAGATAGTCCACCATAAATGATGTAAAAGTGACATGAAAATATTTCCTTCAAATTTCTCCCTTGAACAGTACATTATTAGTTTTCTGGCCATAATTAAATTTGATGATAATTATTATTATTCATGGAGTGCTTATTGTGTGCCATAAATACGTGAAGCACTTTGCATACAACATTTAATTAAATTCTTACACTGTTCCATGGTGTGAGTTCTCCCCAACTAAATAAATGATTCCCAGTTCATAGATGCAGAAACAGAGGCTAATAGAGGCTAGGTAATCTGCCTGATTACTTAGCTAGTAAGTGGCATGCCGGAATTTGAATCTATATCTCTGTGTGACTCCAAAGTCTGTGCTGTAACCGTTATGTAAAACTGCTACATTTCAGTCTGTTTGGGACCACTTCCATATTGGATGCTGTATCTTCATGCACATAATATTGGGTTAGGGGAGAAGCAGATGAGATGTGGTATGAATGTTGGTGTTCTTATAGAAAAATGATTGATTCATCCCACAAATATTTATTGAGTTTCCATTTGTTATGAACAAGAATTAGAAATTCTGTCCCCAAGTATGAGAAATACAAAGATGAATAAAATATGGTATCCACCTCAAGTTTTTTGTAGTTCAGTCAGAGAGAACAGATGAGTAAATAGATGACTATAATTAAGAGTGGTAAGAGCTATGGGGTACAGAAATATAAGCACAGATTGTTGCAGGAACAGACAGGAGTAACTCCCAAGCAAGTTCAATGACACCTGTAGATGAGAAAGAGCTAGGTAAAGGGAGGTGGGGGAGTAGCAGAACGATTAGCGTTATAGGCACAGGGAGCATCATGTATAAGGGCCTGGAGAACTGCATGTAGTTCAGTAAGAAAACAACAAGATTGTTCAGCTGAGCATATTGTTGGAAGTAATCTGTTCAATCTCAAGGAGTGGGCTTCTAGCCTCAGTGATCCACTAAGGAGCACCCTGAAGAGAGCTGAATTAGGTTTTTGAAGTACGTTTCATTCACACATCTATATGAGTCTCTTTAGCAAGCAGTAAATTGTGCAACATCTACCAACCTGACAACTTCCAACTGTCTCTTGGATTAAATAAAAGTAGAGATGGAAGACTATTTAGTACCTTGAATAAAACTTGATACCTTAACTGCTTAATGGGATAGGTAGAAACCATTTGAAACTTTCTACACCAAACATTTCAAAGAAACCCAAGCATAACTGTTTCTGAGTTGGTACACAGCAAACAAAATGCATTCTGACAGTGTAGGTCCTACCATTAGAAAACCAGACTCAGAACAAATTGTCATACAGCATATGTGCATCGCTGAGCCAATTTGGGAAATGAGAAAACGATGCCGACATGGCATATGTTTGAATTGGCAGTCAGTTTGTGGCATGCTGAGCAGATGATTGAAAAGGACTGGGGAAAAGGCATCTAGGTTAAATGACATGGTATCCCTTCCACTGAGCTTTTCTACACTAGTGTAGGAGAACTCTAGGCAAAAATCACTTTTAGTGTTATGGTTCTCTATTATACAATCAGAGAAAGGAATTCTTAAGAATAAAATCTTGCAAGATTTCTCTGCCTAATCCAACTCAACATATACTCATTGATCACCTACTGTATGCCAGATACAGCGTTATATCTTCTAAAGAACCAAAAATAGGTTGCATTCTAGTGAAGGGAAAGAGGCCAGTACATACAAAAAAAAAAAAAAAACCAACCCCCCTGCTGTCGAGTCCATTCTGACTCATAGCGGCCCTATAGGACAGAGTAGAACTGCCCAATGAAGTTTCCAAGGAGCACGTGGTGGATTTGAACTGCCGACGTATTGGTTAGCAGGCCATAGCACTTAACCACTACACCACCAGGGTTTCCAGGCCAGTACATAACTCAAAATACTGAGGCAGCGTTTAACATCACATGGGGAAATGCTAAAGACTTCATGGAGGAGGTAGAATTTGAGCTGATCCTTGATAGGAACATAAAATATCCATAAGTGTGGTTGGAAGAAAAAAATATCTGGGTTATGGGAGTACTAACAACAATAGTGAAATTTAATGCTTGTTGAGAACTCTTTAACTGCAAAGAATTTTTCTAAATAATTCATACCTTCAGCTCATTTAATCTTCACTAAACCCCTCTGTGATAGGTACGATTATTACCCACCTTATAAAAATGAGAAAAATGATTTACAGAAAAATAAGAGATAAAATAACCTACCCAAGATCACACCACTAGTATAAGAGCTGAGATTCAAATTCAGGTAATCTAACACCTGAGCCCATATACTTACTTGCTTCCTCTTAATAAATGAGTAAAGGAAACAGAAGTGGGAAATATAACCATGTATTTGGGGCATGTCAAATATTCTGGAGCTGCTAGGGCACAGAATGTGATAGAATTAAGTGTAAATAATGAGAGAAGAAGCTATGAGAATAGTTTGGGACTAGATCATCAACGCCTTTATAAATCATGCTAAGGAATTTTTAGTTCAATATGGAAGTAATGGTTGGGGTAAGATTAGGGAGTAATAATATCTTTTGAGGAAGGAAATGACATACTGTAACCAACTTTGGGAAGATTAAATTTGTCATTAACAACAGGATGAAGAATGTATTTAGAGAAGCCATCACTATTAATCCCACGGACATTAAAAGGATAATAAAGGAATATTATGAATAACTCTATGCCCACAAATTTGATGGTATGGATGAAATGAACCAATTCCTTGAAATACGCAATCTACAAAAACACAAGGAGGAATAGTCTGAATATGCTTGTATCTATTAAAGAAATTGAATCAATAATTAATAACCTTCCAAAAGAGAAAGTACCAGGCCCAGATGGTTTCACTGGTGAATTCTACCAAATATTTAAGGAAGAAATGATACCTATTCTCTGCAATCTCTTCCAGAAAATAGAAGGAGGGGGACTACTTTATAACTTATTCTCTGAGGCTATCATTACACTAAAATACCAAAACTAGAAAAAGGCATTACAAGAATGAAAAACTACAGACCAGTATCTCTTATACATGCATTTTTAAAAACTCTTTTAACTAAGACAAAGAGTAAACCCTAAGGTAAACTATGAACTAATAATAATGTATCAAATTGGTTCATCAAAAGTAAAAAACTTACCACACTAGTGCAAGATATTAATAAAAGGGGAAACCATGAGCAGGTGAGTAGGGGGAGAGATATATAGGAATGCTCTGTACTTTTTGCTCAATTTTTCTTATAAACCTAAAACTGCTCTAAAAATAAGGTCTATTAATTATTAGAGATAAGGGTAACCAAGCAAGAGAAATGAGAGCTTCAGCTAAGGTGTAGGCAAGAAAACACTCGATGTCCCTTCTGTGAGAGTTGCTGCCATTAGATAAGTGGAGAGATGGAGAATGAATGATACATTAGATTTTTGGTGCTAGAATGGAGTGCATTAATAGGAATATGAAACAATTCAAAGCCCAACTCAAGTCCCTAACCATAATGTTATTTATATTGTAGCTGTTTCTTTTTTTAGCTGTTTCTGAATTTTCCCAGCAAAGAGTCTTATATCATGAACAAAACCACCAATCCTGATTACAAGAGTAGTTTTGGAAAAGTGTCTTGTGCATAATAGAAACATAGTATTATGTGAGAATTTGACAAAGAAGCCCTTTCACACATTTCTGCTTGAGGGCTATACCTACTATTTTATAGGCTTTTATTTCTCATTATGCATTCAAGGGAACCATTTAACACATTTACCACATTACTTTCATAGTAAGTTAAACGTTATCCTAATGGTCTAAAATAGTAAATATATCTCCTATGTCTAATTTCCTATTCAGAGAGTGAATTAGGTATGACAAGAATCTGGTTCAATTAGTTGCTTATTACTTAAGAGTAGTAAGTAGTACCTTAGAAATCCAAGTTACCACTATGGGAAATGTTGTGTACTTGGAATGGGAAATTCATTTGTATTCTTGG
Source organism: Loxodonta africana (assembly GCF_030014295.1). NCBI lineage: Eukaryota > Metazoa > Chordata > Mammalia > Proboscidea > Elephantidae > Loxodonta > Loxodonta africana. The sequence continues at coordinate 111,593,235 of NC_087369.1, forward strand.
AGTCCAACAGGCAGAAGTACAATAGTTAAAAGTACATGCTCTGGGCCACGCTCTTGGATTAAAATTTCAGCCTCTCCATCAATTGTTTTGACCCTGGTCAAGTCACTTAACAATCTTGTGCCTTGGTTTCATTATATATAAAATAGAGACGATAACAGCACCAACTTCAAATAGTGAAGATTAGGTGAGTAAATAAATGCAAATCAACATCCCTTAGTACACTGCCTAGCATATATAGAGTTCAATACGTGCTGGAGATTATTTTAAGAACATTGTATGAAGTAGAGCTTTTACATAAAGAACTAATGATTATTATATTATTTCCCCATTAAGTCACTGGATTGTCTTTGTATTAATTAGAAGATCCAATATATAAACATTACAGATTGCAGCTGCCTCGTTTTTTTTTAATTCCCAATTTGCTCTGTGTCAGAACTAGGAGCAGTGTGAAATAACCCATTTGCTGTAAGAGTGAATAAAAATCTTGGCTCCATCACTTACTAGCTGTAAGTGACAGGAAAGTGACAGATTAGAACTTTCCATTCAGAATTTACTGGCTTGTTTCTGATTATTCTGAACGTCCATGGTATATGTTCCAGTTACAAATGCTGCTACCAATTAGCTTGCCTACAGCAATTTAGTTGACAAATGACACGTACAGAATCAAGGGAAAGAATCAGTAGGAGAAGAAGGAAAACTGAGGAAAGCAGTTTCTTCCTTTATTGCAAACCAATAGACATTTCATAATTATTTCTGATCTACAGCTTTATTGCAATAAGCTTCTCCATGGATATTTTTGACAGGGGTCAGAATTTCCTCCTTCCCCTGTGGGAGGTGATGTAACTTTTGACACCTGCAAAGCGTGATAAAATTGAACAACATGCCTCAGTGTCATAGGTTTATTCCCCTATGATCAGAGTTCCAATTACCTAACACCTTCCTTGTAAAGCTCATTGCAAAGAGTGTAGGAGGTGGAGGTTGGAGGATGGGGCAAGGTGTGCAAGAGGAAATGATCTTTGAGTCCAACAGGGTAGTAGACAATGTTGTATACAGTGGAATGAGTATATATAGACAGACCTTGTTTGGTAGCTTTACAGTTATCAGGCCAAATCATGACCCCTTGAGCCCATGATAACCTCATTGGATGTTCAGTGGAGATTCTTGCCTTTAGTTTTATGATTCTTTATTTTAGCAAACATCAAAAGGTAAGCAGGAAAAAAAGAGGAGAGAAAATAAGCTATTGATTTTCACATGTTGTCTTAACCTGTAGTCTAATTGAAGGTCAGTATATGTATCCATCACAAAGACTGATTTTTGGATAGGCATCATGGTTTCCTGATACAAATGCTGAAAGAGGGTAGTTGATATCCTACAGATGCTACAGAGAAGAAAGAATATTTCAGCAGAGGCAAACATTTTCTTAGGAAAACCAAGACCAAAAGAGATAAACTGCAAAATAGTTTGACTACCTATCAAGAGCCCAGAGAAAAAGAAGGGATATTTTGACTGGGTCAGTGGGGTAAATGAAGAGCAAAGAGGAAGGACTTGAATGTTTTTCTGTCATTAAATCACAGCAGAGCCTAAATAAATTTTATTTATATGTCAGAGTGCTAACTTATACTTCTCTCTTCAGTTCTTCCTTTTCTGTAGCAGTAAATGTGTATGTTATCTTCATCTTTTCCACACTGTACCAGTATGATTCGTGTAAAAAAAAAAATCTGACTTATTACAAGGCATACAGAATAAATAGAAGGTAAAACAAAACAAAACAAACAAACAAAAAAAACAATAAGGCTCCCTGATTCACTGCAATCGTGTTGCCTCCCCAATTCCTCCCTCCATTTCATCCACAGTTCCATCTGCATTATAGCTGGTTTTCAGGCACATAAATACTGTCCATGAAGCCCTGCCCTACAGTCTCATGGAAAAGACTTAGAGAACTTCTTTGTGATTAAAAAAAAAAAGAATAGGAAAAACCTGGATGATGTCTGGCTTGTGTGCCTAGTATATAAACCCAGTTCCTGATCAGAGCATATCAAGAATTGGCAAGAAAATGGGGAGTGATTATATATGGACACGTGGTTTCTTTCTGGGGTGCTATAAATCTTCTAAAACTAGATTTTGGTGGTAGATGCACAACAACAAATATACTAAAATTCAATAAATTGCACACTTAAAATGAACAAATTTTATATGTAAAATATACTTCATTAAAGCTGATTTAAAAAAAAGAGATTTGGTAAGAACTACTCTTAGGACAAAGCCACATGGTGCTAAAAATCTGGATGAAAATAGAAAAGTAGAATTAATATCTAGATGACATATCTACAACAGTTCTCAAATTTTTGACTTGTGAACCACTCTGATAGGAAAAAATGTCCGGTACACCCCAATCCACTCAATTCTTCTAATTTACTATGATGAAGTAAACTACACCAAAACCCCTGCCTGGAGACTATGGCAGCTGCAGTGATAGGGTAATAGCTGCCTGATACTTTCACTGGAAACTTAACTTGAAACTTTTAGTGGTAAAGTGTGTGCAATTAGTCTTCTCTTTTTTCTTCTCCTTCTTCTGTCTCAGAACTTCCCTAGATTCCAAGATATCTTGCCTGTGCCTTTGTTCTGGCCCCCTGTCCACTGAAGATCATTGCATGTTCTACTCTACTGATCTACAGTACACAAAATGGTTGTTTACATTGTCCAACAGCCGCTGTTAGACTCATGTTTTTTTTTTAATTTTTCACTCAAGATCAAAGTTCTATGTCTCTTCCATTGTATCCTTCAACCTACTAATTTCTCTGGCCAATAACAGATACAACATTCACTTCAGCTTAGATACATACATATATATATATATATTTCTAACCTTTAAACAAGGGTATTAAAAAATTCAGAAAGGAAACTGTTGGCCGATTGATATGGACATGGGAGAATGAAGTTAGCCTCGTAAGTTGCAGTATTGTGATCTGTGTGGAATTAGATTGAGGTCCACAGTTTGTGGGAGATTATCTATGGCTTTGCACTCTTTTCTAGAATTCATGTATTGCCAAGCTTTAGTGATGAGATTATTTCAAATGCTCTATACATCTAAGGAATGTGAAAATGGCTCTTAACGTTTCCATCAGTACACCTCAAGGTCTTTTGTATAAGCCAATGTAATTTAATGTAGGAATGACTTTCCCCTTGCATTATTATATGCAGGAATAGTTCTTGGCTTTGAATTCAGAGTCTCTCAGTATCTGTACCTCTTCCTCATAACTTTGCTGCCTCATATATAAAGTTCTTATGAAGCCCCAAACATTCCTCTGTTCTATCCTGTCAAATCATTCTCTGTACAGTTACATATGCACATTTCGTCTGTCTTAACCTCCAGACCTGTGTCTTTTCTATCTCTCTTACCTAGAGATATTTCTTTCTCTGAATTAACTCATGTCCTTTCTTCCCTTCAAGAACCAGGCAAAATACTCCTACTCTAAGAAATCTTTGAGTGCTTCACTTGCCTTTCTTACAGAAATAAAAATTCTACTATTATGAGCCATACCCCAGGGCTCACATTAGTTGATCAATGCCAACCTAGACGGATTTCTCTTTGAGGGCAAATGATATCATTTTTTCATAACTCCACAAAGTCTATAATATGTTGATGGTACATGTAGTTACAAAACAATAAATCTTGTTGAATTGAAAAATGCATAAAGTTAAGAATGTTAATTACCTTAACTGTAAATGTGGGTGATATCTGAAATAAAGTAATTTTATTCTCTATTTATAGTACTTAGGAGAGTAAAAAATACCAAATCGTTACATTTCATTTTGGTAAAGTCAGACAAAAGACCACTTTAAAAAAAGAAAAGAGAAAAAAAAAAAAAAAACCTGAGATATGCAGATGGCACAACCTTGCTCGCTGAAAGTGAAAATGATGAAGCACTATTGATGAAGGTAAAAGACTAGAGCCTTCAGTATGGACTACATCTCAACATAAAGAACATGAAAATCCTTACAACTGGACCAACAAACAACATCATGATAAATGGTGAAGGAATTGAAGTTGTCAAAAATTTCATCCTTCTTGGATCAACAATCAATGCCCATGGAAGCAGTAGTCCAGAAATCAAACAACATATGACATTGGGCAAATCTTCTGCAAAAGACCTCTTTAAAGTGTTGGAAAAAAAAAATGTCACTTTGATGACTAAGGTACACCTAACCCAAGCAATGGTATTGTAAATCAGCTCATATGCATGAGAAAGCTGAACAATGAAAAAGGAAGACCGAAGAAGAAATGCCACATTAAAATAGTGGTGTTGGCAAAGAATACTGAATATACCATGGATGACCAGAAGAATGAATAAATTTGTCTTGGAGGAAGTACAGCCAGGGTGCTCTTTAGAAGCAAGAATAATGAGACTTCATCTCTCTTACTTTGGACATGGCATAAGGATGCACCAATTGCTGAAGAAAGACATCATGCTTGTTAAAGTAGACGGTCAGTGAAAAAGAGAAAGACCCTCAATGAGATGGATTGACAAAGTGGCTGCAACAATGGGCTCAAACATAGCAAAAATCGTGAGGATAACAGGACTTGGCAATATTTTGTTCTATTATTTCTAAGGTCTCTATGAGTTGGAGCCAATTTGATGACACCTAACAATGACAACAACAATAAGACAATATAGATAAAATTCCAGTTTTGAAATTAGACACAACATTATAAATATTTTTGAAGCTTTGTTTTAAATTTGTATTTCTTGACTTTCCTCAATGCCACCTGTGTTTTATGAACTTTATTTTAAATGGTCTGGTCTAGTAATTTCTGAGATGGTTAAAACTTAATTATGTTTAATTCTAAAGTCTACTAGACTCAATAAAAAGCAGCCATGCTTGCGTAGTTTATAAATCATTCTCTATCTACCCGCCATAAAGCCCCATGAAGCAGAAATGAAGTATATACAGTTTGTATTCTTTACTACTCATCTAGGAAGAAGAACTTTTTCCCCAGACCACCACAAGACATGACAATGATTTTAAAATGTTTTTATTTGAATGGCTGTCAGTCACAGTATAGCCAACCATCTCAATTCCGCTTTTCATTGTCCCTGAAGAAAATCTGTTGAGCATACAAAGTTAACATGATTTTGGAAATAGGTAGCTAATACAAATAAAAATTTCCTGAAAAATAATCTTTAGCCACAGTTATGATTTTATGTATGTTATTATTTACTTACCTTAAATATATTACATGGCTACTTTATAAGTAATTTTTCTATCAAATATAATCAGAGTTGCAAAAACTGACAGAACTAAAGGAAGAAATAAAAAATTCAATAACAATAGTTGAAGGCTTCAATACCACTCTTTGAAAAATATATAGAACTCTGAAGAAGATCAAAAATAAAAGTCTTGAGAAACACTATAAACCAACTAGAGCTAACAGAAATCTATAGAACAGTCTACCCAACAACAATAGAATACACATTATTCTTAAGTGCACATTGAATATCCTCCAGGTGTTAGGATATTAAACAAGCCTTGATAAATTTAAAATAACTTAAATCATAGAAAATGTGTTCATCAACCACAGTGGAATTCAGCAAGAAATCAATTACAGATCTAAATTTAGAAAATTCATAATCTGTGAAAATTAACCAACATACTCCTAAATATCCAATGGATGGAAAAAGAAATCACAAGAGAAATAAGAAACTACATTGTAAAAATACAACATATTGGAACTTAAAGGATGCAGTTAAAGAAGTCCTTAGAGAGAACTTTACAACTTTAAATGCATATATTAAAAATAAGAATTTAAAATCAATAACCTAATATTTCACCTCAGGAAACTAAACAAAAGAAAGTAAACTAAATCCAAAACAAGTAGGAGGAAGAAAATAATAATAATTAGAATGGAAATTAATGATATAGAGAATTGAAAAAATCAACTAAACTAAGTGTTGGTTCTTTGAAAATATCAACGATGAGAGATACAAGCAAGTCAAATTACTAAAATCAAGAATGAAAAAGTGTACATTACTATTAACCAAACAGAAGAGCCCTGGTGGCACAGTAGTTGAGGATTTGGCTACTAACCAAAAAGGTTGCAGTTTGAATCTACCATCTGCTCCTTGGAAACACTATGGGGCAGTCCTACTCTGTCCTATGGGGTCACTATGAGTCAGAATTGACTCAACGGTAATGGGTTTGGTTTATATCCTTTTTATCTCTGTATGGACTCATAACCTGTAAATCTTTACAGAAGCAGACTGCCACATCTTTCTCCTACGGAATGGCTGGTGGATTCGAACCGCAGACCTTTTGGTTAGTGGCTGAGTGCTTAACCACTGCTCCACCAGGGCTTCTATAAGAGAACACTACTATGAAAAACAGTATGCCAACAAATTATGTAACATAGATGAAATGGACAAACTCCTAGAAAGACATGAACTATCAAAACAAACTCAAGTAAAAATAGAAAATATCAACAGACCTATACAACTGAAGAAATTGAATGAGTAATTAGAAAACCTCCCCACTTCCCATCCCCTAAAAAAATGTATAGGACCAGAAGGTTTCACTGGTGAATTCTACTAAATATTTAAAGAATTAAACAAATATTTCACTAACTCTTCCAAAAATTAGAAGAGGGGGCACATTTCCTAACTCATCTATGAGAACAGTATTTCCCTGATGCCAAACCAGAGACGTGACATGAAAACTACAGAACAATATCTTTATGAACATAGATGGAAAAATCCTTAACAAAATAGTAATGAAATGATTATCTCAATAAATGCAAAAAAAGTATTTGAGAAAATACAACACATTTTCAGAATAAAAATACTCCACAAACTAGGAATAGAAACAAACTTTCTCAACTTAAAGAGAATCTATGAAAACCCAGAGTTAACATCATAAACAGTGGTGAAAAACTGAATGGTTTCTCCCGTAAGATCAGGAACAAGACAAAGGTGCTCACTCTCACCACTTCTCACCAATATTTTACTGGAGGTTTTTAGCAGGAAAATTGGGCAAACAAATAAGGAGAAAGGAAAAAAAAATGAAATAGTACCCAGATTGGAAAGAAAGAAAGAAACAAAACTATCTCTATTGCAGGTGACATCATCTTGTAGAGAATCATAAGGTATTCACACACATACACACACAAAAGTATTAGAGAAAAACAAGTTCAGCAAGATTGCAGAATACAGGACCAGCATACAAAAATCAATTGTATTTCTATACACTAATCAAGAAATATTCAAAAATGAAATTAAGAAAATTCCATTTACAGTAGCATCAAAAATGAAATACATATGAACAAATTTAAAAAAGGAAGTAAAAAACTTAGATTCTGAAAACTACAAAATGTTGAAAGAAATAGATAAAACCTAAATAAATGGAAGACATCCTATGTTCATGCATCAGAAGACCTGATATTGTTAAGGTAGAAATATTCTCCAAATTCATCTATAAATTTAATACAATCTCTATCAAAATTCCAACTGTCTTTTTTTTCAGAAATTGACAAGCTGATCCTAAAATTCACGTAGAAATGCAAATGACCTAGAATAGCCAAAACAATCTTAAAAAGATGAATAGAGGTACAAGACTCACCCTTCTCAATTTCAAAATGAAGTTGGATCTGTAACTTATACCAAATACAAAAGTAACATAGAATGAATCATAGACCTAAATGTAACAGCAAAACTATAAAACTCTTTGAAGAAAACATAGCTATAAATCTTCATGAGCTTGGGTTAGGGAATGGTTTCCTAGATACTACACTAGAAGCACAAGCAGCAAATGGAAAAATACATAAATTGGATTTAATCAAAAGTAACAATGTTTGTGTGTTAAAGTATAAATAAAGCCAAAAGACATCCCACAGAATGGCAGAAAAAAATTGCAAATTATATATATGATAAGCATCTACTATCCAGGATACATAAAGAACTATTACAACTCAACAACAAAGAGACACATAGCCCAGATAAAAATAGACAATGGCTCTCAATAGATATTTCTCCAAGGAAAATATACAAATAGAAAACAAGCACACGAGAAGATGCTCTGTATCACTGGCCATTATACCCATTGCCGTCAAGTCGATTCTGACTCAGAGTGATGAAGTGGTCAAGCACTTGACTGCTAACTGAAAGGTTGGTGGTTCAAACCCATCAGCAGCTCCACAAGAGAAACTTGGCAGTCTGCTTCCCTAAAGATTTACAGCCTTGCAAACCTTATGGAGCAATTCTACTCTGTCCCATAGGGTCGCTATCAGTTGGGTTGGGCATTAGGGAAACGCAAATTAAAACCACAATGAGATGTCACTTCACATCCACTAAAATGGCTATAACAAAAATACAATGGCAAGTGTTGGTGACAATGTGGAGAATTTGGAACCCTCATATATTGCTAGTGCAAATGTAAAATGGTGCAGCCACTGTCAAAAATAGTTTAGGATTTTCTCAAAAAGTTAAACATAGAATTACCATATCATTGTTGGTAGGTGCTATGGAGTCAGTTCCGACTCATAGAGACCCTATGTACAACAGAACAAAACACCACCCCGTCCGGCCCCATCCTCATAATTTTAGCTATATTTCAGCCTAATGTTGAAGCCACTGCATCAATCCATCTCGTTGACCTTCTACTTTACCAGGTATGACGTCCTTCTGGTCCCTCCTGATAACAAGTCCAAAGTAGGTGAGACAAAATCTCACCATCGTCACTTCTAAGGAGCATTCTGGCTGTACTTCTTCCAAGACAGAATTTTTTGTTCTTTTGGCAGTCTACAGTATATTCAATACTCTTCGCCAGCACCATAATTCAAAGGCACCAATTCCTCTTTGGTCTTCCTTACTCGTTGTCCATCTTTCGCATGCATATGAGGTGATTGAAAATACCATGGCTCAGGTCAGGCCCACCTTATCCCTCAAAGTGACATCTTTGATTTTTAATATTTTAAAACAGTCTTTTCCAGCAGATTTGTCCAATGAAATATATCATTTGATCTCTGGACTGCTGCTTCCATGGGTGTTGATTGTGGATTCAAGTAAAATGAAACTCTTGACAACTTCAATCTTTTCTCCATTTATCATGGTGCAGCTTATTGGTCCAGTTGTGAGGATTGTTGTTTTCTTTATGTTGAGACATAATCCATAATGAAGGCTGTAGTTTGATCTTCATCAGTAGGTGCTTCAAGTAATCTTCGATTTCCAAAAGCAAGGTTGTGTTATCTGCATATCACAGGTATTATTCCTTCAATCCTGATGCTGCATTCTTCTTCATATAATCCAGTTTCTCAAATTGTTAGCTAGCATACTCGACAGCACTGGGTACTGGATACAGATTGAGTAAGTATGGTGAAAGGATACTACCCTGATCCTGATTTTAAACTACTCAGTATCTCCTTATTTTGTTCTAACGACTGTCTCTTGGTCTATGTACAGGTTCCACATGAGCACAATTAAAATGTTCTGGAATTCTTCACAATGTTTTCTGTAATTTGTAATGATCCACACAGAAGAATGCCTTTTCATAGTTAACAAAACACAGATAAACATCTTTCTGGTATTCTCTGCTTTCATCCAAGACCCATCTGACACCAGCAATGATATCCCTTGTTCCATGTCTTCTTCTGCACCTGACTTGAATTTCCGGCAGTTCCCTGTCAATATACTGCTGCAGCCACTTTTGAATGCTCTTCAGCAAAATTTTACTTGTGTGTGATATTAATGATATTGTTTGATAATTCCCACATTCTGTTAGATCACCTTTCTTTGGATTGGGCACAAATATGGATCTCTTCCAGTTGGTTGGCCAGGTAGCTGTCTTCCAAATTTCTTGGCATAGATGAGCGAGCACTTCCAGCATTGTGTTGAAACATCTCAATTGGTTATGAGGTTTCTTCTGGGGATAATGGAAGTGTCCTTTAATTAGATAATGGTCATGGATAGGCATCTCTGTGAGTATACTAAAAACAACTGAATTGTACAATTAAAAGGGAGAATTCCATGATATGTAAATTATATCTCAATGAAGTTGTTATAATAAAAAGAAAGAAAAGTAGTTCTTAGTGGGTATAGAATGGAAGGAGCACATGAGAAAGACGTCTTTGGTAAACTCAGTTTCTTAGCTTCCTAGGGCTCACACATCAACATATCACAGTTCTGGAGGCTAGACATCCAAATCAAAATCCTCAAATTTTTTTTTTTTTGAGGGCTTTGAGAGAGAAACTGTCCCATAACTCTCTTCTGGTTTCTGGGTGGCTGCGCGCAATCCTTGGTGTTCTTTTGCTGCTGCTTGTGGACGTATCTTCACTTGGTGTCTTTCCCCTGTGTATGACTGTGCCCCTGCCTGTTCACTCCTTTTATAAGGCACTCTTCAGAAGGTATTAGGACTATGGCCCATCCAACTGCAGTATGACCTCATTTAACTAAACTAAGAACAAAAGAAAAACCCTATTTCCCCTAACAAGGTCACATTGACAAGTACAGGGGGTTAGGACTTCAACATTATCTTTTTGGGGAGACACAGTTCAATCCATAACACTCAGAATTCAAAAGGACACACTTAAAACTAGGAGACTTCCATAGCCAAAGCAAATTCAGAACAGCAACATACACAATAACGAAATAATGGACAGCTAGAATTAAATTTCCGACCACTACAGACAATATCCCTCTGGATTCTGCAAGCTCGATGTACAGGACTGAGGCAAAGCACTCTTGGTGTACCATAAACTCCTTGTGGGCAGGGATTGTTTCTAACTTTCTTTTGACTGAAAAGTCTACTGGGGGAAGTGCTTACACATTTCCAATGACTGATTCTCAGTAACCTAAAGTCAAATAGAAATTAAGCTCTTATGAACCCAATTAATGTGTTGTATTAATTAGAATAATAGCTGGTTATTTAACTTAAAGCATTGTGTTGGGAGAACTGTCAGTCTCCAAATCTCCCATCTGGGCCACCTAAGCAGAACCTTTATGCTCAGAACATTCTCTTATAAGCAGGTTGAGAATTGGGTGTCTCTCTCTCCCAGTTCCTCCTTACCAGAGAAGCCTTGCTCTCTGTTCTGGGCACATAGTAACTTTGTCTCTTGCTCATTGCACAGGCACAATATGGCACCTGGCCCACCCCACTTGTATCTGTTCCCAAGGAAGGGAATGGGATCTCTCCTTTGACCACAGCAAAAGAGGGGTGTGTGTGAAACATCTGCCCTGCACCAGCCACCAGAGGGGCTCACTGGCCATGGGAGACCACTGCCCACGAGTGAAGCTGATCTCACGCTTTCTCTTCTCTATGTAAGTAAAATGTTGTCCCATGCACTGTTGGAGCCTGTGGTTTGTCTTTTGTTAGCAACCTTGAACCTGAGTAGGGCACCTTGCTCATAGAGAGGCTACATTATATATTCCAAAAGGACAAGAATAAGTAGAAAAGTAAAAGTCAGGTTTCTTTAAAAATAGTAATTTTTTTTGCTCCCAAACTATGGTAGATATCCTGTGGAATTCGTTATTGCAAAATATGAGTAAATATAATGTTATGGCTTCATTTTTATGGCCAATCTTCTAATTTTTCAGTTCAGTTTTATTTTACATAATGTCCTGTAAATAACTTTAAGAAATTCTCCTATCTTAAGACATTTGCTAATTAGCTACAAGGTCAAAAAGAAATTTCCTCATCCTATTGATAAACGTGTTATATTTGATTAACTGCTAAGTTATTCTTTTTCTTTTTTTTTAATAGGAACTTCCAGTTACCATTGTGCTGGGTGCATGCTCTTTTTTGAAATGGCATAAAATGGATCTCTGCTGGGTAAGGTTATTGAAAGATTTGATGGATTAATGGCCTAAATCAGTATACTAAATTCCAAATGATTGTAAAATAAAAATAACAGAGTGATGTAAAATTAAAAAAAAATAAGACTGACAAAAGTATTTCTATTTCATTAGGCTAAAAGAACACAACCATCTTGTTCAGAAAACAGAGATATTCTATCTCCACACTGACAAAATAAGTGATGAGGAAAAAAAAATTAGTTCTCATTTCAGAAACACTGGTGGCTTGCTGATTAAAAGCTACTGCTGCTAACCAAAAGGTCAGCAGTTCGAATCCACTAGGCGCTCCTTGGAAACCCTATGGGGCAGTTCTACTCTGTCCTTTAGGGTCCCTAGGAGTCAGAATCAACTCGATGGCAAGGGGTTTGGTTTTGTGGGGGGGTGTGCCTGCCTGCTTGCCTGCTTGCCTTCCTTCCTTCCTTCTTTCTCTCCATCATTCCATCCATCCTTCTTTCTTTAAATAAGCATTTTGAGCACTGAACCTACTGTAATGTAGGGAAACACTTTGATTTTACTTCCTCTAATTTGGCCTATATATATTCCCGTAAGGAGAAGGGCAGGATAGACCAGCAAAAAGTAGCAGATTGTGGCAAGGCCCACTGTCTAATTATCATTTGCTCCACACACCTGTCTCAGTGTTTACTTTCATGAATCTATCAGCAGTGGAAGCTTTATTTAAAAGTCAGCTTTTCATAGACGTGACATAATTTTTAGAAAACCAAAGCAGTGGCATATGGTTTGGATTTGTTTTTCTTCTATCAGTGCTGCTTTGCATTATTTTAATAATGAAACACCAGCAAGTACAAGTAATCTTCATTTGGTATTTATTTTAATTAGTCATTAAATATATTCCTCGGTCAGTTTAACTTGCTTTTAACTTGACATTTCAAATTTTAAATCTAGAGGTAAAGTCTCAGTGCAGGGCATAAGGTTTTCGTAATCTGCAATTTCTTAGGAGATAGCCAGTGATTATATCCTAAAGTTTCCCTTTATATTTCCTGAGATGCTATCACAGTTTTCCTGCTTTATTGGGAAAGAGTCCAAGCTAAGGACTACAATCACAGAGACAGTCATATAAGCTAGAGAATCTAAAAAATCTTATTTTTCTGATCTCAGCTCTGTTTCAAAAGTCTTTTGGAACCAGACAGATCACTTATGGCTGAGAGGGTTACATATCTGTAAAACTTACATTTAAGATCATTTTCCTTCTACAAGTATGCTATCATCTTCTCTTATCAATCATACTAACCTTATAACCTTCCATTTCCAGCTTTCTTAAATTGAGTGGTTTGCACAGTAGTACAGGTGAGGATGCTAAATCTGGAGAAAGATATTAGTGAATCAGATTTAGGCACCAAAGAAAAGCCTGCCTTCTTTACTGTAGCACCTGACCTTCTGGCCATCAGAGAAATTTTTTTTGGTTAGGTGACATCTTAAGGAAGTCTCAATTTAAGTAAAAGTGTGTTATCTAAGAAGAATAAAACCATTAGCAGTTACTAACATGTCTGCGCAGGTTACCCGTGAGTGGCAATAAAAAATAGGAGAAGGACTGTGAAAGAGAGAAATAGCTACATTTTTGTTGAGGGCAAAGAAAGTTTCCATTGTGCAGGGAAAGTAGATTTATATCGAAATCCACTGGGAGAGTCCCTGGGTAATATGAGGACACAGATACCTAGACAAGACAAATAAATGTAAAAAGGGAAATTTAAGTAAATTGAAGAGAGAAGGGAGCCAAAGATAGACCTCAGAACTGAGCTTGGAGCCAGCTTTGGTCTTTACAATAGCAAACACATACTCGAAAAGTGAAAAAATTACAATCTGTGTGTGTCCACGTGTGTGTATGCATGTGTCTGTCCATACACGTGCACATGTGTATGTAGGCATTATTGCCCACATTTTTAAAAATGTTCTGCACTGAAAATCATAAAGCATGTAAGTACTGATAATTGACACAGGTTTTAAAGTGAAACAATTTTTGGAACCAGGCTAAAACAAAGGAGGTGTGTACCTGATATTAAAGGCCTAAGGAAACTGCTAAAACAATTTACAGAAAACAAGAAAAAATTGTGGTTTTACGCCTATAAGACTGTTTTGGCTCTGCTACATGTCAGCAGCTCAAAACTCACAGTATATTTACCCAAACCGATTTTACACTGGCACCTTTGTTATCGTAAAAGTCTCAGATCGCTCATGATCTCCCGCAACTGTAATGAAATGTTCACTTGTATCCTGTGTAACAAGAATGTCTCTCATCATTCTTTGACTCTATTGCCAGTGGTATATATGTTATGAGTGGATCAAGGAGAATTTCATTTATTGGGTACAATGGCTTATTTAGGTAGAGTAGCATTCCAGAAGTAGCTCAAGTTCAAGCAAGGGAATTAAAGATAAAACTTCATATCAAGTGGAGTAGTTTTCCAATTGGCAAAGGCAGGGAAAAAATGGGGAGAGGAAATTGAAGCCCAGTGATTAAGAAGGTTATTTTTAGAGGGGCACTGAACTGATCTTAACTATGTTTAAGTCTCCAGGCTCAGGTGATTCACATTCTGTTCAAGAACAAAGGTTAAATATGCGTATGTATATAAGCCAAATCCATTGCCGTCAACTGGATTCTGACTCATAGCAACCCTATAGGAAAGAGTAGAACTGCCCCATAGAGATTCCAAGGAGTGCCTGGTGGATTTGAACTGCTGACCTTTTGATTAGCAGCCGTAGCCTGCCATAGCTCTTAACCAGTGCACTACCAGGGCATAGATAGATAGATGGATGGAGGGGGAGGGGAGGGGAGGGGGGAGGGGAGGGGAAGGGGAGGGGGATCGGGAGAGGGAGGGGGAGACATGTATATATGTGTTTATATATATATCCAGAAGCTAGGTTCATAATATCTACTTCACATGATAGGATAGGGAGACCTAGATCAATAGTCATGAGAATAAAATCCAGGAGTTTTAGTTGATTACAAGACTGTCTTGTGGTAAAGTGTGATATAGCTGACAAAAAGTAAATGCTAAATTAGTGTTCAATAACAAATGTAGTTCCACAACAAGAACAATAATAGGTGATAGTTATCCTTCACTCTGGTGAGCCCATTTCTTCAATGTTACATCAATTTCAGGCCACTGCACTCTAAAGGGAAATTTGACAAAAAAATATCCAGAAGAGGGTGGTCAACATTATAAGAGGGGTCTGGGAAATAAAGCAGGATATAATGAGGAGACTGAGCATCAGGTCCTCCATGTTCCATAAAGCCAGGGGGGTGCGTTCACTTTGCAGTCTGAAGGACTGTCCATAGCAGCCCGGCTGGAAACCAAGAGAGGAAGCTTCTAGTTCTGTCTTTTCTCCTATGTAAAATAAGTGTGTATCTCTGTGCCAAAGAGGGGAAGACTATACAATCCCCAAGTGTAAATGTGCCTCTGCATGAGGTAGTGACCTGTTATACTGAAGCTAGGTTAACCACCTCAGGGATGTTGTAGAGAACTTTCTCACAGTGGGTCAGAGGTTGGACTATATAAACACTTAAATCTCTCCTGTAAGAATTTGTGATTCTGACTACAATACCCCATTTAAGACCATGTTAAATAAAGTGTAGGTGAACATTTTCAGAGCAAGAAAATCACTGCAGAATTATAGTGGCCAAGCCAATTTATCATTAATGGCTACTGAAGCCTTGGTACCTGTTTTAATTTCCGAGGGCTGCCACAACAAATTAAAACAAATTGGGCAGGTTAAAAACAATAGAAATTTATTCTCTCACAGTTATGGAGGCCAAGAAGTCTGAAATCAAGGTGTTGGTTTGGCCACGCTCCCTCTGAAAACTCTAGGGGAGAAGCCTTCCTTGCCTCTTCCAGCTTCTGTTTTCTGTGGGCATTCCTTGGCTTCCTTGGCTTGTGGCCACATCACTCCAATCTCTGCCTCCATCTTCACATCACTTTCCTCTCTGTGTGTCTGTCCTCTGCTCCTCTGTCTCTTATAAGGGCATATGTCACTGAATTTAGGGCCCACCCAGGTAATCCAGGATGATCTCATTTCCATATCTTTAACTTAATTACATCTGAAAGACCCTATTTCCAAATAAGGCAACATTCACAGATTACAGGGATTTGACTGTGGATGTATCTTTTACGGGGGCCACCATTCAACCCACTATAGTACCCAACACAAAGAAAGGAAAGAATGGGCCTTCTAAAGAAAGTCTCACCTTGACTTTTCCAGCCTTGCGTTTCAGAATCTATGCACTCCTGCTAGGACATGTGCTTAGACTGATAAGACTGAAAAGGAGAAGTAGAGCTAAAAATTCCATAGTTAAGGCATTCATCACAGGGTTTTGAACTTAAATCCTGCTCTTCCATTGGCTGCAACTCAGTGAGTAGTGCTGTGATGGCTCTGACCAATAAGGTGCAATGAAAATAACAAGGGACTTGGAGCTGTACCTGGGTTTAAATCTCAGATTAAGTACTTATTAGCTATGTGATTTTAGGCAAATTTAATCACCACCATAATCTCCATCATTATCATGATAGAAACAGCAATAATTTATGCTATTAATTGAGCATTTATTAGTTTCCAGGTACATTATATTATTTCATTAATCTGCATAAAAACCCTATGAGGCAGTTATAACAACCCACATTTTACATGAGTTCACACATAGTTATACAGTCAGGAAATGGTGTAACTGGATGACTAGACTTATTTGACCCTAATATCTATATTTTAGCCTCTCTATATAATACTGCCCTATTCCTGAGCCTCAGTTTCCCCATCAACATACTGAGGAAAGTCCTTTGAAATATTTTGGTTAAGTTGGAAACCACTTAAGGCATCTAGTATGTAGCAAACCAAAAAAAAAAAAAAAAACAAATCTGTTGCTGTCAAGTCGATTCTCACTCATAGTGACCCTATAGGGCAGAGGAGAACTGCCCCATAGGGTTTCCAAGGAACGGCTGGTGGATTTGAACTGCCGCCCATTTGGTTTCAGCTGTACCTTGCCATAGCGCTTAACCACTGCACCACCAGGGCTCCAGTATATAGTGAGTGTTCTATAAATCATGGCCATTATTATCACTGTCTATCCCCCATAACTCTACCCTTCTGGGCACATCTCAGACAATCAGGCAGAAAATTCTCACATTCATTCTTCATTCTAAAAGATGTATTGCTTGGCTTTTTCCACAGGAGCAAACTCTATAGATGGAGAATTCACCCAAATCTCAATGTCCTGGTGAGTAACAACAATTACTAAAAAGATATTGAAGTAATAAAATGTTATTTTTGATGGTCATACTCTCACATTGACAATGATTTTATACACACACACACACCCCTACACCTACACACACATACACAGTGCTGGAAAGGGTGCAAAGAAAAGGTACTGCTGATAGTATAATTTAATCAAACAATGTTTCTGAAGGGCAGCATGACTTTATATATCAAAAGCCTTAAAACCATCCATACTCTTAACCCAGTAATTTTTCTTCTAGAAATGTATCCTAAGGAACTAATAATTCATGGACAAAAATTTATGTACATGGAAGCTCACTGCAGCATGATTTACAATGCTGATAAATTAAAAACAACCTAAATCTCCAATAGGAGAGTGGCTAAATAAAGTAAGGTGATGAAACATGCAGCTGTCAAGAACATGCTGGCCTGGGCCATGGGGAAATCTTTACGTCATGTTGTTAAATTAAAATAACAGGACACAAATCTGCATAAATTATGATCCCAATTTTTGTTAAAGTATAATATGTATTCATACACACACATACACACATAAGATATGCACAGAAGAAATACTGGAAGGAAATAAACCAAGGTGTTAAACAATGGTTATCTCACAATGGTGGAATTATATGTTTTTTGTTGTTATTGTTGTTTTTAATATTCTCAGTTACTTTTTTTTCTCATTTTTAAAATGAATCAAATTGCAGTCACCAAGTCTTATAAGAACACAAGAAAAATCATGATTGAGGGCCTGATGTCTCAAATTAACAGTTGAAACGTACAGGAAAATTATTTCAATGTTGCTAACCTGCCAATGGAGTCTCTGGGTGGTGCAAATGGTTGAAATGCTCGGCTGCTTACCAAAAGGCTGGAGGCTCAAGTCCACCCAGAGGCCCCTCAGAAGAAGGCCAGGTGATCTGTTTCTGGAAAAGCAGCCATTGCAAACTCTACGAAGCACAGTTCTACTCTGACACACATGGGATCAACATGAGTTGAAATCAACTCGACAGCAACTGGTTTGGTGGACGTGCCCTTCATATGTTTAATGTCAGAATACTGGACCTCATCATGGTCTCCTAACTTACCAAATAATTTTCTAAAGAGAGATAGATAGGTGATGACCATGAAGAAAAAAGACTCTCGCCTCATTTTTTCAAGATACTGCCCAATCCTGTGCCTTGCCTTTGGTTAAACAGCATTTTATTATTTCAGGTGCCATCACTGTGCATGATTAGCTTTCTCTTCTTTAAGAACTCTTTCAGAGCTAGAGGAACAGCATCCACCCAGCGTGCCAAGCATCAGTGTCTGAGGTGAATAGGTTATGCCAATGTCAACAAAAACAGAACAAAGTTTTCTCTACACACGGTGCTGTTCTGGCCTCTCATGTCTGATCACCAAGTTACTATCTCAACATTTTTTTTTTAACGTTAGTGAATAAGAATGAATGTGGCTAGGCGGGGCCAAGACGGCTGACTAGGTAGAAGCTACCTCGGATCCCTCTTGCAACAAAGACTCGGAAAAACAAATGAATCAGACACATACATGACAATCTACGAAACCTGACACAGATCTAAAGAGTTGACCTGAGTGACAGAGACTGAGAATGAACAACCATGGGGAAGCAATGACTGCTTTCAGAGCCTGAGCCAGCGTCCCAGTCAGAAAACCTTGGCACCGGGCTTTGGGCTGGGCGCAGGGGAGCTGAGCACGGCATCCTGAGATAGCGCAAACACGGGGCGCAGCCCTAGCCCCCAGAAGTGACCTCCAGGGAAGCCCAGCCAGTGCACGCAGGCAGCGTAGCGATGCGGCTAACAGGAGGAGAAGTCGCTGGGAGGCAGCGACTGGTTTTGGAGCCTGGAGTGCGGTGTCGCAGCCGAGGAACCTTGGCGCTGGGCTTTGGACTGGGAGCAGAGGAACTGATCATGGCTTCCGAGACAGCACAAGCACAGGACGCGGGCCTGACCCTTTGTCTATATTCCAGGGTGCTACTCTCTCCTATCTATCTGATCCCTCCCCTCCACTTCCCGGGTGGCTTCATTAACATTGGAATTTCCTGAGCCAGAGAGTGAACTGCTCTGTGGGTTTTTTTTTTTTGTTTGTTTGTTTGTTTGTTTTTTTGGTCTTTTCCTAACCCACTCTCCTGGCCTGAGAGAAGCAGCTACAAAAAACCCAGGGACCAAAAATCCTTCCCTAACTTCCAGAAATTGGACTAAAAATACAGAATCAGCTCCTGCCAAGCATATGAGATCCACAGTCTTGGGCTTCCATCTCTACAGGGAACAAGGTGGCTATTATAATGCAAAGGCAATTCTGATAGGGATTTGACTGTAATTGTTTTAGCAGATTACTGGAAAGACAAGTTTCCCAGGTCTGATATCTCTACATATTAAATAGAGCCCTCACTGACCCACAGCAGGGAACTGAGGGCTGAAGCTCCCCTCAGACCACCTAGTCTCCTGCCTTAGGGGTCTGAGGATGGTGACACCTAACAATCTGTAGAGGTACATGCACTGGGGGCCTAAGGTACAGCTGCAGAGCTCACCCACCAAACTGCTTTAGGAATAGAGACACACCTACCTCACTGGCACTTGGGGGAAGCCTGTCAGCATCCTGCCCCCCCCCAGAGTGTGACCCCATGCTGCTACTAGAATCTGGTGCACACAACCATCACCCCTACTCCTCTAGGTGGATAGGTGACAGTCTGCACCACAAACTTGGTGACCCAAAATCAAATTCTACTCAAGAATAGTGAATGAACTCTTAGGCTTATATATCTGGTAACACCCCAAACCAGCTGGTAATAGGACATAAGTGAGTCAAGGGCTACAACAATCAAGACAGCACAATCTAGTAGCCCATCTACGTATATTGAAAGAAAACAAAACAAGACTCAGTGAGCAAATATAAAATAAATCATTAAAATATCTTATAGATGGCTTGGAGACAGCAGTCCATATCAAACCACATAAAGAAGCAGACCATGATTGCTTCTACAACTCCCCAAATTAAAGAATCAAAATCTTTCCCAAATGAAGATACAATCCTGGAATTGCCAGATGCAGAATATAAAAAACTAATTTACAGAATGCTTCAAGACATCAGGGATGACCTCATGAATGAAATAAGGCAATCTACAGAAAAAGCCAAGGAACATACTGATAAAGCAGTTGAAGAAATCAAAAAGATTCTTCAAGAACATAGTGGAAAAATTAATAAGCTGCAAGAATCCATAGAGAGACAGCATTCAGAAATCCAAAAGATTAACAGTAAAATTACAGAATTAGACAACTCAATAGGAAGTCACAGGAGCAGAATTGAGCAATTGGAATGAAGAGTGGGGGACCTGGAGGATAAGGGAATTGACACCAATATAGCTGAAAAAAAAATCAGATTAAAGAATTTAAAAAAAATGAAGAAACCCTAAGAATCATGTGGGACTCTATCAAGAAGAATAACTTGCATGTTATTTGGAGTTCCAGAACAGGGAGGGATAACAGAAAATACAGAGAGAATAGTTGAAGATCTGTTGGCAGAAAACTTCCCTGACATGGTGAAAGACGAAAGGATATCTGTCCAAGACGCTCATTGAACCTCATATAAGATTGATCCAAAAAGAAAATCACCAAGACATATTATCATCAAACTTGCCAAAACCAAAGATAAAGAGAAAATTGTAAAAGTAGCCACGGATAAAAGAAAGGTCTCCTACAAAGGAGAATCAACAAGAATAAGTTCAGACTACTCAGCAGAAACCATGCAGTCAAGAAGGCAATGGGATGACATATATAGAGCACTGAAGGAGAAAAACTGCCAGCCAAGGATCATATATCCACCAAAACTCTCTCTAAAACATGAAGGCGAAATTAAAACATTTACAGATAAACACAAGCTTAGAACAAAAACCAAACCAAAGCTACAAGAAATACTAAAGGAAATTTTTTGGTCAGAAAATCAATAATATCAGATACCAGCACAACACAAAGTCACAGAACAGAACATCCTGATATCAACTCAAATAGGGAAATCACAAAAACAAATTAAGATTCATTTTAAAAAGAAAAAAATGCTCAAAACAGGGAATCACTGAAGTCAATATGTAAAGGATCACAATAATCAAAAAGAGGGACTAAATACAGGAGGCATAGAACTGCCATATGGAGAGGAAAACAAGGCGATATAGGACAGTACAAGTTAGGTTTTTACTTAGAAAAGTAGAGGTAAATATTAAGGTAACCACAAAGAGGTATAACAACTCCATAACTCAAAATATAAACAAAGAAAAACATAACGACTCAGCAAACATAAAGTCAACTACTATTGAAAATGAGGAACACACAATTTACAAAGAAAAATGTCTCAGCACAAAAAAGTAAGTGGAAAAATAAAATTGTCAACAACACACATAAAAAGGCATCAAAATGACAACACTAAACACTTATCTATAATTACGCTCAATGTAAATGGACTAAATGCACCAATAAAGAGACAGAGAGTCTCAGACTGGATAAAGAAACACGATCCGTCTATATGCTGCATACAAGAGACACACCTTAGACTTAGAGACACAAACAAACTAAAACTCAAAGGATGGAAAAAAATACATCAGGCAAACAACAAGCAAAAAAGAGCAGGAGTAGCAATATTAATTTCTGACAAAATAGACTTTAAAGTTAAATCCACCACAAAGGATAAAGAGGGACACTACATAATGATAAAAGGGACAATTGATCAGGAAGATATAACAATATTAAATATTTATGCGCTCAATGATAGGGCTGCAAGATACATAAAACAAACTTTAACAGAACTGAAAAGTGAGATAGACACCTCCACAATTATAGTAGGAGACTTCAACACACCACTTTCGGAGGACAGGACTTCCAGTAAGAAGCTCAATAGAGACACGGAAGACCTAATTTCTACCAACTTGACCTCATTGACTTATACAGAACTCTCCACCCAACTGGGAAAAAATTTTTAGCTATGACATCTCCGACCAGCGCCTGATCTCTAAAATCTATATGATTCTGTTAAAACTCAACCACAAAAAGACAAACAACCCAATCAAAAAGTGGGCAAAGGATATGAACACGCACTTCACTAAAGAAGATAGTCAGGCAGCTAACAGATACATGAGAAAATGCTCTCGATCATTAGCCATTAGAGACATCAAATTAAAACTACGATGAGATTCCATCTCCCTCCAACAAGGATGGCATTAATCCAAAAAACACAAAATAATAAATGTTGGAGAGGCTGCAGAGAGATTGGAACTCTTATACACTGCTGATGGGAATGTCAAATGGTACAAACACTTTGGAAATCTATCTGGCGTTCTCTTAAAAACTTAGAAATAGAACTACCATACAACCCAGAAATCCCACTCCTCGGAATATACCCTAGAGAAATAAGAGCCTTTACACAAACAGATATATGCTCACCCATGTTTATTGCAGCACTGTTTACAACAGCAAAAATCTGGAAGCAACCAAGGTGTCCATCAATGGATGGTTAAATAAATTATGGTACATTCACACAATGGAATACTACGCATCGATAAAGAACAGTGACGAATCTGTGAAACATTTCATAACATGGACAAACTTGGAAGGCATTATGCTGAGTGATATTAGTCAGATGCAAAAGGACAAATATTGTATAAGACCACTATTATAAGATCTTGAGAAATAGTATAAACTGAGAAGAACACATACTTTTGTGGTTATGAGGGGGGAGGGAGGGAGGGTGGGAGAGGGTTATTTACTGATTAGTTAGTAGATAAGAACTACTTTAGGTGAAGGGAAGGACAGTACTCAATACACGGAAGGTCAGCTCAACTGGACTGGACCAAAAGCAAAGAAGTTTCCGGGATAAACTGAATGCTTCGAAGGGCAGCGGAGCAAGGGTGGAGGTTTGGGGACTATGGCTTAAGGGGACTTCTAAGTCAATTGGCAAAATAATTCTATTAAGAAAACATTCTGCATCCCACTTTGAAGTGTGGCGTCTGGGGTCTTAAATGCTAACAAGCGGCCATCTAAGATGCATCAATTGGTCTCAACCCACCCGGATCAAAGGAGAATGAATATCACCAAGGTCACACGATAACTATGAGCCCAAGAGACAGAAAGGGCCACATGAACTAGAGACTTACATCATCCTGAGACCAGAAGAACTAGATAGTGCCCGGCCACAACCAATGACTGCCCTGACAGGGAGCACAACAGAGAACCCCTGAGGGAGCAGGAGATCAGTGGGATGCAGACCCCAAATTCTCATAAAAAGACCAGACTTAATGGTCTGACTGAGACTAGAAGAATACCGGTGGTCATGGTCCCCAAACCTTTGTTGGCCCAGGACAGGAACCATTCCCGAAGACAACTCATCAGACATGGAAGGGACTGGACAATGGGTTGGAGAGAGATGCTGAGGAAGAGTGAGCTACCTGTATCAGGTGGACACTTGAGACTGTGTTGGCGGTAGAGAGGGTTAGAACTGGCCAAACTGTCACAAAAGGAGAGACTAGAAGGAGGGAGCGGGCTGACTCATTAGGGGGAGAGTAAGTGGGAGTATGGAGTAAGGTGTATACACGCTTATATGTGACAGACTGACTTGACTTGTAAACTTTCACTTAAAGCACAATAAAAATTATTAAAAAAAAAAAAAAAGAACACTTTCAGTGATAAAGCCTATGCATTAACTTTCCTTCATAGGCAAAACAGCCAGGACTATCACCACAAATAGTTTTTAGGCCTGATTTCTGCTAATTGTGCATATGTGTGTGTCTGTGTGTGTGTGAGTGCACATGAGTGTGTGTGTGTGTATAATGAAAAAGACCACTTATCATCTCCATATTTAATTAATTTTCATGACAGTAAAAGAAAGTACAATTTAAACAAAATTCAGGTAGGATAAAAGAAGAAAATTATTCTATTATATGGCTAGCTCAGTTAGATAAGAGTCAGAGATAGGAGACTGGACCCGATACATCTGAATTATCTTCATGTCCAAACAAATCCTGAAATTTTAGTTATTCTGAGTTCTTTCTTAACCAGCTCTCTGTTTTAAATATGATATTCACTATTTTCATTACTCTTTTGATATTGAATTGCAAGCTCTTTCTCTGACAATATGAACTCTTCCCTCAGGAGCTTAGAAATTCAGTTTCTAACAACCTAAATTCCATTATTCGAAATCTATGGCTAATTTATCATTTAGTTTAGGAGTAGACAATTTAAAGGAGCGATGGTTAATGTCAATATCAAGTATGCATAATCCAATATGAATTGGCTAATACATTTTGAATTGACTGGCTCATTGATTAGCATCCACTTTATGAGCACAGGCACTGTTATGTTTATGCAGGTTATTGTATTTAAGTCAAATGGGATGAGAGTTTCTGTTTCCAATTTAACAAATTTCTGCAACAACCAACAGCTTCTCAGATATATGCCCATTTCATATTCTCCTTCTGTGATTAGAAGCTATCTAAAATAGATATACACTTTTGGCAGTACCATCCTTGGCATTTATAGAAATGAAACAAGACAATTCTGTATGCTAAATGGTAGCAGATTCTGTTTCCCCCATGCCTACTAAGGGTTTTTCATCCAATCTCTGCTCCCAGTACCCAAGTTGTTCAGAACAACTATACAATTCTTTGGACTGAAGTTCTAAGTCCCAGACCTTTATAGATGTCCAAGTTGAAATGGAGCTCTGACAATATAATTAGACATTTGTTTTATTGGTGCTATAAAACTAATGGACACTTCAGAATTAATTGGACTTCAAAATCCAAATCTATGTAACTTGAAATATTGACTGTTACTGGTAAGTGTGTCCTGGCTACAGAGCTGAATCTGATAATTTGGAACAAATAAAAATTTCCCCTTTAACTCTACCTTGTTCAACTAACTTGGTGAACTGGAAAATAATAGCAAACTAGTGAGCAAACCAACAAAATAGATATGAAATGTGAGTTGTGTCAGATCTTTTTATCCTCAAAAGGTATGCAGGCTCAATCTTAGGGCATGAAAATAAATCTCACAGAACTTCAAATAAGGAATCTCTATTTTTAGAAGCATTATTAGGAGAGGGCAGGGGAATTTGCCCTGTGCTTTCATGAGGAGAAAGTACCAGGTTGCTGGTCAAAATCCCATCTGTTAGGAGCTCGGTCTCAGATGACAACTGAGCTCAGGAACACAATCCAGTGTAAATGATCATAGACACTCCAAGGACTCAGTCTCTACCAAACCCTTGCTGTATACCTCATTCTGCCATGAGAAACTAGCATTCTTTCTGACACAAACTGTTAGATGTTCATGGATAATAAAGCATACATAAAGCCGACATAAAAAAGTAAGGCAGACTATAATAATCGATAACCTTGAAGAGTTTTTTTCTTTGGAGAAGGAGGAAGAAAAGAGAAATCACTGATTAGGGAAGACCTAATCTCTCCCAGATAAAAGACTATAATGTCTTGCCCATGCCTACTCTACAATGGAATGTAGCAGAAAAAAATGTACAACAAAAACCAAGAGTCATATTTTAGTCCAGGTTTTGTTACTTACCAACTCTGAGACCAAGGATAAGTCACTTGGCCTCCTTGGACCTTAGTATCTTTAACATACGGGCTCTGGCCTAGACCAGAGGTCACGAACTCAAATGCCTGAAAGGGGAGGCAGGCATTGTTAATAAGAGAATGTAATCTGTCAAGTGGGTTAGGTGTAAGAAAAACAATGGTCTAAGCAGGAGGATTATGGCACTTGACACTGCTTTAGAATCAGGGAAACAACAGGGAGTGGTGGGAGCTAAAGTAAACTGGAGAGCCAGAGCTCGATTTAAAGAGAGCAACCATTGCTGAGCTCCAACAGATTGTTATTTTGTGAGAATACAGGATCTATTTTGCCAAAACTTCTGATTCTTCTAGAGTTACTAGATACCCAGATTTGTATGTAAAAACACCATTTTTTAAAAATGCTAGCAACTAATTTGAGTAAGTTTACAGCATTGCATGAGCCAGACAGAACTCATCTTGAATTGGATCTGTCCTACAGGCAGCCAGTTTGCAACCTCTGACCTCTACTGATTCTACTGTGTTGTGAATGAGATCCATTTAGAGTTGTTTTAAAATTCCGGCCTTAGCTTCTGCAGATGCCATTTCTCTGTCTAATCTCTGCTCTTTAGCTATTCCCAGCCTGTCCCACCCACCTGATTGTTGAGATCACTGTCTTTGACACCACGATAATCTACTGCTTCTTCAGTGAGCTCACATCCACCAACACTTGTAAGGACCCAACTCTGTCATTCATGGCCCTTTGGCCATGACTCTGTCAACTAAGTATGCCTCTCCTTCAAGCCCCACCCACTCTGGCCAGATTTTAAAACATCTGGTATTAGTCCTTAGCTAGTCTATCTGTACCTTGACTATGTGCCATATTCACCTATTATAATATAATGCTACTTGAAATGGAGTAGTGACTTACTCTCACATGGGAATATTTCCAGACAAGTGAAACTTAAATGGCAGGCTTATATCACTGTATCTTCAGATAACAGCTTTAATTAATGTTTCATTTGAATATGTAGTCTTCTAATGAATGGGTTGGCAAACAAACTAAATCTGAATCCAGAAGGTGTTCTTCAGGGTTTTCTATAACAGTAAAAGGCATACTTCTTTGGGGATAACTGGCATTTTAAATGAGGCATTGTCACATTTTCACTGACAATTTCACAGTATTAAAATTTGGCAGCAAGGTCGGCATTTTCTTAAAACATTGTAGTTTGGTCATTGCTTCTCCAATAAAATATTAACAACTGAATGACTAAGACTACTCTATTAAACTCTGTAAACTGAAAGAACATTCATATTTGTTATTATTATGTAGAGCTCTATCTTGATAATATTTGAGCTTGAAATTAAACTCCAGTTTGGAGCAGACATTATAGCCCAGAAGTAGAGAGAAAGGCTTGGTCCCAGATGTAAATCCCTTTTACCTTGGGAGAGTCACTTAATTTCTTTGAGTCTCAGTTTCCTCCACCATAAAATAAGTGTGGTAATAACATCTAGCTCGTAGAAATGATGTGAAAATCAAAGATGATCATACTTTTCACACTGTTCTCACATAGAAAACACTGCATAAAGGCTCCAAGATATAACCCGATGCCAGCAAGGCCTAGTTGAAAATAGACTACATTAGAAAAAATATAGTCCTAACAGGCAATGCTGGAAAAAATGTGTGTGGGGAAGTAAGAACCAGTATATCGTAGGAAAGAACAAGTGGCTACTGGCAGGATTTTCACTTCAAACTACTAGAGAGGCTCCTATTCCTTGGAAGCAAAGCATTTCAAGTTCACTAGCTTTCTCTCCATTCAGTGACAGTGCCAAGCCCCTTCCTACCACATGGCCTTTGCACCTGCTAATCTCTGTCTGCAACAGTCAGTCCCATAACTCTGACTCCCTGCACTATCACCTTTGTCCGACAAATTCCTTCTTTTCCTTCAAATCTCAGCTTACCTGAACTTGCCTGAGGAATAGCTTTCCTGACCTCCCAATCTTAAACCCCTCTGTCAAATTCTCTCATGGCAACCTGTATTTTTCTTCATAGAATTTATCAATGTGTATAATTATATATATTTTGTGAGATTAAAGACTATCTTCCCATTTAAACTGTAAATTCCATGATGGCAGGGACTGGGCCTATATTCTCTGCACCTAGCAGGGTGCATGGCACAACTCTCTTATTCAAATTTATTAAATGAATTAATGAATGTCAATGTAAGACAACTTAAAAGTACCCTAGGAGAGGAAACCAACTTGATTCAAGTTCATGCTAAGATCTAAATAACTGGCACGTGTTCTCTCCTGAAAGCATTTTTGGAAAGGTAGAGAGTGCACAGGGAACGTGGATGACCGAGAGGAGAAGGAAAAGGTGAAGAAAGGGGTAGTAAAAGCCACAAATGACACAAGCTTGGCCCTGTCCCGGCAGGCCATTGCTACCAGCCTGCTCTGACTGACTGAGCCTCTAAGATGGGCTGCCATCTCACGGGGTGTCATCCTTTCATTTGTAAATCTATTTCAGGTGAGCACACAATGCAGACACTAACACCTGAGAGTTCAAGATTTCAAGATTTGTTTTCCTGAAACTGGCAGCTAAATGGCTTCACTTTTCTCTTCCAAGGCTTATAAACTGACAAGGCTGACAAGCTTGCTGTCTTTGAAATGGACATATCTAGTTGGAGAAAGTGTGCTGAATATGTTCACGCAGGTGACATATTATTTTGTTTTAAAGCTGAAATAAGTAGGCATCAATGAGTTTGTATTGACAGACTTCTCTCCCTAATCTCCAAGCACATGGTAGACCTTCCTGCCACAGTGATCACCCACTCAATATATTCAAGGATGGGGTGAGTGAGGGCAAAGGGGGTAGCATCCCCTGCCAGGATTCATGCTTTTAAAAAGTTAATGGCTTTCTCACAGAGGGGTTGATATTTTCAATTTTTAAGGCCTGCTATTCTAAGTTTTAAAGAAATGCTTTTGTCATAGAATAGGACTGTGATTAAAATGTGAAACTCTCAGCCACCGGGGGAGAATACGATATAGGTAGAAGGGCTTTGGGCTTAGGATCTAACAAGAATTGAGTGTTTACTATGCCCCAGGAACTTTATATACATCATTTCATTTAAACTCCAAAAGAGCTCTAGAAACAGATATTGTGATTCCCACTTTGTAGATAAAAAATAAAACTCATAGATGTTGCCTATCCAATGGCACATAGCCAGTAAGTAGCAGGGGCAGGATTCAAAGCCGGGTCTATATGACTTTAAACCACAGGCTCCTTTAACTGGACCACACTACTTCTTAGATACATGTACAATGAAGCATTATACCTATAAAAATGGAAACAAGGTCAATCATGCCACTTGGGTATTTTTTTTCTAAAGCACTTTTGTTCTTTTCATCCATAGCAATATTAAATTTGGAATTTTCTCACAATTTTCTTTCCGTTTTAATCAAGGTGAAAATGTAGAGGCAGAGGTAGCATCAAAGTATCAAAGAAAACAGAACTGAAAGCTTCTTTGGTACAAGGACTACATCTTATTCATCTTAGTGTCCCCAATGCCAAATATAGGTCTTGACTCACAATAGAGGTTCAATAAAATTCGAGGTAGGAAAGAATAGATTTTGGAGCTGAGCAAAGACTTCTCTGAGTAGCAGGAGAGCACTTAACACGTAGACTCTTAGACAGCTTGGCCCAAGATCTGTTCGGGGTAAAAACTCTAAATCCATCCAGAGCTGAATGGATCATGACTCTCACACTCCCAATACACAAACTGATAATGGCATAAAAATCAATGTTCAAACCACAAAGCTTAGGGAATGGCACAGGTATTCTTTCTCTCATTCCTAATTTCTTAGGAACAGAACACACTATTCTTCATTCCCCTAGATAGGCATTTATTAAGCACGTATTATCAGCGGGCACTGGAGCCCTGGTGGTTGAGAGTTACAGCTGCTAACCAAAAGGTCAGCAGTTCAAATCCACCAGCTGCCCCTTGGGAACCCTATGGAGCAGTTCTACTCTGTCCTATAGGGTTGCTATGAGTCAGAATAGACTTGATGGCAACAGGGTTTTTTGGTTATCAGCAGGCACTATACTACTCATGGAAAATGCAAAGACTAATGAACCCAGAAGTAACCCTCAGATAGCTCACAACCTAGTTGAGGAGACAGGCCCATAAGTATTATTATTTTACAGGACATATAGCAAAGGGTAATGGTGGCTATTTAAACAGATTATTTTGGAAAAACTGAGGAAGGGCATCTAACCAACCTGGGAGTACCAAGGAAGGCTTCCTGGGGGAGCTGACACCTGAAATGAGTTTAGATGGATGCATAGGCTTTATCCAGAAAAGGCATAGGTTTGGAAGTGATCACCATATAGGTGGAAGTTGAAATGGTCAAAGTAGAACTCCAAAATAGAATTTATAGAGTAAGAATAACTTTGGGCCTAGGTTATAACCATAGAATACCAACATTTAAGGGTGATAAGAGCAAAGAGAGACTATAAGGAAACAGAGGAGGAGCAGTCAAAGATAGGAGAACTAAAAGAGTATAGTGCAATTCGAATGTTCATAGCAGGTTTTCTTTTAATAGCCAAGAACTGGCAATAACTCAAATGTCCAACAGCAGGTAAATGGTGAAACAATGGAGTATTTCTCAGCAATAAAAGGT
Organism: Loxodonta africana; assembly: GCF_030014295.1. Lineage (NCBI taxonomy): Eukaryota > Metazoa > Chordata > Mammalia > Proboscidea > Elephantidae > Loxodonta > Loxodonta africana. The sequence goes on from NC_087369.1 coordinate 111,623,529, forward strand.
AATGAACTATTCAAACACCAAACAATGTAGATAAATCTCAACAATGTCATGCTAAGTGAAAGAACCGCCAACCAGTTATTGTCAAGTCGATTCAGAGTCATGGTGACCTAATGTGTGTCAGAGTAGAACAGTGCTCCATAGGATTTTCAATGGCCGATTTTTCAGAAGGAGATCACCAGGGCTTTCTTCCACCTCTGGGTGGACTCGAACCTCCAACCTTTAGGTCAGCAGCCAAGCACATTAACTGTTTGTACAACACAGAGACTCCGAGTGAAAGAAAAGCCAGAGGCAAAAGAACAAATATTTTATGATTTCTTTTCTACAAAATGCTTTAAAGGGAAAAACTGATCTATAGTGACAGAAGCAATTCAGCATTTGCCTGGTACTGGGGGAGAGATGATTACTGCAAAGGGGCAAGAGAAAACTTCATGAGATGATGGAAATATTTTATATCTGGACTGTGGTAGTGATTATACAAGGGTGCACATCTGTGAAACCAAACAAAATGTTCACTTAAAATGGAAGCATTTTACTGTAACTTAGTTATGTCTCAATAAAGTTTATGTAAAAAAAAAAAGTTTGTAGTGTCACAGAAGCCAAGGGAGTATTACATCTCAAAATGGATAAGCGTGCAGCTTCACAGAAACCAAAGCTTTAGAGATCTCAGGATGAGGGATTTGATCAACAGTTTTCAATGCACAATTAAGATCCAATAAGACACATACTAGAGGGCAGGAAAGTACCCACTGGTATTTAGCAGGTTTGTTGTTATTGTTAGTTGCCACTGTGCTGATTCTGGCTCATGGCAACCCCGTGTGTGCATAGTAGAACTGCTCCATAGGCTGTGAGCTTTTGGAAGGCTGCAAACTTTTGGAAACAGATCCCCAGGCCTGTCTTTTGAGGCACCTCTGGGTGGAAGGAACCACTCACCTTTCGAGAGCTAACCACGTGTGCCACCCAAACCGAACTGAACTGAACCCGTTGCTGTCGAGTTGCTTCCAACTCATAGTGACCCTACAGGACAGAGTAGAACTGCTCCATACTGTTTCCAAGGAGCTGCTGGTGGAGTCAAACTGATGACTTTTGGTTAGCAGTCAAGCTCTTAACCACTGCACCACCAGGGCTCCCAGGGACTTCTACTTAGCAGGTAAAATTAGTAATATATATTAGAGCTAAGTGATGGAAGAATGGAGGTGAAAGACAAATTACAGTGGGTTGCAGAGTAAATGTAAGGTTATAAAATAGAGATACTGAGTGTGGCTTACCCTTCCGAGAAATTCCTATGAAAACCTGAATAGTAGCTCCAGAGATCAAGGAGGGGTTGGATAGTGTTTGTTTTAGGATGGAAAAAACATTAGTGTAGTTATAGACTGGTAGGAAAGAATCAGTAGAGAGGGAGGGATCTTCAACATCCCAGGGACAGTAGGGAGGAATGAGAACATGTGTAAAGTGAAGGAGTTTGCCCTGAACAGGAGACTTCCTTTGAGATTGAAGGGAAGGTTATGAAGTGGGCTGTAGTTACAGATGAGTTTGTAGGTAAAAGCATCAGAAAACAGAAGATAGAACACTTCCCCACTCATTTTATGAGGCCGATATTACCCTGATAGCAAAACAAGACAAAGACAGTACGAAGAAAGAAAACTACGGATCAATATTACTTATGAACTTAGATACTAAAATTCTTTAAAAAATACCAGCAAACGGACAGAAGAGAGAACCCAGAAAAAGACCCATACAACTATGCCTAACTGCTTTTCGACAAAAAGGCACAAGCAATTTAATGGAGGAGAGACAGCCTTTCAAACTGGTTCTAGAGCAATTAGACATAATAGGTAAACACAAAAGGCTAAGACTAGAACAAACACTTCACCAGAGAGGATATATGGATTGCAAATAAGCACATGAAAAGATGTGCAGCATTAGCCATTACAGCAACACAAAATAAAAGCCATAATGGGCTATCACTACACAGCTATCAGAATGGCAAAAATAAAAAACACTAAGAACACCAAATGCTGATGAGGAAGCTGAGAATGTATCACTGACACATTGCTCGTGGGAAAATAATACAGCCATTCGGGAAAATATTTGGGCAATTTCTTATAAAAGTAAATATGCAACTACACATGACCCAGTGATTGTAGTCTTGGACATTTATCCCAGAGAAATGAAATCTATGTTCACACGAAAACCTATACATGAGTGTTCAAGCAACTTTATTCATAATAGCCATAAACTGGAAACAGACATGTCCTTGAAGGAAAGAATAAATGGTTAAAAACTATAGTATATCCACACTACGGAATACCCATTCCCATCAAGTCAATTCTGACTCATAGTGACCCTACAGGACAGAGTAGAGCTACCCCATAGGGTTCCCAAGGCTGTAATCTTTACAGAAAGAGACTGCCACATCTTTCTCCTGTGGAGCTGCTGGTGCATTGGAACTGTGGAGTAACTCAGAAGAAGAAACTTAATACATACAATGACTTTGATGAATCTCCAGGGAATTATGCTGAGTGAAAAAAGGTTACATATTGTATGATTCTATTTAATAGCATTCTTGAAATGACAAAATTATAGAAATGGTGAACAGATTATTGGTTACCAAGGGTTAAGTATGGAGAGTGTAGGGGGATTGCTGTGTCTATAAAAGGCCAACATGAGGGATGCTTGTGGTGATGGAACTGTTCTGTATCATGATTATGTTGGTGGTTACACAAACCTAAAAAAAAAAAACGTAAACATAATTAAATTGCATTGAACCAAACACACACACACAGAAATTAATACAAAGCTGGAGAAATCTGAATAGGATCAGTGGACTGTATCAGGTCAGTATCTTAGAAGTGATATTATACTATAGTTTTGTGGGATGTTACCATTGGGGGAAGCTGAATATAAGTTACACAAGATCTCTGTATATTATTTCTAACTTCTTGTGAATCTCCAATGATCTGAAAATAGAAGGTTTAGTTAAGAAAACAAACATTTTAAAAAACAAATTATAAAAGATTTAAAAAGTTCTTTTGAAGGAGCTGCCATTTCATATCAAATAACCTTATTCTTTGAAGGAATAAAGGCTTGCATCATATGTTTAAAACCATAGGTTCACTTTAGGTACTTTTAGGGCAACAATAATAAAAGCTAAGATGTATTAAACTGTTATTATCACCAAAACACTGCTAAGCTCTTTATAAACATTGTGTTACTGAATTCTTGCATCTTCATCCCTGTGAGGTCGGGTGTTATTGTTATTCTATTTTACATATGAGAGAACAAACTCATGGGTTTAGTGACTTAGACAGGATTTGATCCCAGGTCTTTCTGCCTCCAGGGCCTGAACACTCTAAGTATATAACCGGTACACTGAAGTGCCTCCCAACAACGTGGGATGAGGATGGGGCTGGCATCTTGGACTACTGAGACCTGATATAGAAAAGAATTTGGAGCCACTTAAAACATGATTTCCCTGATAAGTTCATACTGTTATTACCCTCAGATATGAATAAATGCTGTAAGCAGCAATGCATCACCATATCTCCAGTAACGATCTTCCATTGTCATGTTTACTATGTGAAGACATTCCTACAAACACACATACCATCTCTTACAGCCATTTCAGTTTATAAGAATCCAGTTCACAGCTATGAAAACAAACGCTTTGAAAGGGTATGTGACTTTAAGACCGCTGACTTGAGAGAGACAAAAGGTAATCTTCAGTAAATATTAAGAGGAAGAGCAGTCTCAAATCTTTAATTCCCCAAGGCCTTGACTCTGACCTGTATAAAAATGATACAGCCCTCCCAACTCAGTCACTCTCACTTGCCTCAGTATAAGTGGAACAGATGGTCTCTCAGGTAGCTAATCCAGCACTATTAACAGTCTTCTCCATTAATGAATTGGTCTTGCTGAAAAGTACAGAGCTACTAGGGCTGCACGTAGATGAGGGGCAGAAGCTCTGGAGTACTTTTGTTGCATCTCTATGAGACTGTAGGACATTTCCTCTGGTAGCAGCTGTCTGGGGGCGCTCGCTGGACTTGAAGATCTGGCTTGACTTGAATAATTTATTAATAATTTGAAAAAATAATTATTTCTGTGTGAATCTAAAGTTAGAACTCCTACAGAGACCCAAAAGGAAGGGAGGTATGAGAGGAAACATTTCAAAAGATTCTGAGCCTGAATTTCCCCGGAGCCTCCTTCCCTCTCATCTCATCTTCTCACTCCATCTGTCTCTGCCTCTATCTCTGTCTCTTTCTGTATTTTCTAACACACACACCCACCCACCCACCCACACCACCACCACAACCACCAATCAGAGTTGCCGTATGAGAATAACTCTCTTTCAGGAAGAAAATTCACCGATCGTCATAACCCTGGCGGCAGCCTCAGAGAGCTACCAGGTTTACCTCATCTACCATACTTTTGCTTTCTTTTCTCATGTTCCTCTTCCCCCTCTTAATCTTCTATTAGTATAATAAACTGTCAGATATGGGAAAATCCTTAGATAGTCTGTTGCTTCTGTTTATAGAAGAGGAAACTGAGAGAAAGGGAATGTGAGTCCCTTTCCCAAGGGCACTGAGCTAGTTAGTAACAGAGCCAGGACTAGAACCCAGGGAGCTAGGTATAATTGATGAGGAATAAGAAAGGAAAAAAAAAAAAAACACCAGCGGCTTTTTTCCTGATGTGTTTCATTCTAAATTCTGTTTCTGGGCCCCATAGTAGCAATGCCTCTGCTCTATCATTTGCTCTGCCCCAAAAAGCTGTTTTGGTTAATTGGGATTCAGTATGCATAATTGGGAACTGATCGTGCTGGTGGTGGTGGTGGTGGTGGTACTGGTGATTTAAAAGAGTCGTTGCTGCCTTTTAAGTCTCTTGGTCCTCAAACCTATTTATATTTGATGTTTTAATTTAGAATCCAACCCTGCTGATCCCAGGCTAATAAGTAAGGCTGAATTTCCTTAACTGGCTCCTTCCATGCAAACCTGAGAGCTCTGAATTTAAAATGAAGCCTCCATAGCAAATTATTGGCTTATGTGCTACCTCTGCGTTTCCTTCCATTTAAACTACCCAGGCTCAATGAGACTTTAAATGTCAATTCAAGTGTGTTGGTCGATGCTTTATGATTTGCTTCTTCTGATCAACATATGCAGTCATCTTGTTCTTCCTGGGATGACTTGATGCAATTGATAACAGATTTCTTCATCAGGCCTTTTTCTCTTTCTCCTTCCCTTCTTTGCAAATCTGAGAAGTCATTGTAATATAAGCAAACGGGTTAATTTACAAGTTCAGTTTGGGTGCAAATTTTGGCCCTTCATCTCAACTCAGCTTTTTCACCAAAGAAAGTTATTAGACTGTGCTCCTTTTAGACTCAGTTATCCAGAGTACACACTACTCAGTAAGGCAGGTAATAGTAATAATAGTAGCTATCGATGAGTACTTACTAGGTGCCTGACACTGTGCTAAGCCCGGATTAACTCAGTTTTAATTTTGATGAGGCAGGTTCTACTATTAAACTCTTTATGCAGATGGCGACACTCAAAGAGGTTAAGTGATTTACCCAAGGCCATATAGTTAATAAGTGGAATAAGGTAGTAAGTGGAAGCACCAGAATTTAAACTCAGGTTTTTAGGGTCCTAAAATAATCTGTGCTTTTAAACACTTTGCTCCACCCCCTCAAAGTCTTGAAAGACCCTTGTGAATGGCAACAGAAGCAACAGAAGTGGAGCCTCATGACTTAAAGGAGTAAAAGCCCTTCCATATATGCCCAATTTCCTACCAAAGAGTAGGCCCAAGGGAAATTCTGGCTCACTACATGTTGAAGAATCACAATAAAAACTAGTTTTAATTTTAGAAAAGCTATAAATAAAATGAAGCACATTTAGGTTTTCAAAAACCTTTAAAATGGTTATTACTGCCCAGTTTTCTTAATAATGAGGGTAAGTAGATTAAAGTTATATAACCCCGGGTGAGATTTTTTTCGCACACATTTCTTACTTGCTGAAGCAGTCATTTTTCTTTTATAAAGCAGGAGGAGAGAGCATACTGGAGGAAAAGAAAACTATAAATATTAAAATGCAAAACTATTATGGCAAGAGTACAAACTTTTGTCTCAGCTAACTGCTTGCCTGTAAAATCTCTACCAACTGAATTTTCTTATTAAAGGTTTATTTTAAGGAAAGTCCAATTCCATTCAGTGTGAATAAATTTTTACAGTAACAGCCTGTCTTTTGCAGTTAATTGCTGCTTGTCTCCTTGGATATAATCATTTGCATAATTGTGATTCTTTTCAATAATAAAAAAGGATTATATAATCTTGGAAAAGCAAACATCATATAATTTAAATATACATGAAATTAAAGGAATAAATGTTCCATGTAACAGACTATTAACATCTACCAAAAGAAGAAAGTCTTTAATATTATACCCTATGTATAAATCGAAAATCACTTTAGATTACCCTAGTCTTCAGATGTCATTCAAAATTAAAATTCTAGATCTCATTTTGAAATTACAGTATCAAAAAGAAGATCAGTAGTACCAGCCATAAGATAGTGTTTATAATAAATGGAGGCAGGGGGTAGGAGGCAGAAATGGCAGTGCAGTTTTGCCTTAATGAAGTAAAAAGGTTAGAAACGGAGTCATGGTCCACTTGGATAAAAGTGTGGGTCATGTTAATAAATGAGTCATTTATCTGTTGTGTTCTATTCACCTCTCCACACTTTTGGCACTCATATCCAGCACTGAAGAGCCAAAACCTACCTTGGCCCCAGTCTCTCGCTTTGTTGGGGCTGGATCAGAGGCTTCTCCAAAACAGGACTGAGGAGCATCATGGCTGTGAGGCAGCTGACGGTCTGCTCCCAAGGAAATTCCTGGGGATGTTGCCAGCAATCTGGCTGTGCCCCTGGCAAACACAGAACCTAGTTACCACGCACTGTGCTCCTCCTTCTATTCCTAAACCAGAGTTGGCTGACTTTCTTCTGCCTGCATTAGCCATCCGACCTCCACCCACAATGTCACCTGGGTATGATTTTTTTCTGTTCAGATTCACCTGTTTTCAGGTTGAAGAATCTGGCTAGTTAATATGAATTTGGACAAAGAATGAAGGAGAAAAAATGCGTCTGTTAAAGTATTAGCTTGATTTATAGTATTGTACAAAATTTCCTCCTCCCTCCCCATCCAGAGGTACACTAGGACAACTAAACTGTCCTGGCAGAATGAGGTGAGCATCGTAGTGCCCTAGACTGTAAGGTGCATGAAAGTAAGGACTGTGCTGATTTCCTTAGGGTCTAGCATCGTAAATAAATACATAGCAAGCTCTCAATAAATATTTGATTTTTGAATTAATAAATACATGGATAAATTATACCTAAACACCCCAGGTTTTAAAGTATAGACACATTAGAAGATTAGAATTATCTATCTTAACATGTGGAGACCTATAGCAACGTACAGATTTTGAAGTCAGACAGACTTGAGTGACTTCTAGTAAGTCATTTAGACTTGAAACCTTAGGCAAGCTACTTCAACTCTCTTACCCTTATTTTTCTGTGTACAGTTGGAGTAACAGTAGCATATACATTACAAAATTGTTGTATTAAAGGAGATAATATATGTGAAATTCTTGGCATGGTGCCTTACACAAAAGACCATACAACAACTGTTGGAATTATTAATATTATCATTACTGCTATTGTTGTTGTAGTATCAACATCTGATTTAGTATGCAAGTGCCAAAACCATGAAATTCCTTTCAAAAACTGGACATATAAGATAAAAATTCCATTTTTCCTATTTTATGAAAATTGCTATTCTGTGAAACCCATTGAGCTCCATTTCCATTTATTTGTGATGATACAAAGGACAAAAGAGCTATTCGCCCTGTTTTTCCTGCATAGCCCTACAGGTTTGGTTATATATGCTTTTGGAAGAGCAGGAGGATGTGTTTATGTATATGACTTTCTTGGGAAAAGGGATTAATCATGAAATATAAACATGTAAAGGCTTCTGCTGAGAACCACTTTTCTAGGTTTCATTGATTTGAAAAGAAAACTGACCTCAAAACCATGTCTGCATGGGCCACAGTAAATATTGTATTTCTAACAAGAAGAGTTTCTTTGGCTTCTTTTTACCTAGGCTTTCTTTTTCTTTCAAACAAAGCTACACATTGAATATATCCTCAATCTGTCATTTTTAATGCACCAGTCACTAGGTAAAATCTCTAAGCTTTAGAGGCAGTATGGGGAATGCTTATTCCTCAGTTATCTGGTTTCCCTGAGGAGAGATTAAATCCTTTAGACCTCTTGCCCACCCCTAACTCCTCCCTGCTGAGGTGCAACAAGTTCCTTGGTTGGTGGGTTATAGCCATTGGCCCAAAATTACATCAGTGGACCAACAATCTAAATCTGTAAGCACTCTACTTTTTCACCCAGACCAGTGTGAGACAGCAATTCTGGGCAAGTGGTAGCCTCTGCAGACCCAAATTTACCCTTAAGTGGGCAGTTCCCGGGTTGGGGAGAAGGGTGCTAAGCCACTGTTTCAAATATGACTTTGCATTAAACGTGATGTTTGATCTCCGTCTTCTGGTCACTATGTTGATTGCAAATTGGTTCTGAATGTGGGTAAGAAATGGTTATATCTCTTAGTCCGCTTGAGACCTTACTTCTGCAAATGAGACTCAGTCTGATTCCTTCTCTGTATGTGAGGCTATGGTAGGGCAGAGTATGGTAGGACAGAGATTCACATAGGTCTACAGGGAAAGCAGCATAGTGTGATGAAGAGCAAGGGCTTTAGAGTCAGACAGCACTAAATTTAAACCCTGTTCTACAACTTTCTTCCTTTGTGACTTGGGATAAATTAGTCAACCTCTCTGGAATCCAGAACACTCATTTGTAAAAATGAAGATTGTAATAATAATTCAAAAAGTTGTTACAAAGACTAAATGCACTTATGGTACATGGTATACTTTCAAGAAATGCTGGTTATTTTAAGAATAAGGTACCTGGGTGGCACCAGAGGTTTGTGCTCGGCTGCTGACTGAAAAGTTGGCAGTTTGAATCCTTACTATCACAGCCTGGCAATCTACTTCTATAAGATCACAGCCATTGAAAACCTTACGGTGCTCAGTTCTACTCCGACACACATAGGGTCACCATGAGTCAGAATCAACTCAATGACAATGAAGTTTTATTGTTATAGGAATATTTATTAATTTACCAACATTATCATCAAAATCGTTATTTTAGAGGAATCCCTCTGTCGGCTCTCAGCTCCCCTCCACGAGTAAGACACATTCCTGAGCCTTTGTGCAAACCTAGCCAGATAGCACAGTTCTGAAGAGGAACAGAAACTAGTGCCTGTAGCTGTAGTCAATCTGATGTCCCTGCCTCGGAAATGATTCTGTACTGTTTAGAACAAAAAAGTAAAGATTTTGTGGCCCTACATGATTTCATAGGCCTTTGGCTACATGTGAGTAAATTCTTTGGAGATAAAAATTAAGAAAAGGAGCTAGATGAAAAGGGTGTTTCTTGTGCCTTTCCAAGGATATCTCTATTTGACTCCAGAGCTCACACTCTTCAATACTATATTGCTTCTTTCTGGTGTCTTCCCAGGAAGAGCAGCTCCTGATTTTTTTTTTAATATGTTAAAAGATTAGTTGAGGGTCCGAAGTACGATAAAATCTCAGTTCCCAAAAAACAGCCTTATAGAAACCTCAGCCTACTGGAATGGAATAACACACATTTTAAAAGTCATCCAAACAAAATAAAATTGTGTTTAATATCAAAGGAGTAGCCTCTGAATAAACCAAAACCAAACCAAACCCGTTGCTGTCAAGTTGATACCGACTCATAGTGACCCTTACAGGACACACAGAACTGCCCCATAGGGTTTCCAAGGAGCAGCTGGTAGATTCGAACTGCTGACCTTTTGTTTAGTAGCCAAGTTCTTAACCACTGTGCCACCAGGGCTCCAGCCTCTAGATAACCAAACCAACCAACCCATTAGTGACCCTAAAAGACAGAGTAGAGCTGCCCCATAGGGTTTCCAAGGAGCGCCTGGTAGATTCGAACTGCTGACCTTCTGGCTAGCAGCCGTAGCTCTTAACCAGTATGCCACCAGGGTTTCCAGCCTCTGAATAGCCACCAACAAATGAACAAAGGCAAGAAATGCCACAGACCCAAAGATATAATTGGTATATATATATGAATTGACCAGTATAATTGGTCAATTCACTATGCCATGGCAAAACCGTATTCTGTTGGCTGGCGAATGATACAAGCTGAAGATGTTTCATGTAAAAAAAAAAAAAAGTAATAGAGAAGTAAATAAAGGAAAGGAAATAAACAGAGAAGATAGGTATAATGGCAGTGACTTGAAGCAATTGGGAGATGGGATAGCAAAACCAGCATGTATTCAGAAAGTAGAAGAGAGAAAACAATGATGAGATAAAAGGCAAACCTGCTTGGCAGTGGAATTAGGGGCAGGACAATGGTTGAGAGTCCCCTGTACCTCATTACTACCAGCTTAGATATGGAAATGGAGTAAATGCATACTCGGTACAGTGCCTTTGAAGATTTGGCATCTCTGTAGGAACTAGCTGAGCTGCATTAGATTAAGCAATGAACCTTAATCGATACCTTATGCACAAGCAACACAGCAGAAACAGGTGCAGCACAGAAATCACAAAAAAATCTCTGTTCAGTGAAGGGCAAGGAGCATAACTGTAAAAAGGTTATGGGGGAAAGAAAAAGCAACCAAGAACTAAAAGCACAGAAAAAGTTTTTGCATCTCAATAATAGTCATAAGAAGAGCTAACATTTATTGAGTATTCCCTAGGTGTCAGGCACAGAGTTAAATATTTTATTGCAATATATTATTTAATGCAACAGCCCTGCAAGGGAAGTACCATTATTATACCCATTTTAGAGATGGAGAAACTGAATCTCACAAAAGTTAAGTAACTTATACCCAGCTCTATCTGATTCCCACGGTCCACATTCTTAAATGTTATATTGTCTTTTCCCAGTGTCTTCCCAGAAAGAGCACTGTTTGATTTTCCTAAATAGATCTTGAATCATTAAAACACTACATATTCAAATTAGAAGACCCACGCAATGTTCTGTGTGAGTTGCTCTTAAAGGCCTCTTATCTTTGTCCCAGTGTTCATTGAGAAGGTGAAAGATTTTTATTAGGCAATATATTTGACCTAATTGTGTGACTTTTCAGAAGGATGACTCTGACATTTCAAAGTGAGATGGAGCATAAGAGAGCTACATATAGTTGGTATAAAAAAAAAAGAGGAATTTATGATGCTGCAAAAGAATGTAATTCTTTTCCAGGAAAAAAAAAACTCATCTGAAAATCACCTGAAGATATTTGCAATGCTGATAAAACGGATCTATTTTGGCAATAGTTGTTTGACTTTCATAAGTGCCTGTCAATGAATCATTTCCACACACATCTGCAACTCCCCCTCACACACACACACAAATACACACACACCTCACAATTTTACTTTTAAACGCAATAAAGATTGACTGGAAATTCTTCCATGTGCTAGCCTAAATCAGGGCTTGGCTGGAAGTAAACTGCGTCAGAGATAAGACAAGTCTACTGAAGATATGAACTGCTCCTAGCAAAAATATTTTGCAGCATGGTGATGTAGGACATGAAGTGCTATTGAAAATAGGCTGTAGTCAAATATTCAAAGAAACAGGCCTTCACCCTCAGACAAGTCTATCAGCAAATAATCAGGGTTTGGACATGGAAACTGCACTTAAGAAAAGACTCCAACCTCAGGAAGGATGCTAAGAGTGCAAACTGGGGTATAGTTCACCAGGAAATCACTTTTAGAAGCATGAAATTTGAATTTAAAACCCAGACAATGTTTTTACAGTGGCTTGGGTTAGTGGGAGTCCTTCTTGGATGGTGCAAACAGTTAAGGTCCTCGGCTGCTAACCAAAAGGTTGGAGGTTCAAGTCCACCCAAAGATGCCTCGGAAGAAAGAACAGGTGACCTACTTCTGAAAACTCAGCCATTGAAAACCCTACGGAGCACATTTCCACTCTGACTCACATGAGATCTCCATAAGTTGGAACTCACTTGATGGCAACTGGAAGATAAGCCCCTCAGGTTGGAAGGCACTGAAAGTATACTGGGGAAGAGCTGACTCCTCAAAGTAGAGTCGACTTTAACAATGTGAATGGAGTAAAGTTTTTGGGACCTTCATTTACAGATGTAGCATGACTCGAAATGAGAAGAAACAGCTGCAAACATCCATTAATAATCAAAAAGTGGAATGTAAGAAGTACGAATCCAGGAAAACTCAAAATTATCAAAAATGAAATGGAACACATAAACCTTGATATCCACGGCATTAGTGAGCTGAAATGGACTGGTGTCGGCCATTTTGAATTAGACAATCGTATGGTGTACTATGCTGGGAATGACAAATTGAAGAGGAATGGCATCACATTCGTAGTCAATAAGAACATTTCGAGATCTACCCTAAAGTACAACACTGTCAGTGATGGGCAAATATCCATACACTTACAAGGAAGACCAGTTGATACGACTATTATGCAAATTTACGCACTGACCACTAAGGCCAAAAATGAAGAAATTGAACATTTTTAGCAAATTCTGCAGTCTGAAGTTGATCCAAGATGCAATCAAGAAGCATTTATAATTACTGGTGATTGAAGTGTGAAAATTGGAAACAAGAGGGACTGGGATTTGGAAAATGTAGACTAAGTGGTAGAAATGACACAGGAGATCATACGATAGAATCTTGCAAGACCAACAACTTATTCATTGCAAATACCTTTCTTCAACAACATAAAAAATGACTATACACATGGATCTCGCCACATAGAATAAACAGGAATCAAATCGACTACATCTGTGGAAAGAGACAATAGAGAGGCTCAATATCATCACTGAGAGCAAGGCCAGGGGCAGACTGCAGAACAGACCACGAATTGCTCACGTGTAAGTTCAACTTGAAGGTGAAGAAAATTAAAACAAGTCCAAGAAAACCAAAGTATGACCTTGAATATATCCCGCCTGAATTTAGAGACCATCTCAAGAATAGATTTGATATATTGAACACTCATGACCGAAGACCAGCTGAGTGTGAGACATCAAGGCATCACACACAAAGAAAGCAAGGGGTCATTAAAAAGGCAGGAAAGAAAGAAAAGACCAAAACAGATGGCAAAAGAGGCTCTGAAACTTGCTCTTGAACACAGAGTAGCCCTAAAGCGAACGGCAGAAATGATGAAGTAAAAGAGCTGAACATAAAATTTCAAAGGGAAGCTAGAGAAGACAAACTAAAGTATTATAATGACATGCACAAAGACCTGGAGATAGAAAACCAAAAGGGAGGAACATACTCAGCATTTCTCAAGATGAAAGAACTGGAGAAAAAATTCAAGCTTTGAGTTGCTATATTTTCTATGAGCAAAGTATTGAAGACACAGGAAGCATCAAAAGGAGATCAAAGGAATACACAGTGTCACTATACCAAAAAGAACTGATTGATATTGGTTGACCTTCAAACATTTCAGGAGGTAGCATATGATCAAAAACTGACGGTATTGAAGGAAGAAGTACAAGCTGCACTGAAGGCATTAGTGAAAAACAAGGATCCAGGAATTGATGGAATACCAATTGAGATGTTTCAACAAACAGATGCAGTGCTGGAAGCACTCACTGGTCTATGTCAAGAAATTCTGGAAGATAGGTACCTGGCCAACCTACTGAAAGAGATCTATATTTGCGCCCATTCCGATGAAAGGTGATCCAACAGAATGAGGAAATTATTGAACTATATCATTAATGTTACGTGCAAATAAAATTTTGCCAAAGATAATTAAAAAACAGTTGCAGCAGTACACTGACAAGGAACTGCCAGAAATTCAAGCCAGGTTCAGAAGAGGATATGGAACAGGGATTATCAGAGGACGTGGAATGAGGGATATCATTGCTGATGTCCAATATATCTTGGCTGAAAGCAGAGAATACCAGAAAGGTTTTCACCTGTGTTTTAGTGGCTATGCAAAGGCATTCAACTGTGGAGATTATAAAAAGTTATGGATAACACTGTGAAGAATGGGAGTTCAAGAACACATAATTGCTCTCATGAGGACCCTATACATAGGCCAAGAGGCAGGTGTTCCACAGAACAAGGGGCACTTCGTGGTGTAAAATCAGAAAAAGTGTGTGTCAGAGTTGTATCCTTTCACCATACTTACTCAATCTCATATGCTGAGAAAACAGTCTGAGAAGCTGGACTATATGAAGAACACAACATTAGGACTGGAGGAAGACTCGCTCACAACCTGAGATCTACAGATGACACAACCTTGCTTGCCAAAAGTGAAGAGGACTTGAAGCACTTACTAATGAAAATCAAAGACTACAGTCTTCAGTATGGATTGCACCTCAATACAAAGAAAATAAAAATCCTCACAACTGGACCAATAAGCAACATCATGATAAATGGAGAAAACATTGAAGTTGTCAAGGATTTCATTTTACTTGGATCCATAATCAACACCCATGGAAGCAGCAGTCAAGAAATCAAATGACATATTGCATTGGGTAAATCTGCTGCAAGAGACCTCTTCAAAGTGTTGAAAAGCAAAGATGCCACCTTGAGGACCAAGGTGCACCTAACTCAAGCCATGATATTTTCAATAGTCTCATATGCATGCGAAAGCTGGAGAGTGAATAAAGAAGACCAAAAAAGAATCGATGCCTTTAAATTATGGTGTTGGCGAAGAATATTAAATATACCATGGACCGCCAGAAGAAGGAACAAATCTGTCTTGGAAGACATACAGCCAGAATGCTCCTCAGTAGCAAGGGTGGTGAGACTTCATCTCACGTACTTTGGACATGTTATCAGGAGAGACCAGTCCCTGGAGAAGAACATCATGCTTGATAAAGTAGAGGATCAGCAAAAAACAGGAAACAACCTCCAGAAGATGAATTGACACAGTGGCTGCAAAAAGGGGCTGAAGCATAGCAACGATTGTGAGGATGGCGTAAGACCCAGCAGGGTTTCATTCCATTGTACACAGGGTCACTGTGAGTCAGAAGCAACTTGACAGCACCTAACACCAACAACATATATGTATTTATAGATATGTGTGTATATCTATATATACATATAGATATGTGTGTGTGTATTTTATATATACATATATATATACCCATTGCTGTCGAGTCGATTTTGACTCATAGCGACCCTATAGGAATATATGTATTTATAGATGTGTGTATATCTATGTATACATATAGATATGTGTGTGTACACACACACACCCATTGCTGTCAAGTTGATTTCGACCCTGCTGTCGAGTTGATTTCGACCCATAGTGACCCTACAGGACAAAGTAGAACTGCCCCCATCGGGTTTCCAAGGAGCAGCTGGTGAATTTGAGCTGCCGACTTTTTGGTTAGCAGCCAAGTGCTTAACCACTGTACCACCAGGGCTCCATATACATACATAGTATACTAAATTTCCTGATTTTTATAACTACTGGAAAGAGAATGCCCTTGTTTTTAGGAAATACTCACTGATGATGTATTTAAAGGAAAAGGGGCATGATGTCTGCAACTTACTCTCTTTTATGAAAAAAGGTGTGTGTGGATAGATAGATTAGATATATGCATACATAGAAGCAAAATAGAAACAGTGAATCTGGGTAAAGGATACATGGGGGTTCCTTGTACAATTCTTGCAACTTTTTTATAAGTGTGAATTTACATCAAAATAAACATATACAGGAAACAAACATAAAACTTGAGGCAAGATTCTTGGGATTCCATCTTGGAGCCTTGAAAATCCTTTGAATATCCAGTATATGAAGGCACTGTATCTAGAACCTAGGGAGGAGCCCTGGCATGCAGTTGTCAATAAAGGAACCAAATTATTAGTACTAGGGTATGAAACAAAGACTGGTCAGCAAGGAACAAGACAATGACTCAGTTGATAAAGCCAGATTGAAAAATCAAAAAAGAGCACCAGAAGCAGAGCTAACTCAGTGTTGAGCAGGCAAGTTACTAGTATAAGGTTCTGTATAGTCTTCTGCCCAGTGATAGGTTTGGTCCAAGATTCTGAAAGTTATAAGAAGGGTTTAAGTGGTCCTGCCATACTAAGAATGGTGCATGAGCTGGCAAGAAAAATCACGTCATTACAATTATATTTCAGGGAAGTTTTCTGCAACTAGGCTGTTATAGTTCTGAGTATAGATCTTTACAGCTTAATGCTGTAAGCTCCTGAAAATGAAAATGTGGAAACACTGGCATTTTTTTTAATCCTCCCAAATGATTCAAAAGCATCACACTTTTGTCTCTTGCTAACAGAATATAAGCCAATGCATACATAGACAGAATTTTCCTTTTTCTTGTCCTATTATCTTTCATGTCTTTCAGAACTTAGAGAAAATATCTACCTTTATATTCTTGGTTCCCGATCACAGCTGCACTTTGGAATCACCTGGATAGCTTTTGAAAATACTAATGTCTGTACCTCACCCCCAGAGAGTCTATTTCACTGGTCTAGGGTAGGGTCCAAACACCGGCATTTTAAAAATCTTCCCAGATGATTCTAATGTGCAGCCAGTGTTGAAAACAGCTATTTTATATATTCTTTCTCAAATATATCCTCTCCGAACCACCTGTAGCAGAATCATCTGGAGTGTTTATTGAAAACACAAAATCCTGGGTCCCACCTGACCCCTACCAAATAAGGATATTTAGGGGTGGGCCACTGTTAGAAAGTTCTCAAGGGATTCTTTTGATTGCTAAAGTTTGAGAATCACTGCTCTAGATCTTTGAAGAGATCAGTTTGAAAAAGTAAGGCTAGTTCCCCAGGGGTTGGATGTGTGTGTGTGTGTGTGTATATATATATATATATATATATATATATATATATATATATATACCACTTCTCTGTTCCCAGAATGTTACCTCACTGTTTCTATGAAACTAGGTGCTCTTCAGAATATGATATATTATGACAGATGAAATTTCATGGGAAAGTTGATGCATTACGCGGGGATGATGCAA
The DNA here is from genome assembly GCF_030014295.1 of Loxodonta africana. Lineage (NCBI taxonomy): Eukaryota > Metazoa > Chordata > Mammalia > Proboscidea > Elephantidae > Loxodonta > Loxodonta africana. The sequence continues at coordinate 111,640,608 of NC_087369.1, forward strand.
GGCTTTCATTCTGATTTTAACACAGAAGATAGACATTTTAATATATATCTTTGCTTGGAATTCTATTAGAAACCAGATATCATGGAAGGCTTGGAGAAAACTGAGGCCTGGTGTTTCATCAACAGGACTGTCATCACTTGATAGTGATGATAAAGAATTTATCAATCTTGAGATCTAACCTCCAGCAGAGCACAATTTCTTGAAGCAGTAATGATTAATTTCCTTCATATTCTCCCAGCAAATAGTGCAAGTAAGAGAGCTACATATGGGCTGATTAAGATAAGTCCATGATCTGTTGTGTTAAGGATGAAAAAACAAGAAGTAGTTTTCTGAATCCTGGTTACTAGTATAGGAACCATGGGAGAAAGGCCTGGCGATCTGCTTCCATAAAGATTACAGCCAAGGAAACCCTATGGGGCAGCTCTACTCCATCACATGGGGTTGCTATGAGTCAGAACTGACTCAGTGGCACACAACAACAACACAGTTGTCTAGATCCTGAAGCCTGTAGCTTCATTCAGTAAGTAACTGAAAGCACTAGGTGACTAGAATTGGGCTAGGCACTGGGAATACAGTGGTGAGCAAGTTAGGAGACAAGGAGTCAGGAGTCATCTCATAAACATAACCTGGATGTTCAAAGGCTCATTCTGGTTAAAGAAACATGGCTGCTATGTTCATTTGATCCCTCAGAATGTTAAGAGAGTAAAAGAACACAGCTGAAGCAGGGATAATATCAGACAGTTCCTAGAGTTAAAGAGCAGTTCATGCAAGCTTGGAAAAAAAAAAAAAAAAAAAAGGTACTAGCTGTGCCTAAATTCTATTCCTTCTGATGTGATTTATGTACATTTTGCATATTTACCTCTTAATGAAATGTTTATATGGCGATATATTAATGCAATGGCTTTATGTGTAACATGCTTATCTCTTCAGTTTTATACATCAGAACCATAGTTTTTGTGCCTGGATAGCTACCCAGAGTATTGCCTAGAAGTAGCTACCTGTATGTATAAGATAAGCATTCACTAGTTGCAAACATCTGCTAGTTCAGCCCTATTTCAAATTTAACACCAGGAACATACAAGACCACTTATTGCATCTGGGGCAAGGGACACTGACAGAGCAAAAACTATTGCTTAGAACAGTGATAAAAAGAAAGTGAAATTAGCAAATAAAACCAGATACAATGGGAATCCAGACAGAACGAGCTGAGCTGCAAACAATAACCTTGGGTGATTAACAGAGGTATCCAGAAACAAATTTTCCTTAAAAAAGTTTTATCTTCTTAGGTATACACTATAATTATAACATATTCATATCATTTATGACTTGTACCCTGAGGTGCTTTGCATTGATCAAGGAAATCCCTAGAACCTATAAATGTTACTTTACATGGAAAAAGGGTCTTTGCAGATGTGATTAAGCTAAGAATCTTGAGATGAGGGGATTATCCTGGATTATCCATGCGGGCCCTAAATCCAGTGACGAGTGTCCTCATAAGAGAGAAACAGAGGGAGATTACACAGAGACAATAGAGGAAAAGGCAATGTGACCACAGAGGCAGAGATTGGAGTGATGCGCCACAAGCTAAGAAATGCTGGCAGCCACCATAGGTAGAAGAGGCAAGGAACACATTCTCCCCTAGGGTCTCTGAAGGGAGCGTGACCCTGCCGATACCATTATTTCAGCCCAGCAATACTGCTTTCAAACTTCTGGCCTCCAGGACTGTGAGGGAATAAATTTGTTGTTTTAGACCATCAAGTTTGTGGTAATTTGTTACAGTAGCCATAGGAAACTAATACGAACACCTTGCACAATCAACAGCTGATCTGGGTACTAATTCACTACTGATATTAAACAAACAAAAAGAGCAAAATCTGAGTTCCTAAGGTTATAACCCTAAAACAAATGCACTGCCGTCGAGTCAATTCTAACTCATAGAGAACCCACGGGGTTTCCAAGGCTGTAAACGTCTACAGAAGCCGACTGCCACATCTTTCTCCACGGAGCCACTGGTGGTTTCAAACAACCGACCTTTCAGTTAGCAGCTAACTGCTTTAAAACACCAGCTCCTTAAATCTGTGATGGTGGCGATAGAAGAAACCAGAATGCTCTGGATACTTTCATAGTTCCTAAGGACTATTGTAAAAATTTTTTTCTCAAAGGACTCTAAAACCAAAAAGAGAAAAAAAAAACAAAACTATTCATTCTTCCCACTTCCATGGCTGTTAACTTACAATACTCCTTTTAATCTTACTTTGCTGTCTTCTTTTCCACCTGACAGAATCGTCAATGTACATAAATAGTTTAAAGAAATCTCTCAGTTGCAGCTATCGAAATAACTTTTTTCTTTGAAGATAATTTTCCAAGAAAAATGGGTTATGGCTTTCAAAAATTGATAGTAGAGACAGAGTGAAGAAAAGCAAGGAATAATTTAAGTTTACTGAAGACAACATGCGGTATTTAAGAGTCAGTGTTGGCTGAAGATGATGTCCTGGAACCAACACCACAGCATCAGTAGCCTTGGCCTCCCAGGGGTAACGTGATTGAGAAAAGACACAGGTTTGTTTGTTTTCATAAACTCTTAGATTATTTTATTGATGATATGACCCTGTGGGCTGAATGATGCTAATACGTGTGGATGGGTGTGTGGTGGGGGCAGTGAATATGGAGGGGATCATGCACTGTGGAGGTGGGCATAACTCATACAAGCCTTTTTTAGTGTCTCCTACTTTGAGCTGGTTTTGAGGTGTCATATCATCAATAAAATAATCTAAGAGTTTATAAAAACAAACCTGTGTCTTTTCTCAATCACATTACCCCTGGGAGGCCACGGCTACTGATGCTGCGGCGTGGGTTCCAGGACATCATCTTCAACCAATGCAAAAGTTCTAAATACAGTATGTTGTCTTCAGCTGATTATCATATCATACTCTTCTTTTTGACTCTTGGCATCTTGTGACATACACTGCCCACCTATTAGAGATGGCAAAGTTCCTGGATCACTGCTTCTCAGTCTTGGCTTCACACTGGAATCACTTGGGAAATTAAAAAACAAACAAACACAAAACACTAATACCTAGGGCCCAGTCCCAAAGATTCTAGTCCGTGGTGCCATCTGAGCATCAGAATTTGTAAAAACTCCCCAGTTGATTATAAAGTGCAGATAAAATTGCAAATGATCTGGGCACTAAGGTTATTGCTTCTCAAACTCTTATGTGAATATGAATCACCTAGAAATTTTGTCCAGCATGAGGACTGAGATTCTGCATTTCTTACAAGCTGCCAAATGATGCCGCTGCTAGTTGTCAAGGCTGCACTTTGAGTAGCAAGAGCCAAGATCATTGTTTCCCTATTTTGAGAAAATCACAATATGTGTATATTAGTACAGCACACTGCAATTATCAGATAAGACTGCTCTTAGCAAGAGGAAGCTTGACTGCAGGGGCTCTGGCTGCCCTAGACCCTACCCAACTATCCCAGGACCAAGGGAAATGATGGCTCGACACAGCTGTGACCTATTTTTCTACACACCAGTAGCATACTGTTTGCAAATCTTTAGCTTAGACCCATACATTTCATTACCAATATCCAATATTATAGACAAGACAGATACCAAAATTACATAAGTAGGAGAAAATCTAGACTACATATGCATTGCCAAAGGGGTGAAGGTTAACAGCAAGTAGCTCTATCCATAAATGACAATATGTAGGATATCCAAGAGCTAAAGAACTATAGTCAAAGGAAACAAAGGGAAGAGTAAAAGGCCAAGGGAGGTTTAAAATAGTGAATTCAAACATTTGGCTCTTAAGCTGGCTTCCCAGCATTGCTCAAACCAGTTTATATATCTTTAGGGTAGGTTTGTAAACCTACCCTAGTAAAATATTCAGCTATTTAAGACCAACGCAAAAGGGATAATCAGGACTGGATACTGGAGGAAATTTTTAGATCTCTGCAGCATTGAAAGATTCTCCTTTATGTGTACACTCTGAAGCTAGAAGAGGGATGTAAATGAATGTACTGTTGGTTGTTACATGCATAGCAACAAAGTATCTTTTACTACTTTCTAAGGTTGATATTTGAAAATGTGTTTCAACATGCTGGAAAAGGTAAAACCTTCCACTATATAGTTAACTTTTCCCCACTTAATTGCCTATAAATCTTATGCTTAATTTATTTTTATGAAAGGTAGAATTAAATTACTGCTGCCACCAGCAGGGTGTTTTAATTTTCATTTTAACAAAATGCAGATGAAAGGTTAGGGATAAAATTTTAAATAGTGACTGATTCTAGGAGATGCTGAACATCGCCCAAATGCTATGCTCGTAAAACCTCCTGCATATAAATATAGCTATAGAAAGCTATTGCATCTTCTTTGCAGACCCAGTTTTAATGGCATGAAATTAATCTGATCAGTGGAAGACATGCTCCCCTAGACTCCCTTGGGCCATTTTGATCAATAATTAAATCATATAATTTGGTCTTTTTGTTTATAGTCTTTGCTGTCCCACAGTAGGTAAAAATAATAGCGTTCAGAATGCAAAGGAATCTTAAAAAGCACAGCTACTGTATTTTATACATGAGGAAACTGAAGCCTCAAGGGTCTAAGTAATTAGTTTAAGATCATAGAGCTCAATAATAACCAGCACTAGAATGAAGTTCTCTAGACTCTTTGTTCAGTGCTCTCTATACTATAAATGAATATATGTCAATTATGTTTCAGAAGATAATTATACAGATATATGACACAGTGAGCCAGACTCACCCTGTACCTAAGCTATTCCCTGGGATGGTACTCTTAGGGAGTTACCATTCTTTATCAGGCATCGCCCAAAAGGCAGCTAAACCATGGACTACACGAGGAAGTGGATATTTTTAAGGTTCTTTGACAAGGATTTCAAAATCCCTAAGTGAGCCACTGTGAGTAACTTTTCTGGCAAGAAACTATCTACTTGAATTTTCTACAAACTTGAAAAACCTTAAGAGGAGTATCTGACGGGTGACTGGAAATGGGTATTGACTTAGTTTTACTGAAAAAGTTTCCCCATTCTGGCTGATGATTCATATGGTGAAATTTTTCTTTTTCTGATTTCTCTGTGTGTCAGTCCATTCCTGCAAAGGTCACCATTGAATGGGTCAACATCATTTTGTTGACAATTTCTAATGGTATCAAATTGTTTTGCTCACGTCTTATAACATAGAAGAAAAAAGTTTTATCCACCATGAGGCTCTTTTTTCTTCATTATTATTATTAATTTAAAAGAATGAGCTGCAACCCTTCAGAAATTTGAGGACATCCATAGGATTATTTGATTTTCCAAAATCACTCTCTCAAAAATACCCTATGACATATGTTTATCTTTTAAAATTTAATTTTAAGAGGCTATATTCGTTTATACCATAGAGTGTTGTAAACTCATTCTTTAAAATTATCTCCACTAAAAAACAAATAACTCTGCAAAAGTAGAGAGTACCATTACTATGGACTAGCTTCTCAAAGTGGATTTTCCCCTTTACTAAAAGGAACTCTGAAAGTATTAATGATGAATGGCATGATATTTTTCAGCCAAATCTATCCTTATTGTACTTTATTTACCTATGAAAATGTGTAAAATTTCAATGCAAGCCAATGTCCAAATGATAGTGGCTTGTCGTTTGTTGTTAGGTGCCGTAGTGTCAGTTTTGACTCATAGTGACCCCACATGACAGAGTAGTACTGCCGCATAGGGTTTTCTAGGCTGTAATCTTTACAGGACCAAATTGCCAGGTCTTTCTTCCACAAAGTTGCTGAGTAGGTTCAAACTACCAACCTTTCGATTAGCAGCCAATTGCTTAACCATTGCACCACCGGGGCTCCTTAGAGAGTAATTAGAATTCCAGAATCGACAACAATTTAAATTATCTAAGTATTTCAAGTGTAGAAGATGCAATTTTTCTGATATTTTTCCAGATAGTTAGGTTAAAACTGTAATTTGTTATTTGGAATTTTTAAATTGAATAGTGATTGTAAAGAAAACCTTAAAATTATTTTATTCAGTCATTTGTTTGTTCTTTTTTAATCCCACGTTCTTGCATATTCTGAGGTCTCTGAGAGCCGCTGTCCAGTTTCCCAACAAACTGAAAAATAAAACAAAGGAGAAGGTGGTAGAGAACCAAAATATCAGCTTTATTATTGATGGAGGATAAGCGGAAGGATGTAGCTTTAGTTTTGTTAATCAGGTGGACCTGTAAACATAAACCCCAGAGTTAGACTAACATAAGCCCCAGAATTAGACTAATATAAACCCCAGAATTAGACAAGCAAACTTACCAATTCACAACAGCACTGAACCAGGCAGTCCTCCGTTGCTGCTAGGGCAGAGCACAATGTCTCCCGGCAGGCAGGCCAGTTCCCAAAAAGGACAAAGATAAGAGTTGAGCCAAGCCTGCACAGTGGTTCATCAATCAGATAAGTCCTTTCAATTCCCCTGGGGTAGAATAACCAAAAGAGAGTAGAGCTGCCTGACGTATGTTTAGAAAATTCCCTCTTTATGGAATCCAGGGTAGTCAGAAATAGGCATCATTCCCCTCTAACATAAGCTATGCAAATTTGACCTGAGTCTTGCTACCAGTGTTTTGCCTCTCTCTGCACTTCACTGTTACCAACCTCTTCTGCTCTTTTATCACTTTCCCATCCTCCCTATTTACCACTAGGGCAAATAAGGATCTGCCCCTCCTCTGTCTCAAGTACATAAGGTGATGGAAGGCACTTAGTGGAGAGCCTTGACAGCTGAATTCACAGAGGCTCCTCAGTCTTTAACAAAAACTGTTATGGAATTTAATCAGAAAGTTAGCAGTAACAAAATTAGGTGGGAAATATATTGCTGAAGGACAGAAGCAGATGCATCCATCAAGAGTGAGAACAGATGAATGGGCAAGTCCTGATAGTGGAACTAACAGTCTAATATTCTACATGTGTAAAAAATATCTTGACCTTGTCTTAGACATTGCTTGACTACCATGACATGAGTTACACCCACAGGTGGCAATAAAATCTACGATTCTCCAAGCCAAAGACAGCTGTTGAAATAACTAGCTTAGACTAAAAGATATAGAATAGGTACAAATAATTCTCATATGTATACATATTCTACATATAAAGATATATTGAATATAATAAATGGATCACAAATCTCTCCGTTGAGTTCATAAATATATCGTTTTTAAAGGTAAAAACCTCATTTTTAACAACCATCATTACCAAGAAAGTTTCTATATTCCCAAAACTTTACACTTTGAGAAGCTTGTCCATAGTAATGGTACTTTATTGATGTGAGTAAAATGTCTAATTCTCTAGAGGCAAAAGGAGAAGGGAGAGGAAAACTAAACAGTAGTTCAGCCTTTCACAGCTCAATTCTCCTATCATTAAGCAGCAATTATCTTCTAACAGTCCTCACCGTTCTGTGCCAGAGAACCTTTGGAAAATGCTACCTTGCAAGCCATGGCTTCATGGCCACTTGCCATGTGATAATCTCCTATTCTTCTGGGAAAATAGATGGACTTGCTAAACCATCAGTATGGGAGCTTCATACATAAGTCTGTTTCACTTAAAATTAATAATTTAACGTTATAACCATGAGAGGAAAAAACCTGACATGGTCTTCAAAATCTTAATATCTTGTTCTCTGTTCTAAGATATTTGCATATTTCCTACTTCATAATATTTCTCTCAGAGATCACAGGAAGCCCACGTCTTGGTACTCCAGATGAGAAAAAGGAATTTTTTAGCACCTCATATCACTGTCAATTATCTCATGTACATAAAGGAAGGGAGATGACCTTGCTCTCTGGGAAGCAGTGACTAGGTTGGGTCCACAGATCATTCCTTTGTCTGCCCAACTTAAGACAGTGGGAGTGGAGTACAGGGGGTACACTGGGAGTGTCTTTAGTGTCTGAAATTCTGAAGTAATTCAAAGAAAGATAAATTACCAGTAGAAAGCTAAGAAACCAGAACGGGTATTATTATTATTTATTTATTTATTTTAGTATTATCTTGAGTAGAAAATTAAAAGGCTTTAAAAAAAACTCATTTATGACTGATATTTGTCTCTTGGAGTTTTGAAACTATCACTTTCTGTTTTAAGAGTCAGTTAATTTAGGGCTTGGCAAGGAGTCTCCCCTCAAACACTCCTGTTTCATCTTGGACATCTTACTCTCATTCACTTGGTTTGCACATTACAAAAAGTTTTTTTTTTTTTTTAATGTTTGTTGTTCTTTTTATTCAATTTATTGTTGATGATGCTTTTACTGTCATTTCTAGTCTTTCAGACTAGAAGTGTGATTTTTGGCAGCATAGTCATTTATAACAGAATTGCACTATAAAACCATTTGGATGGCCCAGAGATTTGTCCTATATATTTGTTCTTCTGGAACTCAATGATCCGTTCTTTCATAGAACCATTAATAAAAATTCATATTCCAAACATTATATTAATTAAGTGATTGTGTTTATTTTTTAATGTTCCATTCAATTTTTTTGTATGAATCATCTATAAATATTCTTTAAAAATTTTTTAAAGAAGAAGATCCCATGTTGAATGGGTCTGTTAGTTCTAAAGTATCTATTCTTCATTAGCAAATCTTTACTCTTTCACAGACTCACACTTATTCCCAGTCCTAAACTTTGGATCTCTCAACATTCTGTAAATTAGATTGGTTTGCCTAATGGCTACCTTACACTCCAGTAAACAAATGTGATGTGATTTTAGTTCACATGAGTCTATCCTCATTAAATTTATGCAAGAAATGTGCATTAAGTTACTGGGTTAAAAGATGTTAGTGATGGAGTCAAGCTAGGAAACATTAATGATATTCTAACTTAGCTTGAATTTTCAATAACAAACTGTCTTGGTAGTTGCTTAACAAAGTAGGGAGAATCATTTTGGTGGGGTTTATAAAAGCAATGTGTTAAACTGAATGTATTAAATGATGTGACATTATCTACAAAAATTGTACACAAGCTTTCTTTGGAAAATATCTTTGAGAATTTTTTCTAGCTATCTACATTTTACTATTCATATTTCTGTTATCAATCATAACTATAATATATAACATTTATTGAACACTCATGTGCTAGGGATAGCACTTTGCATATGTTCTATGGACTCCTCACAACTGCCCTACAAAATAAGAACCATTATTATCCCCATTTTTAGCTGAGGGTACTGAAGCACAGAAAGTCAGTAACTTGGCTAAGTTCACAGCTTGGAAATGATAACCATGTTTTTAACACAGACAGTTTGACATTACTATGCTGTTTCCCTTTCTGGATGTGTGTATGTATATACATAATGAAATTAAAAAGTTACCGTGACAATACGTATTCCATGCCTTTCTTTTCTAACGCTGGAGCAATATAAACTTCATAGGTAATACTGTGTAGTGGTTAAAAGCACAGACTATGGATTGTCTAGGTTTGAACCCCAGCTCTTCCACATTCTACCTTTTTATACCTGGACAAGTTACTTAACCTCTCTGAGCCTCCATTTACCCAGCTATAAAATGGTAATAATAATACTAACACTTGTTTCAATGAAGTTGTTTTGAAGAAAAAAATAGCAAGTACGGGAAGAGAGATAGCATTTATTGAACATCTGTATGCCAGGCATCGTGCTAAGCCATTATATTCTCACTGAGTTCTCACAGCAACCCCATGAGATAGATATTACTATCCCCATATTGCGATGAGAAAACTGAAGTTCTGAGAAAAATGAGTTATTCAAGGCTACAGGGTTGTTGTTGTTAGGTGCTGTCAAGTTGATTCCAACTCATAGCAACCCTATGTACAATAGAACAAAACACTGCCTGGTCCTGTGACACCCTCATAATCATTGCTATGCTTGAGCCCATTGTTGCAGCCACTGTGTCAATCCATCTCAATGAGGGTCTTCTTCTTCTTCGCTGACCCTCTACCTTACTAAGCATGATGTCCTTCTCCAGGGACTGGTCCCTCCTGATAACATGTCCAAAGTATGTAAGATGCAGTCTCGCCATCCTCACTTCCAAGGAGCACTCCAGCTGTACTTCTTCCAAGACAGACTTGTTTGTTCTTATGGCAGTCCACGGTATATTCAGTATTCTTCCCCAACACCATAATTCAAAGGCATCAATTCTTCTTCGGTCTTCCTTATTCATTGTCCCTATTTCACATGTATATGAGGCAATTAATAAATATCATGGCTTAGGTCAGGCACACCTTAGTTCTCAAAGTGACATCTTTGCTTTTCAATACTTTAAAGAGGTCTTTTGCAGCAGATTTGCCCAATATACTATACCATCTGATTTCTTGACTGCTGCTTCTCATGAGCATTGATTGTGGATCCAAGTAAAATGAAATCCTTGACAACTTTAATATTTTCTCTGTTTATCATGGTGTTGCTTATTGGTCCTGTTGTGAGGATTTTTATTTTCTTTGTTTTGAGGTATAATCCATACTGAAGGCTATAGTCTTCGATCTTCATCAGTAAGTGCTTCAAGTTCTCTTTACTATCAGGAAGGCTACAGGTAGAAAGTCACAAATCTAGGCGTTTGGTTACAAAGCCCATGCACTATACCACTTTGTTTCTCAGGTGAAGAGAAATGGCTATTAATGGGGAATATGGAGTGGTAAGGTGTTGGCAAAGAATACTGACTGCCCAAAGAACGAAAAAATCTGTCTTGGAGAAAGTACAGCCAAAATGCTCCTTGGAAGCAAAGATGGCAAGATTTCTTTCACTTATTTGGACATGTTATCAGGAGGGATCAACTGCTGGAGAAGGACATCATGCATGGCAGAGGGTCATCAAAAAAGAAAGACCCTCAACTTGATGGATCGGTACAGTGGCTGCAACAATGGACTCAAACCTAGCAAAGATGTGAGGGTGGTGCAGCATCCGCAAGTTTTGTTCTGTTATACATAGGGTCGCTATGAGTAGGAGCCAACTGGGCGGCCACTAACAACAAGGACCAATGTGACTGAATTCACAATTTGGCTGAGGACTGGCTGGCCCTGTTTATATTTTTGTGTCTGGACGTGTTTGGGGGCATCAAATTTTCACAATAAACAATCATTGGCCACCAAGGAAGTTTATTTTCTCCTTCGTCCAAGCTATCAACAGACACCTCTTACATCAGCATGTTGCAGTAGCAAAATGTATTTAATGGGGGAGTAGCCATTTGTTCTTTTATTAATATATTCATTTATCAGAGATTTATGGATATACTTCTGTTTTCCAGGAACTGTGGTAGATGCTGGGAAGACAGACTTAGCAAGAGGAAGAAAAGGAAGACAGGAGGAGGAACAGTAAAAGCAGAGCAGGAGCAGTAGAAGCAGCAGTAGCAGTGGCAGAAATGGCAGCAGAAGCAGAAAAAACGGTACATGCCCTCAAAGAGCTATTTGTATTAGGACATGCTGGAAAGGGAAACCATTTATATACAAAATATTTCTTTTTTCTTTCTGGTTCTCAGAGCAGAATGACTCCCCTAAGACTTGGTGCCATAAGATGAAGGGAACCAGCTAAAATGGTCGCCCAAATCACCTCAATTCAAGCTTCCAAGGGAGTAATCTCTCAAGACTCTGTGCCTGGAGGATCGGGAATATAAAACCATAGGAGTTCTTAACATTCTGCCATGTCTTTGCTTACAATTGGATGAAATGTTCCTTTTTGAACAGTGCCTTAATATAAAGATACAGACTTAATGTATGTTTAGAAGTTTAAGAAGATTAAACAATTATTTAGGTTGCTTTAACTTTTTCTCTCACGCTAACTTTCTCAAATTCAACAGAAAAAAATAAAAGGAACTATTTCAAAACTCATGTTAAAAAAAAAAAAAAAGAGCTCTCGACAGCCAAGAGTTCACAGAACAAAATCACAAAGCAGTTTTTAAGCTAAGGCTATTTTTCCATCGGTATTCCTAGTGAATTAATTTTTTTCAGTTCCAGGTTATATAAGTAGCTAGCTGCCTGCATCCACAGGATGAATTATGTTTTGTTTGAATTCTTTTCAATTAAATGGCATTATTGCAAAGAATAAGGGCAAAAAACAAATTTCAAAAACATGTAGCCCACGTCATCTTATTTATTACATATTTCTGTGTAACAGCCTGCAATTCATCAACAAAGCAGACTGGTTAAAGAATGATTACAAGTTAATAACAAATTTGTGGAGAAGAAGGGAAGATGTAAATACAAACGTGGACAAATCTGACCCTAGAAAAACCTCATGTCCCAAATTATAAAAGGAACGAAAGGGTGTCCTACTGGAATGGATAACTAAGTAACACATCTTCCTGCCTGGATCTCCTAGATTGTTAGTCATTTCATTGAATGTCAAACCTCTCAAGGTCATATTTGACATCGTGTGGTGGGGGGGGCATGTTAATTTGATGGTTCCACATTTTCAGAAACCCAACATGTTCCAAACTGATGAAATTCTATGCAGAGCTCTAAATAATCCTTGGCAGAAAGTTAAATGACTCCTGGTACAGGGAATTTCAGTGCTGTACTGATTACTTCTCTTCATTTCTAAAGAAAATGTACATACACACATATGATGTTTTCATATTAAAAAAGCTTGCCTTATCTAGATAGGAAAACAATGTAAGATTTAAATACAGGATTCACCTTCTTATTTCTGAATTTTCCATACTTAGGTTATTTTCCCTTTTTTTTTTTTTGGTTGTTGCTGACTGGTAATTCATCCTCCTTATCTTATAGTGCCACCTATTGGTAAATATGAAGTACTGCAGAACTTAAACAGGGAAATACAAACTTAAGGATAGAAATAGAAACACTTCGATAGCAGGGTTTTGATAGACAAAAGGGTACGTGCTTTTTAATCTTAGAATTACTTACCTCTGGGGGAAAAAAAGCAATGTTTAATCATTTTCACTTTTCTTTCCCCCTGAGTATCCAGACCCAGTGCTCGTGGTAGCAGTTATTAAACAAAAAAAAAAAAAAACCAAACCCTGTGCCATCAAGTCGTTTCCGACTCATAGCGACCCTATAGGACAGATTAGAACTGACCTATAGAGTTTCCAAGGAGCGCCTGGCGGATTCGAATTGCCGACCCCTTGGTTAGCAGCCGTAGCACTTAACCACTACGCCACCAGTGTTTCCGTAGCAGTTATTAAGTAAGTCAATTTTCCTAGATCTGATGAACTGCAGAGAAAAATAAAAAGGGGTGGTTTGGGGTTCTATATTAGCACTTTCTACTTTAAAGGAAGAATGGGGAAAGACTTATTTAATATGTGTGCATGAAGAGAAAGCTTCTATAGGGAAACATGTCTTTCCTAAGGAAATAGTAAATCAGCACACAGTTTTGAAGACCTGCATTTGATAAGTTTTACACATAGTCACCCGTGAAGTTGAATGAATGAATGGAGGGACTACCAGGTGGTAATTACTAAGATTTTGTTCTAGGACTCTCTCTAGCCTTTATCTCTGTAGGGATAATTCTTTGCTTTCAATATGAGTGCAGGACTTGGTCCTACTCCTGGAAGTGGGGTAATTCAAAAGTGGGACTCAGGGGGTATTGCTCACTCACCCCAGGACTGTGAAAAGAGGGTTCAAATAGGAATAACTTAGAGAAACCGTGTCCTCCTCATAGCTAGAGAGCTCACTGCTAGCCTTTTGCTGACTTCAAAGCAGTGAACAAAAGCTTGAATTGCCTGTTCCAGGAGAAAGAGAGCACTAGAGAGAAAATAAAAGAGACAGAGATCTGCATCAGATTCTTCATATCTATCCCAAGCATCATATCCAAATTGATACTATGTTGGGAAAGAGAATATACCAGATACAGAAAAATTTCCTGAGTCCCAGAACTCTAGAAACATCCCACTTACTTACACCCTGCCTCCCTTTTTATCACCTCATCACATCCTGATGCCATTAATTACATTTGAGGATAGATTAATACTGAAATACTGTAAAATAAGAAGAATTTCAGTTCTTTGAAAAAAGTTAGCTATGTTACACATGTGTAAGTCTCTTCTTCTCTAGTATTGAACCACACAATTATATTCATTAAAGAGATGTTGGAAGATGAACAATAAAAATAATTTATATGCTATACTCTTCAGAAGGCTTAGAGCATAGGATACTTTTAATAACTCAGTGCCACCAATAAAATGATTCATTACATGGAAATTTGATTGAACTGGCAAACTGGGGAGATGTACTTAACTTTTACCAAAGGGAGCAGGTCCTAAAAGGAATTCCCTTACACTTAGATCTCTAAAAGTAGGACAAACATCCTTGACTCATTTAGATACCAGCTTTCCCTCAGTGTTGATCAAATAAAATGGTCTATAAAGACCCAGCAGATAGAGCCTCTGTGGATTTACTTAAGCACAGGGGGATAGTTCTTTAAAGAAAAGACAACCCCAGGAATACACCAAGGCAATCACTCAGCACAACATCCTAATATCCCTGTATAAGAAAAAGAATGTCTTTCCTATATAAATGGATTCTGCATATTTAGGAGACAATGATCAGAGCTCCTCAAATTTAAGACTTGGAGTTAATAATTAGTTGTAGAAAAGTTTATTCAACATTCTTCTCACTCAGTCTCACTAAACATTGCCCAAAAGAAATTAAGTGAAAACTCCAGTGATATTAGTAAAACAGACTTTAACTGTGTATTTGTCACTAAAAAATCAGGTTGCTTTCATTCATTTAAGAAAGGTAAAGAGAAGAAACTTGTTTCTTAGAACTGAGAGTAGGGCAGCTCACTTAGGTCTGGGGACAGAGGGCAGCATCTGTTAAGTGAGGCAACAACAAAGGTAGCTAGCATTTATTGAAGTCCTCACTATGTTGTTCCAGGAGAGTCCTAGTAGCACAGTAGCTAAGCACTCACTTGCTAACTGAAAGGTCAGTGGTTCAAACCAACCAGCCACTCCATGGGAGAAAGGCATGGCAGTCTACTTCTATAAAGATTTACAGTCTCAGAAGCCCTATGGGGGCAGTTCTACTCTGTCCTATAGAGTCACTATGAGTTGGAGTTGACTCGACAGCAATGGGTATGTTACAGGCACTGTGCTAAAAGTTTTTCATCCTAATAACACAAGAAAGATGCTATTATTATCACCATGTTATAGATGAAGAAACTAAGGCTTAAAGAAATTAAGTAACTTGCCCAACATCACTCCTCTTATAAGTGGTGAGCTGATACTCAAATCCGAATCAGTCTGATCACAAGTCAATAGGCTAACTACACCTCATCATATGACAATAAACAGAAGGTCCTATGGACAAACAGTTTGGCGGAGGCCTGGAGGAATTCCCAGAGGGGATGATCACCTAAAATGAGACCTATAGGGCAAATAAAAGTTAGTAAAGCAAAGTGGGAGTGAGAAAAATGTCCCAAGCTAAAGGAACAGTATGAGAAGACCTAAAGAAAATAATATGTTTTGTTCCAAGAACTGCAAATAATTCAATTTGGCTAGAGAACAGTTTGTTTGTGAGGAGGGGGGAGGGGTCACGGTGAAAAGATTAGCGGATGAAGGATATATTATTCGCCAAATTAGAGAAATTGGAATTTATCATGAAGGCAGTGGGAGAACCTTTTTAAGCAGGGAATGACATGATCAGATTTGGATTTTTGATAAGTTTCCTGTGGATCAAGAAAACAAAATGTATTGGAGAAGGGCCAAAACCCACTTCCGTCGAGTCGATTCTGACTCATAGCAACTGTATAGGACAGAGTAGAACTGCCCCATAGAGTTTCCAAGGAGGACCTGGCGGATTCGAACTGCCTACCTTTTGGTTAGCAGCCGTAGCGCTTAACCACTATGCCACCAGGGTTTCCTGGAGAGGGGCAAGAGCAGAAAAAAGTTTCGAAGCTGCTTCACTCTATGAAAGAAATGACGTGGTGACCATAACTAAAAGAGTTGCTAAGTAGATGCAGAGGGGGGAACAGATTTGATAGATATTTGGGGAATGGAAATGACAAAACTTGCAGACTGAACAGATGTGGGGAGTGAGGAATAGGCAGGAGCCAAGTTTGGCTTTCAGGTCTCTGGCTCAGGTCCCTGGTGGATGCAAAAACCATACACTGAGACTGAAATAAAGATTTTGGGGATTATAGATTTATACATACCTGCTGTAATCCTCTCTGATGACTGTTATCTGTCTTAAAAAAAAAAAAAAGATCCCATGGGGAATCTACAAAGTCCCCTACAGATCTTGAATACTGAAATGTCTTCATTTGTTTAATATTCACAGGGTACATTATACCCATATGATGTTAGTCACTTGTAAGTGATACTAAAAAGTAGTACAAGTTATAACATCTCAACTCTAACAATTTGTGGGAAAGACAAAAGATACAAACCTAAAATACATATGATTATATGGAAGTGACTGCCAAATAGGCAAATATATAGTAAAATTGCCTACCCCTTTATAGTATATTAGTCTGGATAGGCTAGTTGATGCAGTGAGTTAGCACAACAAAAGTCTACTGTAGGTCTAGGCTACTCTCCAGGACAGATGTCCTCAACAGAATGGCTAAAATTCCAGACTGCTTCAGTCTTAGTGTACTTCCTCTTCCCTGTCACAGCAAGTCAGGAGGTTGACATTGAAATGGTAATGGTTTGGACAGTAGCAGAGAACTGTGATCCTCCTGTATGCCCTGAAGTGGAAGACAATCAAATATTGGTAAACAGTTATAATATCTGACACTATGTGCCAGGCAATACACTGAGTTCTCAGTAAATATTAATTTATTTAATTCTTATGGGAACCAATGAGTTAGGCACTATTATTAGCCCTGTTTTACAGATGAAAAAACAGGTACAGTGAAGTTACTTGTCCAAAATCAAATCACTAATAAAAGGTAGAATCAGGATTTAAATGCTGGACATACTAGCTTTAGAGTTCTCTCTCTCTTAAGTGCGCTGCTATGCGAGTACACATGACAATTGTTCAAAGAAGTTGAGAGGCAGAAGAGATCAATATAGGAAATTGCATGCCTTAACTGGTACTTATGAATGAGCACGGTATGTTTGGGGAACAGTGAGGAGAATGGCTTTCCTGAAACAGTATTGGTATTGGGAACCAAAAGGAAATAGGCTGATCTAAAATAATATACATCTGAAAATAATTCAGAATAGTGCTGGAGAGCATGTAGAGACCCCACATGCAAAGCTGGCCTCACACTACGCCCTGCCCAAAACATACACTTTATTGGACTGAAGCCATAAAGCCACCATTAGAAGTTTGTTCCTTTGCTCTCAGATCAATAATTTAGTTAATAAATATTTATAGAGTCCCTCCATGTGCCAGATATTATGTTTACATTCCAGTGACCAAGTTAGAGACGTCATGCCAGTAAAACTCAGCAAACAGAAAGTACACAGTACTGGACTTACAGCCAATATGGCGCCATAGAAAGAAGCACCACACTGCCCCTCCACAGCAAAGACACGAAAAACTAAGTAAAACAGAGACAAACGTCGCTCCTGGAACCCAAAATGCCAAATGAAAAGATGAACTCAGCCAAGCACAGAATGGAGACGGAGAGCGAGGAGAAATACGTGTGGAGGTTCCCTATCAGCTAACCCAGCACAGATCCACCATCTTGGACTCCTGTGGGTGATCGGCAGACAGGGAGCAAGGGAAAGCAGTTTCACGGAGCTCCCAGCAGACGACAGAGCACCTGGTAACCAGTGATACACGCTCTCCCACCCCCCCCCATCCTCTCCCTGCTGCTTTACTTCGGTGCTTCCTGGCTGGCAGCGGTGGCTCCGCCGTCTGGGAAGTGCAGCATCGGTGCCACTTGTATCCTCCCTGCCCATATTGGATATCAGCGGACAGGGAGTATGGGAAAGCACCTTCACAAAGTTCCCAGCAGGAGACAGAGCACCTGGTAAACAGCCATATAGGCTTTCCTAACCCCACCCTTCCCCCCTCCCCCACCCAGCCTCCTCTGCTTCCCACTGGCTGCAGTCTCTTGGCCAGGAGGCAACTGCTTCCACCCCGAGCTGCTTGGATTCGCCGCGCCTACACTGGCCAGCTATCTGAGTGTCATTTGTCTGTTGCTGATGTTGCTTTTTTCCATTTCTTTTGTTTTTTTCCGTGTCTCCCACCAAGTCTCCCCCCCCCCCGCCCACACCACCTTCTCTCAAACACCTGGCTCTGTCTGCCATCTTTGCTTCTTCTTGAAAGGCTGTGAACTGCCACTCATCTGGGGAACCACCATGCTGGTGGGATCCCTGGGTTTTTTGTTTTTTGCTTTATTTTCTTCTGTTTTGCTTCCTTCTGTTCTTTTTTATTTGTTCTTTTGTTTTCTTTTTCTTTTCATGGCTTGGGAGCCTCTTCTAGCCAGGCTGCACTGCAAGGCTCAGGAGCTACTTTCCCAGTCAGTGGGATCCCTGGGGATATTTCTTTTTTTTTTTTCTTTCTATTTTTCTCTTTCTCTTTTTTCCTTTCTGTCTTTCTTCATTTCTTAGTTCTCATCTCTCTGTACTTACCTTTTTTTCCCTGACTCCTGAATACCTGGAACTGTGTGACATCTATATTCCCTCTAGCCAAGCTATGCTGCACAGCCTGGGAGCAACTCCCTGGTCTTTGCAGCCACACTGGTGGGACCTCTGGGGGCTTTTTTTCTTTCTTTTCAAATTTTTATCTAGTTACTTTTTTTCTTCTTTTTCCCTTTTATATTTTTGTTTTTCTGCATTTCTTGGTTTTTCATCTCTCCACTCCAATGGCAGGCTCCCTTAGCACTCTTTTGGTTTGTTTGTTTTGACTCCTGTTTTTCTCTCCGCTCTCTCCTCTTCCCCATACCCATATTATCTCCACACATCACAACCTCCCCCCTCCTTCCTGCCTACCTGCAACATGCACTGAATATCACACCACTAAGCAGCACAGTCATTGCCTACCAAAACCTGCCCAGCACTGATTCCCAGCCAGTCCTGCCCTGTTGGCCCTAGTATGTGCCAAAAACAACCCATTCCAGTGCCTCCCCTTCAGCTGGACCTGCCCTGCTACACCATAGCTGGGCAAATGGACCTGCCCATTGGACAAAGAGGTAAAAAGTATCATGACCACAGACAAGCAAACAATAAAGAACGCGCGGCCCACATACTCAGAAATAACCAAATAAAACAAAAAAGCAGAATGAAACAAACAGATCAACAATCAATAAATGAAGAAAGTAACTAGTGAATGTCCTGAAGACAGCTTGTTGTTGTTAGGTGCCATCAAGTTGATTCCAACTCATAGTGACCCTATGTACCACAGAACAGAACACTGCCTGGTCCTGGGCCATCCTTACAATCGTCGTTATGCTTGAGCCCATTGCTCCAGCCACTGTGTCAATCCATCTCATTGAGGGTCTTCCTGTTTTCCACTGACCCTGTACTTTGCCAAGCATGATGTCCTTCTCCAGGGATCGATCCCTCCTGACAACATGTCCAAAGTATGTAAGACACAGTCTCACCATTCTTGTTTCTAAGGAGCACTCTGGTTGTACTTCTTTCAAGACAGATTTGTTCATTCTTTTGGCAGTCGATGATATATTCAATATCCCTCACCAACACCACAATTCAAAGGTGTCAGTTCTTCAGTCTTCCCAAACACAGCAGACAATATCAAAACATATTAAAAAGAGGACAGGATGGTTCCAGTTTGTATCAAAAATAAAACACCAGATGACTTTCCAGTAGAAGAAAAGGCACTAGAATTACCTTACAAGGAATTCAAGTCTCTAATATTTGGAGCTTATGAGTCGGAATTGACTTGATGGCACTGGGTCCGGGTAATATTTGGAGCTATCCAAAAATTTAAGCAAAACTAAAGTAAAATATATTCAGAAATATCTCTTTATATTCACAAAAATCTTTAAAAAAATAATTCTGTAGAGTATTGCTAATCTTTGCTTGGCAATAAGAATCACCACAGTTGTGAAAAGTGTGAATAGAAATGACATGACAGTTGAGCAGTCTACTATTTTGAATTCTCAATATTTGTAAGAGTAAAGTGTCTCTTTCACAGTCCAAATGAGTGCTTTTTTTTGTTTTTTTTTTTTTACTGAAGGAGAAAAAATGAAACCATTAAATTGCAAAAAGCAAACTCCTATCCCCATGAATCTATAACCATCTCATTTGTCTGGGAAAATATTTTATGACTGTGTCTACATGATATCAAGGCATGATTCATTTGGTGATTTCAATAAGGTTAAAAATTGCACAATTTAGTGAAAAAATGAGTCAGATGGCAATTTGGTTTAGTGGGGCTGCTTGGTTGCCTTTAACCTTTCAACTGGTATGGTTTGTGTGTATAGACACAACCTGAGTCATTTATCTTCTATGAATTTATCTTCCAAAATGCCCCTACCCTAATCTGTGTCATCAAAAGCACCAATCACAATGTGAATCTATGAAATTGGTGTTAAATAATTATCACTAGGTATGCTTTCTTTTCCTTACAGATTCTATAAATGAAAACTGAAATTGAAAATATAAAACAGCACCCTGGAGAACAAATAGTCATGTTTCAAAAAGATATATTTCAAACCAACTGATATTTGTTTCCCTCTTTAGCTTCTTTTTCCAATAATAATGTTTAAAGCTAAAACAAATTGTTCACTTCATTCCAAAACAGCACTGTGGAGTGGGGTGGAAGGGTGAAGATTACATTTATATTTTTGTGAAAGTTGAAAAAACTTATATTCCCCTCAATAAAACACCTGCCTAAAATATAACTCCAAAAGCGACTTGTATTTATGAAATCTCTTTAAAAAAAAAAAGAAGAGAACTAAAACTTTAATTAATATTATGTAGACCACTACACATAATTCATTCTTTTGTTTACAAAAAGGAACATATTGATAAAGAATATGAATTACACATCACAAAGCAGTAGCTGAGTCTTGAAGCACTGTAACAGGAAAAAGAGCAGTGACATGAAAGCAGAAAAAACAAATAAGCATAATAGAAAATTTGGGGTCAAAAGGTCTGAACATGCGAGCAACACCTACTTCAATTCAATTCAATATAATCTATTTTTATCCAAAAAGAGGAATCACAATTAATTTTGCTCCTGCAGAACCTGTACATAGACCAAGAGACAATATCGAAGAGAACAAGGTGATCCTGAGTGGTTTAAAATCAGTAAAGGTGTGCGTCAGGGTTGTATCCTTTTGCCATACTTATTCAGTCTGTATGCTGAGCAAAGAATTCGAGAAGCTGGACTATATGTAGAAGAGCGCAGTATCAGGATTGGAGGAAAACTCAGTGCTGAAAGTGAAGAGAACTTGAAGCGCTTACTGATGAAGATCAAAGGCTGTGGCCTTCAGTATGATTACACCTCATATAAAGAAAACAAAAATCTTTACAACTGGACCAATAAGCAACATCATGATAAATGGAGAAAAGACTGAAGTTGTCAAGGGTTTCATTTTACTTGAATCCACAATCAATGCCCATGGAAGCAGCAGTCGAGAAATCAAACAACATACTGCACTGACCATCTTTGCTGCAACAGAGCTCTTTAAAGTGTTAAAAGCAAAGATGTCACTTTAAGGACAGGTGTGCCTGACCCAAGCCATGGTATTTTCAATCGCCTCATATGCATCGCAAAAGCTGGATAACGAATAAGGAAGACCAAAAGAGAATTGATGCCTTCGAATTGTGTTGTGGTGAAGAATACTGAATATACCACAGCCTGCCAGAAGAACAAACAATTCTGTCTTGGAAGAAGTACAACCAGAATGCTCCTTAGAAGAGAGAATGGCGAGACTTCATCTCACATACTTTGGACATGTTATCAGGAGGGACCAGTCCCTAGAGAAGGACATCATGCTTGATAGAGTAGAGGGTCAGCGAAAAAGAGGAAAACTCTAAATGAAACAGATTGACACAGTGGCTGCCACAATGGGCTCAAACATACCAACAATTGTGAGGATGGCATGAGACCAGGCAGTGTTTCGTTCTGTTGTACGTAGGGTCGCTATTTGTTGGGACCAACTTGATAACAACCTGACAAGGACAAGAAGGAAGGAGGAAAGTTATCCTATGCTGCAGAAAGTCCATGATATTTAAAGTTTTGGGGATGTCTCTAGCCATATGTCAAAAAAATAAAGTGAATAAGCACAATGCTAAACACATGAACTGAGCTGATACAATTTTTTTCAAGAAAAATCACATACTATATTGTTACTTCTCACATGTTCTGAGTTTGTGTGGCTGTGAAAGTTGTGTTCCTTCATTTTTTTAACCAACCAACCTTATTGATTGTAGAGTACCTTACACCATGACTTATGTTGATCTTTAAGGTGAGTACTGTATTTTCCACAAATAAAGAGTGCTTTCTATGTTTGTTTTTTCTGTTTGTTTGCCACTGCGCCCCCTGCAAGGTATTTACAGAAGCACGCTATGCTAATTTTTTTACAGCATGCATTATTTGTGTAAAAATATGGTATATTTTCCTAAACTGATCCTCATGCTCTCAACAAACATTTCTTGAACACTACTTACTATGTGTAATATAGGACTAGGCAATACTGAGGAATACCGGAATGAAAGGCAAGGGTGTATTCTTCAAAGTGTACTGACAATTTTAGGATCTACAGCCAAATAGACTAACCAAAAACCAAACCAACCCCAGTGCCATCGAGTCGATTCCGACTCACAGCGACCCTATAGGACAGAGCAGAACTGCCCCATAGAGTTTCCAAGGAGCACCTGGCAGATTCGAACTGCTGACTGTTTGGTTAGCAGCCATAGCACTTAACCACTGCGCCGCCAGGGTTTCCAAATAGACTAAAGAGAGTATGAATATGAGATCATTGTATATTAATTTAATTTGTCAGATAAACCTCTTTGAAACTGGCCTGCCTCCTTTCTTCTTTCCAAAAATGTTTACAGTCCACTCAGTGCAGAAAACCATGCTGGGATCTTACAGGAAATTTTTACTGAAAGATAATCTGGCTTTTTGATCGCATACTAAGTAGACTTATTTTTCTCTTTAGTTAACTAAAATGTAGATAAAAATATAAACCATCTTTTGTAAGAAATTAAATTATTTATTATTAATATAGGGTTCAAATGGGTCCAAGGTGGCTCTCAAAGCATTGCATGTGATAAAGTGCCCTGATTTTAGATCATCTCTCAGTGTGGTAGTACAACTAATATGAGACTCTTTCCATAGCATCTCCTCTGGACTGCTAGATTTCTGCCCTTCCTTCTGCACTATGAGAAATTACTGAAGCTGAGTGGATTCAATATCTGGTTTTCCACTTACCTAACTGAGTACCAAAAGCTCCTTTCTCTTAATATGATGGCCAAGCAGTGGTTATTTCAGGCTAAATGAAGGCTGGCAAAAAGCAGAATGTTTGTTTTTTTTTATTATTATTATTTCCTCAACCTATGCCAAGCTAAAATGAAAGATACGGAATGACTTTTATTATACAATAAATAGTCTGTTTATGGCCTTTTTTCTGATTCTGTATAGTTGATTCCAACTCATGGTGACTCCGTGTGTCATAGAGTAGAGGTATTCCATAGGGCTTTCTTGGCTATAATCCTTAAGGAAGCAGATCTCCAGACCTTTCTTCAGTGGCACCACTGGGTGGGTTTGAACCACTAACCATTAGGTGGGTAGCCAAGGATAAAAAGCTTGTGCCACCCAGGAACCAGCTTATATCCTAATCACCTATATTTCAAGTCTCAAGATCTTGTAGTTTTCTCTGTCATCTATCCCTACCTTATGAAACAGTTCTGCTATGTCATCAGTGAGTTTTCTCCACTGAGTTCTAGGAGCACACTAGTAAACTGGCAGTTAAAGAAATAAGAGCAAACAGTTTAGAAAAGGTAAAGGGTATTTGATTCTCATACCCCAATTTCAGTGGAAATGTCTGAGTCAGAGTTTCTTTTATCAGTTTCAAAGAACAGTCTCACAAGTTCATTACTAATAAGCATACCTTCCAGTTTGCATGGGGAAAAATAAAACAAGAAAAAACATAGTGGTCTATGATACATAGTGACAAAGGAACTGACAACTTCGAGTGGCCTACCGGTGGGCCAAGTGCTTTAAAATCCTGATATTATTTAACGTGAAAATTGAAACTCACAAAACGTCAAGTAACCCGTCTGAGATCACACAACTAGTACACGGAAAAGCTTGAATTTGCACCCATGACCATTTGACTCTCCAGCCTTAGCTGTCTTTGTATTCACCGAGTCACTTAGCAATTAAGGAATAAACCACAGTCTGCATCTCTAAGAACTTAAGACTGCCAGTGTTTGCTTATTTTCAAAATAAGTTGCACCGTAATATATATAAATTGACTTTTTTACCGCCCCATAGGAATTATATCTCACATACATTGATTTCTCTAAAGTAATGTAGAAGTAGTACACTGAAGCGCCCATTTGGTTATGGGCAGGCATCAGTGTGTTCTGCTTCAAATCAAGAACTGTGGTTTTCCCTTAAACTCAAAAACTCACTGCCGTGGTTTGCCCTTAGTTTAAGTCTAATGCAAGTTTCAGAAGGTGATGAGTGAATCACTTTCACACACACACCACCTCCCTTTTTTTTCTTTGTATGCTTAAGACATTCAGAACGTCAAGGCACATAACATACTGTATTTTTGGCCAGATTGTGAGTATAGCAAAAATACAATTGTATGGAATTACAATAAAGCAAGGCATTCTTGTTCATCCTCTTTAGACTACATTCAAAAACATAAAACAGCAACAAAGGGTAACTAATCACTGCCAGACTACATAGCAACAAAAATTTATATTCCGAGAAATATAAATAGGCTTTTTAAAGCACTCCACTAATAAGACTTCCGTTTTATTTTCTAAAGCATCCTTTGCTAATTTATTTTGAAGAATTCCTAATATCCCTGATTTATTAATAACATTTCTGAAACAACTAAATGTTAAAGATCATCAATACGGTTTCCAGTTGCATCCCATTGTCTCATATCCAGGCATTATTTTGGGGGGAATCATAATGCATTAGCCCTGCTTGGTGCAATAGGTGGAACTTTACAAGGTCCTTTCTTTGTTACACACACATTCTTGGAGTTTTGAAGGGCAGAAGGGTTAAACAGCTAAGAGAAAGGTCAAGCCAGCTAAGTAAAAGTCCATATTTCATGAATTACTTGATTAATTTATCACTTTCCTTGAAGTCTGAAAGACATACTGGGGATTAGGTTAACTCCTTCAAATAGATTTATACGCTCTGAGAAATTTTTATTTGACCTACCTGTGGGGATGTTTTGGTATAAGGTCTTCATTGTTTAGCAATATGGTAATTCTTCAAGGTCTTAAGGACTGATGAAAAGCAAAAATAATTACTAAGTATTACGTATTTCAGGGGTGAATTAAGCTTATGGGATGGGGTGGGAGTTGCAGAGAGTGGTAATAATGCTTCCAAAGTTTTCACTTGTTGCTTCATAACCACCGAATCACACAATCTTCCAGGTTGACACCAGGTGTGTATCATCTGCAGCTGACCCAAACCACATAGTTCTGTAGATTTTCCTTTTTGGCATATTAGATTTATCCTGTTACTTTTCTAGTCTGCGGCACAGCTCTATAAAAGGGCCAGGTGTTTCATAGTAGATAGCCAAATAAAATTTTAATGAAATTAGACTGCAGAATAATAGGCATAAAAGCTTTACAAACAGAACACAGTGAATAGATGTTAAACAGAGTACAATTTCCTTAATTTGCCCCATCAGTCAAAACTGAAAATTCTCCTGAAGAATACCTAATAAGGTGTTGCACCTCTCCCTGTATCTTATTATCTAAGTGCTTTATTCATTCACTATGTCACATTTTCCCCATGTTTTCTGGATAATAGATTACTCCAGTCCTTTGAAGTACATTTTAAACAGCTTTAACCTGAATGAAATAAAAATAGGTCAGTATTCTGGGCTGTGAAATTGGTGAGTCTTCTATTTCGCTCCTCACTCTCATGATTTTAATAATCAAGGCTTTAGTTGATATCAAAAATTCTTTTAACACAGTCCCGACTCCCCTCCCCCATCCATGCTTAATCCCTCCCTTAAAGTGATAAATTTTAGTTTAAAAAATGTAGTTCTGTTTGTGTAGTCCATTTTATTTTGGCAACATCACAGATCAAAGCTATCCTTTTAGAGGCCACATTCAGAGAGTGAACCCTGAATAGGCTCAATTTATTTTACAAGTCTCCTACTATCTCACAGTAACAACAAAATTATCTATGTGTGTATGGAAGGGAGGGGACTGCTACAAGGATAAAATATCCAGTTTTCTCGGGCTTATTCGTTTGGAAAATCTAAGAGGCACAGCCAAGCGTGTAGTTATAAGAAGTAAATGAAAGAATTTTTCAATTTTTTTTTTTTTTTCCCACAACAGCATACCACGAGGCAGAGGGTGAAGTGCTTTGAGTGTGCTGGAATTTCAACATTATCCTGTCGAGGTACAATTTAGGTACAGGGCACTTCAAGATCAACACTAATATGAAGCGGCATGAGATAGTGAATGTGCCTACCCAACATCTAAATTTCAGGAGGTGACTGGACAAATTTTAGAATTAGAGAGCATACGATGTTTTTGTTACCAAAGTTGTATTAATAGGACAGCTTTATTTTTCTGGTACTGACTAAAACACTCATTTCCTTTCTTTTTTTTTTTTTAATTTTACTTTAGATGAAGGTTTACAGAGCAAACTAGTTTCTCATCAAATAATACACATACCGTTTTGTGACATTGGTTGCCAACCCCATGACACGTCAATACTCTACCCTTCTTGACCTTGGGTTCCCCATTACCAGCTTTCCTGTCCCCTCCTACCTTCTCATCCTTGCCTCTGGGCTGGTGTGCCCATTTAGTCTTGTTTTGTTTTATTGGCCTGTCTAATCTTTGGCTGGATGGTAAACGTCAGGAGTGACTTCAGTACTGAGCTAAAAGGGTATCCAGGGGCCGTACTCTCAGGGTTTCTGCAGTCTCTGTCAGACCAACAAGCCTGGTCTTTCTTTGTGTGTGTGAATACTCATTTTCTTTGAGTGCTTCAAACAGGCCACGTTCTTTCCTACCTCAGACCCTTCACATATATGTTGCTCCCTTTGCTAGAATAAGGCACCCTGGGTGGCACAAATAGCTTAGCATGCAGCTACTGACTGAAAGGTTGGTGGTTTGAACCCACCCAGAGGCACCTCAGAAGAAAGCCTTCAAAAACCCTATGGCTCACAGTTCTACTCTGCAACACATGGGGTCACCCTGAGTGAGAATCAACTCGACGATAACTGGTTTTATTTTTCTCCCTAGACTATACCCCCACTACCCATATGCCTCCACTACCCACCCCCCAGCACATGCGTGCACATCCATATTCTCTCTCTTTCTCTTTCCCTGGCTAACTTCTATTCATCCTTCAGTTCTCGATTTAAATGGCACATCCTCAGAGAGGACTTTGCACACCACTGCACTATAAATCAGCTCCCTCTTATTATCCTTTCTCATAGACTTTGGCTTTCTTCCTTTATATAATTTCATAAAATGTGTACTTGTATATAAACATGTGCATTAATGTGTTAATATCTATTTCTCACATTAGACTATAAAATGTAGGTTTATTCCTTTTTTGTTCATCACTATAAATCCAGAGCCTGGCCCTTTGAAGGCACTTAAAATGATTTGTTAAATAAATTAATGCATGGATGACCTACTTTAGTTACCATCTTATTATTATCTATATAAACTGTGTACCTAAAATTCAGGATACACCATAATATGGTAGAAGTACTTCATTATGTGATAATGAAGAGACTTTGGTCACTTCAGGCATAGCTAACAAACTCTCAAACATAATAACCAGGGCTTCAAACCAGTGTATTCTGATTCAAGCTCCTGCTGATAATTTGCATTTCTAACAAGTACCCAGGAAGTTATACATAAGAATCACTTGGAGATCTTGTTATAATGTAGATTCTGATTCAGTATATCTGGGGTGGAAATGCAAATTATCAGCAAGGAATTTGTTAGAAATGCAAATTCTCAGCAGGGGTTTGAACCAGAATGAACTGGTTTGAAGACCTAATAAAAACACAGGCTCCTACTTTTTAACATGTTTTCCTCTAAATATAGATCTCTTTATGATACTGCATACTGATTACATGATTTACCTATGCTAAAACAAAGGAATCAAGAAAAATATCTTGAAGGTTTTCTCTTTGCCAATTTGACCTTTTATCTCTCATTCGTTGCTGAATCCCTAGAGCTTAAAACAGTGTCTAGCACATAGTAGGAGCTCAAAATATATTTGTTGAATGAATAAATTATTCAATAGCAATTTAGCTCAACTAAGTGGCTCAAGTAGTGGCTTATCTGGAAACCCTGGTGGTGTAGTGGTTAAGAGCTGTGGCTGCTAACCAAAAGGTTGGTAGTTTGAATCCACCAGATGCTCCTTGGAAACTCTGTGGGGCAATTCTACTCTGTTCTGTAGGGTCGCTATGAGTTGAAATCAACTCGACGGCAATGGGTTTGTTTTTTGTTTTTTTGGTGGCTTATCTTCTTTGGTACAGTCTTACCCTTTTTCTCTTCCCCCAAGATAGAATCTCCTAAAGTTATATTTACTTAAGACTGCTGGTGTTAGACAACTTCTTAATCAACTTGCTTTTCTGACCATAGCTTCTATTACATCTCAAATAATTGGATTTTTTTTTTTTTTACCATCTCCTGAGCATTTATTATATGCCAACTATTCACATGCATTAGTGCTATTGCTGAAGACAGCGTGCATTTCAGGCATTACTACATCCATTTTACAGATGAGACACTACATTCAAGAGTTATTAAATTACTTGTCCATGATTACAGATAAATAACAGCTTCTGGAAAGCCCACATTCTTTTTGATGTGCCATGTTCTCTCCCCTAACATTGTCTTTTAATTAATCCCTAAAGTCACAGAATGAGATTTCTCTATAAAAACTCTTTATATGCCAAATTTTCATTCTGAACCACTGTTAAGCCATCGTGGTTCTCCTGTTTTACTATTTCAGTAAAACATTTAGATTTTTATCCCAAACATATAAAAATATTCCTTTAGTTTGACAGCCCCTTAAATTACATATATTCTCTTATTAACCCATTATAGTATTTAGTAATTCACGATCAGCAAATCATTCACATCTTATCTAAATTTTTGATACTGCTATTTAAGCTAAATTCCATGAAAATGCTCATTTCCCCAATAAAATATGAGAACATGCTAAAATACCTTTAGAGATTATAAGATTATAAGAAAAATGTTAAAGCATCCCTCAACCTTTTCTCGAAATCATACAAGGTACTTTAAAATGTTCATTTTAATGCTTAAGGAATATACTGATATCATAAACCAAATATATATTCAACACTGCATGTCTTCACTAATATTACCTATGTGTTTTAGTCTTCCCCATTAATAGAGGGCTAGAAGAATGGTACTTCAAAAAACAAATAAATATAAACAAAATGAAGCTCTATATGTTTCAAGGAAGAAAGTTTATCTTGTGGCTACCTGTGTGGGACCAGTGACTTGGTGAAAGGCCCTTAACTTCTGTTACTCTCCATTTTCTCATCTATAAAACTGGGGGAGGGGGTCTATTTTGGAGGGTTTCTAAAGTTCACTTAAGCTCTAAAATACATAAATCTCTACTTTCTGATTCTTAAATTATGTGATTTAGAATTTTACATTTAATTAATTTGAATCACATTTCACTCTGGTTCGACAGCCGAATATTTGTCATGATGTTTTTGTAAATGTCTCTAAAAAGTTGTCACCTCTATCACAGTGGATAGATTATGACAGGCTCACAAATGAAATGTTTTAGTGTTACTACCACTTACAGCTTTAATCACACACTTTAAGAAAAAAACAACACAAGCTATCTCATAGTCATCGAAGTACTAGGTGTGCAGTGTTGCTTAAATTCAAGTCATTTGTTTCCACTTAAACTCAATGTGTAGACTCCCTACCTCTAACAAGGCATAATTTAGGGCACCAAGCCCCTAATCAACCTAATACCCAGCTCTCTGTCCCTCGATTATTTACTCCACTGGCAGACAATTTCATTAACCCCCTCCTGTGCAAAAATTTGCTCCACCACGTTTAGGAAAAAAAAAATTATTTTCTAGCTGTACAATTATGTGACCATGGTAAATGACAAGTGTTTTCTGAAATTCACCGAGGAAATGAACTCTGACACTAGGCCCATTTGAACTAGCTTTAAAATAATAAGCGCCTCTTTTAGTCCATTTGCACAAGAAATTTAGAACTTTATATTTCCATTAAACACTTAGTGATACTCAAGGACCTGGCACATCAGGGCCTCTCATGACATCTGCATTTCAGAAATGATTCTGTTCACACTGTTTTAAGGACAAAGAGAAATTCATCTAGAGTATAGCACAGAATCCAAGCCTCTAGTGCCTTAGAATCAGCATTACTGATTTTATCTGAAGGATTCAGCAGTTCTCCCTATAATTGGGTTGTGTCCTTACCAACTGAAGAGTTTAACTGCCTCCACAGGGTTGAAAACAATTACTGAGGGTTTTTCAATGTAGGTTGACATTGGAGGGAAAATTACCCAGTGATTTGAGGCTTAGTGAAGATAGGCCAAAGGCAGGTGCTCTGTGGGAGAGCTGTCACCCACAGAAGAATGCCCTTGTAAGCTTACCTAACAACTAGGGGCTATCACGAGATTTTTCCAGCTGAACAATCACTAAATGGGGCATATAGACAAATATATTTATAGAGGTGAGATTCTGGCTGTTTCCATTTCAAAATAAGCCAAATCATAAAACGGTCAAAGAGGCAATCATTTTCTAAACTTGCTCAGATCATCTGAACCTCTGGTCATTTAGACTGGTAAACAATGTGTACAGACAATTCTTTCATTAATTCATTCAACAAACATTGAATACTTGTGAGAAAGAGGTACTACGAAAGGTGCTAGGGATACAACAATGAATAAATAAGACACATAAATAAGAGACACCGTTTTCCCCTCATGTTGCTCTGAATATAGTAAGGGGGATAGACATACAGACAGATTCAATATAGTGTGTGACAACAGAGGTAGGCACAAGGTCTTACAGCATTGCTTAGGCAGGCATCCAACCCAGCCTAGAGATGGTTCATGAAGATGTCCTGAGCTGATGATACTTGAGCTCAGGCTTAAAAGGCAGCTAGCAGCTTGTCAAGCTGTTGGGTGAGAGAGTAGTGTATTCTAAGCAGAGTAAATAGTAAGTGCTGAGTTCAGAGAAGGCATGGATCATGTATTGAAGGTGACAGAAATGAGGCCATAGAGTGGTAGTTTTAAGAAACAAATTTTGGAAAGTAGCTTGTTTCCTTCTTACCTGCTATTTTCCCTAAAAGTCAAATGAACAACCATGCCAGTTAATTGAGGAATCTAATTAAGGGTTTAGTGCAACAGCAATGATTTAGTAGGTCAGGTGGTGATGACTGTAACTATAGTACATGAAATATGGTCCAAGTTTTTGTCTTTGTTTTAAGAATCTGCAAATGACTGAGGTGTCAGATTGGACAACAGTGGGTCTAATTCCATTTTCTCAGTGTAATTTTCATCATGTGTTCTCTTTCAGCAATTTGAATTCACCATGGAGATAGTCAAAGATTAGCCAGTTTGCTTTCACAAAATCTCTCTCTTTTTTGCATTTGCTCATGCCTTGTTCCAAAAACTGATATAAGGCAGCTTAGCGGTTAACAAAGATGCATTCATTACAGTAAGATAAAATAAAGTGAAAAATAAGTGAGAACATGAGGCAAAGGAGAAATAAAGCAATAATAATATAGAGTTAAATGTGTGAAATTAGCCAGAAAAAAAAAAACATTCCATGAAGTCCTATGTAATTGGAAAAGGTGGACCACAATTTTGGCTCAAAGCTTTCTAGCATCCAGCATGAAGAGGAATATATTTACATGATTCACAGTGTCTACTGGCCAAGAACAAATCATTATTCAGTAGAAGCACCACATGTCCTATCCTTGATTTCTCCTGTAGGAAGAAATGCACACTGAATTTATCAAAGAAATCACACCAGAACTATGAACAAATACATAAATTATCTTAAATTTCCAGTGTGTATGGGGCTACCTCAAACTTTTTTTCAAAGTATTCAAAGTAGATTATCCTTTCTATCCATGGTGTGGGCTCAGTCTCAATATCATTTAGTTTTATAAGTTTTGTGAATTTCTGTGAGGTCTTTGTAAAGGGAAAAATCATCGGTATTACATAATGCTATTCCTCTAGCAATATCAGTCAATGCTTTTATGCCTTGGACTATCTCCTCCAAGATGACCAATATCTCTCCTATCACCCTGCCTGCACTGTAACTCAAGATATACTATGTCTGATTATGTTGTACACAGAAAAGGGTGAAATATACGGATGTGATACTTGCACATTATCTAGTAATTTTCCTGTAATATGGAAAAGAATTTAAGTTGAGGAATAAGATAGGTGGTGGGTGAAGGAATTCCGTTGTTGGTTTCAACCATAGTAAATGGCATCTCATCAGTATCAGATACCAAAGTTGTTAATTCCCATGAAATGTGAGGAGAAGTAGCTGGATTGCAGGGAATGAAGTTACATCTATTAGCACAAAAGCGCTTCTTCAGTTCAGCAATCACACTTTCTCCACTGAAGACAGGCTGATTCTTAAAATCAAACTGATTACCTGAAAGGGTTTTTATATTTTCCTTTTTTTTTTAGGGTTCTGTCTATTTGAAGAAAATATTTGATTCAAAGGTAAAAGGATATCCACCAACCTACTCCCAACACCCTGCAGGGCAAGCTGCAGGCAAAAAATCTAACTGTCACAAATAGAAATCTTATCTTAAATTAAGTGCATTTCACTTGTCAACTTTGTTCTGGGTTCCTGTGGAGAGAATGGTCATATGGCCAGGGAGTCTTCAATCATAGCAAGTCTTTACTTGTGAAAATGAAACTTAGCTAATTAAGATGGGGGAAATGTGAACTGTAAAGAAGCGACAGACATTTGTGCCTTGAGCTTTAAAACTTGTTATGGCTCTATGTGAGTGGGGTGGTGAGCGGGGGGGAGGGGGATGACTTTGCAACAGGCATTTGGAAAATTAGTTGTGAGAAAAATGTCACGATAGGAACGTTGCTAGCTGGAGTAAACCCAATATCCCTTGCAGGAATGTCAAATATGCTTCATTTGGAAGAGACCCCAAGGAATGTTTTTCATCTACTGCTTATATAAATTTCCTGACTAGATACCACAGTTGCAATATTCTGAAAATGTCTGTTTTTAACATAGAAAATAACTTCTAAATATCCTTTTAAACAACTGATATGTTCCTGTCTCTAAAGAACATTAAAGATTAGATTTGAAAAGTGACTCTTTCCTATACAGAAAGGACAAGGTACAGTGAGTAAAGACAAACACCAGTCAAGGCCAAAATCATAATTCTCAAACAAATCCTTCTGATAGTTGTCCAAGGTGATGCAGACATTTCTTGCTGGGAATTTATTAGGAAACCAGACAGTTCTGGAAGAGACCAATAATTGTGGTGGGATTATATCTGTCACCAACAGTTTTTTTTTTTTCTATGTGCTATTCCATCTACAGACCTTCTCTGGTAGGAAGGCACACAACAGCACTTTCAGGGAACTAACTAGTACATGATTATAAAATGTTCTTCATTTTTTGGAAACTCTATGGGGCAGTTCTACTCCATCCTATAGGGTCGCTATGAGTCGGAATCGACTCGAGGGCACTGGGTTTTGGGTTCCTGGATTTAGGCAACACTAACGGGTCTCCAAATTGGCCTCTGCCTTAAGCACCTGAATAGCTTGGAGGAACTAGCAAAATGTACCTGGGTGATTATTATCACCTCTGTTCATTTTGAATAATACAAATTTTAAATACTGCTCTTAAACTTGAATTTCTAACCCTGATATGAATTTCAGATACATCCTCTTTGTTTTTTTAAGAGATGAATAAAATTTTCCCTGCAACTCATAACCCTTTGACTTACGTTAACAACATTGAGGCTGGCTGGCATTAGGTAAACCTGGATGCCTATCTGGTTTCAATTTGAAAGCAACCAGGTTGTCTTGGTGAAAAAACGTAGGGAGCAGATGGGCTTTTCAGAAACCCCATGATCTCTTCTCTCATGAGGTTTCTCCTTGAGACAAGGGATAAAAAGTAATCCAGAAGAATGCAAGAGTCACAGTGAAATAAAACATCCCATTTCCAGTTAGAAAGAGTGTATCTTTGTAAAATCAATGCATTGTCAACGAAGGCTCCACAGGTGCCAGGCTTGGTGATGAATCATGTGTAATGTGAATATTGATTTGGAATCTAATAATTAAATCTAACTTACTTTCCCCAGCTGACACATCTCTTCTTCCCCTGAAGGTAATCCCTGCTGTGACAGAGCACGACTTAGGCCTCCAGGCAACAAAGGGCTTCCTTTGCCTAATAACAGCCAGTACTTTTTAGTTTAGGACTTGCCACCTTTTCTCAAAACTCCCAAATGCAGTCTGAGGTCCAGCTATTCTTGAATGACCTCTTCCACTTCATAAAAATCCCTTTCCCAGGAGCAGTTGGGCAATTTTCCTTAGAGGCCACTAGGAGGCAGCTCATGCATAATAAAGTCCCTGCTGAACTGTATAAAGCAGCTACCAAATTGCTTAGATATTTCAAGGAATTACTCTTACAGAATTGCTCATGGCTCTCTAGAGTCTCACTAGGGCAGCAGGTCTTTAAAAACACAGAGTATTACACACGTGACACTCCCCCAAACTCCCTTTTACTGTGCCCTTATAAAATAGAGCTCCATATTCCTTTTCCGAGTTCTTCCTAAAGTGCTTTGGGGTATGGCAGTATAGAGCGCATCCTCCTGTCGTATATAAGAAGGAGTCTAGGTAAGTCCCCTAAAGTACCTTTGAACAACTTTTTCCACAACTTTAAGGGCTGAATAGCATATCTGTGGCAGGGTTTGTTGACATCAGAGGTTTGGTGTGTGTGTGAAAGTTAATGGCACAATCACCACCCACTCAGGCAAGCCAAAACCCTAGGAATCACCCTTAGTACTCTCCTCGATTCATCTCACCACCAATTCCCAATGATTTTACCTTTTAAATGAATCTTGATTCTATCCACTTCTCTCTATCTCCACCTCTAGCACTCATGTCCAAACAATGACCATCAGACTACATCACATTCTTAGCCTCCTAAATCTTGTTGTTGATTGTGGATCCAAGTAAAATGAAATCCTTGACAACTTCAATTGTTTCCCATTTTTCATGATGTTGCTTATTGGTCTAGTTGTGAGGATTTTTGTTTTCTTTATTTTGAGGTATAATCCATACTGAAGGCTGTGGTCTTTGATCTTCAACCGTAAGTGCTTCAAGTCCTCTTCACTTTCAGCAAGCAAGGTTGTGTCATCTGCATAACGCAGGTTGTTAATGAGTCTTCCTCCAGTCCTGATGCCCCATTCTTCTTCACATAGTACAGCTTCTCAGAATATTTGCTCAGCATACACATTGAGTAAAAATGAAAGGTTAAAAGCCTGACCCGCACCTTTCCTGCATTTGAATCAGGCAGTATCCTCTTTTTCTGTTCAAACAACTGTCTCTTGGTCTATTACAGGTTTCTCATGAGCACAATTAAGTGTTCTGGAATTCCCATTCTTCGCAATGTTATCCATAATTTGTTATGATCCACACAGTCAAATGCCTTTGCATAGTCAATAAAACACAGGTAAACATCCTTCTGGTATTCTCTCCTTTCAGCCAGGATCCATCTGACATCACCAATGATATCCCTGGTTCCACGTCCTCTTCTGAGACCAGCCTGAATTTCTGGCAGTTCCCTGTCGATATACTGCTGCAGCCATTTTTTAATGATCTTCAGCAAAATTTTGCTTGCGTGTGATATTAATGATATTGTTCTATAATTTCCACATTCGGTTGGATCATCTTTCTTGGGAATAGGCATAAATATGGATCTGTTCCAGTCAGTTGGCCAGGAAGCTGTCTTCCATATTTCTTGGCATAGACAAGTGAGCACCTCCAGCGCTGCATCTGTTTGTTGAAACATCTCAACTGAAATGCCATCAATTCCTGAAGCCTTGTTTTTTGCCAGTGCCTTCAGAGCAGCTTGGACTTCTTCCTTCGGTACCATCGGTTCCTGATCATATGGCACCTCTTGAAATGGTTGAATGTCGACTAATTCTTTTTGGTATAATGACTGTGTATTCCTTCCATCTTCTTTTGATGCTTCCTACACCGTTTAATATTTTCCTCATAGAATCCTTCAGTATTGCAACTCAAGGCTTGAATTTTTTCTTCAGTTCTTTCAGCTTGAGAAATGCAGAGCATGTTCTTCCCTTTTGGTTTCCCATCTCCAGCTCTTTGCACATGTCATTATAATACTTTGTCTTCTGGAACTTTCCCTTGAAATCTTTTCAACTCTTTTACTCCATCATTTCTTCCTTTTGCTTTAGCTACTCAATGTTCAAGAGCAAGTTTCAGAGTCTCCTCTGACATCCATTTTGCTGTTTTCTTTCCTGTCTTTATTAATGACCCCTTGCTTTCTTCATATATTATATCCTTGACGTCATTCCACAACTCGTCTGGTCTTTGGTCACTAGTGTTCAATGTGTCAAATCTATTCTTGAGACGGTGTCTGAATTCAGGTGGAATATATTCAAGGTCATACTTTGGCTCTCATCGATTTGTTCTAATTTTCTTCAGTTTCCACTTGAAATTGCATGTGAGCAATTGATGGTCTGTTCCACAATTGGCCCCTGGCCTTGTTCTGACTGGTGTTATTGAGTTTTTCCATAGTCTCTTTCCACAGAGGTAGTCAATTTGATTCCTGTGTATTCCATCTGGCAAGGTCCATGTGTATA
The DNA here is from genome assembly GCF_030014295.1 of Loxodonta africana. Classification (NCBI taxonomy): domain Eukaryota; kingdom Metazoa; phylum Chordata; class Mammalia; order Proboscidea; family Elephantidae; genus Loxodonta; species Loxodonta africana. The sequence continues at coordinate 111,677,517 of NC_087369.1, forward strand.
GTCATAGTTTATGTTGGTGAAAAAAGGTATTTGCAATGAAGAATTTGTTGGTCTTGCAAAATTCTCATTTGGTCTCCGGCATAGTTTCTATCACCAAGGCCATATTTTCCAACTACCAGTCCTTCTTCTTTGTTTCCAACTTTCACATTCCAATTACTGATAATTATCAATGCATACTGATTGCATGTTTGATCAATTTCAGACTACAGAAATTGATAAATATCTTCAATTTTCTTCATCTTTGGCCTTAGTGGTTGGTGCATAAATTCGAATAATAGTCTCATCAGCTGGTCTTTCTTGTAGACATATGGATATTATCCTATCACTGACAGCGTTGTACTTCAGGGATACTTTCCCAGTATCACAGAAGAAGTGGTAGAACCTATGTTCTGCCCAGTCTTATCTGATTTCGGAGTCTATGTGCTTAATTGCTCTACTACACAATGAGATTCATTCACTCCAATCCTACAGGTGGGAGGAAAGTAGAGAATCATCCTAACAGAACATTCAGCAACAGCAAGCGAACTTCAGTCAGAAGAATCATCCTGTATTCAAGGGCCAGCAACCTGGCTCCAATGTGCTAATACAGCTGAGTCTCCTAGAGAGCAAGAATGATTATAATGCCCTTGGGCAAAGCCTCCTTGGATTCAGATAAGGCCATATTTTCCAGTTATGCAGTTGGGGCAGCAAGAACATTCACCTCCCACCTTTCTACACAAGGGTGAAAAGCCAATTATTAGGGACTTCACACATGGCTACCTGAAGAGAAATTAAGTTGTTACTTCAGTTAGGATCTAAAGTCCAGGAAACCATTGCCTATATTTGGGCTGCTCTATAAAGAATATGTACTTTCCTATAAATTTTTATCTTAATTTTAATGATACCTTTGTGAAATGTGTGCTATAATACTAGGAGAATGGAATATGGGAAATACTGTCTATAGCGTCATTGTATTCCATTAAAATAAATGTATTAATTTGGCCATTCTCTAAAGGAGTTTGGTTCAATGGGAAATATTTTATTAATCTATAAAGAGCTGAAAATCTAGAATCAGTGTGCAATACCGATAGCATCTTTTTAAGACAGAGGTCCATGGGCTGCGGAAAACTCCACCGCCTCAAGCGGCTTGCTTGGCACACCCAGTAGCTTTACATTAACATCCTGGCTCCCCTTTCCTTAACTGCAGCCCAGAACTAGAGGAAATAGTCAGAAATCGGTTTAGGCACTTAGTTACCTAGTTCTGCTATAACAGAAATACCACAAGTGGATGGATTTAACAAAGAGAAGTTTATTCTCTCACAGTCTAGGAGGCTAGAAGTCGGAATTCAGGGTGTCACCTCCAGGGGAAGGCTTTCTATCTCTGTCAGCTCTGGAGGAAGATGCTTCTCATCAATCTTCCCCTGGACTAGGAGCTTCTTTGCTCAGGAACCCCAGGTCCAAAAGACACGCTCTGCTCCTGGTGCTGCTTTCTTGGTGGTATGGTGTCCCCCTGTCTCTCCGCTCACTTCTCTCTTTTATATCCCAAAAGAAATTGGCTCAAGACACAATCCAATCTTGCAGATTGGGTCCTGCCTCATTAACATAACTGCCACCTAGCTCCCCTCATTACCATCATAGAGGCAGGATTTCCAACACAGACGGAAATCATATCAGATGACAAAATGGTGGCCAATCACACAATACTGGAAATCATGGCCTAGCAAACTGATACACATATTTTTGGGGGACACAATTCAATCCATGACAGGCACCATGTTCACATTCTGTGTAACTTTTTAGCCCATTCAGTACCTCATGCATGGTAACTGCCCCATGTCTGGGTGGAGTTTAATGGCCATTTTCTGAATATGCGATGCATGAAGTTATATGTAAACCCCACTGTGCCTGCATAGTATGATTAAGAATGTTGCGGATATAACTGGTCTGAACTTCCAGTTTGTAAACCTCATAAAAGTAACCATTCCTCTTGCCCTCACTGAGCAGTCTCGGCAGCAGCAGCTCAGACTGTTCCTTTACTTGCACAATGAAATAAAAACACCTTTCTATCTCCCACCTCAGTCTCTCACTTATTGGCTGAGAAGAGTCGCACCAAGCAAAACCTGGGGTTTTCACCTGGCAACACTCTGATTTATTTAGAAATGTACAGGTTTTTTGTGCTTGGGGTTTGTCTTTAGTTTATAAGTAAATGTACCTATACCCAAAACAATACCTTGAACAAGAAAAACAAAGTTGGAAGTCTCACACTTCACAATTTCAAAATCTACTACAAAGCTATTAAGAGAGTGTGGATCTGTCATAAGGAAAAACATATAGATCAATGAAATAGAGCTGAAATCCAGAAATAAACCCATACATCTATGATCAACTGATTTTCAACAAGGGTGCCAAGACAATTCAAAAGGGAAAAGAATAGCCTTTCAACAAATGGTGCCAGGAAAACTGGATATTCATATGCAAAATCATGAAGTTGGGCCCCTATCTCACGCCACAAAAAAAAAAAAATGACTGAAAATGGATCAGAGACCTACATATAGGAGTTAAAACTACAAAATTCCTAGAAGAAAACACAGGAGTAAATCTTCATGACCTTGTGTTACACAATGGTTTTATTATAAAACACCAAGCAAGCACAAGTGACAAAAGAAAAAAAATAACAAATTGAACTTCATCAGAACTAAAAACTTCTGGGCCTCAAAGTACACCATCGAGAAAGTGAAAAACACAACCCACAGAATGAGGGGGAAAATGTTTTGAAATCAAATATCTGATCAGAGACTGTTATCCAGAATCTTACAAGTCAACAATAAAAAGACAAATAACACACGTAAAAAATGGTCAAAGGGTCTGAATAGGCATTGTATGCACATGCCTATCTGCAGTGCGCATGCAGATAGGCTGTGCCTCAAACTTCCAGGCAGCCATAAGACTGCTTGGAATGAAGCATGTACACTCACTGGTATCAACCATTCAATGGGTGCTATGTTCATCTGTGATCAAGCAGGACACAAGAGACACACAATGTCGGCAAAGTGAAAGCCATAATTATTATTTATAGAAAGCAAACAGTAAACAATAACAAAAGCTTCTCAAAGGGGAAATGCTTACTCTTCCCCAAATTAATCGTGTCCACTTTTATATCTCTGGACAGGCACACTGGGGTTTAGGTCAGATGCTGTGCTCATGTTGTCGCTGTCTCTGGCTAACACCATGCTGGCCAAGGCTTCTTTCTCTGCCACTGGGTCTCGCTGAGCCTTACCTCACCAGTGGGAAGACCCCTGCACAAGATCTCCCCAGCCTCTGCCGCTGGGCCCTTCTAAGCCTCTGGCGCCAATTCCCGCCATACTACCCAGGCCTGCAGGGCATTCTTGCCACCATGATATCTGAGCCCATGCTGCCCAGGGGGAGAGATGTGGAACCCCTGCATGAGGCACACTGAAGACTCTCTTGCCTGGCTCAAGCAAGTGTTATAGGTATTTTAGCAGTCCTGGCAAGCCTCCTGCCCAGAGGCATCCAGCTCCACCCTGCTGTAGGAGGACCCCTGCACAGGATCCTCTGAGGCAACCCTTGTAAGGGTATACTCAGGCCTCTGCCCTGCACAGGCAAGTGTTACAGCTCTTTTAGCTCCACCGGCAAACCCCTGCCCAAAGGCACTCAGCTCCTGCTCAGTGGACTGGCAAGCCTACCACAGCCACCTCACTCCATGGGCTGTCTCTCCCTTTCTCATGCTGTCTTCAGTGTTTGCTGTTTCTTCTGGGTCTGGGAGGTTCTCAGTGCAAGAATCCCAGATCCTTGGTCCAAAGGACATGCTCTGCTCCAGATTCTTCTTCTTGATGTTAGTTAGGTCTCACTGAACCTCTGTGCGGTTGGCCTTACATAAGCCTAATCCTTGTCAATTTCAAGGCATGGTCCTCCTACCAGGACCATGAACTAACCAATCCCCTCTGTAGACTACAAATCACTCAGTTTGTATGATAATTGCCTAATCCTCTTGGTGAACTGCAAGTCACTCAATTTGCATAGTAAACTGACCAGTTCCCTCAGTGGACCATAGTAACTCAATTTGCAGTCCCAGCCTATTATTTTGTGGGAGTTACAAGACCATGGCTAGAAAAGCCATACAAAGCAATTCATAGCACCGCAGACATGTCTCCAAAGAAGATATAAAAATGTCAAATAAGCACATGAAAAGATGTTCAACATCATTAGTCATCATGGAAATGCACATTAAAACCACGAGCACATAGCACTTCACACCCACAAGGATGGCTATTATAATCAAGAAAATGGACAATTACAATCTTTGGCAAGGATATGGAGAAATGGATCCTTTGTATATTGCTGGTGGGAATGAAAATGGCGCAGCCACTTTTGAAAAATGTTTGGCAGGTCCTCAAAATATTAAACATAAACTTACCATGTTGTTGTTGTTATTAGGTGTCATTGAGTCAGTTCCAACTAATAGTGACCTTATACACAACAGAAAAAACACAGCGCGGTCCTGTGCCATCCTCAGAATTGTTGCTATCCACTCTTAGGCATGTACCCAAGAGAAATGAACACATATATCCACACAAAAACTGTACAAGAATGTTCATAGCAACATTATTTATGTTAGCCAAAAAGTAGAAACAACTTAAATGTCAATCGATTTGATGAATGCATAAATAATATGTGGTATGGCACTAATTTTTTTTATATCCACTCAATAGAATATTACTCAGCAACAAAGGGAAATGAAGTACTGATACATGCTACATAATGGATGAACCTTGAAAGCTTTTTGTTAAGTAAAAGAAGCCAGACACAAAAAGGTCACCTATTGTATGATTCCATTTGTATGAAATATCCATAACAGGTAAATCCATAAAGGATGGTGGGAATTGGTGGGTGATAGCTATGGAGTCCAAAGTTCCTTTTGGGGGCATTGAAAATGTTTTAAAATTAGATTGTGGTTATGGTTGCACAACTCTATGAATATACTAAAAACCACTGAACTGTACAAATTTAAGCAGGTGAATTTTATAGTATGTGAAATACATCTCAATAAAGCTGTGAAAATAAAAGGGAAAGGTATACATTCCTTAGTATTTTCTTTAATTCTCATTTCAGTTGGTCACTTAATCTTTAAATAAATTAGACTTGAGCTTAATTTTTAAAAATCTCATATTGTCTGCCACATTAATCAGCTTATCTTTTTTAAATTTTTTTATCTTGTCAAAATTAAACATAGCATATGTGAATACAAAGTAACATAACATGCTGCTAATTTTTTGGAAAAAAAGAAAAACCATGGTCACAAAAATGATCACGATTTCTGTAGTGCAGAAAATTCAGTGGGGCACAGCCTCAACTGAGGGAAGTATATTTTCCTTGATATTTGAATGGAGTTGATTGACAATGAAAAGACCAGTGAGTTATCTTATACATGAGTACCCTTTGGAAATCATAACAACTCCTTAATTTTTTTCCCCCTTTAGGAACATTTAGTCATCTATAGCCATAGTGCACCACAACCAAAATTAAGATAGCCTTACTAGTAGAAGTCCTCCTTTTCCTCTTCCTTTTTCACTTCCCCTTCTTCCTTCTTTTCTTTCTTCAAAATAACCATCATTTATAGAGTACTTTGGCAGTCCTTCGGTGGTGCAAACATTTAATGTGCTCCACTGCTATCTGAAAGGTTGGAGGTTCAAGTCCACCCAGAAGCACTTAGGAAGAAAGACCTTGAGATCTACTTCTGAAAAATCAGCCATTGAAAACCCTACAGAGCACAGTTCTACTCTGACATACATGGGGTCACCATGAATTGAAATCAACTCAATGTCAACTTGTCTGCTATGGAGTGCTTACCCTGTGCCAAACACTGTGCTAAAAAAAAAAAAAAACCCATTGCCTTTGATTCCGACTCATAGCGACCCTATAGGACAGAGTAAAACTGCCCCATAGGGTTTCCGAGGAGCTCCTGGTGGATTCGAACTGCCGACCTTTTGGTTAGCAGTCATAGCTCTTAACCACTGTTCCACCAGGGTTTCCAATACTATGCTAAGCACTTGAAAAGCAGATTCCCATCATCTCACTCTACAACAGACCCATGAGGTAGATACTATTTTTTATAGAAGAGGAACTTTTATAGAAGACTAACTTGCCTAAGTTCAAACAGCAAAGTGGTGAAGTTTAAAATCACTCCCGGGCGAACTGATTTTCTGTTTGGGGGAAGCAATGTGTTTTGGCAAAGTTCCTAGTTCCGTGATCATTACAAAGGTATACACTGAATATTTTATCTATAGGAATGGAATCTGATAAAAATCTATTCAAGTTCAGTGACTCGCACTGGTCTAAAAAGACTTCTTGCTGTCTTCTGTACTTAGCTTTCTCTTCCCTTTCTGAGATTTTGACTAATTTTTTCAGAATCTCTCCTTCTTTAGCTCAGCAAACCACATCCTTTCCTTTTCTCAAATTTTTTCCTCAAAGAAACCTCCAAAAAAGATTTTTCTAGTAAAACAGATCCCTTCTTTTTGTGAGTAATATCCCAGATTTTGCATTTAATCAGGGTTCTTCCCGGTTCAGTCATGGCTGAGGAAGTGAAACAGAACAGACCCGAATTTTTAAAATTTGGGTGAACCAGAATGATAACTGGAATGGGAAAAATTACAGGCTGAAGCTCTGCTAGAAATCTAATCTCCTTCTTAGAAAACAAGGGTAGCATATGCGTTGCAGAGCAACCAAATCTCTTGCCCGTCAGATTTTGGACAGTCATAAACAGCAATGCCTGGCTCAAGGATAGCGGCTGACCACACTGCTCTGAATGTGTGTCACTCTCCACAGTCCTGCCAATAATCCAGTCGCACACATCTGGCTCCTGAAAGGGCTTACTAACCCTCTTCTGAGTCTCCCATTGCAGGGCTTCGACCAGTAATTTTTCCCATTCCAGATATTGTTCCAGATCACCCAAGTTGTAAAAATTTGGGTCTGTTCTGGTTTCGCTTCTTCAAACATGACTGAACCGGTTCAAACCGGTTCAAAGTCCTGAATTTAATAAGTAGTATCTTTTTTATCCCCCCCCCACCAAAAAAAACCCCACTGTCATTGAGTATAGTGGTTAAGAAAATGGGCTTTGGAGCTCGGCTATCTGGATTTGAACCCTAGTTGCAGCATTTACTAGCTGCGTTAGCTTTGGGTGAGTTACTTAAAATTCTGTCCCTTGGTTCACTCATCTGTGAAATGGGTATAATAAATAGCACCTACTTCATTGGGTGTTGCAATGATCACATGAGTTATTCATATAAAGCATGGAACACAGTACCAGCCCTATTATAATAACTTATTAAATCTTAGCTATAGCTAACTTGGAAAGCCTGGTGGCATAGTGGTTAAGTGCTACGACTGCTAACCCAAGTGTCGGCAGTTTGAATCCACCAGGCGCTCCTTGGAAACTCTATGGGGTAGTTCTACTCTGTCCTATAGGGTCACTATGAGTCAGAATCGACTCAATGGCACTGGGTTTGGTTTGGTTTTTGGTTATAGCTAACTTATTCAAAAGAAGGTCCTTGTGTTCTGGATTTTTCCCATTTCCTTGGGCTTTTGTTCGTCAGCCTCCCAAAAACTATGCAGCTCAGTGTAAATGCAACAGCAACTGATTCATACAGATACAGAGGAGAATGAAGGATCAGATTTTCTCTTGCTATGTTGAGGGAAGTACACTGGGAACATTCACCCATACAAGATAATTGTTCCCCAAGTTTTCTCCTGAATGTTACAATTTTCCTGTCATTGAAGTAATTGAACTCCACTTGATTCCAGAATAAAATATATTTCAAAGGACCACCCTGCTTCCTGCACCCGGAATACATTATCTAGCATAGACTGATGATCCTTCCGGTACTTTTGATAAATTCCCTAGTCAGCAGAAGTAATGTTAATGAAACATGAAGAGTCAACATTAATTAGAGTTAATGAAAAATTAAAACTCTCTTCTAATTACTATGTGTGTCTGACACCTTGCCCTTACTGAAATATACAAGAAAACTAATTAATGAATCTAGTGCTGCACTTTTCTTTTACTACATTCCTGAAACGGACTTGGCAAAGACTATCAACAAGTCCAAATCAAACATTCTCTGGAAGGCAGTTTTCAGCATGGAATTCCTGCCCGGGGTGCATTCAGTTCTACCTGAGTAATGCCCCTTGATGGGTTTGGACAGATGTATGGTAGGATAGTTGGGGCCCAGAAAGTCACTCTGTCTATGTATTGGATACAACCCCCTTCTTATCTTCTCTACAATTATTGGTACCTTTTTCTCCATTCCACTTACAATCTGCAAAATAAAGAATTGGACATATTACATGTAAAAAAAATTTTAACTATTTGTCAAGAAATATTCAAGATATTTTTCTGAGAGAAGCACAACAGTGAATGGATTTTCTGTACTTTTTTTTCTATTTCAAGTATCGATTATGGACTCTAGTATTTTTCTGCAATGATTATTATCAAGGGAATTCTACTTTAATTACGCTGAGGACACAAAGATTAAGGTAATTACAGTAAGGTTAATTATTTCATCATCATTCATTTCTATTATATGGAAAGTTATGAATATATTCACTTAATGATCTCAGGGACAATTCTCTAAATATAATCTAAACACATATTCCCTTTGGGCCAACCTTCGCTGAACAAATATCATGATTGTTTAGGGGTCAAAAAGTATATGTTAGCAACCAAGAAACAACTATTTTAAAGTCTTTATCTTATTTGTTTTTATCTTTTTATCTATTCCCTTCTTTAGGTATATCTTAAAATCATTTGTATTCCCATCTTCAATGTTTTTCTGACTTTTTGTTGTTGTTATTGATTTGCATTTCTCCCTAATTTCCCCTAAACTCACTTTCAGTTTTAGATCCTAAATTTCCTGTTCTTCCTCAGAAGTTTCTGCGTTAAATAAAAACAAATATCTGGAGTTAAGTAAGGAGGAACTTTATTCAAACAAGAATATTGCAATAGAGAGAACACTCCAACCTCAGGGTCTGTAAGCATCTCAAAATCAAACAGAAAAATACTTTTATAAATAGTAAGGGGGCTAGCAGAAACTTTTTAGAGAAAGTTGGGCAAATGAAGGAGTCAGGGAGGTCTGACAGGGAATACTGTATTCAGAAGATTCTCAGTTCTCTGGATGAGATGTTAAGGGGGGATGTTCTACATTTTAGTGCTTGCTCAGATGGCAGTCAAGCCAAAATTCAGGAGCTTGTTGGTAGGAGAGAAGTCTGACTATGGTTTGGTCAAGGTAAGTCACTGGGTAAGTAATAACAATTGTGAGCACTTGGTCATTTGCTTTCCTTCAAAATTCAGTTCACTGGCCTGGCTATGTGAATCAAATTCAATACAAACTGAGTAAGTACTTCAAATAACTACATGTTCACTATCAGAATCAGCAGGATTAAAAACTTCTAGCTTCGTCTCCTGACATATTCATTAAGATAAGAGCATTGGAAGAATTAATTCATTGAGGAACAGTTTTCAAGGAAAGACATTTCAATAGGTTGGGTAAGGAATTCAAAACAGAAAGTAGGTATCTTGAAAATTCAACACAAGTAAGAGGCTCAAAGAGCTTCGAAGATCCTATAAACTAGTAGTGTCATTAAATGGCATATTTCCTTATGGATCAGGAATGTTTATTCATTCAACTATTATCATGTGTTCAAAGCAATGGTAATACATATAAGGGTGAGCCAAATGGGTACTCTTCTTTAACACTGTAGACTTTATAGTATATGTAGTGGGGAAGAGTGACATTGGTCAAGTAATCACACATCTCCATGTCATTTGAGTATCACAAAAGAAAGTAATCACACATCTCCATGTCATTTGAGTATCACAAAAGAGTAAATTGCTTACTTTAATGTATACATGTGTAAACATGCATATAAAGATACAAATGCAATACACATATAAAATATATATGCTTCCAACAGTTCTATCTTGCAAGTCAGTCAAGGTATCTATACAACCTCAAGCTTCTAAAAAAAAAAAAAAAACTGTTCTCATGTCTGGAGAAAAAAAAGAAAAACTAATTATTTCTTTTAATTCCATGATCTTTCATATCATTAACATAGAATATTGCCTTTCCCTAGAATGCTTTTTTCCCAGCCTGCCAAAAGGTTGGCAGGTCAAATCCATCAGCTGCTCCTTGGAAACCCTATAGGGCAGTTCTACTCTGTTGTATAGGGTGACTATGAGTTGGAATTGATGACAACAGGTTTTGTGCATGACTACCTGGAAAAGTCCTACTCATCTCTGAAGACACAATTCAAATGCCGCATTCTCTGGAAAGATTTCCTTTATCCCAACTCAAGCAGTTAATTTTTCCCTAATCTGTGTTTCCTCAGCCCTTTGCACAGAGGTTTTATTTCTTTCCATGAAAAGATTTTTTTTTCCTAACAATATAATATCCTATATTTTTCTGGGCATACTTCTTTAGATTTATTGTTTTATTATGGTAAATATATATGTAAAAAAATTGTTTCTTATTTGTTTACTCATATGTCTATCCTACCAAACTGTGATCTGCTTGAGAATAGTAACCATGACTTTCTGAGCTTTGCAAATTAAAGTCTAGCACAATGTCTGCTGATACGTAAGAAGTATGTTGAATGAATAAACGAGATATAAAAGAAAGAGATGAACAGAGAATAGGGGGACCTCATACCACCAAGAAAGAAGAGCCAGGAGCACAGCATGTCCTTTGGACCTAGGGTCCCTGCACTGAGGAGCTCTTAGACCAGGGGAAGATTGATGGCAAGGACGTTCCCCCAGAGCCGACAGAGACAAAAAGCCTTCCCCTGGAGGTGGCACCCTGAATTTGAACTTCTAGCCTCCTAGACTATGAGAGAAGAAATTTCTGTTTGTTAAAGCCAATCACTTCTGGTATTTCTGTTACAGCAGCACTAGAAAACTAAGACACTTACGATGTGCCTGGAAGAAAATAGGCAGAAATATTCAGTGAGCAACACTAATGACTGCCACGCTTGAAAACCAGCAATAAATATGTTTCTCAAATTCAGAAAGCCATCTTTTGCTCCACTGGAAAACATTTTTAAAAGTCATAAGAGAAAGTATATGGAGGGAATAATCATGGGACATTATATTCAAATTCAACCTAAAATCCTGTCCTTTCTATAACACTGCAAAGTCATGTTTAACATTTTCTAATTTTCATTATTATCCTTTTAAAATTCCAAGCTTTTTACTCCAGTTCATGTTAGATTTTATTTTTATCACTAACATTGTTAGAGTTTTCAACTGTAGTCAGTAAAGATTCCAAAAATATTGTTGTGGGACTATCAGAAAGCAAGGGCAAACCTCCATTATATTTTGACACTGATCTAACAAGTAGTAAACCTAGCCCCTTTTCATCAGACATTTATTTTAATTGCTCTAAATTAATTGTTTAGGGTTTGGTTTTCACAGAGCAGTGTTGGGTTCTGACCTACTTAAACAGGCTTCTTTTATAGAACTATTAGCAGGGACAGAGAGGGGTTAGTAAATACGATTGTAGAAACCAAATCCCTGAGAAGAAAATGTTTAGATTTTCTCCTAACTGGTGGTAACATGTCAAACAATGTGTAAAAAGAGGAAAGACAGCTTCTTGCTAATATAATTTTACCAATATGATTATATCAACAAGGTAATACGATGCAATGGGAAAAACCCTAATCTCGGATCCAGAAGCCCGGGATTTTAATCTTTGCCCCTCTGATTACAAGCTGTATGATTTTAAAACTTTCCCTAACCTCTGTAAACTCCAGTTTTCTCAACTATGAAATAGGGATAATAATGCTTGCTCTACCTCTCTCACTCTCATAGGAGTTTCTTTTTTTTTTTAATTGTTTTTTACTGTACTTATTTGTTTTTTTTATTGTACTTTAGATGAAGGTTTACACAACAAACTAGTTTCTCATTAAACAGTACACATACTGTTTTATGACATTGGTTAACAACCCCACAACACGTCAACACTTTCCCTTCTCGACCCTGGATTCCCTATTACCAGGTCTCCTGTCCCCTCCTGCCTTCTAGTCCTTGCCCCAGGGCTGGTGTGCCCCTTTAGTCTCATTTTGTTTTATGGACCTGTCTAATCTTTGGCTGAAGGGTAAACCTCGGGAGTGACTTTGTTACTGAGCTAAAAGGGTGTCCGGGGCCATACTCTCAGGGTTTCTCAGTCTCCATCAGGCCAGTAAGTCTGGTTTTCTTTTGTGAGTTAGAATTTTGTTCTACATTTTTCTCCAGCTCTGTGCAGGACCATCTATTGTGATCTTTGTCAAAGCAGTCAGTGGTGGTAGCTGGGTACCACCTAGTTGTACTAGACTCAGACTGGTGGAGGCCATGGTAGTTGTGGTCCATTTGTCCTTTGGACTAATTCTCATAGGAGTTTTAAAGGCCATTTGATATAATATATGTGAAGGTTCTTTTAAATCTATAAAACATAAATATCATATTATTATTAGTTATATAAAAGAATCCCTCAAAAGTACTTAAGATACATGGTATTAGATTCCACAGTTTCCACAATATTTTGATAGAAAAGAATATTAATTGATGACATTTAAAATAAAAAAAGTATGAAACTACTCTGGATAATACTCTAGTGGTGGATACATGACCGTATGTATCTGTCAAAACCCACAGAACTGTACAGCACAAAGAGTGAACCTTAATTTGTACAAATTTTAAAAAATCAATTAGGTCAGGGGATCCCAGGATGGAATGCAGACTGTGACAAAAGAATCTAACTGTATTACAAATGTATGGCAACACCTCATGGAAAGGGATATGGAAAAACAGGTACTCAATTAAGTAACATTGAAAATGAGTAGAATTTGTAAGACTAAAGGCAAAAGCAATTGTACATAAACACTGTATTCTAGTTGATAAAGTTGTTTCCCTCACCCCGAGGGTATGGGTTAACAATTCTGAAATCACTACACATGTATACTGAAATTTAACAATCAAGTAAATGAATGGGGAGTAGTGTGAGCCAGATTTATTTGTGTTGGAGTGGGAGATTACAGATAAGCAAGGGGGGAAGGCCAGAATGAACCAACCAAATGATACTGGGATAGAGCTGGATACATCAGTATAAAATCGTGTTAAGCTTAATAAAAAAAATAGAAGTGGATAAATACAGAAATAGTTACAGATATGTGTGTATACATTGGTTGATATGCACAAATACATTTCTAAGTTCTGTCTGCTGAGATGGCCTAAAAGCAATGACACTTCAGTAGCCATGAGTACACCTAGGGCCCACATCTTTGTTTCTCATGCTGTACCATTTTACAATGAATGAAACCAGGACTCCCTGGAGAAATGGCTGATTCCAAGGCTAGGGCAGGGAATACACAAAATAGGGCCAGGGCATTTTATAATTCCAGAAAAAAAGAAAGTGTTCAAAAATAAAATAATGAGGGTAAGTCAAATGGACAACAGAGCCAACTGAAGGACTGTCATGGATTGAATTATGTCCCCCCCAAAATGTGTGTATCAATTTAGCTGCACCATGATTCCCAGTATTGTGTGGTTGTCCTCCATTTTGTGATTGTAATTTTATGTTAAAGAGGATTAGACTGGGATTGGAACACCCTTACTAAGGTCACATCCTTGATCCAATGTAAAGGGAGTTTCCCTGGGGTGTGGCCTGCAGTACCTTTTACCTTACAAGCAATAAAAGGAAAGGAAAGGAAACAGAGAGTTGGGGACCTCATACCACCAAGAAAGCAGTGCCAGGAGCAGAGCACAGCTTTTGGACCTGAAGTTCCTGTGCTAAGATGCTCCCAGACTAAGGGAAGACTGATGACAAGGACCTTCCTCCAGAGCTGACAGAGAGAGAAAGCCTTCCCAGGGAACTGACACCCTGAATTTGGACTTATAACCTACTTTACTGTGAAGAAATAAATTTCTCTTTGTTAAATCCATCCACTTGTGGTTTTTCTGTTACAGCAGCATTAGATGACTAAGACAGATTCTCAATGGCCAAAGCTAGAACAATCTGAGCAAGAACATAAGAAGTATTGGACTATAAGCAAAAATATAAACATCAATGAATCTATACTGATATAAAAGAGGCCCTCGTGGTGCCATGGTTAAGCACTTAGCTGCTAACTGAAAGGTTGGCTGTTCAGGCCACCCAGTGGCTCTGAAGGAGAAAGACCTAGCTCTCTGCTTCCTTAAAGATTACAGCCTAGGAAACCATATGAGGCAGTTCTACTCTGTCACATCAGGTGGCTATGAGTTGGAACCAACTCAAAGGCATCTAACAACAACAACATAGTGATGTAAAGGAGACCGGGTGGCACAAGTGGTTTTTAATCAGCTATTAACCAAAAAACAGACAGTTTGAACCCACCCAGAGGCTCCACAGAAGAAAGGCCTGATGAACTGCTTCTGTAAAGACTGCAGCCAAAAAAACTCTATGGAGCAGTTCTACTTTGTAACACATGGGATCGCCGTGAGTTGGAACTGACTCAACAGCAATGGGTTTATAGTGATATAAATATATGATTGAATAAATAAATAATTGGAGAAGAATACACAAGTCTCACATGCAGATGAATTCCAAATAGGGAAGCAGAGGATAACTCTCTACTCCTTAAGTGAGGGCTGTGCATACTGACTTCCTTCCAAAGAGTACAGTATAAAAGGAGGGGGAGAGGATTAACATTACAGTAGACAAACCTGGCAAACATTCTCTTAGCCAGGTGATCAAGTTCAACATCATCAGCGAGAAGTTCCATTGATGGCATGTACCCTTGAGGTGATGTGATGGGAATGACACTTTACCTCTGTGGTCTCCTTTCCAAAAATCATAACCCTAGGATAATCAAGAGAAAAATATCAGACAATCTCAAAGTGAGGACATTCTACAAAATATATAATCAGTGCTCCTCAAAACTGTCAAGGTCATAAAAAAATCCAAGGAAAGTGTGAGAAACTGTCACAGCCTAAAGAAGCCTAAGGAGACATAATGACTAACTGTAATGTGGAATCCTGCATGGGATCAATATTGTTTAATTAGTTGTGACAAATGTATCATAGTAATGTAAAATGTTAACAGTAGGGGAATCTGGAAGTGGGATGTATGGGAACTCTCTCTCTACTATTGTAACTTTTCTGTAAATGTAAAACTATTTCAAACTTAAAAACATTTATTTTTCAAAAAGGAGACAATACAGAATTAAGACTCCCCATCTCATTAGATATACCAGCCAGTGGTATATTTAGCCAGGAGAAAAACGTTATCTTGGTATGTTACTCCCCTTATCTTCGGTGAAAACAACTGAATTAAGTATAATTTAGAGAAGGACCGGCAACTAAGCTCAGGTCTTTGAGTCTCTGAACAATACCATTTTACTTGTTCCTCCCTCTTTTCTAATTCCTATCTGTATGTTCAGTCATAATGAGAATATAAATTTCGTTCTGAATATGCTCTATTTTTAAAATTACCTGGGAGGGGATTTTTCTGTTATAACAGCTAATATCTACCCAGCACATATGATGAGGCAATTTACATAAATTGTTGCATTCTGGTCATCTAAATTTGGTTCTGAATATGCTTATTTTTAAAATTATCTGGGAGGGGGTTTTTCTGTTATAATGGGTAATATCTATCAGACACATATGACAAGGCAACTTACATAAATTGTTGCATTCTTTTAATCTTTACCATGACTTTAAAAGGTGGATACTATTATAATCACCATTGTAGAGATGAAAACAATGAAGCTTAGAAAGGTTTACCTGCTGTTGTAGGCTGAAAAAATGCCTCCCCAAAGAAATCAGTTCCTCATCCCAGGAACATATAAATGTTATTTTTTATGGAACCAGGGTCTTCGCAGATGTGATTAAGTTAAAGATCTTGAGCTGAGATTATCCTGGATTATCCAGGTGGTCCGTAAACACAAACAAGTGTCCTTTGAAGAGGGAGGAAGGAGATTTGACTCACAGGAAAGAGGTAAAGGTCATGAGACCACGGAGGCAGAGATTGGAGTGATGAGGCCACAAGGCAAGGAATACTAGCAGCCACCAGAAGCTGGAAGAAGTAAGGAATGGATTCTCCCCTAGAGCCTCCTGATGGAGCACAGCCTTGCCGACTCCTTAACTTCATCCCAGTGATAACCGCTTTCAGACTTCTGGCCTCAAAAACTGTGAAAGAATAAATTTCTGCTGTTTTAAGTCACAAGTTTGTGATAATTTGTTACAGGAGCCACAAGAAACTAATACATAGGGGCCTCTGCTGAAATCTCAACCAGGCTCTTCACTTCCAGAGCCTGCATGTCTAACAATGCTGCTATATTCCATCTTTTGCTATCTAAAGACATATTATATAAATTGGCAAACTATTTGGCTATATAGAAAATTATGGGTCCATGTGATACTTAGCCTAATCTCAGAGACTATCTGATACGCGGATTCTTTAATAAATAGGTACTACTTCATTTTTGAAATACAAAGAACAGACATTGTTCGAGAGAAAAGGCTTTTTTTTTTTTTTTAACTTCCAGCTAAGAGATTTCCATTTTCACTTACTCCTGGTGCTTCTGGATTTCCATATTGCGTTATTGTACATTCCACGATTGAGGCACAGGACAGCAGTTACTTTCCTTCTTTTGTGCCTACAGGTGTACGAAGCACATTAAGTGGAAATGCCAACTCATTTCCTACTAGACACCCATACTTTGAAATTTTATTTATTTATATAAAATATCATGTTTGCTCTCAGCAAAATTCAGGTAAAGATTGGATGCTTTTCTCATTTTGAAGAATTATTAGTTGAATATAAATATTCTTGGCTAACTCAGGAGCTTATGTAAAAGAAAAGAGACACTAGCAAATGCCCTGGGAGTCTCTTTGAAACTGTTGTAAATAAAACACTAAAATCTTGTCATTGTAATCATTTTCACTATCAATCCTTACTACGTTACCATCACACAGTACTTTAAAGTCTATGTACATAGACTCTGCACATGCATTTTCTTATTTGATTCTCACAACAACTCTTTTAGGTAAACACTGGTGGTTAATGCATTTATTTTTATCCATTTTCCAGATATATCTATCTACATTTTATAGATGAAATCACTAAAATTCATCAAGTTTAAGTAATCTTCCCTGGACACATGACTAGTAAGATACAAAATTTGGACTATAGGCTCAGGCCTTCTGAATCCTAGACCAGTTCTCTTTCCATTACTATGAAACCAATAACAACAGCCTTAACATAATGAAATTGATTAGCCAGATCCAACTCATCGCAATCCTTAGTAATCACATTTTTGTAATTCTACACTGTTTTTAGGAGGAAGGGGCAAGTGACAAGAAAGCACGTTGATTTCTAGTAAATACCCGTTACCATCGAGTCGATTCCAACTCATACTGACCCTACAGAACAGTGTAGAACTGCCCCACAGAGTTTTCAAGGAGCGGCTGGTGGATCTGAACTGCAGACCTTTTGTTTAACAGCCAAATGCTTAACCACTGTGCTACCAGGGCTCGGATTTCTAGTACGTAATAGATACAAAATAAAATAATTTGTCTAGTACAGGCTGGAATCTGGAAGGATGTGTTCAATCCAAATCTCTTGAAACTTCTATATATACAGGTACATTCATGTCTGCAAAGGGTTTATGTTAAGAATGATGACCTGAGGGCCTGCAAGATTCTTAATCATCAAAGAGTCAATTGCTTTGACTAGACTAACACAACTAAAACACAACGGCAAGAAATGAAATGAAAATTGTTTCCTTTTTAATACTCATATAAGCAAAAACTCTGTTAAGCAGAAGGCACATTTCTAGCATTTTAGTATATTGAGGTTTCACTATAATACTTCAGACATACTATCCTATTTTCAACAAAATCTTATTGGAAAATGGAATTTTCTGGAAAAGGAGAATAACTGCTAATGGGTATGGGATTCTTTTTGGGAGATGAAAATGTTCTGGAAATAGTGATGATGTTTGTACAATTTGTGAATATACTTAAAGCCACTGAATTGTACCCTTTAAAAGGGTGAATTTTATGATATGTGAATCATATCCCAATAAAAAAAAAAAACCTTTTGGGCAAAAATACCTAGAGATGGTTTAAAAACTGAGCATAATATAGATATTCTAGGGCCAAGAAGATCACATCTCAATCCAATTAAGTTATTAGGACTAAGATGAGATGCTAGGTTAACATGTGATATTTAACCTCAAAGCTAGTAGTGATTTCTTAAAGCAACTTTGGGTATTTGCTGATTGAAAGGGATCACTTTGAATCATTCTCCAGATGCTCAAAGAAATGAAATATATATAAATCTATGCAAGCTAGTTCCTCAAGTATAGATGCCCAAGGTTTGCTGAGAAAATTTCTCATTCGGCTTGGCTCTCAAACTTCTAAATAAAATAAAGTCCCTGGATGACATGAGCAGTTTGCTCTTGACTACTTGAAAGGTTGGCGGTTCAAACCCACCCAGTGAGGCCATGGAAGAAAAGCCTGGTGATCTGCTTCCATAAAGACTGCAGCAAAAAAAAAAAAAAAAAAAAACACCCTATGGAGCTCAGTTGTACTCTGTAACACACAGGGTCACCATAGTTGGAATCAACTCAACGGCAGCAGGTTTATTATTATTATCATCCCATGTTCACAGCTAAAGAAATTGAACCTTCTAGAGGTTATGTTTTAGAGGTTATGTAACTTGCACAAATATAAATAGTTTGCAAATAGTAGAGGCAGAATTTGAATCCAGGAAGTCCAGCTTTCGAGCCTGCACTCTTAAACCGTATGCATACTGCCTCCCTTCCTTAAAAAGGTGGTTTACTCTTCTTTAAAACTCATATCACTCAGTCCCATGGTTACTTCCCTTAGTTCATCCCCATATAGATCACTGACAGTCAGATATGAGTTATGGTATCTGAAAATCTCCCCACCTCAGTTCAGAGGAACATAAAAGGTTGAAATCGGGTTTTGAGGATGCTTCACAATACCTTCTGAGGCGAATCCAAACATTCTTCTGTGCTCATTCCAAAGTATCTTATATTCCTCAACCCTCATATCAAAATGTTAACTAAAAGGAAATATAAATACACACCTCACACACACACGTTAAGATGAATTTGAGAAAACATTTGATCAAATTAATGGAGGCAGTGTAATGTACTGTTTAAGCATTTGAAATTTGGTTCCAGACTGATTGGGTTTGAAACCTGGTTTTATCACTTATTAGGTATGTGACCTAGGTTAAGTTAATTAACCTCACCGATAAGCTTCATTTTCTCATTTGTAAAATGAAATGATGCTGTTCAGTAACACTTGATGAATGTCAGCTATGACTTTTATTTTTATTATTGTAAAAACAAATAAGATGAATGAGGAAATATAAGTGACAGCAAAACAATCGTAGGACAATAAGTTAAAGCTAGCAACATATACAAAAGACCCTGTATTCCTCTACAACAACCAGAGATTGGCCACAAGTTTGGCTCTGAGTTGTCTAGTGTCTAGTCTTTATCTAAGAAAAGAGGAAAACAAGTGCTTATCAGATCCAACAACTCCATAATATAATGGCAAAGTACAGCATTTCTGGAAACTGAGATGCTGAGAACCCAAGAGGAATTTCCTCAGTGGGGAAACACTGTTTGATATAGTGGTCTGCATCCACCATAACATCCCTACAATAGCACAATGGGTGAGAATTAGCAGAAAGCCAATTCCCAGTAGGCAGAGATCAATCATATCCCGGCTTTCCTACTTCTTCATGACTTATGAGCTACCCACACAGCTCTCCCTCTCTCTCTTTAGCCACCCAGGGCTAGGTCAGACCTCATAAGTTAAGAGGATAACATACTTGGGTTTATTAATTTGCTACGATGACTCACAGAAGATATATTTATGACTATTGGTTATATTGTAGTAAAAGGACATAAATCAGGATCATCATAAGGAAAAGATTCACAGGCAAGATCAGAGAGAGCACATCACCACCCTCCCATTCCTCACCAGAAAGCTCTCTAAACCTGAGTGTTCTGGGCTTTTATTGGCCAGTCCTGTATGATAGGCTAAATTATGCATCTAGAGGTTAGTTAAGGAGCCCTGATGGCTTGGTGGTTAAAGCATTTCGCTGCTAACCAAAAGGTTGGTGATTTGAACCCCCCAGACGCTTCAGAGGAGAAAGATGTGGCAGTCTGTGTCCTTAAAGATTTACATTCTTGGAAACCCTATGGGGCAGCTCTACCCTGTCTTATAGGGTTGCTATGAGTCAGAATAGACTGTACAGCAGCGGGTTTGGCTTGGTGAGGGTAGTTGATACTGGCTTCCCAGGTCAGTCTTTTTTGGCGTGGCCAGCCCCTACTCACCAGCACAAATCCTCTGGTGTAGCCTGGAAGTCCCAGGCCAAAGCACTCCAATTACTTCAAGTGTTTTTCCTCTGGAGCCAAGGACAAAGACCACCTTCCTTGGGGTAAAACTAGGTCATTTACCCCACAACCCCATGATAAGCACAAGAATGGGTTTTATATTGCTGCTTCTTATATTGCCTTTAATTTCCTGTCTTAAAGTTAGCACTAAATAAATGTCAGTTGAATGAATGCCCCTCCTTGCAGGATATTTCATAAAAAACAATATATATATATATTCAGTATCAACAATTAGACAAAGAATCAAAATAAGGTAATTCAAGATTATAACTCTCTGACAGTCTAGATTGATCCAAGGACAAAAAAATAACCAATTTAGCAAGAGATCGAAATTAAATCTGCAGATGTCTTTGTTTAGTCTACAGAGTACTTTTATTTTCTTCTTTTCAATCTGAATATATTAAAATAATGCATGTGGTCTCCAGTTTTCTAAAATCTCTACCACTCTCTATTGTCTTATACTGTGCTGATTCACATATAGATGTGAACTTTCTGGCACTGCAGGCATTTGATGTCTTAGCTCTCCAATGAAATAATTGTATATCCTTCAGGAAATCCTGCATGTATGTGATTTCTCACAGCGAGGCCTTAATAAGAATTGAGCAGTAGACAGTTCCTGGTTTTACTCTCTGGAATAATCTGGAGTATAACACAAGTTCCCAGGAAGTTATACACAAGAGTCACCTGGGGGTCTTGTAAAAAATATAGAGTCTGATTCAGTATATCTGGTGCAGAAATGAAAACTCTCAGTAGGGAACTTGTTAGAAGCGCAAATTCTCAGCAGGGGTTCGAACCGGAAGGAACCGGTTTGAAGCCCTGGTATGGAGCTAGGATTTGATCAGGTGAAATGACACTAAAACCCATGCTCTTCATCACTGCTTGATGATTACAAAATAGACTTGACATCCTCTTAAAAACGTTAAGATCCCTAACCAGGACGTATGTCTGCACAGATGGCTGGTGCATCTCTACAACTGGGTTGGGAAAAGGGTATTTGTGAACTGGAGAAGAGTTGTTGTTGTTTTAAGCTATGGTTATGCTCCAAAACAAAACAATACAAAATGAAGAGACAATCAAAACCCTAGAGTTTTACACTATAGAGATGGATGCAAAGCTTTATCCTAGACGTTTTTTCCAAAACAGATGTTTTTAGCCAATTACGAGAGTAATAGAAAATAATCTGAGGAACCACTCATTCAATATTTAATTTTAAGCAGTGATAACACCTTAGTATTCATTTCCTATTGCTGCTGTAAGAAACTAACACTACGGTAATTTAGTGCCCTAAAACAACACAAATTTATTAACACAGTTCTGAGGTAAAAATCTGAAAAGAATTAAAATCAAAGTGTTAAAAAAACAGGGCTCAATTCCTTTCTGGATATTCCTGAGGGAAATCCATTTCCTCATCTTTTCCAGCCTCTAGAAACCACCTGCATTCCTTGACTGAGGGCCCATTCCTCCATCTTCAAAGCCAGCAATAGAATCACTTCAACACCTTCTTCCATCATCACATCTTCTCTGACTCTTCTGCCTCCCTCTTCCATCTTTTAAGGACCTTTGTTATTTATTTATGATCCACACTGATATTCCAGGATAATCTCCACAAATGAAGACCCTTAACCTAATCACGTCTACAAAATCCTTTTGCCATGTAAGATAATATACTCACAGGTTCTGGGGATTAGAGTGTAGACATTTTCTTTTTCGGGGTGTCATTATTCTGCCTACCATGTATTCTAAGCAATTAACAGCTATACAAAACAGAATAAATTAAGAGGGAGGTAATAAGATTTAACAAGCTCTAAGAGGCTTGTGTCGTTGCTGTTCTTAGGTGCTGTCGAGTTGGTTCTGACCCACAGCAACCCTATGTACAACAGAACAAAACACTGCCTGGTCCTGCACCATCCTCACAATCCTTGCTATGCTTGAGCCCATTGTTGCAGCCACTGTGTCAATCTACCTCATTGAGGCTCTTCCTCTTTTTCGCTGACCCTGTACTTTACCAAGCTTGATGTCCTTCTTCATGGACTGATCCCTCTTGGTAACACGTCCAAAGTATGTGAGACGTAGTCTCGCCATCCTTGCTCCTAAGGAGCATCCTGGTTGTATTTCTTCCAAGGCAGATTTGTTCGTCCTTTTGGTAGTCCACGACACATTTAGTATTCTTTGCCAACACTACAATTTAAAGGCATCAATTCTTCTTCGATCTTCCTTATTTATTGTCCAGCTTTCGCATGCATATAAGATTGAAAATACCATGGCTTGGGTCAGGCGCACCTTAGTCTTGAAGGTGACGTCTTTGCTTTTCAACACTTTAAAGAGGTCTTTTGCAGCAGATTTGTCCAGTGCAATGCGTCTTTTAATTTCTTGACTGCTGCTTCCATGGCCATTGATTGTGGATCCAAGTAAAATGAAATCCCTGACAACTTCGATCTTTTCTCCATTTATCATGATGTTGTTTATTGGTCCAGTTGTGACGATTTCTGTTTTATGTTGAGGTATAATCCATATTGAAGGCTATGGTCTTTGATCTTCATCAGTAACTGCTTCAAGTCCTCTTCACTTTTAGCAAGAAAGGTTGTGTCATCTACATAACGCAGGTAGTTAATGTATCTTTCTCCAATCCTGATGTCCCATTCTTCTTCATAGAGTCCAGCTTCATGGGTTATTAGCTCAGCATACAGATTGAATAGGTATGATGAAAGGATACAACCCTGATGCACACCTTTCCTGACTTTAAACTATGCAGTATCCCCTTGTTCTGTTGGAACGACTGCCTCTTGATCTGTGCACAGGTTCCTCATGAGCACAATTAAGTGTTCTGGAATTCCCATTCTTTGCAATGTTATCCATAATTTCTTATGATCCACACAGTCTAATGCCTTTGTATACTCAACAAAACACACGTAAACATCTTTTTGATATTCTCTGCTGTCAGCCAGGATCCTTCTGACATCAGCAATGATATCCCTGGTTCCAAGTTGTCTTCTGAATCAGTCTTGAACTTCTGGCAGTTCCCTGTGGATATACTGCTGCAACCGCTTTTGAATGATCTTCAGCAAAATTTTACTTGCATGTCATATTAATGATATGTTCAATAATTTTGACAACCAGTTGGATCACCTTTCTTATGAATAGGCATAAATATGGATATCTTCCATTTGGTTAGCCAGGTAGCTGTCTTCCAAATTTCTTGGCATAGACGACTGAGCACTTCCAGAGCCGCATCCATTTGTTGAAACATCTCAAGTCATATTCTGTCATTTCCTGGAACCTTGTTTTTCACCAATGCCTTCAGGGCAGCTTGGACTTCTTCGTTCAGTACCACCGGTTTCTTATCATGTGTTACCTCCTGAAATGGTTGAATGTCCCAATTTTTTTTTTGGTATAATGACTCTGTGTATTCCTTTCATCTTCTTTTGATGCTCCCTGTGTTATTTAATATTCTCCCCATAGAATCCTTCACTATTGCAACTCAAGGCATGAAGTTTTTCTTCAATTCTTTCAGCTTGAGAAATGCCAAGTGTGTTCTTCCCTTTTGGTTTTCTATCTACGGCTCTCCACACATGTCATTATAATACTTTACATCATCTTGAGCTGCCTTTGAAATCTTCTGTTCAGGTCTTTTACTTCTTCATTTCTTCCTTTTGCTTTAGCTACTTAACTTTCAAGAGCAACTTTCAGAGTCTCTTCTGACATCCACTTTGGTCTTTTCTTTCTTTCCTGTATTTTTAATGACCTCTTGCTTTCTCCAGGTATGATGTCCTTGATATTATTCCACAACTCGTCTGGTCTCCCACCATTAGCGTTCAACGCATCAAATCTATTCTTAAGATGGTCTCTAAATTCAGGTGGGATATACTCAAGGTCATACTTTGGCTCTATGGACTTGTTTTAATTTTCTTCCATTTCGACTTGTACTTGAATATGAGCAATTAATAGTCTGTTTCACAATCGGCCCATGGCCTTGTTCTGACTGATGATATCGAGCTTTTCCATAGTCCCTTTCCACAGATGTAGTCAATTTGATTCCTATGTATTCCATCTGGCAAGGTCCACGTATATAGTTGCCGTTTATGCTGGTGACAAAAGGTATTTGCAATGAAGAAGTCACTGGTCTTGCAAAATTCTATCACGCAATCTCCAGCATTGTTTCTATGCCCAAGGCCATATTTTCCAACTACCAATCCTTCTTCTTTGTTTCCAACTTCCACATTCCAATCACCAGTAATTATCAATGCATCTTGATTGCATGTTCGCTCAATTTCAGACTGCACAAGTTGATAAAAATATTCAATTTCTTCATCTTTGGTCTTAGTGGTTGGTGCATAACTTTGAATAATAGTTGTATTAACTGGTCTTCCTTGTACGCATATGCAAATTATCCTATTACTGACAGTGCGGTACTTCAGGACAGATCTCGAAATGCTCTTTTTGACAATGAATGTAATGCCATTACTCTTCAAGTTATCATTCCCAGCATAGTAGGCCATATGATTGTCCAATTCAGAATGGCCAATAACAGTCCATTTCGGCTCACTAATACCTAGGATATCAATCTTTATGCATTCCATTTCATTACTGATAATTTCCAATTTTCCTAGATTCATACTTTGTATATTCCATGTTCCAATCATTAATGTATGTTTGCAGCTGTTTCTTCTCATTTTGAGTTGTGCCACATCAGCAAATGAAGGTCCCAAAAGTTTGACTCCATCCATGTCATTACAGTTGACTCTACTTTAAGGAGGTGACTCTTCCCTAGTTGTCTTTTGAGTGCCTTCCAACCGGGGGGGCTCATTTTCCGGCACTATATCAGACAATGTTCTGCTGCTATTCATAAGGCTTTCATTGGCTAATTATTTTCAGAAGCAGACCCCTGGGTCCTTCTTCCTACTCTTTCTTAGTCTGGGGGCTTAGATGAAATCTGTCCACCATGGGTGACCCTGCTGGTATTTGAATACTGTGGCAGAGCTTCCAACATCAAAGCAACACGCAAGCCCCCACAGTATGACAAAGTGACAGATATGTGGGGGAAGAGGCTTGTACAAAACTTAGATTTTGTACAACTTTAGATTTTGTTCTCTGAAATATGCATGTTAAATTCCAGTAAATTTCCAGAGCAGATTCAAATTTATTCTGATTTCTTAAAAAAAAAAAAGCCCAACTCAGTTTTTATTACATCATATGGCATTCTGAATACATTAAGCAACCTTCCAAAGAAAAACAACTAAAAGTGATGAATAATTTATTTCTTTTAAAATCTTTTTTAAAATTTATTAAGAAGCATCAGCGCAATAATACTTAAGCCAAACTCTAAAGAAATTTCACCAAATTATCAAATAATTTCTACCTTTAAAACGCCAATAAATACTCATTGTCAAAAATCACAAATTACACAAGGAAAAAAAGGCACTATGAGTAAGAGTCAGCAGAAAAAATAAAAGAGGCAAAGCATATCTGCAAAGGATGTGGAAACTGCAAAATACAAAATAACTAGAATAACATGGATAATAAATGAAAAGGTTGGAAAGATAAATAAAGGCCAGGAAATTATCAAAAGAAGATAAGCATATTTCAATAAGAGCCAAATTTAACTTATAAAAATGCCAAAATCAAAGGAGTATTTCCAGTAATGGCAGGCCACATAACCTGGTTTAATCCTTTTGCTAAAATATTCATACAAAATATGCTGGGAAATGATTTTTTTTTTTTGCTCTTTCATTTCTATGCTATGAGCTTCTATATCCTTTTTTTTATTTTAATTTTTATTAAGCTTCAAGTGAACGTTTACAAATCCAATCAGTCTGTCACATATAAGTTTACATACATCTCACTCCCTACTCCCACTTGCTCTCCCCCTCTTGAGTCAGCCCTTTCAGTCTCTCCTTTCGTGACAATTTTGCCAGCTTCCCTCTCTCTCTATCCTCCCATCCCCCCTCCAGACAAGAGTTGCCAACACAATCTCAAGTGTCCACCTGATATAATTAGCTCACTCTTCATCAGCGTCTCTCTCCCACCCGCTAACCAGTCCCTTTCATGTCTGATGAGTTGTCTTCGGGGATGGTTCCTGTCCTGTGCCAACAGAAGGTCTGGGGACCATGGCCGCTGGGATTCCTCTAGTCTCAGTCAGACCATTAAGTTTGGTCTTTTTATGAGAATTTGGGGTCTGCATCCCACTGATCTCCTGCTCCCTCAGGGGTCCTCTGCTGTGCTCCCTGTCAGGGCAGTCATCGATTGTGGCCGGGCACCAACTAGTTCTTCTGGTCTCAGGATGATGTAGGTCTCTGGTTCATGTGGCCCTTTCTGTCTCTTGGGCTCTTAGTTGTCATGTGGCCTTGGTGTTCTTCATTTTCCTTTGCTCCAGGTGGGTTGAGACCAATTGATGCATCTTAGATGGCCGCTTGTTAGCATTTAAGACCCCAGACGCCACATTTCAAAGTGGGATGCAGAATGATTTCATAATAGAATTATTTTGCCAATTGACTTAGAAGTCCCTGCAAACCATGTTCCCCAGACCCCCGCCCTTGCTCCGCTGACCTTTGAAGCATTCATTTTATCCCGGAAACTTCTTTGCTTTTGGTCTGGGAAATGATTTTTAACAATTGACTTTTAAAATGTTGAGAGCTAAATAGATAATGTAGAGACTGCCAGTTCTGACAAAATTATGTACTTATCCCTCTGTATCCCCATTAAGAACAGCAACAACAACAAAAAAGGGATGTAATGCAACAATCATAAGAGGAAATGGAAAAGTGGAAATAAAAAGGGAACTGGCTAGAGACCTTGAGACTTGAGAAATGACACAGCAGTGAGTTCCTTGGGTTTTCTGTCTTCCATATATCCTGGACTGGGTGTTACTGCAACCCGTAACAACCAACAACTACAGACAAAACCAAGCATCAAAAAAGCTTTCTCTCTCTAGCCAAAGTAGTGGGAAACAGACAACAGAGCAGGACTGTAAAAACAGCATGAGGGCAGTGTCTGACCTCCTCTAACGTCACAAGGGGAAAGGAGAACCAAGATCAACACCGCAAGGCTGATTCCCATGAGGTGGAGGCCAGACAAGCCTCCTCTCTCCACCATGATTACTAATTCTGACACCAACTATCCCTACCATAGCACTCTTCTCTGCTGGGTTCGATAATTCATTGCAATGGCCACACAGAACTCACAGACCATAGTCACAATTATGGGATTTATTAGGGAAGTAACAGTTACAATTCAGGCTCAGGAACACTCAGGATACAGCTCTTTCATCATGATAGCCTCTTTCTACCTGTCATGGATTGAACTGTGTCCCCAAAAAATATCTGTCAACGTAGCTGGGCTATAATCCTCAGTATTGTGTAACTGTCCACCATTTTATGTGGTTATTCACCATTTTCTGTGATTTTCCTATATGTTGTAAATCCTATCACTATGATGTAATGAGTGGCAGTTATATTGATGAGGTCTACAAGATTAAGTAGTTTTTTAAGCGAATCCCTTTTGAGATATAGAAAAGAAAAGCGAGCAGAGAGACATGGGGACCTCATACCACCAGGAAAACAGTGCCAGAGCAGAGCGTGTCCTTTGGACTCGAGTTCCCTGAGCAGAGAAGCTCCTAGTCCAGGGGAAGATTGATGAGAAGGCCAACAGAAAGAGAAAGCCTTCCCCTGTAGCTGACTCCCTGAATTTGGACTTTTAGCCCACTTTACTGTGAAAAAATAAATTTCTCTTCATTAAAGCCATCCACTTGTGGTATTTCTGTTATAGCAGCACTAGATAACTAAGTCACCAACTGTACTTACAGACATGCCTCTCTTTGGCCCTAGGCCTCTCCCCAAAGGCACTCAGCTTTCACTTTCCATGGGCCAGGAAGCCCAACATGCTGTATCCTGCTGCTGGGTCTATCCTGCCACTGCTTCTCACCACCTTCAGGCTTACAGCTTATTCTCTCTCTCTTTCTCTCTCTTTCAATCTCCTTCTTCCAGGAGCTTCTCAGGACAGGGATTCTGGGTCCAAAGGATACACACTCTGCTCCTGGCTGTTTTTCCTTGGTGGTGGTAGGATCCTCTCTCTGCTCTGAAATTGGATCTCTTTTAAGGCAAAACTGACCAATCCCCTTGGTGGGCCACAATTATATTATTTGTACAGCCCTGCCCAATCAACTGGGTGGGAGTTACAAGACCATGGTGAGAAAGGCCATACTAAGTAATACATCACACCACAAGGACAAAATCCTTTAACCCTAGCCATGTTAGAGGAAACCAAGTGAAGAGTCTAGACTCCCATGCCCCACATGATAGTATACAGCTAGGGAAAGTACTTTCCTCCATCCACTAGCAATGCAAGAGGAAACCTAGCAGGGAGATCAACCACCAGGTCTAGCACACAACCCAGGATGGCACTGTTCACCCCCAACAGCGTGGCAGTGCCAGTGGAGACCAAATAGGGAGACTAATCTCCCAACCCCTCCAAATACTGGTAGGTGAGGCAAGGGCAGGCTCTTTTTTCCCCAGCCGGCAGTGCTAGGTGGTCCAGTGCTCCTCTCCCCTGCCATATGAAGTAGGGAGTTTGGTTTCTTAATTCCCAACTGGTTGAAACAGGCAGCTGAGGAGACTCTTTCCTCTCCTACAGGCTCAACATCTGTGGAGACTGAGTGGGAAGTCTGGTTTCTAGCCCCCACATGGCAGCAGTAGGTAGCTCAGGGAGGTGCTTTCCTCCCTCACTGGTGGAATTAGCAAAGGCTGAGCTGGGCGTCTGAAATCTCACCCCACTCCAACCAGCAGCAATATATGACCCAAGGCATGCCTCCACTCCCATGTTGGTGTAGTAACAACGAAGACCAGTATAAGACTAGTCTTATACTCTGTCTTAGTTACCTAGTGCTTTCATAACAAAAAATACCTTAAGTTGGTGGCTTTAAAGAACAGAAATTTATTTTCTCACAGTTCAGGGGTCTAGAAGTCATAATTCAGGGTGTTGGCTCTAGGGGAAAGGTCCTTCTTTACCTCTTTTAGCTTCTAGTAGCTGCCGCAATCCTTAGTGTTTCTGGGCTTGCAGATTCATCTGCCTCTGTGGTCACATACTGTCTGTCTCCCCATGTGTCTCTGTGTCTATTCTGCTCTTTTTATAAGACACACCTCATAAGTGATTAGATTTAGTACCCACACTACACTTGGGTGACCTAATTAACGTAACAAAAGAAAGTCCTTATTCCCAAGCAAGGTCTCATTCACAGGTACAGAGGTCAGGATTTCAATATAACTTTTGGGGAGACACAATTCAAACCATAATACACTCCTTGCCAGTAGTGTTAGTGTTTGTTACTCTCCCAAATAGAGAGTAAGAAAAAGATATCATAAAGTAGGGAGCCAGAGAAAGGTATTCTTAACACCTGCATACGAAGTTCTAGACAGACCCCTAAATTACTCACATCTGAAACTAACCAGTATCAGCACACCAAAATGTTTGAGATTGAAACTATATTGTATAAAAACATCCAGATTTTCAGAGTGGCCTCCAAGAAACACACACAGAATAGCATTTCAAGGACTATGGAAACAAACCGTCATTGAAACACCCAAAAAAAGTAGGGCAGGACTTGCAGGATAAATCTAAGTAGGGTGAGGCAAAATGGCACTAAAGGTCACTCCCTCCAACAAAACAACAATTGTAATGGAATGCGCAATTAGAACCGACTATTTCAGAACTCTTGGGCCTGCTTGGATGCTTAAATCAACCACGTAAGTGCTTGATGAAGGGACAAGCTGCTGATCCTTCCTAGGTGAGCCACATGCACCAACCGATTACCATTCCCTGTTCCTCACCCCTTCTGCAGTGGTGGGGACAGCAGACCGTGTTCCTACCCTGGCTGGCTGGTGTCAGAGCAAATAGTAAGAATCTTATCCTCCAAGTGTTTGGGGTTTCACAGTTTGCACAGCTGGGTTGGTCTAGCAGTGTGCTGAATGACAGGTGCAGACCACTGTGGTGGGATTTAGTATTTCTGCATAAATGGGCTCCTAGATTGAAAGGAGATGACACTAAACAGCAGCTCAAAGTCATACAAAGAAAACAAAATCTCTGGTGAAGATAATTACATGGGCAAATGTAAAGGCCAGTTTTACAGTACTTTTTACAGTACTTTCTAGCTGTTGTGCAGTAAACACCAAAAAACCAACCTGCTGCCATCCAGTCAATTATGACTTCAAAATGAAAAAGGAAATATAAATTTATCTCATTGGGATGATAATGTATAAAGATGTATTTTATGATGATAGTAACATAAAACAGGGAGGAGCAATACAGGAATAGGGTATTTGTATGAACCTGGGAAGTGCAAATGGTTAACACTCTCATCTGCTAATCTAAAGGTTGGAGGTTTGAGTCTACCTAGACATGCCTCAGAAGAAAAGCCTGGTTATCTACTTCTGAAAACTTAGCGATTGAAAACCCTATGTAGCATAGTTCTATCTTGACACACAAGGGGTCACCATGAGTCAGAATTGACTCGACAGCAACAGATATATTACTGAAGTTAAATTGCTATCAATTTAAACTAGGTTTTTATAATGTTAGGATGTTAATTGTAATCCCCATAGTAACCACAAAGAAAATATCAACAACAACAAAATACACAAAAAGGAATGGAGAAGGGAATCAAAATACTTCACTGCAAAAAAATGAATTAAACAAGACAGTATTATAGGAAATGAGAGACACAAAATTTTAAATCACACAAAAACAAATAGGGAAATGGGAGAAGTCAGTCTTCTTATCAGTAATTGACTAAATGTAAATGGATTAAACTCTCCACTCAAAATGCATAGACTGAAGGTGAAGGCAACATGGCACTATAGACAGAAGCACCATGCTGTCTCTCTGTAGGAAAGACAAAAAAAACTAAATAGAACAGATAAAAATGTCAACCCTGCAACCCTAACCATCAAATAAAGGGATAAAGAACTAGATCAAGCACCAAATGGAACAAGAAATTGACAGAGAGCAAAGAGAGCTATGTAGCAGAGGTCTCCTGCCATCTTATGCAGCACAGCTTCACCATCTTGGAGCACAGCCAGCAAGGACCCTGGACAGGGAACACAGGAAGGTAACTTCACAGAGCTTCCAACATGAGACAGAGCACCCAGTAACCAGAGAAACATGCTTTCCCACCCCTCACCCTTCTTACCTGTATACTACCTCCACTGCTTCCCAATGGGCCACAGCTGCTCAGCTGGAGAGACACCGGCTCACTGTCAACCTGGGTCTGCCCCACCTCCACCAGCTGGCTCCTGCCAGGCCATTTTTTTTCTCTTTCCCTTTTTTCCTTTTCTTTTACCCTCCCACCTAGACTCCTGTACTGCCCCCACCCCTTCCTGATGGGCTGTGCCACACCACTTGGCTGGAGAAGAACTGGCTCCCCGCCATCCTGGGTCTGACCTGCCCCTACCAGCTGGCTCCCACTAAACCATTTTTTTTCTCTTTCCCTTTATTCCTTTAATTTCTCCCTGCCACCTAGCCCCCTGCACTATCTCTGCCCCTTCCCAACATGCTGTGCCATTCCGCTAGGCTGGAGAGGCACCAACTCACTGCCACCATGGGTCTGCCCTGCCTCCATCAACCAGCTCCGATCAGCACCATGTTTTTTCTTTTTTTTCCACTTTCCCTTTCTTCCTTTTATTTCTCCCTCCCACCTAGCCCCATGCACCACCTCTGCCCCTTCCAAATGAGCCACACCTCAGCACTCAGCTGAAGAAGCAGCAGCTCACTCCCACCCTGGGCCTGCCCCCCCAATGGCCAGCCCCCTCAGTGCCATTTTTTCTCTTTCCCTTTCTTCCTTTTCTTTCTCTCTCCCACCTTTCTCCATGCATCACGTCTGCCCCTTCCTGACAGGCTGCACCATGGCAATTGGCCACAAAGGCACTGGCTTGTGCCCACCCTGGGCTGGCCCTACCCCTACCAGCCAGCTCCTGACATGCCTTTTTTTTCTCTTTCTCTTCCTTCCTTTTCTTTCTCCCTCCCTCTTAGCCCCATATACCACCTTCACCCCTTCCAGAAAGGCCATGCCATGCCACTGGCATACGGGTACCCCAGGTCCACCCCACCCCCATCCACTGACACCTTTCATGCCACTATTTTTTCTCTTTTTTTTTCTTTTCTTTGTTTTCCTTTCTCTTCTTTCTTTCTCCCACCTAGCCCAATACACTATCTCTACCCCATCCTATTGGGCCACGCCTTACTACCTCAGCTAGAGAGCCACCATAGCACATACACCCCGGGTCCACCCGGCCACCACCTGACAGCTCCCACTCCACCACTTTTTTCTTGCTTTTCTCTCTTTTCTTTCTCCCTCCCACCTAGCTCCACATATCACATCCCCTCCCAGCCAGCCCTCAGGTCCACCCCACCCCCATTGGCTGGCCCCCACCATGCTGCCAATTTTTTTTGTCTCTCTTCCCTTTCCTTTTCACTCATATCTACCCCATATACCACCTACCCCCCTGCCACAGGACCACCACACTGCTGCAGGTGGAGAGCCACCAACCCTCCACTGCACCAAGTCCACCTCACCTCCCCCCAAGATAACACTTTTTTTTCTTTTCATTTACTTTCTTTTCTTTCCTTTTATTTACTTTCTTTTTTTTTTCTTTCTACCTCCCACCTAGCCTCATACATCACCTCCCCCCTCCTCTTCCCAATGGCCCCAGGTCTGCCCAGACCCCATCTTCTGGCTTCCTTTTTAAAAATTATTCTCTCTCTTCTTTCTCCCTACCACCTAGCCCCATATGCCACCCCCCTTCCCAGTAGCCCCCTATGTGCTTCAATAGCTATAGCACCCTGGTTTCAGGCCAGCCACCACACCAGGCCCACACTGCCCACCCCTTCTGCCACATGACCACCTGCTGAAAATTGGGAAGCTAGCCCACACCACTCCCCATCTGACACACCTGACTATCCGATGAGAAGCTGGGAAAGCTCCCACACAACTGGACCAACATCAGGAGAAAGACACCTCCCAACCAGTTCACCCTCAGCCACCTTGCCAAAACAGCAGCTCACTGCCTGTTGCTGTCCTTCCCACTTGGACGTGGTGGTGAGAACCATCATGCCCACAGATGAACAAGCAGAAAAACGTGCCTGGCTTGCCTGCCTTAACATATCAAAACAAAAATCAGGTTGAAACAAAAATACATACAATCTATAAATAAAGAAAATAATACCCTAATGTCTAAAAGACAGCAAAAAATATCAAAATGTATAAATCAGTAGGACAAGATGGCTCCAGCAAGTAACCAAAATAAAGAATCAGATGACCTTCAGGAGAAGAAAAGGCAGTGGAACTACCTGATACAGAATTTAAAAGAGTAATATTTAGGACTCTCCAAGAGACTAGGAAGGAGATCAAGGAAAACACTGACAAAAACAAGGAAAAACAGAATAATCATGAAAAATACATGAAAGCATAGCCCAAAATCAAGGAAAACACAGACAAAACAATAGAAGAATTCAGGAAAATAATAAAAGAACAAAATTTCAACATAAAATAAACAATTAGAAATGACAAAAAAATTAGAAATCCAAAAGATGAACAAGAAAATTCCAGAAATAGACAACTCAATAGAAAGTTTTAAGAACAAATTTGAAACAATGGAAGACAGAATCAGTGAGATTGAAGACAAATTCATGGACATCACTTTGAGGAAAAATCAGAGAAAAGAATGAACAAAAATGAAGAAAACCTAAGAATTACATGGGACACAATCAAGAGCATAAATTTGTTCATGATGGAAATTCCAGAATAGAAAGAGAAAATGGAAAACACAGAGAGATTGTTGAAGATTTGCTGGCAAAAATCTTCCCAAATATCATGAAAGATTAAAAGCTAACCATCCAAGAAGTTCAAGGAACGCCATATAGGATAGAGACTAAAAGAAAGCCACCAAGACACATCATAATCACCCTTGACAAAATCAAAGATAAAGAAAGAATCCTGAGAACAGCTCAAGAAAATGACAAGTCATTTACAAAGGGGAAACAATAACAGTAAGCTCTGATTACTTGGCAGAAACTACACAGGCAAGAAGGCACTGGAATGACATATAAAATCATGAAAGAAAAAACTGCCAACCAACCATAATATATCCTACAAAACTCTCTCTCAAATATGATGGCAAAATTAAGAAATTTCCAGATAAACAGAAATTAAAGGAATTTGCAAAAGCAAACCAAACTTACAAGAAATATTAAAGGAAGTCCTTGGTTAGAGAACCAGCAAAAACAGACAACAACCAGAGTCTTGGATACAGGATTGCATCAGCAGACACCAACCTAGATTAAAAAATCTCAAAAATAAAACAAAGCTAAAAGTCTTAAAACAGGGAAACTGAGATGTCAATCTGTAAATGACAACAATGTCAAAACAATAAATGGGGGAACAAACAGTGTAGGTATAGAACTTTCAAATGGAGGGAAAATCAAGGCGATATCAAGTAATAAGAGACTGGTTCAGATTTCAGAAGATAAGTGTAAAGTTCAAGGTATCTACAAAGAAAGTTAACCTGATCGCCAGAATAAAAGAAAAACATAAAGATTCAGTAGCACAAAATTTACAATAACCAAAGCAAAAAAAAAAAAATCCAGAAACAAAAGGAACTTAGCACAGAAGAGTAAAAGGAACAAAGAAAATGTCAGCACCACAAAAAAAGCACACTATGACAGCAATAAACTCATACTTATTGATAATCACATTGAATGAAAATGGTTTAAATGCACCCATAAAGAGAGACCAACAGAATGGATTTAAAAAAAAAAGACCCATCAACATGCTGTCTGTAAGAGAAACATCTTAGACACAAGCCCATAAATTTATTAAAAATCAAAAAGCAGAAAAATACATCAAGCAAACATAACCAGATAAGAGCAGGAGTGGACACTAATCTCAGATACAATAGACTTCAAGACAAAATCAACAATAAAAGATAAGAAATGACATTATATAATGATTAAAGGGACAATCCA
Organism: Loxodonta africana; assembly: GCF_030014295.1. Classification (NCBI taxonomy): domain Eukaryota; kingdom Metazoa; phylum Chordata; class Mammalia; order Proboscidea; family Elephantidae; genus Loxodonta; species Loxodonta africana. Next base: position 111,712,968 of record NC_087369.1, read on the forward strand.
CTAAGAAGAAATAATCTTAATAAATATCTGTGCACCCCATGACAGGGCTGCAAAATACATAAAACAATCTCCAACAGCACTGAAATGAGAAATAGACAGTTCAACCATAATAGCAGGAAACTTCAACACATCACTCTCAGTAAAGGATGGAACGTCTAGGAAGAAATTCAAAAGAGAAACAGAAGATCTAAACGCCAAAATAGATCAACTGGACATCACAGACATATACAGAACACTCCACCCAACATCAGCAAAATATACATTCTTTTCAAACACACATGGAATAATTTCCAGAATAGGCCACATTTTAGGCCACAAAGCACCCCTCAATAAAATCCAAAACATTGACATAGTACAAAGCATTCTCTCTGATCACAATGTCATAAAAGTAGAAATCAATAGCAGGAAAAGTAAGGATGAAAAATCAAATACATGGAAATAGAATAGCACCTTCCTTAAAAAGCACTGGGTAATAGAAGAAAACAAGTGGGAATAAAAAAATTTCTAGAATCAAATGAGAATGAAAACACATCATACCAAAACCTTTTGGACACAGCAAAGGCAGTGCTCAGAGGTCTATTTATAGCAAAAAAACACATGCATAAAAGAAGAAGAATGGGCCAAAATCAAAATGTTAACTCTACAACTCAAACAAACAGAAAGAAAACAGCAAAAGAAACCCACAACTACGAGAAAAAAAGAAATAACAAAGATTAGAGAAGATGTAAATGAAATAGAGAACAGATGAACAACAGAAAGAAGGAACATGACCAAAAGTTGCTTCTGTGAAAAGATCAACAAAATTGACAAACCACTGGCTAAACTCACAAAAGAAAGACAGGAAAGGAAGTAAATAACCCATATAAGGAATCATATCGGGGGCATTTAAACAGACCCAAGTGAAATAAAAAGGATCATAACAGAATACTATGAAAAATTGTATTCCAATAAATTTAAGAACCTAGAGGAAATGGACAAATTTCTAGAAACACACTAGCTACCTAAACTAACCCAAACTGAGATAGGAAATCTAAACAGACCTATAACAAGAGAAGAGATTGAAGAGGTAAAAAAAAAACTCCTCCCCCCCCAAAAAAAAAAAACACCCTGGCCTGGATGTCTTCACTGGAGCATTCTCACAGTCATTCAGAGAAGAGCTCTCACCAGTAATACTCAAATTATTTCAGAGCATAGAAAATGAAAGACCACTCCTGAATTCATTCTATGAAGCCAGCCTAACCCTGATACCAAAGACTGGCAAAGACACCACAAAAAAAGAAAAGTACAAACCAATATGTACTTAGATGCAAAAAATTCTACTCAAAATAATTCGGCATCATATCAAAAACATAATATACCATGACCAAGTGGGATTCATACCAGGTATGCAAAGATAGTTCAACATTAGAAAATCAATCAATACAATCCACCACATAACATAATTATCTCAATCAATTTGATTAAGTCTAATGCCCATTTCTGATAAAAAAAATCTCTCAGCAAAATAGGAATAGAAAGGAAATTTCTCAACATAATAAAGGGCATCTATACGAAACCTATAGCTAACATCATTCTCAACAGAGAGAAGCTGAAAGCATTTTCCCCCTGAGAATGGTAACAAGGATGCACTTTATCACCACTCCTGTTTATCATTGTGCTGGAAGTCCTACCTAGAGAAATAAGGCAAGAAAAGAAATAAATGGAATACAAATTGGAAAGGAAGAAGTAAAATTATCCCTATTTGTAGATAATATGATCCTATACATAGAAAACCCCAAAGATTTCACAAGTATTGGAACTAATAAAAAGATTCAGCAGAGTAGGAGGATACAAGATCAACATACAAAAATGAGTTGGATTTCTATACACCAACAAAGAGAACTTCAAAAATGAAATCAAGAAAACAATACCATTTATAATAGCCCCTAAAAGATAAAATACTTAGGAATAAATCTAATCAGGGATGTAAAAGATTTATACAAAGGAAACTACAAAACACTATTGCAAGGAACCAAGAGGCCTACTTAAATGGAAAAACATACCACGCTCATGGATAGGAAGACTTAACATTGTGAAAATGTTAATTCTATCCAGAGAGATATACAGATATAATGCAATTCCAGTCCACATACCAACAGCATTCTTTAATGAGATGGAAAAACTAATCACTAACTTTACATGCAAAGGAAAGAGGCCTCAGGTAAGGAAAGTATTACTGAAAGAGATTAAAGTAGGAGGCCTCACACTACCTGATCTCAGAACCTAGTATATAGCCATGGTAGTCAAAACAACCTGTTACTGGTACAACGACAGACACATTGACCAACGGGACAGAATTGAGAACCCAGGCGTAAATTCATCCACCTATGGTCCTTGGAAACTCTATGGGGCAGTTCTACCCTGTCCTATAGGGTCGCTATGAGTTGGAATCAACTCGACGGCACTGGGTTTTTTTTTAAGGTCAGTTGATCTTTGACAAAGGCCTAAGGTCCATTAAACGAGGAAAAGACAGTCTTTTTAAAAAATGGTGCTGGCAAAGCTGGATGTTCATCTGTAAAAAAAAAAAAAAATGCAACAGGACCCATACCTCACACCATACACAAAAAATAATTCAAAATGGATCAAAGACCTAAATATAAAACCTAAAACTATAAATATCATAGGAGAAAAAAATAAGGACAATGCTAGAAGCCCTAATATATGGCATAAAAAGGACACAAACTAGAACTATCTGCACAAACACCAGAAGATAAACTAGGTAACTGGGAGCTCCTAAAAATTAAACAGTCATCAAAAGACTCCACCAAAAGAGTAAAAAGAGAACCTACAGACTGGAAAAAAATTTTTGGCTACGACATATCCAACAAGGGTCTAATCTCTAAAATCTTTAAGATACTGTAATGCTTCAACAACAAAAAGATGAACAAATCGGTTTAAAAATGGACAAAAGATATGAACAGACACTTCACCAAAGAAGACATCCAGGCAGTTAACAGACACATGAAGAAATGCTTGTGATCATTAGCCATTAAAGATATGCAAATTAGAACTACATTCAGATATCATCTCACCCCGACGTTACTGGCTCTAATCAAAAAAACAGAAAATACCCAATGTTGGAGAGGTTATGGGCAGGCTGGAACTCTTATTCGCTGCTGGTGGTAATGTAAAATGGTACAACCACTATGGGAAAGTATATGGTGTTTCCTCAAAAACTTAGAAATAGAAATACTATATGATCCAGCAGTCCCACTCCTAGGTACACATCCTAGAGAAATAAAAGCTATCACATGAATAGACTTATGCACACTCATGTTCACTGCAGCATTATTCACAATATCAAAAAGATGGAAACAACCTAAGTTCCCATCAACAGATGAATGGATGGACAAATTACGGTACATACACATAATGGAACACTATGCAACAATAAAGAACAATGACAAATCTGTGAAACATCTGACAACATGGATGACATTATGTTGAGTGAAATAAGTCAATCACAAAAGGATAAATACTGTATGTGACCACTATTGGAAACCCTGGTGGCATAGTGGTTAAGTGCTACGACTGCTAACCAAAGGGTCGGCATTTCGAATCTGCCAGGCGCTCCTTGGAAACTCTATGGGGCAGTTCTACTCTGTCCTATGGAGTCACTATGAGTTGGAATCGACTCGACAGCACTGGGTTTAGTTTTGGTTTGGTGACCACTGTTATAAAAACTCAAGAAAAGGTTTACGGACAGAAAGAAAAAATCTTTGATGATTATGAGGGAAGGGAGGAGTAGAGAGGGAAAATCATTCGATAGTAGGTAAGTGTTAACTTTGGTGAAGGGAAAGACAGTGCACAATATAGGGGAACTCAGAACAATTTGACCAAGGCAAAGTCATAGAAGCTTCATAGACACAGCCAAACACCCTGAGGGACTGAGGTACTGGAGTTGACTCTGGCGACCATGGTCACAGTGATTACCTAGGCCAACTGGCATAACAAATTTCATAAAGAAAATTTTCTACATCCAACTTTGGTGAGTAGCATCTGGGATCTTAAAAGCTTGCAAATGGCCATCTAAGATACATCCACTGGTCCCATCCCATCCAGAGCAAATGAGAATGAAGAAAACCAAAGACACAAGGGAAATATTAGTCCAAAGGGCTAATGAACTACAAGCACCACAGCTGCCACCAGCCTGAGCCCAGGAGAACTAGATGGTACCCAGCTACCACAACCAACCGCTCTGACAGGGATCACAATAGAGAGTCCCAGACAGAGGGGGAGAAAAATGTAGACCAAATTCAAAGTCACACACAAAAAAAAGACCAGGCTTACTGGTCTGACAGAGACCGGAACAGTCAGCAAGATTATAGCCCCCGACACCTTTTTGACTCAGAACCGAAGCCCCTCCTGAAGTTCACCCACAGCCAAAGATTGGACAGGTCTATAAAACAAACAGTAACACACATGAGGAACATGCTTTTTAGTTCAATCATGAATACAAGACCAAAAGGGCAACACCTGCTCAAAAGCAATGACAGGAAGGCAGGAAGAGACAGGAAAAATGGATAGATAGAAATGAGATAATGGGATGTAGAAGGGAGAGTGTTGACACATCTCAGGGATTGGAACCAATGTCACAAAACAATTTGTGTATAAATTGTTGAATGAGAAACTAATTTGCTCTGTAAAGCTTCACCTAAAGCACAATAAAATAAACAAACAAAAAAGCCAAAGACTGGCAAAATGGATTAAAAAACATGATTGAACTATATGCTGTCTGAAAGAAGCTCACTTTAAATTCAAAGACAAAAATAGGTTGAAAGTGAAGATATGGAAATAATATTCCACGCAAATAGTAGCCAAAAGAAAGCTAGAGAGGCAATATTAATATAAAATATATATATAAAGTCAAAATAAGGGCATTATGTAATGATAAATGGGTCAATTTATCAGGAAGATATAACAATTTTAAATTTATATGCACCTAATTTTTTTTTTATTATCAGAGCCCTAAAAAATATGAAACAAACACTGACAGATTTAAAGGGAGAAATAGTTCTACAATAATAGCTAGAGACTTCAATACACCACTTGCAATAATGAAAAGACTATCTAGAAAGAAGATTAATAAGGAAAAAGAGGATTTGAACAAAACTCTATACCAACTAGACCTATCAGACATATATAAGATACTCCACCCAAATTCAGAACAATACACATTCTCATTCAATGAACATGGATCATTATTGAGAACAGACCATATGCTAGGTCCAAAAACAAGAATCAATAAATTTTAAAACATTGAAATCATGCAAAGTATCTTTTCCAAATGGAATGAAAACAGAAAATAATAATAGAAGGAAAACTGGAAAATTTACAAATATATGGAAATTAAACAATACACTATTAAAAAATCAGTAGGTCATGGGAGAAATTAGAAAATACTTGGAGTCAAATGAAAATAAAAGCATAACATACAAAAACTTAAGGGATGTACCAAAGGCAGTGCTCAGAGGGAAATTTATATCAGCAAATGCCTACATTAAAAAAGACTTCAAATCAATAACCTAACTTAACTACTTGAAGAACTAGAAAAAAAAATAAGCTCAAAACATACCTGAAGGAAGCAAAGAACAGAGTAGAAATACATAAAATAGCGAAGAAGCATTGGACAATCAATCAATGCAATATGCCATCTTAATTAAAAACAAACTAAAAGAAGCTCACAATCATCTGAATTGATGCAGAAAAGGCATTTGACAAAATCCAACACACTTTCATGATAAAAACACTAAAATATCTAGGAATAGAGGGGAAATGCCTCAATATGATGAAGGACATTTATGAAAAACCCACAGCTAATGTCATACTCAATGGAGAAAGACTGAAATCTTTCCTGTTAAGATCAGGAACAACACAAGTATGTCTGCTCTCACCACTGCTATTCAATATTGTGCTCGAAATTCTAGCCAGTGCAATTAGGAAAGAAAAAGATACGTTGTTGTTCTTGTTGTTAGGTGCCATCCAGTAGATTCAGACTCATAGCGACCCTAGGTGCAACAGAATGAAACACTGCCTAGTCCTGTGCCATGTTCACAATCGTTCTTAAGCTTGAGCCCATTGTTTCAGCCACTGTGTCAATCCATCTCATTGAGAGTCTTCCTCTTTTCCACTGACCCTGGACTTTACCAAGCATGATGTCCTTCTCCAGGGATCACCTCCTGACAGCATGTCCAAAGTATATAAGATGCAGTCTTGCCATCCTTGCCTCTAAGGAGCATTCTGGCTGTACTTCTTCAAAGACAAATTTGTTCATTCTTTTGGCAGTCCGTGGTATACTAAATATTCTTTGCCAATACCACAATTCAAAGGCACCAATTCTTCTTCTGTATTCCTTATTCACTGTCCAGCTTTTGCATGTACACAATGCGAATGAAAATAATACGGCTTGGGTCAGGCTCACCTTAATCTTCAACACTTTAAAGAGATCCTTTTCAACACTTTAAAGAGATCCTTTGCAGCAGATCTGCACAATGAAATGCGTCTTTTGATTTCTTGACTGCTGCTTCTATGGGTGTTGACTGTGAATTCAAGTAAAATGAAATCCCTGACAATGTCAATCTTTTCTCCATTTATCATGATGTTACTTATTAGTCCAGTTGTGAGGATTTTTGTTTTCTTTATGTTGAGGTGTAATCCATACTCAAGGCTGTGGTTTTTGATCTTCATCAGTAAGTACTTCAAGTCCCCTTCACTTTCAGCAAGCAAGGTTGTGTCATCTGCATAACAGGGTTTGTTAATAAGTCTTCCTCTACTCCTGATGCCCTGTTCTTCTTCATATAGTCCAGCTTCTCAGATTATTTGCTCAGCATACAGATTAAATAGGTATGGTGAAAGGATACAACTTTGATGCACACCTTTCCTGACTTTAAACCACACAGCACCCCCTTGTTCTGTCCAAGCAACTGCCTCTTGATCTATGTATAGGTTCCTCATGAGCACAATTAAGTGTTCTGGAATTCCCACTCCTTGCAATGTTATACATAATTTGTTATGATCCACACAGTTGAATGTCTTTGCATAGTCAATAAAACACAGGTAAACATCCTTCTGGTATTCTCTGCTTTCAACCAGGATCCATCTGACATCAGCAATGATATTCCTGGCTCTAGGTCCTCTTCTGAATCTGGCCTGAATTTCTGGCGGTTCCCTGTTAATATATTGCTACAGCCGCTTTTGAATGATCTTCAGCAAATTTTGCTTGCCTGTGATATTAATGATATTGTTCAATAATTTCTGTATTCGCTTGCATCACCCTTCTTGGGAATAGGCATAAAAATGGATCTCTTCCAGCCAATAGGCCAGGCAGCTGATTCCAAATTTCTTGGCATAGATGAGTGAGTACTTCCAGCGCTGCATCTGTTTGTAGAAATATCTCAATTGATATGCCGTCAATTCCTGGAGCCTTGTTTTTCACCAAATGCCTTCAGTGTAGCTTGGACTTCTTCCCTCAGTACCATCAGTTCCTGATCATATGCTACCTCTTGAAACGATTGAATATCAACTAATTCTTTTTGGTATAATGACTCTGGGTATTCCTTCCATCTTCTTTTCATGCTTCCTGCATCATTTAATATTTTTCCCATAGACTCCTTCAATATTGCAACTCGAGGCTTGAATTTTTTCCTCAGTTCTTTCAGCTTGAGAAATGCCAAGCATGTTCTTCCCTTTTGGTTTTTGAACTCCAGGTCTTTGCACATGTCAATATAGCACTTTACTTTGTCTTCTCGAGCCACCCTTTGAAATATTCTGTTCAGTGCTTTTACTTCATCATTTCTTCATTTTCCTTTAACTGCTCGACGTTCAAGAGCAAGTTTCAGGGTCTCCTCTGACATCCTTTTGGTCTTTTCTTTCTTTCCTTTCTTTTTAATAACCTCTCGCTTTCTTCATGTATGATGTCCTTGATGTCATTCCACAACTCGTCTGGCCTTCGTTCATTAACCTTGAACACGTCAAATCTATTCTTGAGATGGTCTCTAAATTCAGGTGGGATGTACTCAAGGTCATACTTTGGCTCTTATGGACTTGTTATAATTTTCTTCAGTTTCGACTTGTACTTGCATATGAGCAATTGGTGGTTTGTTCCACAGTCGGCCTCTGGCCTTGTTCTGACTGATGATATTAACCTTTTCCATCTCCTCTTGCCGCAGATGTTGTCAATTTGATTCCTGTGTATTCCATCTGGCAAAGTCCATGTGTATAGCTGCCATTTATATTGGTGACAAAAGGTGTTTGTAATGAAGAAATCATTGGTCTTGAAAATTCTATCATGTGATCTCCAGCATTGTTTCTATCACCAATGCCATATTTTCCAACTACTAACCCTTCTTCTGTTTTTAACTTTCTCATTCCAATCACCAGAAATTATGAATGCATCCTGATTGCATATTTGATCAATTTCAGACTGCAAAAGGTTGTAAAAATCTTCATTTTCTTCATCTTTGGCCTTAGCGGTTGGTACATAAATTTAAATAATAGTCATATTAACTGGTCTTTCTTGTGGACATATGGATATTATCCTATCACTGACAGCATTGTACTTCAGGATAGATGTTGAAATGTTCTTTTTGATGATGAATCCAATGCCATTCCTCTTCAAGCTGTCATTCCCAGCAGAGTAGACTATATGATTGGCCAATTCAGAATGCCCAATACCAGTCCATTTCAGCTCACTAATGACTAGGATATTGATGTTTATGCATTTCATTTCATTTCTGATGATTTCTAATTTTCCTAGATTCATACTTCATACATTCCAGGTTCTGATTATTAATGTATGTTTGTAGCTCTTCTCATTTTGAGTTGTGCCACATCAGCAAATGAAGGTCCTGAAAGCTTGACTCTATCCACATCATTATAGTCGACTCTACTTTGAGGAAGCAGCTCTTCCCCAGTCATCTTTTGAGTGCCTTCCAACTGGGGGGGAGCTCATCTTCCAGCACTATATCAGGCAATGTTCCACTGCTGTTCATAAGGTTTTCTCTGGCTTATTCCTTTCATAATTAGACTGCCAGGTCCTTCTTCCTAGGCTGTCTTAGTCTGGAAGCTCAGCTGAAACCTGTCCACCATGGGTGACCCTGCTGGTATCTGAATACCATTGGCATAGCTTCCAGCATCACAGCAACGCACAAGCCCCCACAGTAGGATAAACTGACAGACACGTGGCGGAGAAAAAGATATAAAAGTATACATATCAGGAAGGAATAAATAGAACTACCCTATTATTAGTAGATGACATGATCCTATATATAAAATTCCCAAAATATCCACAAGAAAGTTAGTAGACCTAATAAATGAATTCAGCAAAGTTGCAGGGTACACAAATTATCAGTTGGATTTGTATACACCAACAATGAGCAGCCATAAGAGAAACTAAAAAAACAATTCCATCTAAAAGAATAAAGTACCTAGGAATAAATTTAACCAGAGTGGTGAAAGAGTGTACACTATCTCAGTTATCTAGTGCTGCTATAACAGAAATACCACCAATGTGTGACTTTAAGGAATAGAAATTTATATTCTCACAGTTTAGGAGGCTAGAAGTCTGAATTCAGGGTGCTGGCTCTAGGGAAAGACTCTGTGTAGGGTCTGAAGAAGGTCCTTGTCTCTTCTGCGTTTCCACTCATGGGCAATCTTCATGTGGCTTGGCATCTCTCTTCTCCCATCTCTGCTCTCTGCTTGCTTGTTTAATCTCTTTCATACCTCAAAAAAGATTGATTTAAGACACAACCCTGTACTAATACTGTTTCAATAACATAACAAAGAAACCCCATTCCCAAATGGGATTATAACCACAGGTATAGGGGTTTGAATTTACAACACATATTTTTGGAGGACACAATTCAATCCATAACATATACTAAAAATAATAAAACATTGTTGAAAGAAATTTTAAAAAGACCTAAATAAATGGACAGACGTATGTGTTCATGGATTGGAAGATTTAATATTGTTAAGATGTCAATGCTGCCCAAAGCAATCAATAAATTCAACATGATACTTATGAAAATCCCAACAGCCTTCTTTGCAGAAATGGAAAAGCCAATCCTTAAATGTATATCAATTGCAAGGGGCCCAAATAGCCAAAGCAATTTTGAAAAAAGAAGATCTGAATAGAAGGACTCAAACTCCCTGATTTCAAAATATACTGTAAAGCTTAAGGAATCAAAGCAGCCTGGGACTGATATACTAATATACACATATACTGGTGGAACAGAATTGAGAGTCCAAAAATAAACCCATACATTTATGGTCATTTGATTTTCAGTAAGGGTGCTAAGTTCTTCCAAAGGGGAAAGAATACTCTCTTTAATAAATGGAGTTAGAACAACTGGATCTCCACACACAAAAGTATGAATATGGATCAATATCGCATATCATATATGAAAATTAACTCAAAACTAACCAAAAACCTAAATATAAGAACTAAAACCATAAAACTCTTAGAAGAAAACATAGGGATGATGCTTCAGGGCCTTGTTTCAACAGTGGATTCTTAGATATGACACTAAAAGCTTAGCATGACAGACAAAATAGATAATTTGGGCTTCATCAAAATTTTAAAATTTTGAGTATCAAAGAACTTTATGAAAAAAGTGAATAGACAACCTACAGAATGAAAGAAAATATTTGAGAACCACGTGTCTCATAAGGCTTTAATATCCAGAATATATAAAAGAATCCTACAACTCAGCAACTAAAAGAGAAAGAATCCAATTTAAAAAAATGTGCAAATGACTTGACTAGACATTTCACCAAAGAAGAGGTAGAAATGGCCAACAAGCACATGAAAAGAGGCTTAATGTCATTAGTCACTAAGGAAGTGCAAATCAAAACCACAACGAGATACCACTTCATAATCACTAGGATGACTATTATCAGAAAAATGGAAAATAATAAGTGGTGGTGAGGATGTGAAGAAATTGGAACCCTTCATCCATTACTGCTGGTGTTATAAAATGATGCAGCTGCTGTGAAAAACACGTTAGTGGTTCCTCAAAAAAGTAAACATTAAGTGTGATTTAAAAAATTGAAAGCAAATAGTGGTGATGGTTACACATGGTAAACCTAATTAATGTCACTGAGTTGTACACAAAAAAATGATAGAAATGGTAAATGTTTTGTTATATATATTTCACCACAACAAAAACTTAACAATAATAGTAACAATAATAACTAAATAAGGTTAATGAATTTCTGTTAAAATCGAAGATTTAAATAGAATCTGCAGTCTCATAACACCCAAAATGTCCAGCATACAATTAAAAGTCACTCATCATATCAAATAAAAAACAGGAAAATCAAAACTCAAACATGAAAAGGCTATCCGCAGAGGCCAATAAAAAGAGGATTCAGATGTTAAGATTATCTTACAAACATTTTAAAACAACAATCATAAAAATGGTTCAATAAGCAATTGTGAATATTATTTAAATAAATGAAAAAATAGAAAAATAATGGCAAAGAAATAGGAGAGCAAAAAAAAAAACTAACCAAATGTGAACTACTGAACTGAAAAACATTAACTGAAATAAAAACTCACTGCATGAGCTCAACAATAGAAAGGAGACTACAGAGGAAAAAATCAGTAAACTTGAAGATAGAACAACAGAATTTACTCAAGAGGGAAATAGATTGAAAAAAAAAATGAACAGAGTCTCGGGGACCTGTGGGACAATAACAAAACCTCCAATGTTCCCGTTGTTATGAAAGTTCCAGAAGTAGAGAAGAAAGAGTGTTGGAATGAAAGAGTATCCCCAAATTTGGAGAAATATATAAATCTACAGACTGAAGAAGCCCAGTGAACCCCAAATAGGGTAAACTCAAAGAAACCCTTGCCAAGACATGTGATAACCTAACTTCTGAAAATTAAAGGCAAAGAAAAAGTATTGGAAGCAGCTCAATAGAAACAACACATAACTTCTACAGGAACAATGACTTAAATGACTGCAGATTTTCTATCTGGAACCATGGAGGCTGGAAGGAAGTGGCACAGAACTTCGGAAGTGTTTCAAGAAAAGAACAGTTCAACCCAGAATTCTTTATCCAGGAAAGGTATATGTCAGGAATGAAAGGGAAATAATTGTTTTCTCAGATGAAGAAAATCTAAGAGAATTTGATTTTCTAAGATAAAATCTCCAGCAGATATGTCCTTAAAGAATTACTAAAGGAAGTTTTCCAAACAAAAAGGAAATTATAAGAGAAGGATGCCTAAAACTTCAGAAGAAAAACAGAACAATGGAATGGGTAGATATTGAAAATGTATTTAAAGAAGTAATGGCTAAAAACTTCCCAAATTTGTTGAAAAAAATTAATGCACAAGTCCAAGAAGCTCAACAAACTCAAGTAAAATAAATTCATAGAGATCCACAATTAGACATACCATATTAAAACCGATGAAAGTCAAAAACAAACAGAAACTCTTGACAGCAGCAAAAGAAAAATAACATCATGTAAAAGAATTTCTCAGTGAGATTAACCTTGACTTCCCATTAAAAAACATGAATGACAGAAGACAGTGTTTCAAAGTGTTGAAAGAAAATAACTGGGAGGCAAAATTTCTATATCCAGATAAAATATCCTTCAAAAATGAAGGAGGAATTAAGGCATTTCTAGATAAATAAGAACAGAGAATTCATTATTAGCAGATTTGACTTACAGAAAGTACTAAAGGCTGATATGCAAGAAAACTAGAGGGTAACTCAAATCCACATGAAGAAATAAGGAGCACTGGTAATGGTAGTTATAGAGGCATCCTGTAATGTAGTATAAATGAATTTTTGTTTGTAACTCTTTTCTTCTAGTTTTAAAAGAAAACCACATAAAGCAATAATGAAACTACATTTAGAGGAATATAAAATATAAAGTCATAATATGTATGACAAAGATAGTACAAAGAATGGTGTTGGGATTGGAGCTATATTAGAGTAAATTTTTTGTATATTATTGAAATTAAGTTAGTATTAATGTGAGTGTTCCTGTTTTTAGTTAAGATGCTAGTTGTATCCCCCAGGATAACCAATAAGAAAATATTTTAATATAGATAGCTAGATGATAGCTGGATGAATGGATGGATAGATGATTGATAGATGATGATGATAGATAGATAGATAGATAGATAGATAGATAGATAGATGATAGATAGATAGATAGATAGATGATAGATAGATTAAAATAGGGCAATTAAAAAGGTATAATAAAAATATTTAATACATAAAAGGCATTAAACAGATATTTTATTATAAAGGACCAGAGGAACGAAAAGAGGTAAGGCATACAGAAAATCGTAGAAGTAAAACCTATTTTATGAGCAATTGCATTAAATGTAAATGAATTAAACATCCTAATCAAAGGAAGAGATTGGTGGATCAGAATAAAAACACAAACAAAAAACAACCCAACTATATGTTGTCTACAAGAGTCACACTTCAGGTTCAAAGGGAGGAATAGATCAAATGCAAAAGGATGGAAAAGATATAGCAGGCAAGCAGTTACCAAATGAGAGCAGAAGAAGTTATACTAATATGAGAAAAAGGTAATTTAAGATAAAAAAAAATGTTACTAGAGATAAAGAATGGAGCCCTGGTGGTGCAATGGCTAAGTACTTGGCTGATCACTGACAGATCGGCAGTACAAACCCACCCAGCAGCCCTGTGGGAGAAAAGACTTGGCGATCCGATCTCATACAGCCTAGGAAATCCAGTAAGGCAGTTCTACTCTGTCACATGTGGTTGCTATGCATTGGAATTGACTTGCTGGCACATAACCACAACAATGGAGACAAAGAAGGACTTTTTAAAATAAGATGGTCAATCCATGAGGAAGACACAACATGTATGCACTAAACAACAGAGCCTCAAAATGTATAAGGAAAAACTGAGAAAACTGAAGGGATAAATAAGCAATCCAAAAATATTTTTTGAGATTTCAATACTCCATTTCTTAGTTATCTAGTGCTGCTATAATACTATCATACCACAAATGGACACCTTTAACAAACAGAAGTTTATTTTCTCACAGTTTAAGAAGCTAGAAGTTCAAGTCCAGGGTACCATTTTGTGACAATTCAATCCGTAACACCAACTTTCAATAATCGGTAGAACAACAATGCAAAAGACCAACAATGAAATAGAAGACTTGAACAACACTAAAAACCAACAAGACCTAACAAACATATATAGAATAATCCACTCACAACAGCAGAAAACATTTTTCTCAAGTATACATGAAGCATTCTACAGGATAGACCATATGAAAGGCCATAAAACAAGCTTCAATAAAATTTAAAGAATTGAAATAATGTCAAATGTATTCTCCTACCACAAAGAATAAAATTAGAAATCAACAACATAAGGAAATTTGGGAAATTCAAAATATATGGAAATTAAATAACACACCCCTAAATACCAATGAGTCAAAGAAGAAATCATGAGGGAAATCACAAAATAGTTTCTGACAAATGAAAATAAAAGTGTAACATCTTAAAACTTGCAGGTTTTGAAAGAAAAATTTGATTAATGAGTCAATTAGAGTTAGCAGGGTTTATTGAGCAATAAAGAACCCTGCTGGCACAGTGGTTAAGAGCTTGGCTGCTAACCAAAGGGTGGGCAGTTCAAATCCACCAGCTGCTCCTTGGAAACTCTACAGGGCAGTTCTACTCTGTCCTATAGGGTTGCTATGAGTTGGAATCCACTCAACGCAATGGGTTTTATTCACTGATAAACAGTTTGCAAACAGGGCACATCCAGCCAAGGATCTCATTTAAGTCGCATGGGTACAGGGTTTTTAAAGGCAGCTAGAGGATTTTCAGTAGGGAACGTTGCAATAGTTGGATCTTAGGTATGTTCTTAATTGGAGGGAGGATTTTACAAAGGGGGGATTTTTCTATCATTAGTTTCATAGATATACTTGTCTGGTGAAAATTCGTGTTCTAGTATGGTGAGATAGAAACATTCTTCAATGTCCAGTTATTTTGCTGGGAAAGTCTATTTGGTTAGAACACTTTGAAAACTCCCTGTTGTTCTGTCAAGATTTGTACCTAGTACAATTGGCCATTTTGATTTATTTTCAGAAAGCTTTTTGCACATGGCACAAATAGCCATTATCTTTTATTTAATATTTAACATAGGATACAGCTAACACAATGCTTAGAGGAGAGCTTATAGCTGTAAACATGTATATTAAAAATGTAGAAAGATGTCAAATCAGAAATCTAAACTTCTTTGAGAAATTAGAAAAAAAGCAAACTAAATCAGAGAAAGCAGAAGAAAGGCAAATAAAATATAATGATTAGAGCAGAGATGAATAAAATACAATAGAAAAAAATCCATGAAATCAAAACTTTCTTCCTTGAAAAGTTCAACAAAGTTGACGAAGCTTTAGAATGACCAATAAGTAAGAAGAGAAAACTCAAATTATTTAACTAGGGATGAAAGAGAAAATATCAATACCGACCTTACAGAAATGAAAAGATCATGGGAATACTATGAACAACCGTATGCCAACAAACTGGTTGACTTAGAAGAAACTGAAAATTCCTAGAAACATACAAACTACCAAAACTGATTTAAGAAGAAATAGGTAATATGAACAGACCTATACCAAGCAAATACATTTAATTATTAATTTAGAAACTTCCAACAAGGAAACACCCAGCCACAGATGGCTTCATTGGTGAGTTCTACCAAGCATTTAAAGAATAACTAGCCTGATTATTCACAAAGCCTTCCAAAAAACAGAAGAGGAGGGATGACTTCCCGGCTCATTCTATGGGGCCAGTATTAATCTGATACTAAAAATTGACAAATACATCACAAAGTAGAAGAACTATAGACCAATGTCCCTTATAAATATAGATGCAGAAGTCCTGAGCAAAATACTAGGAGACCGAATCCAGTAGAGTATAAAAATGGTTACACCATCATCAAGTGGAATTTATCCCAGTAATACAAGGTTGGTTTAACAACTTGAAATCAACTAATAAAGTATAATACAACCTGTTAACAGATTAAAGGTCAAAAACATATTATCCTCTTAATAGATAAGAAAAAAATCATTTGACAAAATCCAAAAACCCGTTTATGATAAAAGCACTCAATACCTAGGAACAGAGGGAAATTTCCTCAACCTGAAAAGGATATCTGTGAAAAACCACAGCTATCATGGTACTTAATGGAAAAATACAAAATGCTTCTCCCCTAAGATCAAGAACAAGACAAGGATATCTACTCTTGTCACATCTATTCATCATTTTATGGTAGTTTTTGGACAGGGTAATTAGGCAAAGGAAAGAAATAATATGCATCCTGATTGGAAGGAGGAAAAAAATATGTCTATTCACAAATGTTATGATCTGGCAAATATCAAATCCTACAGAATCTACAAAAAAAATTAAAAACTACTAGAACTAATACGTAAGTTTAGCAAGGGTGCAGATACAACATGAATAGAGAGAAATCAAATATATTTCTATACACTAGCAATGAGAAATACAAAAACCATATTAAGAAAACAATTCCATTTCCAAAACTAGCAAAAACACTAAAACAGGAATAAATGTACCAAAAGAAGTGCAAGACTTTCACACTGAAAACTAGAACATACTGTTGAAAGAACTTACAGAAGACCTAAATAAATAGAAAGGTAGCCCATGCCCACGGATTAGAAGACTTTATATGGTTAAGGCTGCAATACTTCCCAAACTTAATTGCAGGTTTATTGCAATACTTAACCAAAATTGGAGCTGCTTTTTTGCAGAAATTGACAAACTGATCCTAAAATACATATCAAAATGTAAGAATCCTAGAATAGCCATGAAATCCTGAAAAAGATAAACAATATTTGAGGATGTACATTTTCCAGTTTAAAAATTACTACAAAGCTACGGTAATCAGGACCAAGTGCTAGTGGTATAAGGATAAACATATAGATCAATGGAATGTAATTGAGACCAGAAATAAGTCCTCACATTGGTAGTCAGTTCATCTATTACAAGAGTGCCAAGGTCATTCAATGGAGAAAGACTAGTCTTTTCAATAAATGGTTCCAGGACAACTGGATGTCCACATGCAAAAGAATTAATTTATTCAGGACATCATACCAGATGCAAAAACGCAAACTGAAAAACATTACATATATATATATACACAAGTACATATATCTATTTATAATGGAAAGAGCAAAAACTATAACATCTGAGAAGAAATTATAGGAGTAAATCTTTACAACATGTAGTTAGACAATCATTCTTTAGATACAACACATGTACAAGTGACGAAAGAAAAAATTAATTTTTTTGAAAAGTTTTTCTGCAAAAAAAAACCCAAGAATGTGAAAACACAACTCACAAAAAGAGAGAAAATACCTGCATTAACAGATTAAAGGGCCTTATATCCAGAACTTACAACTCAGCAATAAAAAATCGACCCAATCTTAAAAATGGGCAAAGGATTTGACTAGACAATTCTCTGAAGAAGATATTCAAATGGCCAATAAGCACATGAAAAGATACTCAATGTCATTATTCATTAGGAAAATACAAATCAAAACCATAAAGAGAAACCACCTCACTCCCTTTAAGATGGCTAAAATCAAAAAGACAGACAAATAACAAATATCGTCAAGGACGTGGAGAAATTGGTAACCTCATTCATTACCAGTGGGAATATAAAATTGGATAGTCACTTTGGAAAACAGTTCGGCTGTTACTCAGAATTTCAAACCATAGAGTTATATTAACCCAAAATAAATAAATAAATAACAGAAGGAAAGAAAGAAAACAAAACCAGTTGTCACAGAGTAGATTCCAACTCATGACAATGCCATCCGTTTCAGAGTAGAACTGCACTCGAAAGGGTTTTCAGTAGCTGTGATCTCTCTAAAGTAGATCACCAGGGCTTTCTTCCAAGGTACCTCTAGGTAGACTGAAACTGCCAACCTTTCAGTTAGCAGTCAAGCACTTAACCATTTCCATCACACAGGGACTCCAGAGTTACCTTAAGACTCCTAGCTATCTACACAAGAGAAATGAAAACATACATCCACACAAAATAGCCAAAAAATGGAAACAACTCAAATGTTCATCAGCTACTTCATGGATAAACAAAATATGGTATAACCATACGACAATATATTATTCAGCAATAAAAAGGATAAAGTAATGATACGTGCTATAACATGGATGATCCCTGAAAGCCTTATTCTACTGGTAAGAAGTCAGTCACAAAGGACCATGTATTGTATTTTCCCATTTATGTTAAATGTCAAGAATAGGTAAATCCGCAGAGACAGAAAGTAGATGAATGGCTGCCTGAGGCTGAGGGAGGGAGGAAAGGAATGGTGAATGACTGATAATAGGTATGAAGTTTTTTGGGGGGGTCTTAAAAATGTTTCAGTTGTGGTGACATTTGCACAACTCTCTGTATATGCTTAAAACTATGGATCTGAATACTTTCAATGACTGAATTTTATAGTATGCATAATATATCTCAATAATTTCTTTAAGACCGAAGTGAAAACTTGGTATTGAATAGCAATCCACACAGTGTGAAACACATGGAGTACCTTTTTAAAGCATCAATTTTATTTAATTTTAAACTATTTAAAATAATGGAATTACGTTTTAGGTATGGAATTTTTAAGTAATTTAAAATATATAACTGTATATAAAAATAGCACAGTTGAGCCCTAACACATCAATAATTACCTTAAATGTAAATGGTCTAAATACACCAATTTCAAGAGAGTGATTGGTAGAATGGATTTAAAAAAAAATTTTTTTAAATGACCTCACTGTGTTGTTACATGCTGTTGAGTCATTTCAAACCCATAGTGACCCTATGTACAACAGAACAAAACACTGCCCAGTCCTGCACCATCCTCATAATCTTTGTTATGCTTGAGCCCATTGTGGCAACCAATGTGTCAATCCATCTCATTGAGGGTCTTCCTCTTTTTCTCTGACCTTCTACTTTACCAAGCATGATGTCCTTCTCCAGGGACTGATTCCTCCTGATAACATCTCCAAAGTACATGAGATGAAGTCTTGCCATCCTTGCTTCTAAGGAGCATTCTGGCTGTACGTCTTCCAAGACAGAGTTTTTTCGTTCTTTTGGCTGTCCATGTATATTCAGTATTCTTCACCAACACCATATTTCAATTCTTCTTTGGTCTTTCTTATTCATTGTCCATCTTTCACACGCACATGAGGTTATTGAAAACACCATGGCTTGGGTCAAGCGCACCTTAGTCCTTAAAATGACATCTTTGCTTTTTAACACTTTAAAGAGGTCTTTTGCAGCAGATTTCCCCAATGCAACGCGTCATTTGATTTCTTGACTACTGCTTCCACGGATGTTGATTGTGGATCCAAGTAAAAGGAAATCCTTGACAACTTCAATCTTTTCTCCATTTATCATGATGTTGCTTACCGGTCCAGTTGTGAGGATTTTTGTTTTCTTTATGTTGAGGCGCAATCCATACTGAAGGCTGCGGTCTTTGATCTTTATTAGTAAGTGCTTCAAGTCTTCTTCACTTTCAGCAAGCAAGGTTGTGTCATCTGCATAACACAGGTTGTTAAAGAGTCTTCCACCAACGCTGATGCCACATTCTTCTTCATCTAGTCCAGCTTCTTGGATTATTTGTTTAGCATACAGATTGAATAGGTACGGTGAAAGGATACCACCCTGACACACACTTCTCTTGACTTTAAATATTTTACGTCTAAAACAAAGTCACTTCAAATATAACACATAGAAAAGTTGAAAGAAATATATATATGTAAAAAAACATCGTTGTCCAGTCGATTCTGACTCATAGTTGATAAATATTAATCAAAATTAAGAGTACTGATAATAATGTAGATAATAAAGTAGAATTTAGAGCAAAGAAAATTACAAGAAACAAACAGGGATATTGCATAATGACAGAAAGGGTCAATCCACCAAAAAGACATAAGGATCATAAATGTGTATAAACTAAAATGCATCTTTCAATACATGAAGCAAAACACTGACAAAATTGAAAAGAGAAATAGAGGAATCCACAATTATATTGATGGCTTCAGCATCTCTCTCTCAGCAATTGATAGAACATCCCTTTCTTGGCAGTTGATAGAACAAGTATAGAAAAAATTCAGCAAGGATTAGAAGAACTAAACACCATCAACCAACAGAGTCATATTGACTTTTATAAAACACTGCACCCAACAACAGAATACATATTCTTTTCAAGTACCCGTAGAACATTTATAAGAGAGATTATATCCTGAGTCATAAAACAAACCTCAAAAAAGGTATAAGAAATGAAAACAGTGTGTGTTCTCTGACCACAGTGACAACAAACTGCAAATCAATACCAGAAACACAAAAGAAAAATCACCAAACACTTAGAAGTTAAACATAATTCTAAATAACCTATGTGTCAAAGACAAAATGTCAAAGAGATTTAAAAAAATATAATAAAAATGAGTAAAAAATTAAATTTAAACATATTAAAACCTGTGAGTCAACCCTGAAGCAGTATTGGAAGTGAAATTTACTGCACTGAATGCTTATATTTGAACAGATGAGAGGTCTCAAATCAACAGTTTGAGCTACCATTTTAAGAACTTGAAAAAGGCAAAATAAAGAAAGCAGAAGGAAGTGATAATGGTAAGAGCAAAAATCAATGAAAGTGACAACTACAGTGAAAATCAATTCAATAAAAAGCTGGGTTTTAACTTAAAAATCAATAAAATTGATAAACCACCAGCAAGACTGGGGGGAAAAAAAGAAAACATAAATCATTAATATCAGGAATGAATCACAGAGTATCACTAAAGATGCTGGTGCCCATTAAAAGGATAAACAGGGAATACTACATACAACTTTCCACCATCTGACTGTCTGTTATACTGTAGTGGCTTATGTGTTGCTGTGATGGTGGAATTATACCACCAGTATTTCAAATACCCACAGGGTTACTCATGGTGGGCAGGTTTCACTGGAGCTCCCAGGCTAACACAGACTAGGAAGAAGAATCTGGCAATCTACTTCTGAAAAAAAATTAGCCAGTGAAAAACTTATGAATAACAACAGAACACTATCCAACATACTGTCAGAAGATAATCCCCTCAGGTTGGAAGCCACTCAAAATATGACTGCTGAGGAGCTGCTTCCTCAAAGTAGAGTCAGCCTTAAAGAAGTGGATGAAGTAAAACTTCAGGGACCTTCATTTACCAATATGGTATGACTCAAAATGAGAAGTAACATCTGCAAACATCCATTAGTAATTGGAATGTGGAATCTAGGAAATATGAATTGAGGAGAATGGGAAGTTGTCAAAAACAAAATGAAATACTTCATGATCAATATCCTAGGCATTACTAAGCTAAATGGATTGGTACTGGCCATCTTAAATCAGACAATCATATGGTCTACTATGCTGGGAATGACAAATAGAAAGGGAACGGCATTGCATTCATTGTCAAAAAGGACATTTCAAGATCTATCCTGAAGTACGGTGCCATCAATGACAGGATAATATCCATTCATCTACAAGGAAGACCAGTTAAGACGACTATTATACAAATTTATGCGCCAATCACTAATGCCAAAGATGAAGAAACTAAAGATTTTTATGAACAGCTAGAGTCTGAAATTGATCAAACATGCAATCAAGTTCTATTGATAATTATACTGGTGATTGAAATGTGACAGTTGGAAACAAAGAAGGATCAGTAGTTGGAAAATATGCCCTTGGTGATAAAAAGGATGCCAGAGATTGCATGATAGAATTCTGCACAGCCAACAACTTATTCATCAGAAATAACTTTTTTCAACAACACAAACAATAACTATACACATGGATCTCACCAGATGGAATACACAGGAATCAAATCAACCATATCTGTGTAAAGAGACAATACAGAAGCTCAATATCATCACTCAAGACAAGAACAAGGGGCCAACTGAAGAACAGACCATGAATTGCTCGTATGCAAGTTCAAGTTGAAGCTGAAGAAAAATTTAAAAAGTCCATGAGACCCAAAGTATGACCTTGAATATACCCCTCCTGAATTTAGAGACCATCTTAAGAATAGATTTGATGGACTTAACATTAATGAACCAAAACCAGAAGGGTTGTACGATGACATCAAGGACATCATACATGAAGAAAGCAAAAGGTCATTAGAAAGAGAGAAAAGATCAAAGTGGATGTCAGAAGAGACCCTGGAAGTTGTTCTTGAACACAGAGTAGCTAATGTAAACAGAAAAATTGATGAAGTGGAAGAGCTGAACAGATTTCAAAGGGCAGCTCAAGAAGACAAGGTAAAGTATTATAATGAGATGTGCAAAGACCCAGAGTTAGAAAACCAAAAGGGAAGAAGATGCTCGATATTTCTCAAGCTGAAAGAACTGAAGAAAAAATTGAAGTCTTGAGTTGCAATACTGAAGGGTTCTATGGGCAAAAAATTGAATGACTCACGAAGCATCAAAAGAAGATGGAATGAATACACAGAGTCACTCTACCAAAAATAATGGGTCACTGTTCAACCATTTAATGAGGTAGCATATGAACAAGAACCAGTGGTACTAAAGGAAGAAGTCTAAGCTGCATATAAGGCATTGACAAAAAACAAGGCTCCAGCAATTGACTGAATACCAATTGAGATGTTTCAACAAACTGATGCAACGCTGAAAGTGCCCACTTTTCTATGCCAAGAAACTTAGAAGACAGCTACTCAACCAACGGACTGGAAGAGATCCATATTTGGATCCCTATTTGAAAGAAAGGTGATTCAACAAAACATGGAAATTCTTGAACAATATCATTGACATCACATGTAACCAAAATCATACTGAAGACTATTAAAAAAATGGGTGCAACTGTACATCGACAGGGAACTGCCAGAAATTCAGAATTGCCAGATTCAGAAGAGGACATGGAATGTGGGATATCATTGGTGATGTCAGATGGACCCTGTCTGAAAGCAGAGAATACCAGAAAGATGTTTACCTGTGTTTTACTGACTACACAAAGACACTCAACTATGTGGATAATAACAAATTATGGATAACATTGATAAGAATGGGAATTCCAGAACACTTAATTGTGCTTATGTGGAAACCGTACATAGGTCAAGAGGCAGTCATTCAAACAGAACAAGGTGATACTGTATGGTTCAAAATCAGAAAAGGCATGCATCGAGGTTGCATCCTTTCACCATACTTATTCAATCTGTACACTGAACAATTAATTTGAGAAGCTGGACTATATGAAGAAGAACATGGCATCAGGGTTGGAGGAAGACTCATTAAGAACCTGCAATATGCAGATGACATAACCTTGCTTGCCAAAGGGAAGAGGACTTGAAGCACTTACTGATGAAGATCAAAGACTACAACCTTCAGTATGGATTATACCTCAACATAAAGAAAACAAAAATCCTCACAACTGGATCAATAGGCAACATCATGATAAACAGAGAAAATACTGAAGTTGTCAGGGATT
This sequence comes from Loxodonta africana, assembly GCF_030014295.1. Taxonomy (NCBI): domain Eukaryota; kingdom Metazoa; phylum Chordata; class Mammalia; order Proboscidea; family Elephantidae; genus Loxodonta; species Loxodonta africana. The sequence continues at coordinate 111,736,515 of NC_087369.1, forward strand.
TCGTTTTACATAGATTATGGAAGCAGCACTCAAGATATCAAATAACGCATTGCATTGGGCAAATCTGCTACCAAAGACCTCTTTAAAATCGTAAAAAGCAAAGATGTCACTTTGAAGACTAAGGTGAGCCTAACTCCAGCCATGATATTTTCAATCACCTCATATACATGCAAAAGCTGGACAACAGAAAAGGAAGACCTAAGAAGAACTGACACATATAAATGATGGTGCTGGCAAAGAATACTAAATATACCATGGATTACCAGAAGACTGAACAAGTATGTCTTGGCTGAAGTACAGCAAGAATCTTCCCTAGAAGTAGGGATGGCGAGACTTTGTCTGGCTTACGTGAAGGATGTCATGCTTCATAAATTAGAGGATCAGTGAAAAGAGGAAAACCCTAAATGAGATGGACTGACACTGTGGCTGCAACAATGGGCTGAAACATACCTACTATTGTAAAGATGGCTCAGGACCCAGGAACATTTCATTCTGTTATACATCAGGTTGCTATGAGTTGGAGCTGACTTGATGACACCTAACAACAGCAACCTACAACTTTTCACTCATAAATTTGACAACTTAGGAGAAACGGACCAATTCTTCAAAAATCACGAATTGCCATAACTCAGGCAAGATAAAATAGATAATTTGAATACTCCAAAACTATTAACAAAATTTGTAATTTAAAAGTCCCCTGAAAAAGAAATCTCAAGGCCCAGATTGTTGCACTGTAGAATTTACCCAATCTGTTAAAAATAATGAGGAGGAAGCATTTCCCGAATCATTTTACAAGGCCAGTATTTTTCTGATACCAAAACTAAACAAAGGCAGGTTAGTTAATTATTCAGTGTGGTAGGCAAAATAATGACTATACACACACTTACACACACATGTAAAGGTACACACACATACAGAGAGACAGAACGCTTGGTTTTAAAGAGTTGGGAATTTGTTCATGTGACTGTGGGGCTGGCAAGTCCAAAATCTGTAGGCCAGGCAAGCCAGATATCTACACTACAATCTTGAGGCAGAATCCTTCTTCTCTTAGAAACTTCTTTCTGCTTTTAAGGCTTCCTACTTTTTTTTACTCATTAGGTGAGGCCTACCCACAGTATCCCTTTTGTTGCTATCCTTTTTCTCCTTAACCTTTTTTTTTTTTTTTTTGGATAGCATGTGTTTTCTTGAGTGTGTTCAAATTTTTGTTTGGTAATAAGATTTTGAGAAATATGACCTGGTAATACAAGCCACCAATGAGGCAAGTGGCACTCTGGTGCCACCAATCTGTGGTATGCCAATATATCAATAAGAGCTAGATAAGTAATTTATTGCGAGTGCCTTTCCATTAGGTTACATGGAGAATCTTTGGTTTTTCAAATATGAAGACAAACCAAAATAAACGCACCAGAGCTCCCTAACCATCACACAGGAAAGTCATAATTATGCATGCAAGCCTTACCTCACAGAAATAAAGAGAAAAAAAGCTAAAGCTCACCAAAGTTTATAAAAACTACCACATCCAGGAAGCATCACCTAATAGAATGCTTAACCTACACAACAAGACTCCAACTCCAGTCTGCTGAGCTTCATGCATTTCAAAGGGACCTACCTTGACACTAAATGCATTAGAACAGGAATAATGCCTTACCACTGAGGTCCAGAGCCATAAAAATTGGCTGGCATACCGTTTATGCCAGTGGTAACTGAAGTGTTATAGAGGATAGTCTCCTTTACTTAGAGTCAAATGACTAAATGTTAATCATATCAACAAAATCCTTCAAAACAAAATGTAGACTAGTATTTGACCATACAATTGGGCACCATAGCCTAGACAAACTGACACATAAAATTAACCATTACACATGGCAAGGGGGGATTAAGATAGCTAATCAACTAACCTTGAGATGGGGAGATTATCCTAGATTATCCGGGTAAGCCCAATGTAATCAGAAGGGTCCTTATAAGTAAAACAGTGAGGAGAGTCCCAGTCACTATGATGTGATGTTAGAAAGACTCCACTAGCCATTGCAGGCTTTGAAGATGGAAGGGGGCCACAAGCCAAGGAATGTAGATGGTCTCTATAAACTGGAAAAGTGAATAAAAAAGATTAACCCCTAGAGCCTTCAGAAAGGAACACAGTCCTGCCCACACCTCGATTTTAGTGCAATGAAACTGACTTTAGATTTCTGACTTGGAGAAGAGTATAAAAATTAATTTGTTCTGTTGTAAGCCACTAAATTTGTGGTAAGTTATTATACTAGCCATAGGAAATTAATAGACATTTAGGTTAGGTCAGACATGTTAGTTAGATCAGAGATTGTTTCATTTTTGTTAGATTAGTTAATTAGGCTAGTTGGTTATGCTAGATTGGTTTTTATTCTAGTTAGTGATATGATTAAGTTGTTAGTTGGTTAGAGTAGTTAGCTGGGTTAGCATTTTTACCCAGCTGGTCAGATTAGCTAGTTGGTCAGGATAGTTTGTTAGGTTAGTTACTCAAGTTAGTTAATTAGGTTAGTCAGTTAATTGGTTGGGTTGGTTCAAAGATTAGCTAGCTGGTCAGATTAGCTAGTTAATTGAGTCACTTGGTTAGGTTATTCAGGTTAGTTGGGTTAGTTGGTTTGGTTAGTTAGGGTAGCTGGATGTTGGTTGTGCTAGCTGTTAATATTAATTAGTTGGTTGTATTAGTTAGATGTTTGTATTAGTTGGTGTGTTAGCTAGGTAGTTATATTAGATGGTTTTGTTAGTTTATTTAGTTAGCTAACTGGTTCAGTTAGTTACACAGGTTAGTTGGTTAGATTAGTTTGTGGTAATATTTGGGTCAGTTGTTTACTTAGGTGAATTGGTTATTTCAGTCAACTTAGTTGGGCTAGTTGGTTATATTTAATTTATTTGGCTGATCAGATTAATTGGGATAGTTAATAGGTTAGCTGTTAGTCAAGTTAGTTAGGTTAGCCAGTTGGGTCAGTTAGTTAGAGTAGTTGGGTTGACTGGTTAGATTAATCTAGTTAGTTGGCTGGGAATTAAATTTATGGAGCAGTGGTGGTTCAGTGGTACAATTCTCACCTTCTATGTGGGAGTTGTCATTGTTGTTAGTTGAGGTTGAGTTGATATCAACTCATGGCAAACCCATGTGTGCAGAAAAGAACTACACCATCGGGTTTTCAAGACTGTGACCTTTCAGAGGCAGATCACCAGGCCTGTCTTCTCAGGAGCCTCTGGGTGGGTTTGAACCACCAACATTTCAGCTAGTAATCAATTTTTACCTGTTTGTGAGAGATATGGGTTTGATTTCTGACCAACGGACCTCATGCACAGCCAACACACATCTCTCATTGGAGGTTTTCAAGTTGCTATGACGCTGAACAGGTTTCAGCAGAGCTTTCATACTAAGATGGAATAGGAAGAAAAGCCTGAAAATCTACTTCTACATGCAACTAATCATGAGGATGGTGCAGGACCAGGCAGTATTTCATTGCACTGTGCGTGAGGTCACCATAAATCAGAGGCCAATACAGTAGCAACTAACAACAACAACACATCTGGTCAGTAGGTTTATATGGATGATTTTTAGTTCCTGGTTTTTTTCCCCTAAAATGAGCATATATTGCTTATATAATTTCAAATATAAAGGAATAGAATGATAAAGGAACAGATACTGCCAACCCCGATTCCACCAGGCACTCTTTGGAAACTCTATGTGGCAGTTCTGCTATGTCCCATAGGGTTGCTATGAAAAAAAAAATAAAATTTTTTTTTTCTTTTGTTGGAATCAAATCGATGGCAATGGGTTTGGTTTGGTTTTGGTATAACCTTCACCACATCCCTATGAGGTAGATAGCATAATCATCCCCACTTGACAGATGGGAAATCTGAGGATTTGAGAGGGACCTAGGTATTTTCTTTAGGTGAACTGTAGAGTAGAAATTGTCTGAGGCAAAAGCACTTGATCTTAAACCCTATGCTATGATTTCATTCCCTGCTCTTCCCCCCCACACCCCACAATCTGCATTGATGCTAGAGTGATGTTTCTAAACCACAAATTTGGCCTTCTTAACTTTTTACTTAAATGTTTCTTGTAGAACATCATTAACCTCAAGATAAAATCCAAAGTCCTTAACATGGCATAGAAGACCCAGTACAACCTGACCCCTGGCTAAGTTTCAAGCCTCCTGTAATGCTGTCCCCATCTTACACATTTGGGGCTCTTCATGCTGAACACTTTGGGCTCCTTGAATGTGCCTCATGTCCCCTTGACTCTACACCTTGTTGTTCTTACTGCTGCTTACAATTCACTTCCCTACTTTGCCCAACTGACACAATCTTACGTCAAGTGTCAGCAAATTTCAACTCCTTTTCTGGCTATTAAGGCAAAGGCATGCATTTCATCATCCATAGCATTTAATCAGTCCTCTATTCTAGCTCTTTCTTCATTGCAGTAAGTTTTGTTTACCTGTTAGTCACCTCCATTATACTGGGAAGATCTTCAGGGCAGAGACAGTTTTATTCACTTTTGTATCTGCAGTATGTTGTATGATGCCTGAAATATAGCATGAGCTCAAAAATGAGTGTTGAATTGGAAATTAATAAAACAATTGTTTGTGTAGGCCTAATTAATTATTTCTATTTTTTTTCACTCATCTTTCCTGAATATAGCCCCATCCTAATAACTCCTTAAAATATACACTTTTTTGTTCTCTTCCTCATAAAAACAAGTACTCTCAAAATGTATATACTGTAAGAGTATCTGACATATCCCACCTGGACATCTAGAGATGAAGTCAAATTTAAAATCTATATACTAATTTAAGTATAACAAATCTACCAAAGCAGTGTGTCAAGCTTCCTATATCTTTTCTTTAGGAGTATGCAAGTGTGGTAGGCAGCTAAAAAGTGAAAAAACAGGATAGATTCTTATTTGTATATTTCTAATCCTTTCTATGGGGGAAATCTTAAACAAAGCAGGAAGCAACAAAAGAAGATGGAAGGAATACACAGAGTCATTATATCAAAAAAAATTAGTCAACGTTCAATCATTTCAAGAAGTGGCATATGATCAGGAACCCATGGTGCTAAAGGAAGAAGTCCAAGCTGCACTGAAGGCACTGGAGAAAAACAAGGCTCCAGGAATCGACAGAATACCAACTGAAATCTTTCAATAAAAGGATGTAGCACTGGAAGTACTCACTCATCTATGCTGAGAAATTTGGAAGACAGCTACCTGGCCAAGCAACTGGAAGAAATCCATATGTATGCCTATTCCCAAGAAAGCCGAGCCAACCAAATGCAGAAATTATCAAACAATATTATTAATATCACATGCAAGAAAAATTTTGCAAAGATCATTCAAAAGCAGCTACAGCAGTATATGGACAGGGAATTGCCAGAAATTCAGGTCAGTTTCAGAAGAGGATATGGAATCAGGGATATCATTGCTGATGCCAGATGGATCCTGGCTAAAAGCAGATAATACCAGAAAGATGTTTACCTGTGTTCTATTGACTATGCAAAGGCATTCAACTATGTGGATCATAACAAATTATGGATAAAATTGTGAAGAATGGGAATTCCAGAACACTTAATTGTGCTCATGAGGAACAAGGGGATACTGAGTGGTTTAAAGTCAGTAAAGGTGTGCGTCAGGGTTGTATCCTTTCACCATACCTATTCAATCTGTATGCTGAGCAAATAATCTGAGAAGCTGGACTATATGAAGAAGAACAAAGCATCAGGATTGGAAGAAGATGCATTAACAACCCGAGTTATGCAGATGACACAACCTTGTTTGCTTGAAAGTGAAGAGGACTTGAAGCACTTACTAATGAAGATCAAAGACCACAGCCTTCAGTATGGATTACACCTCAACATAAAGAAAACAAAAATCCTCACAACTGGATCAATAAGCAACATCATGATAAACGGAGAAAAGATTGAGGTTGTCAAGGATTTCATTTTACTTGGATCCACAAACAACACCCATGGAAGCAGCAGTCAGGAAATCAAAAGACGCATTGCATTGGGCAAATCTGCTGCAAAGGGCATCTTTAAAGTGTTGAAAAAGCAAAGATGTCACCTTGAAGACTAAGGGGCGCCTGACCCAAGCCATATTATTTTAATTGCATCATAAAGCTGGACAATGAATAAGGAAGACTGAAGAAAGAACTGACACCTTTGAATTGTGGTGTTGGCAAAGAATATTGAATATACCATGGACTTCCAAAAGAACGAACAAATCCGTCTTGGAAGAAATATAACTAGAATGGACCTTAGAAGCAAGGATGGCAAGACTTCTTCTCACATACTTTGGACATGTTGTCAGGAGGGATCAGTCCCTGGAGAAGGACATCATGCTTGCTAAAGTACAGGGTCAGTGGAAAAGAGGAAGACCCTCAATGAGATGTATTGACACAGTGGCTGCAACAATGGGCTCAAGCATAACAGTGATTGTAAGGATGGCACAGGACCAGGCAGTGTTTCGTCCTGCAGTACACAGGATCGCTATGAGTCGGAATCAAGTTGGCGGCACCTAACAACAACAACAATCCTATATCTAAAAGCAACTGCAATTGAAAAATGTGATTACAAATATAAATTTCAAAATAACAACTTCTGATTATTTGCACTAATGGACAATTGTGTCAATAATTCAAAACCAGTTGCCGTGGAATCGATTCCGACTCACAGCAACCCCATGTGTATCAGAGTAGAACTGTGCTCCACAGGGTTTTCAATGGCTGTGATCTTTTGGAAATAAATCGCCAGGGCTTTCTTCTGAGGCACCTCTGGGTGGATTCAAACTGCTCAACTTTCAGGGAGTAGCTGACCACTAAACTGTTTGTGCCATTCAGGAACCGTGGCTACTTGTCCCATCCCATCTGAAGCAAGGGAGAATGAAGAAAACCAAAGACACAAGGGAAGGATTAGAACAAAGGACTAATGGATCACAAATACCACAGCCACCACTAGATTGAGTCCAGCACAACTAAATAGTGCCCAGTTACCACTGATCATTCTGACAGGTATCATAATAGAGGGCCCCAGATAGAGTTGGAGAAAAATGTAGAAAATTCAAACTCACAAAAAAAGACCAGAATTACTGGTCTGACAGAGACTAGAGAAACCCTGACAGAATGGCCCCCAGACACCTTTTAACACAGTACTGAAGTCACTCATGAGGTTCACCCGTTAGCCAAAGACAAGACAGGCCTATAAACAAACAATAATACGTGTAGTTCAACCATGTATACAAGACTAAATGGGCATACTAGCCCAGGGGCAAGGACAAGAAGGCATGAGAGGACAGGAAAGCTGGAAGAATGGAAATGGGGAACCCAAGGTCAAGAAAGGGACAGTGTTGACACATCATGGAGCTGGCAAACAATGTGACAAAACAATAAGTGTATTAAATTTTTAATGAGAAACTAATTTGCTCTGTAAACCTTCGCCTAAAGCATAATAAAAAGGAAAATAATCAAGTCATTTATTAAACTGTTTAATTTTGAAATGCATATTTTAAAGAATTATCTAAAATTAGAAGTTCCCTCTTGCTATACAATTTTATAGTTCCCCCCTCATTTGTTCACTACACCCATTCACTAAAGACAGTTGTTTTGAAGCATTCCATTTTCTAATTTTTCCAAGCTGATAAATTTGCCTTTGATTATTAGCAACATGAAGACAGCAAGAGGCCATTAAAAAGACAGGAAAGAAAGAAAAGATCAAAATGGATGTCAAAAGAGACTCTGAAAGTTGCTCTTGAATGTAGAGTAGCTAAAGCAAAATGAAGAAATGATGGAGTAAAAGAGCTGAAGAGATTTCAAAGGGTGACTTGAGAATACAGATTGAATAAAGTACTATAATGAAATGTGCAAAGAAATGGAGATAGAAAACCAAAATGGAAGAACACACTTGGCACTATTCAAACTGAAAGAGCTGAAGAAAAAATTCAAGCCTCAAGTTGCAGTACTGAAGGATTCTACAGGGAAAATATTAAACAAAACAGGAAGCATCAAAAGTAGGTGGAAGACTACTACTAAAGGTATTTCAGGGCCTAGAAAAGGATGGAATACTACCAAACTCATTCTATGAAGCCAACATACCCATAATACCAAAACAGGTAAAGACACCTCAAAAAAAGAAAATTACAGACCTATAACCCTTATGAACTTAGATGCAAAATACTCAACAAAATTCTAGCCAATAGAATTCAACAACTTATCAAAAAAATAATTGAACATTATCAAGTGGGATTCATACCAGGTATGCAGGGTTGGTTCAAGATTAGAAAAACAAATAATGTAATCCATCGTATAAATAAAACAAAAGACAAGAATCACATGATCTTACCTATTCATGCAGAAAAGGCATTTGAAAAAGTCCAACATCCACTCATGATAAAAAAAAAAACTTTCAGCAAAATAGGAATAAAAGGCAAATTCCTCAACATAATAAAGAGCATTTATACAGAGCCAACAGCCAACGTCAACCTAAATGGAGAGAATCTGAAAGCATTACCCCCAAGAACAGGTACCAGACAAGGACGCCCTTTATCACCACTCTTATTCGACATTGTACTGGAGGTCCTAGCCAGAGCAATTAGGCTAGATAAAGAAATAAAGGACATCCAGATTGGTAAAGAAGAAGTAAGAGTATCTCTGTTTACAGATGACATGATCTTATACAGAGAAAACCCTAAAGAATCCTCAAGAAAACTACTTAAACTAATAGAAGAGTTCAGTAGAGTATTAGGATACAGGACAAACATACAAAAATCAGTTGGATTCCTCTACACCAACAAAAAGAACATCGAAGAGCAAATCACCAAATCAATACCATATACAGTAGCCCCGAAGAAGATAAAATACTTAGGAATAAATCTAACCAGAGATGTAAAAGACCTTTACAAAGAAAACCACAAGACACTACTGCAAGAGAACAAAAGAGACCTACATAAGTGGAAAAACATACCTTGCTCATGGATAGGAAGATTCAATATTGTAAAAATGTCTATTTAACCAAAAGCGATCTATAGATACAATGCAATTCCGATCCAAACTCCAACGACAATTTTAATGAGATAGAAAAACGAATCACCAACTTCATATGGAAGGGAAAGAGTCCCCAGTAAGTAAAGCATTACTGAAAAAGAAGAACAAAGTGGGAGGCCTCACACAACCTGATTTTAGAACAGTTGTCAAAACAGACTGGTACTGGTACAACAACAGATAGACAGACCAATGGAACAGAATTGAGAATCCAGACATAAATTCATCCACCTATGAGCAGCTGATATTTGACAAAGGCCCAAAGTCTGTTAAATGGGGAAAAGACAGTCTCTTTAACAAATGGTGCTGGCATAACTGGATATCCATCTGCAAAAAAATGAAGCAAGACCCATACCTCACACCATGCACAAAAACAAACTCTAAATGGATCAAAGACCTAAATATAATATCTAAAAAGATAAAGATCATGGAAGAAAAAAATGCTAGGAGCACTAATACATGGCATAAACAGTACACAAAACATTACATACAATGCACAAACACCAGTAGAAAAACTAGATAACTGGGAGCTGCTAAAAATCAAACACCTACGCTCATCCAAAGGCTTCACCAAAAGAGTAAAAAGATTACCTACAGACTGGGGAAAATTTTTTAGCTATGACATTTCCCATCAGCATCTGATCTCTAAAACCTACATGATACTGCAAAAACTCAACAACAAAATGTAAAATAACCCCATTTAAAAACGGACAAAGGATATAAACAGGCACTTCACTAAAGACATTCAGGCAGCTAGCAGATACATGAGAAAATGTTCAGGATCATTAACCATTAGAGAAATGCAAATCAAAACTACAATGAGATTCCATCTCACTCCAACAAGGCTGGCATTAATCCAAAAAACACAAAATAATTAATGTTGGAGAGACTAGAACACTTATACACTGCTGGTGGGAATGTAAAATGATACAATCATTTTGGAAATTGATTTGGTGCTTCCTTAAAAAGCTAGAAATAGAATTACCATACGACCCAGCAATCCCACTCCTTGGACTATATCCTAGAGAAATAAGAGCCTTTATCCAAACAGATATATGCACACTCATGTTCATTGCAGCACTGTTTACAATAGCAAAAAGATGGAAGCAACCAAGGTGCCCCTCAATAGATGAATGGATACATAAATTATGGTATATTCACACAATGGAATACTATGCATCAATAAAGAACAGTGATGAATCTGTGAAACATTTCATAACATGGAGGAATCTGGAAGGCATTATGCTGAGTGAAATTAGTCAGTTGCAAAAGGACAAATATTGTATGAGACCACTATTATAAAAACTCAAGGAATAGTTTAAACAGTGAAGAAAATATACTTTAATGGTTACAAGAGTGGGGAGGGAGGGAGGGAGAGGGGTATTCACTAATTAGATAATAGATAAGAACTATTTTAGGTGAAGGGAAACACAACACACAATACAGGAAGGTTGGGACAACTGGAGTAAACCAAAAGCAAAGAAGTTTCCTGAATAAACTGAACACTTTGAAGGCCAGAGTAGCAGGGGCCGTGTTTTGGGAACCATGGTTTCAGGGGACATGTAGATCGATTGGCATAATAAAATCTATTAAGAAAACATTCTGCATCCCACTTTGGTGAGTGGCGTCTGGGGTCTTAACCACTAGCAAGCGGCCATCTAAGATGCATCAATTGGTCTCAACACACCTGGAGCAAAGGAGAAGGAGGAACACCAAAGACACAAGGTAATTAAGAGCCCAAGAAACAGAAAGGGCCATCTAAATCAGAGACTCCATCAGCCTGAGACCAGAAGACCTAGATGGTGCCCAGCTATAACAGATGACTGCCCTGACAGGTAACACAACAGAGAATCCCTGATGGTGCAGGAGAGCAGTGGGATGCAGACCTCAAATTCTCATATAAAGGTCGGACTTAATGGTCTGATTGAAACTAGAAGGACCCTGGAGATCATGGTCCCCAGACCTTCTGTTAACCAAAGACAGGAAGCATTCCCAAAGCCAACTCTTCAGAAAGGGATTGGATTGGAGTATAAGATCAAAAATGATACTGGTAAGGAGTGAGCTTCTTGGCTCAAGTAGAATCAGGAATCTATGTGGGTAGCTCCCGTCTGGAGGGGAGATGAGAAGGCAGAGGGGGGACAGAAGCTGGCTGAATGTACATGGGTAATACAGGGTGGAGAGGAGGAGTGTGCTGTCTCATTAGGCAGAGAGCAACTAGGAGTATATAGCAAAAGGTGTATATAAATTTTCATATGAGACTGACTTGATTTGTAAACTTTCACTTAAAGCACAATAAAAAATTTTTTTTAAAGTAGGTGGAAGAAATACAGAGTCACTGTACCAAAAAGAATTGGTTGACGTTCAACCATTTTAGCAGGTATCGTATGATCAAGAACCAATGGTACTGTATGAAAAAGTCCAAGCTGTGCTGAAGGTGTTGGCAACAAACAAGGCTTCAGGAGTTGACGCAACACCAATTGAGATGTTTCAACAAACAGATGCAGCACTGGAAGTACTCACTTGCCTATGCCAAGAAATTTGAAGCAGCTATGTGGCCAACCAACTGGGAAAGATCCATATTTGTACCCATTCCAAGGAAAGGTGATCCAACAGATTGCAGAAATTACTGAACAGTATCGTGAATATCGGAAACCCTGGTGGCATAGTGAGTAAGAGTTACAACTGCTAACCAAGAGGTCGGCAGTTCAAATTCACCAGGCACTCCTTAGAAACTCTATGGGGGCGGTTCTATTTTGTCCTATAGTGTTGCTATGAGTCGGAATCGACTCGATGGCAACGGGTTTGGTTTTTTTTTTTTTTTTTTGGTTTATCATTAATATCACACACAAGTAAAATTTTGCTGAAGATCATTCAAAAGCGGTAGCAACAGTACATCAACAATTAACTGCCAGAAATTCAAGCCGGATACAGAAGAGGATGTAGAACAAGGAACATGATTGCTGATGACAGATGGGTCATGGCTGAAAGCAGAGAATACCAGAAAGATGTTTACCTGTGTTTTATTGACTATGCGAATGTATTCGACTGTGTGGGTCATAACAAATTATGGGTAACATTGTGAAGAATGGGAATTCCAGAACACTTAATTGTGCTCATGAGGAACCGGTACTTAGACCAAGACCCAGTCATTCAAACAGGACAAGGGGATGCTGTGCGGTTAAATACATAAAAAAAAAAAAATTGTGCGTCAAGTTTGTATCCTTTCACCATACTTATTCAATCTGTATGCTGAGCAAATAATCCAAGAAGTTGGACTATATGAAGAGGAACACAGCATCAGGATTGGAGGGAGACTCATTAACAACCTGAGTTATGCAGATGACACAACCTTGCTTACTGAAAGTGAGGAGGATTTGAAACACTTACTGAGGAAGATCAAAGACCACAGCCTTCAGTATGGATTACACCTCAACATAAAGAAAACAAAAATCCTCACAAATAGACAAATAAGGAAAACTATGATAAAGGAAGAAAAGACTGAAGTTGTTGAGGATTTCATTTTACTTGGGGTCACGATCAATGCCCATAAAAGCAGCAGTCAAGATGTGAAAAGATGCATTGCATAGAGCAAATCTGCTGCAAAAGATTTCTTTAAAGTGTGAAAAGTGAAGATGTCACTTTGAGGACTAAGGTGCTTCTGACCTAAGCCATGGTGTTTTCAATCACCTCATATGCACGTGAAAGATGGATAAAGAATAAGGATTACTGAAGAAGAATTGATGTCTTTGAAATATGGTGTTGGTGAAGAATACTGAATATACCATGGACTGCCAGAAGAATGAACACATCTTGGAAGAATTACAGCCAGAATGTTCCTTAGAAGCAAGGATGGCAAGACTCCATCTCACATACTTTGGACATGTTATCAGGAGGGATCAGTCCCTGGGGAAGGACATCATGTTTGGTAAAGTAGAGGGACAGTAAAAAAGAGGAAGACCCTCAATGAGATGGACTGACATAGTGGTTGCAGCAATGGGCTCAAGCATAACAATGACTGTGAGGATGGTGCAGGACCAGGCACTGTTTTGTTCTGTTGTACGTAGGGTCGCTATGAGTCAGAACCTAGTCGATGGCACCTAACAACAACATCAGCAATATGAGGAAGGGAGCTGTTTTATGCATGTGTGACATCGGTTTCTGTAAGAGTTTTTAAAATTATTTTAAGGAGAGTTAAAGGCTATTGTTCCACATCCATAAGAATTCCTGGAAGTGGCTAGGATTCTATGAATGTTCTTTTCTCCTGTGTTGGGGAAAATCCTAAATTCTATAGGATGTACAATCTGACTCATATGATAAAAATGTCAAACCATTCAACTTTGGTCTCATTTTTTTTAAAGTCATATATCCAAGCTTACTGTTGATACCATGACACCATTTTTTAAATTTTTTTTTAAGCCACAGAATAAACACATTGCTTGATTTTTTTTTAAAGGGAATACCTTTATGATTTTTTGCTAGAGGAGGCACAATCTTGTGCCAAATTTCTGTGAGTGAAAATGCTAAATAAAATTTTCATTTGAATTTCCAACAAGCAACAAAAGCTGAGTAATTATCTCTGTTAAAATTCCTTCAAAGAAATAATGAAATAAATTTCATTAGGAAGAATTAGCTCATCTGGTGAAAACACTTTTTTTTATTTTACTTTAGATGAAGGTTTACTGAACAAACTAGTTTCTCATCAAACAGTTAGTACACACATTGTTCTATGACATCGGTTAACAATCCCACGACATGTCAACACTCTCCCTTCTCAACCCTGGGTTCCCTATTAAGCAGCTTTCCTGTTCCCTGTTGCCTTCCAGTCCCTGTCCCAGGACTGGTGTGCCCCTTTAGTCTTGTTTTGTTCCATGCACCTACCTGTTCAATCTTTGGCTGAAGGGTGAACCTCAGGAATGACCTCATTACTGAGCTGAAAAGGTGTCCGGGGGCCATAATCTCAGGGTTTCTCCAGTCTCTGTCAGGCCAGCAAGCCTGGTCTTTCTTTTTGAGTTAGAATTTTGTTCTACATTTTCCTCCAGCTCTATTGTGAAAACAGTATTTTGAAGCTGATCATCCAATGTATTGACATGGGACAAACTCTGATGGACGTACTCTTATTGACCTTGTGATGTGACTGTCACTAAGCCCTCAAATGTGAATATGTTCTTCCTTACTCTTTTTTTTCTGTACAGTAGAAACTAATTTGTCAGCATGCCAGCTTTAACTAGCTGAGATGAAGCTAAGCTAATTTAATAGGAACTGTTCAATAGCTTCGACCGACCTGACACTGTCAGTGAAAGTAGCTCTACACCCCACCGTCTTTCATTATTCTCAATTCTTTCTTGAGAATAGTTGAACAACAAGTCAAATAATATGCTTAGTAGTCAATAGGCTTGACTTTTTCTCAAGGACATTCTTTTGGTGCCAGAAACTGTCAAGTGAAAAAATATGTACTTTGAAGGTGAGAGGACACTAATTAAATATACATAGCTCTAGCCAAAGAAGCATGAGGCACAGCTTGCTGAATGAAAATTCCACAGCTTCCTTGGCTGAGGTCACAGCTGTTGACTTGCATTAAGTACCTAAGTTCCAGATTCTCTTTGATATGGTTTTAAAGTTCCTGTATTTGCATTAGGCACAGTCTATCCTCAAGAAACGCTGCACAGTTCCAATTGCAAATATTCTGGTTAAATTGCGTATGCTTCTGGTTCCGTACTACGGCTGCTAACTAAAAGGTTGGCATTTCGAATGTACCAGGCGCTCCTTGGAAATTCTATGGGGCAGTTCTACTCTGTCCTATAAGGTCGCTATGAGTTGGAATCGACTCGACGACAATGTTTTTTTTTTCCTCTTTAAGTCATTTGATTTATTTACCTCTTTAGCTACACATATTTTTTTTATTAACATTTATTAAGCTTCAAGTGAACGTTTACAAATCCAATCAGTCTGTCACATATAAGTTTACATACATCTTACTCCGTACTCCCACTTGCTCTCCCCCTATTGAGTCAGCCCTTTCAGTCTCTCTTTTCGTGACAATTTTGCCAGCTTCCCTCTCTCTCTATCCTCCCATCCCCCCTCCAGACAAGAACTGCCAACACACTCTCAAGTGTCCACCTGATATAATTAGCTCACTCTTCATCAGCATCTCTCTCCCACCCGCTGACCAGTCCCTTTCATGTCTGATGAGTTGTCTTTGGGGATGGTTCCTGTCCTGTGCCAACAGAAGGTCTGGGGAGCATGGCCGCTGGGATTCCTCTAGTCTCAGTCAGACCATTAAGTATGGTCTTTTTATGAGAATTTGGGGACTGCATCCCACTGATCTCCTGTTCCCTCAGGAGTTCTCTGTTGTGCTCCCTGTCAGGGCAGTCATCAATTTTGGCCGGGCACCAACTAGTTCATCTGGTCTCAGGATGATGTAGGTCTCTGGTTCATGTGGCCCTTTCTGTCTCTTGGGCTCTTAGTTGTCGTGTGGCCTTGGTGTTCTTCATTTTCCTTTGCTCCAGGTGGGTTGAGACCAATTGATGCATCTTAGATGGCCGCTTGTTAGCATTTAAGACCCCAGACGCCACATTTCAAAGTGGGATGCAGAATGATTTCATAATAGAATTATTTTGCCAATTGACTTAGAAGTCCCCTCAAACCATGTTCCCCAGACCCCAGCCCCTGCTCCGCTGACCTTTGAAGCATTCATTTTATCCCAGAAACTTCTTTGCTTTTGGTCCAGTCCAATTGAGCTGACCTTCCATGTATTGAGTGTTGTCTTTCCCTTCACCTAAAGCAGTTCTTATCTACTGATTAATCAATAAAAAACCCTCTCCCTCCCTCCCTCCCTCCCCCCTTCGTAACCACAAAACTATGTGTTCTTCTCAGTTTTTACTATTTCTCAAGATCTTATAATAGTGGTCTTATACAATATTTGTCCTTTTGCCTCTGACTAATTTCGCTCAGCATAATGCCTTCCAGGTTCCTCCATGTTATGAAATGTTTCACAGATTTGTCACTGTTCTTTATGGATGCGTAGTATTCCATTGTGTGAATATACCACAATTTATTTACCCATTCATCCGTTGATGGACACCTTGGTTGCTTCCAGCTTTTTGCTATTGTAAACAGAGCTGCAATAAACATGGGTGTGCATATATCTGTTTGTGTGAAGGCTCTTGTAACTTTAGGGTATATCCCGAGGAGTGGGATTTCTGGGTTGTATGGTAGTTCTATTTCTAAGTGTTTAAGATAACGCCAGATAGATTTCCAAAGTGGTTGTACCATTTGACATTCCCACCAGCAGTGTATGAGAGTTCCAATCTCTCCGCAGCCTCTCCAACATTTATTATTTTGTGTTTTTTGGATTAATGCCAGCCTTGTTGGTGTGAGATGGAATCTCATCGTAGTTTTAATTTGCATTTCTCTAATGGCTAATGATCGAGAGCATTTTCTCATGTATCTGTTGGCTGCCTGAATATCTTCTTTAGTGAAATGTGTGTTCATATCCTTTGCCCACTTCTTGATTGGGTTGTTTGTCTTTTTGTGGTTGAGTTTTGACAGAATCATGTAGATTTTAGAGATCAGGTGCTTGTCTGAGATGTCACAGCTGAATATTCTTTCCCAGTCTGTAGGTGGTCTTTTTACTCTTTTGGTGAAGTCTTTAGATGAGCATAGGTGTTTGATTTTTAGGAGCTCCCAGTTATCTGGTTTCTCTTCATCATTTTTGGTAATTTTTTGTATTCTGTTTATGCCTTGTATTAGGGCTCCTAGGGTTGTCCCTATTTTTTCTTCCATGATCTTTATCATTTTAGTCTTTATGTTTAGGTCTTTGATCCACTTGGAGTTAGTTTTTGTGCATGGTGTGAGGTATGGGTCCTGTTTCATTCTTTTGCAAATGGATATCCAGTTATGCCAGCACCATTTGTTAAAAAGACTATCTTTTCCTCAACTAACACTGGGCCTTTGTCAAATCTCAGCTGCTCATACGTGGATGGATTTATATCTGGGCTCTCAATTCTGTTCCATTGGTCTATGTGCCTGTTGTTGTACCAGTACCAGGCTGTTTTGACTACTGTGGCTGTATAATAGGTTCTGAAATCAGGTAGAGTGAGGCCTCCCACTTTCTTCTTCTTTTTCAGTAATGCTTTGCTTATCCGGGGCTTCTTTCCCTTCCATATGGAATTGGTGTTTTGTTTCTCTATCCTCTTAAAATATGACATTGGAATTTGGATCGGAAGTGCGTTATATGTATAGATGGCTTTTGGTAGAATAGACATTTTTACTATGTTAAATCTTCCTATCCATGAGCAAGGTATGTTTTTCCACTTAAGTATGTCCTTTTGAATTTCTTGTAGTAGAGCTTTGTAGTTTTCTTTGTATAGGTCTTTTACATCCTTGGTAAGATTTATTCCTAAGTATTTTATCTTCTTGGGGGCTACTGTGAATGGTATTGATTTGGTTATTTCCTCTTCGGTGTTCTTTTTGTTGGTGTAGAGGAATCAACCTGATTTTTGTATGTTTATTTTATAACCTTAGACTCTGCCAAACTCTTCTATTAGTTTCAGTAGTTTTCTGGAGGATTCCTTAGGGTTTTCTGTGTATAAGATCATGTCATCTGCAAATAGTGATAACTTTACTTCCTCCTTGCCAATCCAGATACCCTTTATTTCTTTGTCTAGCCTAATTGCCCTGGCTAGGACTTCAAGTACGATGTAGAATAAGAGTGGTGATAAAGGGCATCCTTGTCTGGTTCCCGTTCTCAAGGGAAATGCTTTCAGGTTCTCTCCATTTAGAGTGATATTGGCTGTTGGCTTTGCATAGATGCCCTTTATTATGTTGAGGAATTTTCCTTCAATTCCCATTTTGGTAAGAGTTTTTATCATAAATGGGTGTTGGACTTTGTCAAATGCCTTTTCTGCATCAATTGATAAGATCATGTGGTTTTTGTCTTTTGTTTTATTTATGTGATGAATTACATTAATGGTTTTTCTGATCTTAAACCAGCCTTGCATACCTGGTATAAATCCCACTCGATCATGGTGAATTATTTTTTTGATGTGTTGTTGGATTCTATTGGCTAGAATTTTGTTGAGGATTTTTGCATCTATGTTCATGAGGGATATAGGTCTATAATTTTCTTTTTTTGTGATGTCTTTACCTGGTTTTGGTATCAGGGAGATGGTGGCTTCATAGAATGAGTTGGGTAGTATTCCGTCATTTTCTATGCTTTGAAATACCTTCAGTAGTAGTGGTGTTAACTCTTCTCTGAAAGTTTGGTAGAACTCTGCAGTGAAGCCGTCCGGGCCAGGGCTTTTTTTTGTTGGGAGTTTTTTGATTACCGTTTCAATCTCTTTTTTTGTTATGGGTCTATTTAGTTGTTCTACTTCTGATTGTGTTAGTTTAGGTAGGTAGTGTTTTTCCAAGAATTCATCCATTTCTTCTAGGTTTGCAAATTTGTTAGAGTACAATTTTTCGTAGTAATCTGAAATAATTCTTTTAATTTCATTTGGTTCTGTTGTGATGTGGTCCTTCTCATTTCTTATTCGAGTTATTTGTTTCCTTTCCTGTATTTCTTTAGTCAGTCTAGCCAATGGTTTATCAATTTTGTTAATTTTTTCAAAGAACCAGCTTTTGGCTTTGTTAATTCTTTCAATTGTTTTTCTGTTCTCTAATTCATTTAGTTCAGCTCTAATTTTTATTATTTGTTTTCTTCTGGTGCCTGATGGGTTCTTTTGTTGCTCACTTTCTATTTGTTCAAGTTGTAGGGACAGTTCTCTGCTTTTGGCTCTTTCTTCTTTTTGTATGTGTGCATTTATCGATATAAATTGGCCTCTGAGCACTGCTTTTGCTGTGTCCCAGAGGTTTTGATAGGAAGTATTTTCATTTCTCGTTGCATTCTGTGAATTTCCTTATTCCCTCCTTGATGTCTTCTATAACCCAGTCTTTTTTCAGGAGGGTATTGTTCATTTTCCAAGTATTTGATTTCTTTTCCCTAGTTTTTCTGTTATTGATTTCTAATTTTATTGCCTTGGGGTCTGAGAAGATGCTTTGTAATATTTCGATGTTTTGGACTCTGCAAAGGTTTGTTTTATGACCTAATATGTGGTCTATTCTAGAGAATGTTCCATGTGCGCTAGAAAAAAAAGTATATTTTGCAGCAGTTGGGTGGAGAGTTCTGTATAAGTCAATGAGGTCAAGTTGGTTGATTGTTGTAATTAGATCTTCCGTGTGTCTGTTGAGCTTCTTACTGGATGTCCTGTCCTTCTCCGAAAGTGGTGTGTTGAAGTCTCCTACTATAAATGTGGAGGTGTCTATCTCACTTTTCAATTCTGTTAAAATTTGATTTATGTATCTTGCAGCCCTGTCATTGGGTGCGTAAATATTTAATATGGTTATGTCTTCCTGATCAATTGTCCCTTTTATCATTATATAGTGTCCTTCTTTACCTTTGTGGTGGATTTAAGTCTAAAGTCTATTTTGTCAGAAATTAATATTGCTACTCCTCTTCTTTTTTGCTTATTGTTTGCTTGATATATTTTTTTCCATCCTTTGAGTTTTAGTTTGTTTGTGTCTCTAAGTCTAAGGTGTGTCTCTTGTAGGCAGCATATAGATGGATCGTGTTTCTTTATCCAGTCTGTGACTCTCTGTCTCTTTATTGTTGCATTTAGTCCATTTACATTCAGCGTAATTATAGATAAATAAGTGTTTAGTGCTGTCACTTTGATACCTTTTCATGTGTGTTGTTGGCAATTTCATTTTTCCACATACTTTTTTGTGCTGAGGCATTTTTCTTAGTAAATTGTGAGATCCTCATTTTCATAGTGTTTGACTTTATGTTAGTTGAGTCGTTACGTTTTTCTTGGCTTTTATCTTGAGTTATGGAGTTGTTATACCTTTTTGTGGTTACCTTATTATTTACCCCTATTTTTCTAAGTAAAAACCTAACTTGTATCGTTCTATATCGCCTTGTATCACTCTCCATCTGGCAGTTCAATGCCTCCTGTATTTAGTCCCTCTTTTTGATTATTGTGATCTTTTACCTATTGACTTCCATGATTCCCTGTTATGTGTATTATTTTTTTTTAATTAATCTTAATTTGTTTGTTTTTGTGATTTCCGTATTTGAGTTGATATCAGGACGTTCTGTTTTGTGACCTTGTATTGTGCTGGTATCTGACATTATTGGTTTTCTGACCAAACAATATCCTTTAGTATTTCTTGTAGCTTTGGTTTGGCTTTTGCAAATTCTCTAAACTTGTGTTTATCTGTAAATATCTTAATTTCTCCTTCATATTTCAGAGAGAGTTTTGCTGGATATATGATCCTTGGCTGGCAGTTTTTCTCCTTTAGTGTTCTGTATATGTCGTCCCATTCCCTTCTTGCCTGCATGGTTTCTGCTGAGTAGTCTGAACTTATTCTTATTGATTCTCCCTTGAAGGAAACCTTTCTTTTCTCCCTGGCTGCTTTTAAAATTTTCTCTTTATCTTTGGTTTTGGCGAGTTTGATGATAATATGTCTTGGTGTTTTTCTTTTTGGATCAATCTTAAATGGGGTTCGATGAGCATCTTGGATAGATATCCTTTCGTCTTTCATGATGTCAGGGAAGTTTTGTGTCAGGAGTTCTTCAACTATTTTCTCTGTGTTTTCTGTCCCCCCTCCCTGTTCTGGGACTCCAATCACCCGCAAGTTATCCTTCTTGATAGAGTCCTACATGATTCTTAGGGTTTCTTCATTTTTTTTAATTCTTTTATCTGATTTTTTTTCAGCTATGTTGGTGTTGATTCCCTGGTCCTCCAGAAGTCCCAGTCTGCATTCTAATTGCTCGAGTCTGCTCCTCTGACTTCCTATTGCGTTGTCTAATTCTGTAATTTTATTGTTAATCTTTTGGATTTCTACATGCTGTCTCTCTATGGATTGTTGCAACTTATTAATATTTCCACTATGTTCTTGAATAATCTTTTTGAGATCTTCAACAGTTTTATCAGTGTGTTCCTTGGCTTTTTCTGCAGTTTGCCTCATTTTGTTTGTGATGTCTTGAAGCATTCTGTAAATTAGTTTTTTATATTCTGTATCTGATAATTCCAAGATTGTATCTTCATTTGGGAAAGATTTTGATTCTTTTGTTTGGGGGGTTGGAGAAGCTGTCATGGTCTGCTTCTTTATGTGGTTTGATATGGACTGCTGTCTCTGAGCCATCACTGGGAAACTAGTTTTTCCAGAAAATCCGCTAAAAAAAAATGCAGTCATATCCCTATCAGAGTTCTCCCTCTGGCTCAGGCTATTCGGATGTTAATGAAGCCGCCTGGGGAGGGTGGGGGAGGGATCAGAGAGATAGGAGAGTAGCACCTCAGAATATAGCCAGAGTTGCTTGTCTTGCTTGGAATGACTATTATATCTGAGATTTCCACGGGGCGCGTCGCCTATGTGTGCTGGCTGTGTGGAGATTGCCCCTGGGGGGTCTGGCCTGCTGGAGTCATGGTCAGATCCTCCACTGCCAGCCCCACGCCCAACGTCAAGGTTCCCCTACTGGGACGGTGCACTCCCGACTCCAAAATCAGTTGCTGCCTCCTGGGGACTCCCCTTCCCACCAGCCGCGTCGCCGCGCCGCCACTAAGAACCGGCTGGGCCCCCCCGGGGCTAGTCCGGAGGGGTGGAGCAGCTCTCCACGCCTATGCCGTGCCCGCGCCCAGCCAAACTCCCGGCGGGACGGTTCCCCGGCTGGGACGCTGCTCTCCCCGCTCCAAGACCAGTCACTGCCTCCCGGGGACTTCTCCCACTGGCTGCGCCGCCACGCTGCCTGTGCAAACTGGCTGGGCCCCCTCCCGGAATGAGTTTGTTGGCCAGGGCTGGGCCCCTTGTTTGTGCCATCTGCCCCCCTGGGCTCTGCCCCAAATAGGGCGCCGAAGGTCACCTGACTGGTACGCTGGCTCCAGGCTCTTAAAACAATTGCTGCCTCCCCGTATTTGTTCGTTCTCCGTCTCTAAATCTGTGTTTGTTGTTCAGGGTTTGTAGATTGTTATGTATGTTATCAATTCACTTGTTTTTCTGAGTCTTTGTTGCAAGAGGGATCCGCGGTAGCGTCTACCTAGTCTGCCATCTTGGCCCCCCCACATATGGTTTTTAAGGTATTAAAAGTTGTTCCAATCCATTATATGAGCAAAAAATAAATTCAGTTTATGTTAGCAAAAAACATTGCTGCTCTTTGTCAGTAGACTGGAAAGTTGCTCTGGTGCCAAACACACAATTTTTTGAATTCCTTAATATTTTAACCATGGACATGTCTGAGTGTCACTTTCCTCATCTTTAACATGTTAGTGCTAATAACAGTCTTTATGTCTCAGGGTTTTTGTGAGGATTAAAAGAGAAAACACATATAAAACATTTAGCACAATGCTTAGCACTTATATATGCTCCAAATCTGTAGATATTATTATAGGTTTGAATTTAAGAAACAGCACTTTTGAAACAGGACATTCTACCTTTCACCTCTGCCTTAAACTCTCTGCCTTTGGTATAACTGACCTAAGAGCTGTTGGCTTGACAATTTTCAAGCATCACAACAGCAGTGACTTTTTTCAACATCAAGTGTCTCCTAAGATTTGATCATTTTAGTGGTGTGGTGATCTGATTTCACAGAGTTGCATTGTGTAACAGGAGAGTGTGGCTTTCAGGTGAAAATAAGATATGTAACCTCTTCTATGCTAGATGCTTTGATTATAGTTATGCCTTGATTTATGAATTCTCAAGTAATAAAACAACTTTATAACAACCTCAGGAGCCCTGATGGGGCAGTGGTTAAGAACTCGGCTGCTAACCAAAAGGTGGGCAGTTTGAATCCACCAGGTGCTCCTTGGAAACCGTATGGGGCAGTTTTACTCTGTCCTACAGGGTTGCTATGAGTCAGAATCGGCTTGATGGCAACTGGTTTGTTTTTGGGTTTGGTGTGTAACAAGCTCTGTATTTAAGAAATAACATAAATTATCAAACTTAAAGTTGTCTGCTCTGGAAGCCAAGCGTAATCAAAATACCACTGTTAAATTCTGTTTGTCCATATCTAATTTGGAGCACATAGAATACCAATTTTAAGCAAAATTAACTCAACACTTGCCACTCCCCCTCCCCCAAAGACCCAGATGCATATTTGATATTTTCTAGGCCATTCCTATAGTATCTAATTGTCCGAAGGTGAACCCCTTTATTTGTTAGCTTGGATACATTTTCATTTTATTTGTGAATTTAATCTCTAGTAAAGACATTCCATATAAATAATTATGTCATGTGAATATGATGCCTTCATTAACAGAAGCACCACATGTTATTTCCCATAAAGGATTATTCTGGTTTGTTTTTTACAAGCAGTGAACACTTATTCTCTTCTCTGATTTTAAATTAGTCTTTGCTTTTTCTAAAAAATACAGAAATAGTTTTATTGTTTAAGAATACAGAATTGTATCTGTGTGCTCTGAATTTTTTAACAATGAATGGACAAATTTAAAAAGCTACTCGATGATAGTTGTTGTTGTGTGCCGTAGAGTTGATTCTGAACCTTTTGGTTAGCAGCCTGAGGTGTTAACCACTTCACCACCGGGGCTCCACTCATGATAAGGATGGTTAATATCTTGGTGACTTCCAGATTTTTTGTACAAATATTTACATGTAAAAATATGTTCAAATATATTTAAAAAAAGAAAAAGATCATTACATAAGCATGTATATTTTAAACTTTTTTGAAATTAACACTAGACTTTGGACATCATTTCATGGCAATGTGTAGAACTACATTATCATTTTGGGCCTTTACTTTCAAAAGCATCTTCTGGGCTATTATTTTTTAAATGTTCTCCTCTAAAGTTTTTAGTGTGATTTTTACTTTCTGTATTTTAACTAGTTCATATTGTCTTTACTTTTACATTTCAACAGTTTTGCTAGGGCTAGATTATTAAAAATAATAATAAAAATAACAGAATTCTACAGTAATTCTAACATCAGTGAACAAAAACAAATATCTGTCTTTCCCGTGCCCAAAACAAACTAATATTTATTAGACCTAAATATGTATCAAGTACCACATCAAAGGTATTCTTTGGATTAATTCATTTAATGTTCAAAAGAATCATATCAAAAATTGTCTTTAGGTGCTGTCGAGTTGGTTCTGACTCATAGCAACTCATGTATAACAGAATGAAATACTGCCGAGTCCTGCACCATCCTCATAATTGTTACTATGCTTGAGCCCTTTGTTGCAGCCACTGTGTCAATCCATCTTGCTGAGGGTCTTCCTCTTTTTTGCTGACCCTCTCTACTTTACTAAGCATGATGTCCATCTCCAGGGACTGATCCTTCCTGATAACGTGTCCAAATTATGTGAGACGTAGTCTTGCCATCCTTGCTTCTAAGAAGCATTCTGGTTGTACTTCTTCCAAAACAGGTTTGTTCGTTCTTCTGGTAGTACATGGTATACTCAGTATTCTCCACCAACACTATAATTCAAAGGCATCAATTCTTCTTCGGTCTTCCTTATTAATTGTCTAGCTTTCACATGCATATAAAAAAACTACACTTAAATACAGTTTATATGGAGGCCTTTCCACTTACAACGTTATTAATGCAAAAAAACCCTGCCTTCTGGCTATTTCTTCAGCTTGCTGTGTGACAAAAAAAGATACTAAAAGGTACCATTTAGGTACTATCTCAATTTGACAGATGAAGAATCTTAGTTGAAGTAACTTGCCAGCAGTCAGATGGCTAAGAAGTGGTGGAACCAGGATTCCAATCCAAATAGTTTGAATGCAAAGCCCACATGCATAACCATTCTATGTTAGTGCAAAACATACCTGTACAATGTTATGCAAATGATTGATATTATTTGGTCTGTAATATAAGATAGTAAGTGGTATTATAAAGTACACTACAATGGGACTTCATGGTACAATGTAATGTAATGCTTCATTACATTTAAAGAGCTTTCCTTCCATCCATTTTCCAAACTGTATTTAACCACCTAAAGGTAGGTTTCACAATGTTTAAGAAAAAAATAATCTAATAATGTATTATATATCAGTTTTCTGAAGAACAAACAGCATCTGCCTCATTATTTGCTCTCACAGTAATGCCATTTTTGCTCAGGTGTGAGATTTCCCAGCCACAACTTTTTTTGGTTTATTTGTTTTTCAAGAAATACCCATAATTGCCAACTTCCTGAATTGTCAAAATGGTACCTTTTAGTATCTTGTTTGGCACATAGCAAGCTGAAGAAATAGGAGAAATGGGTGGCTTATGTATTTAGCATTAATAGCGCTGTAAGTGAAAAGCCTCCCATGTAAACTGCACTGAAATTCAAGTGCCATTGATATATTTGTCTTCAAAAGTTTTCAATATACATATAGGACTTTCACTAACATTTCTCCTTATTTTACCTTAGCTGAAGCAATATGCCGTATTGCTTCCACACTTGAAAGTGTAAAGATAGAGAGGTAAGAGGAGGATGAATTTCTGTAAGAGTTCAAGAAAATGTCTGCAAACAACGAGCTGTAATATATGTCAATCTTTTGTTTGTTTGTTTTAGGAATTTGAGGTTTTGTTCCACATTTTTCCTCCATCCTATCAGGGTCCATCTACTGTGGCTGTGAATAGAATGGCCAGTAATGGTAGCCGGGCACCATCTACTTCTGGTGTCAGGGTAGATGAGGCTGTGGTTCATACAGACTTTTGGTCCTGGATAATAGTTCCTCTTTGAATCTTTGGTTTCCTTCTTTCTCTTTTACTCTGGATGAGTAGAGACCAATAGTTGTCTCTTAAATGACTGCTCACAAGCTTTTACAACCCCAGACACTACTCACCAAACTAGGATATATAATTTTATGAACTATATTATGCCAATTGACTAAGATATTACACGAGACCATGGGTCCTAATATTTCAAACCAAGAAAACCAAGCCCATGACATGTTTGGTTACGTCTGAGAAGAGTCTGTAACTGTGCCCCCAATATGCTTTATTATATGTATGAATATATGTGCATACAGTCACATAGACACATATATACATACATATGCATACACTTAAAACTGTACATCCATATGCTCACATATACATACCTATACACATATGCTTACGTACATACTTACATACCTGTACATATATTTTTTGGTGGTTATTTCAAAATTATATAACCCACTGCCATCAAGCAAAATTAAAATTATATATGCCATAGCAATTACCAACAGATCCTTTTATCTTGTGTTCATTTTTGTGGCATTATTTAACTTCGTCAAGCTGTGTACACTTTATTCTCATTCAGTGTTATCTTTTCCATCATCAAATATAACAAGCGTCTATTATCTAAAGAGTGAATCCCCATCCCCCTCCCCAACCCTGGTAAGCACTAACAGGCATTGCTGTTGCTGCTGTTGTTGTTAGGTGCTGTCCAGTTGGTTCCTACTCACAGTGACCCTATGTACTACAGAACGAAACACTGCTTGGTCCTTTGCCATGCTCACAATCGTTGTTAGGCTTAAGTCCATTGTTGCAGCTACTGGGTCAATCCATCTCGTTGAGGGTCTTCCTCTTTTTCACTGACTCTGTACTCAACCAAACATGATGTCCTTCTCCAGGGACTCATCCCTCCTGATAACACGTCCAAAGTATGTAAGACACAGTCTCACCATCCTTGCTCCTAAGGCATATTCTGGTTATACTTCTTCCAAGACAGATTTGTTCGTTGTTTTGGAAGTCCATGGTATATTTAATATTGTTCACCAACACCACAATTCAAAGGAGTCAATTCATCTTCGGTCTTCCTTATTCATTGTCCAGCTTTCCCATGCATAAGATGCAATTGAAAATGCCAGGGCTTGGGTAAGGCGCAGCTTAGTCTTCAAGGTGACATCTTTGCTTTCCAACACTTTAAAGAGGTCTTTTGCAGCAGATTTGCCCAATGCAATGCGTCTCTTGATTTCTTGACTGCTGCTTCCATGGGTGTTGATTGTGGATCCAAGTAAAATGAAATCCTTGACAATTTCAAACTTTTTCCCGTTTATCATGATGTTGCTTACTGGTCCAGTTGTGAGGATTTTTGTTTTCTTTATGTTGAGGTGTAATCCATACTGAAGTCTGTGGTCTTTGATCTTCATCAATAAGTGCTTCAAGTCCTCTTCACTTTCAGCAAGCAAGGTTTTGTCATCTGCATAATACAGGTTGTTAATGCATCTTCCTCCAATCCTGATGCCCCATTCTTCTTCAAACAGTCCAGCCTCTCAGACTATCTGCTCAGCATACTGATTGAATAAAACAAAACAAAAAAACCAGTACAGGATACAATCCTGATGCACATCTTTTCTGACTTTAAACCATGCAGTATCCCTTTGATCTGTTCAAACAGCTGCCATTTGATCCATGTACAGATTCCTCATGAGCACAATTAAGTGCTCTGGAATTCCCATTCTTTGCAATGTTATCCATAATTTGTTATGATCCACACAGTTGAATGCCTTTGCATAGTCAATAAAACACAGGCAAGCATCTGTCTGGTATTCTCTGCTTTCGGCCAGGATCCATCTGACATCAGCAATGATAACTCTGGTTCTACATCCTCTTCTGAATATGGCCTGAATTTCTGGCAGTTCCCTGTGGATATATTGCTGCAGCTGCTTTTGAATGATCTTCAGCAAAATTTTGCTTGTGTGTAATATCAGTGATATTGTTTGATAATTTCTGCATTCCGTTGGATCACCTTTCTTGGGAATAGGCATAAATATGGATCTCCTCCAGTCATTTGGCCAGGTAGCTGCCTTCCAAATCTCCTGGCATAGAAAAGTGAGCATTTCCAGTGCTACATTTGTTTGTTGGAACATCTCAATTGGTATTCTGTCAATTCCTGGAGCCTTGTTTTTTACCAATGCCTTTAGTGCAGCTTGGACTTCTTCCTTCAGTACCATGGGTTCCTGGTCATATGCTACGTCTTCAAGTGGTTCAATGTCTACTAATTCTTTTTGGTATAATGACTCTGTGTATTCCTTCCATCGGAAACACTGGTGGCGTAGTGGTTAAGTGCTACGGCTGCTAACCAAGAGGTTGGCAGTTTGAATCTGCCGGGCGCTCCTTGGAAACTCTATTGGGCAGCTCTACTCTGTCCTATAGGGTCGCTATGAGTCAGAATCAACTCGACGGCAATAGGTTTGTTTTTTTTGGTTACTCCTTCCATCTTCTTTGGATGCTTCCTGCATCATTTAATATTTTTCCCATAGAATCCTTCACTATTGGAACTCGAGGGTTGAATTTTTTCTTCAGTTCTTTCAGCTTGGGAAATGCCAAGCGTGTTCTTCCCTTTTGGTTTTCTATCTCCAGCTCTTTGCACATTTCATTATAACACTTTACTTTGTCTTCTCAAGCCACCCTTTGAAACCTTCCATTCAGTTTTTTTCCTTCATCATTTCTTCCTTTTGCTTTAGCTACTCAACGTTCAAGAGCAAGTTTCAGTCTTTTCTGACATCCATTTTGGTCTTTTCTTATATTTTTAATGACCTTTTGGCTTCTTCATGGATGATGTCATTGATGTCATTCCACAACTCATGTAGTCTTCGGTCATCAGTGTTCAACATGTCAAATCTATTCTTCAGATGGTCTCTAAATTGAGGCGGGATATACTCAGGATTGTACTTTGGCTCTCGTTGACTTGCTCTTCCAGTTTGTCATATTGTGGGGGCTTGCATGTTGCTGTGATTCTGGAAGGTAGGCCACCAGTATTCAGATACCAACAGGTTTGCCCGTGGTGGACAGGTTTTAGCTGAGATTCCAGACTAAGAACAGGAAGAAAGACCCGACAGTCTACTTCTGAAAAGAATTAATCAGTGAAAACCTTATGAATAGCAGCAGAACATTGTCTGATATTGTGCCAGAAGATGAGCCCTGCAGGCTGGAAGGCACTCAAAAGACGACTGGGGAAGAGCTGCCTCCTCAATGTAGAGTCGACCTTAATGACATGCATGGAGTCAAGCCTTTTGACCCTTCATTTGCTGATATGGCATGACTCAGAATGAAAAGAAACAGCTGCAAACATAACAGACATTAGTTTCTGTTTATTTACCTATTCATGTCATTTCATAACAGTGAAAACATGCAATTTTTTTTGTGATTCCCTTATTTTGTTAAAAAAACGTTCTCAAGATTTATGCATGTTCTAAGAACTCATTTTTCTTTATTGCTGAGTAGCATTCCATTGTATGTATGTACTACCACATTTATCCTGTTATGTATAGGGGGTCGTTATGAGTCAGAATCATCTCGATGGCAATGGGTTTGGTTTTTTGGGTTATTCATGTATTGGAGCCCTGGTTGCTCAATGGTTAAGAGCTATGGCTACTAACCAAAAGGTTGGCCATTCGAATCTACCAGTTGCTCCTTGGAAACCTTATGGGGCAGTTATACTCTGTCCTATAGGGTCGCTATGAGTCAGAATCGACTCAACAACAAGAAGTTTGTTTTTTTGGTTTCATGTATTGACGGGCACTTGCTTCCATCTTTTTGCTATTGTGAATAGTGCTGCCACGAACATAACTGTGCATATGTCTGTTCATGTCACCTCTATTAGATCCCTAGCATATATACCTAGCAGTGGAATTGCTGGGTCGTATGGAAGCTCTACCTCTAGTTTTTTGAGGAACCATCAGACTGCTTTGCATTTCCAATAGCAATAGATGAAAGTTCCAATTTCTCCACATCGACCTCCAGCACTTGTTATTTTCCAGTTTTTTGTTTCTGTTCAGGTTTTTTTGTTGTTGTTGTTCGTTCGTTTGCTTGTTTTTTTTTTTTTTTTTTTTTTTTTATCATGGCCATGCTAGTGAGAGTGAAATGGTATCTTACTCTGGTTTTGATTTGCATTTCTCTGATGGCTAATGAGGTTGAGCATCTCTTCATGTGTCTGTTGGGCATCTGAATATCCTCTTTGGTGAAGTGTCTGTTATTTCCTTTGCCCAGCTTTTGATTGGGCCATTTGTCTTTTGGTTGTTAAATTGTAGAAGTTTTCTATATATTTTAGATATTAGACCCTTATTGGTTATACTGTTCTCAAATATTTTTCCCAGTCTGTACTTTATCTATCTACCCTTTTGAAAAAGTCTTTTTTTTTTAAATTTTTATTAAGCTTCAAGTGAACATTTACCATTCCAATCAGTCTGTCACATGTAGGTTTACATACATCTTACTCCCTTCTCCCACTTGCTCTCCCCCTATTGAGTCAGCCCTTACAGTCTCTCGTTTCGTGCCAATTTTGCCATCTTCCCTCTCTCTCTATCTTCCCATCCCCCCTCCAGTCAAGAGTTGCCAACACACTCTCCCGTGTCCACCTGATTTAATTAGCTCACTCTTCATCAGTATCTCTCTCCCCTCCACTGACCAGTCCTTTTCATGCCTGATGATTTGTCTTCGGGGATGGTTCCTGTCCTGTGCCATCAGAAGTTCTGGGGAGCATTGTCTCTGGGATTCCTCTAGTCGCAATCATACCATTAGGTGTGGTCTTTTAATGAGAATTTGGGGTCTGCATCCCATTGGTCTCCTGCTCCCTCAGGAGTTGTCTGTTGTGTTCCCTGACAGGGCAGACATCGATTGTGGCCGGGCACCAACTAGTTCTTCTGGTCTCAGGATAATGTAGGTCTCTGGTTCAAGTGGCCCTTTCTGTCTCTTGGGTTCTTAGTTGTCGTGTGACCTTGGTGTTCTTCCTTTGCCTTTCCTCCCGGTGGGTTGAGACCAATTAATTTATTTTAGATGGCTGCTTGTTGGCATTTAGGACCCCAGGCGCCACAATTCAAAGTGGGATGCAGAGTGTTCTCATAATAGAATTGTTTTGCCCATTGACTTAGAAGTCCCCTCAAACCAAGTTCCCCAGACCCCAGCCCCTGCTTCGCTGACCTTTGAAGCTTTCATTTTATCTCGGAAACCTCTTTACTTTTAATCCGGTCCGATTAGGCTGACCCTCCTTGTTTTGAGTGTTGTCTTTCCCTTCACCCAAAGCAGTTCCCATCTACAGATTGATCAATAAAAAGCCCTCTCCCTCCCTCCCTCCCTCCCCCCTTTGTAACCACAAAAGTATGTGTTCTTTTCCGTTTTTTCTATTTCTCAAGATCTTATAATAGTGGTCTTATACAATATTTGTCCTTTTGCAACTGACTCATTTTGCTCAGCATAATGCCTTCCAGATTCCTCCATGTTATGAAATGTTTCAGAGATTCGTCACTGTTCTTTATCGATGCGTAGTATTCCATTGTGTGAATATACCACAATTTATTTACCCATTCGTCCCTTGATGGACATCTTGGTTGCTTCCAGCTTTTTGCTATTGTAAACAGAGCTGCAATAAACATGGGTGTGCATATATCTGTTTGTGTGAAGGGTCTTGTATCTTTAGGGTATATTCCGAGGAGTGGGATTTCTGGGTTGTATGGTAGTTCTATTTCTAAGTGTTTAAGATAACGCCAGATGGATTTCCAAAGTGGTTGTACCATTTTACAATCCCACCAGCAGTGTATGAGAGTTCCAGTCTCTCCGCAGCCTCTCCAACATTTATTATTTTGTGTTTTTTGAATTAATGCCAGCCTAGTTGGTGTCAGATGGAATCTCATCGCAGTTTTAATTTGCATTTCTCTAATGGCTAATGATCGAGAGCATTTTCTCATGTATCTGTTGGCTGCCTGAATATCTTCCTTAGTGAAATGTGTTTTCATATCCTTTGCCCACTTCTTGATTGGGTTGTTTGTCTGTTTGTGGTTGAGTTTTGACAGAATCATGTAGATTTTAGAGATCAGGCGCTGGTCTGAGATGTCATAGCTGAATATTCTTTCCCAGTCTGTAGGTGGTCTTTTTACTCTTTTGGTGAAGTCTTTAGATGAGCATAGGTGTTTGATTTTTAGGAGCTCCCAGTTATCTGGTTTCTCTTCATCATTTTTGGTAATGTTTTGTATTCTGTTTATGCCTTGTATTAGGGCTCCTAGGGTAGATCCTATTTTTTCTTCCATGATTTTTATCGTTTTAGTCTTTATGTTTAGGTCTTTGATCCACTTGGAGTTAGTTTTTGTGCATGGTGTGAGGTATGGGTCCTGTTTCATTCTTTTGAAAATGGATATCCAGTTATGCCAGCACCATTTGTTAAAAAGACTATTATTTCCCCAATTGACTGACACTGGTCCTTTGTCAAATATCAGCTGCTCATAAATGGATAGATTTATATCTGGGCTCTCAATTCTGTTCCATTGGTCTATGTGCCTGTTGTTGTACCAGTACCAGGCTGTTTTGACTACTGTAGCTATATAATAGGTTCTGAAATCAGGTAGGGTGAGGCCTCCCACTTTCTTCTTCTTTTTCAGTAATGTTTTGCTTATCCGGGGGTTCTTTCCTTTCCATATGAAATTAGTGATTTGTTTCTCTATTCCCTTAAAGTATGACATTGGTATTTGGATTGGAAGTGCGTTGTATGTATAAATGGCTTTTGGTAGAATAGACATTTTTACTATGTTAAGTCTTCCTATCCATGAGCAGGGTATGTTTTTCCATTTAAGTGTGTCCTTTTGAATTTCTTGTAGCAGAGTTTTATAGTTTTCTTTGTATAGGTCTTTTACATCCTTGGTAAGATTTATTCCTAAGTATTTTATCTTCTTGGGGGCTACTGTGAATGGTATTGATTTGGTTATTTCCTCTTCGGTGTTCTTTTTGTTGATGTAGAGGAATCCAAGTGATTTTTGTATGTTTATTTTATATCCTGAGACTCTTCCAAACTCTTCTATTAGTTTCAGTAGTTTTCTGGAGGATTTCTTAGGGTTTTCCATGTATACGATCATGTCATCTGCAAATAGTGATAGCTTTACTTCCTCCTTACCAATCTGGATACCCTTTATTTCTTTGTCTAGCCTAATTGCCCTGGCTAGGACTTCAAGTATGATGTAGAATAAGAGCGGTGATAAAGGGCATCCTTGTCTGGTTCCCGTTCTCAAGGGAAATGCTTTCAGGTTCTCTCCATTTAGAGTGATATTGGCCGTTGGCTTTGCATATATGCCCTTTATTATGTTGAGGAATTTTCCTTCAATTCCTATTTTGGTTAGAGTTTTTATCATAAATGGGTGTTGAACTTTGTCAAATGCCTTTTCTGCATCTATTGATAAGATCATGTGGTTTTTGTCTTTTGTTTTATTTATGTGATGGATTACATTAATGGTTTTTCTGATATTAAACCAGCCTTGCATACCTGGTATAAATCCCACTTGATCAGGGTGTATTATTTTTTTGATGTGTTGTTGGATTCTATTGGCTAGAATTTTGTTAAGGATTTTTGCATCTATGTTCATGAGGGATATAGGTCTAAAATTTTCTTTTTTTGTAATGTCTTTACCTGGTTTTGGTATCAGGGAGATGGTAGCTTCATAGAATGAGTTGGGTAGTATTCCGTCTTTTTCTATACTTTGAAATACCTTCAATAGTAATGGTGTTAAGTCTTCTCTGAAGGTTTGTAGAACTCTGCAGTGAAGCCATCTGGGCCAGGACTTTTTTTTGTTGGGAGTTTTTTGATTACCGTTTCAATCTCTTTTTTTGTTATGGGTCTATTTAGTTGTTCTACGTCTGAATGTGTTAGTTTAGGTAAGTAGTATTGTTCTAAGAATTTATCCATTTCTTCTAGGTTTTCAAATTTGTTAGAGTACAATTTTATGTAGTAATCTGATATGATTCTTTTGATTTCATTTGGTTCTGTTGTGATGTGGTCCTTCTCGTTTCTTATTCGGGTTATTAGTTTCCTTTCCTGTTTTTCTTTAGTCAGTCTAGCCAATGGTTTATCAATTTTGTTAATTTTTTTTCCAAGAACCAGCTTTTGGCTTTGTTAATTCTTTCAATTGTTTTTCTGTTCTCTAATTCGTTTAGTTCAGCTCTAATTTTTATTATTTGTTTTCTTCTGGTGCCTGATGGATTCTTTTGTTGCTCACTTTCTATTTGTCCAAGTTGTAGGGACAGTTCTCTGATTTTGGCTCTTTCTTCTTTTTGTATGTGTGCATTTATCGATATAAATTGGCCTCTGAGCACTGCTTTTGCTGTGTCCCAGAGGTTTTGATAGGAAGTATTTTCATTCTCGTTGCTTTCTAAGAATTTCCTTATTTCCTCCTTGATGTCTTCTATAACCCAGTCTTTTTTCAGGAGGGTATTGTTCATTTTCCAAGTATTTGATTTCTTTTCCCTAGTTTTTCTGTTATTGATTTCTAGCTTCATTGCCTTGTGGTCTGAGAAGATGCTTTGTAATATTTCGATGTTTTGGATTCTGGAAAGATTTGTTTTATGACCTAATATGTGGTCTATTCTAGAGAATGTTCCATGTGTGCTAGAAAAAAAAGTATATTTTGCAGCAGTTGGGTGGAGAGTTCTGTATAAGTCAATGAGGTCAAGTTGCTTGATTGTTGTAAGTAGGTCTTCCGTGTCTCTATTGAGCTTCTTACTGGATGTCCTGTCCTTCTCCGAAAGTGGTGTGTTGAAGTCTCCTACTATATATGTGGAGGTGTCTATCTCACTTTTCAATTCTGTTAAAATTTGATTTATGTATCTTGCAGCCCTGTCATTGGGTGCGTAAATATTTAATATGGTTATGTCTTCCTGATCAATTGTCCCTTTTATCATTATATAGTGTCCTTCTTTATCCTTTGTGGCGGATTTAAGTCTAAAGTCTATTTTGTCAGAAATTAATATTGCTACTCCTCTTCTTTTTTGCTTATTGTTTGCTTGATATATTTTTTTCCATCCTTTGAGTTTTAGTTTGTTTGTGTCTCTAAGTCTAAGGTGTGTCTCTTGTAGGCAGCATATAGATGGATCATGTTTTTTTATCCAGTCCGTGACTCTCTGTCTCTTTATTGGTGCATTTAGTCCATTTACATTCAGCGTAATTATAGATAGTAAGTTTTTAGTGCTGTCATTTTGATGCCTTTTCATGTGTGTTGTTGGCCATTTCATTTTTCCACATGCTTTTTTGTGCTGAGACGTTTTTCTTAGTAGCTTGTGAGATCCTCATTTTCATAATGTTTAACTTTGTGTTTATTGAGTCGTTACGTTTTTCTTGGCTTTTTTCTTGAATTATGGAATTGATATTCCTTTTTGTGGTTACCTTTTTATTTACCCCTATTTTTCTAAGTAAAAACCTAACTTGTATCCTTCTATTTCGCCTTGTATCACTCTCCATCTGGCAGTTCACTGCCTCCTATATTTAGTCCCTCTTTTTGATTATTTTGATCGTTTATCTATTGATTTCCATGATTACCTGTTGTGTGTATTATTTTGTTTATTTATTTATTTTTTAGAATTAGTCTTAATTTGTTTGTTTTTGTGCTTTCCCTGTTTGAGTTGCGTTGATATCAGGACGTTCTGTTTTGTGACCTTGCATTGTGCTGGTACCTGATATTATTGGTCATCCGGCCAAACAATCTCCTTTAGCATTTCTTGCAGTCTTGGTTTAGTTTTTGCAAATTCTCTAAACTTGTGTTTATCTGTAAATATCTTAATTTCGCCTTCATATTTCAGAGAGAGTTTTGCTGGATATGTGATCCTTGGTTGGCAGTTTTTCTCGTTCAGTGCTCTGTATATGTCGTCCCATTCCCTTCTTGCCTGCATGGTTTCTGCTGAGTAGTCTGAACTTATTCTTATTGATTCTCCCTTGAAGGAAACCTTTCTTTTCTCCCTGGCTGCTTTTAAAATTTTCTGTTTGTCTTTGGTTTTGGCAAGTTTGATGATGATATGTCTTGGTGTTTTTCTTTTTGGATCAATCTTAAATGGGGTTCGATGAGCATCTTGGATAGATATCCTTTCGTCTTTCATGATGTCAGGGAAGTTTTGTGTCAGGAGTTCTTCAACTATTTTCTCTGTGTTTTCTGTCCCCCCTCCCTGTTCTGGGACTCCAATCACTCGCAAGTTATCCTCCTTGATAGAGTCCCACATGATTCTTAGGGTTTCTTCATTTTTTTAATTCTTTTATCTGATTTTTTTTCAGCTATGTTGATGTTGTTTCCCTGGTCCTCCAGAAGTCCCAGTCTACATTCTAATTGCTCGAGTCTGCTCCTCTGACTTTCTATTGCGTTGTCAAATTCTGTAATTTTATTGTTAATCTTTTGGATTTCTACATGCTGTCTCTCTATGGATTCTTGCAACTTGTTAATTTTTCCACTATGTTCTTGAATAATCTTTTTGAGTTCTTCAACAGTTTTATCAGTGTGTTCCTTGGCTTTTTCTGCATTTATCCTAATTTCATTTGTGATATCTTTAAGCATTCTGTAAATTAGTTTTTTATATTCTGTATCTGATAATTCCAGGATTGTATCTTCATTTGGGAAAGATTTTGATTCTTTTGTTTGGGGGGTTGGAGAAGCTGTCATGGTCTGTTTCTTTATGTGGTTTGATATGGACTGCTGTCTCCGAGCCATCACTGGGAAACTAGATTTTCCAAGTAGTCAGCTAAAAAAAAATGCAGTCAGATCCCTATCTGAATTCTCTCTCTGGCTCCGGGTATTCGGATGTTAATGGGGTCACCTGGGGAGGGTGGGGGAGGGATCTGAGAGCTAAGAGTGTAGCACCACAGAATATAGAGCTGAACACCACGTTCACGCTCCGCCCCCGTTCACCAAAATCCGGGCTGGACGGGTCCCTGGCTAGGACACTGCTTTCTTTGCTCGGAAACCAGTCACTTCCTCCTGGGGACTTCCTCCGGTGCGCGGCACCGCTCGTGGGCACTGGGTGGGCGTTTCCCGCCCGAACGGGTGGGCCCGCCCCCAGGGTCTATTCAGGCGATTATAATTGGGTCCCGCGGTCACGCCCCGCCTGTGCGCGCCCCCAAATCCCAGCGGGATGACTTCCGGGTTGAGACACTGCTTTCCCCGTTCCGGAACCAGTCACTTCCTCCCGGGGACTTCTCCTTCCGGAGCGCCACACCTCTCGCGGGAACTGGGTTGGCGTCACCTGCACGGCCAGGTGGGCCCACTCCCTGGGTCAATTCAGGGCAATAAAAATGGACTCCGCGCTCACGCCCCGCTCGTGCACGCGCCCAAGTCCCGGCAGGACGGCACCCCGTCTGGGACGCTACTTTCTGCGCTTCGGGACCAATCACTTCCTCCCGGGGACTTCTCCTTCCGGTGTGCCACACCTCTCGCGCAAACTGGGAGGGCGTCACTCGCACGACCAGGTGGTCCCGCCCCCTGGGTCAATTCAGGGTAATAAAAATGGAACCCGTGCTCATGCCCCGCCCGTGCGCGCGCGCGCCCAGATCCCAGCGGAATGGGTCCCCGTCTGGGATGCTGCTTTCCCTGCTTTGAGACCAGACACTTCCGGGGACTTCTCCCTCTGGTGTGCCGTGCCACATGCGCGGACTGGGTGTGCGTCCTCCCGCACGAACGTGTGGGCCCCACCCTGGGGTCACTTTAGGGAAATATAGTTGACCCCCCCCCGCTCGCGCCCCGTCGGCTTCTCGCCTAACTTCCGGCGGGACGGCACCCCAGCTGGGACACTGTTCTCCCCCCTCCCAGATCAGTCACTGCCTCCCGGGTGCTTCTCCCTCCGGCTGCGCCCCTACGCAGCCCGCGCCAACCTGCTAGACTTCCTCCCAGTATGGGTTCGGGGGGGAAGGGGTGGGCCCCCTTTCTGTGCCGTCTGCCCCCCGGGCTCTGCCCCAGATCGAGCTCCGAAGGTCACCTGCCTGGTGCGCTGGCTCCTAGTTCTGAAAACAGTCGCTGTCTGCCCGTATTTGTTCGTTTTCCGTCTCTAAGTCTGTGCTTGTTGTTCAGAGTTCGTAGATTGTTATGTATGTGATTGATTCCCTTGTTTTTCCGAGTCTTTGTTGCAAGAGGGATCCACGGTAGCGTCCACCTAGTCCGCCATCTTGGCCCCGGATCTGAAAAAGTCTTTTGATGAACATAAGTATTTAACTTTTATGAGGTCCCAGTTATCTATTTTGTTTTCTGTTGCTCATGCATTCTTTGTTGTG
This sequence comes from Loxodonta africana, assembly GCF_030014295.1. Taxonomy (NCBI): domain Eukaryota; kingdom Metazoa; phylum Chordata; class Mammalia; order Proboscidea; family Elephantidae; genus Loxodonta; species Loxodonta africana. The sequence goes on from NC_087369.1 coordinate 111,774,528, forward strand.
TCTGATAATCTATCGCTGAAAAAAATTAGGTACCAAAGCTTTGCTCCTATATTTTCTTCTAAGAACTTTACAGTTTTCAATTTAAGATTTTGGTCTTTGATCCATTTTTAATTAGTTTTCTGTATGGTATGAAGTATCGATCTTGTTTCATTTCTCTGCATGTGGAAATCCAATTTTTTGAGCACCATTTTTTGAAGACATTGTTCCTTCCCCATTGAATGGATTTGGTTTCTTTGTCAAAAATCAATTGACCATAGATGTTTGGATTTATTTCTAGATTTTTAATTCTAGTCCATTTGTCTTCGTGTCTGTCATTAAACCAGTATCAGGCTTTTTTGGTTACTGTAGCTGTGTAACACATCTTAAAGTCAGGAAGTGTGAGACCTCCTACTTTGTTCTTCTTCAAAATTGCTTTGACTATTTCAGGTCTCTTTCCATATAATTGAGGATTAGTTTTCCCATTTCTGCAAAGAATGCTGTTGGAATTGTGATCAGAATTGCGTTGCATCTGTAGATCACTTTGGGTACTATTTGCATCTTGTCTATATTAAGTCTTCCAATCCATGAGCATGGAATATCTTTCCACCTATTTAGGTCTTCTTCAGTCTCTTTCAGTGTTTTATAATTTTCTTTTTATAAGTCTTTTATACATCTGGATAAATTTATTCCTAGATATTTTATTCTCTTAGATGCTATTGTAAATTGAGTCATATTCTTAATTTCACTTTCATATTTTTCATTGCTGGTGTATAGAAACCCAACTGATTTTTGTATGTTACACGTCAGTCTTTTAACCTCGCTACATACCAACTCATAATTTCTGGATTAAGTTTTATAGCTTCTAGCTCTTGTTAGATCTTAGTGGATGTCAGATGTAGCATGTCACTGATATATATGAAGATCGAAAACAGGATACAGATATACAAACATTAATTTTAGAAAGTACTGCAAAATTTATCATAAAAAAGACAGAAGATAAATCATATTAAATGAAAAATGAAACCTTATTAGAGTTAAAGAATATATTATGAAGATAATAATAGATTATCAAAAACTCTGTCAAAAAACTTGAAAACTAAACAACAGCAACAATGGAAAATATGTATTTGTGGGTACATATGTATGTATGTAGGCACATATGTCTATAGATACGTATATGTGAGTATATATGTGTGTATATCTATAGATAGATTAATGCATTTTTTTATATGCATGTGACTGTATACGCACATATTCTTATAATAATAAAGTACATGGGGGTAGAGTTACAGATACTTTTTGACATAAACAAATACCTGTGGGATTGATTTTCTGGGTTTGAAGGATTAACACCATAATCTCTTGGGACATCTGTCAATTGGCGTTTATAGTTCATAAAGTTATGTTCTACATACTAGTTTGGTGAGTAGTGACTGGGGTCTTAAAAACTTGCACAGCGGCCAACTAAGATACAATAATTGATCTCTACATGTCCAGAGGAAAAGAGAAAGAAGCAAACCAAAGACTCAAAGAAGAAACTATTCTAAAGGACCAATAGTCTACATGAACCACAACTTCATCTAACCTGAGACAAGTAGAACTAGATGGTGTGCGGCTACCACCAACAACCATTGTAATCAAGGCCACAGTAGATGGACCCTGACAGAATGGGAAAAAAATGTGGAATAGAACCTAAAATTTCTAAAAAAAAAAAAAACCCACAAAAAACAGACTTACTGTACCAGTTGAGATTGAGGACTCCCCAAGACTACTGCCCTGAGCTACCCTTCAAACCTTGAGCCGAAACTAACCCCGGAGATCACTTTGTAGCTAAATAACAGGTTAGCTCACAAAATAATGAATATCACCTGTAAGTGCTGTCTTCCCTTAAAAAATCAGCTATATGAGACCAAACAATCAACAATTACTTTAAAACAAAGTTGAGAATGTAAGGGAGCAGACAAAACCAAAGCCGTTGCCATCAAGTTGAAACTGACTCATAGCAACCCTATAGGACAGAGTAGAACTGCTCCATAGGGTTTCCAAGGAGCAGCTGGTGGATTCAAACTGCTGACCTCTTGGTTAGCAGCCGTAGTGCTTTACTACTGCTCCACCAGGGCTCCAAGGGAGCAGAGAAACTAGATTAATGGAAACAGAGCAACCAAAATGGAAATAACAAGAATGTTCATGGATTTTGCAGAATGTAACTAATGTCACTTAACAATCTGTGTAGAAATTGTTGGATGGGAACCTAAATTGCTGGGTAAACTTCCACCAAAAACTTGATAAAATATTATTTAAACTTGAAAAGTTGGATGAAATGGACAACTTCTTAAAAATATAAATAAACAAAACTGACTTAAGAAGAAATAGAAAGTGTATTTAGTTCAATAACTATAAGAGAAATTGAAACAGTAGTTTAAAAACTTCCCAAAGAAAACTCCAAACCCAAAGAGTTTTGCAGGAAAATTCCATCAGACACTCATGGAACAGATATTTCCCATGCTATACACATTCTTTTAAAGCATAGAATAAGAAGAAATGTTACCTAACTTATTTTGTGACTGGTATAACCATGATACTAAATCTAAATAATGATATTAAGAGAAAATACAATTATAGGTGATTTCAATTGTGACTAGATGACATAAACTTAAAAAGCTAACCAGTCCTCCAGAGTAAGAAAATGAAAATATACCATCGCCAAGTTAGGTTTACTCCAGGAATTTGAGAATGGTTTATATTAGAAAATCTATGCACATCATTTACCACTTTACAAGAGAAAAAAAGGTTGTGGTCATTTCAATGCAGGAGAAGCATCAGTAGAAATCAACACCCATTCATGACTGAAAAAAAAAAGGACTCAATAAACTAAAATTAGAAGAAATCTTTTAAATACTGACCAAGAGAAGGAGCCAAGAAGGCAGCTTAGTCAGACACCATATCGTAGTCCTACTACAGCAAAGACCGAAGAAACCAAGTGAAACAGATGCACAAAACAATCCTGGAACACTGAACATCAAAAAGGAAGGGTAAAGAATTGAATTATACAACAGCTGGAAGAAAAAAATTGGACAAATGCAATGAAAGAGGAGTGACAAGGAGTGAAAGGACTCTGTCAGCTATCCCAATTCAACATGGCCATCTTCAGACAAAGCCAGTAGTGACCCCGGGCAAGGAGCACAGGAAGGCAACTTCACGATATTCCCATGAGAGTCGGAGAAATTGTATGAACACACACAAAGAGAATCAAGGTGAGCGGATCATGGTCCGGATCTAAGGAAGGAAAACACAGAAAGGAGGGTGAGAATTCCAGGGATTCTGCCATCCATAGAACAGGCAGTGAGCCAGGATCCAGAGTCAGGTATATGCAGGAGCAGTGGTCCCTGACCTCAAGAGTGGGTAGCTCACACGAGGCAGTGGATCAGTGGAGAATCAGCAGAAGGTGTCGCACCCAGCTGGAATCTGGGCAGCAACGCCCTCCTAGCACTTGGTTGGGGGGAAGATCCCAACGGCTGGTGGCAGCGGACAGGAAGTGCCAAGTACCCATGTCTGATAGCTGAAAGGGCATACTTCCCTTCCTCCCACCGTCCTGACAGGAAGCAACAGAGGGTCTCATACCCCAGCCACCCAGACCAACCAGAAACCGTAATACCAGCCCCCCCATTTACCCAGCCCCGTCTGCCACCACTTTCTACCTACGCAAAGACCAGCATTAAGCATGCTCCCATATGCACACCTGCCTGCCACTCACCCCCCCAACCCAGAGAGAAGCAATGACCTTGTGACAGCAAGCACGCCTGCCTGCTACCCACCACACACCTTCTTCCAACCAGGCAAAAGGCTGCGACCATGTAAGCAGGCGCACCTGCCTGCCTGTCAACCACCATCACCACCCGCCAGGCAGCTCAAGAAGACAAAGTAAAGTATTATAATGACATGTGCAAAGAGCTGGAAATGGAAAACCAAAAGGGAAGAACACGCTCAGTGTTCCTCAAGCTGAAAGAACTGAAGAAAAAATTCAAGCCTCGAGTTGCAATAGTGAAGGACTCTATGAGGAAAACATTAAATGATGCAGGAAACATCAAAAGAAGATGGAAGGAATACACAGAGTCATTATATCAAAAAGAATTAGTCGATGTTCAGCCATTTCAAGAAGTAGCATATGATCAGGAACCGATGGTACTGAAGGAAGAAGTCCAGGCTGGTCTGAAGGCATTGGTGAAAAACAAGGCTCCAGGAATTGATGGAATATCAATTGAGATGTTTCAACAAACACACGCAGCACTGCAAGTACTCACTTGTCTCTGCCAAGAAATATGAAAGACAGCTTCCTGGCCAACTGACTGGAAAAGATCCATATTTATGCCTATTCCCAAGAAAGGTGATCCAACTGAATGTGGAAATTACAGAACAATATCATTAATATCACACGACAGCAAAATTTTGCTGAAGATCATTCAAAAATGGCTGCAGCAGTATATCGATAGGGAACTGCCAGAAATTCCGGCTGGTTTCAGAAGAGGACATGGAATCAGGTATATCATTGCTGATGTCAGATGGGTCCTGGCTGAAAGCAGAGACTACCAGAAGGATGTTTACCTGTGTTTTATTGACTATGCAAAGCATTCGACTGTGTGGATCATAACAAATTATGGATAACATTGCGAAGAATGGGAATTCCAGAACACTTAATTATGCTCATGAGGAACATTTACATAGATCAAGAGGCAGTTGTTGGGATAGAACAAGGGGATACTGATTGGTCTATAGTCATAAAAGGTGTGCATCAGGGTTGTATTCTTTCACCATACCTATTTTTTTTTTATTCAGACTGTATGCTGAGCAAATAATACAAGAAGCTGGACTATATGAAGAAGAACGGGGCATCCAGATTGGAGGAAGACTCATTAACAACCTGCGTTATGCACATGACACAACCTTGCTTGCTGAAAGTGAAGAGGACTTGAAGCACTTACTAATGAAGTTCAGAGACCACAGCCTTCAGTATGGATTGCACCTCAACATAGAGAAAACAAAAATCCTCACAACTGGACCAATGAGCAACATCATAATAAACAGGGAAAAGTTTGAAGTTGTCAAGGATTTCATTTGACTTGGGTCCACAATCAACAGCCATGGAAGCAGCAGTCAAGAAATTATAAGATGCGTTGGATTGGGTAAATCTGCTTCAAAGGACCTCTTGAAAGTGTTGAAGAGGAAAGATGTTACCTTGAAGTCTAAGGTGGGCCTGACCCAAGCCACGGTATATTCAATCATCTCATATGCATGTGAAAGCTGGACAGTGAATAAGGAAGACCAAAGAATTGATGCCTTTAAATTGTGGTGTTGGCAGAGAATATTGAATATACCATGGACTGCCAGAAGAACGAATAAATCTGTCTGGGAAGAAGTACAACCAGAATGCTCCTTAGAAGCAAGGATGGAGAGACTGCGTCTTACATACCTTGGACATGTTGTCTTGAGGGATCAGTCTCTGGAGAAGGACATCATGCTTGGCAAAGTACAGCGTCAGCAGAAAAGAGAAAGACCCTCAATGAGATGGATTGATACAGTGGCTGCAACAATGGCCTCAAGCATAACAACAATTGTAAGGATGGCACAGTACCAGGCAGTGTTTTGTTCTGTTGTGCATGGGTTCGCTATGGGTCGGAGCCAACTCACGGCACCTAACAACAACAACAACTAGTGAACAAGTGGAAATAGAAATAAAAACAGTAAGGCTTACAATAACATCAAAAAAAAAACATGAAATACTTAGGTAAAAATGTAATAAAATACATGCAAGGACTGTATGCTGAAAACTATAAAACACTAATGAAACAAATAAAAAGACCCTGCACAATGGAAAGATACCGTGTTCATGGATCTGAGCATTCAATATTGTTAAGATGTAAAATCTCCCAAAACTGATCTATAGTTTCAATATAATTCCAATAATAAACCCAGGAGGATTTTTTTTTTGTAGAAATTGACAAGCTGATCCTAAAATTGATATTGAAAGGCAAAGAATTAAGGTAGCCAAGACAATTTTGAAATGAAGGACAAAATTGGAAAACAAACACCATCTAATTTCAAGATGTAAAGCTACTGTACTCAAGACAGTATGGTACTGGCAAAAGGACAAACACATACACCAAAGGAACAGAATAGGGATTCCAGAAATAGACCCATATATATGTAACCAACTGATTTTCAACCAAGGTGCAAGGGCAATTCAATAAAGAACAGTCTCTTCAACAAATGGCACTTGAACAATTGGACAACCATGTCCAAAAAATGAACCTTGGCCCATACATTACACCACATACAAAATTTAAGTTCAAATGGGCCACAGATCTAAATGTGAAGCCTAAAACTATAAAAGTTGTAGGAGAAAACCTTGTGAAAATGAGCTAGGCAAAGATTTCTTAGGTATGACACCAAAGCATATTCCATAAAAAAAAGAATGAATAAATTAGATTTCATCAAAGTTCAGAAAAAACTTCTGTCTTTGAAAGATAGTGAAAAGGCAAAACATAGACTAGGAGATAGTATGTGAAAAATATGTATCTGATAAATGAATGGTATCCAGAATACATAAAAAATTCTCAAAACTCAATAATGAAAAAATAAACAACCCAATGAGAAAATGGGCAAAATATTTGAACAGATACTTCACCAAAGAAGATAAACAGATGGCAAATAACGTGATATTAACATAACAAAATACAACATGAATATGAAAAATGTTGAACATCCTTAGTCATTAAGGAAAAACAAATTAAAAATTCGATGAGATACCGGTATACACCTATTAAAATGCCCCCCCAAAAAACAATACCACGTGCTAAAGTGCTAGCGAGAATGCAGAACAACTGAAACTCTCATACATCGCTGATGGGAATGCAAAATAGTACAGCCACTTTGTAAAACAGTTTGATAGTTTCTTTTATAAAGTTAAACATACACTTACAATATAACCCTGCAATCCCAAGTTTACCCGAGAGAAATAAAACTCATTTTCTTTTAAGAAGTCTGCATGTGAATGACTTTATTAATATTTGCCAAAAACTAGAAAAACCTCGTGAATGGATAAACAATCTGTGCAACAATTATACACTGAAATACTACACAGGAAGAAAAGAAATGGACTATTGATGCATGCAACAATATAGACGGATCTCAAATGCATTTGCTAAGTGAAAGAAGCCCAACCCAATGATTCTATTTATATTACATTTTTAAAAACGCGATACTCTTAAGACTCGCAACAGATCAGTAGTTTCCAAAGGCTGGGACTGACTATGGAGTCCTGGTTGCTCAGTGGTTAGGTGCTTGGCTGCTAACCAAAAGGTCTGCAGTTCAGATTCACCAGCTGCTCCTTGGAAACCCTATGGGGCAGTTCTACTCTGCCCTATAGGGTCGCTATGAGTCAGAATCGACTTGACGGCAACAGGTTTTTTTTTTTTGGTTTGGTTTGGGATTGACTATGAAGGGGAATGAGGGGATTTGGGAGGGTTATTGAACTGCTTTACATCTGGACTTTGGTAGTATTTCCCAAAGCTCATAGAACTGCACACTAAAAGGGATAGATTTTACTGTATGTAAATTGTACATCAATAAACCTGACTTTTAAAAAAAGATGAGTTTACTAATGTCAGTTCTGCTTCTGTACTCAAGAAACACTTAGAAAATATAATTAAAAAAAAAACAATACCAACAATAGAAAAATAAACCATAAAGTACTTGCAAATAAATCTCACAAAAAGTGTAAATGGCTGGTATGAAGCAAATTATTAAAAAGTAGTGAAATGTATTATAGAAGACTTAAATCAATGAAGAAATATCACATGCTCATAAACTGGAAGACAATATTGTAGATATGTCCATTATCCCCAAATTAATCCATAATTGAATTGTAATGCAATTCTATTGAAAACCCCAGCAGGGTTCGTCTGTAGACCTTGACAAATTTATTCTAAAACGTAAACAGAAACAGGAAGAATAAGTATAGGGGTAATCCTATACAGGGAGTACCTGGGTGGCACAAACAGTTAAGCGCTCAACTACTAGCTGAAAGGCTGGAGGTTCAAACTAACTCAGAGGTCCCGCCTAAGACAGGTCTAGTGGTCTGCTTCTGAAAGGTCACACCTTGAAAACCATATGGAGCAGTTCTCCTCTGCACACATAGGGTTGCCATGAGTTGGAACCAACTTGATGGCAACTAACAACAACACTCCCATACAAGCTATTAGGTATAATTATGATATTACAGTAATCAAGACACTATGGTATTGTCACAGGAATCAACACATTTTCCAGTGGAATGTAACAGAGATCCAGAAACAGACTCACTCATGTAGAATCCTGATTTATGACAGAGTTGGCATGGAAGGTCAGTGGGGAAGGAGGTACCATTCAGTAAATGGACCTGGAAAATGGTTATCTATATAGAAAAAATGAAATTGTATCATTGCCTCATTACATACATAAAAAAAAATTCCAAATGCATTCAGGACTCAAATGTCAAAAGCAAACTTTAAAACCTTTAGAAAAAAAAAATCTTTTGACATCAAGGATCTCTTATACATTGTGGGAGTGTAAATCAGTATACATGTGGAAAAAAGCCCATGTGCCCACACTTCCTTGAAAGTCACACATTTAAAAGGACTAATGACCCAAGCCTCCTCTAACCTGAGACCAGAGGAACTAGATGGTACCTGGCTATGACTACCAACCCCTCTGACCAGGATCACAATATAAGGTCACAGTTAGAATGGGAGGAAAATGTAGAACAAAATTCAAATTCATAAAAAAGACCAGACTTACTGGTCTGCTAGAGACTGGAGAAATCCCCAAGACTATTGTCCTAAGACACCCTTCTAACTTGGAACTGAAGCCACTCCTTTCAGCCAAATAATAGACTGGCCTATAAAACAAAGAATAACATATGTGAGGAATGCATTCCTCAGAAAAATCAACTATAGGAGACCAAAAGGACAACATTTGCCCAAAAGCAAAGATGAGAAGGCAGGGAGGGACAGGGAACCTACACTAATGAAAAGGGGAATCCAGTGTGGAAATGGAGAGAGCACTGATACATTGCGGGGATTGCAACCACTGTTATGGAATAATTTGTGCATGAATTATTGAATGGGAAACAAATTTGCTGTGTAAACTTTCACCTAAAGCACAATAAAACGTTCAAAAAAAAAAAAAAGCCACGCATTTACACACCAAACAACCTAGCAATGATAGATAGATAGATGGATATATAGATAAACTATAAACTGGTGGCGTAGTGGTTAAGTGCTACTGCTGCTAACCAAGAGGTCTGCAGTTCGAATCTGCCAGGCGCTCCATGGAAACTCTATCGGGCAGTTCTACTCTGTCCTATAGGGTCGCTATGAGTTGGAATCGACTCGACAGCAGTGGGTTTGGTTTTTTTTTGGGGGGGTATATGCAAGAGCAGCGTTTTGTAACCAGGAGGTCGATTTAATTGTTATTATTAATACAAAATTTCAAATATTTTAAAAATATTTTTCCTTTAAAATGAACAACTGAAGCCTCCGAGTCACTACGGAATTAGCATATGTGGCAGTTAGTGGAGATCACATAAGCGTGTTCATGATGCCTGTACTCAGTTTCTCAAGTGCTTTATCACATAACTGAAGAATGCTTGCTCTGGTAGTGTTTTCAAACATTACCTAACTTTAAGTTGTTTTCATTGTTAGCCATATCATTTTTTAAAAATTGTACCCATAATGGACCATTTGTTAAATGTGTGAAGTGTAAGAATCATTGGTGTTGACAGACAAAGCAAAAAAGGAGGCTAATACCGATAATCCATATATGCAAATTTGCTTAAGGATTATCTGTACCAGAGCTGTACATTACAATAACATAATCTAATCAAAATTCTCATTCAGCACACCAAGATACCACTACATTTAAAGTCTAGTTACAAAGAGAAAATGTAGTGATAATTATAACCTATTTTCCTTTTCATTTATTGGGAATAATGACAAATCACACCTGCAATTTATTATTTGTAAAGAAATTCCTGCAAAAATATCAGCCTCAACTCCGAATTTGAAACCTGTGGGAATGTAGGGATACTTAACATTTCTATTCTTTCGCTTATCTCTAACATAGAGACGATAACAGTGTATACACTATAGGATTGTTGGGAGGATTAAATGAGTTATTACATACAAAAGTGCTTAGAACATTGCCTGTGACTAATGGTTATCTATTAGTGTTACCCACTGTTCCTTTTACTAACTGAATATTTAGATATAAAAGGAAAATCATAAAAACTAAACCACTAATTTTAAGAGCAAAATATAAGAATTCATTACATCATTTCAAGAGTCAGTTCACATCATGCTTCTTACATAACTAAAGTATATTACAGAATATGAATGGCTTGTTAAATTAAAAAAACAGAAATTTGCTTTTGCGTATGTAATATTGTTACATTTTTTAAAAATAAATTTTACATAATAATTTTTTTTTAGTTTTTATTAGGCTTTAAGTGAAGGTTTACAAATCAAGTCAGTCTCTCATACAAAAATTTACATACACCTTGCTATATACTCCTAATTGCTCTTCCCCTAATGAGATAGCTCGCTCCTTCCCTCCACTCTCTCTTTTCTTGTCCATTGCACCAGCTTCTAACGCCCGCTGCCCTTTCATCTCCCCTGCAGATAAGAGATGCCAACATAGTCTCAAGCATCTACTTGATCCAAGAAGCTCATTCTTCACCAGCATCTTTTTCTATCCCATTGTCCAGTCCAATTCCTGTCTGAAGAGTTGGCTTTGGGAATGGTTCCTGTCCTGGGCTAACAGAAGGTCTGGGGGCCATGACCACCAGGGTCCTTCTGGTCTCAGTCAGACCATTAAGTCTGGTCTTTTTACGGGAATTTGGGGTCTGCATCCCACTGCTCTTCTGCTCCCTCAGGGGTTCTCTGTTGTGTTCCCTGTCAGGACAGTCATCTGTTGTAGCCTGGCACCACCTAGTTCTTCTGGTTTCACACTGATGTAGTCCCTGGTTTAAAAGCCCCTTTCTGTCTCTTGGGCTCGTAAATATCTTGTGTCCTTGGTGTTCTTCATTCTCCTTTGGTCTAGGTGGGTTGAGACCAATTGATGCATCTTAGATGGCTGCTTGCTAGCGTTTAAGACCCCAGATGCCACTCTCCAAAGTGGGATGCAGAATGTTTTCTTAATAGATTTCATTATGCCAATTGACTTAGATGTACCCTGAAACCATGGTCCCCAAACCCAGTCTCTGCTTTGCTGGCCTTCGAAGCATTCAGTTTATTCAGGAAACTTCTTTGCTTCTAGTTTAGCCCAGTTCTGCTGACCTCACCTGTATTGTGTGTTGTACTTCACTTCACCCAAAATAATTCCTATCCAGTATCTAACCAATGTAAACCCCTCTCCCTCCCTCCCTCCCTCCCCCTCTCGTGACCATCAAAGAAGTTTATTCTCTGTTCAAACAATTTCTCGGGTTTTTTATGATAGTGGTCTTATACAATATTTGTCCTTTTGCAACTGACTGATTTCACTCAGCATTCCTCCATGTTACGAAATGTTTCACAGATTCATCACTGTTCTTTACTGATGTGTAGTATTCCATTGTGTGAATATATCATAATGTATTTATCCATTCATCCGTTGATGGGCACCTTGGCTGCTTCCATCTTTTTGCTATTGTAAAAAGGGCTGCAACGAACATGGGTGTGCATATATCTGTTCATGTAAAGGCTCTTATTTCTCTAGGATATATTCCAAGGAGTGAGATTGCTGGATCATATGGTAGTTCTATTTCTACTTTTTAAGGAAGCACCAAATCGATTTCCAAAGTGGTTCTACCATTTTACATTCCAACCAGTAGTATATAAGTGTTCCAGTCTCTCCACAACCTCTCCAACATTTATAATGCCAGCCTTGTTGGAGTGAGATGGAATCTCATTGTAGTTTTGATTTGCATTTCTCTAATGGCTAATGATCGTGAGCATTTCCTCATGTATCTGTTAGCTACCTGAATGTCTTCTTTAGTGAAGTGTCTGTTCATATCTTTTGCCCATTTTTTAATTGGGTTATTTTTTTTTTTAGTTGAGTTTGTACAGTATCACGTAGATTTTAGAGATCAGGCACTGATTGGAAATGTCATAGCTAAAAACTTTTTATCTTTTTACTCTTTTGGTGAAGTCTTTGGATGAGCATAGGTGTTTGATTTTTAGGAGCTCCCAGTTATCTAGTTTTTCTTCTGCATTGATAAGGTCACTGTGAGTCAGAATTAACTCAACAGCAGTGGGTTTGGGTTTTTGGTTTTTATCATTAGTAATGTTTTGTATACTGTTTATGCCATGTATTAGGGCTCCTAACATTGTCCCTATTTTTTCTTCCATGATCTTTATCGTTTTAGATATTATATTTAGGTCGTTGATCCATTTTGAGTTAGTTTTTGTACATGGTGTGAGGTATGGGTCTTGTTTCTTTTTTTTGCAGATGGATATCCAGTTATGCCAACACCATTTGTTTAAAAGCCTGTATTTTCCCCATTTAACTGATTTGGGGACTTTGTCAAATATCAAATGCTCATATGGGAATGGATTTATGTCTGGCTTCTCAATTCTGTTCCATTGGTCTATGTATCTGTTGTTGCACCAGTACCAGGCTGTTTTGACTACTGTAGCAGTATAATAGGTTCTAAAACCAGGTAGTGTCAGGCCTCCCATTTTGTTCTCCTTTTTCAATAATGCTTTACTTATCTGAGGCCTCTTTTCCTTCCATACGAAGTTGGTGATTCATTTATCCACCTCACTAAAAAACGTCGTTGGAATTTGGATCAGAATTGCGTTAAAAGTATAGATTGCTTTTGGTGGAATAAATATTTTTACAATGTTAGGTCTTCCTATCCATGAGCAAGGTATGTTTTTCCACTTATGTAGGTCTTTTTTGGTTTCTTGCAGATGTCCTTTGTAGTTTCCTTTGTATAAGTCTTTTACATGTCTGGTAAGATTTATTCCTAAGTATTTTATCTTCTTGGAAAAACCCAGTGCTGTTGTGTCAATTCTGACTCATATCGACCCTATAGGACAGAGTATACTGTAAATGGTATTGATTTGGTGATTTCCTCTTCATTGCTCTTTTTTTTGGTGTATAGGAATCCAATTGATTTTTGTAAGTTTATGTTTCATCCTGACACTTTGCTTAACTCTATTAGTTTCAGTAGCTTTCTTGAGGATTCCTTATGGTGTTCTGTACATACGATCATGTCATCTGCAAATAGAGATACTTTGACTTCTTCCACGCCAATCTGGATGCCCTTTATTTCTTTATCTAGCCTAATTGCTCTGGCTAGGACCTCCAGCACAATGTTGAATAAGAGTGATGATAAAGAGCATGCTTGTCTGGTTCCCGATCTCAAGGAGAATGCTTTCAGGCTCTCTCCATTTAGTATGATGTTGGGTATTGACTTTGTAAAATTGCCTTTTATTATGTTGAGGAATTTGCCTTCTATTCTTATTTTGCTGAGAATTTTTTCATGAATGGGTGTTGAACTTTGTCAAATGCCTTTTCTGCACCAATTGGTAAAATCACGTGATTCTTGTCTTCTGTTTTATTTATATGATGGATTACATTAATTGTTTTTCTAATGTTGAACCATCCCTGCATACCTGGTATGAATCCCACTTAGTCATGGTGACTTATTTTTTTGATATATTGTTGAATTCTATTTGCTAGAATTTTGTTGGGGATTTTTGCATCTAAGTTCATGAGGGATATAGGCCTGTAATTTTCATTTTTTGTGGTGTCTTTACCTGGTTTGGGTATCAGGGGTGTGGTGGCTTCACAGAATGAGTTTGGTAGTATTCCGTCCTTTTCTATGCTCTGAAATACCTTTAGCAGTAGTGGTGTTAACTCTTCTCTGAAAGTTTGGTAGAACTCTGCAGTAAAGCCGTCCGGGCCAGGGCTTTTTTTTTGTTGGGAGTTTTTCGATTATCTTTTCAATCTCTTCTTTTGTTATGGGTCTATTTAGTTGTTCTACCTCTGTTCGTATTAGTTGAGGTAGGTAGTGTGTTTCTAGGAATTCATCCATCTCTTCTAGGCTTTCAAATTTGATAGAGTACAATTTTTCATAGTAATCTGATATGATTCTTTTAATTTAATTTGTGTCTTTTGTAATACTGCCCATCTCATTTCTTATTCAGTTATATGCTTCCTCTCCTGTTTTTCTTCTGTCAGTTTGGCCAGTGGTTTACCAATTTTGCTGATTTTTTTGAAAAACCAGCTTTTGGTCTTGTTAATTCTTTCAATTGTTTTTCTGTTTTCTATTTCATTTAGCTCTGCTCTAATTTTTATTATTTGTTTTCTTCTGGTGCTTGAGGGATTCTTTTGTTGCTCTCTATTTGTTCAAGTTGTAGGGATAATTCTTTGATTTTGGTCCTTTCTTCTTTTTCTATGTGTGCATTTATTGATATAAATTGACCTCTAAGCACTGCTTTCACTGTGTCCCAAAGGTTCTGATAGGAAGTGTTTTTCATTCTCATTGGATTCTATGAATTTCTTTATTCCATCGTTAATGACTTGTATAATCCAGTCTTTTTTGAGCAGGGTATTGTTCAGTTTCCAAGTGTTTGATTTCTTTTCCCTGCTTTTTCTGTTATCGATTGCTACTTTTATGGCCTTATGGTCAGAGAAGATGCTTTTTAATATTTCAATGTTTTGGATTCTGCTAAAGCTTGCTTTATGACCTAATATGTGGTCCATTCCAGAGAATGGTCCATGTGCATTGGAAAAGAAATTATACTTGGTTGCTGTTTGGTAGAGTGTTCTGTATATGTCTATGAGGTCAAGTTGGTTGACTGTGGCATTTAGATCTTCCGTGTCTTTATGGAGCTTCTTTCTGGATGTCCTGTCCTTCATTGAAAGTGGTTTGCTGAAGTCTCCCGCTAATATTATGGAGCTGTCTATCTCACTTTTCAATGCTGATAGAGTTTGTTTCATGTATTTTGCAGCCTTGTCATTAGGTGCATAAATATTTAATATGGTTATATCCTACTGGCATATTGTCCCTTTAATCATTATATAGTATCCCTCCTTATGCTTTCTGATGGGTTTAAATTTAAAGTTTATTTTGTCAGAAATTAACATTGCCACTCCTGCTCTTTTTTGATTGTGTTTTGCTTGATATGTTTTTTTCCATCCTTTGACTTTCAGTTTGTTTGTGTCTCTAAGTTTAAGGTATGTCTCTTGTAGGCAGCATATAGACAGACAGTGCTTTTTAATCCATTGTGCCACTCTCTGTCTCTTTATTGCTGCATTTAGTCCATTTACATTCAGTGTAATCATGGATAGGTATGAATTTAGTGCTATCATGTTGATGTCTTTTTTTGTGTGTTGTTGACCATTTCTTAATCCCACTTAATTTTTTGTGCTGAGTAGTTTATCTTTACATATTGTCTCTTCCTCATATTCATTGTTGTTGATTTTGTTTCTGCTGAATCTCTATTTTTTTCTTGTATTTTATTTTGCTGTGTAGTTTTCCTCCTTTGTGGTTACCTTATTATTTACCCCTATTTTTCTAAATTTAAAACTAAATTTTATTTTTTTGTATCGCTTTGTCTTCCTCTCCATATGAAAGATCTATGGCTACATTTCTTAGTCTCTCTTTACATAATAACATCTTTTACATAATAACATTGCTCTTTCCCTGTTTTGAGTGTTTATTTATCTTGGTAATATTTTTGTGATTTCCCTGTCTGGGTTGACATCTGATTGCTCTGCCCCTTGTTCTAGCCTTGGGTTGATACCTGGTATTATTGATTTTCTAACCAAAGAACTCCCTTTAGTATTTCCTATAGTTTTGGTTTGGTTTTTATAAACTCCCTCAACTTGTGTTTATCTGGAAATGTCCTAATTTCACCTTCATATTTAAGAGGCAGTTTTGCTGGATATATGATTCTTGGCAGTCAATTTTTTCCTTCAATTTTTTAAATATGTCATCCCATTGCCTTCTTGTCTGCATGGTTTCTGCTGAGTAGTCCGAGCTTATTCTTATTGGCTCTCCTTTTTAGGTGACTTTTCTTTTATCCCTCGCTGTTCTTATAATTGTCTCTTTATCTTTGGTTTTGACAAGTTTGATTATAATATGTCTTGGTGACTTTCTTTTAAAATCTTCCTTGAGTGAAGTTCAATGAGCATCTTGGAAAGATATTGTCTCATCTTTCACGATAACAGGGAAGTTTTCTGCCAACAAATCTTCAACAATTCTCTCTGCATTTTCTTTTATCCCTCCCTGTTCTGGTAATAGGTTATTTCTCTTGATAGAGTCCCACATGATTCTTTAGGTTTCTTCATTTTTTTTAATTCTTTTATCTGATTTTTCTTCAGATATATTGGTTCCAAGTGCTTTATTTTCAAGTTCACAAATTCTGCCTTCCCCTTGCTCATTTCTGCTTCTCTAACTTTCTATTGAGTTGTCTAATTCTGTAATTTTATTGTTAGTCTTCTGAATTTCTGATTGCTGTCTGTCTGTGGATTTTTTCAGTTTAGTAAATTTCTCACTAGTTCCTGAATAACCTTTTTTTTATTAACTTTTATTAAGCTTCAAGTGAACGTTTACAAATCCAATCAGTCTGTCACATATAAGTTTACATACATCTTACTCCATACTCCCACCTGCTCTTCCCCTATTGAGTCAGCCCTTCCAGTCTCTCCTTTCGTGACAATTTTGCCAGCTTCCCTCTCTATCTATCCTCCCATCCCCCCTCCAGACAAGAGCTGCCAACACACTCTCAAGTGTCCACCTGATATAATTAGCTCACTCTTCATCAGCATCTCTCTCCCACCCGCTGACCAGTCCCTTTCATGTCTGATGAGTTGTCTTCGGGGATGGTTCCTGTCCTGTGCCGACAGAAGGTCTGGGAAGTATGGCCGCCGGGATTCCTCTAGTCTCAGTCAGATGACCTTGCCTTTGATATTCAGGGATCCTAGCTCGTCACAAACATACTCGTTTCACTTGTTTTTTCGGGTCTTTGTTGTAAGAGGGCTCACCAGAAGCGTCTGTCAATTCCACCATTTTGGCCCAGCCTCCCCATAATAAATCCTTTAATAGTTGTTGTTAAGTGCCACCGAGTGGGTTCTGACTCATAGCCACCCTATGTGCAACAGAACAAAAGACTGCCTGATCCTGCACCATCCTCATGTTATGTTTGAAACCATTGTTGCACCCACTGTGTCAATCCATCTCGTTGAGGGTCTTCCTCTTTTTCTCTGACCCTCTAATTTACCCAAGCATACTGTCCTTTTCCAGGGACTGATCCCTCCTGATGACATGTCCAAAGTATGTGAGATTTAGTCTTGCCATCCTTGCTTCTAAAGAGTATTCTGGCTGTACTTCTTCCAAGACAGATTTGTTCCTTCTTTTGGCAGTCTGTCGTATATTCATTATTCTCCACCAACACCATAATTGAAAGGTGTCAATTCTTCCTCAGTCTTTCTTATCCATTCTCCAGCTTTCTCATGCATATGAGGCAATTGAAAACACCATGGCTTGGGTCAGGCACACCCTAGTCTTCAAGGTGACATTTTGAACACTTTAAAGATATCTTTTGCAGCAGATTTGCCCAATGCAATGCATCATTTAATTTCTCGATTGTTGCTTCCATGGGCATTGATTGTGGATCCAAGAAAAATAAAATCATTGACAACTTCAACTTTTTCTCCATTTCTCATGATGTTGCTTATTGGTCCAGTTGTGAGGATTTTTGTTTTCTTTATGTTGAGCTGTAATCCATACTGAAAGCTGTGCTCTTTGAGCTTCATCAGTAAGTGCTTCAAGTACTCTTCAGTTTCAGCAAGCAAGGTTGTGTTGTCTGCATAACACAGGTCATTAGTGAGTATTCCTCCAATCCTGATGCCATGTTCTTCTTCATATAGTCCAGCTTCTCAGATTATTTGCTATGCATACAGATTGAATATGTAGAGCGAAAGGATACAACCCTGACACAAACCTTTCCTGACTTTAAGCCAAGCAGTATCCCCTGGTTCTGTTGGAATGACTGCCTCTTGATTTATGTACAAGTTCCTCATGAGATAATTAAGTGTTCTGAAATTCCCATTCCTTGGGTGGAAATGTTATCCATAATTTGTTATGAGCCACACAGTGGAATGTCTTTGCAAAGTCAATAAAACATAGGTAAACATCTTTCTTTTGTTCTCTGCTTTCTGCCATGATCCATCTGACATCAGCAATGATATCCCTGTTTCCACATTCTCTTCTGAAACCAGCCTGAATTTCTGGGACCTCTCTGTCGATATACTGCTGCAGCTGTTTTTGAATGATCTTCAGCAGAATTTTTCTTTCGTGTGATACAAATATTGTTTTATAATTTCCACATTTGGTTGGATCACCTTTCTTAGGAATAGGCAAAAATATGGATCTCTTCCAGTCAGTTGGCCAGGAAGCTGTCTTCCATATTTCTTGGCATAGACCAGTGAGCACCTTCAGCGCCGTATCTGTTTGTTGAAACATCTCAATTGATATTCCATCAATTCCTGGAGCCTTGTTTTTCACCAATGCCTTCAGAGCAGCTTGGACTTTTTCCTTCAGTACCATCAGTTCCTGATCATATGCTACCTCTTGAAATGGCTGAACATCGACTAATTCTTTTTGGTAAAATGACTCTGTGTATTCCTTCCATCTTCTTTTGATGCTTCCTGTGTCATTTAATATTTTCCCCATAGAACCCTTCACTATTGCAACTCAAGCCTTGAAATTTTCTTTGGTTCTTTCAGCTTGAGAAACGTCGAGCATGTTCTTCTCTTTTGGTTTTCCATTTCCAGCTCTTTGCACATGTCATTATAATACTTTACTTTGTCTTCTTGAGCTGCCCTTTGAAATCTTCAGTTCTTTTACTTCATCACTTGTTCCTTTTGCTTTAGCTGCTCGACGTTCAAGAGCAAGTTTCAGAGTCTCCTCTGACATCCATCTTGGTCTTTTCTCTCTTTCCTGTCTTTTCAATGACCTCTTGCATTCTTCATGGCTGATGTCCTTGATGTCATTCCACAACTCATCTGGTCTTCGGTCACTAGTGTTCAGTGCGTCAAATCTCTTCTTCAGATGGTCTCTAAATTCAGGTGGGATATACTCAAGGTCATATTTTGGCTCTCATGGACTTGCTCTGATTTTCTTCAATTTCAGCTTTAACTTGCATATGAGCAATTGATGGTCTGTTCCACAGTTGGCCCCTGGTCTTGTTCTGACTGATGATATTGAGTTTTTCCCTCGTCTCTTTCCATAGATGTAGTCAATTTGATTTCTGTGTGTTCCATCTGGTGAGATCCATGTGTATAGTCACCGTTTATGTTGGTGAAAGAAGGTATTTGCAATGAAGAAGTCATTGATCTTGCAAAACTGTATCATTCAATCTCCGGCACTGTTTCTATCACCAAGGCCATATCTTTCTACTACTGATCCTTCTTTGTTTCCAACTTTTACATTCCAATAGCCAGTAATTATCAATACATCCTGATTGCATGTTCAATCAATTTCAGACTACTGAAGTTGGTAGAAATCTTCAGTTTCTTCATCTTTGGTTTCAGTGGTTGGTGCATAAATTTGAGTAATAGTTGTATTAACTGGTCTTCCTAATAGATGTGTGGATATTATCCTATCACTGACAGTGTTGTACTTCAGGATAGATCTTGAAATGTTCTATTTTTTTGAAATGACTGCAACACCATTCCTTTTTAAGTTGTCATTCCTGACATAGTAATCCATGTGACTGATTCAAAATGGTTAATATCAGTCCATTTCAGCTCATTAATGCCTAGGATATTGATGTTTATGTGTTCCATTTTAGTTTTGATGACTTTCAATTTTCCTGGATTCATACTTTGTACATTCCACATTCCAATTATCAATGTACTTTTCTTCTTATTTTGAGACATGCCACATCAGCAAATGAAGGTCCCAAAAGCTTAACTCCGTCCACATCATTAAGGTCAACTCTACTTTGAGGAGGCAGCTCTTCCCTAGTCGTCTTTGAGTGCCTTCCATCCTTGGGGGTTCATCTTTCAGCACTATATCAGACAATGTTCCACTGCTATTCATGAGGTTTTCAGTGGCTGATGCTTTTCAGAAGTAGACTGCCAGGTCCTTCTTCCTAGTCTGTCTTAGCTTGGAAGCTCAGCTCAAACCTGTCCTCCATGGGTGACCCTGCCAGTGGCATAGTTTCCGGCATCACAGCAACACTCGCAAGCCCCCACAAACTAACAGATGTGTGGGGTCTGTAGGCTGATCTGAAATAAAACGTTTTAATTTAAAATCATGTTACCATCATATTACAATACTGACAATTTTTTTTTTAATCTCTAGGCAAGTTTATCTCATAGCGACCCTATAGGACAGAGCAGAACTGCCCCATAGAGTTTCCAAGGAGCACCTGGCGGATTCAAACTGCCAACCCTTGGGTTAGCAGCCATAGCACTTAACCACTACACCACTAGGGTTTCGCTATAGGGTCGCTATGAGTCGGAATCGACTCTATGGCACTGGGTTTGGTTTTTTTGGTTTAGGCAATTTTATGAAATTATAAATTAATCATTCAGCAAATATTGAGTGTCTACTCTGTCAGGCACTGTTCTAGGTACTAGAGATATAGCAGTGAAAAAATACAGAAAATCTCTTCTATGGAGCTTATATTCAAGTAAGGATGATAGATACATATGTCAGGTGGTGATGAGTGTCCAAACGAAACATAAGGCAGGCTAAGGAGATAAACTAAGGAGCCCTAGTGGTGCAGTGGTCAAAGTCCTTGGCTTCTCACCCAAAGGTCAGTGGTTCAAACCCACCAGCTGCTCCACAGGATAAAGATATGGAAGACTGCTTCCATAAAAATTAAAGCTTTGGAAACCCTATTGTGCATTTCTACTATGTCTGACAGGGCTCCTATGAGTTGGAATAAACGTGAAGCAATGGGTAAGGAGATAAAGTACAGAATGACAGGCAGAATGATCAGATAAATTTTCCATGTCTAGGTGACATTTGAGCAGAGATAAGAATAAAGTGAGGGAACGGTGCACAGGGATACCTGGGGTAATAACATTCCAAGCAGAGGGAACAACCAACACAAAGGCTAAAAGACAGGGGTGTGCTTCATGTATTTAAGGACAAGAAAGGTGCCAATAATGGTTCTAGACAAAAAAAAAGTTGGAAAAAATCTTCTAGTGTTACCTAAAAGTGTGAATGTTTATAATTAAAAAGAACAGGAGAATAAAGGCTTTAGTAGTATTTTAGTAACGAATAAGCACTATTTCTTAGATGTGCCTTGTCTTAGTCATCTAGTGCTGCCATAACAGAAATACCACAAATGCATGGCTTTAACAAAGAGAAATTTATTTTCTCACAGTCTAGTAGGTTACAAGTCCAAATTCAGTGGGTTAGCTCCAGGGGAAGGCTTTCTCTCTCTGTCAGCTCTGGAGGGAGATCCTAGTCCTCAATCTTCCCCTGGTCAAAGAGCTTCTCAGGAGCAAAGGACGCGCTCTGCTCCTGGTGCTGCTTTCTTGGTGGTATAAGGTCTCCAACTCTTTGCTTGCTTCCCTAAGGTGGAGTATGCCTCACCCCAGGGAAAATCCTTTTACATTGGATCAGGAATGTGGCCTGAGCAAGGGTGTTACATCCCACCCTAATCCTATTTAACCACAGGCAGAGATTATGATTTATAATACATAGGAAAATCACAAAATGGAAGACAACCACATATGGCCCAACCAAGTTGACACATATTTTGGGGGGACACAATTCAATACATTATACTCCTCCATGGAAAGCTTCTGTATCCTACTCAGCTGTAATTTTTCCAAAGGCAGGATTCCTGTCTTACTCATTTTCCTCAGTACTTGCCAGATACCAAACACTTTATATACATTTGATGGATTAAGTCACATGAAGAGCATATCTGATTATTATTTCCGCTGACCTTTTAGCTTCTACAGAACAGCTGATACTAACCTCAGTGATCATAAACTATTGTTTCTAATAAGGACATCTATATCAGTAGTTTAGGGTCACTGAAGAACAGGATCCCATATAAGAAATATGACTCCAAAATCTAGGGTCAAGATGAGACGGACTCTCTCTGTGACACACAACATAAATGTGACAAATATATGGTGACAATCCTGAAAAAAAAATCATCCTTTTTCTAATTGGCACGTTATTGGAGATTAAGATTAATCTGTAAATGTGTTATGAGTTTAAAGAAACTGGAGTCTAATTGAGTCCCCAGATATAAAGTCATTTCTGAACTCCATTCACAGGGAGGAATGTTTGGGTTAAGTTTAATCTCTGAAGACAGTGAGTCTTACCTGAGATTCATAACATGTTCTCAAATCAATGCAAAGACATGTTGCCTATTAGAAATATTTAAACTGGCATTTTGGATATGTCACGTTCAAATGAGTTTGTTTATTAATAATTCCTCAGAGCCTGATCACCTCTGAATGAAAAGATACACTTAAGGCTCAATAATCACAAAGCTCAGAACTACAGTTGGAAGTGGACAACAAAGATATATTTAAGTTGTTCTGTATAAGACATCTACAGAATTGGAAGTGGGGAGAGGAAGAGCAGAGGAGTGAGGAAACATGAAGGAGCTGGAAAAGACAAAGAGAGGGCCAGACAATATGACAGGTTGGTGCCTGAATTGACACAAATGGCCATGGGACTTTTTTTTAATACGGAAATATAATATTCAATTCTAAATGATCTATTTAGTGTAGTGTAACCCTTCTCATTAATACTCCTGAATATTTAGTAAAAGTCCACAACACAGAGTTATTTCAACAGAGTTTTATTTGGGGGTAGGGGCAATACAGTACAAGTATGCCCTACATTCAGAGTGATACCATATGGAATTAGAGAAAGACACAAAATGGAAACGATTCAGCAAAAGTTGAAAATCAGGACCAGAGCTCACTAGGAGAAATACAGGCCTCCATAAATTTGTAAAAATCTTGGCAAGGGCATTAGACTTTCCACAAGATGAGCAAAGGAGATCTGAGTCACTCTCACCCAGGTTTAATGGGCAGGTAGATTCCAGTTGACATTTGGATTAAAAATATCCAAAACAGCAGATTTAAGTACAGTAAATATTTGTTGCATGCAAGTCCCTGTGTTGGAGTCTTCAAGTCACAAAGACAATTTATGCATAGACCCTGTGCTGGAGGAATGTAATATACTGTGCTTGTGTATACTGTTTTTATAATGTTGCACCATGATATGATGGAACTTGGCAGAGATTGTACTGAGAGACTGCTTGGTGCCATAAAAAGAAAGTGTGCCTTGTTTGAAATCTGGGAGGCAGCATCAAGGGCAGCCAGTGTCAGTCTAAAACCCAAACCTTCTTTTAATAGACATTATCCAGGTGTAAACATCTCAGTCACTTAGCACCTGAATCCCACTAGTTATCGCTCACTTTTAAATATAAGTTACAACAAACTTTCCCTTATATTTGCCTAACACCTATTTCTGTCTACAAATGACAAGGTATGATTGTATAATAGCTTTAAAGGGAATACAGTAAACTCTTAATTATCTGGGATACTATAAGAATGGAGAGATGTGGTTTAATAGAATTAATAGCGTTAGTGGCATTTAGCAGAAGGGGCTGAATATTAGCATGTTAGATCCAAAACATGAGTTTAGAAAATGGCACCCCGGACAGAGGCATCATGTCATCCCTCTGCAGCAAAGACCCAAAAAACTAAATAAAACAGATACGAGCATTAATCCTGGAATCCTAAGCATCAAATGAAGGGATAAAGAACTAGATCAAACACTGAAGGGAAGAAGAAACTGAAGGAAAACAGAGAATGAAGGCAGATATGGAAAAGAGGTCCACTGCCAAGCAATATGGCACAGTGCTGCTATCTTGGAGCATAGCCAGCAACGACCTCAGGCAGGGAGTATGGGAAGGCAAATCCACAGAGCTCTCAACAGGAGACAGAGCACCGACTAACCAGAGACATGTGCTTTCACACACCTCACCCTTCTGCCACATAGGCCAAGCCACACTGCTCTGCTAGAAAGCTACAGGCCTACCATCAACCTGGGTCTGCCCCACCCGCACCCACTAGCTCCTACCTCTTTCTCCTTCCCAAATACCCCCAAACACTGCCTCTACCCCTTTCCCACCACTGTGGCTACAGAGCAACTGGCCCATTACCACTCTGGCTCTGCCCTGTCCCCACCCACTGGTTCCTGCCATGCATTTTTTCTTTTTTTCCCCTTTATTCATTCTCTTTCTCCCTCCCACCTAGCCCTGTAAGCTTCCTCCTCCCCTTCACACAAGCACTCAGGTCCACCCCACCCCAACTCAATGGTTACCCTTTTCTCCTTTCTCTTTGTCCCCCTCCTCCCCCCCCCCCCACATAGCTCCATACACCAGCCCCACTACCTGCCATTCCTTGCTATGTTGCCATAGCTAGAGTGTCCCCTGTTCAGGTCTGCTACCATACCAGGCCTACACTGCCCCTCCCGTCCTGCCACTCAATCAGCTGCTGAACGGTAGGAAGGAAGTCCATACCTTTTCACTCTGATACACTTGCCTATCTGGTAAGGAGCTGTGAATGCTCCCACACCACTGGGCCAACAATAGGAGCCAGACGGCACCCACCCAGTAAGCCCTCAGCCACCTTTCCAAAGCAGTGTATGGTGAAGCAGACTCACCCAGTCTGCTGCTGCCCTGCCCACCAAGTCAAGGTGGTGAGAGCTATCATGCCCACAGACAAGGAAACATCAAAGCATGCCTAGCCTGCACACCCTGACACATGAAGACAAAACAAAGAAGCAGGTAGAAACAAACAAACATACAATCAATAAATAAAGGAAATAATACCTTTATGTCTCAGAGACAGCAGACAATATCAAAACATATAAAAAAAAGAGGGACAAGATGGCTCCAGAAAGTGACCAAAATAAACAAAGTACTTTCTGGTAGAAGAAAAGGCAGTGGAACTACCTGATATGGAATTCTAAAGACTAATATTTAGGGGTCTCCAAGAGATTAGAAAAGACATCATGAAAAACAGAAACAAAACCAACAAAAGCATAGCCAAAATCATGGAAAACACAGACAAAGCAACAGAAAATTTCAGAAAAGTAATACAAGAACAAAACTTCAAAATAAATAATTAGAAATCATACAAAAACAGCAACTAGAAATCCAAAAGATAAACAACAAAATTTCAGAAATTGACAACTCAATAGAAGGCTTTAAGGAGAAAATTTGAAACAGTGGAAGACAGAATCTGTGAGATTAAAGTCAAATCTATGGAAGCCACTTTGAGGTAAAATCAGAGAAAAAAATGAAAAGAAAATGAAGAAAACCTAAGAATAATGTAGGACATGATCAACAGCAAAAATTTGCGCATGAGCGGAGTTCCAGTATGGGGGGAGGAAATGGAAAACACAGAGAAGATTATTAAAGATTTGCTGGCAGAAAACTTCTCAAATATTATGAAATACAAAAAGCTGACCATCCAACCAGCTCAGTGAACCCCATTTAGGATAGAACCCAAAAGAAAGACACCAAGACATATCACAGTCACACTTGCCAAACCAAAGAAAAGAATCCTGAGAGCAGTTCAAGAAAAACTAAAAGTCAGCAGAAACTATGTAGGCAAGAAGCCAATGAGGTGACATATATAAAACCTTGAAATAAAAAACTGCCAACCAAAAATAATAAAAAACAAAAAAGCCAAACCCATCGCTGTCAAGTCAATTCTGACTCATGGTGACCAAGAATGATATATCCTGCAAAACTCTCTCTCAAGTACAATGGCAAAATTAGGACATTTCCTGATAAACAGAAAGTAAGGGAATTCACAAAAACCAAACCAAACTTGCAGGAAATATTAAAATGAGTCCTTCAGTTACAGAAGCAACAACATCAGACAATAACCAGAGTCAAGGATACAAGACAGAAATCAGCCAGACACCAACCTAGGAAAAGAGCTCTCAATAATAAAACAAACTAAAAGACTTAAAATAGGGAAACAAAGACTTCAATCTGTAAATGACAACAATGTCAAAACAATAAAAGGGGGAATAAATGGTGTAGGTATAGAACTTTCAAAGAAGTCAAGGAAATATGAAGTAATAAAAGACTGGTTCTAACTTAGGAAGATATGGGTAAATTTCAAGGTAACTACAAAGAAAATTATCAAACCTACTCATCAGAATAAAAAAACATGAAAAACATAGTTTCAGTAAACACAAAATCTATAATAATGAAAGAAAAGAAAATCCAGAAACAAATGAACTCAGCACAGGAAAGTAAGTGGAACAAAGAAAAGGTCACCACCACTAAAAAAAAAGCACAACAATATGACAACATTAAACTCATGCCTATCAATAATCACACTGACTGTAAATGCCTTAAATACACCCATACAGAGAGAGTGGCGAAGGAATGAAAAAAGAATGACCCATCAATATGCTGTCTACAAGACACACCTTAGACAGGAAGACATACAATTATTAAAAATCAAAGGATGGAAAAAAATACATCCAGGAAACAGTAACAAAAAAGGGGGGGGTGGCAATAGTAATCTCAGATTAAATAGACTTTAAGACAAAATCAACCACAAAAGCCAAGGAAACACATTATATAATGATTAAAGGGAAAATCCACCAAGAAGACATAACCTTAAGAAATATCTACGCCCTTGACCGGGGTCCAAAATATATAAAACAAACTCTAACAACACTGAAAAGAGAAACAGACAGTTCCAAGATAATAGTAGGAGACTTCAACAGACCATTCTCGAAAAAGGGTAGAACATTTAACTCAACAAAGATACAGAAGATGTAAAAGCCAAATTCAACCAACTTGACCACATCGATATTTATAGAATACTCCATCCAAAAGCAGCAAAGTATATATTCTTTTCCAACACACATGGAACATTGTCCAGAACAGACCACACTTAAGGCCACAAAGCAAACCTCAATAAAATCCAAAACATCAAAATAATAAAAGCATTCTTTCTGATCACAATGCCATAGAAGTATAAATCAATAACAGGAAGAGCAAGAAAAAAAAATCAAATACATGGAAAATGAATAACACCTTGCTTGAAAACAACTAGGTAATAGAAAAAATCAAAAAGGGAATTAAAAAATTCCTAGAATAAAATGAGAATGAACACAACATACCAAAAGCTTTGGGACACAGCAAAGGCAGTGCTCAGAGTTCAATTTATACCAAGAAACACATTCATCAAAAAAGGTGCCGAAATCAAAATATTAGCCATACAACTTGAACAAATAGAAAGAGAAGAGCAGAAGCCCACAGCCACCAGAAGAAAATAACAAAGAGTAAAGCACAAATATTCACCAACTTCACAAAAGAAAAACAGGAGAGGAAACAAATAGCTCAAATAAGAAATCAGATGGGGGATACTAAAACAGAATCAACTAAAATAAAAAAGGTCATAACAGAATATAATGAAAACTTGTACTCCAACAAATTTCAGAAACTAGAGGAGTTGGATAAAGTTCTAGAAACACACTACCTACCTAAACTAACACAAGCAGAGATAGAAAATTGGAAGAGATTGATAACAAGAAGAGATTGAACAGCTAAAAAAAAAAAAACTCCCAACAAACAAAAAAAGCCCTGGCCTGGACGGCTTCACTGGAGAATTCTATCAAACAGTAAGAAAAGAGCTCACACCACTATTACACAAACTATTTCAGAGCATACAAAAGGATGGAGTACTTCCGAATTCATTTATGAAGCCAGCGCAACTCTGATACCCCAAAACCCAGTGCCTTCGAGTCGATTCCGACTCATAGCACCCCTGATACCCAAACCAGGCAAAGACACAACAACAAGAAGAAAACTACAGACCAATATCTCTCACGAATATAGATGCAAACATTCTCAATAATATAAAAACCAACAGAGGCGGGGCCAATATGGTGGAATAGTCAGATGCTTCCTGTGGTCCCTCTCACAGCAAAGACCCGAAAAAACAAGTGAGTCGATTATACATGACAATCTAGGAGCTCTGAACACCAAAGACAAAGATGAGGAATTGGACTGAGTGGCAGGGGGAGGTAGAGACAGTTCAGAAGCAGGAAGGAGGTGCCAGATCTGACCTGGTGGAAACTGGCATCCTGCAGGCTGGATCAGCTGGTGTGCACACTGAGGCAAGTGCAGTGGCACTTGGCAAGCATTTTCCACATCAGGAGAGACCAAAGATTGGAGAGTCTACTCAAGCCTCCAGAACCAGTGAAAAGTGGTGCTCAATCAGCAAAAGATAAGTACATGCATCTAACATACCATGTGATCAAAAAACACCCCCTTTGGGAAGAACCTCTCTCCCATTTACCTGCCCCCTCCCCACTCTGCACAGGGTCCCGGGCCAGGTTCAGCAGTTGCCACATCTCCTGGGAAAGAAGTAGGACCCATCGTACATCCTGAGCCTTTCTCCCAACTATGGAGAGGTAAAAAATTAACAAACAGGGAAAAATAATCTTCCAGTTCCCCTAAGCTGGAAACTTACTGTAGACACAGCACCTTTGCCTAGGCACAGGCATAAGGGGTCCACAGATTCTGATTGTCTTTCACCCCAGCATAGACTTGTGCGGGACCGTTTCAACAGAATAGGCCCTCATAAGCATAGTACAACAGGGAATATACTTGAAGCCTATTTTCAACTGTATCACCTATAAGGTGGAGTGGCAGATTTGTGACATTTGACACCTCTTTTTTAGCGGGGGTTCTACCCATTAAGCAGGGTCTGAACCTACCCACATCAGGGGCCTGAGAACTTGTGGCTTTAACCATACCACCTAGGCACCCAGGACAGGGGTCCAAGAATAAGTGGTGCCTCCCAATCCTTAGAGCCAACAGCATTGGGTGCCTATAATTTGGCTCCAAAACCCACCCACCTATGTGCTCTAGGGAATACGGACACACTTTCCTCCCAGACATACAGGGACAGCCGTCAGCCCCCTGCCTTGCTCAGTGCATAACCCCCTACTGCAGCCAGATACCTGTGCCTACTCCAAACACCCTTGCCCATCTAGGACTATAGGTGAGCCTACACCACACACTTAGTGACTGACTACCTGGACACCTGAGCTGAATCCATATGAGAAAAGTAAACAGAATCCTGGGCTCATATACCTAGTAACAGCTCTAACCACCTAACAGGATGTAAGAGCTTCAAAGATACCAGTAATCAAACCAGTTCATATGATCAGTCTATTTAGGCATACCAAAACAAAACAAAACAAGAAGCTAGGACACAGTAAGCAAACATAAAATAAACAGATGTAATAACTTATTGATGGCTGGGAGAAAACAGTCAGTATCAAATCACATAAAGAGACCATGATGTCTTTAGCAAGCTCCCAAAACAAAGAATCAAGAAACCTTCTGGAGGAAGATAACTTCTTGGAATTACTGGAGGTAGAATTCACAAGATTAGTATACAGAACTCTTCAAGAGATCAGGAAGGAGATCCAGGAAAACACACACTAAGCCAAGGAGCACACAAAGCAATAGAGGAATTTAATAAGATTATACAAGGCCATAATGACAAATTTAACACGCTACAAGAATCCATAGAGAGACAGTGAAAGGAAATACAAAAGATTAACAACAAAACTTCAGAAATAGAAAACTCAATAGAAAGTCATAGGAGCAGAATTAAGGCAACGGAAGTCAGAATTAGTGAGACTGATGACAAAGCACTTGACACTAAATTCGTTGAGGAAAAATCAGATAAAAGAATTTAAAAAAATGGAGAAACCATAAGAATTATGTGGGACTCACAAAAAGAAATAACCTATGAGTGACTGGAGTGTGAGAATTGCAGGGCGGGGGATAACAGAAAATACAAAGAGAATTGCTGAAAATTTCATGGCAGAAAAATTCCCTGATATCGTAAAAGATGAGAAGATATCTATCTGAGAAGCTCATCAAAACCCATGTGAGACAGATTCCAAAAGAAAGTTACTGACAT
This sequence comes from Loxodonta africana, assembly GCF_030014295.1. Lineage (NCBI taxonomy): Eukaryota > Metazoa > Chordata > Mammalia > Proboscidea > Elephantidae > Loxodonta > Loxodonta africana. Next base: position 111,804,567 of record NC_087369.1, read on the forward strand.
ATTATACTCAAAATTGCCAAAACCAAAGAAAAAGAGAGAATTTAAAGAGCAGCTACAGATAAATGAAAAGTCAGCTACAAGGGAGAGTCAATAAGACTAATCTCAGACTACTCAGCAGAATGGGTTTTTTTTTACTCAGCAGAAACCATGCAGGCAAGAAGGAAAAAAGAATTACGTATATAAAGCCCTGAAAGAAACAAATTGACAGCCAAGAATTATGTACGCAGAAGAGGGGGAGACAAGATGGCGGAATAGACAAACGCCGCCAGCGAGCCCTCTTTAGAACAAAGACCAGAAAAAAAACAAGTGAAACGGGTATATTTACAACAAGTTAAGAACCCTGAGCATCAAAGGCAAGCTTAGAAAATGAACTGAGGGGCAGGGGGAGGAAAAGACAGTTCAGAAGCAGAGAGGAGTTACCGACCTGAATTGTGGGGACCCCTCAGGCACCATTCCCGGAGTGGCGGTGGCGGGCTGGTACTAGAGTTCAGCTGCAGTTTCCTCAGGGAGAAGCAGCCAGCCACACAACCTACTCACATCTTTGGAACCTGAGAAGAACAGCGCTCTCAGCAAAAGCTAAGTACTTGCATATATTGTACCGCCCCCCCAACTGCCAAGCTGGCTTCAGCAGCTGAATTCCCTGGGCCTGAGATAGGCCCTGTTGAGAGCCTAGAGCCATCCTCCTGGCCTTGGAGAAGGAAAAATTGGCAACTGGGTGAAAAGATAATTTGCCAGCTCCACTAACTGGTTAAGCTCAGGACAGAAGTGGCTCCTGTCCAGGCATAAATGGTCTGTGGACTTTGAGCACCTTGTCCCTCTGCATGGACCTCTGTGGGACTATTTCAGGAGAATAGGCCTTTGTTGTCAGAGTCCAACCATTTCAGCTGTGCGGTGGAGAGGTGACTGTTTGATGTTTGACATTGCTTTGCCTATTCAACAGGGTCCTCACCTACACACATCAAGGGCCTAAGGACTGGTAGCTCCATTCAGGTCGCCCAGCCACCCACGGCAGAGGTCCAAAGATAATTGGTACCTCCCAGTCCTTACAAACATTGGGTGCCCATGGTCCGTCTGCAGAACCCACCCACCTGCACACTCTAGGAACAGGGACACACTTTCCTCAGAGACACTCAGGGGTCAGTTCTCAAACCCCTGCCTTGTTCAGAGTGTGACCGCCTCTACAACCTGATACTGGTACATACACAAATCACCCCTGCCCCTCTAAGACTGTAGGACAGAGCCTGTACCACACACTTGATGATCAGCTAACTGGACACCTGAGCTGAATTCATACAAGAAAAGTGAATGGAGTCCTAGACTGATATACCTGATAACAGCTCTAGCCATCTGGGGACAGGACGTCAGAGCTCCAAAGGCAAAAATAATCAAGCTAGCTCACTCAAGCAACCCATTTGGGTATATCAAAACAAAACAAAGCAAAAGCTACGACACAGTAGGCAAGCATATACTAATACAATAAATTATAGATGGCTCGGAGACAACAGTCAATATCATCACATAAAGAAACAGACCATGATTGCCTCAACAAGCTCTCAAAACAAAGAATCCAGGGATCTACTAGATGAAAGTGCATCCCTGGAATTACCAGAGGCAGAATACAAAAGATTAATATATGGAACTCTTCAAGACATCAGGAAGGAAATGAAGCAATACACAGAACAAGCTAAGGAACACATAGATAAAGCAATTGAAGAAATTAGAAAGATTGTTCAGGAACATAATGAAAAATTTAATAAGCTGGAAAAATCCATAGGCAGACAGCAATCAGAAATTCAGATTAACAATAAAATTACAGAAGTAAACAACTCAATAGAAAGTCAGAGGAGCAGAACAGAGCAAGTAGAAGCCAGAATTTCTGAACTTGAAGGCAAATCACTTGGCACTAATATATTTGAAGAAAAATCAGATAAAAGAATTTTAACGAATGAAGAAGCCTTAAGAATCATGTGGGACTCTATCGAGAGAAATAATGTACGAGTGATTGGAGTACCAGAACACGGAGGGATAACAGAAAATACAGAGAAAATTGTTGAAGATTTATTGGCAGAAAACTTCCCTGATAACGTGAAAGATGAGAAAATATCTATCCAAGATGCTCATCGAACTCCACGTAAGGTAGATGTTAAAATAAAGTCACCGAGACATATTATAGTCAAACTTGCCAAAACCAAAGATAAAGAAAGAATTTTAAGAGCAGCTAGGGATAAACAAAAAGTCACCTACGAAGGATAGTCAATAAGAATAAGCTCGGACTACTCGGCAGAAACCATGCGGGCAAGGAGGCAATGGGATGACATATTTAAGAAATTGATGGAAAAAAAAAACTGCCTGCGAAATATCCATCAAAACTGTCTCTTAAATATGAAGGTGAAATTAAGACATTTCCAGATAAACACAAGTTTAGGGAATTTGTAGTAATCAAACCAAAACTGCAAGAAATACTAAAAGCAGTTCTTTCATTAGAAAATCAATAATATCAGGTATCAGCTGAAGACTGGAACACAGGGCAGAGCAATCAGAAGTCAACCCAGAAAGGGGAATAAAAAAAACAAAGCAATATATAAAAAAAAGTCCAAAACAGGGTAATAGCAACATTATTATGTAAAAGAAGACAACATTAAAATAATAAAGACGGACTAAGAAATGTAATCATACAGCTTCCATATGGAGAGGAAGACACGGTGAGACAAAGAAATAAAAGTTAGGTTTAAATTTAGAAAAACAGGGGTAAATAATAAGGTAACTACAAAGGACACAAACCATCCTACTCATCAAAATAAAATACAAGAAAAAATAGATACTCAGCAGAAACAAATTCAACAACAACAAATATGAGGAAAGGTCAATATATAAAGATAATCTACTCAGCACATAAAATTAAGTAGGAAAAAGAAACTGTCAACAACACACAAAAAAAGACTTCAAAACGATAACACTAAATTCAAACCTATCTATAATTACACTAAATGTAAATGGACTAAATGCACCAATAAAGAAACAGAGAGTGGCAGAATGGATTAAAAAACATAATCCATCTATATGCTGCCTACAAGAGACAGAACTTAGAAACACAAACAAACAAAAACTCCAAGGATGGAAAAAACTATATCAAGGTTTGGGGACCATGGTTTCAGGGGACCTCTAAATCAATTGGCATAATAAAATCTATTGGGAAAACATTCTGCATCCCATCTTGGAGAGAGGCGTCTGGGGTCTTGGACGCTAGTGAGCAGCCATCTGAGATGCATGGATTGGTCTCAGTCCACCTGGATCAGGGGAGAATGAAGAACACCAAGGACATGTGGTGATTACGAGCCCAAGAGACAGAGGGGGTCACGTGGGCCAGATATTACATCAGCCTGGGATGAGAGGAGCTGGATGGTGCCCAGCTACAGCCCATGACTGCTCTGACGGGGACCACAGCAGAAAGCCACCAAGAGGGAGCAGGGGAGCAGTGGCATGCAGATCCCAAATTCTCATAGAAAGACAAGACTTGGTGGTCTGACTGAGACTGGAGGGACCCTGGTGGTCATGGCCCCCAGACCTGTTAGCCCAGGATAGGGACCATTCCCAAAGCCAGCTCTTCAGACAGGACTGGACAATGGGTTGGAGAGGGATGTTGGTGAGGAGTGGGCTTCTTGGATCAGGTGGACACTTGAGAATATTTTGGCATCTCCTGCCTGGAGGGGAGATGGGAGGGTAGAGGGGGTTAGAAGCTGGCAAAATGGACACAAAAAGAGAGAGTAGAGAGAGGGAGCAGGCTGTCTCATTGGGGGGAGAGCAACTGGAAGTATGTAGCAAGGTGTATATGTGTTTTTGTGTGAGAGACTGACTTGATCTGTAAACTTTCACTTAATGCACAATAAAAATTAAAAATAATAATAATAAAAGAACAAAAAATAAAAAAAAGAATTATGTATCCAGCAAAACTGTCTCTCAAATATGATGGTGAAATTAGGGCATTTTCAGATAAACAGAAGTTTAGGGAATTTTTAAAAACCAAACCAAAAGTACAAGAAATACTAAAGTGACTCCTCCAATTAAAAACCCAATAACATCAGATAAAAACCCAAGACTAGAACAAAGGACAGAGCAACCAGATATCGACCCAAATAGGGAAGTCACAAATAAATCAAAGCTAAAACACTTACAATAGGGAAACAGATGTCAATATGTAAAGGATGACAACATTAAAACAAAAAAGAGGGACTAAATAATGTAGTCTTAGATCTGTCATATGGAGAGGAAGTCAAGATATTAAGAAATAAAAGGATTGTTTTAAACTTAGAAAATAGAGGTAAATATCAAGGTAACCACAAAGGAAACTGACAATCCTACACATCAAAATAAAATACAGGGAAAATACAAAGACTCGGCAAATGCAAAACAACAACGATGAAAAGGATGAAAAGAAAATACATAAAGAAAAACAACTAAACGCAGAAAATTAAGTAGAGCAAAGAAACTGTCAACAATACACAAAAAAATACACCAAAATGACAGCAGAAAATTCATACCTAACAATAATTACACTGAATGTAAATGGACTAAATGCACCAATAAAGAGACAGAAATTGGCAGAATGGATAAAAAATAAAATCCGTCTATATGCTTTAGACATAAAGACAAAGTGCTTAGAGACACACTTTAGACTTAGAGGCACAAACTAAAAATCAAAGGATGGAAAAATTACATTCAAGCAAACAAAAATCAAAAAAGAACAATCAAAAAAATCCAACAGATCAAAATATTACAAAGCATCTTTCCTGACCATAAAGCCATAAAAGCAGAAATCAGTAACAGAATAAGAAAGAAAAAAATGTCAAACATAGGGAAACTGAACAACACCATGCTCAAAAACTACTGGGTTATAGAAGAAATCAAGGAAGGAATAAAGAAATTCACAAAATCAAATGAGAATGAAAACTCATCCTACCAGAACTTTTGGGACACAGCAAAAGCAGTGCTCAGAGGTCAATTTATAGCAATAAATGCACATATCCAAAATGAACAAAGGGCTAAAATCAAAATATTAACCCTAGAACTAGAAAAAAAAAAAAAAAGAAAGAGAGCAGCAAAAGAAGCCCTCAGGCACCAGAAGAAAGCAAATAATAAAAATTAGAACAGAATTAAATGAAATAGAGAATCGAAAAACAATTGAAAGAAATAACAAGACCAAAAGCTGGTTCTTTGAAAAGATCAACAAAATCAACAAATCTGGCCAAACTGAAAAAACAAAAACTGGAGAGGAAGCAAATATCCCGAATAGGAAATGAGATAGGCGTTATCTCAACAGAACCAAGTGAAATTAAAATAAACATAACAGAATAAAATGAAAAACTGTACTCTAACAAATTTGAAAACATAGAAGAAATGGACAAATTTCTAGAAACACACTACCTACCTGAACTAACACAAACAGGTAGAACAACTAAATAAACACATAACAAAAGAAGAGATTGGAAAGGTAATTAAAAAACGCCCAACAACAATAACAAAAAGCCCTGGCCCTGACGGCTTCACTGGAGAATTCTAGCAAACTTTCAGAGAAGGTTTAACACCATTACTACTAATTGTATTTAAGAGCATTTAAAAAATAAAGCATTCCCAAACTCATTCTATGAAGTCAGCAGCATAACCCTGATATCAAAACCAGGTGAAGACACTACAAAAAAAGAAAATTACACACCAATATCCCTCATAAACATAGACAGAAAACCCTCAACAAAATTCTAGCCAATAGAATTAAACAATATATCAAAAAAATAATATACCATGACCAAGTGGGATTCATACCAGATATATACAGATGGTTCAACATTAGAAAAACAATCAATGCAATCCATCACATAAGGAAAACAAAGGACAAGAACGACATGATATTATCAATTGATGCAGAAGAGGCATTTGACAAAGTCCAACACACATTCATGATAAAAAAAAAAACTCTCAGCAAAATAAGAATAGAAGGGAAATTCCTCAACATAATGAAGGGCATTTATACAAAGCCAACTGTTAACATCACCCTAAATGGAGAGAGTCTGAAAATATTCCCCTTGAGAATGGGAACCAGACAAGGATGCCCTTTATCACCATTCTTACTCTACACTATGCTGGAGGTCCTAGCCAGAGCAATTGGGCTAGAAAAGAAATAAAGCGCATTCAAATTGAAAAGGAAAAGTATCTCTACTTGCAGGTGATTTCATCTTATACACAGAAAACACCAAAGAATCCACAAGAAAATGACTGGAACTAAGTAGAAGATTTCAGCAAAGTATCAGGGTACAAGATAAATGTACGAAAATCAGTTGGATTCCTCTACTCCAACAAAGAGAACTTTCAACAGGAAATCACCAAAACAATACCATTTACAATAGCCCCAAAGAACATAAAATACTTAGGAATAAATCTAACCAAAGACGTAAAAGACCTATACAAAGAAAACTAGAAGAAACCAAAAGAGACCTACATAGGTGGAAAAACATATCTTGCTCATGGATAGGAAGACTCAACATTGTGAAAATGTCATTTCTACCCAAAGTGATCTACAGATACAATGGAATCCTGATCCAAATTCCCATGACATTTTTTTAATGAGATGGAGAAACAAATCACCAACTTCATATGGAAACAGAAGAAGCCCCAGATAGGTAAAGCATTACTGAAGAAGAACAAAGTGGGAGGCCTCACACTACCTGATTTTAAAACATATTATACCACCACAGTAATCAAAACAGCCTGGTACTGGTACAACAACAGATATATAGATCAATGGAACAGAATTGAGAATCCAGATATAAACTCATCCACCTATGGGCAGCTGATATTTATCAAAGGACCAAAGTCCATTAAATGGGGAAGAAACAGTCTCTTTAACAAACTGTGCTGGCATAACTGGATATCCACCTGAAAAAAATTGAAACAAGACCCATACCTCACGTCATGCACAAAAACTAACTCAAAATAGATCAAAGACTTAAATATAAAATCTAAAAGGATAAATATCATGGAAGAAAAAACACTGACAACCCTAGGAGCCCTAATACACGGCATAAACTGAATACAAAACATTACTCACAATGCACAAATATCAGAAGAGAAACTAGATAACAGGGAGCTCCTAAAAATCAAACGCTTATGCTCATCAAAAGACTCCACCAAAAGAGTAGAAAGACAACCTACAGACCTGGAAAAAGTTTTTGGCTATGACATATCTGATCAGACTCTAATCTCTAAAACTCTACAAGATACTGCAAAAACTCTACAAAAAAAAAATGGGCAAAGAATATGAACAGACACTTCACCAAAGAAGACATTCAGGCAGTTAACAGACACGTGAGGCAATATTCACGATCATTAGCCATTAGGGAAATGCAAATCAAAACCACAATGAGATACCATCTCACCTGGACAAAAAAAAAATTTTTTTTAAGGCTGGCATTAATCCAAAAAACACAAACTAATTAATGTTGGAGAGGTTGTGGAGAGATTGGAACATTTATACACTGCTGTTGGGAATGTAAAATGGTACAACCAATTTGGAAATCGATTTGGCACTTCCTTAAAAAAGTTAGAAATAGAAGTACCATACAATCCAGCAATCCCACTCCTTGAAATACATTCTAGAGAAATAAGAGCTGTCACATGGACAGATATATGCACACCCGTGTTCACTGCAGCACTGTCCACAATATCAAAAAGATAGAAACAACCTAGGTGCCCATCAAGGGACAAATGAATAAATGATTATGGCATATTCACACAATGGAATACTATGCAATGATAAAGAACAAGGAAGAATCTGCAAAATATCTCATAACATGAATGAATCTGGAAGGCATTATGTTGAGTGCAATTAGTCAGTCGGAAAAGGACAAATGTTGTTTAAGACCACTATTATAAGAACTCAAGAAAAGGTTTAAACACAGAAGAAAGCATTCTTTGAGGGTTATGTGGATGGGGAGGTAGGGAGAAGGGTATACACTAACTAGTTAGTAGACAAGAATTAGATGAATGGAAGGACAACATACAATAGAGGGAAAGTCAGCACAACTGTACTAAACCAAAAGCTAAGAAGTTTCCTGAATAAAACTAAGCACTTCGAGGGACAGAGTAGCAGGAACAATGGTCTGGGGTCCATGGTTTCAGGGGACATCTAGGTCAATTGGCCTAACAAGACCTATTAAGAAAATGTTCTGCATCTCACTTTGGTGAGTGGCCTCTCGGGTCTTAAAAGCTAGCAAGCAGCCATCTAAAATGCATCAATTGGTCCCAACCCACTTGGAGCAAAGGAGAATGAAGAACTCCAGAGACATAAGGAAAATATTAGCCCAAGAGACAAAAGGGCCACATAAACCAGAGACTCCATCAGCCTGAGACCAGAAGATCAAGATGGTGCCCAGCTACCACCAATGACCACCCTGAAAGGGAACACAACAGAGTCCCTGATGGAGCAGTAGAGAAGTGGAGTGCAAAACTTAAATTCTAGTAAAAAGACCAGACTTAATGCTCTGACTGATACTGGAGGAACCCTGGAAGACATGGGCCCCGGACTGTCTGTTAACTCAGAACTAAAACCATTCCTGAAGCCAACTCTTCAGAAAAAGATTAGACTGACTATGAGACATAAAATGATACTCATGAAGAGTGTGCTTCTTAGTTCACATCATGAGACTAAATGGGCAGCTCCTCTCTAGAGGCGAGATGGAAGGCAGAAAGGGACAGGAGCTGGTTGAATGGACATGAGAAATCTGGGGTGGAAAGGAAGAGTGTGCTGTCATATTATAGAGAAAGCAGCTAGGGTCACATAACAACATGTGTATAAATTTTTGTATAAGAAACTAACCTGAGCTGTAAACTTTCACTTAAAGCACAATTAAAAAATAATAATACCCAATAGAATTCAGCATCGCATAAAAAAAAAAAAACGTGAACAAGTGAGATTCATACAATGTATGCAAGGATTGCTCAACATTGGAAAATCAATCAACATAATCCACCAAATAAATAGAAAAGAACAGAATCACATGATTATCTCACTCAACACAGAAGAGTCACTTCATAAAGTCCAACACCCATTCCTGATAAAAACTCTCAATAAAATAGAAAGAGAAAGGAAATACATCAATATAATAAGGGCATCTATACAAATCCAAAAGCCAACATCATTCTCAACAGAGAGAAACTGAAAGCACTCCCCCCAAGAACCAGAACAGGACAAGGATGCCCTTTATCACCACTCCTATTTAACATTGTGCTGGAAGTCCTAGACAGAGAAATAAGGCAAGAAAAAGAAATAAAAGGCATCCAAATTGGAAAGGAAGAAGTAAGACTATCCCTATTCACAGATATGATACTACACATAGAGAACTTCAAAGATTCCACAAGTACAGGAATTAATAGAACGATTCAGTAGAGTAGTAGGATACAAGAACAACATACAAAAATCAGTTGGATTTCACAGGAAAGCTACTGAAGCTAATAGAAGAGTATCAGGAGAAAAGATAACCATACAAAAATCAGTTGGATGCCTCTACACCAACAAAGAGAACATCAAAGAAGAAATCACCAAATCAATACCATTTACAATAGCCCCCCAAAAGATAAAATACTTAGGAATAAATCTAACAAGAGACATAAAAGACCTATACAAAGAAAAACACGAGACACTACTGCAAGAAACCAAAAGAGACCTACATAAGTGGAAAAACATACCGGGCTCATGGATAGGAAGACTCAACATTGTGACAATGTCATTTCTACCCAAAGAAATGCAATCCCGATCCAAATTCCAAAGACATTTTTTAATGAGATGGAGAAACAAATTGCCAACTTCATATGGAAGGGAAAGAGGCCCCAGATAAGTAAGAATTACTGAAAAAGAAGAAGAAATTGGGAGGCCTTATACTACCTGACTTTAGAACCTATTATACTGCCACAATAGTCAAAACAGCCTGGTACTGGTACAACAACAGATACATAGACCAATGAAACAGAATTGAGAATCCAGACATAAATCCATCCACATATGACAAAGGCCCAAAGTCAGTTAAATGGCGAAAAGACAGTCTCTTTAACAAATGGTGCTGACATAACTGAATATCCATCTGCAAAAAATGAAACAAAATGCATACCTCACACCATGCACAAAAATTAACTCAAAATGGACCAAAGACCTAAATATAAAATCTAAAACTATAAAGATCATGGAAGAAAAAATAGGGACAAAACTAGGAGCCCTAATACTTGGTATAAACAGTACACAAAACATTACTAACAATGCAGAAACACCAGAAGAGAAACTAGATAACCTGGAGTTCCTAAAAATCAAACACGCTCATCTAAAGACTTCACCAAAAAGGTAAAAAGACTACCTACAGACTGTGAAAAAGTTTTTGGCTATGACAAATCTGATCAGCGTCTGAGCTCTAAAATCTAAGGATACTGCAGAAACTCAACAACAAAAAGACAAATAACCCAATTGAAAAATGGGCAAAGGATATGTATAGGCACTTCACCAAAGAAGACATTCAGGTGGCTAACAGACACATGAGGAAATATTCACAATCATTGGCTATTAGAGAAATGCAAATCAAAGCTAAAATGAGATACCGTCTTACCTCAGCAAGGCTGGCATTAATCCAAAAAAAATAAAATAATTAATGTTGGAGAGGTTGTAGAGAGACTGGAACACTTATACACTGCTGGTGGGAATGCAAAATGGCACAACCACTTTGGAAATCAATTTGGTGCTTCCTTAAAAAGCTGAAAATAGAACTACATACGATCCAACAATCCCACTCCTTGGAATATATCTTAGAGAAATAAGAGCCTTCACAGGAATAGATACATGCACACCCATCTCCATTGTAGCACTATTTACAGTAGCAAAGAGATGGAAACAACCAAGGTGCCCATCAATGGACAAATGGATAAACAAATTATGGTATATTCACACAATGGAATAGTACACAATGATAAAGAACAACGATGAATCCACAAAACATAACATGGAGGGATCTGGAAGGCATTATGCTAAGTGAAATTAGTCAGTTGCAAAAGGACAAATATTGTATAAGACCACTATTAAAAGAACTCAAGAAAAAGTTTAAACACAGAAGAAAATATTCTTTGATGGTTACAAGTGTGGGGGAGAGAGAGAGGGGGGTATTCACTAATTAGAACTATTTTAGGTGAAGGGAAAGACAACACATAATACAGGGGAGGTCAGCACAGCTGGACTAAACCAAAAGCAAAGAAGTTTCCTGAATACAGCCAAAAGCTTTGAAGGACAGAGTAGCCGGGACAGGGGACTGGGGACCATGGTTTCAGGGGACATCTAGGTCAATTGGCATAATGAAATGTATTAAGAGAACGTTCTGCATTCCACTTCGGTGAGTGGCATCTGGGGTCTTAAATGCTAGCAAGCAGCCATCTAAGATGCATTAATTGGTCTCAACCCACCTGGAGCAAAGGAGAATGAAGAATACCAAAGACACGAGGTAAATATGAGCCCAAGAGACTGAAAGGGCCACATAAACCAAAAACTACATCAGCTTGAGACTGGAAGAACTTGAAGATGCCTGGCTACCATCAATGACTGCCCTGACAGGGAACACTCAGAGAATTCCTGATGGAGCAGGAGAACAGTGGGATGCAGACCTCAAATTCTCGTAAAAAGACTAGACTTAATGATCTGACTGAGACTAGAGGGACCCCGGAGGTCATGGCCCCTGGACCCTCTGTTAGCCCAAGACTGGAACCATTCCTGAAGCCAACTCTTCAGACAGTGATTGGATTGTAAGATAGAAAATGATACTGGTTAGGAGTGAGCTTCTTGGCTCAAGTAGACACATGAGACTATGTGGGGAGCTCCTGCCTGGAGGGGAGATGAGAAGGCAGAGGGGACAGGAGCTGGCTGAATGGACACGGGGCATTCAGGGAGGAAAGGAGGGGTGTGCTGTCACATTAGGGGGAGAGCAGTTAGGGTTACATAGCAAGGTGTGGATAAGTTTTTGTATGAGAGACTGACTTGATTTCTAAACTTTCGCTTAAACACAATAAAAAAAAATCAGTTGGATTCCTATACATCAACAAAGAGAACCTTGAAAAGGAAATCAGGAAAACAATACCATTTATGATGGCCCCTAAAAAGATAAAATACTTAGGAATACATCTAACGGGAGACATAAAAGACCCATACAAAGAAAACCACAAAGCACTACTGCAAGAAACCAAGAGACCTACATAAATGGAAAAACATACCATGCTTATGAATAGGTAGACCCAACATTGTGAAAATGTCCATGTTACCCAAAGCAATGTACAGATATAATGCAATCCCGATTCAAATACCAATAGCATTCTTTAACGAGGTGGAAAAACTAATTACCAACTTTATATGGAAAGGAAAGAGGCCCCAGACAAGCAAAGCATTACTGAAGAAAAGGAACAAAGTAGGAGGCCTCACACTACCTGATCTCAGAACCTACTGCAGGGCCACAATAGTCAAAACAGTCTGGTACTGGTACAATGACAGACACATAGACCAATGGAACAGAATTAAGCACCCAGACGTAAATCCATCCACCTATGGTCAGTTAATCTTTGACAAAGGACTAAAGTCCATTAATTGGGGAAAAGACAGTCTTTTCAACAAATGGTGCTGGCAAAATTGGATATCTGTCTGTTAAACAAAAAATGAAACAGGACTCATACCTCACACCATACACAAAAACTAACTTAAAATGTATGAAAGACCTAAATATGAAACCTAAAATAATATCACAGAGGGAAAAAGTTGAAACAAAGTTACCAGTAAAAACTAAAACTAAAACCAGTGCCTTCGAGTCGATTCCGACTTATAGCGACCCTATAGCACCCTTAAAAAAACAAACAAACAAAAAACCACACCCATTACCACTGAGTTGATTCTGACTCATAGCGACCCTACGAGACAGAGTAGAACTGCCCCAAAATGTTCTCAAGAAGCGGCTGGTGGATTTCAACTGCCAACTTTTTCGTTAACAGCCGAGTTCTAACCATTTTGCCACTAGGGTTCCTAGGGGCCCTAATGCATGGCATTAAAACAATACAAACCATAACTAACAATGCCACAATCACAAGAAGATAAATTAGATAACTGGAGCTCCTAAAAATTAAACACTTATGGTCTTCAAAAGAATAAAAAGAGAACCTAGAGATTAAGAAAAAAAATTTTGGCTCTGACATATCTTACAAGGGTTTAATCTCTAAAATCTATAGAATATTTCAACACCTCAACAACAAAAAGACAAATAATCCAATTAAAAAATGGGCAAAGGACATGAACAGAGATCCTTCACCAAAGAAGACATTCAGGAGGCTAACAGACACATTAGGAAATGCTGGCAATCATTAACCATTAGAGAAATGCAAATCAAAACTACAATGAGATACCATCTTACCCCAACATAGTGGCGCTAATCAAAAAAACAAGAAATAACAAATGTTGGAGAGGTTACAGGGAGATAGGAACTCATATGCACTGCTAGTGGGAATGCAAAATGGTACAACCACTGAGGAAAATGATATGGTGCCTCCTTAAAAAGCTAGAAATAGAAATACCATACAATTCAGCAATCCCATTCCTAGGATTATATCCTAGAGAAATAAGAGCCATCACATGAACAGACATATGGACATTAATGTTCATTGCAGCATTATTCATGAAAACAAAAGATGGAAACAACCTAAGTACCCATCAACAGATGAATGGATGAAGAAATTAAGGTACATACACAGAATATAATACTAACCAAAAAAAAAAAAAAAAAACCAGTGCCGTTGAGTCGATTCCGACTCATAGTGACCCTATAGGACAGAGGAGAACTGCCCCTTAGAGTTTCCAAGGAGCGCCTGGTGGATTCGAACTGCCGACCCTTTGGTTGGCAGCCATAGCACTTAACCACTACGCCACCAGGGTTTCCAAATATAATACTACGAAATGATAAAAAAAAAATAATGAATCCATGAAACATCTCATAATATGGATGAATCTGGAAAGTACTACGCTAAGTGAAATAAATCAATCACAAAAGGACAAATATTGTATGAGACCACCATTTTAAAAACCCAAAAAAAGGTTTACACACTAAAAAAAATCTTTGATGGTTACAAGGGAGATGTGGGGTGGGGAGTGGAAATCACTAATAGTAGGCAAGTTAACTTTGGTGAAGGGAAAGGCAACACACAGTATAGGAGAAGGCAGCACAACTTGACAAAGGCAAACCCACAGAAGCTTCCTAGACACATCCAAACACCTTGAAGACCGAGTTACTAGGGCGGCTGAGGGCTGAGGATCATGATCTCAGGGGACACCTAGGTCAACTGGCATAAAACAGTTCATAAAGAAAATGTTCTACATCCTGCTTTGGTGAGTAGTGTCTGGAGTCTTAAAAGCTTGCTAGTGGCCATCAAAGATACATACATTGGTCCCATAATGTTCGGAACAAAGGAGAATGAAGAAAACCAAAGACACAAGGAAAATATTAGGCCAAAGACTGATGGACCACATGAAACATAGCTTCCACCAGCCTCGGCCCAGAACTAGATGGTGCCCGACTACCACCAACAACTACTCTGACAGGGATCACAATAGAGGGCCCAGAATAGAGTGAGAGAAAAATGTAGAAGAAATTCAAATTCAGTAAAAAAGACCAGAATTACTGGTCTGACAGAGACTGGAGGAAACCCCAAGACTATGGCTCTGGACACCATACTAACTCGGAACTGAAGCCACTTCCAAAGTCCACCTTTCAGCCAAAGATTAGACAGGGCTATAAAACAAACAGTAACACATGTAAGGAACATGCTTCTTAGTTCAATCAAGTGTATGAGACCAAATGGGCAACAGCTGCCCAAAGCAAAGACAAAATGCAGAAAGGGACAAGAATACTGGACAAATGGATACAGAGAACCCAGGGTGAAAGGGAAAAGGGGAGAGTGCCGACACATTGCTGCAACTGCAAACAATGTCACAAAACAATTTATGTGCAAATTTTTTGAACGAAAAAGTAATTTGCGCTGTACACTTTCACCTAAATCACAATATAAGAAAATAGAGTTCTTCTCTCTTATTGGCCTATATTCCTTAAAGTGACAGAAAATATTTGTCTAAAACAATAAATCCCTGACAACACGGGAAAACAAGAGGGGAATTACAAAGTAGAAGAAATAGAACCTTTCTAAAAAATCAAGATCACGTAGCTCACATTTGCTGAGAAACAGGAGAACAGCATCAACAGCCTGAAACATGATGGAGAAAAGCATTTTGAGGGCCATGGTCATGGAAAGAATCAGTAATCTTGAAGGTATGTCAACAGAAATATATAAAACTGAAATTCAAAGAGAAAAAAAAATAAAAAAGCAAAAACAAACAAGCAAAAAACCAAAACAGTATTCAAGAACTGTGGAACAATTCTAAAAGGTATAATGTACATGTACTTCAATACCAGAAGAAGAAGGAGAAAGTAGAGCAGAAGGTATTTGAAATATTAATGGCTTGAATTTTTTCTTCAGTTCTTTCAGCTTGAGAAATGCCAAGCATGCTCTTCCCTTTTGGTTTTCTATTTGCAGGTCTTTGTGCATTTCCTTATAATAATTTACTTTGTCTTCTTGAGCTACCCTTTGAAATCTTCTGTTCAGCTCTTTTACTTCATCATTTCTTCTTTTTGCTTTAGCTACTCGATGTTCAAGAGAAACTTTCAGAGTTTCTTCTGACATCCATTTTTGGTCTTTTCTTTTTTCCTGCCTTTTTAATGACCTCTTGCTTTCTTCATGTATGATGTCCTTGATGTCATTCCACAACTCATCTGGTCTTTGGTCATTAGTGTTCAATGCATCAAATCTATCAAGATGGTCTCTAAATTCAGGTAGGATATACTCAAGTGTTACTTTGGGTCTTGTGGAGTTGTTCTAATTTTCTTCAGCTTCAACTTGAACTTGCATATGAGCAATTGATGGTCTGTCCACAGTCAGCCCCTGGCCTTGTTCTGACTGATGATATTGAGCTTTTCCATTATCTCTTTCCACAGATGCAGTCAATTTGATTGCTGTATACTCCATGTCTGGCAAGGTCCATGTGTATAGCTGTCATTTATGTTGTTGAAAAAAGGTATTTGCAATGAAGAAGTCATTGGTCTTGCAAAATTCTATCATATGATCTCCAGCATCATTTCTATCACCAATGCTGTATTTTCCAACTACCAATTCTTCGTTTCAACTTTCGCATTCAAATTATCAAAGTATCTTGATTGCATGTTTGATCAATTTCAGACTACAGAAGTTGATAAAAATCTTCAATTTCTTCATCTTTAGCCTTAGTGGTTGGTGCATAAATTTGAATAATATATTAACTGGTCTTCCTTGTAGGCATATGGATATTATCCTATCATTGACAGCGTTGTACTTCAGGATAGACCTTGCAATGGTTTTTTTTTTTTTATGATGAAGACAATGCCATTCCTCTTCAATTTGTCATTCCCAGCATAGTAGACCATATGACTGCCCTATTCAAATGGCCAATACCAGTCCATTTCAGCTCATTAATGCCTAGGATATCAATGTTCATGCATTCCATTTCATTTTGGATGATTTCCAATTATCCTAGATTCATACTTTGTACATTCTACGTTCCTATTAATGGATATTTGCAGCTGTTTCTTCTTATTCTGAGTCGTGCCACATCAGCTTATGAAGGTCCTGAAAGCTTGACTCCACCCATGTCATTAAGGCCAACTCTATTTTGAGGAGGCAGCTCTTCCCCAGTCATATTTTGAGTGCCTCCCAACCTGAGGGGCTCATCTTCTGGTACTATATCAGGTTTTCACTGGCTGGTTTTTTTTTCAGAAGTAGACTATCGGGTCCTTCTTCCTAGTCTGTCTTAGTCTGGAAGCTCAGCTGAATATATACATATATTTGATTTGCATACATATGTGTATATAGTTGCATAGGGAACCTTTTGGGAGGATACACACCAAACTGTTAATGGTGGCTACCTCTTAGAAGGAGGCAGGCATTTGAGAAAGGGGACCAGGGTGGGCTTGGGCAGGTCGTGGAGAATAACTTTCACATATTACTCTATAGACTTCTTAATTGTTTGAATTATTTTTCAGTGAGGATGAAATAATATACTACTTGTCTAACAGAAAATTTTAATTAAAATAACAAAAAAGATATGGCATTTTTAGAATCTGGACAGGAATCAAAGTGCAACAACTGCCATGAGCTTAGAATAGTGTGAAATGGATGTCAATGAGAGCATTAAATTAAACCTGAATAATCAATCATGTCTTCTCCTATAAGAAATGAAAGCAACAAGATTGCCTTTGTAAAAGTGGGCTCTACTTTCCTGTCATGATTCTCTAATTTGAAAGTCATTTCCACTTCAGCCAACACCATCATTAATGACCATACCAATACTCTTGTCATTGAAACCAATTAATCTTAGTTCACATAATATGACTGCCCTTAACGAATTCTTCCTGCATTCAGAACTAAGATGCAGTGCTTTCTTTGTCTCTAACCAAGCCTTCAATATGAAATTACCCTCTTATTATTTTCTCAGCATCCAAAGTTCAGTTTAATAACAGACGAGGTCACATAACATTAATTTTTAGCACCTCAAACTTTTATCTGAGCCAAAAATTCATAGCAAACCTTACTTAAGCCCTTCTCAACAGAAAATAAGTTCAAAGGTGAGTAATATGTGGTCCCTAAAACATTCTGCTGGTTGAGATGTATAAGACTTCTTAAAACATATTTTTCCTTATTATAAAAGGAAACATGATTATTATCTAAAATTTGGAAACTTGTAAAAAGTATAAAGAAAAAATAACAGTAATCAATATCGCACTATTCAGAGATAATCTCTTAACATTTTATGTATTTTTTTCTGGTCTTGTTGTAGTTAATATTGTACTGTCTATATGACACTGTATATACACTATTTTTTTCCTTAACATTATACCATAAAAAGTTCTCATGCTACACAAATGCTTCATAGTCATAATTTTTAATCATTGCACAGTTGTCTATTATAAGGATGGCAAGCAGCTAGCAATTGTGGAAGGTTTTCTGAAAATGATAACCTTTCTGATCAACCCTAATGGAGCGATGTGGGGAGTGTGGTTCAAGGAAAGGGAAAAACATCTGCAAAGTATTCCAGAACAACTGGAGAAAAGAAAAGCATAGCAGTTTCTGAGAAATGCAAAGTACTCCAGAACTACTGGGGTACAGGGTTCAGGTGGGAGTGACAGAAAATATTTCCAGAGAGATGGACAAATGACACATCATGAATGGGAAAGGTAACATTTACTGTCATGTGCCAGACTTGGGGGGGGGGGAAACTACTCATTTATAGAAAGGCAGTGCAAAATTGACTGCTATGTGGACAGTCTTTGGGCATAGGGATATTCATGAGCTGCTTGGTACCAAATACAATAAATACAAATACAAGAGCAGTGGAGGGTATTGAGAAGGAAGAGGCCAAAAGGGGAATTTCAGAAATTGTGCTGTGTGATGGACTTTATAACACTGTTTCGGTAATTCGGTAATTCTTTGAAGAAAACTTACAATCTATTTTTAGAATTGAACTAATGTTCATTTGAATGCAACCCTATGATAGAACTTCAATGCAAGAGCAAGCCAGCCAACTGTATGCTGACAAGAATGATATGTATACAGTATAATTAAAAACTACATAAAAACTTACAGAGTTTTTTTTTTTAAGTAACAGTGGTTATCACTGGGTGATGGGAGTGTGGATAGTTTGTATTTTCTCCTGTGTTTTCCAAATTTTTACAATGAACAAATGCTATTTTCATAATACCCACAAAAATATATTCTCTTTGAAGGATCTAGATTTGAAATTCATTAGCATATAAATTGCAGATTAAACTAGGTGTGTGAATGAGATAGCCCACTGAGAATGAATTAGATGAAAAGTGGGCTAATTACAGGCTTCAGGAATATTAATATTTAGGAGTCCACGTAGAGAGAAAGCAAACCACACAAAAAAAATTCTTATAACAAGCAGCCAAAGTGGTAGAAATAGCAGAAGTAATTCCTTCCATACAAAGGGAAGGCAAAAATTTAGAGGAGGAATGGATTAAAGGTTTCAATTTTTATAGACCATCCATTAACTAAAATAAATACAGGATTTGGTGTATCAGGGGTCATTGGTGACATTTACAATAGCAGTTTTACTAGATTAAAGGTGGGATGTGCCAGACTGTCATGGATTGAAGAGTTATGGGAAATAAGATTAAGATAGCAAAGGGTTCTTTTGTAGGAAATATGACTGTGTTTTGTTTTTAATAATTTTTATTGTGCTTTAAGTGAAAGTTTACAAATCAAGTCAGTCTGTCGCATATAAGCTTATATACTCCTTACTACATACTCCCATGTATTCTCCCCCTAACGAGTCAGCCCGCTCCCTCCTTCCAGTCTCTCCTTTTGTGACCGTTTTGCCAGTTTCTAACCCTCTCTACTCTCCCATCTCCCCTCCAGGCAGGAGATGCCAACACAGTCTCAAGTGTCCACCTGATACAAGTAGCTCACTCTTCATCAGTTTTTATTAGACAAAAGTTGCCACTCAGCAGTTATTTAGCCTATGTCCATGGAAAACAACCGTTATAAGTTTCCTTCTTTCTTCTTTAAATTTACAAGGAATTTTAGAATCGAGGTAAAGCTTTGTCAGCATGGATACAAGCATTATAAGGATGAATTAAATAAAGTATGAAAAGGCCCTCACATAGGGTCTGGTGCAAAGCAGAAACTCAACCAATATTAGTTTTCAGAAAGAACTGCACCAAAACAATAACAGTGGTCATACTGGAGAAAGATCATTGTTGTGTGCCATCAAGTAGGATTCTGACTCATAGCGACCCTATAGGACAGAGTAGATCTGTCCCATAGGGTTTCCTAGGCTGTAATCTTTACAGGAGCAGATCACCAGATTTTTCTCCTGGAGCAGCTGGTAAGTTCAAATCACTGACCTTTAGATTTGCAGCTTGGAAAAATGATATCACAGGGCTCCTTTTTTTCTGTAATGTTTATTTTTTTCTAAAATATAGTTTGCAACTTTTATATTCTAATGTTTCCATTCTTCACAAACGTTAACACGAAAAATCTATACCAGTGTAAAGTCTCAGCTTACTGGTTTGAAATCAAAGCACAGTTCAACTGATTGACAACTGATAACCTATAATCAAAGCACAAACACTTAACAAAGCACATTTCTGCATTGAAATATATACAATAATAAATCTAGTATGTAGAACATGTCTAAATACATAAAAATGATTAATAAATAAATGAACAAGCAAATAAATCTGTGAGTAAATGAGGGTGTAGATAGTGAGTAGTTGAATAAATGATATAATTCATGAATTTGCATAAAATCATTACCCAGGAGTCAGTTGGTCTAGTTCCAATGCTGCCCCTCATTAAATCATTCAATCTCTCTGAACCTCTAATACCTCATTTGTAAAATGGGGATAATAATAAATATCTCCATACCTCTCAGTGGTTTTGAGGACAAATAATTTAAGAAGCACTTATTCCATACCTGTGGTAGATTCTCTGACTTTAACCCTGACCAATAATCTGCAGCAGAAGAGTGCATGATTGAATCAAGTCGCACCAGAAAGAACAGCAAGTGAGAACTGTTATTCCCCAGGCCTCATATGCCAATAAAGGGAAGGAACTTTCCACTCCTTCTCCCCTGTAGGGAATCATAAAAAGAGAAGTACTCGTCATTCCATCACTCACTCCTCCCCTTGAGATGCGAGGCAACTTCCTTGATCGGTGAGCTAGAGATAAAGAACAGAGCAGCTTTTCTCTATGCCTTCTGGGATCTCTTTTTCTACAGATTAGAAATGGTGCTACCTGGTATTAGTTTGGAGGCTTTCAGTTTTCCAGCTGTGCCAGTGCCTGGATCACTAAGTTTATTTTCCTCAAGGGTAAAATATTAGGAAGTCTATTATGACGTATATGTAAGCCATGTCTTGTCATCCAGTGTTGATCATAAGTAGACCTTTTGCTCTCTCTCTCTCCCTCATTCCAGAACTCAGGAAAGGAAGACAGGGGTGTTACTTATTGTTCCCCACTAAAATCCCTAAAGGATTCTCTCCTAGTCATCCCACACAAAGCCAGTCATTTAAGAAACTTGGCAACAACTTCTTATAACTTTTCTTTTTCTTCAGGAAATCCATTCAAAGCAGCTGCCTCCTTGCCTAGACTCAGTAGAACAATGAGGAGTCAGGCTTAACCACATCAGAGTTACTGTCTCATTTTTCACCTTCTCATCTTTTCACCAGCCCATATCCTCTGCTCATTAAGTCCTGGACAGCAGATGTACTATCTCAGTTTTATATTTATTTAATTTTTCATCATTGCCATAAAATGAATAACTAACAGAGCCACCAAGACACAGACCAATTCTGTACAGGTAGATCTTTTGGAAATTTTGGGTAATAAATCATATTAAAACATATACTGTTGAACCTTCTTTTATTGGATGTTACCACCTGTGTCTCCCACGTGTCTGTCAGTTTGTCGTACTGTGGGGGCTTGTGTGTTGCTGTGATGCTGGAAGCTATGCCACCAGTATTCAGATACTAGCAGGGTCACCCATGGAGGACAGGTTTCAGCTGAGCTTCCAGACTAAGACAGACTAGGAAGAAGGACCCGGCAATCTACTTCTGAAAAGCATTAACCAGTGAAAACCTTATGAATAGCAGAGGAACACTGTCTGATATAGTGCTGGATGATGAGCCCCCCCAGGTTGGAAGGCACTCAAAAGATGACTGGAGAAGAGCTGCCTCCTCAAAGTAGAGTCAACCTTAATGACATGGATGGAGTAAAGCTTTTGGGACCTTCATCTGCTGATGTGGCACGACTCAAAATGATAAGAAACAACTGCAAACATCCATTAATAATCGCAACCAGGAATGTACAAAGTATGAATCGTGGAAAGTTGGAAATCATCCAAAATGACATGGAACGCATAAACATAAATATCCTAGGCATTAGTGAGCTGAAATGGACTGGTATTGGCCATTTTGAATAGGACAAGCCTATAGTCTACTATGCTGGGAATGACAACTCAAAAAGGAATGGTGTTGCATTCATCGTCAAAAAGAACGTTTCAAGATCTATCCTGAAGTACAATGCTGTCAGTGATAGGATAATATCCATATGCCTCCAAAAAGACCAGTTAATACGAATATTTTTCAAATGTATGCACCAACCACTAGGGCCAAAGGTGAAGAAATAGAAGATTTTTATCAGCTGCTGCAGTATGAAATTGATCCAACATGCGATCAAGATGCATTGACAATTACTGGCGATTGGAATGTGAAAGTTGGAACCAAAAAGAGGGGTCACTAGTTGGAAAATATGGCCTTGGCGATAGAAACAATGCCAGAGATCAAATGATAGGATTTTGCAAACCAAAGATTTCATTGCAAATACCTTCTTTCACCAACATAAACGGTGACTATATCATGGACCTCACTAGATGGAACACACAGAAATCAAATTGACTACATCTGTGGAAAGAGACGATGGAAAAACTCAATATCATCAGTCAGAACAAGGCTAGGGGCCAACTGTGAAACAGGCCATCAATTGCTCATATGCAAGTTCAAGCTGAAACTGAAGAAAATCAGAGCAAGTCCACGAGAGCCAAAATATGACCTTGACGACTATATCCCACCTGAATTTAGAGATCATCTCAAGAATAGATTTGACCCATTGAACGCTAGTGACCACAGACCAGACGAGTTGTGGAATGACATCAAGGACATCATCCATGAGGAAAGCAAAAGGTCATTGAAAAGACAGGAAAGAAAGAAAGAAAGAAAAGACCAAGATGGATGTCAGAGGACACTCTGAAACTTGCTCTTGAGCATCAAACAGCTAAACCAAAATGAAGAATTGATGAAGTAAAGAACTGAACAGAAGATTTCAAAGGGCATCTCGAGAAGACAAAGTAAAGTATTATAATGAAATGTACAGAGCTGGAGATGGAAAACCAAAAGGGAAGAACATGCTTGGCATTTCTCGAGCCGAAAGAACTGAAGAAAAAATTCAAGCCTCAAGTTGCAATAGTGAAGGATTCTATGGGGAAAACATTAAATGACGCAGGAAACATCAAAAGAAGATGGAAGGAATACACAGAGTCTCTATATCAAAAAGGATTAGCCAATGTTCAGACATTTCAAGAAGTAGCATATGATCAGGAACCGATGGTACTGAAGGAAGAAGTCCAAGCTGCTCTGAAGGCATTGGCGAAAAACAGGGCTCCAGGAACTGATGGAATATCAATTGAGATGTTTCAACAAACACATGCAGCGCTGGAGGTGCTCACTCGTCTATGCCAAAAAATATGAAAGACAGCTTCCTGGCCAACTGACTGGAAAAGATCCATATTTATGGCTATTCTCAAGAAAGGGGATCCAACCGAATGTGGAAACTATAGAACAGTATCTTTAGTATCACACACAAGCAAAATTTTGCTGAAGATCATTCAAAAATGGCTGCACCAGTATACCGACAGGGAACTGCCAGAAATTCAGGCCAGTTTCTGAAGGGGACGTTGAATGAGGGATATCATTGCTGATGTCAGATGGATCCTGGCTGAAAGCAGAGAATACCAGAAGGATGTTTACCTGTGCTTTATGCACTATGCAAAGGCATTCGACTGTGTGGATCATAACAAACTATGGATAACACTGCGAAGAATGGGAATTCCAGAACACTTAATTGTGCTCATGAGGAACGTTTACATAGATCAAGAGGCAGTTGTTCGGACAGAACAAGGGGATACTGATTGGTTTAAAGTCAGGAAAGGTGTGGTCAGGGTTGTATTCTTTCACCATACCTTTTTAATCTGTATGCTGAACAAATAATACAAGAAGCTGGACTATATGAAGAACAACGGGGCATCAGGATTGGAGGAAGACTCATTAACACCCTGCGTTATGCAGATGACACAACCTTGCTTGCTGAAAGTGAAGAGGACTTGAAGCACGCACTAACAAAGATCAAAGACCACAGCCTTCAGTATGGATTACACCTTAACATAAAGAAAACAAAATCCTCAAAACTGGACCAATGAGCAACATCATGATAAATGGAGAAAAGATTGAAGTTGTCAAGGATTTCATTTTACTTAGATCCACAATCAACAGCCACGGAAGCAGCAGTCAAGAAATCAAAAGACACATTGCATTGGCCAAATCTGCTCCAAAGGACCTCTTGAAAGTGTTGAAGAGCAAAGATGTCACCTTGAAGACTAAGGTGTGCCTGACCCAAGCCATGGTATTTTGAATCACATCATATGCATGTGAAAGCTGGACAATGAATAAGGAAGACCAAAGAAGAGTTGATACCTTTGAATTGTGGTGTTGGCGAAGAATATTGAATATACCATAGAGTGCCAAAAGAACGAACAAACCTATCTTGGAAGAAGTGCGGCCAGAATGCTCCTTAGAGGCAAGGATGGCAAGACCACGTCTTACATACTTTGGACATGTTGTCAGGAGGGATCAGTCCCTGGAGAAGGACATCATGCTTGGCAGAGTACAGGGTCAGCAGAAAAGAGGAAGACCCTCAACAAGGTAGATTGACACAGTGGCTGCAACAATGAGCTCTAGCATAACAACGATTGTAAGGATGGTGCAGGACTGGGCAGTGTTTCATTCCATTGCGCATAAGGTCGCTATGAGTCGGAACCGACTCGACAGCACCTAACAACAACAACAACTCCCTAATCCTTGTGCCACTAAATTACAGAGAATTAAGACTTGGAGAGGTTTCTCGCATCTGTAGAAGACTGTGGCTCCTGCCCGGACAATTTAATCAACTGAGGGACTTAAGATAAAATTCAAACTCCCCGGTGGCCAGAAGCAGACAACTGTGCCTGAAAGCCGTCAGCTTTCCAAGATTGCAGAACAAGACCTCTTACCCATTCTGTTGAACGCAAGGCCCTGAGGTCACTGGACTTTGTTTAATCGTTATTGTTTTTGAGTTGCTCTGTGTTGCCAACTTGGGTTTATTGACTGGTAATAATTTTTGATATATAAATAAGTCTATCGATATATTTGCTGTTTCATAATAATTGCTATCCTTATGCTAGTTGCTATATTACACAGTTGGTATTATCCCATTTTCATAGTATTCTTTTTCCACGCAAATAAGCGAAATACTTGCTGTCAGTTTAACCTTTTAGCTATTTCATTTCTCACACCGTTATTTTACTAGAGTTGTTATTGGCCTGTGTTTTAGACACTTCTTGATAACCTTACCCTCATCTCTTTCTTTGTTGCTACTCTTTTGCTCATCAGATTACCTGTAGTGTCATTTTCTTTTCGAGACCTTATTCTTGAATGGTAGTTTATAAAAACCATTGTTTTATCATAACCATCATTTTTCATTATCTTTCATTTATTATATTATTTTTAGTTTGTGTTTCTCTACTGTGAGGCTCTTCTTAAGTATTGTCATTGCCTTTCACCACTCCAACTAATACCTGGCATGAAACTGCCTTTGTCAAGCTAGCTCAGTCAGTACTTAGCACCGGTAATCTGACTGACTGCTGGATTTGCCATCAAATTCCAAAAACTGGATATGATAACTCAGACCCAATGGCCTTACCAGTACTTAATTATAGTTTCATACCCAGTGCCATGGTAAACACTAGAGATGTTGCAAGAAGAGCTATCTGTGTTAGACTATGGCATCCATCCAGTTTCCTTACTTATCCCTTGATGCCCTATTTTTTTCTTTCCTCTGTTTGGACAAATCCTGATTTTACTTATAGTGATGGATGCCCTATTCCCTTTGTTGGCAATGGCTGATATTATACAGCCTTAGTAGATTTTTATAATTATGAGACTACAGATGCCCCAATTTGCCCATTTAAAGGAGAAATCAGAATTAGGTAGATTGTCCATTTGTAGCAGCTCTCTTACTGAAAAATGGCTTGAAGAAGCAAACTGGAATATCCTTTTCCCCGATTTTCAAACTGGAACAAGAACAATCTGTGTGCCCCCAGGGTATGTACTTTTATGTAGGGGATCCACTTATTTAAGGGCAAATGACCATATTGGACCTCATACTTAGGTACGACCCTGCCTAGATGAATTGAGCATATATGGCCTTTGTGTTCCTCTAAACCTCTATTCCTATGATGAAAGCATACATTAGAGTAATTGAATGTTGTAGCAAATGTATGACTCATGCTATTACTCAGAACACCAGTTTAATGCCTATGAAAAGAATAATATACATTGAAAGTGTTCATGTTCCAAATGGATTTGAGCTTACCCCCTGAAACAGAGCCCTTAGATGTCAGGTTATTCCTTCGATGTGGGCAAACCGCACACAGACCCTAAGGACTGGACCACAAGAAGCAAGATGCTAAAATTATACCATACTGAAGACATCAGATGGTGCCCAGCTGCTTTTCACATCCATAGTATCTGGGGTCTTAAAGGCTTGTAAACCAAGCAGCCATTCAAAACAACCACCTGAAGCCCAGGCAGAAGAAGGCCCTCCTTTTATTAGTGGTCAATGAAATGATCTAAGAATTTTACTCTAAATCCTTGTTTAGAAGGAGGGAATGTGCAAGGATTCCAAAACTGAGGTGCCTTGAATGCCTAAGATGGCTGGCTCAGGTGTAGGCTCAACTCCATTTTGTGACTTTTGCTTCTGCATTCCTGAGAATATAACCTTGACTTCTTCATATGCATATAGCTCTGGGCCTCTGGCTGGGTGGAAGAGCAGACTAACTTCTTACCATACATATGCATATGGCCTTGGGCCTCTGGATGGGTGAAACCATCAGACCCTGGTTCCCTGTCAATCATCTTTTGAGTCCCTTTCGATCACATACTTCTGCAATTATGTGAGTATACCCAATCACCTTTAACCCACACATACTGTTAACCAATCCCAAACAAAGCACCACTTCGATATGTCCCGCCTTCTACTTTATTGATTGCTCACCAGCAGATCAGAATATTGTAAGCAAGTTCCTGATTCAGCCCTATAACTACGCCTGTGTGAGTGCAGCTTTGCAGAGCACTGGTTTTCATTTTGTGAGACCCAACATGTCCCCGGCTCGAGCTGTCTTTGCTCTTAGTAAATCTCTTTACTTTCGTTTTAAACAGAGTACATGTTGTTGCTCAATATCAGGGGAGAAGCCAAAAGGGAGATAAGTGCTCGCTGAGAGAGGCAGAATGTCTGGAAAAGAAGCCACCCTGCCCATACACATACAAACATAGGAAAAGACTCCCAAGGTCAGGAAGGGGAGAAAAAGAGAGATGCCTGACATTCCTTAGGTCCTGCTTCCTGGCAGTACTGTCAAAGAGGCAAAAGTCCTGAAGGGGAATAGCTCTGGGGTGTGTGTGAGACCCCTGATTCAGGAAGTCAAGCCTCAGCAACGATTCCCATGCCAAGAATCGGTATAAAATCAGCTGCATATCCCCATACCTCACAAGAGTCACTCAGGCTAGGATAATGGACATCTCAGTGGAATCTGCATGGTCAGGTACTTGAGCACCAGCAGAATGGAGACTCAGAAGCACCAATTAATTTATTATAGAAAATGAAGTGATATTTCTGCCATACTTGAGTCTATGTCCTCTATCTCTACACTTATTTCTACTTATAAACCAAAAAACCAAACTCATTGCCATCAAGTCTATTCTGACTCATAGCGACCCAATAGGACAGAATAGAACTTCCCCATAGGGTTTCTAAGGCTGTAATCTTTACGGAAGCAGACTGCCACATCTTTATGCCGTGGAGCAGCTGGTCGGTTCTAACTGCCAACCTTTCAGTTAGCAGCCAAGCACTTAACCACTGCGCCAACAGGGCTCCTTTTTCTACATATAGTCTCACAATGTATTCCCATTTAACTAAAACCACATGTCAAGCACTTAGCACAGAGCCTGGCACATAGGAGCACTCAATAAATCTTATCTGAGTACATATTAGACGTATAAAAATATCTTTTGAGAAGTAAATGTATGGTTCATACTCCCACTCCACTGCTGTTGAGTCGATTCTGACTTATAGCGACCCTATAGGACAGAGTAGAACTGCCCCCATAGTAGCCGTTTAATATATCTCTCATGTAACACTGTTGATTAAGTCATTTCAGTGTAATATTAAAATGCTATAAACATTTTAAAGGCAAAGTTCAAAGGCAATGAACAACTTTTAATCTTGCTTTCAAAATTGGTTTTTCTTTCATAAATTCACAAATTTGATGTCATGTCTAGTCTGAATACATAACTTCCTATGGTAAAGATTTTTATTAATAACTTATGCTCTTAGCAATGGAATTTAGACTCAGGTAGTTATTATATCTATTTTTTAAATATGCTAAGTGACTTATAACATCAAAGATTCAACTTAGTCAACCTAAAATGCATACATATGATCCAGAAAACTGTAAAGAAAGCTAACAGTTTAGTGTCACATAGTATGTAACAGACTTGTGTTCTAGCAATATTAAAAGAATTATGGGAAAACTGAGTATATGTGTGCTGTTAAGCTGTGTCCAAATTATTTCAGACTAGTGTATTATAACAAACATTGTGAGGATGGTGCCGGACCAGGCAGTTGTACACAGGGTCACTTTGAGTAGGCACTGACGCAACAGCACCTAACAACAACAGTGTATTATGGGACTTGGTAATGTTCATCTCTTAGAAATCAAAATGATATACGTCATTATATGCATTTCCTTCTCGCTTAGATATTGGTGTTTCAGAATTCTAAGAGAAATTGAATGCAACGGTTGAGTTACAAAATTTTACATTTTTTTACCTGAGAGAATTCTAAACTTTCTAGTCCATCATAAGGTTCTCTTTAAGTAAAAAAGAAGCTTGTTAAAAAGTTTTAAAAGAGATTAGCATATGAAACAATGGGAAAAATGCCCAATATACTATGATAGCTAGAAGAGAATATATATATTTTTAGATTTAAAATAATTGACAGCATTAACCTGATTAAATAGAAAAATTTTGTAAAGGACTTTGATTAAAACCTGCTGTTGTCTTTTTTAAATTTGACATTATCCCATCCTTAACAGTGGGTACCATGGGTCTATTATACTATAATAACATTTCTGCTGCCATGATTGGAATTTACCTCTAGAATTCTTAGCCTACCTTTATATAGTAGGTAACAGCATTGCTAAAGAATTAATGAATGGTAAACATGGACACAAAATATACAGGATCACAAATCTTATTCCTGGTAATTTACATAAACAGATATAACTTCCAGATATGTGTTATGGTCTATCTGCAATTCATTGTACACTTAAAACCAGTTTCGATAAATTCTTAGCTATTTTATACATCAAACTAAGCTTTACATGCTGGTTTTACGCTGGTAGAAAACAGTGCAGGAGACCAACAACAATAACAAACTTACTCTAGCTAATGATTAAACTGAATCAATTGCTTTCAGGTTTTAAATTTGATCCTCTTTGATTTTTTCTCAGTAAGTAACCATTGTTGTCGTTATGTGCCGTCGAGTCAACTCCACTCATAGCCAGCTTATAGGACAGAGTATAACTGTCCCATGGGGTTTCCTAGGCTATAATCTTTACTGGAGCAGATCACCAGGTCTTTTCTCCTACAAAGCCACTGGCGGGTTCCAACCCCTGACCTTTTAGTTAGCAGCAGAGTGCTTAACCATTGTGCCACCAGGGCTTCTTAAACAAGCATTAGAATCCTCATTTTCAATGTCAGATCATTATGTAATTTAACTATTTTGTATATCTGCTAGTGCTTCAAATTATAATATTCTGGCAATTATGTGTAATATACACTTTTAGAGATTTGTGATTAGGTTATAAAAATCTCACATCATTTCTTCACAAGCATTTATTCCAGGAAATTCAGTTATTCCTTTTTTTTTTCTGCTTAAGTAGGTTAAACCAAACTAGCTTATGAGTAGAATAATAAAGCTAAGACAGGGTTTTTTTTTTCAATATCTATATCTAAATATTTAGAAAAAACATACAGAGAAATCATTGCACTTAATCAAGGTTAAATTTTGTGACAGAAAATCTACAACAGAATTTTGTTGTATTAGATGTTGACTAAAATAAGTCCTTGGCTAAGACTTAAAGTTTTTTTTTTTTTTTTATCATACCAACATTTTTGTTGCAATGGATGTCCTAGAAGGAAAGTTGACCTTTAACAATGACAGCCGTCAACAGAGTTATCCAGGACCTGAGACAAGTCCAATTTCTCTCCCTGGAATTTATAATGTCCCATATATTTCATCTTCCCCAGAGACAAATCAGCCAACAGCTGGGTATTTTGGGAGAGTCAGCTATAGGACTTAGATGAAAGTGCTTTGGTGGTGAGGTAAGCTGGTCAACGAGAGAGAGAAGCAACTGTCTCAACCCAAACATTCTGGGTACATGAGAGCTGGGGTTTTATTTTTTAAAGAAAAATAATGCTGTAGACTAGATAAGGAAGGATGAAATATGTCTTGTTTGCTTTGCAGGCTTTCTAAGCTACCTCAAAGCATTCTGCACTGTTTATCTCTAATGTACTCTTAGAGAAAGAGTATATTTATTCAGGAGAAAGTCCAGCATAAAATTCTAAGTATTTAATGAATAGAACTCTCAAGTTCCATCTCTGCTCACGTGTGTTCCTTTGCATCCCACATGTATACCCCAGTTACAGCCCTATCAGATTTTACTGTATCTGTTTGCTTGTCTTCCTGCCCCAGTGAAGGGTTTTCTTAAGGCAAAGGCAGTCCAGACTCATTCATGGTA
Source organism: Loxodonta africana (assembly GCF_030014295.1). Lineage (NCBI taxonomy): Eukaryota > Metazoa > Chordata > Mammalia > Proboscidea > Elephantidae > Loxodonta > Loxodonta africana. The sequence goes on from NC_087369.1 coordinate 111,835,444, forward strand.
CAGAAGTGCTCCACAAATGTTTTCTGAATAAATAATGAGGAAACTAAGCTCTGCCTGATATGCTTCAGCCCCCAGATTCCCTCTCTCCTTGGAATTATACTTATTTTCTGTGATAAAAAATTGGAATTTAACCAAAAACTATATTTGATATCTCATATTATTGAATTTGATGTTTTTACATAAATATTAAAGTAATAACAACAAGCAGTACAGAAAGAGTATCAATTAACAATAAATCTTCCCATTCCTCACTCAAGTAATTACTGTTAATGTTTCTTGTGTATCCTTTCAGACATTTTTGTATTGCTATTTAACTTTTCATGCATATGATTGGTTTCCTGCCTTCCTAATTAGATGTTCAGCTCATTAAGTGCAGAGACTGCAACATATACTTCTTCCTTATTTCACATAGTGTCTAATTCTGTGCTGGACACCTAGTGAGTATCCAATAAAATAACTACACTTGTGATCATTCTATTGCCTGTTAAAAAAAAAAAAAAAAAAGGCAATTGCAAGCCATGCAGAATTTTCCACCAAACCAGGTCAAAATTCAAGACTGAGTAAAAATGTATCAAAGGAGCACTGGTGGCACAGTGGTTAAAATGCTCACCTGCTAACCGAAAGGTCGGCAGACCAAACCCACCAGCTGCTCCAAAGGAGAAAGATGTGGCAGTCTGCTTCTGTAAAGATTTAGAGCCTTGGAAACCCTATGCGGCAGTTCTGCTCTGTCCTATAGGGTCGCTATGAGTCAGAACTGACGCAGCAGCAATGGGTTTGGTTTTGGGGTTAAAAATGTGTCTATCATTAATGACAATGGTTGAGTAACCCCTATGGCAGAACCCTAAATTAGCATGAGTCAGTTTTTATATTTATATAGAGGTAGAGAGCCACTCATTCATTTAATGTTTATACTGAGTAAATACCTGGTTATATGCTGTGGGATATACAGAAGCACAACGGCCTTATGAAGGAAATATTACTGTTGTCTCTATTTTATAGACAAAGATTTAGAGAGGTCAAGTACTTGTCCAAGGTTGCACAATTGGCAAGTGGCCAAGCTGGAATTCATATTGAGGTAGTTGGAATCCAAAGTCTATGGGCCTTACACGGAGAAAATTTAAAGAAAGTAATGGGTTTGAGACTTACTATAAGGGAGAAATTTGAACAGATTTAGCAATTGATTCAATTGTGTGTTATAGAGAAGCAATCAAAATGATTTTTCAGCAAATAATTTGACAAACTTCCTAGATGAGTATCCAAAAGCACACAGAAATACTGTATGTCCTCTCCCATGCAAATATGAAAACAAAAGTGTTATTAGTGATTACTTAAATTTGAAGTTATGAAACATATAAACACTCACTAAATAATATTACTTTATCTTCCCTGTATCATTCTATCACTCATACAAATATACTGGAATTTTTTTGTATCAACAATAATAGATGACTAATATTCTTGGCTAAAGCTCAACCCCTTAAGAGACTCACATTAAGCAAGATTAATAAATGATGACTCCTTGCACTCAAAATCTTTGCAAGTCGACATAAACACAGCAGGATCAAATGTCTGCCAGTCAAGTGTTCTTTCCTGTGGATCACAGGCATTCAAGTCCATGCTAACTGCTGTAGTAGATAAGAACAGCAAAAACCTGCAGCAGGAGTATGGAGAATTTCCTTGTATCAATATACTTTCTGGACTACAGTATCGTCTCCTGAGAGTTCCTCTTCTGATGGCCCAGTGGTTAAGAGCTTGACTGATAACCAAAAGGTCTGCTGTTTGAATCCACCAGCCGCTCTTGGAACTCTGTAGGGCAGTTCAACTCTGTTCTATGGGGTCACTATGAGTCCAAATTGCAATCGACAGCAACGAGTTTATGTCTTCTTAGGAGTCCTGGTGGTGCAGTGGTTAAGCACTCGACTGCTAAACAAAAGGTCAATGGTTTGAACTTACCAGCCGCTCCACGGCAGAAAGATGAGGCAATTTGCTTCCGTAAAGATCTGCAGCCTTGGAAGCCCTATGGCGAAGTTCTACTCTGTTCTATAGGGTCGCTATGAGTCTGAATCAACTCCGCAGCGGTGGATTTGGGTTTAGTATGTCTTCTTAATTAGTTCTCGTAAAATTTCATATGAAAATCCTAGGACCAACAAGATGGAAAGAAATGTTACCACAGAAAAATTACAAGGATACTGTGACTTCCAGAGAGACTGACAAGGTTGGAATACCGTGCCAGAATGCCTAAGTGTGTTCCCATAAAAGTACTCGGTTACTTCTGTTCTGAGAAAGAAGTTAGAACCATCTCACTCAATTGGCTAATTATTGCCTGGAACACTCTTCCACACTAGGGATCTCCATGAATATTTCTTCCTAAATATCAAACATTTTTCACTTTACTGAAAGCCTGTCTCTTACAGAGAGCTGGATAAAGGAAAAAAAGAAAACAGCCAAAATATTTGGTGGGGCTTGTTTCTCTGACATGTTTCTAATCCGGAAATGCTCAATTTACAAGCAACTATCTATGCACATTTGTACTGTAGAGACTTTGGAAAAGATCATAAGTCTCAGCTTCTAGGAAAAGATTCATTTCCTCCAAGTACGCTCCATAAAATGGAATAGTTGTGTGACATAGAATAAACTTATCCTGAGTACTAGTGAATTTAGAGAAGATATGCAGTTGTTACTAAACTGTATCTACACAGGGGCAAACACAAGATAATGGGATAGGAATAAATTACTCTCTTGTCTTGACTGGCCATGGCCCAGCCCAATCCTAAGGATTGCAAGGCTCCAGAGATTAAAAAACACAGTGATGCTTAACCTGTCCAGTCATTTTAGTAAATAAGACCTGCTGGCCACATTCTTTAGTCAGAATTGATAGTACTCAGTAGAAAATATGCTTGGACAGAGAACATATCTCTAGTGAATATTTCATGAAAATGTTTTGTTCAAGAGGTATGTTACTTGTCTGGAGATTTCCTATCAAAACATTTGTTCATTTTCATGTAAGTGGCCAAAATTTATGGTTTGGGGCTGCTATTGTCAAACTGAGTTTTTAAAAATTAACAGTGGGGAATGTATTTGCAGCCAAAAGTCTGGAAGTATGTGAGCACTAAATACTAATTAATACTATGGTCTTTTCCTAAAATTTAATTCCCTTGCCTTGTATCAAATGCACCAAGATAGATTCGAGTTAATGATATAAATTCTTTTCCTCTATGCATATATTCACAATTTAACTGCAAGAATGAAATAAATGGTATAAAGCATGTGGACACAGAGGTATGAATCATAACTCCAAATATTCCCTGTTTTAAAAAGTGTGATTCTCTTGCTGAAGATTACAGAAGCAGTAACTGGAGAAGCAGTGTGTGAATCCTGAATCTGGGTCACTTCAAAGCTCATGTGCACCCTACTACACACCGAGCCGCCTTCCAGAGGTTAAGAAAAAAGGGAATTGTAACACGCCAGGGATTGAACAGAGAACCTCTCTACTCACACAAAATTAATTCAGGGACAAACATCATACAAATCCCCAAAGTTTTTATTTTTAAAAATGATATATTTTTCATTGCTTTGCTTTTCTTTGTGTGTGAGTCAATAATCACTCAATGTTGCCAGGATATAACTTGATAGGCTCATTTCTCTCACTGAACAATTTTGGAGTCTAATGATCATTTGAATTCTTCCATTTCCTGGAAGAAATGTACTTTATATGAATTTCCAAAGTCTGTCACATTTGAAAAAAACAAAATTGAAAATAATCAGACCAAATGAAACACAGTCACAAAGATAAATTATCAAAAAACGATAAATGTTCTTTGGATGTCTAGAGTTCAATACCATTAACATTTTGCTAAGAATATACACCTGTGGGTATATAGAAGAAAAAAGTTTATCCATGCATGCATTTTGAATTTTGTAATGATCTATTTGATCCACCAAAGTCCAACATCATTAATATCCTTCTATTTGCATACAAATTCCTCAAGGACACAGAATGTTTTATATTTATTTTTATCATTTCATTGAAAAAGGGATGCTTGTGTAGTGGACACTAAATAAATATTAGTAGCTAATAATAAAATTGTTGACTTTGGAAAATTGCATTTTTGAATTCCCTCATATTTAATTGGAAACCCTGGTGTCATAGTGGTTAAGTGCTACAGCTGCTAATCTAAAGGTCAGCAGTTCGAATCCACTAGGCACTCCTTGGAAACTCTATGGGGCAGTTCTACTCTGTCTTACAGGATGACTATATGAGTCAGAATCGACTCAACGGCAATGGGTTTTTTTTTTGTTTGTTTCATATTTAATCAGTTAGAATTTTCATGTAGACTACCTTAGGTATGCACTTTGCAATAATTAACTTTAATGCTTCCTATATCAACATAAGTAACTTTCTGTTTTCTACACAGAAGCATTACAGGTTCTAAGATATTAGTTACATTTACTGAAAACCTGCTCCAAATTTTGCCAATATCTGTGTATATTCTTTGTGGATAGAGAGAAAAAAATGAATTAGATTTTCCAGAGAATCATTTAATATATAGAGACTAGCCAACAAGCTGGAGATAATAGGGATAGAATTTCATTGATCTCCTTAGTCTACTGAATAATAATAACATTACTAATAATAAAATGTATAATTTATTGATAATTTTCGATGTGGCAGAGAACCTGTGTCTTGCATATTTTCTCATTTATTCTGCACAACTTTCTACGGCAGGTACTGTTATCACCTCCATTTACTAATGACTAAATGGATTTTAGGTACATTTAAGTAAGTTGCCCCACACATTTAGGTCTTGAATTTAGTTCTGTCTGACTACAAAACCAGTTTTCTCATATATATGTGTAGCAGAGTCATTATCAAAGAAGAGACCATTACGATGATGAAATTTGTTACTTATTCTTTTTCAGTGAGAAAAAGTACCAGCTACATCAGAGTTGATGTTCAAGTAAGATGCCAGGATATACACATAAGAGGAGGGTCAAATATTGTTAAAGAATTTGGAATTGCCCGAAAAATACAAAATAACCAATCAGTGGAGAACTGCTCCTTACATAGTGAGAGACTGGAGCTTCAACATATATACAAAGTAAAGCCTTCCTTAGAATGGTGGGGGATGTTGGACTTCTAAGAGTCACTGAGGGTAGCCTCTCTCAGAAGGGTGGTTGCAGGTTGCATAAAAAGAGAGAAAGACACACCTCCGGAATCAGAGAAGAATGGTGCTCTCGGCAAAAGCAAAGTACTTGTGTATATTTTAACGCAACACCCCTGGGCCTGAGATAGGCACTGTTGAGCACCTAGAACCATCCTCCCGGCCTTGGGGAAGTAAAAAATTTGCGATTGCAGGAAAAGATAATTTGCTAACTCCACTAACTGGGGGAGCTCAGGACAGAAGCGGCTCCTGTCCAGGCATAAACCATCCGTGGACTTTGAGCACCGTTCCCTTCTGCATGGACCTGTGTGGGCCTATTTCAGGAGAATAGGCCCTTGTTGGCAGACTCCAACCATTTCAGCTGCGTGGTGAAGAGGTGGGTGTTTGATGTTTGACATTGCTTTGCCTGTTAAACGAGGTCCTCACCTACCCACATCAGGGACCTAAGGACTGGTAGCTTCACTCAGGTCACACAGACACCTGTGACAGGGGTCCAAGGATAACTGGTACCTCCCAGTCCTTACAACCAAAGATTTTGGGTACCCATGGTCCGTTTGCAGAACCCAATCACCCGCACACTCTAGGGAACAGGGAAGCGCTTTCCTCAGACACACTTGGGGATTGGTTCTAAGCCCCCTGCCTTGTTCAGAGCGTGACCCCCAGCTACAATCAGATACCGGTATATATGCCAATCACGCCTGCCCCTTTGAGACTGTACAACAGAGCTTGTACCACACACTTGATGATCAGCTAACTGGACACCTGAGCTGAATTCATACAAGAAAAGTGAATAGACTCCTAGACTGATATACCTGATAACAGCTCTAGCCAGCTGGGGAAAGGATGTCAGAGCTCCAAAGGTGAAAATAATCAAGTTAGATCACTCAAGCAACCCATAGGGGTATATCAAAACAAAACAAAGCAAGAAGCTAAGACACAGTAAGCAAGCATAAACAAATACAATAACTTATAAATGGCTCAAAGACAACAGTCAATATCAAGTCACATAAAGAAACAGACCACGATCACCTCAACAGGCTTTCAAAACAAAGAATCCAGGGATCTTCTAGATGAAAGTGCATGCTTGTAATTACCAGATGCAGAATACAAAACTTAACATACAGAACCCTTCAAGACATCAAGAAGGAAATGAGGCAATACGCACAACAAGCCAAGAAACACACAGATAAAGCAACTGAAGAAATTAGAAAGATTATTCAGGAACATAATGAAAAGTCTAATAAGCTGGAAAAAGCCATAGGAAAAAAGCAATCAGAAATTCAGAAGATTAACAATAAAATTACAGAAGTAAACAACTCAATAGAAAGTCAAAGAAGCAGAAATGAGCAAGTAGAAGCTAGCATTTCTGAACTAGAAGATAAATCACTTGGCACTAATATATTTGAAGAAAAATAAGATTAAAAAATTCTTAAAAAAATGAAGAAACCTTAAGAATCATGTGGGATTCTATCAAGAGAAATAACCAATGAGTGATTGGAGTACCAGAACAGGGAGGGGTAACAGAAAATACAGAGAAAATTGTTCAAGATTTCTTGGCAGAAAACTTCCCTGATATTGTGAAAGATGAGAAGATATCTATCCAAGATATTCATCAAATTCCATGTAAGATAGATTTTAAAAGAAAGTCACCAAGACATATTATAAACAAACTTACCAAAACTAAAGAAAAACAGAGAATTATAAGAGCAGCGAGGGATAAACGAAAAGTCACCTACAAAGGAGCCCGAATAAGAATAAGCTCGGACTACTCAGCAGAAACCATGCAGGCAAGAAGGCATTGTGATGACATATTTTAAAAACTGAAGGAAAAAAAATTGCCTGCCAAGAATCATATATCCAGCAAAACTGTCTCTTAAATATGGAGGTGAAATTAAGACATTTCCGGGTAAACACAAGTTGAGGGAATTCATAAAAACCAAACCAAAACTACAAGAAATATGAAAGGGAGTTCTTTGGTTGGAAAACCAATAATATCAGCTATCAACCCAAGACTAGACTAATGGGCAGAGCAACCAAAAGTCAACCCAGACAGGAAAATCCAAAAAAACAAGGCAAGATTATAAAAAAAAAAGCTCAAAACGGGGTAACAGCGATGTTACTATATAAAAGAAGAAAACACTATATAATAAAGACGGACTAAGAAATGGAATCATACATCTTCCATATGGAGAGGAAGAGATGGCAATACAAAGAAATAAAAGTTACATTTAAATTTAGAAAAATAGGGGTAAATAATAAGATAACCATAAAGGAGACAAACATTCCTACTTATCAAAATAAAATACAAGAAAAAAATAGAGACTCAGCAGAAACAAAATCAACAACAACAAATATGAGGAAAGGACAATACATAAAGATAATCTACTCGACACATAAAATTAAGTGGGAAAAAGGAACTGTCAACAACACACAAAAAAAGCCACCAAAATGATAACACTAAATTCATACCTATCCATAATTACCCTGAATGTAAATGGACTAAATGCACCAATAAAGAGACAGAGAGTGGCAGAGTGGATTAAAAAACAAGATCCGTCTATATGCTGCCTACAAGAGACACACCTTAGACTTAGAAACACAAACAAACTAAAACTCAAAGGATGGAAAAAAATATATCAAGCAAACAACAATCAAAAAAGAGCAGGAGTGGCAACATTAATTTCTGACAAAATAGACTTTAAAGTTAAATCCATCAGAAAGGATAAGGAATGACACTGTATAATGATTAAAGGGACAATATACCAAGAAGATATAACCATATTAAATATTTATGCACCCAATGACAGGGCTGCAAGATACATAAAACAAACTCTATCAGCATTGAAAAGTGAGATAGACAGCTCCACAATAATAGTCGGAGATTTCAACACAGTACTTGCGGTGAAAGAAAGGATATCCAGAAAGAAGCTCAATAAAGACATGGAAGATCTAAATGCCACAATCAAACAACTTGACCTCATAGACATATACGGAACACTCCACCCAAAAGTAACCAAGTATACTTTCTTTTCTAGTGCACATGGAACATTCTCTAGAATAGACCACATATTAGGTCATAAAGGAAGCCTTAGCAGAATCCAAAACACTGAAGTATTACAAAGCATCTTCTCTGGCCATAAGGCCATAAAAGTGGAAATCAATAACAGGAAAAGCAGGGAAAAGAAATCAAACACTTGCAAACTGAACAATACCCTGCTCAAAAAAGACTGGATTATAGAAGACATTAAGGATGGAATAAAGAAATTCATAGAATCCAATGAGAATGAAAACATTTCTTATCAGAACTTTTGGGACGCACCAAAAGCAGTGCTCAGAGTCCAATTTATATCAATAAATGCACACATACAAAAAAGAAGAAAGGGCCAAAATCAAAGAATTATCCCTACAATGAACAAATAGAAAGAGAGTAACAAAAGAAACCCACAGGCACCAGAAGAAAACAAATAATAAAAATTAGAGCAGAGCTAAATGAAATAGAAAACACAAAAATAACTGAAAGAATTAACAAGACCAAAAGCTGGTTATTTGAAAATATCAACAAAATTGATAAACCACTGGCCAAACTGAGAAAAGAAAAACAGGAAAGGACGCAAATAACCCGAATAAGAAATGAGATGGATGATATTACAACAGACCCAAGTGAAAGTAAAAGAATCATATCAGATTACTATGAGAAATAGTACTCTAACAAATTTGAAAACCTAGAAATGGATAAATTCCTAGAAACACACTACCTACCTCAACTAACACAAACAGAGGTAGAACAACTAAATAGACCCATAACAAAAGAAGAGATTGAAAAGACAATCGAAAAACTCCCAACAAAAAAAGCCCTGGTCCAGACAGCTTCACTGCAGAGTTCTACCAAACTTTCAGAGAAGAGTTAACACCACTACTACTAAAGGTATTTCAGAGCATAGAAAAGGACGGAATACTCCCAAACTCATTCTATGACGCCACCATATCTCTGATACCAAAACCAGGTAAAGACACCACAAAAAAAGAAAATTATAGACCTATATCCCTCATGAACGTAAATGCAAAAATCCTCAACAAAATTCTAGCCATTAGAATTCAACAACATTATCAAAAAAATAATTCACCATGACCAAGTGGGATTCATACCAGGTTTTTTTTTTTTATGCAGGGATGGTTCAACATTAGAAAAACAATTAATGTAATCCATAATCCACCACATAAATAAAACAAAAGACAAGATTCATCTGATTTTATCAATGGATGTAGAAAAGGCATTTGGCAAAGTTCAACACCCATTTATGATAAAAAAAAAATCCTCAGCAAAATAGGAATAGAAGGAAAATTCCTCAAGATAATAAAGGGCATTTATACAAAGCCAATAGCCAACATCACCCTCAATGGAGAGAGCCTGAAAGCATTCCCGCTGAGATCCGGAACCAGACAAGGATGCCCTTTATCACTGCTCTTATTCAACATTGTGTTGGAGGCCCTAGCCAGAACCATTAGGCTAGATAAGAAATAAAGGGTATCCAGATTGGCAAGGAAGAAGTCAAAGTATCTCTATTTACAGATGACATGATCTTCTACATGGAAAACCTTAAGGAATCCTCCAGAAAACTACTGAAACTAATAGAAGAGATCAGCAGAGTATTGAGATACAAGATAAACATACAAAAATCAGGTGAATTCCTCTACACCAGCAAAAAGAACATCGAAGAGGAAATCACCAAGTCAATGCCATTTACAGTAGCCCCCAAGAAGATAAAATACTTAGGAATAAATCTTAACAGAGATGTAAAAGGCTTATACAAAGAAAACTACAGTACACTTCTGCAAGAAACCAAAACAGACTTACAGAAGTGGAAAAACATACCTTGCACATGGATAGAAAGATGTAACATTATAAAAATGTCTATTCTACCAAAAGCGATCTATACATTTAATGCAATTCTGATCCAAATCCCAAAGACATTCTTTGATGAGATGGAGAAACAAATCACCAAATTCATATGGAAGGGAAAGAGGCCCCGGAAAAATAAGGCATTACTGAAAAAGAAGAACAAAGTGGGAGGCCTTACTTTACCTGATTTTAGAACCTATTATACCGCCACAGTAGTCAAACCAGCCTGGTACTGGTACAATAATAGATACATAGATCAAAGGAACAGAACTGAGAACCCAGGCATAAATCCATCCACATATGAGCAGTTGATATTTAACAAAGGCCCCGGAACAGTTAAATGGGGAAAAGACAGTCTTTTTAACAAATGGTGCTGGCATAACTGGATATCCACCTGCAAAAAAATGACACAAGACCCATACCTCACTCCATGCACAAAAACGAGCTCAAAATGGATCAAAGACCTAAATATAAAATCTAAAATGATAAAGATCATGGAAGAAAAAATATGGACAACGTTAGGAGCCCTAATACATGGCATAAACAGTATACAAAACATTATTAAGAATGCAGAAGAAAAACTACATAACTGGGCACTCCTAAAAATCAAACACCTATGCTCATCCAAAGACTTCACCAAAAGAGTAAAAAGACTACCTACAGACTGGGAAAAAGTGTTTAGCTATGACATTTCCGATCAGTGCCTGATCTCTAAAATCTACATGATACTGTAAAAACTCAACTACAAAAAGACAATCCAATTAAAAAATATATGAATAGACACTTCACTAAAGAAGACATTCAGGTAGCTAACAGATACATGAGGAAATGTTCATGATCATTAGCCATTAGAGAAAGGCAGATCAAAACTACAATGAGATTTCATCTCACTCCAACAAGGCTGGCATTAATCCAAAAAACACAAAATAATAAAGGTTGGAGAGGCTGCGGAGAGATTGGAACACTTACACACTGCTGGTGGGAATGTCAAATGGTACAACCACTTTAGAAATCATTTGGCTCTTCCTTAAAAAGCTAGAAATAGAACTACCATACGACCCAGCAATCCCACTCCTCGGAACATATCCTAGAGAAATGAGAGCCTTTACATGAACAGATATATGCACACCCGTGTTTACTGCAGCACTGTTTACAATTAGCAAAAAGATGGAAGCAACCAAGGTGCCCATCAACGGATAAATGGATAAATACATTATGGTATATTCACACAATGGAATACTACGCATCAATAAAGAACAGTGATGAATTTGTGAAACATTTCAGAATGTGGAGGAACCTGGAAGGCATTATGCTAAGTGAAATTAGTCAGTTGTAAAAGGACAAATATTGCATAAGACTACTATTTTAAGAAAATGAGAAATAGTTTAAACAGAGAAGAAAATATTCTTTGATGGTTACGAGAGGGGGGAGGGAGGAAGGGTAGGAGAGGAGTATTCATTAATTAGATAGTAGATAGGAACTACTTTAGGTGACAGGAAAGACAACACAACACACAATACAGGCGAGGTCAGTACAACTGGACTAAACCAAAAGCAAAGAAGTTTCCAGAATAAACTGAATGCTTCAAAGGCCAGTGTAGCAGGGACGGGTGTTTGGGGACCATGGTTTCAGGGGACATCTAAGTCAACTGGCATAATAAAATCTATTAAGAAAACATTCTGCATCCCACTTTGGAGAGTGGAGTCTGGAGTCTTAAATGCTAGCAAGTGGCCATCTAAGATGCATCAATTGGTCTCAACCCACCTGGAGCAAAGGAGAATGAAGAACACCAAGGACACAAGGTGATTACGAGCCCAAGAGACAGAAAGGGCCACATGAACCAGAGACTACATCATCCTGAGACCAGAAGAACTAGATGGTGCCCGGCTACAATCGATGACTGCCCTGACAGGGAACACAACAGAGAACCCCTGAGGGAGCAGAAGAGCAGTGGGATGCAGATCCCAAATTATCATAAGACCAGACTTAATGGTCTGACTAAGACTAGAAGGACCCCAGTGGTCATGGCCCCCAGACCTTCTGTTGGCCCAGGACAGGAACCATTCCCAAAGCCAATTCTTCAGACGTGGATTGGAGTGGACAATGGGTTGGAGAGGGATGCTGGTGAGGACTGAGCTTCTTGGATCAGGTGGACACTTGAGACTACGTTGGCATCTCCTGCCTGGAAGGGAAATGGGAGGGTAGAGGGGGTTAGAAGCTGGCGAAATGGACACAAAAACAGAGAGTGGAGGGAAAGAGTGGGCTGTCTCATTAAAAAAAAAA